>NW_028258143.1:33845000-36318750 GCF_053883595.1 Heterocephalus glaber | reverse complement strand
AGCTTAGCCTCGCAGGTGCCTGCAGCACCCCCTCCCCAAACACACACCTATGGCCTCCTGGCTGCACTGGTACCTGGTTCCACACTACAGAGGCACAAGGGGTCATAAAGGCCATTGTCCTGAGCCAGAAGATAGAGCAGAAGTGAACGGGAGAAAGAGGGCCTCTCTCAGGCTCCTTGATGAAAATTGAAGCCCACTGGAAAAGTGAAGAGAATCTCTGCAATAAAGGCACACCAGACCACCATACTTGGTAAGTTGGAGGGATCATCACCTCCAATTGAAACCTGGACTGTCTTAAGGGGAAGGGCAGCTGGAACCTGCAGTACAACCTTGCAGAGTTCAACCCTGCAGGAGGACAGGGAACTCAACTTGGGACTTGCAGCCAGAAATCTGCCTGAATCTCAGGGGTCTGCTACTGGCTTGCTGAGACTCATTGACTTAGATCTCAACACTGCTGCCCATGTTGTCTCTTGTGACAACAGAGACATCTGCTGAAGGAGGCCCCTCATTTTTATTTTTTGTTACTCTCAAAATCATTTTTTTCTCTCTTATTTTTAATTTTTTTTTTTTTCTACTCTTCTCAAATTTTTTTTCTTCTTTTTCTCTTTTATTTCTCTCTCTTTCTCACTCTCTCATTCTCTTGCTGTCCCACATTGTTCTTCATCTCCCTTTTTGTTCCTGTTCTGGCCCTAATTTTGATTTCTTCTTTCTTTTTCTTTTCTTCTCTTTTTCTTCCCTCAATTGTCATTAGTTTCAAAGGAAAGGAATACAGTTTCTAGCTTCCCTATTGCTGTTAGGTTATTCTGTTCTTGTATTTGTTCTTTCATTCTGTCTTTTCCTCTTGTCTTCAACTGTTTCTTAGCATTTGCATGATCTTCCTATGTGCTCTGGCCTCACTGCTAACCTTCCCCTATCCTTCTACCTATCTATCCCTCCCTCCCCAACTCCTTCTAACTTCCCATTCCGAAGGGTAAAGTTGCTATATTGAAGAGTTTATTCACTATAAACATATGTTGGTCTGGTCCTTGATTTTGATTTAATTCACACAGTTAAAGGTGATAGATTAGTAACTACCACAAATTGTCATTTTCTAAGCTGTGCTTGATGCTATTGTGTTGTTGATAGTATCACTTGGGCTAAGGTGTTGTGATTAATCTAATCAGTTGTCCTTCCTGGTATAATGAAAATGAGATAGCCTCAGAGTCATTAGAGACTCAAAACCTAAAGACCAGCTATATCTGGAAGACACCTCTGAGAAGCAATCATTCCATAAGGGTTCTAAATACTAAATACAAGCAACCAAGATACTTACAATAAGCAATATTGAAGTATCAACCAAGGAATTAAACCAAGGACAGTACCAAAGACAAAAATGAGAAGACATATAAGCAAGGCACAAACCCAGACTTCCACTCTATCAAAGGCAAATTCTGGGGGAAACGAGGTGGAAAAGCCTGATAATCAACCACCTGCACACCCTGAACTGATAGCACAGGAAGTAACAAAACAGATGAATGAGGCTCTAGAAAAATTCAAAACAGAAATAATTTCCCAGGTAATTACAGAAATGGTGAGCAGAATGAAAGACATGATTAGAGGCTCTAGAACAGAAACAGATAAAAAAAAAATAGATGAGCTCAGTACCATGATGGAAACCATGAATGCCCTGCATAGGAAAGAAATGGAAACCGTGAATGTCTAACATAGGAAAAAAATGGAATTCATCAAACAGATTCAAACAGATATCCAGGAGATTAAAAACTCTATTGAAAGCATACCAAGCAGACTGAGGAAATCTGAAGACAGAATATCAGATATAGAAAACAGGATGGTGGTCAGTGACCAAGAAAAGAAAGATCTCTTAAAAATAGTAAGGGACCATGAGAAATCAATCCAGCAGCTCCTAGATGCAAAAGAAGAATAATATAAGACTGATAGGAGTCCATAATCTGGCAAAAGAAATTTCACGGCAGTCTAATGTTGAGGTGGTAGCATTGCTACTGTTGGGAGCTTTTAGCCAGATTTATGTTGAGAATCAAGAGCAAAGAGCCCAGCAGAATGATTTAAAATGTTTTGAGTTTGGCCAGAAGGGAAGCTCCAGCAAAGTTGCAGCCTGAAAAGATAAGCGCAGAGGAGATCTTGATCACTGAGAAGGAACAGGAGTATACAAAAGATAGCCGAGGACACCACAAGAAGCAGCAGGACTCCAGCCTCTGTGGCCTCAGAGTTGTAAAAGTGAAAGACTTTACTTTGAGAAGAGAGCCCCAGAGCACCATGTTCCAGAATGGTGGCAGTTTAGGGAAGTTGTTCCTCAGGATTGGGTTCATAGGCACTGGACACCTACAGCTAAGAGAGAAGGAAGCCTGGCTGTTGCTTCAGCTGGCAGCAGACCGTGACTTCATCCATGTGGCACTGGTTTGGGGAACATGCAGAATGCAAGAGTTGTGGGGTCAGGAAGGCTTCCACCTAGATTTCAGAAGAAGGCCTGGGAGGCCAGGCAGTATGTCCCTGAGAAGGCAGTATGTGAAGCTGTGAGTGGGAAGCCAAAGGTGCAGAGGAGACCCCAGAAGTTTGGAGAAGCCAGGAGTATGGATCCTCTGAGGAAAACTCCAAGGAAGGAGCAGATCAGGCCCCAGAGAGAAGCCATGGGAGCTACCACTATTGGAAGTGCCATAGGGGTGGAGCCTGTTGGAGTTCAACTTTCCCCAGATGCTGGAAGTGTAATTGTGGGATTTAACGTTTGCCCTGCTGGATTTTGGTCTTGCTTTGATCCCATTCTTTTGTATCCCCTTGTTTGTAACTTTTGGAATGAAAATGTCTATCTTGTGCCATTGAATGTTGAAGTACTTAACTTTCTTTTCATTTGTACAGGGGCTTGCAGCTAACAGCTCAGCTTAAATCTCAGAGGAGACTGTGGACTTGGGCTTTTCAGCAATGGTGAAACTGTTAGAACTTTGGCAGCTCTCGGAGATGGACTAAATGCTTTTTCGCATAAAGGGATATGCATGAGTCTTTGGAATGTTATGGCTTGTGTTTAAATGTCCCCCCAAAGCCTCATGCTTTTTCAGAGGTGGCTGAATCTAGAGTGTGTGATTAATTCATGATGAGGCTAGGCCCGAGGGCACTAGGAATTAAGAGTGTCAGTGCTATGTGTCCTAAGTAGTATGAATAAGATAAAAGGGGCAGAAAGATGCTGTTAAGGTATCTTGTTGCTTTTTTTTTTTTTGGTAGGGGGAATCAAACTCAGGACCTTGCGCTTGGAAGGCAGGCAGCAGCACCACTGAGCTAAATCCCTGGCCCTCTTCCTTGTTGCTTTTGCTGTATTCTGCTGCCATGAACTGTTGCCCCTCTGCCACCCTGCCTTGGAGCCAGCTGATTATGGACTGAAACCTCCACAAACTGTGATCCAAATAAACCTTTCCTCCTTTAACTTTGGGTGTCGGGTATTTTGTCTCAGCAATGAGAGAAAAGTAACTAAGACATGATTACATAAAAACAATAAGTAATAATTATTGAAACTTTAGTATTATTCAATATTACAGTAATTATCTTATATGCAGTAATTAATTTACTTCTCACAACAACCAGATGAGATGGGTACCATTATCCCAAACTGAAAAATAAGTAAATCAGGACTAACAGCTGACTGGTGACAGAATTGAGTTTCAAAAATAGGTCTGATGACTGCAAAGCCCTTGATCTTAATCATAATCTTCATTATATTTCAGAAACACACATTTTAAACTAGGTATAATCAGTAAATAGAATCCAGTTATTGTAGGATATGGATATTTGCTATTTTTGACAGAAGATGTGGCATTTCAACTCTTGACAATAGGTCTTCAAGGGTTCTTCTTAAAAATGCAAATCTGTACTCCTAGAAGGATAGCATATTTTTAAAAATAAACATTTTCAGGCTCTTAACATAAATGTCCTTGTAAAATTTTAAAGGAATAGGACAAATGACAGATAAGTTTTGGAGTTTAAGGAGGAACAGGTATGGAATAAGGAAGAAGCTTACCTGAAGAGGAGGTAACAGAGAAGGAACAAACATCAGGAAAGAACTGGGATGGAAGTTCTTAAGTGGAAATAAAATGAAAGAACATCTAACACAAATCCAAAGCGTCATAATTTTGCATAAGGTCAATATTGCTACCTCTAAATAATATTCAATGGTACACAGCAAGTTTGACCAAATTGATTTGTATGAATTAAAAAATACAGTAGTTTCTCTAAGCAATGATTCCAATATAATTACGATTGTCCAAGAGTTTTCTTTCTTTCTTTCTTTCTTTTTCTTTTGGTACTGGAAACCAAACTCAGGACCTCGCACTTACCAGGCTAAGCTACAACCCTGGCCCTTGTCTGAGAATTTTGAATTTTTCCTTCTTTCACATCTATTTGCCCCATTATCTTCTTCTTTTCTTTTTTTTTTTTTTTGGTACCAGGGATCGAACTCAAGACCTTCTGCTTTTTGAGGCAGGCAGAGGAACCAATGAGCTAAATCCCCAGCCCTGCCCCATTATTCTTTATAAAATGCCAGATTTTACCCAGGATCACCTGCCAGTGATTCTAAGTTAGCATTATACCCAGAACAAGGGTGCTAACACAATCAATTGCTAATCAGTTCTGTTGCTCCTTTTCATTGCAGTCACATTTGTTAGTTTATTACTTGTCAATATGTGACTCATTCAAAAACCTTAACTGCAATTTTAGTTAAATGTTTAGTTCCCATCATCATAATGCTAATAATTAGAAGGATGATGATGATTATAATAATAATAATAAAGTTAAATGATTTTAGGGTTAGAGATATGAGTCTAAAAATGATATCTTCATGTTCTGGGTTTATCCTACATCAATAATTTCACATCAAATTTGCCTAATTTACAAATCAAAAATAGATTTTTCTGTCAGCAAAGTAAGATCAGTCTTGTATCTAAAATCAAGCACAGCTTGTACATCATCATTAACCATAAAGGCTCTGAAATCAGAACTTAGCTGCCAATTTTGTTGATGATGCATAAGAAGAAATCGAGTACAGCTGGCTCTTCTGTCCTATGCTAGTTCTGCAGTACTGACATTAGTGAAAAATCTGTTTGTTTTTTGTTTCAGAAAATTAAACAGCTATGACTAAAATGAAGCAGAGGGAACAGATATATCTTGGTAATAACCAGGTGCCATTTTTATTTTAAGCTTATTATTTCGTGCATATTCATTTGATTACTGCAATACTACTTGAATTTGACCAGTTGCAGTGAATGACCTCAAAGGACATATGTGAAACTTCTGCAAAAAGACCACTTAAATGAGCTCTTATTTTTATAAATGAAGACCAAACAATCCAAACAATTTATAATTTAAAACCCATTATAAATAAATAAAACCTCCTCAGAAACTATGCTTATAATCAAGTATCTGCAGGAAAATTTCATATTATTATTTTTAAATAGATTTACTTGCTATGTCAACTGCCTTTTCAAAATGGGCACTTCATATGATTTAGGCCTACACTTAAATCTTTCCTTGTACAGAAATAACCCAATTTCTAAATATTACTCTAAGATGAAAAAATGAAAGATTTTAAACAAGCAACATTAAGTTAATGCTATAAAACTGTGTTTTAAATCATTAAAATGACTGATAGTTTACTGAATCAAGAAAAC
This sequence comes from Heterocephalus glaber, assembly GCF_053883595.1. Lineage (NCBI taxonomy): Eukaryota > Metazoa > Chordata > Mammalia > Rodentia > Bathyergidae > Heterocephalus > Heterocephalus glaber. Next base: position 36,313,084 of record NW_028258143.1, on the reverse strand, counting down.
TTTCTCTTTTTTCTCAGACAAGCATTAAATACACCGAGCCAGTTCAGGTTTAAAGTTAGGATTAGACACACACACACACACACACACACACACACACACACACACACACACACACACACACACACACCACTTCAAGAGTTCTTTTAAAAGGGCCGGGGATTTAGCTCAGTGGTTCCAGCACCTGCCTTGCAAGTGCAAGGTCCCGAGTTTGATCCCCAGTACCAAAAAGAAAAAAAAAAAGTTCTTTTAAAGTAATCTCAAAGAAAAATTTTAAGGAAGAAGTGAAATGATGATGACATACTTTTGAGAACTGGAAAATAAACTGATGAAACCTGAGTGTCTTTACTGACTCCAGAGTGGAAACATAACTGGTAACAGGGAAAGGTGGGAAACATCTCTACTAAAATAAGAGTCCTCTCAGAAATGAAAGCAAAGTTATCTTTAGATAATTCTGTAACTGAACATGAAAGAGGGAGCATTGTTAAAATAAGGATTGGCTGAATGCTGAATGAGAAGAATCATCTAGTTAGCCTCCTTCCCAGTTCCACACCAGTGAGACTGAGTCTGTCCACTCGAGCGTAAGTCTGGGGTTTTATTTTCTTTGGAAGAGCATAATGTTTCTGGACTGAGGGAGATTAGGCACAGTTGAAGACTTGAATATTCTATTGAAACACCCACTCATTCCCCTTCCCACATTCAGCAATCAGGACACTGGCAACCAGAGCTTTCACTACCTTCCATGGAAGAGTTGAGTGGACTTTCTTCTGGTAGCCTGACCAGCCCAAGTAGAAAAGGTGTCTGGATAAACAGCCTTGTCAAGTCACCTTGTTATAAAGCTCAAGGTCACAGACTTCAAATACATTCTGATGTCCCATTTAGTTTTTCATTCTGTTATTCTTAATTAAGAACAAAATATGTAGCTCAATTGTAGAATGTGTGCTAGGCATGAAAGAAGCCCTACTTTCCTCAATGCAAAATATTAAGAATTACAAGAGGGCCAGGGATTTAGCTCAGTGGTTTTGCTGCCTGCTGCGCAAGCGCAAGGACCCGAGTTCGATCCCCAGTACCATAAAAAGAATTACAAGAAATTTGAGAAACACTACTGACATGAAAACCAGATACTAAAATAATCAAATTCAACTTGGGGAAATGGATACCATGCAGGAAGAAACAAATTTAAATATATGAAGCACACACATACACTCATATAGATATATATTACATCCTCAGAGAATTAAAATATTTCAGTTTTGAAAAAAGAAAAGAATCTAACTCAGGCGTGGTGGCACACACCTGTAATCCCAGTACTCAGGGAGGATCACTGTGAGTTCAAGGCCAGCCTAAACTACATAGCGAGACCCTGTCTCAAAAAAAAAAAAAAAAAAAAAAAAAAAAATATATATATATATATATATATATATATATATGATGTAAAATTGGAACATTCAAAGAATGAGAGCACTTCCAAAAAGTAAAAAAATGTATAACAGTATGTTAGAATTAAGTAGATATAAGAAATACTAGTGTTTATAGCAGCATTATTTACAATATCCAAAATATAGAAGCAGCTCAAGTGATCATCAATGGATGAATAGAAAAATGAAATTGTCAGGAGCAATGTTATATAATTTTAGGGAAAAATCGTAGTTTTCCTGCCTACAGGCCAGCTATTGCATTTCAAGACATTAATTCCATTTTGGCCTCTGGTCACAACTGAGACCTCAATGATTTGTGATGCTCCAGGACAAGATCACACCAGCTGAAGGCATCCTGGGAGCAACAAAATCTTCATCTGCTCAGTTCCTCATTGTTATTGGATTTCCGCTGCCCCCCAGTCATTTGTTACACTTTGTTTATCCTGATGTACCGAACTCTCTGCAAGTTGTTTTTTACATTTGTTTCTTCCAATGTGCGGCAAGCTCTGGAGCTTTCGTCTTTGCTGCCCAGAGCAGCACTGATCAGGCCCAAAGCTCAGCTTCTTCTCCAAGTCTTATTTTTTCTACCTTTCCTGTTTAATAAGTTAATTCACCTTGTGCTGCCTTGGCTCGCACGAGACTAGGACTCACTGCAGAGGTTCTAGTAACGTCCCCTTTCCCTGTTCCCTACATGAAAGATAGTATATGTACATATATACATATATATGTTGGAATATTATTCAGCCTTAAAAAGAAAATAAAATTTGACATATGCTACAACATGGATGAATCTTGAAGACATTGTACCAATTGAAAAAAGCAAGTTACAAAAGAACAAATATTTCACTTACATGAGGTACCTAAAGTAGTAGTTAAATTCATAGAAACAAAAAATAGAATATTGATTGCAAGGATCTAGGGAAACACGATAGGCAGTTTTTGATCAACAGGTACAGTGTTTTAGTTTGTTAAGATGAGGTTTAAGAGACAGATGGTGATGGTGGCATACCATGTGAGCAGACTTAATGCCACAGAACTCTATACCCCAAAAGGATGAAAATGGCATTTTGTGTTATGTGTATTTTGCCACACTAAAAAATAAATAAATAAAATTTAAAGTATGCAAGAATGTAAATTGGAAAATAAGGTTGAATTTTCTCAGGAATGACAGTGAAAAGAGAGTGAGATGAAAAAGAAAGGAGGAAAAAAAATGGAAGGGATAGGAAAAGTTGGAGGACAAATTCAGGAGATCCATTGTTTTAAAAGAAAGTTTCAAAGAAAGAGTGAAGGAAAAAAAAGAAAATATACAAGAGGAAATCATTAGTAAAGTATGTAACTTTAAAATAAAAAGTATGTAACTTTAAAAAATTCCTCCAAAGTCATTTCAAGATTAAATGACCTACTCCCTGTTCAATGCAATGAATAAAAATAAAATCACATCAAGATATATCACTGGAACTTTTTTTTTAAGATACCAAGAACCAAGAGAACATGAAATTTTTCAGAGGCAAAAAATTCGACCAGAAATTACAATAGTATTTGATTTAACAGTAAGACTGAAGAAAGCCTATAAATTTCTGAAAAAAATTATTTTCCGCCTTGAATTCTATTACCAGCTCAACAATTAATCAGATAAAAGGGCAGATGAGATTTTCAGAAATTCAAGTTCTCCAAGTTTGCCTCCTGAACTCTCTGGGGCTATTGCAAGGTGATACTCTGAAAGTGGGGCTGGGGGTGTTAGGGGACATTAAGAAAAAGAGGATTGCACTGGGTGTAGAAAACAGGAGATCTGACCAAAGAGAAGGAAGGAAGAATCTCAGGATGAAAGAAGACAGCATTGCAGAGTGAGTGCTGTCCAAGACACTCGGGAACTCTCCAGATTGGATCTGGTCGGAAAATATTTGGCTAAGGCAAGTGTTGACTCTTCATCCACAACCTTTCTTCCCTCTCCATAGAACACGGGCCTAGAGAAAATGGATGGATTTCCTATTATTATCTTAAATGACCGTGATATTGAGGCAAAGAGTATGTTCCTATTTTAAATAGTTACACTCAATCTTTCCAGCCACCCTGTTACTGTTTTCTGAACCCTGTAGACTACAATCCAGAAGAAAATACAAATCTACCTAAATAAATTAAAAATTTCTATCTGAACTTCCAGATGTGCCCTTGTGGATGTGTGTGTGTATGTGTGTGTGTGTGTGTGTGTGTGTGTGTGTAAAATCTCTGAACGGGTACACAAGAGGTTGCAATATATTTGCTCCCAAGGAAAAGAACTAAGTAATTGAGCAAAACAGGTATGAAGAAGACTTACTTTTCAAAGTTTATCCTTTTTTCCTTTTGAATTTTTTAAAAGCACAATTCAAAAATGTATAAATCACAATTGTTATACAAATATAATACATAGCTTTATCTGAGATATTCAACTTCTAAGAGTTTATCCTAAAGAAACACCTGCCAATAAGCAAAATGATATAGGTACTGAAATGTTTATGTCTTAACAAAAGTCTGTAAACAAATGCCTGCCTACTTGATACTGGTGAAATAACATGCATAATCCTTGCGATGGAATAGTATACAACCAGAAAAAAGAAATTTAAAAGTTCTTCATGTGCAGTTTTGTACTGTTGCCAGGATAAGTTGTTAAGAAAACAGAAAAGATATATTCTCAAGCATGTATCTGTGCTTCTGTTCGCTTGCTTGTTCATAAGCTATTGCTGTGAAGAAATACAAACATTGTATAACCTTAGTTTAGCCTAGAAAGAACTAGATGGCAGGATAACAAAGATACAACAGAAACTATTCTCTGTGCAGAATTTTATACCTCTGGAATTTTGAGCATTGAGTATGTTAGATTTGAAAACCAAATTAAATCACAATTTTGAAAATGTGGGGCAATTTTAAATAGCCTGGATTATTTTCATCTCAATTCTTTCTTTTTCTTCTATTGCAAAGCCAGTATGAGATCTTTCATCTAATAATAACACTTTGGTTGTAGTTCTGCAGTGCTTAAGAAATAAAATCTGTTACTCCTGCTGGCATCAGAACAGTTGTCAGCATATGTGGGCAGCAGTGGGTGAAGAGCTTTTGAATGTAAGACATACAAAGTAAATACCAAAGTTGAATGTATTATAAACTCATGGTTGATGTAGGAGAAATTTTCTGTCAATGATATTTATGAAGACATCCGTGATGGATTCCTCTAGGATGGAGATGAGAAGGTTTATGCCATCCATTCGATCAAGACAGAGCAGAATGTGAAAAGGGAGGGGAAATGGGAATTTCAAAGCTGTGGATGTGTCCTTTTACACTGGTGTGTCTTCCTGGAATGAGCAAAGGGGGTAACTTTGAGGTTCTTCCTTTCTCTTCAATAAATTTATAAACCATATTAATTATGCATATTAGAAATTTGGACAAGAACTTAACTTCACAGGAGACTGTTGTGCATGGTGTAACTAGCTAACTTTAACTGCCTGGGTCCTAATGCCCCAATAGTGTGGGGTAATGGGGAGGTGTAGAAGTGAAGACCCTTGCTCCCAAATTCCACAACTGCTAAGTAGAATAAGTCTGTCTGTAGCCAAACTCTGTGTTTGCACTCTCCAGGCTCTCTATCATATTGGCATCTTTCCCCACCCAGAGTCACCTAGAACCAGAAAGGTGTGGTGGAATTATAAAATTATTAGAGACACATATTGCAGAAACCTAAGTTGATCACTGTATGAACACTACTTTCCCAAACAAAACCCACAGCTTTTCAAGGACATTACTGCTTTTACAGTGGTGCGATCTGTCTGTCTCGATACTGAAAACTTGGGTAATCTTTAAATGGGTAAATCTTTACGTGGAATCCTTTTAGTGTGACAAATGACTCTAGTGGCATTTCTTAACTGAAGAAAATGACATATTTTTAATGGGTCTACAAAAGACCCAATGCACTAACTGTGCATACTTAAAACTCAAAATGTAAGGCACAGTTTTCAGTATAAATCCTGAAGACAATGAACAAAAAGGTTTTCTCAGATGGTGCTGGCAGACCACTGGGACAGGACAGGAGCCAGTGCTCTTGGGGTGACTGGTGATAGGAGACCACGTAGGCTGCTGTTGTCAAATGATGAAAGTTAAAGGAAGACGGAAGACAGGTTTATTTTTAGTGGAAAGGGTAGAATTGACAGGAAGCTCTGGCACCACTTGGAAAGGCTTTTTTAAAAAAATGGTTTTGTTTTGCTGTCCCACTGTCTGCTCCTGAGTTATCTGCTCATCCATAACTCACTCAAGGGCCATGTTCTCCCTCACACTTCTCCTCAGGATGCCACTCGTTTCTCAGAACGCTCCTCAATCGGATGCCAGGACCATAGACCGGCCTTGAGGTGGTGGCTGTGTGTAGAAAGCTAACACTCCAGTTAAACTCTTTCCTAAATAAGACTTTCCCAGTAGTTCAAAGAAATGCAGCACAAAAACCTGACATTTTCACAAAGATCCCCTTAAAAGCATTCTCCAATTCTAGTCTTGCTTCCCCGTCACACTTTCCTTTAGAAGACATCTCTCCTCTGGCTCTTGTACATGTCACGCTAACCACATGCCCTACCTATGGTAGTTTACCTCACAGCATCCATCCCCCTTTTCCAACCAGCATCATCCATAAGATATTTTTAGCAATACCTTTCCCAGAGTCTGTATTAGGCATCTAAAATAATAGTGCAGAAGGAATCTCACAGCACAGTACCTGTATAGTGTCCATCAGTAGCAGTGAAGATTTGTTATCTCCTCCTCCTCCTTTTCTTCCTCTTCCTTCTTTTCTTGTGTCTTCTCCTTCTTCTTGCAATACTGGAGATTGAACCCAGAGCCTTGCACTGATCTATATCTGCAATTTTAAAAAAATTATTCACTTTGAGACAAGGTCTCCTTCAATCCTTAAATTCCTCAGGCTGGGCTGAAACATATGATCCTCCTGCCTCAGCCTCCCAGAGCGCTGGGATTATATGCATGTGTCACCATTTCACATTAAGGAGGAGAAATGCTTCTCCAAACACAACACAGTTTTACTGAATCTATCCAAATGGAGATAACTGGATCCATTTTTATGCAGCTATTACTGACTCTCACTTTGTACACTTCCGGCTTCTAAGCATGTCCAGGTTCCTACAGGTCGGTGAGGAAGAGCATCCATTACAGTAAACTTTTCAAGTGACAGTGCCTTTCTTCCTGCATGAAGACGTTAAAATTGTGGGACTGTAAAGGTAAGGAATATGGATATGTGTGTGTGTGCCTGTGCTTCCACAGTGGGAGCAGAGGCTCCGTTCTCCAGATAGATTTATTTAGCATAGTTTCTTAAAGCATCTGCATTTACTCGCTCTTTGAATTAATGTTTTGATTTGGGCTATAATAAAATATTGTATAATCACAAATATTGTGTAGACCCAGGGAGGAGGAAGCAGACATGCTTGGGAAATAAAATATTACAGAGACTAGACAGGAGGTCTTTGGTTTAAAATGGAAAAGGAAGATAGCCAAAGTCAAAGAATAAGAACTCTAAAACTTTGTAAGCCATAAATAGAAGGCTTATCATATGCTGAACTCTGATAAAATTTAAAATTTCACTTTTATAATTTTGCTATTTTTTTTTTATTTTGGTACCGGGGATCAAACTCAGGACCTTGTGCTTCCGAGACACCACTGAGCTAAATCTCCAGCCCTAATTTTGCTATTATGGTATATATTGTACTCTGATTCACAAGATCAGGTGAACTCTAAGCTCCCAGCTCTAAAGGTACAGATGAATCCTTCTGCTCGTACATTCATCCATTTCATTTTTTCTATTATCTATTACTATAATCAACAAACTATTAAATCTCTCCTCCTACCCCATAACAGTAAGCATAATGAATCAATTTCACACATGTATACATTGATACTAGTCAACAGGTACATTGTCTACTTACTGTGCTCCAGCTAGGGCTTTAAGTGGTAACAGGGTTAAATATATCAACTAGGGCCTTTTCCAATTCAAATGATAGAAAATTCAATCCAAACTGACTTCTGCTAAAAGAAAACAAATTTACTAATATGACTTGAGAGTTCAAAGATAGATGTTGCTCCAGGAACAGCTTGATCCATGCTCAAATGTTTTCAGCAACCTGTTCCTGTCTGTCTGTCTGTATCTCATCTACTTTCTCTGTTGGCTCATTCTCCTGCAGACTCTTGCCCTATAGTAGCAGTTTACATTTTTCCATGTTCATGTACAAAGAACAAAGAAAGATCTCTGGCTCTTACACAAGTCCCAAGTAGTTGCTTTGGCTACTTGGGGTGTAGACTGACCCATGGAAAAATGAACTAGTATAATCTCTGGTACAAATGAGTGAGGTCTAGATAGTATTTGTGTGATGATTCATCTCTCATGACACACCTGGTTCCTAAAACCATGACCTCATGGGACTACTTTGCCAAGTCTACCCTGAGCCTTTTCTTTCTTAGGCTTGTCCTCCAAGTTTCAGTTCCCGGTTTCTTGTTTCTCCTTCAAGAACCTCTAATCATTCTGTTTCTCTCTCCTCTGTTTATGCCTATTGAGATCCATTTCCCAATTTCAGGGAAATCCTTTTCTCTTTGAAGCTTCTTTAGGATACCTATGCTGTGTCTTAGAACCCTTTTCCTTCATAATTTTGGATTTTACAAAACAAAGCTGGAGGCCTGGGATTTAGCTTTAGCTCAGTGGTTCTGCCGCCTGGCTCGCATGTGCAAGTACCCAGGTTCGATCCCCGATACCAAAAAAGAAAAAAAAAAAAAAGAGCAAACAAAGCTGGAAATATTTTGCCTCTTCCTGGGACAGTGACACCCAGAAGAAGTAGGGAGGGAGACAAACAATGGAAAATGTACAGAAAAGAAAAATATAAACATAATTTATATTTCAAAATATTACCCCAAGGAGTCACATACATTACTATTTCAAATTGGTAATACAGAAAAATTCTTTTCTTTCTCTTTTTCTTTTAAGATCTGAGGAGGCAGAGACCACTGGCAAATAAGCTGGTGACTGAGTGGGGCTCATGGAAGATGTGTAGTGTAAATTAAGCCTTGACAGGTATTATATGCCACCCTTGTCATTAGCATAGAATTTATGTCCCTGTCTCAGCTAAGTATTTGTCCTGTATGTGCAGCAAAGTTGTATTTTGTGTTTGTAATTTTCAATTATGCCTATAGAAAATTGATTTTAAAAAATGTATTAGGTTTCTTTCTGCTTTTCTCTACTATTTAGCACTTAAAAGTGGCACATTTAAAAAAGGAATTTTTAGCAAAAGAAATTCAAGGAACAATTAGATTTTCTGTGTATGCCACCTCAATGGGATGCATGAATTCTGATTCCAACAAGAAGAGAAACTCTTCTAAGTATCCAACATAGGAAGAATTTGAGTAAATTTTAAAACAGACAAAAGAAGAGCCGAAGAAGCAAAAAAGGGATCTGTAATTTTGCACAGGATGCAGCCTCCTAAACTACAGTACAAATGGAAGAGGAGCCTGTTACTGGAGTCTGGGGTCAGGGGTCAGGGGTCAGGGGTCATTTGGCAGGAGCTGGAGCACAGGAGAGGGTCTGGGACTACTCTGGCTTTTCCTATTCTCCAGTTTTCCATGTTCCTGCTCCTGCTTCCCTTTGGGCAGGCAACTCCCAAGGAAACCTTGGAAAAGCAAACTTCAGGGATACGTAGTTTGTCATATAAACCAGAGGTGGGAAAAAGAGCCAGGACCAAACCCAAGGGCAAGCAGGCCCATGATCCTGAACCCTCACAGGAGATTTTAAAATATTGTATTTATTATAACTAATCCTTATTTGATGTTGTTTATTTATCAACAAGGTTGTTTGCAGTGGTGTCCATCAATAGTATACTCGAGGAATTATCAGAAAAATCAGGTCCACCTTATCAGAAGGCCTAATGATGTACACCTCTCCATATTTAGAACTGATGTTTTGGAGTTTTGCTGAATGTAGTCAACCTTGTTTTTAAGTGTACTGTCCACCTGAATTTCTTGGCCTTTTAAATGAAGAAAGTTCCTAGCTCTGTAACTTGGGTGGTCTCTTTTCTTTCATTTGGAATAATAAGAATCTTCATCACTTTTTTTGTTAACCTTCTATTTATCCATTTGATGGTTGCGAAGATTTGCTTATACTATAACTTCAGTGATATTTTCCAAAATGAATTTTCATTTCAATCACCAAAACTATACTCTCAGGATATGGCAAATATTTGTGCTCATTCCTCTAAAGCCTCACACTGGCTGGCACCACTCTCTAAATATAGATCAGGATTAACTGAGTAATAAGGCAAGAGTGCACAGTAGTTTCTTTAATAAATTCTTCAATACTGTTGTTGTAGAGGAGTCTTTTGAAGGATTTAACCTCAGGTAGACAGAAACTTTGGAAATATTGGGAAATGTCCCCATTCTAAAACATTCACTATGTTAGGAAAATTGTAACAAGATTTATGCTATCAAGGATAGCCAAGTACAAGATTTTCCATATTTTCATTCTTCTATTTCACAAATTTCAGCATGATATTTTGTTTTAATTTTGAGGAAAATGATTGTTTCACTGTATTTCAACCAGTCCCCAGAACTAAGCTTTTTCTCTTCCTTCCTTTTAAAATTAGGCATGTTTCAAATTTACCCAGGACATTCATTCTATCAAGTTTTTAAGGACAGTGATGGTGTAAAAAATGTGTAAGAAGTAAAAAAGCTTTACTTTAAAAGCACACAAGAAGCTAGATGTTTCAAGAAAGTGGCAGTGCAAGAAAAATACCTTTTATAAGAAAGAACTTTAAGGCAAAGTTAGAGGCATCAAACATTTTGTGGGGAAAGGAGACAGATGTGCTTTTGGAACTGGAAAAATATTGGTTAACTTTTAGTTGTGATCACACTTTGGTGGTGTCTATGTGAAGCAAATGTTTTGGCTCTAAACTTGTTTCTGCCATTTTTATGTTTTCTTCCTTCACCCACTTGAAGACAGGAGAATAAGGCACATTCTCACTATCTGATGAAGGTCAACCAGAAAACTCTTGGGTCTCAGTACTGCCACTCATTGAGAAACAATTCAGGGTCCTTCAACTGAAAGATTCCTCTTACAGAACCTACAAGTCACAAATGGGGACAGTGCTGGAGAATGTGGCCCCAGTGTATATGCAACCTACAATCCATTTTTCATATGAGAAAGTAGTATTGGAACAGGTCTACGACATTATTGGACTGTAAATATGTCTATATAATATAAATGAAGTAATAGTGACCAGTATTTTTTTCCCCTTAAAGTAGTTTTAATGGTATGCTCCTATTCATTCTTTTTCTGAAGTAGCCCTAATGTATTTTCTTTCTTTGGAAAAATATAAAAAGAAATCACCACATGTCAGAAGACTGAAATATTCTACATTTGTTACCCTTTTCCTATGACACTGGGTGTTCACATTAACTTAATATAACTTTATACTGAACACAATGATATCCTTTAGTTTTCAAGAAAGTTAAGAACCAATCTTTAATTTTAAAGATGAGAAAAGCAAGGCAGAGAGAGCTCTCCAAAGTGACACAGAAAAGTTCAATGAAGAGATAATTAAAACTTAAATTTCCTGGCCTTCCATCTCCGAGCCCAGTGAACCTTCCCCTATACCACTTTGACACGATTGTGATCTGAGACCCATTTCCTCAGCCCCTTTAACTCACTCTATGCATGCCAGATCACTTCAACATCTTGCTTACACCTGTAAATTTTCTATATATCAGCACCCCAGAAAATATGTCATTTAGATGTCTGAGACATTTTGCTAAGGAAGAAAAATTGTCTTAATTATCTATTAATTGATAGTCCCGGTAAAACACAGGCAACCTAAAGGACAGGGAAGTCTTCGAGTGCATAACAGAACTGCCAGAGGAAGAAATTAGCAATGGAAGTCTCCACAAAAATATTTACCTATAGAGAAAGCCTCTTTCAGTGACAGTCTTGTTAAAGTCCTGAACATCGAAAGATGGTAAGTCTTTTGGAAAATTAAAATACACTACGTCCAAGGCTAACGTAACATGCAAAAAGCAATGGAGCTGAGCGCCTCAGTCCTGTAAAGCTGATCTCCTGAAACAACTCCTCAAATTAAAACATTCCTCATCTTTGTTTGCATTTAAAATGAAGATTTTTGTTTTTGTTTTTCATTGACTACTTAGGGCCACAAAAAGCACTTTCCACAAAAAGCCCTTTCGACCTGTCCTACAAGGGTGTGGGGAAGCAGAGGAAGCACCTTAAGTCAACTTGGGGGGAACTCGCCAACAAGTAGCCTCCGTCCCCACGGGCTGGAGACAGCCGCCTCCCGCGCCCCGAAGGGTGCGATCCGCCTGGACCCAGGCTCTGGGCAGCAGGGCGGCTCGAGGTGCTCCTTCCCCGCGAGCGGCGCCCCACGTGCGGCCGACTGGGCAGAGGGGAACCGGCCCGGGCAGGCGCGGGCGCGGGCGGGGAGCAGGAGGAGGTGTCGGAGGCGGGTGGTTTTATTGTTTCCTCTCGCCCTCCTCCTCCCGCGCACGGCCCGGCCCGGCGTCACTGGAAAGCAGCCCGGGCCTCCCGGCGGTGGCGGCGAGTTATTTATAGAGCGGGCTGCGCGCGCGTCACGGAGCCCGGCCCGGCTGACGGGGCCGCTGACGCGCTTGGCCACCCGGCCGAGTCCGCGGGGCTGCGCGCCGGCCGGCGACAATGAGCTTCTGTGTGTGCAGCTGCCGCGGCCGCCGGAGGCCAGAGGAGGGGGGCGGGCAGCCGGTCCCTGACCCTCGCCCCCGCTGGCCACGGCACCCCGAAAGGTAACCGGCCTCTTCTGCCCCTGGCCAGGCCTCGGGGGCTTTTTTTGGGGGGGCCCCGATTTTATCAGTAAGTCCCTCCGGCCCCAGCCTCCGCTTCCACTTTCTCGGCTTCCCTTTCTTATCTCTGCCCCAACTTGGAGAGAGAGGGGGGATCGCCCCACTTCGTGCGTCCCGGGGAGCCCACCCCGCACCAGGCGCGCCCAGCGCGGGACGCGGCGAGCGAGGGGCCGGAGCGCCGTGCAGGTAAAGTACCCCGGACCTGGAGCGGGGTCTTTGTTTGGGGCGAAGGGAGGGGAGCAGGGCGGGTGAGAACTCCGAGCAGCCCTTCCGGGACGCCCGTCCCCTCCTCCGCCCCCTCTGCCTGCGCGCGGGAGCCAATCTGGGTGTGTATCGCGCGGAGCCGAAGAGAAACTTCTGCGTGACTGAGTAGACGAGGCTCCTCCCTGGAGGCCGCGGAGCGGGACCCCCTTTCCGCCCGCCCCCCAGCCCCTCCCTGCCCCGCCCCCACCGCCGTCCCACCGCCGTCCCACCGCCGTCCCGCCGCCGCCGCCGCCGCGGACCGGAGCTCCCCACTTCCTCCGGTGGGCTCAGTCCTCGGATGCCCCCGCCCCGCGAGAGGAGGGGCCGGCGAGGATTTTAGGGACTTCCTAGGATGCGGAGGCCGGCTCTGTACCGTACGCTTCCAGCTGCCCGGGGCTGGGGAAGCTTGCTCCGGAGCCCCTCGCACGTGGCAGGCAGGCAGAGGACTTGCTGTGCCTTCTAGGAAATTACAGTCGATTTGTAATGCACTTTTGCTAATTGGGAGTTCAAAATTAAACTTTAATAAAGCATTTGTGTCGTCTCGTCTAATTGTGAAAGCTTCCATTCGTCCTGGTAGATAGACTCTTAAGGCTTAAGTTAATGGCACTAAACTAGACTCCCCCTCACCCCCACCCCAAGCACAATACCGTCAGCCTTCGTTGGCGCAGCTGGATTTCCGTAAGGTACAGATGTTGCTAATGGCAGTTTAAGCACGGATGGGCAGATAGCATACGGAATGCAACATGTTGCCATATGGTTCCTTTAGCCTTTCACCTCCAGGGATATCAATCACGTATATTCTGGGAGGAACTTAATGACTCTCTGAACAGCAAAATGAATTACCTGGTACAATTTATATCCCTTGACCTGGTACGTTATAACAACAGGAAGATAGCATCTCACAATTTCTGTGGTATAAATTGAGTTACAGAGCTACATTTCAAATTCTATAACATCTATTTGTAGTTTGAGAGGCCCTGTCAAATCAAGTAAAGTCTGTTTCTGCATTGCCTTTCCTCTCCCCCTCCCACCTCTAGACGATGCACAATTTATAAAGTTTAACAAAACTGTTGTCTGGGAAATTGCCAATCAAGGACTAGTCAATGAGTGTATAGAAAATATGATTTCCAGAGCTAGTTAATTAAGAGTTAGCAATCTTAAGGTACACCATGTTTCTAAGCCCTGAAAATTAAAGGACTCCTAGGGGAATGTTCTCTACTAGTTGTTTCAATATAGCTCCTAAATCTATTCATTATTTGAAATTCTTCATAAAAAAAAAAACAAACCTCTAGCTGTGCCTAAACTTTGGAAGTTAAGGAAAACAATTCTAGGAAATATGAACTATAAGAAATCTAAGTAGGATCTCAGCAAGGCAACTTCACTTAACCCCCCCCCCCATGCACGCACTATTTGTGCATTTTAACTTGAATCGTGTATGTGGTGGTATTGGTAGTTTGTATTTTCCTCGCAACATGTCAACATAGTGACACCATGATGAAGTTGCTACTTAGATCCAGGTGGAATTATTTTTTAAAATCCAGGTGATTAATAAAAATGTTTCTTTCAATTGATTGTCCCTAACCTCAGACTAGAAATATGGTTGTCTTTTACTGTATCCTTTTTCATTCAATAAAATAGATCACTTTGAAAAGCAAGCAATAACTTAAGGAAACATAAGTAAAATAGCATTATAATTTTTTAGATTCCAGTTTTACTTTCACCTATAAAAGGATATCTGAAAGCTAGAGACATACTGTCTTTTAAAATATCTTGCTTCCAGCAATATATAGGCCACATTTATTTATGTGAACTGAGACTGTAAGCTAGGAAAATACATAAAATAGATATGAACAGTCTAAAAAAATCATTACTTTTGGTCATACAGGTATTAGAAAGTGTTAATATTCTGAAAGTTTGTCTATACATCTGTCCTTTCCGAATCATTTTGAAATTACAAGATAATGTTTCTCCTCTCTTCTCCCTCTTTTGTGATGGCTGGTGATTTGTAACATGGTACTTAAGTTGGTCTATCATTTTGATAATCATTACTAAATATGATCTTTTGTGTATGCATATAGCAAAAAATAAAAAAACCTTATACAGAACAAACTAAGGTTTACTTAAGTTAATCAGGATAACCTTGACTCAGGTTAACTTAAGATAAATCTAAGTGGCGGCAAGCATCTTTTCTGGGGCTGCTTTTCATAATCTTTTAATAGCCGAGATTTTATTTCTCTGTGTAGCATCAGCATTTGATGAGTTTTAACCATAATCAGTAGTAAGCTTGTAAATAGTGACTCTCCATGATTTGTAAATAGGCAGTGAGTGTGGGTGCCTTTAGTTAGTCACATAGAACTTGTATTATGAAGCTGTTGTTTCATGGACAGATACTGCAGCCTTTTGCCAAGCCCAGTGATTGTTAAAGTGTTCCCCCTTCAAAAGCTGGGCCAAAAGTCCTGCTGTGCTTCATTTCAGAATTCAAGTCTATTAGTAAATAAAATCCCAAGCAGCACTATTTGCTTTTCCTCAAGTTATAATATTTCATATGTTTCATGAATAATTTCAGGCCCCTTTGTATTTATAAACTGTATATAAATACCATATAGCGCCTGCATGACAACCAACGCAAGATATGGACCTTGCAGCATGACTTATATTTGAAACGAAGATTTGATGTATGTTTATTGTTACTGTAAATGAGGTAGGTGACTGGCTGCTAAGGGAACCCTATAGCCAGAAAGTACTAGAGTTCTTATTGTCTAGTGGAAGATCACTTTCTATGTGTTTTAGTTCTCAACTTTACTTGCCTCTTTCAGTATTGCCCTTACATCCTGCTAAAATGAGAATTTGGTTGGACAGGTAAACTTCTGAAAATATGTTTATGTTGCCCAAGAAGATTTTTGCCAGTGTTTTTGTTGTCTACTGATTTAGGGCCCATATCTTAAGCTGGCACACTTATTCCAATTGAAAATGAAGAAAGACCACCAGAACTAGATATATTCCTCATGCGAAGTAATTTTCATTGTGATATAATCTCTGGAGCATTCTCATTTTTACTGATGAATAAATTTAAAATCTTTAAGATAGGCAAGATTTATGTTTTTCTCAAGGTAACATGGGACAACTTATGAATAAGCATTTGGCCTCTGAAAGAACTCTCATTCCAATGAGTAGAGTTGAGGAGATCCCAGGAAGGACTATAGTTCCAATGGACTTTCCCTGTTTGCTTTTCAAATTCAAAGCTCATGTTGTTGCATTGGAAACTTGTTTGTCTCTTTTATAAGCATTTCATTTCAAAATTTAAAAAAAGCCTGTCAGTCTGTAAATATTTAACCAGCCAAGCAGGAAACAGTCTTTTATTCTCCGGTTTTGCAGCTTTGTTTTTATCTAGGTTAGTATGAGTGCCATGTAAATACCACATAAAATTTTGACTTTGATTGTCCTTACTTTAACTGAAGATTGACAGGGGCTGTTTAATTAATCTTGTTCTCTTTTATGTTCTGTATTCAGATTCTGAAATACAGTATTTTTATACATTTATAAGATTGTGTTTGCATTTATTTAATTTACGTGTCTTTTTTTAAAGCATGTAGCCTTGAATGTTTGTTCTACTTTTTTTTTCCACATCATTACTCTGGTACTGCTTGATGTAACTTGATTAGCTCCCTCCCCAGTCATGATTGGTAATTAAAATAGGCATTAAAATTAGTCACTTAGCAATTTTGCTGTTCAATTGGCAATTAAATTACTTAATTGCAATTAAAGTCCTAATTTTAATTGGCAAAATGATAGATGTAGATTTAAGATAATATGTATAAATACTTTAATAAGTGTCTATATAAGGATTACTTAATTACTCAACTTCAAGTTTATGCTGTTAACTTTAGAACTTTTAAGTGAGCAATGAAATTTATATTACGTCTATTCAAAGGATATGGTAATTAGATTTATTACTTATCACTATAAGGGTCCTTGCTATAAGTTACTTTTGTAGTGTTAAAGTTGTTGTAGACTTGACAATTGCAGAATTATGATGAGGACAAGGATATGTATGTCTGTTATAATATATCAATACTTTATTTTCATGTTTCATTAAATTGAGAGGTTCCTATCCAGTTTGAGGAAAAAAATAAAAATGGTTGTTTTGTCATTAAATTAGAACAAAAGCTAGCTAGCTGAGATTTACATATAACAGCTGTAGCGAACTTTATATGTTTTATCTATATATTAAATACTATCTAATAGTGTTAGGGTTACTAACATTACTAGCTACTTTTAGAATTTCAGGTGTCTGATATTTTGTTAGTATACATAGCATCTTATTTTATTTAAAATGCATTTTTAAGGCTTTCTACATTTTGTTTACTGAAAAAATTAGCAATGAAATATAAAACCAAAGTTATCCTTCTTTGCCTAATAAAAAGTAATCGTTACATAGGAAAATATAAAATGGTTAATTTAAAAACAAATATTAGGAAATGGCCACTGTGAGTCAAGTATTAATGAAAAGATGAAAGATTTTTATTATGCAAAATACTTTTTGAGCGCATGAGGTTTACCATATGTTCAGTTTTATAATTTTAATTTATAAGTAGACGCTTCTAGAAAAGAGTGCTGTTTACTTTTGCACATCTTTACACATTTCTAGAACAGAGTTCTGAATCAAAGTAAGAAATGATTTATAAAGCCATTCCATTAAATGGTTTTTGGTGAAAAATAAGCTTATAAAACTGAATAAAAGCCACAACTACCCAGAATGTATCAAGGAAGCAGTTGACTTACTCTCTAAGCAACCTATGAGGAATGAGATATATGGTTCATTAATATCCTGTCAGTGGGAATGAAATGGCAAAAGCAAAACAAAAACAGCTGTATTTTGAAAGATTTTTTTTCAAAGTGAAAATTTCTTTTCACTAATGTAAAAGTGCCTGCCAAATGGCAGTGAATGTTATAGATGAAAGTTTATCCAAATATAATTTAAAATATATTTTGTCTTAATGCTTAAATAGGTTTCTCAAAATAATTGTATTATGAAATATCTTAAAGTTGCCTCAACTTTTGTGGGATAACATATGTTTATTTTACTACATCTACATTGTAAGATCTACTCTGAATTCATGTGGGTAGAATGGTGAAAGAAATCCCTAGAGGCCTTTTTCCCATGCATTAAGATAGAAAATCCTATGGGATTACATCCATGTTTGCTTTCTAAATTATACCAAAAGCTCAATTTTATTAAGTATAATCTGCTTAGCCATCCATAAAATAGTTTAGATTTGAATGTATGTATTATTTATATTGATGTTAATGAAAATATGTTTTCTATACATGTACCAATATATTCTGCTTAATATTTATTAATATCATAAAAGTAATATAGTAACTTTGCCTTTCTCAATGCTTTTCTGAGGCGATCTAATTGTATTTATTAATAGCAATAATTTATAATTTATTTTCTTTGGTTTCCATAGAGGGAGCTGCTTATGGATAGGACCAATTTTTGCTCCCATTTATTTTAAATTATTAAGAAAATAGGCCTTCATATGGGATAACTTTGCACATTTATACATGGCAATATTTTAAAGTTATATCAGATGCTAATCCTGAAAAAAATCCCATTATTGTCATTTTAATTGACTGATAAAATACTTTATTTGAACTATTTATGTGTAAGAATCCAGAAGGGTTGCAGTCATATAAATGCAGAATTTCAGTTTCTTTTAGCCTAAAGCATCGTTTTAACATTTTCTGAAAGGTTGTTCAGTTCTACATTTTGATTCCATTATAAGTGTAATTAAACCTCTATGCACAAAAGCATTCTCTTATGTACTAGCAAATACACCCACAGGAATCCTCTTCTAAACTATAATTTATTTAAACATGTAATCATAGGATTTAAAACATGCTTTCATTTTTCCAAACTATATGCCAATTTGAACTGAATGGTGATAAAATGAGAGATTTTATTACCATTTTGATTTTTTCCCCCTGTGCCCTAACAGTGAGTTAAACATAGGCAAGAGGAAATAAAATCTATTGTGAACCTAATCCCACGTGTTAAACTGTTTCCCTTTCAGAGAAAAAAAGAAAAGAATCAAAGATCCGTGGTTCTTTATAAATTCCAGCATCATATCAATATTTGGGCCTGCAGAATTCTTTTCTAGGGCTTACCCTAGGAGTAGTAGTAAATAGCTAATTGTGAGCGTGTGAGTGTGTGTGTGTGTGTGTGTGTGTGCGCGCGCGCGCGCGCACCCGTGGACTGTGTGAGATATTCTCTTGAACATTGTGGAGTCAGGCCCCCTACTGACAGGATCAGTCAATTACAGACGTTGGCGGTGCTCCTGTGACTTCTTTCCACCAGAATGTAGCCGGGAAAACAGAAGTCTGGGGTATTGAGCGAGACCCTTGTACGCTTACTTAAGTGTATGCGGGATCCTTTCCATCTCGAGCATACCCGACCCCTACTTAAAACCTCAAGTCAAGAAGTAGCTCGTCCAAGAATTAGTTTAAGCGAATTAACCAATCTACAGCCGGTCTTCCTAAGCAATAGTGACACTTCCCAGGAACCAGAGCAAGAATTTAGTGGGGAAGGAAAACTCTTATACGAATGGAAGGGGAAAGTCCTCGTTTTATCTCATTTTAACGTTATATCGAATTATTCTATTGTCACTTCATTCTAATAAGCTGCTGTGAAAACTGCTTTTGGATCTTGCATATATTAAGGATTGAACAAGAATCCGTACTCATTTTACAATGCGTGGCTTCCTTAGAGCGAGCGCATTTTAAGAACTCCAGGACACTTTTCCGCTCTCCGGGAGGAATTTTCTCAAATTGTCCCCAGATTGAACCCAGCCTAAATTGAATGTATTTTTAATGGCAAAGAGGGAGGAGGAGCGTGCACAGGGAGTGTACTACTTAGAATTATTTGTATTTAGAGGGTTGTGGTTATAACCTTAAAGTTCTACCGGCCGCTGCTTTCCTAGGACTGTATTAAAAAATAATAACCGCCACCCCAGCGTGGCTCCGCTTGTTTCCGTCTGCCTGAAAATAGCTGCGGGAATCTGGCCCACCGCAGGGATCAAGGAAAGCTCCCCTCTGGCCGCGCCCCACTCCCTCGTCGAAGGGAAGGGAACCCGGGAGGGCGCCTCTGAGCCCAAGTTGCTGCTATTTTGGGCCCAGCCTGGCCGGTGCGTCAATGCCTGCGCCCCTGCGTCACCGCCACCCCCACCCTCTTCCTTCTCCTCTGCTCTCCAAACTCTCACTTTTTCCCTTTCGTTCGCGTGGAATCGCTTCTGCCCACGGGGCGCTGACGCTACTGAGCCCATACTAATAAGCTTTTCTTCACCCTACCCCCTCACCCCTCTACTCACCCTCACTCGCCACCACAAACAACATGCCCCTGCCACACACACACACACACACACACACACACACACACTTCCTGGTTTTTTTTTTTTTTTTTCTCTTTTTCTCGCGCCCACTAGGGCACCGCTGAGCTGCAGCTCCGGCTGTAGCGGTAGTGGCAGCTGCAACGTCTGGGGAAAACTTAAGGTGGTCGCGTAGGTTTTCTCGAGGCTGCAACTCAACAGAGTCCTTGGCTTCCCTGGGCAGCTGCGGGGCTCCGGATAGCGACGCCTCTCCTGCGGCCCGGTAGTGGAGGTCGCCAAGGCGAAGAAGGTGCAGAATAGGGACGCACGGCCCTAGAACCCCGAGTTCCACTGTCCTTTCGGCCCTCGCTCAGAACATCAAGAGCGGGGCGAGTTGCCCAGGGCTGTGGAAGCCTGGAAGTCAGCCACGCCGTGGGAGGAGGGGCGGCCGCACGGCTCTCCTCGGGCGCAGAAGGGGGCGAACTCTCCCGGCGTCCCAGGTTCTTGCAGCCACCCGGGAGAAGCCCTAGGAGGTCCTCCGAGCTTCGGCCCAGGCTCTAGGAAGGGGCCTCGCCGCCCAGAGAAGCAGCGTTTCCTGGGGTGGAAAGCTGCACGCCTTCTGCGCGGCGGGCAGCCGGTCTCTCTTAGCGGGGTCGGCGGCGACTCAAGGCCGAGGAGGTGGGGCTGGCTCCCCGGCTGCGCGGACCCCCGTCGTGGGGAGGGCTGGAGGCGCACACACTCCGGGTTTACAGAGACATTGCACCCCCAACCCCCTCTGCTTCTCTGGTCCTGTCTTTTCCTCTGGACTCTCAAATTGCGATTGCGGCTGTGATAGTCTTTGGATTTCAGAGAAAGATAGATTTATTTCCCTAAAAGTCGTGGAAAAGATACGACGAGTCGATGGGCACTGGGGAATGTCAAAAGTTTTAGAGTTGGCAGAAGGTGGGATGAGAGCATCTTTCTACAGAAGACGCACCTGTTGCCAGCTGCTTGGCTGCATTGTCTGCGAAAGAAAAGCAGGCGATGCTTCCCTGTGACTTTTGGGGTCCCTGAAGGGCTGGGTCACTTTCGATCCCCTCCCTCTCCGTACACCACGGTCTACTGAACGTGAGCACTTGTAAGGAAGGAGAAATAGGCCCTATCCCTAACGCCTTTCAGCGCAGACTGCGTGGTGCGTGGGGGCGGGGAGGAGAGGTAGGGCTTGGAAAAGGAGAAAAAGTGTGCACCGGCTAGGAAATCCCACCCCAACTGCCGAGCCCTCTGAGACAGTGGTGTCACGGGACGTCTGTGTGAACTTCGGGGGGAAGGGGGCGGTGTGTGACGAGTGGCGAGGCACAGCCCATCGCTGCTCCAGGTGCGGTCTACCTGGCCCACGCCTGCGTCCCCTTCCACCCAGGCTTTTGTTGCACCTTCCCCACGTGTGAGCGGCCCAGAGGCCTCGAGGGCTGGGGGGCTTGGGGGATGCTGAAATGTAACGGGGCTGCGGCCTTGGCGGACTGGGTGGAGGGGTCACACCTCTTTTGGAAAAAAAAACAAACCGCCCAACCGGGCGACGAAGGTGAAAGCAGAACGGTTCCCACCTTAAAATCCGCCCTGCTCGTGACGTCAGGTCGGAAATATACCAAAGCGAGCGCGGGCCAGGAGTCCGGGGAGCGCGGCGGCGCGGCGATTGGGCGGCTGGCCGCTGACGCGCGCTGACGCGCGGAGACTTTAGGTGCATGTTGGCAGCGGCAGCGCGAGCCACATAAACAAAGGCACATTGGCGGCCAGGGCTAGTCCGCCCAGCGGCTCGCGTTCGGCTCCGAGTCCCGCTCGCCTGCCCAGCCGGCCGCTTACCTCCGCTCCCTCCGGGCTCGCGGTGCCTCGGCTTCCTTCGCCCCGCTCGCCCACACCTTCCCGACCCTGGCACCCGGGCTCCCAAAGGGAACCACACTTTGGCAGAGTTGAATGAATGAAGAGAGACGCGGAGAACACCTAAGTGAGTAGGTGCAGCCCGTGCAGCTCGCGTTCTTTTATCCTTCTTTTGCTTGTTTCTTCCCACGGTGGTCTAGAAGTGAGCGCCAGAAGCTTGGAGCGCAAGTGGGGCAGGAGGATGGGGAGTGGGTTACGCGTAGCTTACGACGGGCATTTGTTCGAACTCAGGCTTTGGCATTAGGGGGGAGTTGGCTGCCAAAGAGGCTTCCCGGCCTCTCATTGGTGGACGTGGAAGGGAGACTCCATAGTGCTGGGAGCTGCGAACTTGCCCTAGGAAATGTGTGCAAAGTTTGCTCTCGGTTCGGAATTGAGTGTGGCTTTTGGACGTGGAGACTCGAGTCCTGTGTATAGGAGGGAAGCTTCTCGCAAACTGATAGGGAAAGAAAGTTCTTCAGTTTTATGTGTTCCGTGGGAACTGTGTCACCGCCTTGGCCAGCGTGCCTATGTTTCTTGGGCATTGTTGAGTAAGGGTGTTGTTGCTAGAGTGTCCTGTTACTAAGTTGCCTGAAATTTCTGGTTTTGACATATGCCGAGAGGGAAGGAGGGAGGGAGGGAGGGAGGGAGAGAGAGAGAGGAAGAAAGAGACAGCGACAGCAGTTTGGAAGGTAATAGGGAGTTATATCCAGCACAGGCATATCTCCAAGGGCTGTGCAGTGGGGGTATCAAGGGTCTCCTGTTTTTTTTCTGGTTAACCTCCTCCTCCCTTCTCCCCATTGAAGCAAGATTATGGGGGAAGGGAGGGAACAGGAGTGGCTGTTTGGCTTTCTTTTTCATTAGTAATAAGATTGTGCTCTAGAATAGCATCCAAGTGGGAACATCTGAAAATTAGTAGGACACAAGAAAGCCTTGTTCCAGCAAGTAGACAGATTGTGGAAGGCATTATGGAGAAGGTGTTCAGCTTATAAGGCTGGGAAGTGCTTCTAACATTGGTGCCAGCACCTATAAGTATTTTCTCTCTCTGCAATTGACCTGGGATGCACCTATCAAAACAGGGTTCTCTTTTCCCACCCCTTGATCATTAAAGATGTTGAAAAGCAAGTTTTCTGGAGAAGTGAACACCAGTTCACTTGTATCCCCAATCTCAGTGCTATCAAAAGAAGCCAGATGTTTCCACTCAAATTGCCTTCCGTGGCTGTTCAGGCCTTGCTGATATTTAGTAAGGGGGATTGTTTTTCTCATTTTATATCTTGACTTCTAACTTTCTTCCTCCTTCCCAAAAGAAAAACCCATTTGACCACAGGAAAAAAATCAAGCAATTTCCAACGCTTCACTTTATTTTAAACGCTAGTATTCTTATTCTAGTCTGAAATAAACTAAAATAGAAATGAACTCTTCATCCACACTAGAGCAAAGGGGTCGATTCATTACATCATAAGTATTAAATAAATTCATGGAATACCTTTCCTCCTTCAGGATCTTTTTGCTACAAGGATTTACCCAGTGCAGTGGGTGATATTCTCTTGTTTCTGGCCATGTCTTTTACACATCCATTTCACGTGGTGTTTGGTAAAGGCTACACATTAATTTCCAATGAGACATAAAAGGGTCTGCCTGGTGAGTCCACATATGCCCAGCTAAATCTCTGTGAGGAAGACATTGAAACTTCCTGTGTCTGTATTTCAGGGAGGAGATTGGACAGGCTGGACTCCCCATTGCTCTTTTAAAAATCTTGGAAACTTTGTCTTTCATTGAATTACGACACTGTCCACCTTTAATTTCTTCAAAAAAAACGCCAGTAACTTGCCTGAAGGTTAGTGAACTTTATTTCTTTGTACCTTTCCCGAGTTCCCTAAATATCAAGAAACAGAGCATCAGAATCTTCTCAAGCAAACCCTGTAACTTCAGGTGACAGGGAACAACTTTCTCATTGTTCAACTTGATTTCTAGAATGGTCATTTCTAGAAAGCTTACTGAACCCTAGCTTCAGAGAAGAGACTTCTCCAAGCAAGCAGGATTGACAGTGCAAAAGGGAGGGGGTGGAGGGAGGTGTCTGGAAATATTTGAGAGTATAGACCCTCAATAGCTGTCTAGCTCGGGTCCTTATTTGACCAGTGGTTTCATGCCCCAGCTGTTGCTCTGCAGCTTCCACCTCCCTCCCCCTCCCCCTCGTGCCCCTACCCACTCACTGACCGCTGTGGGCTGCCGGTGTAGCTCCAGGTGTACCCGAACCCGGGAAAAGGTGTTCAGTTGACCAGGCTGAGTGTGTATCACCCTGTTTCATTTCCAGCCATGCCTTGTGTTCAGGCGCAGTATGGGTCCTCGCCTCAAGGAGCAAGCCCCGCTTCTCAGAGCTACAGTTACCACTCTTCGGGAGAATACAGCTCCGATTTCTTAACTCCAGAGTTTGTCAAGTTTAGCATGGACCTCACCAACACTGAAATCACTGCCACCACTTCTCTCCCCAGCTTCAGTACCTTTATGGACAACTACAGCACAGGCTACGACGTCAAGCCACCTTGCTTGTACCAAATGCCCCTGTCCGGACAGCAGTCCTCCATTAAGGTAGAAGACATTCAGATGCACAACTACCAGCAGCACAGCCACCTGCCCCCCCAGTCCGAGGAGATGATGCCGCACTCCGGGTCGGTTTACTACAAGCCCTCCTCGCCCCCGACACCCACCACCCCGGGCTTCCAGGTGCAGCACAGCCCCATGTGGGACGACCCGGGGTCTCTCCACAACTTCCACCAGAACTACGTGGCCACTACGCACATGATTGAGCAGAGGAAAACGCCCGTCTCCCGCCTCTCGCTCTTCTCCTTTAAGCAGTCGCCCCCGGGCACTCCGGTGTCTAGCTGCCAGATGCGCTTCGACGGGCCCCTGCACGTCCCTATGAACCCGGAGCCCGCGGGCAGCCACCATGTGGTGGACGGGCAGACCTTCGCTGTACCCAATCCCATTCGCAAGCCCGCGTCCATGGGCTTCCCGGGCCTGCAGATCGGCCACGCGTCGCAGCTGCTTGACACGCAGGTGCCCTCGCCGCCCTCGCGGGGTTCCCCTTCCAACGAGGGGCTGTGTGCGGTGTGCGGCGACAACGCAGCCTGCCAGCACTACGGCGTTCGCACTTGTGAGGGCTGCAAAGGCTTCTTTAAGGTGAGCAAGGGCAGGTCGAAGGAAGCATGTAGGGTCCCCCTTGTGCCGGGGACCCTGGAGTGCGCCCTCGCCTTGGCGCAGGCAGCCCAGCCTCAGCTGTCCACGGGTCGCCCGTCTCCGGGCTCAGCCGAGGCTGCTTTGCCCACCGGCTGCGGAGGAGGCCTCAAGGGGAGCTGGAGGACTGGGAGCCCCGGGGTCGCAGCCCCCTCACCCGGCCGACCCGGCGTGCCCTCTCCCGAAGTTGCTGGCGCTGGACTGGGAAGAAGGTCATTTGCATGTGCTAGGAGCTGTCTTTCCTGCTCAGATTGAAATTGGTTAGGACAGAGAACCGTGTCTGAGCTAACCAAGTGGAACAGAATTCCCTATGGTCAAATTAAGTGATCTCTTTATTTCGCCATCCTGATTGAATAATCTTATCATTTTAAATAGAGAAGGTCTCCAAGGAATGTAAATAATATGAATGCCCACGCATTTGTATTTACTGAGCGTCTCTTTCCCCTTCTCTTGGCATATAAAACACAGCAAAGAGCGGCAAGGTTAGCTCAAATGTTAACGCTATCAATTTTCTTCTGTTAAATGCCCTGGGGGAGGAAAAAAGAAAAGAAATAGAAAGAAAAGGAAAAAGGGGAAAAATGAAAAGGAATAGTGTGTTTGTGTTTGTTAGTGGAGAGGGAGTGTAGATCCAAGCCTTTGAGAAGTTGTCTCCAGGTTGCTGGATTTTCAAGGAAATAACAAATAATTTGCCGCATACATTGTCTCTTTTTGCAGCGCACGGTGCAAAAAAATGCGAAATACGTATGTTTAGCAAATAAAAACTGCCCAGTGGACAAGCGGCGTCGGAATCGTTGTCAGTACTGCCGGTTTCAAAAGTGTCTGGCTGTTGGGATGGTCAAAGAAGGTAGGTCGGGGCAATCTGCGGACCCCTCAACCTGCGCCCCTGGAAAACCGATACTTATACTCCATTCCCACGGTCCACTTCCCAGAGACCAAGAGCTCCCCCCTCGGTGCCCCCACGGGGCCTCCTGCCCCAGCCTGCTTGCCCAGCCTGCCCTAGTGAAAGCCGCCAGGCCCCTCTCGCCTTTAACTACACAACCCAGTTAGAGGAAAACATAAAATAACCCCGCATTTTTATGCTTCTCCTCAGTGAGAGTTTTGCTGCTTTGCAAGCAGAGGAGACCTGAGCGGGCAGGCCGGAGCCCCACAGCTGCGGCCTGGGGAAGGGGGCAGCAGCTAGGCCTGGGATCCTGGACTGGTGCAGACAGGGATGTTCTTTTGCAGTGGTTCGAACGGACAGTTTAAAAGGCAGGAGAGGTCGTTTACCCTCGAAACCGAAGAGCCCACAGGAACCCTCTCCCCCTTCGCCCCCAGTGAGTCTGATCAGTGCCCTTGTCAGGGCTCACGTGGACTCCAACCCGGCGATGACCAGCCTGGACTATTCCAGGGTAAGAAGCCGGTTCGGTTCGGGATGGGATGGGATGGGGGAATATGTGGACAAACCAACAGATGGGCAGGACGCCTTCCTCACACCATCACACTGAGCCCTAAACCCCAGACGCCAGGGATGCAGCAAGGCCAGCCAGGCTACATGCCTCACAGCTTTGCTGGGGCCACGGGAGACACATAGTCAGTGTTGTAGCTCAAAGTGTAGCTGTGAAGATGCACAGAGTGGTCCAATCTCCGTGAGCCCCAACAACACCCCCTCCAGCTCCATAAACACCAATGCCTCTAAAGCAAAAGCTGTGCAAAATCCCGCTTTGCTTTTCTAGTTATTCCCAATCCTCCACAGAAGTACTATAATCCACATCCTTTCTGCCAGTGTCTGGGGAAGGATGTGGGAGCTGCCTGGGGGCCAGGGAATGAAAAGAGAGGGGTGGAAGGAATAGCAGTGGGGTCAGGGATCAAGTGGTCAAATTCCTCTTTTACTCCAGCTGTGAAAAATGTGCTGGCTTTAATTGGAGGAAGTATGTTGGGCAAACCTAGAAGTGACTGCAATATTATTAAGATTTGCAAAGGGTGTCTCAGCTCGAGACCCACTCTGGGACTAGAATGAATACTAACATGTCAATTGTTTTGTGGAGATAAGAGTGAACATTTCCCAGGGCTGGATGGCACTGTATTTAGTCTGTATGGAAATGGTAATTTACATATTTAAAGCAGCGACCTCATAGCACCGTCCCTAATTGAATTAATTGCCCCGGAACATCTAATTTCCTTACTGGTCAGAGAGAGGTTTAATTGTTATAAAAACCTGGCTCCCCTACTAGAAACGGGGTTAGCAATTTCACGGGTTATATATTTTAGAGAACCTCATTAAGTGATTTTTAAAATGAAATTCCAGTTCCAGGCGAACCCTGACTATCAGATGAGTGGAGATGACACCCAGCATATACAGCAGTTCTATGATCTCCTGACTGGCTCCATGGAGATCATCAGGGGCTGGGCAGAGAAGATCCCAGGCTTTGCTGACCTGCCCAAAGCTGACCAGGACCTGCTCTTTGAATCAGCTTTCTTGGAACTGTTTGTCCTTCGATTAGCATACAGGTAATGAGAGAGGAGACAATCCAAGAAGGTCGGAGAGGAATTGAGAAAGTAAAAGAAAGTGAGGAGAAGGAGTAGAAAAGAGGAATAAGAGAAAAGGACAGACTTGGAAATGAAAGAGGGAAAAAGGAAAGAAAAGAGAACACAAAAGGAGAAGAGAAGGAGTGTGAACCCAGAAATCTTAGGTGAATGGAATGGAGGTGGGATAGGGGTGTTCTTGATTGTTATGAAATTAAACCCTTTCAAGGTCCACTGGTCTACATTTTATTAACTCTTCAGTAATTAGGTGCCTCTTAAATCCCTCATTTATTGCTCTTCAAGTAATTAGTTGTTTAGCTTTTCTCTCTCTCTTTTTCTCCCCTCTCTCTTTGGTATTAATTGCAGGTCCAACCCAGTGGAGGGTAAACTCATCTTTTGCAATGGGGTGGTCTTGCACAGGTTGCAATGCGTGCGTGGCTTTGGGGAATGGATTGATTCCATTGTTGAATTCTCCTCCAACTTGCAGAATATGAACATCGACATTTCTGCCTTCTCCTGCATTGCGGCCCTGGCTATGGTCACAGGTCAGTACTGAAGGTGCAGGGCACTTCCCCTCCAGAACTGCCCATTGGGATTTGTCCTGGACTTCCCTTGTCAAGCATCTTCCCTGGTCCTGCCTGCTAACTAACTGCCTTGTGTCTTCTTTTGTTTTTGATTGTGTTTTCTGCAGAGAGACACGGGCTTAAGGAACCCAAGAGAGTGGAAGAGCTGCAAAACAAAATTGTTAATTGTCTCAAAGACCATGTGACTTTCAATAATGGGGGGTTGAACCGCCCCAACTATCTGTCCAAACTGTTGGGGAAGCTCCCAGAACTCCGTACCCTTTGCACACAGGGGCTACAGCGCATTTTCTACCTGAAATTGGAAGACTTGGTACCACCGCCAGCAATAATTGACAAACTTTTTCTGGACACTTTACCTTTCTAACATCTTCTCCCATGCACTTCAAAGAACTGGAAAGAAAACTAAAACTGTCCAGAGGGGCTAGTCACAGGGGCAGAGATAGCCCCCTGAGCTGTCTCAGCTCAAGCTGTCCCCCTTCTGTAAAACTCCCAGCCCCTTGGTCCCTAAAGAAAACAAACAAACAAATAAAAACTGTTGCTATTTCCTAACCTGCAGGCAGAACCTGAAAGGGCATTTTGGCTCCGGGGCATCCTGGATATAGAACAAGGACTACACACAATACAGTGGTATAAACTTTTTATTATCAGTTAAAAATCAGTTTGTTGATAATTTTCAGAAGAAAGATTGCTAATGTATGATGGGAAATGTTTGGCCATGCTTGGTTGTTGCAATTAAGACAAGTGATGTAACATACACACACACACTCACACACACACACACACACACACACACATCTTAAGGGGACCTACAAGTATTGCCCTTTAACAAGACTTCAAAGTTGTCTGCTATAAAGATGTAATATATAGTAAAACTAAATGTTGCGTGGGTGGCATGAGTTGAAGAAGGCAAAGGCTTGTAAATTTACTCAATGCAGTTTGGCTTTTTAAATTATTTTGTGCCTATTTATGAATAAATATTACAAATTCTAAAAAATAAGTGTGTTTGCAAAAAAAAAGAAAACTACATAAAAAGGGACAAGCATGTTGATTCTAGGTTGAACATGTTATAGGCACTTGCTACTTCAGTAATGTCTATATTATATAAATAGTATTTCAGACACTATGTAGTCTGTTAGATTTTATAAAGATTGGTAGTTATCTGAGCTTAAACATTTTCTCAATTGTAAAATAGATGGGCACAAGTAACACATTGGAATATCCTGACAAAAGGGACACATAGTGTTTGTAACACCGTCCAACATTCCTTGTTTGTAAGTGTTGTATGTACCGTTGCTGTTGATAAAAGAAAGTTTATATCTTGATTATTTTGTTGTCTAAAGCTAAACAAAACTTGCATGCAGCAGCTTTTTGACTGTTTCCAGAGTGCTTATAATATACATAACTCCCTGGAAATTACTGAGCACTTTGAACTTTTTTGTTCTTTTTAATGTCTAAAATTGTCAGTTAATATATTTATGTTGGAGTAAGAATTTTAATATTGCCATATTCTGTAGTATTTTTCTTTGTATATTTCTAGTATGGCACATGATATGAGTCACTGCCTTTTTTTTCTATGGTGTATGACAGTTAGAGACGCTGATTTTTTTTTTCTGATAAATTCTTTCTTTGAGAAAGACAATTTTAATGTTTACAACAATAAACCATGTAAATGAAGAGAACTTTGTCTTCTTTCTGGGCTAGGAAGAAAATGATGACTAAACAACAATATACTATAGGCAAACTTGGGATAGGTGACTTAGTCAACATCTGAATTTCAAACTAACAGCCTAGATCTATTCTGGCAAAAGGAAATAGGTAATTGAACTGATTCCTCTAGAGAATCCAGGACAATATTTTTACTTAAACAGAATTTTCCAGTCTGGTGACCTACATGTATCAGACTCAATTTAGAATATCTCACTCTTCTGTCATTTTGGCAAGTGTAACTTTCAGAAGAGAAGTTCAGAAGATCAAAAGACTTTTGAACTTTTACAAGGTTGGGAGTCTTGTCTTGGACAGTGTTTAGAAAATATCTTTTTAAGACTCAGAAAGTCAACATGAATTTGAGAAGTCTCGTATGTTATCTTTGATTTTCCAATTCCTCCACATATAACTGTTCATATGGGTCTTGGAGGAAGTGTTAAGCATTTCAAGCTCTTTGGGCCTTGGATCAGTTTCTGGCATAGAATGGAACTCAGTCGAGATTTTTCTTACTTTTTTCCACCTTCAGTGGAGAGTGATGAGGAGCAACTTGAAGTTTTAGAATAAAATTTCCACCTAAGGTTCTCAGATAAATAATAAATTATCTGATGTAAGTAAGTTGCAACAGGGCCTCTAGGATCTACGCAATGCTAACTTTCAGTAGCGAAAGGAAACTGATGTTGTAGACGAGGATTTCTGGCGGAGTTTCCTGCCAGCGACCTTAACCTCGGGCTACCGGGTCTGTGAGTTTCACCCGAGGCCAGCAGCGCAGTTGCAGAGGGCTGGCTGCCACGGTCCCAGGGCGCTGAGCCGGGTGCATTACAGAAGCCCTCCGGATTACTAAAATTTACAAAGAGCATTATTGTTTTCAAAATGCAGCGTTAGAATAGGAAATAGCCAGGACAGCTCTCGGGTTATTTTTCCTTTACCTTTTTTTTTTTTTTTCCCTTCCCTTATCTTTTTGAAAGGATTGTTTTGCGGGTAAGCAAAGAGAAGGCTGGTCTCGGCGGCAATTTGTTTTTACTGGACGCGTTTCTCTCAAGTAAAAACTGAGGGGCAAAAGAGGGTGGTGGCCACATAAGAGAACAAATGAAAACGAAATGTCCAGTATCCTGGCTTTCTGGAAAAGATGAGGCTAGCCATATAATTCTATTTTCCTATCTTACGGCTAACCGAAGCCACAAATTAATACGCAGACAGAAAAGGCTCCTTAGAAGTGCTGGGAGTCTTCGGAGTCCTCAGCACTCAACTCCCAGGTGTCTGCAGCCCCTAGACCATCGCATTTCGTCACAGCATCCGTGAGAGTTGAACCCAGAAAAGAACTCTGTGGTTGGCTCTCCCTGTGGGTCACCCGAGGCCAGTAGGTGTCAGATAGTGCACCTCTCGAGAATTTCGAGTGCAGAAAGAGGAGAGGGGTGGGCTCTCCCACGCCCGCGTGCCGACTGCACCTGCTGGTGTACATTTAGCTGCGATGCTCAAGTTGTGAAGCGGCGAGTGCCTTTTGTGCTTCAGGGTCTCTTCCAACTCCCGGCTGCAGGCGGAGTCCTGCGGCTGAAGAGCCCCGCTTGTATTTCCCCAGTTCTTCAGAGGCTGGAGCAGCTGAGAACTTTTCCTGTCCTAGTCTTTCTAGGAATAAAGTTCAGAAAAGCCCACAGGCATGCTGCACTGTCAAAGCCAGACGTTGCGCCGAACTTCTTTAGAAAGAGACTAAAACTTTATAATGGGGGCTTCACATCGTCCACTTCTCCACATTTCCTCTTAGGAGTTTCAGTTATTATATATAGCTCCAGCCATGGGAAATATACTTGTTTCAAAGTCGTGGTCAAACACTTCTGAGCTCTGAGAGGTCTCAATTTAGTCTTCGGGTCTGGTCCCACGTCGCATGGTTGCCTAGAATGCTCTGATTTTAAGGGGAGATGCCCTTCAATTCTAAGTAGGATGAGCAGCTCTATCTCCCTGGTTCTGCCTTCTGTGGTCTGGGCGGGCCGGGGCCTGGAAGCATCGTCTCCGTCTCCGGGTGCCCTGCGGGTCCTCGAAGTGGGGACAGCAGGGGTGGGGAAAAGAGTTTGAATCTTCATTCTGAATCTCGGGTTACTCGGCAGTGACTGAGGAACCCAACGACCTTATCTTGTATATTGCTTTCTCCTTGCTGACTTTATCTCCGGAGAATTTGGGTTTCCCCCTAAAATGCGGGCTCTAAGGCTGACAGGCTCGTGGTTTTCTGGGCGAGAAGCCTACAGACACAGATATTCTTGCCCATTTAAGAATGTGACTTGAAGGTTCAACTTCACTTTGCCTTAAGAATCTCTTGGTGTTGTCGGGGTCGGTGCGTCAATGCGGAAGTCCACTTATCTAATTATATTTTAAACCTAGGCGTCGGCAGTGAAGAAAAAATTATTTCTAAGTTACAGACAGGTCAGCCAGGGAGAAGTTTTATTTTGTTTCTTTGAAATGTTTTGATCACACAGTTTCCGGGGACGGGATATATTTCCGCCTTGCCAGGCCCCCCGCAGGGTAGCACCTTCAAGGGGGCTTCCGGGAAACGCTTGTGCGGCGCATCTTCGCGCTACCAGCTCCCCGCCTAGTTCCGCGCGCGTCCTTTCCCCTTTTTATCCGCCACGCGGCAGCGCCGAGATGGCTACGGAGGGAAAGGGCTGAGGGTCGCTCACGCCGGCCTGGCCTCTCCTCCCTTGGTGGGAGAGGTGCTTGCCTTGAGGCTATTTGCACCCCGAAACCACAGCAAAAATGGAGCGGGGTTTTCTTAAAGCAGAGGGGAAGGGCTAGCGCTAGTCCTGAGGATTTTACACCCTCCTCCTCCAAGTATTATTTTAATGGTTGAATAGAGATCTAGGAATGGGTGTCTTTAAAACCACCTTCCTCTAAAGAGAGCTTTAAGGGTTAATCTTCCTCCCTACCCATTCCCGCAATACAAGAATATGAACTCTTGCTTCGTGGGCGCGCTCGGAATTCTCAGCAATCCAAACTTCCTGGGCACCCCACGTGCTGGGATTTGACTCAGTCTTGTAGTCCACCGGAGAGCTAAGCTGTTGGGGTCCCAGCCCACACCCAGTCAAATTCTTCTCTGCATAGGTCTTTTTAAAAGAGCACTCTTGGTTGCAACAGTCTTTGGGGAAAGGTTCTGCTTAGATCCGTGCATTTGAAAGAAGTCGAATTGGAGCAGTCACAGTTTGTAGTGATGGATTCAGTCAATACTGGCTGCCTTTATTGGTAAAGCGAGGTATGAATTCCAAACGGGCCATCATTTTTTAATAATTCGTTTTAAATAATAAAACAAACATCTGAAAATCAGTTTTTTATTTTTACTTTTTAATTTTGCTAGAAGCCAAAGTGGAACATTACACGTAACCGTTTAGGATGGCAAGGCTGGCTGTCATTTGAAGTCATTTTCCCTTAGCTTGGTTCCTAGCACGACTGGGAGCAGCTGCTGGGGCCACAAGGTCTTTCTTCCGAGGTCGTGCCTTTCCTTGGGAAAAGTCCGACTTCCGTCGGCGGTGTGGGTGTCCGCGCGGGAGGCGCTCCGAGGAGAGTCTCTCCGCGGGTCCCTAGCCGCGACTTGCGCCAAGGGCCCTGCGGATGGCAGCGAGAGGAGGCTTACTCCCCGCTGCGCGCCTTCTCCCCGGTCCTTCTCCGGGGATGTTGAGGCCCTGGCATTACTGGGCAGGACGGGAGTCCGAGTTCCCGCACGGGAGGAAGAGAGGATGCCACTGCTTGCTCTGCCCATTGCGTTTTGGAGACTTAAGAGTTTGACTCCGAGGTTTGCACCGATAGACTTTGCCGAGAGAGCCCCGGAGTAATTAGTATAGCTCGGGTTAACTCTGTGGTCTCCTTGTCTTTCTCTCCCCTTCCCAGCTGCTCCCCGCGTCTTTCCCAGCTGTTCTGCATTCCCCCAGGGCGGAGGCCTCAACTGGCTCTGTAGTCGCGGCTTGGTCAGGTCCAGTGCGTCAGGACGCGCGAATAGGAGCCGCCGAGCGCGCGCCCGGCTTCTCCCCGCACCCTCCGATCCGAGGTTAGTCTCGGGTCTACCGGGGCTGGGTCGTCCTCCCAGACGACTCGACTGGAGAGAAAACTCTTTCTACTTGTTGGGGCGCACAAAGGGGCGGGGCAGAGACATCAGGGACGGATTGCGAGGCGGGTCCGCGCCTTGGGAAACACTGGGAAAGGCGTGTGCCTACGACCCCAAACAGAGTTCACTCGCGTCCACACTGCGCTTTCGAATCTCCCCGAGCCACGTGTGAGGCGCCTCGGTTCGCGCGCTGGAGTGAGCGACTAGTCAAGTGGGCGTCTCAGGGCTGCTCCTGCAAGGCCCTCGGGGCCGCCAGGAACGTGTCTGCCTGGGGCCGGGCGCATTCTTTCCTCCCTGGAAGAGGTTGATCACGGGCTGCTGGCCGCCCTCTTCTTGGCTTAGCTGAGCTCCGTTTCTTGAGAGGTCATTTGGGCTGCACACAGCACCGAGCTGGCACTCGGATCCTTGGGGAGATCGGATTCAACCCTGTCTTCAGACTTTCTTCTTCCCCTATTCTCTATCACACTGATTTCTTATTTCCGTCTGTTTATATAAAGCAGGATTTCCAAGACACTTCCCACCTGCTCCAAAAGATATGGTTCCCAGGTTTCCGCTAGAGACTTTTCTTGATCAGTAGAGGGTGGTCGAGGAGACTCTGTGAGTGTGAGAACTCTTTAGCAGGGGAGGCAAGAGAGAGACAGGGACTAAACCTGCTAAGATATCTGGGCCTGGAGGAGAGAATTGTGTTGACAACCTCGAATTAGATTGGAATGTTGAGAAGGGTATGGGATAAGGAGAGAGAGGACTCTGATCAATAAGCAGTAAATAGGCCAACTGTCTCTCAAACTGAGGGTCTTGACCCATTGGTGGTTTGCAAAGTTATTATGGCTTGTTATCAGAATTTTATCCCAGAGATATGAGAGAATGATGAAATAGAAATTATCAGTGCATAGGGTAAGAAAACTCTGAGAACTCTAAGCATTACTTGCTGAAACTTTTATTGGGACAAAATATAAAATGTATTTATGAGTGTGGGTCTTAGTTACGGAAAAAACTTGACAGCCACTGCTGATGGACTACACTGAGTGGGAAATGAGGGGCTGCTTGCACTGAGCAAGTACTGATATGGAATCTTAGCAATGTACTTTTTATTTTTGGTACCGGGGATCAAACTCAGAACCTTGTGCTTGCGAGGCAGGTGCCAGAACCACTGAGCTAAATCCCTGGCCCTTAGCAATGTCCCAATGTCCTTTTATGACCAGTCCTCTTTCTTCAGCTTGTGGTGGTGGTTTTTGTTTTTGCTGTAGCTCTTGAGTTTTTGGTCAACCAACTCCTCTCCCCTCACCCAACAGACTTCAAACTTCAGTATCTCTTATCCTCTGGCCTGTTATCTGCTAGGATCCCACTGGACATCCTTCAGCAAAACAAGCACATGGAACAACCCTCTTTCCATCTCCCTCAGCAACCTGGGGAGAGGGAAAAGTAAAGAAGGTGTAGAGGGGAAGCCAGGGAGATAGGAGGGAAGTGAATATCTCATCATCCACTCACTGCAAGCCAGGTCCTCTCATTTATGTAATATAGCCCAACACAAGGAAAGAACCAAAAGCCTTTTTGAGAAACAGGTAAGAGAGAAGAATGGACAAAACTAAGGCATCACGCTGTAAATGGTCAAATGAGAGGGTAATGAAGAAGCTGGAGGAGGCAATTTAGAGGATTTAATCAGAATTGAAGGCAAACAGAGATGGGAGGAAAGGACTGAAGTGTCTTAGAAACAGCATGCCAGAGTGTCAACTATAAAGTGGATGAGTTTAAAGAAGAAAAAAAGAGATAAACAGGAGTAAATAAACAAGGATGCATGAAAAACACTGTTTCAGATGAGGAGGAATAGGTAGGCAGGTAGAGGATGAAAGTTGGGTATGAAGGCCATAGTAGGACTATTTAAAGAAAGTATGATGTTCAGTGTGAGGAACCTTAGGCTAACTGGGATCGCACAGAAGTTTTAAATTCTGTGATAAAGAAATTAGAAGGAAAGGAAAACAGTGGCATTGAAAGTTCTGTCATTCTGTTTTAGCTAAAGGACTTTTTCCCTAAGAGGTGCTGCCATCCCCAGGCATAGGTGATGTGGACTCTTTCAAAGGTCTAGCAGCCTTTAAGGAAGGCAGACCCAAGAGGCAGAGATCACCTCCTATGGTTTCTGAGTTTCCTCCATCACAATTACTCTATCTATCACTTGTTGCAAAGTCACATCTCCTATCATGTAGTTCTCTCAACTCATACTTATATAGGTGGCATTGTTATTTCCATTTTACAGATGAGAAGAAGAGGGTCAAAGGTGTCGTAAAATATCTTGACCTGCAAGTGTATGAAATCTTTGGACTTTGAGTTCAGAACTAGGCCATACAATTATAAGTGCCTTGCTTTAGCACTGCCTGGACCAGAAGGATTATACCTTTTTCTACTACTGCTTTTGCAGAAACTGGGGTTTTTCTCACCTGCTAAGAGTTAAAGCTGTTGCTTAAGATGTAGCCAGACTTCTGGAGGGGAGTACTGACATGAAGTCATAATGGGGCAGTGATAATAGCATAGTGCTTTACTCCTTCTGAAGTTAAAAAAAAAGATTCTTTTTATTGCATCTCATAATTAATGTGTGAAGGGATTTTGAGTTACTTGCTTTGCTGCCCAGGAAAAAAGAATGGGAATAGATTGCTGCACGTGTTTATGTCATTAAGAAAGTAATATTTGAGGTAGTAAAGAGGAAAAGTACTTTTCCCCTCAAGCTGTTTGAATTTCTTTATATTAATCATTTGATTTTTTCAGCCAACTTTTAGGTTTCCTATCAGAAAAACCAAATTAAACATCAGTAAGTTAGGTCACTGTAGCCATAGCCCTGAGCAGGCCACTTAGTAACACTAAAAAATGGACTACACATGAGTCATTTACTCTTTTCTCTGCTTCTCCTGTGTTTGTGGTCTACAATGCTCAACTGTTATTAACATTTTCCTAAAAGCTGCTCTCATAGTCTACCAAATGGTATAAATAGATTTTTGTTTAGAGAGTCAAGCAGAAAGTAATATTTCTTCAGAAGACTGTCTGCATCTAACTTGGTGTGGTCAAAGGGTGGCAAAAATAGTCTTATTATATTACAGAATTTATTAGAATATACACACTTGAAAAACAAAATATGGTGGATTTAGGTCAGCTGTTTGCTTATACAATAGATTTTCTTCGTCTTTGACATTTATCTGAGGGCTGGGAATAGGATAAGTATGTCCTGCGTGTGTTATGCTTCTTGTTTTATAAAACTTACTTTTCTGTAGTTATCCAGAAATAATTTACAATCAGTGGCTTAGGGACAAGGAAGCCTTGTGACATGTTCTGAAAGTGCCTTTTCTGAAATGAAGTTCTGAAAAGCTGAATTATGGAGACCCTAAGAGGAGATTTTATTTTTGAGGAAGGAAGATGGCTACATTTGTTTTCTTGGTCTTTTGCTTAGTTACTTTTCCCTGCGTACTGAATTAATACAGTTAAAAACTAGCTTGTAGAAATCCATGGTGAATCTGCTTCATGCCAGAAGTCTGTGTTCTGTGTAATTGTTCTGTAAGTGCAGGGCAAGATTTTCTACATGGGGCATATGTGTGGAAACAATATTCAGACATGACCCATCAATGACTTATTTTTCATATCTCTGAGAAAAAGAAAGTCTGCTGCTGTAAAGCTGCACTTGCAGATGTGTTAGCCCTAAATAACCTTTAAAATTGGTCATGGTGTGGTGGGAGATGTTGGTATTCATGAGTGTTTTGACATGTTTGACATTTTATGTATGGTGTACTCCTCTGTCTGTCTTGAATTTTCCCCCAATAGTGTAGTGCATGTTTTCTCACTAAAATGCAGCTTTTGGTGTTTATATTTGAGGTCTACAAGTCTGCTTATTGGAAGACTAATTTGTTTGCTATTTATGCAAATAAGTTTTTAATGCATCAGGTTATTACTACTTTTCATAATGTAAGTATGAAAAGAGGACTTTATAAAGGAGAGATAGATTTCAGTTTTTAAAAAAGCAATAATATGATAGAATGTATTTGATACATGTTCAAATATCTCAAACTTGCTATGATCCTGGATTAGCAAATAAGAAAAAAAAGTACTTCTATGGAATGATTATGCTCTCAGAAGCCAAGGAATTTGTGCACCAGAATCTGGTGTAATGAATAGAGGTTTTGAAATCAGTCAGAGCAGCATTTAATGTTGTCCTCTATTCATTTATTTTTGGAAGGGATAAAAGGATCCCTAGTGGGGAATTGCCTACTCAACTGAGAAATCCAGATGGCCTTGAGGTAAGTGTATTGTTAGAAAACATACACCTAAATATATGTAGAATCAGATATTGTAATGGCATTCACTGAATAAGATACGTTTGATACTGTGTTCATCTCCTTTTACAGTGGTTTTTCAGGTTGAACTGAGTAAATGACTTCAAAAACTAATCTTTGGTGAAGCATTTTTTCAAATTTATGGGTACCATGCTATTAAAAGAACTAGCACTTGTATTTCTGAGTGCTGAAAAAGGCGACACCTTTAATTGAAAAGTTTTTGTTACCACATTTTGCCTTGTTTAGTACACCCTAGTGCTACAAGGAAGTCTGTTCTAGCATCCACTCAAACTTGTCTAGTGATAGATTTGGCTGAAAGTTTTGTAATTCAGAATTAATACATTGTTACTTATCTTTTCCTCCTTTGAAGCCCATATTGTAATATGTGGCTTCTCTTTAGATGTTTTATTTATTTATTTATTTTTATTTTTTGGTACCGGGGATTGAACTCGGGTCCTTGCACTTGAGCAGCAGGCTGCAAAACCACTGAGCTAAATCCCCGGCCCCAAGGTGTTGTTTTCTTTAAGACTGTAACTGACTCTTAAGTCTTTGACATTTTTTGTCCCAGATATTTCTTCTGTTTTTAATTCCCACTTGTCACATGCCAGCACAGCACTATACCGCGAGGTGGGAGGACACAGGGTAACTTTCTCTGTCTTATGTGTCAGGGCTGCTTTTCCTCTGGAGTGGAAGTTTTATGTACTCTTTCCATTGTACCCTGTCCCTGGAGACACTTATCACCTCCGTGATGCACACAGGAGTTGTGGTTCAGGGTTTGACCAGAATACCATAAGTTTACTTTCAGTGAGCAGAAGTATTTAATATTGCTTTCTGCAATACAAATGGTATCAAGAGTCCAACTCCCATGCACTGTTATGGAGTCTCCCCCCGGGTTTCCTTCTTGATTAACAAAAGCTCTCCGTGCCTTTCCCATCCCTTTGAGGATCTTCCTGAGCAAAATTTCACTCATAAAACTCAAAACACTAAAAAATTTTAACATTGAAAGGGTAGTATTTTTCTTTTAAAAATACCTTGATTTGTAGAGCAATGTGAAAGATTTTAGCCCGACACTAACAAGATTGTGAATCTCATTTTCAATGTTATGAATTAGGAAAAATGCAAGGCTTTTCTTGAATGTGCAGTGTTTTGTATGCTCAACATTGCTTTCATCAAAATATGTACTGTTGATTCATTCATTACATTTCTTGTCTGTACTTAACTGAAAAGCAAGAAAAAGAAAATCAAGTGCTTGTCTTTCCTTGAGTTAATTTCCCTTAACATGTATTCAAAATAAGCATTCCAATGTAACATAATGTAAAATAGTTATGGAATTTGGTGATTATAGGAAAGTTGGTGTGGGTGAGAAATGCATCATTCATTAGATTGCAAGTAGCAGTGTATGATAGGAAAGGGAAGGCACTATAAACAAGAAGCTGTAAATAAGCAGTTTTTTCCTTTTCTGTAACTTGAATACAAATACTTGCATTATGTAGACATATTCATAAATTTTGATGATAACTTAGTGAAACAGGACCAT
The DNA here is from genome assembly GCF_053883595.1 of Heterocephalus glaber. Lineage (NCBI taxonomy): Eukaryota > Metazoa > Chordata > Mammalia > Rodentia > Bathyergidae > Heterocephalus > Heterocephalus glaber. The sequence continues at coordinate 36,273,348 of NW_028258143.1, read as the reverse complement.
AAATATGGAAACTAGGCATATTATTAAACGTATATGATTTTACAATGAATGCTTATTATTTTTAAAAGTCTATGTTCCTATGGCTTTCACTTAGCGAAATCAATCTTCCAATACTATGAATAGCCTAATCATTTTTTTTTTCCTCTAGCTAATAACAGTAACTTCTAAAATTGAAGACTGAACCACAGCGGTCAAATTTAACAATTCTTTGCTCAAATTACAAAACTGGTGACTGAAAGGAGCATGAAACCTGTGATACAATTTCACAAAATCTTATTTGAAATCTTATTCAGATTAACCTGGGTACTGTCACATATGCTGAAAATTGGTTGAAAGACCATAAATACAATGAACTGTTATCCAGCAATAAGCTGCCTGGTATGGAGTTATTCAATGGGAGTGCTGGTATAAGGTTTTTATTTGACCTCATTATTAATAACTTTTAATGAGTAAAGATCATATTAATTACACTCTAGAATGGTGCTAAATGGAGAACTTGGCAAGACTGGAGAAAAACAGTGCCATAAATGCAGGTCAGGCATACATGGAGAAAATAAGGTCCTTTTCAGCTGACAAAGATGAAAACAAATATATCTAATACACATCTTGGCATAACAAATGTGAAATACCGAGTATGTGTGCAAAAGAAATATTTGCAAAATGCTAATTCTTGGAGTAAAAGCCAGAGTAAAGATTAGGCAGGACTATTCTGTGGACAAGTATCACCAAAAAATCTCATATGCTTTTTAAAGCTGCAGGCTTCGATGTACATCAGAAGAGGGAATGTGTTCATTCTTTTCTGTGTGAAGCAGTGGTGAGGCAGCATCAGAGTCCTGCATGTGGCCCTCAGCTTCCCAGTATCAGAAGGACATTGACACTTGGGACAGACTGTGGAGAAGTACAACCAAAATGGTGAAGGAGCTGGAGCAATTGACTTATGAGGAAAGATTAAAAGAACAAATTATGTATTGCTTACTCAAACAATAGGAGCAGCAGAGTGGGGAGGAGAGACAAGAAAACATGTATGATTATTTGAAGAGGGTAAATACCAAGGTAGGAGATGAATTGTTTAGATTAGTTCAAGGTAGCAATAACTTTGAGGTAAGGGGAAGAAAATAACTATAGAGGAATTTGATCAAGTATAAAGAAATCATTTGCCATAATGCTATTTGTGAAATAATGGGAGGCAATTTGAAAAAACTAGTAAACTGCACTGTTTCTTTTCTGAAAACATAAAAAGAAACTGCACATTCATTATTGAGAAAACTTTAAATGAGGAGAAAAAGGAAGAAAAGCTCAACAGTTTACTTCAACTTAGAATGTGAAGAACTTTATACGTAGTTTAAATTAAATATGACACATTCAAATAAAAGTGAGAGTGAATTTAAAATGAGGTTGTCCTGAAAAAAGGACTATTCTTACTTTCATAGGCTTTCTTAGAATCAGATCTACTATTGACTGTATACTTTACAGTAGGATAATCTCAGCTTGGTCAGCGTAATAAAAAAGCCTTTAATCTTTTCTCCCCCTTCCTTCCTCTCCCTTCCCCTCCCCTCCCCTTCTCCCTCCTTCCTTCCTTCCTTCCTTCCTTCCTTCCTTCCTTCCTTCCTTCCATCTTTTTACAATTTTTAAAGTGTGAAACAAGCTATCACCAAGTTGTCCAGGCTGTCCTCAAAGTTACAGTCTTCCTGACTCAGCCTCCCAAGTAGTGGGATCACAGGCATGCATAATCACTCCAGGCTGCCAATGTTTCTTTTAATACACATTTCTCTTATGAAATTATTCTCCTCATAATGGTGTTGATGAGATAAAGTTTACTATCAAATTTGTAAAAGAAGTAAGAAGTTTTCTCGTTTGTTCTTCATTACTATTTTTCCTGTTAAGTCCCTCTGAGACATGGCTCAGTTTGCAAGGAAAGAGAACAAATGGAATAGAGTGGACACTTTATAAGAAGCATCCTGCTCTAGAAGACAAGCAAAGGGAAAGATTCCTTCCAGCATCAGTGAGGAATATAAATAGATTATAAATCATTAAATATAAAAAGGGAAAAATGTAAGTGAACTAAAGGCCCATGAGGATTTCGTACTTTCTGTGGTTTGGTAAAAGCGTGATGTGAGGTAGAAAGACATAGAAGGAGAATCTCATTAACATGAACTCTCCATTCTGATGCAATTGGAAATTGCCTGATGTCAGGCTGCTGAGAAGCCAACACATGCAGGCTTGCAGGGCATACCTGCTGCAGAAGGCTGTGTGTAATTATTTCTGGATAGGATCCTATGTACGATTACACTATAATACTGACTTGTGGTCTGTCTTTATCTGAACCAATATTTTCTGTACATATCATTTAAGGTACTAACGTTGAGGTATCATATTGGAGGTATGCACAGATATTTTCTCTTTAGCTATGTAGTGTACACTGATAGCTGAACTCTGGTAGATTTAGTATGCTGTTTGAAAGCAAGAAAGTAAAAAGCCCTACCATTTGTCTTTACATTTTTTTAGGGACTTGCCATTGATTACAGCCTGTACATTATAGCTTGAAGTCAGTCATAACTAACTGGTATGGATGGCATGTACTATCTTTAAATTCCTGATGGATGTGTTTTATACAAAAACTTCCCACACAATTTCAATTCCCAGCTGACAAAGTGTTTGCCTGGTACCCTCTTGCTTTGCTTGAGGAGGTCACAAGTGTATTTATTATTATTATTTGTTAAAATAATCAATCTTAAAAATGTATTGTCCTAATCCAAAAATTACTAGAGAGTTCTATTAAATAGAGAAAATATGGTAAGATTTCAGTAGATTTTTTTTTCATTTTGTAAATGGTTGTAATTTGTTTCAATTTTAGAAAACTCCTCAGCCCGGAGATTTAATCACTTTTGCCTTAAAAATGTTAGAGAAGAGATTATAACAGGTAGACTATGCTTTAAACAAACATTTATAATTGTTAAACTGCTTTGCTTTTGTTAGTGTGTTAATGAGTTGGTGGGAATAATGACCTTATTTTTGCAAAAAACTAATTAAAGTAAACAAAGCTGCCCTCATGGACGTTTTCTTATAAGACTAATGATAAACTATCCTAACAAGAAACTCATCTGCAGTAACTATTTGGTATAAAAAATACCAATGTGAATAAAGGAGGGGCTGCTTTTTCTTTTCAGTTTTACAATTAGGTTATGTCAAACATTTTATATTCTTCTAATCATTTGAAGGAATATTGAATTTTATATTATTCTGTATTGAGAGCTTATTCCTAGGTCCTATACTGTTTATTAGCAAAGTCCTTTATTATTCGAATTTATTCAGTCACCAAGAATTTATTGCTAATGGTATTCAGATTTTGAAAAACTAATCATTTTTTTAAATTTTTAATCTTTTCATGGTTTCAATATGGAATCTAGTCCTAACTTCAATTTGTTTATTAAGCCTCTTATTGGGTTTAATCTCTAAATTCTTTTTAACTCAGGTTTTTGACTGCAGTACAATAATTATTCTTTCTTACTCTCTTTTTTGTGGTTCTTTTTCATCTATCTTTTGAAAGCATAAGGCAAGTCCTATTAGGGCTGAGGAATCATATTAGAGAAGTTGAGAGCTGTGCAATGGGGTTGTGTGAAGGGAGTTGTGTAGGTCCTTTCAAATTCATGGCATCATTGCACAATACTTGAATTTTCTTTGGGTATAAGAACACTATTATTAACTATAACATAGATAACATTCATACCATGTATACTTTGTGAATTAGATTCAGTTTTTGTTTTTGCCATTTCTTATTTCTTTGCAGAACTACAGATTGCACACAGAACCTTGTGCATTGTAGAGAAGTGCTCTATTTCTCAGCTACATACTCAACCCTCCTTAAAAATTTTGTTTTGAGAGCCGGGGATTTAGCTGAGTGGTTTCGCTGCCTGCTGCACAAGTGCAAGGACCTGAATTTGATCCTCGGTACCAAAAAAATTTTTTTTAAAATTTTGAGATGCGTTCTTGCCCAGGCTGGCCTTGAACTAGTGATCGTCCTTCCTCTGTCTCCTGAGTTAGCTAGATTTACAGGGATGCATCATCGCATTTGACTTAGACTCACTTTGAGATAGTTGAAATTTGTTATTTATTTGGGAAGATAAACACTTGTTTACCAAATTGTGAAATGATAAAGTTTAAAATTGGTCTCACAAGTTTGACTAAGGCCATCTTTCTTTCTCTTGGCCAATCTTGTTTGTTTTCCTTGCACACCAAAGATAATGTTTTAGTTAAACAAAGGGTGTCATGGATGGGGATTTGCAAAAAAAATTTTGAGAACTCTGTAATATTTAGATACTAATAACTTTGAATATCCCAAATGAAAGGTTTGTCTTTTGGTACATTTCTGAGACTGAGTGAAAATCTTTAGCACTCAAGTGTTTTACCCTGTAGTGCATTAACACATTTATATTCCAAATAAACGTCTCAGAAATGACTGTTTTTAGGCCCACTTTATGAAGGGCATATTTTACATGTAAAATATTATGATACAGTGACAGAATATTATAGCATTTAGTGAATGATTTAGTCTATACTCTCCCAAGTGTTTTTAGGATGCCAAGTGTAGCTAAATTACATTATGTACATTTGGCTTACTTATACAAAATGTATTTATTTATAGAAAAAGTAGTTTTTTGAGATGGTTCTTTAACATATGTGAATAACTTCCATTGACTTTTTTTCCCAAGGAATAAGAAGTCTTTAAGTTGTATAAATCTGAGAGTTTTTGACAATGGTAAGTTTTGTTGCTTAACACTTTCTTTATGGATTCATAAATAATGACTTAGGTTTTAAGATGTGCTAAAAAAGTTGACTGCAAAGAAGTAGAGAGCAGAGTAGCATTCACGAGAGGCTAGGCAGAGTTGAAGGGACAGAGGAAGGCTGGATATGGGTACCAAAATACCTTCACATAGGAATGTGCTCTACAGCACAGTAGAATGAGTACAGTTCACAATAATTTATTATGTATTTTATAAAAAACTAGAAGAGAGGATTTCAAATTTTCCCAACTCAAGAGAAATGATTGTTTAAAGAGAAGAAACTGCTAATTACCCTTATTTGATCATCACACATTGCATATATGTATTAAATTGCCACACTGTACTTAACCATGTACACTTGCTATGTGTTAATTGAAAAATTAAAAATGGAGCCAGTTTATTTATACAGAAAAAAGATATACATAGTACAGAGAAAATGCTTGAGGCAGTTGACATGTATTACTGATATAGACACTAAATTGCTCCTACACTAATTAGGGCATAAATAATGACATACCTAACCAAAGCCAAGTAAACCATTTGCTTAGTAATTAAACTAAAATGTATTCTTTCCTAGGTTCAAAGTTCCTTGGTTTAAAATCAGCTAGATCAGATAGATACAACACAAGCAAGTAGAGGCACAGTGTCCGGGTTTTTCATTATTCTGAATATGTCAAACTCTCTTTGAGGAGATAGGGTGTGGAGGCATATGGAATTAGAAATTGTTGACATAGTACATAGGATGAACCCTTGTCTTAGAGCTTTTTGTTTTCCATAGGTCTAGCAAAACTCTAATTTTCCATCTCATTGCCCTTGATGTGTTCAGTTTAGAATTTTAAAGGAAAGACTCAACCTCATTTGTTTTGCTCTCAGGAGCACTTTAGGAATTATGAATTAGATTAATCTTTTGAAAATTACAGATTTAATTTTTAATTAATTAATGTAGGTGCTAGGTGTTGAATCCAGGGCCTCATACCTCCTAAGTATGTACTCCGTTACAAAGCTACACCACCAACTCTGGAATTTACATGTTTTAGAAAAACAAAGGAAAGAAGTAGTCTCCAATGGAGTAGTAGTTTTAGGATCTCTTAGGGCTACTCTGGGAAATAGTTTTAAAGATGTGGATATGAATGTGGGAGTTGACTAAAGAGAGTAGTTATCTTGTAACTCAAGAATTCAGTGTATTATATCACATATAAAATGCATTGAGATTCCTGTAGCTGTGTTACTATGCATGACTTAACTATCCTATCTATGCCTCAATTTTCCCATCATGGTGGATTAACTAATGGTCAACTTGGAACGCCCAACTGCACTGAGTCAGCGTGGTTTCTGGGCGTGGAAGACCCACCTGAGAATCATTGCCAACAGCACAAAAAGAGAACTGGAGGGGAAGATCATTTGCTATTAATTTTCCTGGAGAAGCTTGCTGCGGCTGGTTTTCCTAATATGAACTTAGCTGTTATCATCAGAGGAGCTGGGGGCCTCGTTTTTGCTGGGAATGGCTGCTATTTTCTTCAGAGGAGCTCTGGTCTTCACCTTGAGTGTTGCTTCCTGGCTCCAGTGCAGATCCTCAGCCTGGTGGCACAGATCCTTCACCCTGCCAGCACACAGGCACACATGTTCTAGCTTCCACCACTGGCCTTTGGGCCTTCCCGATGCAGATCCTTGATATGGACTTGAATGAGACATTGCTGGGGGCTCTAGGCCTCTGGCTGGACTCATGGAGGGCACTGCCTTGGGCTCTAGGCCTTCAGCTGAACTTGTGGGGGACAATGCCATGGGATTCAGGCCCTAGGCTGGATTCTTTGGGTCTCTAGCAAGTGGACATATCTTATACTCTGTATTTGACTTATTGAGTGAATAGTACAAAATAATCCTATAAGTGTGTGTCCTTTATTACATCTATTCCCTTGCAAACCCTGACTTCAACACCATCCATAAATGAGGTAAAAAATAGCATCTTTTGAGGTATAGTTGTAAGGTTTAAATACATAAGATGATTAGAAGAGTACCTAGGTAGTGATTAATATCCAATAAGCTATTGTTAGTATTACTTTTATAAGTACTATCTTATTAGATTCTGAGAATGCCATTACTTTTTATTTCACTTCTACTCTCCCCCTTATAATTTTGTGGTTGTACTTTGTGGTTTATAATGTTGTTCAGTGTGAAGGGTCTTTTTAGCTGTATTTATTTGACCACTTTTAGCTGCCAATTCTCTATTCACTAGAGTGTAAGGATACTAGAAAGGCAATGAGGAAAATCTATAGTCACTACTCTTTTCTCTTGTACTCTATTAAGGAAGATATACATGAAAACGAACACCTCTAACACAATATGTTCAGAACTCTAATGGAGGCCTGTAAGCCCTAGTTTGGGGTGGAGTATCCAAGAATGCTTGGAGGAATGTTCTATTTTGCAGAGAAGGTAGACGTTTGCTTCTAAAACAAGAGGAGAATGCAAAATTAAAGGCCTGAAGATATGAGAAGGTCTGGGCTTTTTCTAGAAAATACTGGCCTGTGAAATTTAAATTTAAGGAGACATTATTGGCAGGTGAGGTTGGACTGATATTTAGACTGAATTCTGTAAACCATATATATAAGGAATTCATAGGAATTTATTTTATATTTTGACCAATAGGCAACAATAAAACAAACTGGGGAATACAAATATTTAGACTTTATGACAATTAAACTTAATTGTCAACTGGATCAGTTTGGGAACCATCTAGGGGGTTAGTCAGTCAAGCATACTTCTTGGTATGACTGGGTGGGGCATGGAGAGATGACTGTGGGTCTATATTTGGTTCCTGGCTCCTTCCTCTCCGGTGCTCTTCTCTTGTGCTCTGCTTCTCATAGCTATGAGGTGATAAGCTTTCCTCTGTCAAGCCCTTCCACCATGATATTCCTAACTTGCAGATAGTCAACTATGGACTGAACCTTCTGAAGCTGTGAGCCAAATAAGCCTCTTCTTTAAATTGTAGGTGGCAAGTATTTTCCCCTAATAATAGAAAAGCTAAGCAATGCAGATTTTTATAAAGATCACTAGGAGACCACCTAAGATGGTCTAGGCACCAATGTTGTAGACACTGAAAGAAAAGATGGGCATTTAAATTAAAGCAGGGACAGTAAAAATACAAGGACAAAGGATGAATCCAAGAGGTGATTTTTAGGAAGCATCAAAGCAACTTAGAACCAGTCTATCTTTGAGAGACCAGAGGAAGGAGAGGGATATAATTTGATTCTGAAGTTTGAGGATTGAGCAATTAGGGTGAAGGGAATAGACACTAAAGATGCAAAGTAATTATCAGAGATTCTATGCTTTTATAATCTAAAGTACATGAAGAAATGTAGGACTTTTAAGAACCCTTACCCTTCCTTTTGTTGAAATACACACAATATATACTTTTTCCTAATATATAAATTAAATACATGCTATAGCTTTTATCTAGATGTCCTCCCACAGCCTCATGCACTTATAGATGAAGCTTTTTGGAGGTGGCTGAATTTAGTGTGTGTGAATATAGATTAAGGGTGTGTGATAACTAAATTGTTTAACATAGTTCTGAGTGTGAATAATGGAAGCCCCACCCTGGATGTAGGTGGCACCAATCACTAGGCTGGATGGAATATAAAGTGAAAGATGGAAGGCAGCTGCTGCTTGCTGCTTGCTAACTTCTGCCTGCCATACAATGGACTGTTTCTCCTCTGTTGTGCTCCTTTCCTATGCTGCCCTGCTTTGGAGCCAACAGATTATGGACTGAAACCTCTATAAACTGTGAGCTAAAAGAAACCTTCTTTCCTTTAACTTATGAGTGTTGGGTATTTTGTCTCAGCAACATGAAAAGTAACAAAGACAATATACTTTAAAATTATAGTGGTATATTTATATAGTTTAAAGAAATCAAATAGTATGGAAAGGCCTGTAAGCATAGCAGTCTTTTGATACCACTTCTCCCCATTCCTTTCTCTCTCTTTCAGAGGCAGTCACTTTCAGTGATTTCTATAAACATTTTGATTTACTTTTACCTCTTGATTCTCACTTTTGGACACTACTGATTGATTTTCTATTATGATAGTGGAGAAATTTTCTCTCCTCTCAGTCATTTCTCCTCTCTGCTTCTTTTCAGCTCTAGTTTTTCCATTCTTTGAATGAATGTAATTTTTAGTTCAGTCAATGACATTTTATTATGGCCCTTGTGGATCTATTTTTATTTTCATTTATGCATATTACAAAGAATAATGGATTTCACTGGGACAGCTTCATAATGCATATAACATACTTTGAGTATATCCACTCTCCCTCATTACTCTTCCTTACTCATCTCTCTCCTTTTCCTCTGATCACATCCTGCTTTAATAATCTGCCTTGTACTTTCATGCTGTCTCTTTCCTATGCATGGGTTCCACACATGAGAGAAAACATGTGTCACTTGTCTTTCTGAGTCTGCATTATTTCTCTTATCATGATGACCTTCATTTCCATTGGTTTTTCTGCAAGTGACATGATTTCTTTCTTATGTATGGTGGATAGTACTCCTCTGTGTATATATACAACATTTTCTTTATCCATTCATCTGTTGATGGACACCTAAGGTAGTTCCATAACTTGACTATTGTGAATTGTGCTGAGTAATCATGAATATTCAGGTATCTCAATAGTATATTGACTTTGATTTCTTCAGGTACTGTGTGTACTAAGGAATGGTACAGCTGAATCATATGGTTGATCTATTTTTAGTCTTTTGAGAACCTCTGTACTGATTTCACATAGTGGCTGTACTAATCTACATCACCACCAACAGTATATCAGTGTTCTTTTTTCACTGTATCCTTGTTAGCATTTCTTTTCTGTATTCCTTTTTTTTTTTTTGGTACCAGGGATTGAATTCGGGACCTTGTGCTTGTGAGGCAGGCAGTATTTTCTGTATTCTTGATGATAGTTATTCTGACTGGGGTGAGATGGATTCTCAGTGTAGTTTTGATTTCATTTCCATGATGACTAAAGATGATGAACATTTTTTCATATAATTATTGACCATGATTCATTTTTTCTTGCAAAATTTCTTTCATTTTCACTTCTTATTTGTTTGTTTTCAATGTTGCCTACCATTGTATTTCATTTGCTAACTTTTCTGTGTTTCTTCTCACTACTTTTTTCAAGTGCCCAAATTTGTTGCATCTTGTTTGTGATTTTTCTAAATTCTTTAGCATAGGTCTAAACTCTCCAGTAGCTTCATTTCCTGGCCTCCCAACTGGTCTTCCTGTTTCCCAGACTTTCTCCTCTGGTTTAAACTGAATGATGCTTGACCCAGGTGGTTCTTGCTCTAGGAATACCTGGCACCCATCTTCCACAGCAGTGCCTCTGACTCCTTGACTCATGCTTTGTCCTTCTTGGTTTTACTTTCTTCTGCTGTTCTAGTGCATAGGAGGTAGATCTGTGTAACTTTGAATGTCTGAAAATATTTTATTCTGATACTTGTTTGATAGTTTGGCTGGTGTTATGATTTGTGTCTAGACGTCCCCCCAAAGCCTCATGTGGTCATAGGCTATTTTGAAGGTGGCTGAATCTAGAGTGTATGAATGATTCATGGTGGGGCTAGGCCTGTGGTAACTATGATTAAGGGTGTGAGTGTTATGCACTCTAGGTAGTCTGAATAAGATAAAAGGGGCAGGGAGATGCTGTTATAGTCCCTTGTTGCTTTTGCTACCATCTGGCCACCATAAACTGTTCCTTCTCTGACAAACCACCCCGGCTTGGAGCCAGCCAATTATGGACTGAAACATCTGTGAACTGTAAGCCAAATAAACCTTTCCTCCTTTAACTTTGTGTGTCAGGTATTTTGTCTCAGCAATGAGAAAAGTAACTAACACAGCTGGTTATAAAATTCTAGATTAAAAATCATATTTTCCCCTGATTCTTTTAGGCATTATTCTACTTGGGTTTGTATCTAGTGTTGGTATTGAAAGGTTTAATGCCACTCTGATTACTGTTGTTTTCATATGTGGGTTTTGTTGTTGTTTTTTGTATATGGCTTCTTTTCTCTTTGCTGGAGCTTCTTAGGATCCACCATGCAATGTTGCTAGGGATGGAACCCAGTCCTTTGCATATGCCAGGCAAGTGCTCTACCATTGACCTATACCCTTTGCCCTAAGGATTTTCTTTTAACTTTAGTGTTACAAATTTTTATTATTCTAGACTTTTGTGTACATCTTTCTTAGTTTATTATATTGTGCTGCATTTTTAGTGGATCCTCTCAATCTTGATTATTGTCTAGTTTAGGCAAAATATCTTCAACAATTTCTAAATTTTCCCCTCTTTATTCAGTTTTCTCTTTTGGGAACTTCTGAAGGAAAACTCAGGACTTTGGACTTTCTGAATTAATATTTTAACACAATAATTTATTTTTCTTTTTTTATTACTGTTAAGAAGCAATAATCAGAGACTATTTTTTTTTTTTTGTATTGGGATGGAACTCAGGACCTTGTGCTTGTGAGGCAGGCGCGATGCCTCTAAGCTAAATCCCCAACCCTGAGACCATTGTTTTTAAGCCACAAGTTAGTCAAACATCAAGTGCATTGACAATATCCTTTGTTGGTGAGGACAAGGGGAAATGCACTATCTCCTAAAACTGTTGATAAGTGTGTATATGGAGATAGAGATAGCAGTTTTGAAAGACAATTTGATGGTAGCTATGGCAATAAAATTCAGTATTAAGTTTTTCTCCTAGAGAAATACTCCTTATCCAAAAGGATATATGTACATGGACAATTCATGCAGCATTCTTTGTAAGAATGAAACAGGAAAAAATAAAAATGCCTTTTAGGGAAACTATTAAATCAATTATAACCTATTCAAATTATAATATATAATATAATAGTTAAAATATGATGTAATATATATGAGTTTAGCTATGGAAAGTCTCTGTTATATTAAGAATAATATTTATGGCTATGTAGCTGTGTATAACATGATCCCAATTTCATAGTAAATGAAATTATATACATGTGTTGAGGTTAATGTTGAGAGAAAATGCAGAAACAACATTCTTGAATGTTGTGTGTCACCCACTCGACAGTGTTTACTTACGGGGAGGAGAGTAGGACTAGGATAGGGTGGAGAAACTTTCTCATTTTATTATATAAACTTTTGTATTGGATTTTAAAGGAACTATCTATATATGCATGTATGAGATTTGTAAGTTAAAAAAATAACTTTAAACTTTTAAAATTTTCTTGCCAACAAATGTAATTCACAAGAAGCACCTGCCCTTCTTCCTCTCTCTCCCACTCCCCTCCTCCTTCCTTGCTCTTCACTTCCCTTCCTCCCTTTCTCCTCCTCCTCTTCCTCACCCTTCTTTTCCTCCTCTTTCTTCCTCTTCTTCTTCTTGCCGGGGATGGAACCCAGGGGCTCATGCATGTGCCGCATGGGTTCTCTCATTGAGTTACACCTTCGGTGCCTCATTTTTTGTTGTGATAAGAATAATAAACAGGAGATTTACTCTTTCAGCAGATTTTGAAGTAGACAGTATAGTACTGTTATGTTTTAGAACAATGTTGTAGATCAGATCTGCAGGTCTTAGTAATTTTTTATAACTGAAATTTTATACATGTTGATTAGCAACAGCTGCTTTTCCCCTCACACCAGCTCCTGAAAACTATCACTTTATTCTTTGCTTCTCAGAGTCTGACTGCTTTGAGTACCTCATATAAGTGGAATCATGTGATATTTGTCCTTCTGTGAGTCTTAGCATGTCTTCAAGGTTCATCCATGTTGTAGCACATTTCAGAATATGCTTCTTTTGAAAGGCTAAATAGTATTTCGTTATAAGTATGCAGCACATTTTCTTAATCCTTTCATCCACCAGTGAACATTTAAGTTGTTTTCATGTCTTGGCTCTTGTTAATGGTGCTGAAGCAAACATGGGAGTGCTACTCTTGGAAATCCTGATTTCAGTTCTTTTGGGTAAACATTCAGAAGTGACATTTGGTGAATCACATAGTGGTTATATTATTAATTTTTTCAGTTACCTCTATACTCTTCCCTATAGTGTCTGGGGCTGCCATTTTCTTTTTCACCTACAGTGTATAAGGGTTCCAGGTTTTCCACACCCCAGAGAGCACATGTTGTTTCTTGTTGTTTTGATCATAACCATCCTAGTAGGTATGAGATAATGTGTCACTTTAATTTCAGTTTTTATTTCTTTGATGATTAGTTACATCAAACATCTTTTGGTATACTCGCTGGCCAATTTTATGCCCTCTTTGGCCCATTTTCTGAGCCCATTTTCTTTTTTTCTTTTTCTGGCACTGGGGACAGAAGCTAGGACCTTTGAGTTCTTTATATATTCTAGATATGAGTCCTTTTTCTGAGGAACAGCTAGCAATTTTTTTCCCTACATTATGGGTTGTCTCTTCATTCTGTTGGTGTTTTCTTTTGCTGTGCAAAAGGTTTTTAAGATAGGATTTTAGTTGTTGATTCTTTGTGATAGTTCCTGTGCAATCAGGGTGTTGTTCATAAAGTCTTTACCTACACCAGTGTCACCAAGAGATCTATCTATTCTATCTTCCAGCAGATTTAGTGTCTCTGTTTTAATAGTTAGATCTTTGATTCATTTTAATTTTAGTTTAGGGCATGGGGAAAGATATGGGTCTAGTCTTAATCTTCAGCATGTGGAAAGCCAGTTTTTCCAGCAATATTTATTAAAGAGGCTATCTTTCTTCCAGTGAAGGTATTTGGCTTCTTTGTCAAAGATGAGGTGACTGAATGTGTCTGGAGTTGTTTCTGAATCTTCTAATCTGTTTCACTGATCCTCAGATTTTTTTTTTCCAGTACCATGCTGTATTTTATTTATTTTTTAAAAATTAATTTTATTGGTACATTTTTGGTATACAATATAATGACATTCATCATTGGAAATTTGCACCTTTACATAATCTTTCTTGGTTCTTATTTTTCTCCATTCCCTTGCCTTCCCTTCAACCTCTCCATCCCTCCCTATTTACAAAAACTTTGTTTCCATTTTATCATTTTCTCATATTAATTCCATTCCTTTCTTTCCTTTCCCCCACCCCTCCCACTTCCCCTTCCCCTTTTCCCCTTTACCATGCTGTATTTTAGTATAGTAGCTTTGTAGTATAATTTCAAGTCAGGGATTGTGATGCCACCTGCCTTGCCTTTGTTCCCCAGAATTGCCTTTGCTATTCTAGGTCTCTGCTGGTTCCAAATGAATTTTAGGATTATTTTCTTTCATTCTGTGAGATATGCTATTGGTATTTTGATCAGGATTTCATTAAATCGTAATAAAAATTTTGGAAGTATGGCCATTTTCGCTATATTAATTCTTCCCACCCAAGGGCAAGGAATATTTCACCGTTTTCTGATATCTTCTTCTATCTCCTTTTTCAGATTTCTGTAATTTTCAATGTAAAGATCTTTTACTTCTTTCATTAGATTGATTCCTAAGATGAAGCCTACTTGGTCATGGTGTATAGACTTCTTGAGGATTTGCTGCATTCTGTTTACCAGTAACTTATTGAGGATTTTGGTGTCTATGTTCACTAGGGAGATTGGTCTGTAGTTCTCTTTTTTCAATGGATCCTTCTCTGGTTTTGGTATTAGGGTAATGCTTGCTTCCAGGAATGAATTTGGGAACATTGTTTCCCTTTCAATTACATGTTAACCCGCTGGCGACCTTGCTGGATGATAAATTCTGACCCAGGATCCCACCAAGATACATATAATCTAATTCCCCATGTCCTTCCAGTTACCCACCTAGGATCTTCCAATCTTTGGGGTGTAATGGTAATTGGGTAACATCAATCTCATCAAACATCAAATGCATTGGATTTGAGATTGCATGGATTTGAGTCTTTTCTTTCCTTTTTTTTATGAGGTTAGCTAAGGGTTTTTCAACTTCATTTAATCTTTCTTTCTTTCTAGAGGATGCCTTTATTTATTTATTTTTGGTACCGGGGATTGAACTCGGGACCTTGCACTTTCGAGGCAGGTGCTGGAACCACTGAGCTAAATCCCTGGCCCTCCATTTAATCTTTCAAAGAACTAACTCTTTGAATCATTGATTCTTTGTATTATTTTCTTAGTCTCCATCACATTAATTTCTGCTCTGATCTTCATAATTTCCTCCCTCATATGAGCTTGGGGCTTGACTTATTCTTCTTTTTCTAGAAGTTTGAGATTCAACATTACATTGTTTATTTGAGCTTGCTCCATTTTTTCGCATGTGGGAATTCACCACTATGTATTTCTCTCCTAGGTCTTCTTTCATTGTGTCCTGTACTCTCTGGTATGTTGTGTTTGCATTATTGTTTAAATTAGAAACTAATTTCTGCTTTAATTTCATTTGTGATTCACTGGTTGTTCAGGAGGTGTTAGCTAATTTCCATGTGTTTATGAAGTTTTTGTGGGTTCTTTTGCCATTGATTACCAATTTCATTGCACTATGATCTGATAATATGCATGGGATAATTTCAATTCCTTTGGATTTACTCAAGCATGTTTTATGAGCTAGTACATGTTCTATTTTGGAGACCATCCCATGTACAGCTAAGAAGAATGTGTATTCTGATGTTGTTCAGTGGAAAACTCTGTAGATATCTACTAGGTCCATTTGTTCAAAAGTTTGGTTTAGTTCTGATATTTCTTTGTTGATTTTTTTGTGTAGTTAATCTGTCTATTTCTGACAATGGGGTATTGAGTTTCCCCATTATAATTGTTTTAGTGATTATTTGATTTTTCATGACCATTAAAATTTGTTTTAGTTGGGTGTGCTGGTATTTGGTGCATATATATTTATGATTGTTATCTCTTCCACTTAGATTGCTCCCTTTACAAGGATGTTGTGACCTTCTTTGTCTATTTTTTTTTCTTGGTGCCAGGAATCAAACTCTGGACCTTGTGTTTGCCAAGCAGGCGTTGACAGCACTGAGCTAAATCCCTGGCCCTTCTTTGTCTATTTTAATTAGTCTTGGCTTGAAATGTACTTTGTTTGCAAATTGAATAGCTACTTTTGCTTTTTTCTGGGTTCCTGTTGCATGGAATATTGTTTTCTACCCTTTGACTTTCAGTCACTGAATTTTTTTTTGAATTAAATGTGTTTTTTGTATGCAGCATATTGTTGGGTCTTGTTTCTTGATCCGTTCTGCCATTCTGTTTCTTTTGAATGGTGAATTGAGATCATTTACATTGATAATTATAACTGATATATATATATATATATATATATGTGTGTGTGTGTGTATATATTGACTTATGCTTGTCATGTTATTTTTCTGTTATTGGTTCCCTTCCCCCTGCTTAATTACTTGCCTTGCCTTGTGGATTTATTATGTTTGGGTTCATGGAGTTATAATCCTCATTATCTCTTTGTAGAATATCCTTCAAAATATTTTGGAGTGCTGGTTTGGAGTTCATGAATTTCTTCGGATGTTCTTTGTCATGGAAGTACCTGACTTCTCCATCAATTTTGAAAGATTGTTTTGTGGGGTACATCAATTTGGGTTGGAGATTGTTTTCTTTTTGAGGTTAAAATACTTCACTTCAACCTCTCCTTGACAGTTTATGTTGAAAAGTCTGGTGTGATCCTTTTTTTGTAAATTTTATTTTATTGGTATATTTTAGGTATACAATATAATGACATTCATCTTTGGAAATTTGCACCTTTACATAATCTCTCTTGGTTCTTATTTTTTCCCCCTTTCCCCGACCTCCCTTCAACCCCTCTATCCCTCCCTATTTACAAAGACTTTGTTCCCAGTTTTTCATTTTCTCATATTACTTCCAGTCCCTTCTTTCCTATCCCCTACCCATCCCACTTCCCCTTCCCCTTTGCCCCTTTTCTTTCTATCTTGCATTATCTTATACCTTTTAGTCCTTACACTTTCAGTTTCTCACACTAGAGAAACTATTTGGTACTTACACATGTGTGTCCTATTTATTTCACTTAAGAGTATTGCCTCAGTGTGCATCCATTCAGCTATAAATGGCTCTAATTTCTCCCTTTTTTTTGGTAATTTTTTTTTCCATTAAGTTTATTGGTACATTTTAGGTATAAAATACAGTTACATTTGTCACTGGGATCTTGTACGTTTACTTGAGTATATTGGTTCTTATTTTTTTCCCCTTCCCCTGCCCTCCCTTCACCCCCTCCACCCTTCCCTATTTGCAAAGACTTTGTTTCCATTTTTTTCCTTTTCTCATATTTTTTCTTTTCCCTTCTTTCCTTTCCTCTACCCCTCCCACTTCCCCTACTCCTTTAGACATTTTCTTCCTATTACACAATATCAACTATACATTTTAAAAATTACAATATCAAGATCTAGAAGACATTACCACAGATTTTACAGAATTTAAAAGGATATAGAAAGCATATTACAAAAATCTTTTTTGAAATAAATTTGACCACTTCGAAGAAGTACCTTGGAAGACAAATTAATGAAACTGACTCTGGAGGAAATATAAAATTTGAATAGTACCTATTAAAGAAAGTATATTCCTAGCTTGAAAACCTACCTATATGACAACAACAGGATCATATACATTTTAACTGATAAATTATATCAAACATTTAAAGCAGAAAGAAAAAGCTATATGATCCTGTCAGTAGTTGGAGAAAAAGTATTGGACTAAATTCTACAGCTGTTCACGGTAAAAGCTATCAGGAGACTAGAAGTAAAACAGAACCTTCTCAACAGATAAAAGACATGTACTCCATACTTCCAGCAAAAAAAGCCTTATATGAATGGAGAAGATACAATGTTTTCTCCCTAAGGTGGGGAACAAGGGCAGATATGCCTACTCTTCATCTGTCCATTACATTTTGAAATATAGGCCTGAACCAAAATAGCCTGGCAATAAAATGACACAATTAGGATAGGATTGGCAAGGTAGAAGTAAAATCTTTATATATAATATATGATAATTTCATCTACAGAGAAAATACTAAGAAATCTGTAGGAGCCCCTTGTTCTCTAGGAGAACTTGTATTTGACTTTAGCAGGATTAGAAAACACAAGATATATATAAAAATTCAAGTCTATGTATACTTGCTATAAATGAAGAACTGGATATTGAAATTCAAAAGTTATGTAGGAGTACAAAGGACCTAGAAAAGTAAAAAGAAAAATAAAACAGTGTTGGAAGACATTTGGTACCTAATTTTAAGACTTCTTCTAAAGCTACAGTAATCAAGGCAGTGTTGGTGTAAGGAAAGACATATAGATCATTGGAATAAAACAGAGAATCTAGAAATAGAACCACACATATATGGTCCACTGAGTTTTGAAAGATTATTTAACATTAACATTGTATAGAACATAAACTCAATTCAAGAGCAGAGGAAAAGATAGTGTTTTCAGCAAATGGCACTAGACCACCTGGTATCCGTATATAAAAAATTAACCTCAACCCTTTACTTCCACACATAAAAAAACTTGAAAGGATCTATGAACCTAAATATGAAAGACTAAAACTATAAAATTTTAAGAAGAAATTATAAGGGAAAATAGTTATGAATTTAGGATAGGCAAGAATTTCCTAGGACATAAAAAACATGATGTATAAAAAAAATTGATAAATGAGATTCCATCAAAATTTAGAACTTTAAATGACATCATTAAGAAAACGAAAAGTAGTCCTTAAAGAGACCACATTTATAATGCATATGACCTATGACCAGAATATATAAAGAACTCTTACAACTCATTAACAGACAACCCAATTAAAAAGTAGACACAAGAAGATGATAGCCAGTACAGCACAAGCAAAGGCATGGAACACTATAATCAGAAAAATACTAATCAGTACAATAACAAGATTGAATTATACACTCATTAGGGAGATGAAGTTCCTGACTTTTTCTTTTTCTTGGATTCTCCCCTTTTGCATTTAATTTCTTGTCACACCTGATGGATTCATTCTGCTGTGCTTCCTGAGGTTGTGATCCTCATTGGCTGTTCCTAGGATATTGTGTAAAATTTTTTGGAGTGCTGGTTTGGTATTCATGAAGTTCCTAAGGTGCTCTTTGTCATGAAAGTATCTTATTTCACCATCAATTTTGAAAGATAGTTTTTCAGGGTACATCAATTTGGGTTGAGGCTGTTTTCCTTTATGGCTTGGAATACATCACTCCAAGCTCTTCTTGCCTTGAGAGTTTGTGTTGAGAAGTCTGCTGTGATTCTGATGGGTTTTCCTTTGTATGTGATTTGTTACTTTTCTCTCACTGCTTGTAGAACTTTGTTCTTCTGTTGGGTTTCTGGAATCTTAACAATTATATGCCTATTTGTAGATTTTTTTTTGATCAAGGCTATTTGGAGCTCTATATGCCTCCCTTATCTGTATGTGAAGTTCTTTTCCCTTGCTTGGCAAGTTTTCTGCCATCACTTCTTTGAACAGTTTTTTATGTCATCTGCACTCTCTCCTGTTTCTTTATTGACTTCAATCAGTCTTATGTTATTCATCTTTGCATCATCTAGCAGCTGCTGGATTGATTTCTCACAGTCCCTTACAATTTTGAAGCAATTTTTCTTTTCCTGGTGACTAATTGCAATCTTATCTTCTATATCTGAAATTCTGTCCTCACATTGGCTCATTCTGCTGTGTACACTTTCAATGGAGATTTTAATCTACTGGAAATCTTTTTGCATCTGTTTTGTGGATTCCATTTGTTACCTATGTTGAGATTCCATCATGTTCCTGAGCTCCTCTCTAGATTTATTAATCATGTCTTGCACTATGGGCACAATCTCTGCTGTTACCTGAGAAATTATTTGTTATTTCATTTTTTCCAGATCCTCTTTTGTTGCTAGTTTAGGGAGTCCAGGTGGTTGAGTATCAGAGTGTTCCATCTCTTTTCCCTTTGGGGTTTCTGTAGGTGATCTGGAAGTCTGGTTTTAGACTTGTTTACATGTCTTCTCATTTCAACTGGGGGTGGGGGAGGAGTGTGCAGGGTGTTTGTGCTGATGGTGCTTTCATGGCTCACCTCCTCTGCACTGGGAGAGGTGGTATGGCAGCCTGGAAGCCTCCTCCTCTGTGCTGTGAGTGGTGGTCTAGGCCCAGGAGCCTCATCCTCTGTGCTGGGAGCCTGTTGTGATTCTTATGGGCTTTCCTTTGTAGATGATTTGTTTCTTTTCTCTAACAGCATTTAATATTCTGTTCTTGTTTTGAATTTCAGGAATCTTGACTATCATATACCTTAGTGTAGATTTTTTTTGATCATGGCTAATTGGAGTTTTATATGCCTCACTTATCTGTATGTCAAATTCTTTTTCCATTCTTGGGAAATTTTCTGTCACTACTTCTCTGAACAGATTTTTTATGTCATTTTCACTATTTCCTTTTGTCTTTTTTATTGACTCCTAGAAATCTTATGTTATTCTTTGCACAATCTAGCAGCTGTTGGATTGATTTTTCATGGTCCTCTGCTGTTTTTAAGAAATCTTTCCTTTCATGACAATAACCTCAATCCTGTCTTCTATATCTGATATTCTGTCTTCACATTGGCTCATTCTGCTGCATATATTTTCAATGAAATTTTTAATCTCCAAGATAGCCATTTGAATCTGTTTCATGGATTTCCATTCCTTTGGGTGTTCATGGTTTCCATCATTTTCTTAAGCTCTTCTATTTTAAAAAATCTGTATCTGCTCTATAGTCATCAACCATGTCTTTCATTATGGTTTCCACCTTTGTAGTTATCTGAGAAATTATTTCTGATTTGATTTTTTTTCTAGAGCTCCATTCATCTGCTTTATTATTTCCACTGATACCACTTCAGAGACTCTAGATGGGTGGATTTTGAATTGTTCTACCTCATTGCTCCCTGAATTTGCCTTTGGCTAGTTGAAAATCTGGTGTCTGATGTTGCTTAGGTGTCTTCTCATTTTCTATTTTTAAAGTTTAATTCCTTGGTTGATGCTTGTAAATTGCTTGTGGAAAATAACTTTCTTGGTAGTATTTAGAACCTTTAGAAAATGACTGCTTCTCAGAGTTGTCTTCCAGGTGTAGGTGGCTTTTGGGTTTTGAGTATGTTATAAGATCCTACTTTTTCAATTTATTGGGAATGAGAAGTTGCTGCCTATTAGGCCTACCCCTGGTTCTTTTGGAATGGCCTATAGTATTGTTTATGACCCTTAGGAAATCTCAGTCTTGGCATACTAGGAAGAAAAATTGATTAGAGAGAAGATGCTTCTGGGTAAGCATGGTGCAGCTTGCAGCACAGAGGAGGCCTCTGGGTCGGTATGCCAAGGCTCCCAGCCCAAAGTAGGCCTCTGGGTCAGTGTGCCACAGTTACGAGCACAGAGGACACTTCTGGGTCAGCGTGCCATGGCTCCCAGCCCAGAGGAGACTTCTGGTTCAGCATGCCATGGCTCCAAGCCAGGAGGAGGATTCCACGTAGGCATACTGCAGATCCCAGCTTAGATTATCCTTCCAGGTAGGCATGCTGTGGCTGGCAGCACAGAGGAGGTGAGCTGTGAGGGCACCATGAACACCCCTGCCCAATCAAAATGAGAAGACAGGTAAACAAGCCTCAGAACCAGACTTCCTGATCACCCACAGAAACCCCAAAGGGAAATGAGATGAAACACTCTGATACTCAAACACCTGGACTCCCTGAACTAGCAATGAAAGAGGATAGGGAAAAAAATGAAATCAGAAATAATTTCTCACATAACAGCAAAGATTTTGCCCATAGTGCAAGACATGATTAATAAATCTAGAGAGGAAACAGATAAAAAAATAGAGGAGCTGAGGAACATGATGGAATCCCAACATAGGAAACAGATGGAATCCATAAAACAGATGCAAACAGATTTCCAGAAGATTAAAAACTACACTGAAAGTCTATGCAGCAGAAGGAGCCAATGTGAAGACAGAATTGCAGACATAGAAGATAAGATTGCAATTAGTGACCAGGAAAAGAAAAAATTCTTTAAAATTGTAAGGGACCAGGAGAAATCAATCCAGCAGCTGCTAGATGATGCAAAGATGAATAACATAAGACTGATTGGAGTCAATGAAGAAAGAGGAGAGACTGCAGATGACAAAGAAAAACTGTTCACAGAAGTGATGGCAGAAAACTTCCCAAGCAGGGGAAAAGAACTTGACATACAGATAAGTGAGGCATATAGGATTCCAACTAGCCTTGATAAAAAAAAATCTACAAATAGGCATATAATTGTTAAGATTCCAGAAACCCAACAGAAGAACAAAATTCTACAAGTAGTTAGAGCAAAGAAACAAATCACATACAAAGGAAAGCTCATCAGAATCACAGCAGACCTCTCAGTGCAAACCCTCAAGGCAAGAAGAGCTTGGAGTAATGTGTTTCAAGTCCTAAAAGAAAACAACCTCCAACCCAGATTGATGTACCCTGCAAAACTATCTTTCAAAATTGATGGTGAAATAAGGCACTTTCATGACAAAGCGCACCTTAGGAACTTTATGAATACCAAACCAGCACTCCAAAAATTTTTAGACAAAATCCTAGGAAAAGACAACACGATCACAACCCCAGGAAGCCCAGCAGAATGAACCTATCAGGTGCAACAAGAAATTAAAAGCAAAGGGGGAGGATCAAACAAAAAGAAAAAGTCATGACAAGGATAACTCAATACGTATCAGTTATAACCATTAATCTTAATGGTCTCAACTCAACAATCAAAAGAAATAGACTGGCAGAATGGATCAAGAAGCAAGATCCAACAATATGCTGTATACAAGAAACACACTTAATTAAAAAAGAAACTCATAGACTGAAAATTAGAGGGTGGAAAACAATACTCCATGCAATAGGAACCTGAAAAAAAGCAGGACTAGGTCTCTTCTTTGCATATCAAGTGGATTACCAACCTCAACTGATTAAGAGAGACAAAGAAGGACAGTATATCTTTGTAAAGGAAACAATACAGAGGAAGAGATGACAATCATAAATACATATGCAACAAACACTAGTGCACCCAACTATTTAAAACAAATGCTATTGGAAATGAAAAACCATATAAGCCCTAATACAATAGTAGTGGGGGACCTCAATACCCCATAGTCACAGATAGATCAACTAGACAAAAAACAACCAATGAAATACTAGAAATCAATCAAACTCTTGAACATATGAACTTAACAGATGTTTACAGAGTGTTTCACCCCACAAAATCAGAATAGACATTCTTTTCAGCTACACACATATCATTCTCCAAAATAGACCACATACTAGCTCATAGAATATATTTAGGTAAGTGCAAAGGAATTGAAGTTGTCCCCTTTATATTATCAGACCACAGTGTGATGAAATTGGAGATCAACAGCAAAAGAAACTTCAAAAATTTCAAAAACACATGGAAATTGAACAACACACTTCTGAGTAACCAATGGGTCACAGAGGAAATTAAAGAAGAAATCAGACAGTTCTTTCAAATAAATGACAATGACAATACAACATATTGGAATCTATGGGACACAATGAAAGCAGTCTTACAAAGGAAATACATAGCAATGAATACTCATATTAGGAAAACAGAGCGAGTCCAATTAAACAACCTGATGCTGAACCTCAAGCTTCTAGAAAGAGAAGAGCAGAACAACCCCAAAGCTCATACAAGGGAGGAAATTATAAAGAACAGAGGAGAAATCAATGCAATGGAGGCTAAGAAAACAATACAAAAAAATCAATGAAGCCAAGAGTTGGTTCTTCAAAAGGATAAACATAATTGACAAACCTTTAGCCAACCTTGTCAGAAAAAGGAAAGAAAAGGCCCAAAGCCATGCAATTAGGAATGAAAAGGGTGAAATTATAACAGACCCAGCAGAAATCCAGAGGATCATCAATACCTACTTCAAGAACCTATATCCTAATAAGATGGAAAACACAGAAGAAATGGACAGATTCCTAGATACATATGAATTACCAAAGTTGAATGAAGAAGACCTAAAACTTCTAAACAACCCAATATCAATCAATGAAATAGAAAATGTAATTAAAAACTTACCAACCAAGAAATTCGCGGGTCCTGATGGCTTCCCTGCTGAATTCTACAAGACATTTAGAGAGGAACTACTGCCACTACTGTTTAAACTCTTCAATGAAATTGAAATGGAAGCAATACTCCCCAAATCATTCCTGGAAGCAAGCATCACCTTGATCTCCAAAGCAGAGAAAGACCCAAGTAAAAAAGAGAATTATAGGCCAATCTCTCTAATGAATATAGATGCAAAAACCCTTAATAAGATACTGGCAAATAGAATGCAGAACATCATCAAGAAGATCATACACCTTGACCAAGTGGGATTCATCCCAGGGATGCAGGAATGGTTCAACATATGCAAATCAATCAATGTAATACACTTATCAATAGAGCCACAGACAAAAAAAAATAGGATCATCTCAATAGATGCAGAAAAAGCATTTGACAAATCGAACAGCATTTATGATAAAAACCCTCCAAAAAATTGGAATAGATGGTCTCTACCTCAATCTGATAAAAGCCATCTATGAAAAAACAACAGCCAATATCATACTAAATGGTCAAAAACTGAAATCCTTCACACTAAAATCAGGAACAAGACAAGGATGTCCACTATCACCACTCTTCTTCAATATACTTCTGGAAACATTAGCCATGTCAATTAGACTAGAGAAAGAAATAAAAGGAATAAAGACAGGAAATGAAGAAGTCAAATTGTCATTATTTACAGATGATATGATACTCTACTTACAAGACCCCAAGAACTCTACCACAAGTCTTCTAGACTTAATAACCAAATTCAGTCAAGTAGCTGGTTACAAGGTCAACACACAAAAATCAATAGCTTTCCTCTACATGAACAACAGACTCACTGAGAGAGAAATAGGGCAAACAATTCCTTTCACAATAGCATCCAAAAAACTGAATTACCTAGGAATCAAGCTAACAAAAAAAATCAAAGACCTCTTCTCTTAAAACTATACCACTTTGAAAAAAGATACTGAAGGGGATATCAGAAAATGGAAAGACATCCCTTGCTCCTTGGTATGAAGGATCAACATAGTGAAAATGGCCATACTTTCAAAACTGATATATAGATTCAATGCAATCCCAATTGAAATCTCAGCAGCATACTACATGGACCTTGAGAAAACATCTACAAATTCATTTGGAACAAGAAGAGACCCAGAATATCAAAAGCAATTGTAGGTAACAGAGACATGGCAGGGGGCATTACAACCCCCAACTTGAAACTATGCTACAAAGCTACTGTGATAAAAACAGCATGGTACTGGCAAAGAAACAGACCTGAAGACCAGTGAAACAGATTAGAAGATGCAAAAACAACTCTAGATCCACTCAGCCACTTCATCTTTGACAAAGGAGCCAAACACCCTTGCTGGAGGAAAGATAGTCTCTTTAATAAATGGTGCAGGAAAAATTGGGTTTCAGCTTACCAAAGACTAAAACTAGACCTGTATCTCTCACCATGCACTAAACTAAAATAGAAATGGATTAAACATCTAAATATAAAAACAGAAATGCTGAACTGGCTGGAACAGAGGTTAGGTAGAACTCTTGAAGACACTGGGGTAGGAAAAGACTTTATGAACAAAACCTCAGTTGCCTGTGAACTGGAACAAACAATGAACAAGAGGGATCTCTTTTTACTAAAAAGCTTCTGCAGAGCAAGAGAAACCACCAACAGTGTGAAGAGACAACCCACAATGTGGGAAATAATTTTCACCAGCAGTCCTTCAGACAAAGGCCTACTGTCTAGAATCTATAAAGAACTTAAAAAAATCAGACTTCCCAAATTTAAAGACCCAATCCAAAAATGGTCACCTGAAATGAACAGATATTTCTTACACAAAGAAGTAGACATGGCAAATAAACATATGAAAAAATAGTCAACATCACTGGTCATTCGAGAGATGCAAATGAAAACAACACTGAGATTCCACCTCACTCCAGAAAGAATGGCTGCTATCATGAAATCAAGCAAAAAACAAATGCTGGCAGGGCTGTGGGTAAAGAGGAACCCTGCTCCAGTGCTGGTGGGAGTGTAGACTGGTGCAACCACTGTGGAAATCAGTATGGAGATAACTCAAAGAACTCAGACTGGAAATCCCATTTGACTCAGCTATTCCCCTGCTGGGTATCTTCCCCAAAGAATTAAAAGAATCATATCCCAGTGATATATGTGCCCCCATGTTCATAGCAGCCCAATTTGTAATAGCCAAAACTTGGATAAAGAAAATGTGTGTTTAAAAAAAAAATTAAATGGAGTACTACTCAGCCATCAAAAATGAGAAATTAGAGACATTTATTGCTAGATGAATGCACATTGAGGTGATACTTTTAAGTTAAATAAATATGACACACATGTGTAAATACTGAATAGTTTCTCCAGTGTGAGAAACTGAAAATATAAATAAGGAGTAAAAGGTATAATAGATAATGTGAAATAGGAAGAAAAGGGGCAAACAGGAGGGGGAAATGGGATGGGTAGGGGAAAGGAAAGAAGGGAATGGAATTAATATGAGAAATTGAAAAAATGGAAACAAAGTCATTGTAAATAGGGAGGGATGGAGGGGTTGAAGGGAGAGCAGGGGAAGGGGGAAAAAATAAGAACCACGAGATTATGTAAAGGTGCATATCTCCAATGATGAATGTCATTATTTTGTACACCTAAAATGTACCAATAAAAAGATAAAAAAAAGAGAAAAACTGATTTGACCAATTATGTCACCTTGGGTAAAATAGTACAATCATCATCAATAATAGCATGAAACATAGCCTAGAGAATGACAAACTGGTAACTTTTAATTTGCCATTTTTTACTGTATGAACTACATTTGTGGTTATATAGCAAAATCTAAAACAAACCAGAAAATTGTATACAGTAAATATGCCCTCAATAGGGTAATTTTACCTTCAGGGAAGAAAACTGAAAAGATTTTGAGGGAAAAATAGAGATAGAAGAAGAGGAAGAGATTAGAAGCAAGACTTGAAGACAAAGGAAGATTACACAAACTTGAAAAAGTGATTAAGAAGATGGGAGGGAAAGAGAGAAGGAAAAAATAAAATCAAGAACAGAACAGAATAACAACAAAAAACTAGAAACAATGTTCACATTCATATAAAAACAAGAACAAACAATAAAAAAATGAAAACAAGACAAAATAAAAACATGATAAAAAAAGAAGAAAACCATATGTCCACTTCAGGGTATGTCTCTGTTCTCAGTGGTAGACAGAGTGAGCTGAGAGAGCCCAGATCCATGTTAATTAATTCCCACAAGCCAGTTGTAAATTTATGGTGGGGTAGCATATAATCTTAGTAAGCCTGCACCTTTAGTTCCACTGAAGTTCAGGTTGGTTTCTGGTTGTGAGGGTGGAACCTGATTTGTTCAGCCTGAAACACTCTGTGTTCCTCCTGCCAGTTTGATCTCTTGTCAACTTGAACATGGTTCTGCCTCACCTTGACACTGGGAGCCACTAGATGGAGCCAGCCTGAAGATCCTCTGATTTCTGAGCTCAGTTGGCCCCTCTCCAAAATGGCTACTGGTCAATCGCTCTCTCCTGGGAGATGTATGAACCTGAATAACTCATCGGCCACTGTAGTCCACTGCATCCAGTGCTCTGTTCTCACTGATGTGTTTCTCTGTGGAGGTCTCTGAGTTCACCAGGAGTTACTCTGTGTCTACAGGTTTGAGCTGCTCCTCCCATGAAGTGAGTCAGGGCTCAGGGCAAGCAGTGCTTGCCAACTCTTTCTTCTGTGTCGAAGTCTCTCTCTCTCTGCTCCCCGCCATGGGCTTCAATTCTAGCTTCAAATCCTCGCTGGGTCCCAGGTACTCACTTCTCTCCTTCTTTTTTTCCTTATTTTGCTATATTCTAGCCTCTAGACACCAAATCTCAGAGAGGCTCTTTCTCTGCTGTTCATCACTCTGCCATCTTCCTGGAAGTCCTTTGAAAGCCAGGGCCTTTGTACTAAGCTACATCCACAACTGTCTTTTATTTTCAGATAGGATATCTTTAAGATGCTGAGTTGCCAAGGCTAGGCTCAAACTTGCAATCTTACTGCCTCAGACTCCTAGAGTACTGGGA
This sequence comes from Heterocephalus glaber, assembly GCF_053883595.1. Taxonomy (NCBI): domain Eukaryota; kingdom Metazoa; phylum Chordata; class Mammalia; order Rodentia; family Bathyergidae; genus Heterocephalus; species Heterocephalus glaber. The sequence goes on along the minus strand of NW_028258143.1, from coordinate 36,245,475 downwards.
TTTCATGCCTGCACCATGAGACCAAGTGTTTAGCTCATTTTAAAGGTGGGTAATTAGTTTCTTATGGATTTATAGGAGCTCCTTAAATATTTTGCAAATTAACATTTTGTTAGATATATGGCTACAAAAAATTTTACAGGATTCTACAGGATGCTGTTTCAATCTGTTTCTTGTTTCCTTTGTGATGTAGAAGCTTTTTAGTTGGGTGTAATTCCACTCATCTATTTTTGCTTTTGCTGCCATTCTTTTGGGGTCATACCATAAAATCATTGTTTAGGCCGGGACTTAGCTCAGTGGTTTCACCACCTGCAGTGCTAGTGCAAGGACCTGAGTTTGATCCCCAGTACCAAAAAAAAATATCATTGTTTAGTCACTGATATGAAGCTTTCTCCATATGTGTTCCAAAAGTTTTGCAATTTCATGTTTAAATCATTAATTCATTTTAAGCTAATTTTTTGCCTATGGTGTATGATAAATATTCAATTTTTTTCTTTTGCTTGTGGATACCCAATTTCCCCAAAATAGTTTGTTGAAGAGAGTATCTCTTCCCCATTACATATTACTTGTACCTTTGTTGAAGATAAGTTGACGATGTGTGAATTTATTTTTGGAATCTCTGTTCTGTTTCATTAGTTTATATGTCTGTTTTTTTTTTGGGTACCAGGGATTGAACTTGGGTCCTTGCACTTGCAAGGCAAGTGGTGGAACCACTGAGCTAAATCCCCGGCCCCTATATGTCTCTTTGCTACTTCAATTATTATAGTACTATATATTGAAATCACTAAGTGTGATACTTCTTGCTTTTTATTTTTCCTTAAGAATATTTTGACTATTTAGATTCTTTTGTAATTCTACATAACTTTTAGAATTACTTTTTCTATTTATGTAAGAAATACTATAGGAATTTTGACAGAAATAGCATTGATTCTGTAGATAGATTTTGTACCTACCCAGAATTTAAGTCTTGTGGTTTCAGAATATTTTATACCACTATAATCCACACCTTGAAAATTATGAATATTTTAGCCTGAGAAAAAATTTTATAACAAGGTTTTAAAATTTATTATATTAATTGAAAACATCACCATTTTCTAACATTTTCCACCTTTTAAATTTTATTTATTTTAAAAATTTTATTTATTTTTTTTTGGTACTGGGGATTGAACTCGGGACCTTGTGCTTGTGAGGCAGGTGGTGGAACCACTGAGCTAAATCCCTAGCCCTTTTTCGGCCTTTTTCAAAGAATGAATGGGTTGCAGAATATAAAGAAAATCTATCAAGATTGGTTCAATGGAATTTGGCTATGAAAATCTTAAGGAATGACTGATGATCAGTTTTGATTAGTGAGAAGAGAGAAAAAAGAATAAATCGTGTCACATATGTCAGTAAACCTAGGATTAAGAGTTTCATTTTTTCCACATGAATTACATTAAAAAAAATGCCACTGTGGAAGAAGAAACAGTATGTAAGGACTTAAAATTAATAGCATTCTTGTTTTTTTTTTTTTTTTTTTTTTTGGTACTGGGGATCAAACTCAGGTCCTTGAGCTTACACAGCAGGTGGTGAAACCACTGAGCTAAATCCCCGGCCCCAGCATTCTTTTTTGTTTTTGGTACCAGGGATAGAACTCGAGACCTTACCCTTGGAAGGTAGGTGCCAGAACCACTGAGCTAAATCCCCGGCCCAAAATTGATAGCATGCTTGAAAAAATTGTAAAAAGGGAAAACTATGAGGAAACATTATGTTGTGCTGCAAAGAAGGAAAGCTTGCTCAATGATGGTTCATTAAAGAAAACTGCAACTTGTTTTTTCTGACATAGGTGTATTAGGAAGACATGGGTTTTCAGGATCTTGGTATTCTTTCCTCTCATCACAAATTGCATTTTGATAATATTTGTTGATAATTCTTTGAAAATATCTTCTTGTTGCCTGTGTGTGTGTGTGTGTGTGTGTGTGTGTGTCTGTATGTGTGTTTAAGAAGTCCATTCATCCTCAGTATAACCTCTCAATTTCAACCTCTAAGTTCACAATCAATTTTTTTTGTATTAAATTCTTTTATTGGTACATTGTAGGTATACAACACAATTACATTTCTCATTGGGAATTGTACCTTTATATAATGCATCTTGGTTCTTATTTTTTCTCCATTCCTAACCCTCCCTTCACCCCCTCCACCCTTCCCTATTTACAAAGACTTTATCTCCATTTTTTCCATTTCTCAGCATTTTTCCTTTCCCTTCTATCCTTTCCCCTGCCCCTCCCACTACCCCTACCCCAGTGGACCTTTTCTTCCTATTTTACACTATCGATTATTCATTCTAATCATTGGTACATTTTAGGTATACAATATAATGACATTCATCATTGGAAATTTGCACCTTTACATAGTCTCTCTTGGTTCTTATTTTTCACCCTTGCCCAGCCCTCCCTTCAACCCCTCCATTCCTCCCTATTTACAAAGATTTTGTTCCTACGTTTCCATTTTCTCATATTAAACCCATTCCCTTCTATCCTTTCCCCTAGCCCTCCCACTTCCTTCCCCTTTGCCCTTTTTCTTCCTATTTCACATGACCTATTATACATTTAGTCCTTATTTACACTTTCAGTTTCTCACACCAGAGAAACTATTCGGCATGTACACATGTGTGTCCTATTTATTTCACTTAAGAATATCACCTCAATGTGCATCCACTTAGCTATAAATGTCTCTAATTTTTCATTTTTTATGGCTGAGTAGTACTCCATTTTATAAAAAAACCACATTTTCTTTATCCAGTCTCCAGTTGATGGGCATTTGGGCTGTTTCCAAGTTTTAGCTATTACAAACTGTGCTGCTATAAACATGGGTGCACATATATCACTGTGGTATGATTCTTTTAATTCTTTGGGGAAGATCCCCAGCAGCGGAATAGTGGGTCAAATGGGACTTCCAGTCCTAGTTCTTTGAGGTATCTCCATACTGATTTCCACAATGGTTGCACCAGTCTACACTCCCACCAGCACTGGAGCAGGGTTCCTCTTTCCCCACAGCCATACCAGCATTTGTTATTGGTTGATTTCATGATAGCAGCCATTCTTTCTGGAGTGAAGTGGAATCTCAGCATTGTTTTCATTTGCATCTCTTGAATGACCAGTGATGTTGAACATTTTTTCATGTATTTATTGGCTATTTCTACTTCTTTGTGTGAGAAATGTCTGTTCATTTCAGATGCCCATTTTCAGATTGGGTCTTTAAATTTGGGAGGTCTGATTTTTTTAAGTTCTTTATAGATTTGAGATAGTAGACTTTTGTCTGAGGAAGAGCAGGTGAGGATGTTTTCCCACATTGTGGGTTGTCTCTTCACACTGCTGGTGGTTTCTCTTGCTGTGCAGAAGCCTTTTAATAAGAAGAGATCCCACTTGTTGATTGTTTGTGCTAGTTCACAGGCAACTGAGGTTTTCTTCATAAAATCTTTTCCTACACCGATGTCTTCAAGGGTTCTACCTAACCTCTCTTCCAACTGGTTCAGAGTTTCTATTTTAATATTTAGATCTTTAATCCATTTTGATTTTAGTTTAGTGCACGATGAGAGATACAGGTCTAGTTTTAATCTTTGGCAAGTTGAAGCCCAATTTTTCCAGCACCATTTATTAAAGAGGCTATCTTTCCTCCAGTGAGGGTGTTTGGCTTCTTTATCGAAGATGAGATGGCTGAGTGTGTGTGGCATTGTTTCTGCATCTTCTAATCTGTTCCATAGATCCTCAGGTCTGTTTCTTTGCCAGGACCATGCTGTTTTTATTGCAGTAGCTTTGTAGGAGAGTTGCAGGTTGGGGATTGTGATATCCCCTGCCATGTCTCTGTTACCTAGAATTGCTTTTGCTATTCTGGGTCTCTTCTTGTTCCAAATGAATTTTGGGATTGTTTTCTCGTGGTCTATGAAGTATGCTGCTGGGATCTCAACTGAAATTGCATTAAATCTATATAGCAGTTTTGGAAGTATGGCCATTTTCACTATATTAATCCTTCCTACCCAGGAGCAGGGGATGTCTTTCCATTTTCTGATATCATCTTCAATCTCTCTTTTCAGAGTGCCATAGTTTTCAGAGAAGAGGTCTTTGATTTCTTTCATTAGGATGATTCCTAGGTATTTCAGTTTTTTGGATGCTATTGTGAAAGGAATTATTTGCCCTATTTCTCTCTCAGTGAGTCTGTCATTGGTGTAGAGGAAAGCTATTGATTTTTGTGTGTTGACCTTGTAACCAGCTACTTGACTGAATTTGGTTATTAAGTCCAGAAGACTTTTGGTGGAGCTCTTGGGGTCTTCTATATAGAGTATCATGTCAGCTGCAAATAATGACAATTTGACTTCTGCATTTCCTATCTTTATTCCTTTTATTTCCTTCTCTTGTCTAATTGCCATGGCTAATGTTTCCAGAAGTATATTGAGGAAGAGTGGTGATAGTGGACATCCTTGTCTTCTTCCTGATTTTAGTGTGAAGGATTTCAGTTTTTGACCATTTAGTATGATATTGGCTGTTGGTTTTTCATAGATGGCTTCTATCAGTTTGAGGTAGAGACCATCTATTCCAATTTTGGGCAAGGTTTTTATCATACATGCATGTTGGATTTTGTCAAATGCTTTTTCTGCATCTATGGAGATAATCATATGGTTTTTGTCCTTGGCTCTATTGATATAGTGTATTACATTGATTGATTTTCATATATTGAACCATCCCTGCATCCCTGGGATGAATCCCACTTGATCAGGGTGTATGATCTTCTTGATGATCTTCTGCATTGTGTTTGCCATTCTCTTATTAAGGATTTTTGCATCTATGTTCATTAGTGAGATTGGCCTATAGTTCTCTTTTTCATTTGGGTCTTTCTCTGCTTTGGAGATCAAGGTGATGCTTGCTTCCAGGAATGATTTGGGGAGTATTGCTTCCCTTTCAATTTTATTGAAGAGTTTAAACAGTAGTGGTAGCAGCTCCTCTCTAAATGTCTTGTAGAATTCAGCAGGGAAGACATCAGGGCCCAGGCTTTTCTTAGTTGATAAGTTTTTAATTACATTTTCAATTTCATTGGTTGATACTGGGTTGTTCAGAACTTTTAGGTCTTCTTCGTTCAACTTTGGTAATTCGTATGTATCTAGGAATCTGTCCATTTCTTCTGTGTTGTCCATCTTATTGGTGTATAGGTTCTGGAAGTAGGTATGGATGATCCTTTGCTGGGTCTGTTGTAATTTCACCCTTTTCATTCCTAATTGCATGGATTTGGGCTTTTTCTTTCCTTTTTCTGACAAGGTTGGCTAAGGGTTTGTCAGTTTTGTTGATTCTTTTGAAGAACCAACTCTTGGCTTCATTGATTTTTTGTATTGTTTTCTTAGTCTCCATTGCATTGATTTCTCCTCTGATCTTTATAATTTCCTCCCTTGTATGAGCTTTGGGGTTGTCCTGCTCTTCTTTTTCTAGAAGCTTGAGGTGCAGCATCAGGTTGTTTATTTGGGCTCATTTTTGTTTTCCTAATATGCGTATTCATTGCTATGTATTTCCTTTGTAAGACTGCTTTCATTGTGTCCCATAGATTCCAATATGTTGTATTGTCATTGTCATTTAATTGAAGGAACTGTCTGATTTCTTTAATTTCCTCTGTGACCCATTGGTTATTCAGAAGTGTGTTGTTCAATTTCCATGTGTTTATGAAATTTTTTGAGTTTCTTTTGCTATGAATCTCCAATTTCATTGCACTATGGTCTGATAATATACAGGGGATAACTTCAATTCCTTTGCACTTACTTAAACATGTTTTATGTGTGAGTATGTAGTCTATTTTGGAGAATGACTTATGTGCAGCTGAGAATGTGTATTCTGATTTTGTGGGGTGGAAGACTCTGTAAACATCTGTTAAGTTCATTTGTTCAGGAGTTCGATTGAGTTCTAGTATTTCATTACTTATTTTTAATCTAGTTGATCTATCTATTTGTGACAGTGGGGTGTTGAGGTCCCCCACTACAATTGTATTAGTGCATATATGACTTTTCATGTCTGTTAGTATTTGTTTTATATAGTTGGGTGCACTAGTGTTTGATGCATAGATATTTATGATTGTCATCTCTTCCTCTTGGATTCTTCCCTTTACAAGGATGTCGTGTCCTTCTTCATCTCTCTTAATCAGTGTTGATTTGAAATCTACTTGCTCTGCAAAGAGGTTAGCTACTCCTGCTTTTTTTCGGGTTCCTGTCACATGGAGTATTGTTTTCCACCCTTTAACTTTCAGTCTATGAGTTTCCTTTTGAATTAAGTGTGTTTCTTGTATGCAGCATATTGTTGGATTTTGCTTCTTGACCCATTCTGCCAGTCTATTTCTTTTGATTGGTGAATTGAGACCATTAACGTTGATGGTTATAACTGAAATGTATTGACTTGGCATTGCCATGACTTTTTCTTTTTGTTGTGTTCTTCCCCTTTACATTTAATTTCTTGTCATGCCAGATGGGTTCATTCTGCTTTGCTTCCTGGGGTTGTGATCCTCAATGTCTGTTCCTAGGATATTGTGTAAAATTCTTTGGAGTGCTGGTTTGGTATTCATGAAGCTCCTAAGCTGCTCTTTGTCATGACAGTATCTTATTTCTCCATCAATTGTGAAAGATAGTTTTGCAGCATACATCAATCTGGGTTGAAGGCTGTTTTTTTTTTTAGGGTTTGGAATATCTCAGTCCAAGCTCTTTTTGCCTTGGTAGTTTGTGTTGAGAAGTCTGCTGTGATTTTGATGGGCTTTCCTTTGTATGTGATTTGTTTCTTTTCTCTAACTGCTTGTAGAATTTTGTTCTTCTGTTGAGTTTCTGGAATATTAACAATTATATGCCTATGTGTAGATTTTTCTTGATCAAGGCTATTTGGAGTCCTATATTCCTCACTTATCTGTATGTCAAGCTCTTTTTCCCTGCTTGGGAAGTTTTCTGCCATTATTTCTGTGAAGAGATTTTTTTTATGTCATCTTCACTCTCTCCTGTTTCTTCATTGAGTCCAATCAGTCTTATGTTATTTGTCTTTGCATCATCTATCAGCTGCTGGATTGATTTCTCATGTTCCCTTATAATTTTGAAGCAATTTTTCTTTTCCTGGTCACTAATTGCAATCTTATCTTCTATATCTGAAATTCTGTCCTCACATTGGCTCATTCTGCTGTGTAGACTTTCAATGGAGTTTTTCATGTCCTGGAAATCTATTTGCAACTGTTTTGTGGATTCCATTTGTTTCCTATGTTGGGCTTCCATCATGTTCCTGAGCTCCTCTCTAGATTAATTAATCATGTCTTGCACTAAGGGCACAATTTCTCCTGTTATCTGAGAAATTATTTCTGATTTCATTTTTTCCAGATTCCCTTTTGTTGCCAGTTCAGTGGGTCCAGGTTGTTGAATATCAGAGTGTTCCATCTCATTTCCCTTTGGGGTTGCTGTAGGTGATCTGGAAGTCTGATTTTGAGACTTGTTTATATGTTTTCTCATTTCAGTTGGGGTGGGGGGCTGTTAGCACCTGCACGGATTACCTCTTCTGAGCTGGGAGAGGCAGGACAGGGGCCAGGAGCAGCAGGAGGGTTGGTGGCCCAAAAGCCCTTTCCTGTGGGCTGGGAGCAGCGGGAGTGATGTTGGCTGGGAAACCCCTTCCTCTGGACCCAGAGCAGTGGGATGGGAGCTCCGAAGCCCCTATCTCTGGGCCGGGACCTGTGGGAGGGTTGATGGCCTGGAAGCCCCTTCCTCTGGACCAGGAGTGGCAGGACAGAAGGTGGCCCCAAAGCCCTTTCCTCTGGGCTGGGAGCAGCAGGAGGGATGGTGACCTGGAATCCCCTTCCTCTGGACCAGGAGCAGTGGACAGTGGCTCAGAATCCCCTACCTCTGGGCTGGGAGCAGCGGAACTCAGTACCATGTTCTGGTGGTCTGGTGTCCTCTGCATCTTTGTAGTGTGGAACCAGGTGGCTGTACAGAGGAGTGGGGGGTGGGTCCAGTGGATTGTTGCTGGGGCAGGGGCTGATTTGGCATGTTCCCTGTGACTGGGGACCTCGGTAGGGCGTGGGAAGACATGCCTGTCTGCAGCGGGCTGATTCGGTGTGTTCTGTGTGATTTGGGCCCTCGGTAGGGCTTGTGCAGACCTACCTGTCTGCAGCGGGGTGATCTAGGATCTCATCTTATTAAAAAGCTTCCTCACTGCAAAAGAAACCACCAACAGAGCTAACAGACAACCTACAATATGGGAAAAAATTTCTAGCAGCTGTACCTCAGACAAAGGACTACTATCCAGAATACATAAAGAATTGAAAAAAAATCAGACCCCCCAAATTCAAAGACCCAATTCAAAAATGGGCATCTGAAATGAACAGACATTTCTCAGACAAAGAAGTAAAAGCAGCAAACAAATATATGAAAATATGTTGAACATCACTCGTCGTTGGAGAGATGCAGTTGAAAACAACCCTGAGATTCCACCTCACCCCAGAAAGAATGGCTGCTATCAACAAATCAACAAATAACAAATGCTGGTGGGGTTGTGGGGAGAAAGGAACACTTCTCCATTGTTGGTGGGAGTGCAGACTGGTGCACTGTGGAAGTCAGTATGGAGATACCTCAAAGAACTAGGACTAGAAGTCCCATTTGACCCAGGTATTCCTCTGCTGGATATCTTCCCAAAAGAATTAAAAGAATCATACCACTGTGTGCTGGGGATTTAGCTCAGTGGTTCCAGCACCTGTCTTGCAAGCACAAGGTCCCGAGTTTGATCCTCGGTACCAAAAAAAAAAAAAAAAAAAAAAAAAAAAGAATCATACCACAGTGATATATGTGCACCCATGTTCATAGCAGCACAGTTTGTAATAGCTAAAACTTGGAAACAGCCCAAGTGCCCATCATCTGGGAACTGGATAAAGAAAATGTGGGGTTTTTTAATAAAATGGAGCACTACTCCGCCATAAAGAACAAAAAACTAGAGTCATTTATAGCTAAATGGGTGCATGTTGAGGCCATACTCTTAAGTGAAATAAATAGGGCACACATGTGTAAATACTGAATAGTTTCTCTAGTGTGAGAAACTGATAGTGTAAACAAGGGTTAAAATGATTAAAATGAATAATTGTTATTTTGAAATAGGAATAAAGATCCAAAGATGAAGGAGTGAAGGGAGGGGAAAATAGGGAAAGGAAAAACTATAAGAAAAGAAAAAAAAAATGTGAATGAAGTCTATGTGAATAGGGAAGGGCAGAGGGGGTGAAGGGCGCACAGGTAATGGGGAAAAAAATAATAACCAAGATATATCATGTACAGGTTCAAACACCCAATGATAAATGTAAACTAACTGTATACCTAAAATGTACCAATAAAAGAATTAAAAAAAAATAACCATTTGTTTTTCAAAGAATTAGACAACAGAGTTAGAAGTAAGGATTTTATGATTTAAATCAATAGCTCTGTATAAATCACTATTACATGGAGATGTGTAAAGCACTCTACTATGGTTAAAAAGACGCATATATGTCTATGAAAATCATGCAATTTATGTTTTATTGAAAGCTTATGGTGAAGAAAAATGTAATGCTTTATTGTTAAAAAATTATGTATTTTAGCTGTCCATGTATATATTTCAAGGTTATTAATATTTAGTAAAGAAAGAATCAATCTCTAATCAAAATAAATTTTAACTCAAGGACAAGATAATATCATGTTTAGAAATTTACAATCAAAAATCAGAGAAAGGAGCCATCACTTAAGTCCTTGTAATGTAACATACATTCTTTCTTATTGAGCCACACCAAAGAATTTATTACATAAAATTACTTTTTTTGAATATTGAGTTAGCTAGAGGCTTGAAGATTTTCTTTTTGATATTCTTAAGGAATTCCTGGTTAACCAATTCATAAAGTGCCCTTGCTCTTAGCCAGAATTCTATACTGAATCTAAGATGAATTTATCTTCAGATTGTCTTACAATATGAAGTGTGGTGCCTGAGAGTTCTATCAGAGCAATTATCCCTTTGATACAAGACAAATTCTAGAAGGTTACTCTAAAGCAAATGATTATCTTCTTATAGAAACTTGTGGAATGCACTGTCATATTAGTGTTCAACACCTTGTTAAATAATCTAGTTGTCTCTTAAACAAGATTGAAGGGAATAGCATATAGGATAAGTGAACTTTTAGGAAGAAGATGATCACCCTGGAACTACAAATACCTGATCTTGCAAATGAGATCAGTGCTGAGCTTTACCGGACATCCCACCAGGGCTCAGCTCAAGGGTGATATTTCTTTTGAGGGAGACATTGGTGCCAGTGACATCTTTAGACTTCTAGATAATTTTCTGTAGTGTCTACTCTAAGAAAGCTAGTTTTCTCTACATTCTCACTTTCAAACATGACTCCACTCAGCATTTTATCTGAAAACACAATAAGTTTTGCTTTTGCTCATCCAACTTTTTTTATTTTTAGGAACTGGGAAATCACTTTTTTTTTTGTACCAAGGATCAAACTTGGGTCCTTGAGCTTGCGCAGCAGGCGGTGAAACCACTGAGCTAAATCCCTGGCCCTGGGAAATCACTTTTAATCACCAATTTAAATGTAATAACTCTGTTCTAGTGTTTCTTAGCTGGGGTATCTTGAACCTGTCATAGGTTTACTGCCTAATTTTGATCAGTGGTACCTTGGTTCATGAGCTCAATTCTCTCCATAATTCTGGTCACAAACCAAACTGGATCAGAACCAAATCAAATTTCTCCATAAGGTTAACATTGAACCTAACCATTGAATTTGATTCAGTTCTCATCCAACTCGGTTTGCAGCCAGAATTGTGGAAAGAATCAAGTTCATGAGTGGAGGCACCACTTGTATTTACTATGATATTACAGTGGTATTTATCAAAGCTGGTTTGCGGAATCAATGTAAAGTGAATGTCTTAGATGACACCTTTCTATGTCCTCATGTGGTTGAAGTAGCAAACAGGCTCCTCAGGTTGCTTTTATAAAGGCACTAATCCTTTCTAACCGAATCACTTCTTAAAGGCCCTAATTCATAATATTACAGCATTAGGAATTAGGTCTCAATATTGGAATTTAGGGGGCTGCAGAAATTTAAACCTTATCAGTAGGGTTTAATACGATGTTAATAAAAGGACAACATAACATGAAACATGAGCTAAAGAAAGGTATGTATATATAGGAGCATATGACAACCTTGTATGATGCACATAGAGGAGATGGATTACTGCTACTCAGAAATGTTTGATGTTATCTCTGGGCAGCCATATTGTAAGGAACCCTAAGCTAACCATGCAGAAAGGAAGAAAGGAGGAAGGGAGGAAAGGAGAGAGGGAGGGAGAGAGAGACAGAGAGAGAGAGAGAGGAGGGGGGAAGACAGATGAGCCCTAGTTGCTTCAGTGGTCCCAGTCTAAATGCCAGGCATGTGAGTGAAGGAACTATCTTAAACATTTCAGCCTTAGCAGATGTCAAGTTAAGATGAGGCTTTAAACATATGATATCAGTTGAACTATTCTCACTACCCATACCCATTTGAGTCACACCAACTTAAGTATCAGACATCATGGAGCAGAGAAAAGCCATCTTTTCTGGGTGCTTATCCAGCCACCTTGATGAACAGAATCATAAGCGTAACAAAATGGTTCTTAAATGGTTTCTTCTTGAGTAATAGATTAACAGGACGTATGCCTTATATCCCCTGGATTAGCTTTGGTTAAGCATGAGCCTCCACATGCACCAGAACAGTCTAAACTGCTGTGCCACATACACCTTAGATTTTTGTCTATAATTTGCCTTCAAGAATTTCCTTTGAAAGTGGAATCTAGTCATGATTTATTAAGCTATATTAACAAACACCTTTGTTGGCATCTTCTGAGTAAGCTCATGTGGGAATAGGACATGAAAAAAGTACTTTTTCAGGTGTACCTTTGGCTTGGCTTTACTTTAGCACTTTCTCTAGTTCTAACACATTGGCATTTTTCTCTCTCTCTTACTATCTCTAACCTTCTCACTCTATTATTCCTCTCTTGTTCTTTCTTTTATTGGGACAACATCAGGAAAATAAGAATGTTTTAATTATATTGTAGGCACAATTAGTGTATCATGATTAAGAACAAAACTTGTGGATTGGAGAGTTTATGATGGTTTTGCGAGAACCATGTTTTGAGATGGATGGTGTGCAATGGAATCAGGACTAATTGCTATGTGTGTTGGTGAATGGAAGCAATAAGGAAAAAAATGAATACAATAAGAAATGATAAAATATGCACAGTTTGTCCAAAGATCTTGATATTATTTGAGCAAGAAGTTTAATTTCTCTGGATCTTTGTTTTGGGTTTCATAAATTAAAATGGTTGGATTACAGGGCCCTTAAAATTATTCCACTTGTAAAATTTGTGACTCTAAGTTTAAAAATAGAAGGGAGAGTAGTTAGTGATCTCTGTATGTAGTAGGTTCTCAATAACTATTTTTTAGATGGTTGCCATAAGGGATATGTATTGGACTTACGTAGTGGTGTATAAGACATTGAAACTAGGCTGTCCAAAAATGTTATGATTTCTGAAGTTTATTTTTTTTCACTTAGAACCAAAACTAGGCAAAATGATACAGGGGACATTTCTTTGTTTCTTCGTATGTTTCCTTCTCTTAGTCCAGAAATTCCAGTTACACTATAGAGATATTCTCATGCTTTTCCCAATTGGTTTTCCTTTCTAAACTGAACTTCAACAAGGTGTTTGGAAATCAGTCTAAAGTAAAAAAATATCACCACCCTTCTATGCCACTAACTTTTATTTTTCAACAACCTAATGTTTTAATTTTGAACTCACCATAGATTCATAGGCAGTTGTAAGAAATAAAAGCAATGCATCCCATGTGTCTCTTACCTAGCTCCCCAAAGGTAACATCTTGCATATGTATAGGGCAATATCATAACTGGGAAACTGACACCGATATAATCCCCTGACCTTACTCACGTTGCACCAATTCTGTGTGCATTCATCTGTCTTTGTGTGTGCATGTGTTTACCTCTGTGCTGTAACACCACAGTAGATGTGTGGAACCACTGCTATGGTCAACATACAGAACAGTAACATCTTCACAAAGATCCTCTCCATTACCGTCTCTGTCCCTAACCCTTGGCAACCACTAATTTGTTCTTTATATCTATAACTTTATCATCTTAAAAATGTTATATAAATGGAATCATATCATTTGTAACCTTTTGAGATTAGCTTTTTTTACTCAGCATAATTCCATACCACTGACTTTTAAGACTTAGAAATGAAGGTATAATAATGGCCTAAGTGATGATGGAATTGATATTTTAAAATAAGAATTTCTACGTGTTGCCTGTTTCTTTGACCTCTTATCCAAAATCCCACCTTCCTTTATTGACTACACCAATTCCAACCAGGTCATCAACCTGTTAACTCAAGTAAAAAGCTTTTATTGAGAAGGTGGACTTAGGAAATGGGGATTAAGCCTGATTTATCATCTACCAAACATGTCATTTCTGACAATGACTTCAAATGGAAGGGATACATTTAATGACCACTAGGGTCTTTTTACCTTGGAAAATTTCTGAGGAAATTTGTAAGAGCTCATAAATAACAAACATTTGGTAGCCATGATGGCCTCCAGAACTGGGAAGGAAAGACTCTAAACTGTAACATCATAATACAAATAATCTATGATTGGACAGGAACAAGTAGAGGTGGAAAAACTAACACAGTGTTGATATCTTTGCTCAAAAAGTATATTATTATCCTTGTTTTTACAAATGAGAATAGAAACCAGGAAAGCTTAAATTATTTGCATAAAGTTATAGAGTTGGAAGTAGGATTAGAATCCAAGGAGGTAGGATTAGCATGTAAGTCTTCCAAAGAACTAACCACCTCTGTTTCTGCCCCTGCCTCTGTCTCTGTTCCTGTCTGTCTCTCAAAAGAAAACACAGTGTGATTGGTACAGGGACAGAGGGAGTTTCGTGTGGGACTGAAGTCTGAGCAGCGTGCTTGTTGATTGAAGTGGAGTGGCCATTCTGGCTAGTTTGTAGGACTAGAGAATTTTTATTTATATTTAAGAGACAGCAAGGAGTATATCTTTACCTAGGGCACTTATTCTGAAAATGTGATCCCAGACTAGCTTCATCAGCCTTACCTAGGAACTTGTTAGAAATTCCAAATGTCTAGATCTAGGTCTGAATCAGGAACTCTGGAAATAAATTCTATAAATCAGCTTTAACAAGCCCTGTAGGTGCTTCTGATACACAACAAAGTCAGGGAACCATTAGTGCCCCAAAGAGAAAGCCAATTTTAGATAGCATTTCAATGTGAAGACTTGAAGGTATATTTGAGACATTTTCCTTGACTGTGATCCTTTAAGTCAATAAGGCCTTTCACTAGCTAAAATGGATAATCCCATGTTTAAGGGAATTTTGTATGAGCTGATTTGAAACTTGTTTTTGATTTTCATACTGTTCCAGGTGCAGCTCCACTTGGTTTAAACAATAAATTTTGATATCTTTGTCTTTGATTCTTGGTTCTGGATAGTATTCTCTAAATTTGAATACACTCTTTCCCCTCTGACTTACCTTTGGTAAGGAAATGATGACATGGGGTGGATTTTTGTAAATCGAGCATTTCCCAAACTGTGGAGTTAGAATTATTATTTTTAATTTTTGTTTATCCATAAAGAGTTTTAGAAGAAGAGTGGCACAACAAAATTATATTTTTAGAGTATCATTTTAGAAGCAGTTTTTAGGATAAATTCCATGGAAGTATGTTAGGAAGCACATGCAATAAACTAGGTATGAGATAACAAGTGTGTTAGTGTTGATAGAGAATGAAGGGGAAAGGAATGGGATGTGAGAAACATTTAGGGAGAATATCAATTGTAACATGTGGGTCAATTTGACATATAATGAATGAATAAGAGAGAAAAGAATAACTAATGAGTTTAAAATCATTAATGTAGAAGTAATGAATGCTATTGGAAAAAATATGGGACTCAATTTAGGTGTCTTGTCTTGGAGAATTAATCAGATCATTCTGAATCTGTTCAATGTGACAATAATGGTGAAACATCCAGTGTTACTGCTCATTAGGTAAGTGAATAAATCATGCTTTTTCCAAGAATCAAATGATAGAATTCGATTGTCTCAGGAAAACTGATTTTCTGCCTTGAATTTCATTAATTCCAACAGGATTCAATAGATTAGTGTGTGAGACATAAGGCAAGTTATTTCAAACACAGTATCCAAGAAACTGAAATAAACAAAGATAAATTCAACTCTGAAAGAGCATGGCCCCAGAACAGCGATTTCTTGGTAGAAGTGATAGTGATAGTAGTGAGTGGTGGTTATGAGGGGCTTTGATGGAAGAAGAGTACGGAGTACTGTTAGGATTAGCAATTTTTAAATGTAGAAGTGATCATATAGGAATAGAAGAAGGAAATGAGGGTTTTTTTTTTTTTTTGCAGAGGATAGGGATTTTTAAAAGAAAAAAGGGATATCATTTGTTTTAATACTTTTCTGCTCTTTGAACCTGATCTTGCAGGTATTACTATATAATGCACAGCAGAGATGGAGACATGAAAGTGGATCTGAACATGACTGTGGTCTTGTACAACAATCTGCTGGAGATTTCTTGCTTGAGTAGAAGTTGGTAATACATGAAAGAAGTCACCCATTTTCAAATGGAGAAAGTTTCACAGTTTCCATTTTCATATGTTGTAGAATTGTGTCAGAATTTGGAGTTTGGAAAATAATATCATAGTTATTTATTTATATGGAAAATACATGAAGGAAGTACATGTAGCACATACGCTGCTTATCCCATACTGTACTCTACCTAACAAGCCATATTTTATTTAAATTTTTCTTTTTTTTAATTCCTTGGGGATTTATAATAAGCTTTGTAAAAACATATGAAATCATGCTTGGGGACCCCAAAACACTGACACCAGTGTTCATAAAGCATTTACAAGGAAATGCTTATGCATCTCTGGAGGCCATCCATGTTAACCCACTGTTACAATAGATGTCTGAGGAGCATATTAATATGCCCATTAGCAATGTAAGTGTATTTCATTTTTGGGTCAAACAGCCAAAAGAATATTTCTTTTTTCTTTTCTTCTTCTGATTGCCCTACCTGGGCTATAACTAGCTGAACATTTACTACTCTGAATGATATAATGCAATTAAGACTCTCTATAACATTCTCATTTGCATATCTCATTATATAGAGTGACACTATTAGAAGACATGTGTTGAAGCTTTCAAAATGATTATGATATGTGAATGTATTAGGGGATGAATATGCTTTGCTGAACCACAATTGTGCAGTATTCAGACACAGGCTGGTTGTTGTCTGTTGAGGAAGCAATTTTTATGAGCAATTGCCAATCATACTTATTTTGCTTTTCTTCTCTATGAACAGAAGCACCGAAGCCCAAAATAAGGAATAAATGCTGTAAAATGGAAGTTTGTGAAGACAGTAATTATTTGGATATAATTAACTGGATGTCTTATTTTCTGTTTGCTTCTGCATATCTACTCTTGGCCCTGCTCTGTGACCCGGATGCGGACTTCGACCAACTGCATCATTCCACGTCCCTGACTGCGGGCTGGGTTTGGCCAATAAGGGGGCCTAGCAGTGAGAAGAGGTTGAGGTGTTTATTTTTCTGTCTTCTTTCTCTTAAGCAAGAGTTGGCAGAGACTTCCTTTTTGAGGCAGATTTCTATGACATGAATAAAACGTCAAAGCCCCTCACATGTGCAGGTTTTTTCTAAGACCTAGAGAGGGGTTCCTACAATGTGTCCAAGTGGCCATATGTTTTTGTTAAAAGGAAAAAAATATTCTAAAGTTGAGAAGTGCATACTGAAAAAGACATTTTAGTCATTTCAATTAAACAAGTGAAAATTTTGAGACTCCTGATTAGGACCAAAATGAAAGACACTTTCTTTGATCATTTCCTTGGGTGTTTATTAAAAAACAAGAGACAATTTAAATTACAAAATTAATAAAATATGAAGCAAAAGTGATGATACAAAAGATTAAGCTATTATAAACTATTCTGATTGAGAAATAAAGGAAAATGTTTTTCTTATCATACTAAATGCAATAATTCATTAAGAGGAAGAAATAAATTATGAATAGAAAGAATGAATAAGCTCTTGACTTGTTTGATAATCTAATTAACAAACAGAAATGAATCATACAGACACATTGAAGAATGATATAAATTTGTTGGTGCTTTGACATGAATTACTGACATTGATATAATATAAAACTCACAAGATGCTATAATGAGGACGTTTAGGACAAACTGGTTAATGACTACTGTCACTTCAAAGAGTATTTAATATTAGTCACTACCCAAGGAAACTGGAAACATCCTGTAAGCCTACAGCTTATATATAAAGTATTTGGTGGAAGGCCTCCCAGATTTGATAAGAAACAAAAAAATTATGGATCCACTATGAATTCTAAAGCTGTAAATAACTTTCTAAACTATCAATGATGAAAAACAAGGTTAAATCCACCATGTTAAAGTATTGATTGACTTCTCTTTTTTCCCTAGAAAATGTTACAGAATGTGAGGAAGTAAGCAGAATATCCAAACAAAAACTGTCAGAAAAAAGTATTTCAAAGTACTTCAAGTGTCTTTCAGTTAATTGATAAATTCTTTTGCTTTTTTACTGGATTTCACTGATGGTGGTATTTGTTAGATATTAAACATTTGTGGTTTTTATTTTAATATATTTGTCATCATGCTTAATTTTGTTTTCTTATTCTTAAAAAGAGCCTCTTGAATTAAATAAACATATTTCTTCTAAAAACCTTGATCGGCCCTTGTCTGACGGGCCCACCCTACACCAACTCTCAGGCTTCATAACAGTTCCCTCACTTCAATCCCCCGGACCTAGTCAGTAAATCCCTTTGTACTTTGGTGACTCCCTAGGGAATTTTATCATCCTTTTTGTTGGTTTTCTTAAAGCATGGTTTAGCAACCATGGCATTCCTGGTATGTTACTTGGGTAGCTCTGTGCTATGGCCTGTCCTGTGCATTGTAAGACAGTTGCAGCCATCTTTTTGCCTTCCCCCAAAGAAAGCCAGCATCTCTTCCCCAGTGGGACAATCAGAATTATCCCGGACTTTGCCAGATACTGGGGACAAGAAAACATCATCACCTTCATGTGAGGACCACTTTATAAAGGACACATTTGTTAAATCCCTTTGATTGATCCCTTGAATTTGGCATTTTTTTCTTAGACGATGCCTGTCAAATACTGTTTTAGAATGATAACATACATGAAATTCTGATAAAGGTTAAACATAATTACTTTACCATTTTTTCTTTAAAAGAAGAAAACTTTTTATTTTTCTTTAAAAGAGAAAACTATACAGTATATTCCTGAATGTGCAGTGATAGATACGAATTATTTCTAAACACTAAGTGGTTTAAAGTGAAGGAAAAATATGGATGAAAAATGACAAATATAGAAATGGAGAAAAGGAGAATAAATTCTATGAAGAGAAAGGCATAATAAAGATTGTTTCATTGTAGTGCATGCTTGTAATCCCAGCCCTCTGAGAGGCTGGGGCAGGAGGATCAAATGTTTCAGTTCAGCCTGGGCAACTTAATGACTTAGTGAAACCCTGTCTCATAATAAAAATACACACACACACAGGGGAAAGAAAAAGAAAAAAGGGCTGGTTATCTAGCTCAGTGTGAAGCTCCCTGGGTTCAATCTCTAGTACTCTCCTCACCCCCCAAAAAGAGATGATTGAGAAAAAAGACTTGAAAGTAAACATGGTCAGAAGATTCCAGCAAACAAAGCAGGGGGCCTTAAGCACAAAAGAGAAGTAGACCTTTTAATAATTGTGGAAAGCAGGTTGGGAAGACCCCTCCCTTCAAAACCAACCGCAAACCTGGAAAAAATTGTTTAAAAAACTTCTAGAAATTAAGCAAAGGCAAACAACAGAGAAACACTCATTTAATTAAAATTGCTGAATGTTAGGCATGAAGAGGGGAAGTTTTGGATGTTTTTGTGTGGGACTATTTCCTTTCCCTTAGTTTTTCAGCCTGGCTAGCAAGGTAGTGAAGCCAGGATGGGCCTCCGTTTCACTGCTGGAGAGCTCTGACTCACTCTGAAGTGGAGGGTGAGAAATCCAAGCATAGGATTGATAGAAATTGATCAATGGAAACAAACAAAAATGGAAACCAGTGTTCCAAGATTAGCCACAGAGATTTGGCTGTCTTACAAAATCAGTAGTAAATTTTTATTCACTTATCTTTGCTTACATTTTCATGATAATATTTACAAATTTTTTGTAGGCAGCGGGATATAGGGTAAATAATTATAAGTAAGTATAAAACCTTTGCCTTTTAGGTAGGAAAAGATGACTGGACATTGAATAAGTTTGCCCAATTTTATTGTACTCATTTTTGATTTTCAGATTTTCAACGTTATTGACCTTGCTTAACTCTCCCTTGGTTAAACCTTCCTTGCCATGTGACCTAGTGGTAATTGTTAAGCACTGTTATCAACTTACTTATAATAGCATATTTTTCCTTTCTGTATTATCAAGAGTGATGTATTATACTGGCTTGCATTTATCACGTGGGGTTCTGTGTATCCAATACAGATAACATGACATAAACATTAATGTGATGTAGGTTGGTCTGGTTGGATCTGCTAAACATGTTCTATGTCTGTACGTCAAGTATCTAAAACTCATTTGCAGATGTCAACCATGTCCTGTTCAGTCAGGTTAGATAGTGTGACTTGGGAAGATTATTACTTATTAGCATACTGTCTGATCAATCTAATAAACTTTAATTCAGTTCCATTTAGCTTATTCCTCCCCAGGGTGCAGTGTGACTTTCTCTAACTTGTTCAGGTAAAACTCTGATCTCGAACAATACAACTCACATGAACTTACTCACCATTTCCTCTAAAGTTACAGCAGGGGCTGCCAATATACAGCCTATAGTTTAACTTCTTATCTTAAATAATTATTCATTTACTGAACCGTCAGTTACACTTTTCCAGAAATTGCATCCACTGAGTTAATCCAGAAGCTATTGAAATTAATTATAACCTTGGAAGTGAGTACTCCATGACATCTGAAAATTCTAGGAAGGAAAACATACCAGAGTTGCTAGGCAAGGTTTCTGATTCTTAGTATGATCACCAACATGTGTGAGCTCAATAACTTATTAAGTATATTGTAGTTAGAATGACATAGTAAAGTTAAAACAAAATTTGGACATAGCAGTCACTATTGGAATAGTATTCACTATTATATTTCTGAGTGTCATAGACTTATATTAGCTTTTAAAATGGAGATATTTATGTCTGTTTTTGGTGAAATGATCTACTATTCCTACTTTTCCACTCCACCTCTGCATTTGGGCTTGTTAATTTTTTTCTATTTGGTATTTTGAGGCTTGTGGTACCGTGAAAAGAATATGAAGCTTATGGTTAGGCCTAGGTTTACATTTTAGTTACAATGATCAGTATTATTCCTTTAGGGAAGTCACTGATGGCTTAGTGCCTTACCATCCTTGCCTTAGAATGATGGTAATGAAATCCATCTCAGAGGGTGTTGTGAGGAATAAAAGCAAGATCCGTCAGTCACTTGCACAAAGCAGTATACAATAAATATTGGGAGCTACCCTACCTTTTTCCTCTTCTTTTTCTTCAGGATCACAATATTTGTATGTCTACATAAAATAAACTGACTGGTAATTTCCCCTGTATTATAGGAAACTAGGAAGATAGTTATTCATCCATTTATTTATATCTTCCTTTTATGCATGTGTTGGGGAGTATGCTAGGCATTGGGTATACAAGGTGTGATCTAAAACTGCAGTGAATGTTTAAAGTATTATGGTAAAAGACATAGTGCCATTAATCTGTCTCAAGATACTCCCCTTCACTCTTAACACACTTATCCCTTCATTCTTGTCACTTTCTGAAGCAGTTCTTAAGTTCTCTTTCACACATATCTGTAGTTATACTGTCATGCTGCCTTGATGTCTAAATCAATTCAAAATGTTTACCTGTCATGGTCATTTTGACTTTAAAGAAGAGCCAGAAGTTGCACAGTAACAGATCCAGTGAATAAGGTAGATGAGGACATACCATAATGTTTTTACAAGTCTGCCTTTCCATGGCACTCGGCAACAGTATTCACTATATTTTTTATCACACTTCATAAAGACACTCATGACAGAGGACTTCTAGAACTGCTTCGGAAAGTGGTAAGAATGATGGAATAAATGAATTCAAAGTGAGGGGTAGGATTCTGAAGAGGATTAATGGCAATGTGTCTTTTACTCTAATATTTATTTATTTATTTTAAAGTACTGGGGATTGAACTCAGGACCTTTCGCTTGCCAGGCAGGCGCAGCACCACTGAGCTAAATCCTTGGCCCTTCTAATAATCATTTTAAAAATGTAAACATTCACCATGTATTTTGATCATATTCTGTATATTTACGAACAAAATTTAGATCTCTGCCCTCATGGAACATACATACTAATAGTTCTTTGTAATCATGTGAATTTACTTCTTTAAACAACTCAAACTGCTGTAAAATTGAGCCATGTTTCCACACCCTGGAAAGTGTTACCATGAGCTGCCATTGATAAGGTAGTTGACTGAGTTGGCTTTGACTTTAGGAAAAGGTGGTTGTTCTCATGTAAAGTCTGACACTAGATGTCTTAAAGAGTTTGAGATTTTCTTTGAAAAAGAAAACTAAAGGAATCACTAACACATGGTAAAATCTTACTTCATTTTCTCTTTAAAACAATGCACTAAGAGCAAATCTTTGATTTCTTTGACATATAGCAAGGAACTAAAGCTTATGCATAGCCCGAAGATATTGACTGCACGTGTCTTCAAAATTCATCATTTTTGATACTGTGTCAGGAAACGAGGCAGCAAGAACAGTGTACTAACAGTTGTGATGAGCTATGTCTTTTTTTTTGGTGCTGGGGATTCAATTCAGGACCTTGCCCTTGGGAGGCAGGCAGGGTGCCACTGGGCTAAATCCCCAGCCCTGATGAGCTCTGTCTTTAACACCATGGGCCTTATTCTCCTTGACACTGTTTAGTAGCTCCACGGGGGGTTGTTATTAGACACACACTGTCTGTAGAACAGAGGTGGGAATGGTTCATTTCAAATGTTGCTTTCAGTGTTGTGAATTATGATTTTTATTGGTTAATTCTTAAAGTTTTTGTCCATTTATTTGCATTTTAAAGCAGAAAATTGTGTTTAACACAAATGAGCGAATCTCTAGAGGGAGAATTTCAGCTCTACTGGGACATGAGAACTGAGGAGCTATTTTATGAGTGGGACAGGAATGATCTACACCCCTAGGCTGGTCCTCTTAGCAGGCAATCACTTGCTTGGTAGCCACTGATGTGCATTAGGGACAACAATGCTTTGGATAAACTTCTAGTTCTTGTGTATTTTCAGGCTATGTAACTTTTTTCATGTTACTTCATTTTTTCAGCGTTAGTTTATTATGAATAAAGTAGAAATAAGACCTGGCTTTTGTTTCATTGAAGATTATAACTTTTAAAAATTAGTACATAATGTTTACATTCCTTGTGCGGAGTTGGCACATAACACATCCTAATCCCTTTCTTCATTCTCTTCCCCCGCCACCCGCTCCCCTCCCTCCATCTCTTGATCCTTTTCCCATTTGAGATGAATCTATCTCCCTACTTCTTATTATCTATCTTTTATTTTATTCTTTATTTATAATTTAAGGTTTTCAAATAAGAGAAACCATGTGCTATTAAAGCTTATGTGTCTGATTTATTTCACTTAACACTAGGGTCTCAAAGTGTATCCATTTTCCTACAAAAGACTCGAGTATATCTTTCTTTATGGCAGAGTAGTACTCCATTGTGTGTAAATACCATGTTTTCTGACCTGGCCTGACTTCAATGATTAAAGAGAATTGAAGTACAATTTTGTGATGTGTTATTTTATTCTCTTATCTTTTTACTCCCCCAATATCCTCAAACTATTTGAAACATTCAGTGTGAGACTATATGAATGACAGCCACTTTTTTCAAAAGTCAAATATTTGCAGAAGATAAACAATATATTGTATGTCTTACACATCACTGCATTACAACAGTCTGAAACCACTCCTCAGATGACAGAAACAGAGATTAAAAGAGTATATCTACTGAATTATTTTTCTGGGCAAGGTGAGTTTTAGCATTAAAAAATTAAAGCATCCTACAATTCTCAAATGAAGTATTTTGCTTGTATAGACTTAATTCTCTTAAAAGTATGTCAAGGTCACCAACATCATCACATCACTACTTCGTTATAATTATATAGATATTTTAATCAAAACAACTTCAATAGCAGAATTTAAAAAGAGTGCATCAAAGACAACCACAGGGATGCATTAATATCTAGTTTATCCCAAACCAATGAATTATAGCAACATAGAGAAAATTTTGTATGTCTTCTGTATGAAAATTCTGTCTCTTTCCTGTTATTAGGTCTGCACAGAAGAGAAATGCACTTCCATAAATAGCCAACATTTCTAGCTTTCTCTCTTAATTATAGCAAAAGTCATGCTGCACTCAGACTACTTTTATGCATTAATTAACCTGATTCTCCCATGCAAATATTTAACAAACATCCAGGAAAAAAATATTCAGACATCGATTGAATTAAACAAATATTCAGACATTGATTGAATTAAACTGAACCCATAATGCGGATTCCACATGGTGTTTATTTTCTTCCCACCTGAAGAGAACAGTGGGTGCGGGTTTGACTTTTTTTATGCTCCAGGGTTTTGCACATTATTTGATATAATTGATTGCCTTACAAACGAGTCAGATAGACGAGGAACACATTTAATTTTTAGTCAGAGAAATGGGCTGCAATCTGCAACACTGGGTTGATCTTTCTTCATGTGACTTTTATCCCTTTCATTTAAGTGATGTTTCATTATCAGAATATTATAAGAAAAGAAGATTTACAGAGAACAACTCATGATGCACAAAAATCCTCAAGCATATTTTTGTTTATGCTAATAGGAATGCTTGACTATCAACAGTGTTTCATTCAAGCCAACTATTTTTTTCTACATTCTCCTTTTATTTGTCCTTTTTATGTAAATGATTTCCTTATAAATAGCAACTTTGTATCAGAGATTCATTTAAATATTATCTCCACCTTGAAGAAACAATCAGAATCAGACAAAATTACAATATCAACTTTGTACACTTCAGTGGATACAGTACAGGAAAGAATCTTAGCTATACACCTGGCTGCACAAACAAGGACAGTGGGGCCAACAGAAACGATATGCCTGAGCCCGAAGGTTCCTAGGGAATGCCAGTCACCAATCTTCAGCCCAGTGCTCCTTGTACTACTTCACATCACCTCTGTGCTGTAACCCAGCCAGGGGAGGTGGTGGGGAGGAAGCTTTCTCCTCACAGAAACAAACTATACAACTCCCTTATATTTTAATCATGCCAATCTGACTCTGCCAAGAACTAGGGTTTAGAAAGAGTTGCAAATAATCAATTTATAGAATTAGATTGGCACTGGAAGACAGACTTTCTGTAGAACTGCTATTTGGTGGAAACTTCATTTATGTCACAGGACTTGGTGGTCTTTGTGACACTGGCCCTTACAAAAGCTAAGCCGCATGTGAAAGAAGCTGCTGTAACAACATCATAGCACCTTTGCTTTAACTTGAAACAAAAAAAAGCTATGGTAAGAAGCTTTAATAACAGATTGAATGTGACCTCATAGGCAACCAATTAGCAAACAAAACATTTAACTTTACTTAAAACCAATATTCCACCCAAGAAAGATGAACCCAAAATGCATCCTTGTACACTGACCAACATAACTAAGTACAAATGAAGTCAATGGTGTATCCCATTAGCATGCTGTGCTGCATGTCAATAAAACAAGCCCTCCCTCACCCGAGCCCTGGCCCCTGGCAAACATAGATAAATGATTGTGCACTGCATGATGATACCATTACGTGAGAACTTTGGTTCATGCAGTCGGCTGCCAGAGAGGTTGCACCCAAAACCTGCAGCCCTGGCACCCAAAGTCTGTCAGCGGTGGTGGCTCATGGTGTCAGCCATGCTCCTTCCACAACACCAGGTGAACACTGTGGCCAGGCATGCTGGTGGCAAAGACCAAGCCTGTATCATTGTGCCTGTCCATTTCATTCAGCCAGGAAGCTTTGCCTGCCAGGAAGCTCGAGCCTCTCTTTGATTTCCGGTACTCTGGTAGAGGCCAGCAGCTAATCAGGCTCTCTGTCTGCAAGTCCATGATGTACAGGTAGCAGTTGTTAAACAGCAGGGCAAAGACATCTTCAAAGCCAAGTTTGCTATCTCAGGAGTCATGATAACCCTGAGAATATCATAACTGACAAAGTCCCACTGGTAGAGACCAAGTGCTGAACTACCGAAAATGTATTTGCCATCAAAATGAAGTCTTGGCTCAGGCAGCTACTTCTATCCTCAGAGACAGACAATGTCTTTAAGCACTGGCAGTTGATTTCTCTCCCAATTGGCCAAATCTTGATCTCATATTTGTCTGCACTTAAGAGGATGTAGTCTCCCAGGGTTGTGCAAAAGAGATCTGACTTTGCACTTCTGCAAAACCACCTTGGTGACCCATTCCGTGTGTCCAGTTAGTGTGTTAAGGCACATCCCAGCAGATAAAGACCATACTTTCACAGCGAAGTCTGCAGAGCCAGCCACTCACAAAGATATCCAGTTTATTGTAGTCCGTGCTAAACACCACCCCTGAATGCCCCCAGAAGTGCTGGGTCCTGGCTCCAGAACTCCATTCCCAGAAGGCCACAGTGTTGTCAAAGGAGCCTGTCACAAGCTTCTGTTCATTAAACTTCACCGCTGTACAAGTGTGGGTCTGGATGCCATAAATGCACTGTCCTGTGCTCACATCTCACAGTTTTGCAGACAAGTCATCTGACCTTGTACAGAGAAGTCCATCTTTGTAGTAAAGTGCATACACTCTGGCACTGTGTCCAATTAATGATGAGGTCTCAAAGGCTTCATGGTCCTCCAGTTGCTTCATTCTCAAAATAGCTTTCAAATAAACCTTCTTCCAGTGCAAAGCATCCTGAACAGAATGATCTATTTGACAGCCCAAATTTTTACAGGCAATCTGCCACCCTTCTGTACAGGCACTTATCACCTTATTCCACTGTTTAGAGACAAGGCAGCATGTGAGTAAAGTCTGAGGATCGAGCCATTTTAACGAATAAAATCTGAGCTCCGGGAGAAGGAGTTTGAGGAAGTCCCGCTTGACAAGAGTCTCTAGGCTATTGGGGAGATGCCTGAGCTGAACTGCCCCACTCAGACTAATCAGGTGATCTAGAGTTTCATTTTTCTGCCAGTCCTTCAGAGAAAGAAATGTAATAGAAATGTTATCAAGCCATGTCTCAAAGTCCTTTCTCCCCATAAGGTTATGGAAAAATTTACCTGAGCAAGTGCCCTGGGGCCCAGGACCTTGCCCAGGGCTCACACCAACTAGAGGCACTTGGGCTGCCAGAGCCTTGCAGCAGCACGGTTTGCTCTGCAGCCATGGCACCTGGACCTGAGACTCTGGCTCCTGGTTCTCAGCCTCACATGGGAGCACCTTCTGGTGCTGCCTATCTCATCCAAGACAACTATTAATAATCATGGCTGTCTTGTGAATATGGACATGGTTTGTCCCACCTTGATAATGTAGTCATCAAAGGCCAAAGAGAAAAGAGAAAGGCCATAATTTTTCTTTACACTGTGGTAAACCTTAAAAACACAATATTTCTTTTCTTTTTTTTTTTCTCTTGGCATTTTTATTTTTTATTTAATTTTTTCCCCCATTAACTTTATTGGTACATTTTAGGTATAAAATACAGTTACATTCATCATTGGGATCTTGTATCATTACATGAATCTCTTGGCTCTTATTTTTTTTCCCCTTCCCTTGCCCTCCCTTCACCCCCTCCACCCTTCTCTATTTGCAAAGACTTTGTTTCCATTTTTTTCCTCTTCTCATATTTTTTCCTTTCACTTTTTTCCCTTCCCCTACCCCTCCAAATTCCCCTGCTCTTTTAGACCTTTCCTTCCTGTTATACAATATCAGTTATACATTTTTTAAATTACAATATTAAGATCTAGGAGACATTACCAAAGATTTTACAGAATTTAAAAGGATATAGAAAGCATATTACAAAAATCTTTTTTGAAATAAATTTGACCACTTCTAAGAAGTAACTTAGAAAACAAATTAATGAAACTAACTCTGGAGGAAATATAAAATTTGAATAGCACCTATTAAAGAAAGTCTATTCCTAGCTTGAAAACCTACCTATATGACAACAGCAGGCTCATAAACATTTTAACTGATAAATTATATCAAATGATTAAAGCAGAAAAAAGAAGGAACACTTCTCCCCTCATTTTAGGAAATCAACATTGTGCTAATCCTAAAACTGGATAAAGATAATAGAAGAAAAAAGTATGAACATAGATAGAAATTTGTTTAACAAAACAAACTATTAGAAGTCAGATCTGGCAGTATGTGGAAAGTGGTTTTGTTATAGGGATGGCAGTGTTGCTTCGGCATTGGAAGATCCACCCCCATAAATCATCATTTTAACAGAGGAAAGGAAAAAGTCATATGATCCTGTCAGTAGTTGGAGAAAAAGTATTGGACTAAATTCCACAGCTGTTCATGGTAAAAGCTATCAGGAGACTAGAAGTAGAACAGAAATTTCTCAACAGATTAAAGACGTGTACGCCATACTTCCAGCGAGAATGCCTTATATGAATGGAGAAGATACAATGCTTTCTTCTTAAGGTGGGGAACAAGGGCAGATATGCTTACTCTTTATCTGTCCATTAAACTTTGAAACCTAGTCCTCACCAAAATAGTCTGCCAATAAAATGACACAACTAGAATAGGATTGGCATGGCAGAAGCAAAATCTTTATATGTAGATGAAACGATCATCTACAGAGAAAATACTAAGAAATCTCTAGGAGCCCCTAGAAGTTGTATTTGAATTTAGCAGGATTAGAAAACACAAGGTATATATAAAATTCAGGTCTGTGTATACTTGCTATAAATGAAGAACTGGATATTGAAATTTAAAAGTTATGTAGGAGTACAAAGGACCTAGAAAAGTTAAAAACAAAAACAAAAACAGTGTTGGAAGATGTTTAGTACCTAATTTTAAGACTTCTTCAAAAGCTACAGTAATCAAGGCAGTGTTGGTGTAAGGAAAGACATATAGATCATTGGAATAAAGCAGAGAATCTAGAAATAGAGCCACATGTATATGGTCCACTGAGTTTTGAAAGATTATTGAACATTAGCACTTTATAGAATATAAACTCAATTCAAGAGCTGAGGAAGATATAGTGAAAAACACAATATTTCTAATGATTTTTTGTCTACTGTGCTTCCTCTCTCTCCCCTTGGGTACTCCTTTCCTGTATTCAAAGATTCTTTATTGAAAATATGCTGTACTGTGGGCTAGGTACAAGGCACTGGTTAAGTTTTTCTTTACCATTGAAGTAATAGCTATTATACACAGCATTTTGAGAGTAAGAAGAAGAGAGTAGATGAAAGAGGAGGGGCTGAGAACAATGGGAGAAGAGAGAGAAAGAATAAAGACAAAGGCAAAGGGCAAGTTGTTAATATTAATTCACATATATTGAACTTTATTTCCCTTTGATTTGGTTGTTTTATTCCCTTACCAAATATTTATTGAGCAAATACTATGTTCCAGGCACAGTCCTAGGCCCCGGGGACGCAATGTCAAGAAAGACTTGCTTATTCTTGCCCTCACGAAAAGTACAGGGTGGTGGGGGAGACAGAGGTAAATAAGCCACAACTGTGACTGATAGCAGTGTACAGTGATAGAGTCACACACAAAGAACTCTGTGAGGCCAGAGAGCATACAGCTAAGTTAGATGAAAAGCCTATATGCATGTGCCACAAGAAGGCCAAAAGTAAAACAGACCAAACCAAGCAACATACTTTTATTTGTCAAGTGGTCCTAGATAAAAAGGGGAGAATTTAGTGAGGAAACTGAATCATTTGATTATACATTTTCAGTCTTTTCAGCTTGCAAATCCTATTATCAATTGAAAATATATGGAGGATAAATTTATAATTTGTTGTTATATTTTCACCCTTTTAGATTGCCAACTAATTTATATGTCCTGCATGATGATATTTTGTGGTATGTCTGATTTATAGGCAAATATTTTTCAATTTCTTTGACAAGTCCCAAATTGTTTTATCCTACTGGCAAACTATTAATATTTCACCAATTCTTTTAGCCAAATTGAACAAACTGACAGCCATTTTCTTACTTCTGTTTGTGAGAGTTATGATTTTTTTCTACTGAGGTGGTTTGTGTGTGCACCGGTACAATCGGCAGCTCCTAAAAAGTCAGCTCTGCAGTCACTGTGGTGCCTCTGAGGCAAGGTGAAGGGGGCAGGTGTTCCCTCTCTGTGAACGCAGAGGAAAGAGCAGACAATGCGCTTTCCAGAATTTTCTTTGGTAGGCGGAGGCACTAAGGGCACAGCTGTTTCCCACTGTGTGTGCACAAAATGAGAGTATATGAAACGGCTACTGAACTAAAAAAATTCCCGCAGTTTCATTGGTGCTCTAGACAGATGATCAAAGCAGACCTGGTATGAACATAGTAACTGCCATCTGTAGTTAGTTCATGACCAAGGAAGCAAACATAGAAATAAAGTTTTCATATGTTAGAATATAAAAAGATTTATATAATTTTTATCAAAGTAACACTAATATTAAAACTAATTACACTAAATTAGACATGGAACTGTTCAATGATGGAAGATAATAAGAGCTAAATAGTATATATTCTTCTTATAACTCTAATTTTGCACATTCATATCAACCTAATATAGTGTTTGACTTAAGGTAGCCTTCATCCTGGCAGGAGAGGGAGACTCTTAAGCAGTATATTAATTCATGAGTGGAGATATGGCAGAGATTGTTGAACAGACAACATAATGAAAATCCTGGAATTACTTCTAGCTTTTACTTTTTTAGCTTCATCATTAAAAGAGAAGAGTAGTACTAATTCTTTCAAGCAAATTTAATAATAATTAGGTAATTGAATCTCCAGCTCATAGCATTTTTCCTTCATTGGTATCAGATATTTAAAGCTTTTCTGAACCCTAAGTATAAGGCGTTTCTTAGGAATGATTCTCACCACAAATTAAGCCCTTTATAATAAGCCTGCTTTCATTATTAGCTAGTGAGAATTGTCAGAATATTGGCTTTTCCACTCCCTATGGGCTATTTAGTAATATGAGACACATGCATTTTTATTTATTAGCTTATTGCAATTTAGACTAATGATTTGGGCATTTGTTTTATTATGAAATTTTATTATATTATATATGACATTTATTATTCCTACTATATTTATTTTATTCTTTGTCATCAAATCACAGTCACCTAATCTTCCTGTAGTTTGTGGCAAATCCATGTTCAAGATTCATAGGTGACTTTGTCATAAACTTTTTGTACTTTTCTAAATTCTAAATGAGTGAGAACAGAAGCATTTGCTATTTATTCATCCAAAGTAACATGACAACAAAAGCTCCAGCTAAAATAGTCCCAATTTACAAAAGTAACATATTTAGCACCTAAACCAGTAATATATTTATCATACTGCGTTTGTAAAAGATCATTACTTTAAATGGAGGAATGAGCAACATAGAAAACCTGATACATAGTAGCTGTAAAAACACTTCAAAGTTTTTTAAAATGATGATTATTGTAATTACTATAATTTTTTGTTTTGTTGCTGATATGTCCTCAAGCAGATTTAGAGATATGTTTATCTAATCAATATCCCACATGGTTCAAATACCATAGAGAAGAAGGATCCATGGCAATGACTGAGAGCCTGTAAAAATTCACTCTATTTTGACTTTACATAACCAAGACTGAGTCTTACCACTGTTTTTGGTTGGTGAGATGTTAAATTAGAAGCCATTAAACTTCCAGGAATGTTATTGTCTACATGGATGTTGACTAAGCTTGTGAATTGTTTCTTGTTTAATTGGATCATTGTATTCTCATTTCCTGTAAGAAAGGTCTTTCTCTTACTGTCCAACTGGTCACCTTGGGCTTAGTCAGCACAGACAGAACTCAGTGGTTAGCTTCAGGAGAGATTTCATTCATCCCAGGCAGCCTTTGTTTCCCAATAGTGCTTGCACAAGTCTGTGAGCGGCACAGTTTCCTGGCTGTATTTTGGGTTGGATGTCTCCCTGACCAGGCAAAGTCATTTTGAAGACAAGAACTACTATATCTTAGAAGACAATAACTCATCCTTATTGTTCAGTGCCTAGCACAATTTCTTATGTGGCACAAGATAGGTGTTAGTACGTATTTGTTACCTCCAACAATATAATTGACCATCGTTATAAAAAGATTGTTATAATACACAGTGATTAAGAAAGATGGATCACTAGGCATGATATGATTAAATATTTTCTGAGAGCACACCTGACAAGGAATCCAATAGACAGATGTGGTGGTAGAGACCTCTGTTTCTTCAAGATTAAAAAAAGAGAACAGTATTTTATCTTTTTATTTTCACTGAAGCTTAGAATCTAGTGACTTTTCCTCTCATACTATCTTTTCCCTCCCTTCTTCCCTTCCTCCCCTTTTCCCTTTCTTCCTTCTCTCCCTCCCTCCCTTTTCCCCTCCTTCCTTTGTTTCTTCTTTCTTCATTTCTTCTTTTTCTTTCTTTCTTTCTCTTTCTCTCTCTCTCTCTTTCTTTCTTTCTTTCTTTCTTTCTTTCTTTCTTTCTTTCTTTCTTTCTTTCTTTCTTCTTTCTTTCCTTCTTTCTTTCTTCTTTCCTCCTCTCTCTCCATTGAATAAAAAAGATAAATCCATTAGGAATACTCTGAAAACCCCACCAAGCCTCTAAACTTGAAAAATAGTGCCAACTTATACACATCTTAAGATTTTTCTCTTCTAAAGCCAAGAAATGTGAAACTTATTAGCAGTTCTCATGTACAGTTTTATGAGAAAAAGGAAAATGCAGAAGTTAGTGTTCCTATGGCAATGAAGCTTCAATTCTGACTCCTTTCCCAGCTTTGCAACCACTGAGCTATGGCTGTGGATTTCTCACACAGCCAGACAGCTGGCAGAGTCTCCTAGGACTGAACAGTTGCTTTGACAAAAATCTGTGTTGAATCTGAGTTCCTCTTTTCTTCTCTGTTAATTTTATTTTTTGTTAAATAAAAACCCATGCTTATGTACTAATAACTTGGTGGATTTTTCATAGAGCTTGCTTTCCTTCCATATACATGGAACTCATCTATTTTACATTTCCTTGTGCTTGACTTATGAATCAGCCTGAATTTTGCTGGATTGTGTCATCATTCAGAAAAAAGCTCTGAAAATGAGGGTGTCTCCTCTGGAGCAGAAGCTCAAAGTCTCCCCCAGATGGCATTGTGATGAGGTCACATGCTGGGTAAATACCTCCAGCACCTGAAACTGCATCTGTGGGGGAGTGGAGTAACAAGGTCACATCCTAGATTTTAATTTTGTATCATTGGAGGTTGTATTCATTAGAGGATGATTTTAGGCCATAGCAGGAGACCCCAACATAAGGATACTTCCCATTCTTAAGCTAGGTCGCTGTAGATTAAATTAAGATTTGATTCTCACATCTGCAAAAAGTAGCAATTTCTGTACTGTGGCTAAAGATAGCTCCATCTATTCAGTTTTATATGAAGGGGAAGAGTTGTAAAAATCAGGGATAAGAAGGAAGGGGTTTAATTCTAGTTACACAGGGTTTAATTTAAGAGTAGTAGCTCTCTGCTTTTTTCTTTTGGCAGCAATTGTTAGGAGTTCAGGAAGAGGTTTTCTTTCTTCTGAGAAAAACTTTGAATGAACATAAAGTGAAGCAGACTACTTTTTGGTATACCGTTCTTTTGGTTTTGAAACATGTATTCATGCCTGCTACCACCACCTCACTGAGAAGACAGAAAAGCTCCTCTACCCTAAAACATTCTTTCACATTTTCCTTTAGAGGTACTCTCTGTTCCCACTCCCACTTTTGCAGCCCCTGGTCTGTGTTGTGGCAGTCTAATTTCACATATTTTGACAATGTCATATACATAGAATCATACAATGTTTTACCTTTTGAGATTGGTTTCTTTTACTAGGCATAAAACCTTTTAGATTTGTCCAAGTGTTAACATATTTTATACAATTAGGTCTCCATATCCATCATCTCTGCATCCATGGATTCTACCAACTACAAATCAAATATAAAAAAATGTGTTTGCTGATGTATACTATATAGTTAGACCTATGACGGTTGTGTCTATACTGAACATATACATACTTGCTTGTCATTATTCCCCATGCAACACAGTATAACAAATGTTTACATAGAATTTACATTGTATTATGTATTATAAACAATCTAGAGATGATTTAAAATATATGGGAGGATGTGCATAGGTTATATGTGAATACTGTACCATTTTGTACAAGGAAATTGAGCTTCTGCAGATTTGGAATCCAAAGAGAGTCCTGAAACCACTCTTCTACAGACACCAAGGAATAGCTACAGTAGTTTGTTTCTTTTTATTGCTCAGTAGTATTCCATTTCATGGGTGTACAGCCATCCATTTTTTCATCAGCTGGTGAATAAACAATCAGGCTGTTTGCAGTTTCTGGTGATTATGAATAGAACAGAAGTGGCACAAACAGCTGTGCATGGGTTTTTGTGTGAACATGAGTTTTCATACCAGTTTACTTTCTATGCATAGGATTGCCGCATCTTATGGTAAGTGCCCAGATAAATTTATTAGAAATTGTCAAACTCTTTCCAGAGTGGCTGGACCATTTTCCATTCTACTAGGTATATGTGACAATATAAGAAATACAGTGAGATAAAACTTGGCACTAACTCAGGTTTTCCTCAAATATAGATTCTTTTTGTGTCTCTCTTTTCTTCTTAGAGCTCTTGACCAGGGAACTATATGGTGGCCAACAGACATTAGTCACATAGAAAATGAAATTCAAGTTTAAAAATAACCAAATGAATCCCCCACCACCATTTCAAAGGTACAGATCTCCTTAAAAATGATTTGGAAAATATGCTTAGGCTTGAGGTTCAGTTTGGATGTTTTTTTCTCTTTTTTTTCAGTCCAAATCTTAGGGACTCAAAATTGAGTTGTGGATATTGGAGTAGAAAGAAACATACTGAGGTAAAGGAAGGTGGGGAGAGAGAGAGGAAGAGAAAGAGAAGTGAGATAGTTGAGTATGTGGTTCTCAGATAAATTACAAGATAGCCAGTTAAGTTTTAATATCAGATAAATAGCCAATTTTTTTGAGTATGTCTCAAATAAAGTGTGCATGGGGGCATACTTATACAAAATTTGTTTTGTTCTTTACCTGATATTAAAACTTAACTGGCCATTCTGTATTTTCATTTGTTATATTTATTTGGCAACTATTTGGCTGCCAGGAGCCGGTGGGGTCTATGCATCAATCCAAACACGTAGAGTAGAAGAAAAACTGTCTCCCTTCTTTCTAGTGGCAGGTCCTGCCTATCCTGAGACATCTGGAAGGCAAGAGAACTCATAGATCATAAAAGCTTACTTTTAAAGAACAGCAGCACTCCCTGCTAGCAAATTATAGTTTGATGGAAGCTTCTGCACAGATCAATTTGAACCACAGCTTTTAGAGGTGGGGAGCGCATGAGGGAGGTTCTTCAAGGGAGAAAGGTCAGAAGAATTGCTCTCTCAGTTGATGTGTTTTTCTAGGTGCTTCTCTTCCACTTTGTTTTCTCTCTTTATTAATACAGAAGAGCTAGGAAGAAGAGCTAGGAAGCCTCTTTTCCTCTGACTTCTAGCAGAGATTCTGAAGCATTATATCTGTGAAGTGGAAGGGAGAATTTAATTAGTTAATATTAATTAATTTATCACTTAAGTGCAGTGTTGAGACAGTTCACTGGTAAGATGCAGTCTGGTGTTTTGATACTATTAGCTGGTCTTAAATCAGGAGTTTAGAAACCTCTTGAAGTTATCTTCCTACCCAGGGAGGTAGCTGTTTAGTGACTTGGCTTCTCAGAACGTGCCTGAACCTCAGTGTGCCTTGGTCTGGGGAAGTAGAGAGCTCAGCTGTCTGAGCTATTGTACCCCATTCCTGGGTCCTTAGTGTAATTCACACAGAGCAATGCTGATAAAAACAGTTGAGTTCTTAGGTTTTGTTATAGAAGCAGAACATTCAGAAAATGAGAGTGACAAGTGTTTTATTTGTGATGTAGAAGCCCAGAATTCTGTGCCTAGTTTGGTGGACGTACTTTACAGGGGATATTCAACATACTGAAGGATGATACTGAGATCAATGAGATACTAAATTGAGAAACATGTTAAAGAATGGTTGTTCTGAAAAGGGAATACTTAGAGCTGTATGACTTTTGTGTTCAAATATGTCTCAGGCAAAACAAGGTTTAGATTCATTCTGCATTTCTCCTCAAAACATAGATTCTTAACTTTTGTAAATCCTAGACATTTTTGTGAATGTGGTGAGTGCTTTTGACATTTGATGAAGATTTGTGTGCGTGCACACAGACTCTCTACACATACATACTGGAGCTTTCTGGAGCAATATGCATACATTTTTAGGAAACTTTCAGATGTGTCATCTTCTTAGAGGGTAGATATAGAAGACAAGAGTAGCAGATTTCAGTTTAATAACTTTTTAAAGAACTTTCAAATGATTTGAGCTTTTTGGAGTTGAATCTGCTCTCAATATTGATAAGCTCCCTATCACTGGGTAAGTTTAAGCAGAAGCCAGGTGGTCCCTTGATGGTTGAAGAGAACTCTTTTAAATATGGTGGAGTTTTGGTTAGATGAACTCTAATTCTTTTAAAGCCTTGAGAATCAATTAGATTCCATGAATTTTTCAGTAAAAGCTTCATATAACATGATTGGCCTATAAGGCATATGGTAATCCTGTTCACAGACATTGGTATTCATGTATGGTTTTATACAGCATTTGATTTATTTTAGGACTTCTGCTTGATTTCCTCTTGATCTGCCCCATAATTTTCATTAGCTCCATTTGAAGTTCTTTTTTGGGTTGGGCTCTATAGACCAGTACCCATTTTCATTGCAGTAATAAAGCTTTAAAACTGAAATATAAAGTCATGTGTTAGTTATCAAATTTCCTTAGCTCATTAGCTCCTAAAGAATAGAAGCT
Source organism: Heterocephalus glaber (assembly GCF_053883595.1). Lineage (NCBI taxonomy): Eukaryota > Metazoa > Chordata > Mammalia > Rodentia > Bathyergidae > Heterocephalus > Heterocephalus glaber. Next base: position 36,209,173 of record NW_028258143.1, on the reverse strand, counting down.
GGAGTTTTTAGGATGGTCTTATAGAGGGATCTGCCCCATAAGGTTACCAAGGTCATTCTGTGACTCTCTGCCATCATTTGCACAATCATATTTTTAAGGAAGCTCTTAGGTCAGTTGCTGTACTGACCTTATATTTGTGTGTGTGTGTGTGTGTGTGTGTGCGCATGTGCATGCATGTGCTCTTGTGTGTGCATGCATGAGAGAGAGAGAGAGAGAGAGAGAGAGGGAGAGAGGGAGAGAGAGAGAGAGAAGAAAGGAATGCTGTGCTTTCAGTTCATTTTTAGCCACAGCCTTTTTGTACAGACTTACTCCCTTACTAAACTAAAAGAACAGATTTAGTCTCTAGGTCTCAGTTCTTGGGACTTCTCATTCCAGAAACCAAAATTTTGCTTAATGAAAATTACATTGCTTGGGGCTTCTAGATCAGCAGATCGATTTGGGATAGAACCATATGTAGCTTGTCTAAAAAGGCACAGGGGAAGAATGAATAACACCATCTCCCAAAGGGTAGCAAATAGAAACTGAAAAATATATTGCTATAGAAACATTTAAAAATGTTATTAATAGGGTTTCAGATATGTAACAAGAAGATTTAATTTATACTTAAAATAACTGATAAAAGCTGAGCATGGTAACACCAGGCACTCGAGAGACTGAGGCAGGAGGATTAGAAGTTCGAGGCCAGTCTGGGCAACTTGTTGAGACCCTGTCTCATAATAAAAAAAAGTGTTTATGGGTGTAGCTCAGTGACAGAGTTCTCTGTGTTCAGTCTCCAGAACTGCAAAAAGTAAAATAAATAAAATAAAATTCATGAAGTATATTACTAATCTTTTCTTTTTCATGAACTCACTTGAGAAATTTCCAAGAGTAGATTCACAAGAAAGCAACTTGCTTCATAAAATTCCAGCAATTTCTGAGCATTTTTATAGAGTATCAGAATTAGGAGAACAATATGTAGAATTTTGGAACAAGAGGGATAGCTAGAGAAAGTCCAGAAAAGGCCACCTGATCTGAATCAAGAGAATCCAAGAGCTGCCATCTGAGGACAACCTAAAAATATATACTCTCATCTGTCTGGCAATATGCAAGCTAAAATGAAAATGATTGATGTCTGTCAAATTATGAAAGTTATGTATAATTGGAACAAGACTTAAATGCAAATGAACTAACATATGTGAATGGGTTTTAAATAGTTCCTGGCACATAGTAGGTATTCAATAAATGTTAATTATGTTTTTGTGCATGCTTGGTTTGAAGTTTAAAAGAGAACATTTAAGCACAAATAAAAATGTAATTTGTCACAGGTAGTGAACATATGGCATTTGATATTGAAAGTGGTAGGTTTGGGGGAAAATACAGAGCTGGCTTCAAAACTGACCTAGATAAATACAGAGATGATAGATACCTGGTGATTATTGAAAATGAGTTAAAGGAAAGTAGTCTGTGTAGGCTGAGGGGACAACTTCTAACTTCAAAAATGCTTTTCGCTTTTATTAATATAAAAGACATATTTGGTAGCTTTAGGAAAAATAGATGAATAATAAGAAAAATCAACCTAGTCACGTGGAAGATGCTGAATCACCCCGCTGCAGACAGGTAGGTCTGCCCACGCCCTACCGAGGTTCTGAGTCGCACAGAACAGGCCAAATCAGCCTGCTGCAAACAGGCAGGTCTGTGAGTGCCCTACCAAGGTCCCAAGATGTGCAGAAGATGCCAAATCACCCCACTGCAGACAGGCAGCCACTTGGTTCCACACTACAAAGATGCAGAGGACACCAGACCACCAGACCAAGGTACTGAGTCCCACTGTTCCCGGCCCAGAGGTAGGGGCTTCTGAGCCATCGTCCCACTGCTCCTGGTCCAGAGGAAGGGGCTTCCCAGTCACCATCCCTCCCGCTGTTCCCAGCCCACAGGAAAGGGTTTTTGGGCCACCTTCTGTCCAGCTGCTCCTGGCCCAGAGGAAGGGGCTTCTGGGCCATCATCCCTCCCACTGCTCTCGGCCCAGAGGGAGGGGCTTCTGAGCCACCATCCCACTGCTCCTGGTCCAGAGGAAGGGGTTTCCCGGCTACCATCCCTCCGGCTGCTCCCAGCCCACAGGAAAGGGCTTTTGGGTCACCATCCCTACTGCTGCTGCCGGCCCCTGTCCCACCTCACCCAGCTCAGAGGAGGTAATCTGTGCAGGTGCTAAAAGCTCCCCGCTCCAGTTGAAATGAGAAAACACCTAAATAAGTCTCAAAACCAGACTTCCAGATCACCTACAGCAACCCCAAAGGGAAATGAGATGGAACCCTCTGATACTCAACCACCTGGACCCACTGAACTGGCAACAAAAGGGGATCTGGAAAAAATGAAATCAGAAATAATTTCTCAGATAACAGGAGAAATTGTGCCCTTAGTGCAAGACATGATTAATAAATCTAGAGAGGAGCTCAGGAACATGATGGAATCCCAACATAGGAAACAAGTGGAATCCATAAAACAGATGCAAATAGATTTCCAGGACATGAAAAACTCCAATGAAAGTCTACACAGAAGAATGAGCCAATGTGATGACAGAATTTCAGATACAGAAAATAAGATTGTAATTAGTGACCAGGAAAAGAAAAATTGCTTCAAAATTATAAAGGAACATGAGAAATCAATCCAGCAGCTGCTAGATGATGCAAAGAAAAATAACATAAGACTGATTGGGCTCAAAGAAGAGACAAGAGAGAGTGCAGATGACATAAAAAATCTCTTCACAGAAATAATGGCAGAAAACTTCCCAAGCAGGGGAAAAGAGCTTGACATACAGATAAGTGAGGCATATAGGACTCCAAATAGCCTTGATCAAAAAAAATATACACATAGGCATATAATTGGTAAGATTCCAGAAACACAACAGAAGAACAAAGTTCTCCAAGCAGTCAGAGAAAAGAAACAAATCACATACAAAGGAAAGCCCATCAGAATCACAGCAGAATTCTCAACACAAACCATCAAGGCAAAAATAGCTTGGAGCGATATATTCCAAGCCCTAAAAGAAAACAGCCTCTGACCCAGTTTGATGTAACCTGCAAAACTACCTTTCAAAATGGATGGAGAAATAAGATACTTTCATGACAAAGAGAACCTTAGGAATTTTGTGAATACCAATCCAGCACTCCAAAGAATTTTACACAATATCCTAGGAACAAACACTGAGGATCACAGCCCCAGGAAGCAAAGCAGAATGAACCCAACTGGCATGACAAGAAATTAAATGTAAAGGGGGAGAACCCAACAAAAAGAAAAAGTCATGGCAATGACAAGTCAATACATTTCAGTTATAACCATCAATGTTAATGGTCTCAATTCACCAATCAGAAGAAATAGACTGGCAGAATGGGTCAAGAAGCAAAATCCAACAATATGCTGCATATAAGAAACACACTTGATTCAAAAGGAAACTCATAGACTGAAAGTTAAAGGGTGGAAAACAATACCGCATGTGATAGGAACCCCCCCAAAAGCAGGAGTAGCTATCCTCTTGGCAGATCAAGGAGATTTCAAACCAACACTAATTAAGAGAGATGAAGAAGGACACTACATCCTTGTAAAGGGAAGAACCCAAGAGGAAGAGATGACAATCATAAATATCTATGCATCAAACACTAGTGCACCCAACTATATAAAACAAATACTAACAGACATGAAAAGCCATATATGCACTAATACAATTGTAGTGGGGGATCTCAACACTCCACTGTCACAAATAGATAGATCAACTAGACTAAAAATAAGTACTGAAATACTAGAACTCAATCAAACTCTTGAACAAATGAACTTAACAGATGTTTACAGAGTCTTCCACCTCACAACATCAGAATACACATTCTTCTCAGCTGCACATGGGTCATTCTCCAAAGTAGACCACATACTCACACATAGAACATGTTTAAGTAAGTGCAAACAAATTGAAGTTATCCCCTGTATATTATCAGACCAGAGTGCGATGAAATTGGAGATCCATAGCAAAAGAAACTCAAAAAATTTCATAAAAACAAGGAAATTGAACAACACACTTCTGAATAACCAATGGGTCACAGAGGAAATTAAAGAAATCCGACAATTCCTTCAATTAAATGACAATGACAATACAACATATCGGAATCTATGGGACACAATGAAAGCAGTCTTAGGAGGGAAATTCATAGCAGTGAATATGCATATTAGGAAAACAGAACGAGCCCAATTAAACAACCTGATGCTGAACCTCAAGCTTCTAGAAAAAGAAGACCAGGACAACCCCAAAGCTCATGCAAGGGAAGAAATTATAAAGATCAGAGGAGAAATCAATGCAATGGAGACTAAGAGAATGATACAAAAAGTCAATGAAGCCAAGAGTTGGTTCTTCGAAAGAATCAACAGAACTGATAAACCTTTAGTCAACCTTCTCAGAAAAAGGAAAGAAAAGGCCCAAATCCATGAAGTTAGGAATGAAAAGGGTGAAACTACAACAGACCCAGCAGAAATCCAGAGGATCATCAATACCTACTTCCAGAACCTATATGCCAATAAGATGGACAACACAGAAGAAATGGACAGATTCCTAGATACATATGAATTACCAAAGTTGAATGAAGAAGACCTAAAAATTCTGAACAACCCAATATCAACCAATGAAATTGAAAATGTAATTAAAAACTTATCAACTAAGAAAAGCCTGAGCCCTGATGGCTTCACTGCAGAATTCTACAAGACATTTAGAGAGGAACTGCTGCCACTACTGTTTAAACTCTTCAATGAAATTGAAAGGGAAGCAATACCCCAGAATTCATTCCTAGAAGCAAGCATCACCTTGATCCCCAAAGCAGAGAAAGACCCAACTGAAAAAGAGAACTATAGGCCAATCTCACTAATGAACATAGATGCAAAAATCCTTAATAAGAGAATGGCAAACACAATGCAGAAGATCATCAAGAAGATCATACACCCTGATCAAGTGGAATTCATCTCAGGGATGCAGGGATGGTTCAATATACGAAAACCAATTAATGCAATACACTATATCAATAGAGCCAAGGACAAAAACCATATGATTATCTCCACAGACACAGAAAAAGAATTTGACAAAATCCAACAGGCATTTATGATAAAAACCCTACAAAACATTGGAATAGATGGTCTCTACCTCAAACTGATAGAAGCCATCTATGAAAAACCAACAGCCAATATCATACTAAATGGTCAAAAACTGAAATCCTTCACACTCAAATCAGGAAGAAGACAAGGATGTCCACTATCACCACTCTTGTTCAATATAGTTCTGGAGACATTAGCCACAGAAATTAGACAAGAGAAAGAAATAAAAGGAATAAAGATAGGAAATGAAGAAGTCAAATTGTCATTTTTTTCAGATGACATGATACTCTATATAGAAGACCCCAAGAGCTCCACCAAAAGTCTTCCAGACTTAATAACCAAATTCAATCAAGTAGCTGGTTACAAGGTCAACACACAAAAATCAATAGCTTTCCTCTACACCAATGAAAGACTCACTGAGAGAGAAATAGGGCAAAGAATTCCTTTCACAATAGCATCCAAAAAACTGAAATACCTAGGAATCATCCTAACGAAAGAAATCAAAGACCTCTTCTCTGAGAACTATGGCACTCTGAAAAGAGAGATTGAAGATGATATCAGAAAATGAACAGACATCCCCTGCTCCTGGGTAGGAAGGATTAATATAGTGAAAATGGCCATACTTCCAAAACTGCTATATAGATTTAATGCAATTCCAATTGAGATTCCAGCACCATACTTCATAGACCTTGAGAAAAAAGTCCAAAAATTCATTTGGAGCAAGAAAAGACCCAGAATAGCAAAAGCAATTCTAGGTATCAGAGACATGGCAGGGGGTATCACAACCCCCAACCTGCAACTATACTACAAAGCTACTGTGATAAATACAGCACAGTATCGGCAAAGAAACAGGCTTGAGGACCAGTGGAACAGATTAGAAGATGCAGAAACAATGCCACACACACTCAGCCATCTCATCTTCAACAAAGGAGCCAAACACCCTCATTGGAGGAAAGATAGCCTGTTTAATAAATGGTGCTGGAAAAATTGGGCTTCAACTTGCCAAAGATTAAAACTAGACCTGTATCTCTCACCATGCACTAAACTAAAATCAAAATGGATTAAAGATCTAAATATTAAAATAGAAACTCTGAACCAGTTGGAACAGAGGTTAGGTAGAGCCCTTGAAGACATTGGTGTAGGAAAAGATTTTATGAAGAAAACCTCAGTTGCCTGTGAACTAGCACAAACAATCAACAAGTGAGATCTCTTCTTATTAAAAGGCTTCTGCACAGCAAGCAAAACCACCAGCAGTGTGAAGAGACAACCCACAATGTGGGAAAAAGTCTTCACCTGCTCTTCCTCAGACAAAGGTCTACTATCTCGAATCTATAAAGAACTTAAAAAGATCAGATCTCCCAAATTTAAAGACCCAATCCAAAAATGGGCATCTGAAATGAACAGACATTTCTCACACAAAGAAGTAGAAATAGCTAATAAATACATGAAAAAATGTTCAACATCACTCGTCATTCGAGAGATGCAAATGAATACAACACTGAGATTCCACCTCACTCCAGAAAGAATGGCTGCTATCATGAAATCAACCAATAACAAATGCTGGTGGGGCTGTGGGGAAAGAGGAACCCTGCTCCACTGCTGGTGGGAGTGCAGACTGGTGCAACCACTGTGGAAATCAGTATGGAGATACCTCAAAGAACTAGGACTGGAAGTCCCATTTGACCCCGCTATTCTACTGCTGGGGATCTTCCCCAAAGAATTAAAAGAATCATACCACAGTGATATATGTGCACCCATGTTCATAGCAGCCCAATTTGTGATAGCTAAAACTTGGAAACAGCCCAAATGCTCATCAACTGGAGACTGGATAAAGAAAATGTGGTTTTTTATATAAATTGAAGTACTACTCCGCCATAAAAAATGAGAAATTAGAGACATTTCTAGCTAAGTGGATGAACATTGAGGGAATACTCTTAAGTGAAATAAATAGGACACATATGAATAAATTCTGAATAGTTTCTCTGGTGTGAGAAACTGAAAGTGTAAATAAGGACTAAATGTATAATTGGTAGTGTGAAATAGGAAGAAAAGGGGCAAAAGGGAAGGAAGTGAGAGGACTAGGGGAAAGGATAGAAGGGAATGGGATTAATAGGAGAAAATGGAAAAATAGGAACAAAATCTTTGTAAATAGGGAGGACTGGAGGGGTTGAAGGGAGGGCTGGGCAAGGGTGAAAAACAAGAACCAAGAGAGACTATGTAAAGGTGCAAATTTCCAATGATGAATGTCATTATATTGTATACCTAATATGTACCAATGATTAGAATGAATAATTGATAATGCAAAATAGGAAGAAAAGGTCCAAAGGTTTGGAGTAGTGGGAGGGGCAGGGGAAAGGATAGAAGGGAATGGAATTAATATGAGAAAATGAAAAAATGGAAATAAAGTCTTTGTAAATAGGGAAAGGTGGAGGGCATGAAGGGAGGGCTAGGAATTGGAAAAAAAATGAGAACCAAGATGCATTATGTAAAGGTACAATTCCCAATGAGAAATGTAATTGTGTTGTATACCTACAATGTACCAATAAAAGAATTTAATTAAAAAAAGAAAAATCACTTATGATATTACCATTTAGTAATACCCTTCTTAATTTTATATGTAGAGTTCCAGTAATTTTCCTTGTAATTGAAGATATTTAATCAGTGATATATAAATATTTGATGAATTTTTGTTCCACTGGCCCCAGCACAGAGGAGCAGAGCCTCCCCCCAGCACAAAGGAGGTGAGCCACACATGTGCCAGCAACACAAACCCCCCTCTCCAAATAAAACACATAAACAAGTCTCAAAACTAGACTACCAGATCACCTAAAGTAACCCCAAAAGGAAATGAGATGGAACAATCTGATACTCAACCACCTGGACTCCCTGAACTGGCACCGAAAGAGGATCTGGAAAAAATGAAATTAGAAATAATTTTTCAGATAACAGCAGAGATTGTGCCCATAGCAAAAGACATGATTAATAAATTTAGAGAGGACACAGATAAAAAAAAAATAGAGGAGCTGAGGAACATGGTGGAATCCCAACATAGGAAATAAATGAAATCCATAAAGCAGATGCAAACAGATTTCTAGGAGATTAAAAACTCCAGTGAAAGTTTATGCAGCAGAATGAGCCAGTTGCTAAATTTTGGTTTCATACATTATATAGGAATTTTAGTATGCATTTAGTACTGGAGCATAAATATTAAGTATTTGTATATATGTATTTTTGGGAAAGAGGTATTGCCATTTTATGTATTTTAATTTATTTACCATTTCTTTATTAATTTTCAAGATTTTAAATGTTGAAGTGTAGTTGATTTTTTTTCTGCATTTTTTTATATTTGAGAATTCTTCATTTGAGTTACAACAGATGCTCCATTTTCCTATGTCCTTTTCACTTGTGACATTGCATGTGGTCTACCCTGGTCAATCATTGCATTGATCTGTGGCTTTGAATTTGGAGCTAGCAATTCAGAGGATCAATTCATAAAAAGACAGAGATTTACTTTGTTTAAGAGGTAGCTCAAGCAGTGCCATCGGTAGTGCCTAATTACCACAGGAAGTGATGTCTTAAGCAGATAGATATGTGACATGATTGTGTTGTGGTCCTGGATGCCTAGCTTCCCTTACTTATTTTTTAAGATAATCATTTCTAAGGTCAGATTTATGAAGGTATTTACATACAGTAAAATTCAAATGTATTGTTTGATGAGTCCTGACAAATACACAATTTTATAATCAAGATATAGAACATTTAATTATTTCCCATTTAACATTAATCAAACATGAAATATCTCACTTATGTTCTTTCATTTAAATCATAACTCCTTGTTGGTCTTATTATTCACAATGAACTAATAAGAAAATAGATATTAAATACTGTGCCTCCAATAACAACCTAGTTGATGGCTGTGGCAGGATGTAAGCCTCCTTTTCTGTTCTGGTCTGTTTCAAGAGATCAAGAGATTGGTCAGTTGGAAAATGGTCATTGACTAGATGTCCACTGGAGGCATATTTCTCCACTTCATTCCTATTTTATTTTACTTAGTTTTTATTTTTTATTAGTACATATTTGTAGTACATAATGATTACACTCTTCATGAGGAGTTTGTACATGTACATAACACATCTTAATCTTTTTTTCATCCCTTTCTCCTGCCCTTCTCCCTCCCTCTTGTTCCCTTTCTGTTTGCAAAAGATCTATCACCCTACTTCCTATCATCTATCTTTTATTTTACTCTTTATATTTTTGTGTTTTTCATATAAGAGAAACCATGTGATATTTAAGCTTGTGTGTCTGATTTATTTTACTTTACCTTTGGTCTTGAGGTGCTTCCATTTTCTACAAATAACTCAAATTTCTTTCTTTATGGCATAGAAATATTCCATTGTGTACAAATATGACATTTTCTTTATTAATTTATTTGTTGGTGGACATATAGGTCATTTCCAAAATTTGGCTCTCGTGAGTTACACGTCTTTAAAAATGAGTATGCATAGATCACTGTAATATGATGCTGCCTTCAACCTTTGGCATGACAGCTAGAAGGGGAATAGCTGGGTTAAGTGGAATTTCTTTTGTTCCCCCCCATTAACTTTATTGGTACATTTTAGGTATAAAATACAGTTACATTCATCATTGGGATCTTGTACCATTACATGAATCTCTTGGTTCTTATTTTTTTTCCCCTTCCCTTGCCCTCCCTTCACCCCCTCCACCCTTCTCTATTTGCAAAGACTTTGTTTCCATTTTTTTCCTCTTCTCATATTTTTTCCTTTCACTTTTTTCCCTTCCCCTACCCCTCCAGATTCCCCTGCTCTTTTAGACCTTTCCTTCCTGTTACCCAATATCAGTTATACATTTTTAAAATTACAATATTAAGATCTAGGAGACATTACCAAAGATTTTACAGAATTTAAAAGGATATAGAAAGCATATTTCAAAAATCTGTTTTGAAATAAATTTGACCACTTCGAAGAAGTAACTTAGAAGACAAATTAATGAAACTAACTCTGGAGGAAATATAAAATTTGAATAGCACCTATTAAAGAAAGTCTATTCCTAGCTTGAAAACCTACCTATATGACAACAGCAGGCTCATAAACATTTTAACTGATAAATTATATCAAATGATTAAAGCAGAAAAAAGAAGGAACACTTCTCCCCTCATTTTAGGAAATCAACATTGTGCTAATCCTAAAACTGGATAAAGATAATAGAAGAAAAAAGTATGAACATAGATAGAAATTTGTTTAACAAAACAAACTATTAGAAGTCAGATCTGGCAGTATGTAAAAAGTGGTTTTATTATAGGGATGGCAGTGTTGGTTCAGCATTGGAAGATCCACCCCCAAAAGTCATCATTTTAACAGAGGAAGGGAGAAGGTTATATGATCCTGTCACTAGTTGGAGAAAGAGTATTGGACTAAATTCTACAGCTGCTCATGGTAAAAGCTATCAGGAGACTAGAAGTAGAACAGAACCTTCTCAACAGATCAAAGACATGTACTCTATACTTCCAACAAAACTCCTTCTATGGATGGAGATGATACAATGCTTTCTCCCGAAAGTGGGGAACAAGGGCATATATGCCTACTCTTCATCTGTCCATTAGACTTTGAAACATAGGTCTAAACCAAAATAGTCTGGCAATAAAATGACACAACTAGGATAGGCTTGGCAGGGCAGAAGCAAAATCTTTATATGTAGATGAGATGATCATCTACAGAGAAAATACTAAGAAATCTCTAGGACCCCTAGAACTTGTACTTGAATTTAGCAGGATTAGAAAACACAAGGTATATATAAAAATTCGGATCTGTGTATACTTGCTATAAATGAAGAACGGGATATTGAAATTTAAAAGTTATGTAGGAGTACAAAGGACCCAGAAAAGCAAAAACAAAACAAAAACAAAAACTAAAACAGTGTTGGAAGACGTTTAGCACCCAATTTTAAGACTTCTTCTAAAGCTACAGTAATCAAGGCAGTGTTGGTGTAAGGAAAGACATATAGATCATTGGAATAAAACAGAGAATCTAGAAATAGAGCCACACATATATGGTCCACTGAGTTTTGAAAGATTATTTAACATTAGCACTTTATAGAATATAAACTCGATTCAAGAGCCGAGGAAGAGATAGTGTCTTCAGCAAATGGCACTAGAACACCTGGTATCCGTATATAAAAAATTAACCTCAACCCTTTTTTTCCATACATGAAAATAACTTGGAGGGATCTATGGACCTAAATAAGAAAGCCGAAAAGTATAAAACTTTAAGAAGAAATTATAAGGGAAAATATTTATGAATTCAGGGTAGTCAAGAACTACCTAGGATACCAAAAAACATGATGTATAAAAGAAAAAAAATTGATAAATGAGATTCCATCAAAATTTAGAACTTTAAATGACATCATTAATATGAAAAGTAGTCCTTAAACAGACCATATTTACAATGCATATAATCTATGAGCAGAATATATAAAGAATTCTTAGAGCTAATTAATAGACAACCCAATTAAAATGTAGACATAAGAAGATGATAAATAGCCAGTATAGCACGAAGAATGGTGTGCAATTCCAGAATCAGAAAAATACTAATCAGTACAATAATAAGATTGAATTATACACTCATTAGGGAGATGAAGTCAATAGTTTTAAAAGCCTTGCCATGACTTTTTCTTTTTGTTGGATTCTCCCACTTTGTGTTTAATTTGTCATGCCCAATCACTTCATTGTGCTGGGTTTCTTGGGGTTGTGATCCTCATTGTCTTTTCCTAGGGTATTGTCTAAAATTTGTTGGAGTGCCGGTTTGGTATTCATGAAGTTCCTGAGGTGCTCTTTATCATGAAAGTATCTTATTTCTCCATCAATTTTGAAAGATAGTTTTGCAGAGTACATCAATCTGGGTTGGAGGCTGTTTTCCTTTAGGGCATGAAATACATCACTCCAAGCTCTTCTTGCCTTGAGGGATTGCATTGAGAAGTCTGCTGTGATTCTGATGGGCTTTCCTTTGTATGTGATTTGTTTCTTTTCTCTCACTGCTTGTAGAATTTTATTCTTCTGTTGGATTTCTGGAATCCTATCTATTACATGCCTATGTGTAGATTTTTTTTGATCAAGGCTATCTGGAGTCCTATATGCCTCACTTATCTGTATGTCAAATTCTTTCCCCCTCCTTGGGAAGTTTTCTGCCATCACTTCTGTGAAGAGTTTTTTTTATGTCATCTGCACTCTCTCCTCTTTCTTCATTGACCCCAATCAGACTTATGTTTTTCTTCTTGGCATTGTCTAGTAGCTACTGGATTGATTTCTCATGTTCCCTTACAATTTTAAAGCAATTTTTCTTTTCCTGGTCACTAATTGCAATCCTATCTTCTATATGTGAAATTCTATCCTCACATTGGTTCATTCTGCTGTGCAGACTTTCAATGGAGTTTTGTTTTGTTTTTTTCTTTGGTACCAGGGATTGAACTTGGGACCTTGCACTTGCAAGGCAGGCTCTGGAACCACTAAGCTAAATCCCCAGCCCTCGATGGAGTTTTTCATATCTTGGAAATCTGTTTGTATCTGTTTTATGGATTCCATTTGTTTCCTATGTTGGGATTCCATCATGATCCTCAGATCCTCTATTTTTTTTTCTGTGTCCTCTCTAGATTTATTAGTCATGTCTTGCACCATGAGCAAAATCTTTGCTGTAATCTGAGTAATTATTTCTGATTTCATTTTTCCCAGATCCTCTTTTGTTGCCAGTTCAGAGAGTCCAGGTGTTTAAGAATCAGAGTTTTCCATTTCGTTTCCCTTTGGGGTTCCTGTAGTTGATCTGGAAGTCTGTTTTTGAGGCTTGTTTATGTGTCTTCTCATTTCCACGTGAGGGGTGCTTCTGGCGCCCATGCGGCTCATCTTCTCTGCCCTAGGAGCTTGGGATGGCAGCGGGGGAGCTTCCTTCCGGGTGCTGGGACTGGCTCAGCTTCTGTGCCCTAGGATCCTCGGATGGAGGCAGGGAGCTTCCTTCTGGGTGCTGGGACCGGCTGAACTTCACTCAAAGTGGAATTTCTAGCAACAGGTTTTTGAGGGATCTTCATACTGAATTCCATAATGGTTATACTATTTTACATTCCTACCAGCAACATAGAAGGGTTCCTTCTTCCCCAAAGCATCACTAGAGTTTGTTATTATTTGATTTCTTCATGATAACAACTCTTTCTGGAATAAGATGGAATTTCAGTATTGTTTTAATTTATGTTTCTTTAATAGCCAGAGATTCTGAAAATTTTTTCTTTTATTTATTGGCCATTTGTTCTTCTTCTTAGAAATGTCTATTTATTTTGGGGGGTGTCTAATTTTTTATTTTGGTACTGGGGATTGAACTTGGGTCCTTGTGCTTGTGCAGCAGGTGGTGAAACCACTGAGCTAAATCCCTGGCCCCGGGTGTCTTATTTTTTTGAGTTCTTTATATATTCTAGATATTAGTCCTCTGTCAGAGGAATAGCTAGCAAAATTTTTTTCCCATTATATAGGTTGTCTCTTTACTCTGTTGGTTGATTCTTTTGCCATGCAGAAGCTTTAAAAAATTCAATATGATACTATTTGTTGATTCTTGATATTATTTCTTGCAGAATTGCAGATTCTGCTCAGAAAGTCTTTGTCTATTCCTATGTTTTGAAGAATTTTCCCTATTTTATCTTCCAAAAGATTAAGTGTTTCCATTTTAACATTTAGATCTTTGATCTATTTTGATTTTAGTTAAACACATAGTGAGAGATGTGGGTCTAGATTAATCTTCTGCATGTGGCTAACTGGTTTTCCAAGTACCATTTATTAAAGAGTCTATCTTTCTTTTAGCATAGGTTTTTGGCCCATTTGTCAAAGCCTAAAGTTGTTCCTGCATTCCTATATTTTGTTTCATTGATCCATTCCACATGTCTATTTTTTGGCCAGTACCATGCTGTTTTTGTCACTGTAGCTTTGGAGTGTAATTTGAAGTCTGAGATTGTGATGTCTCCTGCTTTGCTCTTGTTGCCCAGCATTACTTTTGCTATTGTATGTTCCTTCTGGAACCATATGAATTTCAGCATTGTTACTCTAGTTCTGTGAGGAATGCTATTGGTGTTTTGATTGGGATTACAGTAAATCTGTGTATCAACTTTGGAAGTATGACCATTTTGACAATATTGATTCTGCCTATCCAGAAGCAGAGAACAACTTTCCATTTTCTGATATCCTATCCTCCTCAATCTCCTTTTTAAGAGTACAATAGTTTTCATTCTAAAGATATTTCGCTCACCTGGTTAAATTAATTCCTAAGAATTAAATTTTTGTTGATACTATAGTGACTGGAATTGTGTCACTAATTTTTTCTCAGTGAGCTAGTTTATTATTGGTGCCCAGAAATGCTATTGACTTTTATGTGTTGACTTTGAACCTTGCTATGCTGCTGAATTCAGTCATTAGTTCTAGGAGTTTGTTGGTGGAATTTTTTGGGTCGTCTATGTAGAGGATTATGTCTTGTACAAATAATGATAACTTGACTTTTTCATTTCCTATACATATCCCTTTTATTTCTTTCCCTTGCCAGATTGCTCTGGCTAATGTTTCAAGTACTATATTGAACAGGAGTGGTAATAGAGGATGTCTTATCTTATTCATTATGGTGAATTAACTAATGGTCAACTTAGAATGTCCAGCTGAACTGAGTCAGTGTGGTTCTGGGTGTGGAAGACCCACCTGAGGGTTGTTGCCAACAACATAAAAAGAGAACAGGAGGGTAAGAGCTTATGCTGTTGATGCTCCTGGGAGGCTTGCCACAGCTGGTTTTTCTGATGTGAACTTGGCTTTTCTTGTCATTGGAGGAGCTCAGATCCTCACTGTCATTGAGAATGGCTGCTGTTCTCATCAGTGGAGCTCTAGTTTTCACCTTGAGTGTTGCTTCCTGGCTCCAGTGCAGATCCCTCACCTTGGTGGCACAGATCCTTCATCCCTCCAGCTCAGACTTTCTAGCTTCCACCACTGGCCTTTGGGCCTTCCTTGGCAGATCCTCCATACAAATTTGCATGAGACATTGCCCTGGGCTGCAGGCTTTTAGCTGGACCTTTCCATTGGATCCTGGGCCTCAGCTGGATTCTTCAGGTCTCTAGTGTGTAGACAGATTTTACACTCCTCTGCATTATACTTTTTGGGTGAATATTATAAAATAATCCTATAAATTATATGTCATGTATTAAACCTATTTCCTTGCAAACCCTGACTACAACATTTTTGATTTAAAAAAATTTATTTTGAAGTGAACATGGCAAGATTTTATTGCCTTCATAATAAAACAAAAGATGAAGCTTAGAATTGGACCACTTGGCTTTTTCTCTTAATTCCTGATTTTAGAGGGAAGTTTTCAATTTTTCCCAACTTAATATGATGTTGGCCATTGGTTTGTAATAAATAGTCTTTATAAGACTGACATAAGGTCTTTCTATATTTTCTTTATCACTTTAAAATATAATGAAAAGGTTTTGGGTTCTGTTTGTTTTTTTGGTACCAGGGATTGAACTTGGGATCTTGTGCTTTTAAGGCAGGCACCAGATCCATTGAGCTAAATCCCCAGCCCTGTGTTGTGTTTTGTCAAAGGCTTTTTCTATGTCTATTGAGATCATCATGCCATTTTCACTTTTGCTTCTGTTTATGTGATGCATTACATTTATTGATTTGGGTTTATCGAACCATCCCTGCATTTCTGAGATGAATCCAACTTAGTCATGGTGTGTAATCTTTCTGATGATTTGTTATATTCTGTTTGTCAGTATCTTGTTGAAGATTTTTACATCCACATTCATTAAAGAGATTAGTAGTTTTCATTTTCATTTAAGTCCTTTTCTGTTTTTTTGAACTCAGGACCTTGCACTTGCAAGGCAGGTGCAGTACTACTGAGCTGAATCCCTGCCCTCCTTTTCTGGTTTTGAAATCAGGGTAATGGTAACTTCCAGGAATGACTTTGGGAGTACTTCTCTTTCAGTTTCATTAAAGAGTTTGAGGAGTACTGGAATTAGATCATCCCTAAAGTTCTGGTAGAATTTGGCAGTGAATCCATTGGGACTTTGGCTTTCCCTAGTTGGTAGTTTTATTTTTATTACTTCTTCAATTTTATTGCTTGTTATTGGATTGTTCAGAGTTTTTATATCTTCTATGTTCAGTATTTGTAATTCATGTGTATCTAGAAATCTAGAAATAATCAGATTTTGTAATTTATATGTATCTAGAAATTTCTTCTGAATTCTCCAATTTATTAGAGCATTGGTTCTCAAAATAGTTACTTATAGTTTTCTGAATTTCAGCAATGTGCATGGTATTTTACCTTTTTAATTTCTAATTTCGTTCATTTAGGTCTTTCCTCTTTTTTGGTAAGATTGGTCAGGGATTTTTCTATTTTGTTTATTCTTTCTAAGAAACAAGCTCTTATATTTCTTGATTCTTTGTATTTTTTTTCTCAATTTCATTAATTTCTGGTCCACTCTTTCTAATTTTCTCCTTGCTTTGAAGGAGTTTTGAATTTGGATTGTTTTTGTTTTTTCCAGGACCTTGAGGTACATCATTATGTTGTTTATTTGAACTCACTGTGTTTTTCTATTGTGGGGATTCACAGCTATAAAGTTCCCTTTTAGGATTACTTTTATGGTGTTCCATAGGTTTTGGAATGTTATTCTGGAATTGTCATTTATTCTAGGATTTGTCTAATTTTGTCCTTGATTTCTTCTGTTCTCCACTGATTATTCAAGTGGGTATTGTTTAATTTTTATAATTTCTATGGTTTCTTTTACCATTGATTTCTAGTTTTATTTCACTATGATCTAATAATATTCATGTTGTAATTTTGATTCATTTGCGTTTACTACAGCATGGCTCATGGGCTGGCATAAACCCTATTTTAGAGAAAATTCCATGTATTGCTGAAAATGATGTGTATTCTGTTTTTGTTGGGTAGAATACTGTATAGATATCTATTAAGTCTATTTGTTTGAAATTTTGGTTCAACTATGATATTTCTTTATTGATTTTTTTGTCTAGTTGATCTGTCTTTTTGTGACAGCTGGATCTTGAGTCCCTTACTATAAATGTCTTGGTATTTATCTGATCTTTTATGTCCAGTAGTGTTTGTTTTATGAAGTTGGGCATGCTGGTGTTTGGTGTATATAGGTTTATAATTGCTATCTTTTCTTTTTGAATTGTTCCCTTAATACACGGTGACCTTCTTTACCTTTTCTGATCAGTTTTGGCATGAAATCTACTTTGTCTGAAATTAGGGTAGGTACTCTTGTTTTTTTCATGAAATATTTTTTATATCCTTTGATTTTTAATTCGTGAATTTATTTTTTATTAAACGTGTTTCTTATATAGAACATATCAACTGAGTTTTGTTTCTTGGTACATTCTACCAATCTATATTTTGGTTGGAAATTAAGACCATTTACATTGAGAGTTATTACTGAATGCCATTGACTTATTCTTGTCATTGCATTATTTTCCTGTTTCTGATTTTTTCCCTTTTGCCAAATTGTTCACCCTGCCTGGTGTATTCATTCTATTAGATTTTTTTGGCATTGTTAGCTTTACTGTCTCCTTCTAGAATATCCTTGAGAATTTTTGTACTGTTAGGTTGGTGGTCATCAATTTCTTTTGGTGTTCTTTACCACAATAATATCTTATTTCTCCATCAATTTTTTTTTTGTGTGTGTGCGTGTGTTGAGCTTTGCTGTCACATACAGTGGAAAGATTTTATTGCTATATGGAGATGTCTTTAGTTATAGATGTCTGCTTTTCAATGATGTGCTCTGAGTGTGGCTAACACTAGGCCTTTGCCTCTGCCCAAATATCTGACCATTTCTGTTAATTTTCAGAGGAGGATGTAGTGTAAATGGCCCAGTACACAGTTCTCTGGGAATGGACTCTGCATTGGGATAGTGACACAAAGTTAATCTGGATATTGGCATACCTAGAAAACCTATTAATATTACAACTATGTCACCCTGGAAATAGCAAGTAAATCAGCAATGATAATATTGTCAAAAACAAATTGAATATTGACATACCACAAGAACCAATAACATCCTTAACCATGTAACATTTTTTTCCCACCATTAAGTTTATTGGTATATTTTAGGTATAAAATACACTTACATACACCATTGGGATCTTGTACCATTACTTGAGTATCTTGGTTCTTATTTTCGTCCCCTTCCCCTGCTCTCCCCTCACCCCCTCCACCCCTCCCCACTTGCAAAGATCCTGTTTCCATTTTTTTCCCTTTCTTATATTTTTTCCCCTCTTTAACCTCCTGCCTGCCCACTCCCCCCAACCCCCTAGAGCTTACTTCCTATTATACAATATCAATTACACATTTTTAAAATTAAAATATCAAGACCTAGGAGACATTACCAAAGATTTTACAGAATTTAAAAGGATATAGAAAGCATATTACAAAAATCTTTTTTGAAATAAATTTGACCACTTCTAAGAAGTAACTTGGAAGACAAATTAATGAAACTAACTCTGGAGGAAATATAAAATTTGAATAGCACCTATTAAAGAAAGTATATTTCTAGCTTGAAAACCTACCTACAAGACAACAACGGGCTCATATACATTTTAACTGATAAATTATATCAAACATTTAAAGCAGAAAAAAAGGGAACACTTCTCCCTTCATTTTAGGAAATCAACATTGTGCTAATCCTAAAACTGGATAAAGATAATAGAAGAAAAAAGTATGAACATAGATAGAAATTTGTTTAACAAAACAAACTATTAGAAGTCATATCAGACAGTATGTAAAAAGTGGTTTTGTTATAGGGATGGCAGTGTTGGTTCAGCATTGGAAGATCCAACCCCAGAAGTAATCTTTTTAACAGAGGAAACGAAAAAGTCATATGATCCTGTCAGTAGTTGGAGAAAAAGTATTGGACTAAATTCCACAGCTGTTCATGGTGAAAGCTATCAGGAGACTAGAAGTAGAATAGAAATTTCTCAACAGATTAAAGACATGTACTCCATACTTCCAGTGAGAATGCCTTATATGAATGGAGAAGATACAATGCTTTCTTCTTAAGGTGGGGAACAAGGGCAGATATGCTTACTCTTTATCTGTCCATTAAACTTTGAAACCTAGTCCCCACCAAACTAGTCTGACAATAAAATGACACAACTAGGATAGGATTGTCAAGGTAGAAGCAAAATCTTTATATGTAGATGAAACGATCATCTACAGAGAAAATACTAAGAAATCTCTAGGAGCCCCTAGAAGTTGTATTTGAATTTAGCAGGATTAGAAAACACAAGGTATATATAAAATTCAGGTCTGTGTATACTTGCTATAAATGAAGAACGGGATATTGAAATCTAAAAGTTACATAGGAGTACAAAGGACCTAGAAAAGTTAAAAACAAAAACAAAAACAGTGTTGGAAGATGTTTAGTACCTAATTTTAAGACTTCTTCAAATGCTACAGTAATCAAGGCAGTGTTGGTGTAAGGAAAGACATATAGATCATTGAAATAAAACAGAGAATCTAGAAATAGAACCACACATATATGGTCCACTGAGTTTTGAAAGATTATTGAACATTAGCATTTTATAGAATATAAACTCAATTCAAGAGCCAAGGAAAAGATAGTGTTTTCAGCAAATGGCACTAGAATACCTGGTATCCGTATATAAAAAATTAACCTCTACACTTTATTTCCATACTTAACAGTAACTTGAAGGGATCTATGAACCTAAATATGAAAGCCTAAAGTATAAAACTTTAAGAACAAATTATAAGGGAAAATGTTTATGAATTCAGGGTAGGCAAAAACTACCTAGGATACAAAAAACATGATGTATAAAAGAAAAAAATTGATAAATGAGATTCCATCAAAATTTAGAACTTTAAATGACATCATTAAAATGAAAAGTAGTCCTTAAACAGACCGTATTTACAATGCATATAACCTATGACCAGAATATATAAAGAACTCTTACAACTCATTAATAGACAACCCGATGAAAAAGTAGACATAAGAAGATGATAGCCAGTATAGCACAAGGAAAGGTGTGCAACTCTAGAATCAGAAAAATACTAATCAGTACAATAACAAGATTGAATTATCCACTCATTAGGGAGATGAAGTTAAAAGTTTTAAAAGCCTTGTCATGACTTTTTCTTTTTGTTGGATTCTCCCCCTTTGCATTTAATTTGTCATGCCCAATGAATTCATTCTGCTGGGTTTCCTGGGGTTGTGATCCTCATTGTCTTTTCCTAGGATATTGTCTAAAATTTTTTGGAGTGCTAGTTTGGTATTCATGAAGTTCCTGAGGTGCTCTTTATCATGAAAGTATCTTATTTCTCCATCAATTTTGAAAGATAGTTTTGCAGGGTACATCAATCTGGGTTGGAGGCTGTTTTCCTTTAGGGCTTGAAATACATCACTCCAAGCTCTTCTTGCCTTGAGGGTTTGCATTGAGAAGTCTGCTGTGATTCTGATGGGCTTTCCTTTGTATGTGATTTGTTTCTTTTCTCTCACTGCTTGTAGAATTTTATTCTTCTGTTGGACTTCTGGAATCCTAACTAGCCTATATGTAGATTTTTTTTTGATCAAGGCTATCTGGAGTCCTATATGGCTCACTTATCTGTATGTCAAATTCTTTTCTCCTCCTTGAGAAGTTTTCTGCCATCACTTCTGTGAACAGTTTTTTATTATGTCATCTGCACTCTCTCCTCTTTCTTCATTGTCTCCAATCAGCCTTATGTTATTCTTCTTTGCATGGTCTAGCAGCTGCTGGATTGATTTCTCATGTTCTCTTACAATTTTAAAGCAATTTTTTTTCCTCCTCACTAATTGCAATCTTATCTTCTATATGTGAAATTCTATCCTCACATTGGTTCATTCTGCTGTGCAGACTTTCGATGGAGTTTTTAATCTCCTGGAAATCTGTTTGCATCTGCTTTATGGTTTAAATTTGTTTCTTATATTGGGATTCCATCATGTTTCTCAGATCCTCTATTTTTTTTATCTGTGTCCTCTCTAGATTTATTAATTTCATCTTACACTATGAGCACAGTCTTTGCTGTTATCTGATAATTATTTCTGATTTCATTTTTGTCAGATTCTCTTTTGTTGCCAGTTCAGAGAGTCCAGGTGGTTGAGTATCAGATTGTTCCATCTGCTTTCCCTTTTGCATTGCTGTAGGTGAGATGGAAATCTGTTTTTGAGGCTATTTTAGGTTTCTTTTCATTTCCACGGGGGGGTGTGTGCTTCTGGTGCACATGCAGCTCACCATCTCTCCCTAGGAGCATGGAATGGTGGCAGGGGAGCTTCCTTCTGAGTGCTGGGGTTGACTCACCTTCTCTGCCCTAGGAGCCTGGGATATTGTTGGGTGAGCTTCCTTCTTAGTGCTGGGGCTGGCTCACCTTCTTTGCCCTAGGAGCATGGAATGGTGGCAGGGGAGCTTCCTTCTGGTTGCTTGGTACCATATAGCATCTTTAACCATACAACTAAAAGAGATATGTCATAATAGTATAAACAGTAAGGTAAACCACATGTTGTCATACAGTAAATATCTACTGAATGGGACAACTATACCTTCAGGAACAATAGAAAAGAATTCAAAACTAATAACATGGAGTTAACCATTTAAGCTTAAAAATGTTAATGATTATCATAGTAATGACAGAGGGTGTGAGGAAGAGGAGAATGAAAGAAGAAAAAGTTGAAAAATTAAACAATGTAAGATGAGAAAGAAGAGAGAAAAGTGAGAAAAAATCCTATTAAAGAGTAGAAGATTAGAAATAAAATTAGACAAAAGTAACAGAAAAGAACAAAGAGAAAAAAGATTAAAAAATGGAGAAAAAAGGAAAAGTGCAGATAAAAAAGAAGTTAAGAGAAAAAAAGGAAGACAAAGAGAAAAAGAAAGAAAAAGCAAAAAGGAAAATTTCCCATATCCCCAAAAATCAGTGAAGAGGAAAGAGAGAATAAAATAAAAAAGAAAAAGTTGGATCTGTCCCAGCACTCCTGGCTCAGAGGGAGGGGCTTCTGAGGCACCATCCCACAGCTCCCAGCCCAGAGGAGGTGAGCCACGTGGGTGCCAACAGAACCTCCTTCCCCCTCATTGAAATGAGAAGACACATAAACAAGTCTCAAAGCCAGACTTCCAGATCACCTACAGCAACCCCGAAGGAAAATGAGATAGAACACTCTGATACTCAACCACCTAGACTCCATGAACTGGCAACAAAGAGGATCTGGAAAAAATAAAATCAGAAATAATTTCTCAGATAACAGGAGAGATTGTGCTCATAGTGCAAGACATGATTAATAAATCTAGAGAGGAGCTGAGGAACATGATGGAATCCTAACATAGGAAACAAATGGATTCCATAAAACAGATGCAAACAGATTTCCAGGAGATCAAATACTCTATTGAAAGTCTACACAGGAGAATGAGCCAATGTGAGGACAGAATTTCAGATATAGAAGATAAGATTGCAATTAGTGACTAGGAAAAGAAAAATTGCTACAAAACTGTAAGGGACCAGGAGAAATCATTCCAGCAGCTGCTAGATGATGCAAAGAAGAATAACATAAGACTGATTGGAGTCAATAAAGAAACAGGAGAGAGTGCAGATGACATAAAAAAACTTTTCAGAGAAGTGATGGCAGAAAACTTCCCAAGCAGGGGAAAAGAACTTGACGTACAGATAAGTGCGGAATATAGGACTCCAAATAGCCTTGATCAAAAAAATCTACACCTAGGCATATAATTGTTAAGATTTCAGAAACTCAACAGAAGAACAAAGTTCTACAAGCAGTTAGAGAAAAGAAACAAATCACATACAAAGGAAAGCTCATCAGAATCACAGCAGACTTCTCAACACAAACCCTCAAGGCAAGAAGAGCTTGGAGTGATGTATTTCAAGCCCTGAAGGAAAACAGCCTCCAATACAGGTTGATGTACCCTGCAAAACTATCTTTCAAAATTGATGGAGAAATAAAATACTTTCATGATAAAGAGCACCTAAAGAACTTCATGAATATCAATCCAGCACTCCAAAAGATTTTAGACAATACCCTCAGTAAAGACAATGAGGACCACAACCCCAGGAAGCACAGCAGAATGAACCCATCAGGTGGGACAAGAAATTAAATGTAAAGTGGAAGAATCCAATAAAAACAAAAAGTCATGACAATGATAAGTCAATATGTATCAGTTATAATCATCAATGTTAAGGGTCACAACTCAGCAATCAAAAGAAATAGACTGGCAGAATGAATCAAGAAGAAAAATCCAACAATATGCTATATACAAGGAACACAATTCAAAAGGAAACTCATAGACTGAAAGTTAAAGGGTGGAAAACAATACTCCATGTGACAGGAACCCCCCAAAAAGCAAGAGTAGCTATCATCTTTGGAGATCAAGTAGATTTCACACCAACACTGTTTAAGAGAGACAAAGAAGGATACTGTATCCTTGTAAAGGGAACCATCCAAGAGAAAGAAGTGACAACCATAAATATCTATGCACCAAACATTAGTGCCCTCAACTATATAAAACAAATACTAACAGACATGAAAAGCCATATATCCACTTATACAATTGGAGTGGGGGACCTCAATACCACACTGTCACAAATAGATAGATCAACTAGACAAAAAATAAGTAATGAAATAGAACTCAATCAAACTCTTGCACAAATGAACTTAACAGATTTTCACAAAGTGTTCCACCCCACAAAATCAGAATACACAGTCTTTTCAGCTTCACATGGGTCATTTTCCAAAATAGACCACAAACTCACTCGTAAAACATGTTTAAGTAAGTGCAAAGGAATTGAAGTTATCCCCTTTATATTATCAGACCATAGTGTGATGAAATTGGAGATCCATAGAAAAATAAACTGCAAAAACTTCATAAACACATGGAAATTGAACAACACACTTCTGATTAACAAATGGGTCACAGAGGAAGTTAAAGAAGAAATCAGACAGTTCCTTCAATTAAATGACAATGACAATACAACATATTGGAATCTATAGGACACAATGAAAACTGTTGTACAAGGTAAATTCCTAGCAGTGAATGCACATATTTGGAAAACAGAAGGAGCCTAATTAAACAACTTGATGCTGAACCTCAAGCTTCTAGAAAAAGAAGTTCAGGACAAACCAAAAGCTCATACAAGGGAGGAAATTATAAAGATCAGAGGAGAAATGAATTCAATGGAGACTAAGAGAAAGATACAAAAAATCGATGAAGCCAAAAGTTGGTTCTTTGAAAGAATCAACAAAATTGACAAACCCTTAGCCAACCTTGTCAGAAAAAGGAAAGAAAAGGCCCAAATCCATGCAATTAGGAATGAAAAGGGTGAAATTACAACAGACCCAGCAGAAATCCAGATGATCATCAATACCTACTTCCAGAACCTATACGCCAATAAGATGGACAACACAGAAGAAATGGACAGATTCCTAGATACATATGAATTACCAAAGTTGAATGAAGAAGACCTAAAAATTCTGAACAACCCAATATCAACCAATGAAATTGAAAATGTAATTAAAATTTTATCAACTAAGAAAAGCCCAGGCCCTGATTGCTTCCCTGCTGAATTCTACAAGACATTTAGAGAGGAACTGCTGCCACTATGCTTTAAACTCTTCAAAGAAATTGAAAGGGAAGCAATACTCCCAAATTCATTCTTGGTAGCAAGCATCACCTTGATCCCCAAAGCAGAGAAAGACCCAACTGAAACAGAGAACTGTAGGGCAATCTTGCTAATGAACATAGATGCAAAAATCCTTAATAAGATACTGGCAAATAGAATGCAGAACATCATCAAGAAGATCATACACCTTGACCAAGTGGGATTCCTCCCAGGGATACAGGGATGGTTCAATATATGCAAATCAATAAATATAATACACTATATCAATAGAGCCAAGGACAAAAACCACAGGATCATCTCAGTAGATGCAGAAAAAGCATTTGACAAAATCCAACATGCATTTATGATAAAAACCTGACAAAAAATTGGAATAGATGGTCTCTACCTCAATCTGATAAAAGCCATCTATGAAAAGCCAACAGCCAATATCATACTAAATGGTCAAAAACTGAAATTCTTCACACTAAAATCAGGAACAAGGCAAGGATGTCCACTATCACCATTCCTGTTCAATATAGTTTTGGAAACATTAGCCATGGCAATTAGACAAGAGAAAGAAATAAAAGGAATAGAGATAGGAAATGCAGAAGTCAAATTGTCATTATTTGCAGCTGACATGATACTCTATATAGAAGACCCCAAGAACTCCACCAAAAGTCTTCTAGACTTAATAACCAAATTCAGTAGAGTAGTTGGATACATGGTCAACACACAAAAATCAATAGCTTTCCTCTATATGAACAACAGACTCACTGAGAGAGAAATAGGGCAAACAATTCCTTTCACAATAGCATCCAAAAACTGAAATATCTAGGAATCAACCTAACAAAAGAAATCAAAGACCTCTTCTCTGAAAACTATAGCGCTCTGAAAAGAGAGATTGAAGATAATATCAGAAAATGGAAAGACATTCCCTGCTCCTGGGTGGGAAGGATTAATATAGTGAAAATGGCCATACTTCCAGAACTGCTATATAGATTCAGTGCAATCCCAATTGAAATCCCAGCAGCATACTTCATGGACCTTGAGGAAACAATCCAAAAATTCATTTGGAACAAGAAGAGACCCAGAATAGCAAAAGCAATTCTAAGTAACAGAGACATGTCAGGGTGTATCACAATCCCCAACTTGAAACTATACTACAAAGCTACTGTGATAAAAACAGCATGGTACTGGCAAAGAAACAAACCTGAGGACCAGTGAAACAGATGAGAAGATGCAGAAACAATGGCAGTCACACTGAGCCATCTCATCTTCGATAAAGGATCCAAACACCCTCACTGTAGGAAAGATATCCTGTTTAATAAATGGTGCTGGAATAATTGGGTTTCAATTTGTCAAACATTAAAGGTCGACCTATATCTCTCACCATGCAGTAAAGTAAAATTGAAATGGATTAAAAATCTAAGTATTAAAACAGAAACGCTGAATTGGCTGGAACAGAGGTTAGGTAGAACTCTTGAAGACATTGGTGTAGGAAAAGATTTTATGAACAAAACCAACCTCAGTTGCCCGTGATCTAGCACAAATAATAAACAAGTGGGATCTCTTCTTACTAAAAAGCTTCTGCACAGCAAGCAAAACCACCAGCAGTGTGAAGAGACAACCCACAATTTGGGAAAACATTTTCACCGGCTTGCTATTCCTTAGACAAAGGCTTACTATCTTGAATCTGTAAAGAAGTTAAAAAAATTAGACCTCCCAAATTTAAAGACCCAATCCAAAAATGGGCATCTGATATGAATAGACATTTCTCAGACAAAGAAGTAGAAATAGCAAATAAATGTATGAAAAAATGTTCAACATCACTGGTCATTTCAGAGATGCAAATGAAAGCAATGCTGAGATTCCACCTCACTGGAGAAAGAGTGACTGCTATCATGAAATCAACCAATAATAAATGCTGGCAGGGCTGTGGGGAAAGAGCAACACTGCTCCAGTACTGGTGGGAGTGTCGACTGGTGCAACCACTATGGAAATCAGAATGGAGATACCTCAAAGAACTAGGACTGGAAATCTCATTTGACCCAGCTATTCCCCTGCTGGGGATCTTCCCCAAAGATTTAAAAGCATCATACCACAGTGATATATGTGCACCCCTGTTCATGGCAGTACAATTTATAATGGCTTAAACTTGGATGCAGCCCAAATGCCCATCAACTGGAGAGTGGATAAACAAAATGTGTTTTTTTAAATAAAATGTAGTATTACTCACCCGTAAATATGAGAAATCAGAGACATTTATAGCTAAATGGATGCACATTGAGGCAATACTCTTAAATAAAATAAATAGGACACCCATGTGTAAGTACTGAATAGTTTCTCTAGTGTGAGAAACTGAAAGTGTAAATAAGGTCTAAAGGGTATAATAGATAAGGTGAAATAGGAAGAAAAGGGGCAAAGGGGAAGGGGAAGTGGGAGGGGTAGGGGAAAGGAAAGAAGAGAATGGAATTAATATGAGAAAATGAAAAAATGCAAACAAAATCTTTGTACATAGGTAGGGATGGAGCGGTTGAAAGGAGGTTAGGGGAAAGGGGACAAATAAGAACCAAGAAGGATTATGTAAAGGTGTAAATTTCCAATGATGAAGGTCATTATATTGTATACCTCAAATGTACCAATGTTTAAAATGAATAATTGATGATGCAAAATAGGAAGAAAAGGTCCAAAGGGGTAGGGGAAGTGGGAGGGCTAGGGGAAAGGAATGAAGGGAAAGCAAAAATTATGAGAAATGGAAAAAAAGGAAACAAAGTCTTTTTAAATAGGGAAGGGCGGAGGGGGTGAAGAGAGGGGAGTGGAATGGGGAAAAAATAAGAACTAAGATGCATCATGTAAAGGTACAAGTTCCCAATCATAAATGTAAATGTATTGTATAACTAAAATGCACCAATAAAAGAATTTAAGAAAAAAATGAGTCCAAATACAGAAAAAAATATTCTCTGTATATTTGAATGCATGAATTTTTCTAGGATCTGCAGTTTTGGATTCCAGCAAGTCATAATTTTCTTCACTTAACTTTACAGCCTACAAGTTTGTGAGGCACACCCCCCTTTCCCAGAGACTCCTTTTTCCATTTACCCCAGGTTGTGCTAACACTCTGAGGTGTGTGCTCACACTGACAAATGGAAAAGTAAGACTTCTGATCTGTGTTGAATGCGAAATACCGAATTCCACCACTTTGACACAGCCATTTCTGAGTGCAACACAAGTTAGATCTGGCTTTTGCCAAAGCAGATGAGTCCTGTTCCTTCCTGGCCTAAACTGAAACTTCTCAGGGTATCTATGTCTAGCCCACTCCCTGTCTACAACTGTCTCCCATTGCTATGTCTCACTTAGTTACTGTGGGACAGTTACTCTGGGAACCCTGAAGTGAAGTTGTTTTTCAATTGTTTTGAGTGTCAGTCTTAAATAATCAATGTTTTTCCAAAAAGGTACCTGATTACACTATCTAGCAATATGGTGGGTGCCACATTGGATTCCCTCTCCAGCAGTTGCCTGCCGTGTAGAAGGAATCACCTTGGAGCAAAATCCTGTGCTGCTTCTGTAGTTCACAACAGCCATGGGCTTACTGGGCTGGTCTGCCATGTCTACTAGAGTTCCCAACCCTGGGAGCTCATCTTGTGTCTACAAAGACAAATTACACTTTCTGGGTGTAAGGGTAAGCGTCCATGATGCTTTGTTTTATTTTCTGTGTTGTGGTTCATTTTTTCCAAAATCTCTGTAGCTTCTAATTTTCCCATCTGTTCCTTCTTAATTCTCAGAAATCTACTTATTTTTTCACTTTGCCAAGTTGTTATTTTCCAGGTGTTTGGATTCTGGACTTCAGAGAGGCTGATTTTTGGGCTGATCATTACTCTGCCATTTTGCTTCCCTTTATTCCTATTTTATATCACTAGCATTCAGAAATATATGTGAAAACAAGATAAAATTCAATCATACATGATTCATTTTTTCTTTGTTAATGAATTCTCTAGAAATGATAATTTGGGATGCCAGGTGTTTGTCTGTTATCCTTATGATAAATCAATGAATAAGTCAATAAATATTTATTGAATTCATCTTTTTGCACAGTAGATTACTGTATTGAGCAAAGAAGAAAGTATAAATGAAGGAAAATATATAGCTTTAGTTCTCAATCTTGTTCATGAGAAAAAAATAGTCAGTAGAAATGGGTGACTTAGGTCAGAATAAATGATTCTTTTTGATCTAGGTTTAACGTATACGAACATAAGAAACAGTGTTTAATTGAAAGGCATCTTCAGGAATTACCAAGTAAAGTTCAAAGGGGAATGAATGGCTTTGAGTTGTGTATTGAACAAGGAATAAGATTTGGAAGAGATAAAGAGGATGTTATTTCTATATAGAAGTCAAGGAAATGAGAGTGAACTAGGAAGACAGACAGAAACTGGAGTGGAAAAGCCGAGTTGGAAAATTAGAGAAATTAATGTTGGATAAACACATGTTACTCAGGCTTGTGCACTAATGAGGAAAGTTTGCACTTGATTCGATGGGCATTGAGTCACAAGTGTGCACTCTGGATTCAGAACGATAATTTAGAAACAATAACCTGTGTTCTCAAAAAGGTAAATTAAGACACTGAACTATGAAGACCTTTTAAACACAAGCAGGTCACATGGACTTAAACAAGAACCTGTTCTTCTCTCTCAGTTTGTTTCTTGGTAATCCTTGCTACCTCAAGGAGCAATGACTTTTCCATGCAGAAGAAGAAAGTGAGGCCAACATATTAGGTGACTTCTGCAAGGTCTTCGGCTAATCTGTGGTAAAGTTAGTACTAGATAAATCCCCTGATGGCTGGCCTAGCACATGTATTTTCAAACTTCTGGTGTATAAGATGTGTCCTGAGAGGCAATAGGATAAAAGGGCATGGACCTTGGTATCTCTGGGCTCTAAGTCCTGCTCTGATGCACTAATTTGTGACGTTAGGCCTCCATGTTAATCTCCCAGTTTCTCTTTTTGTCCATCAGTTCACTGTGGTGGTAATAATACTAATACTTCATGAATTGTTGAGAAGATTAAGTTAGATAATATAGGCATAATACTTAGAACAGCACTTGGTAAATCCCTGGTGGAAACAGGTGCAAGGAAGGCTAGATAAAGTGTTATGTACCAAAAATTGAACAATGACAATCTTCTTTCTCGTTTACTGAAAACAAATTATATAATATGATTTTCTTTATTTTAAAATTTTTGTTGATACAGCATTTAAATTTCTTTATCATTTCTGTGAGGTAGTCAACTCTCTCATCTGAAATAAATGGGAACAACTCCTACCTATCCCATCAGTTTGAGGTTGAAAATAATTATTATTATACTTGATCTTAGCCAAAAGGGTGAGAAGCGATGAAATGAATTATTATTATGAAGCTGAGTATGTGTCATCTTGGAGGAGCTCAATACATGCTAACTCACCAGTCTTCCTATCTGTGTCTACCAGGGATGATAGACAACAAAACATACAATGAAACTGCATGTATGTGTCAATGTGAAACCTTAGAAATAGTTTATAGTTTGTGTTTACTGTGTGTATGCATTCTAAATATATTTGTACTGTCTTCCTCACTTTGATTTTTCTGTGTTAATACTTTCTTTTTTTTTGGTACTGGGCATCGAACTTGGGTCCTTGCGCTTGTGCAGCCGGCAGCAAAACCACTGAGCTAAATCCCCGGCCCTGATTTTTCTATCATATGCCATTTCATAAATCCCTTCAGTATACATTTCTTGTACATTCAAAAAAGATAAGCAGGGATTGTACTGTTCATGTTGCGTAGCCTTTCTCAAGTGACACTGTTCTTGATTATCCACATTCTCCCCTGCCATGAAGAAAGGAAAGTAAAAATCTTTTATATTAAAATACATGGTTGAAGTATATTCACTAAAAATAACATTATATTGGGCAGGGGAACTTGACCATACAAATATTTCAATTGCTAAGTATTATTAAACTTTTATCCAAGATAAAGCAGTCAGGCCAATGGTGATGAATTTTTCTGCTTTTCTGAGTGAACCCTAAGGAGAAACCAGCTCATGAGAGCACGGGCCCTGCTTCCGGTGTTATAGCCTTCGGCAGCCTCCCTGAGGGAAGATTGGGGTCCACTTTGCCGGATGAGAGTGAGTTTCCAGGACGGGACATTATAGGGTATGGTGATAGAGTCCTTGGTAGAAGTAGGAATATGCCTGTGTTGAACTGAAGTTCATAGCGATCTAACAAGAGCACTACATACATTAATAGTTACACCCTGCCCCGCCCCGCCGAGTGAGCAGACCTTCGGTGTTAGGTCTTGAGCCCAAGTGGCAGAATACCCTGTGACCTGCCGTGTTGTTCACTAACTCTGTTCCCTTGGGTATTATTATTTTTAAAGAACAGGATGTTGAGTTTGTCTTACACTTATTTTTGGGACAGATGAGAAATTTTCATAAACAATTTTCCTTGCCAATTTCTCCTTCTAATTTGAAGCCTTCTCTAATATGTACACATGATGATTTCTTCTGGCAATTTGTTTGGCATTGTAATAAATACATCAATACGTACTCACAAGCTTCCGGATAAAATCCAGGATAGGAACAGCTTCAGTAGTTTTCACTGAGGGCAAATATTGAGGTGGGCAATGGAGATAGCAGAGCAGAGTTGTGTCAGGGTCTACGTTTCCAATTGGCACCTGCCCCAGATTAAAAAATTAAGCAGCACAGAAATGCCTGTTCTGCTAAAAGAAAAATTCTTACCCTCAAACAACATGTAATTACAAAGCACAGGTAAGAACAAGATTAAAGTAATTATTTTGAAGATTGTATATAATAAAACATGAGACTTGATGTAGTGATGAAGGGAAAAAACTCCACAACTTCCTCAAATAGAGCAATAGAAATGGACAGAAAAAAAAGAAATGGGCAGGAAATTGTATGAGGCCTTGAACTCTAGTGCTTAGTCTCAGGCTATGAACACAGTTTAGTAAAACTAGCACAGCTGGGAGCTCTTTGACATACTTTTCAGTTTTGTGTATCTTGGCTTCCTTATCTGTAAAATGGGAATAGTAATAACTTGTCTCAAGGAATTTGTGTGGAATAAAAGTTAAACATTTTTATATTCAAAGTGTTATTTCATTTGCTGGAGTATAATTGGTAGGGTTTATATTTTCTCTTGAATAAATAATTTTAGCTCAGAAAAATTTTAAAAATAATCATTCACTTAAGCAGTATTAGAAATCTATGAGAATTTCAAAAAGCATAATATACTTTAAATAGAGTAAAATACGGTATAAATTATTTGTTATTTTGGAATAAGAAGTTGGTTAAATTTACTCTGAGGGAGGGATGTTCTGGGTTTTTTATTTAAAGAAACCAAATTAAAAGACATAGGCTGACTGAAAAATAAAAATAACTCTGGGAGTTTTCCCCCAAGAATAAGAACCTGAGGAATGAGAGGGAGATATTGTTCAAAAATGCCTTTATTCTTCCAGTTTGCTATTTTCAGGAATTATGCACTACTCAGGTGTGAGGCTGAGAGGCATCTGCTTTTATACAAGGTTTTATTGTTGATAAATCATAAAAAGTTATCTCTTTACATGGGCGAAAATGCATTCAGCATTTTTCCCTGAGTAAAGTATGCAGAAAACTTGCTTAAATGGGGCATATAATTTTTAATGACTCAGGCCTTTAGTCCTCGGAAATGAACCAAGAATGATAAATAATATAGAAGCTGGTGAATATTGAGTGTCTAGTCATCACATCATCAGATTTGAAATCACCTGAGAATGTATATGAAAGATAGTGGCTTGAAAGGATTAGTCTTCAGTCTAGCTGACTTTGAGGATTGTGGGATAAATTAAAGAAAGTTGATTTTAGTCAACTTATCAAAAATTTTCTTCCTAAAATTTGAGAGATACTGACATGATAATTATAAACAGTGTGAAACTTTAATTTTGATAAAAAGAATCAGTTTCACATAGAAATCATCTTGGACTTGTTTTCTTTAATCTATATGTTACTGACAAGAAAATGTATCTCCACCTAGAACTTCTTCTTTGGCTAACTTTTGGCCTGTGATTTTTTCATACACCTATTAAACTACACATAGGCAGGCTGCTCTTATTTCTGGTCTGGTTTCACTGGCTATTCTTAGAAGGAAATCTTCACTAGTTAGCCCACAAGAAAAGCAAGGTTTGTGTAACATTAAAAAACTAAATGAATGTATTCATTCTCTTATTTAATGGGATATAATAATTTAGAAATATATTAACGCTGTTCTGAAGACCATAAAAAAGAGAGACTATGGAAAACTACAGAATTAGGTAAATTAGAAAAGCTTAAAATGAACAGGTACCTAGTGAAGAAAAAAATTAAATATATGGTATACACAATTGATTTTAATACAGCACCTGATGCAGTGGAGCAGCAGGGGAAAAATCTTCTCATCTGTGGAGCTTAGGTCTGCTTTTGCTCTGAAGGGCATCCAGGATCTTAGAACTTTAAAAATTAAATAGCATAGACATATCAACAAGCAATGGGAAATTTAAAAATTTTTTTAATAAAAGGAAAATCATTAGTGACCGGGCTGATCTTCTTATGAAATATTTCAGATCATTAATGTAAGCAGAACAGCAATTTTCAATTTTGGCTTTGAGGAGCAGCGATAGCTGCTCACTTACAGCTCTCAATACATAAAAATTTTTAAATTATTAAATGGCAGGCTAGTTTTTAAGAACAAAATAAAAGTTTCAAAACTATGAAAAGATTCAGAATGGCAGACCTAGGGGCTAAAGGGATTATGGTATCAAATACAAAACTATAAAGGTCAAGCAAATGGACACTTGACAAATTAAAATTAGATTTGTTAGGGCCGGGATTTAGCTCAGTGGTTCTGCCACCTGCCTTGTAAGCTCAAGGTCCCAAGTTCCATCCTCGGTTCCAAAAAAAAATTAAATTTGTTGAGATGAAAGGTGAGAAATGAGAGTTATGCCAAAAACTACAGAACATTGTAATATTTATGAAATGACTCAGAGTTCATACTATAGAAGAAGCATTTCTTCATCTTGATAAAATAGAGGTGAAGAATGAGAATGGTTGTTAAGAGAATGTCACATATAAATTTCTTCATCCTAAAAATAGGTGCAAGTATATTTCACAGTTTAAAAATTTTTTTTTTAAAAAACTATTTATTTATTTGTTTTTTGTGACAAAGTCTCGCTATGTTGTCCAGGCTAGCCTTGAACTTGCAGAGATCCTCCTGCTGCAGCCTCCCAAATTCTGGGATTACAGGCTTTCACCACCATGCCTGACATCACAGTTTTTTTGTTTTTTTTGGTTTTTGTTGGTACTGGGGATTGAACTTGGGTCCTTGTGCTTGCGCAGCAGGTGGTGAAACCACTGAGGTAAATCCCAGGCCTCAGTTTTTTAAATAAAGAAAGGCAAAAGAATGGGAAATCTTTATTATAGGTGCAAACTAATTATATACTCATATTTTGGGATAAGTGTTGACCATATAAAATATAAAGTTCACTAAATTTTCTGATTTATATAACACAGAAAATCATAATATAAAATACAGAATATGTGTACATAAATATAGATATATATTTGTGTGTGTATTAGTATTATTTTTCTAGTGCAAAACACAAATTCTGGACCTTTAAATGGCAATTAAAATATATTTAACAATATATATACCCTATATGATATTGTGTATTAGTTAAAACTTCTTCAGCTGGGTGTGGTGGCACATTCTTGTAGTCTCAGGTTCAAGCCAAGTCTGGGAAGTTTAGTAATTTACTGAGACTCTGTCTCAATATGAAAAAAAGTGCTGGGGATGTAGCTTAGTGGTAGAGCATCCCTGGGTTCCACCCTTGTACCACAACAAACAAACAAACATATAAACAAACAAATTTCTTGTTACACCAAAAGAATTAGTTACACAGATGGTCTCATTATCTATAAAATAAAAATCAACAGTTTTTACTGATAGTGATTGTGCATAGGTAACTAAGGAAATATATGTGAAGCAGCACAGTGCCAGTTACATAATACATTTTTCATAGATGTAAATATTAAAAGAAATGATTTCAAGAATTGAGGAATGGAGTGCTTACACGGCTAGTGATGCCTTTTCTAGAGAATGATAGAATAAAGCCACCACAAGGGAAGAGCAAAACATGAATAATTTGTATTTTAAATATTATTAATTTGATTTATTGAAAAACTCTGCTATTAGCAAATATTTCCAGTTTTGATCACTAATTTACTGTATTGGTTGACAGATGCTTGCTCTGGTCATTTATATTGTGCTTACAGCTGGCAGAAGGACTCAGAAAGTCTATTGCATAATTTCCAGTTGTGCATACAACAAATCTTTCTTCAAAATATTAACTGATTTCTCTAAAAGCCAATTATTAAATATGGTAATACCTGTGGAAGATTAAATATGAACCCAAGATCCTTGGAAATGTAGAATTCTATCTACATCACGGGTAAAGACATGATGAAATTAAAAGTTTTGTTTTCTATAAACCCAAATTCATTAGGTCTGTCTAGGAAATCAGCTGCATATCCCTGAAACTGTTATCCACCTTATATTTTCCTATCTGGCTCAAGAGATAGTAGCTGTCTAATCTCTTTCTAATATGCAATATGCTGTAATTTGCTATTCTTTATATGTAGTCCAGTTATTCTCTTAAAGCAGATATTTGGCTGGTCAGATATCATTCATTTACCCATTGAATTATGATTTCTAAAGACAAACAATGATTTATTATTACTGAAGCTATGCTTAAATTTAGTGGCCATCACTTTCTAAGTGGTTGGAATTTGTCACTTATGTAAGCATTACACAATTTTGTCAGTAGAAGGTTTTGCAGAATTCAATATTGAGTTTTAAAATGTCCAAGAATATTTCTCTATTTTGTTTTTAGTTGAGAAAATTTAATTTTATAACCAAGCAACTATGTAGACTAAAAGATACGGCTAGAATTTGGCATAAATTATTAGCTATCCAACAAATAAAAATGTAATTTTTCTTTTAAGCAATAAAATCCAGTTTAGTGTATATATTTTAGAGGTGGGTTCTCTGGGTTTATATCCCAGTCCTATTGTTCTGAATTGTAGTTACTTCCTATGGGTACAATAATCCTTGTGTCATAGGGTTTTTATGAATAGATGAAGTCATGTTTTTAAAAAGCACCTAATACAAAATGTATAATGCTAAGAGGCCTTTTATCTGTTGGCTTAGCTTCTCTGGACTTTTTGTCTCTAGTGGTGGTACAGATTTGGCCAGAAGAAACTCAGCTTTGTCACTGTAATTGTTGCAGTATGGGAGTGGATTGAAGGTTTGGTATAAAATACAAATTGATGGGATTACTGCCCCCAAGCAGCCCAGTGAGTTAAAGGAGAAAGCCATGCCCAAAGGTTAGAAGGTGAGGCAGGCAAAGGAAGATCTGAGTCCCACATACACTTATAAGACAGGGTGTTATTCTTGAAAGAGGAAGGGGTAGATTGGTACTTTTGTTCAAGCTCAGAAAGTCCAGATATTGTAACTGAATGAGGGCAGTGATGGCAGCTGGAGCCTTTGATCACCCATTTTAGCATAACAGATGCTCGTTCAACCTACCAACCCACCAGAGTGGTGGCATGGAAAATAATCAGTTTCTGGATATATGTTGAAAGTTGGATTTGTTGTGTTAAGAGAAAATTGATGAGAAAAATTAAAGATAGGCCCTAGGTTCCTCAGATGAGCTGGGAAAATCCATTTTACTATC
Organism: Heterocephalus glaber; assembly: GCF_053883595.1. Classification (NCBI taxonomy): domain Eukaryota; kingdom Metazoa; phylum Chordata; class Mammalia; order Rodentia; family Bathyergidae; genus Heterocephalus; species Heterocephalus glaber. Next base: position 36,172,611 of record NW_028258143.1, on the reverse strand, counting down.
AACGTCTTCTTTCTTTTATTGCTGTTGTTTTTGCTTGTTTGTTTTGGTACTGGGGATCGTACTCGGGGACCTTGTGCTTGGGAGGCAGGCAGCAGAACCACTGAGCTAACTCCCCTGTCCCTCGACATCTTCTTAGTAAAGAGAGTGAGCTTATGAACTTCGGGAAATAAATGCATATTTATCATGACTTCTTGCAAATTCAAAAGAAAATGGACATTTAAAAATTTTATTGTACCTTTTCTTTTAATGTTTTTATATTTCCCAACTTTCTATTTGGAAAAATGTTAATGTCAAGAAGTGGAAAAAAATAGTACAATAGAAAATTAGATATCTTTTACCTACATTCACTAATCATTAACATTTTGTCACACAGCTTTCTTTCTCCATGAATATTCAGGAGCACACATTTTTTTGCTGAAGCATTTGAAAGTGTACTGCAGACATCATAAACCTGCACCCCTCATATTTCAGCACACATTTAGTGAGAACAAACTAATCCTTCTACACAAGCACATCCAGAAAATTGTAACACTGATAAAGTGTTACTAATCTAATATGCAGCCCATATTAAACCTTTCTCAGTTATCCAAATATTATTCTTTTTTCTCTTATTCTTGAATCAATCGAGGATCAAGATTTTTTGGGTCTCTTTTAAACTAGGAAGGGGTTGGCAAACTTTTTCTGTAAAGGCTCAGAGAGTAAGTAAATATTTTAGGCTTTGTGGGCCACATATGGTCTTGTTGCAACTACTCAGCTCTGCTATTGTAGAGCAAAAGAAGCTACAGACAACATGTAAATGAATGAGTGTGACTGTGTGCCAATAAAACTTTATTTATGGAGTCTGGAATTTGAATTTCATATCAAATTCATGATTCACAAAATAATACTCTTCTTTTGATTTTCCCTCCAGCAATTTAAAAGTGGATTCTTAGCTTGTGAGATGTATAAAAATAGGCAGCAGCTGGATTTTATTCCACTTATCCCATTTTATGTATAATTTGCTAACCTCTGATTTAGAATAATCTGCTCACCTTTTTACTTCTTGTCTTGATGATGCTGACATTTTTGAAAAGTCCATTTTGTGTTGTTTGTTGTCATACTGAATGTCAAAATCAGATTAGTCTGGTTATTTCCTCATTATTAAATAAAAGTGAAATATTTTGGACAAGAATACTACACAGGTTGTGTGTTTTTTCCACGAATTATATGGAAAGAGGTGTATGTACTATCAGTTTGTCCTGTTATTTGGGAAGTTTTTGTTCTTTTTCAAAATTCAGTTTTTTGAGTATAAAACAAAGGACTTCTTATTGACTTGTGCATGTGCATACAGGAAGTACCTGTCTGCACCTATAACAACTTTATAATGAGAAAGCCAAGAGTGTAGTAATATGAGGCTGTGGGCCTTGGAATCAAGAGAAGTGAGTTCAAACCTTGGTTTCTTCAGTAGATGAGGATTACACAGGCTTGGATTTAGGTCCTAGTTGATTCTGTGGCAAATAATAGATTTTTAATAAATATTCTTGTTCATTGTTATCAATCACTGAATAAAGCAGTAGACCATCATCTACAGGAGGGCGTGCAACCAAGAAAGGAGAAATGCAAGAAAGGAGGCAAGAAAGGAGAGTGAGTCATGGACAATAAATCAGAAAATAAAAGAGACAAGCAAGAGAGGAGTTGCTGAGGTAGCAAGTTGGGAAGCAGAGGAGGGAGAAGAGAAAAAGTGCAGGGGCTGAAGTTTCAGCGAGGGAACTACTAGTAAAACTTACTATGGAAATGCAGTTCTTTTAAATGAAGGATTATTCAGAATTGGTGCCATAGTTAAACACAGACCAAGTCGACAGATTTTTTTTTTTTTTTCAGTTGTTTGAGTCTCTGAAACATTATCAGCATTGGCTCTTATCCCTACCTCGCTTTTTGAGGAAGCTGACTGACTTTTCACAATGTCAGACTCATGTGTTGGAGTGAAATCTGAGATGTTCAGGGGTGGATGTGAATGAACTTGGGGTCAGTCGGGCAGAATAGCCCATAGTTATCAATGAGCTTGAGAAAATAGCCAGTGCTATTATTGAAAGAAGGATTTGGCAACTTTCCATTCTACACTTTGATTTTAAGATGATTTCAAATTTAGTTCTTGTAATTCACAAGAGGCTGGAAATTGGCAGCTGTTTCTCAGACCAGATGTAGATTTCATTAAAAGATATTTCATCCAAAATGTTTCTCCTTAAGTACAGCCAAAGAAGGGAGAAATAAAGGCTTAAACTAGCATCATGTTGGCAATTTTTTATATTAAGAAAATATTTTTAATTCATACTGTTATAAATCTGGTACTTACAGGCAAAATGGATTTAAGACATATTTTGCCAAATATGATGTCCAGTGATATTTCTATCATATTATAACAACACTCTGTTATCCTTTATTTCTCAGCTGAGTGGCTCACTCATTTCCCTCTTTTTCTTCATTGATGAACATTTCACTGTCCCAAGGCTAAAACTGTGGGAAGCAGATGACTTCCTTCTTTGCTAGGCCCTCACATCATCCTTAAGACATACTCAACTGTGGCACAAATGAATTGGCAGAAAAAATTCACTTTTAAAAAATCACTCTGTTTTATATTGAAGTTTTCAAAAATAAAGAGATAATGGTAGTGTATTCCTGTAATCTCAGCACTCTGAGAGCTGAGGTAGGAGGATCACAAGTTTAAGCTTAGTGTGAATTTGTCTCAACTTAGTAACAGTGCGAATTTGTCTCAAAAAATAAAAAAAAGAGGGGGCTAGGGATGTAGCTCAGTGCAAAGGCCCTGGGTTCAATTGAGATAGAGATAGAGATAGAGGTATATATATATATATATAGAGAGAGAGAGAGAGAGAGAGAGAGAGAGAGAGAGAGGAGAGAGAGGGAGAGAGAGATTGAGAAAATAGCCAATGCTGTTACTGAAAGATTCCATTTTCTAAAATCATTCTTTTTTTGTACTGGGGATCAAACAGAATAATTCTTTTAAACCACAGGCCTGTTTTAAATATAGGAAAAAAATGATGAAAGTAATCAGCTACTATGCCCCAGCTTTATTTTGGTATAGATTTAAAATTATGGGAAGTTATGAGTAAAATTTAAATTACATGTGGTTATCAATCAGTAATTTTCCTCTTTGAATTTTTTTAGGTAATCTAAGAGCTGATGAAAATCCCATTATCATTTAATTAAGCTGCATAATAACTGTTATTGAATTATATAACAATAATATGTGAGTGCAACTATTGTCTCTATCTCACAAGTCAGAAAATTGGCTAGCTATTGAGAACATCAAGGGTCTGTGGACTTAGGCACATACCCTACTTTTCTTTTTCTTTTCTTTTCATACCAGGGATCAAACTCAGAACCCTGAACTTGTGAGGCAGATGCGGTGCCACTGAGCTAAATTCCTGGCCCCCATACCTTATTTTCAAAACAACCTGATGTTCCCAGTTAGAGTAATGTGGTAGTCTTGATGATGGATTTCTGCCCATTTTCAGTAGGAGGAGGAAGGAAAGAAGCTACAGATGGTGCTGGAATGTGGGTAAAGACACAGTTACCAGCACCTCCATCTTAGGGTCTTTTGTGTTTCCTTCACCATCCTCAACTCCTGTGTTCATATGGGCCATGATTTTCCTACCTCTTTCATAGCTTCCATCTTCGGTCAACTTCCTAACTTTTCTAAACCTTGAGATCTTCTCACCTTTTTACCATATTCTTTGCTTTTATTATAGAATATGATAAATACTCTATGGTAGTGGGAGTCAGCCAATTACTAATTGACAATATTTTATCAGGACTGTATGATACCAGGAGAGTTTTTGTTGAGTTATTTCTTTTTTTTCCTTAAATTCTTTTATTGTTACTGTGGTATACAATACATTTACATTTATCATTGGGTACGTGTACCTTTACATGATGTATCTTGGTTCTTATTTTTTCCCCATTTCCTGTCCTCCCTTCACCTCCTCCACCCTTCCCTATTTACAAAGATTTTGTTTCCATTTTTTTCATTTTCTCATATTTTTTCCTTTCCTTTTTTTCCTTTCCCCTACCCCTCCCACTTCCCCTACCCTTTTGGACCTTTTCTTCCTATTTCACATGATTAATTATTCATTTTAATTGTTATTACACTTTTAGTTTCTGACACTGGAGAAACTATTTTGTATTTGCACATGTGTATCCTACTTATTTCACTTAAGAGTATGGCCTCAAAATGCATCCATTTAGCTATAAATGTCTCCAGTTTCTCATTCTTTATGGCTGAGTAGTACTCCATTTTATAAAAAATCCACATTTTCTTTATCCAGTCTCCAGTTGATGGGCACTTGGGCTGTTTCCAAGCTTTAGCTATTACAAACTGTGCTGCGATAAACATGGGTGGACATATATCACTGTGGTATGATTCTTTTAATTCTTTTGGGAAGACACCCAGCAGGGGAATAGCTGGGTCAAATGGGACCTCTAATGCTAGTTCTTTAAGGTATCTCCATACTGATTTCCACAGTGGTTGCACCAGTCTGCACCCCCATCAACAATGGAGAAGGGTTCCATTCTTCCCACAACCCCGCCAACATTTGTTATTGGTTGATTTTTGATAGCAGCCATTCTTTCTGGGTTGAGGTGGAATTTCAGTGTTGTTTTCATCTGCATCTCTTGAATGACCAGTGATGCTGAACATTTTTTCATATATTTATTTGCTGCTTTTACTTCTTTGTCTGAGAAATGTCAGTTCATTTCAGATGCCCATTTTTGAATTGGGTCTTTGAATTTGGGGGGGGTCTGATTTTTTTCAGTTCTTTATAGATTGTAGCTAGTAGACCTTTTTCCTGAGGTACAGCTGCTAAAACTTTTTTCCCACATTGTAGGTTGTCTGTTAGCTCTGTTGGTGGTTTCTCTTCCAGTACAGAGCTTTTTAACAAGATGAGATACCAGTTGTTGATTCTTTGTGCTAGTTCCTGTGCTACTGAGGTTTTGTTCATTAAGTCTTTTCCTATGCCAATGTCTTCAAGAGTTCTACCTAACTTATCTTCCAGCAAGTTTAGTGTTTCTGTTTTAATATTTAGATCTTTAATCCACTTCGATCTTAGTTTAGTGCATGGTGATAGGTATGGGTCTAGTTTTAATCTTTGGCAGGTTGAAATCCAGTTTTTCCAACACCATTTATTAAATAGGCTATCTTTCCTCCAATGAGGGTAGTTGGTTCCTTTGTCAAAGATGGGGTGGCTGAGTTTGTCTGGAGTTGTTTCTGAATCTTCTAATCTATTCCACTGATCTTTAGGTCTGTTTCTTTGCAGTACCATGCTGCTTTTATCACAATAGCTTTGTAGTTCAGTTTCAAGTTGGGTATTGTGATACCCCCAGCCATGTCTCTGTTGCCCAGAATTGCTTTTGCTATTCTAGGTCTCTTCTGGTTCCAAATGAATTTTTGGTTGTTTTCTCTAGTTCTGTGAAATATATTGTTGGAATTTCAATCAGCACTGCATTAAATCTATATAGCAGTTTTGAAAATATGACCATTTTCCCTATATTGTTGCTTCCTACCCAGGAACAAGGGATATCTTTCCGTTTTCTTATATCCTCTTTGATCTCTTTTTTCAGAGTGCTATAGGTTTCAGGGTAGAGGTTTTTTGCTTCCTTTGTTAGATTGATTCCTAGATATTTCAGTTTTGGGGGATGTTATTGTGAAAGTAATTATTTCCCTAATTTCTTTTTCAGTGATTCTGCTATTTGTGTAGAAGAAGGCTATTGTTTTTTGAGTATTGACCTTGTATCCAGCTACTCTACTGAATTTGTCAATTAAGTCTAGAAGTCTTTTGGCAGAGTTTTTTGGGCCTTCTATGTAAAGTATCATATCATCAGCAAATAATGACAGTTTAACTTCTTCCTTTTGTATCTTTATTCCTTTTATTTCTTTCTCTTTTCTAATTGCTGTGGCTAATGTTTTCAGAACTATATTGAACAGGAGTGGTGATAGTGAGCATCCTTGTCTTGTTCCTGATTTTAGCGTGAAAGTTTTCTTTTTTTGACCATTTAGTATGATGTTGGCTGTTGGTTTTTCATAGATAGCCTTAATTAGGTTGAGATAAAGACCTTCTAATTTTCTGTAGGGTTTTTATCATGAATGGGTGTTGGATTTTGTTGAATGCCTTTTCTGCATCTATTGAGATGATCTTGTGGTTTTTGTCCTTGGCTCTGTTAATATAGGGTATTACATTTATTGATTTATGAATGTTGAACCATCCTTGCATCCCTGGGATAAATCCGACTTGGTTAGGGTGTATGATCTTCTTGATGACCCTCTGTATTCTGTTTGCCAGTATCTTCTTGAGGATTTTTGCATCTGTGTTCATTAGGGAGATTGGCCTGTAGTAGTTCTCTTTTTTGGTTGACTCTTTCCCTGGTTTTGGAATCAAAGTAACACTTGCTTCCAGGAATGAATTTGGAAGTATTGCTTTCCTTTCAATTTCATTGAAGAGTTTAAAGAGTAATGGTGATAGTTCTTTTTTAAATGTCTTGTAGAATTCAGCAGTGAAGCCATCAGGACCTGGGCTTTTCTTAGTTGGTAAATTTTTAATTATGTTTTCAATTTCACTGATTGTAATTGGAGTGCTTAGAGTTTTTATATCTTCTTCCTTTAACTTTGGCAATTCATATGTATCTAGGAATCTGTCCATTTCTTCTGTAGTTTCCATTTTATTAGAGTACAGGTTCTCAAAGTAGGTATTGATGATCTTCTGGATTTCTGCTGGATCTCTTGTGACTTCACCTTTTCCTGTGCCTGCAGTGTTGAGTTATTTCTGCACCAATCCCTCTTTGGTTTACAAGAATATTTCCTCTTATTACCTACCAATTCTTTTGCCAAAGATAAATGTGCTCCAGGCTAAGTACATAAAAATTTGCCTACTGATTCAGATGAGAGTCAATGAACTGTCATTGACACATTAAGTGTTTATCTTCTGAGATCATATATTTCAATCATTGTAATCTACTATTTTTTTTTCTTTTTGTTTAAACGTTTTAGTATAAAAATGGTGAATATATTTAGGAGAGCAGCTTAACAAATCCTGTTTACCCATCATCTAGTTTCAACAATTTTCAACACTTTACCCATCTTGCAAACAAGAGAAAAATAATAGTTAATGATCTGACAAACTATTTTTCTATCATTCTTATGTTATGACTCCATTATGTTGGGTGTGATGATATTTCTCAAAGATATTTATTAGATATTCGGCTGGACTTTGAATTTCCTTAAAAAAATCTCTATTCTGTCATTTAAATGACTTTACATGAAATTGGATGATGCTGTTTTGAATAAGTAGTTTTCTAAGACCATAAACTGATAATAACTTTGGAAATTAAAATTTGCATCTTTTGGTAAAAGCAGAGTACTCACCTTTATCTGCCCACTCTTTGTGGTTATTTCATTTTTATTTAGGTTTAAGGCCAAAGGATGATGGCTCTGCAGATTTATCTGCTATGAATTATCTATTGAATTATGGAAAATATCATTTAAACTTTCACCCAAAAGATGCAATTAAGAATAAACATGAAATTAGATTTACATTACATATACCATGAAGTTTAGGCACAAATTGAATGTGAAAATAAATTGTAAATGTGTAAAGTTTTTCTAAGCAAAGGAGCTAAGGAACTATTAAATATAATTTGATTATTTTAAAAAGATATTTATTCATTTAATAAACTTTTTTGAGTACCTGTTCTTAATGTAAAGTCCTATAGTAACTAAGAAAGTAGGGAGGTAAGACTTGATATTCACATGAATGGCCTGATACTTCCTGCAGTGTATTTATTGTGAGAATAAATATCTTTAGGCCAGGAGTACTGGTAAGATGAGTTGAGTTACAGAAGAACTGAGCTAGGTAGAACTGGAAAGTGATAGGGCTTGTAGGAAGATACAAGTCTCCTGGAGACTGAGTCATACGAATACAGAGCCAACAGCAAGATTAATTCTATTCTTTTCAAGGAGAGGGTTTCTGTATCATACCCATATAGAGCCAGATTTCATTACAGAATTTCAAGTGTCCCAGTCTGTGATAAATTTAAGTATTGGAAGTTGCAATGACCAGACTAGTAGGGAGTGAAAGTGATAGCAATTTACCTAAATGGTTAAAGCCAAGGAATAACAAATTTTAAGAAACTCTCAGAAGCAGAATAATGGCTCCCTAAGAATGGCCATGTCCTAATCCCCCAAATCTGTGAATATGTTAGTTTACATGGCAAAGGGGCATTAAGGTTACAGATAAAGTAGCAAGTCAGGCTGGGATTTAGCTCAGTGGCACCACACCTGCCTCACAAATGCAAGGTCCTGAGCTCAATCTCTGGTACAAAAGAAAAAATAAAAAAGTAGCAAATCAGCTGGCCTTGAGGATAGGGAAGTTATCCCAGTGGGTCCAATGTTATCATTAGGGTCCAGATAAGTGGCAGAGGGTACAGAGGAACAGCAGAGTGAGATGAACTTGGCTCCCTGAGGCTGGCTAAGAAAATGGAAGAAGAGAGTCTTGAGCTGAGTAATACGGGTGCCTCTAGAAGCCAGAAAATGCAGGGAACAAGGGCCTACAGGAGGAACATAACCCTAGTAAGAACTTGCTCTTAGCCCAGTGTGACCCATTTCAGAATTTTGACTTCCAGTCACTGAGTATATGGTGTTTGTTTGGTACCGGGGATTCAACTCGGGACCTTGTGTTTGCAAGGCGGGCGGCAGCACCACTGAGCTAAATCCCCGGCCCCTATGGTATTTTTTTGTATATCCTTTTATTGGTACATTTTAGGTGTACAATATAATGACATTCATCATTGGAGATATGCACCTTTACATACTCTCTTGATTCTTATTTTTTCCCCCCTTCCCCTGCCTTCCCTTTCCCTATGGTATTTGTTATAGCAGTCACAGGATAACAGTACCATGGAAGTCAAATTCCCTGAGCTTCATTTTCTTGAGATCTATGAGGATTATAATATTCACTTTCCATACAACCTCAAGATAGCAAAATATAAATGATATCATGTACTTGTAGTATTTAGTATAAGGCTAAGCAAGTATGAAATGGTTAGTAAATATAGTACTATTATGTAGCTCATTATGTTGGGCAGAGGGTCACTATCACTTTCTTCAATATCTTCCTGTTATTCTTGGAGATAATTTTTACGTATGCATTCATTGCTGCTCTGTATTGCTGTATTGTGCAATCAAGCCACAGTTTACAAATCATTTCAGATAGCATTTAACAGAGTTCCGCATCAGAAGCAAATGTCTAAGGTGCAGAGTTGTGAAATAGAACAGAAGTTGACAGCTTAGACTGAAAATTGGCTAAGGGCAGAAGTTAAGGGTAAAAGTAAATGGAAAAAATTTGAAGCAGGACAAAGAATACCTTGGGGAAGAAGATTGAAAAAAATCACTAAAACACAAAATATTAATTTTCTGTATGGCACTGTTTATTTGATGCCCAAGAAAATCATATGAAGAAGGCGTTAACTATCTATATTTCATACATGAGGTCACTGAAGAAACTAATTTGCTCAACTTGCACAAGTAGTAAGATCCAAAGCTGAAATTTAAGCTGGGGAAGTCTGGCTTCAGAATATATGCTTTTTATTTTTGGATTCTGATGAAATTTCAGTATCTGAATTGCATTTTCCAGGGTTACAACCTATAGAGCTCTTAGCTTAGATAATTAATTTAAAGTAAGCAGGAAAATTTAGGAGAAATATTGGATGACTAGTTGAATTTTTTGACTGGGTTCTATATGTGATTATATATATGGGAGAAATTTCAATGTTATGAGTCCTTCTCCTGATATGAAAGTCAGAACTGAAATTTTCATGCCCTCTCTTTGCTGGGATATAGCTAGGGACAGGACATGGTTGGGCCAATTTGATATATTTGCACGAAGCTTTAATTTGGAGAAAATAGATATTGCACTGAGCTTCTATTGTACTTATGCTTGACATGGGTTGCACGATCAATTTCATGATGCAGGAAAGCAGTAATATGACCATAAAGCAAATGCCATTCTTGACATGTGGTGGTGGCAGCAGGAATAGTATGGGTATAGATCCTCACAATTCTCTGGTCATAGTTTTGGACTATCATTATCCCTGGTAGTTGAGTTTTAAGCCTGTTTTTTCAACCACATCATCAATTGTATAAACTACTTAATATAATTAAATTCTTTTTCTAAGTTAGTCAAAGAAGATTCTTTTGCTTGCAGTTGAGTCATAACCAGTAGAAAAGTCAAATGAGAAAACAGTACAGAATTAACTTTTAAAAAGTGGTTATTGTGAATAATGCCACAATGAACACAGCAGTGCAGACATCTCTTTAAAGCAGTTATCTCTGTTTCTTTGGATATATACCTCTAAATGTTGTTGTTGGATGATAATTCTCTTTTTAATCTTTTAGGAGAAACTTCATATTGTTTTCTGCAGGGGCTGTACCTATTTACACTGTTATAGTGCATAAAGGTTTCCTTTTCTTCACATCCTTGCAAACACTTGTTATCTTTTCATTTTTTTTTCACAATGGTCATCCTAACAGGTGTGAGATGATATCCCATTGCGCTTTTAATTTGTATTTCCTTGATGAGTAATGGTGTTGAACACCTTTTTCTGTACCAGTTGGACATTTGTATGTCTTCCTTTGATAAATATCTATTCAGGTATAATACCCATTTAAAGATTGGATTGTTATTAATTTTTGCAGCTGAGTTGTATGAGTTCATTATGTATTTTGACATTAACCCTTTATTTAATTATTTGGAGTAGCAACTTTTAAACATTTCAATTAGTATTTTTCAGCTAATCAATTATCTAGGTAATTATAATCACTCTAAATTTAAATTCAAATTACAAAATAAATAATAGAAATGCTGAGTGTGGTGGCACTTGCCTATAATCCCAGCACTTAGGAGGCTGAGGCAGAAGGATTGCTGAGAGTTTGAGGCAAGTCTGGACTACTTAGAATTCAAGGCCATCCTGAATTACACAGTAAGACCCTGTCTCAAAAAAACACAAAAAATTAACAAAATAAATAAGTAGAAATATGTTTTTTTTTATATCCAACAATTAGGTGTTGCATATTTGTGGTACTTTATAGTGTCTTATATGGGAAAACCAAAAAGCTTTGGAGTTTTTTCTAAAATAAACACTAGCTTGGATAATTGTTAGGTATGCAGTCTGAGGAGGAGCTCACATAACTCATTTGAACTTGAATTCCTAATCTGTAAAAGGGCTGTAATAATAATTCACAGTATTGGGATGAATACTAAATAGGATAAAATATGTAAATGTTTGACAAGTTAGTTACAATTAATATGTTTTCTTCTTTGAAAGTGTGATTAAAATATTATAAACATACGCTTTTCTTTGATTACTCATCACACCCCTTTTTAGTAATATTTAAATTCTTTAATATGGCATGCAAAACTTTGAATGTTGTGGTCCTTTACTATCTGTATTCTATTTGTCTGCTAGGGCTACGACAGTGATATTACACAAACTGGATGGCTCAAACAGTAGAAATTTATTTTCTTACAATTCTGGAGGCTAGAAAGTCCAAGATTGCCATACTGGCAGGTTTGGTTTCTGGTAAGGACTCCTACTGGCTTGTAGATGGCCACTGGCTTGTAGTGAGGCTGGTTGTCTGTGTGGGTGTGGAGACAGAGAGCTCTGAGGCCTTTTCCTTGACACCAGTCCTACGGAATTAAAGCCCCACTCTTACAGCCTCACTGAACTTTAATTTCCTTTCTAAAGTTTCTGTCTGTAAATACAGTCATAATGTGGGTTAATGCTTCAGCATATGAATTTTGGGAGACACAGGTATAGTTTATAATGTATGATGTTGTGAGGAGGCTGAGCTGAAAGTGACAGAAAAACTCAAATAAGAGTGGCTTAAACAAATAGAAATCTCTTTCTCACTCATGTGAACATAGGCAATTCTGAGGTGATGGAGGTCACCACAGTGCCAGGCAGCTGGGCTCCTTCTGTTTTGTTGTCCTTTTATCCTCAATATGAAGCTTTTGCTTTGTAGCTGAAGTGGTTACTTCAGTTCTGGCCAGTTCAGTCACTTTCCCATGAGAAGGCAGAAGGTGAAAAAGGATTTATTTTCTCCCAGTAAGCCACTCCTAGAAGTTGCCTACATCATTTCCAACAATGAACCATTGCCCACAAGTTAGGCAGGTGGCACACCTAACTGCAAACAACCTTGGGCTATTCAGTCTTTACTTGAGATAGATGATCTGATATGAAAGAAAATGGGGGCAGTACATATCATAGGACAAGTAGAAGCCTGGAGTACAGCATTTTCTGGCTTTTATTTCTCCTGCTATTTTCCACAAGTACCCCAAGCTTTAGCTAACCGGGATTATCTTCATTTCTTATAGCTTCGTAGTTTACCATCTTGACTTTTTGATTATTTTATTTTTTGTTTGAGAATGCATTCTCCTGTTTAAGGCGCATGGATGGAATTTAGCCATCATTTCTTCAGAAGAGAGGGAAAACATTTTAACTTTTGGTAGAAACTGACAAAAATTCATTGAAAGAAATTTCCTTTGAACAATCGCAATCTACTCTGAGTTGTAGTTACTGATGAAGCTATTTCCTACAATGTGAAAATGCATGATTTTATTATTGTTCTGGTGAATCATTTGTATGCAGTGGGTCACTATTGATCATGATAATTTTAAAATAAAAAGAACTTACTTTTCAAAAGAATGTTTTATGTTTCATTTATAATTCTCTGAAGCAAATTATACCAATTCTATAGTTTGTTTTGGTGTGTATATGGCCTAGATTGCACTAGAGAGATACTTTTTCTCTGTTTTTAGTAAAGGGCTGATTTTCATTGTCAGAATGCATATTTGCTCTAATCATAGAATGCCATTAATATTTATGTTCTATACTAAATATTAATCTTTTTCATCATTATTATCTTACCATTACTTCTTAGAAATTTATTCTTAAAGTTTTAAGAAACTCTTGTCAATTTTAAAAATACTTTTTAGATAATATAACAGTTTTCTTTTAAGTTTTTCAGTTTATATAAAAATTTCTGTAATTTTTTTTACACCAGTAATGGGTAGAATATTTGTTATTAGGAAGGTAAAAATTATTAAGAAAATAGAATAAAAAAATCTTTATCAGTCATAGATGACATCATTGTCTGTATCTTACAGAATCCTATGTTTTCCTATTTTCAAATATCTTCATTAAAAACTGACTTTTATAGAGCATAATTTTGTATTGTGCAGTTTTTGTTTTGTGATGTTTTAGTCCATTTATGCTGCTATAATAGAACACCACAGACTGAATGACAGAAACAATGACCAACAGATACTTCTTTCTGGTATTTGTAAAGACTGGGATGTTTCAGCTCCAGGCAGTGGCAGATATTGTGTCTAGTTTAAGCCTTCTTCCTATTTCCTGGTTCATACACAGCCATCCTCTCCCTAAGTTTCCAGCAAGGGAATTCTCTGACTCCTTAGAAGGACATGATCCTATTTGTGAAAGCTCGACCTTTATAACCTATCACTTTCCAAAGATCTGACTTCCTAAGACCATCATCTTGAGGGTTGGGATTACATCAAGTTTGGGACCCCAAAATATTCACTCTATAGAATGTGGGTTCTATCAATCAGAATGGGTGAGGTTACTCATGGAACATGTTCAGCTGAGGAGGACAGCTGGAGAGTCACTCAGGGACCCAGGCAAAAGGAAGCATTGCCACAAAATGCATTTCATTCCCACAATCTCAGGGCAGAGAGAAGAGGTCATACTTCCAAAGATCCAGCCCAGAAGTGACATATGTCATTTTTCTTTAAATTTTATTTTCAGAGTAAGTCATAAGGAATCACTGAGTTCAACAGAGCAGGTCCAAAATGAAGGGTGGAGATAAAATCCTCCTATAGGAAGAGAAACCAAATAATTGTGAACAGTAATGTAGTCTACCACATCCTTGGGTCAGTCAGTACCTTCCCCTTGGGGAATACTTTGGTATAATATAATTAAATAAAATATAATATTTATAATATTTATAATATAATATAATAAAATATAATTTTTAAAAATTATATTTCATGGGAAACACAAATTGGCTGAGTTGAAAAACTACTTTTTAATAATTTATTTTTTATTAGTACATGTTTGCAGTACATGGAATTGACAATCATTTTGGGAGTGGGTACATAATATATCTTGTTTCTGTTGTTTTAATCCCTTTCCCCTCCCTCTCCCACCCTTCCCTCCTCCTCTAATTCTCCTTTCCCCATTTTCGCTCTTGTTGATATTATTAATCTTGGTTCATGTTTATACGTATGTTTACATTCATTGAGGTTATTAGGTTCCTGTACATGGTGTATCCTTATTCTACTTATTTCCCCTTCCCTTCCCTATCACTCCTTGCCCTTGGGCTCTTGGACCCATTCCCATTTGCAAAAGATCCATCCACTTTTCTCCTCTTGTTATTCTCTTTGCACTTTGCTTTCTCAAATGAGAGATACCATATGGTATTTAAGCTTGTGTGTCTAGTTTATGTCACTCAATATTATATTTCCCAAGTGTGTCTATTTTTCTACAAATGTCTCAAATTTGTCCTTCTTTATAACTGAGTAGTATTCAATTATATATAGACACATTTTCTTTATCCACTCAACTGTTGATGGATATATAGGCTGCTTCCAGGATTTAGATATTATGAATTGTGCGTCTATAAACATTGGTATGCATGTATCATTGTAGTACTAAGTCATAAGCTCCTTGAGAAAGATACCTAGAATAGCTGTGTCATATGAAATTTCTAATATTAAGTCTTTGAGAAATTGTCATACTTATTTCCATAGTGGTTGTACTAGTTCACATTCCCACCAACAATGTAGGAGGGTTCTTTTTCAACCACAGCCTCCCTGGTATTTGTTATTTTTTTGATTTCTTGATGATTGCCATTCTTTCTGGGGTAAGATAGAATCTGAGCATTGTTTTAATTTGCATTTCTCTAATGGTCAGAGATATTGAACATTTTTTCATATGTTTGTTGGCCATTTGTACTTTTTCTCTGTGAAGTGCCTGTTCATTTCACTTGCCCATTTCTTTACTGGGTCTTTTATTTCAGACGGTGTCATGTTTCTGAGTTCTTTGTATATTCTAGTTATTAGTCCTCTGTCTGAAGAATAATTGCAAATTTTTTCCCCATTCTGTATGTTGTCTCTTTACTCTAGCAATTGATTCTTTTGCTATACAGATGATTTTTAATTTTTTTCATAACAAATTAAAAAAATAACATTAGTTATTACACTGTGTGCCATAATCTTAAAAGAATGACCAAAATGTTAGAGTACAAGTCCTGGGCAATGAAGATTCTTACAAATAACAAACAAATAGATAATAGCACAAAACTTTCTTTTCAATGAACTAAGAGGACCTAGCGGGGCGGATGTGCACTGGTGCTGGGCACTTGAGTGGCAGCACCATGAGCCTCCTCCCCGACTTGCTTTTTCTTTTGTTCCTGTTCCCCGCCACTGTCTTGCTCTGAGGAGGCCCTGAAGGGTCATTAGCTGGGACTCAAGATCTTACAAAGGATGAAGAAACAGCGGAAGATTCAATAATTGAAGATGAAGATGAGGAAACTGAGGTAGAAGAAGATAAACCCACAGATTTGGCAGAAGATAAAGAGGAAGAAGGTGAACCTGAAGCTTCACAAAGTGCAGATACAACTATCCGGTTTGTAAAAGGAGAAGATTTTCCAGCAAATAATATTGTGAAGTTCCTGGTAGGCTTTACAAACAAGGGTACAGAAGATTTTATCGTTGAGTCCCTAGATGCCTCTTTCTGCTATCCTCAGGACTACCAGAATTTCACAGCTCTTTCTTTGAACACACTTGTACCACCCCAGAGACAGGCAACATTTGAGTACTCCTTCAACCCTGCAGAGCCCATGGGCGGACAGCCCTTCGGTCTGGTCATCAATCTGAACTACAAGGATCTGAAAGGCAATGTATTCCAGGATGCTGTCTTCAATCAAACCATTACAGTTATTGAAAGATAGGATGGGTTAGATGGAGAAACAATATTTATGTATATGTTCCTTGTTGGTCTTGGGCTTTTGCTCCTAGTTGGCCTGCATCAGCTCCTGGAATCAAGAAAGTGCAAGAGACTGATTCAGAAGGTGGAGATGGGTACATTGAGTCAGAATGAGGTTGACATGAGTTGGATCCCTCAGGAGACTTTGAATCAGATCAACAAAGCTTCTCTGAGAAGGCTGCCCCAGAAGCAAGCGCAGAAGCGGTCTGGGGGATCTGGTGAGTAAATGTCTTTGTGCAGCTATGTCTCTGCTTGCCCCACCCCATGCCTCTGGCTGACCCTGAAGGGAATCAGAGGCCACACATCACCGTCACTGTAGAAGGCACCTGCTACTTATGCGTGGATTGAGCAGTAGAGTGTGGCAATAACATTGCTGAAAATGCACTGCATTCATTTTTGTAAAGTAACGAAATTGTTTTTTTTAAAACCCATTAAAATATGTGTGTGCGTGTGCATGTGTGAGCAGTCTGTCTTACCAGAATCACTGTTGAACTACCTGAATCATGCCTTTAGAATACCAAGTGCAAGCCATTGCCCCCAAACTCGATGAACACTTGCCCCCAGTGTGATTGTAGAGGCTGCCCTGAACTGTCTTCAGGGAGTAACTTGTTCCTCCTTGGATAGCTCAGATCCCACCTGATGGCACAGATTAGTCTTTCCTTGTTGCTCTCTTCAGCTGGTATTCTAAAGGCACAGGCAGGAGTGGCTGCTTTTGTAGCAATAGAATTGTTTTGGTATTTTGCTGCTGTTTAATGCACACCTTCCAAAAACTTCCCAAATGGTTAAAGGAATTTGGGGATATGTCTAGTAACAAAATGGTGAAACAAGAAAATTCTGCTAACTTTGATATATAAATCCCAACCCTGCCACCCCCTTTCTTTTACTGCATATCCTTTTATTGGTACATTTTAGGTATGCAATATAATGACTCATCATTGAAAACTTGCACCTTTACATAATCTCTCTTGGTTCCTTTTCCCCCTTCCTCTGCCCTCCCTTCAAACCTTCCATCCCTCCCTATTTGCAAAGACTTTGTTTCCCTTTTTTGCATTTTCTCATAGTAATTGCATTCCCTTCTTTCCTTTCCCCTACCCCTTCCCCTTAGCCCCTTTTCTTCCTATTTCACATTATCTATTATATCGTTTAGTCCTTATTACACTTTGTTTCTCACACTAGAGAGGCTATTCGGTATTTACAGATGTGTGTCCTATTTATTTCACTTAAGAGTATTGCCTCAATGTGCATCATTTAGCAATAAATGTCTCTAACTTTTCATTTTTTATGGCTGAGTAGTACTCCATTTTATTTAAAAAAAACCCCACATTTTCTTTATCCAGTCTCTAGTTGATTGGTATTTGGGCTGTTTCCAAGTTTTAGCTATTACAAACTGTGCTTCTATGAACATGGGGGCACATATATCACTGGGATATGATTCTTTTAATTCTTTGGGGAAGATACCCAGCAGGGGAATAGCTGGGTCAAATGGGATTTCCAGTCCGAGTTCTTTGAGGTATCTCCATACTGATTTCCACAGTGGTTGCACCAGTCTACACTTCCACCAGCAGTGGAGCAGTGTTCATCTTTCCCTACTGCCCCACCAGTGTTTGTTATTGGTTGATTTCATGATAACAGCCATTCTTTCTGGAGTGAGGTGGATTCTCAGTGTTGTTTTCATTTGCATCTCTGGAATGACCAGTGATGTTGAACATTTTTTCATAAGTTTATTTGCCATTTCTTTCTTTTTTATCCTTTTATTGGTACATTTTAGGTGTACAGTATAATGACATTCATCATAGGAGATATGCACCTTTACATACTCTCTTGGTTCTTATTTGCCATTTCTACTTCATTGTGTGAGAAAGTCTGTTCATTTCAGATGCCCATTTTTGGATTGGGTCTTTAAATTTGGGAGGTCTGATTTTTTAAAGTTCTTTATAGATTCGAGATAGTAGACCTTTGTCTGAGGAACTGCTGTGAAAATTTTTTTCCACATTGTGGGTTGTCTCTTCACACTGCTGGTGGTTTCTCTTGTTGTGCAGAAGCTTTTTAGTAAGAAGAGATCCCACTTGTTGATTGTTTGTGCTAGTTCATGGGGAACTGATGTTTTGTTCATAAAATCTTTTCCTACACCAATATCTTCAAGGAATCTACCTAACCTCTGTTCCAGCCGGTTCAGTGTTTCTGTTTTAATATTTAGATCTTTAATCCATTTCAATTTTAGTTGAGTGCATGGTGAGAGATATAGGTCTAGTTTTAGTCTTTGGCAAGTTGGAACCCAATTTATTCAGCATCATTTATTAAAGAGGCTATCTTTTCTCTAGTGAGGGTGTTTGGCTCCTTTGTCAAAGATGATGTGGCCGAGTGTGTCTCGAGTTGTTTTGGCATCTTCTAATCTTTTCCACTGGTCCTCAGGTCTGTTTTTTTTGCCAGTACCATGCTGTTTTTATCACAGTAATTTTGTAGTACAGTTTTAAGTTGGGGGTTGTGATACCCCCTGCCATGTCTCTGTTACCTAGGATTGCTTTTGCTGTTCTGGATCTCTTCCTGTTCCAAATGAATTTTTGGATTGTTTTCTCAAGGTCCATGAAGTATGCTGCTGGGATTTCAATTGGGATTGCATTGAATTGAATCTATATAGCAGTTTTGGAAGTATGGCCATTTTCACTATGTTGATCCTTCCTACCTAGGAGCAGGGAATGTCTTTCCATTTTCTGATATCATCTTCAATCTCTTTTCAGAGTGCTATAGTTCTCAGAGAAGAGGTCTTTGATTTCTTTTGTTAGGTTGATTCCTAGATATTTCAGTTTTTGGATGCTATTGTGAAAGGAATTGTTTGCCCTATTTCTCTTTCAGTGAGTCTGTTGTTCATATAGAGGAAAGCTATTGATTTTTGTGTGTTGACCATGTATCCAACTACTCTACTAAATTTGGTTATTAAGTCTGGAAGAGTTTTGGTGGAGTTCTTGGGGTCTTCCATACAGAGTATCATGTCATCTGCAAATAATGACAATTTGACTTCTTCATTTCCTATTTTTTATTCCTGTCTTTCTTTCTCTTGTCTAATTGCTGTGGCTAATGTTTCCAAAACTATATTGAACAGGAATGGTGATAGTGGACATCCTTGTCTTGTTCCTGATTTTAGTGTGAAGGATTTCAGTTTTTGACCATTTAGTATGATATTGGCTGTTGGCTTTTCATAGATGGCTTTTATCAGATTGAGGTAGAGACCATCTATTTCAATTTTTTGTCAGGTTTTTATCATAAATGCATGTTGGATTTTGTCAAATGCTTTTTTTGCATCTATGGAGATGATCATTTGATTTTTTTGTTTGTCTCTATTGATGTAGTGTATTACACTGATTGATTTGCATATGTTGAACCATCCCTGCATCCCTGGGATGAATCCCACTTGGTCAGGGTGTATGATCTTCTTGATGATCTTCTGCATTCTATTTGACAGTATCTTATTAAGGATTTTTGCATCTATGTTCATTAGTGAGTTGGGCCTATATCCTCTTTTTCAGTTGGGTCTTTCTCTGACTTGGGGATTGAGGTGATGCTTGCTTCCAGGAATGAATTCGGGAGTATGCTTCCCTTTTAATTTCATTGAAGAGGTTAAACAGTAGCGTCAGCAGTTCCTCTCTATATGTCTTGTAGAATTTAGCAGTGAAGCCATCTGGACCTGGGCTTTTCTTAGTTGGTAAGCTTTTAATCATGTTTGCAATTTTATTGATTGATATTGGGTTGTTTAGAATTTTTAGGTCTTTGTTCAAGTTTGGTAATTCATACGTATCTAGGAATCTGTCCATTTCTTCTGTGTTTTCCATATTATTGGTGTATAGGTTCTTAAAGTAGGTATTGATGATCCTCTGGATTTCTGCTGGGTCCATTGTAATTTCATGCTTTTCATTCCCAATTGCATGGATTGGGCCTTTCCTTTCCTTTTTCTGATAAGGTTGGCTAAGGGTTTGTCAATTTCGTTGATTCTTTCGAAGAACCAGCTCCTGGCTTCATTGATTTTTTTTGTATTGTTCTCTCAGTCTCCATTGGATTGACTTCTGCCCTGATGTTTACAATTTCCTCCTTTCTATGGGCTTTGAGTTTGTCCAGCTCTTCTTTTTCTAGAAGCTTGAGGTTCAGCATCAGGTTTTTCAATTGGGCTTGCTCTGTTTTCCTAACATGAGTATTCACTGCTATGAATTTCCCTCGTAAGACTGCTTTCATTGTGTCCCATAGATTCTGATATGTTGTATTGTCATTGTCATTTAATTGAAGGAACTGTCTGATTTCTTCTTTAATTTCCTCTGTGACCCATTGGTTATTCAGAAGTGTGTTGTTCAATTTCCATGTGTTTATGAAATTTCTGTGGTTTCTTTTGCTAGTGATCTCCAATTTCATCACACTATAGTCTGATAATAAACAGGGGGTAACGTCAATTCCTTTGCACTTACTTAAACATGTTCTATGAGAGAGTATGTGGTCTATTTTGGAGAATGACCCATGTGCAGCTGAAAAGACTGTGTATTCTGATTTTGTGGAGTGGAACACTCTATAAACATCTGTTAAGTTTATTTGTGCAAGAATTTGATTGAGTTCTAGTATTTCATTGCTTATTTTTAGTCTAGTTGATCTATCTATTTGTGACAGTGGGGTATTGAGGTCCTCCACTACAATTGTATTAGTGCATATATGGCTTTTCATGTCCGTTAGTATTTGTTTTATACAGTTGGGCACACTAGCATTTGGTGCATATATAGTTGTGATTGTCACCTCTTTCTCTTAGATTGTTCCCTTTACTAGGATGTAGTGTCCTTCTTTGTGTCTCTTAAACATTATTGAAATCCACTTGATCTGCAAAGAGGATAGCTACTCCTGTTTTTTTTCTGGTTCCTGTTGCATGGAGTATTGTTTTCCACCCTTTAACTTTCAGTCTATCAGTTTCATTTTGAATTAAGTGTGTTTCTTGTATGCAGCATAGTATTGGATTTTGCTTCTTGACCCATTCTGCCAGTCTATTTCTTTTGATTGGTGAGTTGAGACTATTAACATTGATGGTTATAACTGATATGAATTGAGTTATTATTATTATCTTTTTTGGGCTGGGCAGAGGGG
Source organism: Heterocephalus glaber (assembly GCF_053883595.1). NCBI lineage: Eukaryota > Metazoa > Chordata > Mammalia > Rodentia > Bathyergidae > Heterocephalus > Heterocephalus glaber. Next base: position 36,151,392 of record NW_028258143.1, on the reverse strand, counting down.
TGAGGGCCAGTTTAATACACAGAACAAGTTGATTCACAGCAGAGGCAGGCAATGAAGGAGACTCAGTCACAAGGGGGGAGCACTCCTGGATTGGGGGACAATCCCCCAAGCCCACCACCTCCCCCACTTGCAGTCTCAATTTCCCTTTTTTCAAATCTGAACAACAAACACACACAACCACAAGAAACAACCGTGCCCCCTGGCTACCTCCAAAATGGCCAGTGAGGGTGGCAGAGGGCACCCTGGCCTGGCCAGGAGGGAAAGGGGAACCGGGGAGGAGGGCAAACGAGTCTGTTGCAGAGTCTGTGCTTCTCATTCCAGTGGGCACCCAGTGGGCACTCACCTGGCCCCACAGCCACCCACTACCATGGCAGCCACAAGGCAGGCACTGGGTGGACTCGGGGCGGGGCTGTCGGGGAGGGGCAGGAACAGAGTTCAGAACCATTGTTCACATCATGCAGTATCCACTGTGGGCACTAGGAGGGGGTGGAGTGGACACCATGCCCACCAGCCCTGGTCACCGGGGGATGGTGCCCACCTCTAGTGGAGAGGTGGGACAGCTGCAACGCCAGAAATGAGGTGGGGGAACCAGGCAGGAAGCTGGCATAAACGGTGCCCAGTGGATGCTTGGCAGTGCCCCTCCACCCAGCCAGTCCTCACAGGACTCTTTGTATATATTAATTTCTTTTCTTTTTTAATTTTTTTTAACTTTTTGTCTTTTTCTTTTGAAAAAGGCTCTGTCCATGCCCCTAGCTGGCATACACTACCCCCCTGTGCCCGCCAAGAGGCGGGGTATGGTTTTGAGGGAAGCAGAAGCCCCTGGTGCCCATTTGCCAAGGGATGGGGAGGGAGGAAGGGAAGGAGAAGGGCCTGCTGGGCCCACCAGTGCCCAGGGCCAATGCTCCATTTGTAGAGGGGACGGCGGCCCAGCCCCTCTGGGCTTCACCTCTCCCTCCCACGGGGGGCCAGGACAGGGATGGGAGAGGCTTTCCAAGGCAGGTGGGCAGCACCACCCTAGAGTCCAGGAGAACCAGAGCCAGGCCTAGGTGAGGGTGATATAGGCAGAAGCCTTTTCTTTTAGGTGCTGAAGACAGAGGTGACAACTCCAGCTCCCTTCTGGGGGCTCCGCCATGGGGGGACTCAGGCAGTACATGTGGTAACCCCGATCGCAGTCATCACAAAACAGCAGCTGGTCATCGTTCTCTGAGGTGCTGCACAGGCTGCAGGATTTGCACTCGATGCACTGCCAACGGTAGGTCCTCACAGCCACCCATGATTACCGTGAACTGTAAACATGAAGGGTGTTCTGATCGCCCACAGTCTGTACAGGAGATGAGGTCCTCAGGAGACCCAGTCTTCTTGGAGCCACCCAGGCGGAAGTCACAGTAGCTGTTGGGAATGACAGTGCTGTCAGGTCCCTTCTTGGCTGTGTGTTTCCTTTGTGCCTCAGGGACCCAGGCCAATTCTTTGTAAAACTGTTTATGGTTGTTTTTCCGGTGGAAGGGCAGGGCGTGGCATTTGGCATGCTCCTCCCCCTCCTCCTCAGCCAGGTGGGTGTGGGTGTAGTGGTAGCTGAGGCCGGGGCCGATTCTTATACCGTTTCCCACAGATATCACAGACATACGGCTTGTCTCGGTCCTCCAGGGAAGCGGTGTCCTGGCGTTTCCGGAGGCCCCCGATGCCATATGCCTTTCCTTTGGCCCTGTTCTTCCTCCTGGGAATGTCATCTTCCAAGTCTTCCACCTCAAGATCATGTGGGAACTCCAGCAGCTACTGTTTCTGACAGTCCATAATGGTCTCCTTCTCCTTCAGCTCAACCTTCTTCTCCCCTGTCTCAGTACACAGCAGAGCTTCGAGGACAGGCCCTTCTGGGAGGCCACCCTCCTTCTTCAGGGGTGCCTCACAGTCGATCTTATACTCGCAGGGCCTGAGTCTGGGATCCTCTAGGATGCTGAGTCTCCGTTTCTACCTCCAACAGCGAGCGGGGTAAGTGTAGATTTGTCCCGGGGCCAGACCCAGCCCTCGGTGGGTCTTCTCCATCCAGATGTAGCAGTTGTTCTGGGCCACACCGGTCTGCGAGTCCAGGAAAGGCAGGCATAGGTTGCGCTCAGCGCACAGACGCGCTTTGTAGCTGCGGCAGTGCTCGATGGCCTTGCGGTAGAAGTCTTCGCCTAGGGACTTTAGCTGGTTCTGAATGGCGGTAGCAATGGCCCGCTCGGCAGGGCCGCCTTCGGCCGGCCCGGGGCGCCGCTGCCGCAGCGCGCGGGCCCAGCCTGGCCTGCGCCGCCCACTCTGCCGCCCAGCGCGCTGAGTTATCATTTTCATGACTTTTTCTTTTTGTTGGATTCTCCCCCTGTGCTTTTTTTTTTCTTAAATTCTTTCATTGGTACATTTTAGGTATACAATACATTTACATTTGTCTTTGGGTGCTTGTACCTGTATATGATGTACCTTGGTTCTCATTTTTTTCCCATTACCTGTGCACCCTTCACCCCTAAACCCTTCCCTATTTACATACTTCATTTCCATTTTTTTTCTTTTCTTATAATTTTTCCTTTCCATTCTTTCCTTTCCCCTTCCCCTCCCACCACCCCTACCCCTTTGGACCTTTTCCTATTTCAAAGTATCAATTATTAGTTATTGATCCTTTAGTCCTTATTTACACTTTCAGTTTCTCACACTAGAGAAACTATTCGGTATTTACACGTGTGTCTTTTTTATTTCACTTAAGAGTACGGCCTCAACATGCATCCATTTAGCTATAAATGTCTCTAGTTTCTCATTCTTTATTGCTGAGTAGTACTCCATTTTATAAAAAACCTCACATCTTCTTTATCCAGTTTCCAGTTGATGGGCACTTGGGCTGTTTCCAAGCTTTAGCTATTACAAACTGTGCCACTATAAACATGGGTGCACATATATCACTGTGCTATGATTCTTTCAATTCTTTTGGGAAAATACTCAGCAGGGGAATAGCTGGCTTAAATGGGACCTCCGGTCCTAGTTCTTTCAGGTATCTCCATACTGACTTCCACAGTGGTTGCACAAGTCTGCACTCCCACCAACAGTGGAGAAGGGTTCCTTTCTCTCCACACCTTTGCCAGCATTTGTTATTTGTTGATTTCTTGATAGTAGCCATTCTTTCTGGGGTGAGGTGGAATCTCAGTATTGTTTTCATCTGCATCTCTCAAATGACCAGTGATGTTGAACATTTTTTCATATATTTATTTGCTGCTTTTACTTCTTTGTCTGAGAAATGTCAGTTCATTTCAGATGCCCATTTTTGAATTGGGTTTTTTATTTTAGGGGTCTGATTTTTTCAGTTCTTTATAGATTCTAGATAGTAGTCCTTTGTCTGAGTTACAGCTGCTAAAAATTTTTTCCCACATTGTAGGTTGTCTGTTAGCTCTGTTAGTGGTTTCTCTTCCAGTGCAAAAGCTTTTCAATAAGATGAAATCCCAGTTGTTGATTCTTTGTGCTAGTTCCCTTGCTACTGAGGTTTTGTTCATAAAGTCTTTTCCTATGCCAATGTCTTCAAGAGTCCTACCAACTTATCTTCCAGCAAGTTTAGTGTTTCTGTCTTAATATTTATGTCTTTAATCCACTTTGATCTCAGTTTAGTGCATGGTGATAGATATAGGTCTAGTTTTAATCTCTGGCAGGTTGAAATCCAGTTTTTCCAACACCATTTATTAAATAGGATATCTTTCCTCCAATGAGGGTGGTTGGTTCTTTTGTCAAAGATGAGGTGGCTGAGTATGTCTGGAGTTGTTTCTGAATCTTCTAATCTATTCCACTGATCCTCCAGCCTATTTCTTTGCCAGTACAATGCTGTTTTTTATCACGGCAGCTTTGTAATATAGCTTCAAGTTGGATATTATGATACCCCCAGCCATGTCTCTGTTGCTCAGAATTGCTTTTGCTATTCTAGGTCTCTTCTGGTTCCAAATGAATTTTTGGATTGTTTTCTCTAGTTCTGTGAAGTATATTGTTGGAATTTCAATCAGCATTGCATTAAATCTATATAACAGTTTTGGAAGTATGGCCATTTTCACTATATTGATTCTTCCTACCCAGGAACAAGGGATATCTTTCCATTTTCTTATATCCTCCTTGATCTCCTTTTTCAGGGTGCTGTAGTTTTCAGCTTAGAGGTGTTTTGCTTCCTTTGTTAGATTGATTCCTAGATATTTCATTTTTTTGAATGCTATTGTAAAAGGAATTGTTTCCCTGATTTCTCTCTAATGAGTCTGCTATTTGTGTACAAGAAGGCTATTGTTTTTTGAGTATTGACCTTGTATCCAGCTACTCTACTGAATCTATCAATTAAGTCTAGAAGTCTTTTGGCAGAGTTTTTTGGGTCTTCTACGTAAAGTATCATATCGTCAGCAAATAATGACAGTTTAACTTCTTCCTTTCCTATCTTTATTCCTTTTATTTCTTTCTCTTTTCTAATTGCTGTGGCTAATGTTTCCAGAACTATATTGAACAGGAGTGGTGATAGTGAGCATCCTTGTCTTGTTCCTGATTTTAGCATGAAAGTTTTCTTTTTTTGACCATTTAGTATGATGTTGGCTGTTGGTTTTTCATAGATAGCCTTAATCAGGTTGAAATAAAGACCTTCTAATTTTCTGTAGGGTTTTTATCATGAATGGGTGTTGGATTTTGTTGAATGCCTTTTCTGCATCTATTGAGATGATCTTGTGGTTTTTGTCCTTGGCTCTGTTAATATAGGGTATTACATTTATTGATTTATGAATGTTGAACCATCCTTGCATCCCTGGGATAAATCCGACTTGGTTAGGGTGTATGATCTTCTTGATGACCCTCTGTATTCTGTTTGCCAGTATCTTCTTGAGGATTTTTGCATCTGTGTTCATTAGGGAGATTGGCCTGTAGTAGTTCTCTTTTTTGGTTGACTCTTTCCCTGGTTTTGGGATCAAAGTAACATTTGCTTCCAGGAATGAATTTGGAAGCCTTGCTTCCCTTTCAATTTCCTTGATGAGTTTAAAGAGTAATGGTGATAGTTCTTCTCTAAATGTCTTGTAGAATTCAGCAGTGAAGCCATCAGGACCTGGGCTTTTCTTTGTTGGTAAATTTTTCATTACATTTTCAATTTCACTCATTGTAATTGAGGTGTTTAGAATTTCTATATCTTCTTCTTTTAACTTTGGCAATCTGTATATATCTAGGAATCTGTCCATTTCTTCTGTGTTTTCCATTTTATTAGAGTACATTGTCTCGAAGTAGGTACTGATGATCCTCTGGATTTCTGCTGGGTCTATTGTGACTTCCCCTTTTTCATTCTAAATTGTATGGATTTGAGCCTTTTCTTTCCTTTTTTTTTGATAAGGTTGGCTAAAGGGTTATTGTTTTAATTTATTCTTTCAAAAAACCAACTCTTTGTTTCATTGACTTTTTGTATCATTCTCTTAGTCTCTATTGCATTGAGTTCTGCTCTGATCTTTATAATTTGCTCTCTTGTGTGAGCTTTGGGTTTGTTATCCTCTTCTTTTTCTAGGAGCTTGAGGTTCTGCATTAGGTTATTTATCTGAGTTCTCTCTGTTTTTGTAATATGAGCATTCACTGCTATGAATTTCCCACATAGAACTGCTTTTATTGTATCTCCTGTATGTTGTACTGGCATTATCATTTACTTGTAGAAACTGTCTAATTTCTTCTTTAATTTCCTCTGCAAACCATTTGTTGTTTAGGAGGGTGTTGTTCAATTTCCTGGTGTTTGTGGGAGTTTTGCAGTTTCTCATGTTATTGATCTCCAGTTGTATTGCACTATGGCCTGATAATATACAGGGGGTAATTTCAATTCTTTTACATTGCCTTAGACATGTCCTGTGAGCTAGCCTGTGGTCTATTTTGGAGAATGACCCATGTACAGCTGAAAAGAATGTGTATTCTGATTTTGTGGGGTGGAACATTCTGTAGATATCTATTAAGTGCATTTGTTTAATAGCTTGGTTCAGTTCTTGAATTTTGTTGTTAATTTTTTGTCTAGATGATCTGTCTATTTGTGACAGTGGGGTATTGAGGTCCCCCACTACAGTTGTATTAGTGCTTATTTGGTTTTTCATGTCCATTAATATTTGTTTTGTATAGTTGGGGGCATTCAGATTTGGTGCATGTATTTTTATGATTGCCATCTCTTCCTCTTGGATTGTTCCCTTCACAAGGATGTAGTGACCATCTTTGTCTCTCTTAATTAGTTTTGGTTTGAAATGTACTTTGTCTGCAAATAAGATTGCTACCCCTGTTTTTTTCTGGGTTCCTGTGACATGGCAAGCCATTTTCCATTCTTTTACTTTCAGACTATAAATTTCTTTTTGAGTTAGGTGTGTTTCTTGTATACAGCATTTTGTTGGATTTTGCTTCTTAATCCATTCTGTCAGTCTACTTCTTTTGATTGGTGAATTGAGGCCATTAACATTGATAGTTATCATTGATAGATATTGACTCATCCTTGTCATGATGTTTTTCTGTTGTTGGCTCTTATTTCTTTTTCCCCCTTTCCTTTAGTTTATTACCTTGTCTGGTGGCTTCCCTCTGTTGAGCCTCATGGAGTTGTGACCTTAGTTCCATTTCTTTCTTATGTTGGGCGATCATGGTTTCCATTTCTTTCTTATGGTGGGTATTCATGACTTCTGGCATGTTTCTGAGCTCATCTATTTTTTATCTGTTTCTGTTCTAGAGCCTCTAATCATGTCTTTCACTCTGCTCACCATCTCTGTAGATATCTGGGAGATTATTTCTGTTTTGAATTTTTCTAGAGCCTCATTCATCTGTTTTGTTACTTCCCATGCTATCAGTTCAGGGTGTCCAGGTGGTTGATTATCAGACTTTTTCACCTCATTTCCACTGGGGTTTACCCTTGGTGGGGTAGAAGTCTGAGTTTGTGCCTTGCTTAAATGTCTTCTCATTTTTGTTTTTGGTAGTGTTCTTGGTTTAACTCATGGGTTGATACTTCATAATTGCTCATTGTAAGTATCTTTGCTGCTTGTAATTAGAAAACTTATGGAATGATTGCTTCTCAGAGATGTCTTCCAGATATAGCTGGTCTTTAAGTTTTGAGTCTCTCATGACTCTGAGGCTATCTCATTATCATTATACTAGGAAGGACCACTGAGTAGATCAATAACAACACCTTAGCCCAAGTGATATAATCAGCAATGCCATAGCATCAAGTACATCTTAGAAAATGACATTTTGTGGTAGTTATTAATCTATCACCTTTAACTGTGTGAATTAAATTAAAATCAAGGACCAACCCAACTTGTTTATAGTGAATAAACTCTTCAATATAACAACTTTACCCTTTGGGATGAGGAGTTAGAAGGAGTTGTGGAGGGGAAGGGTAGATAGGTAGAAGGATAGGGGAAGGTTAGCAGTGAAACCAGAGAACACAGTCAAGAGAAGGAAAAAGAGAATAATAGTAAAATTGAGAAGAAATCCAAATGAGGGCCAGAACAGGAACAAAAAGGGAGATGAACAATGTGGGACAGCAAGAGAGTGAGTGTAAGAGAGAGAGAAAGGAAAGAGAAAAGAAAGAAGAAAAAAAGGAGAGAAAAACAAAAATTTGCAAAGAGTAGGAAAAAAAAATAATGATAAGAGGAGAAAAAACCCAAACCAATAATACTAATTTTGGAAATAAAAATTAAAAATGAAAATGAAGGGCCTCCTTCAATGTATCTCTCTACTGTCACGATAGACAACATGGGTAGCCGTGTGCAGATATAAGTCAATGAGTCTCAGCAAGCCAGTCACAGACCCGTGAGATTTCGGCAGATTTCTGGTTGCAAGTTGCAAGTTGAGCTCCCTGTCATCCTGTAGAGTTGAACTCTGCAGGGTCATACTGCAGAGTCCAGCTGCCCTTCCCTTGAAGATCGTGCCAGTTCTGATGGGAGGTGATGATCAGTCCAACTTACCCAGTACAGTGGTCTGGTGGTCTGATGTCCACTGTGTCTTTGTAGTGTGGAACCAGGTGGCAGTGCAGCCAAGAGGTCAGAGGAGCATGGCGGGTGGTGGTCCTGCAGCTAAATGGATCACTGCTGGGGGCATGGGCTGGATGGGGCAGGTTCCCTGCAACCAGGGACCCCTCTGCAGCATCTGCAGATGTGCCTGGTTGGCGCAGGCTGGATGGGCTGGGTTCCCTGTGACTGGGGACCCCTCTGTGGCATCCAAGGATGTGCCTGACTGGTGTGGCTCCCTTACTATTTTAATGAAATTTTTCTTTCCCTAGTCACTATTTTCAATCTTATCTTCTATATCTGAAATTTTGTCTTCACATTCACTCATTCTGCTGCATAAACTTTCAGTGGAGCTTTTAATCTCCTGGAAATCTGTTTGCATCTGTTTTATGGATTCCATTTGTTTCCTATGTTGGGATTACATTGTGTTCCTCAGCTCCTCTATTTTTTTATCTGTGTCTTCTCTAGACTCATTAATCGTGTCTTGCACTACTGGCACAGTCTCTGTTGTTATGTGAGAAATTATTTCTGATTTCATTTTTTCCAGATCCTCTTTTGTTGCTTGTTCAAGGAGTCCAGCTGGTTGAGTCTCAGAGTGTTCCATCTTATTTCCCTTTGGGATTGCTGTAGGTGATCTGGAAGTCTGGTTCTGAGGCTTGTTTATGTGTCTTCTCATTTTGATGGGGTGGGGTGGGATTGCTGCTGGCTCCTGCATGGCTCACCTCCTTTGTGCTGGGAGTGGTAGTAGGTTGGAAGCCTCTTACTCTGCACTGGAAGCTGTGGCACGTTGACCTGGAAGCCTCCTCTGGACTGGGAGCTGCGGCATGTTGACCTGGAAGCCTCCTTTGGGCTGGGAGCTGTCCCTTTCTTCTAAGAAAAAGAAAATGGTACATTTGTGCAAACTGAAAAAAAAAATAGAGGACCTAGCAGTGTAAATGAAACAAATTAGCATATATTGAAATATTTTTGAAACCATGGAATATAGAAGCTTTTTAATTTGATGTCATCCCATTTGTTGATTCTTACTGTCATTTTTTATACAATTGTGGTTAAGCTTAGAAAATCCTTTCCTACACCTATAACTTCAAGTATTTTATCTATTTTATCTTCTAGTAGGTTCAATGTTTCTTTTTTAATGTTTAAATCTTTGATTCATTCGATTTAAATTTAGTTCACAGTGAAAGACAAGAGTCCAGTTTCAACCTTTTGCAAACAATTATCCAGTTTTCCCAACACCACTTGTTGAATAGGTGTCTTTCTTCCAATGGGTGCTTTTGGCCTCTTTGTCAAAGGTCAAATAACTGAATATGTCTGGGGATTTTTCTGTATCCTCAATTCTGTTCCATTGATCCATATATGAATTCTTTCTCTGATACCATGGAAGTTTTGTTATTATTGCTTTGAATAACTACTTTTTATTAAAAAAGGTGAGACTGGATAATTGGTCTGCAGCTTAGGAAGGATGCAGTTTGGTAAATGTGCTCAGAGAACTTGTATAACTCTAGAGCTAAGTAGATAAATTGAAGTTTAGTTTAAAAGACAGTAGTTCAGACAAATAGCAGATATATCAATCCAATTCAAAGATTGCTCCTTGGAGTGAGCAGAATGAACATTCTCTAGATTCATGCTTGAGTTGTCTATCCAAATAAACCTATTATATGAGTGTTCCATGAGCTAAAGGATTAAAATGTTTGACAATTAACATGAACATTGCAAATTTTCCATTTAGGAAAATGTTCCCAAATATTAAAATAGTGAAACCATAATCACATTTCTTTAATCATTTAAAAAATTTTATATGATCACAATCATAGTCAATGAAATGCTCTGACTTTTCCTTAAAAATATTATATAAACATAATTGGTACCATTTATTTTTTATTGGGCTTCTACTTTTTGTAATTAACTGTCAATTAATGATTTTCAATTTTCACAAAATTCTGTAAATACTAGCCCTAGTTAGGATGAAAAACTGAGGTTAAGCTAAGTAAATGATTTTTTTTTTAGATTTTTTAACTAAGAGTAAATTCTTGAAATTTAAACTTATGACGGGCTGATGTCAGTCAGCCTTTTTTCTCTCTATATCGCAACATATCTTTCTATAAAACTGTACAAATCTAAGATACCGTATCTTCTTTGCATGTTTTGCTTTGAATCCAAAGTTGTTGGCAGTGTGATTAATCAACCACTCACCAGATACAATTTGTTCCTGAAAGAATGTGAAAATTGGGTGACTTGTTCAGATTACTCACTGAGCTTTTTCATTTTTGCCATTTTATGCTGAGGGTAATTGTTTTAGCAATAGATTTAAATGAAATTTCTCCTAATGCATAGTTTACAAAGAGAGTTCTGTGGAAAGATATATCAAGGTGCATAAGTTTAAAAGACCAGCCCTACTCTATTTGTACAAACTTTTGGTCTTATGAATTAACATATATTAATCTTTCCAACTGTTTATTAGTTTTTGCTGCTCTACTTCAACACTATAAGAAATTTTGTGCAAAACAAGTATGCATTACCAAAGAGATGACAAAACTGGTTGAATGGCTTACTGAGCTCCTAACAATCTATTTCAGTCTTCTCAATATTCTTAGGTCATAATTCCTCTTTGTTATCTGCTTTTTTTCAACTTGGAAAAATAAACTCTTGGTTATGCCTGTGGCATTATGATAGAAATTTAAAAATCTCAGCTCTGGAAGATATTATAAAAATAAATCATAGAGTAAAAGTAGATGTTTCCAGTGAATATGTCCAACAAAGGGCCAAAATCCAAAATAAGCAAAAGATGACAAATAAAATTGTAAAGTGGAAAAAAAACTGAATAGGTACTTCACAAAAGGAACTATACAAAACAGAGATTAAAGCACAATGATATACCACTGTACATCCAGCAGAATGGCTAAATTTGAAAACAAACCTAAAAATAAGCTCACACTGACAACAGATGCAATGCAACAAGGCTGCAATACATCTATGCAACTGTGATACACTGATGGCTGTGGTGTAAAATGGTGTGACCATTTTGGAGAATTCTGGATCAATATCTAGTAAAGCTGAATATCTGGCAGAAATAATTCCAGTTCTTGGCATATAGCCAAAAGATATGTATACATCAGTGTATCAAAAGACATACATAGAGTGTTCATGGCAACACTGTTTTTAATGGCACAATGATAAAACTACCCAGGTACCCATCAACCATAGAATGGGTGGGTAACTTGTGATATATTAATACCATACAACAGTGTGATTGCACAACTACAGGCAGCAATGTGAGTTGCATAATCATAATATTGAATGAAGGAAGTCAGCAACAGAAGAGTACACTCTGTGATGTTCAATTTTTATAAAATTGAAAAACAGGAGGGCCAGGGATTTAGCTCAGTGGCATCATGCCTGCCTCGCAAGAGCAAGGTCCTAAGTTCGATCCCTGGTACCAAAAAAAACCCAAAACCAAAACAAAACAAAAAAACCCAACAAAAAACAAAACAGGAAAAATACTAATGCATGGTGTTTAAAAGTCAGAATTGTGGTTACCTTGGGATATAAAAATTGTGGAGAGTATTAGGAGGAGTATTAGGGGTGCTAGTTCATATTCTTTATTATTTATTTATTTTTTTTGGTACCAGAGATCAAACTTGGGACCTTATGCTTGCAAGGTAGGCAGCGGCACCACTGAGTTAATTCCCAGGCCCCATATTCTATTTTTTGAGCTGATTTAAAGTTAATAGTAATTTTTTTCTCTGTGAATACTTGTTAAACTCTACACTTATGATGTGGGCCTTTTTAAATGTTATACTTCAATAGAAAGAATTTTTAAAATCACAGAATATATACAAATACAATATAAAGTAGAATCATTTTTTCTGGCCATTCCTCCCTCCCACATGAGGTGACTAGGTTTAGATTTACCAGGTTAAATCTTAATTAAAAATGAATAATAAGCCTATTATAGTGGTAAATAATCTTTATATAACATCCCACCTTTGAGCTATTCTTTATGAACAATTGAGAATTGTTTAGCTATAGTTTGTTGTTGGAAGACTTCCTAATTAATTTTTCTCTTAAGTAGGCAGAAGAGCTAATTTTGCTTCTAATAAAATAGTGAGTCCTAGAATTTCCAACCTGTCTTATTAGATTATTCATTAACTGTGTTGTCCCATATTTCTCTTCCTCCCCCCTCCTCTCTTTTATCTACTGCAAGAAAATATTTCTGTTTATTTAATGGGTTTCAGACCTTTTAAAAAATTCAGATCCATCTGATATTTATCTTTATTTGGATGTCATTCAGAGTGTTTGCAATGAAAGAGATTTTCTATATGCCTCTAATATCTAGTATCTGTCACTGCCAGTAGACTGGTATGCCCTTGGTTTTGTCTTTCTTTTGATGAAATGTTTCATGAAAATAATATGAGATGCATAAATATGAATTTTAAAATTAATTTTAAATATTAGCTAAGGCTGTTAAATTTACAGACCAGGTTTATTTACCTAAATAGAAATAATAGCCTTGTGTAATTTTAAATATGATGATTTTTATGTAACCATTAAAAATGTAATACAGGTGGTAATTAAAGAAACCCATTTGTGATCTACATATTCATGCAAAGCAAAATTCCAGAATCAAACTACCTTCCAGATGGGGTCTTCAAAGACTGATTTTTGCTTTAGTGCATCTAGAGCATTGAAATATGCATGAAAACTTTGTATATTGATTTTTACTGATCATCAAAGAGATGGAGAGCAGAAGGGACAATCTTTTTTTTTTTGGTCAGTGAGTGAAGTGAAATATTATTGGCAAGTACAATATATATTTTACACAGTTGTTAGTTTTTTCTATTCTCTTCTTATACTTCTCCAGACCCACCAAAGGATAAGTTTCTGTAGCATAAAAGAAGAGAAAGGTGGCTATTTCATGTTCCGACCCCCATAATTGTATTCTGTGGTACTTCTTTGCACTCACAGTGACTCTTCTGGGGGTTCTGATCATCTGAACCCTTTTTTGTCCTATAAGCATGAGTTATTCAAGGATGTGCTTATACCAGGTTTACCTAAAAATTTTGTAAAGAATTTTACTGTAAAGAATTTTATGCACTGTAATAGGTATCTTTAATGTGATTTAAATATTGCACAATGGATACAAACATTGAAACATGGTATCCTATTAATATGTATAATTTTTATTTTTTTATCAACTGGAAAAATAAATTTAATTGAAAAACTTTCAGACACTTGACCCTGAATCTAATCAAGCTTTCATATCTACAAATTAATGGACAATATTGGCAGTAGATGAAAACAAACAACATTATAAAGATATAAACAGTTAAATTCAAAAAACTGGAAAATTCTACTAGGTAAATGACACTGGAAATAACGTAAATGAGAAGAAATATAGAGGGAGGATTTTTATCTAGGTAACAAGGTTTAAGACATGGATCATGCAGACGCATTATGAAACTTGTTTAGATGCTGATGAACTGCCAAGAAATAGGCTTTTTGAAATAATCATAATTGAAATTAGATGATATTCAGTTAACAGTATTGTGGTTGTTTTTAAAAGTTTCTTATCTGTTGGTTATAATATTCTGAGACTTTTACAGATCAAATGTGACCTACTGAATGAGCAATGACAAACAAATAGTAGAGGAGGGGCCGGGGATTTAGCTCAGTGGTTCCAGCACCTGCCTCGCAAGCTTAAGGACCCAAGTTCGATCCCTGGTACCAAAAAAAAAAAAAAGTAGAGAAAGAAACAAATGAAAGTAGAAGAACAGCAAATTGATAATTTGTTTAATCTGAGCAATGGGTTCAACGAAATTCATTGAGACTATTTTTTCTTTATGTGTGTTTGAATTAAAAAGAATAATAGAACATATAAAAATGATTTCATGCTTCTTGCCCTTTAAGCAGAGTTTTCCCCTCCTTATCTGCCCTCCAGGTTTAGTCTGCATTCATTTCTGTCAAGACTTCCCTCCCACATGAGGCTGTTCTCAATCTTTCCCTCCCCCTCTTTCATTTTTTAAATGTAGAGTAACTCAGACAAGGCTTTGTTTCTCTGTCCTTTTCCAGAGTAGACCCTGGGGGTCTCAGCATTGAAACCCAAGTGGCCTGTCAAGGTGTTTTGCTAAATAAAAAGCTGTCTACTCTGCAGAGAAATTATGCTTACTCTTTAGAGCATAAGTGATTTCAGTCAGTTCTATTTTTTTCCTTTTCTGTTACAAATACATGAACATAAAATGTCACGGAAGAATCTTTGCCACTCCTTTCTCACGATTACTGATAGTACTAGTCAGACACCATGCCATTGCTTAACTAGGCAATCTCTTCTCCCATTTCCAAGTTTGTCTACATATAGCTTTCTAGGATTGAGCTGTGACTGACAACTCTTAGAAGGTGATGCCTTCTACCAGGGATTAGAGCCAAGAAGCAGAAGTAGAAAAAAGAAATGTTCATAAATGTTTTGTAGGATAAAAGATAATCAATGGAATATAAAATATAAATCGCTGAATAAGACTTTTATATGACTAACCCACACAGTCATTTAATTAATATTTATGTTTAGCTTCCAAATAACATTAAAATTTAACACTGCAGATTGATGATTCTTAGTAGCTGAATGGTATGAATTTCAGGCTCTCACGTGTATGTGTATGTCATATATATGTGTGTATGTTTAAGTGTGTATATGTTTGGATAAAGCCTTCATCCACTTTGTCCAAACAACCACATTTTAATACGCTCTCTTTCTCAGTTACACTAGGAATAATTGCTATAAGCAAGCATTACATAGTGGTTAGCTATGCAATCAACTTCTTTTATAATTGTGTTCAATCAAGCTGACAATTTTGGTCCAAAATATTAAAATCATTCTTAGTGTTGGTTTTAAGGCCTTTAATTTTCATTTGAAAATATAACCATAATTAACTACTCCAAACTTTTAAATTTGTTAGAAACAAAAGGAAGCACTCCAAGAAAAAACAAAACAATCAATCTTATCCATTTTCTCAATGATTAAAGTTATACATTTTATTTGTTTTTAATTGAATAGGCAATACATGCAAGCAGAATAAAGTTCGAAAGATGCTAGAAGGTATAGTATAAAGAGTAAATTTCCTTTTTATTCCTGTTCACAGCCATACACAGTTCACTTTCCCAGAAGGACAAATGTTTTAGTTCATTTTCTACAATAAATATCCTATTTAGAAACACATAAACATGTCTTCCTGTCTGTCTAGTATGTTATCTGTCTGACTTTCTGTCTATTCACTACCTACATATATATCTTATAAAATGTTATAAAGCAGCATTAAAAAATTGCTCCAAAAATTTTATTTTATGGTATCAAATTTATTTAAACAGCCCACTATCAATGGACACTTGATTTATTTTCAGTCTTTTGTTATTAAAAATGATCCTATAGGCAATATTCATATGCACAAGTTATTTTCTACATATGCCACTATATTAGTAGAATAAAGTCCTAGAGTGGAATTGTTGAGTGTGGTGATTAAAAGCACTACCTACAATGTAAACTTCATTTAGAATGTATGCTGTAAATTACAATTGTTAGTGTAATTTTATCATCACAACTATTCTAAAATTTATATACCAGTTTTGTAATATAACATAAAACATTGAGGTTGAGTTGTTTGATAACCTGCCCAAGACCATACAGCCAGTATTCGGATCCTTTGAAGTCAGAATCACTTTCCAATATGGTGTCTGTTTCACTTGAAGATTCAGAAAAAAATATATCTTTTAAAGCCTTAGATTGTGCAATTGTTGACAAAAACCAAAAGGTAACTCAAGGACCATCCCTCAGATGCTGCTGTATGACTGTGTCCAAGATGATTCTGTCCATTTATCTGTAATCCTTATGTGTGTGTGTGTGTGTGTGTGTGATCCTAAATATGACAACAAAAACACCTGAAGATTTGCTGTCAAAGATCATTTCTATTTCCTCCTCTGTGAAACCAAAGGTTGGACAAGATAATTCTCAGAGATACATTCTAAATATAAATAGATCAATCAACATGATGCGGGTGACCTTTCCCAAATTTACAGGCCCAGATGGGACATTTGAAAATATTTTCAAACCCCATTTTTGTTTCACATGAGAAGATACGGTGTTCCTTTCTTCTTGGTAATTTAATGTAATTAATTTCTGTTAAGATTGTATAATTTCCTAGTATTAGGTATATTAAGTGAATACATAGCCAAGAGGATGTACCTGGAAGATAAGGGGCTGTCTGAAATTGTCTGTGCATCATGGCATACTTCACAAAATGTTGCTGTAAATAATATACATTTATCAAGGTGGCACTTAATTTATCATGGCATATATTGATAACTGTGATTAGTTCTTACTCTTTTATATATATCCTTTATTGGTTCATTTTAGGTATACAATATAATGAAATTCATCATTGGAAATTTGCACCTTTACATAATCTCTCTTAGTTCTTCTTTTTTCCCCCTTCCCCTGGCCTCCCTTCAACCCCTCCATCCCTCCTTATTTAAAGACTTTGTCTCCTTTTTTCATTTTCACATATTAATTCCATTCCCTTCTTACCTTTCCCCTACCCCTCCTGCTTCCCCTTCCCCTATGTCCCTTTTCTTCCTATTTCACATTATCTATTATACTTTTTAGTCCTTATTTACACTTTCAATTTCTCACACTAGAGAAACTACTCAGTATTTACGCATGTGTGTCCTATTTATTTCACTTAAGATTCTCACCTCAATGTGCATCCATTTAGCAATAAATGTCTTTAATTTCTCATTTTTTATGGCTGAGTAGTACTCCATTTTATATTTAAAAAACACATTTTTTTTTTTACCTAGTCTCCAGTTGATGGGCATTTGGGCTGTTTCCAAGTTTTAGCTATTACAAATTGTGCTGCTATGAACATGGGTGCACTTATATCACTGTGGTATGATTCTTTTAATTCTTTGGGGAAGATCCTCAGCAGTGGAATAGCGGGGTCAAATGGGATTTCCAGTCCTAGTTCTTTGAGGTATCTCCATACTGGTCTCCACAGTGCTTGCACCGGTCTACACTCCCACCAGCAGTGGAGCAGGGTTCCTCTTTCCCCACAGTGCCGCCAGCATTTGTTATTGGTTGATTTCATGATAGCAGCCATTCTTTCTGGAGTGAAGTGGAATCTCAGCGTTGTTTTCATTTGCATCTCTCGAATGACCAATGATGCTGAACATTTTTTTATGTTTATTTGTCAGTTCTACTTCTTTGTGTGAGAAAGGTCTGTTCATTTCAGATGCCCATTATTGGACTGGATCTTTAAATTTGGGAGTCTGATTTTTTTTAAGTTCTTCATAGATTCGAGATAGTAGACCTTTGTCTGAGGGACTGCTGTGAAAATTTTTCCCACATTGTGGGTTATCTCTTCACACTGCTGGTGGTTTCTCTTGCTGTGCAGAAGCTTTTTAGTAAGAAGAGAGCCCACTTGTTGATTGTTGGTGCTAGTTCATGGGGAACTGAGGTTTTGTTCATAAAATCTTTTCCTACACCAATGGCTTCAAAAGTTCTACCTAACCTCTGTTCCAGCCAGTTCAGTGTTTCTGTTTTAATATTTAAATTTTTTTTTTTGCAAGTTAACAACTTCCATTTATTTAATAGCAAAACATTTATTGGTACATTTTAGGCGTACATAGTACTAACATTCATCATAAGGAATTTGGACATGGTACGTCCCACCCCTTTTTTCCCATTCCTCCCCTCTCTGCAGGCCTCCTTCCCTCCCTAAGTACCACTTCTAAAATTTTTTTTAGACAGGGTCTCACCGTGTAGTTCAGGCTGTCTTTGAACTCCCTATGTAGTCCTCGAACTTTTAAGGCTATCCTCTTACCTCAGCCTCCTGAGTGCTGGGAGTAGAAGCTAAATACACTCAAAGTCATACAAAAGTTTACTTTGAAAAGGAGCTTCCCCAGATTTAGCCTAGAAATATTGTACTATTGAATATTGTTTTCTTAAAATTTTATAACTTGAAACTCTTGCCTTTAAGAAATTGGTACTTTTGATACATATCAACACACTGTAAAATCAGTTTTTTTCTGAGGCACTGTACTGCACATGCCCTTCTGGAGGCCATTTTGTTGTTAAGGCAAAGTAGCCAGATGAGAACTAGGCCTCCCGCCACATTTTTCTTTTTTTTTTTTTTAATTAAATTCTTTTATTGGTACATTTTAGGTACACAACACAATTACATTTCTCATTGGGAACTTGTACCTTTACCTGATGCATGTTGGTTCTTATTTTTTCCCCATTCCTAGCCCTCCCTTCACAACCTCCACCCTTCCCTATTTACAAAGACTTTATTTCCATTTCTCATCATTTTTCCCTTCCCTTCTTTCCTTTCCCCTGCCCCTCCCACTACCCCTACCCCTTTGGACCTTTTCTTCCTATTTTACATTATTGATTATTCATTCTAATCAATGGTACATTTTAGGTATACAATATAATTGGAAATTTGCACCTTTACATAGTCTCTCTTGGTTCTTATTTTTCAACCTTGCCCAGCCCTCCCTTCAACCCCTCCATTCCTCCCTGTTTACAAAGATTTTGTTCCTATTTTTCCCTTTTCTCATATTAATCCCATTCCCTTCTATCCTTTCCCCTAGCCCTCCCACTTCCTTCCCTTTTGCCCCTTTTCTTCCTATTTCACACTACCTATTATACATTAAGTCCTTATTTACACTTTCAGTTTCTCACACCAGAGAAACTATTCGGTATTTACACGTGTGTCCTATTTATTTCACTTAAGAGTATTGCCTCAATGTGCATCCACTTAGCTATAAATGTCTCCAATTTCTCATTTTTTATGGCTGAGTAGTACTCCATTTTATAAGAAAACCCACATTTTCTTTATCCAGTCTCCAGTTGATGGGCATTTGGGTTGTTTCCAAGTTTTAGCTATTACAAACTGTGCTGCTATGAACATGGGTGCACATATATCATTGTGGTATGATTCTTTTAATTCTTTGGGGAAGATTCCCAGCAGTGGAATAGGGGGTCAAATGGGACTTCCAGTCCTAGTTCTTTGAGGTATCTCCATACTGATTTCCACAGTGCTTGCACCAGTCTACACTCCCACCAGCAGTGGAGCAGGGTTCCTCTTTCCCCACAGCCATGCCAGCATTTGTTATTGGTTGATTTCATGATAGCAACCATTCTTTCTGGAGTGAAGTGGAATCTCAATGTTGTTTTCATTTGCATCTCTTGAATGACCAGTGATGTTGAACCTTTTTTCATGTATTTATTTGCTATTTCTACTTCTTTGTCTGAGAAATGTCTGTTCATTTCAGATGCCCATTTTTGGATTGGGCCTTTAAATTTGGGAGTTCTGATGTTTTTAAGTTCTTTATAGATTCGAGATAGTAGACCTTTGTCTGAGGAAGAGCAGGTGAAGATTTTTTTCCCACATTGTGGGTTGTCTCTTCACACTGCTGGTGGTTTCTCTAGCTGTGCAGAAGCCTTTTAATAAGAAGAGATCCCATTTGTTGATTGTTTGTGCTAGTTCACGGGCAACTGAGGTTTTGTTCATAAAATCTTTTCTACAACGATGTCTTCAAGGGTTCTACCTAACCTCTGTTCCAACTGGTTCAGAGTTTCTATTTTAATATTTAGATCTTTAATGCATTTTGATTTTAGTTTAGTGCATGGTGAGAGATATAGGTCTAGTTTTAATCTTTGGCAAGTTGAAACCCAATTTTTCCAGCACCATATATTAAAGAGGCTATCTTTCCTCCAGTGAGGGTGTTTGGCTCCTTTATTGAAGATGAGATGGCTGAGTGTGACTGGCGTTGTTTCTGCATCTTCTAATCTGTTCCACTGGTCCTCAGGTCTGTTTCTTTGCCAGTACCATGCTGTTTTTATCACAGTAGCTCTGTAGTAGAGTTGCAGGTTGGGGATTGTGATACCCCCTGCCATGTCTCTGTTACCTAGAATTGCTTTTGCTGTTCTGGGTCTCTTCTCTTTCCAAATGAATTTTTGGATTGTTTTCTCAAGGTCCATGAAGTATGCTGCTGGGATCTCAATTGGAATTGCATTAAATCTATATAGTAGTTTTGGAAGTATGGCCATTTTCACTATATTAATCCTTCCTACCCAGGAGCAGGAGATGTCTGTCCATTTTCTGGTATCATCTTCAATCTCTCTTTTCAGAGTGCCATAGTTTTCAGAGAAGAGGTCTTTGATTTCTTTCATTAGGTTGATTCCTAGGTATTTCAGTGTTTTCAATGCTACTGTGAAAGGAATTATTTGCTCTATTTCTCTCTCAGTGAGTCTGTCATTTGTGTAGAGGAAAGCTATTGATTTTAGTGCGTTGACCTTGTAACCAGCTACTTGACTGAATTTGGTTATTAAGTCTAGAAGACTTTTGGAGGAATTCTTGGGGTCTTCTATATAGTGTATCATGTCATCTGCAAATAATGACAATTTGACTTCTTCATTACCTATCTTTATTCCTTTTATTTCTTTCTCTTGTCTAATTGCCATGGCTAATGTTTCCAGAACTATATTGAAGAAGAGTGGTGATAGTGGACATCCTTGTCTTCTTCCTGATTTTAGTGTGAAGGATTTCAGTTTTTGACTATTTAGTATGATATTGGCTGTTGGTTTTTCATAGATGGCTTCTATCAGTTTGAGGTAGAGACTATGTACTCCAATTCTTTGTAGGGTTTTCATCATAAATGCATGTTGGATTTTGTCAAATGCTTTTTCTGCATCTATGGAGATAATCATATGGTTTTTGTCCTTGGCTCTATTGATATAGTGTATTACATTGATTGATTTTCATATATTGAACCATCCCTGCATCCCTGGGATGAATCCCACTTGATCAGGGTGTATGATCTTCTTGATGATCTTCTGCATTCTGTTTGCTAGTATCTTATTAAGGATTTTTGCATCTATGTTCATTAGTGAGATTGGCCTATAGTTCTCTTTTTCAGTTGGGTCTTTCTCTGCTTTGGGGATCAAGGTGATGCTTGTTTCCAGGAATGAATTTGGGAGTATTGCTTCCCTTTCAATTTCATTGAAGAGTTTAAACAGTAGTGGCAGCAGTTCCTCTCTAAATGTCTTGCAGAATTCAACAGTGAAGCCATCAGGGTCTGGGCTTTTCTTAGTTGATAAGTTTTTAATTACATTTTCACTTTCATTGGTTGATATTGGATTGTTCAGAATTTTTAGGTCTTCTTCATTCAACTTTGGTAATTCATATGTATTTAGGATTCTGTCCATTTCTTTTCTGTTTTCCATCTTATTGGGGTATAGGTTCTGGAAGTAGGTATTGATGATCCTCTGGATTTCTGCTGGGTCTGTTGTAATTTCACCCTTTTCATTCCTAATTGCATGGATTTAGGCTTTTTCTTTTCTTTTTCTGACAAGGTTGGCTAAGGGTTTGTCAATTTTGTTGATTCTTTTGAAGAAGCAACTGTTCGCTTCATTGATTGCATCATTGTCTTAGTCTCCATTGCATTGATTTCTCCTCTGATCTTTATAATTTCCTCCCTTGTATGAGTTGTGGAGTTGTTCTGCTCTTCTTTTTCTAGAAGCTTGAGGTTTAGCATCAGGTTGTTTAATTGGGCTCATTCTGTTTTCCTAATATGCATATTCACTGCTTTGAATTTCCCTCGTAAGACTGCTTTCATTGTGTCCCACAGATTCCGATATGTTGTATTGTCATTGTCATTTGATTGAAGGAACTGTCTGATTTCTTCTTTAATTTCCTCTGTGATCCATTGGTTATTCAGAAGTGTGTTGTTCAATTTCCACGTGTTTATGAAATTTTTTGAGTTTCTTTTGCTATGGATCTCCAATTTCAACGCACTATGGTCTGACAATAAACAGGGGATAACTTCAATTCCTTTGCACTTACTTAAACATATTCTATGTGTGAGTATGTGATCTCTTTTGGAGAATGACCTATGTGCAGCTGAGAAGAATGTGTATTCTGATTTTGTGGGGTGGAAGACTCTGTAAACATCTGTTAAGTTCATTTGTTCAAAAGTTTGATTGAGTTCTAGTATTTCATTACTCATTTTTTGTCTAGTTGATCTATCTATTTGTGACAATGTGGTGTTGAGTTCCCCCACTACAATTGTATTAGTGCATATATGACTTTTCATGTCCATTAGTATTTGTTTTATATAGTTGGGTGCACTAGTGTTTGGTGCATACATATTTATGATTGTCATCTCTTCCTCTTAGATTCTTCCCTTTACAAGGATGTAGTGTCCTTCTTCATCTTTCTTAATTAGTGTTGGTTTGAAATCTCCTTGATCTGCCAAGAGAATAGCTACTACTGCTTTTTTTTGGGTTCCTATCACATGGAATATTGTTTTCCACCCTTTAACTTTCAGTCTATGAGTTTCCTTTTGAATTAAGTGTGTTTCTTGTATGCAGCATATTGTTGGATTTTGCTTCTTGACCCATTCTGCCAGTCTATTTCTTTTGATTGGTGAATTGAGACCATTAACATTGATGGTTATAACTGAAACTTATTGACTTGTCATTGCCATAACTTTTTGTTTTTGTTGGGTTCTCGCCCTTTACATTTAATTTCTTGTCATGCCAGATGGGTTCATTCTGCCTTCTTTCCTGGGATTGTGATCCTCAATGTCTGTTCCTAGGAGATTGTGTAAAATTCTTTGGAGTGCTGGATTGGTATTCACAAAATTCCTAAGGTGCTCTTTGTCATGAAAGTATCTTATTTCTCCATCCATTTTGAAAGGTAGTTTTGCAGGGTCCGTCAATCTGCATTGGAGGCTGTTTTCTTTTAGAGCTTGGAATATGTCACTGCAAGCTCTTCTTGCCTTGATGGTTTGTGTTGAGAAGTCTGCTGTCATTCTGATGGGCTTTCCTTTGTATGTGTTTTGTTTCTTTTCTCTGACTGCTTGGAGAACTTTGTTCTGTGGAGTTTCTGGAATCTCAACAATTATATGCCTATGTGTAGATTTTTTTGATTAAGGTTATTTGGAGTCCTATATGCCTCACTTATCTGTATGTCAAGCTCTTTTCCCCTGCTTGGGAAGTTTTCTGCCATTATTTCTGTGAAGAGATTTTTTATGTCATCTCCACTCTCTCCTGTTTCTTCATTGAGTCCAATCAGTCTTATGTTATTCTTTTTTGCATCATCTAGCAACTGCTGGATTGATTTCTCATGTTTCTTTATAATTTTGAAGGAATTTTTCTTTTCCTGGTCACTAATTGCAATCTTATCTTCTATATCTGAAATTCTGTCCTCACATTGGCTCATTCTGCTGTGTAGACTTTCAATGGAGTTTTTCATGTCCTGGAAATCTATTTGCATGTGTTTTTTGGATTCCATTTGTTTCTTATGTTGGGATTCCATCATGTTCCTGAGCTCCTCTCTAGATTTATTAATCATGTCTTGCACTAGGGGCACAATTTCTCCTGTTATCTGAGAAATTATTTCTGATTTCATTTTTTCCAGATCCCCTTTTGTTGCCAGTTCAGTGGGTCCAGGTGATTGAGTATCAGAGTGTTCCATCTCATTTCCCTTTGGGGTTGCTGTAGGTGATCTGGAAGTCTGGTTTTGAGACTTATTTATGTGTTTTCTCATTTCGACCGGGGCGGGGGGTTGTTAGCACCTGCAGGGATTACCTCCTCTGAGCTGGGAGAGTTTGGACAGGGGCCTGGAGCAGCAGTAGGGTTGGTGGCCCAAAAGCCCTTTCCTGTGGGTTGGGAGCAGTGGAAGGGATGGTGGCTGGGAAGCCCCTTCCTCTGGACCAGGAGCAGTGGGATGGCAGCTCCAAAGCCCTTTCCTCTGGGCCGGGAGCTGTGGGAGGGATGGTGGCCCGGAAGCCCCTTCCTCTGGACCAGGAGTGGTAGGACAGAAGGTGGCCCAAAAGCCCATTCCTCTGGGCTGGGAGCAGCGGGAGGGATGGTGACTGGGAAGCCCCTTCCTCTGTACCCAGAGCAGTGGGATGGTTTCTCAGAAGCCCCTAACTCTGGGCCAAGAGCAGCGGGTCTCAGTACCGTGGTCTGGTTGTCTTGTGTCCTCTGCGTCTTTGTAGTGTGGAAACAGGTGGCTGCCTGTCTGCAGTGGGTTGATTCAGTGTCTTCCATGCGACTTGGGAACTCAGTAGGGTGTGCACAGACCCTGCCTGTCTGCAGTGGGCTCCTGCCACTTTTTTCTAAAGGTCACAGAGATTGAAATTCAGAACACGCTGAGCCAAGCTGAGTTTAGCAAATGTGCCCAGGAGAGGGTGCGATGTTTTTAATTTAACAAAGAAGGAAGGCTGCCAGTCAGCTAAGGTCTCTTTTGCTTTTGCTACTGACCCAGACTAGCCATGTGTACATACGTCTTGTTTTTCTGAACACCCAGTGAAGTTGAGCGACACCCAAGCCTGGAGTACTCCACAAACGCTCAGGACAATATGGCCCTGCCTGCAGTGCTGCTCTGGATGCACGGAGTACCTGGCCAGAGTTGGCTGGGTTTGATTCTGGGGCTGCTCTGTAATCTGAAAGATGTGAGGTGAACTTGAACCTTTTTCCAAAATGAGACTATTCTTGGGGAGAATACACACTTGAATGAGAGTCAGGTTATTAAAGAATTTGAGGCCACTCTCTGCGTAGAACACTTGCGCTCTTCGTTTTCTGCTCAAAATAAAGATGAAAGCTTGTTGGGCTCGGCACCAGCATACATTGGGACAAGAACATTCAGACAATCATAAAGGCAAGGTGATTTTGCCCATAACAAAAATGGCACTGGAAAGTGAGAACGTGATAGTCACATGCTCACAAAGCCAGGATGGGAGCTCATATAGCTTCAGGTGAGGAGCAGATGTTATTATTATTCACTTCCGGGTGAGACTACCCGGGCGCCATCTTGTCTTATTCATAGAAGTAGAAGCATCGAAAGGCTTGGAGAGGTATTGCAAGAAAGGTGGAGACAGTAGTGTTCCTGAATGAGGGTAGGTAAGTGGTGAAGAACAAGTGCACATGGGGACTTTCTGAACTACAATCTTCTTGATCTTGTGGCGAAGTTGTATGACTGACAGCCTGCGTATGCTGCTTGGTGCAAGCGCTGGATCCTTATACCCTTAAAGCAGCGACGTCTGCCCGTGAATCAGCAGTGCTCTTGGTGAAAAGGAAGTGTTCTTATTAAGGAGAGTGTTCAAGACTTTTAAGAAAGAGTTTCCTCTCAGATGAGATGGGACTAATTGTTGGGCTGCTGGCTGGCCGTTAAATACTCTGTTTTAATATTTAGATCTTTAATACATCTTGTTTGTAGTTTAGTGCATGGTGAGAGACATAGGTCTAGTTTTAGTCTTTGGCAAGTTGAAACCCAGTTTCTCCAGCACCATTTATTAAAGAGGCTATCTTTCCTCCAGTGAGGGCGTTTGGCTCCTTTGTCAAAGATGAAGTGGCTGAGTGTGTCTGGAGTTGTTTCTGCATGTTCTAATCTGTTCCACTGGTCGTCAGGTCTGTTTCTTTGCCGGTACTATGCTGTTTTTATCACAGTAGCTTTGTGGTATAGTTTCAAGTTGGGGGTTGTGTTGCCCCCTGCCATGTCTCTGTTACCTAGAATTGCTTTTGCTATTCTGGGTCTCTTCTTGTTCCAAATGAATTTTTGGATTGTTTTCTCAAGGTCCATGAAGTATGCTGCTGGGATCTCAATTGGAATTGCATTAAGTCTATATAGCAGTTTTGGAAGTATGGCCATTTTCACTATGTTAATCCTTCCTACCCAGGAGCAGGGGATGTCTGTCCATTTTCTGATATCATCTTCAATCTCTCTTTTCAGGGTGCCATAGTTTTCAGAGAAGAGGTCTTTGATTTCTTTCATTAGGTTGATTCCTAGGTATTTCAGATTTTTGGATGCTATTGTGAAAGGAATTATTTGCCCTATTTCTCTTTCAGTGAATCTGTTGTTCGTGTAGAGGAAGGCTATTGATTTTTGTGTGTTGACCTTTTATCCAGCTACTCTACTGAATTTGGTTATTAAGTCTAGAAGACTTTTGGTGGAGTTCTTGGGGTCTTCTATATAGAGTATCATGTCATCTGCAAATAATGATAATTTGACTTCTTCATTTTCTATTTTTTATTCCTTTTATTTCTTTCTCTTGTCTAATTGCCATGGCTCATATTTCCAAAACTATATTGAACAGCCATGGTGATAGTGGACATCTTTGTCTTGTTCCTGATTTTAGTGTGAAGGATTTCAGTTTTTGACCATTTAGTATGATATTGGCTGTTGGTTTTTCATAGATGGCTTTTATCAAACTGAGGTAGAAACTGTCTACTCCAATTTTTGGGTTTTTTTAAAATCATTAATGCATGTTGGATTTTGTCAAAAGCTTTTTCTGTATCCATTGAGATGATCATGTTTTTTGTCTTTGGCTCTATTGATATAGTGTATTACATTGATTGATTTGTGTATGTTGAACCATCCCTGCATTCTTGGGATGAATCCCACTTGGTCAGGGTGTATAATCTTCTTGATGATCTTCTGCATTCTATTTGTCAGTATCTTATTGAAGATTTTTGCATCTATGTTTATTAGTGAGTTTGGCCTATAGTTCTCTTTTTCAGTTGGGTCTTTCTCTGCTTTGGGGATCAAGGTGATGCGTGCTTCCAGGAATAAATTTGAGAGTATTGCTTCCCTTTCAATTTCATTGAAGAGTTTAAACAGTTGCAACAGTAGTTCCTCTCTAAATGTCTTGTAGAATTCAGCAGTGAAGCCATGAGGACCTGGGGTTTTCTTAGTTGGTAAGTTTTTAATTAACATTATCAATTTCATTGATTGATATTGGGTTGTTTAGAATTTTTAGAACTTCTTCATTCAACTTTGGTGATTCATATATGTTTAGGAATCTGTCCATTTCTTCTGTGTTTTCCATCTTATTGGTATGTAGGTTCTTGAAGTAGGTATTGATGATCCTCTGGATTTCTGCTGGGTCTGCTGAACTTTCACCCTTTTCATTCCTAATTGCATGGATTTGGGCCTTTCCTTTCCTTTTTCTAATAAGGTTGGCTAAGGGTTTGTCAATTTTGTTTATTCTTTTGAAGAACCAACTCTTGGCTTCATTGATTTTTTGTATTGTTCTCTTAGTCTCCATTGGAGTGATTTCTGCCCTGATGTTTATAATTTCTTCCTTTCTATGGGCTTTGGGTTTGTCCTGCTCTTCTTTTTCTAGAAGCTTGAGGTTCAGCATCAGGTTGTTTAATTGGGCTCACTCTATTTTGTGATTGGTTCCCTTACATGTTCCAAGAATGAGTTACAAACTGAGTTGTGCAAAGTACAGCTATACTTCTATAAACTTTTATAATTACTGCTTCCCCATTGTCCTCAATCCAGTTTTTTCCCTTCATATTAGAGTTTATAACATAAACATTTTAGAAGAAAAGTAAAAGTGAAGGTCAAAAATGATTGTCTTTTGCTTGATTTTTGTTAATTTTGAAACTGTTAGACGCATTCACAGCAAAGAGTTTGAAAGCCCATCATCCCTCCCCACACAGTAATGAGAAAGGAAATATGTGTGTGGTTTTTTGGAGACTAAGTACTGTAATTTAAAAAATAATAGGCCATCTTAATTATTTTTTATTAATTATTATTTTAATTGCAAATATTTATGGTATACAGTCTGAATTTGATACATGTTTACAATGTATAATATATAAATCAGAGAAATTAGCACTTTATCTCCTTAAACATTTCATCTTCATATTTTTATAAAAAATGATTGTTTTCTATTTTAGAAAAAATAGTTATGTAAAAAACATTATCTCGGACATTTGTTTATATTTATGAGAGATTCTGCATACCTACTGTGTAAGCAAATTTATTTTTCCTTTTACTTAACTTTCTTATGGGTACCAATTGTGAACAAATTCAGTTCACTGGATAAATTATAAGTTTATAAGTGGAGACACTAAAAGTCTAGAAGTCAAGTAAATAAAAGCCTAACACACTCTGAAACCCCAAATAAAGAATAAAAAATAGGAGAGAACATTTCCATTATTTTCCTTTGGCTCTTTTCTCCCTCTTTTCACTTCATCATCATTGATTTTTTGTCCTTTTTTCATTTATAGTAAATAATATATTTTTGCTCTGTATTTTTCCTGGTGATAATCTACCTTTGCAAAGAAAGAAAGGAAGAAGGAAAGAAAAAAGAACGGAAAGAAAGAAGGAAATGGAAAGGCAAGACAAGACAAGGAAAAAAGTAAGACTACAAGAGCTACTTTGCTAATCTGCTCCATGGAGATTTTATATTTTTGAGAAGTTGTTGTCTTAAAAATATTCCACATACACAAAGGAAAATCACTGAGTTATGCCTACCCCTGCCTTTCCTCATCTGCCTCTAGAATCCTAAGTGGAAAATCATAGACATTAACACTAATAACCTACGTTGTATGAAGGCAAGGAGAAGGGTAAATTCTGGGAAGAAGAAAAACATTTCAGGATACAGCAGATGGAGGTGTTTCCTGAGAAGGCTAAGTGAAGCCTCCATGTGTATCCCCACTCAGCCACAAGGAGCATCACCTCCTGCTCCCTGTCCAGTGGGAAACCACGACTTTTCTCTGCTCACAGATATGAGAAGATCACTAATCGTACAGAACCAGAAAGGGAAAACCAAGTATAAGAGAAAAGACAGTCAACAGATACCAACACTGAGATGACACTGATGTTGGAGTTCTCAGATGAAGACTTTGAAATGGTCATCAGCATAATATTTTAAGGAGCTATACAAACAGGCCTCATATATATAAAATAATAGTCTCAGCAAAGAAACAAAAAAATATAGGAAATACAAATTTTAAAACTGAAAAAATATAGTAACCAAAGGAAAACGTGTACACACATACACACACGCGCCCCCCCGCCAAAGTAATTACTGATGAGCTCAAGAGAAGCATGAAGAGAAGAATCAGTGAACTTGAAGATTAAAAAGTAAATAAATTAAAGTTACCCAACCTGTACTTCAAAGAGAAAATAAATGGAAAAAACCGAAGAAATCCTAGGGTACATTGAGATGATAACAAAAGATAACATTTGGATTGTCATAATTCCTGAAGGAAAGAAAAAGGAATGTGGGGCTGAAAAAGTATTAGACCAAATAATAGCTGAATATTTCCTATCTTTGGCAAATGACATAAACATAAGGATTTATGAAGCTGAGTAAAGTTTGAACAGGATCACCCAAAAAAATCCTGGCTAAGAGACATCATGGTAAAACGTTGAAAACTCAAGTACAAGGAAAGACTTAAAAAACAATAAGACAGAATGACACTATTGGGGAAAGGAATTTAGATGGCAGAGGATTTCCTATGAGAAACCACAGAAGTCAGCCTGAAGTGCTGCATTTTTCCAGAGCTGAAAGAAAATGCCTGTCAACCAGGTTTCTCTGTCTACTAAAAATGTCCCCTAATAACAAAGGGAAATTAAATCATTCTCAGATAAAGAAAAGTCAAGAATATTTGCTTCCAGCAAACCTACCATAAAATAATGGTTAAATTTTCTCTAAACAGAAGGGATACAATGCAGAAAAATATACAGGAAGGAAAAGACAATGGAAAGAGCAAAAATATGGGTCACTACAACTGGTATTTCTTCATCTCTCGAGTTTTCTAAATTAAATTTGGTTGTCCTCAATGTGATGCAGTTCTCAATGTGTGTGCAAGAAATACCTAAGGCAATTATATTGTGAATAAGTTACAGCAAAGGGACTTGAAGGGAATTAAAATGTCTAAATGTCATGTGAACTGGTAAATTATCAATACCATAAATAGGAAGTTATGTACATATAATGTAATGCCTGGAGAACCATTGAAAAGTTACACACAGAGGCACTAAACATCATTGCTGATATTCAGGGTAGAATTCTAAAAAAGGTTAAGACCAAAACAAAATAAATTAATAAATACAACCACTGAAAATTATTCAAAGAACATTTAATAGGATAAAAATTATTCATGCATTATTGGAAATTAATAGTTACATTGTTTTCTTCCTCAAATCCAGTTGAAATATGGCTGCATAGAGTAAGTGGTTTTGTTTATTTGTTTGCTTTTGTTTTGCTCTTTTTTTTTCTAACTGAAATGGGAAAAGGAGTAGGTAATTTTGGAACAGAGACCACTTGGAGATAGAGGATTAGCTTATAGGGAGTTGTTGGAACCAATGGCTTAGAAAATGGAGGAACTGAGTCAGGAAAATTAAGGGATAGAAAAGGAGAACACAAAAATGTAAACAAGGGAATTTATTCTAAATTGTAAGGAAGCTTCCTCTCCTGTTTCTTCTCTCTTTTTTTTTGGTACTGGGTGTGGAACTCGGGTCCTTGCGCTTGCGCAGCAGGCAGCGAAACCACTGAGCTAAATCCCCGGCCCCTTCTTCTGTAATTATCACCAATATCTTTGTGCCATTTATTCTCTGGTTTAAAAATTCCAAAGCCAAGTAGATCATTATGGCAGGTCTTGTCATGAAAACATTACTATTTTTTATTTTATTTTACTGTAATTTCTTACCTAAATAAATAGCTTTTGAATTCCGAAAGACAGCCTACTGATTGTCTATTGGACCAGATTCTCTGACTCCTGGAAATGGCTTTGTGTTGTGCTGAAGTTGATTTTCAGCACTAATGTTCAGAGGCTATCACAGCATTTATTAGTGAACAGTGAGTGACTATTTTGTTTAATACACCATAATAGAAATTTCAGGTATAGATTCTCTTCACATACCAATTCAATAGCTACACGATTTTTTTAAATGTATTAATAGGAAAATCAAGTCTTAATCTTGGGATCCAAGGTTTTGAGGTAGAGAGCACCCTTTGTAATAGATAAAGGGAACTCTTCTGTAGGTTAAATGTAAAGAAAGGGTAGTAAAAACACACACACACACACAAACAACACATACAAACACACACAGATGTGCACAAACTCCTCCTGAAGAAGAAAATTCTTTTTAAAATAAATGCCCAAACCATTGCCCAAAAAACACTTCTGTTTTGATTAAAGTATACAAAGGCAGAAAATAGCTGTCCTTTCTCTTTTGTTTTCCTTCCTTCTTCTCTCTCTCTCCCCTTCTTTAGTTCTCTTTCCATAACTCCTCCTCCTCCCTCCTTCTTTCCTCTCTTTCTCCTCAGTCCCTGCCTCCATCCTTTCTTACTCTTCCTTTTTTTCTTTCAAGAGAAAGGAGGTGACAACATTTTTGAAGCTGCTTTTTTAGATCCTTGGCCAGATATGTGTGTGTGTGTGTGTGTGTGTGTGTGTGTGTGTGTGTAACTCAACAGGTATCTTCTTGGTCAAAATCAGCTGAAAAGGGACTGTTGGTGCATAGTATAATAAGTCTGTTTATATTTGAAAGCCACTTAATTATCAAGCATCATTTTAAATTATTGTCCTTTATTATTTGTCCAGTATCTTTTACTAAAATACCAGAAATAACTTTTCTGAATTAGTTTTCATGTGACTAATCTTCTTTGTATCCATAGGATTACTACTTTTTTATTTTAATCTGGCTTCTCTATTTGAATACCAAAGTGCAAGAATGAAAAGTAATAAAGTAAGAAAAAAGTGGAATATAAAATATTATTGCTCTTTGCGGCCTTAGAGTCATTTAACAAAACACATTTTTAGAGTGTAAGATTACTATGAAACTCGCTAAATGAATTTCTTTAGAACATAAACAAGTCTTTTGTCCCACATGTCTGGGAAGCCCAAATATGTAATTAGTCAATTCCATGTAGTTTCAAAATGGGAACCTTTCAAACTGAATAGAAGAGAGGCGTTTTTATGAATAATGAGTATGTGCAATTTTGGTTTCATTCAGCATATCACCAACCCCAGAGAAGCAGTCCCAGGGTGGACCCTTGCATTTTCACTAATTAACTCTTTAGGCTCCAGTGTCATGTTGGCTTTTGATCAAGTTTGTGATTAAAAAAGGAACAAGTTATTCAGTGTTTATGCAAGAAACTATGCATCTTCACAAAAGGGATTTGGTTTTGTTTTGAAATGAATTATTCAGAGATGAACTGTCCATATTATCTTTCACCATATTGTCTTTGAATGTTCTCAGACATTCAGGCCACAACGTAGATAAAGTTATTGGCAAGGTATTCAAGCTTTTCAACTATGTACATTGTATGTACCAGTAATGATTTTCATACATTTTGAACAAGTTGAATTGATTCACACAAATCCTAAAGAAATGTGGTGAATATAGTTGACCGCAGTTTGCATTACTGTAAAAAATATCTCAGATGGTGAATTTG
Source organism: Heterocephalus glaber (assembly GCF_053883595.1). Lineage (NCBI taxonomy): Eukaryota > Metazoa > Chordata > Mammalia > Rodentia > Bathyergidae > Heterocephalus > Heterocephalus glaber. Next base: position 36,119,158 of record NW_028258143.1, on the reverse strand, counting down.
TAAAAAGAAAAAGGTTATTTTGCTTTGTTTTGGACACTCCAGTCCATTGCTGTTCACTTTGTTGTTTTTAGGCCTCAAGGAAGGCAGCAAGTCATGGCAGGGAGCATTGGGCAGAGCCAATAACTGCTCACCTCATGAGCTGTGGACTGGAAAAGAAAGGCAAAGGATGGCCTAGGATAGGATTTCACTATCTCCTACCAGGATACTCCTCAATGACTGGAAGGTCTCTGACTAGGTTCTACCTCTTAAAGTTTCCCTCACCTTCCAATAGTGCCAGGCCAGGGACTGGTTAACACATGGGTGTTCGGGAGATATTCAGAACCAAACTGTATAGAGCAATGACCTTTTGAAAATTAAGGGATATTGTTACAGGAGAAAACTATGGTAAGGGTAAGAAATGGTGAGAGAATAATAGTTAAAGACTCTGGTGAATTATCATATTACATATTAGTGCTTCCCATAAAAAGATATTTATATAAAATTATATCTTTCAAATATGAAATTTTAAGAGAAAAATAATGTTGATGGCATTCTAATGGCTTGTCAAAGTTGAAGAAATGGATCAAAAGATTCTATCAAAGTCCATCTTACAAGGTTCTATGCATACTATTTTGTACATGCGGAAGTATAGGTTTGGTTTTGCTTGTTGATATGAAGTTTCCTAAGAACTGCTAGTAGGGATTTTTCTTTCCTCATGCCAATGTACTTATAACAATTCTCCTCACCCACACTCCACCTAATGAGATGTCATGTTATGAATATGATTTATGAATATGATTTGAGTAGTTTCCATGTCAAGTGAAGTAGAAAATAAGCGAATATGTGACTCAGTAATAAAGAATTCACTTTGCTATCCAGTCTTAGGTTTAAAATGTTGAAATAAGTTCTGCAGGACTCCTGTGCTTTCGCTGTGGCTGTTGTCACCTGCGGCATGTGGTCCTGACACACTGTAGCTGCTGAGTTAGCAAGTGCATGGCTGCATCTCTGCTCACCCAACATCACCTGGTAATATCCTTGAGGACAGTGCTTGGTTTCTCATTCTTCACCTTCTTCAGCTACTGTAGGGAGTTTTCTTTGTGGTTTCAAAAATTAAAGCATGTTCTTTCTCTTAGGACAATCTTGATGAGTTAGAAGAGTAATCAGAACTATGACAAATAGTGTCTCTGCTAGAATATACCACAGATATAAGTAGATGTTCCTTTCTCTTCCTTGCATCGAAGTTGGCATTCATTTAGTAAAAGTAAAACCACAACACATATCTGATTTTTTAAAGTCACCATAGTATGCAAAGAAATGGTAAAAATGTAAATATTCTTGAAGCAGCATTAATTAGCTTTAAATAATAATGAAATTTGTTTAGCAGTCATTAGTATGTGCAAAGAAATGGTTTAGACAAAGATATTTCAGTTGAGACTTGCTCAACTCCCTGATAATAGATGTAAAGTTAAATAAAGCACTGGTGCGTGTCTCATTTGGAATGAACAAAAGTAAAAGAACTGGAAAAAAAACTTAATGCAATTAAGCTTATTAAAATGTTGTGTCACCCTCCTGTGTTAAGATCATTTGCTCAAAGAAAAAAGATACTAACCTGCAAAGAGCATTGGTTTGATAAATATTTATTGAAATATAATGTCTCATTTGATAGGGGTATCTCTCAGCCATGCTCAGCATTTTAAAGTTTCTAGTGGCAGCCAAATGACTTTGCTCTAGAAACGGCAGGAGAACTCTAATTGCCCAGCCAAAGCTGGAATGTGTTCAGTAGCATTGTACCCCATGTTTATCAGTTGCAAGTAATGTCAAGAGGTAAGATGTTTGATAAGGGAGATATGATTTCTCATCTATGAAATGCTATTCTCATTTGTACCTTTGGGGATTGTAGCTGTCAAAAGGGGGGAAAAACAGCCACATTGACAAAAGAAAATCTTTATCCAAAGAGGACAATGAAAATGTCTACCTAATCTATGTTTTAAAGAAAATGTTGTAAACCTTGACTAAAAAATAAAAGCACCTCATCCTTTTTAGTAAACCACAAATAGACTGCTGTAATGAGCACTGGGAATTCTGTTGAACAGGACTGTACTGGCCACTCAGATGAGGTCAGTGGACTGAGAGGTTTTGGGGGTGACATTGTATGGAGAAACCATTGGCTTCTCTTTTCTTTTAGTCTCCAGTCCAAAGATGGTAGTTCTCCAGGTAGCCCTGGAAGGTCTTCCAACTCTCTGTTTGCTATTCTCATAGAAAACCTTTGACTATGTTCTGTCACAGGTAAAGCATTTTATTTTATATTTGTAAACTGATGTTATACTGACAATAGTAGAAAAAAGAGTGTGAAATTTTTATATAGGTAGTTAACACATTTTAGTTTTATAATTAGTCATAATTAAATGTATTTTGTCCCAACTATAATTAATATTTTATAACATAGAAGAGCAGAATTTAAATAACTAATTTAAAAAAAATAGACTCGATATTTGAACCACTCAGAAAGTAGTGGCCTATTTAATTGTTTGTGGATAATTATGTTTTTTTCTAATTTAAAAATTTTATTAATAATATAAAAGACCTCCTAGGCTAACATCTATTTATTTTTAGGACTTCTTGGCAGTTAATTGTAAATATAGAATTAACTAACAATTCAATAACATAAATAGATTAGACTTAAAGTAAGAAGGGTTCTTTCAGTTATCATCCAATTAATAATATAAGGGCTTTACAATTTTATTTTTAACTCTTTGCTACAGTTTTGAAGATAAGCTCTGTTGGCAATGATGGTAAATAAAGCATTTTAACTGGTGTGGGTTTGTTGCAAAGAACAACCTCATAGTAGTTTCATGTTGGAATTGTGTATGTGCTTGTAAGAGTGTATGTGGACTACATGTGAGTGTAGGTATGTGCACGTATGTGCATGAGAGACAGATGAAACCATTCCCATCAGTTGCCTTTTGAATAGCACTTTTTTCTAGCAATTAGCACTCGTAGAGTAGAAACACAAAACAAACCATAGAATGCCAAAAGAGGAAGAAATATTCCTTATTTTATGAATAAATATTCCAGTGACAGAATTACTGAGCAGTTAAGAGATATTTTCTTATTTTTATCTCCAGAAGTACTGAGTGTTTTAGTGAAATATGGTATATCCATAGCATGGGGTCTTCTCAGTCCTTGGAGCTCCTCTTTCGATTTACATTTGCCTATAAGTACATAAGCCATAAATGTTAAATTATTAATGAAATAAAAGATTGCATCAGATCATGTCTTTGACTAAGACATGACCCTTAAACAAACTTATTAATTGAATGGGGGGCTCTCAAAGAACTAGATCCTCCTAAGAAATCATTCACTCCTGAGAGAAAAGCAAGAACATCTATAAGCTGTGGTAAGTTTTTAGTTTATGAATAAATCTTGTTTAGGGTATGAAGGAGTAACTTAATGAAAAAGTTAACACAGCTTTTTTATTTCCTTCCAGGGACTCTCTCTGAGCATACTGTAATTGGGCAAATGATCAAGTACCTTAAAGATATTTTATTTCTTCCCTTTAATAAAATACTTTAAGCAATAAATATGATAAATTCATCTGCTTATTCCCATCCTACAGTCAACCTCCAAGAACTGATGTTTTTTAAATCAGTGCTTACAATAGCAGTGAAGTCTATATCTGACATACAATTGGGAGAGGCTTCCAACAGAGGCCTAGGACGTGTGGCTAGGAATAGCACTGTACTGGACCTAGGAGGTTAAAATAACTTCACAGGGCATGGGGTTGGGAACTCACGGATGAACAAATAACTCTCTGAAAGTGTTTTAGGGATTACATAAGAAGAATGGAGCCCAGCTGTTTTATATTCTATGAAGACCAGACAAGAAGGAATGGACTGAACTTGAGGGAAGAATTGACAAAGAAGGTCCTTAAGCCCTGGGAGCGCTTATGAAAGGAGTTCCTGTACTTGTCCCTTCATGCACACATGCACACTCAGCTGTTCATCTCAGAGATGGAGACCAGGCTGCAAGATATTTGAGGACCTTCACAGTTTTATAGAAATTTGCAAACTAATTGAATTTTGATGAACTATTCTTTCTTTGCAAACCCATGCTCTTAAAGTTCTTTCAAAATGGGCAGGATATGCATGGTTTCAGTGGTAAGACAGTCTTCAGAAGCTTGTTACTTTCTCCTGTTTTTAGCCAAAGAGAGTTTACAGTTAATAGGCAGACATCTGGTCATTTGCAATTAGGTGCCTGACTGACTCATTTATTCATTTTCTTCTAAAACATTAACTGAGTGACTATTTACCTGATATAGTTGGGCTAATTTCAGTGGAAAAAACCCCCCAAAATTACCTGTAAGTTTGTACATGGATATATGTTTTGATAAATTCAGATTATTTCTCTTTTGTATACAGCTTTATCTCTTAGTCTCAGTTGCTGTAGATAAGACTGGAAATAGATGAGCATTTAGGGTTATATTATGTATATAATTTTGTATTCTAATTTTTAACATATTTTAAAAAGTGTTATCTGTTTCACCAAACTGACACTGAAAAGAACATTTTTACCTGGCGGGTAGGAATTAATTCTTTCTTAATTTCTGTTAGAAATTAAGCTGCTCTCAATTTTTCATTACAATGAATTCTTTTTTTTTTTTTTTTTTGGTACTGGGGATTGAACTTGGGTCCTTGAACTTGTGGGGCAGGCGGCAGAACCACTGAGCAAAATCCCTGGCCCCATTAAAATGAATTCTTTTTTTTTTTTTTGTACCAGGATCGAGCTCAGGATCACTGAGCTAAATCCCCAGCCCTACAATTAATTCTTTACAATAAAAATTAGAAGGAGAGTTACTAAGCCAAAGTGTAGAAACATGTTTAATGTTCATATTGCTGCTAGGTTTCTGACCAGAAATTTCATCAAGATTATACAAAAATGTCTTTTTCAGTGTACCTTCACCAGTATAAACTATTAATGGAACTTGACAGAAATTAAGCAGTTTGAAATAATATTAAATCCTTTATAATTTGAATAATACTGATGAGATTATATATGTATACATCATAAGTATATGGGACTGCCTCTCAAATATTTTAATTAAACAAATCCTTGGAAAATGTTTTTGATTTCACATACTCATATTCACTCACTAATTTATGAATATTAATGAGGTATTCAATAAGTTCCTACTATGTGCCAGGCTGTCACCTCTATTAAAATAGTTGTTTTTTTTTTTTTCAGGACATTAGAATTTCTTGCCTTGTTTGCTGTATCAGTTTTGTTTGTGTTCTCCCAGAATCTAATCTTTTTCACATTCACCACTGTGCTGGGTAATTTTATGTGTCAACTTGATCAAGACACAGGGTGTCAGATATTTGTAATGATGCTTTTGGAGGGGATTAACATTTAAATAGGTAGACTAAATAAACCAGTTAGACTGAGTAAAGTAAGTACATTTACTAGTAGGAATGGGCCTCATCCAATCAGGTGGAGGTCAGAACAGAACAAAATATTGACCTTTCTCAAAGTAAAGGAGAATTTCTGACTGATTATTTTTGGACTGGAACTATACCAGTGATTCTCCTAGGTCTCCAGCTTGCTGGATTGCGTTGGATCTTGGGATTGGTCATAATCGAATGAGCCAATTCCTCATTATCCACCCCCCCCACATACACGTACACTGTTGATTCTGCTTCTCTAGAGAACCCTAACACACCCATTATAGTTACCAATGATTTAGTAAGTTTTTGTGGTAATATCCCCCAAACTCCTCCTTACTATGGTTTCTTTCATGATTTGGTTCCTGCTTTTCTGTCCAGTCTTACTTCTTTACCCATGTCCATCACTGACCGCATACCGTGCTGTGCAATTTGTTTCCTTGAACACTCTGCTTTATCATCTCCCTCGGCCACCTCTCATGCTGTCCCAGCTTCTTACTCACAATCTTACCCTCCTTTCTCTGCCTCATTCAGTTTTAGGTTCCAGTTTGGATATAATATCTTTGAGGAAATTCTTTAAATCCCTTAAATCTAGTTAAGGTCCCCACCTATTTTCCCCATAGTAGAACTTGTGATGCACCACGACTGGCTCTTTCCTTCCTTGTCTCTCCTAATGGCATGAAGAGCCATGAGGCAAGAATGTGTCTCCCCTTTCAGTTTGGGACTCAGCTTCTATTACAGTGTCTGGCATAGTCTAGGCTCATAATAGCACTTGTGGAATAAATAAATGAAAGCATTTCATGGGATTTTAGTGTTTCTTTTATTAGCTATATAAAATCATTGAAGTTGCAGACCAATTATTTTTGATGAATTTAGTAACTGTTTTGACAGTCATGCTGTTGACACTCTTCACCATATTAGACAAATATAACTCATAACTCCCCTCCTCATCTAGGGAATGGGTTATTTTAATACAGAGATATATTGCATACTGCCTTGCCAGGGAGACCTTTCCTATAAACCAGGGCTCTGTGGTTCTCAACTGGGGGAAGATTTGCCTTCCAGAGGACATTTATCAATGTCCTGAGGAGTTCTGATTGCTATGGCTGCAGAGTACAGGAGGGGGAGTTTCTGCTCACTAAAGAGTAGACTCTAGGGATTCCCACACAGTGTGGGCTCCATAACAAAGTCTCATTAGGTCCAGAATGTCTATATGACTGAAATCGAGAAAATGTAGTCTATATAAATTCAGAGAAAATTTAAGGAAGAGCAAGCTGTCCCACGTGATAGTCATGGTATAGTTAGTCACCTGACAGCAGTGCTCTTCCCATTTTCTTGCATATTATCTGACCACAGAAGGAAAAACAAAGGAAAAGGAACGAGGCAGCCAAATGATATGCTGAATTACTGCATGGGAGCTGTTTTGGTACTGTATTTTAACTCATTAACATTTAAAAACTGTTATGCAGCAGAAAAATAATTATGTCCTTTTAACTGTTGAAACAGAATCCATTTTTCCAAGCGTACTTTTTTAGGGGCATATTGCTGAAACACCAACTATTTTACAAGTACAGTAATCACATTGCTGTTGAGTTTATTGTGTTTTGCTAAGGGACACTTTATAGTGTGGAAAAATACATTTTAAGGTAATTCTTTTGGGCCCAGTTACGGGAAAGAATAGCAGTGTGCTATATTTTTGTAAGTGAATCGTTAGCTTCATGGTGACCCCCTCTGGCAGATGGAAGGTGTGGTGTGGGTGGTTTCCCAAGAATTCAGTATCTGAGTGCTTGACCTTCACATGAAAGGATAGGATGCTAAGGAAGGAAAGGGTAAATGGAGAGAACCTAAGGCCCTCTAAAGGCTGCAGTCCCGTTTTAGTGAGTAATTTATTGTGTTCATGATTGGGAGTTCTGTTGTGGCCTTTGTTTTTGTCTCCATTGCCCTTTAAAGCCTTGGTTTTTGACTTGGTTTTACAGATTTATATGTCTACATGTGGAATTTTGAGGGTTTTCTGAATCCCTCAGATATAGGAAAGATAATCATCTGTACACACGCATGTAAGATATCTGATGCAAAATCATGTTCATTGATTTTCAAAAGGACCAGGATAGAAAAAATTGAAGAAGGAGTCCCTTTGAAAATATACATTATTACTGCAAGTGGGATTTTTAAGTTTGTGAAGCCTTACAAGAAGGTGGAGCATATTTAAAGTGGAGTTGCCAATGACTAAGCAGAGAGTCAACAGCAGTTCCTCAGTTTGTACACCTGGTATGAGATGTCTGGGACCTAAGACCGGTGTCCCTTTTATTTTATCTCTACACAATTTGACTGGAAAAGTCACAACCTACACTAATAGGTGACTTCACATTTCTGCCTCTCTGGTTTGCCAATGATGACTTGTAACTCTTTATTCACCCGACCTTACCTTCATCTGACTTTACAGCCCTGAAAATAATCTGTTTTCAATTCAAATATATCTTCCTGAGATGAGACTTAATGTAGTTTCTAATTAAATATAAGGAAAATGTACATAAAATAAAAAAGAGAGCAGTGCGGTTTCATGTGTTCTTTCTACATGAGAATATCTCATCCAGTTTTGATCACACTGATGGCCTTGGGCTCATTTAGATGCTCCTGGGAGGGTTCAAGTTGGCCTCCTTTGTTTCATGGGGCCAGGTGCACTGCCTTTTCTTCACATCACTCTATGACTTTGCAACAATGTCTCCTCTAGCTTACTTTGGAAACATGCAAATTTGCTTTCTTCTGTTAAATAATTCAGCAAAACCGTGGACTTGCACTAATCCCTGATTTCCCTTTCTTTAGAAGTTGGCACTTGTGTTGGACTCTGTATTCTTGTGCCATTTGTAGAGTGACATACATAGGACTGCTGTGGGGGTGGGGCAAGACAGCACGTACCATTGTGTTATTAATATATTTTCCTGTCCTCGACATTTCTGTGTTCTTGAGAGAGGATTATGTGCTTTAAGTTTGTATAGTGGCACTTCATTGAGGGCTCCTGGACTCATAAATAGGTAAACTAAGATCACTAAAATAATAAAAGGGGGCAAACATTTTAAAAAATTGACTATGGAAAGCTCCCAAAGCAAATATATTTTGAAATGGATGTGAGTTATACTGTACTATGAGTTGTATTCATTTTAGATTTGAGATACTTATTTGGCATTATATTCAGGGATGTTTTTCTTTATATTAGACTGTGATTGTAAGGCATGGGTTTATAATATTTAATCTGTGAAGAAACTTTAAAAATATAAATATTAAATGATAGTGGTTGTATAGTACTGTATTTCCCTAAATACCTTGTTGAGATTTCTCCTGATGATATGAGAAAATATAGTACCATATCTTTCAATGGTATAACATGAAACTCAGAGTTAAGTGTGGTTCACAACTTGAATACGATTTTTTTTTTAGTTTTAATATATTTAAAAAATCCTTCTTTTTGCTCATAAGGGCCATGATTCAGGAAAATTTATGGCTCATGTAAAGTATGAGAATATTTTTGCATTTAAAAGTGACTTTTGCTTAGGACAACACTGGAGTTCTGTAGGAGACTTAGCTCTGGCAGGTGTTGGGTGCTGGGGAACAGTGTTTACCCAGGTCAGCCCTGGATCAATCAAGTCAGCTAACAAGTCTAAGTCTCCACAGCATCCTGGCCTTCTACTGGGCAGTGTACCAACTTGGTTAAGTAAATATAATGGACGCCATGCTAATTTATCTGCTTAAAATTACAGAATACCTTTTTGAGGCATAGTTTACATCATCAGTAAAAGTAGTGTACCAATAACATATTAATATAATCAAATTGCAGCAATAGTAGTAGCTCTTACAGTCTTATACTGAAGTTTAAATTTATAAAATAATACATTCTTTCTAGAGTTTTACCTATTTTATCTTCCAGCAGATTTAGTGCTTCTGTTTTAACATTTAGATCTTTGATTGACTTTGATTTTAGTTTAATACATGATATGTGGGTCTATATTCAACCTTCAGTGACACGTGCATATGCATGTTTATGGCAGCATAATTCGTAATAGCTAAATCTTGAAAGTGGCCTATATCATCAACAGATAATGAATAAAGAAAATGTGGTATTTATATACAGTGCAGTACTACCGAGCCATAAAGAAGGATAAACTTGAGTCACTGGTAGGAAAATGAGTGCATCTTGAGATCATAATGTTATGTGAAATAAAACAGACACACAAACTTAAATATTGCATAGTTTCTTTTATATACAAACCTAAATTGTAAACAAAGAGCAAAATAAAAGATAATCATAAGTAGGGAGATAGATTTTGTTTAATAGGGAAGATTATCAAGAGATGGAGGAAGAAGGAAGGGAGTGAAAGGAGATTAAAAAATAATTAAGATGTGTTATGTACATGTACTCGCTCCTCACAAGGAATGTAATCATTGCAAACATGTACTAATAAAAAATAAAAACAAACGAAAGAATACATTCTTTCAAACTGTATTGCCTTTAAATTATTACCGCCTCAGAAAAGCCCTTTTGAAGTTCTCATTGTTAATGTTTTAATTTTAGTAAAGTTTCTAAATATTTACTGAATGCTTACTATGTTATATTTGTTACACAGTAGCATGTGGAACTTGTGTTCTCACAGCTTATAAGGGGACAATGAAAACATGCACCATGAAAAGCTAAATAAAGTAGCATTTTTGTTGACAGTCTGTAAGATGACAATGGGAGAAATGTGACAAATCAAGTAATGATTAGCTGCAATACTATCTCAAAAGAAGTACAAAAAGCTTTAGGCTATGGTGGAGGAGGCAGGATTTGAGTTTACTTTTGAAGTACGTATGAATGTTCAAGAGGTGAAGTAGAGAAGAGTGGTCTCTCTAGTTTTAGAAAAGCTTGACCAAATGATGTTGTGCAATGTGGTTGGAAGACAGTACAGAAAGGACTTCCACTGTGGTGAAAACGTTGTGAAGTTACTCCAATTGAGGTAGGCTGGGCTCCAACTGTAGAAGAGATTAACTGACAGGCTATTGAATTTCTATTTTAGCTTCTATTCAATTCTGAGCCACGGAAGATTTTTCAAGTTTTCTATGCCCAGTTGTCCTCCTCTGGTAACCTTATACATTTCACTATCTCCTTTTGGATTGCAATGTAGGTGCAGAGAAAAGACAAAAATCGCTAAGGTAAATGAGGTTAGATCCCTCTCTCAGCAAGAAACAACAAAATTACTTTTTCGCAATCTAAAACAGGTTGATAGCATGTCCTTCCCTGGAAAGAGGTAACTATGGGTATGCTTTCCTCTGCAATCACTGTCTAAATGTATCGCTCAGATCACCAAGGTCTCTTGTGTGCCTAGTGCTGGTCCAGGTGTTTGTTTTATCTCACAGTTAGCTACTCATTGCACCTGCCATCAATCACTGGTCATGGTTGTGTCTCTTAATTGCCATTTAAGGGTCTTCTGAAAGTGACACACACACACACACACACACACACACACATTTTCTCTCTCCTTTTAAATTATAGCTGAAAACTCTTGTTTAGGACCTGAAAAGGATGCTCACTATAGACTATTAAAATTTTTTTTAGAGTTCCCTCCTAATTCGAGAGTAGAGAATTATTGTACAGTGTTGCTTGGGATTTTAATTACACTTCTAAGAATTTAGATATATATTCTCAAAATAGGAGAATTAGTATTTTTAATGATAGGGGTCAGATGATCTTTTTAATATCTGAGTTTTCAAAAAATAAGAAGGTAGATCCTACAGTTTATATTCATAGTCTGATACATATAAAATTCCTTCAAAGCAAATTTCTAGAATGACCCTCCCATCTATCTGCAGTTTTAAGAGGATTTAGAAGAGCTTTTGATCTCTTTGAGCTGACATACTAGAAACAGCCAGCTTATCCCAGACTGATCTCCTAGCCTGGTTTCTTTAGTTGATTTTCTTTTCTGCAATTCAGATATTCACTCAGTATATATTTTTAAATTCAGCTCTATGTAAGGCACAATACTAAGGACTGTCTGTATCATACTGCACAAGAGCAACACAGCCGATATTCCCATGGAACTTGTGTTTCACTGTAAGCAATTTGCCCAAACAATACTGAAAGTAAACAAAAAGACAACCGTGCAGACATAAAACACACAAAGACATAAAAAATAATTAAAAAATGCTAATACAGCTAATGAAGGCTTAGCAACACAAAAGGAAATTGTTGATAGAGATCTCGTGTGTCAATGCTTGAGATAATTTGTACATTGAAAATTATATGTTATTTGGCCTCCTTGTTATGCTAGGCTGGTTTGTGGTGACACATGAACTCAACATTTCTTAGGTTCAGTATAGTAGAAATTTCTGTCTAGCTCCAGCAATGGTTTTGGGCAGTGTTCAGGTTGGCAGGATAACACTGTTCTTTGCAGCCATCCCGGAACCTGGGCTTATTCAACATTGTGGCTTTTCATCCCCTACAGTAGGATTTCTTACTCTTGGCATGACTGACATTGTTTTGAGGGACTGTGCTATGCATTGTAGGATGTTGCACAACATTTTAGCTTTTATTCACTAAAAGCCAGTAGCATTCTTCAGTTATGGCAATCAAAAATACTTCAGTTGTTCCTAGATGTTATCAGGGGGAGAAATATCCTCTGTAGTGTCTCATTGCTGTTGGCATTCAGCAAAGAGGATGTAAATAGTGTAGAAGATTTGACCCACTCTCACCCAAGCTCACATCTTAAAATGGCAGACATCTCTTCCACTCATGTTCTTTTGTAGAAAACTAAGTCATCTAGACATGTCCAACTTCAAGGGTGCTGGGAAATATGGCCTAATCTTGTGCCCAGTTACAATCTTATTATGGAAAGAAAATATCCAGATTTTGGTGGACTGCTAGTGGCCTCTTACACATGTTCAAGAAACTAAAAACTATAATTTTCTCATAGCTTGGGAACCATTAAACCCTTGTGCTAGCTTGTTAGGCTTGTGGTATACTTGAGTTGTATTTGGTGAAAGAGTAGCCCAAACTGTGGATTATTCTTTGGTCCCATTTTTTTTTCTGTTGGTGGACAGAGTCAGCTATAAGCTACAGGCTTAGTTAAAGTCACCACAATCCTGAGAAAGCTCTCCAAAGTGTGTAATATGGCACTCGCACATTGATTAAATTTTACTTTGAATGTGTCTGGTTTTAACTACTGCATTTTTAAAGGTATGTGGAGAAACCAATACTTGCCTAGAGGAAAACAACAAAAATCATTACAGGGAAAGGAAATAGGCCCTCCAAAGAAGATTAAAAGATCTTTGGATATTTAGCTAGTAAACATCTCTTATTATATAAAGGAGTTTTATTTTCTTAAAGATGAAGATGTAAAATTATTCCTCATGGAAAAATAAAATATAATACTTATGCAACTATTAGAGTAGGTAATTTTAAAATTTAGTTTGAAGAATTTAAACTCTGTGGCAATAAAATACTAGAGTAGATTATGTCTGAGAATTTTAGTGTATTTTTTCCCCTAGAATTTTGAAGGGGAGAGAGAGAGAGAGAGAGGAAGAGAGAGAATGAATATTTGATGGTATGTTTAGCTATTCACGAAGGGAAGAGAAGACCTGGCCAGATAGGTGACTCTTCAGAGTTCCTTTCTACATTTCCAGTCTGAATATGGCACACATGTGTTCAGATGAGGTAATATCTCCATCATTTTGGAAAGTTCACTACTTGGAGAAAAAAGGAGTTGGATTTCCTTGCAATCATGAGGGATTTAGTGGATTTTTTTGTTTTCCAGTTTGATTGCTGGGGACTTGACTTTTCATTCAAGAAACTCCTGTAAAGGTACAGAATTTTTTAATGATAATGGAACTTGTATAATGTATTTTTCTCAAGTTGACTAAGGGACATATATCCCCAAGTAACTATTTGGTGTTTAAAAATTTTTATTTTATTTTATTTTTTCTTTTCCCTATTCAATTTTCTTATTGTTTTATACAATAAAGACAAGTTCTGCCTAAAGTAAGCTACTTGTACATTTCTAAAAAATATTTCATATCATCCTTGGTTATGCAATCATGTGGAAGAACTTTGAAATCCACCTCTGTTCCACTCAGTATATTCTTTTTGGCAGTGCTTTCCAGATCTGTTCTTTCATCTGGAACTAAGATTTTTCCTTAGAAACTGTGGCACAAACTCACCATTGCAAAACATTCATGTTTAGGGTTTAAGTTGGCACCTATCGACTCATGCCGAGTGACAGGACGTGGCAATTTAGGACAAGAAAACAATGGTACATATTGTACTACAATAGAGTTTGACATGATAGAAGCAGTTCAATGGGGCCAAATGTTATTTTTCAAGGCACCTGTTCTCTAAGGAGTCAGCACTGATTTCCCTGAAACACAGCAGCAGGTTTAGTTAAAGCAAGACATGAAGACTTAGGTTTTTCCTTACTTGAAAATATGGTAACTGCTGAGAGTCTTTAATTTCTTAATTTGCAGAAGAATGGGCACAAATAAGGCCACAGTTAAGAGTGTAAATTTCAGTAGATTAGGTTATTATTCAGGATATCAATTATCCAATAATTTAGGATCTTAACTGTAGGAAAGAAAACCATGGAGAAAAATATCATGTTAGTAGTTGGAATACACAGTAATATGAAATTACCCAGTTAAAGTGATTCATCTAAAATTCTTATTTCCCACTGTGCATGTTCTGACTATTTTCATGCATTTCAAGATCCCAGACCCTGCTCTGTATTTCCCTCTGCTCCATTTTCTTTACAGATTACCTTAGACATTGTCTCGCAAGCTCCTTCAACTTTCCTCCCTTGACATTTCTTCTATTCTCACTTCTTTATTTCCTGCCTCTTATTCTGAGGAATAAATGTTCTCCTTCTCCCCTTATTTGTGTCTTAAATGTCAGATTTATTTCATCAACTAGGACACTGGCACCTTTTTTCTTCTGTTTTCAGTTGTCTTATCCTATAGGATGGGATGTGGAAGATTAAACAAATCCCTTTTAAGGAATTCTACAAGTTACTTTGCTTTTGTTCTCATTCCCTTCTTAAAACTTTTCAACTTCTAATACCTCATCACTCAATAATTCCCTAGTCTAAGAAAGTTTCACATGGGACCAGCATTGGTTTTTAAAAAACATTGTTTCATCCTTTAATTTCATTTTCTTATAACTTTGTAAATGTATTTGCCAAAGTCTAGACCTTGCTTATCTCAATTTTTCTATTTCTTCTTACTGGCAACATCAGGCACAATCACCGCTTACCTTAAAATGTATGACTAGTACTAATGTTCTTGCCACATTTCATATATGTTATTAAAGATTCTGTTTACAAATCTCTAAATGAAGTACATTTCAAACAAATTGTACTTCTCCTGCCCCCTATCTCTTCAGTTCTGGACTCCCTCAGTTTCTGTACTCTTTCACTTGTTAAGTTCTTGAAAGCTTACATCCACTGTTTCTCTCGTATCACTATCTTTACCTCTTGGCGTATCTTCATCAAAATTAGTGCTGGTATACTGGATTTCTAAATGATCTTTCTACCTTATATATTTTTCCTTCCAACTTATTCTTCACAAGATAGCCAAATTAGATGCCTGAATTATTGTTTCATATAAAAACTTCCAATGGGCCTTCTTATTACACTGGGTGTAATTGAAAACCCTCTAACTTGGCACTGAAGGCAGCATTTCTTGCTACAATAGGAGAGAATAATGCTTTCTAAGTATCCTTAGGAGATTAAGTAACCCACCGTGAAATCAGGAAAACAAAATCTGAATTGACTGGGACTATTTAAGGTCCTTTTTATTCATATGGAGTGGTAGTTTTAATTATGCTTTGAAATATTTTATTAAACCATTCGTTATAGAATTTTATTTGAAATTGATATGTTTGGTACAGATTCTCAGTGTTTATCTGCTTAAATCAACAAGTTTTCTTACTTTTTACCTTCAACAATGATCCTATTTTTTTGCTATAGTAACTATTTAAATTCTTTTAAAAATATGAAACAAAATTTTCTTGTTGCTAGTTAGGATGGTTGTCTTTATTTTTTATTCATTAATTTTAATCATATTCATCATTGGGAATTTGTACCTTTACACGATATATCTTGGTTCCTACTTTTTCTCCATTCCCCTGCCTTCCCTTCATCCCCTCCATCCCTCCTTATCTACAAAGACTTTGTTTTCATTTTTTCCTTTTCTCATATTTATTCCTTTCCCTTCTTTCCTTTCCCTTACCTTTCCCGCTTCCCCTTCCCCTTTGGACCTTTTCTTCCTATTTCCCATTATCTATTATACCTTTTAGTCCTTATTTATACTTTCAGTTTCTCACACTAGAGAAACCATTTGGTATTTACCCAGGTGTGTCATATTTATTTACTTAAGAGTATGATCTCAATATGCATCTATTTGGCTATAAGTGTCCCTAAGTTTTCATTTTCTTTATCCTGACTCCAGTTGATGGGTAACTGGGCTGTTCCCAAGTTTTAGCTATTACAAACTGTACTGCTATGAACATGGGTGCACATATATCACTGTGATATGATTCTTTTAATTCTTTGGGGAAGATAACCAGCAGGGGAATAGCTGGGTCAAATGGGACTTCCAATCCTAGTTCTTTGAGATATCTCTATACTCATTTCCAAAGTGTTTGCACCAGTCTATACTCCCACCAACAGTGGAGAAGTGTTCCTTTACCCCACAACCCAGACAGCATTTGTTATTGGTTGATTTCATGATAGCAGATGTTCTTTCTGAAATGAAGTGGAATCTCAGCATTGTTTTCATTTGCATCTCTTTTTTTTTAATTAAATTCTTTTATTGGTACATTGTAGGTATACAACACAATTACATTTCTCATTGAGAATTGTACCTTTACATAATGCATCTTGGTTCTTATATTTTCCCCATTCCTAGCCCTCCCTTCACACCCTCCACCCTTCCCTATTTACAAAGACTTTATTTCCATTTTTTCCATTTCTCATCATTTTTCCTTTCCATTCTTTCCTTTCCCCTGCCCCTTCCACTACCCCTACCCCTTTTGACCTTTTCTTCCTATTTTACATTTTCGATTATTCATTCTAATCATTGGTACATTTTAGGTATACAATATAATGACATTCATCATTGGAAATTTGCACCTTTACATAATCTCTCTTGGTTCTTATTTTTCACTCTTGCCCAGCCCTCCCTTCAACCCCTCCATTCCTCCCTATTTACAAAGATTTTGTTCCTATTTTTCCATTTTCTCCTATTAATCCCATTCCCTTCTATCCTTTCCTCTAGCCCTCCCACTTCCTTCCCCTTTACCCCTTTTCTTCCTATTTCACATTACCTATTATACATTTAGTCCTTATTTACACTTTCAGTTTCTCAAACCAGAGAAACTATTCAGAATTTATTCATGTGTGTCCTATTTATTTCACTTAAGAGTATCGCCTCAATGTGCATCCACTTAGCTATAAATGTCTCTAATTTCTCATTTTTTATGGCTGAGTAGTACTCCATTTTATTAAAAATCCCCACATTTTCGTTATCCAGTCTCCGATTGACGGGCATTTGGGCTGTTTCCAAGTTTTAGCTATCACAAACTGTGCTGCTATGAACATAGGCACACATATATCACTGTGGTATGATTCTTTTAATTCTTTGGGGAAGATCCCCAGCAGTGGAATAGCGGGGTCATCGTTTGCATCTCTTAAGTAACCAATGATGTTGAACATCTTTTCATATGTTTGCTATTTCTATTTTTTGTGTGAGAAATGTTTGTTCATTTCAGATGTCCACTTTTTGATAGGGTCTTTAAATTTGGGAGGTCTGATTTTTTTAAAGTTCTGTACATATTCTAGGTAGTAGAGATGGTTGTTTTTATTGAAAAGAAATCCAAAGAAGAGATTATCATTTCCTTTCCAGAAGAATTAACAATGATAAAAGTAATAAATGAAACTCAGATTATAATCAGATAATATCCTCACCACTTAGAATGAATTGCAGTTTTGGTAACTGCCTTATTTGCATTTAGAAACCCACTAATCTAAAAACTGGAAAATGTTTATAGAGAATACAACATTCTGTACTGTTTATTTAAAAAGCAGGTACTTTTGGAGGTCAGCTAGAAAAGACAACATGTCATTACTTCTTCAGTGGCTTTTGTACTCTCTTACACACCAAATTTTCCAATCAGAAAAAAACTAGAAATTTAGCTTAGAAAGCAATCCTTTTCTAAATCAAATCACATGAAGTATTTAATTCACTATGCTTTTTGGTAAATGGGTTAGAGCATTTGCTTCAAACTGTCACTGTGAAAATGTACTTGTTGTATACAAAGCTGCTGATGTCACGGTTATGAATTCACATCCTGGGAGAAGTTTCCTATTGAAGCCAGAAGCCAAAGTGTATCTGATTTGGCTTGGAGGCAAAAAAACTGGATGGAGTAGTCCCTCCCCTTTACAGACTAGTGATTTGTGCGACAGTTCTGGCTTGGCAAATAGGGAAGTGTCAGAGCTAAATCAGTTTACTGTAAGGGCACTGTGTGCCAGTGTTTCTCAACTCGGTGATACCCATGTCCGGGACCATTTTCCTTCAAGTGGATACATACCAGAGCAAACATTCTCAAGGTCAGGTGTACGTGCTTTTTCTATTCCACTGCAAGGACCGTTTTCCTTGTTCAGAAAGAGGCTCAGAACTCATTCGAGCTTCAAAACAGTAAAATTGCATGAAACAAATGTGTTCAGAGAACCACTTATAACAAAATTAAAGTGAAGATGTTATGCAAGCAGTATTTTTGGGATAATAAAAAAATGGCAGGGAGAGGGTGGCAGCCCTGGTTTACCTCTGAGTACATGGTTGGCAATCTACTTGTGGGATGGCTAGATTTCTAAGGAAGTGAACAATTGAAGCAAGTAACTGTATAATTCAAGCAATATTTCCTGACTTTTCTTCAATTACAGTATTTCATGCAGCAGTAGACTTGGTGCCTGAGCCATTTAGATTATTTCTTCCTTTTAAAATTTTCTTTTAGTGGAATAAGTAAAAGTTAAATGATGTGTTTTTGTGTGTGTGATAGTATTCTTGTTATTGTTATTACTAACTGTTATTTTGCAGTTGGGCACAGCATATTTTTGAGTAAACAAGATTTAGCCACTTGATGAAGAGACCTGAACTGTCCAGATGTCTATTTTGGAATGGGAAATGTGGATTTTCCTGCCCACTATGAGACCGAGTCCCAGCTGCAGAGGGGAGGATTTTACACAGCACAAGCTTGATAAATGCCTCTGATTTCCCTGCCACTCCTCAGTAATGAGTGCTGTCTATTGTTTCCTTTCAGGTTGTGCCACTTCACATCTCTTACCTTTTCCCCCCTTCGTTTTATGTAAATTGTGTGTGGATAATGGAATGAAATGGTTTCCATGGAGCTGAACAAATATAGGTCATATTGTAAGGAACTCTCCCTCTCTAGAAGTACACAGGTGAATTTGCATATAATTTTAATTATTCAGTTTTATAAGTAGACTGAAACCGTGAACAAAGTTGAGCTTTGTGGATATAGACTCCCACTTTCCCTTACAAAATATGGTTATATAGGTAAAATAAAAAATCAAATTTCATGAAAACATTGGGGTGTAGTAGACAGAAAAAAAAACAGATGGGAAATCTGTTTTTAAAAAATACATTTTATTACCTGTTAACTGAATGATTTTATGGTTTATTTCTCTGTGAATTGACTTTAAATTTCTAAATGTTTTTATATTTTTTAAGCTTCTCTTCCACGTATTTACATGTTAGCTAATTTACTCAAATAGTGCATTCATTCATTTGATAAATAAGCTCTGAATCCAGATAGATTGAAAACTGAATCCTGGTTCTACTCCATACTTGCTTTCATTTGGTAAAGTTATTGAAACTTGCTAAAAATAAATTTCTTCATGAGTAAAATGGGACAGTCATACTACAAGGTGGTTACAATGCAGAATGGCACGTGTGTATAAATGACCTGATTCAGGGTCTGCCATTGATAGCTAGTAGAGTGGCTGGTATAACAAAATACCATAAAGCGTGTGGCTTATCAATAACAGAAATTTATTTTTATAATTCTGGTGGCTGGAAATGTCAGGATCAAGGTGCTTGTAGATTCTACTTCTGGTCCCAGTTTGCTTACTAGTTTGTAGACAGCCCTCTTCACTATGTTCTCATAGGCTTTTTTTTTTTTTTAAATAAGGGCACTAATTCCATTCATAAGGCTCTGCCCTCATGAACTAATTACTTCCCCAAAGACCTCACCTCTTAATGTCATCACCTTGGGAGTTAGCATTTCAACATACGAAATTTCCTGGGACACAAATATTCAGATCATAGCAGCAGGCAAGAGAATTCAACTTGCAGTCTTCCAGCCACAGAGAATACAGCCAATCAAGAGCATCAGTGCCTGTGATCTGAAATCCACCAGTGCATTAGCAGTGGGGCTGTGTGTGCAGGCTCCTCCCCACCAATACTGGGTGCAATAGAGATGCTAAAGCAAGTTCATTCCTGGACTGTAGGGCCCTTCTCAATGTGGCTAGTGTGACTCAAGGACACCTTGACAGCCCTATTGAAACTTCTTTGTACTTCATGGTGGTCTAGAACACTTTCCCTTGACTTCTCTTCTTTTTCACTTGTAGGCCACAGATTTGCATTTCTTCCCAAAGAGTCTCTCAGACTTTCCATCTCCATCCTCAAGTTCTATCGTAGACAATTCTCCTAATAAATTCATGGCATCTTGGTGTCTTCTTGGAGGACCCACACTAACCAAATACTCACTAATGATAGTTGTTTCAAAGATTATATTTATACTGATGATGTGTAGAGCACATTTGTGAGCTCAGTTCATGATGCAAAGCTGAATTAAACATATTTCTTTATTTCAATGACAAGTGGTGTCATAAGGCTACCAGATGGAATGTTGAAAATGTTTAGCCCTTGGAAGAGAGATGCCATAAAAATTAATGACAGAAAAAATAAAATCAAAGGACATCTTTAAAAAATGTCATTTAAAAATGCATTAAAAGTGCATTTCTAGTCTCTAATGTAACTTAGCATAATTTCTCAGGAAAATGTTTGAGAAGAAAATATGCAATGAGGGATTTACAACATGGGATTAATTTACTCTAAAATATGCTATGTATTTTGGTGGTTATTAATTCTTTTTTTTTTTTTTTTTTTTTTGGTATCAGGGATCAAACTCAGGACCTTGCACATGCAAGGCAGGCACAGTGCCTCTGAGCTAAATCCCTGGCCCTGGTGGTTACAAACACTATCAGATCTATGAGCAGGTTGGGAGTGGAAAGAGAAAGAGGCTTTGATTAAATGAGTTTCTCCCATGTATTGTGACTTTGGATCCACTATAGAACCTTATTTCTTAACTGTAAGTTTGAGCCAGATGAACAACTAAGTCCAAAACTCTCTAACTTCTGAGTTTCCCCATGGTATCATTCTAGATAGATCAATATAACAGTGATTGAAATATTGAGACAAATTTATTTTTTGGTACTGAGGATTGAACTCAGGACCTTGTGCTTGCCAGGCAGGTGTGATGCCACTGAGCTACATTCCCAGCCCAAGACAACTTATTTTATTAAAGCTTCCATAACTAAATTGACCAACTTTGGAGAGGAATTTCTGGAATAAAAATAGTTACCTTTCCTCTTCCTCTTCTGATTTCCCCGTAACAAGTAAAGATATCTATATATGTGTGTGAATGTATGTGTCTATGTTTGTGTATCTGTGTGTGTGTATACATGGGTATGGATGTATGTGATGGTTTTGGAAGTAGGGGAGAATTTCGTTTTTAGTTTGCTGGATAAGAATACTATTGCTTTTAAGTGTTGATTTTATTTTAATAATAATAACTAATAATACAAATAATCATTATTATTTTTTGGTATCGGCGATTGAACTCAGGACCTTGTGCTTGTGAGGCAGGCATGGAGCCACTGAGCTAAATCCCGGCAATAATTATTTTATTTTTAACAACATTATAGTGCACTTTAGATATAACTCACTAGTTTTCATGCTTCCATGGTAATGCAAGAGGGAGGCATTGTTAGTATCAAATGTTATGGATTGGTATCTTAATAAATACAAATTTGAGAGACTTTTTCAGCCTCAAAAATATACATCTGACACATGCTGATTGTCAATTTCCACTTGACTCTACAGACATTTCTTGTAATGGAGGAGAGTTAACAAGTCCCAAGCTCTAGGTTTTTTTCCTTTTATTGTAATGCTGCCAGACACCAGAGAGTATCATTAGTACCAAAAGGGTGAAGCAAGGAGACTTATCAGCCACAATGTAAAAGAATGTAATTATTTCAGTTGAGGCAATTATTCTTTCTTCTTTTTAGCCCAAAGTTCAGAAATAAATTATTTAGCAGGATCTTGTTTGAGCCAAAAAGTTTTCAACTTGCACAATTTTCTTGTCTTTCTCTGTAACTCCAAGATAGTATGTTGCAAGAAATTTGAATTGTACTTGATGCTTTAGGTCTATGAGTGTCTTTAGGGCTGTTGCATCAGGGATGGATCCTACCCAGAGTGTGCTTTGCAACCAGACTCTACCAAACCCCAGGCCTTGCACTGCCTATGTGTCTCTCTCCACCTTCACTGTCCTTGCAAACCATACTTGGTCTCTCTTACAGGATCAAATCTGCACTGCTGACACTGCATATTAAAGTGTGTACCTGCCAAGTCCTCTTACCTCTGCAGGCCATGCTGTTATATCTAAAATATCTAACCCTACAGAGGTGATGCTTAGGACCTAGCTATTCTCTCTCTCAAAAAAAATCATTTTGGTAACCTTAAGTATGTCAATACAGTTTTATTTCCCGTTAAATGGATAAGACCAGAAATACCAACAATCTGCTTAATTTTGGTGTGGAATGATGTCCCTTATCCCTTAAGCATGTCATGCCGTTCCAGAACTCTTGTACGTTGTTTTCCTAAACTCTTATAAATATTGTAAATTTTTTTAGCTCTCCTCTGCTTTGATGACCAATAAACCCAAAGACTATTCTTCTATAGGCAGGTAGAAAATAATAATGATAACCTTTCTTACTTTCCTATCTTCTTCCATAAATATTCCTTACACTTGTATCTGCTACACTTGCTTGAATTTGTGGGAGACAAGGTCTATTTTAGCACAAGACTGCATGGATCTTTTTAAGCTGTTAAACAACTGTCATTCTAAATAGAACCATAACTTCAGGGCCTCTGTTATCTGAAGGGTGAGCATATCTTAATTGGCGAAATAAAGATGTCTAGCGATTTATCCACAGTCATGGACTTGACACTATTCTCTGGACACCCACAGGTTAGCTTTTGGGATTTTGCGGGGGAACAAAGCTCCTGTGGCCAATCATGTTGGGAAGTGCTGTCTATTTGAACTCTTCATGCCTTTGTCCTTCAGGTGAACCTGACCTTAGAGCTGGATTAGAAAAAGTTATCTATATCCTGTTTTCCAAACTGGGGAAAAGAAGCTTCTTTGGGGTCTTTTTGAAATATATTCCAATATCTTAGAGAACTTGTGGACAAGAAACCCTAAAATACAATACATGTCCTATGTTTTGAAATGCATTATTGACTCTAATTTGCTAGTGATTGAATGTTGTTATTTAGAATGGCAGTTCTTTGAGGGAGGAAGCAACCTCTTTATGATTGGGTGTCGTACATTGATTCTTTGTGTAATATTAATGCTTCATCAATATATTGGTGTGAATCAAATGAAAAGTAGGATGTTCTTGATATATATGTAGCAATCTAGGGAGTAGGAAAAGTCACTGTCTACTTCTAAAGAGAATATGGTTTAATGTGATAGTTCTTAAAACCAACTACAGAATAGAATCACTTGAAATACTTAAAAATAGTGATGACTTTGTCTCACCACAGCCTAATTAAATCAGAATCTCTGAAGAAGCAGTAGAATGTGGGCCCAAGCATCAGTGTTAAAATTCTCTAGAAATTCTGATGTACAGCCAAAGCCAAGAACTGCTACTTAACTGAAATATCAACTTCTTTTAGTGATTTTTTTCTTTATGAGTGTATGATGGTGCCAAATAGTTGGATTTCCTGGCTAGTGGGTCTTCTCCTGAGAACTTGCTCCTGTAATATTAGTGTCAAAGCACCCCTCAGGATCTAAGGTGAACTCAGTGTGTACTGCCAAAGTACTGCCCTGACCAGTTGGTTCATTTCATTCATGTGGCCCACAGAAGCCCACATTTACCTCAAGGGAACTGTTCTCTCAGCTTCACGTTCCTATGAATAGAGTGACATCAGTTTGTACTCCAGTGTGCCTCAGAGTAGGATCAGGTAGACAATATAAAAAAATGATGGATTGTCAGCTCCTATCTTCACATTTATATATCTGCTGATGCTTCTCTATAACCCTCCAGGCTCAGGCCACCCATTTATTTCACAAATGCCCCCTTTAGCATTTAAGTCTAACCCACATCCCCTGCCATTTGAGCACATAGTCTGATATGGCGATGTCATAAAGTACAAACAGCATCAAGAATTTACAGGCACCTCTCCCCTACACACAATAATATCAACTACCACAACAAAAATCTCCCTGCAATACTCTATGTTTAAATTATATTCATTTGGGTGAATAAACACATGGATAGATTATTTTGAAAGTACTTCATTTGAAATCATTACCTTCCCTCTTTGCATTCTACAGACACCTTTCTGAGGGACTTGAGTTTAGTTCTGAGTGATTGGGACCTGCCTGTTTAGTCTGTTCACTTGGACCTATCAATATCACGCTTGCTCTCCCATCTCCTTCTCCCACATTGGGAAATGCCTGTATTACATGTCAGAGGTGGCCTATGGATGTACTAAGGTTTTCATCTCCTCAGCTTCAGGGGAGGCTAGATCAGGCTTGGAGAAGGCTCAGGGTAGCCTGTTCTGCGTACCCAAGTGTGCAAGTGTGCACTACAAACACGAGCACTTTCTGTGTGTCTCATGACATGAGAATGGCAAGGAGGCATGTTTTCCTGTACCCCAGTTTTCTATGATTTCTGTAGGTGTCTTGTTTACTTTTCTCTTTTTGCTGAGACAAAATATCTGACACCCAAAGTTAAAGGGGGAAAAGTTTATTTGGCTTACAGTTCATAGAGGTTTCAGCTCATAATCGGCTAGATCCAAGGCAGGGTGGCATGGCAGACAGGCTTTCAAAGGAGAAACCGTTTGTGGTGGCCAGAAGCTCGCATAAGCAGAAGAGACCTTAACAAAATCTTTCTGTCTCTTTTATCCCACCCAGACAACCAGTATTAGGTCAGGGCCAATCCAATCACTCACATGTAGTGGTTTAGTAAGCACATGCCCTTAATCCCAGCATCACACATTCCAAATTCTGCCACCTCAAAAAAGACTGCATGAGGCTTTGGGGGGACATCTAGACACAAGCCACACCAGTAGGTATATGTATATGTATACATAAATGTTTGTCTACAGTCTCATATATTTCTCCTTTGCCTCACTGCTTCTTTTTTGTCATTTAAAACATTTTAGTTTAGTTTATTAGTACATGTGTGCAGTATATAATGTTTACATTTCCTGTGTGAAATTGGAGCATGTACCTAACACATTCTAATTCCTTTTTTCATCCTCCCCACTCCCCCATCTCTTGACCCCCTTTCCCTTTGAGAAAGAGCTATCTTACTACTTCCTATTATCTATCTTTCATTTTGCTCTTATCTGCCTAGTGAATTCCATTTACTAAGAAACAAACTGTATTCTATCATTTAAACCTTAACATACTGTGTGGTTTGTGTTTAGATGTCACCCCAAAGCCTCATGCACAGGAGGTGGGGCTGTTTTGGAGGTGGCTGAACTACAGTTCATGATTGATTCATGGTGGGGCTAGGCCTGGGGTGTCCAGGATTAAGGGAGTGAGTGCTGCTCCTTCTAAGTAGTCTGAATAAGATAAAAAGGGCAGAAAGACCTTCTTAAGGTCCCTTATTGCCTTTGCTACCTTGTACTGTGCCATGTTGTTTCTCCTCTGCAATTCCTCTCTGCCATGTGCCACCCTGCCTTGGAGCCAGTAGATTATAGGCTGAAACCTCTATGAACTGTAAGCCAAATAAACCTTTTCCCCTTTAACTTTGGGTGTTAGGTATTTTGTCTCAGAAACAAGAGAAAAGTAACCAACACCCATGCATTAGCTATGCATTATGCCATAATAGGCCTAATATTTCCATGCAGAAATTTCTTTTTGACATCTCTAAGGAAATTTTTGTTTTCTAAATCCGAATGCTGAGAAAAAAATCCATTGAGAATTCAGGAAAATAGGAAAAAGTGTTATAATTTTCCTGGGGGAATTAAGTTTACCAATCAATATGTTACTGGTTTGAAGGAATTCTCTGATGCTAAGTCAAAAGCAAGAGCAAGAAACACCGACATGGGAACCAAAGGTTAAAGTCAACATTTGTGGAAACCAAAAGAAGTGCAAGGAGGAGAGAAGTGGTCACTATCTAATGAGTCAGTCTGACTTGCAGTTGTTACCAGATTATAAGTGTGTTTGTGGTCCTGTTTATTGTTGACACTGGGCCATTCTTGCAAATAAAACAAATATTGGTAACTTTATGCACATAATATATTTTATATAAGTCTAATGGACAGTTTTTCAAGAGATAACATGTTTTAGAAGAAAAATACCTCTTAAAATTGGAATTTTGGAATGCGTAGTGCTGCTAAATTTGCTAGGAGATCTGAATGTTTCCTTATTTGACTCCTAAACAGAAATGTTCATCAGAGTTTTCCAGTATTGTAATATTTTTTTTGAGGTTTGTAAGTATTTTAACAGGAAAATATACAAAGGAAAAAAGTGAATTCAACACTCAGATAAAAAATCAAAAGACAATCTAAGTATTCATTTCAATAACAAAATCAAAACCCAGACAGGCAAAACATTTATATAATTAAAAAAGGAATTAGTTTATGTGATGTAACTTGTACCCTATTACTACATTGAACGTGGTGCATTCTTAACAAATTAATGCAAAATTTAAAAAAACGATACATCTGAAATATGTCATGAAAGAAAGGTGAAGACTATTGCCTAGGGTGAGTAATACTTTGTAGAGTTAAGTTTTTCTTTGAGGACCAAAAACTTTTAAATATTAAATTTTCTGGTATTTTTCAATTTTAAAAATTATTTTTATTTAGTATTTTTACACTAATGATTTCTTTTAATATTTTCAGTTATTATAGCTTAATATAATGTAGGGATCATTTTTATGACACTGAATTTTATGATATAAATAATATTTAACATATATTTTATATATAGTTTCAGAATATAACAAATAATGGACTTATGATTACATGCTTTATATTATAGAAAATCTCTGAATGTTTTGTAAAATGCCTTTATCAGAAAAATTACTTTCTGTTTATCAAGGTCATTCATTTACATTTTAACCATAAAGAGTTATAAAAAATACAGAATTTGGGGAATTTCTGAGAAGTTCTTGAGTCTTTTTCCTGAAGATTGAAATCGGGAACCTGCAACATTAAAATATAAACTGGAGATATTCTGGGGACCAGTACCAGTGAGATAGATCAACACAAAGCCTGGGAGGCAGGAGAAAGTTGGAGGGTTAAGGCAAGTTCAATTACAGGGTGTCAGGACAGAAGACACCAGGAGCAGAATGACATGGATACCAGAATTGGAATCCTGAAGGCACATCAAAGTCAGGAAACATCAGAGGCAAATGAGAGGGCAGAAGAAGGGGTGTTAAAAAGGAAACTAATTCCAGGGGTCAACATCTTCAGGAATCAAGATTGCTTTACAAAGGCTGGGCATGGATCTCTGTGGTCCCTGAGGACCGAGATCTTAAAGGGCCAGTTTATTGTTGAGAGCTTCCTCCTGCAGAGTTTAAGGATTTAAGGATCCACGTTTGATACATTCATCATTTTATAATAAACCAGTGGGAAATGATGATAGGAAAGAAATCTATTCTGCAATCAGAACTTTTATTTTTTTGTAGATTGCGTATATGTAAAGCCTCATCTGGTTTCTTAATTTAGGAGCAGAAGACTAGAGGAGAAGGAAACAGAAGTGAGGATACAGGGATGAAGGGACAAGTGAAATCTGTGGAAAAGGAGTTAAATATTAATATAGGAAAAGAGAATTTTTCCCCATGTATCTTTCCATAGGAGAAAGAAGGGAAGTATTCCTCATCCAAGTTAAGCAGGGTACCCTCTATATAATTACTTGTAAAAATTGGAGGTTCTTGGAAGAAACAAAGGTTGGCATCTTGGTTCTTAGTTGGTTTTCTACTAATCTTATCTCTGGAATGTCTTGGAAGAAAAGAGAGGTGGAGAGGAATATTGGGCAGGGAGAAGAGGATCAGAATGGCTCATAAATCGACTTCTTGGCTTGATATAGAGGTGCCTGATTTCTCTGGGTCCCAGCACTCTGAGTAAGTCTTGATGTAACCATCTGAAGACGTACCCAAGGGGACTGGATAAAGTTGAGGGAAAGCCTGCTGGTGGGTTGAGAGGTTGAGGTAGGCCAGGTTTCCCATGGGAAGTCAGTTGAAATGGGGATGAGTGTGCACCTCTGCCCACAGGGGGCGCCAGCATGTGTGCCCTAGCCACTGAAGTTTCTAGTAACCAACATCATTGGAATTGATTCCAACTGCCCATATATAGTTCTTTATTTTAAAAAGCATTTCTCCAAGGTAATCATAATCCCTAGGTATTTTCATTTCCATTTTTAGTGTTCCACATAGTCTGATCTTTTCTCTTTCTTTAAACACAACACATGCCCTTTTGCCTCTGGGCTCTTACATACACTGTTTCATTTTCCTGGAACACTTCCTCCTGCTTAGTGACTTGCTAACTCCTATCAGTTCTTTCAAAGTTTCAGTTTAAATGTTGTTTTACTGGGATGTCTCCCTTGAATTTTCAATAGTTTTGTCCTCCTGTAATATACTTCTCGTCACCTTGAAATTCCTCCTTTTACAAATATCAGGGATAATGTCTGTCTCATAGCTATATTTCAAGACAGACCTCTGAACTTAGTAAAATATGAAAAATTAATGTATATTCTTTGTCTCAACAAATGAAGTAAGTATAGCCACAAAAGGAAGAATGAGAAATCTGGACACACACCGTGTAAATAATAATCACTTGCATACAACAGACTATTTGCACATTGCAAGCATTTGGCTTAACAGAAAGTCATACAGATTTGGCCATTTACTCACAAGCAGGTATGGTTTATGCACCATCACTGGCAATAGTGATTATTATTATTATTATTATTATTATTATTATTATTAGTTTTTTTGACATGGCTTAGAGCTGGGAAAGTGGTTGTGTTTGTACTCAGGATGGCCGTACACAGGAATGGTTTGCATGAGATGATGTGAAGAATTTTTTAAAAAATTTTATTTTATTGGTACATTTTAGGTATACAGTATAATGACACTCATCATTGGAAATTTGGACCTTTACATAATCTCTCTTGGTTCTTAGTTTTCCCCCTTCACCTGCCCTCCCTTGCTATTTCAAAGACTTTATTTCCATTTTTTCATTTTCTCATATTAATTCCATTCCCTTCTTTCCTTTTCCCTATATGTGTCCTGTTTATTTCACTTAAGAGTAGTGCCTCAATGTGCATCCATTTAGCTATAAATGTCTCTCATCTCTCATTTTTTATGGATGAGTAATACTACATTTTATAAAAAAAACATTTTCTTTATCCAGTCTCCAATTGATTGGCATTTGGGCTGTTTCCAAGATTTAGCTATTACAAGTTGTGCTGCTGTGAACATGGGTACACATATATCACTGTGGTATGATTCTTTTAATTCTTTGGGGAAGATACCCAGGAGGTGAATAGTAGGGTCAAATGGGACTTTCAGTCTTAGTTCTTTGAGGTATCTCCATACTGATTTCCACAGTGGTTGCACCAGTCTACACTCCCACCAGCAGTGGAACAGGGTTCCTCTTTCCCCACAGCTGTGCCAGCATTTGTAATTGGTTGATTTCATGATAGCAGCCATTCTTTCTGGAGTGAGATGTAATCTCAGCATTGTTTTCATTTACATCTCTCAAATGACCAGTGATGTTGAACACCTTTTCATATGTTTATTTGCTATTTCTATTTCTTTGTGGGAGAAAGGTCTGTTCATTTCAGATGCCCATCTTTGGATTGGGTCTTTAAATTTGGGAGGTCTGATTTTTTTAAGTTCTTTATAGATTTGAGATAGTAGACCTTTGTCTGAGGAAAAGCAGGTGAAGACTTTTTCCCACATTGTGGTTTGTCTCTTCACACTGCTGGTGGTTTCTCTTGCTGTGCAGAAACTTTTTAATAAGAAGAGATCCCACTTGTTGATTGTTTGTGTTACTTCATGGGCAACTGAGGTTTTGTTCATAAAATCTTTTCCTACATCAATGTCTTCAAGAGTTCTTCCTAACCTCTGTTCTAGCTGGTTCAGCGTTTCTGTTTTAATATTTAGATCTTTAATCTTTAATCCATTTTGATTTTAGTTTAGGGCATGGTGAGAGATATAGGTCTAATTTTAGTCTTTGGCAAGTTGAAACCCAATTTTTCTAGCACCATTTATTAAAGAGGCTATCTTTCCTCCAGTGAGGGTGTTTGGCTCCTTTATTGAAGATGAGATGACTGAGTGTGTCTGGCTTGTTTCTGCATCTTCTAATCTGTTCCACTGGTCCTCAGGTCTGTTTCTTTGTCAGTACCATGCTGCTTTTATCACAGTAGCTTTGTAGTATAGTTTCAAGTTGGGGACTGTGATACCCCCTGCCATGTCTCTGTTACCTAGAATTGCTTTTGCTATTCTGGGTCTCTTCTCTTTCCAAATGAATTTTTGGATTGTTTTCTCAAGGTCCATGAAGTATGCTGCTGGGATTTCAATTGGGATTGCATTGACTCTATATAGCAGTTTTGGAAATATGGCCATTTTCACTATGTTGATCCTTCCTACCCAGGAGCAGGGGATGTCTGTCTATTTTCTGATATCATCTTCAATCTCTCTTTTTGGAGTGGTATAAATTTCCCAGAAGAGGTCTTTTGATTTCTTTCATTAGGATGATTCCTAGGTATTTCAGTTTTTTGGATGCTATTGTGAAAGGAATTGTTTGTGGTATTTCTGTGTCAATGAGTCTATTGTTCGTGTAGAGGAAAGCTATTGAGTTTTGTGTGTTGACGTTGTTTCCAGCTACTCTACTGAATTTGGTTATTAAGTCTAGAAGACTTGTGTTGGAGTTCTTGGGGTCTTCTGTATGGAGTATCATGTCATCTGCAAATGACAATTTGACTTCTTCATTTCCTACCTTTATTCCTTTTATTTCTTTCTCTTGTCTAATTGCCATGGCTAATGTTTCCAAAACTATATTGAACAAGAGTGGTGGTAGTGGACATCCTTGTCTTGTTCCTGATTTTAGTGTGAAGGATTACAGTTTTTGACCATTTAGTAAGGTGTTGGCTGTTGGCTTTTCATAGATGGCTTTCATCTGATTGAGGTAGAGACCATCTATTCCAATTTTTGTAGGGTTTTTATCATAAATGCATGTTGGATTTTGTCAAATTCTTTTTCAGCATCTATGGAGATGATCATTTGATTTTTTTTCTTTTTCTCTATTGATGTAGTGTATTACATTGATTGATTTGTGTATGTTGAACCATCCCTACATCCCTGGGATGAATCCCACTTGGTCAGGGTGTATGATCTTCTTGATGATCTTCTGCATTCTGTTTGCTAGTATCTTATTAAGGATTTTTGCATCTATGTTCATTAGTGAGATTGGCCTATAGTTCTCTTTTTCAGTTGGGTCTTTCTCTGCTTTGGGGATCAAGGTGATGCTTGTTTCCAGGAATGAATTCGGGAGTATTGCTTCCTTTTCAATTTCATTGAAGAGTTTAAACATTAGTGGTAGTAGTTCCTCTCTAAATGTCTTGTAGAATTCACCAGTGAAGCCATCGGGACCTGGGCTTTTTAGTTGGTAAGTTTTATTTATGTTTTCAATTTTGTTGTTTGATATTGGGTTGTTTAGAATTTTTAGGTCTTTGTTGTTCAACTTTGGTCATTCATACGAGTCTAGGAATCTGTCCATTTCTTCTGTGTTTTCCATCTTATTGGCGTGTAGGTTCTTGAAGTAGGTATTGATGATCCTCTGGATTTCTGCTGGGTCTGTTGTAATTTTACCCTTTTCATTCCCAATTGCATGGATTTGGGCCTTTTCTTTCCTTTTTCTGATAAGGTTGGATATCATTTGTCAATTTTGCTTATTTTTTAGAAGAACCAGCTCTAGGCTTCATTGAGTTTTTGTATCATTCTCTTAGTGTCCATTGAATTGATTTCTCCTCTGATCTTTATAATTTCTTCCCTTGTACGAGCTTTGGGTTTGTCCTGCTCTTCTTTTTCTAGAAGCTTGAGGTTTAGCATCAGGTTGTTTAATTGGGCTCCTTCTGTTTTCCTAATATGTTTATTCACTGCTATGAATTTCCCTTGTACAACTGCTTTCATTGTGTCCCATAGATTCTGATGTATTTTATTGTCACTGTCATTTAATTGAAGGACCTGTCTGATTTCTTCTTTAATTTTCTCTGTGACCCATTGGTTATTCAGAAGTGTGTTGTTCAATTTCCATGTTTTTATCAAATTTTTGTGGTTTCTTTTGCTATTGATCTCCAATTTCATCGCACTATGGTCTGATAATATACAGGGGATAACTTCAATTCCTTTGCATTTACTTAAACATTTTCTATGAGTAAGTATGTGGTCTATTTTGGATAACAACCCATGTGCAGCTGAAAAGAATATGTATTCTGATTTTCTGGGTTGTAACACTCTGTAAACATCTGTTAAGTTCATTTGTTCAAGAATTCGATTGAGTTCTAGTGTTTCATTATTTATTTTTTGTCTAGTTGATCTATCTATTTGTTACAGTGAGGTGTTGAGGTCCCCCAGTACTATTGTATTAGTGTATACATGAGTTTTCATGTCTGTTAGTATTTGTTTTATACAGTTGGGCACACTAGTGCATATATGTTTATGATTGTCATCTCTTCCTGTTGCATTGTTCCCTTTACAAGGATGTAGTGTCATTCTTTGCCTCTCTTAATCAGTATTGGTTTGAAATCCACTTGATCTGCAATGAGGATAGTTACTCCTGTTTTTTTTCAGGTTCCTATCTTATGTAGTATTGTATTCTACCCTTTAACTTTCAGTCTATGTGTTTCATTTTGAATTAAGTGTGTTTCTTGTATGCAGTATATTGTTGGGTTTTGCTTCTTGACCCATTCTGCCAGTCTATTTCTTTTGATTGGTGAGTTGAGACTATTAATATTGATGATTATAACTGATACCTATTGAGTTGTCATTTTCATGACTATTTCTTTTTGTTGGATCCTCCTCATTTACATTTAATTTCTTGTGCCTGATGGATTCATTCTGCTGGGCTTCCTGGGGTTGTGATCTTCATTGTCTGTTTGTAGGATATGATCTAAAATTTTTGAAGTGCTGGTGGGTATTCATGAAGTTCCTAAGGTGCTCTTTGTCATGAAAGTATCTTATTTCTCCATCAATTTTGAAAGATAGTTTTGGATTGTACATCAATTTGGGTTGGAGGTTCTTTTCTTTTAGGGTTTGAAATACATCATTCCATGCTCTTCTTGCCTTGAGGGTTTGCATTGAGAAGTCTGCTTTGATTCTGATGGGTTTTCCTTTGTATGTGATTTGTTTCTTTTCTCTAACTGCTTGTAGAACTTTGTTCTTCCATTGGGTTTCTTGAATCTTAACAAGCATATGCCTATGTGTAGATTTTTTTTTGATCAAGGCTATTTGGAGTCCTATATGCCTCACTTATCTGTATGTCAAATTCTTTTCCCCTGCTTGGGAAGTTTTCTGCCATCCCTTCTGTAAACAGTTTTTTTAATGTCATCTGCACTCTCTCCTGTTTCTTCATTGACTCCAGTCAGTCTTATGTTATTCTTCTTTGTATTGTCTAGCAGCTGCTGGATTGATTTATCATGGTCCCTTACTATTTTAAAGAAATTTTTCTTTCCCTGGTCATTACTTTTAATCTCATCTTCTATATCTGAAATACTGTCCTCAGATTGGCTCATTCTGCTGCCTAAACTTTCAAAGGAATTTTTAATCTCCTGGAAATCTGTTTGTATTTGTTTTATAGATTCCATTTGTTTCCTATGTTGGGATTCCATCATGTTCCTCAGCTCCTCTATTTTTTTATCTGTGTCCTCTCTAGGTTTATTAATCATGTCTTGTACTATGGGCATAATCTCTGCTGTTACTTGAGAAATTATTTCTGATTTCATTTTTTCCAGATCCTCTTTTTTTGACAGTTCATGGAGTCCAGGTGGTTGAGTATCAGAGTGTTCCATCTGGTTTCCCTTTGGGGTTGCTGTAGGTGATCTGGAATTCTGGTTTTTGAGACTTTTTTATGTGTCTTCTCATTTCGATGGGGGGTGGGGTGGGTGTTGTTGGTGCCTGCATGGCTCACCTCTTCTGGGCTAGGAGCGGTGGAAAGGCTGATCTGAAGAATTTTAAGGCATCATTTACCCCAAAGATCTTTTAGTCCTCTATAGCATACTGTTCCTGGCTTCCCACAATCATGTTAGACACTCCTTTGAAAGTGAAGATACTCTGAGGAAACATACATTTTTGGAAAGTTAGCATAAATATAGATCATGAGACAGGTTTCCTTCTGTCATTCTGGGTTCACATGTCATCCTCTACAGAAGGTCTTTATCTTCTCATGTAGTCAGGTAGGTCTTACCTGGGGAAGAGAAAAGGCTCTACAGAAACTGCTCACTAGTGTCTTTCACCTTTGTTTTTATTAAGATAGAAACACATGGTACAGTTCATCTCCAGGGTCCCTATTAGATTTGGCAACCCATGACTTCATCTAAAATGGGGCATTTTATTGTAATGAAAGAGCAGTAGACTAGGAGTCAAAGGATTGAGTCTTTTGTCATACTTCGATTTCAGTGAACTTCTATAAGTGTCAGTCTCAACTAACAATTAAGGTTCTATTTTATGTTTCAGGCCTTTTGCCACCTAAGCATTGAATAAATATTGATAATTATTCCCAATAATTGAGTATGAAAGAAAAAATCTTTGACTACTCTCCTTTATAATTAGGCAGTAATTCTATCTGTTCATTATAAGGATAGGAAAAGGGTACTATATTTTAAAAAAATAAAGCAAAATTTATCTAGAAGTCACCAAAGTCTATTAAACAAGAAATTCATGCATGAATTTTTATTGCAAAGTCCATACTTTTCTCTCTAGGAACTCAAAGCCAAGACAAATGCTGGTCTTATCCTAATAGAAAAATCTCTGGAAAGTTAAGGGAAGGGATGGGAGAACAAGAATTCCTGCATGAAATGAACTTAAAAGAAATTCTAGATGACCTTGGGTTTGGCAAAAATCTTTCCAGGCATTAAAGGTCATACACATTTCTCCAATGTATCTATGGACAGATTGATGTGTTACTGAATTTCTATTACTTCCTGAGTAAACCTCACAAACTCCAAGTTCTTTATTTCCATCTGATGAGTTTAAAGGGCTAAGAGGGATTAAGAAAAAGTAAGATTCCCATTTACTCTTTTGTAAAAATTGCAAACCAGATTTGCCTTCACCGTTTGTACCCTTTGCTCTTCTACAAAGAGGCAGAAGTGAGGGGCTTACTCTTTTGAGAGAAGTTTGTGCATTCTGCAGAAATCTGTGGCTGGGCCCTCAAAATGGCCTGGTTAAGGCCAGAGGTCTCCTTTCTCCCAAGATTCAAAGGTCTGGATGTGGGAAAGAAGCATGCAGGGAAGATTTGTCCACAAAAGGTCGGAATTGGCCGTTGATCAGAGGCAGATAGCATTGCAGGGCAACGGGGGGTCTTGAGATCAGTGGGTTGAATTTCCTGCCTTTTTCTGGGGGCCTTCAGACTTACAAAAATTAATCCTTTTGATTGACTCTGTCTCCTAATCTTGAAGATAAACTCAGAACATTTGCCAGTTCTCAGCATTGCTTACCAGGCCACATCTTAACACCAAATTGTGAATTTTGTCTCTGTGACCTTTCCAATCTTCCCTTTTTACCTGCCTGCTTGGTAGCTCAAGTTGTTCTCCTTCCTTCTCTGTGGAACTGATGTCAAAGTGTTCGGGATTGTTAGGGATTTAAAGAGATCAAATCCTTCAACCTTTTTATTTTCAGAGAAGAAAACTAAGATCTAAAGAGGTTAGATGACTTCCCTAAGAATGTGTTTTTAAATCCTTTTGGTGATTTCAGTATAAGGCATCAGAGTTAGTTACTAATGTTGGGAAAATTGTGGCTAATTGCTTTTACTCATAGGTCATGAAAACTGTAATTTGATACTACCTATCATTTTCAGATATTTAAGGGTGTATCCAGATAGCTTTCAAGAGAATTTAAATATTTTTATAAATCTCATCTCTTATCATTCATTTTAAAAACTTCTTTGTAAAAGGCTTTTGTAATATGAGTAGTTTGAGTATATTTTGAAGATTTTAAGCTAGGAAAATTAAAATTGGCCTCTATTTAAAGAGCTTAACATCTCAAAAGTTGGGTTAAGAACGTAATCAGATTGCAACCAATATTAAGGAGACTTTAGTGATTTCAATATGGTAGACATGTAGAAATAAGACTCCTGTTAAAATAAAGGAGACTCACTCCTTGAGATAAGCATGTGGGTATGTCTTTTTGGGGCCAGCATGCAAGGATAACTACACTTGAGGCAGAGGCATCTGGCCTAGGAATCCTGAAATGTTATAAATCTTGCACAAGGCAGGTATTACTATGACTTCAACATTTTTTGTAACTCTGCTTGATGCAAATGGTTCCCAGGAGGCTTCCATTTGCCAAACAAACTCCAGCTTTTCTGTCTATTAACATAGGAAACTGTATGACTGTATGACTAGGTAACCTCAGTGAAATCTTTCATCATCAAAAATTTACATTACAGTTTGGGGCTTCCTTTCCCTTCATCTTTGTTCCTAACGTTCACTATCAAATAAATTGATAGTTCAAGTTTATCAACTTTATCAAATAATTATAATAGATTTCTAATGTGAAAAAGCATTATTCTTTTAGATAAATGATGGGCCTACAGATAGATTTCTCAATTAAATATTTTGGTGTTAAAATAAATAAAATATTAGCATAATTTTTGTGAGTTTGTAACTTTTCTTAAATGTGAAATATTAATTTTCCTAAAATAAATTTTAAGATTATTTTCTATAAATATTAAAAAAATGCTCTTAAGATTGTAAAAAATAAACAAAAGGAAATAGTAAATTGCTAGCAGAATGTGATTCTTTATAATTTAATGATCATTTTATATTCATTTTAAATATTTTTTCAAAAAAGAAAAGATGTGGGTCAATATTATAATCCTTAATGGAGAACCAGAGCACTCAAGTCTTTCTGTCTTTGGTCTATTTCTCCTTGGTGCACTTCTTTCTTCCTCAAGCAATCTGGTTTAGAAGGTGTAACTCTGAGGCAGCATCTTTTCTTCTTATGGGTCCATACCTGTTATTTGCATACTTGGAGTAATCTGGTACTCATTTTCAGAATCCATCTCTAAGGAAGTAATACTTCTATTTTACGGAATGGACAATATTTGAAAAGCCAAGTGCATACAATGAGAAAAGCATTAAGCTTGTTAAATAAAGGCAATGGATGTTAGGTCCAGGATCTGTGAGGGAAAAAGCTCCCCTCTTTCCATTCCTACCCCTTGTGAGATGTGTTTGTGTTGTTGAGATGTATATTACTCCTCCAGAAGTCATCTTCTTATCTACTCTCTTACAATGCACAAGGGAGATCATGCAAGGTCTAATGTGGGTTCCCTGCTGCACATAAAAACTTAAGGTGCACTAGTGGAAGCATAAAATGATGATGGCCTGTGTGAACCCATTATTGAGAACAGCAGAAGATTCATTAGTCTTTTCTTCTGAGGTGAATTTGAATTCTGGTCTAAACTTAGGATGGCCAAGGACTGACTTCTGCTACATCCAACTGGGGAAACTGAGCGTGTTCCCAATTCAAATTAACTTCAATGTGTTGACTCTTCCTAGAAAGTCTGAGGACAAAGTTCTCAGAAATATGGGTCCATATGGAAGGCAACAATACCAGTGTGGATGAAATCAATAATTTAGACTATTCCTTTTTAAATTAAGAAATGGTACTGGGCCAGGGATTTAGCTTAGTGGCACTGCACCTGCCTCGCAGGCGCAAGGACCTGAGTTCAATCCCTCTTGTACCAAAAGAAAAACCAAAAAACCAAAAACCAAAAAACCCAACAACAACAAAAAAACCCCAAACAAACAAAAACCCCCAAAAACAAAAGAAAAAAAGAAATGGTACATTTGACCAAGTATGCCATGGCTCACACCCAGAACTATCAACCAGAAGGTAGCTGGTGTAGGTTCTGGGACAGGGCTTCCAATCACTGATATTTCTTTTTGATGACTGTGCCGCAGTCACCACTCCCTTCTGTGTGCTGTTTATCTGTGTATGAGTGTTTCTCTGAAACTGGCTTCTACAACATTGCTGTTTTGCACCATGCCTGAAGTCCTTACAAAGAAACAAACACAAGAAATCAAAATCTCTAGAATTTGTCCCTGTATAGGTATGCTCAGTCTGGCAATTCAAAAGCATTTACTGTATGCAGTTTCCAACTAAGGCATAGTTGGGTTCAAAAGGGAAATATGATATCCCAGTCCTGGTGGGCGATTATAATCTAAGGTGAGGAAAGATAGGTAAATTTACAAGTGTTTCTTATGGAGGGTGGACCATACTGAATGATCTAACAGGGGGGGGCGGATAGTGTTGAGAACAGGAGCTTTGGTTTCAATTTATTGGGCAAATTCAGTTTCACTGCACATAACACATATAATCTTGGACAAATTATTTAACCTTTGGCAGCCTTAATTTCATTTGAGAAATTGCAATTATAATAGGATCTAATTCATAAAGTCAATGAGAGGATTAAATAAGAATCTACATTAAAGTTTCTTGTTTTTCTAAAACACAATGCCTGCGGCACAGCAAACCTTTATAATCCTGTTTATAATAACAGGATATAATAGCTGTTATTATAAACAAGGTACAATGAGAATGAGGGAAATGAAGCACATGTACCCCTGAAAGAGTTAAATGAAATGATCTGCATGGAGGATTATAATTTAGGGCTACCTAACTTACACATACTGGTAAGTTATGCAGGTTTTACACGTCTGTTCAGTCTGTTATTCAGTGACAAAATATGTACTTACAATGGCAATTAAAGCAACCTAAAGTACCACTGTAATATATCAAAGATTACCTCTGTAAGGAAACACAGTTGCTGTAGATAATTTTAGATGGTTATGATTTTATGAATATTTGAAGACATGAGAAAGAAAGATCAGTAAGGAGTAGCACTATTTATTTTAAATGCAGATCTCAGAAATCTAAAACTGTGTCATAGAAGGGCTATAAAAACTTTTAATGAAGGAAGATGCCTCTCACGGCATGAACGATTTTCCTTTGAGTGTGCTGTTGAGTGGAATTTTGAAACATCCTTTAAAAAATACATATTAAGCATTGCTTTTCATGTTGTTTAAATAAAACCTTGCAGCTGTTGGCTTTTTGTGCATAAAGAATGTGACCAGGCTGAAAGCACAGAAGGGCAGATGATTTTGAGATGATGTTAATAAATATCTGCTTTCTTAAAGTTCACCCAGGGAGACATTTAAAAGGGAAGTCAGGCACTTACATGGACTCTATCACAACAAGAATTACTAGTGATAGAAGACACCACAAGAAGTAGGTTTGTTTTAGGTTGTGGTTGAGGCAGAGGAACTCACCTTCCTCAGAAATTAATGGAGGCTTTCAATCATGCTGGCACCGCTACTTTATCATTCATATGACTAAACAGACAATCAATTTAGGGGAAATGTATGGGAATGAAGGAAAAGAACAAATAAGCTATGAATGATGAGAACAGAAAAATCAAAACCCCCTCCCTTATTCTTTTTTAATGGCTAATACCAACGGGGACAAGACCAGTAAAAAGAGGTTAATGAATTGCAAAGATCCTTTAGAAAGTGATTGACTGGTATTGAAGCACAGTCAAATCAGTCATAAATATTTACTTTTATTAGCAACAGTGCCTTGCCTGTTATTTTCAATTGATTTTTAAAGCTGGCAAAAAATCTACCACTGTGACTATTATCAAATGTTTCCAATTTTGTCAATATCTCCTCGCACTAAACAATTCCCGAACCCACACAGCCTCCTAAACCCTTACTTCACATGTATTTTTTAGCACAATTTCCAAATGATTACAGATGAGAAGGGACAGTGAAGTTCCCCATATTATTAAGAATAATTATAATCTTCTCATTTTGACATTTGTTCAAATAGGGAGAATGGCAGCAATTGTGGGATTAATGTTCTTTGATAATCCATATTCTACTAACGTTGATTTGCTAAACCTGCAGTTATGTTATTTGTTTTACCAAGTGAGAATGAGGCATAATAGAAACCTCTTAATAAAAAATCCCTGTCAGTGTAGCAGTGACAGAACAAGAGTTAACAGGCAACATCGTTCCAGCTTCTGAACAGTGTGCAATATTGCTGTTTACGTCACTGAATAAAATGCTGTTTTATTTTGGTAAAATCTAATTTGATATAAGGACATTTTCCTGAAACTTGTTGTCTAGACCATCAAAAAGATGGAAATAGCCTTTAACCCGATGTTTGTAACATTAAGATCCAATAATTCAATTCAAAGGAACATAACAAAAGGAGTTTCCTACAGATAACAACAAAGAGTTAACATTTCCCAGGGCAGACAAGTTTCCAATTCAATTAGTTTTAATGAACCTTCTGCTCACTGGTTACTGAACTAGAAAGAACAGCAATAAATGCCCAGAGGAAAGAGAGAGAGAGGATATTAAAGGAGGGTTAGTGTATAGTATATAAATTTCCAAGTTGACTATAAGAGTAGCCTTGATGTAGTTTTGGGAGCTAATGCCACAGAGTCTGATCCGTCTTCTGGGTTTAGTGCACCAGGGCAGGATGTCTCAGCCAGTTGTTCTGTGTGATGAAAGAAACACACCAGTCTGTAGCTTCAGTCTGATAATACAATAGATAATAGAACAGATAGTACAATGATGCAGTCCTTTAAAAGAGGTGAGCATATCTTTGTAAATAGGGAGGGATGGAGGGGTTGAAAGGAGGGCAGGGGAAGGGGGAAAAAATAAGAACCAAGAGAGATTACATAAAGATGCAAATTTCCAATGATGAATGTCATTATATTGTATACCTAAAATGTACCAATAGAATAAAATTTAAAAAAATAAAAGAAGTGAGCATACTTCATAAGGAAGTGAATTATTTTCTTATAATCAGAAAAAGATTTCCTAGTATAATATGCATAAATATATAAACCAGTGCATATATATAAATATGTACATATACCTAGCTGTATATTTTTTCAAAAACTTAGACTTTTTAACTTTGCATATAATAGAAATTATATATTTACTTATACAAGGAAGAGCACAGACATAAAATTATGAAAGCAGAGCTTTGCCACACACAAGCAATTTCCTATTTGAGATCCAGAGAATGAGTTTTACCTTAAGAATTTAATGGATTTCATATTTTTATTTGATTCTGATAGTCACCTTAAACCTGTACTATAGCACAGCAAACTTATATTTCCAGAATCAAGCTGCAAGTCATACTGTGGTTAAACATGACTACCCTCACAGATATGACTGTATAAATACACAAATCCACTCCAGTTAAATATTTGAAATAAATAATAGAGTCCAGTGAAAGCTTGTGCATCTATTATTGTTGCAAGTCAGCATTGCCAGGAATTTTTCCATTTCTTGAACTTTAAAAGAATTTTTCATTTCTAGCCACACTCTCATGTTGAACTCTCCTTTTATTCTTAGTTGTGTTTTCATTCTTATCAATGTTCTGGCAAAATTTTTTTCTGCACGCTGAATATGAAGAATTCTATATGCGTACTAATACATAAAACCTATATATTCAATAATGTGTAAGGATTCACTTAGGCCAAGAGATGATCATTTTCTCCCTGAAATTGTTGCACGTGCACAAATATGTTCTGAAGGTAACAGGCATCTTGCATCATCAGTCAGTTTCATAAGGATTATCCTTGAGGATATAGCTGAAAATTTGACCAGCAGTGACAGCATTTCAGTGGTGCATTATTTTTCCTTGCAGATGCATTTTTTGACTGAATTTAAAGTCAAACTTTTGCTTGTGGATGGCTGCTTTGTCAGTGAACGCTTGGATTTGAAAACACAGCAGCTGGTTTGGTTTTGAGAGAAAAATGGTTTACATTTCATAATCACATGTTTAACCACCACCAGAGCATAATTAGAATAATAGTGAAATGAAACCAAAGCAAATGCTAAGTTTTTGCTTAATAACACAGTGTATCTCTTTAATAAACTTTATAGAACACCAAATAATCAACAACATTAGAAGGGAACAACTACCTGAAATTTTATAGAATCTACGTCCTTTACTGTCCAGTTGATGAAGAGAATGCTTTTAGACTTAATAGTTGTTATTAAAATTTTGCTGTTATTCAATGGTTTTGTTTTTCTTACTTTTAGTACTGAGTTTTTAACATACAGAGAAAATATCCACTTATTGTACAATTCCTAAGAGATGATTTCTTTAAGCCAGTAGAAATGAAAAGGAATAGGAAATAGAATAAAGCATGGAACACTAATTTCTAGTATAAATCTTTTGTTTTGCAATTATCTCCATTCTAGCCACATGGAAAATTGTTGGCAAATACTCTTACAATGTGAAAGTGATCTATCTGTAGTTTAAAAAATATGTTAGGGCAAAACTTTGAAATTATAACTATTCATTTTGCTCAAGAGGGGTTATTTTCAAGTCTAGAATTTAACAATTTATTCCCAATTTGGACACATGCTTTACTTTGTCTTAAATTTTTATTCAAAGTTCTTAGAATTTTTGAAAGGAGAGGTTTAGGGAGCATAAAATTTACATTTGCACTTTTGCAGCAATATAGGAAATAAACCTTCAGGGAAAGGGGGAAATTCCCTATCAAAAGGTAACTGGAATATAAAATGTGATAATGAACATATCGATGGAAAAAACCACCTTACTTCCAAGTGGGGAGGTTTCAAGGTAGTGGATTTGGAGCGCATTTCTGGATTGCAGAACAAAAGCAGAGCAAACCTTTCCACAGAACAATAGAGACTCAGGAATAATCATGGATAGTAATAAAAAGAACACTATCTTGGTTTCAGGCATTTAATTCCAAAAAGAGAGCACAAGTGTGCAATACACTAAACACCTCTGATGCCCAGTTTTCTTAAATAGCAAAAAAAAAAAAAATTCTAGAACTTTGCCTCTAAGGTATTACAAGAACTTTGTCAAGTTGCACATGAGAAAATAGAGCCCATAGCCATATAGTAAGCAAAAAAATTCTGTTTGAGTATTGACATGACAGTTTTTGAAAGTTCAAGCAGAAAACCAATTATAATGAGCACTGGAAAGCCTGGAGCCCTGCTGTTCAATAAATAAAAAGTACAACAAACTATTTTCCAAAAAGGTTCTAGAGAGTTTCTTCTTGTCCCACTACTTACAATCTGATTACATAAATAGTCTCTATTTGCTGTTGAATTGCCAGGCAGCTGTATTAAAGTACAAATCAAATCAAGTCAGGATTAGAAAGTAAAAGAGCATGGTTTAAAGTAATCTATCCCCCAGGAACTGTGCTCAGATTCATCAAACAGAGCTTAAAGTACAGTATATCTTATACCCTCGTGTTTCCATGCTGCATTGCTGCAAAACCAGTTATTATTTTTGATATCCAGAGAATGTTGCTTGTTGCTGAAGAAGGCTCACTTGCTTATTTAAAGGTACTCTTCGTATGTGCCACTTATTTATTACTTCTTTTACTTAAGATTCATGAGAAGGATATAAGTACTAAAGACTAGTAGGATTTTTATTGATCATATCCTATCTGCCTCAGCTATGAATTGTTATGAATGTTTCTTATAGATAGAAAAATGACTAGTTTATTTCAGATTTTGGGTGATACACGGTTGTAATGATATTAAGGGAAAGTCATGAATCCTTAGATGTTATTGGCTAATAACATGTTATATATACCTGCCCTTGCACGTCCCCCTCCATGTAATTATTACTGAAAGAGAGGGTGATTTAGTCATTTCAACCTATCACTGCTTTTGATGGAAAGCTCTTATGCAGTTGCCTATGTACTCATCCTA
This sequence comes from Heterocephalus glaber, assembly GCF_053883595.1. Lineage (NCBI taxonomy): Eukaryota > Metazoa > Chordata > Mammalia > Rodentia > Bathyergidae > Heterocephalus > Heterocephalus glaber. The sequence goes on along the minus strand of NW_028258143.1, from coordinate 36,075,397 downwards.
GTCATCAATTTTTTGATAGATACAAAATTTATATCGTCTTAAAGTAGAGTGAACATAGTTCAATGTTTATGTATAGTTATATCATTGACCATTTTCTTTTATTGTCTTATAGAACAAATTATTTAAATTTAGAGCTAGAAGCTTATATTTTGTCACATTCCTTGTATTTATATAATTGCTAAATATCTTTTCAGAGATCTTATAGTGGTTTCAGTTATCATATTCTTCATCTCCAAAGAGCATAAATGTAGCCTGTAAAGATAGCTAGATATTGATTTATAGTGATAAATATATATTTTATGTGTAGCATGGAGGAGAAAACACTTAAAAGTGTTATTTCTGTGAGCTGAGTAGCTTCAAGAAAATGGGTAATGTGTGTTTTAACTAGGCAGCCCAATGATCATTTTTCTTCCCACATCCCTATGCTAGGGAAGAAAAAAGTCAACATTGCTATTAGTTAACATGTCTCATGTAAGTATCTCCACTTGCAAACTATGCCACATTAAAACAAGCATTCGGTATCATGATTGTGCACCCGGATGTTTCAAGTGCTGGCACCTCTCCATTGCAGTCCCAGGCCTTTCAGACCAATTTAAAGTTTAATTCTTTGCACTTTGCTAACCTGATCATTACCACTGACGCAGATCACCTGTAGTGTGATGTTGCCAGGTGACTTGGGCAGCTGTGGAAGGAGACTTGCATTCATGCAGGACATTTGGAGTTTATATGGGGACAGAGAATCCTACCTGAATTGTTTGAAAAAATGGGAGGCTTAATAACCTTTCCTTCATCATCCTCTTCCAGATTTATCATGAAAAGGTCAAAATTGAAATTTGCTATTTATAGCCCCTCTGAACCAGGTGTTATGAATGAGGATCATGTGAACTTACCAGGGACGTAACTGCATACGCCACCCCCCCCCCCCCAATAATCAGTGAGGATGGTGGTGCTTAAGGAGACATTTTTGTTCAGAGTCAGGACAAATGTGCCTCCTCTGAAATTGGCTGCCAAATTGTTCTGGCTCTGTTTGAAACAAACAATTTTTGAAAATCTTTTAATGAAATATTGATTTTATCAAGCACATCAAACTAAAGGCAAATGTACCATGGTGTCATGATTAAAAAATAACAATATATTACAGGTAAACTAAGATAAATGAGTTAAGTGCCCAGTTTGCAGTGCAAATTGAAACCATATATCACAACCTTTCATTATATTACATTAGAGCTAGAGTACAGAATATGGAAGTTGATTGAATGGCAATATCAAATTACTAGGGAGCTTTACCCTGCTTCAGTTGGTGGTGGAATTTGGTACTAACAGGAATTATTTCTATAACAGAAGTTTCTTAATAATATTTTTAAGTGAATGTGGCTGATAACTGGGAAGCCAATGGCACCCTGAAATTGCCCTTCCTAGATCTCACATGAAGAAATGAAGGGATCTGTATTAATTTTAAACCTTCCTTTGATTGGGTGAACCTGTCTCCGTTTTGTATGACATTGTTGCCACAGGTCATTGCCTGGTGCGGTGTACCATGAAACAAACAAATAGAAAAAGGCACCTTCTGGCACTTTAAGTCTCACTGCCATCTGACTGCTACCCTAGTGGTTCAGAATGATGAAAAGCGGAGGCTTGGAGAAATCTTCCTATGGTTAGGTTGGGAAAAATAAGCATGATGATCACATGTACTGGGAAGGGCAGGAGAGACAGCCAAAGTCATCTCAGAACTCAGGAGAAAAGGGGAAGACAAGAGGTCACAATTATATTCTGGTATTATTCTCCCTTTCACAGAGATCTGATATATTCAGTTTGTTCCTGTATGGTGCTTAGGGAAGTTCTAATTAAGGGAAGAAAGAATTTTGACACATGTGAAGCAGAGATCAATATTTAGCACTATAATCAGCAATTCCTGATGGCTTGACAATGTCACTATACACATTGTAACTATCCATTATTCTCTCGGAGAGCCAGGCAGAGGCTAACAGGCTTACGGCAAGCTATCATGAATCACATAAAGCAGTGTCTCATTCGCTTCTATTTGTCTTGCTTTTCATCTTCATTCATCCTTATAAAGAAGGCTGTATTGCTACCATCCTCAAAATGCCACCCTACCTCTGAGCTGACACAGTGAAACAGCAAAATCAGTTTCTAAAAATGCCTACCATATAAAGTACAATAGCTAGTTTTCAGATAAATGAAAGAAAAGAAAAAAAAAGAAAGAAAGTGGTGGCTGTTTACTCTTTGAAAACACACGTTGTGGGTTCCCTTCATATTGAACCTAAAGGGACTCTATTAGCCAGTAGAAAAATATTAATTTAAAACACTTTGGGAGGAGGTTATGTTTATAGTAAGCCACAGGTTTAGAATATATTGATCCCATTTTTCACCCAGACTAAACAGTGTCTGCCCTATAACATAGAAAATCTCGCCATCTCAGAGCTGAACCAAACTCTGTATCCTATTTTGGTTTTGGCTGCAGAGATGGACTTCCAACATGACACCACAATCATGAGTCACCTTAACTTTAGAGGTGCAAGCATGTGACAGCATTCCATGTTCAACTTTTTATCTCTCAAGAGGTTTTTCAAGCTGTAAATCCTTCTTTATGTTTATGATACAAAAACTTTAAGTTTATAAAGCATCTCCCAACTCAGATTTTGGCTAAGAAGTCTGTTAGTGAGGTAGCCTATGTGTAGCTTACTGCCATAGCATTCAGTGGTTATTTTAGCACATTCAACACCAACTCAAAGTAAAATTCAAGTTCACTTGAGTATGCATAAAAGGGAGTATTGCTCCCTTTCCTAGCTTCTAAAGTGACATTCTTTATTCTTTTAAAAATATCAGAAACTACTGTAGGTCTAGTGAATTTTAGACAGTTAATTTGCAGTTAAGTGCTTTCAAATATCATTTTATTTATTTTTGCATATTTGATTCTAATTGAGGAACATATATCTGGGTAACTTGAGGAAATAAACACCCTGTAAAACGTGATGGAATAATTTGACTCCAATTTACATAAAGAACATTATTTCCAACATTTCTCCTAACATCCACAGGCATGCAGCATGCATTGTATGACTGTAGGTGGAAGTGAAAGACCTGGTGTCTCACATTTCAAGCTGTCAGCTGATCCTCACTGCTCTATTCCTGTTTAAGTGAGATGCTGACACAGGCTAACACACTGACTATCCCAAGTAGCACTAATTAAGGGCTGTCCAACTGTGCTTTCTGTTGAGCAGTTTGCTCCAGTGGGTGACAGGAAACAGCCTGAGCTCTTTCTGCAGAATGACATAACAAAGAAGGTTTTTAAAAAAAGCACACAGATCTGGTGGGCTGGATAAAAAGGCCTAAGAGAGATCTAACTTGCCTATTTGTTGCTATGAATACATAATTTTAAATTAAGGAAACTTGCTCAGTCACTGTTTATTGGAAATTTAGTAGGGGACTTCTTGTTTGAATTAGTAATAATTAGACAAAAAAGATGTGCATTAATAGGGAATTTGAGGACCGAGCATTCCTCTTATCCAAAAGGTTATTATAAATCTCTACTTACAAATGGTGGCCAAATGTTGGGATTATGGTGTAGTGGCATTATTTGTAACTTGCAGAATTTAGCTTAAAAAGCAAAGACTTGATGGGAATTGTTCCCTTGGGTAAGAGTATGAAAGTCAATTTATTAGTGGCCAGGTTAAGAAAGTCTTATCAAAAAAGGGGGGGGGGATGGAAAAACAGAAATCAATACCAGATTTCCCACATACTAGGAAGTGACTGGACCAACATTAACCTTGAGAACCTTCTATGCATTTATTTTCCTTAAAACTCTAGTGAATTTGAGATTCAATGTTTTCTCTCCATTCCCTCTAAAAGTTGCCCCACACAGGGTCTTGAAAAAAATCAATGAATCAAGTGCTTCTATAGTATGTTATTACTTGGAAGTGTTCTAGATCAGCAAGGCTCTATGGTCAAAACTAAAAGGGAAAACACCAAAATGTGCTCTCAGTGTGTCCCCGTGCCTTCTAATGAGGACATCATCACAACCCTCATCCTCTACCAGGAGATGCAAAACTGAACACAGAGTCAATTTTTTGACAGCACTAAGCGATAACGCCTCCTGGCTGCTGCAATGTGCTTGAGAAATTGTGTGCCCCATGACTGTCCTTTTACAATGGTTTCATTTAATTGTAATCCAAAGATCAAAGGTCTGTAAGTCTTTAACCAAATTCCAATGTCTGCCAAATTCAATAGCTGTCATTTTTATAGAAAAAGGCAGTGTAATATGTGTGTCCTGATCTAATTTTATAGAGAAAGACACAATTTACATACTGTTTATTTAGTTAAGTCTCTAAAATCAATACCTTTGTCTGTACCTCTTTTGTTAAAAATACATCATGACATAGCAAACGGCTATATAAATGAATTTTTCCAAACCACACACATTGTTAATGCTTCTCTATTGCACATTCAAGAAAGAATAGTTGAAATCGTAACATTTTATAGATCAACCTAAATGTATTTTAATATTGGATTACTAAAGAATGTTAAGTTTTACATGTCTAAAATTATAAATTTTGTTTGAAAAGGTCAGTCATTTTCCTGAGCCACATTTACCAACAGTAGGACATATTTCAACCATTGAAATAAGAAGAAAAGTGATTATGTTCAATATTAAGAGAATAATTCTTAAAAATGTGTCCCTGTAACAACAAACAACAATGAGCTCCCGAAAAAGTTTCTGGATGGAATAGTAATATTCTCAAAGAAGAAAAAAATCTACTTTGTGCTCATAAGAAACAAATCCATTTGAATCCATTTTACCTTACAGATTAATCCACAATTCATTGCACATGAAGAAGAGCCTGGCTTTGGTTTTAGTGTTATAATCAAAGACATCTCTTTACTGTCATTCCTATGGTCACTGTAATATTTGTTTGGCATGTGAAGCAAAGGACTATCTTTAGAACTATTTTCTTCCAATGCTAAGAATAGATATTTACGTGTTAATTTTGCATTTTTAATGACACCTGGCTTTTATATTTTGATTAGCTCTTCAGAATAATTTCCTTCCTTCATTGTCTCTTGTATGTAACCATAATTAGCAAGATTAAGCAGGATGGATCTAAGTGACACATATGCCTTGCTTAGGGTGGTGATCATGTGACAGTAACTATTTAAGCATGCTTATGTGAAGACTCACACAGTCACACTTTTAGTAAAATACTTTTTTACTTTTTTCACATGAGATCCTGAATATTTAGGTTCTTACTAACTTTATTTTCTAGGAAGAATTTTTCCAAGCTGAAATGAGCCTACATTTTTAAAGATATGAAGCCTAAACAATGAATTTCTCATAGAAGGATGATTACTAAACTGAAATAGACCCAGTGGTGTTTTCATGAAAGCAAAGAACTTGAAGATTTTTGATTAAGTAAGCTTAGGTGGTACTGAGATCCAAAATCCAAGCTCCTAGTGTTTAATCCTAACTAAAAATTTGGATTTTTAATTGCATTATATTAAACTTACTCTTGACAACATGGTTCTTCTACACTTTTTGTCAGTTGGATAATCTGTACACATTCAATGCAATCTAGTTCTTTCATCTTGGTGTTTTAATTCTTGAGATTTAACCCCAAACTACAGCTCTAAGGCATTTTATACACTAGTCTGGACATCAGAATATCCTTCATTCACCAATGAAGAAAATCTCTTAGGAATTTCCATACTTTAAGTAGGAAAATTTGCTTGTGAACTTAAAAACATAAATGATTTCTCTTAGTTACAGGATATTCTCAAGTCTCTGTCATTGTCATGGCTCAACCATGAATATCTACTTGTCCATTCATCTTCCTATCCACCCATCCATCTAATGTGTGACACATGATTGAAAAATATGGTTAATGATTAAATTTTAAAAAATTATTACAGTAAAAGAGAGTGCCATTAGTCACTCTTGAAATACTCTCTCTGGCTTTGAATATACTTGTCCCATCATTCTTGCCACTTTCTGAAGCAGTTCTGGAAGTCCTCTCTCATGAGTGTCTTTACTATAGTGACTGGCTTGATGTCCTGAATCAATTCCAAACGTTTATTATTCATGATCATTTTGATTCTGGGGAAGACTTTGGGGAAGACACACTGAGTCAGATCCAGTGTGAATGAGAACACACTGTAATGCTTTTATGAACTTGCCTTTCTATTGGACGGCATATGGTAGCAGGGTTCACAACATTTTTTGTCACACTGTGCAAAGACTTCATTAAAGAGAACATCCCGAACTGATTCAGAAAGTGGTAGGAATGATGGGACAAGTATGTTTGAAACAAGGGAAGTATTTTGTGGGGGATTAATTTCAATGTGGCTTTTACTATAATGAATTTTAAAATTTAAGCATGCATCATATTGTTTGATCAGTCCTTATATACTGAATATTTTCTATATGCTTGGCACTATGCTAGGAGATGCAAAAGCAAAGATAAATATATCAAAAGTGTCTGCTTCCAAGGAATTTTTGCTATAGGGAAGGAGATGGTCTAATATTAAAAAAAGGGAAACACACAAAGAAAAGCTAACCATAAAATTTGACTGCAACTTTATTTCCATATACAATTTCCAATGGACTTTATTTTTTAGAGGAGCTTTAGATTCACAACAAAATTAAGCAGTATGTGCAGAGACTTTTCTTTTACTTCTTTGTTCCTATACATGCGTGGCTTTTCCATAATAACTTCACCTATCAAAGTGGTTTATTTGTTATAATTGATAAGCCTACGTTGACACATTATCATCTGTAGTGCATAGTTTGCACTAAGGTTCACTCTTGGTGTTGTACGTTCCATAGATTTAGACAGATTTATAATGGCATTTATCCCCATTAAAGTATACAGAGTAGTTACATTGTTCTAAAAATCTTATCCATTTTTTAAAAAATAATTTACATCTTTTGTTAGACTGCAGTGTAAAATTTGTCCAAAAACTTAGCACATATCCCGCCTTTGCTAAACTTAAAATATTTAATGATGCTAATGTAAGAAAATGATGCTGATTTATTGTTCCAATCTTCTTAGCTTATTTCAGACATGAATGTTTACCGGGGAGAAAAACAATTGTTTCTAAAGAACCCAACAGGTTACAATTTTTCACAGCCTCATATTGGAACAAAATAACTTGTGGGGTTTTTGATTTTGTTTCGTTATATCATTAAACCCCTAATACATGGACAACTGGCAAACTTTACCTCACTCCTTGTGGTATGCTAGGAGTCATGAAATTTTTTCTGGATTTTGATACTTCATTTAAGACATTATTTTAGGAAATGTGTCAATGTGCGCAATTAAGAAGGTATAGGTTTTGTCCTTTGGATTCTCATAATCTGATGAATAGTCTTTGTAAATAAGGAGGGATGGAGGGGTTGAAGGCAGGGCAGGGGAAGGGGGAAAAATAAGAAACAAGAGAGATTATGTAAAGGTGCAAATTTCCAGTGATGAATGTCATTATATTGTATACCTAAATTGTATCAATACAATAAAATTTTTTAAAATGTGCTTCTGAAATGAGATAGACTGTGAAAATACAGATGTCTTTTTATAGTATTAATAAAATTCCAGAGTTCTCTAAGTCTTTCTTGATGACTCATTCATGTTTTGTTCTCCTTTTCAGAGCATGAAACATGAGCAAATACTTCTTTCAATGTCACATAATGAATGGACATACTGGCTTTTGCATTCCACTTAATAACCTGTTCGGTAGACCACACAATCTTCTTTTGCGATCCAGTTGTCTTCTTCTTCTCCTCCTTTTCCTTCTTCTTCTCCTTCTTTTTCTTCCCCTTCTTCTCTTCCTCCTCCTCTCCCTTTTCCTCCTCCTTCTTCTTTCCTTCCTCATAGTTCTGTTTTGTCTTCTCAGAGACCCATTTTTCTTTTATTAAATATATTTATATGATTCTTCAATTTTTGTCAAAATTTGATTGAATTAGCTCCTCTTGTTCTGGGACTAATCCATCAGATGATTTGAGAACTGTTCTTTTCATTCTCAGTAGTCAGTAAGAATGATAAAAACTAATATTATATACCATATTATTCTTTGAGGATTAATTCTAATTTTTATTTTGCAAGATATAGACCATTTTCCATTACTTTGATGTAATGTTATAATTATTTGGAACTTGACTTAATGCTTGAAGTGGGAAGCACCATATAGAAAAATGTGTCTGTTAATCTAATTAGGATGAATTATTTTCTTTCACCATTAAAAACTTGAAAAAGAGGAGCATGTTAAATGAGAAGATTTTTATGTGATGGTAGACAGAGGAGAGGTAGGGTCCTGAGTGCCTCCATATTTTATGCAATTCAGAGATTGTTTTAAAACTAAAGTCTTGAGACTTTGTTGGCTATATGCTCAAATTCAAATGTGGACAATGTTTTAGTATATATCTGATATGTTACTTCATACTGATTACATACCATACAAGATTTTTAAAAAGACAAAAGCAAAGGAAGAAAAAGAAAAGAAGAAAAAGCAGGACAGTTACACAGCTGGACATAACACAGGCAGGTTTCTATGTAAGGCAGATGCTATATTCACTTTAACGATGAAGAATAAAAGACTCAGATGATTTCATTACTTTGTCTAAAATTACACTTGCAATAAATGATCATCTGAGATACAAACTCAGGTTCATATGATTTAGTCTGTGTACTTTTTTCTTCTTCCTAGGATTCATAAGGAAATGCTTTGAGAAGCCTGATATATGAAGTTGATATTCAAGAATACAATCTAAATAATAGGGAAGGCCAGGGACCCTTGTAAGGTATAAGTTATAAATAAGGAATAAAGACATTTCATTTCAAAAATTAAAAAAATCCTGTGCTGCCCAATAATAAAATCCATATAACAACAGAGTTTATATGGATGCCAAACCATCCTTTTAAATGAATGTTGCTGCTTTCTAGATCTTTATTTCAGGAACTCAAAAATAGAGAAAACACTCATATTTCAATAATATTTTATTGCACTTTCTGCATATTTTTTTATATGTAAATTCACTTGAAAAGCCAAGTGTCATGGCTTGAATCATGTAAGAATCCAAAGAAGCAGGAGGATGGAAAAATGGCAAATATCCAAAATGAGTCGAAAAATAGGGTTATTGCCTCTTCCATTTATATAACATCTTAGCAATACATATACCTTTAATCTCAGCGTAGATGTAACTTCCTCCAAGAAGTGTTTCTTGATTTTGCTGTCCTGATTTTGTAGCAGCTTGTTACACTTTCATAGAAAGTCATATTCTATTCAATTGCCATATATTTGCTTTTATTTCCCTCTTTCTATCAACTCTGTGTTGGAAGGAATAATATCTAGTTTTGTTTATATTGTATTTCCAATATTGTGTATTGCATCTTCCACAAAGTTAGTAGTCAGTAAATATTTGTTGAATGAGTGAAGAAATAAGTAAAATTTAAATGTTACATTTTTCTCTTTATGTACATTTAATTATATGGCGTTGGAAAACATTTAACTCCTCCATGATCCTATATACAGAAATGAAAAACGTAAGAAGCTTTTGAAAACAAAATCTTTTATATTCACCCTAAGTAAGCCACTGGAAATTTAGAACATGGATGTTATTAATCACAGTTTAGAAAAATAGTAAGTAGTCTAAATGTTTCAAACAGGAAAAATTCAATGGCTTAGAACCAGTTGGAAAAGCTGCAGGCGAGGTGGACATCCTGGAGAGCTGTTTCTAGGCTTCAGGGAATCAGAAATTTGCAGAAATTTCAGACATTGCCAGTCAACTCTGTGGCCATAAAAATGAAAGAGGATGAGTAGAAGGAGAACACCTGGAATCCACAGCCAAACCTCTGGTGTACATGACTGCAGGAAGTATAAAGACTTGGATCCTCTTTCACCTTCCAAATTTCACAGGAAAGCCCCTCTCCAAGAGGGGCTGTATTAGTATCCCATGGCTTCTGTAACAAATTACCACAAACTTGGTGGCTTAAAACAATACATACTGTTCTGAACTATGAACGTTATTCCGAAACTAGGAAGTTCAGCCTATCAAAATGGGTTTCAAAAGGCTGAGATCAAGATGCTGGCAATGTCCCAGTCACTCCAGAGATTCCAGGGGCAAATCCATTTCCCTGCATTTTTCGGTTCCTAAAGAATATTCCCATTTCTTGTTCATGGGCAGGCGTGCATCACCTTCTTCCTATTTCTATCATTATGCTCTCTTCTCTTTCTGTCTTAAATCTCTCTCTGCTTTTTTTTTTTTTAATAAAGGTATGTTTGACTACATTTAGGGTCAACTTGGAAATCCAGAATAGTCTTCCCATCTCAATAGTCTGAATTTAATACCATTGGAAAAATCCTTATTGTTGTATAAAGTAACACCATAGATTGCAAGAATTAGGAGCTGAATATACTGGAGAAAGGGATAAATATTAGCAGACTTGCAAAATGGGAGAGGATATATTTTTGAATCCTCTTGGCAAAGATTCTGGAACCTGAAGACCCATTAGATTTAAGTCAGCAATATAGAGGCAAGAGAGCATATAAGAAGTAAAATAGAATGTAGTTATAAAACAACTAACATCTAGCAAAGAGTTCAGGAAAAGTCAGTTGTTAATAAAGTTAATGGTTTTGGTGCTTGGGTGTTGATAAAAGTTACGTGTTCTGAATTGAGGAGTCCATATTGATCTAATCTCTATTGGTTGAATCACATAAAACTCAGTGGGTAAAATTTTTTAAAATCAGATTTTCTTCTGAGTAATGTCAAGGTAAGACAGGAGAAAGCAGTAGTTTTCAGTTTAATTTTTTTTTTCTTTTTTAGTGGTAGGTATTGAACTCTGGGCTTCCTGCAAACCAGGCAAGCACTCTACCACTGAGCTGTATTTCTATATGCTCATTTAAAATTTAGGGTATACTTTATAATCATTGGAGTTATTTTATAATGTACTATGCTATTTTGTGAAATACAAAGACTGATAGACATGCAATTAGAGGCTGTGAGTCTATCTTTGAAATCCTTAAAATTTGGCATATGCCACTTTTACTTAGTGATTCTGTAATTCATAATGTAAAAATTTGTTTATTTAGATTTTATCATTGCTTGGGCTTATGAATGTATTATATTTATTAATTATTACTGAAGTAAGTATAACTTCTTTTTATACTACTCTAAACTTATTGAGATCTAATTTCAAAGGATATCCCTAGTCCTATTAGTTCTGAATTGGGCAAAGTTCATTTCTGTCAACTAAAATCTTTCAAATTAGATTGGCTCTGAACTTCTTTCCTCTTATGATACACAGTTCTAACAAACCTCATGTTTTTTATCTATTAAATCTATATTTTCCCTAATGTCTTTTATGAGTAAATGGAATTTGCTAGCACATTCTTTCAGGTATCAGTTGTTCAAGCAAATGTGTATAATCCTCTTAGTTTAATTTCTTCCTCCCACTGCAGTCTGTGCCTTAATTTTTCTCTGAAACTATTATGGTTCCATTACATCATTCTTAAGGTGAAGATAATGGTTTACAATAATATTCAATATAACTTATTTAAATGCTTATATTTTGTTTCAGTATCTTCCGATGCCTGTTATGTGTTGAGCAAGGTACACCATACTGAATATCAGATTTTAACCACGGAGGAAAATTTCATTGGTAGGATGTCCTTTTATGAAAATGCTTACTGGACTCAAAGAAAGGCTGATGTTCTGGTTTGGATGTAAACTGCGGAGATTTTGTTGCACTGTGTATTACTATTTTGCATAAAAAGGGTATGTCCTCCAAATCTTCTCTTCTTAACTTTTCTCATTTCAGTATCCATTTTAAGTATAGAGTTTAATCATATGAGTGAAACTCTATGTGGTGTTCTCAACACACCTTTCCCCATCTTCTTAGATGTTCATCCTCTCATCTACCAAATTTTCAAAACTGTCTTGAAATATCAACACTACTAAGATTCATTATTCATATTCGTATTTTTTACAGCAGTCACAGAAGCTAATACAGCCCCTCTCAGTGAGGGACTTTCATGGGAAATCTGGAAGATGAAAGGGTGCCCTCATTCTTAGTCCATTTGCTTTGGCATCATGAACTACAACATGACCATCAAACTCCTCTAGTCACCGTGATGGCTTTGGGTTTTCACATGGCTCCCAATCAGAGCTAGCAAGACACAATAAGTTATTTGTTGAAAATTCTGGGAAAGAGTCTTTTTTTTTTCTTTCTTTTTTTAAAGATCAAAATTAAACATCTTTCTATCACCAGGGAAAGCCGGACATTGTGCCTAGCAATTGAATCCAGAAAACCAGATGGCAGAACTGAGTGGTGAAAAGAGGCTTCTGAATTCCTGTTGTGTCTTAACCCCAGTATACCTCCTTAGACCTTTCAGTTTTGTGATTTGATAAATTAGCTTGGGTTTTATAAATAAAAAAATCTAATGAGTACATCCTGGCATATGTCTAAATCACTGGGTGTGGATAAATTGCATGTCACAGCTACTTCATTTCTGCACTTTCAGGGCTTTCTTCACCAAGATCTAGCTAGCTATTCCTTTCTTTCATATCTCTTTAGAATATTTCTGTTCCTATCATCCAACTCCACCTCTGGATCATTCTTTATCTCATCATCTGTCCATTGAAGCTTTAAATTTCTGACGCTATTTTCTCCAATATAAATAAGCAATGAACAAGTACCTTTCATTTATCTCTGCCAATTCTTCCCTCTGAATTCAAGTGCTGCCAGTAAGTGGTAGAAGAGGATTCCACAAATTATCTTAAGAGAGAAAATGTTGAACCAGTTATAGAGTTCCCACTGGGGAGATTTGGACTCTTGAGAGTTTTGATAAGGAATGGCTGAAAATGTGTAAGTGATGAGCGTCTTTAGGATGGTGATGATTGCCCAACAGTCCCTCTGCTGATTTAAATTATGATCCATTTCCAATCAAGATTCTGAGCTTTTTGTAAAAAGTGTCACTAAAATTTTGGTTATTATTATTACTTTTTTACTGTACAATATGCATGAGAAGCTGATGTTTAATTTCAGAAATCTGTAAAGAATCTGCTGTTTGTACTCTCTTAAATCTACAATATGTGGTTGTTTGGTGTATTGGTTTGGAAAAACTTTCTCCTTACCTCAAGGTTACTTACCTTGTGTGTCTTGGTGCAGTTAGTTATTCGCAAAGTTCACAAAGTGGAATGTTGTTTGAAGTTATTATTTTTGTGTGTGACTTGACTTCTACTTTCCTTTTTATTGTAATTGCCTAATTTCTTTTTGTTGTCCCATAATTGATTGAAGGAATTATGCCTTTTTCAGTTGCTTTATATTTGCTCAGTATTTATGCACACACTTAGCCAATTCATACTTACCCTTTTACAGGAAGGCACTTCTACAGAAAGCATCCACAGACCATTCTCCATGCTCGACTCCCAGGCTTTAGCTACAGACTTCTTTGTAGTCCCAAAGCACACTGCTCCATCTGAAAGCATCTAGTACACTATTATGTAGCTGCTTATTGACAAACCTCCTCACCTACTAACTGCAAGCCTTATAGGGCAAAAGTTTTGTCTTCTGTCCCACTTGTTGCCAGTGTCAAACACAATGGCTAACTCATAATTAATGAATGAATAAGTTAAGGTTTTTAAATCTTCAATGCAAATGCTTGGATATAGCGAGCATTTTTGAAAACACTTAACCCAGAATAATGCCAAAGCTTAATGTCAAAAATATTCATAGTGTTCACTTGTAAGGAAATCATATTTCTTGATTTAGCATAAACCTATTACATATTGAGACTGTCTTAGGCTATGTTACTATTTTGTGGATTATTTTGCTTCTGAATCAAGTGTTTGTGTTGTATATTTGTTTATTGTAATTCTCCTTGAAATTATTGTTATTTATCTCATCATACCTTATAATGGTTGAGAGCTTAAATAGCCAACAAGGCCTGGAAGTTAACACAAATGTATTTTTTTAAACAAAAATGGAACTACATAAAACATTAGAAAAATAGAAATTTAACAATACAGAATCCTCATTCCTTCAGAACTAGAATAAGGTAGAGATGAAGAGTGAATTACCTTTTTGGATGGAGCACATATCCCTGGTTAGCCATAATCTCCAGTGTATGTTGAGCCTTTAAATATCGAACCATGTGAATTTGGTTGAGTGTAAAAAGTGAAGTATTCATATCTAGTGCTCACTTTTGCAATTACACCTGTCATGGTTGTAGAAATTGTGATACCTCCAAACAAGTCCTTCTATGGGAGTGTGTAGACAGAGCTTACTGTCTGAGGCCTGAATAGTGAAGAGACAAATGTCGGTTTATGTTGGTGACTGGGACAGAATAACTTACAGGAAATAGGAAATGGTAGTAAAATATGAGAAGATGTTTTAATATTTAATCAGTGATTCAGTAATGGTTTGGGAATTGGATGTTGCAAATTTTATGAAGACTGAAGAGCTGTTAGGGCCTGTGGATGGTACCCCAAATGGTAGTGGGCCAAAGATGATCAACAGATGAGATGATTATGACTGTAACCATCACCACAGAACAGATATCCTTAATGAGTACTCAAAATGTAGCAAGTATATAGGTTGTATGAGAGCCAGAGTCATTTTCCACATGTAACATGTTGAACTTCCGTATGTAACCAGTAGGCTTTAGTCAATTTATTTGAATAAATTGATAACATAAGTTGTAGTATTCAATGAGTTCTGTAAAATTATAGAGCTCCAGAAACATGATCTTGGTTAAAGACATTTCAACCTTGCCCCCTGTATTTCTTGGAAATCTTAGATGCCAAGAAGCCCATTCAATGATTTTTGCCTTTTCTTAGTGCCAAAATGGGAGAATTGTTTTCTTTTTACCTGCTTTCTTTTCTTTCAGCCTTGAAGAAGTGGGTGATTCCAACACTGATGATTCAATCAGACTTTAATGAATAGGAAATGAAGAGTTTACAATGTGAATTTACTTTTTCTAAATTTTATGTACCTTAATGTTGGCATAGAGATTCCAGACATTCATGTTAAGCTGGGGAGGCCTCCATCAAGAGAGTAGCAATTTTTTCCCTCCTTTTTTGACTTCTTACAATATTCTTTCAGAGCTAGTTGTTTTCCAAACGAAAAGAGTTATAATTTAATCTTTAATTCTTTAAAAATAAAATTGTAGGCTCTTTACTTATTGCAATAGTCAGAATTGATTATGGAAACAACAAAAAAGTAATTCCAAGAACAAAGATGAGATAAAAATCAATTATCTACATACCCTGATGAAAATATTTTTCTGTAAGGTACATCCTTGTGTATTACCTTGGTCATCTTTAAGTCTGTGGCTAGTCCACAGCAAGGAGTTTGGCTTTCTGGATCAGATGTGCACTACAATGAAGGAGCAAGAGTAAGAGCTGGGCAGTATAGTGGATGCAAGAGCATTAGAGCAAAGCTAAACCCACAACCTGGTTGGTAGTTTAGCCCCAAGACTATGCATTGTGACACGTGGTGTCAGACAGGGGCTATGACGAATTTAAATAACTGTTCTACTTCCCAGAGTTTTTGGAGCTACAGTGAGACACGTAGGTAATATTTAAATTATTTGCATTCAAACATGAATTTCTAAATTAGTTACTTGGTTCTAAAAAGACATATCCTCAGTTTGAAAATATTGTAGATGTCAGATAGGGTCCTCTGTCAGCCCATATAAACTCACAACATACTTGAATATGGACAGGTAGTACTTTTCACTTTATATTGATAGCAATTAAAAATGGAGTTTCCAAAGAAAGAATAAATTTTATTTATATAAATTGTGTAGAAATAAGGTTGGTGTCTGAAGTTGTCAGTATAATAAAAAAAGACTACTGTAGCATTTGTGAGCATTGCTGATATCATTTCCAAATTGTTTCTCCTTGACTTTTGGCTGCATCCAAACATACTCTGATACAATTATTTTATATCATAATTTGAAAAAATTATTCCCCTAATTGAAACACTTGGCCTCAAGGACCTGAATGCAATGGTTCTTCACTTGTCCTTGTATTCTTCTTCTCATTTCTCACCAAGTTTCAACCACTGAACTGAAAACTTGCTCATTGGTCTCTAGACCCTTTCTGACACTCACAACCTGAAGTAAGCCTCTGCTTTCATGGCCCTTTATTAATTTTATCACCTCCATTGGAATTTAGGATTACGTGTTTATTAATGTATTTACTTTCCACCCCATAATTCTTCAAGCTACATGGTGGGTTAGGCTCACATGTGTTTTATACTCTCCTAAACGTAGAACCACCTTTATTATACAGTAGGCTATCAATAATATTTTGAATGAATGAATATATACTGTATGGACATGTTTTGAGATTCAAAAGTGATTGTGTATAATTTCAAGGTTTCAGTCTAATAATATTCTTACCCTAAACACAAACCCTAAACTATTGAGCATATCATGTGAAAAATGCTTGAAGTAAAATATATGGAAAAAACTACATGTTGAAGTAACTCTTTTTTTTTTTTTTGAGACAGAGTCTCATTATGTAGTTCAGGTTACCCTTGAACTCACTATGTAGCCCAGGCTGGCCTTGAACTTGCAGCTATCCTCCTGCCTCAGCCTTCTGAGTGCTGGGATCACGGATGTGCGCAGTAACTCTCTTTTGAGACAGTAGAAAGTACTGAATCGTAGCATGTTATTTGACTACTACAACATTGCTAAGTAGAGTTTTATGTTTCCTCCCTTAAAAAAAAAGAAATGTAATCACACTTGGGAAAAGACTATAAGAGTTAGGTAAATAATCTTCTTCTGGGTGTGCTCATAAAGAATTTTCAGTTTAGCAGATAGGTAGATTTTCCATTTCTGTTGTTTAGGGTTTTTCTCTCTTATGGCACTAAATTTTTCTTTTTAAAGAATGCAAATTTGATCAAGGACAGCAATACATTGATATTTTGTATTCTTCATTGTTTTATAATGATGAAATTAGGAAACAACTTCGCTGCACTTGATTTGTACTGGTGGGTTTGCCAATCAACATTGTTCTCTTAAATTCTGTGAAATCACATCACTGGCATATAGAATCAGTTTTTTTAATGGATATCTACCATGGACAGGGTAAAATATATTTACATTTTCTGGGAGGAAAGCCTTACACATGTATACATTTGAGCTCAGATTGAAGGCTTTGGTGTTGATTACAATCAAAATTTTCCACTAATGTGTGAAAACATTTGAGTGTTTTTGTTTCTTAAGGTAATTCTTGTGAGTGAAAAGTTAGAATTAAAGGATTTGAATTGAAGTTATACATAAAAGAAAAAAAATAAATATCAAGCTCTTTTACTTTTTTGCTTGCAGGTGCAATTTCATTTAACACATAATGCTGACCCTACATTTTCTCAAACACAGATACACAAATACACAGAGTCCTACATGCAATATTCTTTTCTTGGTTTTATAATAGGAAATATTTTTAACAGATATTAAAGTAAAACATTCTTCTCATGAAGAGGTATAAGTAAACCGTTCTGTACTTCCTTCTGTTGGTTCTCATTCCCAAAACATTAAAAAATAAAGACGATTTGGGAAAATCAATTTATTTATCGATCTCACTATTAGGTGGCTAAATTTGTAGTGTTTAATGTGGTATAAAAAATGTAAATTCTGTGAGGGCAAGAGTATTGTGCACCACTGTATTTTTGTTACTCAGGAGAGGGCCGGGGATTTAGCTCAGTGGTTTCGCCGCCTGTTACTTAGGAGAATGTTTGGAACCTAGAAGGCATTCAACAAATGTTTACTCAGAGAATACATTTTTTTCTTCTGTGGCCATATTTGATGGTGATATTGTACAATAGTGACAAAAATAAAGATGGTTCCTTTGAATGGCAAACCAGACTCTCAAAGATAACAAAAATATCTAGCTGGCCTGGACTCCATGAACAACTAAGGAAATTTGAAGAAACATTTGGATAGTGAACACTAATTTTAGCTAATTTTTGTATAGCCATTTACTCTTTTAAAAGGACTTATTTATATTAATTTATGTTATACTGTACTTACACACACAGAAAACTGAAGGTAGGAAATCTTTATTTTACAGAAAATAATCTAAATTAAAGAGGAACTAAGTACCTTGCTTAAGGGTCCCATATCTAGTAAGGGGTAAGAAGTAGGATTCAAATTTAGACTGGTTCTATATCTGTATTCTTAACTCACTTCACTTTAATTCCCCTCTAATTTGAGGAATGGGGCTAGAAAGTGTATTACTCAGTAAAACTCAAATGAACCTATCTTGAGCCCTAGGACAAAGAGGAATGTGTTAGTTACAGGCATTTTTTAATGGAAAAATCAGATGACTTATTGATGATGTCATGATTTGTCAACACATGATCAGGGATGTTGAAACACTCACACACACATATATATGTGATTTTATTATATGTACATGATTTTAGTTAACTAAATATTTGAATATATCACCTTTTCCATTCTCATTTGTTCTTTTTGTACACACATGGTGTGAATAATATATATGATGTTTTTTAAAAGTTTTAGACACAAATTTTCAAAGGGGAGAGAGGAGATAAATTCATATTTCTGTTGAAATCTATTATTTCTGTTTTATAAAAACATAAAATATGTTATAAAATATATTATAAAATCTGTTTAGAAGATTAAAACAGTTCAGAAAATAAAAAGTAAAAAAATGAAAAACCCCTGTCATTTCACCACAAATCACAGACTTATAATGCCCTAAGAAGACTTGTTTATTTAGTTTAGCCAAGTGTTATCAATAGTTTTTTTGTGTACACCTATTTTTTTTTTGGGGGCGGGTGCCAGGTATCAAACTCGAGACCTTGTGCTTGCAAGGCAGGCAGTGGCACCACTGAGCTAAATCCCGGCCCTGTTATCAATAGTTTTGAAAGTCAAAGATATCTTTCTTAAACAAATTTTAAAATTTATTGGTAAGTAATTATTATGATCAATGTAAATTTGCATGCATTGTTTCCCTATATCACTCTTAAGAAAAAAATTGAAGGATGCTCATTGTGCAGTTGCCACATATTAGCTAATTTATCTTTCATTGACATAGTAGTTGTTATTTGACAGTACAAAATTGCTATAACCATTATGTGTATACATTTTTATATAAACATGTTGCAGATTCTTATAATATATTTCTTCAATGTATATATTTAAAAATTTGAGAAATAGTCCCAAATTACTTCCAAAGTTGATATTGGTTTACAAGTTTACAAGCAGAATATGATAGTATCATTTCCCCACATACATGTTGTCAATAAACTTAAATTGTCAATCTCTGAGGAAAACATTTGTATCATGTTTTATTTAATTATGAATGTTTGAACATTTTATAAATTTATCAGTTATTTTCCACTACCCTTTTTCATGTTTTTTTTGGATTGTAGATTATCTTACTGATCGGTTTCACCTCTCTTACCATATTTTTCCTTGAAGTTTTCTTTTTATAAAACCTTAGTTATAACTGTTCTTAAAATAATGAATTTGTTTTACAAAAGTCTCTATAAAATATGATAGATATTCTTAGTTCTTAATAGAAAACTTTGCTTAGAAGCCTAGTAGAGAGGCTGTGGCTGTGGCTCAGTGGCAGAACACGTGTCTAGCATGTGCAAGGCCTTACCTTTGATCCCCAGTGCTGCAAAAAAAAAATGTTTAGCAGAGAGAACTTTATTAGGAGCATGAACAGGAAGCATGTTCCTAAGACCATATAACACATAGAAGGAAGAGAAGCTAACCAGAACAAAGCAGGTTTTAGCATTCTCAAAATGGTCTTCTTAATGATCTAATCTTTAGGTTTGTCTACTACTTTTAATTATATTTTGACAGGTAGGCTTGCACCTTAATACTCTGTCAAATTCTCTCTAGAATTATTTTAAAGATCAGCTGTTGGATAAATCTTCCATACTCTAAAGTTTTCTTTCTAACTTTCAACTTTTGAGACATCACAATCAATCACAAGTATTTCCTTAAAGATTCTATGAGTAGACATGAACAGAAATATGCCAAACTGTGCTCTGATTATAATGAAAATAAATGCACCTGCATTTACTCACAATTTTAGCTCTTAGAAAGCAACTGAAATAACTGAATCATTTCCACTTTCTCCACTTTTATGCACTGTAAAGATTTCCAAATGGCGGTACCTCATTGTTTACTTAGCTTTTGTACTTATATTTTTCAGAGGAAAAAATACTACTGTAAGTTGTAAATAGTCAATACAAACTATTGTATGCAAATCTGTGACTGTTGGCAATGTCATCTCGGAGGAGCAGATGAATAAAGTTTATTTACTATAAAAAAAGATTTCCATATTTTATTCTTGGTAAAACAATAAAAATGTATCTATTGAACCCCTAATCTTTTACATACTTATCTCTTTAATCAAATATTCTTAATTCTAATATGTTTTATCATTTTAATTTTAAAACACTTTTTAAAAAATTCCATGGAAATCTGAATCTAATGTTTTCCTTAATATGTGAGGTTTCTATTGATTACTTAACAATAGAAGATATTTTTGGATAAATATACCCATAAGAATACATTAGCAAAAATATTTATAACATACATATGTATATTTCAACCCTACCATTCAATATATGCTTCTTTTTATATGAATAAAGGAATTCCAGGATTCTACCATGAAAAGTTAATTGTGGGAATTTTGATTGCTGCAAAATTTTGGGAAGTTTGAACTTCTTAACATCCAACTAATTTAACCCTATTTTGGCACTCTAAATGTTAAACTTTGAAATAGTTTGCTTATTTTCATGTAATATGAAGTTTACCGTAACATTAATTTTATTCTTCCTATTTTTACCCTGAAAATATATTACCTTTTAATGTCCTTGTCATTATTGATTAGATAATTCATTGTGACTGGTAGAGATTAGAGTTGTTTATGGTATAAATTGATGATAATTTCTTAATTTTAGCAAATCAAATTTATTAAAATTTTTGTTTGTTACCAATTGCTCTAGATAAAATTTATAAAGAAGCAACTAATTGGTTTCAAATAATCAAATCGATTTTAGCTCTAATTCTGTGATCAATATTTACTTCCTAAATATCTCTAAATTTTACCATGAGATTTTAGCTAACTTCAAATAATTTTTGCATACATTTTCCTCTCAATTTTTTTTGTTAGAACTTGAAATTTTGCTGTATAAGTTATAAATTTTTAAGTACGAATGCAATGAAATAGTACAATAAGATATTAAGCCAAATTTTCTCTAAAGTATAAAATTTTCAGTTAACACCTATGCTTAGGAAGTTAATATGAAGAGAGGTTTTTTTCATATCCTGTCCAGAAAAATACATTGCTATTTTAAAATCATACAATCTTAGAGATATACTCTGAGTATAACCATCAAAATCTTTATTTCTTCCTAAATTAAAGCACTAATACAATGGATTTAAAAATATACTGAATCTATGGAAATCTACAAATTTAAAAATATTTATGCATGGGCTAAAGACCAAAAAACTTCCTTCTACTACTCTGTCTGGATTATTTACTGAGTTCCTACTAGATGCTTAGTACTTTCTCATGATTAAAAAAAAACACTAAGGAATTGAATTATTATTGTTAATATAAGGCTGTGGCTTCTTTTGAATAATCCACCTCCTTATTTGAATTAATGGCCTCTCTTATTTTAAAGCATCATATTTTAATATGCCACTGGTTGTGTTCACTCATTCTTTCCATAAAGATTTGGTAAACCCAGTCTGTGAGGTTGGCAATACTGACAGGGAAAAAGATTGGTCAACTTGTGGAAAAGGAAGAAATATTATTTAGGCATTTAGAAATATTTAAAATACTAGTATACGTGAGTGCAAGACACAAGTAGCCTGAGGTCAAAATAGCCAAGTGGTTGTTCAAACCAGCCTTACTCAGTAGAAGAAAACATTCATCCAGGTATTTAGGAGGAGAAATATTTGAGTAGCTGTAGTGATGATTTGTGTCAGAAAGATACCTCGTATTCTAGAATATAGTAGGTAACTAACAAATGTGCAGAAGGAAGATGCAACAGAACAGCAAACTTATAAAGTGTAAATTGCAACACTATTTTAAGAATACCCTACATAATTTTGGGCACATAATTTCTAAAGCCTTATCCTAGCTAAATGTTTCTGACCATAAAATTGGAGGAATATTAATTCCCAAGAGAATGAATTTCTAGTTCTTTATTCAGCTTGTTTAAGGAAGTGATATTAGCAAAAAATCAGGTAGTTATTTAAGCTTTGGAGTTGTGGGTCCAGAAATTTTCATTTTAAAGAAATAAAATATCAAACTATACAATGGGAGCTAATTAAGTCAAAATGCCAGTCTTAGTCAACTTGGATATTAAAAGTCAAAGTTCTAAAGTTTTGAGCACATTATAGCCCCACTCATTAAAATGTTAATTTTCTCTCAAACAAAATAAATTTTATCCTTAAAGCTCATTACTAATTCTTTTTACAATTGAGAAAACTAAAGGATTTGTAAAGATACATTTTACCTGCTGACTTTCTTCAGTAATGCCTTACTGTTCACTCTAGTTTTTTTTCTAATTGTGCTCCTTCAGTCAAAAACTGACACAACTGTTGAAATATACTCACTCAAACACTAGTCAGTCACACTCTGATAATGTGTCTGTCATCATGTTAAAACAGTCATTTGCTGACATATTTTATGGCCATGAACATGTTTCAGAAACCAGCAAAAAGGATTGGCCTTTAAAAAATAAGCAAGAGCAGCATTTCCTTCTAGTGAAACGACATATAATTTGAAATAATAGAGTGTCAATAGTGACTATAAGTGACTATAAGAAATTGCAAGAAAGTGGACATTTCTAAGTCCACTTTTATCTTTTTAAGCTAGTAAACATTTTATTGAATCAAAAGTACTTTGTTAGATTCTGAAAATGTTTATTGCAGAAGGTTTAGAGTTTTGAACTTCTCTAAATATGTGAAATAGCAATTTTGTAAAAAATAAATGTTAATGCTATACAAAATAGCATCCTATTCTCAACACCTTTTCATTTGTATTAGACCATGTCCAAATTGACTTTTGCATTTAATGACCTCTATCAGAAAGTGTAAGAATAGTCAGGAAAAATTTATAGATAAAAATATAAACATCTAAATAGACCAACAGTGGCCATGGTTTTGGTTTATTTCAAAAAGCCTTTAAAGTACATCAAAGATAAATGAATTATTTCATAGGTAGGACATAATTTTAAATAATACAACATAAATGAATTCGGTATCATTATGTACAAATGTGCAATTATTTGTCATATGCCATTGAAATTAGGAAAATAAATACTTGAATACTTAAGTAGTTGTTAGAGTTGAATTCTCTTTAGAGTGAAAAATTTGCTTGTTAAACAGTAATTGTTACTTTCCACTCTTCAGTAAAATTTATACAAAGGAGAGCCCATGTTCTGTTTATGATACTATTCTGATTATTCAGGATATTCATGTATAATTTGAATATCTTATTGTTGAAATATGAAAATTATTAAATATTAAAATAATTACTGACTTTATAAATTGCTAACAGGAAACAGCACAGTTTTGATAACTACTTAACCAGTACTGCACCCTATTGGAATTGTAGTTGAGAAGGCCATATATTTATATGGTAAACATTCTTGAAATTATAGTGACTGTCTCATCCAATAAGATTTGATAGTGCTTTTAAAAGAATTATTCAGGAATATTTAAGTGTTCCTGATTAACACAGACATTGAAGCCTAATATTAGCTCCTTGGCAAGGATGAAAATCCAACCTGTTTTACAGATGCTTATGTCCACAGAAGCAATTTTTATGAGAAGAAACATTATTTCCCTTTATTTCACTTACTTGGCTTCTTTGTTCATTAAGATAATTACTTTGGTCTATATTCATGCCTCTCATCTACCTTGTTTCTTTAGCTTGATCCTTTCCCAACTCCAAATCGACTGTTACTGAACAGTTGAAGCTGAACAGGAAGGAATTGCAGGTGTCAACTCACAGTTTACAAATATGACATCTCCTCTGGCATAGCTGGAAATATGAAATATTGATTTATGTGCAGTAAAAGGTCTTATAAAAATGATCACATACACATGAGAGATTAATGCGCAGGAGATCAATAGAAATTTCATTCTTGACGCTAGACTGTCACCTATGGTGAAATGCTAAAATACAGAAATCAATATTATCTATGAAATGTCAAATTTATTATAATTATGAGGATGAAAGCTGGCCAAGTGGCTCCCAGGAGAAAAGGAAGGATAGGTTACTGTGCTGAAGCATCCTTCATGTCCCTTGTTCACTTGCTGCCAATTTGAGAGCAATATTGGTGCAGGGGGTTTTCAGGCGTTATGTACCGCTGTGTAGTAACAAATTCCTGCTGGAATATTTAACTCCTGAAACTGACAATAATACAAGTGCCTACATAGTCAGAAGGTGCAGAACTTTTAGCTCCAAAATATAGAGAACCATTTTAAGCACAGATTTTAATGTGGTATGTGTACCACAGCCCATTGCTTAGGAAAATTGAGCTTTTACAGACAGAAGATTAATAAGATCTTGGTGCAATTTTATTCAAGCTCATGTTCCTTCTCTCCAGTGGTGGTGGCGGGGGTGAGGAAAGGGAAAATCCTAAATTATCTATTAGTAGGCTTCACATTTTCTATAGTTTAAGCCATTAGCTTGATTCTTAGAAATTGCCATTCAATTTCCACTGCAAGGCAGCAATTCTTTGAAAAGATTTTTATGAGTTTGTGGCAGTCTACTGTTCTCATGTATCAAGTTTAATAGAGTCTGTGAAAAAGTAACACAAAGCTAAAATTTTATGAGCCTATAAGAAAACAATAAAATGAGAGTATTTAGTTGTTGCTTTTAAGTGGGGAGGGGAACTTTAAGAATTTGGCATTCAAGAATGTGATATATATATGTAGAGTATATCACTTATTCTCCATGAAAAAGTGTTAAACCCTTATTAGCAGTATTATTGACCCTCATAATATGTGTGAATTTTCCCAGTGAATGTTCATGATGCCACACAGCAATTCTTGGGCTTAGTGCAGATGAAGACAAGGCAAGATGAATGTATCTTATCAGCGATTGAATTAAAAATCTTGACAGAAAAACCAGATTTCGTTGTAGGTAGTATAGATGATGAATAGTCTGTGTTATTTTCTGTCAATTAACAGCATTCATAACACTCCTTTGCTTCAGATTTCAATGTTTCTCTATTTTACAAATAATCAATGTGCTCTGCCAACTATGCCTAGAAGACAGCCTGGATGGCATATACATTGTATTTCCCTGGTGCCTCCATGTTGAAAGTCCCCAGAAGTTGAATGAGTGTGGGAAACATGTAACTAGTTCATTCTGTGGTATTCTGGTTCCACAGGAGGTATATGAGTTGGAATTTCTTCTCCTTTGTACATAATATTCTGTTTGCCTTTAGAATTCAGATACTTTTTACTTTTTGTCCCTTTCTCAGATCAAGACTGCTCTTTAGTAATAATTAACTACTTAGGATCTTGTCATCACTTTTGGTTGGAACATATGGTTAGTGTAGATGCCTCTTGTTATGGCATTAGTCAGCCTGCGGTCTTTCATTGAATTTTTACCCAGAACTACACACAATAGAGGAAATTCATTCTTATTATAAGTGATATTAATTTTTAAATAACTATTATAAGTTTATTAAGAGTCATGTGTTTTGCTACAGCATCTCATATCTTTGTTTATTTTAAAGCTTTACCTATCATGATGTTTACTAGGCACTTTAATCTAGTTCTTAGGGAGGTTTCTTGTCTAGATTGAAAATGAAGAGATATTTAAATAGTGAGACCTACCATTTACTTTCACTTTTTAGGTATTAATGTAAAATTTTAACAATTATTTTTCTAATTAGTGACATTCAAGTCCTCACTAGTAAATTGCATTTTCTCCCAAAGTTTTGATTTTTCAGTGCTACTGTCTAAGCTATTGTTTTATTCATGTCATTTTCTGAGTATTACTTTTATGATATCATGGAATGACAGTCATTTTAGGAACCACGATGATGGTAGAATTTGGCATCTCTCAAAGATGAGCACATAAAGAATCACAGGAAGGATTCATAAATTTTGAGAAAGACCTCAAGTAAATGGCATTTAATTCCATACCTGTTCGTAATTCCATGCCTGTTCATTGAGTGTCTACTATCTATAGGAAGTTGGGATAAAAGATAGAGCAGGTTCATTCAGAGCTCTCCAGGACTTCACAAAACAGCACAAAGTGGGTGATATTTAGAAGTGGGGAATGTTTAAAAAAGGAAATTGCAAACCTTAGAACCTGTGCAAGCTATCCTGAATCTTTAGTTTTTTATATTGTCTCCTCAAATAAAAATGTATTTCCATATCCTTCAGAAAAGAACCAGTCTATAGATATTCCAGAGACATAAACTACAGAGTTTTTCTCATCTATTGTTATTGAATTATTCACTCATCCTAAATATTATCTCATTTGCCGAGAGTTATAGGATTATTATTACTGTCAATTACAATGGAGGGTTCATAAACTTTCTTCCAGTTGGTAACATAAACACTTTTTTTAAATCTGGAAAAGAGATAAAGATTTATTTACTTTTTAAAAAATGCTGTAGCATTTATACAATTTATAAATAGAGATTTGGGAAGATTTTCCACTCTACACAGCTTCTTAAGGTTTTTTTTTTCTTCTTGTGTACCTCAAGTACCCAAAGCAGTTAAAGTTAATACTTAATGCAACCCAGTTGAAGAGATAGGCATTCCTTGCAGTCAGGTCTCAATTAAGAGATAAAAGACAAAAAGTGCAAAGCGCTTGATAAAGCTAAGAATACAAGGCCAGCCATGGATGTGCTTGAAGCTGTCCATAGCGATAACTGGATAGTCAGCTGGAATCTTCTTGAATTGAAGTGGGTGCTCTAACTTATCAAATTCCACATATGGGGAAATTATTGGTGCCTACAGTGGTGATTAACACTAACCCACTGGGTCAGAAACAAGCTGGGATAAAGGTGAAAACTGTATCTGACTATCAACACCAAATACATCCATTTAGAGAAAGATAGCAGAGGGTTTTTTCTTTTTTTATATCTTCAGTTGTGCAGGTTGTCAGGCTGGTCACACAGTTAACGCTGCATATAGAGTGCTCTCTATAATGTGCAAATTGCAATGCACATTAAAATGTAATCTACTTTAATAAGTCACATGAAGATTACATTCTGATAATCATTTTTGTGTTTATGCTACACACCAAAAATATTTTCCTGCTTTGTTTACAGTATTTTCTCTTTGGTTTTAAAACATAGTGATTGCAACTATTAGCACTAAATTACCCCCTCCTTCATGTGACTGGAGGTAAAGTTATGAAAATTCAAATTTTTGATTCTTGAAACAAAGCCATATTTTATAATGTCACCATCAAGCTCTGTTTGACTTTATTGAGTTTCCCAAAGTAAAACTTGTTATGATGCTATAATCATCAAAAACCTTACTCCACATCAATAACTGAGATAGTCGAATGATGAAGATAATTTTAATTTTATAAGTTGTGTTCTTTTAATTCCTGTGTAGACAAAAATGTTTGAGAGGTAATTCTTGAAATACTTGCCATGAAAATTATAACCTGGGCTTTCTGACAAATCTATTCACTTAGAATATGGCCAATTATCAATGATTTATTAGAGTGGATGAGAAGAAAATTAAAGGAAAGTGGAAGTGACAAATAATCTCCAAATTTCACATTGTTCATTCATTTAAAAGTATTTTTCCACTCAGCCACCAGTAAAATCATTTACAAGTGATGACATTTAGCTGAAAAGATTTTCATCTCTGTTTTTCCACTCTTATCCATCTTGTAAAGTAAGTACCAATGAATACTAAAATAACCCATTGGGGGTCAAAAGACAAAATAAGTCCTTATTAGTCTATGTAGATATTGTGCCCTCGGCAAGTAGCAAGATGACTAGCCTAGAGTTGGGAACCAATAAATATTTCTTAAATGAATAAATGAATGAATAAACAGAGTTTTGAAAATGTAACTGAATTATAAGTTGATTAAAACACATTTTTAAAATCTGAAAACTGTTGAATGGCATAACTGAAACTTGCTGAATTATTCTGGTTTGATTTGTGGAGAACCTGTCTTTGAAGAACAGGTACATGGCTTAAACATGTATGTACACTTATTTAATTATATTAATGTCATTAATTTACATTATGTTACCCAGAAAGATTGCAATAGCTTTCTACTATGAGACAGTAGGTTAATGTATTTGTTTCCTCAGTAATTTCTGTACTAACAGGCAAAATTTGCAATCATGTTCTCTTGAAATAATTTAGTGATATTTTGTTTTTAATTTGCTTGAATATTGTGACATGAGACTCTCATGTTCCAGAGAAGCAATGGGGCTATATGTTGAGAAAATATTTAAGTTGTAGGTGATATAAAACCCAATTGAAATAGGGACTAGAAAAGAAGAAATATGAACTTAAATCTGCAGCTGAAAATTTAGCAGAAGATCTGGAAGTATAGCTAGATTGTAGGAACACAGCGACTGTCATCAGAGTTCAGAGTTTCTACATCTTTTGGCTATGGCTTCCTCTGTTTGGCTTTTTGCTCAGACAGCTTTTCCTGCCTAAAATAAGCTGGTTGGCTCTGAGCAAATCAAGGCTGATTCTCTTCACTCCCCAACCCCATTTCAAAGAAAGAGAATCTCCATCCCGTTATACCCACCAGCAGTACTAGACTTGAGCCTCTCTGCCTTTCTTGGACCTTGTGCCCATTCTTGACCCAAACACTCTGACTGGGTAGATGGAATATGCTGTTTGTAAATGTCTGCTTTTCATTCCCTTTGCAAAATCAGATTATGTTGTCGGTGGGGTGGTGCTATATCTCGGGTTCAGAAGCAGGGTCAGTATGACCTAAATCACAAGAACTGGGAGTGAAGAAGATGATTTTAAAGAAATATGAAGGTATATTTCCAGAAAAAGGAGAAGAAATCTTGCGGAGAGACATAAACAATAGATATACATTGTAAAGAATGCATTTGACATAACCAAATATTTGAAAAAATGGAATCTCTGAAATTCTTAGTCTATGGCCATACTAACCCATGTGAACATGCCCAATCTCATCTGAAATTCTATCTAATAAATAGCTTAAGTTTTTATTTTGAAAAAATTTTTTTTTTGGTACCGGGGATTGAACTCAGGACCTTGTATTTGCAAGGCAGGCAGTGGAAACACTGAGCTAAATCCCCGGCCCTAGCTTAAGTTTTTAAAAATGCTATATTCAAATATTATGCCAATACTATAAAGCATTACAACTATCTATGTCTACTAAAATATTTTGAAATATAGTCAATTCTGTAATTGAGAAATGTGGTCAGGTATTTTGGGGATTGGTCAGGTAAGGGGGGATTAGCATATGTATACAATTTTTTGTTTTTATTTTTCTTTGATTTTGATTAAAGGCAACTCAGGGTCTAAGCTGAGGAAGAACAGGTCATTTCCTCCATTTAGGGTATGTTTCCACTTGGGAGTGGAGTGGAGAGGATATACTGATTTCTTACACTGCACAGAGTGCTAGTGCACTTAAAGGGCTTCTTTTTAAAGATAGAAACAAAAATTGTGTTACTGAATGAAAAAAAGAAAGAGGAGAAATGTGATTCCCTTTATGAGTTTTAGTAGAAGAGATAAAATGATATAAAAAGATATAACATCTCATCAACAACATTAAGCAAAGATTTTTTTTTAAGTACCAGGGATCAAACTCGGGACCTTGCACTTGCAAGGCAGGGGGCAGAACCACTGAGCTAAATCCCCAGCCCAAGTGAAGACTTTTTATAGACCTTTAAAGTGTTGTAATGAGTTAAGTAAACTATAGTATGTGAGTTTTGGAGTCCAAAGTAAATGAATTTAAATTTTAACATAGTTTGTGAATAAAATTCTTTATTTTACACTTCATATTTTAGTTCAGAACCTTTATCTTGTTCAACTGTGCTCTACTACAGAAAGAAGAAATTATTCTTTATATTCTCTTGTTTCTAGTAAAATATATTCTTCCCAATTTTTTTTTCTCTTTTTTTTGGTACCAGGGTTCTAACTTGGGTCCTTCTGCTTGCAAGGCAGGCGGGAGAACCACTGAGGTAAATCCCCGGCCTATTCTTCCCAATTTTAAGCATTATTTTTTCTAGTGTAAGTTCCAGAATTTCTTAACTATAGGCTTTTTGAAGTCCTTGTGACCTTGGATTGATCGAACAGATTCAGTGTGTGATGGCTAACGTGAATTGTCAACTTGATTGGCTTTGGGAGTGCTCTGGGGATTAGTAATGCACATTTCTGGGTGTGTGTGGGTAGGCTGTGGAGACTTAACTTTAGGTACTCCTATATAGATATCTTGTCTATTCCCCTTCTTCTCTGGTATTGCTTCCCTGCTCTGCTTCCATGCCATGAACTAAGTGACTGCTCTCTGCCATATTCTATGATATTCCTGGCTTGTAGTCAGCCAAACATGGACTGAATCCTCTGATAGAATGACCTAAATTAAACCTCTCCTCCTTTCAGTTATGGTGTCAGGTATTATAGCTCAGCAACGACAAAGCTGACAAAAGCACAGGGTTATAAATCTGCTTTGAAAATCATTCTTTATAATTTATCTATCTATCATTATAGCTGTCCGCTATTTTCTTTAGGAAATCATGCAGACGTGGTAAATTTTCAAAAACCAGGTAGCTTATTTCAGTTTTTCTTTATTTTCTAAAAATCTCAGGTCAAAATCTTTATACTTTTGGAACATGTTATATATTGAGTTAAGATTACAGTATAGGTCGTGTGTTGAGCTTTAGGTAAGGCATTATATCTGTTTATCATAAACTGTTTTCATATTTTCCAAGCAGTTTAGTCTAGATTTACATTATGAGCAGAAATATATGTGCTGTAGTTGAGGGGTAGCCAAAAGGCCTTCTGGATCTACTTACAACTTCTTTCATCCCAGACTTTCCTGAAACAAGTACTGTAATTACTATCAAGTAAGCCACCTTGTCATAATTCATTATTCCTAGAAAGCCCTGTGAGGAAGATGACATATATGGTCATTAAAAGAGTCATTAACCTTTGAAGCCAGCAAAAGTAGGGGGGCTAGAGTGGGGGTAGGTGAAGAATTGGATCTCAAGCCCAGTGCTTTGCAGAGGAATATTCTATTTTTGTGTGTGTATGTAATACTGGAGATTGAACAAAGGGCTTTTACATTGAGCTATGCCCCCAGCCCTTTCTTTTCTCGTTTTTCTTATTTTAGCTTTGAGAGAGGTTTTCACTGTGTAATTAAGTTGATTAAGTTGCCCAGGCTTGGCTGGAAGTTGTGATCCTTCTGCCTCAGCCTCCTCTACCATGCCTTGGCAGGAATATCCTGTTTAATTGCAGTAATAGAGATAACTTTGCAATTTGCTTTATCATTTTGCATACATTAGTTTCTAAGCCGAGATATCAAAAAGAATTTCATAGAACAGGAAAGGTATTGTACAGTATCTAGTACATATTATTTTGGAAGATAGCCCAATGGCTGTTTGTTTATCCATTCATTCTTTCATGTGACATTAGCTAGTGTTTTTCAAGTTTACTCTGCACTAGATATTGTTCTGATTATATGATCTCATTTATTATGTATTCTAAACAACCCTCTGAGATAGATATCATTATTATCACATTTTACTGCTTAAATGGCTAGGTATAGACATACTAATCTGCCAAGTTCGTATGGTTAGTAAATGGCATATGTAGTGATCAGGAAGAGTTAAAGCATACATATGAGAAACAAGTATGTGAAAAACTACCATATGTGCAAAAATTCCAAATAGATGATGTGGCAGAGTGTTGGCAGAATGTCAGGGACAGAAGAACAGGATTATATTGCATTAAGTGGTTAGGGAAGGATTTGGGAGAAAGTTAAGGGAAGACCTATAGTATAAGTAGAGAAGAGCTATGCAAATACTTGAAACTACAAACCTACTAAAGCAGAAAGAAGCTTGGTGTATTTGATGAAAAGTAAAGGGAACTCTTGTTACCTCTATCCTTAATATAGCTATTCTTTGGCCAAAGCTTGTTTTATCTGGAGATCTAGAAAGTTGAGAGGAAGAATAGTAGCTGTCATTCTGAGTTTTATTCATTTTTTAGTTTTGCTTCTTTTTGGAAACAGCAAGTTTTAGGCATAAGAGTGTGCATTTGTCAGAGTTCTCCAGAGAAATTGAACCAAATCTACAGATAGATAAAGATATGAAGAGAAAGTTTTTTATGGAAATTAACTCATGTGACTATGGGGATTTATGAATCCCACCATCTGCTGTCTGTACCCTGGAGAAACAGTGAAGCTGTTGGTGTAATTGAGTTTCAGTTTGAATACCTGAGAACCAGGGGGCCAATTCTGTAACTGCCACTCCAAGGTCAAAGGCTCGAGAACTGTGAGACTGCTTGTGTGATACCTGGAACCTGAAAATCAGATCTGACCTCCAAGGGAAATACAAAATACACATTCCAATGAGAGAGAAAATGTGGCGGCGGGGAGAGTGAGAGTGAGAGAGAGTTTCCTCTACCTTTTTGATCTATTGGGCCTTTAAGGTAAATGATGTCCACCAACACTGGTGAAAATTGATCTTCTTTACTCAGTGTAGTGACCCAAACGCTAATTTCTTGTGGAAACACCCTTACTGATACACCCAGAAAAATGTTTTAGGAATTATCTGAACATCCTTAATCCAGTCAAGTTGAAACATAAAATTCACTATCACAGAATGTTTCTTTTGGATTTCATGTGGATATTTTCTCTTTCTAGCCTTTTCTATCCAAAACCTTTTCTTATTGGAATATGCATTAAAATGCCAACAGTGTTTAACAGAGAAGCAACTTCTTTCTGTACTTTTTATTAAGGTTGAAATCTTGACTTGATTAAGAAAGAACAAGTTTTTTTAATTCATAAACTCACTCAAATGCTAATCAAGGGCCTAATATATGTCCTTTGAGTAATACCAAAATGAATTTGTCATGGATATATCCTTATGAAGTTTTAAGTCCAGTACAATAAGTTTTAAAAAAAATAAATATATGGGGGCTGGGAGTATAGCTCAGTTGTAAAGTGCCATTGGCTTTATCTCTAGTGGAAATGTTTCATATATTGCATATATATGAACATGCATATATGTGTATATACATATAATTTAAACAAATATTTACCTTATTTTTTTATTCCACAAATCTTTACACCTTGTAATTTTACTAACCCTCCAGTATAGAGGCCATCCATTCAGAGAAAAAAATATAATTCATTTACAAAAATGATTTTGTTGTGTTGAGACAAGAATTTTAAAAATAAGACTTTGTATTAAAAATGAATCATTGTTAAGAAAAAAAGGCATTCTAATTTCCAAAAATTTAGCTTTATACACAGGAGCAAAAGCTGACTGTCTTACTATAAACTACAATGCTTGCAGTTTAGAAATTGTGGTGTAAAATATATTCTTATCTAAGTGACAGGGGAAAACCTTTCTGTTTTGAAGGTATAAAGTAGAAATATTAACCAAACAGGAGTAGGGGACAGAAGAAATACATTACCCAGGTGGCTGAAAGTTGCTGGCATTATTTGGCCTTGGTTTTCCTTATGGCTTGTGTTTGGAAGTCCCTCCAAAGCCTCATGTGATCATAGTTGGGGCTTTTTCAGAGGTGGCTGGATTTAGAGTGTGATGCTGAAATTGACTCATGGTGCAATGCTAGGCTCAAGGGTACTAGGATCAAGGGTGTGAGTGCTACCCACCCTAAGTAGTCTGGATAAGATAAAAGGAGCAGAAGATGTTTAAGATCCCTTGCTTGTTGCTTTGCTCTGTTCTGGGCACCATGAACTGTTTCCTCCTCTGCCATGTGCCACTCTGTGTTGGAGCCAGCCAATAATGGACTGAAACCTTTACAAATTGTGAACTAAATAAACCTTTTCCCCTTTAACTTTGGGTGTCGGGTATTTTGTCTCAGAAAAGAGAGAAAAGTAACCAGGAAAGCTCTGTAAGGTAGTTGTTGAAAGACAAAAGAGATGAAAAAATATATAATTAAGATAGAAGCCAAAAGCTATGAGGTTTTGTGTCTCCTTTCTGCTCAAGAACTATAGGAGAAAGACTGTCATAGTGGGTCATCATATACCTGTGATTGTGATACCACTCTTGGGGATATTAATCAAATTATATTCTATTTCATATATGTCTCTGGTATTACATTGTGCTCAACTCCAAATGTTTAGGCAAAGAGAAGCCTGAAAGAACTGTTGTAAGTTTCTCTTTCTGTGTAAGATGGAAGAGATTTAAAACTTTCCTATGCTTCTCCAGTTAGGGAATGCAGAAGGAAGAAAATACCACATTAAAGCTGGATTAAGTGGGAATCATAACTAAACAACAGAAGGTGGAAACTCCAAAGAGAAAAGGAAGAGCGATCCTAGACAGCAGGTAGTGAACACATTTTATGAGAGAGATCGCACTTTCTCAAAGGAGAGAACAGACTGAGTGAAACCACAGCCAGGTAAGCACTGAAGCCATGAAGACAGAGGCTGTTTGCTCTGTGGGAGGAGACCAGGAGCATCAAAGCACAAGGATGAAAGAGGTTTCCTCAGGGACCGGCAGCTTCTCTTCACACCCAGACACCATCTTGGGAAGGAAAAAAAAGCGAGTAGAATGTTGAATTTCCTGCCATTTACCAGATATGAATGATTGAAATGAGAGGAGGCAGTTATTATTATTTGATAAGATTAGGAAGGTCACTCCCCCCATAACTCCCTCAGAATAAAATTATATTTTTTGTAAAATTTTTTGGTTAAAGAAAACTACTTCCCTCAACTCCCAGTCTCCCATCAATTATAAGTTTGCAGTTTGGAAAGTACACATACAGGCACGCTCACGCGCGCGTGTGTGTTTATGTTCTACCTCCATATATCCATATCCATATACATATAAGGGGCTAAATATACAGAAAAGTATCTGCAATGTTTAGATTAAGTGATCTCTGCATTGAGAATATTACATGAACAACCTAGATTACTTCTTTACAGCTAGGCGTTATTGAGTTTTATTAAGACCTGTGTGCTACTTTTGCTTTTTTAACTCTGGAAGAAGATTGCTCTCTGTGAAAGTTTAGTAATTCATTATAGTTGGAGCTCTTTACATTTTATTAATCAACTTTCAAGTTTCATTTGGATTTTGAATACATGGTGTTTTCTATAATTAAAGAGGGATTAGTTTTATTACTCTAAGTGGGAGTCCATTTTGTTTTCCAACTGTATTGTATTTCTCTACTGTGTACGGAAAGTAGAATTCTGGATGGTTTTTCATGGACTCAGTGAGCTAGTTACATAGTGCTGACAAAATTGCTTTGGGGTTTTTCCACAGAAAATGGGGTTAAATAAGACCTTTTATAGGTATTTACACTAAACTCAAATTATATTTTGAGCAATAATTTAAAAACTTGGCTCCCTCTGGTAAAGTTTTGGTTTCATCTTTTGTTGCTTGTTGATTCTAGAAAAAACCCCTCCAATAACTATATTGTGGAGGTTACCCACATAGGCTATTTAAAATGTTTATCAGTGTCTCAAATGAATCAGAGCCACCATGGACTGTGACCAGCCAAGATGCTCTCCTGATCCATGTTACCAGGTTGTCAGTTTGGTTTGGACTAAATAACTTTAGTTTGATTTATCATTTATTAAATTTGATACTAGTAGTACTAAAAGTTGATATTATTATGAAGAATTCAATTCTCTGATATTTCAACTTCTTTTCTTGTGAAGAGCACATATCTACCCCATTTCAGAGTTCTTGGCCCATCTACCCCTAGGATAATAGTTATTTTGATTATTTGCTCTCTGTTTAGTTTGGCAAGGCAGAGAAAAGAAAGGATAGTTTGGTAGCATAATAGAAAAGTTATGCACAATGGATCATAAAACTTAGCTTGGGCTTGGTTTGTGTCACAATTTTTTTCCTATGGACTGGAGTTTAAAGGACACTTTTTCTCCACATCTTTCACCATTCTGGGAGTTGCCTCTCTTCACCCATTTAGCTGAAGTATGAACTACATGGATAAAAGAATAATGTAGGAAGACTCAGAACTCCGATGGATCGCTTAGGACATAAAATATAGAGCAACTTAGGAGGACAAGTAGAGAAGTGACCAGAGAGAGAAGTGCTCCTTAATGTTCATAGAATGTAGACCAGGATGACTGACAGGCAGCTGCTGGCTGGACTAATTTGCACCATCTGTTGGACACTTGATGTGCTTGATTATTCAGTGGCAGTGTTTTAGTTTAATGGACTGTGTATTTTTATTCTCTCTAATATTAAAAGTGTAGTTGATATTTTGGGTCTTTCTCGCTTACTGTGAAATATTGAACCTTCCTTCCTTCCTGTCTCTCTCCCTCTCCTTTTCTTTCTTTCTCTTTCTTTCTTTCTTTCTTTCTTTCTTTCTTTCTTTCTTTCTTTCTTTCTTTCTTTCTTTCTTTCTTTCCTCTTTCTGTCTGTCTTTCTTTCCTTTCCTTTTCTTTTCTTTTTACTAGCACTTAACACACTATCTGACATATTCAGTAAATGAAGAAACTATAGGGAGGGAAATTCCAAATTTATATATTTCTTCTTTATGACTCTGAACATTAGATTTTGATTTAGTTATTAGTCAGTTGATCCTTTCAGAGACTTTAAGGTCCAAGACACTCAATTTAATGAAAATCTCTTTGAAAGAAAACTCCAAATGTTGTATGAATTTTTCTTTAAATGATGAAAAAGTTATTTGAAAAAATTTAATGTATCTTAGCTCATCATAGAGCAAAAATCAAGCAAGTTATTGTTCTATAGCACAGTATTATTGAACCATGGTAAATTCATTGAACATTTTTGTCAGAGATGAATAATAATATGTTAACCCAACAGTGTCTTAGTTGCCTTTCCTTTTGGAACATTCTTTGGCTAATTAATTTTTTGTATCACAAATTATGCTCTTCTACTATGTGCAAGTCACTATTGGTTAGGATAGTAATAGACTAATGAATACAGTTCTTTCCTGCAGAGGTAAAGCTTGCATTCTAGTGGAATACAAAAATTATTTTCATATAAAATATAGTATATTTACTATTTCCCTATACTATTTATAAAAATCAAGTCAAAAGGGAGCAGAGAAATAAACTATAAGAGTTAAGACTATAAAACTGTTAAAAGAAATCACAGCAGTAAATCTTTATAACCTTGGATTTTTGGAATGGAGTCCATGTGATGTCAAAAGCATAAACAACAAATGAAAAAAATAGATGAATTGTATTTCATCAAAATCTTAACAATTCACACATCAAGGACACTATCAAGGAAATGGAAAGACAATTGAGAATGGGAGAAAATATTAGCAGATTATATATATACATATGATAAGGGTCTAGTGTTTGGAATATATAAAAAAAACTTGCAACTCAACAAGTCAAATAATTCAGTTAAAAAATAGACATAAGATTTGAATGAACATGTCTCCAAGGAAGATGGACAAATGACCAAAAACTACATGAAAATATGTACAACATTATTAGTCATTTATGAAATGCAAATTAAAAAATCACAAAATATCATTCAATATGCACTCAGACCCTTTGATAGCTATTAGAGAAAAGGAAATGTAACATGTTAACAAAGCTGTGGAGAAACTGATGCCCTTGAATACTGCAGGTAGTAATGTAAAATTATAAAGCCACTGTGGAAACTAGTTTGGCAAGTTTTCAAAAAGTTAAACACAGAATTACCACATAATCTAAAATTTACATATTGAGGTGTATACTTAGAAGAATTGAAAATAAGTGTTCAAAGAAAAACTTTTACATGAATGTTCATAGCAGCACTGTTCAAGATAGCTAAAAGGTAGAAGCAATCTAAATGCCACAATGCGTGAATGGATAAAGATAATTTATTTTATCAGTACACAACATAAGTACTCAGCTACGAAAATAAAATAACCATTGATAGATACATGTTCAATTATGGATGATCATTGAAATAATTATATTAAGTGAATGAAGCCAGAGCAAAAGACCTCATTTATGTTTCAATTTATATAAAATATTCAAAATATGCTATAGAATAGCTGATAAAATTTGATAATGGGTGATATGTGCTATGTTAGACAAAGAAGAGTGAAGGCTCTAATTTTTTTGAACTGAACAACTGGAAAAAAGAGGTTGCTGTTTGTTGAGATTAGTAGGATTGCAAGAGAAATAGGTTTTAGGGAAGACAGAGTAAGTAGCTCGATATTGTAGTCTGGTATTCAGAACAGATCTAGATTCATCAACAAAATGATAGAATTAAATGCTAAGACTTGAATGAGGGTGTGGTTAGAAATGAAAAAAAATCACAAAAACTGAGCACTGCAACATTGCAAATTTTGGAAGTTGGGAAATGCATAATATTATACATTGAATGTGGCAAAACTTCTAACTCTATATACCACATTGCTAATTTTCCACCAATTCTTTTGTCCAATTCAGTCCTTATTCATGCTTTCTGTATTGTAATAATATCAGCAGCATTGTCTCAGTGACCCAGACTTGAAACTTAAGAAATATATTTGATCCCATCTACTTGGTTATGATAATATCTTATTTTAGATTATTACAACCATGACCCGGACCACTGCAATATGTTTCCAGATGAAATTCTACTTCCTCTGCTTTTTCCTTCCAACCCATTCTGTCACTGGTGTAAGTTTAACTTTCCTAAAACAAGTATCAGTATAGCATTCCCCTCTCTCACACTTTTCAATTCTCTTTTTGCTACCAAATGAATGTTTCTAAGGCAATGACATCTTTATTTACAAATGCATGCTCATTCTTACCATTCCCACTGCAGAAAACACCAAACTCTTCTACCTCATGTTTCTTTACTGTCACTCTACTTTGCTCCCTGATCTTTGTTTCAATCTTTTTTTTCCCCCAGCACTGAGGACTTCATACTGAGCTACATTATTGCCCTTTTTATTTTTTACTTAGCTAGTAGCTAAGTCATTAGTTGCCCAGGCGGGGCTTGAATTTGTAATCTTTTTGCCTCAGCCTCCCAGAGTGCTGGGATTATAGCCATGTGCCTCCACAACTGGCTCCATGGCTCAATCTTAGCCATCTTTTGTGGCCTATTTCAGGTGGGACACTCATACTTGGACTGTATGATTATTATCAATCTCCTGTCTGCATGGACTGTCTCATGCCTATCAGAAGGTTTTTACATTGTCTTTTATAACCAGTGTACTTCTGTTAGTTTTGTCAGCCGAGAAGCCGTGCTTCTTTGTCATAGCAAGGTCTTGAGTTTCACTGAGGAGAGATAGTTACTCCATATTCTTCTCATGGATGCCATATGTTGTCTTGAGGGCCTTTCTTTGATTGGAAAAAAAAAACAGTCACATGTTCCAACCTTACCCATCCAATCCCATAAGTAAGAATGTACAGTTGACACAGCTAGGGAGGTGTCACTTACTATCCTTCACCCTGCTTTAGTTTCCTTTATAGACTTTATCATAAATAATTTTACATAATAATTCCTATATTGGTTTAGTGTATGGTTTCCCCACCAGAATATGAATTTCATGGGGGCAAGAGCTTTGTCTGTTTTGTTCTACACAGTATCTTCTATGCTCAGAGCACTGTATTGTATTTCATATGTGCTTAATATTTAGTAAATACATTTAAAAAATCAGTGCCAGTAGTTCAGGATGGTTGCAGGGACTACTCAGAAAAGGCTTGCTTACCTCTGGGGCTGACAATCTGGTAGGATGTGAACAAAAAAATTGGTAGTGGCCACGTAGTACAGCCTGCCTGGGAATTAAACTACTGTGGGCGAGGGAGCCAAAAGTTAGCCGAATATAGGTTTCTGACCACATGATTTGAATGCTTGGACCCTGCTCGTCCTGGAACTACTAATGCTTGTGGAATTTACAGTTTGTGAAGCAATATATTCTGACTTTCCCAACACTTTTTTTTCCTTAAGCCAGTTTCAGTTATTGCATTATTGAGTCCTAGTATACAGCTTTTTATCATACTCTTTTTTATACAGTGAATAGAAAGATCATAGGTTTGGAATGTTTTTAGCTCATCTGTAAGATTGTAAGCTACTTGAGGATAAGAACTGTGCCTTATTCATCTTTACATTTCACAGAGAATGGACTCTGATTTCCTGTAGTCATTTGGTAAACCTAAGATAAATACCTGTTAGGTTAAAGTAATATCTGTCTACATTTGAAAATCAGAAATAGAATTACGTGCATAATACTTTGAAGAAAGATATTGACTTTCCTGAACAAACTGTTTGCCATATAAACAGGACTACTTTTTAATGTTCTGGGAAAAAAACTTCAACCACTTAACATATTTGCACTAACATATTATAATAACACATTAATTACATTAGAATTCTGGATAAGCATCTTTAAAAGAATTTGATAAAATTTGTCTCATAATCAAAAGTCCTAGAAAAAATTACTAAAACATCACTTTTTGAGTTTATAACTGATCTGAGTGCTTCTTTTTTGGGCATTATATTGATTAAGAAATAGATGGCTCTACTTTAACAAACGATACAATGTGTTTTCAGATTTGAGGATTCATATAATCCTAATAAGTTATGATTAATACTCTCATATTTTGGGGCTTGTATTTTTTCTTAAGAAATTCACCAAGTTCATACATTCTCTCTCACTCACTCTTCTGTGTGGTTGGCAATACCTACAGGTCTGTACGTGGAATGATCTAACTGGACAAGGAATCAGCAGCTTTGTTCTTCAAAGCTAATGGTATTGAATGAATTGAAATAAACATCTAAAGACATAAGGCAGTCTGTTATAGTACATCAGCATTTTGGAAAGAAGAACACAAAGACCCTCTCTTTTCCTTTGTAATTCTTTGATGGAAATATAAACTTTAATATTCTCATAGGCCAGTGCATTATCAATCCTTGACATAATTTTTTTTGAACGCATAGGCATATATTCCTGAAACTTTGTCTGGTCAAGAGGTCAGAGAAATCTTTGATTCAGCAAGAAATTAGAAACCATTGGGTACAATGCATAGCACAAAACTTGCGTGGGCAAGAAGTTCTATCTGGGAAGAAACCTGGAAAAAGGGACCATGTTTCTTTTCTTTTTTTTTTTTTGGAACTGGGGATCAAACTCGGGACTTGAGCTTTTGAGGCAGGTGGAGGCGCCACTGAGCTAAATCCCCAGCTGGGACCATGTTTCTTTATATCCTGCACACACATTGTCTGAGACATAGGGGATCCAAAATTTTGGTTCATAAAGGAAGAAAGAGAATCTAGATACCATCCTTGGAGGAGAATAATATGCTATAAAATCCAGAGAATATTTTTTAGTTTTATTCTTTGATACTAAGTAGATTTGATACTATTCACTGTTTACCAATTCTTAAAGTCAAAATTTGGGAGGACTAAATTTTATTGATATATCTTTTATTGCCTGCCCAGACAGTTTTTTCTGCAGAGCTCTATAGAGTTAGAGAACAGCTGTACCTTTTCTATAATCTAAATTCATTAATGTAGAAACCTCTCAGACTTATTTTCCCCTCTAGGTTAAGTAGCCTTAACTCCTCTGAAAACTCCCAGCATTAATTTTTTTCCTTAATTGCTTTTCTCTGGATATTCTCCAGTTCCTCCAAGTGCCTCTTTTAAGGGTGTAAAAATTCATTACAGCAGGTTTTCCTGGACAATAACAATTCCATTCTGTGCTCTTTGGTTGACAGAATAACATGCCCAACATTAAGGTAATATGAGAGCTGAGGGATCCTTGACTTGTTTTCTCCCTACTCAATTAGGAGTTTAAATACTAGCAATGTTTCCAAGTTATCCAGCCTGTAGTTTCACGTTGGCTGAAAAATTCTTAAATGAAAGCAAAAGTTTTTAACATTTCCCTTAGTCCTTGTAACATGAGAGGCAATTTTCCAATTCTAACAAACACATTTGTAGCCTAGTGACCCAATGTCAGGTGCCACAGGTCAAACTCATTTAATACCCTGAAGCTGGTCAAGTACCAAGCACCTGTTGTAAGCATTCTATATGGTTTTTATCCTAGAAGGAATGACCAACCTGAAGCAGCTGTGGGTAATTTTATTAGCCCAAACAAGCTGGAAGCAAAAGGGAAAAAAATAACATAATTAAAATCCTTAATGGAACCCAGTACGATCTCATTAATAAGCTACAAAGCACTGAAATGACCAGTGTGCATAGGTATTTGCCAATATTATCACATCATCATGGAAGTTAAAAATGGTTATACATGTTATGCATTAATCCTAAAGGTAGGAAATTTGAGGACTGATTAATTTGAGTAGATAATCAAATCCAGGAATTGTGGATCATTTCATGGAAAACAACCACTATTATCTCACTCTGAGCCCACTATCAGCTCACCAATGTGCTTGGTGTATGACAAAGAAGAGATGCATCAAAACATGACAAAGGGAGAGAGTAAGTTTGTATCCTCATGGAAAATGGGCAAAACAGTAAGTTACCAAGTCAGG
Organism: Heterocephalus glaber; assembly: GCF_053883595.1. Taxonomy (NCBI): domain Eukaryota; kingdom Metazoa; phylum Chordata; class Mammalia; order Rodentia; family Bathyergidae; genus Heterocephalus; species Heterocephalus glaber. The sequence goes on along the minus strand of NW_028258143.1, from coordinate 36,032,796 downwards.
GAACATTTCTTGTATTTGTGGTCAACGAAGTGTTTCACCATTGATTGCTACAGGTATTGCTTAAATTTCAGAATGCTAAAAGTAAAAACAAAAAAACCCAAAACATAGGTACAAAAAAAAATTGCAATACTTAATCCAGAAATAATGGTGTATTTGAATATTAAAAACTTCCCCCATTCCTGTATGTATATCATGTTGCAATGTGGCGTTTGCTGGTTCTCTCATGTGGTGGACTTGATTTCTCCAATCACTAAATCTGGGTTTGTCCGTGGAACTTGCTAAGCAGAGGACTGAAAAGTTCAAGTACACTGGAACTCAACCTCTCTCACTGTTGGCAACCCTGAGGACTCAAAGTGAAGAAGTCTGTGGTAGCTTCCAGGAAGAGGAAAGACCTCATGTGCAGAGAGACTGAAACATTTTAGCTATCCTGGTTATAGCTCCAGACTTTGAGGAAGGCCAAACTAGGCCTTCAGGTCCTGAGAGAAACCTCCCCAAGTCAGAACTGTCAAGCAACAAACAAATGTGAAAAATAATAAATTGCTTTTGTTTTAAGTTACTGAATAAGTAGCAAAGGTCAATTGATATATAATGAAATAAATAATTCTGTAACTAAAGTTCAACAATAGAATGAGATACGTGATGGTTCAAAATTGAGGCCAGTGTGGAAAATCTTCAAAAACAGTGAGATTTTGGTGGCTCTGTTCATAATATTTTGACCGGGATCTTTTTCTGTTACATTTTCATGATGAGAACATCCGCAAAACTTGGTCAGTTTGTGTTTAGATCCCTGCAAACACTTCCACATGTATCTTCCATCTATTTTTGTTCATAACTCAAATATGTTTAGAGTCATTTGGGTTATATTCAAGTTTTTTGAGGGAAGGAACTAAGCATCAGGATTTTTAGATTGTTCACATAAAGTATTTCAACATGGAATCAAAACACACAATGTAGAAATTGTAAAATAAAGTGTATCCACCAATTTTTTGCACTCTCTTCCTTTCAAAAGGTGGAATCGATGTTCTAATTAGATGGTGAATAACTATTTCCTTTCACCATCCAACAGCATCAACTCATCAGTCATGTGCATGAGCATCTTTTAGAAGTTTCTCCAGCTGAATTCCAAAACTATAGCCCAAACAACATCTTGACTGCAATTTTGTGAAGGCCTCCAGGCAGATTCCTCCACCTAAATTGTTCCTAAATTCCTAATCCCAAGAAACTTTGTGATTCTAAATATTTTTTGCTGGTTTAAGTTACCAAGTCTCAGGGTAAATTCTTCACAGCAATAGATGACTATTCCACATAACAAAAAAGGGATAAAATTTACATCATACCCATGTTTATAGCGGCACAGTTTGTAATAATGAAAGCTTGGAAACAGCCCAAGTGCCCATCAACTGGAAATTGGATAAAGAAAATGTGTGTTTTTTGCGGTTTTTTCTTTTTTTTTTTTTGGTACCGGGGATCAAACTCGGGTCTTTGCGCTTGCGCAGCAGGCGGTGAAACCACTGAGCTAAATCCCAGAAAATGTGTGTTTTTTAAAAAATAAAATGAAGTACTACTCAGTCATAAAGAACAAGAAACTAGAGATATTTATAGCCAAATTGATGCACATTGAGGCCATACTCTTAAGTGAAATAAATAGGACACGTGTAAATACTGAATAGTTTCTCTAATGTGAGAAACTGAAAGTGTAAATAAGGATTAAAATGATTAAAATGAATAATTGATAATTTAAAATAGGAAGAAAACATCGAAAAGGATAGGGATGGTGGGAGGGGAAGGGGAAAGGAAAGAAGGGAAAGGAAAAATTATGAGAAAAGAAAAAAAATGGAAACAAAATCTATGTAAATGGGGAAGGGTGGAGGGGGTGAAGGGCGCACAGGTAATGGGGAAAAAATAAGAACCAAGATACATCATGTACAGGTACAAGCACCCAATGATAAATGTAAACGTATTGTATACCTAAAATGTACCAATAAAAGAATTTAAGGAAAAAAATTTACATCATACCTTTAAAAATAAAGACTATCAATCAAGCAATCGTACTTAACACTAACAGCTATATCCAAAAAGTTCTAGTTTTATTTTTAATGTAGAATCCAAATGTGGACCCACATTTATTTTTAAGCTCAGTCTTTAGGTTTCATAGCTCGTTTCAGTGTAAATCAGAGTTAATGAATCTACCATTATCCAATTCATTTAATGAAACTCTGGCATCATGGTAGTAGACGCCCTTTCCTTTCATTAACCAACTGGGTTGATTTTTATTCCATTAACATCCTGATTATCTATTCTCCTTTCTATGTTTCATGTTTCCATTTGTGTTTAAGATGCAGTCTGATATTCTGTGGGATATTTGGAAATCTAAGCCACCAATCTGCCAATAAACTAATCTTTCAAAAGGCAGTATTTACAGGATATCTTCTAAATGCTTTTGCTTGTTGCACAATGATCTGGCCCTGGATATCTTTACAATAACATATTTGATCCCTGACCCACACAACTTATAATCTAGTTTATTACAGTTCTCCAATCAAGCTAGTTTGTTTCACACTTCTAATAGGTCTCTGGAATGCTGTTTACCTTCTTCATTTCTTGAGTGCTTGCTGTGGGCAGAGACTACTTCTACTCTTTAATTGCTGAATGTAGGTTTGTTCTTGGATGGAACTTATTACCTGGAAAGGGGGTTGACTAAATGATCCCAAACAGAAAATCACAAGGTACAACTCCCATGAACAAAAATTCCATAAGAAAGACATTTATGTAATTAAATCTTTAGCACAATTGCTGTCAAATGCCAGTAGAAATAAGAATCATTCAGAGACCTTGGTAATATGGAAGTTCCTGTACTCTGCAGTTGAAGATTCTGAGTTCATTAGTCTGAAGGCCAAAGAACGATGTTTTTACTTTTACTTTTTTTTTTTTTTTGGTGCTGTGTATCAAACTCGGGACTTTGTGCTTTCAAGGCAGGCAACGGAACCACTGAGCTAAATCCCTGGCCCAAGAATGATTTTTTAAAAGGAAGTTTTTCAAGAACATTACAGACCTGGTAAAAGTTTAGCTGGTCTTTATTGTTTAGGATAGGCAAACAATGACAACCAAATTGTGAAGCCAAACAATATAGTCACAATCCAAAGAGAATTTTTTCTCATTGGCAAAAACTAACTGAACAATAAGAAAGTTGGAGTGGTTATACAAATATCAGATAAAATTTTTAAAAACTTTATTGCTCAGTATAAGCAGGGGACATTTAATAACTATGAAATAGTTAATTTATCACGAATATAAAATGATTATAAACATGTATGCCCATGACAGCAGAGAGCAAAAATATAAAGCAAAATACAATCAAAAAAAGAATGAACAAATTTGTACTTATTCAAAATTAAAAATGCTTATGCCTCAAAAGACACTACTGTGAAGGTGAAAAGACAACCAATGCTGTGGAAATTGTGCAAATTATGTATCTAATAAAAGACTTACCTGGAATGTATCAAGAACTCTTTTAACTCAATAATAAAAACATAACACAATTAAAAGGGAGTCAAAGATCTCGATAAACCTTTCTCTTAAGAAGGTATGCAAAGAGCCAACATGTATATGAAAAGTACATTTTCAAAGAAGATATATAAATGGTCCCTAGGCACAATATACAAAATGGACATAATATCATCAAAGGATAACTAATAAATTAAATTGCTAAATGATTTTAATAATTAAATAATTAAGACCTCATAAATGCAAATCAAAACCCAAATGACAGTAATTCACATGAACTAGGATGGCTTTAGTCAAAATGTCAGCTCATAAGTACTGACAAGGATGTGAAGAAATAAGAACTCTTGTATAGTGCTTGTGGGGATGTAAAATAATGGAGTCATTTTGGGGAATAAGCTGGCAGTTTTAAAAAACATTAAACAAAGAATTACTGTATAATCCCTAAATCCTACTCTTAGGTTTATCTTAAAGAGAAATGAAAACATATCTTCATAAAAACTTGTATATGAAGCCAGGCACAATGATGCATGTAATCCCAGCACTTGGGAGGCTGAGGCAGGAGGATCACTGTAAATTTGAGGCCAGCCTAGGCTATATAGTGAGATCAAGGTCATCCTGGGATATATAGTGAGTTTAAGGCCAGCCAGAACCATGTGGCAACACCCTGTCTCAAGAAAAATGAAAGAAACAGAAAACAAAAAAACAAAACCTTGTACATGAATGTTCATACGTGCACTATGCATAATAGCCTAAGGATGGAACAACCCCAAATGTGTACCAACCAATGAATGGAAAAGCAAAATGTGATATATCCATACAATGGATTATTCTCCTCTATAAACTAATGAATACTAATACATGCTATAGTATGAATGATTCTTGAATACGTATGCTAAGGGAAAGAAACCAGACAACAAAGAACACACATTATATGATGCCTTTAGCATGAAATGTCCAGAATAGGCCAAATGTGTAGTTTAGTGGTTGCTTAGGAGATGGGTAGAAGGTAGGGAATAAACAAGAGGATCTCAAGGTAGTAGCTCAAAGTATTATTGGAGGGGTTTCTTCTTGGGATGAGAAGACTTTTGTTTTTCTTAAATTCTTTTATTGGTACATTTTAGGTACACAACACAATTACATTTCTAATTGGGAACTTGTACCTTTACATGATGCATCTTGGTTCTTATTTTTTCCCCATTCCTAGCCCTCCCTTCACCCCTCCACCCTTCCCTATTTACAAAGACTTTATTTCCATTTTTTCCATTTCTCATCATTTTTCCTTTCTCTTCTTTCCTTTCCCCTGCCCTACCACTACCCTTACCCCTTTGGACCTTTTCTTCCTATTTTGCATTATCGATTATTCATTCTAATCATTGGTACATTTTAGGTATACAATATAATGACATTCATCATTGGAAATTTGCACCTTTACATAATCTCTCTTGGTTCTTATTTTTCACCCTTGCCCAGCCCTCCCTTCAACCCCTCCATCCCTCTCTATTTATAAAGGAGAAGACTTTTTAAAACTGTGATAGCCTGTATGTTGCGAACATACTAAAACCATTGAATTATGCACTTTGAATGAGTAAATGATATGTATGTTAATTATTTCTTAATGAAGCTATTACCAACAACTAACTAAAACATGGATGCCTTGGTTTCAGACTATCAAAGTGTACTGTATAAATATAAAACTTTTTATCTGTGATTGTTAATTTTCATTTTTATATTTCATGTTTGATTTGTGTTAGAATGTTCATACCCTCAACTTCAAGAATGACTTCCTCGTGGTTAGATTTTTAAGCATGGAGTTGGGAGAAGCAGAGCAGACAGTGGCTATGACTGACTGTGCATGTGAACCAAGACAATGTAAAGTAATAAGGCCAGAGAAATTTAAATCACTAGCTAACCAAAAACCCAATAGAAAAATTATAGCCCCTTTTATCCTTCAAAATAAAACAAAAGGGAGATAATTTCTAAACTTTGGGGACAAAAATCTCAAGCTAGAGATACTGATGCTGTATAAAGCAGAGTGGAGAGGGCCAGGAATTTAGCTCAGTGGCACTGTGCCTGCCTTGCAAGCGCAAGGTCATGAGTTCAATCCCCGGTACAAAAACAAAACAAAACAAAACAAAAAAACAGAGTGGAGTATGAGTGCCAGTGATAATCTCTCCAGGTCTTTTTTGTCTGTGATTTTTTTTTCCTCTCTCTTTACCTTTTACATAAATTTATCATTAAGGATTATCAAGTATTCTTTAATAAAGTAGTAAAAAATATCAATTTTTAAAAATGGTGTCTTAGATTGTTCTCTTCTGATTCAGTAATTTAATTTTTATTTAAAAATTAATTTTTTTCTTAATATAATTTTTAATTTGATTTTTCCACCTTTATCAAAATATAATTGACCAAGAAAAATCCTACATATCTAAGGAGAACAGTTTGGTGTTTTGATACACGTATACTTGGGGAAATCAATTTATGAATATGTGGAACCCTTTTATGTGGACCCAACTACCTTTGGTGCACTTGCCTGAATGTGGTCAATTCATTCACACTCTGAGGCCCTGCTGGATCAGGAATTCTTTAAATTACTATGTACCAGACTAGAGAAGAAGGAGATGAAGCTGGAAGAACAAGTAGACTTGGCTCAGGAGCCCTGGGAGAAGAGGAAGAGGAAGATCAAGGAGGAGAGAGGGAGAAGGATGTGGTGAAGTGAGGCATAGCAGGTAGTGCAGCGATGGTGGTTTCTTTTTCTTTTTCTTGGTAAAAACCATCAGTGTTGATGGAAGTACCTCTCCTCACTCCCCTCCCACATTCTTCCTTTCTATTAGGCCTGTGCTTGGAATTTCTTGGCAAGGTAGATCAGTAGAGATAGAAATACTCAGGAACATCCCTGAGAGTCAGAGTGTTCAGTGCTTAAAGAGAAAGGGGAGATACAGGCCAAGATCAAGTTCTTAAAAGGTGCCTTCTCTAGGACGAAGGAAGGGCTCTAACCTCCAATTCCAAGACAGCAGGCCGGGAACTAAAGAGGTGATCTGAAACCTGACCTTGGGCAAATCACTTAATTCCTCTGAAATCATTTTTCTTTAGCTATAAAGTGGGGATAATAGTAAGATCTACCTAATATAGTGTTATGAGAATTAAATAAGGTGCTATATATATATAAAGCAGAGCTAGTGCCTGATGTAAGTTAGCAGTCAATAAATGATGCCCATTATTATACTATGTTCAAATGACACACATGCTGGACATGGGAAGTGAGACCTCAAATCTTATTTTTTCCCTTAAGCCAACCAACGAATGCTGAAAATTTGTTGGTCATCTGAATGTCCTGGCTATACTGCCACCTGGAATAGTCACTTGAAAGTATTTTGAATCTCATGAAGAAAAGTCTGGATAAAAGCTCATCTTACTATTTTTTTCAAATGGAATTACAGCTGTGAATGGATGAGACCCTTTCCCACTGCTTTTTGGACAATTCCAAATTATTTAACATATTCAGAGCAAATCCTGAGGATTATGTTAAGTGGTTTCTTGAAACAACTTAATGAACAGTGCCACATTATAATGTTGAGAATTAATTCTCAGCATTCTACTGCTCAGAGAAGAAAGGTATGTATCTTTTGGATTTTTCTCCCATCTACAAACAAGATTGGGGATTTCTTGGAACTGATTAACAATGACTCTAAAACGGTAAATAATCTCATTGGCATATAATTTTATATTACCAAATCAGTGAAATCTTGATTAACAGTTACTATTAACTGGTCATAAATATTTCTTTTTCTTGAGGAACTCTTCCCTTCCCTTCTCTTTTCTTTTTCTTGGGATTGAGCCCAGGGACTTGTACCTGATAAGCATCTACTTAACCACAGAACTACATACTCAGCCTAAGGAACATTCTCTGACATGAATTATTTCAATTTGAGTTTTATATATTGGTGTTACTGATTTTAACTTACATCAGTGATATAAAAGTTTTCAAAAGTATTTTTTAAAAGCAATATAAGGACCAAAGAAGAAAATATAGAAGAGGCAGAAGAGTCTTCTGGGCCACTGTAGTACCACTCCCAGTGCAGAGGAGGCTTTGGGCCTGTGGTACCACCACTCCCAGTGCAAAGGAGGTGAGCTGGGCAAGTGCCAACAGCACCCTCCCCAAGCCCCCAACCCCACACACCCGTCTAAATGAAAAGACATGTAAACAAGTCTCAAAAATTGACTTCCAGATCACCTACAGCAACCCAAAATGGAAGCCAGATGGAACACTCGGATACTAAACTACCAGGACTCCCTGAATTGGCAACAAAAGAGGATTTGGAAAAAATGAAATCAGGAATAATTTCTCAGATAACAAGAGAAATTGTGCTCATAGTGCATGACATGATTAATAAATCTAGAGAGGAGCTGAGGAACATGATGGAATCCCAAATAGGAAACAAATGGAATCCATAAAATAGATTCAAACAGATTTCAAGGAGATTAAAATCTCCACTGAAAGCTTCTCCAGCAAAATGAGCCAATGTGAGGACAGACTTTCAGATATAGAAGACAAGATTGTAATTAGTGAACAAGAAAAGAAAAGTTGCTTCAAAATTGTAAGGGACCATGAGAAATCAATCCAGCAGCTGCTAGATGATGCAAAGAAGAATAACAAAAGACTAATTGGAGTCAATGAAGAAACAGGAGAGAATGCAGATGACATAAAAAACTCTTCACAGAAGTAATGGCAGAAAACTTCCCAAGCAGGGGAAAAGAACTTGACATACAGATGAGTGAGGCATATAGGACTCCAAAGAGCCTTGGTCAAAAAAATCTACACATAGGCATATAATTGTTAAGATTCCAGAAACTCAACAGAAGAACAAATTTCTACAATCAGTCAGAGAAAAGAAACAAATCATATACAAAGGAAAGCCCATCAAAATCACAGCAGACTTCTCAACACAAACCACCAAGGCAAGAAGAGCTTGGAGTGACATATTCCAAGCCTTAAAAGCAAACAGCCTCCAATCCAGATTGATGTACCCTGCAAAACTATCTTTCAAAATGGATGGAGAAATAAGATACTTTCATGATAAAGAGCACCTTAGGAACTTCGTGAATACCAAACCAGCACTCCAAAGAATTTTATGCAATATCCTAGGAATAGACATTGAGGATCACAACCCCAGGAAGCAAAGTAGAATGAACCCATCTGGCATGACAAGACATTAAATGTAAAGGGGGAGAATCCAACAAAAAGAAAAAGTCATGGCAATGATAAGTCAGTATGTTTCAGTTATAACCATCAAAATTAATGGTCTCAATTCACCAATCAAAAGAAATAGACTGGAAGGATGGGTCAAACAACAATATGCTGCATACAAGAATCACACTTAATTCAAAATGAAACTCATAGACTGAAAGTTAAAGGGTGGAAAACAATACTCCATGTGACGGGAACCTGAATAAAAGCAGGAGTAGCTATCCTCTTTTCAGATCAAGTAGATTTCAAACCAACACTGATTAAGAGAGATGAAGAAGGACACTACATCCTTGTAAAGGGAACAATCCAAGAGGAAGAGATGACAATCATAAATATCTATGTACCAAACACTGGTGCACCCATCTATATAAAACAAATACTAATGGACATGAAAAGTCATATATGCATTAATACAATTGTAGTGGGGGACCTCAACACCCCACTGTCACAAATAGATAGATTAACTAGACAAAAAATTAGTACTGAAATACTAGAACTCAATTGAACTCTTGAACAAATGAGCTTAACAGATGTTTGCAGAGCCTTCCACCCCACAACATCAGAATACACATTCTTCTCAGTTGCACATGGGTCATTCTCCAAAATAGACCACATAATCGCTCATAGAACATGTTTAAATAAGTGCAAAGGAATTGAAGTTATCTCCTGTATATTATCAGACCATAGTGAGATGAAATTGGAGATCCATAGCAAAAGAAACTCGAAAACTTTCATAAACACATGGAAATTGAACAACGCACTTCTGAATAACCAATGGGTCACAAAGGAAATTAAAGAAGAAATCAGACAGTTCCTTCAATTAAATGGCAATGACAGTACAACATATCAGAATCTATGGGACACAAGGAAAGTAGTTTTATGAGGGAAATTCATAGCAGTGAATACACATATTAGGGAAACAGAAGGAGTCCAATTAAACAACCTGATGCTGAACCTCAAGCTTCTAGAAAAAGAAGAGCAAGACAAACAACCCCAAAGCTCATACAAGAGAAGAAATTATAAAGATCAGAGGAGAAATGAATGCAATGGTGACTAAGAGAATGATACAAGAAATCAGTGAAGCCAAGAGTTGGTTCTTTGAAAGAATCAACAAAACTGACAAACCTTTAGCCAACCTTGTCAGAAAAAGGAAAGAAAAGGCCCAAATCCATGAAATTAGGAATGAAAAGGGTGAAATTACAACAGACCCAGCAGAAATCCAGAAGAACATCAATACCTATTTCCAGAACCTATACACCAAAAAGATAGACAACACAGAAGAAATGGACAGATTCCTAGATACATATGAATTACGAAGGTTGAACGAAGAACACCTAAAAATTCTAAACAACCCAATATCAACCAATGAAATTGAAAATGTAATTAAAAACTTATCACCTAAGAAAAGCCCGGGCCCTGATGGCTTCAGTGCTGAATTCTACAAGACATTTAGAGAGGAGCTGCTGCCACTACTGTTTAAACTCTTCAATGAAATTGAAAGGGAAGTAATACCCCAGAATTCATTCCTGGAAGCAAGCATCACCTTGATCCCCAAAGCAGAGAAAGACCCAACTGAAAAAGAGAACTATAGGCCAATCTCACTAATGAACATAGATGTAAAAATCCTTAATAAGAGAATGGCAAACAGAATGCAGAAGAGCATCAAAAAGATCATACACCCTGATCAAGTGAGATTCATCCCAGGGATGCAGGCATGGTTCAATGTATGCAAATCAATCAATGTAATGCACTATATCAATAGAACCAAGGACAAAAACCATATGATTATCTCCATAGACGCAGAAAAAGCATTTGACAAAATCCAACATGCATTTATGATAAAAACCCTACAAAGAATTGGAATAGATGGTCTGTACCTCAAACTGATAGAAGCCATCTATGAAAATCCAACAGCCAATATCATACTAAATCGTCAAAAACTGAAATCCTTCACACTAAAATCAGGAAGAAGACAAGGATGTCCACTATCACCACTCTTCTTCAATATAGTTCTGGAAACATTAATTGCTACAGCAATTAGATAAGAGAAAGAAATAAAAGGAGTAAAGATAGGAAATGAAGAAGTCAAATTGTCATTATTTGCAGATGACATGATACTCTATATAGAAGACCCCAAGAACTCCTCCAAAAGTCTTCTAGACTTAATAACCAAATTCAGTCAAGTAGCTGGTTACAAGGTCAACACACAAAAATCAATAGCTTTCCTCTACACCAATGACAGACTAACTGAGAGAGAAATAGGGCAAATAATTCCTGTCACAATAGCATCCAAAAAACTGAAATACCTAGGAATCAACCTAACCAAAGAAATCAAAGACCTCTTCTCTGAGAACTATAGCACTCTGAAAAGAGAGATTGAAGATGATATCAGAAATTGCACAGACATCCCCTGGTCCTGGGTAGGAAGGATTAATATAGTGAAAATGGCCATACTTCTAAAACTGCTATATAGATTCAATGCAATTCCAATTGAGATCCCAGCAGCATACTTCATGGACCTTGAGAAAACAATCCAAATATTCATTTGGAAGAAGAAGAGACCCAGAATAGCAAAAGCAATGCTAGGTAACAGAGACATGGCAGGGGGTATCACAATCCCCAACTTGAAACTATACTACAAAACTACTGTGATAAAAACAGCATGGTACTGGCAAAGAAACAGAACTGAGGACCAGTGGAACAGATTAGAAGATGCAGAAACAAGCCAGACACACTCTGCCACCTCATCTTCGATAAAGTAGCCAAGCACCCTCACTGGAGGAAAGATAGCCTCTTTAATAAATGGTGCTGGAAAAATTGGGTTTCAACTTGCCAAAGATTAAAACTAGACCTATTTCTCTTGCCATGCACTAAACTAAAATCGAAATGAATTACAGATTTAAATATTAAAAGAGAAACTCTGAACCAGTTGGAACAGAAGTTAGGTAGAACTCTTGAAGACACTGGTGTAGGAAAAGATTTTATGAACAAAACCTCAGTTGCCCATGAACTAGCACAAACAATCAACAAGTGGGATCTCTTCTTATCAAAAAGCTTCTGCACACAAGAGAAACCACCAGCAGTGTGAACAGACAATCCACAATGTGGGAAAAAGTCTTCACCTGGTGTTCCTCAGACAAAGGTCTACTATCTTGAATCTATAAAGAACTTAAAAAGATCAGACTTCCCAAATTTAAAGACCCAATCTGAAAATGGGCATCTGAAATGAACAGACATTTCTCAGACAAAGAAGTAGAAAGAGCAAATAAATACATGAAAAAATGTTCAACATCACTGGTCATTCAAGAGATGCAAATGAAAACAATGCTGAGATTCCTCCTCACTCCAGAAAGAATGGCTGCTATCATGAAATCAAGCAATAACAAATGCTGGCAGGGCCGTGGGGAAAGAGGAACCCTGCTTCACTGCTGGTGGGAGTGTAGACTGGTGCAAGCACTGTGGAAATAAGTATGGAGATACCTCAAAGAACTAGGACTTTAATTAAGTCCCATTTGACCCAGCTGTTCCCCTGCTGAGGATCTTCTCCAAATAATTAAATGAATTATACCACAGTGATATATGTGCACCTATGTTTATAGCAGCACAGATTGTGATAGCTAAAACTTGGAAACAGCCCAAGTGCCTATCAACTGGAGACTGGATAAAATAAATGTATTTTTTTTAAATATAAAATGGAGTACTACTCAGCCATAAAAAATGAGAAATTAGAGACATTTATAGCTAAATGGATGCACATTGAGGTGATACTCTTAAGTGAAATAAATAGGACACACATGTATAAATGTTGAATAGTTTCTCTGGTGTGAGAGACTGAAAATGTAAATAAGGACTAAAACATGTAATAAGTAATGTGAAATAGGAAGAAATGAGGCAAAGGGGAAGTGAAAGTGAGTGGTGTAGGGGAGAGGAAAAAAGGGAATGGAATTAATATGAGAAAATGAAAAAATGGAAACAAAGTCTTTGTTTCAAACTCGGGTCCTTGTGCTTACAAGGCAGGAGGCAAAACCACTAAGCTAAATCCCAGGCTTAAACAAAGTATTTGTAACGAGGGATGGAGAGGTTGAAGGGCAGGTCAGGGGAAGGCGAAAAAGAAAAACCAAGAGAGTATGTAAAGGTGCAAATTTCCAATGATGAATGTCATTATATTTTATACCTAAAATGTACCAATAAAATAAAAATTTAAAAAAATGAAAATATACAACAGATAATATATTGACAATCCTGACTGAAGCCAGTAGGGTATTTGTATCTGTACTTTGTATCATATATTTGGTGCTCAATAAATATTTTATGAGTGAATAAATGAATGGAAATCTACCTTCCTTACCTGTGTGGTTGTACTGTGTTCTTGAGTTTTTCTAAGACATTTTCTATGACCGAGTCTTCCATTTTATGTGTACTTTTATGTCTTGGGTTCTTTTCTCTCTTTCTTTCTTTCTTTCTTTCTTTCTTTCTTTCTTTCTTTCTTTCTTTCTTTCTTTCTTTCTTTCTTTCTTTCTTTCTTTCCTCTTTTTTTTGTTACCAGAGATCCAACTCAGGATCTTGTGGTTACAAGGAAGGCGTGGTGCCACTGAGCTAAATCCCTGGCCCCTTGGATCTTCCTCTTTTATTATTGCTAATCACTCTTGAGGAATTTAAGATCTATGGCAGCTCCATATTATCCTTTGCCTTACCCTTTACCTTTTCCTTTCCTTACTCATTGAAAGTTCTAGGTTCAAATTTAGAGACTCTGTTATATTTTCTGCATCCAAGAAACATAGTACAAGGTCTGATATATAAGCAGTAAAAAAACAGGTGAAAAACTAAATATAGAGTTAATTTGTGGCTCCATGCACTCCAAACGTGAGAAAACTACACAAGTTGCTTGTATATTTATGTTGTAACTCTTTCAGTGCTCATCTCTCCACACCTCCTTATCATTTGTCACTCTTTTCCTACACTTTTCTTGAAACATACTTATTTTGTTTCAGAATACCATGTTCTCTTAGTTTTCATCTCATTACATTTTCTACCCTTTCTTTATTTCTTTTGTTGGTTCTTGTCTTTTCAAATGATCGTGGGTGGTGTGTTTTAGTTTCTACTATTTTCTGTTTCTTTTCCCCTCTTTTATGGTTTTCCTGATTCAGCTTTTTTTTCAGTTATGAGGGTCAAACCCTTGGAATAGCTTTTGAGTGTTTAAAAAATCAGTCATATCATGTCATGATTCTTTCACTTAATATTCTTAATATGTATTGCTTTACATTTCTGTTATTATATTCATTTTAAAACTTTATTGTCATATGATTGATTTAAAATAAACTGCACATATTTGAAATGTACAGTTTGGTAAGATTTGACATGTGTACATGCATGGAATAATCATCATCATCATCATTATAACTAAGGTAGGCATTATACCCAAAGTGTCTTCTTGCTGTCTGTACTCAATCCCTCCTGCTCCTTCTTCACTCATCCCCATTTCCCAGATGTCTTGGTAACTTTCTTCATCCCTGAGATACAATACCTGACACCCACAACTTAAAGGAGGAGGGGTTTATTTTGGCTTACAGTTTCAGAAATTTCAGTTCATAGTCAGCAGGGTCACATGTACAAATGGTCTGCCACAGAGGAAAGCTTGCTTACATCATTTAGGTAGGGAAGCAGAGAATGAAGAAAAGAGACGAGGGAGAGCTATTCTGATCCCAGCCAAACTCCCAGTATCTGCCTCTTCCTATTCCACCTCCTAACAGAACATTCATGATGAATCCACTGAGTATCATGCCTCTGTGACCCAATCAACTTCTAAAAGACCAACCTTTGAACACATTAGTCTTTTAGGGGACATTATAGTTCCAAACCATAACATTCTGCTACTGTTGCCCCAAAACTCATGCACAACTCCATATGCAAAATACATTTAGTTCATCTGTAAAAGTTACCAGAGTCTTAACAGTCTTAAAGCCTTAATAATTACTGAAAAGTTCAAGCCCAAAGTCTTCTCTGAGAAAGTTAAACACTACTGACATGCAATGACATGGGGTAAACATACCAATTCCAAAAGCGAGAAATAGGAGGATAGAAAGGAATAGGAATAGGAATAGGACCAAAAGAAAAACTCTGTAAGACATACACTAAATCCTGTAGTACAATGTCCAGCACCAGGAGCAGGTTGGGATAATATGTCGGCTTCAAAGGGCTTGGGAAGTCTTACCCCTAGAGCATTGGTGGTTGCAGCCCTCATGGCCTCTAACTTGAGTCGGCTCTATTCACTACCAGATGTTCCATGTTCCTGGCATCCCCAATTTCTTGGAGTATCTATTGCACTTTTGACTCACACAATTTTATGCACTACCCTCTCAGGGCCACACTAGGCTTCCCACATCTTCTGAAATCTGTGTGGAGGCTTTCTTGACTCCACAACTCTTGAATTCTGCATGCCTATAAAAGTAGTACTATGGAGATGATGCCACTAGCTCAAGCAGTAGACAGCTTTCCTAGGATCATAGTGGCTTCTGAGTGCCTAGATGGCTGAACTTATGGAACCAATTCTCTAGATAGTCCTTCTTGAGATGGGAGCCTAGAGGCTCTCTTCTCAAATGAAAACCTTTCATTTTTATACCTGAAAATGGAGGGATATTTATGGTTTCTGATATGTCATCAAGGTACCTTTTCTATTGTCCTGATGCAAAATACTTGGCTTCTTTTTATTGCTAATCTTTTTTATCAATCGTACTTTCCTTTGCTCCAACTCTACAGTTCTCAATTTTACAGATGCTTCCTTTCTGGCAAAACTGAAAACTTCAAATGGACATTTTTGTTTCTGATTCTTAGTATGAACCTAGTTTAAAGATTCCAGCAGTACCCATGCTACATCCTGAACATTGAACAGCCTTGAAAATTCTTCCATAAGAATAACTAGTTCAATAACCTTAATCTCAGTCTTTCAAAAAGTCTCAGGATATAAACAAAATGAAGACAATCTTTCTGCCAGAGTATAACACATATGGTCATGAATTCAGATGTCAATGAAGTCTTTGTTCCTATCTGAAATCTTCTAGGCTGTCTCCATTTTTTATCAGAATTCTGGCCTTCTCAGCTCTGGTGAGAATTTCCCACTGAGCTTGGTTTACAACATTCTAAGCTTTCTCTGGCTTGCATCTCCAAACATTTCCAAACTTCTCCCATGAACCAGTTCTAAAGGTTTCTAAACTACATGGTCAGGTACCATTACAGCAATGACCTCATTTTTCTGATACCAAAATCTGTGTTTGTATTAGGGTTCCCTCCAGGTACAGATTTAATATAAAATACATGTGTGATTAAAGGATTTATTTGGTAAGCTTACAGGATCAGAAGTAGAAGATTCCAAATGGCCATCTGCAGGATTGGAGATGGAAGATTCCAAAATTTCTATCTGCTTGCTGGAGAGCTGGGGGATCCAGCAGCATCTAAATGAAGCTTGAAGGCCTGAAGGCTCACTGCAGAATCATGAGTGTGAATCTGTGTTGGAAAGTTAGAGTCTGTGTTGGAAGGTTAAAGAGTCTGTGCTGGAAGACTGAAGGAACTGGAGACAAATGTCCAAAGGTAGTGGCAAAGACTGTAGCTCTTCCTAAAAGAGGGGAACTCTTCCTTCTTCTTTCCTTTTTTATTCTGTCCAAGCTATAAGTCTATTGATTGGTGCCACCCACATCCAGGGTGGGATGTTCCTCCTCAATTTGCTGACCATCCACAGATATACCCAGAATTTCCTAATCTGCTTGATAGTTCTTACTCATGTTGATGTATCACAATTAACATTCATACTATTACTATAGATTTTTTGAATTTTCTAGTTTTATATAAATGACATAGTGATACATGTATTGTATTTTTTATATTTTTTCATATAACAAACTAATTCTGAGATTCATCCATATTGTTATATGCATCAATTATACATTTCTATTGCAAATATTACTCAATTATGTGAATGTACTACAGTTTGTTTTTCAACTTTTCTGTTGGTGCACATTTGAGTTGTTTCAAGTTTTGGCAATGATAAACAAAATTACTACCAACATTCATGTCTAAGTCTTGGTATAGCTCTAGGGTTTTATGTCTTTTGGGTAAGTATCCACGAAAAGAGTGGCTAGATCATAGAGTAGGTGAATATTTTACCTTAAAAGAAACTGAGGAACTGTTTTCCAAAGTGCTTATACTTTATAAGACTACGAAGAGCTTATGAAGGTTCCAGTTCAAATATATTATTATTGAAACTTGATATTACCAGTCATTTAGTCTTAGTCATGCTAACATATCTGTGGGGATATGTTATTTTAGTTTTATTTATGGTGGTGGTATTTTATTTTAGTTTTTAATTTGCATTTTCTGAATAACTAATGATTTTGGAAATCATATTATATACTTGTTGGCCATCATTATATATTCTTTAGTGAAATATCCAAAAAATAAATTTTTTGCCTATGTTCTTATTGGGTTGTTTTGTTATTGTTGCATTTTGAGGATTACATATATATACATATATTCAAAAAATATAATATATATTTAAATACAAGTAGTTTACAAGATATATGAATTCCAAATATTTTTTTCACTTGCATTTTCATTATTTTAGCAATGTATTTTGAAAAGCAGAAGTATTACATTTGAATTAAATAAAATGTATGAATTTCTCTTTTCAAGATTCTCCTTTTATTGTTGCATCTAGAAAATATTCACTTCACTTAAAGTTAAAATGATTTTCTCCTACATTGTCTTCTAGAAATTTTATAGTCTAAGGTATTAACCTAATGGTTTATATTTAGGCCCATGATCCTTTTGATTTAAATTTTTAAATAGAGTTCAATTTTTAGAGCACAGCCAAATTGAGTGGGAGATGCAGGTTACCCATACACCCTGCTGCTTCAGCACATGCACAACCTCTTCCACTGTCAACATCCTGCACCATACAGTGTAGTATATTTGTTACAGCTGATGAACTTGGAGTTACATCATTACCACCTGAACCATAGTTTACATTAGATTTCATTGTTGGTGTTGTGCATTCTATAGGTTTGAATAATTTTATAATGTCATATATTTACCATTATATAGTGGTACCTCGTTTCATGAACTTAATATGTTCTATGATTCTGGAAAAGATGGCCATGTTCATCTTCAAGTGGGAAAGATGACTGTGATCCCATTCATCACCTGATGCAGAGCTTGCAAATAAAAACAAAATTGTGTCAAACACTTCTGTTTGCAAACTAAATTGTTCCCAAACAAAAGTGTTCATGAACTGAGTGACCAAAGTAGTACACAAATTAGTTTCGATGCCCTAAAAATGATCTGTGCTCTAATTATGCATGTTTTCCTTCTGTATAACCTCTGTATGACACTGATCTTTTTAATGTTTCCACAGCATTCATTGCCAGAATGTCATACCAATGGAATCATGCAGCAGGTAGCCTTTTCAGATCAGCTTACTTCAGTTAGTAATATGCACTCAAGTTTCTGCCATATCTTTGCAAAGGTTGAAAACGTATTTCATTTCACTTTAATAATAAACATTTCATTATCTTCTTGTACTACATTTTATTTATCCACTTACTTAATGAAGGACACCTTGGTTGCTTCCAAATTCTGGCTTGTTTGAATAGATCTATGAATATTTATGTTTGAGTTTTTGTGGATCATATGGTCCAAAATTATATTTTGTTTTGTTATCAAACTTTCATATTATATCCAAAATGTATAAGCTATTTTGCATGTCCATCAAAAATGTTTGAGAGTTCTTATTCCTCAATATTACTGGCATTTAGTCTTGTCATTGTCTCAGCCTCTGGAGTGCTGGAATTACAGGTGTGCATCATTGTATTCTACAGGACATCCATATTTGTGGTGTCAATCTCTTGGGAAGCCACTCACTAATTTCGGCCTGGCATGAAGGCTATATGTGGCGAAATTTCTTACGTTGGTGTTTAGTATACAAGACTATATATGTTTCTGGTCTCTGCTATTTGTCTGGCTTGAAATCTCCTTTAGTAGCTTGACATCTGCTGAGGTATGATCATTCCTTTCTTTTGATTTCACTTAGCCAGTATCTTCCAATTGACCTTTGACTGCTGACTTCTGTACTCTCCTTGGTTCCAGACTGTCTGCTTGGCCTGACCCCATGCTTAATTCTTGACCTTCTTGTGACTCTTAGGAACAATGGCCTGAACCCTAGATTGACTGCTGTCCACAGTTTAGCTAGAAGATGGAAGCCTTTAGAGTAAATTAATTCTCAAAAGAAGAAGAATATATATTAATACAAGTACAGGTCCCTGGGTCAAATCTTGTGAAATGCTCAAAATAGACGAAAAAACAAAGAGAATGAAAAGGGAATTAACCATACAGATAAGGGCAAGGAGTCCAAAAGAGTAAATATTTTCATAAAGAAGAGATTAATAAACAGTACTATTCTACAGAAGCACACAGAGTCAAAAGTGAGTCCAATCCAGTGGATTACACAGATGGGAATCTATCAGTGACCTTTAATTGCGTCCTAGAATTTCTTGCTAGACCATGTTGGTACCAGCTTGAATGTACTTCTTTACCATTAAAAGAGTGGAAAAAGCCATCAGGAAAAAAAAAAAAAGGAATGTATACTTCTGTAAGTAAAAGTAAGCCTTTCAAAGAGATGATTTGGCTTAATCCTGATTGGAAGTAAGAAGGAGGAGGGTGTGTAGGGGAAAGTGGTGGAGGGACTGTAGAAAAGAGAAAGATTTAGGAATTTTAATCTCTTTCTTTGTCTACTTGCCTTCTCTTCTTCCCTCTTATAACAGTCCCAATGGCTTCGACATATTAGGACATGCGGTGGGTGGGTTGAGGGACTATGCTCTGTGTAAGGCAAGTATTTTTGTTTGCTGTAAATAAAAAAATAGTTCTCTGTTCACCCATGTCAAACTCTGATTTACTGCTCTGATTTAGGCTAGCAGCATTTGGAGATCTGCTGTGTTCCACTTCACTCAGTGATCTCAACCCCTTCAGACGGTTTACATGACAGAATGGTCTCACACAGCTCTTTCAAAAGTTCAACTTTGAGCTTAAGAAGCTGAAGCCAGCAGTGAGATGTGATTGAGCATGTCAGAAGGACAAAGATAGTTTTGTGTTTCCACAAAAACCAGGGCTTAGAAGACCTTATTTCAGGAACAAATACATGTTAAGTGGACACAAGTAAAAGATACATTCACTTGTAATGTACACACAATATATATGTAGTTTATTTGCTTTCATTTTAATAAAACTATTTTTTCATAATGTAAGAAGATGACTTAATTAAAGCCAAAAGTGTTTGGGCACACACATCTTTATTTATGTAACTGAAAATGTTTTTTGACCAAAATTTTAATGACTTGGCTTGTAGGTTGCCTTGTAGTTTATATATACACATGTAGATATTTAAGATCTGGGCTAGGCCAGAACATACTAGTTTTGGAGACTTTGGCTGATTGTATGCCACAATTCAAGGTAAGCAGGTGGCCTACTGAAATATAAAAGGCTTGCTAAACAAAGAATTTTATTTCCTGGTTGGTGCCTGCAGGGAGGAATCATGAAAGGAAAGTAGAAATCTCACAACCAAAATAGAGTTTAGAATTTTGAAATGAATTGTTTTTATTGATTCTAAAAGCTATGCAAATTAATTATAATTTACAAACAAACTTAAGCTTTTGAAAATGATAGATTATTTTAAACAATAATAATGTGAAAAATAGTTCATTATATGTTACAAGAAATTATGGCTATAGCTCAATAGAATGGTGTAACTATTTTATCATAGATGACAGATTTGTAAGAAACTAAATATACAATTTGAAAGAAAGAATTGTATATTGCTTATTTATTTTTTCTTTAGCAGAAGCTATTAATGAATAGATCAATCAGGAAAAAATCCTTAAGGAATGTCACCATGCCAAACTCTAAGGTGTTTTGTGCCACAGATTCTGGCTTCAAATTATTTCTAAATAGGAAAGACCATCCACTTCAAGCTAAATAAAATCTTCATTTTAATGTACAGAGTAAATAAACACTGTGCCCCTTGCATTTCTGAAATTAATAGTTACTTGGAGGCACAAAAGCCCATGTTTGTTTCCTTATTTTCATAAGTGATTTCACTAAGCAGGCACACTTGTTAATGCTATAGTCACAGAGATAGAAGGTCAAAGTTGGTCAGTGAGCCAAGAAATACCATATCAGGGTTTCTTTCCCTTCCAATTGAAAAAGGTATAAATTGTGGAATTAGTGTATTGATTGAAGGCTACAACTTCAAGCAATCAGTTTTTCTGGCTTGACAAGATTATTTTATCCTACTTTTCTTTTATTATTATGTGTAGTATTTGAGTCATCCTTCAGGCAGATGAAGTGACAGCTTGATTTAACTCAATAAAATCTACCAGTTAGGTAACCTACTGAGCTGAACAAAAGATGAAAACGACTGCAAGGGGCAGTGCACTGTGAGTTTAAGCAAGCACAGTAGTCTGGAGAAGAAGGAAATATTAACAGAAATTATGCTCTAATCAATGCATTTCTATAGAAACTTGAGAGAAATTTGTAAAGACTTCATGGTGAGCAATTGAGTGGATAATGCCTTTGCTTTAAAAACAAAACACAATAAACAAATCTTTAATACTAAACTACATGCATAAAAAACAATGCCTCTATAATGGCTGTGCTTTTGTGTAATTGCAGCAGGTGCAATAATCTTTAATTTCTTGGTGTATTTGAGATGAAAATGCTGCAAGATTGATTTGTGTTAGTTTGGAAATTAAAACTATAATTTGTGTATCTTTCATTGAACCTAACCTTTGCTTTTTCACATCATATCCAACAGATGTCTTTAATCTGAATTTTCCTGAGAAATTTGAATACATATACCATAGTAGTTATTTTATTTGCAGAACTAGAAAATAATCACAATTTATAATGTTAACTTAATGGGATTGATGTGTCTATTTAAAACTCTTTAGATCTAAAAGTGTTCATTGCTTTTTGATTACATGTAAAACTTTGACTGATTACAGTGAGAGTACTCCAAATAGAACTGGAACATGGGCTGCTATTTTTAACTAAGTGGTACCTTGGTTCATGAACTTAATTCTTTCCATGATTCTGGTTGCAAACCAAACTGCACAAAAAAGAATAAATTCAATGGTTAGTTTCAATGTTGACTTTATGGGGGAATTTGATTCAGTTCTTGTCCAATTCGGTTTGGGACCAGAATGGTGGAAAGAGTTAAATTTGTGAACAGAGGCACCACTGCAAGTACTTGTCTTTCCAATCAAATATGCTGAACTCGTTACCAGGTCAGGGAGTTTCAGGCTCTGTTTTTCTTCCCTTACCTCTAGCTACCATGTAATTTTTTAGAAGTCTCAAATACCTGCTCCACATATTTCATCTGGTGTTTTTAGTTATATTCAGTGGGAGAGACAATGAAGAGTATGCTTATTCCCCATTAGTGGGAACTGAAACAAGTTAAAGAATTCACAGGAGTGTATGCCTTCAAATAACTTGTTTTTTGGGATTTACTTTCAAGTACTCTAGTTTGGAAAACACGAAAAGAGAGATGCTGAGGTTCTGCTAGCAGTCCTCCATTTCCCCAGCAGGCAACATCTTTGAGTGAGCAGGAGACTGGGAAGTAGGTTTACAAACAACATCACAGAAAAATTGTAACATTGGCCTACTTTATTAAACTACTACTTTATTGGTTTACTTTATTAAAAACTACCAAGCATCCCCAATGTGATCAAAATATTTTACATACCTGCAAGTAATATATGAACATTCTAGTTTTTCCGTATCCCATCCATTTTTGATATTGTCATCAATTTTAATTTTAGCCATGCTAGTGGTATAAAATGTATCTCCTTGTTTCAATTTGAAGTTCACTGATGTCTAGTGATTTAGAAAACATTTGGATGTGCTTCTTGATCGTTCTTATGTCTCCTTTTGTGATATGTCTATTTGACAGGCAATGATAGTGTCTGATATTTGCATTGGAACACATAGTTAAGAATCTAATAAAGACATGGAGACTATTTTTAAGAAAGGAGATTATTTTTTATAAAGGAGATTAGCCCTAAAAATAGAAGTATAAAAAGAGGTTACTAGAGAAGTGGTTTTACAGGGAGGATAAACCATGTGAATTTGGGAAAGTATTTAAATTCTTTGTGTCACAGTTTCCTCCTTGTAGGATAAGGACAATAGAAATTCTGATCTCATACAGTTGTTGTAAGGATGAAAAAAATATATTTGGAAAACACCCAGAATTGTGTTTGGTCTATTTTGTATGCCCTGCAAGTAATATATAAAAAGTGGAATTAAATTTCCAATTGTATATCTCTCCAGGGACTATCAGTTGTTCTTTGGTGCTCTTCCAGTATTTATATCACAACTGATTGATCACAGAATCATAACTTTTCTTATGTTGGAATATGATATTGGGCATGATATTCTCCACTGATTCAAAGATCTTGGGCATCATATCTTTGAGTGCCTCTAAGAGAACTCAGTGAAGTTATCAGGTAGATAGTTTGATAACTAAGTCTGGAGTTCAACAAAAATATCTAGGTGAAAGTTGTACCTTTTGAAGATGTCAGAGTATAGAAAGTGGATAAAATTACCTTGGGAATGTGTGTAGATAACAAAGAGAACATGTAGTTACTGGAGAGATGAGGAGGAAGGAACAAAGAAGAGTAGAGAGAACAGAAAGGTGGAATGGAAACCAGGAGTTTGTTATTTCAGAAGCCAATTGAAGCAAGTATTTTAAGAAGAATAGCAAACACGTTTTAACAGATGCTGTCAGTACCTCCCTTACATCCTTGGACCTTGCTATTCTCAGTGTTCTTAACAACTTCCAACTGTAGATATCCACACCTTTGTACCTAAAGATTGTTTCCAAAAGCAAAGGAAGCTGTCTGCCAAAGCATAAACTAGAACAGAAATGCTGGGAAATTAGCATAACCCTTTCATGCAGTACCCCTTAACAGATAAATGGAGGAAGTCACTGCATGAATACCCTAGATCATTAGATCCTTAGGTGGAAAAAAGGCTAAAGTGAGTGATCATACTGTTTCTATGGGGTTTCTCATAGAACTGAGTTGCAGTGGTAGTTTAAGACAAAATAAGGATACACTTTAACTTCTCCTTTTTTTGCCAGTTCTCACTCACTTATTAAAGTTCTCTGTAATTCCTAAATTAACTGTTTGCCTTTGAACCCTTGTATGAGGGTTGGAATTGGGAAAAATTCCAAGCAAATGGACCTAAAAGTTGAGATGAGGGCTATATTGATCATTAAAGTTTGTATTAGTGACACTAAAAAGACAGCCTGCAGGAGAATGTTTGGGGTGAATATTTTATTAGATTGCTTTGAAGAGAGCTGAGTAAAAATTAAGGTAGGGATATAAATTGAGTTATTTTAAGGGGTGTTGAAACAGAGGTAAGCAGAACATTGACTATAAAATGGGAAAGGAATGGAAAATAAATATTATGAAAGGAAAAAGAATATGTTAAAAACAATAATTACAATGATTGATCATTGAATATAAAATGGTGGAAGTAATGGAAGAAAGAAATCAGTACTATGAAGTAGATGTTGGATTGATATAATGAAAGCCCCAAGGAGTTATAGAATTGCTGGAGTCAGGAATTTGAAGGAAGTAGGCTGGAAATATAGAAAGTTGTGTTCAGAAGACAGATGCCTGCAGTGAAGATTATGAGAAAGTAATAAAATCATTATCAGTAGCATAAATATTTTAGGCTTGCAGGCTCCAGAGTCCTTATTACACATACTCAACTCTGTTGTCATTGATGAAAAACAGCCAGAGATATGACATTAGCTACTGACAGTGTGATCCAGTAAAACTCTGTTCATATGAACAAGTGACTAAGCAATGATAGCAAGGTTACACAATGTAAGATTAATATGCAAAAGTTAATTGTTTTCCTATATACCAACAGTGAACAAATGGAATTTGAAATTATAAATATTTTACTTCGGCATCCCTCAAATGAAGTACTTAGGTATAAATTAATAAAATATGCACTAGATCTATATGAAGAAAACTATAAAATTCTGATGAAAGAAATAAAGCAAAACCAAATAAATGGAGAGATATGACATGTTTATGGACGAGTAGACTCTATATTACTAAGTTCTTCCCAACTGGATCTACAAATACAATGAAACACCAATAAAAATTCCATAAAATTATTTTGTGTACATCAACAAACTGATTCTAAAGTTTATATAAACAGAAAAAATATCCAGAATAGTCACATAGTATTGGAGAAGAGCAAAGTCAGAGGACTGATACTAATTTACTTCAAGTTTTACTGTAAAGCTACAGCAATGAAAACTATCATATTGGCAAAAGAATAGACAAACACATCAATAGAGTAGAGTAGAGTGACTGGAAATAGATCCAAGTAAATAGTCTATTGATTTTTGGTAAAAGAGCAAGGGAGTGCAATAGAGAGAAGATAATCTTTCCAACAAACGGTGCTGAAACCACTAGACATTGACAGAAGAATGAAAGAAAAAAAGGAAAAAGAAAGAAAGAAACAAAGAAAAAAGAAAAGAAAAGACAAACAGATTTTATGCTTTTAACAGATGTTAACTCTTAAGTGGATCACAGACCTAAAAGCAAAATGTAAAACTATAAAGTATAGCACAGTTAAAAGATAGCATAAGAGAAAATCTAAATAACCTTGGATATGACAATGTCTTTTTGGATACAGCACTAAACCATGAAAAGAAGATATTGATAAGCTGGATTTTGTCAAAAATAAAATTTCTAATTTGGGGAAGACATTCTTGAGAGATCGGAAAGAAAAACCACAGACTGGAAGAAAACACTTGGAAAAGACATTATGTTAAATATGTAGAAAATTGTTATGTTAAGAATACAGAAAACTCTTACAATTCAACAATAAGAAAATGAACAATCCAGTTAAAAAGCCAACCAAGACCTTAACAAATATGTTACTAAAGAAGATATACAAGTTCCTAGTAAGTATATGAAATATATTAAAAGTTTTATGCTATGGAAGTGCTAATTAAAATAAGGTGCTATCATACAACTATTAAAATGTCAGAACATAGAAACTACCAAATGCTGGTGAGAAAGCTCATTTGTTACTGATGGGAACATAACATGGTACAGAAAACTTCAAAGACAGATTGGCAATTTCCTACAAAATTGTGACTTACACTTACTACAATGGGCCAGCAATCATGCTCTGTCATAGTCCATTCAGGCTGCTATACCTAAAATATCATAGATTGGGTGGCCTATAAACAAAAGAAATTTATGCCTCTCTCTTTCAGAGGTTGGGTAAACAAAGACTGCAGTACCAGCAGATTCTGTGTCTAGTGATGTACAACCATCTTTTTTACTTTGTCCTTACCTGATACAAGTGGCAAGGGATTTATCAGAGGTCTCTTTTATAAGGTCACTAATAATCCTGTTCATGAAGGCTTGCTCTTATAGCCAAAAACCTTCCAAAGGTTCCACATCCCAATATCATCACCTTAGGACTTTAGGTTTCAACATATGAGTTTGGGAGGAATAAAAATATTTAATCCATAACACATTCCCTAACATTTATCCAAAACTTATGTCCATAACTGCATACCAGTTTACATTCCCTCCAACAGTGTAGAAGGGTTCTTTTTCTCCCCTCAGTCTCACCAACATCTGCTTTTATTTATTTATTTATTTATTGTGTACTGGGGATCAAACTCAGGACCTTGCAATTGCAAGGCCATTGAGCTAAATCTCTGGCCCTTATTTGTTTTCTTGATGATAGCCATTCATTCTGGAGTCAGATGAAATCTTAGTGTTGTTTTAATTTGCATTTTGGGGAGGTCTAATTTATTGAGTTCTTCATATAGTCTATGTATCAGTCTTTTGTCCAAGAAATAGCTGGAAAAATTTTTTTCCATTCTGTAGATTGTTTCTTTACTTTGTTGGTTGTTTCCTTTGCTCTACAGAAGCAAATTTAATTTGATATGATACCATTTGTTTATTCTTGATATTGTTTCTTGTGCAGTTTCTTTTCTTTTCAGAATAGCTCAAGGATGTGATCATTATGTACTTCAAACATATATTAAATATATATTAAATATACTTCAAACATAAAAAAATTAAAACTTATTTTCTTTTTTTTTAAAGTCTTTTTTTTTTTTTTTGGTACTGGGGATCAAACTCCAGTCCTTGCACTTGCAAGGCAGGCGGTGCACCCCCTGAGCTAAATCCCCAGCCCTAAAATTTATTTTCCATGAAAAAAGCCCTTGTCCACACAAGCTTGCACACAGATGTTGGAAGCAAAAATTTATAACCACCAAAACTTGGAAGCGCTCAAGATGTTCTTCAGTAAGTGAGTATATCAACTCTGTTACATACAGACCATGTTATTATTTAATTATAAAAAGAAAATGAGCTATCAAGCTATGAAAAGACATAGAGGAAACTCAAATATATATTACTACTAGGTGAAAGAAGCCAGTTAGAATAGTCTATGTACTCTATTATTCCAACTCTGATGTTTTGCAAAAAGATAAACATATGGGAACAGCAAAATGATCAGTGGTTGGCAGGGGTAAGGGATGTGGAGGTATCAATAAACAGAGCTCATTTTGAGGGTATAGGAACTACACTGTAAGATACTATATTGGCAAATATATATCCTTATAAATTTGTCCAAGCCCACAGAATATGAAGCGTAAAGAACATAGTTTAAAGTAAACTATGGTTTGGATAATAATGATGCATCAGTGAAGGTTTATTCATTGCATGGGGAGGTTGTGCATGTATGTGGGTGGGGAATATAGAAAATTTCTGCACTTTCTGCTTAATTTTGCTGTGAACCTAAAGGTGGTTCTAGAAACTGAAGCCTCTTAAAAAACAAAACAAAATAAATAAGTAGCTGGCCCCTGGATGCAATTTTGATGCCCTTGTTTTAGAGTGAGTCACCATGGTAAGAAGAAAGGCAAGACTAAATGGAATTCAAGCAATGAGGAACAAACCTGAGTGTTAAAATAGCTATGTATATGGCTGCTGACATTACTCAGAGCCAGGAAAGTAATTCATGGTTGGAGAATGACAAGAGCCTGTTGTTCAAGTGATGAAGGAAGGAAAGGGAATGGCCCTGGTGTTAGTAAATAACTCCACAAAGGAGAGATGAAGCATCTTTCTTTTCCAATACACAAATTTCCAAGTATTTTGAATATTGGATTTTGAGTATTGTTGAAATGGTATATAATGTCAGAGCATGTTTGTTGAGGATTAAAGAAATATGGAAGTATAACCAAGGAGCCAAATTTATCTTAAAGCAAAATGCTGAATAGTTGTGAATTATTTATCTTACACTAGACCAGTCTTTCTATGTCTGTGGCATTAACATTTATGATCAATGATGGATCATGATAAACACTGATGTCAGACATGTTTGAGAACAAGCTGGCGGTGGGCACAGTACTGTTACTTCTCAGGAAATTACTTATATTATTGTTTTTTCTTTGTGTTTCATTTTAATTTCACTTTATTCAGTTAATGTAAAACTTACTAAATTGAATGATTCTTAAAATCATTACTAAACTTCTTATTTGTGTTGAGTAATAAAGCTAGCATCTCAATACTCTGTCAGAAGTGGATTGATTGGCTGGCAACGTATGTCTCTCTTAACAGCCTCTGATGTGCACAAATGTCTCTACTTCTTACGCTGAAGTCAGCTACAGCTGGTTAGGTATTGTGAGGGCATGAAAAGGACAAGAGCCACTTAGAGGAGTTTTTGTTTCCAAATGATTACTCATAACCATAGATTGTAACATTAAGGTGCCGGAGACTGTAGATTAATATTTTTATCAACCTACACTCTGCCTACCCATCACTTCTTTACCATTTCAAATTCTTGATATTCTTTGTCAGAATCACTTCATAATCTCTTGAAATTATAGCTTGGTAAATTGCTTGTTTAGAATTTAAGTGAAAGCATTTATAAATATATATAGTTTCCTTGTATTTTTCACTAGATGTCATTTACTTTGACTAAATTTACTTAAACCATTTTAACCTTTCAGAGAAAGTCCAGGAGTTTTTTTTTCTTCTTTTTAAAAATACTCAGCTGACATTCTGATTTACCAAAAGGACACCACCATTTTTCTGAAATGCATCTGTTCAGAATCAGAAGAAAAGAAAATCAAGGCTCTCATTTTCTTTTCTTTTCATTAGTTGTTCTTTTAAATCAAGAAGTTTGTGAAATTATGGCATAATATAAATATCTTAAATTCCATAATTCTAACCCAAATCTAAATGTTATCAATACAATTAACAAATGTCACTCAGTATCAAAATAGTCATTTCTTTTCCTTTATGCACATTCAAATCTATCTGGTTGAGTGCCTCTCTCATTCCTATGGTCTGAACGTACCTCCAAATTAATATGTTGAAATTCAAATTCCCAAAGTGGTGGTTTTGGGAGGGGGACATTCAGGAAAAAATTAGGTGACAGTGATGAGTGTGGTCATAAAGGAAACCTGAGAGAGACTGTTGGCCTATTCCATCGTGCTGCAAAATAGGTCTTATAACACTGGAAAACTGAGCATTTGCTGTTACAGTGTTAGAGATTTGTGATGAAAGTTAGCACACTAATAGTTTTGAAGAGCTCTGATAGAAATAAACTTGTTTAACTTTGTTGAGGACACAGTTTCCCAAGGGAGTTTTTTCTTTTCCTTTTTTTGTAAAACAACTATTTCTCCAACAAACTTTATTTGATTTAACTGACTTCGCAAAATGCTGGACTGTAATAGCTTCTTTTCCTTGGTTCAAGCTTTGTTCCCACCTCCAACTTCCTGTATCTAATTCTAGTTACAGGAATTCTACAAAGGAAGAACTTTCTGATCTCCACATCTGGAACCATAGACAATGATTCAGGTGGAGATTTCTATTCACTTACCTTCTTGGAAGAAAAGTGAGCAAGAATTGTCTCACTTTTTCTCATATTTATGATTTAGAAGGCTCTGATTACACAATTTGAAACATTACCAGGTGTACTTATTTAATCTAGTTTGTTACTAAATCCACATTTCCCCTCTCAGGTACTGAACATATTCATCATGACCTCGTAAAGTCACCTTGTCACCTTGACAAAGTATGAGATTGAGGTTTGGACTAAGACAAAACATTTCAGAATCTCAATATCAGGTCATGTGTAGTTGGCAGTTTGGCATACTTCTCCAACCTGCCCTGATCTGACAGCCACAACCATAGGAATTTTAATTGGTAATCTAGTGATAAAATTGACTTTCAAACTGAAGCAAAAATTTTTCCATTCAGTAAAAAATATTTTAAACTACCTTCACCTTAGATGTTAGTGTACCTATTATTGCACCCAAATTGCTGCAAAAACCTTGTAACTAGTCTCCATGTTTCTGCCCAATACTTCCATGCCCAGTGAGGTTTCACAGCTAAAGTGGTCCTTAAGAAACAAGTTAGACCATTTGCTCCTCTGCTCACAAACCTCACATTTTCACTTATGAGAAAAAGGCCAATGTCTACATAAGGTTCAATAAGGACCTACACAGACATCCTCATTCCATTTCATCTCCTACCTTTCTCCTTCTTTCTTTTGTACAGTCGCACTGGCCTTTTGCTTCCTATTTTTCTAAGGGAAATGGTCTTTCTCCAAAATAGCACATAGCTAGCTTTTTCATCTCTTTAAAGTCATTGCTCAAATGTCAGTTTCTGAATAAGACCTACCATGACAAATTATTCAAATTTGCAACTCCAAGAACTTCCAACACTTCCTATCCTGGTTTATCTTTGTCCGTAGCATATGTCATTTTCTAAAGTACAGCATTGTTTATTTATTTACTATGCCTATTGTTTATCATTCATTTCTCTTTACAGAATTTACATTTGGGGAGACTGGGAGTATTTATAAGTTTCTTTTTCTTTTTTCTTTTTCATTATTTTCAAACACCTAGAAACTTGCTGACATGTAACAGATGGTTGGTCAATAAATATTTGTTGCCTTAATGAATGGATAGATAAAATTTCAAAGAAAATTTCAAAGAAAAAAAATCCCACTTATTTTATGAAAATATTCATCAATCTAGACCACTCAATATTATTGATAAACATGTAATTTGTAAGATAGAAAAATTTAGATTTATCTCAGCTAATTGCTCTGTTTCTTTTAGTCAAATTCTGGGGATATGAAATTCTGCATAAGTCTTTGTGTAGTTACAACATTATTTTGATTTTTGGGGGTTGGTTTTAATCTCATACTAATATCAGACATCTAGATAAATATTGTAGGGTCCTACAATCAATATTCTTACTTCTTGACTCATACAACAGATATTTTCTCCAACACTGTATTAGCTTGTATTAGTTATAATGAAAGCCAAGATTTGAAAGAGGAGTAGCAGATTTAGGTTTCATGGAACTGGAGATTAAATACATTTCTGTATTATGTATATTTTCTTCCAGTTTTTCCAAACAGCCAAGAGAAAATAATCTTACTGCCTGTGACAATGGGCTAGTTTTGGGTGCAAGGGTGGAAAGACAGGCTCCAAGCTTAACTTGTGTGTTCTCTTAGGGAGATTAGAAGACTCTGAGCAACAACTGTGGTGTTCCGAGGTTAGAGAGCAAATCTGGGAAATCAAATAAATCATTGTATGCCAGATCTACACAGCTGTGTCCACCACTCCTAATCCTGTAGGACCAAGACAGTTGGTTCCATGAAGCATCCTCAAAGGGAACTTTTTACAGGGGAAAAACTAAAAACCTCAGAGTCTTGTTTAGAAATTCTTGGCTCATTGCTTCATGTTGTCTCTCTAAATACATCTTTATTTTCTTCATTAATTGTATTATAGCAGCTTTTGGCCTTTTTAATGTACAATAGTAAACTCAAATTTTAAGTAAGAAATTACTTTTGGAATATTAATTCCTTGCTTTTGGTTTTCCATTTTAAAATATCATAGTTTCTTAATTATTTAGATGCATGCTCAAGAGATGTCCAAATCACCGCTTCCTCTGTGATCTAGACAAGTAATTCCCTTTATTTCTATCTATTTTTGTGGCTACTTCTAGCTTATCAACTATGCTACACACTTTTCTAATTTGTTCTTTCTAGTCTTGACTGAGAGAACATTTGTTTTACTGTAAATATCTGAAATCTATAATTGCATATTTTAATCTGACAGATTCATTTAAAGAATCAAATTACAACAGACTAAGAATAGTATGAAAGGATTACATCTGCATCAGTAAAGAAAGACAAGATAAGTGATTCTCAAAGCATGGTCCTTGAACCAGCAGCTTTGCTGTCACCTGTTAGAAATGTGAATTCTCAGGTCTCACCCACAACTCACTAAATCAGACACTGGGAATATGGGATGAGTAAACATTTTAAGTGATTCTGATAAATGCTAAAAATTGTAAACCTTATTTCCAGCTCATGCTACATGTTCTCTTTGAAATGTTCACTGTGGATCAATTGTAACTCTCCTCTTTCTTGCTTTCCCTCTATGACTCAAGCTGATGCTGTAGCTCTTGCTAGTCATGAAGTAAAAGAGAATATGCTTGCTGTTGGATTTTAAAGCTTCTCCTTAGAATTGACACAAATTGTTTTGCTTTTATTTGGTCCAAGTTGGGTATGTGATAATCTTGAATTTAATAGGTTGGAATGTGTATCTCACTTACAAATGGAGACCCAGACAGCCTGGAGCTTGGAGCTGTACAACTGTTGAGCAGGAGAGGCAATACAGAAGGATTCAGCCACTGCTAAAAGAGAGGCATGGAGGGCCAGGAATTTAGCTCAGTGGTTATGCCACCTGCTTTGCAAGCGCAAGGACCCGAGTTCAATCCCTGACACCAAAAGAAAGAAAGAAAAAAAAAAACAAACAGAGGCATGGAGACAGTACCTCCACTCCATTTCTGGGTCTGCAAGGATCAGTCTATTGTGTCCTACAATATGACAAAAAAGGGTAGATTCTGGATTTGGGGATGATGACAGAGAATTACCAACTCACAAATTAATACTAGCAATGATTTTTGATGTATGTATTGTCTTGTTACCTGCATCCTTGTTTCTCTTTATTATTCTATGGGAGTTAGAATTGTTGATGCCTGAAAAAATTTTAAACTTTACATTATGGATCTTGTTTTAAAGACTTACCCCCTGCTGATAAAATACAATGATTGTATTTTGGTGCTATCTTCACCAGTGTCAGTCAACTTACAGCAATATATTTGAATGACAATGGTGAGAAAGGTTTACAATTTATAAGGCAAAGATAGCTTCTACAATTGATGACAGAGTGAAGAATGAAGAGAGAATGTCTTCACAATGGAAGTTAAGGACTTTAATTCTATTTTCTGGGAGATTTCATAAGGCTATATAAATGTGGGAAAATTGTTTATGCAATAATCAAAAAATTTGGCTGAGATATCCTCTAACATTTTTATAATATAATGTAATAAAATATTGTTATGTAATACAGTATTGGTAAATAATAATAATAAGTTTAAGTTTATCCTTAAATGTTTCAATCCCAAGAAGATTTAGTTGATGCATTATAAGTAAATAGTCACTGATTTTTAGATTATCAGTAGAACTCAAAAAATGCAAAATTGAGTTAATCACAATAACATTTGAAATTTAGTTTTTACTTCTATATTAAAGAAAAATTAGAGAAGTTAGAATCATGAAAATGCATAGTTAATACACAGTAACACCAGAATTTGTATGTGATCTTTCCTATTGTTTAATCTGAGACTCAGTTTACTTATCTTTAAAGCCAAACTTATAATAGAAATATAAGAATGACTTTGAAACAATTAGGAGAGGTATCATATACATAGTGTTCCATTGCATGTGTAAGTTCCCTTTTAAAAATTTTCTTACTTCCTATTTACCCAAAATACATACTCCAAACTTAGCATATAATACATTCTTAATATATAATTACTGTTTGATTGATACTATAATATCTTAATTGGTTGCAGCTATATCCTAGTTGTTGTCTAAGAACATTTGAATTTTGGTGACATTTGTAGACAGTTTTATTTCTGTTGACTACAGTAGTTAAGTTCATTGTTTGGGGTCTAGGTTTGGATCTTGACTTTGGCCATTGCATGATCTTGGCCAACATCACTATGCCTTCATTTTCTCATCTGTGAAATGAGTACAAGAATCACAATGGTAACTTTATCATTTTCTTTGTCTTCTGAGAATTGAAGCAGTTAACATCTGTAAATACTTAAAGTAATGCTTGCTATAGATTAAACACTAAAAAACTATTAGGTTTTATTACTCTTCTGTCTTACATCAGGGACTCACATTATTTGATGAATGCTGTCAGCATGTGCACATGCATGCGCACATGTGCGCACACACCCCCAATTTTAATGAAATCTCTCCCAAAAGTGGCCCTCAAAAGTACAGTATCAATATGTGTAGATTTCCAAATGACATTTTATAAATGGACAACAAAAATTCTCTTAAGCGAAGGCGAGTGAATCAAATGCCAAAATCCAATTAAATAATATGAAAGGTAAAACATTGTCTGACACAATCAAGCGACAGAGAATGAAGGCCATGGTAGCATTCCCAGCTGTACACTTGGGTGCCCTTTTCCCCCTAGTAACAGGGTGAGTTAAGGTGGAGTGTCATCCTTAACTTTGAATTTTGCTGCTTTTGTCAGTTTGTGTCACAACCTTAACATTATTTAAATGTACTTTTTTGTATTTAATATTCATATTCAGGTGTTCAAGCCATAATTTCTGTTAGTAAAAGTGACATTTCTTAAAGTTCATTATTTTTTCCACATAGAAATCTCAGACATTAAAAAAAAACAGACTTTAAATAATAGAACAGAAGTGTCTTCAGGCTAACAGCCACCCCTGTGATTTGTCATTTTAGTACTTGAGTACTTGGAAGAAATAAGTTTGATAACACTCCAGTCATTTAGCCTTGTGATTAGAAACCGGGCAGGCAGAACTGCATGTCTTGGGCAGCCCTTCAAATTCAGTAGAGAGCTTATATAGACGGTGTCACTTTGACGTTTTGCTTGACATTTTCAAGCCAACATGCACTATATAAAATGTCCATTAAATTTGCCAAAGATTTCAAGTTACCCAGAAATGTATCTTGATGATAATTAAGAATGCAGCAACAATTATATAGCACCAATCTGTGGGGTTTAGGTAAAGTATTCAACTGAAATTGTCAAAGTAACTCACCAAAAAGCAAAACAGGTAATTCTTATTATTCGAGGAGAGAGAATAAAAATTATACTTTTTGAAGAAATACAAGGAAACACCAACCCATTATAAATACATGAAAGGGTCTTTTGCATTAGATTTTACTGCTTACATATAACGTTAATTTCATTTTTAAAATATGGAATGTGTTTTGGAAAGTTCATCCAAAGAATACAAAGAATTTTACATATATTTACTCGCACAGAATATAGTAGACTGATTTAGAAATTCATGCTCTCTGTTTATAGTTTGATGAATGCCATTTTTCATTAAGGCTATTGATTTACAATAATATAAAAGTACAAAGAAAAAACCCCAAATTATCCAAGCTTTGATTTTATATCATATTAGAAATATACCAAATTTTCAACTTCAAATCTTAGTTCAGAGCAATATTGTCTTTTTAAGTAGACTATTATATTTATTTTTATCTCAGTCTTATTAAAGAATTTTTGTCCATTTATTAGCTAGTGGAAATTTTAGGTCATATTCACATTAGGAACTTAAGAAAAAGGATTTATTGAATTTATACTAATCTGTGATAAACCCAACACAGCTGTGCCAACTTTAATATATGTTGGCATCCTCTAAAATCCCAAATAAAAATTAATCTATGCACTAAGCATTTAAATAATAAAAAATAAAAGTTTCTTTGCTTTCTTTAAGGATTTACTCCAAACATTAAAAAAGGTTGCTGACAGTGTTTTACATTATGCCACTTGTTGTAAACACCTGAAAATATCAGTATTAAAACTTTAACAATTGATATAATTTATGTCTTCTAAACATAAAATTAATTAAAAATGTATAATTTGTAGAAAGAAGTAGAAGATGCATTTCTAAAACTACCTGGTAAAATGTTTAATTTTTACTGGCATTTTTAAAAAGTTACTTTTTATTGCCATTTTCCCTGTCAGCTACCACATACAATGATATCTGTTGACTGAAAAATTTAACCTTTTGATACAATTGTGGCTCAACACTTGTTTTAAATAGAAGAAATATGCTTTTGATCTATGTTTTAT
The DNA here is from genome assembly GCF_053883595.1 of Heterocephalus glaber. NCBI lineage: Eukaryota > Metazoa > Chordata > Mammalia > Rodentia > Bathyergidae > Heterocephalus > Heterocephalus glaber. Next base: position 35,996,731 of record NW_028258143.1, on the reverse strand, counting down.
TAAGGCTTTGATGTAAAAATGTTCTTTTATTTTAATTTTTAATGAAATTTGTTTTAGTATCCCTTCTTCCTAAGCATAGTACTCAAAGACAGTTCTTTCCTATAAGGAAAATCATTTGTAGCCCTTAGCAGAAAGAATGTAGTTTTCTTAACACTTCCTAAACACTATAGGGCTCCTAGATGAGCTTCTTTTTTCCTAGATGGTAAATAAGAATTGTGAATATTAACTATTCTTAATGAGAGTGTTTTTCCAAATTAATTTCATTTATTAAATCCTATCCAATTCTTCCGGTCCAAGTTAAATTTTTGTTTTGTTTTGTTTTGTTTTGGTGCTGGGGATAGAATCCTGGGTGTCACACTAGCCAGGCAAGCACTCTACCACTGAGCTCATACCCCCAAGTTAAAATTTACTCATTTCTTGAAACAAACTTTATGATAGTTACCTTTCGTCCTTTTAACCAGTATCCCAAAGATATTGGCAGTTTTTTATCACTGAATTCTGTTGATAGTTGTATGTATAAATATTATCTCCAGGTCAAGCCTGTGAAGGGAGATACTCAGATATCATTAGGCTGACCATTTCTTCAAATAATGCTGTATTCAGTTAGCATAAAAAGCATTACTTTAATATGAAGTCTTAGGAAATTGCAGGTGAGTGTGGTGGTGTGTACCTATAGTCCTAACTACTCGGAAGACTAAGGCAGGAGCATCACTTGAGGTTAGGAACCAGGAGTTGGAGACCAACTTGGGCAGGCATCGATTTAAGGATGCACTGTCTCCAGAAGAGTCCTGTATCTCTATCAAAATTCCTTTATAAGGTTAGAGTAACATTGCATTTTCTAAACATATGATTAGTTATGTATGATATTCTTTTTTTTTTTTTTTTGGTACTGGGGATTGAACTTGGGTCCTTGTGCTTGCGCAGCAGGCAACGAAACCACTGAGCTAAATCCCGGGCCCTATGTATGATATACTTAAAGGGATATAGTCACTGTTCGCAAAAGTTTTTGGCAATAAATGAGGAGAGCAATATAATTTGAATCATAATGGCAAGCACTATCGGGCTACAGTTTAATTAATTTTTAAAAAATTAATTTTATTGGTACATTTTAGATATATAACATAATGACATTCATCATTGGAAATTTGCACCTTTACATAATGTCTCTTGGTTCTTAATTTTTCCCCATTTCCCTGTCCTCCATTCAACCCCTGCATGCCTCCCTATTTACAAAGACTTTGTTTCCTGTTTTTCATTTTCTCATATTAATTCCATTCCCTTCTTTCCTTTCCCCTACCCCTCCCACTTCCCCTTTCCCTTGGCCCTTTTTCTTCCTCTTTCACATTATCAATTATACCTTTAGTCCTTATTTACATTTTCAGTTTCTCACAATAGAGAAACTATTCGGTATTTACACATGGGTGTTCTGTTTATTTTGCTTAATAGTATCGCCTCAATGTGCATCCATTTAGCTATAAATGTCTCCAATTTCTCTTTTTTATGGCTGAGTAGTACTCCATTTTATACAAAAACCACATTTTCTTTATCCAGTCTCCAGTTGATGGGCATTTGGGCTGTTTCCAAGTTTTAGCTATTACAAATTTTGCTGCTATGAATGGGGGTGTACATACATCACTGTGGTATGATTCCTTTAATTTTTTGGGTAAGATACCCAGTGGGGGAATAGCTGGGTCAAATGGAACTTCCAGTCCTAGTACTTTGCAGTATATCCATAGTGATTTCCACAGTGTTTGCACCAGTCTACACTCCCACCAGCAGTGGAGCAATGTTCCTCTTTCCCCACAGCCCCACCAGCATTTGTTATTGGTTGATTTCATGATAGCAGCCATACTTTCTGGGGTGAGGTTGAATCTCAGTGTTATTTTTATTTGCATCTCTCGAAAGACCAGTGATGTTGAACATTTTTTCATATATTTCTTTGCTATTTCTACTTCTTTGTCTGAGAATTGTCTGTTCATTTCAGATGCCAGTTTTTGGATTGGGTCTTTAAATTTGGGAGGTCTGATTTTTTAAAGTTCTTTATAGATTCTAAACAGTGGACCTTTGTCTGAGGAACATCAGGTGAAAATTTTTTCCCACGTTGTGGGTTGTCGCTTCACACTGTTGGTGGTTTCGCAGAAGCTCTGTAATAAGAAGAGATCCCACTTGTTGATTGTTTGTGCTAGTTCAAGGGCAACTGAGATTTTGTTCATAAAATCTTTTCCTACACCAGTGTCTTCAAGAGTTCTACCGAACCTCTATTCCAGCTAGTTCAGTGTTTCTGTCTTAATATTTAGATCTTTAATCCATTTTGGTTTTAGTTTAGTGCATGGTGAGAGACATAGGTCTAGTATCTTTGGCAAGTTGAAACCCAATTTTTCCAGCACCATTTATTAAAGAGGCTATCTTTCCTCCAGTGAGGGTGCTTGGCTCCTTTGTCGAAGATGAGGTGGCTGAGTGTGTCTGGAGTTGTTTTTTTGCATCTTCTAATCTGTTCCACTGGTCCTCAGTTCTGTTTCTTTGCCAGTACCATGCCGTTTTTATCACAGTAGCTTTGTAGTAAAGTTTCAAGTTAAAGATTGTGATACCCCCTGCCATGGCTCTGTTGCCTAGAATTGCTTTTGCTATTCTGGGTCTCTTCATGTTTCAAATGAATTTTTGGGATTGTTTTCTCAAGGTTCATGAAGTATGCTGCTGGAATTTCAATTGGGATTGCATTGAATCTATGTAGCAGTTTTGGAAGCATGGCCATTTTCACTATGTTGATACTTCCTAACCAGGAGCAGGGGATATCTTTCCATTTTCTGATATCATCCTCAATCTCTCTTTTCAAAGTACTATAGTTTTCAGAGAAGAGGTCTTTGATTTAATTTGTTAGTGTGAATCCTAGGTATTACAGTTTTTTGGATGCTATTGTGAAAGGAATTGTTTGCCCTATTTCTGTCTCAGTGAGTCTGTTGTTCATATAGGTGAAAGCTATTGATTTTTGGGTGTTGACCTTGTATTCAACTACTTTACTGAATTTGGTTATTAAGTCTAGAAGACTTTTGGTGGAGTTCTTGGGGTCTTCTATATAGAGTATCATGTCATCTGCAAATAATGACAATTTGACTTCATTTCCTATTTTTATTCCTTTTATTTCTTTCTCTTGTCTAATTGCCGTGGCTAATATTTGCAAGGCTATGTTGAACAGGAGTGGTGACAGTGGACATCCTTGTCTTGTTCCTGATTTTAGTGTGAAGGATTTCAGTTTTTGACCATTTAGTATGATATTGACTGTGGATTTTTCATGGCTGACTTTTATCAGATTGAGGTAGAGGCAGTCTATTCCAATTTTTTGTAGGTTTTTTGTCATAAATGCATGTTGGATTTTTTTCACATACTTTTTCTGCATCTATTGAGATGGTCATATACATTTTGTCCTTGGCTTTGTTGATATAGTGTATTACATTTATTGATTTGCATATGTTGAACCATCCCTCCATCCCCGGGATGAATCCCACTTGGTCAGGGTGTATGATCTTCTTGATGATCTGCATTCTATTTGCCAGTATCTTATTAAGGATTTTTGCATCTACGTTCATTCGTGCGATTCGCCTATATTTTTCTTTTTCAGTTGGGCCTTTCTCTGTTTTGGGGATCAAGGTGATGCTTGTTTCCAGGAATGAATTTGGTAGTATTGCTTGCTTTTCAATTTCATTGAAGAGTTTAAACAGTAGTGGCAGTAGTTCCTCTCTAAATGTCTTGTGGAATTCAGCAGTGAAGCCATCAGGACCCAGGATTTTCTTGGTAAGTTTTTAATAACATTTTCAATTTCATTTATTTTTTATTTATTTTATTTAATTTTTTGTTAAATTTTTTTTATTGGTACATTTTAGGTATACAACACAATTACATTTCTCATTGGAAATTGTACCTTTACATAATGCATCTTGGTTCTTATTTTTTCCCCATTCCTAGCCCTCCCTTCCCCCCTCCCCTTCAATATTTACAAAGACTTTATTTCCATTTTTTCCATTTCTCATCATTTTTCCTCTCCCTTCTTTCCTTTCCCCTGCCCCTCCCACTACCCCTACCCCTTTGGACCTTTTCTTCCTATTTTGCATTATCAATTATTCATTCTAATCATTGGTACATTTTAGGTATACAATATAATGACATGCATCATTGGAAATTTGCACCTTTCCATAATCTCTCTTGGTTCTTATTTTTCACCTTTGCCCAGCCCTCCCTTCAACCCCTCCAGTCCTCCCTATTTACAAAGATTTTGTTCCTAGTTCTCCAATTTCTCCTATTAATCCCATTCCCTTCTATCCTTTCCCCTAGCCCTCCCACTTCCTTCCCCTTTGCCCCTTTTCTTCCTATTTCACATTACTTATTATACATTTAGTCCTTATTTACACTTTCAGTTTCTCACACCAGAGAAACTATTTGGTATTTATACATGTGTGTCCTATTTATTTCACTTAAGAGTATTGGCTCAATGTGCATCCATTTAGCTATAAATGTCTCCAATTTCTCATTTTTTATGGCTGAGTAGTACTCCATTTTATAAAAAAAACACGTTTTCTTTATCCAGTCTCCAGTTGATGGGCATTTGGGCTGTTTCCAAGTTTTAGCTATCACGAACTGTGCTGCTATGAACATGTGTGCACATATATCATTGTGGTATGATTCTTCTAATTCTTTGGGGAAGATCCCCAGCAGTGGAATAGCGGGGTCAAAAGGGACTTCCAGTCCTAGTTCTTTGAGGTATCTCCATACTGATTTCCACAGTGCTTGCACCAGTCTACACTCCTACCAGCAGTGGAGCAGTCTTCCTCTTTCCCCACAGCCCCGCAAGCATTTGTTATTGGTTGATTTCATGATAGCAGCCATTCTTTCTGGAGTGAGGTGGAATCTCAGCATTGTTTTCATTTGCATCTCTCGAATGACCAGTGATGTTGAACATTTTTCCATGTATTTATTTGCTCTTTCTACTTCTTTGTCTGAGGAATGTCTATTCATTTCAGATGCCCATTTTCAGATTGGGTCTTTAAATTTTGGAGATCTGATCTTTTTAAGTTCTTTATAGATTCAAGATAGTAGACCTTTGTCTGAGGAAGGGCAGATGAAAATTTTTTCCCACATTGTGGGTTGTCTCTTCACACTCTTTGTGGTTTCTCTTGCTGTGCAGAAGCTTTTTAATAAGAAGAGATCCCACTTGTTGATTGTTTGTGCTAGTTCATGGGCAACTGAGGTTTTGTTCATAAAATCTTTTCCTACACCTAAGTCTTCAAGAGTTCTACCTAACCTCTGTTCCAACTGGTTCAGAGTTTCTATTTTAATATTTAGATCTTTAATCCATTTCGATTTTAGTTTAGTGCATGGTGAGAGATATAGGTCTAGTTTTAATCTTTGGCAAGTTGAAACCCAATTTTTCCAGCACCATTTATTAAAGAGGCTATCTTTCCTCCAGTGAGGATGTTGGGCTCCTTTATTGAAGATGAGATGGCTGAGTGTGTCTGGCATTGTTTCTGCATCTTCTAACCTGTTCCACTGGTCCTCAGTTCTTTTCTTTGCCAGTACCATGCTGTTTTTATCGCAGTAGCTTTGTAGTAGAGTTGCAGATTGGGGATTGTGATACCTACTGCCATGTCTCTGTTGCCTAGAATTGCTTTTGCTATTCTGGGTCTCTTCTTCTTCCAAATGAATTTTTGGATTGTTTTCTCAAGGTCCATGAAGTATGCTGCTGGGATCTCAACTGGAATTGCATTGAATCTATATATCAGTTTTGGAAGTATGGCCATTCTCACTATATTAATCCTTCCTACTCAGGAGCAGGAGATGTCTGTCCATTTTCTGATATCAACTTCAATCTCTCTTTTCAGAGTGCCATAGTTTTCAGGGAAGAGGTCTTTGATTTCTTTCATTAGGATGATTCCTAGGTATTTCAGTTTTTTTGATGCTATTGTAAAAGGAATTATTTGCCCTACTTCTCCCTTAGTGAGTCCGTCATTCGTGTAGAGGAAAGCTATTGATTTTTGTGTGTTGACCTTGTGACCAGCTACTCTACTGAATTTGGTTATTAAGTCTAGAAGACTTTTGGAGGAGTTCTTGGGGTCTTCTATATAGAGTATCATGTCATCTGCAAATAATGACAATTTGACTTCTTCATTACCTATCTTTATTCCTTTTATTTCTTTCTCTTGTCTAATTGCCATGGCTAATGTTTCCAGAACTATATTGAACAAGAGTGGTGATAGTGGACATCCTTGTCTTGTTCCTGATTTTAGTGTGAAAGATTTAAGTTTTTGACCATCTACTATAATACTGGCTGTTGGCTTTTCATAGATGGCTTCTATCATTTTGAAGTAGAGACCATCTATTCCAATTTTTTGTAGGGTTTTTTTCATAAATGCATGCTGGATTTTGTCAAATGCTTTTTCTGTGTCTATGGAGATAATCATATGGTTTTTGTCCTTGGGTCTATTGACATAGTGTATTACATTGATTGATTTTCATACATTGAACCATCTCTGCATTCCTGGGATGGATCCCACTTGATCAGGGTGTACGATCTTCTTGATGATCTTCTACATTCTGTTTGCCAGTATCTTATTAAAGATTTTTGCATCTATGTTCATTAGTGAGATTGGCCTATAGTTCTCTTTTTCAGTTGGGTCTTTCTCTGCTTTGGGGATCAAGGTGATGCTTGCTTCCAGGAATGAATTTGGGAGTATTGCTTCCCTTTCAATTTCATTGAAGAGTTTAAACAGTAGTGGCAGCATTTCCTCTCTAAATGTCTAGTAGAATTCAGCAGTGAAGCCATCAGAGCCTGGGCTTTTCTTAGTTGATAAGTTTTTAATTACATTTTCAATTTCATTGGTTGATATTGGGTTGTTCAGAATTTTTATGTCTTCTTTGTTCAAACTTGGTTATTCATTATTATCTAAGAATCTGTTCATTTGTTCAGTGTTTTCCATATTATCGGGGTATAAGTTCTGAAAGTATTGATGATCCCCTGGATTTCTGCTGGGTCCATTGTAATTTTATCATTTGCATTCCTAATTGCATGGATTTGGGCCTTTTCTTTCCTTTTTCTGGTAAGGTTGGCTAAGGATTTGTCAATTTTGTTGATTCTTTCGAAGAACCAACTCTTGGCTTCACTGATTTTTTGTATCGTTGTCTTAGTCTCCATTGCATTGATTTCTGCCCTGATCTTTACAATTTCCTCTTTTCTATGGGATTTGGGTTTGTCTTGCTCGTCTCTTTCTAGAAGCTCGATGTTCAGGATCGGGTTGTTTAATTGGGCTTGCTCTGTTTTCCTAATATGCGTATTCACTGCTATGAATTTTCTTCATAAGACTGCTTTCATTGTGTCCCATAGATTCTGATATATTGTATTGGCATTGTCATTTAGCTATAGGAACTGTCTGATTTCTTTTATTTCCTCTGTGACCCATTGGTTATTCAGAAGTGTGGTGTTCAATTTCCACAAGTTTATGAAATTTTTCCAGTTTCTTTTGCTATGGATCTCCAATTTCATTGCACTATGGTCTGATAATGTACAGGGCGTAACTTCAATTCCTTTGCACTTACTTAAACATGTTCTATGTGTGAGTGTGTGATCTATTTTGGAGAATGACCCATGTGCAGCTGAGAAGACTGTGTATTCTAATTTTTGGGGGTGGAAGACTCTGTAAACATCTGTTAAGTTCATTTGTTCAAGAGTTCTATTGAGTTCTAGTATTTCATTACTTATTTTTTGTCTAGTTGATCTATTTGTAACAGTGGGGTGTTGAGGTCCCCCACTACAATTGTATTAGTGTATATATGACTTTTGATGTCCATGAGTATTTGTTTCATGTAGTTGGGCACACTAGTATTTGCGGCATAGATATTTGTGATTGTCATCTCTTCCTCTTGGATTGTTCCCTTTACAAGGATGTAGTGTCCTTCTTCATCTCTCTTAATCAGTGTTGGTTTGAAATCTACTTGATCTGCAAAGAGGATAGCTACTGCTGCTTTTTTTCAGGTTCCTGTCACATGGAGTATTGTTTTCCACCCTTTAACTTTCAGTCTATGAGTTTCCTTTTGAATGAAGTGTATGTTTCTTGTATGCAGCATATTGTTGGATTTTGCTTCTTTACCCATTCTGCCAGTCTATTTCTTTTGATTGGTGAATTGAGACCCTTAACGTTGATGGTTATAACTGAAACGTATTGACCTATCATATGTCAAGCTCTTTTCCCCTGCTTGAGAAGTTTTCTACCATTATTTCTGTGAAGAGATTTTTTATGTCATCTGCACTCTCTCTTCTTTCTTCATTGATTCCAATAAGTCTTTTGTTATTCTTCTTTGCATCATCTAGTAGCTGCTGGATTGATTTCTCATGTTCCTTTATAATTTTGAAGCAATTTTTCTTTTCCTGGTCATTAATTACAATCTTATCTTCTATATCTGATATTCTGTCCTCACATTGGCTCATTCTGCTGTGTTGACTTTCCATGGAGGTTTTCATCTCCTGGAAATGTATTTGCATCTGTTTTATGGATTCCATTTGTTTCCTATGTTGAGATTCTATCATTTTCCTGAGCTCCTCTCTAGATTAATTTATCTTGTCTTGCACTAGGAGCACAATTTCTCCTGTTATCTGAGAAATTATTTCTGATTTCATTTTTTCCAGATCCCCTTTTGTTGTCAGTTCAGTGGGTCCAGGTGGTTGAGTATCAGAGTGTTCCATCTCATTTCCCTTTTAGGTTGCTGTAGGTGATCTGGAAGTCTGGTTTTGAGACTTATTTACATGTGTTCTTATTTTGACTGAGTGGGGGGTGCTGTTGGCGCCTACACAGATTACCTCCTCTGAGCTAGGAGAAGTTGAACAGGGTCTCAAAGCAGCAGTAGGGATGGTGTCCCAAAAGCCCTTTTCTCTGGGCTGCGAGCAGTGGGATGGCAGCTCAGAAGCCCCTACCTCTGGGCCAGTGTTGCTGGGGTGTGGGATGATTTGGCATGTCCCACATGACTCTCAATTTCATTTATTCATATTGGGTTGTTTACAATTTGTAAACAATTTTTAGGTCTTCTTTGTTCAACCTTGGTTATTCGTAATTATCTAAGAATCTGTCCATTTGTTCAGTGTTTTCCATATTATCAGGGTATAAGTTCTGAAAGTATTGATGATCCTCTGGATTTCTGCTGGGTCCATTGTAATTTTATGATTTTCATTCCTAATTGCATGGATTTGGGCCTTTTCTTTCCTTTTTCTGATAAGGTTGGCTAAGGATTTGTCAATTTTGTTGATTCTTTTGAAGAACCAACTCTTGGTTTCATTGATTTTTTTGTATCATTGTCTTAGTCTCCATTGCATTGATTTCTGCCCTGATCTTTACAATTTCCTCTTTTCTATGGGATTTGGGTTTGTCCTGCTCTTCTCTTTCTAGAAGCTTGAGGTTCAGGATCAGGTTGTTTAATTGGTCTTGCTCTGTTTTCCTAATATGCGTATTCACTGCTATGAATTTTCTTCATAAGAATCCTTTCCTTGTGTCCCATAGATTCTGATATATTGTATTGGCATTGTCATTTAGCTATAGGAACTGTCTGATTTCTTATTTTCCTGTGTGACTCATTGGTTATTCAGAAGTGTGTTGTTCAACTTCCATGTGTTTATGAAATTTTTCCAGTTTCTTTTGCTATGGATCTCCAATTTCATTGTACTATGGTCTGATAATATACAGGGGATAACTTCAGTTCCTTTGCACTTACTTAAACATGTTCTATGAGTGAGTATGTGGTATTTTGGAGAAAAACCCATATGCATTTGAAAAGAATGTGTATTCTGATTTTGTGGGATGGAATACTCTGTAAACATCTGTTAAGTTCATTTCTTCAAGACATTGATTGAGTTCTAGTATTTCTTTGGTTGTTTTTTGTCTAGTTGATCTATCAATTTTTGACAGTGGGGTAGTGAGATCCCCAACTACTATTGTGTTAGTGCTTATTGTTTTTTTTTCTCATTAAGTTTATTGGTACATTTCCAATATAAAATACAATTACATTCATCATTGGGATCTTGTACCATTACATGAGTCTCTTGTTTCTTATTTTTTTCCACTTCCCTTGCCCTCCCTTCACCCCCTCCACCCCTCCCTATTTGCAAAGACCTTCTTTCTATTTTTTTCTCCTAATACTTTTTCCTTTCCCTTTTTTCCCTTCCCCTACCCCTCACAATTCCCATGCTCTTTTAGACCTTTTCTTTCTATTGCACAATATCAGTTATACATTTTTAAAATTACAATATTAAGATTTAGGAGACATTACCACAGATTTTACAGAATTTAAAAGGATATAGAAAGCGTATTACAGAAATCTTTTTTGAAATAAATTTGACAACTTCTAAGAAGTACCTTGGAAGACAAATTAATGAAACTAACTCTGGAGGAAATATAAAATTTGAATAGTACCTATTAAAAAAGTATGTTCCTAGCTTGAAAACCTACCTATATGACAACAGCAGGCTCATAAACATTTTTTTCCCCCATTAACTATATTGGTACTTTTTAGGTATAAAATACAGTTACATTCATCATTGGGATCTTGAACCATTACATGAGTCTCCTGGTTCTTATTTGTTTTCCCCTTCCCTTGCCCTCCCTTCACCCTCTCCATCCTTCCCTATTTGCAAAGACCTTGTTTCCATTTTTTTTCCTCTTCTCATATTTTTTTCTTTCCCTTTTTTTCCCCTTCCCCTACCCCTCCCAATTCCCCTGCTCTTTTAGGCCTTTTCTTCCTGTTGCACAATATCAGTTATACATTTTTAAAATTACAATATTAAGATCTAGGAGACATTACCACAGATTTTACAGAATTTAAAAGGATATAGAAAGCATATTACAAAAATCTTTTTTGAAATAAATTTGACCACTTCTAAGAAGTAACTTAGAAGACAAATTAATGAAACTAACTCTGGAGGAAATATAAAATTTGAATAGCACCTATTAAAGAAAGTCTATTCCTAGCTTGAAAACCTACCTATATGACAACAGCAGGCTCATAAACATTTTAACTGATAAATTATATCAAACAATTAAAGCAGAAAAAAGAAGGAACACTTATCCCCTCATTTTAGGAAATCAACTTTGTGCTAATCCTAAAACTGGATAAAGATAATAGAAGAAAAAAGTATAAACATAGATAGAAATTTGTTTAACAAAACAAACTCTTAGAAGTCAGATCTGGCAGGATGTAGAAAGTGGTTTTGTTATAGGGATGGCAGTGTTGGTTCAGCATTGGAAGATCCACCCCCAAAAGTCATCATTTTAGCAGGGGAAAGGAGAAAGCCATGTGATCCTGTCACTAGTTGGAGAAAAAGTATTGGACTAAATTCTACAGCTGCTCATGGTAAAAGCTATCAGGAGACTAGAAGTAGAACAGAACCTTCTCAACAGATCAAAGACATGTACTCCATACTTCCAACAAAACTCCATCTATGAATGGAGCAGATACAATGCTTTTTCCCTAAAGTGGGGAACAAGGGCATATATGTCTACTCTTCATCTGGCCATTAGATTTTGAAACATAGTTCTAAACCAAAATAGTCTGGCAATAAAATGACGCAACTAGGAAAGGATTGGCACAGCAGAAGCAAAATCTTTATATGTAGATGAAATGATCATCTACAGAGAAAATAATAAGAAATCTCTAGGAGCCCCTAGAACTTGTACTTGAATTTACCAGGATTAGAAAACACAAGGTATATATAAAAATTCAGGTCTGTGTATACTTGCTATAAATGAAGAACAGGACATTGAAATTTAAAAATTATGTAGGAGTATAAAGGACCCAGAAAAGCCAAAAACAAGAACAAAACCAGTGTTGGAAGATGTTTAGCACCCAATTGTAAAACTTCTAAAGCTACAGTAATTAAGGAGTGTTGGTGTAAGGAAAGACATGTAGATCATTGGAATAAAACAGAGAATCTAGAAATAGAACCAGACCTATATGGCCCACTGAGTTTTGAAAGATTATTTAACATTAGCATTTTATAGAATATAAACTCATTTCAAGAGCCGAGGAAGAGATAGTGTCTTCAAAAAACGGCACTAGAACACCTGGTATCCGTATATAAAAAATTAACCTCAGGGCTGGGGATTTAGCTCAGTGGTTCCAGAGCCTGCCTTTCAAGCTCAAGCACCTGAGTTCAATCCCCGGTACCAAAAAACAAAAATTAACCGCAACCCTTTTTTTCCATACATGAAAATATCTTGAAGGGATCTATGAACCTAAATAAGAAAGCCTAAAAGTATAAAACTTTAAGAACAAATTATAAGGGAAAATATTTATAAATTCAGGTTAGGTAAGAACTACCTTGGATACAAAAAACATGATGTATAAAAGAAAAGAACTGATAAATGAGATTCCATCAATATTTAGAACTTTAAATGACATCATTAAAATGAAAAGTAATCCTTAAACAGACCATATTTCCAATGTGTATAACCTATGATCAGAATATATAAAGAATTCTTAGAGCTGATTAATAGACAACCCAATTAAAATGTAGACATAAGAAGATGATAAATAGCCAGTATAGCACAAGGAGTGGTGTGCAACTCTAGAATCAGAAAAATACTAATCAGTACAATAGTAAGATTGAATTATACACTCATTAGGGAGATGAAGTCAAAAGTTTTAAAAACCTTGTCATGACTTTTTCTTTTTGTTGGATTCTCCCCCTTTGCATTTAATTTGTCACGCCCAATGGATTCATTCTGCTGGGTTTCCTGGGGTTGTGATCCTCATTGCCTTTTCCTAGGGTATTGTCTAAAATTTTTTGGAGTGCTGGTTTGGTATTCATGAAGTTCCGGAGGCGCTCTTTATCATCAAAGTATCTTATTTCTCCATCAATTTTGAAAGATAGTTTTGCAGGGTACATCAATGTGGGTTGGAGGCTGTTTTCCTTTTGGGCTTGAAATACATCACTCCAAGCTCTTCTTGCCTTGAGGGTTTGCATTGAGAAGTCTGCTGTGATTCTGATGGGCTTTCCTTTGTATGTGATTTGTTTGTTTTCTCTCACTGCTTGTAGAATTTTGTTCTTCTGTTGAATTTCTGAAATCCTAAGTTTATATGCCTATGTGTAGATTTTTTTTTTTTGATTAAAGGTAGCTGGAGTCCTATATGCCTCACTCATCTGTATGTCAAGTTCTTTTCCCCTCCTTAGGAAGTTTTCTGCCATCACTTCTGTGAACAGTTTTTTTTATGTCATCTGCACTCTCTCCTCCTTCTTCATTGACTCCAATCAGTCTTATGTCATTCTTCTTTGCATGGCCTAGCAGCTGCTGGATTGATTTCTCATGTTCCCTTACAATTTTAAAGCAATTTTTCTTTTCCTCCTCACTAAAGCAATCTTATCTTCTATATGTGAAATTCTACCCTCACGTTGGTTCATTCTGTTGTGCAGACTTTCAATGGAGATTTTAATCTATTGGAAATCTGTTTGCATCTGTTTTATGGATTCTGTTTGTTTCCTATGTTGGGATTTCATCATGTTCCTCAGATCCTCTATTTTTTTTTTAATCTATGTCCTCTCTAGATTTATTAATCATGTCTTGCACCATGAGCAAAATCTTTGCTGTTATCTGAGTAATTATTTCTGATTTCATTTTTCCCATATCCTCTTTTGTTGCCAGTTCAGAGAGTCCAGGTGGTTGAGTATCAGATTGTTCCATCTTGTTTCCCTTTGGGGTTGCTGGAGGTGATCCAGAAGTCTGTTTTTGAGACTTGTTTATGTGTCTTTTCATTTCTATGTAAGGGGGTGCTTCTGGTGCCCATGTGGCTCACCTTCTCTGCCCTAGGAGCTTGGGATGGCAGCGGGGGAGCTTCCTTTTGGATTCTTGGACCAGCTCAGCTTCTCTGCCCTAGGAGCCTGGGATGGAGTTGGGGAGCTTCCTTCTGGGTGCTGGGCATGGCTCACCTTCTCTGCCCTAGGAGCCTGGGGTGGAGGCAGGGAGCTTCCTTCTGGGTTCTGGGCAGATTATATGTTCTGTGACCTCATTCCAAGTCATGATGTCCCACATGGTGAGCCAGTCCTATATATAACAACTTGAAACTTGAGGCCATATCATGAGTGTGAGTGAACAGACTTCATTGTTCCCAAGAGGTTCTCCCCTTCCAAGTACTCCCTGACAGAAGAGGAAGCAGGAATGCCCCAAAAGACCATGTTAGTGCTTATTTGACTTTTCATGTCTGTTAGTATTTGTTTTATGTAGTTGGGGGCACTAGTGTTTGGTGCATATATGTTTATGATTGTCATCTCTTACAAGGATGTAGTGTCCTTTTTGTCTCTCTTAATCAGTATTGGTTTGAAATCCACTTGATCTGCAAAGAGCATAGCTACTCCTCCTTTTTTTCGGGTTCCTGTCACATGGAGTATTGTTTTCCATCCTTTAACTTTCAATCTATTAGTTTCTTTTTTAATTAAGTATGTTTCTTGTATGCAGCATATTGTTGGATCTTGCTTCTTGACCCATTTTGCCAGTCTATTTCTTTTGATTGGTGAATTTAGACCTTTGAAATTCATGGTTATGGGGGTCAAGGATTTAGTTCAGTGGTTCTGGCACCTGTCGTGCAAGTGCAAGTTCCTGAGTTTGATCCTTGGTACCAAAAAACAAACAAACAAACCAAGAAACATTGATGGTTATAACTGATACATTTTGACTTATCACTGTCATGACTTTCTTTTTTTTTGGATTCTCCCCATTTCCATTTAATTTCTTGTTGTGCCTGGGGGAGCCATGCTGCTGGGCTTCCTGGGGTTGCGACCCTCATTGTCTTTTCCTAGGATATTGTCTGAAATTGTTTGAGTGCTGGTTTGGTATTATGACTTTCCTAAGTTGCTGTTTGTCATGAAAGTATCTTATTTCTCCACCCATTTTGAAAGATAGTTTTGCAGGGTACATCAGTCTGGGTTGGAGGCTGTTTACCTTTACAGCTTGAAATACATCACTTCAAGCTCTTCTTGCCTTGAGTGTTTGTGTTGGGAAGTCTGCTGTGATTCTGATGGGCTTTCCTTTGTATGTGATTTGTTTCTTTTCTCTAACTGCTTGTAGGATTTTCTTCTTCAGTTGGGTTTCTGGAATCTTAACTATTATATGCCTATGTGTAGATTTTTTTGATCAAGGCTAGTTGGTGCCCTGTATGCCTCACTTATCTGTTCTTTTCCCTTGCTTGGGAACTTTTCTGCCATCACTTCTGTGAACAGTTTTTTTATGTTGTCTGCACTCTATCCTGTTTCTTCATTGACTCTGATCAGTGAAGTCTTATGTTATTCCTGCTTTCACTGTCTACCAGCTGCTGGATGATTTCTTGTGGTGCTTTACTATTTTAAAGAAATTTTTCCTTTCCTGGTCACTAATTGTAATCTTATCTTCTATATCTGAAATTCTGTCTTCACAATGGCTCATTCTGCTGCGTAAACTTTCAATGGAGTTTTTAATCTCCTGGAAACCTGTTTGTATCTGTTTTATGGATTCCATTTGCTTCCTATGTTGGGATTCCATCCTGTTCCTTAGCTCCTCTACTTTTTTGTCTGGGTCCTCTCTAGACTTATTAATTATGTCTTGCACTATGGGCATAATCTCAGCTGTTATCTGAGAAATTGTTTCTGATTTCATTTTTTCCAGATCCTCTTTTGTTGCCAGTTCAGGGAGTCCAGGTGGTTGAGAATTAGATTGTTCCATTTTGTTTCCCTTATGTGCTGCTTTAGGTGATCTGGAAGTCTGGTTTTGAGACTTGTTTATGTGTCTTCTCATTTTATTGTGGGGGTGGGGGTGGCCTGTGTGCTGCTGGCACCTGCATGATCACCTCCTCAGTGCTGGGGGCAGTTGTATTGTGTCCTGGAAGGTTCACCTCCTCTAGGCTGGTGGCAGCTCTGCTCCTGGCTGCTGGGGGCAATGGTATGGAGGCATGAAAAGCTCCACAGTTTAATTTTTGAAGTAGAATATAGATAAGAAAAGAAAATTTTAATTAATAGCCACAGCCAGTTAACTCATCACATTATTTTGACATTTTTGTGCATACTATTTGATGTAAGCTTAGTTGTAGACCATTTGGGCTTCCACAAAGTGAACCTGGAAACTCTGATGCTCAGATGCCTAACCCCTTTCATATGAGTTTATGTGGTATCTTTCTCAGTGATAGCTGTTGATGCTTGAACCCATTAACTATGGAACCAGTGGGGTAAATAAACCCATTACATATATAAACCTGGATAGAGCTAGTCTTAACACATTTCATAAAGGGAAAGAAATTAAATCTCTTCTTTCAGCTATCACAGCTGCAGTACATGTACAAATCATCCATGAATTAAACTTCCTTCTTAGCTTGAGCCCAATACTCTTTTAGGGCTTTCTTTTTGACCCAATTTAATCTTTTTTTTCTTAAATTCTTATATTGGTACATTTTAGCTATACAACATGTTTAAATTTATCATTGGGTGCTTGTACCTGCACATGATGTGTCTTGGTTCTTATTTTTTCCCCATTACCTGTGCACCCTTCACCCCCTCAACCCTTCCCTATTTACATAGACTTCATTTCCATTTTTTTTCCTCATAATTTTTCCTCTCCCTTCTTTCCTTTCCCCTTCCCCTCCCACCAGCCCTACCCTGTAGGACCTTTTCTTCCCATTTCAAATCATCAATTAATCATTTTAATCATTTTAACCCTTATTTACACTTTCAGTTTCTCACACTAGAGAAACTATTCAGTATTTACAAGTGTGTCCTATTTATTTCACTTAAGAGTATGACCTTAATATGCATCCATTTAGCTATAAATGTCTGTAGTTTTTCATTCTTTATGGTGGAGTAGTGCTCCATTTTTTTTTTTTTAAAAAAACACATCTTCTTTATCCAGTTTCCAGTTGATAGGCACTTGGGCTGTTTCCAAGCTTTAGCTATTGCAAACTGTGCTGATATGAACATGGGTGCACATATATCACTGTGGTATGATTCTTTTAATTCTTTTGGGAAGATACCCAGCAGGGGAATAGCTGGATCAAATGAAACCTCTAGTCCTAGTTTTTTTTTTTTTTCCTTTTTTTGGTACTGGGGATTGAACTCAGGTCCTTGCACTTGTACAGCAGGCAGTGAAACCACTGAGCTAAATCCCTGGCCCTAGCCCTAGTTCTTTGAAGTGTCTCTATACTGATTTCCACAGTTATTGCACCAGTCTGCACTCCCACCAACAATGGAGAAGGGTTCCTTTCTCCCCATACCCCTGCCAGCATTTCTTATTGGTTGATTACTTGATAGCAGCCATTCTTTCTGAGGTGAGGTGAAATCTCAGTGTTGTTTTCATTTGCATCTCTCGAAGGACCAGTGATGTTGAACATTTTTTCATATGTTTATTTGCTGCTTTTACTTCTTTGTCTGAGAAATGTCTGTTCATTTCAGATGCCCATTTTTGAATTGTGTCCCAATTTAATCTTGACATGATCAATCTTTCCAAATTTGCTTAGGACTTTCTCACTGTGATTCATAGGTATGTTAGTATTAATATATAGATGGGAAACACTAGTCTGTATAATATGCACTAATGAAACACCCCCCCCACAAAGATACTGCTAGATAAATTATATGGGCTCCACTGAAGCAATAAATATAACCAAGACCATGAAAATTTATTTTTTCCACAAAATTCAATTGGATGAACAGTATATGACTTAAGGAAATATGTGACTAAACAAACATTTGAATATTGAGTTTCTAATAAGGCTTAAAAAATGAAATTTTTTGTAACCCAATACAACTTTGTGACATGAAATGATGTGTCATTTTAACAAATTAGAATATGAAGTTAACTTACCTGGTTCTTGGCCAGACATAGAAAAGGATTAAGGATTGTTAAGCTTTTTCAAAAAGTGACTCAGTTTTTAATTTCTTATGCCTTTATTGTAAATAACTGACTTCATACAAATTCAAATGTCCTTAACATGTACAAGAACTATAGTTACAACATCTCTTAGAGAGAACTCTTTCATGTCTTCTCTCCCCCTTTACATAAGATGTGGTAATAAAGAGGGGGAATAATGCGCAGACACAGCCCTGTGCAGCTCTTCCCTGAGGGATAGGAAAGAAATAAGATATGATCACCATTTCTATTGTTTTTATTCTCTGAAATTTATTAGTTCTCTTTCTACTACTACCCCTGACCCCTGATAACTAGTATTTTTCTTTCCCATACTCATGGCTTCTACATATTTTTCCCATATGATAACTTTATAAAATGTGTCTGGCTTGTTGAATGTTCAAGAACTAAGGTAGATTTGAACATATGTGAACAAGATATAAGTCTGCACGGTGTCTCTTCTATTATATAAGCTAAGCAGGATTAAATGACTTATTGAAACAGGAATTAGTAATTGTATTTTATCAGACATTTAAAATATAAGACTTCTTGAAATGTTCCAAGGTAGCACCTGTTTACATGAGAAAGAAAAGCTAGATTTGATATGGGAAGGTTTAATTGTGTTAAGAATTTTGCAGCAATATAATATATTAAGCAGTAAATTGAGGATGGGTAATAAGTTGATTCAGATTCAAGTTGTGTCAAAGGATGTAATTACTGGATTAGATTGAAGTTACCTGTGCAAATGACCAAAAATTTACATAGAGGGTAATTATTCAATAATCAATTTATTTTCAAAGTTTTCAAAGTACAATGTAACTATCCTCACTTCCTATTAAAATAGTAATTAGTTTCTTTAGTATTAATCTCTCCTGGAAACATGATTTTATTTAATGATAAACTGAGAGACACATTTAGCTTTATTATTAGCAAAGACATTTGGCAGCATGGACAAGACATCAAAACCTCTCTAGAAGGAAAAAATACTTTGTAATTATGAAATAGAATTCTATTTCCATGGTAATTACTTGCATAGTAATTACTTTAACCAGTTGGCATTTAGCCCTATGTGACAGCACCTGCTACTCATGGTCACCATGAGTTGACTATACCAACCTATGTTACTTTTGATGTTACAGTTTTATCTAATGTACTTTAAATTTTGTTAAAAATATTACCACCTTTCTTTGATTTTAATGGCTTTGGCTGTTGAGTATTTGGTAGTTTGATATCAAAACTGAATTAAATGTTACCTAAAAATACATCAGAGTTAAGACAAAAACTCAATCAGAGGTAAATACCTCTAGTGTATAAGACTAATAACACTGTCTAATAAGTGAATTAATTCCTTAAACAAATTTGCCAAGAGAAAATTACATAAAATGGACTATTCTTAGTATCAACAATAAGCAATGGGAGAACTAAGAATTAGCATCAAAAGAGATGGCAAAAAAAGTCTATGAAAAGAAGTACTAGAAGCTAGATAGTACATGTGGCCATGTAAGTATCTGGGTACATATAGTTAAGTGAGAATGATTACATCCTTGTTTTAAATCCTTTTTGATTCTGCAATTATATCCAGCCCCACGGGCATGAAATTTCATCCTGCTCATTATTAGGGCATTTTTTTTCTATCAAAGTTTTGGAAATGGAGGGGCACTGTTTGTTGTACAGAACTGGTAGGCTGTTCTAGGATTGCTGATACACCCAAGTCCAATACTGTATTTGGTGGTGCCTTGAAACCCAAATGTTCTCTGTTTTGATGTCACCCAAGGGCTCGGAGGATGTCTTCCATACTTAGGAACACTAGTTCCACCATCCATACTTTCTTTGTGAAGCCTGTTAAATCATCTGTCTGCTATAGAAGGGAGCAAAGCTCAGTTC
The DNA here is from genome assembly GCF_053883595.1 of Heterocephalus glaber. Classification (NCBI taxonomy): domain Eukaryota; kingdom Metazoa; phylum Chordata; class Mammalia; order Rodentia; family Bathyergidae; genus Heterocephalus; species Heterocephalus glaber. The sequence continues at coordinate 35,976,962 of NW_028258143.1, read as the reverse complement.
TATTGTAATCTCAGGGCCAACTGATCCACTCTCCCACATTGAGAATTTACCCAGATATCTCTTTGTTCTTGATCTCTCCTCTTGCCTTCTTCCATGGCACCTAATTTCTTCTTCATGAGTTTGGGATTTATAGAAAAGAAAACCTCCTGATTCAGATCCCTTTCTTTTTTGTTCCTCAGTCCAGGAGAAAAATAATAATGCATACAGAAATAAATCTCAATGAATTACATTAACAGTAGATAGTAGTCATATAGCTAAGAAGTTGATATTATCTGGTTTCGATTCTGATAAAATCTCAAAAGTCATTGAATGTATTTGGAAAGAAAATACCAGCATTTGTATTTTTCATTTTCTATAAGTGGTCCTTAAGCTTTTAATTTTTGCATGTTTTATGTATGCATGTTATATTAATACAATAAGAATATGAATAAATGCAATTTACAAATAAAATGTGTTGAGAATAAGAGCTTGAAACATTTTTCATTAAGAGTGCATGCTTAAAAACATGAAGACAACTGGTTAAAGAACATAATATTTTTCACTTTAACAATTATTATCCCCTTGCAAGTACAAAACAGTATGCTAAATATTTGGGAGATTTAGGACATTAGTTTAGGTCTTGTTTTATGTAGTTTACTATTTAACAGGCCAATTAAAAAATAAAGTTCATATTTATGTCGTAGACCAGTCCTTTAAAAGAGGATGTTACAAAGTGAATCCTATTAGAAGCTTCCAGAACAGAAAAAGTATTACCTAGCTCTCTTGATGTGAGATAAGGATGATGGGAAAAATACAGATCAGGAAAACACCATAGAAGGAGTATTTTGGAACCTGATTCTTTAAAGTAGCATAGGTATTACATATAAAAATAAAGGCAGGAAGATAATCCAGGCCAGACCTCTTGTGGGTCCCCAAAGGTACATGAATTTTCAGGATGCACAATTTCAAAGAGGCGTGTTGGTACAGGCCTGCAATCCTAGCACTCTGGGAGGCTGACATAGGAGAATCACCAGTTCATTTCCAACCTGGACATCTTAAGAAGACACTGTCTCAAAATAAAATAAAATAAAACAAAACAAAACAAAACCCTAGTTGAGATATAGCTCAGTGTGAAGGCCCTAGGTTCAATCCCCAGGAACACCACCACCCCTCAAAAAAAGATTTATAACCTTCATTGTATTCTTTTTAAAGACAGATCTGTTTGCTTCTAAAAAAACCCCTCAGGATCATGCAAAACAGCTATTTCAGAATTCATCTGTTTTTGTTTGTTTGTTTTTGTTTTTTGTTTCTTCCTGCATAATACCCCCCTCTGTAGGTAGGGTAGGAATTATTGAATACACATTAGAAATACTGAAGCTCCAAGCTGCTAATTTTTAACACTCAAAAGAAAGGTAGAAAACGAACAGAATAATGGTTAAAATAATACAAGACACATTTCAACACTGTATAAAATACAGAAAGATAATGTTGACCGCTTATCTTATTCAGGAACTCAATGATTTAAGACATAAATTCAAACAATTGAAATGTTTATTGTGCCTTAAAGAATGTATAGATGTGATTCTAATAACTGTGACTGTATTTTTTTGGCATCAAGTTAAAAAAGAAATATTTAAAAATCAGTGGTGGTTTGTTTAAACTCATTGTAGTCTTGTAAATTTCAAGTGAAAAATATGCTCTGCCATTAATAGTTTTTGGAGCTACTCATACAAATGTGGCTGCACATGCAAAAGCCACACATTCTTTGTTAAATTAAACAGTCCTATGGATTGTGTGCACTCTTGTTATAGTATGGCTAAATATTCAGACACTTGCCTGTAGAGTACTGTGTGTTCTGCCAAATGGAGGGAAAATAAAAGAAAGAAAATCATATAAATACACTGGTAAACACTGACTTTGTAAGATACAGCATACGCTACTTTGGAAAAAATTTTAGCGCATGATTCAAAGAATATATTTAAATTATTTTCCTTTGGAATATGTATCTAATTTGCTTTTCATGAAAACATGTATTTAGTGGTGGGGAGTTTTTCATTGGTTAAGATATTTTGGCATATTTATGGTGTAAAGGTGATTGGAATAATGTTTGCATTCATTTTGCACTGAAATTTGAAATAAGTATATGATATACACTTTGTAATATAAAATCATTGCCATCAGGATACACTCCCTTTAAGAAAACATAATTCAGTATATGAAAATTCAAAATGACTAACCTATAAATATGGAGGAATTATTCATCTTACCGAAAGATCCTTCCTTGACCAAACATTTATCACAGGATATCTTTAAATAGTTTCCCTTCAGAATATTTAAAGTACTGGTTTTAAAATTTTTGATGTTCAAGGAATATCTAAGGAGCACATTTATGATATAAAGCATGAGTCTTAATAGATTTTAGAAATTCTTAATGATCTTGATTTGTGCTGAAACAATACAAGATTTACAAGCCAAGGAAGAAACTGAAAGGCTAATGGGAATCCCAGTGAGATGTTTCCTCAAATAAGCTCTCTACTCATGAAAGAACATATGAGAATTCACTTTTTTCTGCTCTCTAAACTTTCTAAAAGAGTGCTCTAATATGGTTTCAATTATATATTCTAAAATAGGTAACAACTTTTCTGGGACTATTTGCAAGCCATCTATCTTTCAGTAAAAATGAATATTTTTCTCTCCTTTTTCCCCAAATGCTTCCTGTAACTCTATTTTCTAGCTAGACCTAATCAATTTTCTCTAGGTCCTTTCATACACTGTGCCATACACAGGCAAGTGCAGTCAAATGAGCAGTTCAGATGGATGTACAGGGTACTGCTAGCTCATCTTTCCTTTCTCACTGGCTCTTGAAAAACTAGTAGCAGTGACCACTTATTAATTTCTCATTCATTGCTCTGCTTTTGCACAACCATCATCTAAGCCACATTAGCTTTCTTTCACTGTCTAGCTACATTCCTCCATATACATATATATATATATATATATATATGAAAGTGTCCTATGGTGTTTCTATTTATGATTTTTTTCATGTGCAAAGAACCCAAAGACCAGTGGGTCACAATGAGTAAATGGTTCAAGCAGTCTTAGCATAAAATAATTCGAGTCTAGTATGTATCAGATGGTTTTATATTAGCTCCTCCAAAGACTTAAAAAACCTAAGATGAGGAAAAAAGGTCATTTTTATTTCTATCCCTCCTTTCTTGAACACCTGCTATTGTGTCCATCCTCTTATTTGCATAGACACAGTTTAATGCCTTCCATTTATCTCACCCAGTGTATCCCAGGGAATAATTTTCCTCTATTTAAATTTTCTCTACAATATTATCTCTGTTTTTATATCTATGTGATTTGTTTTATGCAATATATATTGTGATTATTTTGTTTCTTCTTTTTAAAATGTGGTACCTACAGATCCTTAGCTCATGAAAGTATATTTGATTAATTTTCTTTGCCATTTCAAATGACAATTTCTTACAGGACAAATTTTGTGAAATTTGGAGCAAAATTGTAAGGCAAAGTAGAATTAGCCTAATGGTGAAGGACCTTTAAAAAGCAGGATTTAGTAATCCACAATGCTCTTATCTGGAGAATCATGCCTGGTAGTAACTATGCTGGCTGCTCACTTCCCCTCACGTATATCATAAAGCTGGTCGTGAAGGTTTCTCATTTCTTGATTAGATTACAGTAGCTTCTTTTAGACCACATACTTCTGAACATGCTATTCCTTCCATTTGAAATTCTTTTCTAGCTTCTTTAAACCAGGAAAGTTCCCATACATATTCCAGAAATCAAATATCATCTCTTTAGTGATGTCTCCAATCTCTCCTGGGCACAGTTGGACTTACTCCTTTGTGTTGTAATGTTGAGTTTAATACTTGTCTTTTTGTTACAGCCTTTAAAATGAATCTCTGGGGCCTAACTCCATTCCTGGTATATAACAAGAGTTCAATAAATGTTTTTGTAATGAACTAGAAAGAACACTGGAGGAGTATTACATAACTAGTATTCCCTCTAGGGTTAAGCCATTTGTGTCTTAAATGCACAGAAGTATGAAGGAAGCATATATGTTTTTGACAAAATACCTGACCTCTCAAAATATGAAAAATACCCATTTAGGGGACTTATGAACTTGAGTCATATTTTCCTGTTTAATTTTTAATTTCACATTAATATCCATAGTAAGGATACAGAAAATTTTAGTACTCTGGCCACATTACAGTCAGCATGAAAACAAAGAACAGGCAAAAAACTGAACATTTTACTCAAGCTTTCTGACCAAATTAAGATTAGTTTGAGAACAAAGAATTTTCTTATCTTGGAGAAACACAAAGTAGCACACAATGACACAGTTCTCTATAATTTAGAGAACTTTATCTGCTAAAATTATTTTAGTTGTCCAGGTATCAAGAAAAGTCCAGAAAAAGAGATTAGCTATTACAGCAAGTGAAGTAGCTCATATTCTTCCTTGCATTGACAGGCTACACACTTTAAACATCACCTCTAACATTTCAGCCAATATATTAGATGTTCCTGATCCAATTTTCCTGCTTAGGTTACTCTTCCATTGAGTTATACACAGGTTGGGAACTTGTCTCATTAATATTTCACACAGGTGTCTATATGAAGTTCGGTTCTTAAGCTCTCTGGTATTTAGTATTTGCAGACATAGAAAAATGCACCTTTTAAAGGAATGAGGTATGCTTTCACTTAATCTGCCTCTGGGCATTACCTTCTGACTTATTTTGGGGGAGATTCCATTATTTCTGGAAGTAGCATTGAAGAATTTTCAAAAGGAACCAATGACTTAAAATAAAAATGATTACCTCATTACAGTTCTATACTGGGATTTATATGCAATAAAACAAATTAAAGCCTATTTGAATTAGAATTTAAGAGAATATTTTCCCTGTTTGGGAATTTTTTTTGAAGTCTTGGGAACTTTGACTGTTTCAACCAGACAGCATTTCTCATAATGAATCAAGTCCATTTATATCTGATTTGCTTGAGTTCTAACAACTGAAGCAGATTCTGTATTGTAAAGGTACTCAAACCAGCTATAATTTGCTTTTCTAGGTCTAATTACTACTTCTTATTTTGTTAAATATTGAAATGTATTTCCTAAGGTATTGTGTTTGAATAGGCAGCCCTCAATCTATATTTCAGGACACGCCTATAAGGAATATATTAATTAATTTTTTATAAAAATATTTTTTCAGGTGGGCTGTGTAATTCTTTTGCTCTTATGTCAGGTGCCAAAATATTTCAAAAAGGAAGCTTACTTCTGCCATGTGTGATTTCTGATGTGTGATTTCTTTGGATGTCATTTTGCATTGCATGTGAGATAGCTATTTTTTATTTCTTGATGTCTGTTGCACCCAAAGGAAATCTGTATTTTGCTTTCTGTAAGAAAAGAGCAACTGGGTGGCACTGGAAAAACTTCCACCCACTAACATGGAAAAATATTCAATCTGTCCTATTACACTGAAGTGGGAGACTTTAAAGGGCAGCATACCCAGTTAAGGAAGATATATTTCCATCTGTGATCAATAGCATGTGAAGAACAGCTCCTCTCTGAGCTCATCTTGTGCAAAATTATCTTGATAGTTCCTGGACCATGGACATTCTACAAGTTTCTAAGGTTGAGCAGCCATGGGGAGTCATTCCTGATTCTAAGGGGGAAAACACTCCTGTGAGGTCTATGGAATGTGATTTTTCACCATTCCCCAGAGCTGCCACATAACTTTTCAGGACTGTATCCTCTATAGACTACATAATAAGCAAGAGATAAATAGGTCCCAGAAAGCATTTGAGGAGGGCTAGCATGGCAAATGTTTTCTCATTCTCCTTTCTCTTCCATTCCTCCTTACAAAGAAGTAATGTGGTTTCCTCCTTGGGTTGGGAAAGTTGAATATGGAGTTTGTGAAAGCCAGAGCATCTAGGTTTTTGGGTTTTTTGTCAATTGGAATTTACTTCATTCTGTACCAGGCATCATACCATATTGTGATGTCTAAAATTTTTTATTCTTTTAGACATTTAATGATATAGAATCTCTAATAATGAGATTTTTTGGTAGAGATGTATTTCTATTTATTAATAATAAAGTCTCTATAAATTCTGAAGCTTCTTTTGGGTGTCATCTACCTATTTTCCACCCTTCAGCCCTCCTGCTTTCCTTCTTTCCTTCTTTCCTTTTAATTCCCGAATTAGCCATCAAACATTTTTACTCATTTGAAAATAATTTCTACCTCTAATGCACAAATTACTTAGGTCAGACATTAGTTGGTGTATATAATTTAATCCAAATTTCTTCACTTGGTCTGGGAAAATGCAAAACAAACAAAGAAAAGAAAAAAGAAAAAAATTTCTTTTGACATCTCTGTGCTATATTCAGGTTTTGTTTTTTTTTTAGTTAAGTCTAAGCTGTCAAGAGATGATTTTTCTTTTACAGGGTTACTGGTCTTCGGTACCAAAGACAGTGTTTTCCCCCCTAAATAAATAGATTGGTTGGTCTGAAGAGAACATTATCATTTTTCCTCATGAAGTGGGAAATTATGTTTGGTTGCTAGTATTCTTTTTGTTATAAGCTTAAGTAATTATTTTAAAACATCTTTAGGAAAGGGAGGCATTAACAGTCCTCATCATGGACAATAATGAATTGGAAAAATGTAAAGATCTAGGATGAAAGGCAAAACAAGAGGAAAAGGAAAGTTTAGGGCAAGGTCTATATTCAGGGAGAACTCAAAACAAAGCACTGTTGAAGCAAACAGTTAGACAAAGGGTAGATTGTAAATCTAGCCTGTCAATAATTAGATGTGATCTTAGACAAGGAGGGGGTGTTTAAGTTAAATAAAATTTACTTTTAGTAAAGCGTAGGATGTGCTAGTGATTAAGGAACATTGAAATTCTTTGTCCAGTGTGGCACACTATTTTATTAGTAAATACAAATTTATTAATTCATAAAATTTGTAATTAGCGTGGTTTGTAATTTATAGGGGCATACATGCAACTAGTATATTACACTAATTTAGCTTTTTGTGTCACAGATAAGTCCTAGTTTCAAAGAATATGAGGTAATGATTTAATCCTAAAATGATATTTACTTTTACAGACAAAAATACTTCTATAAAATTTCTTTACAGAGAGATACCATGAAGCATATTTTAAAAATTATTTGATTTATACACATTTCACAGAACATATTTATTGGAAAAAATGTGGGACTCACCTGTATTTACCAAGTGAAACAGCTAATTTTTCGAGCAAAGTTGCCAATTGGGAGGCTGCAAATGCAAATGTTGTTCTATTAGGAGGCAGAACAGTGGACTAAGTGACCCTTAACCCATTCTTTCCAAATTTATTTCTATTTTTTATTACCGCTAGAAGATTCCTGAGAAAACTTTAAACTACTATATTTCCCCCCTTCATGCCTGAAATATTTCCTGCACATTTCTACTTGATAATTACAGCAAAGGTGTTTTTTTTTTCTTTCCCTTGTGAGAATGTCAATAGACTATCTAGTCAGAATGATGTTAATCTTTGGGGACATTTTTAATGTCCCTCTCTGAATCAAGGATTAGTTAGATGAGATTAATTAGTGTGTTGATTATTCAGGACTCTTAACCTCTCTTCCTTCTTCTCATCTTTGGTTATTTCGTTACTCATTAACAGGCTTATCAAAGCATGGGCAGGGAGAGGAAGTGAAATTTAATATTTTCTGCTATTTTTCAGAACTGGTTAAAAGTTTTTAAGTGTGGGAATAAAAGAGATTGGGATTAGAAGAAAACTATTGGCAGAAATGAAATTTTATTTTTTTATTACTCAGGGATTTTCATTTTCTGTAGTTCAAAAGAAAGATAAATTGTAGTGTTACTCTTTCTCTTACAAGCAGTATTTTTTATAAGAACAGCATACATTTGTTTATTTATTGAGCCTAATCACATAATACCACACAGAGAAAAGAATATAAAGCATAGAAACTTCTAAGTGCACAAAACAATTATGCTGTTTGCATAGTGAGTCCCATATGAATAGTAATAGAAACTTGACCCCAGAATTTCTCTATTCTTGAGATGTCATTTGCCTTTCAGAATATTTAGGAGAATAGCACTGTTTAAAATCAGTTCCTCCATTGATATCCAACACTATCTGCTTCTGTCAGATTGCACACCGATCAGCACTCACAGAATTTCCTGCTTGCCTTGCTGCCTATCATCTACTGCAGTTCTGGAAAAATTGACCTCCCTTGGGAAGATGCTCTTGTCAATATTCAACCTCAATTGGAGGAATAAGGCTGTGTTCTTCAATACTACTCTGTCCCAAATGTTGATACAAGCATTTTTCCTAATTCTTCAAAGCACAGATGAGGCCAGATTGTAACATTTAACAAATCATTCTTTAAGACGTAAGGATAACAGAAGGATACCCAATATAGGGAAACTTCAAACTGGATTTCAGTACTAGGTATAATTTCTTAAACTCTGCATGCATTGTAAAGACCAGCATTTCTTCATTTCCATCTGGGAGGACTTCTGTATCTCCCTACATTGAATACGTCCTGCCAGCCATCCGTTATGTACATACCTGAAGCCCTTAGAGAAGAAGACTTCTTTATCACCAGCCCAGGCTAAGACATAATACTCTGTGGCCCTAAATCTTTTCCATTTCAGTATTATCTGTTTGTAATACATCCCATTTACAGAAATTGCCTTTGTCTTTAGTCTCCAACAGTGCACTCACATTAGAATGCATAATCTGTCATTAGCTTATTGCCCAAGATCAGTTATTCTGCTTGATATAAAACCTCACAGGGCTGTAAACTTAAGGTTAAGCATCATCATGTGAAGACCTATTTCTTCCTGTAGATTGTCCTGTACTTGAGGAAAATACACAATTTTGTAGTCTTCAGGATCATAATTCTCTGTCTCTTGATATTAATTGCTTGCACAAGAACACACACACACAGACATCAATAGCAGTAATCTACAGAACCATTGCAGAAAAAGTTATTCCAATATTTTTCAGTAGCATACATGGACTTAGATGTACATTACATCCCAAAACAAAGCCACTACCTCATGTCACATGAAGCAGATTATCTTCTTGGAGCATATCAAATGCTTTAATGCCAGAAGGGGGACTGGTTTTGTATTTGTATTACTAGAGAATCCACAATGTTGTTTTTTAAAATTTTTATTTCAATTGGTAAATGTATGCAGTACATAATGATTATATTTCTCAGGGAGAGTTGGTATATGTGCGTAACACATCTTAATTTTTTTCCCCCTTCTTCTCCCCCTGTTTCATCTCTTGGTATTCTTCTCTTTTGCAAAAGATCTATCTCTCTATTTCCTACTATGTTTCTTTTATTTTGTTCTTTATTTATATTTTGGTTTTTCATATCAGAGAAAAACCATGCTATATTTGAATGTATGTGTTTTAAAAGTCAGAGTGTTCCAAATCAAGGCTTCCCCTCTTTTGAGACTAGAGCTACCAAGAGTCATTGAAAAAGAAGTAATTCCTAGCTTGCCACATCTTCATTGAAAATTCAAAAACTTCTGTGGTAAATTTGATGAGAGCTCAAGAAATTTGAGTTAATTTTTATGTCTCCCACAAAGTATGTATACTATTTCAAAGCACCTTGGCCTTAAGCTGATACTGGTAGACAACCTGATGAATCCTTACTATGTATAATGCCTGTGGTTTCTTTTCTTCAATCAAAATAGAAGTGCAAATTGAAAATACTATATTGTAAGAATTTTGCTTTGAGGTTTGTACCTATTTGGTTTTAAACTATTTATCTGTGTTAACTGTGTTAATAATACTTTATTTTTTTCCTATTTATTAGGCTGCCTTAATCGATATCTTGGTCTGTTTCTTTCCTTGTTTACAAAGTATCAGTTTCATTTTGTTTCTACCCTGTATACCTCTCTCCTCTGTAACAGCTAGTGGCAAATATCTCTAATTCTATTGTGCCTTTTATAGCGGTGGAATATAATGCCATTTTTCTTATTTGATTCTAATTAATATGCTTCTAGACAGTATCTGAGTGACCTGACTTTTTGAGGAACTCGACTAATTGGAAGAACCATCATAGATTATATAGTTACATCATTCAATACTATAATGTAAGTGAAGTATAAATTTACAGCGTCCCAAATCATAGTACCTAGGATTATGAATGAAGAAAAGGCTTGATTACATTTGATTTTTTCATCTTTCTTTTTCAAATTATTTAAAAGGAAATTAAGATACTTGGAGGTTTTTTTTGTAGAAAAAGATTATTCAAAGACATGTCTAAAATTTGTAGCAAACTAAAAAAGTAAGTTCTTCAATGTGTACCTGGGCCTGTATTGTGGATTTATTTGTGTCCCCACAGATTATGATGTTGTTAGTCATTCAGGATATGACCTTATTTGGAAACAGAGTAATTGCTAATATAATTAGATAAAATGAGTTTATACTAGAGTGGGGTTTGCTTCTAATTCAGTATGAATTAAATCTTTGTTAAAAAGGGAAATTTAAACATAATCATGAGCATAAGAAGAATGCCTTGTGAAGATAACAGAGATAAGGCTGATGCTTTTACTAGCCAAGGAAAGCAAAAGAGAAGCTGAGGCAGAGGCATGAAACAGTTCCTTTCTCAGAGCCCTTTTGAGGAGCCAATCCTACTCATACCTTGATCTTGGATTTCTAGCATTCAGAATTTTTGCCGTGGAAAATTCATGTTGCTTAAGTAACTCAGTTTGAGATACTTTGTTACTGCAGCCAGAAAATATGGTGGTTTTTGGCTGCCCATGGGGGAGATGAACTGTGTGACTAACAGACTTGCTTGTATTAAAGAGAAGAATTACCTCATGGTTCTCAGAAATGTCTTAAGCCTTGTAAACTATTTTAATTCTTCCATTCCATTCTCTGCTAGTTGTATGAGTTTTACAAACATAGGCATTTCATTTTAGGAAGAAAGCCTGTTTATAAGGCTCTAAGTCCTACGAATAAACACATGTACCTTGAGTCAATGTATAAGAAAAAGATCTTTGTTATATTGGATAAAATGTGACTTGGCTTCATCAGAAAAACATAGCACATGTCATATACTGTAGTAAAGGGCATTAGCATATGGAGATAGTTACAAAAGTGTTGAGATCTGAAAAGCAAAACAATAGTTGGAAAGGAAGATCTTGCTATAGGTAGAAATACCACCTCCAAAGGAGGACATGGTGAGGATCCTGGGTATGGATTGCCAGATGTCAAGTAGATGGGCCCATGGTAAAGACTCTCCAGGGCAGCTGGGGTCATGGAGGAAGAGCCTTCTCAGTGGCAGCAGCTGCTACTTGAGATGTTATCTGAGGAAGAGAGAGAAAGTAAGCTGCTTCTTTCTGCTCAGCTTCTTCCCTCTACCTTTCTGTCTCTGGTCATTGTTTCCTATTTACTGGACATGGCCAGTTGATATGTAGCATGGGAAATATCACTTGCAGTGGAAGTGTAGGAAATCTATTTCTGTCAAAAACAAAAATATATCAAAATTTGTATGGACTAATTTGCAGGCTTGATGGAATTATTAATTTTTAAAAAATGGTAGCCCAATTTTGCTCAAAAGTGGACTGATGTTTATAGAGTGCTTACTACATATCAGGCACAGATTGATGTTTCAATATTTGCACAAGTGATCTCATTTATTCTACATAACAAAGCCATGATAGAATTATTATTATACATATCTGTTATGGTTTGTGTCTGGATGTCCCCATCAAAGTCTCATGCAGTCATAGGTGGAGGCTTTCAGAGGTGGCTGAATCTTGAGTGTATGATGCTGAGATTAAGGATGAGTGATGACTAAATCAGTCCACTGATTGGTTTGGCAGTGCCCTAATCTCAGTAGCTTAGATAGAGTATAAAAGGGGCAGAAAGAAGCTGCCAAGGTCCCTACTTGCTTGCCTTGCTACCTTCTGCCTGCCATGAACTGTTTTTCCTCTGTGATGTCTGTCTGACATGCCAATTATGGACTCTACAAACTTTGAGCTAAAGGAACCCTTTCCCCCTTTAACTTTTGGATGTTGGGTCTTTTGTCTTAGCAAGAAAAGTAATAAGAAAATATCTAATAGATAAGGAGACTGAAGTAGAGAATATACAAGTGTTTTACCTCTGATTATATTTCTAGTAGCTGGTAGAATCAGGACTTAAAACATTTTTTTGTTTGACTCTAAATCAAAGCCCATTACACATTCCACCACTATCATCTTAGCTCATTAGATTGTGTTCCACATATGGGAGAGGAAGTTAGAATTTAGTAATAGATGAAAGAGGTAAGGATTCACCCTTCAAAAAGTTGTAGCCCATAGAAGATTCACAAAAATGTTTCACAGAGTTGAAAGGCAAATTTAGGGAAGTGGGAGAGATGCCAAATATCAAAGTAACCAAGAGGGAGACTCAGTATGAATGAACATGTTTATTTTTAATTAATAAACTTCACTGTTTAGGACAGTTTTAGGTTCACAGGCAAAGTAATGGAAAGTACACACAATTCCCATATGGCCCCATCACCACACATGCACAAACTTCCCTACCATTAATATTTCCCTGGAGAGTGATACACTTGTCAAAATTGATGAACCCAATAGAATTCACTTGGGCCCAGTATTTTCTGCTTTGGAAAATTATTAATTATTCATAAAATTTCCTTACTACTTTTGCCCTATTTAGCTTGTCTGTTTCTTTATTGAGTTGTGACAAATGGTGTCTTTCAAGGAATAGGTTTCTAAAACTACTCATTTGAAGCCTCATTTCATCTAGGTTTTCAAATTGTGGACATAGAGCTATTCATAGTATTCATTTAGTATGCTTTTAATATCTATTGGATGTATAGTAATGTTCCTCCTTTCTGACACTAGCTTATTTATACAGTATCTTCTTTCTTTTTTATTGTTTACCCTGGCTAGAGGCTTATCAGTTTTATTGATCTGTTAATTTGGATTTGGTTGATTTTTCTGTACAGATTTTCTGTTTCAATTTCCTTTATTTCTTTTTTGATTTAAAAATTTTTCTTTGACTTGCTTTGATTTTGTGTGCTTTTTTTTTTTGGTACCAGGGATTGAACTTGGGAACTTGCACTTGCGAGGCAGGTGGCAGAACCACTGAGCTAAATACGCGACCCTTTGTTTGCTTTTCTTATTTTGCTTCCTCAGATGGAAAGTTAAATTTGATTTTCAATCTTTCTTCTTTTCTAATATATGGATCCAATTCTATACATTTCCCTCCAAATGTGGTTCCCACCACACTCTACAGATTTGCCAAGTTATGTTTCATTTAAATAATAATACCTTAAAATGTCTCTTGAGAGTCTTCTTTATGTATTATGTAGAAGGGGTGGTTTAATTTCCAAGTATAGGTGATCTTCCTCTTTTATCCTCTTTCAAGACTGTTCTTTTAAAATCATCATTTTCTGAATTTTGAATAAGTAGTTTAGGCATATTTTGGGGATATGTATTCTGCTCGGTGTTTTTTGAATTTTATGGGTGTGATTTGGTGCCTGAAATTAATTTTGGGGGAATTCCTAGCCATTATTGCTTCAAGTACTGCTTCTGTTCATTTTTCTCATTTCTTTCTTGAAATGTCATTGTGTATATACTAGAACTTTTGTAGTTGCACCATATATTAGAGTTCCTGTTATGACCCCCTCCCCTCATTTTCAGTTTTGAAAGATTTTTAAATCACCCCAACTCAGAAGATCTTTACTCAGCTGTATTCAGTCTACTAATTAAACACATTCAACATTCAACATTTTCTTCATTTGATATACTGTTCGGTATGTACATTTTTTATATTCTTTCTTAGGAATGTCATATCTTTGCTAATATTACCCCTTTGTTTTGCTAGTTTTTATTAAATTTCTTAGCATATTTATCATAGCTTAAAAATTACTTCTCTGATAATCACTTCATTACTTCCATATCTGTCTGTGATTCTCTTGCTTGCTCAATGTCATCAAACTGATGCCTGTTAGAATGCCTCGGCATAGTTTTGTAGAAAGGCAGACACGATGTATTGGGTAGGAGGGACTGCAGTAAACTAGGCCTTTAATGATAGAGCAGTAAGGAGTAGGTGGGGAGAAGCATTTTATAGTCCTAAGATTAGCTCTTAGTCTTTGGGGAGTTTGTGCCCTTGGACTATGAATTTCATCAATTCTCACTTTTTCTTTTCTCTGTCTAGGGCAAGATAACAAGAGGGGGCTGGAGTTGTGTATTTCTCCTCCTCCAAGTTAGGGTAGGCTCTAAAAGAGGAGTAGCTGCTATGTTGGTAAAATTGAGCACAGATTCACATTCACTGGGCCAAAATACTTTCTCTTCTGATACATGTTCTAACCTCAAAAATGGGACAGGAGCCTCCCTCTGTCTTTGTCCCCTTCTCACTCCTTCCCAACCTCTGTCTCTGTTTCCCTTTTTTTTTTTTTTTTTTTTTTTGCATTTTTACCTGCCTCAAGAACTGGTACACAAGGAGTCAGGATATTCTCTACTTTTTCTTTCTGTATAAGGAGCACAACCAGATCAAAGATCCCTCCCATCCTGCTTATGACTCACTTTTTTGGTAGTCAAACTAATTGAGTAGTCAGAATTTGCTTGTACTATAGACTTTACATTCCCAACAAGTGGGTCACAAATATTGGATGGGCATACATTCTTACAGGCCTTCACTTTGGTTTTAGCTTTGGTACTGGGGTGTGCATTTGGAGAGCACAACAGTATTAATTAATAAACTGAGGTTTTAATCAATATCAACTTTGTATACATTAAATCAGGCAAAATCCTTAGGAAGTGTGGTTGGCTTAAACATTGCTGAGATTCTCTTATGTGAGAAACTCAAGTGTAAAAATTTGGTGAATAAAATAAAATAGGAAACAAGGATATAGATCTTTTGGAAATGGGAAGGGGATCTAGAGATGGAGAGAGGGGAGAGGAAAGGAGGGGAAAGAGAAATAAAAGTGTTAAAGATGTAATAGGTTGATGTACCAACTCGCCAGTTGAATGTATTCATTATGCATCACAAACATGTACTATTGAAAAAGAAAGATGAAAGAAAGAAAGAAAGAAAGAGAGAAAAAGGAATGGAATATGGGGGAGGCCCAGAGTTTTATGCGAGAGAGTAATAGGAAGGATGGATATGATCAAAATATATGTGTATATGAAATACCATATCAAAATCAAAAATTTTATAAAATTAATGTATTAAAATTGAAAAGAAATTCTCTCCTTGGTCTTACTCTGAAGCTATTTCATCAAAAAAATCTTATTTTTTTTCACAAACTATCACGTCATATTAATCTCTCTATGGAAAGACCTAACATTTCAAATCTCATTATCTCTCTCTTCAACTGTTTCAACATAGAGATATTTAGTGCTTTTATGTCTGTTTTAGGCCTGTTTCTCATTGCATTAATAAATCATCCATGATTTTGCTCCTGTATTTGCTCTACAAAGATCTACTAGCATCTATGCATACTTGGTGACAAATTGTATTCTTAAACTTTGCCTTGTCATGTTATCCGTCAGTTCGGATTTTACTATGCTATGCATACCACATGGAAGAAAGAGACTGGGTTTTTAAATTCTCAGGTGAGACTTTTGCCCCTTAATCTAGAGCTTACACAGAAAAAAAGTTCTTTGTTTTCCCTGAGGAGGTGGAGACAATCCGGTTTCCCTTTAAATTCTTTTATTGATTATAAAATTCCTTGCAGGTTTCAATAGGTATGTTGTGCCACTTCTGATTTCACGCATTTTCTTCTCCTAATAGTTCATAAACATTCTGTGCATGGCCAATGCAATCTGAATCCTTGCCATAAACCGACTCTGATGATCCCACTTTCACACTTGAGCTATCTTAAGATCCAACTTGACATTACTGCTTTGGCTTCATTTTCTCACTTGTTTTTTGTCTTTTGGGATTTTCTTTTTTTCTCCTGGGAAGTTTTTAAAAGTTTTTGTCATACTTTATCTAGCACTGATTTGCTTTCTATTTAATTTACTTCATTTTTAAACTTTCAATTTATTTTGAATACCACTGTATGTGTTGGATTGCCAGTCTCAAAAGTGAGAGAAAGGAACATTCCCTGCTCTACATAGCTATGGAGTGTTAGAACTAAGATTTTAACTCAGAAGGGCCAAGTATTTTATTCAGATGCCTCACTATCATATTTTAGTTTTCCTTTTCACCTTTATACTTCATTGTACTCTTTTAGGAAGATACCTAGAAGGAGAATAACTGGGTCAAAGGAAATTTCTAGTTTCAGTTTTTTTGAGGAATCTCCATAGTGATTTTCAAAGTGGTTATACTAGTTTCCATTCACACCAACTCTAGTAGGATTCCTCCCCCAACTGTCCCAATGTGGCCCACCTTGTATATTATTTGATTTCTTGTTAATGGCCATTTTTTCTGGGGTAAAATGGAATTTCAGTGCCATTTTAATTTGTGTTTCTCTAATGTTCAGCGACTTTGAGCATTTCTTCATGTATTTATTGACCATTTGTACTTCTGTGAAGTGTCTGTCTATACATTTCAGTTGCCCGTTTTATGGTTGGGTCTACTTTTTTCAGCTCTTTGTGTATTCCAGATATTGGTCCTCTGTTTAAGGTATATAGCTGGCAAATTTTTCTCAATTGATAGGTTGTCTTTTTATTCTGTTGGTAGTTTCTCTTGCTGTGCAGAAGCTTTGAAATTTGATATGGTTGCATTTGTTGACTCTCAGTACTATTTCCTGTGCAATCAGTCTTTTGTTCAGAAAGTCCTAGCCTATGCCTGTGGTGTCAAGAGTTTTACCTATTTTCCTTCCCAACAGCTTAAATGTTTCTGTTTTAACATTTAGTTCTTTGATTTATTTTTTTCGTTTAGTACATGGTGAAAAATATGGGTCTAGATTCATTCTTCTGCATGTTTATAGCCAGTTCTCCCAACACCATTTATTAAAGAGGTTACTTTCCCTTCAGCTATTTCCCTTCTAGCTATTCCTCATCTACATATCTCTCTGAAAGAGTTAAAGACATCATATTACAGTAATACAGATATACTGATGTTTACAGCAGCACAATTCATAATATGAAAATCTTTGAAATGACCTATATGTTCATCAACAGATGAATGGATTAAAAAAACATGATTTTTACACACAATGGAGTACTAGTCTGTCAAAAAAAAAATAAACGAGTCATTTGTAGAAAATGGATGTACCTTGAGACCATAATGTTAAGTGAAATAAATCAGACACATAAGTTTAAATATAACATGGTTTCTTTTATATGAGAGAACCAAAGTATAAAGAGCAAACCCAAAGATAGATAATAACAAGTAGGGAGAGAAATCTTTCTCAAAGGGGAAGGGATCAAGAGATGGAGGGAGAAAAGGAGAGTAGGGAAAGGGAATGAAAAAGGAATTAGAATGTGTTATATACATGTACCAACTCCACACAAGGAAATTAAACTATGCATTGCAAACATGTACAAAATGAAAAAAGTAAAGAAAAGGGATCAAGGGATAGATGGAGGGAAGGAAGGAAAGGGAAAGAGAATTGAAAAAAGAATTAAGAAGTATTATATATATATACAAACCAATTCATCACAAGGAATGTAAACATTGGTACAAATTTACTTATAAAAAAGAATTCATTAAATTATCACACTCTCCTAAAAATTTAAAAATACATAGGAAAAATATTCATGTAAAAATTTCAGATATCTAAATTTTTGAACAATCTTAAGATTTTTTTAGGGAATCATATTTGGAACATTAAAATTTTGGGTAAATATTCATTTTATATCATTAATGGAGGCACAAGCTAACCTCAAAGTACATATTAGGTAAATACTGTATATTTCCAAGTTTTAGTTTTTAGTAGTTTAAATCTGAGAAGCTTAAAATATTTTTGTTAATTTCTTTGTAATTCAGATAGCAAGTCTGATATTTACATTATAGAAAATGGATTTACAGGGAAAAAAGAGTCACAATTAGAAAATTTCCCCCCAAATGCCATGCTGTACTTAGGAAAACATCTTGCATTTGAGGAAATCTTTCCCTGCTGTGTGCCTGGCCTTTGATTCTGCCAGGTACCCCAGCAGTATCACTGGCCTGGGACCAAATTGTGGAACTGTGATTTTCTGTATTCCATTTTCAAATATAGAGAAGAAGGCATGTATAAGATAGGACATCATCATAAATGCATATCAGAGTTCTAGACAGTTAAAAGATATTGGACTCCACTCTTCTTAATAGCAGCCAGAAGCAGTATGATGAACAGTTTTTCCTAACTAGTTCTGGTATCTTCAAAGCTAGCAGGCATTTAGCAAGTTAACTGGCTGCAATAGTTGAATTGGCCTATACTGCTCTAGGCTATTTCTGTAGTCAGTCAAGATACATGTTTGTGAAAAATGAAAGAATAAAATAACTTTAATGTGGAAGGAACTGAAACTTTCTCTGGGTAGGATGCTCATAACATATACAACACTGTATATATGTACTCTTTAACATGTGGAGCATCCTAAAAATTTGGAAATATAAATGGTTTGCATGATCTTCTAAGAATAAAAGTTAGAGAAATTACTCAGGGAAATTTAAAAAAAATGAACAGGCCAGTAACCTCAAATACACTGAAGAAGATAGATGATAAAAATGACTCCTACTTTGATGGAGACTGTTCATCAAAAGGAAAAGTAAGTTGACTCTTTAAAATCTACTTTTAATACAATGAATATCAGTATATCTCATAGCTAGAATTTTCCACTGTAAAGTACCTGCACAATTTACTCCATCACTCTCGGTAAGTAGAAATATATTTCTCTTTTCTATAATCATCTGAAATATGTTTCAGCCATCTAATACCTTCTTCCTAAAAACTTCAGTGTGCCTCTGATTAAAACAGGGAATTTCTCCTTAAGACAAAGCACCATTATCACACCCAAGGACATCGCCAATATTTAAATAATGTCACATAGTTCACACTACAAACTACATTCCTCCGTATTCTCAAAATATTTTATTTTAAGAAAGAATTCAGTCAAAACTCATACATTGTAATTGATTGGTGCGTGTCCCCTTAATGCATTTAGAACAGTTTATTTCTACCAGGATTTATCATTCCAGTTTTTTTTTCTTAAATTCTTTTATTGGTACATTTTAGGTATGTAACATATTTACATTTCTCATTGGGAACTTGTACCTTTGCATGATGCATCTTGGTTCTTATTTTTTCCCCATTCCTAGCCCTCCCTTCATCCCCTCCACCCTTCCCTATTTACAAAGATTTTATTTCCATTTTTTCCATTTCTCATCATTTTTCCTTTCTCTTCTTTCCTTTCCCCTGCCCTCCCACTACCCTTACCCCTTTGGACCTTTTCTTCCTATTTTGCATTATCGATTATTCATTCTAAACATTGGTACATTTTAGGTATTAAATATAATGACGTTCATCATTGGAAATTTGTACCTTTACATAATCTTTCTTGGTTCTTATTTTTCACCCTTACCCAGCCTTCCCTTCAACCTCTCCATTCCTCCCTATTTACAAAGATTTTGTTCCTATTTTTCCATTTTCTCATATTAATTCCATTCCCTTCTATCCTTTCCCCTACCCTTCCCACTTCCTTCCCCTTTGCCCTTTTTCTTCCTATTTCACAATACCTATTATAAGTTTTAGTCCTAATTTTCACTTTCAGTTATTCACACCAGAGAAACTATTCAGTATTTATACATGTGTGTCCTATTTATTTCACTTAAGAGTATTGCCTCAATGTGCATCCATTTAGCTATAAATGTCTCTAATTTCTTATTTTTTATGGTTGAGTAGTACTCCATTTTATAAAAAAAACACGTTTTCTTTATCCAGTCTCCACTTGATGGGCATTTGGGCTGTTTCCAAGTTTTAGCTATCATAAACTGTGCTGCTATCAACATGGGTGCATATATATCACTGTGGTATGATTCTTTTAATTCTATGGGGGAGATCCCCAGCAAGGGAATAGCGGGGTCAAATGGGACTTCCAATCCTAGTTCTTTGAGGTATCTTCATACTGATTTCCACAGTCCTTGCACCAGTCTAGACTCCCACCAGCAGTGGAGCAGGGCTCCTCTTTCCCCACAGCCCTGGCAGCATTTGTTATTGGTTGATTTCATGATAGCAGCCATTCTTTCTGGAGTGAGGTGGAATCTCAGCATTGCTTTCATTTGCATCTCTCGAATGACCAGTGATGTTGAACATTTTTTCATGTATTTATTTGCTCTTTCTACTTCTTTGTCTGAGAAATGTCTGTTCCTTTCAGGTGCCCATTTTCAGATTGGGTCTTTAAATTTGGGAGGTCTGATCTTTTTAAGTTCTTTATAGATTCAAGATAGTAGACCTTTGTCTGAGGAAAGGCAGGTGAAGATTTTTTCCAACATTGTGGGTTGTCTCTTCACACTGCTGCTGGTTTCTCTTGCTGTGTAGAAGCTTTTTAATAAGAAGAGATCCCACTTGTTGATTGTTTGTGCTAGTTCATGGGCAACTGAGGTTTTTGTTCATAAAATCTTTTCCTACATCAATGTCTTCAAGAGTTCTACCTAACCTCTGTTCCAACTGGTTCAGCATTTCTATTTTAGCATTTAGATCTTTAATGCATTTTGATTTTAGTTTAGTGCACAGTGAGAGATATAGGTCTAGTATTAATCTTTGGCAAGTTGAAGCCCAATTTTTCCAGCACCACTTCTTAAAGAGGCTATCTTTTCTCCAGTGAGGGTGTTTGGCTCCTTTATGGAAGATAAGATGGCTGAGTGTGTCTGGCATTGTTTCTGCATCTTCTAATCTGTTCCACTCGTTCTCAAGTCTGTTTCTTTGCCAGTACCATGCTGTTTTTACCACAGTTGCTTTGTAGTATAGTTGCAAGTTGGGGATTGTGATACCCCTAGCCATGTCTCTGTTACCTAGAATTGCTTTTGCTATTCTGGGTCTCTTCTTGTTCCAAATGAATTTTTGGATTGTTTTCTCAAGGTCCATGAAATATGTTCCTGGGATTTCAATTGGGATTGCATTGAATCTATGTAGCAGTTTTGGAAGTATGGCCATTTTCACTATGTTGATCCTTCCTACCCAGGAACAGGGGATGTCTTTCCATTCTCTGATATCATCTTCAATCTCTCTTTTCAGAGTGCTATAGATTTCAGAGAAAAGTTCTTTGCTTTCTTTTGTTACATTGATTCCTAGGTATTTCAGTTTTTTGGATGCTATTGTGAAAGGAATTATTTGCCCTATTTCTCTCTCAGTGAGTCTGTCATTGGTGTAGAGGAAAGCTATTGATTTTTGTGTGTTGACCTTGTAACCAGCTACTCTACTGAATTTGGTTATTAAGTCTAGAAGACTTTTGGTGGAGCTCTTGGGGTCTGCTATATACAGTATCATGTCATCTGCAAATAATGACAATTTGACTTCTTCATTTCCTATCTTTATTCCTTTTATTTCTTTCTCTTGTCTAATTGCCGTGGCTAATGTTTCCAAAACTATATTGAACAAGAGTGGTGATAGTGGACATCCTTGTCTTGTTCCTGATTTTAGTGTGAAGGATTTCAGTTTTTGACCATTTAGTATGATATTGGCTGTTGGTTTTTCATAGATGGCTTTTAGGCTTTTATTAGTTTGAGGTAGAGACCATCTATTCCAATTTTTTAGGGGTTTTATCATAAATGCTTGTTGGATTTTGTCAAATGCCTTTTCTACATCTATGGAGATAATCATATGGTTTTTGTCCTTGGGTCTATTGATATAGTGTATTACATTGATTGATTTGCATATGTTGAACCATCCCTGCATCCCTGGGATGAATCCCACTTGATCAGGGTGTATGATCTTCTTGATGATGTTCTGCATTCTATTTGCCAGTATCTTAGTAAGGATTTTTGCATCTATGTTCATTAGTGAGATTGGCCTATAGTTCTCTTTTTCATTTGTGTCTTTCTCTGCTTTGGGGATCATGGTGATGCTTGCTTCCAGGAATGAATTTGGGAGTATTGCTTCCCTTTCAATTTCATTGAAGAGTTTAAACAGTAGTGGCAGCAGTTCCTCTCTAAATGTCTTGTAGAATTCAGCAGTGAAGCCATCGGGACCTGGGCTTTCCTTAGTTGGTAAGTTTTTAATTATGTTTTTAATTTCCTTGGTTGATATTGGGCTATTTAGAATTTTTAAGTCTTCTTTGTTCAACTTTGGTAATTCTTACATATCTAGGAATCTGTCTATTTCTTCTGTGTTGCCCATCTTATTGGCATATAGGTTCTGGAAGTAGGTATTGATGATCTTCTGGATTTCTGCTGGGTCTGTTGTAATTTCACCCTTTTCATTCCTAATTGCATGGATTTGGGCCTTTCCTTTCCTTTTTCTGATAAGGGTGGCTAAGGACTGTTCAATTTTATTCTTTCGAAGTACCAACTCTTGGCTTCATTGCTTTTTTTTTGTATCATTCTCTTAGTCTCCATTGAATTGATTTCTGCCCTGATCTTTATAATTTCCTCCCTTGCATGAGCTTTGAGTTTGTCCTGCTCTTCTTTTTCTAGAAGCTTGAGGTTCATCTTGAGGTTGAGCGTAATTTAGCTCACTCTGTTTTCCTAGCATGAGTATTCGGTGCTATGAATTTCCCTCGTAAGTCTGTTTTATTGTGTCCCATAGATTCCAATATTTTGTATTGTCATTGACATTTAATTAAAGGAACTATGTGATTTCCTCTTCAATTTCTGTGACCCATTGGTTTTTCAGAAGTGTGTATTTCAATTTCCATGTGTTTATGAAATTTTTGTGGTTTCTTTTGCTGTTCTCCAATTTCATTGCATTCTGGTCTGATAATATACAGGGATAACTTCAATTCCTGTACATTTACTTCAACACGTTCTATGAGTGAGCATGTGGTCTATTTTGGAGAATGACTCGTGGTCAGCTGAAAAAATGTGCATTCTGATTTTGCGAGGTGGAACAATCTGTAAATGTCTGCTAAGTTCATTTGTTCAAGAGTTTGATTCAGTTCTAGTATTTCATTACTTATTTTTTGTCTAGTTGATCTATCAATTTGTGAGAGTGGGGTATTAAGGTCCCCCAGTACTATTGTATTAGTGCTTATATGATTTTTTATGTCCATTAGTATTTGTTTTATATAGTTGGGAGCACTAGTGTTTGGTTCATAAATATTTATGATTTTCATCTCTTCCTCTTGGATTGTTCCCTTTACAAGAATGTAGTGTCCTTCTTCGTCTCTCTTAATCAGTGTTGGTTTGAAATTCACTTAACCTGCAAAGAGGAGAGCTACTTCTGCTTTTTTTTCGAGTTCCTGTCACATGGATTAAAGTTTTCCACCCTCTAACTTTAATTATATGTGTTCCTTTTTGAATTAAGTTTGTTTCTTGTATGCAGCATTTTGTTGGGTTTTGCTTCTTGACCCAATCTGCCAGTCTGTTTCTTTTGATTTTTGAATTGAGACCATTAATTTGATGGTTATAACTGATACGTATTGACTTGTCATTGTCATGACTTTTTCTTTTTGTTGGATTCTCCCCCTTTACATTTAATTTCTTGTCGTGCCTGATGGATTCATTCTGCTGGGCTTCCTGGGGTTATGATCCTGATTGGCTTTTCCTAGGACATTGTCTAAAATTTTTTGGAGTGCTGGTTTGGTATTCACAAAGTTCCTAAGGTGCTCTTTGTTATAAAATATCTTATTTCTCCATCAATTTTGAAAGATAGTTTTTTGCAGGGTACATCATTCTGGGTTGGAGGCTGTTTTCCTTTAAGGCTTGGAATACATCACTCCAAGCTCTTCTTGCCTTGATGGCTTGGGTTCCAAAGTCTGCTGTGATTCTGATGGGCTTTCCTTTGTATGTGATTTGTTTCTTTTCTCTAACTGCTTGTAGAACTTTGTTCTTCTGTTGAGTTTCTGGAATCTTAACAATTATATGCCTTTGTGTAGTTTTTTTTTGATGAAGGCTATTTGGAGTCATATATGCCTCACTTTCTGTGTATCAAGTTGCTCCCCTGCTTGGGAAGTTTTCTGCCACCACTTCTTTGAACAATTTTTTTAAGTCATCTGAACTCTGTCCTGTTTCTTCATTGACTCTAATCAGTCTTATGTTATTCTTCTTTGCATCATTTAGCAGCTGCTGAATTGATTTCTCATAGTTCCTTACAATTTTGAAGCAATTTTTCTTTTCCTGTTCATGAATTGCAATCTTATCTTCTATATCTGAAACTCTGTCCTCACATTGGCTCATTCTGCTGTGTAGACTTTCAATGGAGTTTTTCATCTCCTGGAAATCCATTTGTATCTGTTTTATGGATTCCATTTGTTTCCTATGTTGGGATTCCATCATGTTCCTGAGCTCCTCTCTAGATTTATTAATCATGTCTTTTACTAGGAGCACAATCTCTGCTGTTATCTGAGAAATTATTTCTGATTTCATTTTTTCCAGATCCTCTTTTTTGCCAGTTCTGTGGGTCCAGGTGGTTGAGTATCAGAGTGTTTCATCTCATTTACCTTTGGTGTTGCAGTAGGTGATCTGGAAGTCTGGTTTTGATAGTTGTTTACATGTCTTCTCATTTGGACAGGTTTGTGTGTGTGTGTGTGTGTGTGGTGCTGTTGTCACCTGCACGGCTCAACTCCTCTGCCCTGGGAGTGGTGGAACGGTGGTCCAGAAGCCCCTTCCTCTGCAGTCTGATCTACTTTCTATAGGAATGTACTATCAACAGTTTTCAGTTTGTCTTTCTTGTGTTTCCTTTTGTGAAAATAGGAAATAAGTATTTATGTTCTTATTTTTAATTTTTCATAGTGGATATTATCTTACATATACTCTTTTCAACATTCCTTTTAAAAATTAAAATTTTGAAATAATAATAGATTTACAGAAGTATTGTAAAGATATAGAAACTTCTAATCTGCTCACAAAATTTTTTCAAAGTTTGGATCTTATATCACCATGGTATATTTGTCAAATTCCAGAAACCAACATTGATAAATTACTATTAACTGAATTCGTGGTGGTATCTGGATTTCACAAGTTTTTCTATAAACATCATTTTTCTCTTCCAGAATCCTACAAAGGATTGTACATTGGACTTGGTCATTACGTCTCCTTAATCCCCTTTGGTCATTGAAAGATTTTTAGTTTTTCCTTTTTGTGAGCTTATCACTTTTAAAATGGCCAGTCATCTTAACATTTTTAAGATGGCTATTTTTTAGTAGCCTTATCAACTTGGGTTTGTCTGAGGTTTTTCTCAGGGTGGACAGAGGCTACATGCTTTGGGGAAGAATGTCACAGAGACTGTGGGCCCTCTCATCTCACTGTAAGAGGGTATGTGCTACTAACATGTCACCACTAGTGACGTGAACCTGGTCAGATGATAAAGGCAGTGCTTGCCAGCTTTCCCCACTACAAAATTACTTTGTTCCCTTCCCATATTCTATTTTTGGAAGTGAGTCATTATGTCCAGTTTACACTCAAAGGGTAGTCATGCTCTTTTCTTTCTAGGGGGTATAGCATCTTGCTTTTTCACTTTCCAATACATGTTGTAAATTACTCTGTCATATCTTCTTCAGTCTCTAGTTTATGTCTATATACTAGAATAATTGCTTAGTTGAGTATGCCTTAAGTTATTTAGCCAGTGCTCCATGGATGAGCATTTAAGATGCTTTCAATTTTATTAAATTTAGTGTTAATAATTATAAGTATTACATTACAACTAAATGATTTTGTAAAGTTAAAAAAGCTCTCATCTTCCCATGCTGAAAATTCTTAACATAATATTGTTAGCTTTATAATTTTTGTGTCTATTGATATGTTGTTTATTTTTTCAGATTTTTTTCTATTAAAATGGAGAATTACATTGATCTTCCAGTGTTAAACAAATTTTATATTTCTAGTACCAGATATTTTAATCACATTAATCTTTATTGAGTTAAATTTCTTAAAAATTGTCAATAATATTTATATCTATGTTTGTGGAGGATATATTCTATAATTTTCTGTTCTCATATATCAAAAATTCTTCATAAAGGTTTTTTTTTTTTGGTACCAGGGATCAAACTCGGGTCCTTGCACTTGCGAGGCAGGTGGCGACACCACTGAGCTAAATTCCCGGTCCCTCATGAAGTTTTAATAGTTTGTCAGATATGATGAGGGAATGTATGCTGTCTCAATATAACAGGCAATGACTTCACAAAAGCACAATTACTTGTCTCTTGAGTGGTGGATAATTTCAGCTCCTGTGTCTCTTGGTTCTTTGTCAGAGCCATGATTCCCTCCACCAAAGAGAATCATTGAAGTTTTCTTTAAGTTTAATCAGTTTATTTGTGTCACAGAGCAATCACATAATTCCACAAATAACTTAATTATAAATTCTTCCATTGTGTCACCTTCTTCACCTTTATTGAAAGAATTAAAAAAGAAATCTTTATTCTTTATAATTGAACTTCTGAGCATTTATTGAAGGACTCTCTACCATTTTCTGATTGTTATGGCTTGTATCTAGATGTCTCCTCAAATCCTCATATGGTCATAGGTGGCTGGATTAGGGTGTGTAAGGCTGGAAGTAAGGATGTTCTATCCTGAGTGTGGGTGTCACCACCCAAAATGGGAGTAGAATGGATGGAATAAAGGACAAAGAGAAGCTGCTTTGCTCCTTTGCTGATTTGCTGCCTTCTCCCTGCATGCCATGGACTGTTTCTCCTCTGTGATGCCCCTCTGCCATGCCACCCTGCCTTGGAGCTAGTCTACTATAGACTGAAACCCCTACAAACTGTAAGCCAAATAAACCTTTCCTCCTTTAACTTTGGGTGTTAGGTATTCTGTCTCAGCAGCAAGAAAAGTGACTAAGATACTACTGTATTCTCAGACAGTAGAAAGGGCTTCTCAGAAACCTTTATTGATATCTGGCTGACTTGCATATTCAATACATTGATTAGATTTATGGGTATCCATATACTGGTTTTGAATGGTAGTAGGGATAAGAATTCAGGCTCCCTTATCCACATCTTGGGTGTTTCAAATTGCCATCTATTCACAGGGACAAAACACTAATGTTTAATTTTGCTTAATTAATACAATCTAGTAGAAATCTACTTTTTATTTGTGAGTTTGCTTACTGTCATGGTTGAAAACCTAAACTTAAATAAGAGAAATTAATATGGGAAAGAAGCATTTAAACACTCGTTTGAGGGCCTGGGAGCATTTCCTACCATAATCCTTCTCCTTAATCCTAATTCTTCTGTAGTTCACAAAAAGTTAAATGACAAAATACCCAGAAAATATAAAAAGCTATGAAAGAAATAAAATTAAGATCATTTTCTAAAAAGGAAAAGAAGTAGAAACAAGAAAAGTATACAATGACAGTCTAGAGTCAAAGAATCTTTTATGGCAATTACAGGATATTGATTTAAATGAGGTTCAAACTGAACTCATAAAAGCAGCAGATATATTTATTTTGACTTGCATCTTCTCCTCCTTCTTATTATTATTACAGTTCTAGGGATTGAACACAGGGCCTTCACATTGAGTTATATCCCCAGCCCTTTATTTTGACACAGAATCTCACTAAGTTGCTAAGTTGTCCAGACTGTGCTTGGACTTGCTATCTTCCTGCCTCAGTCTATCAAAGTGCAGGAATTGCAGGTGTGCCCCAGTGTACTAAAATGCATTGTATTTTTAGAATGAAGATTCAATTAATGGCAGCACTTAAAAATCACGAGATTTCCTCATAAGTGTTCAGAATTTTCTTGGAAAATCCAATGATCTGAATGCTCTGGGGTCTATGCTATTCTGAAAATGTTAAGTTGTTGCTGAGTAGTGGTTGCTTCTTTCAGAGGTGTAAATCATATTTTTTCAGTTTACAATAGTCCACACCTGAACATTCTTACTTACTGGAATTAATAAGTAAGTAAGACTATTCTTACTTTCTGGCCCAAGTAGGCATTTGAGTTTGAAATTTTGGTAGAACTACTGAGAGTTTTTTAAATTAGTATTTCTATGCCACAGTGAAAGAATTCAGTTCTGGGTCACCACAGATATTTGATGTTTCTCTGAAGAGGAAGCATTTTCGTGTATTGAGATCTAGAACCTGTAAGAGGTCTGTCTAGGGTGGACAAGATGCAAGAATGGGGATCAAAGGTAGTTAATCTCTCTTAGTTTATGAATTTCTAATTTCTCATGTCTAAGGTAACATTAGCTAATTTCTGTTAAAAGACAAGACATGGCAATTACAGTCGAGATCGGGCGTGTTCAGGGTGGTATGGCTGTAGACAGGAGAGCTGGTAATTAGATGGTAAATAGAACCAGTAGACAGAGTAGAATATGGATTGCAGAACAATACATACATTTGTTAGTCTGATTTATTACCTTAAACTAGATTGCTGAAGTGTGGTCCAGGAGTGTTTGCTTACAGAGCATAATGATTCCATACAATCATGTTGGGGATTACATGAGATAGTCCACTTTACTTTCATAATATTTGATTGGCCTAAGTAATCAACTCTCTCATAATGATTAAGTAGCTAATTCTGGAGCAAAATATAAGTAATTATTCTGGTAGTGCATTTTGGGTATTTAATATGCCAACTAAATCTCATATTTGTTATTACCTTACATGCCAAGTGGATCTTTTATTGGTGAATTGATATCATAGGGAATCCATAAACATGCATCTGCTGATAATCTTGTCTAAATTTTTTAATAATAAGATATAAATACTGAAAAATCATGAGTATCATTATCAAAACAACATGAATGCTTTATCTTCTTTACCTGTAATGGAGTGGTAGATTCTTATGCACTTAAAGAAACAATGAAATCCATTAGAGTTCCAAATTGGTTGGTTAGTAATGAGAGCCAACAGGAGCACTGACAGTTTATAGAGGTCAAATGAAAGCTGTCTCTGAAAAAAAAGCCCAATAAGTAATTCTTGCAAAACATTTGAATCTTAGTAAGCAAGACTTCTCTGTTGAACATTTGGCCTTTAAGTCTATTTTGTTTAATTTCTTTTCTACACTTGTAAGCCCAACCAAAAAAAAAATCCCTGTGTGATGAAATTTACTTTTTATTATTTGCTTTTGAGAACCAGGACTCATTTCTCAGGGCAGGCAGTTAATGTTGGTTAATAAGAACTATGTTGAATGGCTTTTATAGGTATTCATCTCCTCACATGCCATTTAAGTGAGAAAAAAACAAAGTTTTCTAATGCTTTGCACTGTTTTATAAGACACATGGCATAATGATTAGAACTCCATATCTAGCTATTGCAGTCAGTTAGACTTCTCACTAAAGAGTGGATTTTTATCATTTTACCAAACACTTAGCATTTACCTAAGGGTCTCATGACCGTCTGAGTATAAAGTCTGTCAAGTGGCTCTTTTGTCACAGCTGAAGCTTAGAGTTTGGGAGAGTCTGTGTTTCTGGGGGCTATTACAGTTGGATGTGTTTTATTATGAAGAATCAATATCATGTGTTTAGTGAATGACCAGATATATAGGAATAAAATGGAGGAGAAATTTAGGCTATAGAAGCTCGATTATTTTGTTTCTCCTTGAGCATTAGTAAATTTAGACTTTCATGTTTTCTGCACTTATGTATATTTGATGCATAAAACATTCATGTGATAAATTGTTTTCATCACACTTTATTTTCTCTAATACTGATATACTTTCAGAAGGATCTGTCTATAGCCTGAATTTCTTCTTCATTCTTCTATCCTTTGGGAAGACTTCCTTGTCATGTCAGTCTTCTCTGTCTCTCTCTCTCTCTCTCTGAATGTTTATAGCACTAATTTATACTATATCAGATATGCTATAATTTGGATATATTATTTAAAATTATTTATTCATAGATTTTCTTGTTTGAGAGATAGTGTAAGATCTCCAAGGACAAGACCGTATCTCCCTCTTTTAAAAAATTCTATTAAATCTGATGCAATGGACATTTGATCATAATGGATATTTCCATAATTTCATATAAAATATATCTCATAGAAAGATAATCATCTTTTCTATCCTTACATGTTATTAGATAATATAGGATATGTCTCACTTTATGTTATCACAATTACCATTAGACTTTATTGGAAAGAACTACATTAATATAACATACTTTTCACCTTTCACATGTGTAAAAGTGTGTAGTTAGATTTGTATATAAAACTGAGGCATAAAACTTTCACTTTCAAAACAATGTTCTTCCTAAAAACCTATCTAAAGAAAAGTTATTCTTCTTTAAATCTCTGATGATTTTGTTGGTGTGTGTTACTCAAGAGCATTGCTGGTCATTCTATTCCTATAGTTTACGCCTTTTTTCTGCTATTTCTTCTTGAACTACCAAGATACACAGGACATTATTTTCTTCAAAATTCTTACAATAAATATTGTTTTAATGCTTAACATATTTTACAAATTCATTGTGCAGAAAATAATACCTTTCTTTGTTTAAAAAAATCCAATTCTGTCTCTATGATTTCCCTCATGCAAAACTGGAAATTTTATTTTCATAATAATTAAGACTCTGAAGGGTTTTGTGAAGTCATTTGTAGGATCTAGATGTAAAAGAGTCTTTTTAGAGCCATGGTCATTGGTACTCATTGGTAACTTTAGAGGTAACCCTTTAAATCTGGAGGCTCTTCAGCTGTACAACACTGGGGCATGGAGAGTTGAAGAGCCTGGTTGAACCAATTGCTAAGATCTGATTGTGAAGTATGCATACTGGAATGGTTACTCCTACACACGGATAACAAACATGACCTGCTCTTTGTCTTAGAGATTCTTGTTGCCTTCAAAACCCTCTCCATCTCACCTCCCACTCCTCAACCTTTGGTATTGTCTCTTCATGTCTTTAGTTCCAACTATACAAATTGAAAGTGCTGATGGAGGAACACATAAAACTGCTGGCCTGTCTATGACATGAAAAA
Organism: Heterocephalus glaber; assembly: GCF_053883595.1. Lineage (NCBI taxonomy): Eukaryota > Metazoa > Chordata > Mammalia > Rodentia > Bathyergidae > Heterocephalus > Heterocephalus glaber. Next base: position 35,946,046 of record NW_028258143.1, on the reverse strand, counting down.
GGAGGACACATAAGGAGAAAGATACATGCCAATCTAACAAAAACCCCACTGTTTTGTCCTTCCACATTTAAGATAAATTTCATCATAGGGATGTAACTGTTATGGGTCAGAAAGCAAGCTCCATTTTTCTAAAGTGCTCAGAATTCATGGAAGTATGGAAGGAAACTACTCAAAATGGTAAGGAGTACCTGGAGTTCTTCCGAATCCAGGGTCAAGAGAAGTTTGGTGGAGGGTCACTGTCTTGCCCTGAGACCCAACCCCCAACTCAAGGCCCCAAATCCTAAATTTATGTACTTTCCTAAATAGGAGCCCAGTGGAATAAACTGTTTCGACCTTGTCCACTACCAATAAATGATGATAGTGCCAATTACATTGTCACATGAATAAAGGATACTATACCCAGCCTTTTGGAATATAAGATATTCATAGGTAAAGGAATTTTTGTGCTAGAGATGCATATAAGCATAAAACTAAAGATGAGTATAACTTTTTTTTTCATTCTTTTTCCCTTCTTTCACTTTTTCCTTATCTTCTTTACCCTATACCAAATTAGTTGCTAATAGACATCACACTATGAATTTTGAAAAGTAAAGAATATAATGAGTAAACTAGATGACCTTTTACTGAACCTTGTGTTGGCCTTACAGTTATACTGTGGACCATCAACTTCATCAACCTTCAACTGATTATGAAATACTACTCTTAGAGGTCCAGTCAGCTTATATGATTAACTTTAGTTAGAGCTGTAGATCTGGACCAATGTCCATTAGAAATTTACTGTAATACCTATTTGTGCTTTATAGTACAGTGGACCCTTGAATTACAAACTCAATTTGTTTGTGAGGGGCTAGTTGTGACTCAAGTTGGTCAATTGACAACTCAGGCTCCTCTACAGAGCCTTCAAAGTCTCCTTCCTATATACAGGCAGATCTCAGTGTCCCTAGAGAGACACTGGCTCAGGATTTCTCAATTAACTCCACACAGGAAAGGATGTTATAATGTTCCTTCCAGAACTCTTTAATAGTTAAATCTATATCTGAGACCATCTGGAAGCACAAGTGGCTGGCATTTGGGTCATTACTCAACTTTGGTCATAAATTAAAACTAAAATTCCAGTTGTAACCCAAGTTGTTTGTATGTCAGGCAAGTCATAACTCAAGGGTCCACTGTAAAAGATTATGGGTGAAATTGTGGAAGATATTTCATAGTGATTAAATTAGAATTTACTCAAAATTGGCTGCCAAATTACAACTTATTGAATTCCTATGTTTAAACATCATTTTGAATTACTTAAATCTTGCTTTATATAAGAAAGTTTGAGCTCTTCCACATTTTATGAATATTTAATAAAAATGAATTTAAACTAAATTACATTTTTTAAAAAATGCCTTCAAACAATTTCTTGAAAGCCTCCTTTAATGTTAGCACTTCACTAGTTAACACTGAAAAGAATTAAACTTCTATAAAAATTGTATTGCTATTGGGATATTTGTCAGGTCATGCAAATTTTTAATGTGGTGAAATATTCCTTGTTTCAATGCATGAGTTTTTTTACATACACGATAAGGATAAAAAAAGATGCTTAGGAAAATCACAAAAGGCTCATTACAAAGTAATCACAGATGAAGTCATGAGTATAAATTGTATGTATGCGCTACATCAGAAAAGTTTACTTCTAAACAATTTTAAGAAATACAGAAAAAAATGTCCATTCATCTCTAAGTGAACATGCAATAAATAACATTGATGATTAAAGAAAAATACAAAATAAATATAAGAAACATAAAGTGATGAGAAAATACAATGGATCAAAGCAAATGATTTTAATAAAGAGAAAAATAAACAGTCTGAATAGGAAAAATATGATCTAGTCCTAAACTACTGTGAGGGTTAAGCTTGACTGTGGCCTCTTGATTGATGTGGGAACCATAAAGGAAATTGGTAAAGCACATTTCTGGGTGTGTGTGTGTGAATCATGGAGGTATATCTGGGTACTCTAACTGGTCTTTATCCCTTTTTTTTCTGGCATTGGTTCTCTGCTCTGCTTCCTGGCCACAATGAATTAAACATGCCTTGCCCTTCCGTTATGATGGTTCCTGTCTTGGAGGTAGCTGAACATAGATTGAATCCCCTGGAATTATGAGACAAATTAAACTTCTAAGTTGTGAGTATCAGATATTGTGTCTCAGCAGAGAGAAAGCTGACTAATACAGAAAACTGATACCAGAGAACTGTGATTGTTTCTGTGACCATATGGAACTAGTTTGCCTGAAGAGTTTGGAAAGATTTGGAGATGCCAACTAGGGAAATGTTAGGATGCTGCAAGCAGAGATTGATGAGTGACTCTGGTGGACACTCAGAATGGTGCTGGGAGTGCAAACAGTAAAGGGCAAGCTTGGCAGTTTCAGTTGGGAACAAGAACTCTGTTGACAGTTGGACCAGAGGCCGTGTGTGTTATGCTTTGGCAGAAAGTTTGTCTACATTTTGCTCATATCCCGAGACTTTGCAGGAGACTGAAATTAAGGTTGGCAGAGAAATCTGGTAGAGAAAATTTTCAGACATTCATGCTGTGGAATGAGGACTACTGGCTACTTTTAAGCAGATTTGTTAGGAAAATTAGGAGCAAAAAGAAAAGCGAAAAATTTGAAAAATGTAAATTTTGGCTCAAAGGAATCATATGTAAAGCTTGGACCAAAGGAGTTTAGATTGATGAAGAAATTAGGGCCATTAAAAAAAAATGCTTTGTACAGGATATGAAGAAAGATGCCTTGAGGGTCTCTCCAAAATTAACAAGGTTGAAAAAATGTAATAATTTCATTTGAGGTGAGAGTCACTGCTCAAGAGGAGCCTCCTAGGAAATAGATTTTCTGGGATTCATGTAACTTTGCTCAATCATCCTGACACTTGGAGGCCAATGCAGCTATGGTTCAAAGGGGCCTGCCTACTGCTTAAGGAGATCAAGCTGGAAATGCCCACCAGTCCTTGCTTTACTCTGGATAGGGCTATTCAAAAACTCAGGTAAGTAGGAATGTTGAAGCAGAATTGCCTGTCCTCTATCCTATACTGGGATAGTCCAGGAAAATGTACCCTTCACTAATACCTTAAGAAATAGATATGTGTGCACTGGTATCCTTGAAGAGGTCCATTGTTGCTCTTCTCTGTATTCCAGACCTTATGGCAGGGACTGAAGTCACTCAATTGGGAGACTTATATTCAGTGAGTATAATTTGATGTCAGAGTGGAAAGAGCCAAATGACTGCTTTCAACTGCCAAAGGGAAAGAGGACAATACTTTAATGAAAGCAGAAGCACGGGAGTGATCACAATAATCTGGTATGTGTAGATTGATGGTGTTGGATAATTAGCCATGTTATTCCCAGAAGTGAAATAGGAATCTCACTACAATTTTACTGGCTTTATATAAGTGGAAAAATTTTAGGACAAATGAACAACAGTTTACCTCAAATCAGAAACAGAGAATCATGACCTCTCAACCATTTTTTAGACTTAAGCCAATTTACAGTCTCAGAATCCCTTGAATGAAGAGGATGCCACATTACCTCAAGGAAGGAACATGGTGCCCTACCAAAAAATTATACTTTCAATCTTTCTCCCATCCTTCTCCAAAGGTACCTGTGACATTTTGCCAAGGTTACTGTACATTGGATAAAAGAAAATGATAATGACATTCTGGGGACTACTAGATACTAGTTCTGAATTAATATTGATTCCACTAGATCAAAGGCATCATTGTAGTCCTCCAGTAAGACTAGGGGCCCATGATTAATCTTTAGCCAAGATCCAACTCACAGGGAATCCAATAGTTCCCCACATTTTTCTGTGGTCATTTCTCCAAGTCCACAATGCATAATTGGAATAGATATACTTAGTACTTGGCTGAATCCCCATATTGGTTTTCTAACCCATGGAGTGAGAGCTCTTTTGGTGAGAAATGCCAAAGAGAAGCCATTAAATTCCAGCTACACAGGAAAAGAGTAAATCAAAAACAATATTACGTCCCTGGAAGAACTTCAGAGATTAGTGCCACCATAAAGAATTTGAAAGATTTAGGAGTGGTAATTCCCACCACATCCTGTTTAACTTCCCTATTTGGTCTGTACATACATGGCTGGATCTTGGAGAATGATAGTGGATTAGTGTAAGCTTAATCAAGTGATAAGTCCAATTGTAGTTGTTGTACCAGATGTGGTTTACTCATTTGAGGAGATTAACACACTCTTGGTATCTGATATGAAGCTATTGATTTGGCAAATATATTTTTCTCCATACATATTCATAAAGCACTTCCAACTGGCAAGGCTAGCAAATCCTTTCCTGTCCTACCTCATGAGCTCTCTGACTCTGTATCAGAACTTAATCCACAAGAGATTTTGATCACCATTTTCTTCCACAAGGTAGCATGCTTGCCATTATATTGTTGACATTATGCTGATTGTACCAAGTGAGCAAGAGGTAACAACCACTCTGGACTTGTTGGTAAAATATTAGCATATCAGAAGATTGAAAATAAGTTCAACTAAAATTCAGAGGTCTTCTACCACAGTGAAATTTCTGAGTCCAGTGATGTGGCTGACAGAGATAACCCTTCTAAAGTGAAGGATAAGTTGTTACATCTTAGTCACTCGTATAACCAAGAAGGAGCTTGGTGTGTCTATTTGGAATTTGGAGGCAACACATTCTCAACTTGGGTGTGATACTACAGCCTATTCACCAAGTGACTTAGAAAGCTGCTAGGTTTGACTGGGGTCTAGAACAAGTGAAAGCTCTGCAACAAGTCCAGGCTGATGTGAAGGTTGCTCTGCTACTTGGGCCATACAATCCAGCAAACTCAATAACACTTAAGGTGTCAGTGGCAGATAGGGAGGCTGTTTGGAGCCTCTGATATGCCCCCATAGGTGAGTCAAAACAGAGGCCTTTAGGATTTTTTAGTAAGATTCTGCCATCATTAGAAGACAACTACTCTCCCTTTGAGAAACAGGCCCTGTCCTGCTACTGGGCTTTAGTGGAAGATTAATGTTTCACCATAAGACACCAGAATCCTATTTAACACATGAGCTGCCCCTCATGTGTTGGGTGCTACCTGACTCCTTGAATCACAAAGTTGAATGTGCACAGCAACATTTCATCATCAAATGGAAGTGATATATATGTGATTGGGACTGAGCAGGTCCTAAAGGTTCAAGTAAGTTACCTGAGGAAGTGTTTCAAATGCCCACATTTTCTACTCCTGCTGATACTGGCTTCTGTTCCTAGCATATACCTATGGACTCTTGGCACATGCCCTGTTGTCATTTGACAAAGGAAGAGACTAAGGCTTGGTTTACAGATGGATCTGCATGTGAGGTATGTATCACCCAAAACTAGACAGCTCACTCCAGCCCCTTTCTAGGACATCCCTGAGGACAGAAGTAAAGAGAAATCTTCATAGTGGGCAGAACTTCAAGCAATGCAGTTGTTTGTACATTTTGCTTGAAAGAAAAAAATGGACAGGTGTGCAATTATATACTGATTCATGGTCTGTAGCCAATTGTCTGACTTGATGGTCAAGCACTTGGAAGGGACATGACTGAAAAATTGGTGACAAAGATATTTGGGGAAGAAGTAGGTGTATAGACCTCTCATTACAGGTGAAGGATGTGAAGATATTTATGTCCAGTGTAAACATTCACCAAAAATTTCCTCAGCAGAAGAGAACTTTAATAATCAAGTGGATAAAATGACCTGTTTTGTGGCTAGCAGTCAACCACCCTCCTCAGCCACCCTTTTATTGCTCAATAAGCTCATGATGTGTTCATTGTGACATGGATGGAAGTTATATATGGGTTAATCACTATAGACTTCTACTAAACAAGTTTGGCCTGTCTACAGTCTCTGCTGTATGCTCAATCTGCCAGTACCAAAGACCAACACTGAGTCTATGATACAGCACCATAGTTAACTCAGGGTGATCAACATGCAACCTGGTGGCAAGTTGAATATATGGGACTACTTCCATAATGGGAGGGGCAGTACTCTTTCCTTCCTGGAATAGACACTTATTTTTGTTATGGATTTGCATTTCCTGCGTGTAATGCTTCTGCCCAAATTACCATCAGTGGACCTACAGAATGCTTCTTCCACCCTCATGGTGTTCTAAATAGTGTTGCTTTTGATGAAGAAATGCCCCTTGTGGCTAAACAAGTGTGACCATGGGGTCATGCTCATGGAATTCACTCGTCTTACTATGTTCCCCACCACCTAGAAGCAGCTACTTTGATAAAAAGGTGGAATGGTCTTTTGAAGATGCAGTTGCAGTGCCATAACATGCAGGCCTGGGACAAGGTTCTCCAGATGTTGTGTATGCTCTGAAGCAGCATCCAATATGTGGTAATGTTTCTCTGATAGTGAAGATTATAGGTCTAGGAATCAAGGGATAGAAAGAATGGTACTACTCACCATTTTGCTTCCTGTTTCCCTGACTCTATACTCTGCTGGCCTAGAAATCTTAGTTCCAGAAGGGAAAGATTTCAACTAGGAAGCATAAAAATGGTTTCATTGAACTGGAAGCTAAGACTTTGCCTTGGTCTTTTTTGGCTTCTCGTTCTCTAAAAAGAGAATTACAGTATTGATGGGGATGATTGATCCGGACTACCAAGGAGAAATTGAACTACTACTCTACAATGAAGGTTAGGAAAAACATGAATGCAAGAGAAGGGTACCTCTTAATATTACTATGCATTGCTATTAAGGTCAATGGAAAACTACAGCCACCCCATTGGGAAGGATGACAAATGGCCCAGAAATGAAGGTATAGTTTAACTCATTGAGTAAAAAAACAAGACTTGCTGAGGTGCTTGCTGAAGACCAAGAGAATACAAAATGGATGGTAGAAGGTAGCTGTAAATACCAGATGGAATTGTGTGACCAATTACAGGAATGAAGGTTATAATTGTCATGAGTATTTCTTTCCAAATTTAATATGCTTGTGTATATATACATGTTAAGCAGATATTTTTGTTTTCTTTATTTGTAACATAATATTGATTCACTTAATATCTGCACTTAGGTATTGTTAAATCTACATTATAATATTTGTGTTATGAAGTGTCAGAAGAATAAGAATCATTTTGCTTTTTTTGGAGGGGGGCGGTGTACCAGAGATTGAACTTGGGACCTTGCGCTTTTGAGGCAGGTGGCAGAACCACTGAGCTAAATCTCTGGCAATCATTTTGCTTTCTTTCTGGAGAGGAGCTCAGTGGGTGCCTATTTGTATGCAGGATAGTTGTATCATGTTAGGTATAATTATGAACTTGCTATTGTACTTGGAGATTAAGTAAGGTTTAAGGAGATATGCCTGGTTGTTAAGTTGACAAGGAGTAGATTGTGATCATTAATCATGATATGTCAACTTGAATGGATGAAGTTATACCTTTCAGATTAGTAAACACAGTTCTGACTGTGTCTATGTATGACTGATATGTGGGCCAGTAAACTGAGGAGGGAAGCCCCACCCTGCTGTGTGCGGTACCAGCTAATATACACTTACAGCGTGAATGGAATAAAAATGGAAAGAATAAGTTTGCCTGTTTTGAAATGGATTAGTCCTTTGCTGCCATTGCCTTGGACACCAGTCTCTGGGTCTCTAGTGTCTTCAACCCCCCAGAGCATACATTTGAAAATTAAAAATTTTCCCTCAAATTCACATGTGTGTGGAAGGTGATTGGATCACAGGGACAATATATTTATCTGTGGATTGATCCACTGATTAGGTAAATGTGCTGTTAGGAGGTGGCAGGTCACTGGAGATGTGACATGGAAAGTTTTATCTACCTTCCTGGCTCCTCCTTTCACTCTCTGCTTTCTGGCCACCATGAGCACATGTACTTGCCAGACCTTTCTATGATGTCCTACCTTCTTTGAAGCCAACTAACTATGGACTGAGTCCTCAAAAACCAAAATAAACTTCTCCTCTTTGAAGTTGTGGGTGTCCAAGGTATTGTGCCCAGTGACAAGAAAGTGACTAGACACAGACTCCCACTGGTGACACCCCAGTGAGCTCCCAGGCCTCTGACTTTGGACTGTTGATGCATCTATGTTCCTTCTTCGTACCTCTTCCTCTTCTGGCCCTGCTCCCTGCCTTGCATCCTGGCTGCCATGAACTAAGCATCTTTGCTGTGTTGTGGGCTGCCAGCATGCTGTTCCCTCTGCAGAGCTAGTTGACCATGGACTAAATCCTCTGAAATGGTGCGAACCAAATTAAATCTCTCCTTCTTCAAGTTGTGAGTGTCAGGTATTGTGTCTCAATGATAGAAAGCTAATACAACTACTTATATAGAGAGACCAAGAATAGAAAGACAGGACATTTTCGTAAGAAGGGAGTGGCTGGACCTAAGAAGACAGTGTGCTGCTGTTGGATGCCCCAGCTTCCTTCTGGAATCTCTTCTCTGTGCTGGGATGGCTGATGACACTTTGTGGAGCAGGCAAAGCTGTCAGTATCAGTAAAGGAGTTGAGATTGTATTCTACATTCTCTCATTGTCTCCTGAGCTCCTTTTTGGAATTCTGGCTCTTATTTTTTTTCAATGTTATATGACTTATTCAGTTCCAGATTAAATCTGTTTCCTAAGACTTGTGATATTGTGCAATTAAAATTAGGGTATTCACAAAGTCTTATGATGATGATATCTTAAATAATGAAAAATACATAGAACTAATGGCATGTTAACATATTTGCTAAGCATTTAGCACATTTGTATATCTACAATATATTTGATATGTATTATCGTCCTCATTTTACAAATGAAACAAACACAAACATATAATTCAAGTTTTGTAGTAAAGAGATTGAAATTAGGTAGTCTAGTCTCAAATATCTGTATACTTACTGTTTCTGTTCTGCTGCTTTTCGTTTTGGAAATGGAAACTAAATCTCTTGGTAGTATATGAAAAAATTTTATTTTATTATAAGAATGTAGCCAAAGATAGAGCTACCTGTTTGCCCTTAGCAGGTCTTACAATATTTGTAGTGTGAAGCATGGCTCATAGTCTTTGTCTAATCTCATCAGGACTGCTTTGCTTGCCTCCTTCTTGTCATTTTTTTTTTTTTTTGTACTGGGGATCAAACTCAGCACCTTGTGCTTTCGAGGCAGGCAACAGAACCACTGAGCTAAATCCCCAGCCAAAATTATGTGGTGTTGTCATTTTTTTTTTTTTTTTTTTTTTTTGGTTTGCCTCCTTCTTTTCCTGAAGTTTTCCTCTGAAGACAAGTGTTGCTTTCCTGGTGTAACCTATTACCTTGCACTTGGTGTCTTACAACAAGAGACATTTATTTTTTTCAAAGTATTGGAGACTAGAGTTTCAAGATCAAAGTGTCAGGCAGGGATCATTCCTTCTGAAGATCCTGAGGGGAACTATTCAATGATTCTCTCTTTGATTCTGATAGTAGTCAGTACTCCTTAGCGTTCCTTGGCTTATAGCTGCAAAATTTTCATCTGCCTGCCTTTGTCCTTATATTCATGGACCTTTTTGCCCCGTGTTTATTAGTGTATATTGATTATACAGATTAATGGGTTTCATTTTGGCAGATTTGTACACATATATACTTTAACCATTCCTGTCCATCAACTCCCTATACCATCCTCCCCCCAGTTTCATATATTTTTTGTTTGAATGTACCTAATAGACTTTGATCATACTCATGCCCTTTGTTAACTGCCTTTGCACTTTGTTTTCCTACCCTTTCCCCCCTTCCTCTTGTCTAATAAGAATCTCTTTCCTGATTTCTTGACATCTTTTTTTAGATTCTACATATTGGGAAGAACATGTGACATGTCTCTTTCTTAGGCATGTTTTGCTCAGCATGATGATCTCTAGATCCATCTGTTTTTTTGTCCAAATGACAAAATTTTGTTCTTTTTTATGGTTGAAGAGTGCTCCATTGTGTATGTATACCACATTTTCTTTATTCATTCATAATTTGATAGGCATCTAAGCTAGCTTCTTATCTTGGCTGTTGTATACTGTGCTGCAATATACATGGGTGTGCAAGTATCTATATGGCATGCTGACTTTAATTCCTTCAGACATATATCAAGGAATGGTGTAGATGAATCAAATGGTCTTTGTATATTTAGTGTTTTAAGGAACTTCCATAGCCGTTTCCATAGTGGACGTACTAATTTGCAATCCCACCAGCAGGTTAGAAAGGTTGTTTTCCCTCTTCATCCTCACCCGTATTTATTGATTTTTGTATTCTTGATGATACCCATTCTACCCAGGGTAACATGGAATCTCAATGGAGTTTTGATTTGTATTTCCCTAATGGCTAACAACATTGAGCAATTTTTCACATACTTGTTAGTTACTTATATTTCTTATTTTGAGAAGTACCTGTCCAGTTCTTTTGCCCATTTATTGATTGCACTGTTTGATTTTTTTGGTGTTAAGTTTTTTGAGGTCTTTATATGTTTTAGATATTAACACTTTGTCAGAATAGTATTGGCAAAAATTTTCTCTCATTCCATAGATTGTCTCTCAGTTGATGCAGAAGAAGACTTTGACAAAATTTAACATCCCTTCATGATAAAAGCCCTGAAGAAGTAAAGTATTGAAGAATCATTCCTCAGTGTAGTAAAGGCCATACATGACAAATCTACAATCAGTATCATTTTGAATGGCAAAAACCTGAAAACATTTCCTTCAAAATCAGTAACGAAGCAATGATATCCATTCTCTGCTTCCTATATATTATAGTTGTTGAAATTTATCTACAGCAATTAGAGAAGAGAATGCAATAAAAGGGATATGAATAGGAAGTGAAGAAGTCAAATTATTCTTGTTTGCAGGTGATCTGATCCTAAACTTAGATGATTCTAATGATTCTACCAAAAGACTTTCAGAACTGAGCAATGTAGCAGAATACAAAATGAACATTATAAAATCAATAGTTTTTCTAAACACCAATATTGAACTGAGAAAGAAATAAGGAAGACAATTCCATTCACAATAGCTTCAAAAAAGGCCTAAGGATCTGTTTAACCAAAAATGTAAAACACCTCTACCATGAAAATTTCACAATGCTGAAGAAATTGAAGAAGACACTAGAAGATGAAAAGATTTCCTCCGTTCATGAATTGGAAGAATTAATGTTGTTAAAATAACCATGCTACAAAAAAAAAAAATCTACAAATTCAGCTCAACCTCATCAAAATACCAATAACACTCTTCCTAGAACCAGAAAAATAATTCCTAAAATTCACATGGAAACACAAAAGGCCCAGAGGGGTCACAGAAGTCCTAAGCAACAAGATCAAGGCTACAATCCTGGCTATATTATACTACAAAGCCATAGTAACAAAAACAGCATAATATTGACACAAAAATAGATATGTAGACTAAAGGAATGGATTAGAGGACATACAATCAGACACATGCAACTACATCCTTTTGATTCTTGACAAAGGAGCCAAAAATACACATTGAAAAAAAGACAGACTCTTTCAGAAATGGTGCTGGGAAAACTGGGTACATACTTACAGAAGATTCAAACTAGGTCCCTTATCTTTCACCCCGTTCAAAAACCAATTCATTGAAACTGCTAAAAGAAAACAAAGAAAAAATGATTGAAGCCATGGGCACAGGCAAAACCTTCCTGAGTATGACTCTAATACCATAGGAAATAATAGCAAGAATCAACAGATGGGAATGCATTAAATTAAAAAGTTTCTGCACAGCAAGGGAATCAATCAATAGAGTGTAGAGGTAGCAAACTTCTTTTTGTCTCTCTGTCTCCCAAATTTTTCTCTTCTTTCTAAGGACACCAGCTATTGTATTGAGGCACCACCTTAACTTCAAGATGATCTCACTTGGATATAATTAACTTAATCATATCTGTAAAAGGTATCATTCACAAATATGGTCACAAAGGGCCGGGGATTTGACTCAGTGGTGCTGCCACCTGCCTTGCAAGCACAAGGTCCTGAGTTGGATCCCCAGCACCAAAAAAACCCCCCAAAAACCCCCACAAACAAATCCAAATATGGCCACATAAGTACCAGGGGTTAGGACTTGGCACATATCTTTTGGAGGCTGCCTTTCAGCCAGTTGAGACCCTCTCCATGTTTCTTTTATTATTTGATTCTTTTAGACCTTTAGTATTAAGTAGTTCAGTTGTACTTAGACTGAAACTCCAGTGGGTTAATAAAGCCACAGACATTTACTCATTGTGAAAATTCCTGAGTCTACTGACAAACACATCAGGTCCCCAGAGTAACTTAGAGGCTCCTAAAGTTGCCTTGCTGATTTCTTCATTTTTTAATTTAAAAAACTTTATTTCTATGTAATAAAAGTAGATATTAATTAAAAAATTTCTTAAAAACAATCTTCTTACTTCTAAGAAAAAAATAAAGCAAAATTTTGTAACAAATTAATTAAAGATTAACATTAGTTAATACATTGTGTACCATAATCTTAAAAGAATGGCCAAAATATTAGAGTACAAGTCATAGGCAAAAAAAGGTTCTTACAAAAAAGAAACAAATAGATAATAGCATAAAACTTGCTGATTTCTAGAGGTGGTTTCTCCATAAGCAGGTTCCCTGTCACTGATACCAGGGTGAGAATACATAATAGGCACGGCACAAACTCTACTGATATTGGTGTCAGTGACGTTATATTATAACAATTTTGGTTTACCCAGAGATTTCTCATCCATGAGGTTTGACCTGAGCTCTATTCAACTTCTTTTTTTTTTTTTTGCTGCTGGGGTTTGAACTCAATACCTTGTGCTTGCAAGGCAAGCTTGGTGCCACTGAGCTAAATCCCCAGCCCCTCAACTTCTTAAGATAAGAGATCTATGGACAATTATACCATGGTATTTAGATTTTATCCAAAATATATACATGAAGCACAAATTTCATATATTAATAAGTTTCTGATAAACATCAATGCAATAATGGCAAACACAATTTTGGCTCTTCAGTGTGAGGAATTAACTCTCCCACTTGGATTGGAAACGTTAAATCATTAATCACCTCCCCAGGGTTTTGTTTCCTGCGCTAATGCCTTCACTTCACTCGCTACACTTTAGCATAAAATTGTTTTTGCTAAACCAGATATTGTTTGTAATTTTTAGAATCAATTTCTGATATGTAAAATATTAAAATTTTTCTTTTTATATTGAATGTAACCTCAAAATCATTTGGTAAGTTGGATAAATATCATTTTCTTACTTATAATATTATAACAACATTAATTACTTTATTGTCTGTAAGATTCATTCTGTGTATCCCCATAATCTTGATTTTAAAGATGTTGAACTGTCAAACAATGTGCTCTTTAGACTTAATCCTTAACCCATAAACCTATGCATTTAATACCCTTAACCTTGTATTCATTTAACAAAATAACTTATTATCCCTGGTTATAATGTATTTGGTTTCATTGCCTTTTATGTTTTGTTTTGTTTAATGAATTCCTCTTTATCCCGTGTCTTCTGAGAAGCACTGCCCATCCTGCCACATGTCACATTTGGAACAGGATTGGAGTGACTCCTGGGGAATATACCTGGTTAAGATGAAGCTGGTGATATTCTTGGAGTTTTCTGAGATAATTTAACTAGACTTTCTAGGAACTCGTGAATTAAAAGGCTAATGACTGTTTCCATGTTTTTAAAAAGGTGTCCCCAATCTAATTTGAGAGTCTTGGAGGAAAAATTTTTTGAGAAAAAAAAAGCACAAAAGGAAGATTTTGTATACAGGAAGTAGATTCATCTCCTTTGGGGATTGGCACTCCTTTGTTCAATCCTCTCCTTAACCCCTTCTGAACCGGGGTAGCAAGGGGATGGACCAAGAAATTGAGTGTAGGGTTACAGGTTCTGAGACAAGAGGAGGCACCAAGTTAAGACTCGGGGAAATTTGTTGTGTGCTTTTGACAGTGTGGGGCATCTCACCAGGATGGAGAAAATGTGTTTCATCACACAGAGATCCATGCCAGCAGTAAGTGATGAGGAAGGATTTAGTGAAATTTTGCCAATAACCCCAGGCTTATCACTTAATGAACAGAATATTCCCTTGGGACTTTGATCCTATGGAACAAGAGACATGATGTTTTTCCCTGTTAGGGTTAAGAAATACTGTTCTGAGTGCAAACATAGGGAATCATTTCAGCCTTTCGTAATAGATACCACATAGGTTTTCATTTTGGGTATATTTAAAGGCATAGAAATATATTATGTCTGAAACCTACACAGTCCATTGATTTTTCAGAAAGCCTGGACAAAGACTGAATGAACAGAATCTTTCTCTCTTCTTCCCTCTCTTCCTCCTTTTCTTCCTCTTCACAGGTTCCTATGGTATAGTGATAAATGAAGCAACAAATGTAAAAACACCTACTATAATGATGGCCAAGAGTAAGTTCTCAGTAAATCTTGGTTATTACTGTTATTGGAAAGAATGATGAAATTTACAGCTAAAAGAAAAAAGAATAGAACAAACTAGAAATATGGTAGATTGGAATGAGTGTGATTCAGATTACCCTCCTCAAATTGGTATAAGAGCCTAGAGTGATTCAGACTTAAGATCTAAGGTTTGATGCAAGGGTAACAGAATGATTTTTGGAAAAACAGCATTAAGTTTGAAGCTAGAAGACATATTGCAATTCCAATTCTTTTTTCTTTTCTTTTTTCTGGTGCCAGGGATCGAACTCAGGACTTTACACTTGCCAGGCAGCCCCAGCACTCCTGAGCTATATCCCTGGCCCACTCTAATTCTTTCACTTATTAGAAATTTTTTAAGACAAGGTATTTTTTTGTAGTTTCAAGGGTACCTTGAACTCACTATATAGCTCAAACTGCCCTTGAATTTAAAGCAATCCTCCCACCTCAGCCTCTCAAATGCTGTGATTAGAGGCATTGTACCATCATGCCTGGATACTCACTAGGAATTTGACCTTAGGAAACTTAATTTATTTAGACTTTTATATCCTAATATGAACAATAAGGACTGATGATTTCTTCTCAAAAGTGAAACAAAGCGCTATAGGAATTTGAAGCACTGGTTTTTATGAAAGGAATTCACCAAATTTACATTATGTGGAGTAAAAATATTCCATCTCTATGTCTCAATTCACTCACAGCCTTAGACCATGAAAGTGCCCTCTTTTCATGAGGGAATTCTTTGTATGTATATGAGTTATAAAAAAGCAGATATGACATAGGGCATCAGTACAGCAGAACTGGATGTAACCAGAGAAGGTTGCTTGACAATATTATACTGTATTATAAATATCGTGGAATATATGCTTTGTACAGGTGAGAATATTTCAAAAGTTAGAATTTTCCTGGAAGATGTTCTCTTTCAGCAAACCATAGCTTTTTCACTCTGGGATCCAACAGCAAGAAGGAAAGATGGCAATTTAATGTGAATAGAGAAATGGTGTTCTCTTGACCAAGAGTGCTTTGAAAAAGATATGAACTCTGAAAATATATTCAGTTAGCTTACTTTTGATAAGTGGGAAATAGACAATAAGCAAAATAAGTTATATAGTTGGATATTAGACAGTTTAAATGGTTAGATAGAAAACAATCCAAAACCACAATAGCCACAACACAATAAACTTAGAACAAGTAAGAGATTTGAGTGCAGAACAGTAGTTTTAAATGAAATAAGGGACAGTCTTACTGGGAAGTTAAAAGCTGAACAAAATTTGAAGGAAGTAAAGGAGAAAGATGTGTAACATAAAGATGGTGGAAGAACATTCCAAAGACAAAGAACAGCTAAGTTCAGTGGCTTCAGGTGGAAGCAGAACTTTTGTGCTCAAGAATGGCATGGAAATCACAGAGAAAACTGGGTGGGGAATAAAGCTATTGTTCTCTTTACAGGTTTGATGATCTCTGCAGTTGAATTAAAATTGTAACTCTAATTTTTCTAATCCATCCCATTACATTACTATATCTTCATTTATGTTTTATATATATAATATATTATTTGAAGTATACATTATTTAGGTATACATGTGTATGCAATATATACATATATAAAGCAACACATTTAAGTGTATATAAATATCTATATCTACATATAGAAAGTTAGAGATATATATTTTGACTGTACTATGCACAGCCCTTATTCTATAATTTGGGATTAACCTTTTCTAGTTAATGATTTTTTAAAAATATAAGTATGTTTTGAAATTGTCCCTATCTTTATAGTTATCTATGCCAGTAATTATACAGATGATAATTTAAGTCAATCATGTTATGTGAGTAAATTGACAATTTTCCTTAAAAGTTGTTGTCTCAATAAGTTTTATATTTGGGGAGCATATCATATAATATATTTACAAAGAAGTATTTTGAAATAAAAATAAAAGGAATAAATTTTTATGGTTGTATAAGTAAGATTTATTTCTTGTTTTCTAGGAGAAATATTGTGTTAATTCCAAACAAAATTTAGACTTTAGTTCCTGAAAACAGTACATGCGTAGATCTATGTATATAGTTACATTCCAGTAAGCATGAACCTGCCTATCTTTCTAGGTGTATAGTTATGTCTAACACAACGTGTTTGCAGTGAAGTAAAGATTGATTTCCTTATTCATAGTTTATGTTCAGCTTGCTCATTCCAGTCTTTTTCTATAATTGTGACCCTAATGTAATTTTGATATTTTGGTTCTTGTCTACCTATGACGCCTATTTCCTGATAGTAGTTTCTCCAGGATTCTTCTGCTCCCTGAAGCTTGGACTCCCTTTCAATCAAGAAACAATCAAACAATAAATAATAAATAATTAGAATAAGAAAATCCTTTTCCTCACTTTGATACTTTTTTCAACAAGTTTGAAGAAATTTATTTACTTTTTTATTGTTTTGAAAATCATGCTCAGTAAACCACCCATGTTAAGGTATTCTTTATCCTCTCCCTCATTGTCAAATGGTACATTTCTGGTATATGGATTTCAGCTAGAGTGATGTGAATTGTTGACATCACACACTTCTACTCTTTTACAGTGGAAATGCCAATAACAATTTTTGTATATAGGAAACAGACTTTTTATCTAAATATAAAGGAAATAGAATTTTCTGAAAGGTAATAAGTCCCTGACTTAGGAACATTCGAGTTGCTAACTTTCACAGATATGAACTGACCTCGAATTATGAACATGGGTAAATGCAAACAAATCGCGGAAGCCGCTCACGTGCCTGACAGACATTGTCTCAGTTGTGCCACTGTGTGCTCACTGTACAGTGTGATAGTATACAGTACTACAGTGTTCAGTCAGAGCCCAGGTTGTCCAGAAGCAAGAGGAGAAACAGTGTTATGTGGAAGGGACTGCTGGGAAGCACCAAGCAATAAATATTGCATATTTGTGTCAAAGGTGTATAAAACTCACTTTGTTGGACTTAAGAACAAATCTAACTTACAACCATTCCCTCTGAGTGGATCTCATTTGTAAGTCGGGTACTCACTGCATAGAAAAAAAAAATCTATCTTAATAGCCTAAGAGTATTATGCTATCCCCTATGGACATTTACATCTAAGTTTGCATCTATAATAAAGCTTTAAATGCTTTTCCACTTTATATATTTGAAGTAATATTGAACAGGATCTTTCAGCTGTGAATGGTTATGCTTAATCATCAAATGACAAATCTAAAAACATAAAGTTTTATAACATTTTGTCTCAGATTACCTAGAGTTTGTTAATGAGTTGTGATCTCTCATGGGGTGAAAACTGCTTTATGAATATCTGGTCTTCCTGCAGAATCAAACTACAGTTTTTAAATATCCTGTCCTATATGTATTGGTTATGTTATTTTGGGATCAAATTATTTTAGTACTATATGTCAATTGTTCTCAGCTTTTAACCTGAAATTGGGAAGATATCTTCAATTAATTCATTTCTAAGAGAAATATGTCTATCATATAACCTAAATCTTATCAGACATATGAGTCTATCTCTTACAAAGGAAATTTGTCATTGGGCATGAGAAACTTTTTATATTTTCTTTGTTTCTTTGAAAATATTCTGAAATATCCCCTGGGCATATGGATGTTAAAGTTGTTTGTTTGTGCTGAAATCATGACACTCAAAGAAAATAGCATGTAAGTCCTTTCAGCTTCTACCTGTGTTAAAGTGAAAACAAATACTGTCAACTACTGTATTAAATTTTGTACAGATAGAAAAATATGCCCCTCTGGGATAACCTTGAAAATTAAGCAACTAGTTCTCACAGGTGAATTCAATGGTGAATTCAATGCTGGCTTAATGAAGTGGACAGGGTTAGGGTGTAGGAGCATTTTTTTTGGGGGGGGATATAATACTCTCCAGGGAATTCAAATTTATTCCTGACATAAGTACTAAATGGTGAGAGAGCCAACACTTTTACCTATTCAAAATGTGGTGCAATTTTATAACTGCAGTACCTCATCTATGTTTGAACTCTGTTTGAACATCTATGTTTGAACTCTAGCTAGTTGTGGGAAATGTTGCTTTAAGTCAAATTTGTTGAGAGCAGTATAGCGAATTTGTATGACCTGCTTTTCAAATTGTAATGATGCATTAGGCAGATTTTTTTTTCTTTTTCCATGTTTACGATTTGTGATGTCACCCATAGGCATCTGTCCGACAGAATTCTAAAACTATTTGTTATTCTGTTTTCTAGCTCTGTTCAGATGTTTAGCTACAGGGTAGTGTTACTGCCCAGATTAGTACAGCTGGTTAGAAGATGCTGCTAAATATGTACAGCATCTGTGGTTTGTCTTGGGAGGTTGAATTTCAATTAATTAAATGTGTGGCTAATTTACAAAGATCTTGCTTCTCAGTTAAGCTGACTATGGAGCAGAACTAATTTTAAAAGCCAAGAATGAATCGTATAACAGACAACTTCTTTTTAAACAAATGCTCCCAACTACACTAATAGAGTGACAATAAGTATTTAAATAAGAAAAAAGAAAAAACACTGTCATTCTATCTAGAAAGTATGAGTAAATATTGCTAGGAGAAAAAAAGCATATTTTTTTAAGATTATTTGAAAATTAGACTCGCTGCTTTCACCAAGAATTTAGCTTAAAAGGCCACCATTTCTTCCTGTGAACTCTCTGGTTTGTTATTTACTTTTATATAAGAAGCCAAAAATGGAGTAAAAAAATAAGCATTTCAACAACATTCTATTGAGCCCAAATTAGACAGTAACTATAGTTTATACCACTTATGATTACAGTTGTAATGTTTAGATAAATTTCCTGGCTTAATATTCTGTTAGGAGCTCTTTTGTCATTATTCAGACATTTGGAAAATGAATATTATATAAAAACATTTTAACAGTGAATTCTTACATACCTACCCCTGCACATCTGCAACAAATTAA
Organism: Heterocephalus glaber; assembly: GCF_053883595.1. Lineage (NCBI taxonomy): Eukaryota > Metazoa > Chordata > Mammalia > Rodentia > Bathyergidae > Heterocephalus > Heterocephalus glaber. The sequence goes on along the minus strand of NW_028258143.1, from coordinate 35,926,686 downwards.
ATAAATGTGTAAATAAAATAAATAAGCTAACTTGAAAAGTACCAGGGAATAAATAAAACTTGATTTCGTTTTCTTTGGCTAGCTACAAAATAATTTTATTTGTAATGGTTTTTGCAGTCTCTATAGAATACATGCCAGATACCTGCCTGATACAAGGGCCCACCAGACTTATTAGTAAAAAAGAAAGAAAGAAATGAAAGAAAAGATAGGCAGAACTGTAGTCCATGCTTAGATTCCACACATAACATGAACATGGAATGGAGCAATTTTTCAAGATCAAAATGTGTGGAAACTCATTGACCCTTTATTTGTGTTTGGGCTGTGGTATGGATTGAATTGTGTGCCTCTAACATTCACAGGATGCAGCTGTAAGCCTCATACAAGTGCACTGGAAATGAACCCTTTAAATGATGAATAAGATTGAGGAGGCCATAGGATAGCCTCCTGGTCTGATAGACCTGGTGTCATTGTATGAGAGGGGGAGACGACAGAGTTCTCTCTCGCCATGTGAGATCTTTCACTAGACCTTGATCGGTTAGCACCCTCATTTTGGAGCCCTCTTTTCCAGAGCTATAAGGAAATAAATTTTTGTTGTTTAAACCACACCCTATAATATTTTGTTACAGCAGCCTAAGCAGACTAAGACAGGATACCTCATCTGATGACAGAATGTTTTAAAAAGAAGCAATTCTTCACTACTGAATCAGGTTGCAAAGCTTCCTAATTGAAATTCTAATGGGCTTGCATAGTTGATTTCAGCTTCCTATTGAAGTTATCAATACAGATATATAGAAAATTTTAATTAATAGATTAGTAAATTAATAGATACAAGCTTTATTTTTCAAGAAAATGTATTCTGCACTTAATTACCTTGAAGACATTTCTTGGGGTGACCCATTTCAGGAAGATAAGACGTAACCCTTCTCAGTTTTTTGTTTTTTTTTTAGTTCTTTTATTGGTACATTTTAGGTATACAATTCGTTTACATTTATCTGTGTAAAAGGCTCATGGGACTTTTTCAGTTTCCCTAGAATTGTAACAATATCTGGCTTTTAAAAACAAGAGAAATTAAACTTTGTAGCATGTTGCTATTTGAATGACCTACTGCATGGAATTACAACAGCAGACTAATCCTTTAGGAGCGATGGCTCTATCAATCTTTGGATTTTTCTAATGTGGAAGCTACTCAATTGCATCTCAGAAATCAGGGAGGTAATTACTCATGCAGACAGCACAAAATGAAAGAAAAAAATGCAAGTTCTGCTGAGTATTCCTTTTAGAACAAGCCGTGGAACAAGGAAAACAGCCTCTATAATCAGTCAAATTCTTCCACTAATTTTTCAGGTGTTGAAGGCTGTGGTGAGAATACATGATATGAAAGTTAACAAAGCAAAGTAGCTTTCAGAGTGGATTTTAGAGGAGAAAGGAAAAGAAACGAAGTATTTCTTATTTTTAATGAAGAATTCCACTGTGAGTGAAGTTTAATCTAACTTTATTGTTTTAAGTAAATGTTCCAGGACATAAGTGTGATAGTACCTTTGGATCTTTCACCAAAAGTCTTATTCTATAAATATTTTTGAAAATATTAGTGTATGAGGTGAATTAAATACTCAAATTCTTGACACTGGCTATTTGGGATTTTCACAAATCTAAGGAGGAGTTTATTCATTAAAATTCATAAACTCTGAAAAGGAATTTGAGAGACACTGCTTTGGTACATTCTAGATTTTTATGTTTCCCAGAAGCCTAATGCATCTAAACCTCTGACTTATATAGCTCCTCTTTGTAGTAAAATGTTTGTCTTCAATCACTTAAGTAGCCAAGGAGTCTTCTTTGCACAAAAGTGAGGGGAAAGCCACTATGATTACATGTGCAGTTGTGGAGTTTGATCTTGGTTGGCTTTGTTTTTGATATAATATACACAACAATTTAGATATCAGTAAACTTTAACTCTTATTTCACCTCTCCCATCTCCCACTAAGATCTAAGTATTTCTCACTTCAGGTATTTCATTTGAATTTTATTGAGGTAAGCATACTTCTTAAATCACAGAGAAAACAGAATGATCAAGAATAAAGTTAAATAAGCTGTTCAACATTGCAAACCTGGTCACACAGACTCTAAATGTACCAAGTTGTGATTGAAGCTCTTTTAAAGTTTAAGCTATCATTACGATTGCCAGCCACATGAGAAAAACTCTGTATTATGCGAATGTTAAAAATGATATAATTTTTTTGGATTGTTAATCTATAAGGCAAAATGAGACATAGTGCTAAAAATGTTGGTATTCCTACAGAAAACAATAAATGTGGTAAGATGCATGAGAAAAGGAATGCTTCTACAATTGTTGCTTAGAATGTAATTTAGTACAACCACTATGGAAATCACTATGGAGGTTCTTTAAAAAAAACTAGGAATAATATTACCCTATGACCCAGCTGTATCACAAGTTGGTGTGTCCCCAAAGGAGTTAATGCCAGCAAGGATGTCTGCAGACCCGTGTTTGTTTGGTACAATTCACAACAGGCCCGATATGAAACCAGCCAATGTGCCTATTAATAGATGAATCTGTGGAGAAAATATGGCATATATACACAATGGGATATTATTTAGTAATGAGAAAGAGCAACATTGTATCATTTTCAAGAAAAGGGATGGAATTAGAGATCATGATATTAAGTAAAATAAACCAGACTTGGAAAAACAATTATCACATATTTTCCCCACTATTTGGAATCTAAAAAGACCATGACTGGAAATAGAGGAGAGATTACTATTAGACTAAAGGAAGAAAATGAAGGTGCGGGAGAGCCAGGTGTGATGGTAGACGCCCATATTTCCAGAGCTCAGGAGGCTGAGGCAGTTGCTGCAAAGCCAGCCTGGGCTCCATAGTGAGTTTAGTACAAGCCCATACTACATAACAAGACTCTTGTCTCAAAAAAACCAAAACCATGGGCCGGGGATTTAGCTCAGTGGTTCCAGCACCTGCCTCACAAGCACAAGGTCCTGAGTTTGATCCCCGGTAACAATCCCCCCGCCTCAAAAAAAACCAAAAAACAAAACAAAACAAAAAAAATGAAAACCAGAACCCCCCCAAAAAGGAAAAAGGTGAGGGAAGAAGAGGATAAGGAAGGTAATATGAGGTTAAAAAAGAATTATTAAGAGATCATAATGTTGACATGAATTTGTTAAGGTAAAATATATCTGCTATAATGTTAAATGAAACAGAAGGTTACAAAATGGTATATATGGTATTGCCATTTTTAAAATATTCAAGTATGTATTACTATTTGGAGATAGGAAGAAGTTGTCTAGAATTGTATTAACCATTTTAATCTGTCTCTGTGAGTGAGATGCTGAGCATATTTTTCTTTTTAAGAGTATTTTTTGACCTATGCTTTTAAAAAATGTTTCTAAGCAGAGGAAATTGAGAAATACAACAGGTATCATATGTGAGGTATGGATATATTAATTAGCTTGATTATAGTAGACATTTCACAAAGTATATGTATCTCAAAATGTGATGGTATATACCTTAATATATATGATTTGTGAATTATACTCAATGAAACAGAATATTGATATTTCTAATCAATGAAAAATGAGCTACCTACACCCTTGATTTTAGCAGTACATTTTTTTAAGAGGCAATTGTGACTTTTGCAACCATTTAAAAAGTCATCAGTGACAGGAGGCCAAAACAGGAAGAGTGGAAGTTGTATTCATCATAAGAACTGGGCTTTTGTGTGGCCTTTAGGAATCATAGGCTGCTAAGATTTCATTTTGACAGGTTCCAGGTAAAGTGAAAGTAAGCTGTTTTTCTTCACAAATTCAATTCAAAGTTCACAAAATTTTAATGGTGTATACAGATTACATTCCATATCTTTTCTTACTCTTTCCACATAAAATTATTTTGCACTAAATTACCATTATTTGGAAGAGGAAATCTCACCAAAGATACAGTTTGCTTTTTATTTTGGGGGTGTTGAAAATAGAACCTAGGGCCTTCCACATCCTGAACAAGTGCTCTACCACTGAGCTGCATTCCCAGCCAAACTACATAGTTTTTGATTAAAGAAATTCAGTCCTGATGTGTAATACTCAAAAGAATGAATTGGAATTCAAAGAATGTTGGAAACACAGGCAGCAAATTCATGGAAGTTTATGTGAACAAAGGGTGCAAAACACAATCTTGAGGAAGATATGTTCTTTTTTTGTTTTTTTTTTTTAAAGTTCTGCATTTTCCTTTTTTAAAGCTTGTTGTCATATAAATAGCTGTAAGGCAAAACAACTGACAAAAAGCACACACAAACAAAATGTTACAGAAAGAGAAGAATATACTGTTTATATATATATATATATATATATATATATATATATATATATATAAAATATAATGTCTATCAGGAAAATGCCATAGAAAGTGGCATTTCAAATACACCTTAAAGTGTAGATTAGGATTTCTATAGTCAGAATCTCAGTAACACTTCAGGCAGACTAATTTGCCCCCAGAGTATGCAGTGGATAAATATTAGTGGAGAAAGACCTCTTTGAGCAGTGGTCCTGGGACTGAAGTTAGGGAATAGTAAATGCCTGAGCAAAGGTAGTGGCAAACAGAATAGGAGGGAGGATGTGCAAAGCAAGAACAATCATAAAATTGAGAGTAAACTGGAGAAAAATGTGAATCTCATGCTTTAAGTTAAGAAACTGAAAAAGAGGTCTTGATGTAAAAGCTGTACAAATTTGAGTTTGTCTTTGCAACTAGGAAGCAGGGATTAAGAGAGATCTGAGAGTCATTTCCAATGAGCACAATAATTGAGGGCATGGGAATGTTTGTGTTTCCTGAATAAAAGTGTGCAGGAAGTGGAAAGTCTTATGGGAAGAACTTTAGGAAATGGTTCTAGAAGGCAGGATTTTTAAAAGTTATTCAAAGGTAATTTTACTTATGTCAGAGAATCTAAGAGAAGGAATTTTCAAGGAAGTTTAGATAAAATAGGTTAAGGTTCAGAGATGACAAAGATGATAAAGACTGATGGAGAAAACTATTCAAGGTTAAGCTTTCCTTTTAACTCCATTTAATTATATATAGGTAGATTGACTTTGTGTCATTCTATCTGAATAAGCATATTATATGGTCAGTTTTTACTTATTTGTGATTTCTGTAGGGTAGAAAAGAAATAATATCTATTAAAAATTGATGACCCAAGACATTTTCCTTCCTCTCTTTTTCCATCTTTTCCCCTAAACATTTTCTCTATCTCTGTCTCTGTCTCAGATTCTGTGCCCACCTGTCTCTTTCTCTCTCATGCTCTGACCATAAGTTGACTATAGACTCAGAAAATAATAAATATATTTCCCGTTAGAAGATAAACAACCTGTAAGCATTAGAGTCCTCTGAGGCCATGTCTTACTCTTCTCAGAAAACACTCACTTCTTATTTATTCTAAAATAAAATGGCATCCTTGGAAGGAAGAAAAACATATGTGTGCCCTCAAGAGTGAACCCTCTGTCTAGAGGGAGAAAAGCAAAAAGCTGGTCTTATCATTTTTCAGTTTTGCTTTAGAAAACACACATACCTTTTGATGTCAAAATAAAGGAAGGCTGAAATTTGAATAGAATACATTTATTTCTCTAGCATGGAAATCTTTAGTCATACAAGGACACCAAAACTAAGAAGCTCTGTCGTTTTTTTTTTTTTTTACCTCCAGATCTTAACATTCTTTGCTAAGAGGGTGGGAGGGGAAAAAGAAAACACTCTTAGGGAAGGAGACTGGTAGAAAAATTGTGTCAAGCAGTCTGCTAGAATTCTCATAGTGTGCTGTCTTTCGTGGTTGTATGAAACTGCAGTATTGAAGTAACACATGCAGGCTGGACTTCTATGTTCTCTGGAAAAAGAATGTTGATGTTGCTAGCCACGAGAATCCTTATTTCCTAAATATGAGTCACACAATAACTAATATTTTCTAATGGTCACTAATCTTTCTCAGAAGAGAGACATATTGTTAGAATTTTTAGACATATTAACCATTTAATCTTCTGGATAAAATTTAGAATAATTTTGGAAGGTAAAAGGAAAGAAAAGTTTCCATATTATTTAGAATTATGAATCCATGCTAGATGATTGATTATCTAGATTAAATTCTCTTCTCTTTTGTTTCTTTGCTTGTTTTTTGGGGATAGATTTTTGCTATGTAGTCCAGGCTGGCCTTGAACTGACTATATAGCCTGGCTGGCTGTGACTCACAGTGATTCTCCTGTCTCAGCCTTCCACGTGATGGGATTTCAAGTTTGCACCACTATGCCAGGCTAAGGTTGTCTTCTTTCTGAGAACCATGTAAATTGGGTTTTTCACCTAGATCATTCTCCATGTGGCCTACACCTCTATTACTAGGATTACTGTGGTGGACATTTTTGTTGCTATTTTGAATGAAGTATTTTGTGGTGTTGTTTTACATCAAAAAAGAAAAATAAAATTATAAAGTATACTTCTAGCTACTCCTACATATACTTATTGGTCATTATTCCCTATTAAACTTATTACAAAGCTATTATATTTTCTTTTAAAGAAAAGTAAACTGCAGCATCAAACTACGAGAATCATTTCAATATTAATAAATATCACTGATTAGGGGTTTATGGACCAAGTAGGTTCTAATTATTGTTAATAGTTTTGATAAAGGCCTCTTGTGGACAGACAAAACAAAATGCTGGGCTATGCTCACAGTCATGCCCGTTTATGCCCTGAGCTGCATATTTTTGTGTTTTTTTCTGGAAACCCACTCTCCATACTCCTTTACTCTGCTATGTCCTGGCAGATCAACCCAAGTGTCATCAAAACTTTGCTGTTAACCTCAGCTGAGATGCTACTAAGGCAGGCCTGCAGGAGATTGGCTGGAGGAAGGCCTGAGGGCTGCTTGCTGTTAGGAGCACTGCACAACAGCATGGCAGTAGCCCTTCCCCACCCGCACTGAGGTACAGACGCCTCACTGAACTCTTCAGCAGTGTCCCATCTGTTCCCAGCCCACTCTATGACTAATACAGTATCCACATATATATGACTATGGTGTTTTTCCTATGTAAAAATATATGTTTTATAATAATTAACATTTTCATCTAAGGCTTCTAAGCATTTCTAGAGAGGAAACAAGAAGCTTTCTTTTTTTTAGAGACAAAACCAACAAAATATTTAGCTTGGCATTCTCTAATTTTTAAAATATTGTATTTAAACAAAGCAAAACATCTGGTAACTGGAAACATGCTTATAGTCATTTTTTTTTTCATTTCTTCATTTGTGCATATTCATTAAGTGCTAAATTCTCACCATGTGCTAGAAAGACAGCATAGACACATAGCCCCTGCTCTATGTGGTGACGGCTATGAAGAATGAACAAAGATTCTGATAAGAGATAACAAGAAGGCCTAACTTAGGGACATGTGTGCATGTGTGTGGGGTGTGTTAAGAAGGGATTTTAAACAAGTTACTTAAACTGAGGTCAGAATAATGCAGTAGGTAAATAAACTGAGAATCTGAGTTAGGCTGAGTCAGATGGGCATGTCATTCAGAAGTTCTCAAGAAATTGGTCTACTCAATGGATATTTGCTTTATGAAAAACTAACAATATGTTTTAAGCAGAAAAATAATATAGATATTTTAATAAATCATTCTGATTGATTTGTGAATTCTAGACTGAAAGAGGTTAGGACTAGAAATAATTAGTTATTGCAACAGTCAAAGTATATTGACTTGGGCTTAATATGAAGGCAATAATCTTAGAAAGGGGCAGAGTTTTCCAATATAATAATAAAAAAAGAATTATATTCCAAGATGTACTCATATCAATAGAACCTAGTAATTAATTAGATATGTACAATAAGATTAAGATTATGACCATACAAATTAATAGTTAATTATGACTCCCAGGTATACGTGCAGGAAAGTTACATTTGTCAAGAAGAAATTTATTTCATTATGTTAATGGTTTTGATCTCATTATGTATGTATTTTCCAAATTATAATTTTATCTTGTCTACACCTTAGGTACTCAGATTAAGTAGGTCCATTGGATGGGACTTGGACATTTGTATTAAGATAAAATAAAACAAGACAACAAAATTCCTTTAGTGTTTTGGTGTACCCTTTTAATTGAGATTCTGTAAATCAGGTTCATTAGTATGAGGGAAAACCTCCTAGGCAGAGAAAAAAAAGAGACACAGAGACAGAAAAACGTATTTTATGCCCAGGTATCTTGTCAGTTTTAGGGTATTAAAACAAAATGCCTGAACCTAGGAATTTTATAAAGTATAGAGCTTTATTTGGCTCATGGTTCTTACTGTTTAAAAAAGCAGGTACTGGTTTATTGATGAGAGTCCCCTGGCTATTACAACAGAGAAGCAAAGCAGAAAGGGACTGGGTCACATGAAGCAGGGGTTAAGGAATGAGGTGGCTTTGCTTAAATAAACTTTTTCTCAAAAGAGCAAATCTAGTCATGGGAGACCAGATCTTCAATATATCATTAACCTATTCATGGGGATGGACCAATGCCCCAACAATGACCTTGTTGTCTTCCATAGGCCCTACCTCTTAAAGCTCAACACTGCCACACTCAGTCTAACCCTCCAGTAGATGAACCTTTGGAGACAAAACAGAGTACTCGATAAAGTTAGTACAATATGTGACAGGAAAAGGGGGAGGAGATGAGGCTTGAAAATGAGGAGAGTCCAGATTGTCCATGACCTTGGATACTGTGCTAAAAATTTTGAAAATTATTCTAAAGGCACTTTTCCTGGAAACCCATTCATTAAGTCAGACTTTCTGAAAATTTGCAAGACTCAAGTTAGATGAATGGAAATTGTAAACAAGGTAAATACAAATAGGTGAAAAATTTGCATTTTACTAATAAATTATCATGATAATTGCACAAATATTTTAAGCCCAGAATTGGAATCTTAACTTTGGAAAAAAATATTTAACTGAAACTTTATGTGTACTGTAACACATTTCACTTTAAACGTTATAATACATCAACATCAGGTCAAGAGAAGGGCTTCTGACTTCAGCCTCATGGAGCTGGGACTGCTGCCCCTCCCCCACAGCCTCCAAGCTACGAGTGGAGCCCCTCCCTTTCCTGCCCTGGCCTCCTGGCTGCATTGGTACCTGGTTCCACACTGCATAGGCACAGGGGTTCATAAAGGCCATTGTCCTGAGCTCGAGAAGATAGAGCAGAAGTGAACAACAGAAAGAGGGCCTCTCTCAGGCTCCTTGATGAAAATTGAAGCTCACTGGAAAAGTGAAGAGAATCTCTGCAATAAAGGCACACCAGACCACCATAGTGGGTAAGTTGGAGGGATCATCACCTCCCATCAGAACCTAGACTATCTTAAGGGGAAGGGCAGCTGGAACCTGCAGTACAACCTTGCAGAGTTCAACCCTGAAGGAGGACAGGGAGCTCAACTCCGGCCTTGCAGCCAGAAATCAGCCTGAATCTCACCAGTCTGCTACTGGCTTGCTGAGATTAATTGACTTATATCTGCACACTGCTGTCCACGTTGTCTATTGTGACAGCAGAGACACACACTGAAGGAGGCCCTTCATTTTTATTCTTTATTTGTTATTCTCAAAATTATTATTTTTTTCTTATTTTTAATTTTTAATTTTAATTTTTTTCTATTCTTTTCAAAGTTTTATTTCTTTTCTTTCTTATTTTTCTTTCTTTTCTTTTCTTCTTTCCTTTCTCCCTCACTCTCCCACATTGCTCTTCATCTCCCTTTGTGGTCCTGTTCTGGCCCTAATTCAGATTTTTTCCTTCTTTTTCTTTTCTTCTCTTTTTCCTTCTCTCAATTGTCATTAGTTTTAAAGGAAAATAAATAGCGTCTAGCCTCCCTATTACTGTTAGGTTGCTCTGTTCTCATCTTTGTTCCTTCATTCTGTCTATTCCTTTTCAACAGTTTCCTAGAGTTTGCATGATTTTCCTGTGTCCTCTGGCCTCACTCCTAACCTTTCCCTATCCTTCTACCTATCTATCCCTCCCTCCCCAACTTCTTCTAAGTCCCCATCCTGAAGGGTAAAGTTGCTATATTGAAAAGTTTATTCACTATAAACATATTTTGGGCTGGTCCTTGATTTTGATTTAATTCACACAGTTAAAGGTGATAGATTAATAACTCCCACAAATTGTCATTTTCTAAGCAGTACTATTGTTATTGCTGATTGTATCACTTGGGGTAAGGTATTGTGATCTATCTAATCAGTTATCCTTTTAGTATAATGAAAATGAAATCACCCCAGAGTCATTGGAGACACAAAACCTTAAGACCAGCTATATCTGGAAGATATTTCTTAGAAGCAATCATTCCATAATGGTCTTAGATACAAGCAACAAAGATACTTACAATGAGCAATACTGAAGTATCAACCCAGGAATTAAACCAAGGACAGTACCAACAACAAAAACGGAAATGGGAAGACATTTAATCAAGGCAAAAATCCAGACTTCCAGCCCACCAAAGGCAAATTCTGGGGGAAATGAGGTAGAAAAGTCTGATAATCAACCACCTGGACACGCTGAACTGATAGTACAGGAAATAACAAAACACATGAATGTGGGTCTAAAAAAATTCAAAACAGAAATAATCTCCCAGATAACCACAGAAATGGTGAGTAGAATGAAGGATATGATTAGAGGCTCTAGAGCAGAAACAGATAAAAAAAATAGATGAGTTCAGGACCATGATGGAAACCACAAGTGCCCAACATAGAAAGAAATGGAAACCATGAATGCCCAACATATGAAAGAAATTGAATACATGAAACAGATTCAAACAGATATCCAGGAGATTAAAAACACTATTAAAAGCATACCAAGCAGAATGAGGCAATCAGAAGACAGAATATCAGATATAGAAGACAGAATTGTGGTTAGTGACCATGGAAAGAGAGATCTCTTAAAAATAGTAAGGGACCATAAGATATCAATCTACCAGCTCCTAGATGATGCAAAGAAGAATAACATAAGACTGACAGGAGTCCATGAGAAAGCAGGAGAAAGTACAAATGACATAAAAAACTGTTCACAGAATTAATGACAGAAAACTTCCCAAAGAGAGAAAAAGAATTTGATATGATAAAAAAAAAAAAAATCTACACCTAAACATGTAATAATCAAGATTCTGGAAACCCAACAGAAGAACAAAATACTACAAGCAGTTAGAGAAAAGAAGCAAATCAAATGAGAAGGAAATCCTATCAGAATCACAGCAGACTTTTTCAACACAAACCCTCAAGTCAAAGAGAGCCTGGAGTGGGGTATTTCAAGCCCTGAAAGAAAGCAACCTCCAACTTAGACTGATGTAGCCTGCAAAACTATCTTTCAAAATTGATGGGGAAATAAGATACTTCCATGGCAAAGAACACCTGAGAAACTTCATGACTACCAAACCAGCACTCCAAACAATTCTACAGAATATTCTAGAAAAAGACAACGAAGGTCACAACTCCATGAAGCCCAACAGAGCAGGTTCATCAGGCAAGGCAAGAAATTAAAGGGAGAGGGAGAAGAATAGAAAAGATCTGAGAACGATACAAAAAAAATCAATGAATCAAAGAGTTGGTTTTTCAAAAGAATAAAGAAAATTGATAAACTTTTAGCCATCTTTATTAGAAAAAGGAATGAAAAGGCTCAAATACAGGCAATTAGGAATAAAAAAGGTGAAGTCACTACAGATCCAGCAGAAATCAAAAGGATCATCAGTACCTACTTCCAGAACCTGTACTCTAATAAAATGGAAAACCCAGAAGAAATGGACAGATTGCTAGATACATATGAATTACCAAAGTTGATTGAAGAAGATATAAAAATTCTAAACACCTCAATTACAATTAAAATGAGTGAAAATGTGATTAAAAAATCAACCAACAGAGAAAAGTCCAGGTCCTAATGGCTTCACTGCTGAATTCTACAAAACATTTAGAGAAGAACTATCACCACTACTCTTTAAACTTTACAGTGAAATTGAAAGAGAAGCAATACTTTCAAATTCATTCCTGGAAGAAAATATTACTTTGATTCCAAAACCAGTAAAAGACCCAACCAAAAAAGAGAACTACAGGTCAATGACCCTAATGAACATAGCTGCAAAAATTCTCAATAAGATACTGGCAAACAATACAGAGGGTCAACAAAAAGATCATACACCCTGAATAAGTGAGATTCATCCCAGGGATGCCAGGATGGTTCAACATATGTAAATCAATAAAGGTAATATACTATATTAACAGAGTCAAGAACAAAATCATATGATCATCTTGATAGGTGCAGAAGAAGCATTTGATAAAATTCAACACCCATTCATGATAAAAACCCTGCAGAAAATTTGAGTAGATGGTTTTTATCTCAACTTGATAAAGGCTATCTATGAAAAACCAACAGCCAACATCATACTAAATGGTCAAAAAATGAAAACTTTCACGCTAAAATCAGGAACAAGACAAGGATGTCCACTATCACCAGTCCTGTTCAATATAGCTTTGGAAACATTAGTCACAGCAATTAGACAAGAGAAAGAAATAAAAGGAATAAAAATAGGAAAGGAAGAAGTTAAACTGTCACTATTTGCTGATTATATGATACTCTACATAGAAGACTCAAAAAACTCTGCCAAAAGACTTCTAGACTTAATTGACAGATTCAGTATAGTAGCTGGATTCAAGGTCAACAATCAAAAATCAATAGCCTTCTTGTACACAAATAACAGGCTTACTGAAAGAGAAACTAGGGAAACAATCCCCTTCACAATAGCATCCAAAAAATTAAAATATTTAGAAATCAATCTAAGGAAGGAAGCAGAAGGTCTCTACATTGAGAACTATAGCACTCTGAAAAAAAAGACTGAAGAGGATATAAGAAAATGGAAAGACATCCCCTGTTCCTGGGTAGGAAGAACCAATATGGTAAAAATGGCCATTCTTTCAATACTGCTATGCAGATTCAATGCAATCTCGATTGAAATACCAGCAGCATATTTCACAGAACTAGAGAAAACAATCCAAATATTCATTTGGAACAAGAAGAGACCCAGAATAGCAAAAGCAATTCTAGACAACAGAGACATGGCAGGGGTATCACAATTCCCAACTTGAAATTGTACTACAAAGCTACTGTGATAAAAACAGCATGGTACTGGCAAAGAAATGGACCCGAGGATCAGTGGAATAGATTAGAAGATGCACAAACAACTCCAGACATACTCAGCTACCTCATCTTTGACAAAGGAGTCAACCATCCTCAGTGGAGGAAAGATAGCCTCTTTAATAAATGGTGCTGGAAAAACTGGATTTCAACCTGCCAAGATTAAAACTCGATCCATATCTTTTACCATGCACCAAACTAAAATTGAAGTTGATTAAAGATATAAGTGTTAAGACAGAAACACTAAACTTGCTGGAAGACAAGTTAGGTGGAACTCTTGAAGACATTGGCATAGGAAAAGACTTTATGAACAGAACCTCAGTAACATGGGAACTAGCACAAAGAATCAACAACTGGGATCTCATCTTATTAAAAAGCTTCTGTACTGCAAGAGAAACCACCACCAGAGCTAGGAGACAACCTACAATGTGGGAAAAACTTTTTACCAACTGTTCCACAGACAAAGGTCTATTATGTAGAATATATGAAGAACTGAAAAAAATCAGAACCCCCAAATTTAAAAACCCAATTCAAAAATAGGCATCTGTAATGAACAGACATTTCTCAGACAAAGAAGTAAAAGAAGCAAAGAAACATATGAAAAAATGTTCAACATCACTGATCACTGGAGAGATGCAAATGAAAACAAGACTGGGATCCACCTCACCCCAGAAAGAATGGCTGCTATCATGAAATCAACCAATAGCAAATATTGGCAGGGTTATGGGGAGAAAGGAACCCTTCTTCATTGTTGGTGGGAATGCAGACCAGTGCAATCACTATGGAAATCAATATGGAGATACCTCAAACAACTAGGATTGGATGTCCCATTTGACCCAGCTATTCCTCTACTGGGTATCTTCCCAAAAGAATTAAAAGAATCATACCTCAGTGATATATGTGCACCCATGTTTATAGCATCACAGTTTGTAATAGCTAAAGCTTGGAAACAGCCCAATTGCTCTTCAACTGGATTCTGGATAAAGAAGATGTAGGTTTTTTTTTTTTTTTTTTATAAAATGGAGTACTACTCAGCCATAAAGAAGGGGAAACTAGATACATTTATATTTAAGTGGATGCACATTGAGGCCATACTCTTAAGTGAAATAAATAGGACACACATGTATATACTGAATAGTTTGGTGTGAAAAACTAAAAGTGTAAATAAGAATTAAAATGTATATTTGATATTGTGAAATAGGAAGAAAATTTTTAAAGGAATAGAGGAAGTGGGAGGGAAAGGGGAAAGGAAAGAAGGGAAAAGAAAAAATATGAGAAAAGGAAATAATGGAAACAAAGTCTTTGTAAATAGGGAAGAATGGAGGAGGTGAAGGCAGGGCAGGGAAATGGGGAAAAATAAGAACCAAGATATATCATATAAAGGTACAAGATCCCAATGATGAATGTAACTGTATTGTTTACCTAAAATGTATCAATAAAGTAAATGGAAAAAAAAGTTACAATACATAGGTTTCATATTATGAAAAATCAGACAGTATTTATTTAGTTTTTATTAAGTGCATCAAAAATTAAAGGTAAAAGAATATTACATATTTATAAATAATTTGAATTCATGAAGTTTTTATACACTCTAGGAGACTCACAGAAAGCTTAAAATATTGCAAATTTACTTCCAAATAACCTGTTATTTTCTGTATTATTTCTGTATTGTTTGTAAGATCAACCTCTACTACAAAAATGCACATTATTTGAAAAAAATTATAAAATGCATTTACAAAGATGAAAATAAAATATTCATAATTCTCCTAGATGTTTCTTTTATTAAATTTTCTATGTTTATTTAGCTTTCATCTATTTTTAGATAAAATGAGTCATACAGTAAAAATTTACTCTCAGTAGATTTCTATCCAAGTAAATATTAATGTATGTGACCACAATTAATAAATGCATTATATTCTACATTGTGGGGCTTTTGTTAGGCATTAATTTTATAATTTTCTTTTTTGGTACCAGGATCGAACTTGGGACCTTGTGCTTGTGAGGAAGGTGACAGAACCACTGAGCTAAATCCCTGGCCCTATTTTATAAACTTGTAACTATTGTGACTCTTGCTTTTTCCTCTCTGATGTTCTCATACTTCCTTTTTGGCTTCTTTTCCTTCTTCCTCTCCTTGTGTATCTCTTGTCTCATTTGTCCCATAGCTGCATAAATTGACTATAAGCCTATTTTTAAAAAAATACTATTGCTTATTATGCCACTGAGTTGGTGTCGCATAGTTTTGATTTATTATTCAAAACAGAACAAAACTCTAGTGAAAATTTTTGTACTGTGCCTTTTCTGTCAAAGGGAAGATACTCAAAGTGTATAAACACATAAATGTTTTTATTTTACAAGTAAATTGCCCTTTTAAAAAAAATGTGGAAGTAAGGCAGGTCTGTGCAGGCACTACCAAGGTCACGAGTTGCGTGGAACAGGTGGAATCAGCCTGCTGCAGACAGGCAGGTCTGCATATGCCCTACCAAGGTTCTGAGTTGTGGGGAACAAGCCCATGCTCCGGCAACAATCCACTGGACCCTCCCCCCCATTCCTCTGTACAGCCACCTGGTTCCACACTACAAAGAGGCAGAGGACACCGGACCACCAGACCATGGTACTGAGTCCTGCCACTCCTGGCCCAGAGGTAGGTGCTTCTGAGCCACCATCCCACTGCTCCTGGCCCAGAGGAAGGGGTTTTCTGGACACCATCCCTCCCACTGCTCCTAGTCTAGAGGAAAGGGCTTTGGGGCCACCTTTTGTCCCACCGCTCCTGGCCCAGAGGAAGGGGCTTCTGGGCCACCATCCCTCCTGCAGCTCCCAGCCCAGAGGAAAGGGCTTTTGGGCCACCATCCCTACAGCTGCTCCTGGTGCCTGTCCCACCTCTTCCAGCTCAGAGGAGGTAATCCGTGCAGGCACTAACAGCCCCTCAACCCAGTCAAAATGAGAAAACATGTAAACAAGTCTCAAAACCAGACTTCCAGATCACCTACAGCAACCCTAAAGGGAAATGAGATGGAACACTCTGATACTCAACCTCCTGGACCCACTGAACTGGAAACAAAAGGGGATCTGGAAAAAATGAAATCAGAACTAATTTCTCAGATAACAGGAAAAATTGTGCTCCTAGTGCAAGACATGATTAATAAATCTAGAGAGGAGCTGAGGAACATGATGGAATCCCAACATAGGAAACAAATGGAATCCATAAAACAAATGCAAATAGATTTCCAGGACATGAAAAACTCCATTGAAAGTCTACACAGCAGAATGAGCCAATGTGAGGACAGAATTTCAGATATAGAAGATAAGATTGCAATTAGTGACCAGGAAAAGAAAAATTGCTTGAATTCTAAGGGAACATGAGAAATCAATCCAGCAACTGCTAGATGATGCAAAGAAGAATAACATAAGGCTGATTGGAGTCCATGAAGAAACAGGAGAGTGCAGATGACATAAAAAAGCTCTTCACAGAAGTAATGGCAGAAAACTACCTACACAGGGGAAAAGAGCTTGACATACAGATAAGTGAGGCACATAGGACTCCAAATAGCTTTGATCAAAAAAAATCAACACATAGGCATATAATTGTTAAGATTCTAGAAACTCAACAGAAGAACAAAGTTCTACAAGCAGTCAGAGAAAAGAAACAAATCACATACAAAGGAAAGCCCATCAGAATCACAGCAGACTTCTCAACACAAACCATCAAGGCAAGAAGAGCTTGGAGTGACATATTCCAATCCCTAAAAGAAAACAACCTCCAACCCAGATTGACGTACCCTGCAAAACTATCATTCAAAATTGATGGAGAAATAAGATACTTTCATGACAAAGAGCACATTAGGAACTTCGTGAATACCAAACCAGCACTCCAGAGAATTTTACACAATCTCCTAGGAACAGACATTGAGGATCACAACCCCAGGAAGCAAAGCAGAATGAACCCATCTGGCATGACAAGAAATTAAATGCAAAGGGGGAGAACCCAACAAAAAGAAAAAGTCATGGCAATGACAAGTCAATACTTTTCAGGTATAACCATCAATGTTAATGGTCTCAATTTACCAATCAAAAGAAATAGACTGGCAGAACAGGCCAAGAAGCAAAATCCAACAATATGCTGCATACAAGAGACACACTTAATTCAAAAGGAAACTAATAGACTGAAAGTTAGAGGGTGGAAAATAATACTCCATGCTATGGGAACCTGAAAAAAAGCAGGGTTAGCTATCCTCTTGGCACATCAAGTAGATTTCAAACCAACACTGATTAAGAGAGATGAAGAAGGACACTACATCCTTGTAAAGGAAAGAATCCAAGAGGAAGAGGTGACAATCATAAATATCTATGCACCAAACACTAGTGTGCCCAACTATATAAAACAAATACTAACAGACATGAAAACTCATATATGCACTAAAACAATTGTGGTGGGGGACCTCAACACCCCACTGTCACAAATAGATAGATCAACTAGACAAAAATAAGTAATGAAATACTAGAATTCAATCAAACTCTTGAACAAATAAACTTAACAGATGTTTCCAGAGTCTTCCACCCCACGAAATATGAATACACATTCTTCTCAGCTGCACATGGGTTATTCTCCAAAATAGACCACATACTCACACATAGAACATGTTTAAGTAAGTGCAAAGGAATTCAAGTTATCCCCTATATATTATCAGACCATAGTGTGATGAAATTGGAGATCCATAGCAAAAGAAACAACAAAAATTTCATAAACGCATGGAAATTGAACAACACACTTCTGAATAACAAATGGGTCACAGAGGAAATTAAGAAGAAATCAGACA
Source organism: Heterocephalus glaber (assembly GCF_053883595.1). NCBI lineage: Eukaryota > Metazoa > Chordata > Mammalia > Rodentia > Bathyergidae > Heterocephalus > Heterocephalus glaber. The sequence goes on along the minus strand of NW_028258143.1, from coordinate 35,908,688 downwards.
GTTCCTTCAATTAAATGACAATGACAATACAACATATCGGAATCTATGGGACACAATGAAAGCAGTATTACGAGGGAAATTCATAGCAGTGAATACTCATATTAGGAAAACAGAACAAGCCCAATTAAACAACCTGATACTGCAGCTCAAGCTTCTAGGAAAAGAAGAGCAGGACAACCCCAAAGCTCATACAAGGGAGGAAATTATAAAGATCAGAGAAGAAATCAGTGCAATGGAGACTAAAAGATCGATACAAAAAATCAATGAAGCCAAGAGCTGGTTCATCAAAAAAATCAACAAAATTGACAAACCCTTAGCCAACCTTGTCAGAAAAAGGAAAGAAAAGGCCCAAATTCATGCAATTAGGAATGAAAAGGGTGAAATTACAATAGACCCAGCAGAAATCCAGAGGATCATCCATACCTACTTCCAGAACCTATATGCCAATAAGATGGACAACACAGACGAAATGGACAGATTCCTAGATAAATATGAATTACCAAAGTTGAACGAAGAAGACCTAAAAATTCTGAACAACCCCATGTCAGCCAGTAAAATTGAAAATGTAATTAAAAACATCAACTAAGAAAAGCTCAGGCCCTGATGGCTTCACTGCTGAATTCTACAAGACATTTAGAGAGGAACTGCTGCCACTACTGTTTAAACTCTTCAGTGAAATTGAAAGGGAAGCAATACTCCCAAATTCATTCCTGGAAGCAAACATCACCTTGATCCCCAATGCAGAGAAAGACCCAACTGAAAAGGAAAAGTATAGGCCAATCTCACTAATGAACATAGATGCAAAAATCTTTAATAAGATACTGCCAAATAGAATGCAGAAGATCATCAAGAAGATCATACACCCTGATCAAGTGGGATTCATCCCAGGGATGCAGGGATGGTTCAATATATGCAAATCAATCAATGTAATACACTACATCAATAGAGCCAATGACAAAAACCATGTGATTATCTCCATAAATGCAGAAAAAGCATTTTACAAAATCCAACATGCACTTATGATAAAAACCCTACACAAAATTGGAATAGATGGTCTCTCCTTCAAACTGTTAAAAGCTATCTATGAAAATCCAAAAGCCAATATCATACTAAATGGTCAAAACCTGAAATCCTTCACACTAAAATCAGGAAAAAGACAAGGATGTCCACTATCACTACTCTTGTTCAATATAGTTCTGGAAACATTAGCCACGACAATTAGACAAGAGAAAGAAATAAAAGGAATAAAGATAGGAAATGAAGAAGTCAAATTGTCATTATTTGCAGATGACATGATACTGTATATAGCAGACTCCAAGAACTCCACCAAAAGTCTTCTAGACTTAATAACCAAATTCAGTCAAGTAGCTGGTTACAAGATCAACACACAAAAATCAATAGCTTTCCTCTACACCAATGACAGACTCACTGAGAGAGAAATAGGGCAAATAATTCCTTTCACAATAGCCTCCAAAAAACTGAAATACCTAGGAATCAACCTAACAAAAGAAATCAAAGACCTCTTCTCTGAAAACTATGCCACTCTGTAAAGAGAGATTGAAGATGATATCAGAAAATGGACAGACATCCCCTGCTCTTGGGTAGGAAGGATTAATATAGTGAAAATGGCCATACTTCCAAAACTGCTATATAGATTTAATGCAATTCCACTTGAGATCCCAGCAGCCTACTTCACGGACCTTGAGAAAACAATCCAAAAATTCATTTGGAACAAGAAGAGACCCAGAATAGCAAAAGCAATTCTAGGCAACAGAGACATGGCAGGGGTTATCACAATCCCCAATCTGCAACTATACTACAAAGCTACTGTGATATAAACAGCATAGTACTGGCAAAGAAAAAGACCTGAGAACCAGTGGAACAGATTAGAAGATGCAGAAACAATGCCAGACACACTCAGCCATCTCATCTTCAATAAAGCAGCCCAACACCCTCACTGGAGGAAAGATAGCCTCTTTGATAAATGGTGCTGGAAAAATTGGGCTTCAAATTGTCAAAGATTAAAACTAGACCTATATCTCTCACCATGCACTAAACAAAAATCGAAATGGATTAAAGATCTAAATGCTAAAATAGAAACTCTGAACCATCTGGAACAGAGGTTAGGTAGAACTGTTGAAGACACTGGTGTAGGAAAAGATTTTATGAACAAAACCTCAGTTGCCCATGAACTAGCGCAAACAATCAACAAGTGGGATCTCTTCTTATTAAAAAGCTTCTGCACAGCACGAGAAACCAGCAGCAGTGTGAAGAGACAACCCACAATGTCGGAAAAAATCTTCACCTGCCCTTCCTCAGACAAAGGTCTACTATCTTGAATCTATAAAGAACTTAAAAAGATCAGATCTCCCAAATTTAAAGACCCAATCTGAAAATGGGCATCTGAAATGAACAGACATTTCTCAGACAAAGAAGTAGAAAGAGCAAATAAATACATGAAAAAATGTTCAACATCACTGGTCATTCAAGAGATGTAAATGAAAACAATACTGAGATTCCACCTCACTCCAGAAAGAATGGCTGCTATCATGAAATCAATAACAAATGCTGATGGGGCTGTGGGGAAAGAGGAACCCTACTCCACTGCTGGTGGGAGTGTAGACTGGTGCAAGCACTGTGGAAATCAGTATGGAGATACCTCAAAGAACTAGGACTGGAAGTCCCATTTGACCCCACTATTCCACTGCTGGGGATCTTCCCCAAAGAATTAAAAGAATCATACCACAGTGATATATGTGTACCCATGGTCATAGGAGCACAGTTTGTAATAGCTAAAACTTGGAAACAGCCCAAATGCCCATCAACTGGAGACTGGATAAAGAAAATGTGGTTTTTTAATGAAATGGAGTACTACTCACCCATAAAAAATGAGAAATTAGAAACATTTATAGCTAAGTGGATGCACATTAAGGCAATACTCTTAAGTGAAATAAATAGGACACACATGTATATGTACCGAATAGTTTCTCTGGTGTGAGAAACTGAAAGTGTAAATAAGGACTAAAATATATAATAGGTAATGTGAAATAGGAAGAAAAGGGCCAAAGTGGAAGGAAGTGGGAGGGCTAAGGGAAAGGATAGAAGGGAATGGGATTAATATGAGAAAATGGAAAAATAGGAATAAAATCTTTGTAAATAGGGAGGAATGGAGGGGTTGAATGGATGGCTCGGCAAGGGTGAAAAGTAAGAACCAAGAGAGATTATGTAAAGGTACAAATTTCCAATGATGAATGTCATTATATTTTATACCTAAAATGTACCAATGATTAGAATGAATAATCAATAATGCAAAGTAGGAAGAAAAGGTCCAACGGTGTAGGGGTAGTGGGAGGCACAGGGGAAAGGAAAGAAGGGAAAGAAAAAATGATGAGAAATGGAAAAAATGGAAATAAAGTCTTTGTAAGTAGGGAAGGGTGGAGGGCATGAAGGGAGGGCTAGGAATGGGGAAAAAATAAGAACCAAGATGCATTATGTAAAGGTACAAGTTCCCATTGAGAAATATAATTGTGTTGTATAGCTAAAATGTACCAATAAAAGAATTTAACAACAACAACAAAAAAGTGGAGGTGACAAAATAATAAATACATATTTTAGAAAATTCAAACAACACAGAAATAAATTGAATAAGAAGTTACCATTTCTATACCTAAAGTAATCATTTTATCCAAATCGGAATGTATATAAGAATGAAAGGAAGTAATAATCATGTAATTACTCCAGGAGTGTAGTTGAATCAGAATTGTCTATCAGAAAGAGTCTCATGATTAGGAGGCATACAAAGAAATAAAACATGTAATGAAAATTCTGTATTTGTCAACCTGGTACATGGATACATAACTATTTAAAAATTTCTTTATCTTTTCTGTATGTATGTCACAAAATAAATAAAAATAGTATTAATAAAATCTTGAAAAGAAAGTGAAATATTCCTATAAAAGTGAAATATTACTTTTACTCTTTCCTATTTCCCATTGCTCAGAATTAACAGTTGTTAAGTTTTAGAGGTATTAACTTCCTGATACTATACTATGTGTGTGTGTATATATATATATATATATATATATATATATATATGTCACGTACTTTTTTCTAAAACAAATTCAAGTGGTGATTATAATATAAAATTCATTCTCTTATTTTGATATTGTGTAATATACATGTTCTGTATCAGTTCTTACTCAGATAGCTCTTTGTTGGTTAAATCATATTCCATTGTAATATTGTACCTTAATTTATGTAGCCACTTTCTCATTGTGCTTTTTAAAAATATTATGGGATATTAACAAATAGGTTTTCCAAAACTTGTGTTTGCACAACTTATGGACACTCCAAAATTTCTTCATTCCCTCAAAAAAATTAAATGCTTTTAATCTCTTGGTAATATTATAATGTGATTAATATTTTTATTATTCTTTTAGGAAGAATAATAGAACTAATCTCTCAAAGAGTAAACTAATTTATTTTACAGCAATATTTTTATTTATTTATTTAATGTTGTAGTGCTGGGTATTGAATACAGGGTCTTCCACATGATAGGCAGATGCTCTACAACTGAGCTACATCCTTAGCTCTACAAAACTTTTAAACAAGATATTTTTTGTTTGTTTTGTGGCATTTTTTGGTACTGGGGATCGAACTTGGGTCCTTGTGCTTGCGAGGCAGACTGTGGAACCCCTGAACTAAATCCCCAGCCAAAGAAATACTCCTTATTTAATTTTTTTTGTACCAGGAGTCGAACTCCGGACCTTGTGCTTGCAAAGCAGGCAGTGGAACCACTGAGCTAAATCCTAAATAAGATATTTAAAGTAAGTATTTTTAAATTACCACAGATGCCCCTGCCCCTTTTTTTTATTGCAGTATGAGAACTGAACTCTGAAACTTCCCAGTGAGCTACATTTCACAGCCCTTTTAAAGTTTTATTTTGAGACAGGGTCTTCCTCAATCTCTAAGATGCCCATGCTGGACTTGAACTTGTGATCTTCTAGCCACAGCCTCCCAGAGTGCTGGGATATAGGCATGTAACACTTGCCCAACTTTGTTCTTTTTTGTATTGATTTTGGCTAACTTGTTGCTTATTATGACTATGATTATTTTTATTTTCTGATTTTTACAAGTTGTTTGGGACAGGCTGCTATCTGTCTTCATATACTCTTTGAAATTGAAAATTTCACATTAAGAAAAATAGGTCAAAGTTAACTAAATAACAATTTTCAGAGATCATCTGACAACAGATTTAATTCACTCATGGGCAGCAACGTAGTTTAAAAGTTAAGTAGGCAAAACATTATAGTAAGATTCTAGGTTAACACCTTTCTCAAAGTTGCGGGAACATGGAGACTTACTAAATAGGCTTATAGCATCCATGCCTGGAGAGTCAGCAGTGGCCACTTACATACTGGAGAGGCTGCTTAGCCCAAGAAATTGGAAGCCACTGAACAAGAGAGACCAAGGGTGCAGCACCACTCTGAGACAAAGCCCTGGACTGTCCCTGGGGAGGCATTGGTGTGACTGTTGCAAAGATGAAGAAACTGGAGTCTGATGTCCACAGGCAACTTTAGTGAAAGATGTGCAGCTCAAGCAGAATGGAGATCATCAAACATGCCAATTCCCTCCTTCTTTCTTTTTCATTCCACCAGGCTACAGGTCTATTGGCTGGTACTCCCCAAGTCAGGATGGGTCTTCCCCTCTAAGTTTGTTGGCCTACCTGCCAATCACCTCTGGAAACACCCCACAGACACACCTAGAAGTGAGTGAGCTTTAGCAATCCAATGGGGATTTCTTAAACTAGTCATGCTGACATATACAATTAAATCAAAATACTGTTTAATATGATTGCATTTATATGGACTTCAACATTTTATTCTGTCTCTGCTGTGTCTTTTTGGGGGAAGAAAGAAAAGGTAGTGCCTTTGAGTTTCTATAACTAATGCTTGAACCAAGTTTAATTTTGGAATGTTTCTTGATAATGGAAAGTACACTTTTATTAGAAAAAAGAATATCATAATCTACATGCATTTTCTTCTTTTTAGGTTTCAACAGATTGTATTTTATTTGATAATAGGTGCTTTTAAATAACTTACTAGAGCAAGAATTTATTTCAAGGTACTTATTAAAAGAGGACAGATTTCTAAATAAGTATGCATTAAATTATCTGTCTACATTCAAGTTTGTGTCTTCAAGTGTAATTTCTTTCATTTACACTTTGTGGATAAATCTGTATGTTAATAGATGTATTGTTTTACATGACAAAATATAAACAATTTTAATCACCTTGCTGAAAAGCTTTGAAAGACATTAATTAATACATATAGATCAATGTTCAAAACTAATGTTCTTTTAAGAAGGATCACCTATTTAGTACTCATGTATTTAACACATATATGCTTCAATATATTTGATTGGGACATTAATAAAACCTTATTGCTTATATTAGCACCCACTTGTATAAAACAATTAACAGGCAAGATGAACTAGACACAATACATTAATCACTGATACAGAAAGCAGAACAATTTAAAGAATTTTTAAAGATAATTGCTTTTGATGAAAATAGGAAAATCAAATGTAAAATTATTCCCTTAGCTAGTCTATATACATAAAAGTATAAATGTGTGTTGTTCAAAGACCACATAGAAGGAAGGGGGAAGGGCCCTATTACAGCCAATTCATAAGCCAGAACGATTACACTTTGTGTGTTAGCAAGACTTGGATCTTCGTTATCATGATCGATAGTGTGCTTAAGCAACTGGTCAGGTCTAAAAAGTGTTTGTTTATTTTCAAAGAATGGATCTATTACCATTTTAGAATTTTTTAGATTGCTCAGAGATAATTTTCATCACATAAAGGGAGGACACACAGGACTGCAGTCATGACAGTACTTTGGATAGAGAAACTTTAAATTTGATCTTCCTGTGTATCATCCTAACTTCTCCTCTCCAAAGAGGTGTTTTAGACCTATCTAGTTGCAGTTGTGTATTTAATTTTTAAAATGTCAAGAACCTAGTAGTGCAATTCCCAAGAACTATACTTGAAATAAATATATATCTTTCTCTATGTGGTTTGTGGCCAATATCTAGTCAATCTTTTTTTTTTTTCTTTTGGTACCAGGGATTGAACTCAGGACCTTGTACTTGGAAGGCAGGTGGCAGAACTACTGAGCTAAATTCCCGGCTCTATGGTCAATATCTAGACACAGGATAATAAGCCCCACGGAAAAAAATGTATCAGAAAGATCAGACCTCTGACTTGCAGCTTCAAATGTAATAACCCTTAAGTGTGCCTAATAAATTAGGACAGGTAGCATAAGTATGCCAAGAAGAAAGCAGCGAAAAGGCCTTCAATAATCCTTGAAACAGTTGACATCACCTTGGAAAATATGGAAGTCAGAGGGGGGAAAGGGAAGTCAATTCCAATAGTAGTGAGAGTATAAAAATCAATACCCCCCCCCAATCTGTTGCAATAGCCATAATTGGTTCTGTTTGATTTCACTTTTATTATGGTCCAGGTTTTCTTTCCACACAAATGTGTGTCACTTTTTCTCAGAAGGTGTACAAATGTCTACAACTGTTGGATGGCAGTTTGCCCCAGGTTAGGTTTGAAAGACTGAAAAACACCACCATCAACACCACTACTATGGCAATAGCAGGAAAACGAAACAGGAAACCCACTGAAATAGAATTCTTGGTTACAAAGAATTTGGAGTATAATTACCTCCTACAATATTGCATGGGACATAGTTCTATTATGGATTTCTGATTTGCTATTTGAAATCCAAACTTAAAGACAAATTCTTTATTTATCTGTCACCTGATGTGGGTCATAAGTCACATGAAAGAGGAGACCACAGCAATGAGATCTAAGTGTTGAGTTCCTAATTTCTTTGTTATTTTGTGAAGAAGATCTTTCTCTACATTTTCATTTTATGATCTTTCCACTTTCAACTCTGTCCTTTCCTTTTACAGTTTGGCTACTTGCCCCTCTTCATATGAGTGAAGAGGTAGTATACATAAGAAATATAGATTAACATTTTAAACTGAAGCCTATGAGCCTGGATCAATTTATAAAATGCATATAAAAGTGTTGTTTTTCTGTTAAAAAATAGGTAGTCTCTATTTCTCAAACTATATTTAGAGGATCAGATATTTTCTTTTCCATTCCATTGCCAAGTTTACCCAAATGGTTAATAACAAGTGGGATCCTCACACTATTCCAATAATACCCCTCCTGTTATCTTTTGTCACCATGAAAAGTTTTTTATTTATGACTATACCCTCATCTGCCCTTTAGCCAACGCTGAATCCATTTTATATACGTTTATGTCCATTCTGTTTTCCTCCTTTTTCAGACCTCAATCTTTCTACCAAGACCTTGATCTTTGACGTGGAACTTTGTCAAATGCTGTCTAAAATGTAAGAGCATAATCTTCACTGCATGGGGACAAAACTAGAGTCTCTTCTTAAGAGCAGAAGGCTTTGAATGAATAAACATTGGCATTTCATGGTAGGGTTCTCTGTTGGACACAAGCTGTTCCCAGGTACAAAAGTTTGATTAGAAATTTCAAGACATGTTATGTGGAAAGGCATTATTTGTCCTTTGTCCAGTGATTTCACAGATTACAATAGTACTTTTTCAAACCATTTGTCAATGGACTGAGAAAGAAGACAGTTGCAGATAGGATGTTTTTGAGTAATCTCCACTGCAAAGTGGATCATGGGAGTGAAAGTGTGTTTTAATGTTTTTCTTCCTTTTTGTTCAGAATAAGACTAGTTATACTGAAGTAGCAAAGGTCTTAAAAGGGACACATTTGATTGCATTATCCTTGGGGTGGAATGTTTGACCATGAATACATATTCAGTCCTTTTGCAGAAGTATTGATTACATTTTAAAGGCTGCTTTAGGTTTTATCAGCAAACATGTATTTCCCATTCCTGTTTGCATTGTAGGTTGAATATTGTTCTGTAAAACAAAGTTTACTGTATATGTATACATTCATAAATATATACACGTATACTTACATGTGTATGCATACACACATATACATACACACACATAGAGAGAGATTATTAAAGTAGTACTTTTTAAAGAACCAAATAACACCGAGAACTCACAGGTCAAGATTTTTTATTCAATTAGATTTATAGTTTTAAACTTCTTCAAACAGTTAAAATATGAACATATTTGATTTCCCTAGTCTTCATTTTAGGAGTGGAGTGTAAGAGAATGATATACACAAATAGTCACTTGCCTGGGATTATGAAGAACCCTAAGGGAACCTGGAATCTAACTTCCATCTTTTCTACTTTGACTTCTCCACAAAGTCTGAACTCCCAGAGTCGTGAATCAGAGTTGTGATGAATATTAAAAATCTATCTACTTTAAGCTCAGTAAACCCAAACATTCAACTTTCTTGTACCATTTTCTGAAGTTCATTTGCAACTGTTGACACTCGTCTTTTTAAAAAGTGCATAAAGGGACAGAATAAGGAATAAATGTATTTTAAAAGCACTTTTATTATCATTTTATAATTTGTAGAGCACTAATTTTTGAAATAAATTTTATTTTAATTTTATCTCATTCCCCCCGAGCCTCTTCCCCTCCCTAGGTACAAAAGCTTTGTTTCTAATTTTTCCTTCCATTTTCACTTTTATTCTTGTCCCTACCTTCCTTTCTCCCTTCCTCGTCCCCTGTTCCTCTTCCCATTTGAACACTTTCTTCCCATTTCCCAATATCTATTATAAATTTTAGTCCTTATTTCCACTTTCGGTTTCTCACACCAGAGAAACAATATGGTATTTAAACATGTGTGTCTGATTTATTTTACTTAAGAGTATGGTCTCAAGGTCCATCCATTTGGCTATAAATGTCTGAAGCTCATACTTCTTTATGTGTAGAGCACTAATTTGAAAAAATGTTTAAATAAAATATTAAATTGAAAAAGTTTCAGACTACATAAATCTAATGTCATAAGATTTTTTGAGAATGAAGTGAGCTAATCTATGACAAATGCTTAGAGCAAACAAAGTAATACACAAATGTTAACTTTCTTTTTAATAAAACTTAAGTTTTTTTTTTTTTGGTACCGGGGATCAAACTCAAGACCTTGCACTTGGAGGCAGGCGGCGGAACCACTGAGCTAAATCGCCAACCCAATAAAACTTAAGTTTATGATCATCAGTAGTAAACTCTTGGTTCCTACAATATCAAACTTGTTCCTTGCTTCTTAATAAATTCTTTCACCAGCTACTCTGCTTGTTAAAGTCCAGAGCCTTGAAGGCTTCCTGATTTCTTCTTAAGCTCCCCATATCAGATGTCCTGTGTTTTGGCTCCTAAATACATTGTTTGACTCTCTCCAACTCGACTGCTAATGCACACCACCGCAATCTGTATTTTGGACTACTGTAATACTCTTATATTTTCTCTCTGTTCGACCATTTTCTCCCTACAATTTCCTCCTATAAGCCATTCCTTCTAATGTTTATACAATCCATGCTTCTTGCTATAGCCCATGGAATCCTGTGTGACGTGGTCCCTGTCTACATCTCTGAACTCAAGTCACAGATTTGTGGGCTCTGCTACTCACCAATCATAACGAATGTCTTACTTTTCCTTTAATTAAACATTCTCAGTTTTACTCCAGAGCTTTTGGTGATACCATTCTCTGTGTTTGAAATTTGCTTTTCCTTTTTCATCCTTTGGGTTTTATTTCAAACGCAGTCTTCCTTATCTACTAGTCTTTTATTTGTTGCAGCCCTTCTTTTATTCTGTATGTTATTCTCTGCACTATTTTCTTTATAACACTTTTTAATTTGTGAATGATTGAGAACAGTTTCCTCACATAGTTGTTTATCTATGCATGTGATTGTTTACATTTCTTTGTCAGCTTTTAGAAGAAATCCTTGAGAACAAGGATTCTGTCTATCCTAATCATGTAACCATGACTGGTATATAGCAGATGTTTAACAAATATTTCCTCTGTAAACAAATTTTCTTTCTTTTTTCTTTCCTTTCTCTCTCTCCCCTCTCTTTCACTCAATGTCTGTCTTTCAATTTCTGTATCACTTTCTCTTACAAAAAATATAAATAAAAATATATTTTATACACAAAAGGTCTTGTTCTCTTAATGTGTTCAACAGATATTTGCATATCAGTATACTTAGCTCTAACATACTACTAAAATAGTTTCAAAATATTTATATAAATGACACAATTTATTTAATCATCCCATAGTGAGGGACATTGAGATCACTTAACAACTGTTTCTTTGATAAGCAATCAATGCTGTAATGTATTTTCTTATATATTTGTCTTTGCTCATAGGTGCTTTCATTTCTTTAAAATAGATTCTACAAGTGGAAAAACTTTTTCATTAAAATATTTATTTCTTAAAAAGCTTGATTTAAAATATAGTAACTTGTCTATTTTTCCCACTTTGCCAAAACAGGATATTAATATCTTTATAAAGTTGTTTTTTGTGTTTTTGGTAAAACATAAAAATCTTTTTTTTAAGTTATCTTAACGTGGTTATTAGTGAGGTTAATAATATTTCTTTATATTTCTTGGGAAATTATATTTCTCCTCTCAGTTTTTTTCTGTTTTTTCCTATCCTTTCCATGGCTATTTTTTATCTTTGCTCAGTATGAACTAGGTTTTTATTGTAAGTATTATGACATCTATATGCAATGACAATATTTTTCTTAGTCTATGCCTCACTTTTTATATTTGGTCATAACAGCATTTAAAAGATATAAAATGAACCAATTTTTTCACATTTCCTTTATGGATTTAAAATTTTTAGGAGAGCCTTTTTTAATTTCAAAACTACTAAAATAGTTTTAACTTTTTCCTAATGTGTCATATTTAATTGATTTTACACTTGTCTATAACTATCTAAAATATAATTTTGGATATGTTGTATGCATATGTTGTATATTTGAGTTTGGCCTTTATGTTTTCTCAATGGCAGGCTAATTATTACTTCATCTTTTATGAATTCCATTTTTCTTACATGATTCAGATTCTACGTTCACATAGACATTTGACTTGTCTCTTTTCCTTTAATATGCATATATATTTCTTCAACAAATGGACATTAAGAATTATTTTACATTTGTTTTGTGTTATGATAACAGAATGTGGACAGTAAGTAGTACATGTGTATTTTGTTATAAACACCATCACATGGAGAATTGAAGAACAAACACTAAGCCTCCTCTGCAAGGAAAAGTTCAAAGGTGACAAAAGGAAAAAGAATTGAATCTGAAATTTCAAAAAAGGGAAAATTTTGCCAAGCCTACAAGTCCTGGGAAAAGAGAATATATAAAAACAGGATTATTTATCTACTTATTTATAATTGTCTCATTAAGGAGAATAGTATAACGTAGATAACTCTGAAATAATTTTTTTAAAGTTTAAACACACTGTTTAGAACATTAACAGGAGACTAGTGATGGAAGTATAACTTCTAAAATTCTAGATAAATAATGGAAAAATGGAAAAAGTAAACCTGAATAATCCAACAGGAGCACGAAAGGGAAGAAATATAGTAAGAAAGCAAGGCAAGTATAAGTACTACTCAGCCATAAAGAATGAGAAATTAGAGACACTTATAGCTAAATGTATGCACATTGAGATCATATTCTTAAGTGAAATAAATAGGACACACACGTGTAAATACCGAATAGTTTCTCTGGTGTGAGAAACTGAAAGTGTACATAAGGATCAAAATGCAGAATAGTTAATGGGAAATAGGAAGAAAAGGTCCAAAGGGGAAGGGGAAGAGGGAGGGGTAGAGGAAAGGAAAGGAGGGAAAGGAATCAATATGAGAAAAGGAAAAAATGGAAACAGTCTTTGTAAATAAGGAGGAGTGGAGAGGTTGAAGGGAGAGTGGGAGAATGGGGAAAAAAATCAGAACCAAGATATATCATGTAAAGGTACAAATTCCCAATAATGAATGTAAGCATATTGTATACCTAAAATGTATCAGTAAAATCAATGAATTTTAAAAGTACAGCAAGAATCATGTAGGCCAGTAATTAATAATGAATATTAATTTTTAAACAATCCTTTTAAACACAGAGATTCTTGATTTCACTTTTTTAGGTTTTAAAATGCTACATAAGAATCAAAAAGAAAGCAAATTAAGCAGAAAAATATACGAAAAATAAAAATATAGGCCATTACTTATCCAATATAAATTCATTTCTCACAAAAATAATCACACTAAAAAGCATTAAATGGAACAGAGGCATTTTGCATAGAAAAGGAAAGAATTATCTATCAAGAAGATATATTGTTATGTACTTCTACTATATTGATAATAGTATCAAGATAAAAAGTAAGATCATCAATATAAGGAAAAACAGATAATGTGAAATCAGTACAGTGTTTTTATTTTTCTTTGAAGTGGGCAATATGAGTCAGCAATAAAAGTAAACAACAATCATGCAGGCTTAACTGATATTGTTTGCATATACATATATATGTATATATAGACACATACATGCCTATATATACATATAGTTTTTCACCAAATGATAGAGAAAGTGTATTATATTAAAATCTAAATAAATGTCACATAGATTGTTCAATGAAATCATGACAAATATGCAAGAAAAGCTCTAGAAAATTCCAATCCACAAAAATATGAGAAGCCTCCTTATTTGTTCATTTGATGAAAAATTAGGTATGAACCACAAAAGCTTGTCCTATTGACTCCTATAATCTGTCTATTGTGACATTTGAAAATAAACTGGTACATTACTTGTGTGTATAAAGATGAAAACATAATTGAGATGGCCACTAATTTTGAAATGAACAACAAAAGGTGTACTAGAATTGCACTTAAGAGTTGGAGCCAAAGCAACATTCTGAAAACAGAAGGTATAGCCATAAACTATTAGAAAACAAGAAAAGTATAAATATCTTAGATGTTTTGTATATGAGAAACATTTCCTGAGAGCTCACTATATGCCAGGTTTGGTTCTAACCCCTATATGTATCTATTGAGACTTCAAAACAACTCCATGAGGTATGCAATTACAATCCCGTTAAAAAGCTGAAAAGCAAAAAGCTTCACCTGCTAGCAAGTTGGTGAAGTCCACATGGATTCTAACCCAAGATTGATAAGAAAACTAATTAGACTACGTGATTAAATTCTAAATATTTTTGTTTGAAAAAACCAACTAAAGCAACCAAACTCAGAGCAAGTCTGGTTAATAGAAAAATGAAGAAAATGAAAAATAAGCTGGGAGAGGTGGCGCATGCCTATAATCCCAGCACTTGGGAGACTGAGGTAGAAGGATCACTGTGAGTTGGAGACCAGCCTGAACTACATAGTGAGACCCATCTTAAACCACCCTCCCAAAAGCAAAAATAATAATTAGTAAAAAAGAAGGGTAAAATACCGACAGAGGTAGAGTATTAAATACTTACAGGACTACTTTATCTCACTTTAAAACAATGGATTTTATAATTTGAGTCAAATGGATGATATAAAATATAAATGAATGGACAAAATATAAAATTAAGAAATGACTCAAACAAAGATTTTTTTAAAGGCCCTATTGACCAGTACTGATAGAAAATATTTGACTATGTTTAAGGATTTACCTATGAAAGTGTGTGGCCCAGGCTTTAGGGTGAGAATACTCATTTATTCAACAAATATTGACTGATTCTTGTTTAGGGTAAGGTTGGCCCTCTTCAGAACAGCCTGCCCCTCTCAGCAGAAGCCACATGGGCTTCTTTGTCGATGTTCTGTCTTCCAGATGAATGCAGTCCCTGCTTTTATGACAACTCTAGAAATTCCAAAGACTCTTAAATTTTTTGATAGCATGAACTTTTAAAAAAGCCTGTTGAATTCTCTGTTTCCCTTCTCAGAAAAATATTTTTAAATGTAGACAAGACACAAATACAAATACATATCCTCATAATACACAGGGTTATAAAGAAAACTATGTTGTTGAATGGAGGTAGATTTCAAGTTGTGAACTCTTGATGGGTCTTGTTATCACACAACTTTTACTTTAATTTTGTGACACCTAAGTTCCAGTGGCCCAAGAATCTTTTGCATATTTTTTCACTTTCCTGTCCTTCTAGATAATTATTATCTTCTTTTCTTTTTATCTGAAATCTCCCATGCTTCCTGACCTTCCCTCTGTGCTGTGAAAAACTTCAATTTTTTTGTGAAAAATGAAAAATTCAAAGATATGTTCTCAAGATTCTATTACTGTATCTAGCCTCTTCACCTCACAGGTGCACATATGTTCCATCTGTTCTCCTGTTATTGAAGATTACCTGCTCATGGGTCAAGGTTCCAATTATGTCCTAGATTTTTTTTTCCTTTTTCTTAGTCAATGACATTTAGAATGCAATCCTCCTTTTTTCGTACTGTTTTTGCTATTATCAATTTTCCCCCCTGCAACTGGAAATTTCAGATTAGTACAAAACAAAATTTTGTCAACTTAGGAAAACGTTCCTTGAGCTTTGTTATTGACTAAATATTTATGTCCTCCCATTTTAAATTTATATGTAGCAATCCTAACTCCCCATATGATGGTAACTGGAAGTAGAACCTGTGAGAACTGATTAGGTCAGTGAATGTGGTACTCTCATGAATGAGATTATTGTCCTCATAAAAGAGATCCCAGAAAGTTCCTTTATTCTTTCCTAACATATGAAGATATAAGGAAAGAAGAGCTATCTATAAACCAGGAAACACATCATTATGACACAGAATCTATTGGAGACTTGCATTTTGACTCTTTAGACTCAAGAAGTATTATTTCAAAGACATAAGTGTTTGTTCTTTAATCCACCCAGTTTATGATATATTTGTTAGAACCCAAACAGGCCTAAAACAACGTCTTATCTCCTTCCAGTTTCACCATGTTTTTGTCTCAAGTACACACCAAAATTACTCAAAAGAACTCATTGTTTCTAATTTATCATCACACTTTTTTTCTTACACACATTTGAATCATGATTTTATCCCTAAACCCCATGAAACTGCTTTTATCAGGATCAGTAAAAAGGATTGGTCCAGGATTATGGTTCTATTTGTCTAATGCAGTTAAATGGAGAGTGTTGTGCAGGTATGTTGTGAGGCATTCTTAGCCTCAGAGTAAATCGTGGTTACTTTCCCAGATAAATGTCACGATAATGAATGTGGAACTTGTTCTGTGCCTTAGTGGTTTAAATTAAGGGATGGCACTGTATCTGGGCAAAAGAAAAGGAAGGAAGTTGGTTGTTACTGCTACTCTTCCAATTGGAACCTTTTTAAAAAGTGAAAGCTTATAGGTGAAGAGAGCTTCCTGAAAAAAAGTACATTGAAAAGCTCCTCCTGTGATGCTGCTATAACTCATCCGTACCTCTCTGCACCACAACATTTCTCACCCACCACCAGTGCAAACACGTGGCCCGGAGCACAGGCAGGTACATTCATACACACACATCACCTTTTGAGTGCTTAGAAATCTATTACAGTTTTATAAAAACCCCTGTAGACCTTTGGAAAAAAATGCAACAAAGTGAGAAGTGCTTAAAAGAAGAAATGAGCAGAATTTGAAGTACATTTTGAAAAACAATTCAATTGGATTTAACTACCAGTAAGAGAATGAAAGAGTCAAGACAGAGTCTAACCTGATTGAGAGGGTAGATGTTAATATTATCTCTTATAGACTGAAGATATTTCCCCACAATTCATTGTTGAAACCCAATCCCCACCTGCATTTGACGATAAGGTCATTGAGGGGAGATTAAATTAAATGAGGTCATAAGAATTTGGTCCTGATCTGCTAGGAATAGTGTCATAAGGAGACAAAGATTGCCAGGTGAGGGCTTTGTAAATAGTGGCAATCTGCAAGCCAGGCAGAGAGCCCTCCCCAGAAAATGAAATGCCTGAAATCTTGGTCTTGTTTATCTCTGGAGCTGTGATGATATAAAACTGTGTTGTACAAACTGTCTGCCTCTACAGTGTTTTTAATGGTATCCCCAGCTAAGCCATTATAACATAAGATATAAAATCTTGTGTGAGGAAGAATAACAGACAGATTTCATAAACAAAATAATGAATTGTAAAATATTCACTTCCCTTTTATAACTACCTAAGTTTCCTGAAGTTTCTCAACATCCCTCAGGCTTAAGCCTTTTTTTTTCAGTGCTATCAGTGCTATCTAAAAGGTGAAACAGTAAAATTCCATTATTGTTGCTGCTTAGTGTTGAATTAGCTTCTCCAATTATTCATAATGGAATGAGACTGAGAAAAATTAATGTAGAAGAGATAGGGAAGATCAGTGGAGTAATGCAATTAGTACCTAATATCATTTGTAGGATGATGTCAGGGTAATTGATAGAATTTGAAATGGCCCTCAAATCAGGAATCCCTTATTTTGCAGATGGAAAAACTAACCTTCAGAATTGCAACTAGTATCATGGATGGCATTTGAACCCAAATATCTTCACTCATAAAAGTTTTCTGTAGGAGTTTTCCATAATTTTGTTTGGTAACTATTGACTTCCAAGTCTTAGTTTAGATGAACATCATTGGTTGTACATATTTGCAAGGTATTATCACATATGGACCAATTTTTAATATATACATTTGTATGTAAACTTTTTTCACTTGGAACACTTATTGACTTGACCACACAGAAAAAAAAGAATGTAAATAATTCCTACCAATGTGCTTTGAGTTTCAGACTTCACAATAAAGGATTTCATTTAATCTTTGCCACAAACATTTTCCCTCCACAGATAAATGTCATCAATGTCTTTTGAGAATAATAATTAAAAATTGGTATGAATAAAAATAATATGTATTTTACCACATTTGGTAATCCTCTTTCACTCTTAAAGTTTTACTTCTTCAAATTAATATGTAAAAGACACATCCCGAGGGCAGAGATAGTATAAGAAATGTTCCTCTTTTGACTTGGGACGTCTTATTGATTCGTTCATTTTTCTACACTGTTAGGCCTGTGTTTGCCAATATAGTCCCCTGTAGAGAGATTTCAAGAAATTCCCAAATGTTTTGAAGAACACTTTAGAATGCAACTTCTGCCAGATCTAATTAGACAGGAAACCTGGATTTGGGGAGACATTCTTTATAACTAGCTTATATTTTTTACCCCTATTCTCAAAAGGACTCTTCAAAATATTGTCTCCATAATTATCCCTTCTTATTGTTGGCCTTTTCCATAATGGCTTAAAAATTCTTCTAAACAATAAGAACAAATGTTATAAACAAACTCTTTCACAAGCTTTTTCTTCATCACACCCTCCTTCTCTTCCTACACTCTCAATAAAACAAAGACAATATTTCACAAAACAGATTTTTGTGAAGCA
Source organism: Heterocephalus glaber (assembly GCF_053883595.1). Lineage (NCBI taxonomy): Eukaryota > Metazoa > Chordata > Mammalia > Rodentia > Bathyergidae > Heterocephalus > Heterocephalus glaber. The sequence goes on along the minus strand of NW_028258143.1, from coordinate 35,890,325 downwards.
AATGCAGAATCCTAAACCTAACAAAACTAGGGCATGGATCAGTTTGCCACCACCTATCAATGCATTAAGTTTTTCAAAATGACTTTTCTATATTATCTAAAGGAAGCTGATCCCATTAGCAATGAGCCAGCCTGGCAGTAAAAGCTGTTGACCATTTGGGCATTGATTCTGCCCACAAAAGTATGTAGCATGTTGCAAGTGGAATTTACCCTTTGGCCTTTTGCTCCCCCTCTTCTCAAACCAAGGAGCATTGTTTGCTCTGGGACCGACTTTTCCACCAGCTAAAAGTGTTTATAACTCATTACTAAAGGATCCTAAATCAGTTCCAGAAAATAGGGAATTTCATTTCTCACTAGCATAGGGAGAAACAGGCTTAAATGTGCTAGTTTTTAAGAAAAGAAAAAGACTATGAATACTCTCTTAGATTATTGTTTGTTCTTTATTTTTGAAATATTTTTAATTTCAAAAATATATTAGAAATTATAGCATAGGATTAGATGTATCTGAGAAGTTCTAATATTTATATTTTTACTTATTCATAACTTTCCTAAATTTATCTTCTAAGATAAAGAAATGAATTAATTTGGAGATAACTACAGGGTCTCCTAAAACAAAGTTGATATGCAAAAGAAAAGATGTCCAGCAGTTAGAAGAGACATCTTTGTCCTCTTCTAAAAGAATAAAGAACATAGACTGGTTCTTTATAAAAACATTGAATAGAATTAAAATAAAATATGAAATAAAAATACGGTATCCCCAGAAAGAAAAGACAATTCAAAACATAAAACACTGTCTGAGTATTTATACACATCAATATAGAGGGTGTAACTGAAATTTTTGACACACTGCCTATAATTACCATGTTTAAATAGTCTATCCTTATTATGTGAACATTAGCTGTTGAAGCTATTTTTTATTCTGCTATATACAAAATGAAAGAATAAAATAAGTCATTCAAGCTTGTACCTAAGGTAGGAAGATAATGAAAATGTACTTTGGTGCCTCTCAAACCTTTGTGTTGCTCCTGAACACTTAGTTTCCTATGGAAAAAATAACAACCATAGCAAACAATTCATTTCATGAAGAATATGACTATAATACACAGTGAAAGGGAGAAAAGAAGAAATAAATCCACAAAGTTAAAATGCCAAATGTTATTTTCTTGATTTAATCATCTCAGACTTCAGATTAAGATCTGAGATTTATTTAAGTCTCTTTTGTTGAGGCATAAGGATGGAGTTCTTGTCAGAAATTTGTTCACTTTTCTTGGCTGTAGTAAAATTATAAATGCCGTACAAATACTGTTTCATTTCATAGTCTGCCAAAAACATGGCAATAAAGAGTTAACTAAATACATTCATGTCTCAAAAACAGTTTAATTTGAATTTTAGAATAAGATTGTAGTTAATTCACTTTTAAACAGTATAAACTTTCTAATTGTATGAAGTAAAAATGGAATTTATATATGAAAATTATATGGTTTGTTACACAGAAAAAAATGTCCTCAAAATTATTGATAATCTTGTTCTATTCTACTCAGAAACTGAAGGTGATGTCAAGAGTGAAGACCATTGCCAATATTCTGCACTCTAGTTTAGGTAGTAATCACAGGTTAAAAGACAGAAGGCTGACCATATATTATTCTCTCATAATTTTTTGGTTGGAATTTCAATGACATATTACATTTGTTACAAGAAGAAATAAAATGTACCTTACAGTGGCAGTACTTTTATCCTGAGGAAATGTAATTCCTGAAAAATATACTATTTTTAAAGAGTTAGAAATAGGTGAAAAAAAAAGTGAACCATTTACCAAAGTTTACATTCTCCAAAATAATTAGAGATTCAAAAAGATCACAGGTAATGTATTCTTTTTCTTGGCTGGAGGTAATAAAGAAGGTGCAAAGTGATACAGACCAAAAGCTAAATGTATTTAATTTTTATCAGCTTTATTGATGTGTAATTTATATAAAATGAAATTTACAATAATTAATTGCATAATTCAATGAGTTTTGAAAATGAGAATAGTTTCATAATCCATACTACTATCGAACATTTCCAGCACCATAAAATTCCTGTGGGCTCTTTGTGGTCAATTCTTTTCTGGCCCCAAACTTTGATTAACAACAATTGACTCAATGTCTTTATTTCATATAAGTAGAATCATAAAATATGTAACATTTAGTTCCTGGTTGATTTTCATTTAGCATAATACTTCTGAAATTCATCCATGTGGCTATGTTCAGTGGTGGTTTTTTAGTTTTATACTATTAATATTCAACAAATTAGTTATTTACTTACCAGTTGATAAACTCATTTCATTCTTTTTGTTTGTCATTAACGAATTAATGAATATTTGAATTCATGCTTCTATATGAATGTATTTTTATTTCCTTTGAGAAAATAACTAGGACTAGGATTATTCAATTTTATAAGAAATTGCCAAACTTTCTTGAAGTGGCCAGTCCCATTTTATATTCCCACAATTTAAAAATTCTAGTTGCTCCACATTCTCAACCATTTGAAATACTACTTTTAACTTTAGTCATTCAAATAGTATTGGGGTCTGTTTTTTTTTTTTTCTTTCTGGTACGGGAATTGAACTCAGGACCTTGTGTTTGCCAGGCAGATGCAGCCTCAGTGGGCTACATCCCCAGCAGGGGCTGAGTGTTTTTGTCTTACCAAAATTCATTTGTGGAAGCCCAACCCCAAATATGGTGAAGTGTTGAGAGTAATCAAGTTTAGATGTAGATATGATGATGGAGCTCCTGGGATGGATTAATAACCTTACAAGAAAAAGAAACTATAACAGAGCTTCCTCTCTCTGTTTTGTGAAGATACAAAGAGATTGCCATCTTTAATCCAGGGAGAGGGCCCTCACCAAGAATCTAATCTGTTGTCAACTTGACCTTGGACTTCCTATCTCTAGAATTACAAGAAATAAAGGTCTTCTTTGTTGTCATATTAAGGAGTTGAGATTCTTTATGACTAGCTTTCATTAATCAAGACTCATCTACCAGATCTGAAGAAATCCTCTGCTTCCTTTTAACCACGTGAATGCCTCAGGCCCAAACAAAAATCTCTTCACAAAGAACTGGAGGGGTGAATGGATAATGGGTAATGAAGAGAGTTTTTCGTGTCTCTGATAATTTTAGGAATGCTTTTATAATATTAATAAACTTATATACATAAATGTTCTGGAACAGGGATGTGGTATATTACTCACCTTTATCATGATAACTCTAAACCAATTCTTAAAAGACAAATTAAAGGAACCACAAATCAAGTACAGGACAATGTAATTATACATGCAGAGATAGTTTTAGAAAAAAAGAACTTGCTCCTTTTGATAAGCTACTTAAGGTTTCCCACATTTAGAAACCTAGGTTTAATCTTGCTTGAGACAATAGTAAAGGAAAAAGGCTGTGTTTATGTTACATTGGGGCTTTACAAATAATGCAGAAATGACTAAGCTCATATCTGTAATCTTATAAAAAGAAAGATATTAAAGTAACCAAAAAGAAATTGGCCAACTAACACATACAAAGTGAAAATAAAATAACAATGCATAAGGTTGGAAAATTGTTCATTGATCTCTTAAAATAGATATTCAATGTGAAAGAGCTTGAGACTCTAAAACAGTGTACTTAATTAAACATAAATTTAGAATAAGCATTGAAGTGAAAGTTTAGACAGTTTTTTAGTTCTTAACTTACTAAAAGAGCACAGCGTTTTTGGTATATATGATCCTGTTCATTGGTCACCCTTCTTCCTAAAAATATCTATGTCCAAAACCTTTAATATAGCCCTTGAGATTTAAAGGTTAAGCTTTATATTTAAAAGGTAATAGTCTAAAAGCATCAATATATTAGATCATGCTGTGTTCAACTAACAAATGCTTACATTTTTTCATGATGTAACATGAAAAGAAACCACATTTTTGATATCACATGTATGACATTTTAATACAGATGTTTATGGTTTATGTGTGTGTGTGCATGTTGTATGTGTATGTATCATAAAGACACAGCAAGCATTCAAGGTATAAACTCTGGCACCAAGAAAAGTAAACCTGAATGTCAAAATATGTTAATTTCTTCAAATTTGGAAAATAAAGGGAGTCACTAGGAACCTTTCAGCCACAGGCAGCTGGATCATAATAGTGGATGACAGTGTCACCAGCCCTGCTCAGTGCCATGGCCAAGACTGGGGAGAAAGGGGTCAGATATTTTATACCGGAATACACACACTGGCAGACTCGTGTACCCCCTCAGTCTTTCAACTGAAGAAACATCACGCATGTGTTCCAAGGTGAAGAGGGAGAAAGGCTGAGGCCTGGGTCTCTATGTCCAAGGGGCCCAGCACTGCCTCAAGGTACTGAAGGGGAACTTTAGGGCTCCACAGAAATTGTAGGAACCAGAAACACTATTCCCAAGAAGGGAGAGTGAAGGTGACAATAGTAACTAGAACATTGTGTTGTTAGCCAAAATGTAATCATTGCTCAGATTCTGAACCACATACGCTTTTTAAATTTTCAGAGTAAAATATATGTACCATTAACTTAAGAGAGTGAATTAAGATTTAAGATTTAAGAGAGTGAAATTTTCCTTCTAAGAACAACTACTGCACTATTCTCCTTCAGATGAAAGTGTTCAGGAGGACAAGCACCACCACCATTCAGTGTGAAGTTCCATGGCAGATACTAGGGACACAGTGATGAACAGAACAGGCTATCCTCCCTGATCTCCCTGTTCTCATCCTGACTCATCTTGCAGTTATAGATGTACTTAGGTACTTCTCGTAGTTGAAGTAAAACAAAACCATGCAAAACAATACATTGTGATCCTACAATCCCCTTGGACTATGAACTCCTGTCCTTTGTTAGCTAACTATAAATAACTACTTTCCTGCCATGATCTCAATTTACCTCTAAATTAGTTGTTCTAATGAAAATGTAGAATGATTTTCCAATTGCCAAGTCCTATGTTCTACTCTCAGTTTTCCTTTAATTTGCCTCTTTGAAGTGGTAGGCATTTTTGACTATGGTCTTCTTTTTAAAACTCTCAATTCCTTTGGGTTTTTTGACTTCACCTTTTTATGTTTTTTTTGTTTTTTGACTTCTTTTCTACAGTCTTTACTTTTTGTTCTTCTTTGCACCTTACATAATATCGTCAAGTGACTTGATCTCTATTACACACACATGGCTATACTAATGTTCTCAGTTCTACATATCTCTCCAGAGATCTCTTATTTGCTATTTTTTCCAACTGGACATGCACAACTGGAAGTTTAGTTAACATCTGAAGGCTTAGAATGTGACTGAATTTTTTTTTTTTTTTTTGGTACCGGGGATCAAACTCAGGACCTTGTGCTTGCGAGGCAGGCATGGCACCACTGAGCTAAATCCCCAGCCTGTGACTGAATTATTAAATGAATGCATTTTCTCACTCTTACTCTTACTCTCAACCTCTTAATACCTGTTTTTGGTAATAATTGCCTAAAATGGAACATGAGAATCAGATTTAATTTTAACTCAAGATATGCATTCAGTCAGTGATCAAATCTAACAGCAGTAGTCTTTTAGTATAAAAGTTTTGATGTTGTACTAGCTATGGATTAGCTTTATTTAAATCTCGTCTATATTTACTGGGTCTGTGTCTTTCTTTGTGTGTGCTGTTGGGTAGTGAACCCAGGGACTTCACACTGAGCTACATACCAAGCCATTTATTTATTTATTTGTTTGTTTATTTATTAAATTTTGACAGTGCCTCACTAAGTTGCTAAGTTGCCCAGGCTGGGTTCAAATTTGTGATCCTTCTGTCTCAGCCTGCTAGGCTGCTGGCTGGGTCTGTATCTTTTGCAAGTTACCTAACCTCTCTTTGCCAGTCCAGTCTTATCTCTAACATGGGGATGATATAATACAGAAAATATCACACAAAGGTAGATGCTAGTTTGATTAGCTTAAGGAGAAGAAGTTAACAGGATGATGGAGAGAATCACTAGCTTTTGCTCTATGTGTACTTTTTTATATGTACCTGAAAATACAACAAATGCTTTATTTTATAATTTAAGCAATGAAGAAAAATTAAAAACAAAAAATTTAACTGAAAGGCTCCCTTAAATTCAAAACAGTCATTATTAATAATCTTAAAACTGTTATGGGTGATGATTATCAAAGAATCATGATTTCCTAATTTCCTAATGATCACTAATACTCATTATCATTAATAAGTGCTTTCTAAACCCCTCTTTGGTACTTATTGCTCCTATATCCTTAATTTTAGCTCAGAAACAGTTTAACAGTGGAGAAATATTTGAGGTCTATCTGAGGCATATTGCTAGCTAAATTGGTGAGAAATAAAATTCTACTAATTTTGGCTTCAAAGAATTCTCTGAAATACTACAATTTGCAGAAATTCTTAGAAGGGAAGAGTGTTTCTTAAACTTCTAATCATTTTGGATTTTGTTCTTAAAGGTATGTATTCTTGAATTTGCCCAGCAAATATAATATAACTGTGAATATTGGCAAACATGAAGATAGCAACATATATAGGGAAAGAGAAGCAGAAATATTACTGGCAATTATAACAGCTCAGCTGAATAAAAGAACTAATACAATGTCTCATAGTGGATTTTTTTCTGCCACTAATATATATCCATTAAAATCGAGCTTTCTTCTGCTGTGACCCTTTTTATAGCTTTATTACAGAAAGTGTTATCCTATATTAACCACTTACTACATAAATATAGGAAAACTACCTGTCACTTATCGGTTTATCCATTGTCATCTCAAATAGGGCAGAGTGGTCTGATTTCAAAGTGACAGCTGGTGGTGTCTCTTCCTGATACATGCTAATCCAGTTTTTATTATGGAAAAACTGCCTGTGCTTTCAGACAGCGAAAGGGAGTTACTAAATGTAATCACTAAGGAGGAACCTTGGGATAGCAAACATAAAAGACTAAAATGAACAGTTTTCTCATTACAGAATGGTTTCCTGATTAAATACAGATTAAGGGCAGGGAAAAATCATTTAGAGATCTAAATAGCCTTCTCCATTGTGTATATACACACAAAATGGCAGATACACTGAGCTTTAAGTGGATATATGTATAGCAGCTATACACACATAGACATAGTTTTGGACACAGTCATAGCATTTGTTCTCTCTTAATATGGTCATAAAATATTTTAAGAGCACATAGATCAACCCCTATTTTCAGGCTTAATTTTTTGATAGAGGCATAAAAGAAGCAATTGTCATTTAAACCAAGTTTGACTTTTAGCTAGATCACTGCTATGCTTTTACTGTATCACTCTAGTGTAGACTGACATGTACCAGAGAAATGGAGGTCTACGTATTCTCTTTGCTCACAGAGGAAATGAAGAGCTAAAAAAATGCTATGAAAAAGGACTTGGTGGTTAGTGCCTTATAATGGCATGAGAGTCCGCAGGAATAAAGAGCAGTTAGTGTGTATGGAGGCGTACTTTCTCCATACTCATTATGGAATGTTTATGTCACTTGGACCACATAATAAACAGCTCTCTTGAATTTTAACTCCTAGCTGTCACTTGAAAAGGCCACCTAAGTATTTCATTATGTCGTAATTAATAATATACTTCAATAAAAATAATTTACTTCATAATTTATTAGCATGTTGAATATCTTGCCCAATACTTACTGCTAAAATAAAGCAAACACCCTATATGGGAGAGGGCAGGGAGACTGTTTAATTGACAGAGGAGATGTGATTCCTCCTCCCTCAGTCTTTTCAGTGGTGGCCTCAATTATTTTGGACCTCAAATTGCAAGTACAAATAACTGTGCTTGTGTTAGGTAGTTATGCCAACAGATGACCAGTTGCCAGCCCAATTAGCCATATGACCCCATTTTCAAAGTCTAAGTGCTGACAGTTTCTATACCCTTAGTATAATTTGTGCCCACACACAATTCTGGGTGTTGAGCTTCTTGGCACAAATAAACCAAGTCAAAGGTTTAGTGGAAACCTCTTTTGAAAACTAGATGTCAGTGTTAAAACACTCTTTCTAGCCCAGTCTGTGAACTCAGAATCTGAGATGTTCATGTATAGAAATGAAAAGTAATTTGAGAAGACAAATCTGACGATACCCCTACTTGTAGAAGGTAAAGGATCATAACTGAAAATTGAAGCAAGTCACAGTCAGTCAAATGCCAGACAATGGACTCCATAAATGGGCATTTCTTTTATATATTTAGATTTTTTTTTACCATCTATAACCTAAAGAGAGTCTGCAGAGGGCACTATAGCAATGCTATGATCAAAATCATCAGATGCTTTTGCCACTTTGATCTGACTATATGAGTAGGGTTGATCTGGTCATTGGCATATTGAGAGGTTATGACATCATTTATGAAATGAACTATTTCATCTTTAATTTTTTTCTGGAATTAGTGGTGATGTGCATTTGTTTTTTGTTTGAATTCTTAATATAATTAATAGAATTCTTCAATGGCAATGTCAGAAATGGAGGAAAAGAGAACATATATAATATGGGTAAATTTATTTATGTTCCACATTGAGTTATGAAATAGACTCAAAGAAAAGATAATGTTTCCATTTCAAGCATTTTGATACTGTGATCATGGCAATAATATATGAGATAATAAAATAATGAGATTTTTTCCTTCAAAATTCCTCACATTTCATCTAGAGTTTGTATTTTTAGAATAATCAAATTAACTCACAGAATCGAAAAATATGTAAGAGTCAAATTTATAATTTTAAATAAAAAAGAGAAAAATCAATGACAAAATGACAGAATTTCTGAAGTAGAAAGTTAAAAGATAAAAATAATGATTTACAGAAAAAAAGTAACTCATTTTATTTGGGTAAACTTGGTTGGACCTCATTGGGGCATCATGCACATGATGGACATAGGATTAGAGGCCTGCTTTCTAGTTTCCAGGACAAAATATTCAATGACTTAATTGAACCTCAATTTCCCCATTGGTAAAATAAGTCTTATAATGCAAATTTTTTTCTTCGTAGTGTGAATGAGTTAATAAAAATGATACAGTTTGAACCTTGCCAATCATTTATTTCAGCATTTTTCCTATTGATTTATTAATATGCTCTTGGATTTAAGCCTGTAGAAGCAGGAAAGGGTCATGCAATCCAAACACTAACTTATTAACTTCTAGAATTTATGCTAAAAAACTTATTTTTAACACCGCATAAAAATCTATGTACATTTCTACTTCATGTCTTGTCATCACTTTAAACTCAGATGTAGTCTGTTCTTAATTTTCCTGTCATTGTTAATAACCACGATTTTGTCAAGTCAAACTTCAGAATCCTGTGGACTTTGTTTTTGGTCTCCCAATATCCATTTAAAAATTTATATTGATACACATTTCAAAATGTCATTAATATACATCTTTTCTTTTCCAAGTCTACACTTAATACTGTAGCTTATGATTATAGTAATATTACCTTTATAAAGCACTTTTTCTCCTTGATTATTAATAAACTACATGTCCCTTGCAAAACATAAAATTACCCAGGAAAAAATGTTTCATTACCCAGACTATACTACTCTTCATGTATTTGTATAGATTTGTTTTTTCCATGTATATTTTTACATTATTAGCATTATATTGCTTAGGCAATATTATCATTTTTAATCTTTCAGAAAATATTTACCTATACAAATTAGTTATAAACATTTAATTTAATAAGTACATTTATAGATAAATGTTAAAGGAGGAAAGGATTATTTTAGCTTAGAATGAATGTGTAGAGGTTTCAGTCCATAGTTGGCTGACTGAAAGGTAGGCAGTTCATGGTGTGTCATGCAGGAAGCTGCAAGTGGAGCTTCTCTTTTCCCTTTATTCCATTCAGGCTACAAGCCTATTTGTTGGTGCCACCAACACCCAGAGAGGGGTTTTCCATTATTCACACCCAGAACTATGTTAAACCAATTGGCAGACTAATTTCGTTATCACAGTGCCTTAATCCATATTCACACTCCCTGAATAGAGCCACCTTCAAAAAGCCTCACTTATGAGTGCATGAGGCTTTAGGGTGACACCTAGATTCAAGTCATAGTAGTGAATTTTAATCACTTCTATGAGGAAAACTTGCATGTGGTCAAACTGACACAAGGTGTGTTGCACAAATTAACTTTCCCTTAAATCTGTCTCCCGGCCACCCTCCATCCCTCCCAGAAGCAATCACTCTGTCAGCTTCTTTTTTATTCTTCTGGAGATAATCACTATATGTAAACAGATAAAATGTTACTATATTTACTACTATATGCATCAACATAGTTTTTAAAAATTTCTACTTTAGAAATGTGTACATACACACAACTATTAAAAAATAGTAGTTTATAACACTATACTGTTAATTGCCTTAAAAAGAATACTTTAACAACAAATTTTGTTAAGTTAAATTAAATTCCAAAATTTTCTTACTTTATCTCTATTTTAATATATTATATCAGAAATAACAAAATGTCTCCATCAGGCTCCTCCAGTTTAAAAACAATTCAATCTTCTAATGAACCATTAGCTACATTTAGGGCTACCACATGTGTTGAGAAAATATAAAAAGTAGTGATTTTTATAGAAGGTACTGTAATTGATTTTTTATTTGACAGAGCAAACCAATGAACTGTGTGATGCCTCACCAAGAAATATTTAAAATGTTTTTTCAATTTTTGCCATTCTCACTAGTGTGCTCTTTAATGATAATGTTGCATCTGGTGGGTCTGGGGTCACCAGCCCAACCTCGAACTTTTCTGGACTTGTCTCTGCAATGTAGAAAGAGGAAGAGGAATCAGAAGTCACAGTGCAGAGTGAAAGTAGATTTGTTGCCGAAGTGCTACAAAGCCACTCCGAGGAGTGGGGGCTCCAGAGGTGTGTGCCGGCTGGGTACAAGACAGCAGTCCTATCTTTCTGAGTTAGGGGCCATCTCCACCCACCCAGAGAGTCTTCATTAAATTGGTTAATGGGGTCCTGGTTAAGGGTACAAGGTCATCAGGGTAATTACAGCACACAGTTTAGGAACATTTCAGTCAGTTCAAACCACAAAGGGTGAGTGGAGCAGTTTGTGAGCTGGCCCAAGGTTATTGCATCAGAAGTAAAACTACAGTTTCCATAGTCACAGAGGTCACTTTTCCCCTCCCCTCTAAAAGGGCCCATGTCCTCACTCTAACCCTACCTAAGGGTCCTATCTTTCCCTGCAATAACATAGTTATTCAAATGTGAAAACTTTCACAAATATTTTTCTACACATTCACTTGGTTGCTGAAAGTGGTGATTTAAAATCTCCCACTATGAATGTATGATTCAAATTCTTATAATAGTTTTTTTTTCATAACTTGAGGCTGTTTTTTAGGCTCAAATGGGTGTATCATTGTCTTCCTAATGAATTGTTCTTTCTGTATAATCTGACGATCTCTTTTATTTTCTCTAAGTCATTTTTTCCTTAAAGCCTAATTAGCCTGATATTAATATTTTCATGCTATCTGATTTAGGTTGTTTGGTTTTAACTGTGTCTTGCAAAAAACATTTGAATAGACTTTTATAATTAATCCTTGGAAACTGTTTTAAAGGAAAGTTTCCACTTTTCATATTTATTAGGATTACTAATACATGAGGGTTGTGGTTCTATCATTTTAGTTTGTGAGTTTTATTTATAATTTTCTTTCTCATTTATTTTCACCCTACTGTGTTTTATTGCATTTATTAATTTTCTTTGCTGTCTTATCCATTAGATTTTTCTTTTTGCTGTTTTAGAAGTTATTCTCTACTTTCCGTGCTCCCCCATCCTTTCTAATGGTTTCTCTTGAATTTTTAGATTTTATACTTTACCTACATAAACACCTGGATATGTCTCTTCTCTGAACACCATGTAAAAATCAGTGTACTTTAACTAGAAATTGTCCCTTACATTTTAATTTTCATGATACTATTATCTCATATTTTAGCTTAATCTTATTTTAATTCCATCAACTGCTATTTATCCTTATAAATGTTTTATTAACTAAATATTTGTTGGATGCATGAATGCAAATATAATTTTAAATTTGTACTGCGTTCATTATAGGCTTATAATTTTTATTTTCTCTTATAGGTTTTAAAAATTTCCTATCTAGAGGTCTGAACATCTATAAGATCTTAGTCTTTCCTTAGATTGTAGATTATTTTTTCAATAAAGCTTTATGAAGATTAAACTGGATTCATTAATTTATATGTCTTAAATCTTAGAGAAGTTTCACTGAGGAGCCTGCAGTACTGACTTGTAACAGTATCACTCCCTTTCTACTAAATTGTAAGAGGTTACATATTAGCCAACATTTCTATGTATGCAGGTATTTTCAGTTGGAGAGAATCCACATAGGAATCTACATAATAGGAAATTTTGCTAGAACCTAAATTGGTATCTATGTTTTACTTTTAATTTTACTCTTTAGTTTCAGTAAACATTGTATTTCAGGATCTTTCTCACAAAACCACAAGTTCTTTGTAAATCTCATTTTCCTTGTTTTTCAATATTCTTTGTTGTAGAACAGAAATATCTGAGTTTGATCTTGGCTCTGCCTCTTTTGTAGCATTAATATTTTGAATGAGGTATTAATATATCTGGGCTATTTTCTTCATCCATAAAGTGGGGAAACTAGGATTATTATGAAAACAAATGGGTTAATAGTTGTGGAGCATTTAGAGATATATCAAGTGTCCTTCCAATGCCTGAGAATGTTAGCTATTTTTATTATCATCACCATAATTTACTGCCACAAGCACTGTTGTCACTATCATTATCAACATTGTCACATTATATTGTCAATCCCTCTGGAAGAAATTATCTCTAAATTTAGTAATATAAGTAGTGCTTTGATATATGTGCCTTTTTACTATCTTTACTTTTCTTAGAACACATGTTAAAAGTGAAACTTCATAAATTATGGTAATTTTAAAGAACATTTTGATACAGGTTTTCAAATGCTTAATGTTACATTAAATGTGTTCTCTTCTGCATTTCATTATTTTACAATACATCTGGTGGTGGTGTCTTGTTCGGTCTCCTCTTCCTTCCTGAATCCACTTTTTGATGGGTACAATGTTTAGAGCTGCTCATATGCCCATGGTTCTCTCCATCTCTACTTGAGGGCTTGCTCTAGCATCTCAGGGCTTGATTGAACATAGAGCAATCTGAAAATGCTGGAGGAAAACACCCTCAGGAGTCACCTTCAATCAGTAAGGAACGGGACTGGATGGATAAGTCCTGCAATGAAGGGTAGCTCAAGCATTCATGGGGATGATCAGGAGATGTGCTCAGAGTTTCTCACAGGCTGTCCTAGCATGTTGACTTTTGGCTGCCCATGGTGATCCTCTACTCATTAATGTATCTCTCATGTTTTTTTTCCCTTCCCCATTCTACTACTTTGTGTCACTTCTTGTGATTTATACTGTAAACTACAAATTCTGCATCTCAATATTTACATTTGGAGAAGCTCAGACTAAGTCAATATCCTACAACAATTAACAATTTCATCTTTTAAAATTCCTTATTAACTAGCTCAACAATTGTCCTTGATAAAAAGCACACTTTGATTTTTCAATATCTGACTTTCTAAATTCTGCTCCATTTTCCCCTACAGAATCATTTTCTTTACTAAATTTCTTACTCATTATTTATAATATGTGAACAGGCTTAGTGTCCTTTATGCTATGTATTGTATGTGGTGCAATAGGTAAAGAATATGGATAACTGATCCTTTTACATAAGAGGAGCCTGAGACTTGAAGAGTTTATATAATTCTTTTATTCAAACAATATTAAGTGGTTAAGTTGAGACTTAAACATAAATCTTTCTAGCTAGAAATATTATGGTCTTAACCATTACAGCATACTACTTTTTTCACTTTTAGACTGTGTCCCAGACTTTAGATATATGGAAGTGCATAAATCATTATCTTCTGTGCATAAATCATTAGCCCTCCTACATTTGAACCTTTATATCTATCTTCATTTATCTGTCATCCTTATTATCTGTCTTCACCATCATCTTGATCATCATCAGTCTATCTACATTATTAAGAAAAATCCATGAATTTACCATGTAACATGGAATTTAACAAAAACTCTTATCTCTAAGCTCACCTTCATTCTTTCATCCAGAATCTGACATTTATAATTATTTTCCTTTTTATGTATTCTTTTTACATTTGTGTAGTACTAATGTATGTGTATTTGTTATATTTTTAATTTTGGCCAAAGGATATTTTGGTGAATGTAATTATTTACTAAATGTTCAGATAAATTCAACTGTATTGCTGCATGCCACTTTAAAAGCATGTTGATGGGTGTATAATATTTCAGTATGAGAATATATAAGGTTATATATCTTTTCTCAACATTTGGATTTCTTCCAAATTTTTATTACTATGAAAAATTATTCTATAAATATTCTTATACATGCATTAATGACAATTTTGAATTTTATTTGAAACTTTACCCTATAGCATAAGCATTTATGCTGTTATAAAATAAAATTTAAAATTATTATTTTTATAATTAACCTGCTACTCAATAGTATATTGATGAGATGTGGTATATTTCACTTAATTTGCTCATTTGCAAAAATTTGCTCATTATGGTAATTGTAGATATTCCCCATTTTTTTTCTATTGTAGTGAACATCTTTGTACCTTTGTATCTTTGTAAATTTTTTCATGTATATTAAAGCCCTTTTATGATCCATATAAATTATCAGTGTTGTAGCTTGTATTTAGATGTTCCCCCCAAAGCCTCATGCAGTCATAGGTCAGGCTTTATGGAGGTGACTGGATCTAGGGTGTGTGATAGTGGGATTAACGGTGTATGATAACTAAATTGGTTTAGCATAGATCTGGGTGTGGATAGTGGAAGCCCCATCTGGGTATGGCTAGCACCATCCAAAAGGCTTGTAGCCTGGATGGAATAAAAGGGAAAGCAGGGCTTGTTGCTGCTTGCCCCCGCTTGCTGTTGTTCCCTGATTTTACCTACCACACCATGAACTCTTTCCCCTTTGCAAGGCCTCTCTGCTATGCCACCCTGGCTTAGAGCCAGCTGACTATGGACTGAAACTTTTACAAACTGTGAGCTGAAATAAACCTTTCCTCCTTCATTTAACTTTGGGTATTGGGTATTTTGTCTCAGCAATGAGAAAAGTAACTAAGACAATCAGTAAATAGATGAAAACTACAAATAATGCAAATATTCTAAGATTATACTCTATGAATATGTTGTATAAATTATAGTCTAACTGCACAATTAGAAAATGCTTTTGTCTACTGTTATAATAATAGAGACTACGCTATTGGTACCACAATGACACTTAATACAAGCACTTACAATTGTATACTTTTAATAAGTTGGAAGTGAATTAACTTCTGAGGTCAAAGAGATCTTATTGACACAATATTTGATAGAAGTCAGTTTCAAAATTTGAGTTTCCTCATGTGAAAATATATAATTTGGCAGTTGGAAATAGTTCAAAGTTCTCTAGAGTAGAACTGATTTATGTGTTTATTTAACCTGAAATCTGGGTATGTATGTTTTAAAAAGGAGATACAATGAATTGAATTCACAGTCAAATATAGTGAGATGCATAGGGCTAAGAATAATTCTGTTTTCACTACATTTGAGAGCTGCAGCTAGCTCACCCTGCTCTCAGCAACACCTTCTTACTATTTACAAGTCTATCAGTAAGAATTAACAAGACATTCTACTTCTTCCACACCTCTATAGATATATAGAGCCCTATAGCTATTGCCTGTTAGGTCAACAGTTGACAAGAACCATTCCATCATTTTTAGACTATTTTAATGACATAGTACATAACATAAAAATTACATTTATCATAGCTTTTCTTAGAGTTAACATCTCTGACCCAATTGCCACTATTTAGAAGCTGGGGAGATGTATATTTCCCAAGCTTTATTAAAATCTTGTAGACATGATAAGAAAAAGGAGAGAATGGAGATGGTTAGAGCAAAACTATAGATCTATTTTATAAAATTCTCCTACAGGTAGGCTTGCATTAATTCTGGATTATTTCATGCTTCTATACTGATCAAAGCCTATAAGTGATTAAAAACCTGGGTACATTTTTCTCACACATTTTTCTCTTATTTAAAAGAATTAGGCTTTGAAATGTCTAGAAAGTATTTCCAGTTGATAGCTATCTATTTAATATCATGTGAAATATGGATGATAAATTGAAAAGTGTAAAAATTAGTGATATACATAATAAAATTAACATAGATTGTATTGATTGTACTGATGCCATACAAAGATTCTTATAAATCTGAAAATTGTCTACTAATGAGCAGTTGAAAATCTGTCACTATACAATAAGGCAGATAACTGCATAAAATAACCATTGCAGCGGTGTGTATATTGCAACCATCTTTTATTTTATTAAAATATTGATGTAAGAAGTAATTCAAATTTCTGTAAAAATAATTTTGAAGTCACATTATATTTTAGCATTTTCTAGTGTGAAAAAACTAGGTAGAAAATAAGAGTTCCACAGTAATAACACTCAATAGTTTGTGTAAATTACTTGGAATAAGATAGTTATTGGTAATAATTTTAAATCCTGTAATTTGTCTTTAGCAGAAGAGGTCTCTGTGTGATTTACAGTTGTACTGTGAAGAAGTGAACCCTAGTAGTCCGCTCTACAAAAATACAAAGGAAAACTATTAAAATAAATAAAATTAGCAAAAATGTGTCAGGGAATCACAGGGATATAATCTAAAGTTAAGAATTTTTCAAATCCTAAAGCAGTTTTTGGAAATGTGAATTTAAAGTTATAAGCAGCTTTATACAATCTGTGTCTAGGATTCATGGAAAAGCTATTTAATTGATGTCAAAGTAAACATATTCTAAGTAGTGTGAAGCAAATTTGAAATATTTTAAAGGAGTTTCAATATGAAAATAACAGAAAGAGAAGTTAAGATAGGGAAGCCCTTCATTGTTCAACCGCGCATATGTACACATGTTCTTACTGTTGTGGAGAGAAGTTATGCCATTTCAACTATTCAATAATATTCTCATTCGGTGGATTTAACTCAGACCTCAATATTATTTGAGCATAATTTTTGTAGTATAATACAAAATGATTTTAGCTTAGATTTTGGTAGAAAATAGCCAGGACCATTTGGCTGCTACTTTTCTTGGAAGAGAAAAAAAATAAAAGCTTTATCTTAATTAAAGTTTAATTAAGGATCACGTTTGGCAGTACTTTTCACACCGATCTACACCAGCAGATTTTCTAGGGCTTAACTTTATCGTGCAGAAAATCCTCTTTTATTACTCCCAACCTGTTGTAAAAGCTGTTGGCACAGAGCGGTGGTTGCTTCATTCAGACTCCTTGTTTGCCACTGGAAATATCCCAAGTCTCTAGAGATAGCACCACAGTAGTTCAATTTAATATCTGTCCTATCACTACAAGACTCTGGCTCATTATTAATGATACTATTCATTAATTTCTTGTTGGGCTGATGTTGTTATTTATTAAAATATTAAAGAATGCCCCTGGGACACATGCATAATGAGGGACACCTCAGTTTCATGAGCTGAAGGAATGAATGAACACACCACAGATTTACCCACCCTGGGCAGCACCATTCCTCCCTCATTAGTCCTGCTACATCTCCGAGTGACACTGTAAATTCATTTTGTGCTCTGTCCAATCAGAGCTTAATACAAATGCAGGGTCCCCCCCCTTTTTTTTTAATGAGCCATTCCTATGCAAAATGAATTGACTACTGTCTAACGCATCTAATCTGCCTGTATTTTGGGGAAGAACTAAATTGCTTGTATTTATACAGGAAATAAATAAAAGTTGACATATTTTTTCTTTTTCAGTCTTGCATTTGGAAAATTTCAACATAATAAATTCTTCACCTTAAGAACCTGCCATCTTAGTTAACTAAATCCCAGCATGACATTTAAACATGTGATCGTCGTATTTAAAAAAGCCTAAACAAGCAGTTTGTACATGGCAGTGGTCATTTGATGTGTGTTTGCACATGCATTCAGGTGCAGCCTCCAGAAATTCTAAGGATGCATGATGTATTTGCTCACCCTTTTAATACATGGGTATTTAAAGACATCTTTTGAGTGTGCTCAAATGTATATGGCAGTATAAAAGAGGAAATATGTGGGGGATATATCCATCTCCAATCATCTGAGAAATAAATAATGTTGAAATACTTTTATTAGAAAAGAATAACCTGATTTTGATTATCTTGATTGTCACTGAATTTACAGAATGAAATCTGCATAACAATTGAGTAGCATCTGAAAGCAAAGTTTTAATTTGTTCTATATGGTTGTTATTTTTCTCTCTTGTGCAAATAATTACTTTAGTGAGAAATACCACACTGTTTTCAAGGGATTAACTGGGCATAATTGCAGCCTGTTTTGATCTCACTTTTAATAATGGACTCTTTCAATCTATATCTGGTGGAGCAGCTTTGTAGGGATAGTTTAAAAGCTTTCATAGATGCCTATGTGCCTTTATATCATGAATTCATACCTATTTGTTTCTGATCCCCCCTCCCCCAAAAAGGCATTATATTTATCTGGGGACATGAAAGATGTATATAACAAAGCTTAACCCATCTTTACTTAAAACAATGAATTATAGTTATTTAAATCTTTTACTATCATTTATATTTAATATAAATCTTTTCTAGAATGTATTCTATCTAAAGTGGAGTTTATAGCATATTGTATTTTGAAATATTAGCTCATATAAAATAATTTTTCCTAACCACTGCATAGGTATTAAAAAATCCTTTGCAAAACTAAACTACACTAGATAGCCTGCAAAATCTCCAATTTGATTCAATTTCCAATTTTTGAGCTATTAATGTACTAATTTTAATACTGTGGTGTATTTATTTCTCAATACTGATTTTAAAACTGCTGGCTTTTAAGCCATAATTTTTGCAAGTCTTAATTAAGATACCAAATATTTGTATTCAAGAAGGGCATGGAAATACAGTATATTTTCTTCAAAGTAAATGAAAACACAGTGACTAAATGATGTGTTAGATTCCCAACACAGCATTTAAAATATGATGCAATGAAACATTGATGCTAAAAAAGAATGATTAAAATTTTTCCTTATAAGTTTTCTTTACAGCAGGGAAGATGAAGTTTGAGAGGAGTCATGACTAAAGTTTGGGGAAATTAAGAGGGTGCAAAAAAGAAATAATCATTTTCACTTTTTAAAAACAATTTCTACAAACTAAAACAGGGTTCCAGTGGAAAAATATTTTATGATAAATCAAACATTTCCTTCCACAATTACTCTTAGGAAGTGGGTTGTATTCTTTTTAAAAATAAATGCCTTGCTACTTTGATACTTGTCTGAAGCCCTTCGAGTAGAAAGTAAAAAAAAAAAGATACTCAGGTAATAGTAAAATTTTCAGTAAATAATTTGGTGTTAAGGTGTAGGGAAAAACACAAAGTGGTAGAGAACTTGGCTTTATTTCTTTGGAGAAGGAACTTGTGGGAAAATATTATAGAAAGAGGGGCAGCAGTTGGCCATGTCACATACCTTTCCTTCCAAGGTCAGTAAAACCTACTACGTCACCGAATGTTTAATGTGAGGGAAAGTAGGGGTGGAAATCAATGAAAATCTTATCTCCAGCCCAAAGTGCAGGGGTTTATACACCAAAGTAGAGAGAAACCATGGAACTGGGGATTGGACACAAAGGAGCAAATCTTCTATAGATAGAAATGCTCCAGCCAAAAGCAAGATGACACACAAATTTCCACGTGTAGAAGTAAAAAGATCCATTCTCATGATAGCTTTTAGTCTAACAAGCATTCTTATTTACAGACAGTGAAAAGTATGTGTGCTATGTGTAATTGGCAACCCAATTCTGGGATTTATTTATTTAAGCAGGTAGGACTAACATCATAAGATGTAGTTAGATATTATGACAAAAATTTCCTTGACATCACAGACTAATATTTTGCATATACTTACCAGTGTATATTTTAGATTCTTATGTCACTTTGATTACTTTCTTTTTAAAATTGGTATATTTTAGATATATGTAATGATAACATTCATCATAGGGAATTTGTACCTGTACATGATATTCTTGCTTCTTTATTTCCCCCATTCCTTTCAAGACTTCTTCCCCTCCTTATTTACAAAAGCTTTGTTTCCATTTTTCCTTCTATTCTCTTTTTCTTGTCCTTTCCTCCCTTTCCTTCTTTACCTCCTTTGTTGTTTCCCTTCTCATTTGAACATTTTCTTGAGACATTTCTAGCTAAATGGATTAACCTTGAGACCATATTCTTAAGTGAAATAAATTGAACACATGTTTAAATACTACATTGTTTCTCTGGTTTGAGAAACCAAAGGTGTAAATAAGGACCAAAAAGTGCAATAGATATTGGGAAATGGGAAAAAAATGTTCACTTTGATTACTTTCTATGAGAAAATATTCATCTTTTGCACCATATATTTAAAATATTAAAAGTTTAAATAAAATAAAGACAAAATTCTTCATGGGATATGAAGAAAAACAGAATGATTATCTGTAATTATCTCAATATTCAGGTTTAAGTATCAACTTATTAGTATGTCTGAAGTTAAATAAGTCATGTCTTAGATTTAAAAATATAAAATATCATGAGATTTCTTTTGCTATGAAGGATAAAGAAGAATTAAAGAGCACGAGTAGAAGGTTCTGTTTTTGAAGCCAGCTAGTGTTTTTAATAATTTTCATAGAATCAGTTTAAACATCTCAAATTATAAATATAGTGCAAAGTAAGCATTGCACATGCAGTTATTAAACATTATTTCAGTATTTTATAAAGAGGACAGATCAAATTGTCAACTTGCTCTTCATTGCCTTTTTTTCTTTTTTTGTACCGGGGATCGAACTTGGGTCCTTGAACTTTCAAGGCAGGCAGCAGAACCACTGAGCTAAATCCCCGGCCCTTGGCTTTTATAATATCTATAAATATTTAATTAATTTATTTATTTAGGTACCGGGGATAGAACTCAGGTCCTTGCACTTGCGCAGCAGGCGGCGCAACCACTGAGCTAAATCCCCGACCCTATAAATATTTTTAGCAACTGTAATGGTGAATTGACTAATTGTCAACTTGAATGGGAACGCCCAGCTGAATTGAGTCCAGTCTGCATGGTTCTGGGCATGGAAGACCGATTTAAGGAGGATTGTTGGAAAGGTATAAAAAGAGAACAGGAGGGAAGGATTTCAGCTGATCTTCCTTGGAAAAGCTTCTTCTGGCTGCTTTTATTCAGAGAGGTTTCAGTTGTTCTCTTGTGCTGAGCTCCTGTCTTTGCTTTTGCCAAGATGGCTGCTGTTCTCTTTGTAGGAGCTCTGGTCTTCACCTTTGCCTTGGCCGTAGTCTCCAGGCGTTTGGCGCAGACTATCAGCCACCGGGCTGTCCTGCACCGACTCTTCGGTCTTCCACTGCAGATTCCTCCGCATCTTGACAGAAACTTGCACAGGTTATTCCTCTGGGCTCCAGGCTTTCGGCTGGATTCTTCAGATTTCTAGCACGCGGACAGACAGATCTGCACTCTTCTGCATTTGACTCTGTGGGGAGATATTATCAGCTAATCGTGTATATTTCTTTGTTCTGCATTAAGTCTGTTCCTCTTGTAAATGCTAACTACAAGATCAATTAACCTTTCTTATTAACTTTCAAGACTAAGTTAATATTTATATTATTCAAAATTATTCATGGGTAATAAAAACTAACCAAAATGAGTTTTTAGAAGCAATGTTTTTCTAAATTAATATTTGAGGTGCATATTTGATTGTTTTTATTTATGAGGGTAGATGAAGCTGAAGTAATGTTTTGTAAACTATGTGAAAATACTTAAATTTACATCTATAAATTTTAAGAATTTCTCTAGAATATAGTGTAAAACTATGTATTTGCAGTAGCCATTCAATTTATCATTTACTCTTCTCTATATTTTCTAACAAACATTTTAGGAGTCTCTGAGATAGGCTAGTGAAGGGAATATATCCCCTAATATATCCCCTAAGGAGATATATTCTAAGATTTCTGGTGGATACTTGAAACTGCAAACAATACAGAGCTCTACATATACTATCCTTTTCCCTATGTGTGTATGCTTATGATATAGCCTAATTTATAATTTAAGCAGTACAAGAGTACATCTTACACCAGAAAGAATGGGTATCAGTAATAAATCAAATAATAACAAATGTTGGAGGTGCTGAGGGGAAAAAGGAGCTCTTCTACATTGTTGGTGGGAAGTATATTAGTACAAATACAATGGAAATCAGTGTGGAAGTTCTTCAAAATCTAAAACTAGAAATTCCATTTTATCTAGCCATTCCACTGTTAGCTACCTTCCAAAAAGAGTTAAAGACATATTACAGTGATGCATGCATACTCATGTATAGGTAAGTCTTGGAACCAGTGTATATGCTATCAACAGATAAATGGATAAAGAAAATATGGTATTTGTCCACAATGGAGTACTATTCTGCCCTAAAGAAAGATAAACTTGAATCATTAGTATGGAAGTGGATGTACCTTGAGACCATAATGTTTTAGTGCAATAAATCAGACACACAAGCTTAAATACTGCATGATCTCTCTTATATGAGAAACCCAAACTATAAGTAAGGAACAAAATAAAAGATAATAAGAAGTAGGGAAATGAATCTTTTTTCAGATGGGAAAGCAATCAAGAGATGGAGGCAAGGTGGATAGAAGGGAGGGAAAGGGAATGAAATAAAGAACTGAGATGTGTTATGTACATGTACCTACTCCCCACAAGGAATGTAATCATTATGTAATGGAACATGTACTAATAAAGAATAAAAAGCCCCACTGTCTACTAATAATACAGAACAATTATAATAATATAATGTAATGAAAGTCCTTTGGATGTGCTCACTCTCTTTCTGTGTACATCTATTAATAATTTCAGACTATGATTGACCACAGCTAACTGAAACAGTGGGACATGAAACAGATGAACAGAGCTACTGTGTACACACACACACACACACGTGCACACATACACACACATACACTTATACATGTGTTTAAATAGTTTAAATTATTGAAATTATATTTTGATTACAAGTGAAACTAAGTCCACTTTTGTTAAGATGTAGAAAGTCACTGCAACTTGTATTTTAATAACTAGAGAAAAATCAGATAAATATATCATTTTGTTGAAAGATACAAGAAAGCTTTCATTATGAGAAATCTAAAGGAAATAAATTCTATAGAAGAGTCTTTTTTTATGGTAAAGGGGATCAGTAGCCACTGTTTTTTTTTGCTGTCTGTATATGTCACATTGAGGACAGTTGGCATGGGGGAGACAGAATATGAGGGTCCCCTTGACAGAAGTATAGTAAGAAGATGAAACCAGTGAAATTTTAACTGGCATGCAGGCCAATGTGACCAACTGGAACCTTAGAAGTCCTACCCTCACTGACAGTATCCTCTCTCCTCAGCATCCATTTCTTCTTAAGGAATTTGATGGGGTGAAAGTCTAAGGGTGGGGCTGAAAAGTCAGAGAAGAGACTCTTCCAGTGTCCTGACGGTTGGGACAGGGTACTTCTGGCAAAGGAGCCCAGCAACAAACCCAGGAATGTTCTTGTCCTTCAGACACCTTAACAGGAGATAAAATAATACTGAATAAAGTTGCAAACAGACTTCTATGCAGCTCAGTCCCCAAAGACATCAAGGCAGGCAGCCCTCACCCTACTTTCCTTATGAGAAAAAGCATGCCTGGTCTGGAGAAAATACATATTAAATTACCTGCGATTTAACCTACCAAAATACAAAATTTATGACTATTTATGTAGTCAAAATATGGAACAAAATTTTTTAAAACAGAACAAAAGTATGGAACAGGGAAATAAAAGAAAATGAGACCCCTATAATACTGAGAAAAATTAGGCAATGAAGCAGAAACCAAAGAGACAAATTAATCAGAAAGTGAGTAATTTGAAGTAACTGTCATAAATGTTCCACAAAATAAATAAAAAGATGAAAAATGGGGAAAGGTGGAAAAATTCAGTGAAGTATTGGAATCTTGACGAACTTGTGGACATCCCACAAATGAAGAATTCAGCATTTGAAATAAATTAATTGGGCAGCTTTACAATAACTGAATACAGCAGAAGAAATATGTGGTGAGCTGAAAAGAAAATATTTAGTCTGAGATACAGAAAGAAAAGGCAAGACTAGGAAACAACAGAAGAGAGTCCAAGAGACATAAGGAATAGCGCTACATCATCTCAGACATGTGGAATTGGACACCCAAAGGAGAAGAGAAACAGCAGGGCAGGGATGGTTTTGAAGAGATATGTACCAAGAATTTCTTCAAAATTAACAAAAGTTATGCAACCTATATATTCTAGAAACTTGACCAACCCCATCCATGGTAAATACAAAGAAATCCACACCTAGATATAACATGAAATTCTTGAAAATCAAAGTGTTTGTTTTTTTTGTTTTGTTTTGTTTTGGTACTGAGGAATGAACCCAGGTCATTTAGACTGAGCTACATCCTAGGCATTTTTATTTTTTATTTTCAGACAAGTTCTCTCTGAGTCACTAAGTTACCCAGCAGGCTGGGCTCAAACTCCTGATCTTTCTGCCTTGGCATCCCAGAGTGCTGGGATTAAGGGCATAAGCCAACACACCTGGGAAAGATCTTAAAAGAAGTCAGAAAAAAAAACAATACATTCAGGGAACAATTACAAATGAAGGCTGATTGCTAAATGCAAACTATGGAAATGAAATACTGGAAGTGAATTGAATGCTAGTTCTAAAATTTTAGGAGAAATAACTGTGAATTTAGAATTTTATAAACACTGAAAACATTACTGAAAATGGAGCTAAAATAAACACATATTATAAAAGATTAATACAGACAATTCATCAACAGAAGATACACACTATAGAGAATACTAAAGGTAAACTAGGATAAAGAAAATATCCTAAGGAAAAGCATGTGACTTCAGCAATAGGGAGAGTAAATATTTGTATAAATGCAATAGACATTTAAGAAAATTTTAAAAATAATGAACTCTTGAAAGCAACAAAAGAAGAATGCATTGTAGTATATATATCATATGTATATCATATAAAGAGAGAAGAAAAATAGCAGCAAACAACACAAAATGCAAGAAAAGTAAATTGAAGTATGCTATTGCCAGTTTCTTAAATTATTCACAAACTAATAAAATACTAATTTGATATAGACTTTAATGAGTTAAAGGAGCATATTGTAATCTCTAAAGTACCTCATTAAAATGCAAAAAGTTGAAACTAAAAAGGCAGTGGAGGATTTAAAATGGAATTTTGAAAAATAATCTTAGCTAATAAAAAAGAAGACAAGAAAGGGAAAATTAAATCCTTAAATAGAAGAGCAAAAAGAAAAAAAATTCTTAAACTTAATTTTACAAATTATAACACTACAAGTCATAAACATTTCCAAAATATAACATTAATATTTAATAAAAATTTCAATTAAAAATAGACAGGTATAAACGTATTTACATTAATTTTGAGATGAAAGAATGTCAAAACCTATATTTTACTATAATAATACTGGATAAAGTAGAATTTGAGTCAATGAGAATGACCAGATATAATGAAAAATATTTCAAAGTGGTAAATGGGTCAGCTCTGTAATGAGATCCAACAATCCTAAATGCAGAAACAGCTCATAACCAAACTCCAAAGTCTGTGAATGCAAAACAGGAGAGACAGAATATAAATAGTCAAATCCACAGTGTCAGTTGAAGATTTATTACACATTTCTTTCTGTAATTTTGAGAATAAGCAGAAAATCAATTACAGAAAAAATTACAGAATGTGTGAATAATATTAACCAAATCAAGCTCAAATTTATAGCCCACTATATTTAACCACTGCACAGTAGAGGAGCATATAGGGTTTTCTTCACAATGGGCCTCATACTGGACATAAGGTAGGTGGCAGAGCATATTGACAGGTGTGGACAGAGTGGCCCAAGTCCCCTCCATCTTGGGGGAAGAGGCAGTGGGAGGAGGGGTGCTCACTCTCCAGCCCTCTCCGGTGTCTGCGCGGGTCCCTCCCACTTACAAGGCACGAGATTGTTTTGGATAGTTTCACCACTGCCTTATCTTCAGTGCTTCCCCTCATGCAGAATCACTTGCAGACTCCGAAGAAACACTCTGTCTCTGTTCTGGGTGTTTGGAGCCTGCGCAGCCTCACCTTTCCTCTCAGTTTTTTCCTCGGAAGTTCATTCACATGTTTGAGGACAAAGCTGAGATTTTCCTTTCTTGGGAAGATTTCCTTATCATTCAAATTCATGATCCCCTCTTGTGTGCTTTCAAACACTTTGTGCTTACGTGCTTATGCTTAGCATAATTCTTATGATAAGACCTATTACTTTCATCTCTGACACTGAAGCATAAACAAATTGCCAAGTTGTGCCCTGTCTTAAGGATGGAAGTATGATGAGATTAGAAATTTTATGTTAAAAATTTTAGCTACAGTGCTTGCTATAATAAACATTTTTGAGTTAATAAAGAGACTAAGAATAAATAAAAGATCTGTTTCAAAATCTAGAGGCATTTGTACCAGAAATGATTGTTTATTCTACCTTTTTGGATAAGTTGCCGATCTCTTTAGCATCAAGAAATTTTCTTTGAAATAGTGAAGTGAAACTTTTTAAAACACGATATACAGACACATAATTCTCAAGATCATTTTCATTTGATGAGGAATGCTATCCTCTGGGTTTTTTTCATTTGATCAAATATTCATTGAGAGTTCAATATGTGCTAAGCATGGTATAGGTTGTGGGGAGACAGGATTAAAATTATCAGAAATCTTTATATTCTTAAAGATGTTATAATCTAATAATGAATATAACAAATGTACATCAGTAACCCTATACTATATTATATATACAGTGCTATAAAAATGTAAGTGCTCCCGAGGCATAAGTGAATTGCTATAATAATTTCTTTGCCCCCCTCCCCCATTAACTTTATTGGTACATTTTAGGTATACAATACAGTTACATTCATCATTGGGATCTTGTACCGTTATATGAGTCTCTTGGTTCTTATTTTTTTTCCCCTTCCCTTGCCCTCCCTTCAAACCCTCCACCCTTCCCTATTTGCAAAGATTTTGTTTCCATTTTTTCCCTTTTCTCATATTTTTTCTTTTCCCTTTTTTCCTTTCCCCTACCACTCCCACTTCCCCTGCTCCTTTAGATATTTTCTTCCTGTTACACAATATTAGTTATATATTTTTAAAATTACAATATTAGGATCTAGGAGACATTACCACAGATTTTACAGAATTTAAAAGGATATAGAAAGCATATTACAAAAATCTTTTTTGAAATAAATTTGACAACTTCTAAGAAGTAACTTAGAAGACAAATTAATGAAACTAACTCTGGAGGAAATATAAAATTTGAATAGCACCTATTAAAGAAAGTCTATTCCTAGCTTGAAAACCTACCTATATGACAACAGCAGGCTCATAAACATTTTAACTGATAAATTATATCAAATAATTAAAGCAGAAAAAAAGGAACACTTCTCCTCTCATTTTAGGAACTCGACATTGTGCTAATCCTAAAATTGGATAAAGATAATAGAAGAAAAAGTATGAACATAGATAGAAATTTGTTTAACAAAACAAACTATTAGTAGTCAGATCTGGCAGGATGTAGAAAGTGGTTTTGTTATAGGGATGGCAGTGTTGGTTCAGCATTGGAAGATCCACCCCCAAAAGTCACCATTCTAACAGAGGAAAGCAAAAAGCCATATGATCCTGTCACTAGTTGGAGAAAAAGTATTGGACCAAATTCTACAGCTGTTCATGGTAAAAGCTATCAGGAGACTAGAAGTAGAACAGAAACTTCTGAACAAATTAAAAACATGTACTCCATACTTCCAGTGAGAATGCCTTGTATGAATGGAGAAGATACAATGCTTTCTCCTTAAGGTGGGGAACAAGGGCAGATATGCTTACTCTTTATCTGTCCATTAAACTTTGAAACCTAGTCCCCACCAAAATAGTCTGGCAATAAAATGACACAACTAGGATAGGATTGGCACGGCAGAAGTGAAATCTTTATATGTAGATGAAATGATCATCTACAGAGAAAATACTAAGAAATCTCTAGGAGCCCCTAGAACTTGTACTTGAATTTAACAGGATTAGAAAACACAAGGTATATATAAAAATTCAGGTCTGTATATACTTGCTATAAATGAAGAACTGGATATTGAAAATTAAAAGTTATGTAGGAGTAAAAAGGACCCAGAAAAGCCAAAAACAAAAACAAAAAGAGTGTTGGAAGACCTTTAGTACCCAATTTTAAGGTTTCTTCTAAAGCTACAGTAATCAAGGCAGTGTTGGTGTAAGGAAAGACATATAGATCATTGGAATAAAACAGAGGATCTAGAAATAGAATCACACATATATGGTCCACTGAGTTTTGAAAGATTATTGAACATTAGTATTTTATAGAATATAAACTTCATTCAAGAGCCGAGGAAGAGATAGTCTTCAGCAAACAGCACTCAAACACCTGGTATCCATATATAAAAAAGTTAACCTCAACCCTTTTTTTCCATACATGAAAATAACTTGAAGGGATCTATGAACCTAAATAAGAAAGCCTGAAAGTATAAAACTTTAAGAAGAAATTATAAGGGAAAATATTTATGAATTCAGGGTAGGCAAGAACTACCTAGGATACAAAAAACAAGATGTATAAAAGAAAAAAATTGATAAATGAGATTCCATCAAAATTTAGAACTTTAAATGACATCATTAAAATGAAAAGTAGTCCTTAAACAGACCATATTTAAAATGCATATAACCTATGAGCAGAATACATAAAGAATTCTTAGAGCTCATTAATAGACAACCCAATTAAAATGTAGACATAAGAAGATGATAAATAGCCAGTATAGCACAAGGAATGGTGTCAACTCTAGAATCAGAAAAATACTAATCAGTACAATAATATGATTGAATTGTACACTCATTAGGGAGATGAAGTCAAAAGTTTTAAAAGCCTTGTCATGACATTTTCTTTTTGTTGGATTCTCCCCCTTTGTGTTTAATTTGTCACGCCCAATGGATTCTTTGTGCTGGGTTTCTTGGGGTTGTGATCCTAATTGTCTTTTCCTAGGGTATTGTCTAAAATTTTTTGGAGTGCTGGTTTGGTATTCATGAAGTTCCTGAGGTTCTCTTTATCATCAAAGTATCTTATTTCTCCATCCATTTTGAAAGATAGTTTTGCAGGGTACATTAATCTGGGTTGGAGGCTAAATTTTCCTTTAGGGCTTGAAATACATCACTCCAAACTCTTCTTGCCTTGAGGGTTTGCATTGAGAAGTCTGCTGTGATTCTGATGGGCTTTCCTTTGTATGTGATTTGTTTCTTTTCTCTCACTGCTTGTAGAATTTTATTCTTCTGTTGGATTTCTGGAATCCTAACTATTATATGCCTATGTGTAGATTTTTTTGATTAAGGCTAGCTGGAGTCCTATATGCCTCACTTATCTGTATGTCAAGTTCTTTTCCCCTGCTTGGGAAGTTTTCTGCCATCACTTCTGTGAACAGTTTTTTTATGTCATCTTCACTCTCTCCTCTTTCTTCATTGACTCCAGTCAGTCTTATGTTATTCTTCTTTGCATGGTCTAGCAGCTGCTGGATTGATTTCTTGTGTTCCCTTACAATTTTAAAGCAATTTTTCTTTTCCTCCTCACTAATTGCAATCTTATCTTCTATATGTGAAATTCTACCCTCACATTGGTTCATTCTGCTGCGCAGACTTTCGATGGAGTTTTTAATCTTTTGGAAATCTGTTTGTATCTGTTTTGTGGATTCCATTTGTTTCCTATGTTGGGATTCCATCATGTTCCTCAGATCCTCTATTTTTTATCTGTGTCCTCTCTAGATTTATCAATCATGTCTTGCACCATGAGCCAAATCTTTGCTGTTATCTGAGTAATTATTTCTGATTTCAGTTTTCCCAGATCCTCTTTCGTTGCCAGTTCAGAGAGTCCAGGTGGTTGAGTATCAGATTGTTCCATCTCGTTTCCCTTTGGGGTTGCTGTGGGTGATCCAGAAGTCTGTTTTTGAGGCTTGTTTATGTGTCTTCTCATTTCCACGGGGGTGGAGGGTGCTTCTGGCACCCTCGTGGCTCACCTTCTCTGCCCTTGGAGCTTGGGATGGCAGCAGGGAGCTTCCTTCCAGGTGCTAGGACTGGCTCAGCTTTCCTGCCCTAGGAGCTTGGTATGGCGATGGGGGAGCTTCCTTCCAGGTGCTGGGACCAGCTGAACTTCTCTGCCCTAGCAGCCTACTATAAGAATTTCAATGGAGGAATAAGCTGATCACTTACTCAGGTGCTGAATGCTGAGGGAAAGCTTCATGGGCAGAAGTTCATTTCATGTGACTTTTTCAGAATGTCCAGGATTTGAGTGCAGTGAAAGGGAGCAAGAACATTAGGTGGATTAACTGTTGGAGCAAAACAGAGAATGACAAAGCAAGAAGTGTGATAAGTTTTTCCTTCAGTTGCCCAGATTATAGGGTAAAGATAATTCATTGAAAGAAAAATTAGAATAGTGCAATTGGTATTAGTATTCAGAGTATAGATTGTTTTCTATCCTCATGAGAATTAGATGAAAATACCCTGTGTTCCCTAAAACTGCATAATTTTCTTCAGTCTCTTGAACCTTAAGTGATGTATCTGTGGAGACTGGTGGTTGCTTCTCCTTGGTATTTAGGTGCCCAGAGTAGGCTCACAAAAGTTCAAACTTCAAACTTAAAAACATAATCCTATAATGAAAACAATGTTGGGGAATTGTTTTTTAAAGAAAAACACTAGGTTTCTGAGTAGGCATTTCTTTCATCATTTCAGAATCAATTCTTTAGGGTATCCTGAGAATATTTTCAGGATCATACTTCTTTAAATCTGAAGTGTACCTTGTGAAACATTTCCTGAGGGCTGATGTGTACTCTACAATGTCAAGAAAGCAACAATTTCATGTTAAGAACTAGGCAGCTGCAAACTAATTAAATTGTTAATGCTTTTTGACCTTAGTATGATTTTTATATGTAAAATCTGGAGAAGCTAGTGTTGTAAAAGAAATAAAAATATAATTATTATAATTGAATGTTTTTGAACTAGTACTGTTAAGGTCTCAGGGAATCTTTTGTGAGGGTTAATAACTCTTGGAGAGGGGAAAATTTTTATATCCTCAGCAACCTGAAGGACTGTGAAATGTTTCCAAGGATAATTTTCTTGAAGTTAAAGTTGGGGTTATTAAGGTTCACTTAGCAGATAAAGTTTGCTACAATTTCCTGAAACTCTATGATAAGATGACAAGATTTCCCATTTATAAAACCAGAACAGAATACTAGAGGGCCATGAACCACACTCTGGGGACACTTCCAGATTTTTTTCTTCACATGGAGTCTGATTGACAAAGAAATTGGAGAGTGCTCGAGTTGCATTTTATATACATAAGGCTTTTGGGTTTTTTTTTTTTTTTAACTTAGCTTGTTCTTTTCCTTTGCAAATGGATTCTGATGAGTTCCATGAAGTTCATGAAAAGGCTGAAATGTTCCTATTAACCTCATTTGGTTCTTAAGTGTGGTCTTTATTTACTGAGGCTTAATACTAATTCATATAGGAATACATGGAATAAATACCTACTGTTTTAAAAATTCTTCCAATGGAGAAAGATATATGTTTTTAAAAAGGAAGCATATTTTTAACTTGAAAAATTATAAAAAATCTTTTCCATGGGCAAGACATTTAAATATGATGAATTATACTTTAGATTTATTCAAATATTTGAATCAATTAGATCATGATGTTTTAAAAATTCACAGGCCATTAGAAAAACATACACTATTATGCATTTTTTTTTGCTTAAATTCTTTTATTGGTACATTTTAGGTATACAATATGTTTACATTTATCATTGGGTGCTTGTACCTGTACATGATATATCTTGGTTCTTATTTTTTCCCCATTACTTGTGCTACCTTCACCCCCTCCACCCTTCCCTGTTTACATAGACTTTGTTTCCATTGTTTTCTTTTCTCATAATTTTTCCTTTCCCCTTCCCTTCCCACTTCTCCTACACCTTTGGATGTTTTCTTCCTATTTCAAGTTATCAATTATTCTTTTTAATCAATTTAATCCTTATAGTATATGACTGAACTTCTAAGTCTTGCTAACTGGCTAACTAAAACCAAGATTGGTTTCAAAGACTTCTTGTTGAATCATCTTAAGAAGATGATGAATTTTCTCATGAATAGAATACTGTGGAAGGTGGTGTGTTATTATTCAAGCTAAAGCACAAGGTCAGATTTGATTGCAACAATATTCTGATGAGAAAAAGCAACACTTAATTATACATACACATACATAAATAATTTTTAAACCATATATACATATAGTAAAATTATACTGTAATTTAAACCTTATATATACTGTGGGTGATATGTAATACATATATAATATACATAATAATATATATAGGGATATATAATAAAATTCACTCTTTTAATGTGCAGTTCTTTGGTTTTGACAAAATTTTTTTTTTTTAATTTTTATTGGTACATTTTAGGTATACAACACACGTACATTTCTCATTGGGAATTTATACCTTTATATGAGGCATCTTGGATTTTATTTTTTCCCCATTCCTAGCCCTCCCTTCACGCCCTCCACCCTTCCCTATTTACAAAGATTTTATTTCCATTTTTTTCATTTCTCATCATTTTTCCTTTTCCTTCTTTTCTTTCCCCTGCCCCTTCCACTACCCCTACCCCTTTGGACATTTTCTTCCTATTTTGCATTATTGATTATTCATTCTAATCATTGGTACATTTTAGGTATACAATATAATGACATTCATCATTGGAAATTTGCACCTTTACATAATCTCTCTTGGTTCCCATCTATCACCCTTGCCCAGTCCTCCATTCAACCTCTCCATTCCTCCCTATTTACAAAGATTTTGTTCTTATTTTTCCATTTTCTCCTATTAATTCCATTCCCTTCTTTCCTTTCCCCTACCCCTCCTACCTCCTTCCCCTTTGCCCCTTTAAATCTTATTTCACATTACCTATCATACATTTTAGCCCCCATTTACACTTTCAGTTTCTCACACTAGAGAAACGATTCTGTATTTATACACGTGTGTCCTATTTATTTCACTTAAGAGTATCGCCTCAATGTGCATCCATTTACCTATAAATGTCTCCAATTTCTCATTTTTTATGGCTGAGTAGTACTCCCTTTTATAAAAAAACCCCACATTTTCTTTATCCAGTCTCCAATTGATGGGCATTTGGGCTGTTTCCAAGTTTTAGCTATTACAAACTGTGCTGCTATGAACATGGGTGCACATATATCACTGTGGTATGATCCTTTTAATTCTTTGGGGAAGATACCCAGGAGGAGAATAGCTGGGTCAAATGGAACTTCCAGCCCTAGTTCTTTGAGGTATGTCCATGCTGATTTCCACAGTGATTGCACCAGTCTACACCCCCCCCCCCCAGCAGTGGAGCAGTGCTCCTCTTTCCCCACAGCCCTGCCAGCATTTGTTATTGGTTGATTTCATGATAGCAGCCATTCTTTCTAGAATGAGGTGGAATCTCAGCATTGTTTTCATTTACATCTCTTGAATGACCAGTGATGTTGAACATTTTTTCATGTATTTATTTGCTATTTCTACTTCCTTGTCTAAGAAATGTGTGTTCATTTCAGATGGCCATTTTCAGATTGGGTCTTTAAATTTGGGAGGCCTGATCTTTTTAAGTTCTTTATAGATTCGAGACAGTAGACCTTTGTCTGAGGAAAGGCAAGTGAAGATATTTATCCATATTGTGGGTTGTCTCTTCACACTGCTGGTGGTTTCTCTTGCTGTGCAGAAGCTTTTTAATAAGAAGAGATCCCACTTGTTGACTGTGCTAGTTCACGGGCAACTGAGGTTTTGTTCATAAAATCTTTTCCTACACTGATGTCTTCAACAGTTCTACCTAACCTCTCTTCCAACTGGTTCAGCTTTTCTATTTTGATATTTAGACCTTTAATCCATTTTTATTTTAGTTTAGTGCATGGTGAGAGATATGGGTCTAGTTTTAATCTTTGGCAAATTGAAATCCAATTTTTCCAGCACCATTTATTAAAGAGACTATCTTTTCTCCAGTGAGGGTGTTTGGCTCCTTTATGGAAGATAAGATGGCAGAGTGTGTCTGGCATTGTCTCTGCATCTTCTAATCTGTTCCACTGGTCTTCAGGTCTGTTTCTTTGTGAGTACCATGCTGTTTTTATCAGAGTAGCTTTGTAGTACAGTTGGAGGTTGGGGATTGTGATACCCCCTGCCATGTCTCTGTTACCTAGAACTGCTTTTGTTATTGTGGGTCTCTTCTCCTTCCAAATGAATTTTTGGATTGTTTTCTCAAGGTCCATGAAGTATGCTGCTGGGATCTCAATTGGAATTGCATTGAATC
Source organism: Heterocephalus glaber (assembly GCF_053883595.1). Taxonomy (NCBI): domain Eukaryota; kingdom Metazoa; phylum Chordata; class Mammalia; order Rodentia; family Bathyergidae; genus Heterocephalus; species Heterocephalus glaber. The sequence continues at coordinate 35,855,739 of NW_028258143.1, read as the reverse complement.
TATGTAGCAGTTTCGGAAGTATGGCCATTTTCACTATATTAATCCTTCCTACCCAGGAGCAGGGGATGTCTGTCCATTTTCTGATATCATCTTCAATCTCTCTTTTTAGAGTGCTATAGTTTTCAGAGAAGTGGTCTTTGATTTCTTTCATTAGGTTGATTCCTAGGTATTTCAGTTTTTTGGATGCTATCGTAAAAGTAATTATTTGCCCTATTTCTCTCTCAGTGAGTCATTCGTGTAGAGGAAAGCTATTGATTTTTGTGTGTTGACCTTGTAAACAGCTACTTGACTGAATTTGGTTATTAAGTCTAGAAGACTTTTGGTGGAGTTCTTGGGGTCTTCTATATAGAGTATAATGTCATCTGCAAATAATGACAATTTAATGTCTTCATTTCCTATCTTTATTCCTTTTATTTCTTTCTCTTGTCTAATTGCCATGGCTAATGTTTCCAGAACTGTATTGAACAAGAGTGGTGATAGTGGACATCCTTGTCTTGTTCCTGATTTTAGTGTGAAGGATTTCATTTTTTGACCATTTACTATGATACTGGCTGTTGGTTTTTCATAGATGGCCCTTATCAGTTTGAGGTAGAGACCATCTATTCCAATTTTTTGTAGGGTTTTATCATAAATGCATGTTGGATTTTTTCATATGCTTTTTCTGCATCTATGGAGATAATTATATGGTTTTTGTCCTTGGCTTTATTGATATAGTGTATTACATTGATTGATTTGTGTATGTTGAACCATCCCTGCATCCCTGGGATGAATCCCACTTGATCATGTTGTATGATCTTCTTGATGATCTTCTGCATTCTGTTTGCCAGTATCTAATTAAGGATTTTTGCATCTATGTTCATTACTGAGATTGGCCTGTAGTTCTCTTTTTCAGTTGGGTCTTTCTCTGCTTTGAGGATCAAGGTGATGCTTGCTTCCAGGAATGAATTTGGGAGCATTGCTTCCCTTTCAATTTCACTGAAGAGTTTAAACAGTAGTGGCAGTAGCTCCTCTCTAAATGTCTTGTAGAATTCAGCAGTGAAGCCATCAGGGCTCAGGCTTTTCTTAGTTGATAAGCTTTTAATTATGTTTTCAAATTCATTGATTGATATTAGGTTGTTTAGAATTTTTAGGTCTTCTTCATTCAACTTTGGTAATTCATATATATCTAGGAATCTGTCCATTTCTTTTGTATTTTCCATCTTATTGGCATATAGGTTCTGGAAGTAAATGTTGATAATCCTCTGGATTTCTGCTGGGTCTGTTGTAATTTCACCCTTTTCATTCCTAGTTGCATGGATTTGGGCCTTTTCTTTCCTTTTTCTGATAAGCTTGCCTAAGGGTTTGTAAATTTTGTTAATTCTTTCGAAGAACCAACTCTTGGCTTCATTAATTTTTTTGTATCATTCTCTTGATCTCCATTGCATTGATTTCTCCTCTGATCTTCATAATTTCCTCCCTTGTATGAGCTTTGGGGTTGTCCTACTCTTCCTTTTCTAGAAGCTTGAGGTGCAGCATCAGGTTGTTTAATTGGGCTCATTCTGTTTTCCTAATATGCGTATTCACTGTTTTGAATTTCCCTCATAAGACTGCTTTCATTGTGTCCCATAGATTCTGATATGTTTTATTGTCATTGTCATTTAATTGAAGGAACTGTCTGATTACTTCTTTAATTTCCTCTGTGACCCATTGGTTATTCAGAAGTGTGTTGTTCAATTTCCATGTGTTTACGAAATTTTTTGAGTTTCTTTTGCTATGGATCTCCAATTTCATCACACTATGGTCTGATAATATACAGGAGATAACTTCAATTCCTTTGCAGTTACTTAAACATGTTCTATGTGTGAGTATGTGATCTATTCTGGAGAATGACACATGTTCAGCTGAGAAGAATGTGTATTCTGATTTTGTGGGGTGGAAGGCTCTGTAAACTTCTGTTAAGTTTATTTGTTCAAGAGTTCGATTGAGTTCTAGTATTTCATTACTTATTTTTAGTCTAGTTGATCTATCTATTTGTGACAGTGGGGTGTTGAGGACACCCACTACAATTGTATTAGTGCATATATGACTTTTCTTGTCCGTTAGTATTTGTTTTATATAGTTGGGCACACTGGTGTTTGGTCCATAGATATTAATGTTTGTCATCTCTTCCTCTTGGATTCTCCCCTTTACAAGGATATGGTGTCCCTCTTCATCTCTCTTAATCAGTGTTGGTTTGAAATCTACTTGATGTGCCAAGAGGATAGCTAATCCTCCTTTTTTTTGGGTTCCCATCACATGGAGTATCATTTTCCACCCTTTAACTTTCAGTCTATGGGTTTCCTTTTGAATTAAGTGTGTTTCTTATAAGCAGCATATTGTTGGATTTTGCTTCTTGACCTATTCTGCCAGTCTGTTTGTTTTGATTGGTAAATTGAGACCATTAACATTGATGGTTATAACTGAAACATATTTACTTATCATTGCCATGACTTTTTCTTTTGGTTAGATTCTCTCCCTTTACATTTAATTTCTTGTCATGACAGATGAGTTTGTTGTGCTGGGCTTTCTGGGGTTGTGATCCTCAATGTCTGTTTCTAGGATATTGTGTAAAATTTTTTGGAGTGCTGGTTTGGTATTCAGGACGTTCCTAGTTTGCTGTTTGTCATGAAATTATCTTATTTCTCCATCAATTTTGAAAGATAGTTTTGCAGGGTATATCAATCTGGGTTGGAAGCTGTTTTCTTTTAGGGCTTGGAATATGTCACTCCAAGCTCTTCTTGACTTGATGGTTTGTGTTGAGAAGTCTGCTGTGATTCTGATGGGCTTTCCTTTGTATGTGATTTGTTCCTTTTCTCTAACTGCCTTTAGAGCATTGTGCTTCTGTTGTGTTTCTGGAATCTTAACAATTATATGCCTATGTGTAGATATTTTTTGATTAAAACTATTTGGAGTCCTATATGCCTTACTTTTCTGTATGTCATGTTCTTTTCTCCTGCTTGGGAAGTTTTCTGCCATTACTTCTGTGAAGAGTTTTTTTTTTTATGTCATCTGCACTCTCTCTTGTTTCTTTCTTGACTCCAATCAGTCTTTTGCTATTCTTCTTTGCATTGTCTAGCGGCTGCTGGATTGATTTCTTGTGTTCCCTTATAATTTTGAAACAATTTTTCTCTTCCTGGTCATTAATTGTAATCTTATCTTCTATAACTAAAATTCTGTTCTCACTTTGGCTCATTCTGCTCTGTAGACTTTCAGTGGAGTTTTTATTCTCCTGGAAATGTATTTGCATCTGTTTTATGGATTCCATTTGTGTCCTATGTTGGGATTCCATCATGTTCCTTAGTTCCTCTCTAGATTTATTAATCATTTCTTGCACTAGGAGCACAATTTCTCTATTTATCTGAGAAATTATTTCTGATTTCATTTTTTCCAGATCCACTTTTGTTGCCAGTTCAGTGGGTCCAGGTGTTTGAGTATCAGAGTGTTCCATCTCATTTCCCTTTGGGGTTGCTGTAGGTGATCTGGAAGTCTGGTTTTGAGACTTATTTCTGTGTTTTCTCATTTTGACTGGGGATTGGTTGTGGGGTGCCATTGGCACCTGCATGGCTTACCTCCTCTGAGCTGGGAGAGTTCAGCCATTGGCCAAGAGTGGCGGTAGGGATGGTAGCCCAGAGACCCCTTCCTGTGGGCTGGGAACAGTGGGAAAGTGGCTCGGAAGCCCCTACATCTGGGCAGGAATTCTTTAAATGCTGAGAACTTGATTAGCTCTAGTACAGTGGTCTGGTGGTCTGGTGTCCTCTGCATCTTTGTAGTGTGGATCCAGGTGGTTTTACAGAGAAGATGCCAAAGGAGCGGGGGGGGTGTGTCCAGTGGGTTGTTGCTGGGGCGTGGGCTGATTTGGTGTTTTCAGCACAACTGGTGACCTCAGAACCGCTTCCGCAGACCTGCTTGTCTGCAGCGGGCTGATTCGGTGTTTTCAGCATGACTCGATAAAATGGTTTTTATAATCACAATTGTATTAAGAAATGGAAGAGTCTTATCATCCTGCAGACTTCTGCCTTTTCTCTTTTAGTAAACTCTTCTGTCCAACCCAGGCTCTGGCAATCACTGAGCTGCTTCTTGTGTTGAATTTTGCAGAATATTGTATAGATGGAATATATACAGAATATACTGTTTTGATTCTTATATATATTATCTATTCATTCCTCATTTGAGTTTCCCTCAAGTTTTGGAATTTATGAAGAAAGTAGTTATGAATATTTGTATTCACCTTTTTGTGTGAACTTGCTCATTTTACTGACTTAATTTCTAGGAGTATGATGGCTGGGTTACCATGTAAGTATATGTTTAAGCTTATAAGAGATTAGCCCTATTTTTCAAAGATGCTGTACCATTTGTATTCCCACAGGCAATGTATGAATATTTCAGGTGCTCCGTAGTCTCTCTTCCAGTAGGATTTGGTATTATTATCATTGTTGTCTTTATTTCTGTTTAAATGTTAACCACTATAATAGCTATGGAATGACATTTCACCAATTATTTTTTCTGTAATGGGGAATCGAACTCAGTTTTGTACATGTTAGGCAAGCACTTTACTCCTGAGCTACATCTCCAAACTTCACTGTGATTTTAAATGGTGTTTCCATATTGACTAAGAATATTGAACATCTTTTCATGTGCTTATTTGCTCCATGTATTTTTTTGTGAAGTGTTTATTCAAATAGTTCCCCAATTTTAAGTATTTTGTTTTCATATTATTGAGTTTTAAGAGCACTTTATATATTCTAGATGATATATTTTATCAAATATATTATTATAAAAATATTTTATTCCAGTTTATATCTTATTGTTTATAACTTTATCACTCTTTTGTAACCAAGAAATGCTTAATGGTAAAGAAGTCTAATTTATCATTTGTATGAATTGGGAACACATGACTCTTAAGTAATAATTCTAAATGGCAAAAGACATTGCAAACATTATTTTTTTGTGTGGAAACAAAAGATTTAGTACCTTTGATAACCTTAAATTCTCACATTCTCAAGTGGTTATTTCAATTTGTATGGGAGAATGTAATAATTTTAAAGCTACAAAGTTATGTTTATAAATATTAAATGTTATTTTATTAATTATAGTACTGACTTAATAACCATATAAATTTACATTACATTTAAAATGCTTTGGTTTAGTTAATCATTTCTATTTCTGAAATTTTGTGAGGTTTGATATTGCTCTTTGAATTTTAAATATTGTAAGTACAATGGAAAAAAATTGGAATATTGTTTTGAATATCTCAGCTGTTGAAAATATCATCAAGTTGTGGGCTAGGTTAAAATAATAAATATTTCTTAATAGATTATGAACACACTGTTAGTAACTTTGGGAATGAGTTTTTTTCAAACAGTATTTCTAATTACTTATAACAAAGGTAACACAAAAATTGTCCGGGAATTTTTGAGATTTCTGTATTTCTTTTCAACAAAGGAAATTTTCCCATAAGGATGATTCTATATTATTTTAAAATTCGGCTTTAAAAATTGAGGTTTCTTTTCTATATTAATAAGCTGTTGGTCTCCCAGATGTCAAGATTTATGCCCCTGGAGCTTTATGGTTTTATTTGCCTGGAGACTACGTGATGATGAAGAGTTTGAGATCTTCCTGCCAGAATATGAGCAGATTTCCCTTAGCTTAGCATAATAAAGTGCAAATAAATACAGAAACTTTGTATAATGCATGATGTTGTAAGGCATTGTTTTTTCAACCACATTAAAAGAATATTTCTCTTACTAAATATTTTGCAGAACCTTCAATTACTTGGTCAGCTGACAACTGCCCTGGCCAGATCTCCTTTACTGTCCTGTCGGGTGAGCTCATTTTTTTGCTGCTGTGAAAGTTGGCTGCTAATAGCTCACCAATGCTTCCCCTCCCCTGAGGAATTATGTCCTTATTAAACAGAAGCTGTCTATGTGGGGTAGCATCTCCCCTACACTCCCAATACAGACCATCTATAGCCAGTGATTGACCGTGTGTGGTGAAAAGGGGTACACCCTTTCTCCACGTCCTAATGGCCACAACAAACACTCCTATAACAAAAGACCAGTTAACAAGTCAAAGGTACAGAATTTATTTGATCAAAGTTTTATATAACAAAGAGCTTTCAGAAATGAAGACACAAGATACAGTCTATTTTTATATCAGAGGGTGATCAGTCTTCCATTTGCCTAGAAAGGGGAACAGCGAGAGCTAAAGAAAGAAAGACAATAGAGACACATAATTTCAAAGTACATGGGGATGGGGCAAAGGCAAAGACACTCCTGAGCTAGCCATTATTTATTGAGTGCACACAATAATTGGAGAGAGCATCAGGTGACCTAGGGGGGCTGCAGTAATTCTATGTTGATGAGGATCTTATGTTGATGAGGGCAGTAAGGAGAGCATTCTTAAAATAGTAGGTGGGATGAGATAGCAGACTAATAAAGAAGTTGTCCTTCCCCCAGCTGAAACCTTTCTCTCTCTCTCTTTTTTTTTTATTACTACGGGGTTCTCGAAGAACCAGGATGTCTTCAGCTGATGTAATCTTGCCTTTGAGTGTCATAGTATCATGGGACCAATGAGGCCTCAACTTGTGACTGAAGGCAAAACAGAGTTATGTTTCTGCATGCCACAGCTGGCTCTCAGGCAAGGCGACATCGGGCTTTAGAAAGCTATAGTCATACTTTAATTATGAAATGATTTTCTCCCCAAAATTTATGTAGAATGGCTCTTGACATTTTTATGCTTAGGTTTGATGAAGAATAGATTCTGTGTAGAAATGCTTTTGAACAAATGTAGAAAGAGCAAGGACAAGAGAGGAAGGTCTGTTTGCTAAGATTTTCTTGACCTGCCTGTGTAGCATGCTTTCTTCCCAGGTACAAGGCAGTACCCTCTTGAACTAAGCATTAAAATTTACCATCAGACAAAATAAGTCTATGCAAAAAAGCAGAGGATAATTAGAATAGTATTTGTATTTTTTTTCCATCTAACTTAGGGAAGAAGAATTCTAGTTTCAGTGCATCACTTTAGGGGAGAAAGAGGGCTGGGAGACAGAAGGGCAGGAAAAGATCAGAAAGAGAATAAGACCTTTCCAATGTTCTTTAGTTTAAAGCATTTGGCATGCCAAAGCACCATACTTTGGAGTATGGTGCTTTGAGCCACAGCTAACAAATGCACACAAAAAACTAGCCATTTTGCCATAAAAATGGGCTTACTTTGTGGTATAGTATATGGTCTCAAGGTGTGTGGGTGCGTGTGCACATGTGTGTGCAATATCTGAGTACAGTTTCTAGTTGAGACAGTGTTATTTTCCTTCTGAGGAAAATAAATTTCACACAACAAATTATTTGTACTAGGATGCTCAAAGCTCTGCTGATGAGAAATATGATTTAGGATAAATGTATGTGAGAAAACCTGCTTATTGCTATCCATTGTTGAAGACTAAGTGAATTTTGCATATTAGAGATCTCATTAATATTATTAATTTTTAATCCATAACTTTTCAAAACTAACAAGGGCATTATTTTTATCTATAGAAATATTTCATATCTCTGAATTTTAATTTAGTTTCTTAGCATATACTTGACAGGAAAACTGGCTTAAAATAAGTGATTCTTCACTTAGACATAGAAAGACACAAAGTTTGAACTGAAAAATTGTATCTTGCCATATTTTGTCAAAGCTCTTATGTTTGTAATGGACCTCACTAGTTGCTTTGTCAGGACAAATGTTTCAGATTTCAGTTAGATATCAAAACAGAGCAACAGCTTATGGAGAACACTCTTTGTTGCTAAGATCAGCTCTTGAATGTTGTAACTCAATTTCTGACTCCTTGGTGTTAGCTAGCACTCACCTTTCCTCTTGCCTATTATTATCTCTGAGAAGATTGTACATATGGTTTGCAGGGCACAGCAGAGTTCTGGGCTGTAGTTATTATCTAGTATTATTGTAAGTAGTGCTTTACTCTCAAAAATGTCCTGCTTTGGATAATAAATTGCTTTATTACCCCCTATACTCACATTGATTTTTCCTTGGTGGACTTTACTTTCTTCCTACATCTGAAGTAATACCATCATGTGCAGTTGAATTTGCCAATAGTGATTTTATTGTATTCTTCTATGAAGCTACTCCAACCAGTCCTCTGCCCTTTTGATATATTGTTTTTCTTTATAGAAATAAAATGGGACTATCCTGCCATAGGAGATGTTAACAACGTGTCTAAATTGATGGATTATTAAATATATCAATAAATTTTCCTCCCTATCTATAGTCTTAACATCTGCTTACCACATCACCAATTCTTTTTTACTTCTTTAGAGAAACAGGAATATTTCTTACATTTTTTGTTTTGTGAAATTCTAGTCCTAAGACAGAATGAGTAGTGTGAGAGCATCAGTACTTATGCCAAGTTGGATCTGAAATGATGCAAAAATATCCGAAGTGTTGAATGTAAAACAAACTTCTGAAGAACAAACCAACAGGTAAAAAATAGGTCATTCACAGCTCAGGACTATAGTAGTAAATAATCAAATTTTAAAAATCCAACTGAGTGTGAGAACTGGGAAATATATTTTGAGTATTAAAAAAGTTATTCTAATGGAAGGTGAAAAATATATCCTTTTTATTTTTTCTTTAAGAACTAAAAATCATTTAAAATTTTTTCCTCAATTTGAAACAGAGACCTAATTCAAACATTTTAAATTTTACAATGAACTCAATGATACAATATTATAAGTGCCCCTTAGATGTGACTTTTCTGTGTTCCTGGTAAAACATATTTCTCTTTACAGATTTGGGCTAAGTATTGGGAAAATAAGAACTAATTCACTTACTCATGCTCAGAGACAAATTCCATGTTCCTAGCAAGAAAACAGTGTAGAGACTCACTTTGTTATAATTTTCTACTTAGACAAATTTTTTCCTCCCTTTTTATGTGGATTTGTAATACACAATAAAGGATTTTATTCTCAAAATGTTGAGTTCTCCAGAAATTTCCTATCATCCAGTGATTTTGGTTCTATAGGTATTCTAGCAAGAAATATATGTTTTAAAAATATTGATGTATGAGTATTTACATTAGTGACTAAATCTAAAGTTGATTTAAGTTTCCTGACTGTAGACTTTTACTCACCTCACAACTCTCAATAGTATAATAACAAACAAACTCATAAAAATTAAGGGTCTGTTTTTAAAAATGTCAAAGATATATTGCTAGATTTAAAATGTCATGAATTTTTCATGCTAGAAAAAATATTAACACTATCCATGTAGTGGATAGAATACCTAGATCTATTCTATAAACTCTAAAAATAATTGCATCAGAGATTTAGGTACTGATAAAAATAAAGGATTGAATTGGTCCCATGGCTTTCCAATACATATAATAGAAATTGTCCACTGACAGAGAGAACTGTGAAAATGTTTGGACCATCTATGCTGCCTAATATCCAAGTATTATAGCTAGAGAAAACAACATTGGAGAATCAGAAATTATATTTGCAAAACCACAGATATTTCAATTAAAGATACAAGAAGTTATGGTTTAGGAATAAAAATCACCTGAAAAATTAAAGAGATGATATTTAGAAATAAAAAGGAAAAAATAATAATGAAGGAGTAGATCCCTTCACTACATGTAGACCATTTCACAACATAAAATCTCAAAGTGTCTAGTTCACAGATAAATTTTGCACTTGAAAGAAACTACAGGAGCACACCAACAAGGGAAGCTGAATGTAAAGAAAAAAGATCTCTTGAAATTACAGTAATAGGGAGCCAGAAATATAAATCTGACATTTTTCTTAAATGAATGTATTGTTCAATTTAAAAAATCTTGAGTTTAAAAATGCCTGAAATGTAAGAAATCCTGAAGTATAAGGTTATAGAGGCCCATGCTAGAAAAGAAGCAGGAAATTGGTGGTATCCTTAAAAACAAGGAACCTCCTAAATTTTGTAGGCAAAAGAGTCCCATAGAGATCAAATCAATTGAAAATTCAACAGAGGGAAATCATAAGAGCAAAGATTAAGTAGCCATAAAACTTGGGGTAGAAAACTTTGTTATTCGATTTTGAGCAAAGTAATTGCCTAGTAGAACAAAATTCCAGTAAACCTAAGAAAAACAGGACAGAATATATTATCACTGAATTATCTAAAATGAGCAAATACCAACCAAAAATCACTATATATCAAAAGAAACAGAAATGTGTGACTCACATGTAGGCAAAAAGTTTAAAGTTTAAAAGTGACACTCAGTATGATCCTACTTGTTGTAAGTGCAGGTACTGAAAGTATCAGAGAAAGACTTTAAATAGCCATTCTAAATATGTTCAAAGAATTTTAAAAAATCAAACTTTTGAAGACAAACATAGCATCAATACTTGAACAAATGAACAATCAGTATAAAATGTAAACTATTAAATAATATGAGTTCTAGGATTGAGTATTACAATTACTGAAAAAATATAGAAGATGGGCAATACTGCATGTTAGAGATGTCAAGAAAAAAGAAACAGGGACTTGAATACAGTTTGATAGAAAATCTCCAATACAAGACTTGGATGGAAAACAATGTAAGTAAAATGAGCAGAACCTGACACTTGTGGTAATACAAAAAGCCGTTGACATGCATACAATTGAAATCCCAGGAGAGAAGCAAAAGAAGAAAAATTGGAAAAATGTCAAAAGCATTCCAAATTAGATTGAAAATATTAATTTAAAGAATTAAATGCTCACTGAATCTCAAGCAAACTGAATACAAAGAAATTCAGTTCCAGCCACATAAAAAATAAATTACATATTTTCAAAGTCAAGAAAAAAGTTTGACTGTAGGAAAACAACAATAATTGTAACAGCCTGGTTATTATTAAAAATTAAGAAAATCAGAAGAAATTGGCTTGATTTAAAATTCTGAAGAAACAAAGGATGACCAAAATTTCTATATCAACAGAATGTATTCTTCAAAAGTAAAGACAATTCTTTAATTTAAGCCATATAAAATCTCAAACTGTAAGCTAACCTACAGTGACAGAAATTATAGTAATGATTGTCTGAAGACTGAAGTTGAGGGAGATCTGTACAACAATGAGGCCCCAGGAAACAATTAAATATGATAGGCATACTTGTTAATTTTAGTGATAATTTTGTACATACTCACAAGAATGAATACATATATATGTATATATGTGTGTGTGTGTGTGTGTGTGTGAATATCCTGTGTGAAAATATTTTATACATTTTAAATATGTAGGTTTATGTACATATATTTTACCTAAATATGTAGAAAATTGCAGCAAAATAAAGATATTTTCAGGGAAACTAAAATCAAGAAAATGAAGAGCTGATTCATTAAAAAATAAATTTCACCTCCATCCCAGGCTCCTAGGGCAAAGAAGCTCAGCCAGTCCCAGCATCTGGAAGGAAGCTCCCTGCCTTCATCCCAGGCTCCTAGGGCAGAGAAGCTCAGCTGGTCCCAGCACACAGAAGGAATCTCCCCCGCCACCATCCCAAGTTCCTAGGGCAGAGAAGGTGAGCCACGAGGGCACCAGAAGCACTCCACACCCCCGTGGATATGAGAAGACACATAAACAAGCCTCAAAAACAGACTTCTGGATCACCCACAGCAACCCCAAAGGGAAACAAGATGGAACAATCTGATACTCAACCACTTGGACTCTCTGAACTGGCAACGAAAGAGGATCTGGGAAAACTGAAATCAGAAATAATTACTCAGATAACAGCAAAGATTTGGCTCATGGTGCAAGACATGATTGATAAATCTAGAGAGGACACAGATAAAAAATAGAGGATCTGAGGAACATGATGGAATCTCAACATAGGAAACAAATGGAATCCACAAAACAGATACAAACAGATTTCCAAAAGATTAAAAACTCCATCGAAAGTCTGCGCAGCAGAATGAACCAATGTGAGGGTAGAATTTCACATATAGAAGATAAGATTGCAATTAGTGAGGAGGAAAAGAAAAATTGCTTTAAAATTGTAAGGGAACACAAGAAATCAATCCAGCAGCTGCTAGACCATGCAAAGAAGAATAACATAAGACTGACTGGAGTCAATGAAGAAAGAGGAGAGAGTGAAGATGACATAAAAAAACTGTTCACAGAAGTGATGGCAGAAAACTTCCCAAGCAGGGGAAAAGAACTTGACATACAGATAAGTGAGGCATATAGGACTCCAGCTAGCCTTAATCAAAAAAAATCTACACATAGGCATATAATAGTTAGGATTCCAGAAATCCAACAGAAGAATAAAATTCTACAAGCAGTGAGAGAAAAGAAACAAATCACATACAAAGGAAAGCCCATCAGAATCACAGCAGACTTCTCAATGCAAACCCTCAAGGCAAGAAGAGTTTGGAGTGATGTATTTCAAGCCCTAAAGGAAAATTTAGCCTCCAACCCAGATTGATGTACCCTGCAAAACTATCTTTCAAAATGGATGGAGAAATAAGATACTTTGATGATAAAGAGAACCTCAGGAACTTCATGAATACCAAACCAGCACTCCAAAAAATTTTAGACAATACCCTAGGAAAAGACAATGAGGATGACAACCCCAGGAAACCCAGCAGAATGAATCCATTGGGTGTGACAAATTAAATACAAAGGGGGAGAATTCAACAAAAAGAAAAAATCATGACAAGGCTTTTAAAACTTTTGACTTCATCTCCCTAATGAGTGTATAATTCAATCTCATTATTGTACTGATTAGTATTTTTCTGATTCTAGAGTTGACACCATTCCTTGTGCTATACTGGCTATTTATCATCTTCTTATGTCTACATTTTAATTGGGTTGTCTACTAATGAGCTCTAAGAATTCTTTCTATATTCTGGTCATAGGTCATATGCATTATAAATATGGTCTGTTTAAGGACTACTTTTCATTTTAATGATGTTATTTAAAGTTTTAAATATTGGTGGAATATTATTTATCAATTTTTTTCTTTTATACATCTTGTTTTTTGTATCCTAGATAGTTCTTGCCTACCCTGATTTCATAAATATTTTCCCTTATAATTTCTTCTTAAAGTTTTATACTTTTAGGCTTTCTTATTTAGGTTCATAGATCCCTTCAAGTTATTTTCATGTATGGAAAAAAAGGGTTGAGGTTAATTTTTTATATATGGATACCAGGTGTTCTAGTGCCATTTGCTGAAGACACTATCTCTTCCTCGGCTCTTGAATTGAGTTTATATTCTATAAAATGCTAATGTTAAATAATCTTTCAAAACTCAGTGGACCATATATGTGTGGTTCTATTTCTAGATCCTCTGTTTTATTCCAATGATCTATATGTCTTTCCTTACACCAACACTGCCTTGATTACTGTAACTTTAGAAGAAGTCTTAAAATTAGGTACTAAACATCTTCCAATACTGTATTTGTTTTTGTTTTTAACTTTTCTAGGTCCTTTGTACTCCTACATAACTTTTAATTTTCAATATCCAATTCTTCATTTATAGCAAGTATACACAGACCTGAATTTTTATATATACCTTGTGTTTTCTAATCCTGTTAAATTCAAGTACAAGTTTTAGGGGCTCCTAGAGATTTCTAGTATTTTCTCTGTAGATGATCATTTCATCTATATATAAAGATTTTACTTCTGCAGTGCCAATCCTGTCCTAGTTGTGTCATTTTATTGCCAGACTATTTTGGTGGGGACTAGGTTTCAAAGTTTAATGGACAGATAAAGAGTAAGTATATCTGCCCTTGTTCCCCACCTTAAGGAGAAAGCATTGCATCTTCTTCATTCATACAAGGCGTTCTCACTGGAAGTATGGAGTACATGTCTTTAATTTGTTCAGAAGTTTCTGTTCTACTTCTAGACTCCTGATAGCTTTTACCATGAACAGCTGTAGAATTTGGTCCAATACTTTTTCTCCATCTAGTGACAGGATCATATGGCTTTTTCCTTTCTTCTGTTAAAATAATGACTTTTGGGGTGGATCTTCCAATGCTGAACCAACACTGCCATCCGTATAGCAAAACCACTTTCTATGTCCTGCCAGATCTGACTTCTAATAGTTTGTTTTGTTAAACAAATTTCTGTTCATACTTTTTTCTTCTATTATCTTTATCCAGTTTTAGGATTAGCACAATGTTGAATTTCTAAAATGAGGGGAGAAGTGTTCCTTCTTTTTTCTGCTTTAATTGTTTGATATAATTTATCAGTTAAAATGTTTATGAGCCTGCTGTTGTCATATAGGTAGGTTTTCAAGCTAGGAATAGACTTTCTTTGATAGGTGCTATTCAAATTTCTTATTTCCTCCATAGTTAGTTTCATCAATTTGTCTTCCAAGGCACTTCTTTGAAGTCATCAAATTTATTTCAAAAAAGATTTTTGTAATATGTTTCCTATATCCTTTTAAATTCTGTAAAATCTGTGGTAATGTCTCCTAGATCTTAATATTGTAATTTAAAAAATGTATAACTGATACTGTGTAACAGGGAGAAAAGGTCTAAAAGAGCAGAGGAATTGTGAGGGGTAGGAGAAGGGAAAAAAGGGAAAGGAAAAAATATGAGAAGAGAAAAAAATGGAAACAAAGTCTTTGCCAATAGTGAAGGGTGGAGGGGGTGAAGGGTGGGCAAGGGAAGTGGAAAAAAATTAAGAACCAAGAGACTCATGTAATGGTACAAGATTCCAATGATGTATGTAACTGTATTTCATACCTAAAATGTACCACTAAAGTTAATGGGGGAAAAAAAATAAAATAAATTTCACATAACTCTAGAGAGATTAATGAGTAATAAGAAACATGACTCACCTATATTAACATTTAAAGGGCAATACTGAGAGAAAGAAAGCTTCTGTCTAAGAAAGACAGAAGGGGACCAGAGAGTGGGTTGCCCATCCACTCCAGTTTTCAAAGATGTTTTAGACAGCAAAGCCATGTGGTGAGGTGGGTACAAAGTGGGACAAAAGTATAAGACCCAATGGAAATTTACAAGGTGGGCATGAGGTGGGACAAAACCATGACCAACCAATAAGATTACAAGTACAGTCACCCAGATAATATTGATTAAATGGGGATCCAATGGGGAAACAAGTCATGTCAAGCATACAAGGAACTGAGCAAGGATTGTCAGTGGAAAGGGGTGACTCAGGGATCTTTCTTGGAAGATCTTTGTCTCCCACTCAGGTGATTGATACCTATTTAGAATATCAATCACTGCTATCCATTCTACTTGGGTTTGGTAGTTTCTCTTCTTTTATAATTCTGGCCTTCAGTGAATGTGTCTTGATTGTCCTCCATGTTGGCTTCTTGTGGGCTGGCCCTGTCTAACTGCCTACAAGATATCTATTTAACTTACCTATCTGCAATAATACTATAGAATTCATAAATTTAAAAGAAAAATAAGGTACTATTAGGAATAACTATATTCTTATAAATAGATTACAGGAGAAATGAGCATATTCCTTGACAGATCCAATTATTAAAGTTACTTTTAAGGAGAAATAGATAAACAGAATCATTCTACATTGCTAGATGTAATTAATTCATAGTTAAAAGCTATGGTAGATATGTCATATTTTATGAGTTCATTTTAAAATTTAATTTTAGAAATTACCATTGCTAATATATAGAAATAAATTTGTTATGCCAAGTGAGCCAGGAAATCACCAAACACCGGGATAAAGACAGAGTCAAAAACTGAAAGGAGTTTATTCACACACGTGGAGTCCACCCTCTAGAAGTGAAGCCCAGAAGCAGGGGACAGCACAGCTTTTATAGTTAACTCAAACAAAGAACCTCAGGGAGAGGTCAACATGTCCTTCAACCAGTGACAAATTAGCTTTCACAACCCAGCTATCTTGTCAAGATAGGACATTCTATGGCTACAGGGTTCAGTGGTTACAGGGAGGCACCAGACACCATCTGTTCCCAGGGAGTGATAAAGTATATGTACAGAAGCAGAGCGAGTGGTTAGAAGGGTGATTACAAAAAGGGCATCTTTAGGAGAATTCCAGCACTCTGTAAGGGGAGGGGAATGAGGGGAGTTTACTCACAGACCAAGATGGCATTGCTTAGGTTCACTTTTGGTCTCACAAAATTAACTTTTGTTTACTGAACTAGTGACCTGTAAACATGTTAACTCACTTATGACACTAGAAGTTATTTTTTAAATATGTTTTAAGATTTCTCAATTTAGTTATAGCAACCACAATGGATTTTCATTTTTCTGTGAACCTAGAACTATTCTAAAAAGTCTATTTAAAAATATTTGATTTCTCATTTACATTAGCTAATATTCATTTAAATACTTATCATTAAACTTGATAGTTTAAATCATTTATTTTTATTATATATTGGGAAATATTGTTGTAGCATAATTTGTTTTCTGCCTCATAATTTCCAGGGGTGTTCTTTTTTCTTTTCTTCTGCTAATTGAATTACCATATTTTCATCCACACTAAATTATTTATACATAACACATTTATGTATTATGTTTACATAACATTTCTTATATTTTTCATATTCAAAATAATTTCACTAGGATTAGGGAAAGTAACAAGGGGTAACTAAATATTGCTAAAATTTTTCAATTCTTTCATATTCCAAAGATCTTTCAGATACTCAATTTATAATTACAAATATTTTTATGTATGTAGTTTACATAAAGTTTTAATCTTTTTGTTTAATTTTCTCAGCATGGGTACTAGGATCCCACGAATAATGGGCTTCTTCAGGTGTACAGGAAGAAACTCTTTGAAAGTTGGACAAAGTATGAAGAAATATGAAGAATGTAACATTCACAGCCAGGTAAAGCTACTTCATTATTTTTGTCATAATTTACCAGTAAACATGAACTTGGTAATGTTATTGGGTTAAAAATAGACTTTCAACCAAAGTCATTTAAGATGAATGAAGCCATGAATGAAAATAGTTGAAGGATGGCATAAATATTGAATAATTTAGGACATAGATTGGAACTGAAAGAAAATAAAAATTACCACTTTACAAAAGTAGAAAACACATGGAAATTATGAACTAGGAATAAGGAAATGCAATCCATTCTAAGACAAAGATAAATGAGTTATCTCATTAGGCTGTCTTGTTTAGTAGGTAGGCATATATGAGCCATTATATAATTGTAATTATGTCAAATTCTAAAAAGTAAGGAATAAATAAATACCACCTAAAAAAGGTTTTATAAAACTCTTAGTCCTGGAATGAGTTTCTAATATAACTTTCAAAAAATTTTAATAACAATTATATAAAATGTTTTGAAATGTTTGCAATTATTGAAATACATAAATGTAATAAAACAAAAACCTGGAAATAATAATAATAATATGCCAAAATATATATGGTTTTATGTATGTATATTTATGTATATGCATATAAGTTTTTCTTTGCAGGCATACTCAGACTACTTTGTTATTAAATATCTAACACACACACATACATGTATATATATATATATATATTTTTCAGGATGAGAGTCATTTTTATATACATTTTACATGTATTTTCTTGGTAAAACTCAAGAGTGAGTACTTTTACTATATAGGCTTTATAGACAGGAAACTGAAATGCAGAGAATAAGAAGTTGACTATAGCTGCAGAGCAACCCAGAGAGAGTTCCACATTATGCTCAATCACCACAGCTGCAGTGTCTCCCATTGTATTTGGCTGGTGTAAGTTATTTTCAAATTTGAAATAGAAGTAGGTAAAGATCTTAATTACTATCACTTAGATATAAAACTGGAAAAAGCATTAGAAGTTACTTTGCAATAACATGTTGGTCACAGATGAGTGTGCTCAAGGCTATTTAGTATTTCCAAAGTATTTGAAGTATTCTACTTCCATCTGTTCAAACTTTCATCTGCAAAGAAGCAATATGACATGAACTTCTTCTTACCACCAGATCCTGTGTTGGCATGCATCTAAGCCCATCTACTTTGCCTTCCATGTCTTATGGAAATAAATTTTCCTGGTACTAGCAATGTCAAATTTACTTCCTGTGATCTGTTTCATTTTCTTGTCTACTCAGGTTTTACCCTTGCACTGAGGTCTCGTCCTTCTCCCCCTCTCTTTCTAATGTTGTAGGAACTTGAACTTGAATCATTACTCCCTCCAGGCATAGTGGCATACACCTGTATTTCCAGCACTTGAGAGACTGAGGCAGGTAGATCACTGTGAGTTTGGGGCCAGCTCCACAGTGAGTTCCATAGTGAGCTCAAGGCCAGACTGGACTAACAATCTAGTGAGACTTTGTCTCAGTTCAGTCCATGAAAATAATCTCTTTTGAAATGATGTTGGGCAGGGGATTTAGCTCAGTGATGCCGCCACCTGCCTCACAAGCTCAAGGAGTTAGATCCCCGGTACCGAAAAAAACCAAAAAAAAAAAAAAAAAAAAAAGATGTTCATGTGACTATCAGGGTGTTAATGGGGAAAATGTGATTATAAGATTATAACATTATGTAATAGGCCTTAATTATTACTCATTTCAAAAATCCCACTCATTATCTCCCACTATTTCCTTTATTCATTATCCCATTTCCCTCCTCTGCTTCCTGGAAAAACTTGTTAAACTGTTATCTAAGATGGTTATCTCTACTTTTCACTTTTCATTTTCTTGAACCATTCCAAATCTCACCACTTTGAAAATCTAATCAAAGTCGTAGCTCTGTGGTACACTACTGATCTGTGCAGCATGACCTAGTCCTGAGTTCCATCTCCTGCCAATAGTGACATCCTGCCCATTGCGCTTCTCACGGGCTCATCACAATAGGTCCTTTATGCATGGTTTCCATTACTCTATTGGTTTCCTCCTTCCTCAGTGAGTCACTCCTTTTTAGTTTGCTATTGCTCATTTCTTGTTCTCTATCCAAATTTTTATAGAAAAGTTGCTGAGAGTTTTCTACATTCATAAATCTTCACTATGTATATTCTTTGTAGTACTGGGGATCAAACTCAGGGCCTCTAGCTGCCAGGCAAGTGCTCTACCAACTGACCCACACCAGAACCTAATCTTTACTCACATTGTTAAGTAGATCTCATTCAAAACAATGACTTTAAATACAACTTGTAAGTGGCTAACCTTCAATTCTGTGCTTCAAATTTACGTCTCCAGCTCTAACTATTTTCTTGTACTGTGGTCCCTTATAAACAAGTGCTCACTCAATATTCCGCCTAGAGGAATGGTAAGTTCTTTTGTGTAAACATGTTAGACAATTATTTTTCTGTATTCCTTCCCCTTTCTCCATTTCAGTTAGTGACACCACTTCTTCACAACTGATTATCCATAATATCTACTTACTCACTCTCTCTCCTCCATCTATAGGCAAAACTTGTCAGTTACACCCTCAAAATACTTTTCTATCATCTCACCCACATTTTGCCTGCCTATTTTTTGGGCTTCATACAGTAATCCTCTGAAACTGTAGATCAGATAGAGTCAGTTTTTTGACTAAAATAGTCAAAACTCTGTTACTATTGGAATATTATCCAAACTCCTAATTTTAATAATTTTCTTTTTTTGCAATTTTACTGTAAATCTACTTCTAGATAAAAGTATGTGCTGTGTCATTGAGTTTATGATCATGTTTGGAAACTAATAGGAACAAAAATATTTGTTGATAAAATGACTTACTAAATCATTAGTCCATCCAGGCATAGTGGCATGTGCCTGTTATTCCAGCACTTGGGAGGCTAAGGCAGGAGGATCACTGTGAGTTCAAGG
Source organism: Heterocephalus glaber (assembly GCF_053883595.1). Lineage (NCBI taxonomy): Eukaryota > Metazoa > Chordata > Mammalia > Rodentia > Bathyergidae > Heterocephalus > Heterocephalus glaber. Next base: position 35,836,019 of record NW_028258143.1, on the reverse strand, counting down.
CCATCTCCATAGTGAGCTCCATAGTGAGTTCAAGGCCAGACTGGACTATCTTATGTAGTGAGACTTTGTCTCAAAAAACCAACAAAACTGGGCCGGGGATTTAGCTCAGCAGCACCGTGCCTGCCTTGCAGGCACAAGGTCCTGAGTTCGATCCCCAATACTAAACAAAAAGCAGAAAACTTCAACAAAACAAACAAACATTTGAATCAATTAATCAGTCAACCAATTCTTATCCCCTATAGGCACATTATTTATATAATATCTTTGCATATACTGCTAGAAAAACTTGTAGAGAACATTCGATAGAATTATTAAACTCAATCAGATAGACTCAGAAAGGATTGTTTTCCTTTTACTTCTGCATATCTGATTTTGTATTTTAAAAATGGCATTCTAAGAAACCTATAGGTGCACTGGTGTGCATGTCATGATTAAACATCCCTTCTTATATTTTAATTTATGGTTATATTTAATCTTATATTTTCTCTTCAAAGCCATTATGGAGGGTGGGAAGTTAAATAATTGCATATAATTGTTTGTCTATTTTATATGTCATGATTCAATGTAATAATTACTGGAAAGAATTCATTTATTTTATTGATAAGATAAAATATTGAAAACTTACATGTAACCTAGTATGTTTTTTAGAGTGAGTAAAAGACTTGTCCTATCACCTTGGCGATTACTAAAGAAAAGCCATGGATAATAGAGTAGGGAAATTGAACTCAGGTATCAGTTTATTTCAGCAAAATGAGAATTTATTGAGGGCTTTCTATATAAAGAGCAGACATCAAAAGGCTGAGAGACATCATAATCTAGTAGACATGTCATGTGAATTATAAATCAGGAAAAAATAAAGAAGGAAATAAGCATTATAAAATTTTGTGAGACAGTAAAAAAATATAGAAGATAACATTGCACAGTGGATGAAAATGTACCTGTGGAAATCAAGCTAATCTAGATTTAAAGCCCAGTTTTAGTTTCTAATAAGTGGGTGGCTTCAGATTTTCACTTGACCTGTGCAAGCCATGCTGGTGATGTTCCCACCTGTGAAATGAAATGAATAATGGTAAGTGAATAGCCATTCTCATTCATCTGTCTGCTTTTTAAAGTTAGATATTGACTATAAGCAGATAATATGATTCCTGGCAAATACTTTCTTAACATAATACAGATTATTCCTGCTAGTTGGTCATTTTGTCAGTCACTCTCAACTGTATGAGTCAGTCTGCTGAGATTTTGAAAGAAGTATTAAACAAAGAGGAGCTGCACAGGGCACACAGACTCCTACCAGAAGCCCGCCAGTCCGTCTTTAGTGCTTGCAGATTCCTGGGGAGCAGCTGTGTGGCCCAGACCAACACAAGCAGATCCCAGCTGGGGGTCTGCCCCAACACTAGAGGCTCTGGCCCATGCCCCCAGGCCAGATCGGGGCTCCCACCTGAGGCAAGCTATTCCATCCCTCTGTGCAGTCAGATTCTGGGGAGCACCTGTAGGGCCCAGACCAGTGGGCCTGAGGGCAGATCACAGCCTGGGCTCTGCCTGGACTGCAGAGGCTCTGGAACACATGTCCAAGCCAAAGGACCACCCAGAAAGGGGCTGCACAGGCACATAAGCTTCAGCCAGAGGCTAGCCATAGCACTGACCACAGCCAGGGACCAGCCTGGAGAAGAACTGTACAGGCACACAAGCAATACCCAGAGGCTCACCCTAATACCATTGATAAATGCAAGGAGACCCTAGCCAAAGCCTGTGCAGACAACAGAAATGGGGGTGCACAGTCCCCAGGCAAAGGCCCTCCCAGACAACAGCTACCTAGGGGTTCCAGTGAAAGGCATGTCTAGATACCATCCCAAGTGTACTCAGGCCCCAACCAGAAGCCTGCCCAGACAACAGGTCAGCTCAGGGATCCAGAAGGCCACCACTCTGAACTCAGGAATTGGTGTACTGGTGAGCAGCAGGGTAAAGGCTGCTCAGTGGTTTACTGAGAATTCAAGACCACTGGATGGGCAAAATGTTGCCTCAACAAATACATAGCAGGCTGCATCTGTTGAAATGAGAAGACATGTAAATAAGTCCCCAAACCAGACTTCCAGATCACCTAAGGGAACCCTCAAGGGCTAACATGGAAAAATCTGATCCTCAATCACCTGGACTCCCTGAACTGGCAACCAAAGGGGATTTGGAAAAAAGGAAATCAGAAATAATTTCTCAGATAAAAGCAGAGATTGTGCCCATAGTGCAAGACATGATTAATAAATCTAGAGCAAACACAGACAAAACAAAATGGAGAGGCTGAGGAATATGATGGAATCTCAACATAGGAAACACATGGAATCCATAAAACAGATGCAAACAGATTTCCAGGATATTAAAAACTCAATTGAAAGTTTACACAGCAGAATGAGCCAATACGAGGATAGAATTTCAGATATAGAAGGTAAGATTTCAGTTAGTGACCAGGAAAAGAAAAATTTCTTAAAAATAATGAGACCACAAGAAATCAAACCAGCAGCTACAAGGCATTGCAAAGAAGAATAATATCAGAGTGATTGGAGACAATGAAGAAACAGGAGAGAGTGCAAATGACATTAAAAAAAAAAAACAAAACTGTTCACAGAAGTAATGGCAGAAAACATCCCAAGCAGGACAAAAGAATTTGACATGCTGATATACAGATAAGTGAGGCATATAGGACTCCAACTAGCTTTGATCAAAAAATATCTACACATAGGTATATAATAGTTAAGATCCCAGAAACTCAACAGAAGAACAAAGTTCTACAAGCAGTTAGAGAAAAGAAGCGAATCACAAACAAAGGAAAGCCAAGCAGAATCACAGCAGACTTCTCAACACAAACCCACAAGGCAAGAAGAACTTGGAGTGACATATTTCAAGCCCTAAAGGAAAATACCCTCCAACCCAGATTAATGTATGCTGCAAAACTATCTTTCAAAATTGATGGAGAAATAAGACACTTTCATGACAAAATGCACCTTAGAAACTTCATGAATACCAAACCAACACTCCAATAAGTTTTAGACAATATCCTAGGAAAAGACAGCAAGGATCAAAACCCCAGGAAGCCCTGCAGAATGAATCCATTGGGCACAACAAGAAATTATTTGCTAAGGGGGAGAAACCAAGAAAAATAAAAAGTCATGACAAGAATAAGTCAATATGCATCAGTTATAAACATCAATATTAATGGTCTCAATTCACCAATCAAAAGAAATAGATAGATGGGTAAAGAAGCAAGATCCAATGACATGCTGCATAGAAGAAACACACTTAATTCAAAAAGAAACTCATAGACTGAAAGTTAAAGAGTGGAAAACAATACTCCATGTGACAGGAACCTGAAAAAAACAGAAATAGCTCTCCTCTTTGCAGATCAAGTGAATTTCAAACCAACGCTGATTAAGAGAGACAAGGAAGGACACTACATCCTTATAAAGTGAATAATCCAAGAGGAAGAGATGACAATCATAAACATATATGCACCAAAAACTAGTGTGCCCAACTATATAAAACAAATACTAATGGATATGAAAAATCATATAAGCACTAATACAATAGTAGTGGGGGACCTTAATATCCCACTGTCACAAATAGATCAACTAGACAAAAAATAAGCAACAAAATATGAGAACTCAATCAAACGGTTGAACAAATGAACTTAACATATGTTTACAGAGTGTTCCACACCACAAAATCAGAATACACATTCTTTTCAGCTGCACATGGGTCCTTCTTTAAAATACACCACATACTCACTCATAGAACATATTTAATTAAGTGCAAAGGAATCGAAGTTATTCCCTGTATGTTGTCAGACCATAGTGTGATGAAATTGGACATCAAGAGCAAAACCATGAGAATTTCTTTTTTTTTTAAAAAAATTAATTTTATTAGTACATTGTAGCTATACAATATTATATATATATTATATATGTGTACATATAATACATATATAATATATAATATATATACAATATTCCACATTGGAAATTTGCACCTTTACATAATCTCTCCAGGTTCTTATTTTTTCCCCATTCCCCTGTCCTCCCTTCAACCCCTCCATCCCTCACTTTTTAACAAAGATTTTTCAGTTTTTCCTTTTCTCATATTAATTCCATCCCTCCCTTTTTACAAAGACTTTCTTTCCAGGTTTTCATTTTCTCATATTAATTCCATTCCCTTCTTTCTTTCCCCTACTCCTCCCATTTCCTTTTCCCCTTTGCACCATTTCTTCCTATTCAAATTGTCTATTATAACTTTTAGTCCTTATTTACACTTTCAGTTTTTCCATTAGAAATAGTACTCAGTATTTACACATGTGTGTCCTATTTATTTCACTTAAGAATGTAGCCTCAATGTGCATCCATTTGGCTATAAATGTCTCTAATTTCTGATTTTTTAAGGCTGAGTAGTATTCCATTTTATTTTTTTTTAAAACACATTTTTTTATCCAGTCTCCAGTTGATGGGCAATTTGGTTGCTTCCAAGTTTTAGCTATTACAAATTGTGTTGCTATGAACATGGGTGCACATATATCACTGTGGTATGATTCTTTTAATTCTTTGGGGAAGATCCCCAGCAGTGGAATAGCAGGGTCAAATGGGACTTCCAGTCCTAGTTCTTTGAGGTATCTCCATACTGATTTCCACAGTGGTTGGAGCAGTGTACACTTCCACCAGAAGTGGAGTAGGGTTCCTTTTTTGCCACAGCCCTGCCAGCATTTGTTATTGGTTAATTTCATGATAGGAGCCGTTCTTTCTGGGGTGAAGTGGAATCCCACCCTTATTTTCATTTGCATCTTTGGAATGACCATTGATATTGAACATTTTTTCATATGTTTACTTGCTATTTCTACTTTTTTGTCTAAGAAATGTCTGTTCATCTCAGATGCCCATTTTTGTATTTAGGTCTTTGAATTTGGTTGGTCTGATTTTTTTTAAGTTCTTTATAGATTCTAGATAGTAGACTTTTGTCTGAGAACAGCAGGTGCAAATTTTTTTCCACATTGTGGGTTGTCTCTTCACACAGTTGGTGGTTTCTTGGGCTGTGCAGAAGCTTTTTAGTAAGAAAATATCCCACTTGATTGAGCTAGTTCATGGGCAATTGAAGTTTTATTCATAAAATCTTTTCCTACAACATTGTCTTCAAGAGTTCTAAGTAAACTCTGTTATAACTGGTTCAGCATTTCTGTTTTACTATTTAGATCTTTCATCAAAATGGATTTTAGTTTAGTGCATGGTAAGAGAAATGGTCTAGTTTTAATCTTTGGCAAGTTGAAACCCAATTTTTTCAGCACCATTTATTAAAGAGGCTATCTTTCTTCCAATGAAGGTGTTTAGCTCCTTTGTTGAAGATGAGGTGGCTGTGTCTGGAGTTGTTTCTGCAACTCCTAATCAGTTCCATTGCTCCTCAGATCTGTTTATTTGCCAGTACTATGCTGTTTTTATCTCAGTATCTTTGTATTATTGTTTCCAATAGGGTGAAACCCCCTGTCATGTCTCTATTGCCTACAATTCCTTTTGGTATTCTGGGTCTCTTCTTGTTCTGAATGAATACTTGGATTGTTTTCTCAAGGTCTGTGAAGTATGCTGCTGGAATTTCAATTGGGATTGCATTAAATTTATATAGCAGTTTTGGAAGTATGGCCATTTTCACTATGTTGATTGTTCCTACCTAGGAGCAAGGGATGTCTTTCCATTTTCTGACATTATCTTCAATCTCTCTTTTCAGAGTGCTATAGTTTTCAGAGAAGAGGTCTTTGATTTCTTTTGTTAGGTTAATTCCTAGTTATTTCAGATTTGGGGATGTTATTGTGAAAGGAATTGTTTGCACTATTTCTCTTTCAGTGAGTCTTTGTTCATGTACAGGAAAGCAATTGATTTTTGTGTGTTGACCTTGTAACCAGCTACTTTACTGAATTTGGCTATTAAGTCTAGAAGACTTTTGGTGCAGTTCTTAGGGTCTTCTATATAGAGTATCATGTCATCTGCAAATAATGACAACTTGACTTCTTCCTTTCCTATCTATATTCCTTTTATTTCTTTTTCTTGTCTAATTGCTGTGGCTAAGATTTGCAAGACTATACTGAATAGGAGTGGTGAGAGTAGACACCTTTGACTTGTTCCCAATTTTAGTGTGAAGGATTTCAGTGTTTGACCATTTACTATGATATTGGCCATTGATTTTTCATAGATGGCTTTCACCAGATTGAGGTAGAGACTGTCTATTCCAAATTTTGTAGGTTTGCTTTTATCATAAATGCATGTTGCATTTTGTCAAATGCTTTTTCTGAATCTGTTGAGATTATCATATGTTTTTTTCCTTAGCTCTATTAATATAGTGTATTACATTTATTGATTTGCATATGTTGAACCATCCCTGCATCCCTAGAATGAATCCCACTTGGTCAGGGTGTATGATCTTCTTGATGATCTTCTGCATTCTATTTGCCAGTATCTTATTAGGGATTTTTTCATCCACATTCATTAATGAGATTGGCCTATAGTTCTCTTTTTCAGTTGGGTCTTTCTCTGCTTTGGGGATCAAGGTGATGCTTGCTTCCAGGAATCAATTCAGGTGTATTTCTTCCCTTTCAATTTCATTGAAGAGTTTAAACAGTAGTGGCAATAGTTCCTCTCTAAATTTCTGGTAGAATTCAGTGGTAAAGTCATCATGACCCAGGCTTTTCTAAGTTGGTAAGTGTTTAATTACATTTTCAATTTCATTGATGGATATTGGGTTGTTTTGAATTTTTATGTCTTCTTACTTCAACTTTGATAATTCATATGTATCTAGGAATCTGTCCATTTCTTCTGTGTTTTCAGTCTTATTTGCATACAAGCTCTCAAAATAAGTATTGATGATCCTCTGGATTTCTGCTGTGACTGTTGTAATTTCATCCTTTTTATTTGTAATTGCATGGATTCAGGCCTTTTCATTCCTTTTTCTGATAATGGTGGCTAAGGGTTTGTCAATTTTGTTTATTCTTTTGAAGAACCAACTCTTGGCTTCATTGATTTTTTTTGTATCATTCTCTTAGTTGCCATTGCATTTATTTTTTGTCCTGATCTTTACAATCTCCTCACTTTTATCAGCTTTGGGTTTGTCCTGCTCTTCTTTTTCTAGAAGCTTGAGGTTCAGCATCAGGTTGTTTCATTGGGCTCTTTCTGTTTTCCTAATATGGACATTCACTGCTATGAATTTCCCTCATAAGAGAGCTTTCATTGTGTACCACAGACTCCAATATTGTCATTGTCATTTAATTGTAGGAATTATCTGATTTCTTTTTTAACTCCTCTGTGACCCATTTGTTATTCAGAAGTGTGTTGTTCACTTTCCATGTGTTTATGAAATTCTTGTGGTTTCCTTTGGTACTGATCTCCAATTTCATCACACTATGGTCTGATAATATACAGGGAATAATTTCAATTCCTTTGTACTTACTTAAACATGTTTTCTGAGTATGTGGTCTATTTTGGAGAATGATCCATGTGAGGCTGAAAAGAATGTGTATTCTGATTTTGTGCAGTGGAACACTCTCTAAACATTTATTCAGATCAATTGTTTAAGAGTTTGATTGAGTTCTCATATTTTGTTGCCTATTTTTTGTCTGTTGATCTATCTATTCATGACAGTAGGGTATTGAGGTCACTCCCTACTATGGAGTTAGTGCTCATTTGATTTTTCATGTCTGTTACTGTTTGTTTTATATAGTTGGGTGCAGTAGTGTTTGGTGCATATATGTTCATTATTGCCATCTCTCCCTATTGGATTGTTCCCTTTACAAGGATGTAGTGTTCTTCTTTGTCTCTCTTAATCAGTGTTGGTTTGAGATCCATTTGATTTGCAAAGAGGAGAGCTACTGCTATTTTGTTTGGGTTCCTGTCACAAGGAGTATCGTTTTCTACCCCTTAACTTTCAGTCTATGAATTTCTTTTTGAATTGTGTTTCTTGTATGCAGCATATTGTTAGATCTTGCTTATTGACACATTCTACCAGTCTATTTCTTTTGATTGGTGAATTGAGACCATTAACATTGATGGTTATAACTGATACATATTGACTTATCCTTGTCATGACTTTTCTCTTTGTTGGATTCTTCCCCTTTGATTTTAATTTCTTGCCATGCCCAGTAGATTCATTCTGCTGCCCTTCCTGGTATTGTGATCCTTGTTGTCTTTTCCTAGGATAGTATCTAAAATTTTTTGGAATGCTGCTTTGGTACTCATGAATTTCCCAAGGTTCTGTTTGTCATGAAAGTATCTTATTTCTCCATCAAATGTGAAAGATAGTTTTGCAGGGTACATCAATCTGGGTTGGAGGCTATTTTCCTTTAGGGCTTGAAATATGTCACTCCAAGATCTTCTTGCCTTGAGGGTTTGTGTTTAGAACTCTGCTGTGATTTTGATCATCTTTTCTTTGTATATGATTTGTTTCTTTTCTCTAAGTGCTTGTAGAGCTTTGTTCTTCTGTTGGGTTTCTGGAATCTTAACTATTATATACCTATGTGTAGATATTTTTGGATCAAGGCTAGTTGGAATCCTATATGTGTCACTTATCTGTATGTTAAGTTCTTTTGTCCAGCTTGGGTAGTTTTCTCCAAGCACTTCTGTGAACAGTTTTATTTTTTGTTATCTGCTCTCGCTTCTGTTTCTGCATTGATTCTGATTACTCTTATGTTATTCTTCTTTGCATTGGCCAGGAGCTGCTGGATTGATTTCTTATGTTCCCTTACATTTTTAAATCAATTTTTCTTTTCCAGATCAGAAATTGCAATCTTATCTACTATATCTGAAATTCTGTCCTCACATTCACTGATTCTGCTGTGTAAAGTTTCAATGGAGATTTAAATCTCCTGGATATCTGTTTGTATCTGTTTTATGAATTGCATTTGCTTCCTATGTTGGGATTCCATCATGTTTCCCAGCTCCATTATTTTTTTATATGTGTTCTCTCTAGATTTATTAATCATGTCTTGCACTATGTGCACAATCTCTGCTGATATCTGATAAATTATTTCTGATTTCATTTTTTCCAGGTCCCCTTTGGTTGCCAGTTCAGGGAGTCCAGATGGTTGAGTATTAAATTGTTCCATCTCATTTCACTTTGGGGTTGCTTTAGGTGATCTGGAAATCTGTTTTTGAGACTTGTTTACATATCTTCTCATTTCAGTGGGAGGGAGGTGGTGAGGATGTGTGATGCTGGCACCTGCACAGCTCACAGCTCAGCACTGGGGGCAGTGGTATGATCGCCTGGAAGCTTCACCTTCTTGGCACTTGGGGCGATGCTATGGTGACCCCAAATATTTGCCTTCTTATCACTGGGGGACCACACATATTTCATAAACACATGGAAACTGCACAACACACTTCTGTATAACAAATGGGTCACAGAGAAAATTAAAGAAGAAATCAGATATTTCCTACAATTAAATTAGAATGACTATACAGCATATTAAAATCTGTGGGACACAATGAAAGCTCTCTTATGAGGGAAATTCATAGCAGTGAATGCCCATATTAGGAAAATAGAACAATCCCGGAGTCACGCGGAAGACGCTGAATCAGACCGCTGCAGACAGGCAGGTCTGTGCACGCCCTACCGAGGTCCTGAGTCACACGAAAGACACCGAATCACCCCACTGCAGACAGGCAGCCACCTGACTCCACATTACCAAGGCTCAGAGGACACCAGACCACCAGACCAAGGTACTGAGCCCCACTGTTCCCGGCCCAGAGGTAGGGGCTTCTGAGCTGTGGTTCCATTGCTCCTGGTCCAGAGGAAGGGGCTTCCCAGTCACTATCCCTCCTGCTGCTCCCAGCCCACAGGAAAGGGCTTTTGGGTCACCATCCCTACCACTGCTCCCAGCCCCTGTCCCACCTCACCCAGCTCAGAGGAGGTAACCCGTGCAGGCGCTAACAGCCTCCCACCCCAGTCGAAATAAGAAAACATGTAAATAAGTCTCAAAACCAGACTACCAGATCACCTACAGCAACCCCAAAGGGAAATGAGATGGAACCCTCTGATACTCAACCACCTGGACCCACTGAACTGGAAACAAAAGGGGATCTGGAAAAAATGAAATCAGAAATAATTTCTCAGATAACAGGAGAAATTGTGCCCTTAGTACAAGACATGATTAATAAATTTAGAGAGGAGCTCAGGAACATGATGGAATCCCAACATAAGAAACAAATGGAATCCATAAAACAGATGCAAATAGATTTCCAGGACATGAAAAACTCCATTGAAAGTCTACACAGCAGAATGAGCCAGTGTGAGGACAGAATTTCAGATATAGAAGATTACAATTAGTGACCAGGAAAAGAAAAATTGCTTCAAAATTATAAGGGAACATGAGAAATCAATCCAGCAGCTGCTAGATGATGCAAAGAAGAATAACATAAGACTGATTGGAGTCAATGAAGAAACAGGAGAGAGTGGAGATGACATAAAAAATCTCTTCACAGAAATAATGGCAGAAAACTTCCCAAGCAGGGGACAAGAGATTGGCATACAGATAAGTGAGGCATATAGGACTCCAAATAGCCTTGATCAAAAAAAATCTACACATAGGCATATAATTGTTAAGATTCCAGAAACACAACAGAAGAACAAAGTTCTATAAGCAGTCAGAGAAAAGAAACAAATCACATACAAAGGAAAGCCCATCAGAATCACAGCAGACTTCTCAACACAAACCATCAAGGCAAGAAGATCTTGGAGTGACATATTCCAAGCCCTAAAAGAAAACAGCCTCCAACCCAGATTGATGTACCCTGCAAAACTATCTTTCAAAATGGATGGAGAAATAAGACACTTTCATAACAAAGAGCACCTTAGGAACTTCGTGAATACCAAACCAGCACTCCAAAGAATTTTACACAATAGCCTAGGAGCAGACATTGAGGATCAGAACCCCAGGAAGAAAAGCAGAATGAACCCATCTGGCAAGACAAGAAATTAAATGCAAAGGGGGAGAACCCAACAAAAAGAAAAAGTCATGGCAATGACAAGTCAATACTTTTCAGTTATAACCATCAACGTTAATGGTCTCAATTCACCAATCAAAAGAAATAGACTGGCAGAATGGGTCAAGAACCAAAATCCAACAATATGCTGCATACAAGAAACACACTTAATTCTAAAGGAAACTCATAGACTGAAAGTTAAAGGGTGGAAAACAATACTGCATGCGTCAGGAACCTGAAAAAAAGCAGGATTAGCTATCCTCTTGGCAGATCAAGTAGATTTCAAACCAACACTAATTAAGAGGGATGAAGAAGGACACTACATCCTTGTAAAGGGAAGAATCCAAGAGGAAGAGATGACAATCATAAATATCTATGCACCAAACACTAGTGCACCTTACTATATAAAACAAATACTAACGGACATGAAAAGCCATATATGCACTAATACAATTGTAGTTTGGGACCTCAACACTCCACTGTCACAAATAGATAGATCAACTAGACTAAAAATAAGTACTGAAATACTAGAACTCAATTGAACTCTTGAACAAATGAACTTAACAGATGTTTACAGAGTCTTCAACCCTACAAAATCAGAATGTACATTCTTCTCAGCTGCACATGGGTCATTCTCCAAAATAGACCACATACTCACACATAGAACATGTTTAAGTAAGTGCAAAGGAATTGAAGTTATCTCCTGCATATTATCAGACCGTAGTGCGATGAAATTGGAGATCCATAGCAAAAGAAACTCAAAAAATTTCATAAACATGTGGAAATTGAACAACACACTTCTGAATAACCAATGGGTCACAGAGGAAATTAAAGAAGTAATCAGAAAGTTCCTTCAATTATATGACAATGACAATACAACATATTGGAATCTATGGGACACAATGAAAGCAGTCCTATGAGGGAAATCCATAGCAGTGAATACACATATTAGGAAAACAGAATGAGCCCAATTAAACAACCTGATGCTGAACCTCAAGCTTCTAGAAAAAGAAGAGGAAGACAACCCCAAAGCTCATACAAGGGAAGAAATTATAAAGATCAGAGGAGAAATCAATGCGATGGAGACTAAGAGAATGATACAAAAAATCAGTGAAGCCAAGAGTTGGTTCTTTGAAAGAATCAACAAAATTGATAAACCTTTAGTCAACCTTGTCAGAAAAAGGAAAGAAAAGGCCCAAATCCATGCAATTAGGAATGAAAAGGGTGAAATTACAACAGACTCAGCAGAAATCCAGAGGATCATCAATACCTACTTCCATAACCTATACGCCAATAAGATGGACAACACAGAAGAAATGGACAGATTCCTAGGTACATATGAATTACCAAAGTTGAACGAAGAAGACTTAAAAATTCTGAACAACCCAATATCAACCAATGAAATTGAAAACGTAATTAAAAACTTATCTCCTAAGAAAAGTCCGGGCCCTGATGGCTTCACTGCTGAATTCTACAAGACATTTAGAGAGGAGCTGGTACCACTACTCTTTAAACTCTTCAATGAAATTGAAAGGGAAGCAATACTCCCAAATTCATTCCTAGAAGCAAGCATCACCTTGATCCCCAAAGCAGAGAAAGACCCAACTGAAAAAGAGAACTATAGGCCAATCTCACTAATGAACATAGATGCAAAAATCCTTAATAAGATACTGGCAAACAGAATGCAGAAGATCATCAAGAAGATCATACACCCTGATCAAGTGGGATTCATCCCAGGGATGCAGGGATGGTTCAATATACGAAAATCAATTACTGTAATACACTATATCAATAGAGCCAAGGACAAAAACCATATGATTATCTCCATAGACACAGAAAAAGCATTTGACAAAATCGAACATGCATTTATGATAAAACCCCTACCAAACATTGGAATAGATAGTCTCTACTTCAAACTGATAGAAGCCATCTATGAAAAACCAACAGCCAATATCATACTAAATGGTCAAAAACTGAAATCCTTCACACTAAAATCAGGAACAAAACAAGGATATCCACTATCACCACTCTTGTTCAATATAGTTCTGGAAACATTAGCCATGGCAATTAGACAAGAGAAAGAAATAAAAGGAATAAAGATAGGAAATGAAGAAGTCAAATTGTCTTTATTTGCTGGTGACATGATACTCTATATAGAAGACCCCAAGAACTCCACCAAAAGTCTTCTAGACTTAATAACCAAATTCAGTCAAGTAGCTGGTTACAAGGTCAACACACAAAAATCAATAGCTTTCGTCTACACCAATGACAGACTCACTGAGAGAGAAATAGGGCAAATAATTCCTTTCACAATAGCCTCCAAAAAATTGAAATACCTAGGAATCATGCTAACAAAGAAATCAAAGACCACTTCTCTGAAAACTATGGCACTCTGAAAAGAGAGATTGAAGATGCTATCAGAAAATGGACAGATATCCCCTGTCCCTGGGTAGGAAGGATTAATATAGTGAAAATGGCCATACTTCCAAAACTGCTGTATAGATTTAATGCAATTCCAATTGAGATTCCAGCAGCATACTTCATAGACCTCGAGAAAACAATCCAAAAATTCATTTGGAATAAGAAGAGACCCATAATAGCAAAAGCAATTCTAGGTAACAGAGACATGATGGGGTATCACAATCCCCAACCTGCAACTATACTACAAAGCTACTGTGATAAAAATAGCATGATACTGGCAAAGAAACAGACCTGAGGACCAGTGGAACAGATTAGAAGATGCAGAAACAATGCCAGACACATTTAGCCATCTCATCTTTGACAAAGGAGCCAAACACCCTCACTGGAGGAAAGATAGCCTCTTTAATAAATGGTGCTGGAAAAACTGGGCTTCAACTTGCCAAAGATTAAAAGTAGACCTGTATCTCTCACCATGCACTGAACTAAAATCAAAATGGATTAAAGATCTAAATATTAAAATAGAAACTCTGAACCAGTTGGAATAGAGGTTAAGTAGAACCCTTGACGACATCGGTGTAGGAAAAGATTTTATGAACAAAACCTCAGTTGCCCATGAACTAGCACAAACACTCAACAAGTGGGATCTGTTCTTATTAAAAAGCTTCTGCATAGCAAGAGAAACCACCAGCAGTGTGAAGAGACAACCCACAATGTTGGAAAAAATCTTCACCTGCTCTTCCTCAGACAAAGGTCTACTATCTCCAATCTATAAAGAACTTAAAAGATCAGACCTCCCAAATTTAAAGACCCAATCCAAAAATGGGCATCTGAAATGAACAGACATTTCTCAGACAAAGAAGTAGAAATAGCAAAGAAATACATGAAAAAATGTTCAACGTCACTGGTCATTTGAGAGATGCAAATGAAAACAATGCTGAGATTCCACTTCACTCCAGAAAGAATGGCTGCTATCATGAAATCAACCAATAACAAATGCTGGCATGGCTGTGGGGAAAGAGGAACCCTGCTCCACTGCTGGTGGGAGTGTAGACTGGTGCAAGCACTGTGGAAATCAGTATGGAGATACCTCAAAGAACTAGGACTGGAAATCCCATTTGACCCTGCTATTCCACTGCTGGGGATCTTCCCCAAAGAATTAAAAGAATCATACCACAGTGATATATGTGCACCCATGTTCATAGCAGTGCAGTTTGTAATAGGTAAAACTTGGAAACAGCCCAAACGCCCATCGACTGGAGACTGGATAAAGAAAATGTGTTTTTTTTTTTATAAAATGGAGTACTACTCATCCTTAAAAAGTGAGAAATTAGAGACATTTATAGATAAGTGGATGCACATTGAGGTGATACTCTTAAGTGAAATAAATAGGACACACATGTATATGTACCGAATAGTTTCTCTGGTGTGAGAAACTGAAAGTGTAAATAAGGACTAAATGTATAATAGGTCATGTGAAATAGGAAGAAAAGGGGCAAAGGGGAAGGAAGTGGGAGGGCTAAGGGAAAGGATAGAAGGTAATGGGATTAATATGAGAAAATGGAAAAATAGGAATAAAATCTTTGTAAATAGGGAGGGCTGGAAGGGTTGAAGGGAGGGCTGGGCAAGGGTGAAAAACAAGAACCAAGAGAGACTATGTAAAGGTGCAAATTTCCAATGATGAATGTCATTATATTGTATACCTAAAATGTACCAATGATTAGAATGAATAATCGATAATGTAAAATAATAAGAAAAGGTCCAAAGGGGTAGGGGTAGTGGAAGGCACAGGGGAAAGGAAAGAAGGGAATGGAAAAAATGATGAGAAATGGAAAAAATGAAAATAAAGTCTTTGTAAATAGGGAAGGGTGGAGGGCGTGAAGGGAGGGCTAGGAATGAGGAAAAAATAAGAACCAAGATGCATTATATAAAGGTACAATTCCCAATGAGAAACGTAATTGTGTTGTATACCTACAATGTACCAATAAAAGAATTTAATACAAAAAAGAAAAAAAAAAGAAAAGAAAATAGAACAATCCCAATGAAACAACCTGATGCTGAACCTTTTTGAAAAAGAAGAGCAGGACAAACCCAAAGCTCATAGAAGGGAAAAGATTATAAAGATCAGGGCAGAAATAATTGCAATGGAGACTAATAGAATGATACAAAAAAATCAATGAAGCCAAGAGTTAGTTCTTCAAAAAAATAAACAAAATTGATAAACCCTTAGCCATCATTAACAGAAAAAGGAAAGAAAAGGCCTGAATCTATGCAATTACAAATGAAGAGGATGAAATTACAGCAGTCACAGCAGAAATCCAGAGGATCATCAATACTTTTGAGAGCCTATATGCAAATAAAACTGAGAACGCACAGAAGAAACGGACAGATTCCTTGATACTTGTGAATTACCAAAGTTGAATTAAGAGGATCCAAAAAATCAAAACAACCCATTATCAATCAATGAAATTGAAATCATAATTAAAATCTTATCAACTAAGAAAAGCCCGGGTCCTGATGGCTTCACCACTGATTTCTACCAGACATTTAGAGAGGAACTATTGCCACTACTGTTTAAACTCTTCAATGAAACTAAAATGCATGCAATACTCCTGCATTCGTTCCTGGAATCCAGCATCACTTTGATCCCCAAAGCAGAGAATGATGCAACCAAAAAAGAGAACAATAGGCCAATCCTACTAATGAATGTGGATGCAAAAATCCTCAATAAGATACTGGTAAATAGAATGCAGAAGATCATCAAGATCATACACCCTGATCAAGTGGGATTTATCACAGGGATGCAAGGATGGTTCAACATAAGAAAATCAATAAATGTAATATGCTATATCAATAGAGCAAAGGACAAAAACTATATGATCATTTCAATAGATGCAGAAAAAGCTTTTTTTTTGGTACCGGGAATCAAACTCAGGTCCTTGTGCTTGCACAGCAGGTGTGAAACCACTGAGATAAATCCCTAGCCCCAGAAAAAGCTTTTGATAAAATCCATCATGCCTTTATTGATAAAAATCCTAGAAAATATTGGACTTTACTTCAATCTTATAAAAACCATCTATGAAAAACCAACAGCCAATATCATACTAAATGGTCAAAAGCTGAAATCCTTCACACTAAAATCAGGAAAAAAACAAGGATGTCTATTATCACCAGTCCTGTTCTATATAGTTTTGGAAACATTAGCCACAGCAATTAGACAAGTGAAAGAAATAAAAGGAACAAAGATAGGAAAGGAGGAAGTCAAATTGCCTTTATTTGCAGATGACATGATACTCTATATAGAAGACCCTAAGAACTCCACCAAAAGTCTTCTAGACTTAATAACCATAGTCAATAAAGTAGCTGGATAGAAGATCAACACACAAAAATCAGTATCTTCTCTGTACACAAAAAATAGACTCCCTGAGAGAGAAATGGAGCAATCAATTCCTTTCACAATAGCAACCAAAAAATTGAAATACTTAGGAATCAACCTAACAAAAGAAATCAAATACCTCTTCTCTGAAAACTATAATTCTCTGAAAAAAGAGTTTGAAGATGATATTAGAAAATAGAAAGACATCTCTTGCTCCTAGGTAGGAAGAATCAACATAGTGAAAATGGCCATGCTTCCAAAACTGGTACATAGATTCAATGCAATCCCAAGAGATATCCCAGCAGCATACTTCACAGACCTGGAGAAAACTATCCAAAAATTCTTTTGGAAAAAGAAGAGACCAAGAATAGCAAAAACAAATCTAGGCAATATAGACAAGGCAGGGGGTGTCACAATGGTCAACTTGGAACTATACTACGAAGCTACTGTGACAAAAACAGCATGGTACAGGAAAAGAAACAGATCTGAGGACCAGTGGAATGGATGAGAAGATGGAGAAATAATTCCAGCCACACTCAGCCACCTCATCCTCAACAAAGGAGCCAAACACCCTCACTGGAGGAAAGATAGCTTCTTTAATAAATGGTGCTGAAAAAAGTGGTTTTCAACTTACCAAAGATTAAAACTAGACCTATATCTCTCACTGTGCATTAAACTAAAATATAAATTGATTAAAAATGTAAATATTAAAAGAGAAACAGTAAACCAGCTGGAAGAGCAGTTAGGAAGAACTCTTGAAGACATTGGTGTAGCAAAAGATTTTATGAACATAACCTCAGTTGTCCATGAACTAGCATAATCAACAAGTCAGATCTCTTTTTTACTTAAAAGCTTCTTCACAGCAAGAGAAACCACCAGTAGTGTGAAGAGACAACCCAAAATGTGGAGAAAAATTTTCACCAGCTGTCCCTCAGACAAAGGTCTACTATCTTGAATCTATAAAGAACTTAAAAAGACCAGACCTCCCAAATTTAAAGACCCTATCCAAAAATGGGCATCTGAAATGAATAGACATTTCTCAAAGAAATAGAAATAGCAAATAAATACATTAAAAAATATTCAACATCACTGGTCATTCGAGAGATGCAAATGAAAACAATGCTGAGATTCCACCTCACTCCAGAAAGAATGGCTGCTATCATGAAATCAACAAATAACAAATGCTGGTGGGGCTGTGGGGAAAGAGGAACCTTGCTTCACTGCTGGTTGGAGTGTAGACTGGTGCAAGCACTGTGGAAATCAGTATGGAGATACCTCAAAGAACTAGGATTGGAAGTCCCATTTGACCCTGCTATTCCACTGCTGGGGATCTTCCCCAAAGAATTAAAAGAATCATACCACAGTGATATATGTGCACCCATGTTCATAGGAGCACAGTTCGAGGAGCATAGTTCGAGGAGTTCATAGGAGCATAGCTAAAACTTGGAAACAGCCCAAATCCCCATCAGCTGGAGACTGGATAAAGAAAATGTGGTTTTTTAATGAAATGGAGTACTACTCTGCCATAAAAAATGAGAAATTGGAGACATTTATAGGTAAATGGATGCACATTGAGGTAATACTCTTAAGTGAAATAAATAGGACACACTTGTGTAAATACAGAATAGTTTCTCTAGTGTGAGAAACTGAAAGTAAATAAGGATTAAAAGTTATAATAGATAATGTGAAATAGGAAGAAAACGTGCAAAGGGGAAAGGGAAATGGGAGGGTTAGGGGATAAAAAAGAAGGAAATGGAATTAATATGAGAAAAAGAAAAAATGGAAATAAAGTCTTTGTAGATAGGAATGGGTGGAGGGTTTTTAGGGAGGGCAGGGGAATGGGGAAAAAATAAGAAACAAGATGGATTATGTAAAGGTACAAATTTCCAAGGATGAATGTCATTATATTGTATATCTTAAATGTACCAATATAATTAATAAAAATTTTAAAAATTCAATTAAAAAAGTGTTAAACAGTCCTGTCCTTGATTTTTTATAACCTAAAAGGCAGGGGAATAAAGTACTTTCCTACCTAAGTACCTAGTGTATAATAAATATTATTTAACAAATAAACCTTACAGTTAGCCTTTCTTTTTTCCCCATTGTTTATTGGTACATTTCTGGCATAAAATACAGTTACATGCATCATTAGGATCTTGTACCTTTACATGATGTATCTAGAGTTAGCCTATTTTCAAAGCATTCATATTTCCAATAAGAATATACTGTCTCAGTTTTGACTTATTTTAGGTTGAGTTCATTAATTTTACTCAGGTGTTTTCAATGGCAAGCATATTAAATATGTTTTTATATTTCCAATTGTTCACTTTAATATAGGTAGAAATTATCAGTCAATTGAAGACTTAAAATGTGCATGAGTTATATAGTATTTACACAGAAATTTAGGTAACTATTGAAAAATCAGTTTCAAATGTGGCAGAAATAGATAGGATGAGATACTAGATATTATTTAATTAGTTGGTAAGGTTATTAGTGTTTCTTGATAAGGTTTTAATTCTTCTTCTTGTTTCTCTATTCTGTTCTATCCATTATGGTAGCCACTAGCCCTATGAGTATACTGAGCACGAAAACATAGCTATGTGACTGTGGAAATAACTTTTTATTTTATTTAAATTAATTTAAATTTAAACTGATATGTAACTCAGTGGCTGAAAAACATAAATATGCTGAGAATTTTGAACATGTAAATCTACATTTTAACTGTTAATTTTGTAAAATTTAAATGTAAATTTTGAGGAATGGGGTCATACTCAGTGGGAGGGCTTGCCTAACACATGCAACGTCCTGAGTTTAAGCTTCAGCACTGAAAATATATAGAATAAATACATACAGATAGGTATTTCTGATGAAAATTTAGTGTTCAAATGAGGAATAAGTGTAAAATAAATATTGAGTATTTAATAGTTAGTATGAAAATAGAAATGGGAGGATGAAACAGGAGGATGAAACAGGAGGATCATAAGTTTGAGCTAACCCAGGGAACTTAATGAGAACTTATCTGAACGTGAAAATTAAACAGGTCTTGGAGTGTACCTCAGTGGGTAGGCACTGGGTTCAATCCCCAGTATACCCCTCCAAAAGTAAAATACTAATAGTGTTTCTTATGTGTTATATGATGAACTGATAGTGTTTGTATAGACTAGACCAAATAGAAAATTTTGAATTACACATGTAACTTTCCTACTGTTATGGCTTATATCTAGATGTCACTGTAAATCCTCATGTAGTCATACGTAGGGCTTTTCCGAGGTGGCTGGATCTGGAGTGTGTGATGTTGGGATCAAAGGTATTTGTTTACTAAATTAGTCCACTGATTGATTTAGCATAGTTCTGGGTAGGATTAAGGGTGCTCCACCCTGGGTGTGGGTGCTACCCCCTGCTAAGAGTAGGTAGCCTGGATAAGACACAAAGGACAGAAAGAGAGTACAGCTTGTCACTTGTAGCTTGGAGCTTGCTGCCTTCTGCCTGCCATGAACTGTTTCTCCTCTGCATTGTCCCTCTGGTATGCCATCCTGCCTTGGGGCCACCAAACTACAATCTGAAACTTCTACAAACTGTGAGCTAGATAAACTTACCCTCCTTTAACTTTGGATATTGACTATTTTGTCTCAGCACCAGGAAAGTAACTAAGACATCTACTTTCATTGTGTTTGCAGTGGACAGTGCTACTTTACATAATTGCAATTCTTTATTTATATCCTAATCTTATTAGATTTTTTGTCTTACTACTTTATGGGAAATATGTGAAATTTTAAGAATAGACAAAAATTATAGATTTTTGGATAAATTTTATAGAATTGAGATTCATATTTCAATCAGAAGAATTGACTTTTTGGGGGAATGGGATGTTTTTACTACAAGTGCAGTATATTTTCAGTAAAGAAATTCAATCAATAGAGAAATAGCATCACCCATTTAATACTCCTACAGCCATCTCAAGATTGAAAATAAAACTGTTTTAGGATTTGTTACTTAATGACTGAGGGTGACCAGCACTACCAGAACTGTATGAAAAATGAGGGCATGTATTAATTGGTTCTGGTTATTTTCCCTTTCTCAGAGTTCTTCTACATTTTCCTCACTTAAATTGGTAGAAGGAAATAAATGGAACATCTCAGACCTTAAAGTTAATCTTCTTTAGTTTGTGCCCCAGAGAATACTACACCGTTTTTCCAAAGATAATAATTAAAGCCAAAATATGTTCAGCAGCTTACCTTATCTTAATTTAGAGTAAGATTAAGATTTGAATTTCTATTTGTTTTAGGTTTTTGGAATATAATGGATGTTTGCTGCAGATTTTAAAAGGATGCTAGCATATTTACATCTTGTTGAATTTGTAGTAATTAGTGACCTCTCAACTTTCAATTCATTCTTGTTAATGACAGAATAGGGGAGAGAAATATTGTCAGACTTACAGATTTTTCCATAGGCTTATCAGGTTAATTCGTTGAAATTTCTCACTCAAATAAAGAGCTGTACATAAAGGAGATTTGTATGCTACATCTTTAATCACTTTTATCCTTTGATGCTAAAGTTAAGGAAAATATATGGATATAGATACAAGTTGCTATGTGAGTAGTTATGTGAAATTTATGCTGCGTAATGGATTATGGAAAGTAGCTTTGAACAAACTAAAAGCCCATTTCATTTGATCAAAAACATGTTTTTACAAATCCAATAATTATGCAAAGGTCTATTTTTTATAAAGTTATCCAAAGTATGGTAAACAAGCACTAGGTTTCCTCATTTGCACAGTAAAATGGACTTATAGGGTAAGGGTGATTTATGCACTGAGGTAATTTAAATTCCATACTTTCAAAGTCACAATGCATATGTTACATGCCTATAATTATGCTCCTCTGGGTGTGCAAGCCAAGAAGGTGGCAGAGTCACACACAGAAAAAGAAAGGAGATTGATGATATGGTATTTTGCTAATACAATGCAAAGTCACTAATAGATTATGAACCTCATTCTTACCTTTCCTACTAATACCATCTAAATTACATTTTCAGGCTGATGTCTTCACCAATCTAAAATTTACAGAATTGCTTTCATTTTGCTGCCTTGGAAAAAGCTGAGAAGTGATAAACAAACAATATTTCCAATAGTATAATTCCAACTTCTTTGGTTAAAAAATAAATGAGATTTACCATCATCAAATGCACACACTCTTTTAGATTTGTGATATTATTTGTTATCTAATATTTGCCCTTTTAATTTGTGGTCATCTGAGGTAGGAAAATTGGTTTATTGAAACCAAGGTAAAGCATTGGTGTACTATGAAGTATTATGCCAATGAAGATAGAATAATTTAGAAGCGCATTATTCATTTCACACTCTTAAGTTACAATTTTCTATACTATTGTTTTAAAGAGTGATGTTTTAAATATTTTTGGATTTCCCACAGGTTGTGAGCCATTTTCTTATTCCTAAGTGTTGGATGACCTTTAAGCGGATTGAACACTTATAGGGAATACAATTAGAGAGGGTAAGCACATTTTTATTAAATCATACATCCTAATTCCTTTATTATGCTACTGCCATGATATTTAATGACCATCACCTTTAGGTCAGCCCAACTTCAGGTTCTACAAATTCTGTTTTCCTATAAGCTATTAACAAAACCTCATTCGATTTTGGGTTTTGAAGTTTTAAATGAATGCTTGTGTGAATTTAAATGTATGCATATTTCCCCTATAAAGAACTGTGCCATCCAACTGATATAAAGATATAGTATCACAGTGTGGCCATTTAAAGAAAAGAAAGAAGTCATAAATATTGCTTTACATGTTCAGAGGGGGGTGTTACTATTTACTATTGTATGATGCCATATAAAAATGTCAGTTTAATTGTTTTTATCTTTTAAACCTACTTAGCCATTTTAGATCAAGTTTTCCATAGACCAGTTTGTTACATTTGATGGTATAATGAAAAAAATGAACAAGATACATATGCAAAAAGATGTTGCTGGCCAATGTGAAATGTCATAGGAGGAATGTAATTAATTCAATATATAGAAACTTGCTTTCTATTATTGGAAAAGGGACGGTTCCTTTGGATGCTATCTTAGTATGTTTTCAGTTGCTATTAGAAAATACTTGAGGCTGGGAAAGTTATAAGGAAAGATGTTTATTTTGGTCAACAGTTTTGGAGGATGGAAATTTCATGAGCATGGCACCAGCATCTATTTCACTTCTGCTAAGGTCAACCTCCTGCTGCATCTCATAGCAGAAAGTTGGAGGGCAACTGGACAGATATAAAACAGGAGGGGCATCCTTGCTTTAAAATAATCTGCCCTTTCAGGAATAAATTCTCATTGACTCTCAATATAAATATTGATGGAAACAAACCACAGAGTACTGGGATTATAGGTATGCACCACCATACCCAGCTCCAGAATTTTATAGAAAAAATTAAAATATGCTAATAATACATTAGAGGTGATTAATGATTCTTTTTTTAAGTGTAAAATAGCTAAATATGGTCACACACTCTAGGGAATAGTGAGCGAATGATCTATATGAATCCTTGTACTAAATTTTCACACTAACCCATCAAGACCAATAGAGTAATATAAATATGTGGGCTATTAATATACTTGAGAGCTAAATCAGGGAGTTGATTTTGGAGCCTAGTTAGTGTACAGGAATTCTGAGTTAATTGAATCCACATTTTTGGACTTCAAACTAAGAATTCTAGACTAGGAATGTAGCTTAATGGTAGAGTACTTGCTTAACATGTGCAAAACCCTGGGTTTGATCCCAGAGCTGCAATAATAATTATGATAATATTAATGATTAAATAAGATACAAATAAAAAACAGAAGAACATTCCTAAACTATGATAATGGCTAATATTTACATTATTTCCAAGTATTAATAATGCTAAATTTGAAATTAGAAAATGTTGAGGGCTAGGTTTTAAATGATTATTCAAAATTAATCATATCTAAAATGTTAAGTATTTTTTGATAGAATTAGAATTTATTACTACTTATTACATTATTTTTTTGAAATTTTCCAGCAGTCTTTCCTCATTAAAAAATCTTTTTCTAATAGATTTTTTAATGAAGATTTGCTAAAACTTTCTTCAAAGGTTAAAAATTATCTAAGTTAATATAAATAACAAAAACCTCTAGTCTGAAAATTCTCTAACATTAAAAAATTATCCATTTAAACCTCTATTTTTTTCTGGAAACAGCAAATCAAGTTATTTCTACTAGTTAATAATCATTCAATTCAAAATATTTATTATGTGTACTATGTACAGGTATTATAAAGACCAAAATATGCTACTTTGTTTGCATGTTAGTGATGATAGAAATTTAAATGTACATATTAATCAAAATGATTATGGCTTTAATAAGGCAAGTTCAGAAAGCAGTAGGAGCAAATAAGAAAGATTACTAAGTGGGCATGGAGAAATTCAGCCTAGTTTCTATAATCTTAAAGCTATTCCATATTTGTTATTAGTTTTCCAGAAATAGCTAACCAATTTTGTACAGAGACTGGTACTTTTGTAGAGACTAATGACAATAACCACATGGACTCCTTTGGGACATCAATTAGTTGTGGTGCATTACACAGAGGCTGCATCAGGCATCTTGGAGTAAATTTCAAGGAGAATTTTAAGAACTGCCTATCAAATGTAGAAGGCAACAGAAAAGATGTTAAAGTCTCTTGAAAAAATAAAATGGAAAGTCAAAACTAGATTCAAAAATTGATTTTTATGAAGCTAATACATTTTACACTTGATCTTAGCCAAAAGGCCGAGAAGTGATAGAGTTAATATACTTTAAAGATTAAGATACTTTGCAACATTTTTGCAGGGTCAAACCAACAACTTTTAAAATTGATCATCAAAAATTTGAATCAAATATAAAATAACACTATTTTGATGAAATAAATAGGGGAGGGAGGTTTGGCCTCTCTAAAGCCATGAAAATCCGTGAGAGCATTGTGCTATAGTAAGCTAATGCAAGCTACTTACTGGATATTCAACTGCATGTGTCTCCTCCCAACTTTGCATTCAGTGATGGGTAAACTGTAGTCCATTACTGTGGAAGAATTTATGCCAGGGACTCTGGCAAAAGCTTAAGTCAGTGTTACTTTTCTGTTTTCAAGAAAGTCATTGTTAAAATACCCACCAGTCCACCTCTGACTATGGGAGATGAGGGCTCTGAGACAATACTATAGAAAAAATGTCTGTCAAGTGCAATATCTTCCTGTTATACTGTAGAACTCAAACAGAATTCTCTGAATATTAATGTATTGTGATAGACTACTGTGGATATTTAGGGTAGTTTACAAGTGATGCTGCTACAGGCTGAATTGTGTCTCCCTTAAGTTTATCTGTTGAAGCCTTAAAGCCTAATACTTCAGAAAGTGACTAACTACATTTGGAGATTGGGCCTTTAAAGTGGTGATTAAATTAACATGAGTACATTAAGGTGGACTCTAATCCAACCTGACTGATGTCTTGATATGAAGAGGAAATTGAACACCAAAGAGACAGTAGACATGTGCCAGCACAAAGGCTGCATGCAAATAGAGAAAGAAGACAGTAATCTGCAAGAAAAGAATAGATACCTCAAGAGAAATCATTCCTACTGCTACCTTCACCTTTGACCTTCAATATCCAGAACTGTGAGCATAAATTTCTGTTGTTCAGACCACTCCATCCGCAGTGCTTTGTTATAGTTTCCCAAAAACTAATATAAATGTTTAGTGTCTTTGTCCATAAACTGCTTGGTACAAAAATTGACAGGCACTGTAATCATGGGAGATCATAACATGACTTTACTATGTATTTTTCTGATCACTGTTCCACCAATATCTCCTAAGTTATAAGAGGTACTACGTACATCATTTGTATCTTCTTTTCATACATTCTTACATTCAAACAGGTGTATACACTATATTTATGTGAGTATGTTATATTTATTAATGCATTTATTATTGTTTAAAATACAGCAAACATTTCTTTGCATCTAGCTAATCTTACGATGTCTTTGGAGAGATATTTTTGCTGTGATTCAAAATGAGTGGGGAGATGGTTTAGTGAATAAGCAAATCATTTACCAAAAAAGTACGCATTTGCTTGAGAAATTTTTATCCTTTGGTTGTGTGGACTTCTTGGGTATCTATGAGACTAAAACATGAAGGATGTTAATGTGCTTCCTTACTAGATGTATAATTTCTCTTGACAAGTATTGCCAATTGCAGGGGCAAATTGTATTGTTCCTGTTGCATAATCATAAAATTCTCATTTCGAGGCTTTTATTATTAAAATAGTTGTCTTCTTATTCACAGCTAGATGTTATTTACTTATTCTTACTCCATATCTTTCCAACCTCTGTTTTACATGTGCCTTTTCCTATCATTCTTTCTTGTTTTCCAGTTTCTCTGTAATGATGTTTCCCGGCACTAATGAATAAGCTGATCTCTGCTGTTTTCAATCTAACAGAACATACTTTAGTGTCTCTGCTCTACAACTAAAGACAAACCTCCTTCTTCCAGTTAAAAAAAACAACAACCCATTAACAAGTATTTCTACAGCAATAGAACTGGAAACTATGGCAATCATTGGCAGTAAAATGGCAAATTACTGCTATTTTCTTGGATATGAATGCATGAAGCATATTGGCAAAGCTATCATATCCCTAGAGATGATCACTAGTGAATGGCATTTGTGTATATCATAGTTTGTGAGTTCTGTATGTTTAATGCTTAAAGGACTCTATGACAACAATGAATCATTTAATCCCCTTGGATGTCCAGATTCTTGAATTCTAAATATTTTACTTACAGAGTTTAGTGTCTAATGCATGCTTATTATACTGATTGTTTCTCTTCTGGGATTTAAAAAAAATCAGAGAAAGAAGAAAATTCAGGAATTCATTTCCAGCTATTAATGTTGTTGGTAATCTTATTCATTTTTAGTAATTACCATCATTGATATTTTAGAACAACTTGTAGCACAATTTCTCAAAACTGGTAATCGTTGAAGAAAAGAAATGATGAGGGGCCGGGGATTTAGCTCAGTGGTTCTGCCACCTGCCTTGCAAGTGCAAGGTCCCAAGTTTGATTCCTGATACCAAAAAAAAAAAAAAGAGATGATGAGAAAATATAAGCTTCTCCTAAATATTCAGCATTTTATCTAAAATGCTAATTATAAACATAAAAACTTGTAAATGGTATTTCAAAGTAAAGGTGCACTGGAAAGTAGAGGTGAATTGGCTGTTATTTGAACTGGTATTTGGTATTTAGATTTGGTATTGTATTTCCTGCTTCTTGAAATTATGAGAACATCAGAACATCTCTGTACATTGTTTCATCAAAAATAAAATGAAGGGGCCTGGGATTTAGCTCAGTGGTGCTGCTGCCTGGCTTGAAACCACAAGGTCCTGAGTTTGATTTCTAGTACCAAAAAAAAAAAAAAATGAAGCTTTTCTTTCCATTCAGTATTTCTTAGAAAATTCCTGAATACTCAAGCAATGCTGCTAATTTGGAATTGTTAAATTTAAATTATACAATTATTATACATTTTCTTAGAATAAATATATAAAACATTCTTTTCCCTTCTTAAAATTAGAAAAAAAGGAATATATGTATCTACCGCTTAGGAAACATCCATCCCATACCCTTCTCATTAACTGTTTTGTTTAGTTACAAGTATAAATATTAATTCAGAATTTCTATTATTTAAAAATATAAAGTGGGGGCCGGGGATTTAGCTCAGTGTTTTCGTCGCCTGCTGCGCAAGCACAGGGACCTGAGTTCGATCCCCAGTACAGAAAAAAATATATGTGTGTGTGTGTGTGTGTGTGTGTGTGTGTATTCTGAGTTGTAACTCTGAGAATCATATCCACTTTTTAGAGATTGCTAGCAAAAGTGACGTGACTCATATTAAAATTTCCAAAGATCTTACCCAAAACAGTCCTTTGGATGAATGAAAATGGAATTAAAATATGGATGTTCTGATGCTCTCTTTTGTACACTGCACAGGCAATTCTGGGGTTCATCAAATGCAATATTTATAGAATGTCTTCTTTTGAGAAGTTTCAAATTTCTAAAAAATATTTTACTAAATCCACATGAGGTTGTATCTTCTTATTCCAAGAATACATATAGTCCTGCATATATGGGAGATTGAGGAGGTAAAATATATGTTGAAATTGCATGGCAGAGTCACTGATAGTTGTCAAACAATTAAATGGTTTTGTGTTTGAAATCTTTCAACTAAGAAATGTATGTTTTCCTCCTTGGAACTGATATTGCAGCAAAGAAAAGAAGAGAAGGAAAAAAAAAATCCCTTCATCTTTCCTGCCTAAAATAGCACTGTAGAATTTACAATAAAAAGAAAATAATCTTCTCATTATTTAATAAAAATGAAAATATTCCATAATTATTTTGAACCACAAATTATTGTCATTTTTATATTGAAGAAAAAAAAGTATTTAGAAAAATATTTTTATAAGTCACTGAACATTTTTCTTACCAAACAAATGCCTGCACCAGGGAAATGTGATACAAATTTGTGAAAAAAAATACTCACAGGTGAATCTGTATAAGTATCACAAAATCCTATAAATTGTATAATTTTATTTTACACAGTTTCTTTATTTTTCCCTATAATTTTTCACTATGAAAGCAAATACATCCTTGTTGTTCGAAGAAAATCAGGCAGACCAGAAATAAATTGAGTATGTCATGAAATCCTCCCTCCTATCCCCTCTATATTTATCCCCAGTGATATCTACTATTATTTGATGTATATAATATCAGATATTCTGTCCTTATATAATCAAATCAAGAATTAAATAGTGGTGTAATTCTACACATCCTTTTCAATTGCTTGCTTTTGAAGCATTTAGCCTTACAAAATGCATTATCTTTTCATGCCAGTATATGAAAATGTACCCAGTTCTTCAAAACCATTTAACAGCATTTAATAATATAAATATGTCATCATCTATGGAACTAATCTCCTATAGGTGAATATTTAAATTGTTTACAATTTTAACTTACTTTTACCAGAATATTTGCAAAATATATCCTTTAAAGTACAAGACAATGTACAAGATATGCTGTAAAGTACAAGCCAAGTTGAAAAACATTAATCTTGTAGAGAGTTCTCACTGACTAAAGACAGAATAAGAAAAATTGTGGTGTAAATATAATATTATATTATATTATTATATTATATTATATTATATATTTTTATACCACTGAACAACTATAAGGCTATCAGAGCTTGGACTTTTTCAAACCTGTCACTTATTAATTGTATGACATTGGTCCAAGTTAACTCTTTCAGCTTTTTTCTCTTTTTATGAAATAATGCACAGGAACTTGATGGTGTTTAAAAAATCTAAAAATTTTAAGTGGAAGATTCTAAGCTGTCATCCTCAAAAATTTTGCACCCATCACTGGCTAGGTGAGGTGAGGATTCTAGAAGAAAATAAAGATGTTGTGGTAGGAAGAGCTGATGGAAATCACGGTACAGAAACTGGGTTTTCAAGATTAGCCAGGGTTTATAATACACTTTTATCAGTGTACATTTTAGCCATTCCTTGTCTCATATCCTGTATGATAGAAATACATGGGATAATTCCAACTTGATATTCCTAAAAGAGATGTACTATATTCGGACACAGCAGTTTATTCCATCATGGGTAGAAAATTTTCTATTTTTGACTCAGTCTTGGACCGATAAGGTTTTTTGAGTATTCCCTGTCTCAGTACAGCTTTTTGATGTTAAAATTGGACCAGGACAGACTATTCAGAGTATAGTGTACCAAGAAGTGATTTCAATGATTCGGTCCTTTGGAGGGTGCAGTAGGGCCATGCAGAACAATTATCTGTCTCTTTGTGTACAAAGACCTAGACTTTATTCTTGATTATTCTACTAGAGTGACACATGGTTGGTTACTGGCATAGAATAGTTAGTTGAACTGTTAAGATGATCATTGACTCTGTTATTTAGTTTGATTTAAAATTTGAATGGTCTTCTTTTTGAAGGAGTTTATTTGTCATGCATATTAAACACAACCCTATGGGGTCTGTCTCTGTAATAGCAATCAATATATCACATGGAAAGGGACCCCTGCCAGAATGCATATAACACTTGGATTCATGTTGCTGCAATACAGTGAAGTTACTAATGTAAAAGGAGTTTTTTATTCAGTCTAAGCTGACTATCAGAAACTAAGCTAACATGAACTGAAAGATGTTTTCTTGTAATGACCTATAGGTCATCATCTCTAGTTGTGACCAACCTGCGCCCAGCACTATTCTTATTTATGTTCTGAATCCTGTGTGGTTTTATTTGCTTTATGTCACATTTCTCAATGAAATATACTTCAAAACAAATTTTCTTAATGGAAATTTATACATGATATATTTAATAATGTCATTAATCTCTTTGTTATTAATTGTCTCATTACTTGTTTCCTATTAGCGACAGTGAACACCCAACATTATTTATCAGGTATATGGGTGTCCTCTCTCTCCTGGGTGGTGATGGTTATTTAGAAAAAGAAATGGAATCCTTTTAAGGATTCTTGCCTTTCTCCACATCTCCCACTCTCACCTGGGGTGAAGGCCAACCTTTATTTTTAAATTAATTGCCATAACCATAACTTATATATACAAGGAGCCCATGAAAATGGCTTCAGTGTTGATCTTCACATCAATCCCATTTTTCTACTCTCTGAAGAAAAACTAGCATTATCTGTTTATAAATAATTTATACAAAGCCATTTGGCAGGGAAACAGGGTAGTGGTGCTGGTGGTAGGTTATTTAAAGCTCTGATAGGCCAAATGACTTATCTTAGTAGGGGCTATATTTTAAATGATGTTATTTTATTTGTTTTAATAATTTTCCTAATAAATATAGAGCAGAAGCCCATATCTGTGAATTTGAATGAAGAATTTTATATCTTAATATCAGCAATTTTATAAAATTTTCATAGAAATTCAGTGTCTTGAATGAAATACTGAAAAGACTAAGTTCATGTGTGTTTTAAATGTTTTACAATTTACCTGCATTTCTTAGTCTACATTTTATCCCCTTTTAGCAAGTTTAATTTAATATGAATCATCAAAGAAAAATTGCAGGTGTTTATAAGACAAATTCATCTCTTTGCATTTGTATATTTGATTGACTATGAACTATTGTTTAATATTTTCTAAGAAAAAACAAATTGTCCAGCATTATCACATTTAATATCATGAGATATATGGATCCAGTTTTAACTAAAAATCTACCTTTTAAATCTTATGAGAATCTTAATGCAAGCACCACTACCAATTCTGGGTCAGGCAGAATGAATCCATTTTCTCAGCAAGATTCAGCCTTCATGCCCCCTGTTAAGGCTCATGCTATGAGCAGGGCTGGTACTGTTTACGACAGATGCAAATTATACTCAACATCTTTTGTATTTTACAATTTATAATCAGGCATTCATCCTCTGAATCCAATTCTTTCCTATAAAGAACAGAATTCTGGACACTTCATAAAGCAAAAATCTTGCTGCCACCTTCAAGGAACTCAAACTATCTGATTTTTTTTTATTTGCTGCTGCCATTAGATTGAAATGATTTTTCTTCAGTTTGCTCAAAGCCAGATTTAAAGTCAGGTCCCAGAGGTAACGGGAAAGTCGATCCCCTAAGCTACTCAGTCATTGTTTGCTTTTTTTACATGTAATATCCTACTTCTAAGCCAGAGTATAATTTAAAATACAAAACACACTCTACATAAATATGTCCTTTAGAAATTTTGTAATCTGACATTTAATAGAAGTTAACTAAGTGCCTTCTATCATATTTGTCAAAGAAAATGGAGAAATTATAAATATCCTTCAAGACAATTATTTCTTAATAGCTTTCTACATATTTTTAATGCTACACATTTCCTTACTACTTCAAATAAATAACAGTATGCGCTCCTTCTGAATATATACCTGCCAGATTACTCATTTACAATGCACTGAAATAAGCCTAAAAGCATTCCAAGTCCTTGATACATTATGAGCTTCTATGCCATTCAAATGGCTGCTCAAGTTTGCAGTCACTTCTGTTTGCTGGGGAACAGCAAAGGGTTACTTTAGCAAGGCACTGCAAGTACCAGCAACAGGAATCCATTGGCTTTAATTTGTCCATGTCTTTCATTTGATACTACCAGTATTAATAGCTTTGCAAGGAAATTCTGCAGTCATTAATCATAATAATTAATCAGATCCAATTATATTGCATATAAATGTGAACAAATTGCTGAAAAAATAATGATCTATCACCAACGTGTCACAAGGAAAAAGAGACTAAAAGAGTAATTAGAACCAAGGATTTAGTTGCGTACAAGTGCCCTGCAACTGATTTTGACTGTATGATGATCCGATGATGTAATTAGTAGAAAGTCTAACAGAGCTTTTTAGCAGACCACCTAATGACTGAGCAATTGTAGAGAATAAGGCTCACTGTTCCAGGAGATCTTTTCTACATTTTCTCCCAACTTTGCACTTCTAGATAAAGGAGACCAGGTGCCCTTTGCATCCTAACAGAGACACTAACTAAATTGATCCTATGGGGGTTTTCCAGAGTTTTAGTCTATTTTTAAGTAATTCTGTCTGTTAACTGAAGGTTACTCAGGTTCGGAGTCAATACATATTCTATATGGCATATATGGAAATATTCTATATTTCTTTTTTACTCTTGTAATCATAAAAATGTGTAACATATAATTTAAAATGAAATGTTTTCATTATAGTAAGTTAACACACTGTGGGTAGCATGCATGTTAGCTATTTTCACCTATCTTCTTTCCCTTGAACTGAACTGAAAACATTTCAGAGAATGGAATTACTCTGTTTTCACTTCAGTTAACTCTCTCCAAAGCACTGGAAGATTTTATCAGAAACTATTTTAAAAATACATGTGTGTGTGTATGTGTATGTATGTGTGCGGGTATGTGGCTATAAATTCTTCTTTAACAGATTCTCAAACCTGAGCGATATAAATTGTTCAGTGCAAGTTATTCTGTAGAATAATTTCAATATGCTTTTTGTTTTCGTTTCATTCTTGCCTCACAGGATACAGGTTTTAATGTATATTTTCAATTTAAAACGTGTTATACGTAATTAGCAATAGTTTGTTGTATGGTCAAAAACATATTTTTAAACAGTTCAAAATGTTTTCTTGCTTGACTCACAGATTATATATGAAATGGTTAACTAAAGATTGATGAGCAGTTTTTATGATAGGTTTGTGACTTGAAAATAAATGTTAGGTTCATCATAGTTTTCAATACTAAGCACTGCACTTTACAGTCTTTGATCTCAGTGTTGTGACTACTACAAAGAAATAAAACCTTATCTTACCTTTTCCAGCATCTACAGCAGAAGACCTCAATAATGCATAAGAACATCTGGAAGTACGGTAATTTCAGCTATCAGAGATAAGAATTGACACAGAACAGGTAAACCCTACAAAGTCATCATGTTGAAATGAACTGATTAAGGTTTAGTAACATAAAACATCATGTATAATGTTTCCATGCTTGCTACATCTTGCTATTTTATATTAAAAAAGGAATGTCAATTATATATATTTAATAGGTTGATTAGCTGCTAGAAATATTATATTTTACATAAAGAGACAGAAATGTCTGCAGATCTATTGCCATACTCATCTATTTAGAGTTAACTGTGAGTTCATAGAAAATACACGGGCATAGTAAACAGGGTTTTGAAATGACAATTTTTTACTGGTTGCAAGTGCTAATTGCTAGTTTCTCAAGGGTATAGAATTAATCACCTGCTAGATTTACAGTCTCTAGGTTGAGACCTGAGGATGGAGGCAATAAGAAAAGCTCTTGAGGGACATATCATATGGTGAGTCTAAATATCAGTCTCTATGCATATGTAAATTGGTAACAAAGTTTTTTCAAAGCTCAAGTATGCTAATTTCAAACAGGCAAGACTAAAGCTAGCTTTTAGCAGCTGTTTAACGTCTGCCTGTGGGTGGTAGAAAGAGCTTAAAATACAAGCAAACAGTGGTGCATAAGTAATTAAGCAACATTTTGCTGGGCATAAATAATTCTGTTTATATTGCTCTTTTGAAGAGTATAGAATACAAAATAACAGATCAAGTGCACCTTTGGTCACCAGAGGTTAACTCTTCTTCCTCCTTACCTTTTCTTCGGTTTTACAATTTAAGAGAAATAAATAATAAAGTATGTTACACCATCTTTTATAACTTCATGAGAAATAAAATCATTTAAGGTAGGAAAAATCCCCACTGTAGATCCACCACACTTTTAGTTAAATTATATTGTTTTTAGGATATTCCTCTAACAATGTATGAGAAAAATGTATTGAACTGCAAATTTATTTATTAATATTTTATCTTTTAGGAGTATGGAAAGAGTTTGGGTTATTAGCTAATGGAAAAATAAAGTTTTTCAAAGTTTACAAAAGGAAAGTATTCTCAATATTCAGGGCTAAGTTTAATTAACTAGTGTATTTAAAATAAACATAAAAATAGATGACTCAACTTGAGGCTGTTTCCTAAAAATAAGTACTGCTTAAATAATGTACTGAATATAAGACAATCACCTAATTTTAACACCTCTTGCTAAGTCAGTAGAAACATCTAAAAGCAAAAGAAAAGCTGGTATAAAAAAATTGCATTTGATTCAATAAAAACCTTGAAATTGACCTGAAGGAAGATGAAAGATTTAACACGATTTAGAAATACCTAGTCTGGAAAAAAGGATTATAGATACTAACTGTGAAAAGAGTCAGGGGTTTAAACTTTGTTTGCGTTAAATATTCATGGTTTAAGGAGTTAATAGTGAAAGGAAGCACTCAGTTGGATATCAGATCTTATAAAAGGCTTTGTAAGACATTAGAATGCTGGGAAGGCAGGAACAGCCATTTATGAACAGGATTGATATTTCCCTTTGCTCTGAAGGAGAAGGTAAATGAAGTGAGTTTTTCAAAACATTCTTTTCTCTACTGTCAACATTCTAAGAAAATATGTGAAATTTTGTGCCATAACTATTGCCTGTTTTCTTGTATTCCTAATTTTGTATATTCTTTGACCTGGGTTTTAAAACCAAATGGCAGAGCAGCAGAGTGGATAGGGCAATGGATTGGGAGTACAGACATGAGATGTGTACAGGGTTGATCTGAGGTCTTCCTCTCTGGAAGACACTCATTCTCTGTACCTTGTTCTTCCTTTTCCTCTCCTATAATATGTGGCCAGTTTACCACCTGTTACAGATTCTCTATGCAAAAAGATGAAACTTGAATAAATATTGGAGAATAATAAATTATTTGGGACAATATTCTAGTCTATCACAGACTTGTAGGCATCTTTCTCTGGTTCACTTAATTGTGCAATTTGGTTTTTACATAGCAATTTTCTACATACTTTACTTCCTAAGTCATGAAGGACAGATGAGACAAACAAACAAGCAACAAGATCCCTATGTCTACATGAAACCCTTAAGATTTGTTTTTAAAAATCTAGCAAAAATGGTAGTACAGGGTCATCAGTATTTGAAGCAGTATAATTGAGGGTCTTTTTCTTTATTTATATTTCTTTGCAAATTCTACATATTAACCCTACATATCCCAAGCAATAATTTTTGAAGTAGCATTAGAAATGGACTGGCTATAATTTGGGCAGCAATATCATGAAATCTTGTCATGTACCTCCTCACTCATTTATCTGTAGAATATAACAGTTTAGGTACTTTACTGTAATTCATTTACTGATTTTTTTTTTTTACTGCTGTAATTCCTTTAAAACCATTATTTTTATGCTCTTATTTATCTTTGAAGGCATGAAGGCAATGAAGTTTAGCCTAGTGGTTAACACATTAGGTTTTTATTTGTATATGCAAAATTGTTAATGTTTATTTAGACAGCAAGTAGTATAATTCTTTTCAGAATGGTCTCTCTAATTGATATGAACCTCAAAGGAGTGATGAACTATGATCAACTCATTATGTTTCATTTCCTAAATTAATATTAACCTGTAAGATATGTAGGAACAGTGTATAGATAACTAGGAGAGATCAAAAGTAAAGAGTTTAGCTATGAAAAATGAATTGACTGACACCAAAATATAGTTTGGTCTCAAGTTCTGAGTTGAGTGATAGGTAAAAAAGTTCTGGCAAATATATTTGCCAGAACTTTTATATACATATATATACATATATATCCAATGCCTGATAATTAACATGGACAGTATGGGGCTATGAAAATCTAGAGAATTCTAACCCCAGGAAAAGATTGATTTTTTTCCCCGAGAAACTGATTTCTTTGTAGTGTATTAACAGATACACACACACACACACACACAATGACAGGCCCTCCACAGGTACGTCTTCTCCAAAGGTGGGTAAAACGGAGGGTTTCCTTATGGGTAACAACATATTGTCTCAGAAACATCTGCAACCTATCCCATTTTGTGCTCAGGCTTTTTCTTATCACAAGAAAATGCAGAGACTTACTTCTTCCTTCAGCTATTCATTCAACCATGAACTGTTTACTGAAGTATGACAATATTTTGGGCCCTGTGGAAGTTACTACAAATACAAAGAGTTATACAACATGTAAGAAATTGGGGTAGAAATACTGAAAAATTAGATTTGGGAAGTACTTGTCTCTACCTCTGAATTTCTGAACTGGGATCATGATGCCTATTAATAGATGAAATTATCTATCAATGTGACATAGATCATTCATAGAATACAGAATATATGTGAATATGGAATATCTCACTGTAAGTTTTCTCGTTTTCTCACTTCATAAATTCTGACCACTCACTTTGACAGACTCCTTAGAAATGATCTGTCTCTCTCTTTCTCTGTCTCTCTTTTAATTTTTACTATTGCATTATAAAATTTTTAGAATATGTCTAATTTTAAATATCATATGTCTACACCCACTGTTTCAATGATAATTCAGAAAACATTTATAGCCTGTTGAAAAAAACTGCCGATTTAGCAATTAATGTTTCTCTTTTATTTGTTCTAATACAGAGATAACTTATTTTAAATTAAATTAATTGAAATCCCTAAACTTCCTTAATTCTCCAACTGTTGATTTCAAATGAAGGCTGTAGAACTTTTGATATTCAAATGGATAATTTTAATTTGTGAATAACACAGTAAGATTTCTTCCTTTTAAACTTGGAAGAAGCACTGCACTAGTTTGCTTGAAAATGTTATTATAAAAAAGGCAAATAATTACTTATTATGAAAGATTTTATTTGTCAAAATTGGGGGGTAATAAATTCAAATGGAAGAAAACAGAGAAATAACATGAAAAATCTGAGCATCAAAGAGAAAAAGTCCTGTTTTTTAAACAGTTAACCTGTTTTTCAGATATTATCCATTTTTGAAAATTTGTTTAATTTCCTTTGAACATATTTGAGCTTCTCTTCCTTTTTCTGTTTTTGATTGTAGTCAGTGTATGGAGTTAAGAAGAAGCTTGGGCCAACCATGATGATGACAATGGCAAGTCATATGCTAGTATTCTTACTTTGAGGAAAAAAATTGCATCATCTTTTTACATAGAAAATATATCTATATATCTATCTATCTATATCTATATCTATCTATCTATCTATCTATCTATATATATCTCCTTTATAGTAAAGAAATGTACAAGAAAAAATAAAATAAGATGCATCGTACAATCTTCCCCACCGACTTAAATCAATGGTTGTATAGAGTGCAGGGCTGGAGCAAGGAAAGATTAGGTTTGTCGCTGAGGGCCTGGATGTGTGCAGGCTGCACAGGAAACCCTCAACCTGGAAATCTTTCCCTGTATTCCTTTCCTAATAGGTGTAAACACACAATAAAGCTTTCATCCTTTTTTGCTTTCTGAACTGAGATTCTTCTTGAAAGCATCATCAAATCTGTTTAGTATACCTCTTGTTAAGGAAATGTGTATATAGAACTATTTCAGTACTCATGTTTTCCTTTTGTTTGTCTTCATAGCTTTTTATGGAGATGATTGTACAATGCTGAGATCAACTGCAGCAGAGAAAGTTTTCTCATTATATTTACTAATTTATATAGCAACCAAAAGGTAGAAGGAAAATAAAACAAAAACATATTTGCTAATTTCATGAATTTAAAAACTAGCCCTGGGGAAAAATGCATCACTTTATATTTTGTATCACTGCTGTGTTTAAGAAACCTAAAAATGGGAATTTCATAGTCTCATATTTTGACAAGTACTTTACATTTGCTTGAATAAATATTTTACTATGAAAGGAATATGATTAAAAATAAAAGAACCCCCACACTATTAACTTCTCAGGAACATTAAAGCAGTGAAAGTACACATTTCGTAAGCTAAGGGATGCAGCAGCATTTAGCTGACTCCAACCAATCCTGGAAAAAGGTTTTCTTTTCTTTATTTATTTTTAAGTTCAAGATACTGTACTTGAAGAAAGGAGCATCATATTTCAACTGTCATATTGATGAGAAAGGATTTAGCTCTTTTTTGAAGAGCTGCTGTGTCCCAAGAGCATAAAGACAATAGTACACTATATAGAGAGCCAGTAAATCAATTAGCTTTAGCAGCCAGAGTTCAGGAAATGCATTTATTCTCTTGGATGAGAACACAATTTTTACTTGTAGCTGTACTTTATACTGTTAAGTTCAGTTTTTCATGTGGAAATTATATTTAGTGGCTGAAGAAATGACTCATAAATTTCATAAAGCCAAAAAAGAAGCACTTGATAATGTAGAACAAGTTTATTTTATTTGTAATTATCTATTTTTAGAGTAATTGAGATTCTAAACAAGCAGCTAATAACCTCATTGTCTCAAATTACTGCTGCCTATAACTTTACCTTGCCAAATATCAAAGAGCTTTTGAATTGCAACACTACTACTAAAATCTGGGTCATTTTCTAGCAATTAATTGGAAGAGGTGATTAATAGCTTAATAATGGGTTTCTCTGTGTTTTTAAAGTGCAGGGGATGTGCATAGGAAAGGAATATGTAATTTTTGTATCCCTGAAACATAACCTAATTGAAAAATCAGCAGTTGGTCTTATTTACTTTACGCTTGTATTTCCAAACCCTCTTTTGATCTACTCTGAGAAAATGTGTAAATCTGGAGAGTATTTTTTAATTAACTCCTTGAACATTGAACACGCTATGAATTTAAGGAGCACAAGCTATTCCATGGCACCTGCTGTGCTGCAGTCAACTTCACAGGAATTTGAGGCCAATCTGTGTCAAGTAC
Organism: Heterocephalus glaber; assembly: GCF_053883595.1. Classification (NCBI taxonomy): domain Eukaryota; kingdom Metazoa; phylum Chordata; class Mammalia; order Rodentia; family Bathyergidae; genus Heterocephalus; species Heterocephalus glaber. The sequence goes on along the minus strand of NW_028258143.1, from coordinate 35,796,939 downwards.
CTATATGGATGTGCATACAATAGTGTCCATTTCCACTACAGGGGCACCCATGTATTCACAGGGCACACTTAACTGTACCATATCCTTAATCATGTGGGGCCAGGGAGCCTACTTCTGTTTCTGTTAGCCAGTCATGTTGCATTCACTATAGTCTTAATGAGTATAAAAATCTAGCTGCAGCTAGGCATGGTGGTACATGCTTGTAATTGCAGAAATGGAAAGGTGGAGGCAAGAGGATTATAAATTTAAGGCCACCCTAGGCAATTTAGGGACACCTTGTATCAAAAGAAAAAAGAAAAAGGCGGGTAGTATAGCTCAATGTCAAAGCACTGGGTTCAATCCCCAGTACTACTCCCACATCAAATAAATAAAATGTAATTTCCACCTACCATAATATTCTTTAGAAACATCCATTTGAACAGTGTGCAATTCAGCAGTTCACTGAGCTAAATGATCAGTATTTTGAGGCTGTATTTCAAGGAAATAATATGTTGACTGGTCAGGAGGATAGCAGTTCAATGGGGGAAGTGAGGTCTCATGATATAGGCAAGGGATGGGAGTAACAAATGGGAAGGGACAAGGACTCATTTGTCCAACTCATTACAATGTCAGGTTGATTCATGGCCAGATGTTTGATTATGGTGTTCACTGACAGTTTTTTAATTGTCCACTATAATTACTATAGATATTTATGCTTTTCTCATGTTGCTGGAAGAAAGTCAAGAATAAGGCTCTTGACTTCCCATAATTTGTTTATATTGTACATTGTTGCCTCTGTTTTACTTTAATCTGATGGCAGTTGAGCCTAGAAATACAGATGTTCCTCCTTTGAAGAGCTACCTGTCTAATGACTGTTCAGACTTACAACCCAAAAGCACTGCTGAGACTTATGCCCTGCTGCTTGGACTTACAACCTGTCTTCTTTTGGTACAATTCTGGACATTTTGTTTATAGAGCCTCACTGTTTTTTTTGTACAGTACACCTTGTTTATCTAGTATTGTAATTTTGCTGATTATACTGTACAACACAGTACTGTGGTTATGTTCTCTTATACTTTAAAGTACTGCATGCAAGAGTTATGCAAATAAAAGTCATCAAGTTGGAGTTTCCTTTGACTGTTTCTTTGTTCTGTACTGTGTTTGTAATGTACTGTCTTAGTCATTTTTCTTGTTGAAAAATGGACAAAAACACCCAGCACCTAAAGTCAAAGGAGGAAAGGTTTATTGTAGCTCACAGTTTGTAGAGGTTTCAGTTCATAGTTGGCTGGCTCCAAGGCAGGGTGGCATGGCAAAGGAGAAATAATTCATGGCAAGCAGGAGGCAGCAAAAGCAGCAAGCAGCAAGCAATGACAGTAGCCCTCTTTCTGTCCCTTATATTCTATCCAGGCTACATGCCCTTAGGGCAGACAACACTCACACCCAGGGTTGGCCTTCCCATTATCTACTTCCAAAACTATGCCAAACCAATCAGTGGACTAATTTAGTAATCACACACCCTTGATCCCAGCATCACACATTTAATCCCAGCATCCACTGACCACCACTCTAGATCCAGCCACCACTATGACTACCTATGACTGCATGAGGCTTTGGTGGTGGTGGTGGGGGGCACATCTAGACACAAGCCATAACATGTACAAACTAAATACAATTCCTCATTTAGCAACCAACTCATTTAATGACCTAGTGGCAAGAATGGGACACTGTCATTAAATGAGGAATACTTGTATTAGACTATTTGTCCCTTATTGAATTTACATGATGATGAAATAATAGAGGAAGTCAGGATTTCCATCACTATCCAGTATTTGTTCCATGTAACCCAACATAAAATGGAAAAGAAAGTAGATGAGAAGTAAAGAAAACTACCTAGTAATAAACTTCACTTCTCCAGCTCTCACAAACCAAGGGGTCCTTTCCTAAAACAGTTTATCCCTATGAGGTCAAAGCATCAGATTAGAACCCAAGTTATCACAGAGATTTTATTTCTACACTTTTCTCATTTATTGGATAAAGAGTAAGCATAAAGGGAAATTTTGAAAATTAAAACAAAAAGGATTTGGTCTCCCACTTCTAAATGTCCACAGTCAGATAAAATTAATCAGTTGTAATAAAGATGGGAGAGAGTGCTAGTGGCAGGGAAAGACAGCCAGCTGAAAACTAAGTCACTTTACGAACTTTCTCATAATCAGAATCCTACTTGTTTTCAGAAGTCCAAGAGTAGATGATGCCTGAATGAACACAAAACAGTCTAGCACATAGGGGACAGAGCTGTATTTTAGAAGTTCCTGCTGTACAGGTACCTGAAGATCTCACCATCCTCCAGCTCAGAGTGAATGCTCTGTCTCTAAGATGTGGTGGCAGCAGCCCAACCTAGCTGAAGTATGTCTTTACTTGTGTAATCTTGTATGGCTTTCCTTGAGATAATAGATTATTTTTAATTTGTTCGATTTTCTTTGTGCCACCAGATAAATCTCCCCATAGATGTTATTTATTTATTATTTATTTATTTATATTTTATTTTTTGGTACCAGGGATTGAACTCGGGTCCTTGCGCTTGCTCAACAGGCGGCGAAACCACTGAGCTAAATCCCCGGCCCCTCCCCATAGACTTTAAATATTTAGTGTAATATTTCTATATTCACATTTTAAAATCTGTCAACTTCATTTCCAGGTGCTTTTTCTCTCAGAAAGCTTGTCTCAAAGATGGTTTATTTTCAGTCTAAGCCTACTAGTACTACTAGTAGGAATGTCTAATTCTTGTCCTCTGAATTCTCTCTATTTTTCTCTTACTTTACTTCCTTAGTGTGGTGCAGTAAATCCTCTGATAACATTTCTGACAAAGGATTCTTGGAACATAATTTGCCTGATGCAAATTGTTCTATCTGAAATTGCCCTTCTACTTCCCACTGCCATCCTGCCATACTGTTCTCTAGCTCTCATGAGAACTTCTAATGAGAAGTTTGATATCCTTCTGCTTAGTTATCCTTTGTGTATTTATTTTCTAAAAAGAATGAGTTTTATTTTCTTTTGGGTGCCATGAAAAACTAATTTTAATATGTGACATTTTGAAATGTTATGATTTTGTATTTTAGTATGAGTTCTTTTTCTCCATATTAGGCACATGTCTAGAAATATACACCCTTTAGTTTATTAAGTTCCTTACATATATTTTTTAATAAATTACCTCTCATCCTCTACACTTTTTGCTAATCCAGTAGAAGAGCTTCTGAATTGCTTCCCTGATTTCCTTATCTTTTCTTGTCCAGTGTAACATGCTTTTTTATTTCTAAGATATATTGAGCTTTTATTCCAAATTGAACAATGAATTTTTAAATTTCCCTATCATATTTCATAATTTCATAGCTGACTTCTTATTCTCTACATTTCATGAATGCAATAATTATTATTTTTCTGACTACACTAATGACATTATTTCCCCTAAAATTCTGTTTTACATTATCTCTATTTTCTATTTATTTATCTAGTTCTTTTCTTTCAAGATATTTCATTCAGTTTTTCTTGCAAATATCTGGTGATTATCAGCTGAAATGATTAGAAACTTACTCTTCAAAAGAGCTTCTCCTTGGCCAACTATACTCTACGTGGACAGCCTACCGACCAGGAGATGTAGGTCAGTACAAGTCTAGCCATGGGCACTGGAAGTAGGGTGAGAGAAGGGTTGGTGATCTTACTCTTTTTTTTTTTCTTAGATTCTTTTTTAAAGAAATATTATTTTATTGGTAAATTTTAGGTATACAATACATTTACATTTATCATTGGGTACTTGTACCTTTACAAGATATATCTTGGTTCTTATTTTTTCCCCATTTCCTGTCCTCCTTTCCCTATTTACAAAGACTTTGTTTCCATTTTTTCCTTTTCTCATAATTTTTCCTTTCCTTTCTTTCCTTTCCCCTACCCCTCCCACTTCCCCTACCCCTTTGGGCCTTTTTTTCCCTATTTCACTTAACAATTATTCATTTTAATCTTTATTTATACTTTCAGTTTCTCACACCAGAGAAACTATTTGGTATTTACACATGTGAGTTCTATTTATTTCACTTAAGAATATGTCCTCAATGTGCATTCATTTAGCTATAAATGTCTAGTTTCCCATTCTTCATGGCTGAGTAGTACTCCATTTTACAAAAAACCCCACATGTTTTCTATCCAGTTTCCAGTTGATGGGCAATTGCGCTGTTCCCAAGCTATCGCTATTACAAACTGTGCCGCTATAAACATGATGCATATATATCACTGTGGTATGGTTCTTTTAATTCTTTGGGGAAGATCCCCAGCAGGGAAATATCTGGGTCAAATAGGACTTCCAGTCCTAGTTCTTTGAGGTATCGCCGTACTGATTTCCACAGTGGTTGCACCAGCCTTCACTCCCACCAACAATGGAGAAAGGTTCCTTTCTCCCCAAACCCCTGCCAGCATTTGTTATTGGTTGATTTCTTGATAGCAGCCATTCTTTCTGGCATGAGGTGGAATCTCAGTGTTGTTTTCATCTGCATCTCTCAATTGACCAGTGATGTTGAACATTTTTTCATATCTTTATTTGCTGCTTTTACTTCTTTGTCAGAGAAATGTCTGTTCATTTCTGATGCCCATTTTTGAATTGGGTCTTTAAATTTGGGGGTTCTGATTTTTTTCAGTTCTTTATACATTCTAGATAGTAGTCCTTTGAGGTGCAGGTGCTAATTTTTTTTTCCCACATTGTACGTTGTGTCTTAACTCTGTTGGTGGTTTCTCTTGCAGTGCAGGAGCTTTTTAATAAGATGAGATCCTAGTTGTTGATTCTTTGTGGTAGTTCCCATGCTACTGAGGTTCTGTTCATAAAGTCTTTTCCTATGCCAATGTCTTCAAGAGTTCTACCTAACTTGTCTTCCAGCAAGTTTAGTGTTTCTGTCTTAATATTTAGATCTATAATCCACTTCAATCTTAGTTTAATGCATGGTGATAGCTATGGGTCTAGTTTTAATCTTTGACAAGTTGAAATCTAGTTTTTCCAACACCATTTATTAAAGAGGCTATCTTTCCTCCAGGGAGGATGGTTGGCCCCTTTGTCAAAGATTAGGTAACTGAGTATGTCTGGAGTTGTTTCTACATCTTTTCATCTATTCCACTGATCCTCGGGTCTGTTTCTTTGCCAGAACCATGCTGTTTTTATCACAGTGTCTTTGTAGCACAGTACCAAGTTGGGAATTGTGATACCCCTGCCATGTCTCTTTTGCCTAGAATTGCTTTTGCTATTCTAGGTCTCTTCTGGTTCCAAATGAAGTTTTGGATTGTTTTCTCTAGTTCTGTGAAATATATTGTTGGAATTTTGGTAAAACTCTAGTAAACCTATATATCAATTTTGGAAGTATGGCCATTTTCACTATATTGGTTCTTCCTACCCAGGAACAGGGGATGTCTTTCCATTTTCTTATATCCTCTTTGATCTCTTTTTTTTCAGAGTGCTGTACTTCTCAATGTAGAGGTCTTCTGCTTCCTTCCTTAGATTGATTCCTAAATATTTTAATTTTTTGGATGCTATTGTGAAGAGAATTGTTTCCCTACTTTCCATTTCAGTAAGTCTGTTATTTGTGTACAAGAAGGCTATTGTTTTTTGATTGTTGACCTTGTATCCAGCTACTCTACTGAATGTGTCAATTAAGTCTAGAAGTCTTCTGGCAGAGTTTTTTGGGTCTTCTATGTAGAGTATCATATCATCAGCAAATAATGACAGTTTAACTTCTTCCTTTCCTATCTTTATTCCTTTTATTTCTTTCTCTTGTCAAATTGCTGTGGCTAATGTTTCCAGAACTATATTGAATAGGAGTGCTGAGAGTGGACATCCTTGTCTTGTTCCTGATTTTAGCGTGAAGGTTTTCAGGTTTTGACCATTTAGTATGATGTTGGCTGTTGGATTTTCATAGATAGTCTTAATCAGGTTGAGATAAAGATCTCCTATTCCAATTTTCTGTAGCATTTTTATCATGAATGGGTGTTAGATTTTGTCAAATGCTTTTTCTGCATCTATTGAGATGATCATATGGGTTTGTCCTTGGCTCTGTTAATACTGTGTATTACATTTATTGATTTACACATGTTGAACCATCCTTGCATCCCTGGGATCAATCCAACTTGGTCAGGGTGTATGATCTTCTTGATGACCCGTTGTATTCTGTTTGCTAGTATCTTGTTGAGGATTTTTGCATCTATGTTCATTAGGGAGATTGGTCTATAGTTCTCTTTTTTGATTGGGTCTTTCCCTGGTTTTGCAATCAAAGTAACACTTGCTTCCAGGACTGAATTTGGAAATATTGCTTTCCTTTCAATTTCATTGAAGAGTTTAAAGAATAGTGGAGACATTTCTTCTCTAAATGTCTTGTAGAATTTATCAGTGAAGACATTGCTTTCTTTCAATTTCATTGAAGAGTTTAAAGAGTAGTGGAGATAGTTCTTCTCTAAATGTCTTGTAGAATTCAGCAGTGAAGACATAAAGACCTGGACTTTTCTTTGTTGGTAAAATTTTAATTACGTTTTCAATTTCACTGATTGCAATTGGAGTGTTTAGAATTTTTATATCTTCTTCATTTAACTTTGGCAATTCGTATGTATCTAGGAATCTGTCCATTTCTTATGTGTTTTCCATTTTAGTAGAGTACAGGTTCTCGAAGTAGGTATTGATGATCTTCTGGATTTCTGCTGGATCTGTTGTGACTTCACCTTTTTGGTTCTTAATTACATTGATTTGAGCCCTTTCTTTCCTTTTTTTGATAAGTTTGGCTAAGGGCTTATTGCTTTTATTTATTCTTTTGCAAAATCAACTCTTCAATTCATTGATTTTTTTGTATTTTTCTCTTAGTCTCCATTGCATTGATTTCTGCTCTGATCTTTATAATTTCCTCTCTCGTATGAGCTTCTGGTTTGTCATGCTCTTCTTTTTCTAGGAGCTGGAGGTTCAACATTACATGGTTTATTTGAGCTCTTTCTGTTTTCCTCGTGTGGGGATTCACTGCTATGAATTTCCCGCATAGAACTGCTTTCATTGTGTCCCACAGATTCCTGTATGTTGTACTGTCATTATCATTTACTTGTAGAAACGGTCTAATTTCTTCATTAATTTCCTCTGTGATCCTTTAGTTGCTCAGGAGAGTGCTATTCAATTTGAATGTGTTTGTGGTGGTTTTGCAGTTTCTTATGCTATTGCTCTCCAATTTTATTGCACTATGGTGTGATGATATACAGGGGGTAAATTCAATTCTTTTGCATTTACTTAAACATGCCCTATGAGCTAGCATGTGGCCTATTTTGGAGAATGACCTGTGTGCAGCCAAAAAGAATGTATACTCTCATTCTGTGGGGTGGAACACTCTGTAAACATCTATTAAGTCCATTTGTTCAAATGCTTGGTTTAGTTCTAAAATTTTGTTGTTGATTTTTTGTCTAGATGATCTGTCTATTTGTGACAGTGGGGTATTGAGGTCCCCCCCTACAATTGTATTAGTGCTTATTTGGTTTTTCATGTCCATTAAAATTTTTTTTGTGTAGTTGGGGGCATTTGTATTTGGGGCATATATATTTACATTTGTCATCTCTTCCTCTTATATTATTCCCTTCACAAGGATGTAGTGACCATCTTTATCTCTCTTAATTGGTTTTGGTTTGAAATCTATTTTTTCTGCAAATAAGATTGCTACCCCTGCTTTTTTCTGGGTTTCTGTTGGATGGAGAACTGTTTACCATCCTTTTACTTTCAGTCTATGAATTTCTTTTTGAATTAGGTGTGTTTCTTACATACAGTATATTGTTGGATTTTGTTTCTTAATCCATTTTGCCAGTCTATTTCTTTTGATTAGTGAATTGAGACCATTAACATTGATGGTTATAATTGATAAATATTGACTCATTCTTGTCATGATGTTTTACTGTTGTTGGTTTTTAAATTTTTTGTATTTCCCCTTTTCCCTTTAGTCTTGCCTTGCCTGGTGGCTTTGCTCTGTTGGGCTTCATGGAGTTCATTGTCTTTTTGGCTTCATTGTCTTTTTCTAGCACATTGTTTAGAATTGTTTGGAGTGCTGGTTTGGTGTTCAAGAAATTTCTCAGGTGTTCTTTGTCATGGAAGTATCTAATTTCCCCACTGGTTTTGAAAGGTAATTTTGCAAGATACAACAGTCTAGGTTGGAAGTTTTTTTCTTTTAAGGCTTGAAATACTTCACTCCAGGCTCTCCTTGACTTGAGGGTTTGTGTTGAGAAGTCTGCTGTGATTCTGATGGGCTTTCCTTTGTAGGTGATTTGTTTCTTTTCTCTAACTGCTCGTAGGATTTTGTTTTTCTGCTGCATTTCTGGGATCTTGACTGTTATGTGTCTAGATATAGTTTTTTTTTTTTATTGTGGCTAGTTGGATTCTATATGCCTCACTTATCTGTATGTCCAATTCTCTACCTCTGTCTGGGAAGTTTTCTACTATTACTTCTTTAACAGTTTTTTTTTTTTTTTTGTCATTTGTGCTTTCTCCTGCTTTTTCATGCACTCCTGTCAGTCTTATGTTATTCTTCTTTGCAACATCTAGCAGCTGCTGGATTGATTTCTCATGGTCCCTTAATATTTTGAAGAAATCTCTGTTTTCATGGTCACTAACCACAATCCGGTCTTCTATATTTGATATTGTATCTTCACATTTGCCCAATCTGTTGTAAATACTTTCAATGGAATTTTAAAGCTCCTTGATATCTGTTTGAATCTGTTTCATGAATTCCATTTCTTTCCTATGTTGGGTGATCATGCTTTCCATTTCTTTCTTATGATGGGGATTTATGGCTTCCAGCATGGTTCTGAGCTCCTGTATTTTTTTTTTTATTTGTTTCTGTTCTAGAGCCTCTAATCATGTCTTTCACTCTGCTCACCATCTCTGTAGTTATCTGGGAAATTATTTCTGTTTTGAATTTTTCTAGAGCCTCATTCATCTGTTTTGTTACTTCCTGTGCTATCAGTTCAGGGTGTCCAGGTGGTGATTATAATATTTTTTCCAGCTCATTTCCCCCAGAATTTGCCTTTGGTGAGCTGGAAGTCTGTGCTTGTGTCCTGCCAAGGTGTCTTCTCATTTTTAATTCTGTTGTTTGTGTTCTTTTTTGCTTTAATTCCTGGGCTGATATTCCAATATTTCCTAATTTGAGTATCGTTATTACTGGTGTTTAGAGCCCCTATAGAGTTATTGGTTCTCAGAGATATCTTCAGGTATAGTTGGACTTTTAGGCTTTGAGTCTCTAATGACTCTTAGGCAATCTCATTTTCAGTATACCAGGGTGGACAACTGATTTGATCAGTCACAACACCTTAGCCCAATTGACACAATCAGCATCAAACACAGCTTAGAACATGACAATTTGTGGTAGCAGTTAATCTGTCACCTTTAACCATGGGAGCTAGATCAAAATCTAGGGCCAGCCCAATATATGTTTATAGTATGTAAACCCTTCAATATGGCAAAGTTACCCTTCAGGATAAGGTTTTATCAGGGGCTGGGGAGGGAGGGGTACAGAGATAGAGGGAGAGGGAAAGGTTAGAGGTGAGGCTAGAGGACGTGGGAAGATCACTCAAATTGGAATGTGTTGAAGACAGGAGAAGAGAGAGCAAAAGAACACAGACAAGTACTGAACAAACTGACAATAATAGACTAGCTAGAAATTGTATTCACTTTCCTATGAAAGTGACAGTTGAGAGAAAGAAAAAAAATTTCAGAATGGGACACGAACAGGAACAAAGAGGGAGAGAAATATAGAGCCAGAAGGGATAGATAGAGATAGAAAAAGAAAAGAAAAGAATAATATGTGTGTGTGTGTGTGTGTGTGTGTGTGTGTATCAAAACAAACAAACAAAAAAAGGTCTCCCTCAGGATATGTCTCTGCTGTCCTGGTAGGCAATGTGGGCAGCAGTGTGCAGTTCTAAGCCAATCTGTCTCAGCAGGCCAGCTCTAGTCTACTGAGATTCAGGCTGATTTCTGGCTGCAAGGCCCAGGTTGAGGTCCCTGACCTCCTGCAGTATTAAACTCTGCAAGGTTCTACTGCAGGTTCCAGCTGTCCTCCCCTCTATGGGAGTCCAGGTTTCTATGGGAGGTGCTGATCCCACTAACTTACCAACCATGATGGTCCAGTGCACCTTTATTGAAGAGTTTTTCTTCACTTTCCCACTGGGCTTCAATTTTCATTGAGGAGCATCAGAAAGGACCTCTCTGTTGTTGACTTCTGCTCGATCTTCTGGGTCTCATAAACATGGCCTTTATGCTCCCCCTGGTGCCTCTGCTGGGTGGATTCAGATGCCATGCAGCTTGGCTCCTGCGCTGCGTGGTCCTGCTGGGCACCAGCTGCTGGAGTCCTCCTGTGACCAGGGTCTCTGGCGGGGCCAAGCCAGAGATCTTACTCTTAAGCATGTAGATTTTTACTTATCCTCTGTTTACAAACTGGTGCCTTTGTCCCATTATCTTCTGTGCACTTTGTTGTCTCCAAATGCCAGATTTCTTTGTTTGGACTGCATTTGTTTGATTTTATTTTTCCTTCAGAGCTTAAAATTCCCAGAGCTGCAGAGAAGAAAAAAAAATGCAGTGCTTGCCTGTACCAAGAGTATCTGGATTCCTTGGTTATCTTTCACCCAAATTTCCTGTTTGCAGTCAGATAATTTTCCCTGTCAATTGTTCTAATGTGGAATATTTTTCTGGTTGTTTTTCTTTGTTTCTCCTCCTTTTCTTCCTGCTCTTTTTTTTTCCTTTGATGTTTAATATTGTTATATTTGTGATGCTTCACTTTATTTGAAAAGGGGCAAAGGGAAGGGTCTTTATTATTTCATGGAAATTCAAGGTTGGCTAGGCACTATAGTAATGACATTTCACAAAGTTTTATAACAATGATAGTTCCAAAGTATCATCTTTAATGGATTAAATAATTAAAGTTTAGAGAAGTTTTTTAAGTAGCCATGATTTCATAGCAAGTGAATGGCAGCATAATTATTTGTGTCTAAGTCTCAAGGACTCAGGAGAATATTTTTAAAAACACTGTACTCTAATGTTTTCTTAACAAAAAGATGTTTTTAACTGTGCTCAAAACTAATTCTAGCAAGAAAAGATTTGATGGGCTGTGGAAGTAGCAGAACTAAGAATGGTAATGACTGAGTTTGCGAACACATGTGTGTGTGTGTGTGTGTGTGTGCTGTCAAGACACCATTTTTCCTTGCCCTGACCCCAGTGCTTTCATTCCTACCCCTCATTTTCCTTATTAAAACCCATTTTCACAATTTAACCTCACAGTAGAGTATACAAAATTGATAAAAAGTAATAATTACCCCTTCCAGGGGCATTTGAATGTTAATTTAAAAAAATCTTTGGTGAAATTCCATCAGTATTTCAGGAGAGAGAAAAAAACATGACAAATAAATTTCTGAAATAACTATGTAAGTGGACACCTATGCTGTCTACCAACAAGGCAGGATATAAATGTTGACAAAAAATAAAGTGTTATAAAACTATTAATTAATATCTCTTCATAGTAAGGAGGAAGGGAAGAGGGAGGGATGAGTGGAAAGAAAGATTGGCAAGGGATTCTAGCTTGAGAGGCCAGCTCTCAAGATTTTGACTTTCAGAAGAGTGGGCCTGAAATGTGCAAGATATTACACACAAAGGACTAGGAATGGGAAGAGGCAGGGTGTGATAGAAAGCAAGTGGGAAACAGTGAGAAGACTAGATATTAGGGATCATTGAGTATTCATAGGTTGAGATGAGCACATGGAAAGTCTAATAGTGGTCTTATTATATAGCCAATGGAAACCAAATCAAAATTTTTGCCCTTACGCTTTATTGAGCCAGACTAATGCTCCCAGAGATTTAATCTGGTACAAATATCTTCCTTATCTTTATCTTCTGTAAAAACAACTTAATTTGATAATTAAAAATAGCAATGAATGAAAGGTCAACTAAACAGTTACTATAAATTCATTGTTCTACTTTCTAAGAGAGAAGGGAGGATTCTGGAGCAAAGAGCAACAAGGGAATTTTCCAAGTACATTGGACTTTATGAACATCCTACTCAGAGTGAAGCTGGAGAAAGCAGATAGGAAAAGATATATAAAAAACTATGTGAATATTTATAGAAAGAGAAGAGAAAAAGAAAGGATAATTAAGCATAATGTAATTTTTGGTTTATCTGTTTCATATTGAAGTATTTGTAGATCTTTCTAGTTTAAAAAAATCATTAAAAACTAAATGTGTGCTTTTGTGGATCCGTATGTTTGGGAATATTAAATATCAGTATGTTTGATTATTTAAAATTTTTCCTCTATTTGTTTAGAGAACTATTTAATTTAACTCCAGTAATAATGTGGGTGAACAATAATATTTGTGTCTACTGTCTTATATGTTCTTAGTGTTCCTAATATGTACTAAATGACTATTATTTAGTGATACAGAATGCTATAAAAACTTGGCAAGATGCTAATGTAGCGCTTTGTTTGAAGAATCATTTAACCACTTGGAGAAAAATCACATTCAAAATAGTTCCCTCTCCTGCCTCGCAAGCACAAGGACCTGAGTTTGATCCCCATACCAAAAAAAAAAAAAAAAAAAAAAATAGTTCCCTCTCTTTCATTTGAGCAGTGACAACTTATCCACATGCACTGTAGACATAGCAGTGGGGCCCACCATATTTTTAGGAGCCCCTGGAAATAGTCTAATTTATTTTAAAATACAAAGCAAAAACCGTGAACTTTTAGGTCAAGAAAAATATTACATATTTACTTTATGTCAGTTAATAGAGTCAGAATTCTTATGGATAAAGAAGTCCAAAAAGCAAAAGTGGTTAATTATTTAGTCATCAAATCACTAATTCATAAACAAGTCACTAAGCCCAAGTAAACTGGAAAAAAACACTTATTTCTAAGGAAATAATATTTAAAATTCTAAAATATTGTTTTTGGCCTAATCTTTTATTTTAGCTTGAGGGCCCACAACAAAATAACTTGGAAAATCTCTAGAGAAAATTATTCTTTTCCTTAGGTACCTTCAAATGTTTTGTGAGGAGCTACTTTCATTTTCTAAAGTCTGTTGATCAATAAGGGTGAAGGCTTCCTGGGGACTACTGAAGACATTTTGTGGGGAGAGTCTGAGGAGATGAGCTGAGGCTTGAAGCACCAAGCTTCTCAGCTGGAAGCATCCAGTACACTGACCTGGATACTCACATCACAGTTGAATATCAAGCTCAGCTGAAATAAGCCTCTCAGCTCATTTGGAAATCTTCCTTAATTGAGAAGGGACATTTGGCGATATTGAGAATTTAAAAGAATGATGAGATTAAAAAAAAAAAAAATCACCCTGATGGGTACATTAGATCAGCTAGTCCAGCATTTAAGACAACAGCATTCAAAAACCTTGAAATGGTCAGTGTGGCTGAAGCATAGTGAAGGAAAATGGGACTTAGAAAAGGGCATGAGAGATGCACAGGGCCAGAATTCAGGGAACAATGGGAAACATGTTACAGGGGAAGAGCAGGATTCTACAGGACAGTTTTCCAGGGGGCCTTGGAGTGACCCGATTCTCAAGAATTAGAGTTCTCAAGAAAAACTGAGGAATGTTTTGAGAATCCAGTAACTCAGCATAAGGGCAACTTCCCATAACAGCACAGATTCTGTTCTAGTTTCCTGAAGAAACAGCATGCCATTCAGTGCTTTAGCTCAGTGACCCCAGGGTAGAAAACTCAGAATGAGCTGCTTTCTGGGGTTCATCAGATGGAATGCAAGTGGAGCACATGCAGGTGAGACTCCATTTGTCCCAGCCAGCTTTTCTGAGCCCCGTGAGACTGGTTCCCAATGAATCCCAGGCTCCTGTTGTCCCTTGCTTGTTGTCTTTATTTGAAAAACTCACTTCACGTAACTTCTGTGAGTGGTATCTCACCAGACTCTGAGAAGTAACCTGGGACACAATGAACCTGCTTCACTGGTTCAGTTCTTAGTGTGATGGGAAGTCAGTGAAGGATTTCTAGTAGTTTTGAACAAAAGAAGCACGTGAGCCGCCACAATTTGGCTTGAAAAGCTGGGCAGTGATCAGCTGGTCCAATTTAGGAACATTTAGAAAGGTGGAATTTTGGGTAGAAAAAAGTAAAAATTACACTTTAAAAACTTTGTTAATTTTTTCACACTGTTTAAGAAGAAGAATGAAATAAGCAGGTGGATATGAGTTTTTGAGTTCTAGAAAGATAAAGATTGAGCTTTAAAGGTAGAAGTTAGAAATAAGGGACTGGATGAGATAAAATAGGTAGAAGGCATAAATGGGAAACAGGAGATGTAACATAGAGTTTGTAGTTCTTCAAAATTAAGAAATGGAGCTGAGTAGGAAAATTCAGAATATAAGTTGAAAAGTTTGCCATTGGCAGGCAGTAGGATGATTCACTCTTTGTAAGAGTTTAGGCAGTAGAATTTGTCATGCTCAATGGTTTGTGATTTGGTGATGGAAAAATAAGTCATCCTTGTGTGGTATATTTTGATTAAGGAAAGTTTCATTTTTTGGAAAACAGAATATTTAGCCAATCTTCAAGTAAAGACAGAAACAAGGACTAAGAGAAAACAAAGCAAAAGAATATAAACTGCTTTTGCTTCACCATACTTTACAAGGATTTTTTGAGTTTTCTAATTGCTAGGTTTCCCATGAGGTCATTCATTTGAATAGGTTTAGTTTTGAGTAACTATCTTATTATGTGATAATAGATAAATTGCTTTTTCTGTCATTTGTAAATGTCTTTTGCATAAAATGTCTAAAACCTTGAAATAGTTAATTTCTTAAATATCATTTTGTCATGTATTTGCTAAACTCTGAATTGGTTTTCAACTTCTGGGCTCCTTATGTTATCAAATTGTCTATGTTCCTATCAAAGGCTAACTACCCATCCCTAACTTCTTTCTATATTCCACCTACTTGAGTGTTGTAAATATATTATTTTTTCCAGAAATGCTTTACACTAATTTCATACAAAACAATATAATGTCAATTTTGATTGTGGATGATTTTTCCTGATACTGAATTTGTTAGATCAATATCTCAATGGGTTTTAAACCCTTTGAGGTCAATGTACTGACTGATTGCCAATTTCCTACTACTTTAGTGCCTAATGCATTTCAGCAAGTGTAACAAGTCTCTACTAAATGGTGGTAGAAAAGCAAAAGTGGAATATATTTCTAAGGCTTATCTTCTACTTTTTTGACCTATACCCATTTAAGATTTTCTGAAAAAAAATGACATATACATCTGGTAAGAAAATTTTGAAATACAAAAGTGAATGGCATGGCAAATGTATGTCCCCCCAACCTACCCTCCTAATGGTTTCCCCAGAAACATTTCATGTTCTACATCCTGTGGTGCTCATCTCACTCACAGCTTTCTGGGTTAGCAGGCTGTCCTCTTTTTCTCCTAATGGGGGATGTGCGTAAAACAGGGAAAGTTCACTTTGAGTTGAGAGATTGGTTTATTTTCTAGCTGCTGTGAAATAATTAAAAATGAATGGATACGGTTGAATTGTAGGAAGCATATTTATTATTTGGAGTAGTTATAAAAAATTCCTTGAAATTAAAAATCATACTTTGAACAGGTCGATTAGTCAGATTTAATTTTTCTTTCACTCTCTTATATTGGTGTAAATATTTTCATCTGTTATGCATAACCAAAAAGTATATTAAACTGTCAAAACATAAATGATTTCCTTTTGGCCACCATGGCTTGAGGGATTTATTTCAAGTCTGTTGTGCTACTATTTGCCCCTAGGATGTATAATCTATATTTTAGGAGAATGTGGCTTACTGTAAGACACCTGTATTATTTATGAGTGATTAATATTTGCGTTATGGTGAATGAGGTCTTTTGGCCTTACTTTTCTCTTATAGTGACTTAATCATTTCTCACAAGAATGGAGTCATTGTAATAAAACATTCCACATACCAGTTTGTTTTTCAGCAGTGACAAATGCAATTGTAGTAAAATGTGAATTTTCAGTTATTAAATATGGCATCATGAATGTAATTTACTGGGCTACATCTGTATGATGCTGCTATATGGCATTTACTGAAGCTGAAACTAAGCCGATCCTTGTTTACCTGAAATTAAATATAAACATTGGTGAACAGCATCTTTAAATCTCAGTGTTTAGGCCACTGGGCCAGTTTTGGATATAAAGCTGTGAACTGTATAATAACTAGTTGGATATATGCATGCCCATTACGATGGTCTCATTGTCATTTGGAAATGATGAAGACCCTGACTAGTCTTGACAGAGAGCGTCATGCACCAGATTAGGACATAGGTCGAAGTTCTTTTCTGAGTATCACATAGGACATGAAATTTTTTGCTTATTTGAGAGAAAAAAAAACCCCTAAGTTAAAAGACTAGAGAATTTTAAATGTTCCAAAGCTGACAAGACTAAAATTCAATTAGATATCAATGTTTCCTGTTATAATACTCTTTCTTAACAACAATGACAGTAGAATACAGTTGCTTTTAGCAGTTATCGTACAGATGTAGTGTCATATGGACTACTGAATATAAAAAGAAATACTCTTTAAAATGGCCACAATGAGTCTTTTAATCATATTTGGGTAAATTTTCCCAAAGGAAAAAGAAGTGATCTAAATATGAATGATATATAGGTACATATAGATAACTTCCTCATGTGAATATATGGAGTCTCTTTGTTGTTGTTTAATGACAAATTATTCAAAATTTGAAAAGTTGTATATAACTCTGGAATATAAAACTCTTTCTTTTCTTTGTGGCTTGTCCATTATTACAGCTATGGATCTGATTAGCACGCTGTAATATAGTAAGTAGTAAATATTCTAGAGAAAGATACCTCCGTCAGTATTTTAAAGAAGGGATTAGATTATGTGTCTACTAAAGGTGTGACAGAAGCTTCCTGCATGTAAATATTGGCACCCTGACATATTAAATACCTTCTGGGTATACATTAAAATTGTAAAAGTGCTCAAACTTATTTAGTTTCCAAAGGAAGTCATGAAGGGTATTAAAGAATGATGTTGATAATTACACTAAATTCAAGCAGGATACGGTGGACAAAGGCTTTAAAACTTCAGAAACATCAATTAAAGCCCAAGTTGTGTGCAATAAGCATCAAAAATTGATAAAAACTCAAATTTAGGTTTTTAGATTTAGTGTTTAAATCAATCAACTGCAAACAAGATTTAATTAAAGAATATTATTTCAAAGTGTAATTACCTACTGGGATTAGAATGAACCTCTATTGCCCATAATGTTCTCCTACTGTGATCCCACACTGAAAAATGTTGAGTTTTAGATTAATATGCATCTTGTAAGTACAAGTCCTAATCTCAATCTTAAAGGACATTTAAAACACACTTGGAACCTTCTATGCAATCAAGCCCAGTGTGACTACTCTGTCCACCATGCTAAATTTGTGATTACATTTTTTATGTGCATGATTTAAATCGCTTTAGCAGCAGTCCAGGGAGCATTTTACCCTGCATATTAATTACACAAAGGCTTTGTCATGTGAGGGTCTCAGTGGTCATGGTCTGTAATCCAGCTCATTTGAACTGTGAGTACAGTTTTTGAGCATGCTGTGCACATCAAGCCCAGCTTTAAAGCTAGAATAGGCTGAGATGGTTAACAGGTATGGTTCCTGCTTAAGGAATGAATGCCATTTATTTAGTGACATCTGCAAACTAATTGCTTAAAAATCTGAAAGTGAATATGTGTGCTCAGAGGGCTGTTATTAATACATAGGAAGGAGAATATCCTGCAGCATTTCAGATTCTATTGTTTCAAGCCAGTGGTATCTATGTAATCATGGGATTCCTTCATGAAATTCCTCACATTGTAGGAAACGGTTTATCTTTATTTAAATTTCATCATCAGTCCATTTGTATGTTTGGAACAATTTTTAAAATCATTATGATTTAAAGAAGAATTAAATGAATTTTTCCATGCATTTATACTTTCAAATACCAAGATACAGAAAGTAAATGTGAAAGATCATGAAACATTTTAGCATCTCAACTGAGGAATTTCCAAATATTGAGGATTTTTAAATATTTACCCTTATTATAGCAGTTTGATCCAGAATAATAAGAAAATTAATACAGTCTTTGTTCACACATTTTAGTGTTTTGTTATATAATATCAATATATTTTCATATTATTAAAGCAGAAATACAAGCTCATCTGTTATATGACACTGGAAGCTTGATGTCATGGAAGCCAGCAATGATTTTTAAGCACAAAGATAGAACCAGAATTATTTTAGTGAATGCCACACAGTTGCCGAAGATCCATAGCATAATTTTCAAATCCAAACCAATAATGGAGGGACATGGTCATGTGCATATTTTTTTTTTTTTCCAGTACCAGGGATCAAACTCAGGACCTTGCACTTGCAAAGCAGGCTCAGTGCCACTGAGGTACATCCCCTGGCCCTCGTGGATATGCTTTTTAAAAAAGGACACTGAGATTTCACAACCATTGACAGCCTTTATTTCTGTCCAAAGAAGTACAATGACAGAAATATGGAAAAGATTACAATGAAAGAATGGCAAATGCTTCAATATCCACTTTGCTGGGGAGCGCTTTCACATCTCTGCCAACTGAAAATGGGGCAGAAGTCATTTAATTGACACAGTACCGCAGTATCACACTTTATTCGAAGGGCAGAGTCAGTACTACATATTTAAATAATACATTGTGTTTTATAAACAAAATGGACAGGCTAAATTAGACCCATTGAAGTATTTTATAAAGCTTAAGTAGAAATAAATACTTGTTGGATTTTTAAAAAGTGCGTGGCATATATACCATAATCCCCAATATTTGAAGAAAAAAATGAGGCATATCTCAGAAATGATATCTCTGTTCTTGAAAATATATTTTCAATTATTTATGTATAATTTTTGTAATTCAAAGCAATGTTCTTTTATTGTGTAGTCTCAAAATCTAACTTGGAGCTAAACTGTTTGAAATCGTCACAGGGATTTCTGGAAAAGTTCTGTCAATTCACCATTCAATGTAGACATTTTTAAAAACATGTTCCATGCACAATGAAATATAAATGGTGCTGAGGGAAAATAGATAACTAAACTGTTGTCTCTGGCTTATGGCTTTTGCAATCCATAGGCTACATTAAGCAACGCAAGAACAACAACAACAACCAATAGATTGAAGAGTGGTATGATGAGAACTTTATGAAAATTAAAAACCACTCTCCTATGGTTTTCTATTTTTTACTGTCAGATTCATTTTTACTATATATTGAATGTTTTCCAATGACTTATTTTTCAAATCCTTTGAAATAAAATTATTTTGGAATGAGAACTGAGGAAATTTGATATTAACGTTTATGAAAAGATGCATACTATAGGCTTATTTCCATATAATTAGGACAAAGTTCATCACTTGAATAAGTAGATTCATTCTAAAGGTAGAAAATTTTCTATGAGTTTTTGGTGTAGAAAGAATTATATGTAAGTTTAACATTAGGTTATAATTTGCAAAGAGTATGTAAAGTTGCAGTTATTTTTGTGCAATTGGCACAAATTCCTTTTATGGATTGAGTTGTATATTTAAAGGACTTTTTAGTGTGGTATTTGAAGAGTCAAATGCTACATTGACTTACACTTATGTATCATTGTATTATAAAAAGATTCCAGAGAAATTTGGCTATGCCATTTAGCAGGTCTGACAGCCTTTGTGGGAGTGTGAACACTCAAGAGGCCATGTAAAAATGCAGTGTCTATGTCTGAACATTTGTGCTTTCCTACTGTTGGTTTGGGTTACAAAGATTATGATGTTGTTTTAAAGAAACAGCATCAATGTGACCATTTCTAAATATTTAATATTAATTTTAGCTTTGGTAAAGTGGGGTGAAATTTTATGATAGATATCAAGCTAATTCAAATTATACGAGCAGCCCTCACAACTACCCAAATATCTCATTTAAGAGATATCATTCATTAGGGTGAGATTTATTTCTGTTCTTCATTTCTTATTTAACTCATGCCAGAAATTATGAATATTTGGAAACATCCTTGGCAATTGAGCTTTTCATTTTTCTTAGGGATGTTTGGCATCATATAGTCATAGTCCTCATTGAATTTTGTACCCTTTACAATGATTTCCTAACAGAGAAATCTATTTCATACAAGGCATATTTTAAGAGCTGATTACTTAAATCAGTTCGACTACTACAGTCTGATTCATTTGATTTAAATTTTATCAAAGAAGCAGAGTGTTTTTTAAAAATAATCTGTCTTCTAGTAACTGTCTAGAATTGTTCATAATTCAATATAAATCTTGCCAGACACATTCACTAGAAATGAAGCTTTTGTGATCATTTATTTAAACTTCTCCATTCTGTAAGAAACATCTTTCCTCCATTAGAACAGATCCAAAAGCCTGGTAATTGGAAGTTAAAATGCCCTTTCAGAGTTGATGACTTTTCTTTAATGTACTTTCTTGTGTTCACTTAATAGAGTTGTGCATTAATAAAAATCCATAGATTAAAGCTATGTAGTTATTTTTCTAATGAAAAGTCTCCCTAAATATCTGGCATTTTATATCAAATTTTAATGTTTCCAATTTTGAAATATCAGCAAAAAAGTGTTGATGTGGGTCCCCTTTGATAAATTATAAAGGTACACTTTAATGAACATTGAATAGAATCACCTTTGCTACTTGGGGTAATAGAATAAAATAAAACAGGCAAACACATTTTTCTTACTGCCACATGCCTTTCCTTAATAATAACTTTTGTCTCTTCTGCAGAAATAGATGCTGTGTAAGTCTTATTAAATTACCAGACTGATGGAAAAAATACACAGCCCATAGCTCTGCAGTCCATAGTAAACTGAGCAAGGGTCTTGATATCTCCGAGTTCTGCTTGTTTACACATGCCTTGGACTCTTCTTACAGATATGTAAATTATTCTGGTTAAAACTAAATGCTAAAGTCTACACCATTAGTCTTCCACTTCATGATCTCCACATGGGGCTGTTAGAGGGATAATGTACCATACAATACACGGTTTACTTTTAATTAATAGAAAAAATGCGAAATGAATATTAAATGTAGCTTAATGCAAAAGAAAGCTCAAAGCAGTTTGGTGGTTATTTATTTATTTATTTAAAAAATATTCAGTTCCTGCTTCCTGATTAAAAGTAAGTAATGTATTACTAGACTGGAAGTCTTGTTGGAGGCTTTGGAAGAAAAAAAGGAGTTTGGAGAGGCCTTAACAAACCAGCTAATGATCTTGGGCCCGACACAAAGAGAGGGGCGTTTAGGGAGAGGTCCAGCGAGCTGTCTCTGTGCCTTTTGAATCCTAACCGAGATTTTCTGGCCGAGTCTCTGTACTCCCTGCTGAGATTGTTGCCTGGTCTATTCCATACGAATTCTAGGATCTGCTATTAAATCTCAGAGTAAAAAACTCATCAAATAGAGCATTTAATTAAAACACAAGATCTGTTTGTCTGTGTTATAATTCAATGTGTCAAAATTAGTGCCTCTGTTTTTAATAAATAGAATTACCAATTCACAAACAGTTTATCACACTGTTCCCCAACACAGAATGGAATTTTAATTATATAACATTATTTATGGCAATGAAATGATCGTGTTTCATAATATTTGCCAACAGCACAAGTTAGGGTTTAAAAAGAAAAGCTCTATTAAATAATCACTTTCTCCAGTGGATTCCCTTTTGTCTCATTTGGCTCACCTAGGATAAGGTAAGGACCTTGGGAAAAGACAAAGAACACGAACAATTCTAGCTAGGCTTTAGGAGATAACAAAGTCCTCACTGAAGGCACTTATTTGCAAGATTAAAGGGTTTGAAGTAAAGCCTGAAATTAGTAACTTTTCATCTCTTTTTACCTAGACAGCCAGTGTTTTGTAATAAAATAAAGACCTTTCACTTTCAAACCTTCATGCCAGACTGTGAAACTGAATGCTACTCAATTTTAAATTATTCATACATTCTTAATTGTGATGTTATCCTTATAAATGATAGTAATGGTACCGTTTAAATCCTAAAAACCAGCAGGCACCTGCCAGTGAAACGGGTTCATTTAAAGCACACCCATTGAATCCTTAATATGAGAGGCTCAGCCAGGAGAAAGCCAGTAAGACATTTGATTTTACAGTTAAGAATTAGGTAGCATGATGTGATTAGCAGAAGGGAAGTGAAATGCTAGTGCTTAATTTTCAGAGAATTTACAGACCATTTGGAAAAATCACCCTGGGCTTGAGCAGTGTTTGCAGAAAATTCTACTAACTCTCCTTACAAGAACATTAGCTACAAACAATTGTTTTTATATTATTTAGCAGGGATCAAAACATAACATAAGGTGGAAAAGACATTAAAACTGTGAATAAAATGATATGTTCACTTTAAAAGGTGCAAGTTTCCCTATGCACATATCTTTGGGCATCTGTGTGTGCATGTGAGTGCTTTAAAAAGTTTGTGAAAAAGATCTGAAACAGTCCAAATAATTCTTGAGTATTAAGAGAACAGAGTTATGAGCATGTTAAAACTAAGGGTTTTTTCCAAGACATAGCACACTAGTCATTTTACTTTTTCCAACATTTAAAAAAATGATGTTGCTTTGAATTCATTTTCAGAATCCTTTTAGTGATATCAACACTTGTCATGGTGTTGGGAGAAGAAATGTCTCTCTGAAATGTGGCCATATTCTTTTAGAACATACTTGTTAAAAAAAATAGCAACTTTTTGAGGTTGTGTCATTTTTAGATGGACATTTTTACATATAGCAATTTTTGTAACCTTTTGAGCATTTTTTCTTTTTTCTGTTTGTATTTTCACATTAAAAGTCTTTAATAGAAGAAAAGAATTTAACTGTTAAATACTTTATTCAACTCACAGTTTCCAGAGACCAGCTGAGGAGATTAATGACAGATTTTTGTACATCCAACTTTGGGTTTAGGACATGGCTGAGTCCAGGACTCTAGAGATAATATATCAGGTATGCTTATATAATTTCAGCCCACATATCATTAAAGGTTTAGAAGAGCTGTTGTGGATGAAACATACATTGAAATCTGTTGTTTCTGAATCCTTTTATGTTCATTAAAATAGGTACTCACATATACATAGGTCTACAAATTGATTAATTTGAGATTTTTAACACTACTACTCAAAGATCCCCCAACACAAGGGTGTTTGTAGTGGATTAGGTGTTTATTTGATTGCCTGGTGACTTCAGTGAAAATCTTTTTTTTTCTACATGCATGTATACTCACAGAAAATCTTTAAAAATCTTTAAACTACAGAATGATAAATAATAATGGTCAGAGAAAGGTAACCTGAAAAGGATAAACAAAAATTAAGATGTAGTATGTACCTGTAATAACTCCCCATGAGAAATGTGATCATCATGTACTACAAACATGTACCAATAAAAAATTAAAATTGAATAAATTTTAAAAATTATACTATTAAAATAGATTTGAAATTCATTCTTGACTTCAAATTTAAGAATTTAAACTTGTAGGAGAGTTTATATATTTCAACGATAGGTGCTTGATTTTGACTGTGTGGTGGTGATTGAGGATCTGCTGCTTGCTTATCAAATCTGTGTGTCCTTGGGTTCAGTAAGGAGAAATGAGATCACACTCTTTAAGCATATATAAAGATAATTGATTCCTAGTAGCTATTCAATAGCTATGAACAGTTTTGTAGGTCATTTATTGGGAGAGGGCTGCTTTGTACATTTTTCTACACAGTCTTACTAGAAAATGATTGCATATATAAGCATATTAAATAAGAAGGATACAGTAAAAGTAACCATAAGATCAACTTTATTTAATTGTCTTACTGATTTTTTAAGTCCTTTGGGGGATAATTCTTATTTGGCTCCATGATGAATGTTCCAATAGAACCATGACTCCCTATTTATGTACCCTCCAGTAGTAAAAAGTGGAGTTTATTGTTTCCTTAACCTTGATACTTAGCTTCAATTATAATTGAAAATATACAGTGTCCTCAAATTGTTAGCATCTACAAATGGCAAATAAATACATGAAGGAATGCTCAACATTGCTGGCCATTAGAAAAACGCAAATTAAAGCAACATTGAGATTCCATCTTACCCCAATAAGAATGGCCATTATCAAGAAATCAAATAATAACAAATTCTGGAGAGGCTGAGGGGAAAAAGGAACCCTTCTACACTGCTGGAGGGAATGTAAACTGGTACAACCACTATGGAAATCAGTGTAGTTTTCTCAAAAAAACTGAAATAGAAATTCCGTATGACCCATCTATTCCCCTTCTGAGCATCTTTGTGAAAGAGTTCAAGACATCATGTTTTAGTGATGCATGCCTACCTGTGTTTATGACAGTACAATTCATAATAGTGAAATCTTGGAAGTGACCTGTATGTCCATTAATAGATGAATGGCTAGAGAAAATATGATATTCACACAAAATGGAATATTACTCTGCCATAAAGAAAGATAAAATTGTGTCATTTGTAGGAAAATGGATGGACCTTGAGCTTCAGTGCCACATGGTTTTTCTCATTTGAGAAAACCAAAGTATACATAAAGAGCAAAAGCAAAGATACATAATAATAAGTAGGGAGATAGATCTTTCTCAAAGTGGAAGGGAATCAAGAGATGGAAGGAGAGGGGAAAAGAGGGGAGGTACAGTGGATATAAATAGAAATTAGGATGTGTTATGTACATGTACCAACTCCACGCAAGAAATATAAACATTATTACCGTAAAATGTCTAAAAAGTTTAAAAAGAAAGGGGATAAAGAGATGGATTAAAAGGAGGAAGGGAATGGAAAGAGATGAAAACAGAAATTAAGATAAATTTTGCACAGGTACCAACTCCCTACAAGAAATATAAACATTAGACTAATTAAAAAACATAAAAAAGAAGTGACCCCCACACTAATGCTATTGAAATTAATTTTACATATTTTACTGATATCTGTTTTATAATGCTGACAAAAGCTCACACCAGTAGTGTACAGGGCACGGCAGTCTGCTCTTCCTTAGCTAAGTAGTACCCCTCTAAGTTTAAAGACTTTCAGGCCAAAAAATACTGTCTGGGCAGAAGGGTAGAGGAAGAAGAAAATTCACCAAGATGCTTTTACTTACGCATATTTTACTTTAAAAAGAACTTAATTTTGTTTTTAAAGAACCAGCTAATTCAATGTCATCTCTTTAGTGTATAGTTTTGATTGACCTCTGCACCCAGAATTAACTGCCCCCTCAATTGTGCTCCTGTGGAGCTTTGTGTATTTCATTATTATGAAATTTACCACTGACCACCACAAGTATTTCTAAGTATCTCTCTTGACTCATACGAAGAGACTGTGTGTATATCTTGTGCATATTTTGAATTTCTGGACTACAGTACAACTTCTGGAAAATAGAAAGTAATAACTACACTGAATTTTAAAAAAAATCTCATTTGAACAGACTGGATTCATATTTACTTTTGGTAAAAAAGAATAAAAAATTGCACTTAAAATTCTACTTCCAGAATTCCAATTTTATTTAATGTAGGAGAAAAGAAATTGATATGTTGAAGAGGTATCTGAACTCCTCTTTTTATTGCAGCATTAGTCACACTAGCCAATTTAAATGTCCATAAGAAAATGTAAGTATAAAGAAAAAAATATATATATATGAATACTATTCAGCCATGAAAGAAGAAAATGCTGTTATAAATGACAACATGGATGAATGTAGAAGACATTTGTTAAATAAAATATGTCACACAATGACAAATACACATGATCTCACTTATATATGGAATTTTAAAAAGTTAAATTCATTGAAACAAACAGAACAATTGTTGCTTGCTAAGGGCTGGAGGTTAGAGTGGATTGACAGTAGTCAAAAGATACAAAATTTCAGTTAGACAGGAAGAGTAAATTCAGGAAATCTATTGTACAAAATGCTGATGTGTTAATAATATATACTTGAAAATTGCTAAAGCAGTAGATTTTTAACAGAGGGAGAGGGAGGGAGGATAAAGGGAGGGAGAAAGAGGACAGAGAGTGAGAGAGAGAAACAGAGAAAAGAGAGAAGAGAGCATAGATAATAGATATGATAGATATGTTTAGTTTGATTTAGCCATTTATAATATATCTCAAAATCACATCATATGTCATATACAGTCATATATAGTCAAAATAAAACTAAAAAAAACCTTTACCTCTAATCCTCAAAGATATACATGTTTGTGCACAATGCTTTTAATTAATGAAACAACTCTGGCAGCCTCCTAACATTTGGAATTATTCTTTCATGGAAAAACATTACATAATCTTAACTTGATAGTAAAAACTTGCCACTAGGCAAGTTTTCTTGGTATAAAGTATTTATTTCCTTTGTAAATTTTGATACTAACCTATATTTTTCATTATATAATGTAACATTACATTACAGCATTTGTAAAATGTAGTAAAGGAAAGTGGAAAAATCAATTTTAATCCATTTTCTCAAAAGAGAATGAAAAATATTTAATTTGACTGCTAAATTTGCCATGTTTGTGACTTCAGCAGATTGAGAAAGATATTTTGGCTGCATTTGACCATGATACTTACATTTGATTACTAATGTCTGCCATGATGTAGACATGAGTCCCCATATATGCCATCTTCATCCTCAAATTACATTATCACATGGTAAGAAACTCTATGCAGCCATTTTTATCCATGTATGTTTCTTACATTGTTATAATTATGGAACCAAACAATAGTTCTGAAGTACATGTATGTATGTGGCTTGGAGTATAAATATCACCAAATTTCAAAAAATATCTTTTACCATCTTCATTTCTTCTTCTAAATTTCTTGATATCCAAAACTGTTACAAACTATTCATTAGTATACAAGATAAGCAGGAAGATTAACTCAATTTTAACCTTCCATGCAGGAGAAAGTACACATATGGAACAGTGATGCTTAATTTAACTCTATAGTAAAATAAATTGATTTTCTAAATACAGCTATTTTAGTAATTTCAAGTATGTAACTTGTAATTCTGCTGTGAAAGGATTAGTATTACATTCTTTGTTGACACTAAAACTATTGGAAGAAATTTTGATAAACTTATGTACAGAGTATTTCTTTTCTGTCATATTTCTCACAGGGGAAATAAGCTTAAGCACATCTGATGGAGAGCAAGAGGATGTGTTTTACTGTTAAATTTTACATATAAATATTTAAATTTGGTTATTTCATTTTGTTTGCCAACACATTTTAGAAATTACCACAAAATAATACTTCTTAGATTTTAAATGAAAGATACAATCTTTAAAAAGATAATTTTCATTATGACTTACATGAAGACATCTTCTTAAACTCTCTTCCTCCTTTTCCTTTTGTTTCCCCTCCTTCTCCTTTTTTGTGGTGCTGGGAACTGAGTGAATCCAGGACATTTGCACTGAGTCACACCCCCACTTTAAAAAAATTTGAGAAATGGTTTTAATAAGTCCTTAAATTGACCAGGTTTTAGATCAAAATTGAAATTCCCCTACCTTTGTCTCCCACAGTGCTGTGATAAGCTTTAGCAAATTGTAAACTCGCATCCAGTTGCAAAAAATAATAGAGAGATCATATATGCCCTTTACTAGTTTTCTGTAATTATAACATCTTGCAAAACAATAATAGTATCATATCATAATCAGGTTATTGATTCTGATACAGTCAAGGTACAGAAGAGTTCCATCATCAGAAGTATCTCATTGACATACCTACTCCCTATCCCTTCTTATTTGTACAATTTTGTCATTTCTGGCTTGTTGTAGAAATAAAATCATGCAGTATGTAATTTTTTGATGGCTTTCATTCAGTATGATTTCTGAAGATTCATTTAAGTGATGTGTATCAATAGCATTTTCCTTTTAATTGCTAAGTAATACTCCATTGTATAGATGTATCATAGTTTGTTTAACTATTTATTCACTGAAGAATGTCTGGATTTAAAAAAAAAAAAATTATCTTTTTTTTTGGTACCAGGGATTGAACTCAGGACCTTGTGCTTGTGAGGCAAGTGGTAGAACCACTGAGCTAAATCCCCGACCTTTATCTTAAATAAGTAAACTACTATGAACATTTGTGCACAATATTTTTATCAATTTAAGTTTTCAATTTTTTGAGATAAATACATAAGAATTCAACTGAGAAGTCATATGACTCTTGCCTGTTTAATTTTATAAGAAATTGCCCAACTATCTTAAGAAATAGCTGCACCATTTTGCATTCTGACAACCAATATATGTGTGACCCAGATTCTCTAAATGCTCATCAGCATTTGATCTTATTGCTATTTTTTCCCTAGACATTCTGATAGATGTATAGTTAGATCAATGATGGTTTTAATTTGCATTTCCCATATGGCTGATGCGGTTCCACATCTTAACTGTGCTTATATTCCAACTCTCTATTCTGTTGGTGAAAGAACTCTTTATGTACCTCTTTACTCATTTTCAAATTGACTTTTAAAAGATTCTTGATTTTGAGTGTTATATATTCTAGATACCTCTTTTTATTGAGCATGTTGTTTGTATATATTTTCTATATATTTCTATATATTTTTTGTATTTTTTTGTCTAATCACCTCTTCATATGAGGTTTCATAAAGCAAAAAATTAAATTTTAATAATATCCAAATTGTTAATTTTTTCTCTTACTTATTGAACTTTTGTTGTCATTCTAAAAGTTACTTATGTAACAGGTTCCAGAGATTTTTATCCTACAGTTTTCTAAAATTTATATTTTTTCTTAACCTTTTATAAAGTTTTAATAGGATCTATTTTACGTTAATTTTTAAATATGATGTTAGATTTAAATTGAAGTTTATTTTACTGATTGAATATCCAATCAGTCCAACCTCACTTTTTTCTTGAAAAGACTATCTTTCCTTGAGTGGATTGCTTTGCTACCTTTGTCAAAATCACTTCATTAATTTTGTGTTAATTTGTCTCTTGGATTTTTATTTTCTTCCATTCATTTGTTTGTCCAACACTTTGTGAATGCCATATGGTATTAATTATTGGCTATCTTACAGGACTTTATATCTAGGAAAATGATAACTCTTACATTTTCTTCTCATTCAAGATTATTTTAGCTAATTCAGGAACTGCTTCTTTTTATAGATATTTTAGAATAGGCTTGTCTATGTCTACAGAAAATCTTCCTGGGATTTGTATAATATTTGATTAGTTTAGAGGTTGACTAATATCTCTACTATGTTGAGTATTCCTATCTACGATAATGGTAAATTTCTTTAGATTTTTAAAAAAATAAGTATTATGCAATTTGCAACATATAGATGCTGTACATACTTTGTTAATTTTATATTTAAATAATTTTTTAAGAAGCAACTGTAAATGGTATTCCATTTTTAATTGTGGCTAATATTATTTATAATTCTCCAATCATCCAACAGTTCTTTTATGTATTAAGGAGGACTATGGGTTCATTCACTTTCAGGCTATGCTTGGATTTCTATAACTTCCTTCTTATTCTAAAGAGTTTATAATGCAAAACAGAGAGAAAAACAAAATTATTGTTACTAATAGAAACAGAGTTGTCTAAATTGCTAAGAGCCATATCATTGGAAGGAGTGAGACTCAAGGGAATACAGCTGACACAGACATTTAGACAAAACAGAGAGAAATGCTAGATGATAATTTGATGTATTGTCAGATGGATGAATTTATACAATTTTTTTCTTTATCCACATTATTATACAAAGGTGTAAGTAGAGATATTTCCCTACATGCAGTGGCTTTCTACTTTGAAATGGTAGAAAAGTGTACCCATGTGGCCATTTTTGCATTCACTTTTAATATGGTGTTCAATGAGCTACATGAGATATCAACATTTTATTGTAAAATAGATTTTGTGTTAGACAATTTTGTCCTATTGTGGCTAATATGTTCTGAGAACATTTGGAGTAGTTAGGTTAATCTAAGATGTTTGGTAATTTAAGTGTATTAAATGCATTTTAAACTTTCTATATTTTCAAATTACAATGAATTCTTCAAGATTTAACCACATGATAAGTTGAAGAACACTGATGTGATACATGTGTGAATAACAGACCTGCAATATGTATGTTATTAAATAAACATAAAATATCTCAGAATATTTTAATGTGTATGTCAAACATGAATAGAATTTCCACATTGTTCTTTTATCTTAAAGGATAATTCACTAATTTAGTAAACTCAAGAAGCATGTACATCACATTTTGGAGATCTTAGGTTTAACAATCATATTCAAAAGGTGGTGGCAAAAAGACACACCTGAATTTCCTGGAAGATCTCTAATATTGCAGACTGAGCATAACTGTACTCAATATTTTTATGATATGTTTTCATTTTTCCTTCTGTCAATATTCAATCTATGATCAATTATGTAAAATATTCTCCAGTGTCTGGGTTTGAAATCCCAAATTTGACTGTGGTCGTGGTTGTCCAACTTCAATGTGCTAAAATCTACTGAATCTTGCACTTTAAGGTTTTAAATTGTGTGTTATGCAAATTTTAGTTCAATAAAGCTGTTATTTAAAAATTAAACTAGGTAAAATAATCTTTTGTAAAATATAAATTTTGAATAATATCATTCTTCTATTTAAAATATTATAATGGCTTTGTAAAGTACATAGAAAAAATACCCATATCTTCTATGATAGCCTACATGACCTGGTCTAGTCTACCTCTCCTTACTTATTTCTTGCTGGAGTCGCCTATGTTATCATTATAATTCTGGAATTCAATTTTTTCCTCAAACATGCTAAGTTATGTTTTTTTACTCAGTATTGTGATTTTTCCAGGTAGTTCTTTCATTGTCTCTTGTAACCTAACCTTATGCTTTCAGATTAAATTCCTTTATTTTAGCTTCCTTATATACTGTTTAAAATGGGAGGTTTCTATCCCTCAATATTTTATCCTTTGCCATTATTTATCTCATCACCATATCCCCAAGTACATTAACAAAAATGGTCTTTAATTTGTTTGTTCTCTTGTTTTTTTTGCTTCACAATATTTTCCTTGAGTGACTGTGAACTACAAGAGGACAAAAGCATATCTCTTTTGTTGATCTTGGAATAAAACAGAGCTCAATTAATCATTGCTGAGTGGATGAATGGACCCTAAAGGTAAAGAGAAAAAGGGGCAAATGTGGGATGTATTTTTAAAATCTATGCATTTGACTTTAAAAATTAATTGTGTATAATTTTCCATAGACATTAAAGATCTTTACAATTTTTCTTCACTTTGTATTTACTGTCATAGCATGGCTGAAAAAAGAAAAAATATGCCCAGAACCAGAATAATGGTAGCTATAGAGCATTATGCTCAGGTTAGATAGCTCTTGAGGTATGGTGTTCCTTGTATGTGAATATCTTTGTCTCACTGTTTTCTGCTTCTTTCTAAGCCATTATTTATATTCCATGAAATTCCCCTATTTTTAGAGTAATTTGATGTGTTTTGGTTAGTTTATAAAATCACGTAAACACCATTACTGTCGAGATTCAGAACAGCTATTAGGGTGAAATTTTAAAAAGGAACATCAATTACCTGAAGTGTATGCGGAGGAAGATCAAAATTAAGAAGTGATTAGAATTTATGCATAATGGAGATTGATAGAAGGAATTTGGTATGTTTTGGTTTGGAAAAAGGAAGGAAAGAAACGTAACACCTTGCTTCAAAGAGTATTTGAAAAAGTCATCATTGGCAAAAAAGATTTAAATGACTTTGGTATGTCCTTAAGAAGTAGAACAAGGACCATTATGTGACGATTACAGCCAGGTAGATGCTTGCTTAACTCTTCAGGAAATATCTTAGCAATTGTTGTTCCACAAAGTAATGTGCTCCCTCATAGTTGCAAGGATTTAATTAATAGTTAGATATGTCAGGAATTTTGCAGCTCATTTTCTTAACTTTTGTGGAGGTTAAAGATGATGTTCTCACTGGGTTAGGAGATCAGGTGGGGAAGTAGTCACCAGAGAAATGAGATTTGTGTCAAAGTAGGAAGGCCTTGTGGGTTGTTAAGAGGAGAGGAAGATATGTGGAAGGAATATTCAAAAGAAAAAGTATTAGAAAAGCAAAGGAATGTAACAACACATATCCATTCAGTTTGAATTGTTATAAATAACCACTTAGATTTTATGGCTCACAGACCACTGAAACAGGAAGAAAAGAGAGTTCTCTCTCTTACTGCTTTCCTTGTTCTCTTTATTCCTAAAATTTTTAAAAAAGGTAAGAGAAGAAAGATTTTTGTTTACTTGCACAAACTTCCTGTTCTCTTAAGCAAGACTAATGATCTTAAACTTATAAATAGCATACAGCCACAAACAAATATATATTTTTCATTTAAAAATACCATGTAGGTTTGCTTTTCTTCTAGGCAGATAATGGGCCTTTTTGCACATAGTTCAACTAACAAAGAATTGGTAGATTTTCTCTATAATTTGCTATTATCCTAAAACTCAAAAGCAAACCCAAATTCCATCAGTGGTTATAAGCTGTGATATGTTTGAAAATGGAAATTTGACCACTTCAAATAGCAAAATCTTCATTTCCATTAGTTTTATGAACTGTCTGATTGTAGATCAGGATAAAACGTACACTATTTTATAGCCTGCTACGATGCACCAGGGAAGATGATGAAAACAAAGGCAATTATTTGTACTAGAAATAGCATATTTCATTAAGCATTTCATGCATGAATATAGCCAATTGGCACACAATGCCCTTTGTTGGATTTATATCTTCAAAGTTATAGAGAGATCTTCTGTTTTAGTTAAGGAGATTTGCCTCTGGACATCTTCCTCATGTCTACCTTTTAATTATGCATCTAACATACAGTATTTTACAAACCAACATTATTCAATAAACTAGTCTATTGATTTGGCAATCATCTTCCTAGTCAATAGACAGAAGAGTACCCATTATAAAACAGATAAGCAGTTCCCCAGTACTTTAGCAAAGGAAAAGGATAAAGTTTCAATTAATTATTTCTATATGATTAGTAAAAAGCAGTTTCATAAATCTTTTAGAGTTGACAGAAGTGATAAAGTATTTAATTAAAAATAAAATAAACTATATTATTTTATAAATAAAAAAGACAAATTCAAACAATCTTACTTTAAAAAGTGGTAAAATGTAGCTGCACAGTTATGTTTCTGATTTTCAAGCTGAGTCATCTAGACAAAATCCAGACTATTTTTTCTTTTTGAGAGAAAAAGCAACATGAGTAGAAAGCTAGAAGTTTTTAGACTTTTGTTTTTCTTGTGGAAAACAACAATGAATATTCTTGAACAGAATAGAAGTGTTTGCCCAAACTTTTGGCATAAATGAAGATTTTTTCGAGTTTATGAAAAGTTTTCTTTTTCTATATTTCAGAAATATGCATAGGGAGGGTCTTCCTGTCTCTATGTTCTAGGCCTTTAAATACTTTGGTCACAGGTATAGAGGCAGGTTTTTTATTTTGCTTGTTGTCTGGGAATGTATTATCCAGACTTGCTTAGGACTTTGTGTTATTATTATTACAGACTGAAAGATGTTACTATCTGTATAATGGTTGATTTTTTTGACATTGTTATGGATTTTGTCTAGATGTACTCTCAAAGCCTCATGCATTTGTAGATGGAACTTTTTCAGAAGTGGCTGAATCTAGAGTGTGTGATGCTGGGATTAAAGGTGTGTGATTACTAAACCAGAACACTGATTGGCTTGGGGCCACCCTAATCCTGGTAGTCTGTATAAGATAAAGGGGGCAGAAAGACTGTGTTAAGTTTCCCTTGTTGCTATCCCTGGGGTGCCATGAACTGTTTCTCCTCTGTGATACCCCTTGGCCATGTGCCTTAGAGCCAGCCAATTATGGTCTGAAACATTTTCAAACTGGGAACTAAATAAAACCTTTCCCTTTAAATTTGAGTGTTGGGTATTTTTGTCTCAACAACAAGAGAAAAGTAACTAACACAGCCATAGAGTTATAATATGGCCATTTGGGACATACTTTTGTGTTTCTATCTACCAAGTTTTAGTTGTCTTACCTTGGACAGATTACCTAATAATTCTGAGCTTTGGGTTTTCATCCTTAAATGGGAAAAATAATACCTTAAATTACTGATGTAGAGACTAGAGAGAATGCATAGATTGTACACAAATATAATATTGTATTCATGACACATGAAATAAATGTAAGGCATCACATATATATATTATTCTGTGAAATATAAATAGGAAAACATCATCTTGTTTGGAATGAAGTAAGCTGAGTCATTTGTTGATTATTTGGTTAATACCTGATTCAGTGATGTTGGAGATTTCTACACTTCAATTTTTAAGTATTATCTTCTTCTATTTTTAGTCACTCATTTATTAATCATCTATTAGTGCACACTATGTTTCAGCCATGATTCTTCACCTTAAGTAAACACAGATGAATAGAATAGAGTTTTTCCAACTCTCACTGTGCTCCCATTCCGGTAGGAGAGCCAGATTCATGAACAAACAAAAATGCATTATGTTCATCTATGGAAGTACAGACAAGGTACTGGAAGAGCTTAAGGAGCAAATATTGAAGTTCTCCAGAAGAGTCAAGGGGATTTTTAAGTATAGGTGAGATTTGGACTGAATTGTAAAAGATAAGTGACAGTTTGCCAGGCAGAGAAGGTGGAAAAGGACATTACAGTAAAAGAGTCTGGGATGTAGTCAATGGAGAGGGAGAAAACACAAAAAGACTAGTTGGCAGTCAAGTGCTCATAAAATCTATACCTGATTTAACGTTGCAGTCATCATTAATCGAGCCCAATTACTTGACACAATTACTTTTCTAATGTCTTATCAGTGACATGATGACTGTTACTTCAAAAGGTACTTTTTTTGAACTAATTGTCATCTTCACACAAAGTCTTTTGTTAAGTATAAATTTGATAAAAATAAATTTGTAAGATTATTTGAGGAGTCAAATATATAGCTGTGATACACATTTCCCACAATAAGCATGTCTTTCTGTATTTTGAAATTATATAGAGCAAATGTGCATAGAACATACATATTTTTAATAATAAAAACTCAAATAACCCAAACCAAATTTAAGAAATAAAAGTTTACCAGAGCATTTTAAAGCAAGCCAATAACCTCTCCCCCATCCCACTCTTCTGAATATTGTATTCCTTTTTCTTTATTTCCCTAAAAGCTTGGCTAGTCTTGTAATTTCTTTGTTTAAGTTCTCTCCACCCCCATACCAAAAGACAAGATTAAGATTTTTAGTGTCTATCCTGTGTCTGATTGACATACATGAGAATATTCCCCAGTTGGTATTATAGCACAAAGTTGGTGAGGTGAAAGCACATTTTATGTTAGCACAGACTCAAAAATACTTGGAACACTGAAATGCACATATGTTATATTTGAACTGCTGCCAAATCAGAAGGAGATGTAAAGAAATATGAAAACTATCATATAGAATGGGATATTGTCATTAAGATCATGCATACTTTGGTGTCAGTCATTCACATTTTCTGTGAAACTATTTTGACTACAATAATTACTACTTAAATATTCTAAATACACATTTCAAGGCCAATAATCACTATTTTCTCTTCTCTCAGTAGGTCATTTTACACAATGATTACTATAAAGCTTCTTAAATGATGCTTTGCACAGAATAAGCACTCAACTAATGTTACATAACAGTGTTGTTGTGATTATTACTATTATTATCAACTTATTCTTATTATTTTATTGAAAGAAATATAGTGGAATAAATATTGCATAATTTGAGTAATCTTATTAAACTAATGGTAAAATATTTGTTTTAGTAGTGGTGTTTTGTACAGGTTGAATTTAGTGATCTTAAAACTCTTTTTTTATACATTTCTTTCCATTTCCATTGGTGTAGCCACTTCTTATTTCATCATCTTTTCCATGTTATTTGAAAGAGGAAAGGAGAATGTATAAGACATTACCACTGCTCAGCAATGTTTCTTCCCTTCTTGATCCCACTCAGCAGGACCATATGACTAATTGGCTGTTGAAATATGTCAGCTCCAGGTGGAGGCATTGAGAAGCTTGGGGGATGGAGTAAAATTCTCCAGTCTCTATCCCTCTAGTTCTATTCATACAGATTGTTGAGTGGGGTGGAGCAGACTGATTGAAATTGTTTTAGTTGCTATGCTGACAAAAATGGCGGCTTCAGAGGATGGAAATCTGACTTGTAGCACAATGCACAAGCCAGAAATAAAGTACAGGTTCAAAGGTACTTAGAGGTTGAGGTTGTTACCCAGTCTGTCATAACCAAAGGAAATAATAACTTATTTTATTTATCCACAGCTAATATTGGCAATCTTATCTTGAAGAGAAATAACACATTATTCATCCTAATGTCCTATCACTGTATTAAAATATGAAAAATTTGGAGAAAGTATTTATTGCTGTTAAAATTTAGTTGTTTTTTATTTAGTTTCTTAATTATAATTTTAGGTATTTAAATATATGCAATAAACTGAAATCAATATTTTGCTAATTTAACACACAATCTTATTCACTTTACAATTTCTTTTCTTTTATTTTTTTGGCACTGGGGATTAAACCAGGGGCCTTCTCACTGAATTTCACCCCCAGCCCCTTTTTCAAATTTTTTATTTTGAGTCAGGATCTCACTAAATCACTAAATTTTCCCAGCCTGGCCTCAAATTTATGATTCTCTCCCTCAGCCTTTCAGATTGCTGGGATTACAGGTATGTGTCCCCATGTAGAGAATAGTGTCAGCTATGAATATATATAGAAAAACATATTAATTTATCTATTTGATGCTACAAATGAAGTGGTCTAGATAATGATAATCATGCCATCATTCATGACAATAGCACCTCATTTTGTATCTAATTTTAACCAGGCTAGTTTGTGGGTGATAGATTGCTGTGGATGGGAAACTCTTTACCTGGGACTGATCAAGCTATAACAAATGCTCACTGGAGAGAAAGTGTGTCAGGCAGCTTAGACTAAATTATACTGGAGTAATAAATAACATCAAAAGAAGTGGCTTACAATAAGTTAATTATTCATTTGTATAACATTCATTCAGGTTTGGTCATGGCTCTCTTCTGAATCAGATTTCTTCTGGAATTCAGATGCAAGGTAGTAGCTGTTACCTGGGACATTGTTGGTCTTGTGATGGGATAAAGAGAATACTAGAATCACACAAAAACCATTGTTTAAAGAATAACACATTTCCTTCATTACATTTTACTAAACAATTCAAGTTATGTGACAAAATCAGATAAAAATGAAGCAGGGGTATGTAATTCTCCCACATAAAATGGCTACAGGGGCTGGGATTTAGCTCAGTGGCACTGCACCTGCCTTGCAAAAAAAGGACCTAAAATATTTTCAAAAAGGGCTACAAATATTTTCAATCTAGTCCAAAGTTAAGAAGGAACTTGTGAGGCTTGGGGGCAGGATCAGACTATTAAAGTCTTTTGGTACTTCCAGGAGGACAGCGATGATTATAGCAAATTGAAAAACTGAGAAGCAACAATAAACATAATCAGGAGTCTGTTTAAGATCCTAATCCCTATTTAACATTGAAATAAAGAAATAGGAAGCACCACTCATGAGAAGGACTGAGAAAAATAAAGCAGAGACAGAGGAGGTGAACCTTCCAGGCCACCACACCACCACCCCCAGAACCCAGAAAGTGAGCCGCATGGGTGCCAGCAGCACACATGATCCCACCTGGTGAAATTAGAAGACACGTAAACAAGTCTCAAAACCAGACTTCCAGATCACCTAAAGCAACCCCAAGGGGAAATGAGATAGAACAATCTGATACTCAACCACCTGGGATTCCCTGAACTGGCAAAGAATGAGGATCTGGAAAAAATGAAATCAGAAGTAATTTCTTAGGTAACAGCAGAGATTGTGCTCATAGTGCAAAACATGTTTAATAATTCTAGAAAGGACACAGATAAAAAGATAGAGCTGAGGAACAAGATAGAATCCCAACATAGGAAACAAATGGAATCCATAAAACAGATACAAACAGATTTCCAGGAGATGAAAAACCCCATTGGAAGTTTACACAACAGAATGAGCCAAAGAGAGGACAGAATTTCAGATATAGAAGATAAGATGGCAATTAGTGACCAGGAAAAGAAAAATTACTTTATAATAGTAAGGAACCATGAGAAATCAATCCAGCAGCTGCTAAATGATTCAAAGAAGAATAATGTAAGACTGATCAGAATCAGTGAAAAAACAGGAGTGTAGACAACATAAAAAAATTGTTCACAGAAGTGAAGGCAGAAAACTTCTCAAACAGAGGAAAACAACTTGATATACAGATAAGTGAGGCATATAGGACTCCAATTACCCTTGATCAAAAAAAATCTACACATAGGCATATGATAGTTAAGATTCCAGAAACTCAACTGAAGAACAAAATTCTGTAAGCAGTTAGAGAAAAGAAAAAAACCACATACAAAGGAAAGCCCAACAGAATCACAGCAGACTTCTCAACACAAATCCTCAAGGCAAGAAGAGCTTGGAGTGATGTATTTCAAGCCCTAAAGGAAAACAGCCTCCAACCCAGATTGATGTACCCTGCAAAACTATCTTTCAAAATGGATGGAGAAATAAGATGCTTTCATGACAAAGAGCACCTTAGGAACATCAAGAATACCAAACCGGCACTCCAAAAAATTTTTAGACAATATCCTGAGAAAACAGAATGAGGATCACAACCCTAGGAAGCCCAGCAGAATGAATCAATTGGGCAAAAAAAAGAAATTAAAAGCAATGGGGAAGAATCCAACAACCAAAAAAAGTGATGACAATGATAAGTCAATACTTATCAGTTATAACCATCAATGTTAATGGTCCCAAATCACCAATCAAAAGAAATAGACTGGCAGAATGGGTCAAGAAGCAAAATCCAACAATATGCTGCATGCAAGAAACACACTTAATTCAAAAAGAAACTCATAGACTGAAAGTTAAAGGGTGGAAAACAATAATCCATGCAATAGGAACCCCCCCAAAAGCAAGAGTAGCTATCCTCTTTGCAGTTCAAGTGGATTTCAAACCAACAATGATTTGACAAAGAAGGACACTACATCCTTGTAAAGGGAACAATCCAAGAGGAAGAGATGGCAATCTTAAATACATATGCACCAAACACTCTTGTGCCCAACTATATAAAACAAATACTAATGGACATGAAAAAAAAATCATATAAGCACTAATACAACAGTAGTGGGTGACTTCAATACCCCACTCTCACAAATAGATAGATCAACTAGACAAAAAATAAGTAACAAAATACTAGAACTCAAACAAACTCTTGAACAAATGAACTTAACATATGTTTACAGAGAGAGTCTTCCACCCCACAAAATCAGAATACACATTCTTTTCAGATGCGCGAGTCTTTCTCCAAAATAGAACATACACTCACTCATAGAATGTTGAAGTAAGTGCAAAGATTTTGAAATTATCCCCTGCATATTGTCAGACCATAGTGTAAGGAAATTGGAGATCAATAGCAAAATAAACTGCAAGAATTTCATAAACACATGGAAACTGCACAACACACTTCTGAATAGCCAATGTGTCACATAAGAAATTAAAGAAGAAATCAGACAGTTCCTACAACTAAATGACAATGCCAATACAACATATCAGAATCTATGGGACACAATGAAAGCAGTCTTATGAGGGAAATTCATAGCAGTGAATACTTATATTAGGAAAACAGAGGGAGGCTAATTAAACAACCTGATGCTGAACCTCAAGCTTCTAGAAAAAGAAGAGCAGGATAAATCCAAAGCTCATACAAGGGAGGAAATTATAAAGATCAGGGCAGAAATCAATGCAATGGAGACGAAGAAAACAATACAAAAAATCAATGAAGCCAAGAGTTGGTTCTTTGAAAGAGTAAACAAAATTAACAAACCCTTAGCCAACCTTATCAGAAAAACAAAAGAAAAGGCCCCAAACCATGCAATTAGGAATGAAAAGCATGAAATTACAATGGACCCAGTAGAAATCCAGAGGATCATCAATGCTTACTTAGAGAATCTCTATGCTAATAAGATGGAAAGCACGGAAGAAATGGACAGATTCCTAGATAAGTATGAATTGCCAAAGTTGAATGAAAAAAGACCTAAAAATTCTAAACAACCCAATATCAATCAATGAAATTGAAAATGTAATTAAAACTTACCAACCATGAAAAACCTGGGTCCTGATGGCTTCACTGCTGAATTCTACAAGACATTTAGAGAGAAACTGCTGCCACTACTGTTTAAACTCTTCAACGAAAATGAAAGAGAAGCAATACTCCTAAATTCATTCCTGGAAGCAAGCGTCACCTTGATCCCCAAAGCAGAGAAAGACCCAACTGAAAAAGGGAACTATAGGCCAATCTCACTAATGAACATAGATGCAAAAATCATTAAAAAGATACTGGCAAATAGAATGCAGAAGATCATCAAGACTATCATACACCCTGACCAAATGGATTCATCCCAGGGATACAGAATGGTTCAATATATGCAAATCAATAAATATAATACACTGTATCAATAGAGCCAAGGACAAAAACCATATGATCATCTCAATAGATGCATAAAAAGCTTTTGACAAAATCCAATATGCATTTATGATAAAAACCCTACAAAAGTTGAAATAGATGATCTCTACTTAAATCTTATAAAAGCCATCAATGAAAAACCAACAGCCAATATCATAGTAAATAGTCAAAAACTAAAATCCTTCATAATAAAATCACGAACAAGACAAGGATCACCACTTTTGTTCAACACAGTTTTGGAAACATTAGCCACAGCAATTAGACAAGAGAAAGAAATAAAAGAAATAAAGATATGAAACGAAGAAATCAAATTGTCATTATTTGCAGATGGCTTGATACTCTATATAGAAAAGCCCAAGAACTCCACCAAAATTCTTCCATACTTAAGTACCAAATTCAGTAAAGTAGCTGGTTACAAGGTCAACACACAAAAATCAATAGCTTTTCTGTACACAAGAAAAAGACTCACTGAGAGAGAAATAGGGCAAACAATTCCTTTCACAATAGCTTCCAGAAAACTGAAATACCTAAGAATCAATGTAACAAAAGAAATCAAAGAACTCTTTTCTGAAAACTATAGCACTCTGAAAAGAGATTGAGGACGAGATCAGAAAATGGAAAGACATCCCTTTTTCCTGCGTAGGAAGAATCAACATAGTGAAAAGTGTTCCTTCATTTTTCTGCTTTAAATGTTTGATATAATTCATCAGTTAAAATATATATGAGCCTGTTGTTGTCATATAGGTAGGTTTCCAAGCTAGGAATGTACTTTCTTTAATAGGTGCTATTCAAATTTTATATTTCCTCTAGACTCAGTTTCATTAATTTGTCTTCCAAGGTATTTCTTAGAAGTTGTAAAATTTATTTCAAAAAAGATTTTTGTAATATGCTTTCTATATGCTTTTAAATTCTGTAAAATCTGTGGTAATGTCCTTTAAATTTTGATATTATAATAAAACAATGTATAATTGGTATTGTGTAATAGGAAGAAAAGTTCTAAAGGAGTAGGTGAAATGGGAGGGGTAGGGGAAAGGAAAGAAGGGAAAAGAAAAAATATGAGAAAAGCAAAAACATGGAAACAAAGTCTTTGCAAATAGGGAAGGGTGGAGGGGGTGAAGGGAGGGCAGGGGAAAGTAAAAAATAAGAGCCAAGAAAAGTCATGTAAATGTACAAGATCCCAATGATGAATGTAACTGTTTTTTTATACCTAAAATGTACCAATAAACTTAATGGAAAAAAAAAAAAAGAAAGAGGACACACGTGTAAATATGAAGTAGTTTCTCTAGTGTGAGAAGCTGAAAGTGTAAATAAGGACTAAAAGATAATAGATAATGTGAAATAGGAAGAAAAGGGGCAAAGGGGAAGGGTAAGGGGGTGGGGTAGGGCAGAGGAAAGAAAGGAATGGAATTAATATGAAAAAATGAAAAAATGGAAACAAAGTCCTTGTAAATAGGGAGGGAGGGCAGGGGAATAGGGAAGAAAATACGAACCAAGATATATTATGTGAACACGCAACTTTCCAATGATGAATGCCATTATATTGTGTACCTAAAACGTACCAATGAAATTAATTTAAAAAATAAAGCGGCAGGTAAATATTGGCAGTATCAAGATCTGAAATTCTGAGGTAAATTTCCAGCTGGAAACTAGATCTTAAAACAACAAAACAAAGTATTAATCAATTTTAATTATAAAATTTGAAACATATTTGACAAAGAATAGCAATGAAGTTCTCATATTCAGCAATTATTAAAGTAAGTTCAATTTCATTTTATCTATATTACCCCATTCCTTGACCCTTTGATTATTTTGAGTTTTGAGAAAGGTCCCTGATCTTATCTCAATCATCTCATTCACTTAGAACTTGTCTCTAAAAGATAGCTTCTTCACAACTTAAAAATACAGCACTATTATATTTATAAACAAAAAGAATTGCTGTGTATTGTCAAATACTGAGTTAGAGTTCAAACATCTTAATTATCTTGTTTCCTATTAATTATTTACTCAAATCAAAGTCTCAAATGTATATCTGTTTTTGTAAAGAGCTTTCATGGTTTCTGAGATTCTTTAAAACTACGGTCTCCTCTCTTTCTTTCTCTTATTCCTTTGCAATTTGATCATTTTTGTTGTTAAATAACAGTTAAATTTAAAAAGCTTAATCCTCTTGGTAGATGGCGATTTGAGCAAAGGGCCTGAAAGTGAGACAAATAGAAACATCTAAACTGACCAAGGAGTTTAGGGTGAGGTTTCTGAAGACAACGGCAAGGTAAGGATCCTTAGTTCGGTTTTCCCTTACTAAAGGAAATCTGCCTTTGGACCCTGAGGAGCCATTGTTGTCATAGTAAATAAGAATGTTGTGATGCTCCAAGCAGCTCATTGCTTTTATTCAGAAAATCCCTGTATGACTTTGGTTGAGTTACTAAACAGCATTGACTATAGTAGATTGTATTTTCAAAACAGTCTGTCCTCCATTCTGTAACTCAATAAAGAGAAAGTAGTGGGAATGATTTTCCATCTAGGGCCGGACGCAGCTTCTGCCTGGCTTTTTCTCTCTCGGGATTTATGCTGCGTGAATTCTGAGCAGGCATTTAAGAAATCTGTCTACCTTGATGATATCAAGGTGGAGAGCTAGAGAGAGATGCCTAAGATGTCCTGGCACTTGCCGCACCCAGCTCTAAGTTTTTCCAGATCAGAAACCATCTTGAAAGTTTGAGTTTTCAGGTGATTTCATCCCGTCAGAGCAATCGCAGATGACGCTAAGTGGAGGAATTAGTCCCAACCAAGTTCTGCCCAAATTTTGACCTGGAAGGCAAATATATATTATACTATTTGAAGCACCTAAGTTTCAGGGTGGTTTATTAACAGCAATTGGTGAATGGAAAAATAGATAACTAATTATCTGCATTTTGACTCAGCTATTTATAGGTAGCATTGAGTAATTAAGTGAGTTTCTTTAACTAGGTATTCATAGATGTCCTATTAAGTTCCACGTATTTTAAAAGGTTATAGAGATTTAGAAGTAAATAAAACATGATTTCTGCCCTCACATAGCTTTCTGCTTAACAAAATTGAATATACGGGGTATGATTTTCAAGGCTCCATTACATAGCATGGGTCTTCATAAAATATCTACCCATCATTTATGTATCATATTGCCAGACATTATACTAAATGTTTTATGTAATTATTTTACTGAATATGAAATTAATCCTATGAAATAAGCATTAAGTTCATTACTGTCCATAAGAACACACTAAAATTTAGAGACAATAAGCAAAGCCCTCAAGATAACCCAGTCACTAAATAGTAAAATCAAAATTTTTACTCAGCTCTGTTTAACTCTTATGAGTATACATTTTTGTTGTTATAGTTTTCCTGCAATAAAATCTTTCAAATACTCTGAAAAGTCAGTTATTGTTAAATGGAGGAGAAAGTTTTACTTATTTTTATATTAACTCTGCCCCTGTTGCTCAATAATAGCTAATGCACTCTTCAAGATGAGTTTGTAAACATGGGTTTACCATGTATGAGTATATATATTCACAGGATTTGGACTGGATAGTTCCTTTGCCCTGCAATCAGGTACTGAGTGTGAATGAAAATAAAAATGTATCACCACAGCAGCACAAATGCATACCATCTTCAGTGAACTTGAGGAAGCACCCCTCAGATAGATGCAAATCTGTTCCATGGCCCAAGGTTTCATGAGTGCTAAACAGACTAAATTTCAAGCCTGACTTATTTCATTAAGCAGGTACCTTTATACACAGATGTCCACGGAAGAATCTATAAAGCACATTTCCAACAATTTGGTTAGCAAATTTGGTAATTTTCTGACCATGTTATCCTACTGCCACTGGCCCTCAGCTGCCATTGCATGTTCCTCTCAAGTGTTTGTGAAGTTATTGGAGAGGTAGGAGAAAAGGCCTTCTACGAGCCAATGGAAAAGGGAGAATAGTTTTTAAGAAAAGCAGTCTATGGGATTACAGGTGCTCAAAAGAAGAGGAAACTGAAACATCCTTTATCATCCTTTATTGGCTGGGTGCCTGCTCAGCTATGGAATTTATATCTCTCTCCTGAGAGTATTCTTGGGAGACAGAGGGTGGGACTATTCACTGCTGACCGCAGGAGAACTTGAACTTAGACCTGGTTTCTGGTCCTTGTCTGGATATTTCTGAAGGAAAATGTG
The DNA here is from genome assembly GCF_053883595.1 of Heterocephalus glaber. Taxonomy (NCBI): domain Eukaryota; kingdom Metazoa; phylum Chordata; class Mammalia; order Rodentia; family Bathyergidae; genus Heterocephalus; species Heterocephalus glaber. The sequence goes on along the minus strand of NW_028258143.1, from coordinate 35,752,115 downwards.
ATACATTGTCTCTTGGAAAAAATGTGTGCAAATCCAATTTATCTTGCTTCTCCCCAGTTCTTAGTTTGTGAAGAAGAGGCATTTGTTTCCATGGCTCCTTGTGAATGAGTAGAAGAGGTGAGAAGTAATTGGAAATATGGATTCTGTAGGGTTGCCCACATGAAGTGAAACCTTTCTGGAATAAAAAGTATGGAGTGTGGCAAACTTCTGAGTCTAAATGAACCCTGATTGCTCCTCTATGAATGAGCTCCTTCCCTTTGACAAGTAGACTGATCATCATCATCAAGAAAGCCTTCTATGAGGTGGGTATGGTAGCACATGCCCATAATCCCAGTGCTCAGGAGGCTGAGGTAGGAGGATTGCAAGTCTGAGGGTTGCCTGGACTACATAGTAAGACCTTGCCTCAAAAAGCAAGAAAACATGCAAATAAACAAAAAAGAAAGAAAGATAGAAAAAGAAGAGAAGAAAACTTACTGTGAATTTAGATATGGCAAAGACTTAAGGACGAGACAAAATAATTCTTTGGATATCTCCAAACAACCACATGCAACTACCTCCTTTTTGCCTACTTCTTGCTACTAAATTCAAAAGTACAAGACAAAAAACAAAAAATTAGGCATTACAGTAACAGAAAGACCCAGAGTCTAGCTTCTGTTCTTCAAGCAACCAGAAAGGGAAGAGGAAGACTGTTGAATCAAATATGAAACTGAAATTTTAAATTAGTCTAAAATAAGTTTTAATAAATGAGTTACAAGAATCTACAAGATAACATGAAGGTTAGTCCTTCCAGTCTTCAGCAACATCAATTTTCCTTATTATGGATCTTGTCTATCAGCACACAAATTTGCAATATTTTGAATGGTAAATAGATTTCTCAACCTTTGTTGCTTTTTAACTACTGTCCCATTGTCTATCCAGCTCTGCAAAAAAATCTTCATTAAAATGATTGACTAAAATAATTTCCTTACCACATACTCTCTTTTCAATACACCCCAGCTGGGCTTTGGTCTTCATACTCTGCTGAAATTGCCTTTAATAAGGTCATAAATGAATCTGTGTTTTAACTCAAGTTGTCATTCTACTGTTATTTTCTTAACCTCTTAAAAACCTTCAACATAACAAATCTTTCCAGTTCTTGAAATGCTTTCCTTTATTTGGCTTCAGGAATCCCACAATATTATAACATTTCCTACTTCCTTGGCCTTTCCTTCCCAGTGTTATTTGTTTACTTCCTCTGCTTTACCTCGAATAATATACGGCTCTTGGGGTCTGACTCTAGTCTCTTTCATCTTGTTCATTTATATAAACTTTTCAAGTTCTGGGCTGGGGATTTAGCTCAGTGGTTCTGCCACCTCCCTCGAAAGCGCAAGGTCCTGAGTTCAATCGCCGGTACCAAAAAAAATAAAAATAAATAAAATTAAATATATATATATATATATATATATATATATATATATATGAACTTTTCAGATGAGTTCTTGTAGTCTCAGGCTCCACTGAATCTCAAATAATCTGCAGTACTAATTTGACATTTTTATAGGCACAACTCTAAATCTCTATAATAATTAGGGTTTTTCAAAGAGACAGAAACAATAGAATATATAAATATAAGTATATATATGTCACTTGACTGGTACAGATTTAGATATATGAGAGACAATTTGTTAAAGAAATTAGCTCATGTGACTATGGAGGCTGACATGTCTCATAACATAACATCTGTAAATCTAACACTCTGGAATATTGGTGATGTAACTCAGTCTAGGACTAAAAGCCTGAGAACCTGGGGGGGTCACTGGTTCAAGTCCTGCTGTCTCAGGACCACATAGTCTGGAGTTCTGTTATTGATGAGTAAAAGAATAAGAATGCATCCCAGATCCAGGACAGAGAAATCAATTACCTTTGGGCTGGTTTTGTTCTATTCAGTCCCCTATCTAATTCGATAGTGCTCACCTACCTTGAGGGCAGGTCTTCTCACATAATCCACTCAGATTTGCAAGCTCCTGTTGCCTGGAGACACCCCAGAAGACATCCAGAATTAAAACTTTACCAGGTGTCTAGATATTTCTTACACCAATTAAAATGACAACTGAAATTAACCATCCCAAGTTCTGTAAGTCAAATCATATCTAAGCAAAACTTTTATCCTGCCTTCCTAAAGAACAAGCCCTCTCTTCTCTTTTTCTGTATTTCTGTAAATTTCTTTTTAATTACCAAAAATCTTGGAATTATCTTTTATTACTCTCTATTAACAATCTTGCTATCTCTTTAAATGTGCCCTATAAATTCTACTTCCAAATATATTCAAAGTCCATTCAATTTTTTCCATTTCCACTATATACTATCTCTTTCTTGGTTCAAGCCAACATCCTTTTTTCGTCTATTTTATTGCAACAATAAGAAGTCGTATTGTTTACACCTGATTCTTCAATTCTCCCTGCTGCAGCCTGAGGGATATTTTAAAATCCTACCCTGCACTCATGTTACCAGGCTTAAGACCTTCTAGGAACTTCTAATGGAATTAAGCCTATTTCTGTCTTCTGACCTTTTCACTAGCTCTTCCTTTTACTTGAAATGTTCTTTCATAGATTTTATCATATCTAGCTCCTTTGTGTCATTCAGATCTTTGCATAAATATCACATCCTCAGAGATATCTTCTTAAATCCTGTGTCTAAATTTGCATTCACTATTACATTGCCCTCTTAATTTTCTGCCAAATACTTATAATTACCTGAGAATCTCATTTGTTGTTTTTCTTTTATCAATAGTGCAAGCTTCATAATGACATTCTCTGCTCCCTTCCCATGTCTGAAATATTTGTCAATATATATTTTCAATAGAGAAAAAGTGGTCATGCCTCATTAGCAAATACATATAAATTATATAATATATAATGTATGCAATATATAATGTACTATATATATATATATATATATAAAATTTAAGGATGAGTTTATCCTATTTGCATTAACAACCAGTACTTAGGAAACTGCATTCATAATCTAAAAACTCATGTTACAGGATGAAAAACAGTCACTAAATTCTGCTTACTTAAGTAGCTGTGAACTGGCAAAACACTGAAGAAACTTCAACACAGAGTCTATCAGTTAGAAGATTGGCAGAAAAAAAATCAATGTAGGTAAATGTTCCAAGCTAAGAGTCTACTAAAGATCTAAACCTGTTGTATAAAGCATGTAGACAGATTTTATTTGCAACCCTTATGAGTCACAAATATCAGTAAATAGAAAGGCAAGAAACTAACCACAAGGTCAAATGCTGTCATTGGAGTTGTTTTCCCAGTAATCATGTTTTATTGGAAGTGGCAATGGGGAGTGACAAGGTGACATCATAAGAAATATGTTGAACTAAAAAAGAATGCTAGATAAGTAGAAGATATTATATAAATAGCAATAAAATCATATCCAAAGGACATCATTGCCAGTGTTGCTATTCAGAGTGACTACATTATTATAAAAAGGCAACTTTATGGAATTAAATCCTCTTTATTAAAATGGGTACAGCAGGTGTTTAAAGAAGTGTTTCCAGTAGGATCAGCTAACTGATTTACTTGGTCAAATTGTTCAATATATTAGATGTCAGGTTTTCAGTTTCAGACTGTTGAAATTTGAGGTTTTCTACAAAAAACTGCTCAGCTAAATGTTTAAGAATTAAGAACTGGGCTGGGGACTTAGCTCAGTGGTTCCGCCGCCTGCCTTGCAAGTGCAAGGTCCTGAGTTCAATCCCCGGTACAAAAAAAAAAAAAAAAAAAAAAAAGAATTAAGAAGCAAATGAATCAGTTTTTTTGTCTATGTATTTAAGTCACTCTAAAACTATGGGATTGCTTCATAGAAAAGATATGGTTTTAAGTAACATGAACTTTATTCATTCTACAGCAGCAAACTGAAATGGTGATGATTGAGCTTTGATACCTTAGTTAGTAGTGTGCCCATTCTTGGAGCAGAAAGGCCAATAGAAAGGAATAGAAAACACAACCAAAGATCAAAACTCATCCACACTCTTCAAATAAAAGATTGTATCTCAATGTTTAATATGAATAAATAGAATAGTGTTCACAACAATCAGATGATTCTTGACTGCTTTTGGGGTCTGATTAGCATTGCACAGGATATAAGTACAGTGGTAGCTTAGTTCGCAAACTTAATTTGCTTTACGATTTGGGGAAAGATGGCTGTGTTTGTGTTTGTGTGGGGAAGATGGCTGTGGTCACACTTGTCACCCAATATGGAGTTCGGGAATGGAAGCAAGATTTGAAGGCTTTTGTATGCAAACCGAATTGTTTGGAAACAGAAACATTCATGAATTGAGATATTACTGTAGATAGAAGAGGTTTGTGTATAAAGGGAAGAGAGTTCAGAGAATCTGAGGAGAAGAAAGGATTAAATCCTGTAATGGATATATTTTTGAACTCCTTAGGAATGTTTTGTTGCCTTGTGACTGCAGCGCACTGTGGGATTTTGTGGGATTTTTCCCTTGCGTCTTATCATGAAATGGTTACCTAATTAGCTCAAGGCACATTCTTGCCTAGGTTCATTCTATTTGCACTACAGATGCTTTCATTTCATACATCATTCACAACCTGCAGCAATTACAAAGTGGCAAATGACCTTATGAGATAATTACACTAATAGATCTGTATTGTTTCATTTGGAAAAGAGTGTTTGGAGAAAGGAAGTATCTAGTATGTACAAAGAAGAGTGGTTTTGGTTATGTTTCTTTAAATTTGGAACATATAGCAGACAAAAGATAACTTTGGTGTACAGAAGTTGTATCATGTGCCAAATCTGAAGAAATTTTTAGGTAGAATTTTCTGTTTAGAATGAATGTAAATTTCCTGCCAATATCTCAATGCTGTACTTTTTCATGAACCAATATTTGATCAGTTAGAATTTATATTTTAATAAGTTTCATTAAGATGATTTATAGGAAAAGCTTGTTTCAAATGAACACATTAATAAGATAACCTAAAATTTTTATAGCTAAATAAATATATCCAATTCATTAACTTGACCTTATTTCTTATTTTTAAAATTTATCCCACATGAGTAACCTCAACTCACTTTCTAAATCTATTGCAGATGTATGTGAAACTTCTTTGAAGCTTACTCTGTGATATAACAATAAAAATGGAGTTTTGTCAATGTATTTAAAGTAATAATTTTAGAGCAACTTTCTAAATAAGCCTCATCTTCATAAAATATGACTTGTCTGTACTGATGAAATTCACAAATCATTAGCTTAGTCTCAATTTTATTTTATTTGGCCAGAAGCTTATTATAATGAAAGAAGTATCATAATATTTTTCTATAACCTAAATAATGAGTGAAAACAATAATTAAAATGATAAATGTGGTATTTCTAATAAAAACACTTTACAGTTAGGAAAGATGTTCTAGAAATTGTATAGCTAATGCTTCCATGTTTGAAGTAATTAAAAATAAAAACTTTTAACTATATTTGTAATAGGTTCCATCATACCCATAATTGGCTCATTGGGTGTTTTGTGTTACTGGCTTGGGCTTCAATCTGAAAGACTCTTGTCCAAAAAGGTAAGGATGAAAGATAACCACAGAATTAGCAACAGTTTTTAAGGAGGGAAAGAAAAGAGAAAAAGTAAGAAGGGATGGAAAGATGTATAAGACATAATATCTTTAGTTTACACATTTGTTGTAAATGCACTCACATTTCAGAATTATAAATATGTGGAAACAGTAAATATATGATTTAGCATGCTGGGATTCACATATTTCTCTGGCTATGATGTGCATGTACCTTCCCTATCCCTGCAAGTATAAGCATCAACCAATGGCTACACTAAAGACCCTGAACAATAATTTAGTTGTTTAGGCTTCAATTTCTTCCCCTAAAGATGAGAGGAGGTGAAATGATAGAACACAATTTTCAAACATTGCTTTTGACTTTAGATCAATTGCCTCATTCTGTGTTCAAAAAGGAAAAAAATTCCTTCCTTTTCACAACAAAATCTGGTACAAATTGTAGCTTGTGGAAGCTACAAATCTCAGGGGTTATCAACCAAATATTTATGTCTATTAGTTTTTACAAAAAAGTCTAAGCGATTCCATACAACTTTTTTTTTTGTTTTCTTCTCAGCCCTGGCTTTACTCAATGAAGTTTTCAGCTACATTTTTAATATAGTCATCATTAAGGTCAAATTTTTTTCTCTCCCCCTCACCAGTACCACTTTCCACAGAACTTTTCTTCAAGTCTTTCTCATTTCGTCACCCAGTGCTTTCATAACCCATACTCCTACAGAGCAGATTTAAACTTTGCTTCTTTTGTAATTTGGAGTTGCTTTTGCTTTGTTTTGTTTTAAAGATGGTAACATCATGAGAATCACTTTTTTTTCTCCCTGAACTAGTTACCATCTGATGGAATCAAGAATTATATTATTTCATTCTCTTCTCATCATCACTATTGTTATTTTACAGCATTTTCTTTATTAAAAAAAACCCCCACAGATTGTTCTTTTCTCCTCAAAGCTTGGCATTCTGAGCTCTAAGAAATATTTCAAACAGGATGAAATGGAGTAGTGGACCATACTGTGCCAACATGAAATGTTTGTCCCTTCTAATCAGTGCAGTTAAATAAGACAGACTTTGTTGAATTATCTTATTATAAGCATTCCTAAGTACACATTTTACATGTAGCTGAGTGAGTAAACAATTGGAGTACTGTAAGTTGTTTCACAGTATAAAGCTGAATAACATTGAAACAACTTCAAGCACAATTGTCTTTTAAAGTACTAATGTGTTCTTTTTATTAGAAAAGCCTCCTTGATATGTCCCATTTTGGGAAACTGAGAATCTTAATTCAGGCATTCTTGTTTTCATTTGATATTCTTTGCTCCTTTCTTTTGTTTGACAACCATAGTGGAGTTAATCAGGTACAGTAACTCAAACAGACTTCTATTAGTCTTGCTAATCATGCAAATACTCTTTTAGAAAGCTACCCTGCATTTTTAATAACAACCCCCTCCCATATGAGTGTGGGTGGGTAGGGGAGAAGGGAGGGGAAGAATGAAAACTTGAAAGGGAATCATAATGAAGGCAGTTTTGGGAACTTAGCTCATCGAGTAGCAAGTTAGCTAGTTTCCTGTTGGTGGGGGAAAGATGGAGGAAATTTAAAAGTGAGTTTCAAAGTCACACGATTGCTCCAGTATTCTGACTGCCTTTCCTCGTACTAAAGTTGTGATCTGGAGCAAACGGCTCAACTTATTTAAAGATCATTTTCTCTAAAATGTGATGAATAAGTTTCTATTTTCTATAATTAAGAAATTTAAATATTATTTTACACAAACATAAAAAATGATCATTATTTTCATGGTTGTTGAAAATAACAAGAACAGTGGCACTGCTTCAGCCAATTTCAATTATCAGGCAGATATTTCACCAAAAGGATTATCTAAAAATATTATTTAATACATTCATCTCTTTGCCTAGTATCTTACTTGTTAATATAGGTGACAAACTACAAAAAATAGTTTAGTAATACTTTTATAGAAAAAAATAAGCTCATAAAATGAAGCTTGAGTGTTATCAGAAAGGCCAACAATTCTTACAGTTGAAAATATATGAAAAATTGATTTTGACAAAATTTTACCTGTTATTTCATTTTGCTCATTTGTGAAAATAAGCCTCATTATTTTTTGGTCTACACTGAAATGTCATAAATAGAATAGAACAGCATAATTTTCCCTCACTGGATGGAGTTTAAGAATTTATTTCTTCTGATAAAACCATGAATCAACTGACAAAATGAAATTTCTCTCCAATATACAGTACATTAGGTTGTGTGGACAAACTGGGCTTCAGTTTATATACAGAAACTCGCAAACAAATTACTATAAAGTAGTAACTAAAAAGCTACTTAAAGAAATAACTATAAGACTAACTATGAGAAGACATATTACTAACAGTAGAGTTAAAAAGTGATTGCTGCAGTTTTGAAATCTTTTATCCACCACATTATACTGCAATACATACTGAATGAATATAAAACAGTGTTGATTTAATTAATCTTTCTGAAATTGCTATTTTCCTAGAGAAGGTGAGGTGGCAGAAATTTTAGGTAAATCGTCTAAATTTTGGTTGTTTTCAATGTAAATTGAATTTCTAAATCTAAGAATCTATGTTCAGCATCACATGCAATACACTTTCATGTCATCACAGGTTTGGAAAACCCCATAACCAGATCTGTTTCTTCAAGAAACAAAAGCCAACTTTGTAGTTATAGACAAGACACACACGTTAAGCCAGCTCATATTTTCCTATAGCATTTCTTTCTAGTTAAGTCTGCAAACTAATTTGGATTAAACTAAAACAGACTTTTGCTCCAAGCATTTTGAAAGTTTAAAGAGTTTGGCTGATTTTGGTTGTCTTTTCAAAATATTTCTTATATGGTTTCATGTCTGCATTCTGGAAGGGGACCAATATGTGCTTAAATCTTTCAAGAAGTTGCTCTTTTCTTCTGCCCAGGCTTCTGAAAGGCAGCAAATACATGGAAGCTATCAGGCTTTCTGTCTGCTTTTATCAAATGAGGTGCTAGACAAAGTTCATCACCACTAGAATTCAGTCATTGGGAGAAACTGTAGAATATGCATTTTAAATACATCATCATTCTCCCAAAACTCTAAAACTTATTAAGTACTTGATTAATTTTTAAAGACAAATAAAATGGAAAATTATGTCCCAAATCTTTTCTTATCTTTATTCCTTCCTTTTTTTTCATCCTCACTGTGACATAATTTTTTGCTACTTGACCCTGAAAGAGGCTATTTTAATTTCTAGTTTAGATTCTGTGCTATCATTGGTCCATAATACTACACAGCGATGCTGTTTAAATGAAGAAATCTTCTTTACTGAAAAAATCTTTGCCACTGATGCCACATACAAATACCGTATGGACTAGCTCTCAGAGCCAAAGCAGGAAAAATCGCCAAAGGGTAAAAATAGTTCTTGATATGATGATATGCTGCTAAAAGCCACATGGTGTTTGGGTGCAGCATTTCACAGTCAAACAATCATAATTTCATGCCTAAAATGTGCATGTTATTTCAGGAAAATACAAAATCTGAGCATTGCATATTTGCTACAGAATGACCAGTGAGTGTTGCTATAATGATTTGTTTTTCTTTTACAAATGAATATTTCTTGCTGAGCCTTTTCATGCCATATTGCCTGGGGCAGCATTGAAGTAAGGACAGGCTGAGGTTAGAGTGGGAGGGAGTATTGAGGATATCTGGTTTTTTTCCTGCTAAAATTCCTATAATTCTATGAACTAGGTTTGGTGTAAAATAAGCATTCTTTCTTCTTCTTCTCCCCTGTAAGGACTGTAGTCAGCATCTCAGGACTGTATTTTGTGGGGCTTGATGATAGGGGCTAGCTTTTTATGAAAGAATTTATGTTTTATCCCTAAGAGTTCTGCTTTTTCCATGCAATCCTTAGTAAATATTTAAGGGATAAAACTTTTCCTCCCTTAAAGTTGTGTTAGATTTTAGAGGGTTAAATTGGTATGAGGTCATGGCCATTGCAGAGGCGATAAGGGAACATAAAGGACAATTTCTCTAAAATACGCATCATATTTTATTTGAGCCAGATGATGCTCTATGGTCAGGCTGAAAGGGTAGAAAGATATTGAGAAGTAAGAAGGAATATTAAGAGGATAAAATTTGAAAGTAAAAAGGAAATGTTTCTGTTTTATTTCGTTTTGCACTGGTAACAAAAAATGACTTCCTCAAAGAGTAAAAGGAAGTCCCAAAGTTATTAAACAAAGTGGAAGGGTTGTGGAATCTGACAAACTAGAAAACTATTTAAAACTCTGGAAACAGAAAAATCAGGTGAAAAGTCTTGATACTGATGAGAATAGAAGATTAATGTGAGGACCAACTCAAGGTAAATGAAAGATGATCTGATTCTTTTCCATAATAATAATTGGCAGCATTATATGAAGCTTATTCTATGCCAATCACCTTAAGAAAATTAACTCATTAGTGCTCTATAAAAGACTGCATAGGTATTGTTGCTATACCCATTTTACAGAAGAGAGATTGAGGAGAAGAGAAGTCAGGATTCTGTAGAGAGATCTCCAGAACACTGGCTGGTTGGTATGCTGGGTGACTGAGAAGTGTTAGGAACTGAGGTCCAAGGCATAGGCACATACACTGTTGATATGAAATCAACTTGGAACTAATACTAGTGAAAAAAGTTATGAAGTACTGTATTAATGAAAGAAGACTATCTCAAAAGGAAATTCTAAATAAAACAGTTTAATATAATTGAGTAATATTATTTGGTACACTTGTTGTCTACTTCAACTCAATAGTTTGTAGCTCCATCAACATATTCAGAAACTGAAGAGGATTTTAAAGGTCACTTAGTTCAATGGAACTCAATATTTTTTTCTGATCAAAAATTCACCTAATGCAGGGCAAATCTCAAGTCACAAAACTGAGGACTAGAGAGTTTAGCTCAAAACTTCAAAGATCATTAGTTATAGAGGAAAAACTATAATGTAGCTCTCCTGATAGGATATTTGAGATGAGGGACAGGAAATAAGATGAGGGATATCTCTGAAACCAGGCTGAAAAAATAGGTACTGAGGATATATATTGACTATTATGTCTCAAATGTTGTTACAAGACTAGTACAGATATGGTTCCACTCTTTGTGAGTCCTAGAGTTAGCAGTGCAGTGGTAATGGAATAAAGTACTCTTAGACCATGGGGAACAAATCTAGACTTAAAGGCTGTTGGGTGATTTCCCAAGTGGTCCCTGTGAGTAAGATTGGTCAAACAAGAAAACTAGAGGGAGATCCAATGTTTGACTTGAATATCAAATGTAGTGGGAATTGATAAAGGTGAGACAGGACAGACAGGATCTTCCAAGAAATATTCAGGACTTTGAATGTTAACATCAGGGCCTTAAGGATTTTAATTGACATTCATCAGATGTAAACTATAGCAAGATCACCCACTCTGCAATGTGAATACTCATGAGAAAGAAAAAATGTAAGAGAAATGTAACAATAATCCAGGAGAGAAAGAAAGTAGTTTGAACTTCTGGAAAGTTCATGCAGACTGAGAAAAATGGATAGAATAGTGATGTTTGGGGGCAGAATGGTTATACTGTTCTAAGTAAGTACAGATGGTAATCTCACAAGATTTAAAAATCTCTCCCAAAATGTGAAACTCAAAGACAATGCTGAGCTTTAGAGTTTGTTATTTATATCTACCATGGTATATGATAATGACACTAATTTTGGAAACAGTAGAAGGTAGATTTTAATTGTGATTCTCAGAGAAGGTAGTTGGGAAGAAATAGTTTTAAGTGAAAAATTTTGAAAGTGTAGTGTAACAGAAGTCTAGTTAAAAGTACTGCAAAGAGACAATAGTCAGATTTGATGGTAAGGACAAGAAAATTAAAGACTAAGAAGACCACTGGTTTTATAAATGGTGAATTTGTTGGTAATGTTTTTAATGGTGGAGAGCAATTGCTGAAGAATTAGAGGAGGCTGATTGTGTGGCTAAGACAATGTACCACTAAAACATCATACTTCAGGAGCATAGCCTAATGATAGCTCCAGGTGTTGTGCTCTGGATTCACCACCACTGGAACTGAAATCATATTTCCCACTTGCTGCCCACAGAGAATGACTGATTACCGTGGGAGATCCTACCAGTCCCCACTCCACTTAGGAAAAACCTACCTCTACCTTAGGGACTGACCCAGGCCCTTTTCAGAGGTAGAAAATGCAGCCCCTACATGACTCTGTGCAGCTAGCAGCTTTCAAGCAGCTTTGTGGTCTGAAGCTGACAGGCTGTGGTGTTGAATCCTGTTCTGTGCAGGCAGCACTGTCCCCCCTAGTGCAGGTCACCAACCCAAATTCCCCTATTAGCTCACAAGACCAAACCCCTAGCAACAAGCCCAATAGCCAATCAACCTCATGTCAATTCTCAGGGGTGTGGAGATGGAACCCCTACCCCATAAGACAGGACCATCACCCAGATCCAGCAGAGTCTGAGCTCTGAGCACCTCTACACCTCCCCTGGAGTGGCTTTGTACTGCTTCTTGCAACATCGGCAATAGAATTACTTTTGCTTTGCACTGGTCTTCTCTGACTCCTCTTCCTCTTTCTTTCTTTTTTTTTTTTTCTCATTAAGTTTATTGATACATTTAAGGTATACAATATGATGACATTCATCATTGGGAATTTGTACTTTTACATGCTAAATCTTGGTTCTTATTTTTTCCCCATTCCCCTGCCTTCCCTTAAACCCCTCCAGCCCTCCCTATTTACAAAAAATTTGTTTCCATTATTCCCTTTTCTCATATTTATTCCTTTCCCCTTCCTCTTTGGACCTTATCTTCCTATTTCACATTATCTATTATACATTTTGATCATTATTTACACTTTCAGTTTCTCACACTAGAGAAACTATTCGGTATTTATACATATATGTCCTATTTCTCTCACTTAAGAGTATGGCCTCAATGTGCATCCATTTAGCTATAAATGTCTCTAGTTTTTCATTCTTTATGGCTGAGTAGTACTCCATTTTATAAGGCCCACCTGGACAACAGTGGTGAGAGTGCTCAGGCCCCAACCAGAAGCCCACCTAGACAACAGTGGTGGGTGTGCAGGCCCCAGCCAGGGACCTGCCCAGACACCAGTGGCTTGGGCACCCAGGCTCCAGCCAAATCCCACCTGGAAAACAGCTGTGCAGGTGCGCGGGCTGAGCCACAGGCCCACCCAGATCCTATCCTTAAGTGTGCACAGGCTCTGGCCAGGCCCCCACCTGGACCACAGTGCAGCTCCTCTTCCTTTTTCCATGTTGGAGAGAGATAGGGCCAGTGGGGGGAGTCTGAGCACCTCTTGACCTCAGACCCACTGATCATAACACTATTATTGGCCAAGTAAGTTTCTAGGTCTCCCTAGTGTTCTGTGTGCAACTGTCTTAGAACAGTCCTACAGTTTGAGGCTTCCTAATGACTCCTTTTTCCTTTAAGCTGCCCTTCATAGAGATCACTGTGATGGTCTGAACTCTCTCATGTTCTCCCCCATTCCTAAACACAGTTCTTCTTGTACCCTCAATCTTGCCTTGGTGTCTGCTCCTTTGAAAATGCAAACTGATGTCAAGAAATTAATGAGACGAAAACTGAAGATATTATCTGTCATACAAATGATATTTGTTAGAAATAGAACTTTGAAGGAGGAGAAACCATTAAATGGGTAAAGCTGGTTCTCTGAAAAATAAAAAATGGTAGAATCTGGATGGCAGCAGAGAGGGCAGACTCAGAAAAAGGAGAAAATTTTTCTTTTTACGTGAATAGGACAGAAAATAGGATAAAGATAAGTATGACTTGGTAGGTTTAATGGAATAGGCCAAGATCTTCAGAGAACTGTGTTCAGTGCTAAATCTTTCAGTCCTCTGCATGACCTACTTCCCATGCTGCTCCCTCCCCATTCTGTTCTACCACTCAGAAATAATAGATCCAAAACAGAACCCATGAAGGATGCTTTCTTACCACATTTGTGGCCAGAAGATGCATTGTCATAATTGTAAGTACAATTATTGAAGACATCAATCACATTTGTAGATTTGGGCAAAGGAATGGAGAAGAGAAGTGAATATCTGAAATGCCCCACAGCAAAGAAAAGTAATCATTAGCAATAAACTGGTGATAACAATATTCAGAGATCACTAGGAAATAAAGACAATGGGTGTGATAATGCCAGGTTTTGCTATAGTGCACATAGAAAAAGTGAATCTCAGTTTCTTCACTGTACTTTTAAACACTCCGTGACAAAATTGTTGGTAAATTGGGGGATACACTAAGAATTTAAGAGTACACATATATTTCTGTTTGTTAATTATACATATTGATTGCTGAAAATTCCATCACTTGAAGGCAAAATCAAATATGAAAAACAGACTATGACTTGATCCCACAATGAAAAAGAATAGGAGTGACATTTTAAAATGATATAACACAGAAAATGATAGTTATTAGGAAATAAACCAACACAATAAACATTAATTACATTCCAAGAAACACTAGTAGAAAACTATCTTCTATTGATGGTTTGATAATAACGTTTTTCTTTTCTATCCTCCTTTCCTCCATTTGACAATCACTTGGTTGCTATTGCATTGATGAAAGTCTATTAAATAATTTTGGGGATTTTTTCAGTAAGACAAATTCACTTTTTTCTTTGAGGAAAATGTTGCTATATGAATGCACTGATGATTTGTGTTACTACATAGTATATAAACGCATCAGCAAAACACTATAGAACAGTGTATAACTGCTTTCATGAATAACATGTTCATTTTACTTTTCCTTGAAAATGGGGAGGACATCACTACTTTTAGTTTTGTAGCAAAAGTGTTATGCATCTTCTTCAATTTTTATTTTAGCAAACTATTGTCTAATCACTGAGCAATCACAGTGAATTATAACTGAAAAGAATTTTCCAAAATTATTTTGTAAATATGGTATACATACATAGAGCTATACATACACAGAAATGTCAAAAAAATCTGATATGAGAGATATTTAAAAAGCCAAATAAGATGACAAATAAGTTTATTCTAATTCTACAAACTGTTAATATCTACAATACTTCACAAACAACTGTTTTAGAGATTTTCATGAGTTTAGGGATCCCTAAGGTTATCAAGATTTTCTGAGTAATTGAATAAATTGAAGAAATACTTTATATTTAATATAGATCTTGGGAGAAGTGTATCTTACTTCTTTCTTAGTAATCTCTGTGTTGGCTCTATGTTAAATTTTAATTAAGTAGAATATAATTTTCAAACTATTTTGTATAAATAGAAGTTTATCCAACAGGGTTTTTTGAAAGTCATCTGTGTACTTTACTGTGTTAGTTTTTTCAAATTTATTTTTATTACTGCATGTTTGCAGTCCATAATGTTTATACTACTTGTGTGGGGTTGCCACATATACATAACAAATCTTAGTTCCTTTTTGCATCCCATTTCCCTCCCCTCCTTTCTCCATCCCTCCATCTCTAGATCCCCTTCCCATTTGAGAAAGATCAATCTCCCTACTTCCTCTTATCTATCTTTCATTTTGCTCTTTATTTTTTAATTTAGTTTTATCATATATGAGAAATCACAAAATACTTAAGCTTGTGTGTCTGATTTATTTCACTTAGTGTTATGGTCTCAGTGTGTATCCAGTTTCCTATAAATATGTCAAGTTTATTTTTCTTTATGGCAGACTAGTACTCCATTGTGTGCATATACCATAAATATAATTTTTAATTTTTTAAATGAATAAAATATATTTAATATTATGCCAGAGGTGTACAAACTTTACTTTCAAGTAATAAGTCTTAATATTTTGTAAGTATCGGATATTTTATAATGAGAATAATAATATCTTTTAGACATTGAGCTTCAATTCTCACAAGTAAGTTACTTTATAACTACCCTGTTTTAAATTTATGTTTAAAACATGCAGATAGTGGTTTTAAGTAGCAAACAAAAACTTAGAAGCTCATAGACTAGCTCTTAAATTCATGCCCTAAATTTATGTAACTTATTTAATTTTATTGCTTCATTTTGATTCCTGTGATATTTGATACTCTGTTATTTGTTATTACTTGATTCAGCATTGTTATATTTTCCTTTAATACATGAACTAATTCAGTTTGCAGTAAAATTTAACACAATTATGAAAAAATAACTTAGGCACTGTTGAAACTACATCACTACTTATGGATAAGGCCCCACCATATCATGTCAACATAGTAGAGAAATTTTTAGAGTTATTTTCTTTATAATGATTTTTCCTATATGAAAGAAAATTTAAAAATCGTTTGAATCCAAATTGATAGCAATGGTATCCCCAGAGCTTCTCCATAAATCAGTTTTCTTTCAGATTCTTGTGCTCTGTGGTTTTTATTTTCTTTCAAAAGTTACATTTAGTGGGCCTTTTTTCTTTTGAAACTCATTCAAACTTTGTGAGAAAATAGCCTAAGAAATTATTCTTGAAATCGCGATGTACATATACACTACTTTTAAATTGGACTTGAGAGTGACAGGCAAGTCACTTTCAGGAACAACCTCAGCAGAGGAAAGCCTGGGGCCCAGCAGCTGAATGCCCCAGGCAATGAGTAACTGCAGAGATGCTCTCTGAACGGAACTGGGAGTGCGCCACCAAGTACAGATTTGCTTGTTAGAGAGTTTTTTTCTTTTCTTAATTTTGAATCAAGGTAGAGAAGTCATTTTGTTATGACATTATAAAAAATGAAATCAAGCAAGACTTAACTTGTGAAATGTACATTCTTTTTTCAATATGTGCCTGTAACTTCCACTGACACAGCGGTTATGCAGATGTGTGCAGAAGCAAATAGACCCCTTTTAACATTAAACATCAGATTTGGGTCTCCCCAGAGAACACCAGTTACTGCAGTCACTTTGAATGATGCATTCTGCCACAATATTCCAGCTATAAATCAATCCTGAATCATACCTTTCCTAGAGTTCTTTTGAGCTTTTCTGAAATCCTAGTGTTATTAGGCATGCATCATCTTATTTCAGAAAAAGCCTAAATACATTTACCAAAATAATATTCAAATAATGAAATGTGACTTTTGTGATTATTTTCCCCTGAAGATTCTGGTTAATCACTTTAATTTGATTTATAGTACAGTGTCAGTTTATTTAGTTGGGATTAGTTTTCTATTTTTCTCCTTTTTGTAAGTGCTGCCTGTTTACTTAACAATATTTGGCTTTGCCTAATGATATGTACAGAAGACAGTGCTAAGTGGAACATCAGCTGTTTACATCAGCTCTAACAATTAATGAATGTTAATTTTTAATTACACTGATTGTACTAGAGGCAGAATGTATGTTTCTTCACAGAACAGATGTACTAGTCAGCTTGGCTGGTGAACATGCATATCGATCAGATGTTGACGCTGCCAGCAATTCAGCAAAGTCTGCTAAGAGTGTCGGCTTCTAATGTACTTACAAGTTTACATCGTAGAGTCCTGGTGGAGGCAATACAGCTCGATGCTATATCCTGTAATGTTTACAGATAATCACAATATGTCTGTTTTGTAGTTAGCATTCTACAGCGTATTATTAGAAGACTGAATAGGTATGTGGGGTAGCAAGGGTGTTTCCACATGTGGACTGGTATCTCCATTCTTATTTTGCCTATCTTGTCAGAGATTTATTTTGAGATTAGAAAATGTTTTTCCCCAATTCATAGGTTTTATGTTAATAATTGTTCCCTGATACAGATGACCACTGTTACTCCAAAGAGAAATTTAAAACAGAATATAGCCACTTTCTCATAAGTTGGTCTCTACTGGGTACTGAACCCAAAGCTAGGTGGAAAATATATAGAAAAATGCCAAACAGCAAGATTATACAGAGCTGACAAACTCTTAAGTCAATAGTCAATCAGCCAAGAGGCATTTATTGAATGTTTCAATATATTGAGCTGAAATGCTCACTAATAACCTTTGGGTTTTCTAGTATGAGGAGTGGAAAGAAATCTTAAAGTCCTTTCCCCTTCATGCTCTTACTGAATAAGTAAAACTCATGTGCACAAAATAATTAAGAAACAGTTGTATGCTTTAGTTCATAATGTATACATGATAAAGTATAATTGGTAAAAATCTATATTCTTTTCAATAAGTATAGCAATTGCTTCATGATCAGAGTTAAGCTAGAGTAGAGCTGGAGCATTTGTCATGAAGCAAGGGTTAAATATACAGGTATTAACCAATGGTTTGCAAATTAACTTTACCCAAATCTTCTACATTATGTATTCTACAGATAAGAATATTAAACTACAATATATCTTCTCCTCTGGCAGCATATTCCCAACAATTCCCTTCTAAAACATTAATACATGAATATCTGGGATCTATTTTGTATTTTCTGTAAAAATGACTATCTGATTTAACAGTTTTGACCCACTGATTAAACTTTCTGGCCTGGTTTTATGCATGTGTGTGAAAATTAAAGAAAAACAACTTATTTTAAATTAATATGGTGATGTAGAGATCCAAAAATAGACATGATACTCTTAAGAATGGCCATGAGTAACTCACACTATCAGATTTCAGAATACATTATAAAGAATGCAGAAATTAAGGCGGTATGGAATTGGTGCAGGTAAATAGATGAAAAACCAAAGCAACTAAATGAAGAATTCAGAAATAAGTTTGTGTATTAATGTATTTTCTATTGCTTAAACAAAATACCTGAGGTAAAGTAACTTTTAAAAGAAAAGGTCTATTTACTCTCAGTTTTCATGGTCAAAAACCTGACCAAACTGATGTTGGCTCTGGCAAGTCGTCCCTGGCTGCATCGTTACATCATGGTTGACAAGTCATGGTGGAAGCACGTTTCAAGGGACAGAGTCCCTAGCTCATGTATAACAATATTTTCCTAAGAACTAACCAGGGTTCCACAAAAACTACCTTAATCCTTTTTATGAGCAGCATCCCCAGTGACTTTATGACCTCTCCACTCAAAGTTTTCACTATTTGAGACTCAACTTTCACCACACAAACATTTAGGGGACAGACTCAGTTGCACCCACACTGTAGCATATGCTACATACTCTGTGCTAATGGCAATAACTTGGTCTTTTCAATGAGTAGTGTTAGACAAATTGCACATTCATATTACTAAAAGTAGACTTTAAAATATATCCTATCCTGAATACAGTTCTTTAAGATAGTTGATAGCTATAAATGTAAAATATAAATCTAATAGTTAAGTTACCAGAAAGAAGACAATATAGTTAAGACTTCAGTAAGGGTAAAGATTTCTTTACCCTAAAATTTAGCAGTAAAAGAAAGGAATTCATAAAAATTAATCATTTTTCTCATCAGAAGAGTATTCCAAAGACTAGTAGAAGATATTTATAATACATATATACAACATAGTATATAAAGAATTTCTAAAACTAAAATAGAAGATAGTCAAGCCAGTTTTTTAAAAGGGAAGCAACCCAAACTGTTAAAATATTCATTTGGCCAAAATATAAAAGAATAATTAACATTATTTATTATTACAGAGCTACTAATTATAACCAAAATGAGATACCACTACAGTACTACGAGAGGGTTAAGATTCAAAGATCAGTGGTGGGACACATATGTGCATGGACAGTGAGCTGTTTGAAAGCTCTAAAAGGTTCGTAATCCCTGGACTAGAGAATGGAAATATTACCTAAGCTATGGAATAACTAAAATTCTAAATTATTAATGGTGAGAGGAGTATTAGGCCTACATTTCTGGGAAATGGCAAACATAAATCTGAACATATTCTACCCACAAGTTCCATTCTTAGGAATATGTTGAGAAAAAATGATTGTTTATGTCCATCAAAAATGCATTGGAATTATTATATGAACTTCATTATAATAGCCCCAAACTGAAAAGACTTAAATAACATTTAAGAGAGCAAATGACTCACTGTGGCATATTCATGCCAGGAAATATTATACAGAAAAGAAGGAAAAGGGATTACTGCAACACAAAATATTATAGATATACCTTAGAAAACATTAAAATTGAAGAAATACCAAATGGCAAAGGCTTACTCTCTTCATAAGTTTAGAGAAATAAAAAATGATTTACAGGGGACAGACTGAGTACAGAGAACCATTAATGACCTGACACTAAGGTCCTCTGAACTTTAGGTGTGATGTTAAATATTTATTCTCTTCTTCTGTAATGTGAAGTTAATCTTCCTTGGTTATGATGTCAGTAAAATTTAAAGGGAATTGTTTGTCTTGCACATATCTGGTCTTCATGTAGATCAGGGAAATTTAGAGAAAGCCCTTTCTTTCCTTCACTGCTCATCACATGCTCTGTTTGAAGTCCAAAGCAGTATATTTTGTTATATCATTGTCTAAGCCCCAATGTCTCTTGTTCCCAGTAGCAAAGATGGTTTGAGAATTTGCCTAAAAGGCATACAAGCAATAGAACAGAGAACAACTACAAATTCACCTTCAAAGCAACTAACTTTGGTTGTAACAGAATAAAAAAAAGGCCAGTGTTAAGAACACTTTCAAAAAAAGTGGACACTTGGTAAAAAGTAAATGAGGAGATAGATTCATGAGAAATACAGGCTAAAATGTAGGGTAGCTAACTTATTGGAAAGAAATGAGGGAAGATATCTGGGAAGTACCTTTCTAAGGTCAAACTTGATAACAAATCTTCAAATACTGACCTTCAGAACTGTTTATTAACAGAGCCCATATT
Source organism: Heterocephalus glaber (assembly GCF_053883595.1). NCBI lineage: Eukaryota > Metazoa > Chordata > Mammalia > Rodentia > Bathyergidae > Heterocephalus > Heterocephalus glaber. The sequence goes on along the minus strand of NW_028258143.1, from coordinate 35,731,813 downwards.
TGATTGAATTAGTTAAGTAATTTGAGCACTGGGGCATTGTCAAAAAACAATGAGTGAGCAATTAGTGGACTGATTACACCTAGTTATGGTAAGAGGAGACAAGGAAAACTTTCCTAGCAATTGTCATCTAGAGTGACTGTGGGCATCCTAATGGGAATACCAAAGCCACAACACACATACTTCACTAAAATAACCCAGCCAGTTTATAAACATTCAAAAATAAATAATAATAATAAGCTTTGGAAAGCAAGGGGAAATATCCAGAGAAGCTTCAATACATTATCAAAGATGTCAGCTGCCAGCAAAAGACAGAGGATCATGCAAAGAAACATGAAAGAATGAACCAAACACTAGAATAAACAGACAATAGAAACTGTTTATGAGAAAGAACAGAATTTGAGTACAATAGATAAATACTTAAGCACTCATTATAAATGTGTTCAAAGGAAACCATTATCAAAGTAGAGACAAAGGTTGAGTCATGGCAGACAGCTGGGCAAGAGGGTGTGACCTGTCAATCACAGAGATCCAGGAAATGCACTGAAAAACAATTCCCAAGGTCACGCTCCTGGGACCAATCAGAAAGTGCTATCTTCAATTCTTCTCACAATAACTCAATTAGTTTTTGATAGGATGGCCTGGACCTGATGTCAGCCTGAGGAGTGGGAGATATGAAAGATGGCTGCAATCAAGCTCCCAGGCATTGTGCTCTTTTCCATAGTGATCCACTCTCACCCTATAGAGTGTACTTCTTTTCCTCCTTTTAATTGGCCCACACACACTTTGCAGGGCATGGTTTCTTTCCTATCTTTAATAAATGTAAAACTTCACTACCTTTTACTCTTATTTTGTCCAGTTCCTTGCTCAGGACAAAAAGAACCTTGAAAGAATATGTAGGTGTCCTCAGCACCCCAGAACCCAGTAACAGAACCTGAAAATATTAAATCAGATAGAAAAAAATTGAATGAAAATTACTTTAAAAATAAAAATTTTGGTGGTGAAAAGTATAACAAATAAAAATTTCACCAGAGGGAACAGTAGAACATTTGAACTGGCAGAACGAATTAGAAAACATAGAAAATATTATGGAATCAGGGAACACAGAAAAAAAATGAAAAATTAAAAGTCTTTGAGAAAAATATAGTATAATACGTAGAATCATTTGTGATACAACATATCATAGTAATTCATTGTCCGATAATAAAAAACAGACTGCTGAATGCAAAACTGTGTTGGATTAAGGAAGTAACTCACATGGAAGATTAAATCCTTAAGAATAAATAAAATGAACCACAAATGGTAAATGGGAGAATTAATATAACAGTTATGACCAAAATATGATTAACTTTTAAAGTAAAAGTGCAAACAATTGATTACAGTAAAAGACACATTGCCATTAGTCCCTCTCAAAATCCTCCCTCTCGTTTTGAACATACTTATCCCATTATTCCTTCTGCTTTCTGAAGCAATTCTGGAAATCTTCTTTCATGGGTGTCTTTTTGTACCTGTCTTGATGTCCTGAAACTATTCAAATGTCTATGGCAGTTTCTGTAAAGTTGATGTGTCCTCTTCTCCCTATATTTATGGCATCTGATTCTGCACCTTGCAACTTCTCACTTTACCTCAATGTTTAAAAGATTTTGAAAGATACATGTTTTGAATGATTTTAGGACTTCAAGGCAGCCAGGATAGTGTAACTAATAATGCTTTCAAAAGAAGACTTCCAGAAATGCTTGCGAAAGTGGCAAGAATAATGGGATAAATATGCTTGATGCAAGGGGAAATATTTTGAGGAGACTTAATAGAAATGTGTCTTTTATTGAAATAATTTTTTTAAAAATTAAACATTCAGTATATTTTTCTGAGAGTATGTAGTACAAATCCTATTGAATCCAAGTCTGACTGTTGAGCTTAAAAGCTGATATTCAGGAGACAAGAAGAGATTGGAAGAAATTTTGGTTTATTCAAGGCACAGGAAGACTTTGATAGAGTGAAAAAGGAAGTGAAGACAGACACTGGACCAAAGGCTGTATGCTGAGCAGGAACTTCCTCATCCAGGGTGTTGGCCTCTCTCTTTTTCTTTTCCTTTGGCCAGAACATTGCAATTAACCTTGACCTCTTGTAAATAATTCACCTAACAACAATAGAATTCTTAGAGATAAACAGTGTGCTGGGCTATATAAACCTGAATAAATGAAAAAGAAATAATAAAATGTATATTCCCTCACTACAATGGAGTGAAATTAGAAATAATACAAAAATATTAGAGAAACTCATACTTACATGTGGAAATCAGCAACATATTTCCAAATATCCAATGGGCCAAATGAAAAATCAAAAGGGAAATTAGAATATTTCTGGAGCTAGGCATGATAGTGCATGCCTGTAATCCCAGTATTCCTGAAAGCTGAGGCAGGAAGATTGCAATTTTGACCTCACCCTCGGCAATTTAGTCACATTGCAAGACTCTGTCTCACAAGGGCTGGGAATGTAGTTCAGTTTGAAGGGCCCAGGTTTAATCATTAGTATCACCAAAAACAACATCAACAACAACTCTCTCTCTCTCTCTCTCTCTCTCTCTCTCTATAATATAAATATATATAAATATATATAAATATATTTATATAGATATTTTATGAACCAAAATGAAGCCACAACATCCTAAAATGTAGGTGATATGGTTTTAAGTAGTGTTTAGAGAGACATCTATAGCAGGAAATGTCTAAATTATAAAGAAGAAATATCTCAAATGAATAACCTTATATTCTACATAAAAACACTGAAAAAAAGGAGAAAAATAAACCAAAAACAAGCAAAAGAAAGAAAATAATAAAGATTAGTGTGGAAAATTATACATTAAAATAAAACTAGCAATAGAGAAAATAAATGACACATACTTTATCTTTTTAAAAATGATTAAACTGACAAATCTTTAGGTTGACTGATCAGAAACATGAGGGATGGAAGACACAAATTACTAGAATTAGCAAGGAGAAGACATTCCTATGACCTTACAGAGAAAAAAAAGTTATGACAGACTATTAAAAATTCTATTCTAACAATTTGATAATTTAGATAAAATGGCCAAATTTCATAAAACAGTTTACATATTTAAGAAAAAAAAAGAAAAATTTGAATGGATTTATGTCCAGTGAAAAGTGGAATATAATAATAAAAACTGTCATAAATAGATGTTACATAAAGAAAATATTACAAAGGAAACCCCAAGATCTTAATGGGCTCACATGTGAATTTATTTAAATGAGTTAATCCTAATTTTCACAAATTCTCTCAAAATATACTTCTAGTCTCTTTGTAGGAGGTCTGTATATCCCTAATATCAAATCCAGATGAATACTTTACAAGAGTAAACCAATATTTTTTGTGTATTGGATAAAAAAAAATCCTCAACAAAACATTGGCAATCAATATCAGAAACATTATACACCGTGGCCAAGTGGGTTTTATGTCAGGAATACAAGCTTGGTTTAACATCTGAAAACCAATTAATGTTATAACACACCATATTAATCAAATATGTAACAGAAAGCAAATATTTATTTTACACAGAGCATACAAAAATATCTTGAAAATGCTTTTGACACCATTAAATCAATACTCTTTCACAATAGGACAAGTAACAATTCAGGAAGAGATGAAAAACCTGTCAGTCTAATAAAATGAGGATAGAAAAAACTCACAGTCAACCTCATATGTAAAAGACTAGACATTTTCTTTCCAAGAGCAAAAATAATAGAATTTCCACTTTCATCATTTCTATTTAACATTTTAATGGAGAACTTATTTTAGGGGATTTGTATAAAAGAAAGTGAAAGAAAAAGACATCCAAGTTGAGACTAACAAAATTTGTTCATTGATAATCCTAAAAAAACCACTAAAAACTATTAAATTTTTAATGAGTTCAACAAGGTTGTAGGATACAAGATTCATTTATGTAAAATTAATTGCATTTTTGCACACTTGTGAGGAATCCTAAAATCAAATTTACAATAAATCAAATAGTACAAAATATTTAAGGATATATTTTAAAAACAGATGTGCAAAACATACATGCTGAAAATTGCACTGCGTTGTGGAAAGAAATAAAAAATTTAAATGCATGGAAGAATATCCCATGTTCATGGATTAGAAGACTCAATATTATTAAGATGACAGTGATTCCCAAATTGATCTATAGAGTCAAAGCAATCTTATGAAATCTCAGCTGTTTCTTTGTAGAACATGGCAAGCTGACCCTATAATTTAATGAAAGTTTTAGTGATGCAAAAGAGGTATCATTTATAGTCAGTTTCAGTGGCCCCACTTTTAGTTCCAGCTACTTGGGATGCTAAACTGGAGATCATTTGTGGCTGGGAGTTTGAGGGCACCATAAAGAGACCTTATCTCATAAAGAATTAATAAAAAGATAGATAAACAAACTAAAGCAAAACAACCATGGAAAAGAGGAGTGTGAGAATTTAGATTTTCCAGTTTCAAAAATTGCTATAAAGCAAGGGTAATCAAATTGGTGTGATATTAGCATAAAAATAGACATATAGTTCAATGAGATAGACTTAAGAGTTCAGAAATAAATCATGCATTTATAGTTTAATTTATAGTACTTATAGTTCAATTTATTTCTGAGAAGAGTACACAGGTCATTCAATGGAGAAAGAGAAGGATAGTGCTTTCAATAACCAGGGTCAAGAAACTATATATACACAATGAATGAAAGAAAGAAATTGTGCCATTATCACACCATATTTTTTTAAAAAAACAAAAGATCTACATGCTAGAATAAAAGCTATCAATCTCTTAAAAATATGAGTCAATCTCTGTGACCTTAGATTTAACAATGTATCCTACATCTGACATCAAAATATAAGCAGCAAAATTAAAGTAGAAAACCTAGATTTTATGCAGTTGTAACAGTTATAACTAGATTTTATAAGTGGATTTTGATACAGTTATGTTTCAAACAACAGTAAATTTCCTAGCTGTTTAATCTAGTCTGTCATGCTCTTGTCATCAAGTTGTCTGGGAGTCTTCACATTTGTGAGCATGAACAACACAAAGCATAGTGAAGCAATTTCTCTCACAGGATCAGAAAAGCTCATAAATAGAGGATGAGAAAACACAGAAGACAGAGCAAGGACTCTGTTTTGAGAGATGTGGCAATGGCCATAAAACAACTGAGGATAACATTTCAAAGGCACGATTTTCTTTGGTTTTTCTTATTGTCAGTTTTTCTGTTTATAATTATGATAGAGAACATTAATTATTATCAATAACTCACTGGAGTTTATGTCAGAGAATGATTTTAGCGTCTTTATCAAAATTTAAAATATATTAAATATATTCAAAAACAACAATAATTAAAGTAGCAGTTAACTGGCCCAAAGATCAAAAACAACATCAATAAATATATGACCAGAAATACTCAAGTACATTTGAGATATAAGTGAGGAAAAGGTAAATTTTAAATAAACAATTGTTAGAATAAAACATTTCTTTAAAAAAAAACAAAAAACCCTTAAAGTTTCAAAGTAGATTCTTGGTGGATAAATGTCTAAAGGTAAAGTATTCAATTGAAACAGTCCTTGAGAAAAACAAATAAATATAGAAATAAAAGGAGAAACCCTACTGTAAATTTTACTCTAAATTAAATTACATATGATAAAAGATCTAATTATAAACAAAACTTTCAATGTAATTTAATGAAGAAAACATGTAAAAATTTTGTTCCTATGCTCTTAAAGAAAGTGAAACATTCATAAGCCTGTCACTAGTAATCAGAGGAATGAAAATAGAAATGCCATTTCTCACCAGTTAGTTTAAAGAACAAAGAAATGTGGCATTCTAAGGGTTATGAGGACTGAGGACAATAGGAACATACACAGACTGATGTCAAGATACTGTGGTAAAACCAAATTAGAGAGCAATTTGGAGATACTTGTTAATTTTGTAGATGTGTATGTATTGTACTTCTAGAAACCTGTATGTGGAAAAAACTCACACAAGAACATGGCATTTTTATTACATAGGCCCTTACAGTTCTGTGGAACAGTGGAGAAATGGGGCTAATGTATATGTCTGAGTGGTTAATCTGTTTCCTGGAACTGCATACTGGCATATTTATTCAGGTCTCTGTTCACATATCCCCTTCTACTCTTAATCACCTTGTCTAATGTAAGCTCCAGATTTTGTTTTGTTTCACAATGTATGTGGAGTCCTTAAATATTTGCTAAAAGAAACCTATCAATGCTGTCATGAAAGAATAGTCACAATATGTTGTCAAGAGAAAAACCCAATCATAGAATGTTGTATTTATATTCTTAATTTGTAACAAAACCTGCATGTATAAGTGGATTTGTTTTTATGTTGAAGACACCTGCAGAAATGTAAACCAATTTATTAACAATGGATCCCTCAGAGGAGTAGAAAGGGGGGACTTACGTCTTTATTTCCCCCATTAACTTTATTGGTATATTTTAGATATAAAATACAGTTACATTCATCATTGGGATCTTGTACCATTACATGAGTATTTTGGTTCTTATTTTTTTCCCCTTCCCTTGCCCTCCCTTCACCCCTCCACCCTTCCCTATTTGCAAAGATTTTGTTTCCATTTTTTTTCCTTTTCTCATATTTTTTTCTTTTCCCTTTTTTCCTTTCCCCTACACCTTCCAATTCCCCTGCTCTTTTAGACCTTTTCTTCCTGTTACACAATATCAATTATACATTTTTTAAATTACAATATTAAGATCTAGGAGACATTACCACAGATTTTACAGAATTTAAAAGGATATAGAAAGCATATTACAAAAATCTTTTTTGAAATGAATTTGACAACTCCTAAGAAGTAACTTGGAAGACAAATTAATGAAACTAACTCTGGAGGAAATATAAAATTTGAATAGCACCTGTTAAAGAAAGTATATTCCTAGCTTGAAAACCTACCTATATGACAACAGCAGGCTCATAAACATTTTAACTGATAAATTATATCAAATAATTAAAGCAGAAAAAGAAGGAACACTTCTCCCCTCATTTTAGGAACTCAACATTGTGCTGATCCTAAAACTGGATAAAGATAATAGAAGAAAAAGTATGAACATAGATAGAAATTTATTTAACAAAACAAACTATTAGAAGTCAGATCTGGCAGGATGTAGAAAGTGGTTTTGTTATAGGGATGGCAGTGTTGGTTCAGCATTGGAAGATCCACCCCCAAAAGTAATCATTTTAATAGAGGAAAGGAAAAAGCCATATGATCCTGTCACTAGTTGGAGAAAGAGTATTGGACTAAATTCCACAGCTGTTCATGGTAAAAGCTATCAGGAGCCTAGAAGTAGAACAGAACCTTCTCAACAGATTAAAGACATGTACTCCATACTTCCAGCGAGAATACCTTACATGAATGGAGAAGATACAATGCTTTCTCCTGGTGGGGAACAAGGGCAGATATGCTTACTCTTTATCTGTCTGTTAAACTTTAAAACCTAGTCCCCACCAAAATAGTCTGGCAATAAAATGACACAACTAGAATAGGACTGGCATGGCAGAAGCAAAATCTTTATATGTAGATGAAATGATCATCTACAGAGAAAATACTAAGAAATCTCTAGGAGCCCCTACTAGAATTTAGCAGGATTAGAAAACACAAGGTATATATAAAAATTCAAGTCTGTGTACACTTGCTATAAATGAAGAATTGGATATTGAAATTTAAAAGTTATGTATGAGTACAAAGGACCTAGAAAAGTTAAAAACAAAAACAAAAACAGTGTTGGAAGACTTTTAGTACCCAATTTTAAGGCTTCTTCTAAAGCTTCAGTAATCAAGGCAGTGTTGGTGTAAGGAAAGACATATAGATCATTGGAATAAAACAGAGAATCTAGAAATAGAACCACACATATATGGTCCATTGAGTTTTGAGAGATTATTTAACATTAGTATTTTATAGAATATAAACTCGACTCAAGAGCCAAGGAAGAGATAGTGTTTTCAGCAAATGGCACTAGAACACCTGGTATCTGTATATAAAAAATTAACCTCAACCCTTTTTTTTCCATACATGAAAATAACTTGAAGGGATCTATGAACCTAAATAAGAAAGCCCCAAAATATAAAACTTTAAGAAGAAATTATAAAGGAAAATATTTATGAATTCAGGGCAGGCAAGAACTACCTAGGATACAAAAGACATGGTGTATAAAAGAAAAAAATTGGTAAATGAAATTCCATCAAAATTTAGAACTTTAAATGACATCATTAAAATGAAAAGTAGTCCTTAAACAGACCATATTTACAATGTATATAACCTATGATCAGAATATATAAAGAATTCTTAGAGCTCATTAATAGACAACCCAATTAAAATGTAGACATAAGAAGATGATAAATAGCCAGTATAGCACAAGGAATGGTGTGCAACTCTAGAATCAGAAAAATACTAATCAGTAAAATAATGAGATTGAATTATACACTCATTAGGGAGATGAAGTTAAAAGTTTTAAAAGCCTTGTCATGACTTTTTCTTTTTGTTGGATTCTCCCCCTTTGCATTTAATTTGTCACACCCAATGGATTCATTGTGCTGGGTTTCCTGGGGTTGTGATCCTCATTGTCTTTTCCTAGGATATTGTCTAAAATTTTTTGGAGTGCCGGTTTGGTATTCATGAAGTTCCTGAGGTGCTGTTTATCATGCAAGTATCTTATTTCTCCATCCATTTTGAAAGATAGTTTTGCAGGGTACATCAATCTGGGTTGGAGGCTGTTTTCCTTTAGGGCTTGAAATATATCACTCCAAGCTCTTCTTGCCTTGAGGGTTTGCATTGAGAAGTCTGCTGTGATTCTGATGGGCTTTCCTTTGTATGTAATTTGTTCGTTTTCTCTCACTGCTTGTAGAATTTTGGTCTTCTGTTGGATATCTGGAATCTTAACTATTATATGCCTATGTGTAGATTTTTTTGATTAAGGCTAGTTGGAGTCCTATATGCCTCACTTATCTGTATGTCAAATTCTTTTCCCCTCCTTTGGAAGTTTTCTGCCATCACTTCTGTGAACAGTTTTTTATGTCATCTGCACTCTCTCCTCTTTCTTCATTGACTCCAGTCAGTCTTATGTTATTCTTCTTTGCATGGTCTGGCAGCTGGTGGATTGATTTCTTGTGTTCCCTTACAATTTTAAAGCAATTTTTCTTTTCCTCCTCACTAATTGCAATCTTATCTTCTATGTGTGAAATTCTACCCTCACATTGGTTCATTCTGCTGTGCAGACTTTCCATGGAGTTTTTAATCTCTTGGAAATCTGTTTGTATCTGTTTTATGGACTCCATTTGTTTCCTATGTTGGGATTCCATCAGGTTCCTCAGATCCTCTATTTTTTTATCTGTGTCCTCTCTAGATTTATTAATCATGTCTTGCACCATGAGCAAAATCTTTGCTGTTATCTGAGTAATTATTTCTGATTTCATTTTTCCCAGATCCTCTTTTGTTGCCAGTTCAGAGAGTCCAGGTGTTTGAGTATCAGACTGTTCCATCTAGTTTCCCTTTGGGGTTGCTGTAGGTGATCTGGAAGCCTGTTTTTGAGGCTTGTTGATGTGTCTTCTCATTTCCACAGGGCGGGGAGATGTGTCTCTGGTGTCTGCGTGGCTCTCCTTCTCTGTCCTAGGAGCCTGGCATGGCGGTGGGGAGCTTCCTTCTGGGTGCTGGGACCAGCTCAGCTTCTCTGCCCTAGGAGCCTGGAATGGCAGTGGGGGAGCTTCCTTCCAGGTGCTGGGACCGGCTCAGCTTCTCTGCCCTAAGTGCCTGGGAAGGCGGTGGGGAGCTTCCTTTGGGGGGACTTACTTCTTTCACTTTGTATAACATTGAACTCTTTGATTTATTTTTTTTAACAAGGAGCATGTGTTTGACACTTTAAAATATACAGGAGCAATAAACTGTGATTTATCTTTTATAAATAGATGGAAAAATTTGTAATTATTGATGTGCCTTAACAATTTCAAAAGAGAGTTTTTGTTTGAGATAATTTTCTTCAAGTAAACTTTCTCTCCTGAGAATGAGTGAGGGAGGAAGAGCATGTTTGCATTGTGAGTACAGTGAATGTATGTATGGGCATGCACAAATATGCATGTTTGTGAGATGTTGCTTCTCACTCTATTCCTATCTGACAAGCATTAGGCATTTTGGTTCCAAAGAGAGAAGAATTATGAATTATGAAGTATGAAAATTAAAACTTACTTATTTACTCATTTAAAATTTGTTGTAGTGAAAGATACATTGCCATTAATCCCTCTCAAAATATTTTCTTTACCTTCAAATTTATCCCATTGTTCTTGTCAGTTTTGTGAAGTAGTTCTGGAAGTACTTTTTCAGGAGTATCTTTAGTTGCACTGTTGCAGCTGCCTTAATGTTCTGAAGCAGTTCAAATACTTATCATTCAAGGTCATTTTAACTTTGAGAAAAAACCAGAAGTTGCACAGTGGCAGTTCTTCTGACTAAGACATAATATTGTCTGGTGACACAATATTTTTATTTGACCAAAATTTCTGTAATTATTTTGAATTCCTTCAGTATACTGAGGCAGCCACAAAAAGACACTCTTGAAAAAGGACATCCATGAAAGAAGACTTAAGAAAGTGACTAGAATGATGGGCTAGATGGGTTCAAATTAAGGGGAAGTGGTTTTTTTTGCGAGTGATTAATCACAATGTGTGTTTTTCTATAATACATTTTTAAACCCTTATTGCATATTTTGATCACCCTTAGTTCACAAGGAGAAAGAGTACTCTAAGTTTTTCATTTTTATTCCTCAACTAGGATCCTCTCCATCACAATAAAAGTTTTATTTTTAATGTAGAAAATGAAACTTGACAATATGTTAATTATTTCAATAAGGCCCTGTTAATATATGAAACTGATATTAAGTTCCCTGTTTTTTCTATACAGTATTGCTACTCTGTACTCATCTACATGAAACTTACTGTATATTTTTAAGATAATTTAAAAATACTATTAATGTGCAATTTTTTATTATCCTTGAAAGAAACTCATAACATATTCTCTTAAACTTCTTCTCCTTCTTTTTTTTTTTTTTTTTTGGTACCGGGGATCAAACTCAAGACAGCAGCACCATTGAGCTAAATCCCCGTCTTTCTTAAACCTCTTACTAGAGGGGAAATGGGACATTCAAAATGCTCTTTGTTTGAAGAGCTTAGTTTGAAATCTATAACAAAAATGAAGTTAGAATAAGTAGATAAGACCTATATTACATCTGTTTTCATCACCAGAACATTACTAATGGAAACCATTATTATTGCCAAAATTCATTGGATGTTCATATTGTGATAAACACTTTTTAAGGTGGCTGATGTGTGTACTGACTCAATGTATGTATAAAGTAATTAGAAGTATGCCTGATGCATGTTAACTAATATTGCATACAATAAGGTGGGGGACCAGTAGCATTGTACTTTGGAGAAAATTGAGACCCTGAAAAGTTAAACTTTCCTAAGATCTTATAGTTAACAAATGCAGTTCTCAAGATTTGAATTAAAGCTGACTGTTGAATCCATACTCTTTACATTAATATCCTTCTTCTTTCCAAGAAAAGAAATCTAACTCACATTACATTGTGAATTATATTATGAACAATATGAAATGATTCATATTATTTTAAACAAATTAAATTGGAAGTAAAAGAACACAGAAAAATCAGTTCAGTTGCTGTATTGTGCCAGAAAATGGCAAGGAAGTCAATGAACTCTTCACTGTAAACATTAGTAGAAATCATTTTAACCAAAACTTGAAAAACATTCTTGTGTGTGGTGTAAGAAAGTGGGGTCTAAGTGTAACAGAGGAATGTTGCACAATAATCTGGGATTGAAAAGGAAAGGAAGTTTATTTTTTATACTCGTAGGTTGTAATTACCCAATTGGAATATTAATTCCATTTGTCTTCCTTTGAAAGATAGTTCATCTTTTGTTTTACTCCTTGGTGGTACATTCAATCACTGAAAACAGGATGTGCCTCCCCCCCCCCAAAAAAGAAAGAAAGCCAGTTCCCAGCATCGAGGAGCAAATGCACTTCCACTGTTAATTGTTGTCATTGAAACTGAGTCCCACAGAAAACCAAAACAGCAAATGGTAATGTTAATAATTTTAAACAAAAAACAAACAGATTCCCTACTATATTGAGCAACAAGAAAAAAAAAGGGAAAAACATATTTCAAGGTATAAGTTTTCTTCCCCAGAACTGAGAGTACTAAGTGAGGAGAAACTTTGGAATGAGTTGATTGCACTTTTCAGATCTTGTCTATCTTGTGAAATATATAAATGTAGAACAAGGCTCATATATTTATTGGACATTCTTACACTGAAAATGCTAAAGTCCACATTTCCACAGCCCATTTGAGCTATGATAGCATTATTCATAATAGACAACTTCTCCTTCTTAAATGTTTCACTAATGATAACGTTGTAGGACTCAGTGCACCTACTCCAATCTCATCTCAAGGGAGCAAAAGAGGAGCCCACTTTAGTACTTTGAATGAGGTGTTAGATAAATACATCAGAAACAAAAATGTGCATGCTATCAATGAGGCCTGTGTTTATATTTTATCGAATGGATAGAAGTGAATGTTAATCATTATTAAACCTACATATACAGAGATACCATGAACTCTGCTATCATGAATTCCAGTGGCCAGAGGTACAGGAGATTAATCATTTACTTAATGTATTTATTAATGTTCTACATACTATCAAGAAAAGTTTCCTTTATCATTTCAAATAAATACTGTCTTTTTTAAGTAACCCAGACAATTTCTTATGTTTTGTTTAGTACTTAAACCCCCAAACAAAAAACAAACACTTTTGTTACTGAATTCTCTTTGAATTTGCCAAGCTTGAAAATTTCATTCTGTGACTCATTAGCCAAACCCTTTCAAAACATTGGAGAAGTTAGTTCTTTACATATCTAAGGATTATATATTTAACCGTTTCAACTATATTCATCTCTTCTTTTTAATGAATGCCTATGAGTATCTTACATTTTAAATTCCTATATTCAGGGATTGTGTTTGGTATTCATTCTGTGCCTAAGCAAACACCATTCTAAATATATATTTTTGATAATGATACTGAGAAAGAAGAGGTTTGCACTGGATTAATTGTAGTCAAATATTCTCAAAATAAACATTATTTTCTTCTCATATTTGGTGGGAGAAGCAAAAGTAGAGAGCGTTTATGTAATTTAAATAGTTGTAGTTGATAAGGGAGAAAGCTGGGGTTTGTAATAGAGCTCCTAACTTCTTTTATTTAACTAGTAATTGTTAGATTTATTTTTTACAGGAATACAAAAATCTAATGTTTTTGGTAAGCTGCTAAACTTGGTGTCTTGAAATTCAAGTGGCATTCACCCAATGCACACAGGAAGGAATGTGAGATTAAGCTGGTAGTACACCTTCCTCCAGATGTGCATGACACCCTTCTGAATAATATCAGCCTATTTTTCCATACTTGTGTTGGTTATGATTATTCAACTGATTATCCACCTAATTGCTTTGGCAATCAGCCCCATTGCTTTTACTCTATACAATTGTTCAAATGTCAATCATGACAGGCTCTTATATTGTGAGGGCAATCTTAAAATCTCAATGTGTTTATTAGGTCTCTAGTACTGCCAGTTAGGAATTTCCAATTTGTTGTCTTAAACTAACATACATTTATTATCTAGCAATTTTAATGAATCAGAAGTCTGGGACAGGGTCTTACACAGAGTTTTCTGCTTAAGATTACACAAGGCTGCAAAGAGGTGTGGGCTAGGCTGTGTTCCTTTCTTGGCATTGGTGTTCTCAGTTCACATGGTTGTTGGTAGAATTCAGTTTCTTGAAATTTTACTACTGAGTACATCTTTTTTGCTGATTATTAGCTCATGTAAAAACTTCAACTGTTTCTAGCCACATACTCTTTCTTTGGGCAGTTCATATCATAGTGTCTTCCTCCTTTAAGGACAGCAAGAAAGTCTTATCTTCAATCTGTTAAGATGGTCTCTTAAAACATAACATAATATGGGGGTAACATCTTATCTTATAAGTTAATCTATTCTAGGATTATTCTCCTTACATTTGTCACATTCTATTGGTAAGGGGAACTCATAGGTTTTGCCCACACTCAAAGTAAAGGGATCACACAAATCATTAGGGATTACATTAGGTTGTATCTGCCACTGTAACTTAACAAAAAAAGAGATTTCATGTGCATGCAAAGTGTGCTGTAATTTGGAGTAACTATGTAGGTCTGCTTTCCTATATGTGAAGGCTCAGGCACCCAGAGTGCCTCAGTTTTGTGGCATTTTCATCTTAACTCAAGATTAGATTTCTGTGAGAGAGGAAAAGAATGCTAGAGGACCTCAAACCATGAGTTAAAATTTTCATGTATATTGGTATGCAACTGCCCCAAACTGTTCATTAGTCTCTTCCTAACTGCAAAAGAAAGGGAAAGGTGATTTTCTCAAATTACCTGAGAAAAGAGAGACTGGATATTAGTGAGCAATCAAGGTGCCTTTGACAGTTACCCTAAAAAATCTTCCTTCAACTTTTGATGAATTATATAGACACCTGTTATGAACTGAATTGTGCCCTCTATTCATATGTTAAAATTCTCACCCCCTATTGGACTCTTTTAGAAGTAGAGCCTTTATGGGGCTATTTGAGGTCCAATGAGGAACTAATCTCATCTTAGTTATTCAGAACAGAAGAGAAGGAGGTACTGGGGTTGTGAGCTCCCAGAACAAAGACCATTTGAAGACACAGCATGAAGTGATTATCTGTAAGCCAAGGAGCCAGGCTTAAAAAAAAAGTAAATTTGCCAATGCCTTGGTCTTGGAGTTGTAGCCTCCAGAACTGTAAGAAAATAAATTTCTGTGTTTAAGCCACCATAGTAATTTCCTATGAACACCCAAGCTAACTAATGCAATACTAAATACAATATTAAATACTAAATAAAATTAATAAATATGATTTACTTTAATATTTAAAGCTTATAACTCACTTTTACCCATTTGTTTATTGATTTTGTTGATAGCCAGCTCATGAATTCTGTTTCTGTTTTGTTTTAATCCTCATTCTGTACAAAAAAGTGTCTTAAGAAAAATAACTTAAAATTACCTAGTTATGTAGTGGATCAAACTCAGTTTGAGCCCAGTGTTCTCTTTATTATGCTTTCTGGAGTAATCCAAATTATCAATAGTGATTTATCTCAGTTACTTGTTATTTATGCTTGTAATCATTGGCCTTTCACAATAGAAAAATGTCTGAACTAAGCTTTTTTAACCATGGAAATTTCAGATTAAATGAAAGTTCCCACACAGCATTTATTTTGATGATTGCAGCTTGGGGTGGACTATGATATCAAATTTGATATTTGAGAAAACCAGTTGTAGCAACAGAATTTTCTTGTACTATTCCTGGGGTATACTTCTTAATGGGCAACTTTCTATTAGCAAAATATCAATGAATTTCAATTTGCACAAAATGTAATAGTAAATATGACTGGGAAAGTTGATTCTTCTTCTGCAAAAAAGATGAGTTTGAGTAATAAGGAAATGTCCTCCATCCTCATTAATGCTTCTGTCTCCTTAAGTACATTCTTTCACAATGTGGACACTTACCAGTTTCTATGGTACATTTAGCATAATTAATACATGCATTTGTATCTTCAAGGATCTTTCTTCTTTTCTCTTTGTTCCTGCCACAATCCTTATTCACCTTGGTCTCTATTTTCTTTACTGACAACTTCAATCTGTCCTTAAAATATATTGTGGTTCATTAAATATTCAGAACACCTATTTTGCTGAAATGCACAGAGTTCATTCGTGCTTCATAAATAACATTTCTCTCATTCTATCTCCAAATGCCAAGTTTATTCTATTTTATCTATCTTTATGTTAAGAGATATTTAACATCACTTGTCTTTAGTTTTCTTGAGATTTTCTAATATCCGTCCAGGCATGGCTCTTCCAATTCATACCAGTGCACCTCACTGTTATTTCTATAGGACTTGAGTTGTGACTGGTTGCTTAGTTGTACTAGAAGTTCATTTTCTATCCCCTGCTACCATCCTAGGAACATTGATGTGTATCTGAAGATTTAATCGTCCATGCTTCATACCAGATCATCATCTGTGATGCAGTCTACTCTTACGTAGGGACACTCATCAATACGCCTAGCTCTCACTTCAGTCTGAAATGAAAAACATGCTCAAAATTTAAATGCACCTCAAACTGCCACAAAGAACTCCTGAAAGTGGTTAACTACTATTTTTCAGCTAAATTTGTGGAGTTTGTGAGCTGGAGTATTGCTTCATGTTAACAGACTGCTGCACTGTTAATGAAAACATATGCAAAACTGCTCACACAGTCTTTTTTTCTTAAATAAGTGCCCATTAAAATAACTATATGATAATTAATGAGGAAGGAAGGTAGTACCATGTAGATGGTTTGTCAATAATGTAGCTAGGTCATTCATCTGTGGAGCAGTGATATTCACCTACTTTCTCCTTTGTTGCAGAGGTGTAGAGTTAATATTTCACTTTTTATTTTAGCCACTCTCTGAAGCATTATTTTAAACAGGCAAATAGGGACCACTTCCAAGATAAAGAAAGTCACCATTCTTTGATGATGAACGCATAATAAAAGAAATCCTCATTCCAAATGGACTTCTATAAGGCAACGTTCCCCTGAAATTAATGTTCCTAAGTGTGTAGGGAGAACCAGCTAATGAATGTTAAATTAAGTTGTAACATACTTAGAGACATAGGCAATGTTTATGTGACACTAGTTTACTTTAAAACACTCCCTATTGACCTTTACAAAAATAATGCGATAGGAATTTGAGATGAATATTTACAATAGGTGGAAATAGTTCTGAAGTGCTAATTTCCAAACTGCTGTTTATGGAATGCCCTATTTCTTTGATCTAGATTTTCATAGACTTCTTTAGGCAGAGACAGGCAAGATTGCAAGTTCAACAAGATAATTTCTTACTTTAGAACAGATGGTATTCACAGCATATAGAGAGCAGGAAACAAATAGAACAGGTTACTAGAAAAATTGCTTATTTTGTCACGATACATCCATACTACTACTCACACTTTTAGAAAGCCTGAAAATACAAGAATCAAAGAGAATAAATTAAGTGAA
The DNA here is from genome assembly GCF_053883595.1 of Heterocephalus glaber. Classification (NCBI taxonomy): domain Eukaryota; kingdom Metazoa; phylum Chordata; class Mammalia; order Rodentia; family Bathyergidae; genus Heterocephalus; species Heterocephalus glaber. The sequence continues at coordinate 35,714,610 of NW_028258143.1, read as the reverse complement.
AAAATCTGTAAATAGCAATATTTGGTACTTTTACGTTAAAGTATTTAAAAAAAATTAGTTCTATTTACTGGTGAATATCATCTTTGCAGCTAATGTCTTTCTATTTAGGCCTTATGTATGTATTTGTAAGTTGTGGGAAATATTTTACATCAAAGCTGTAAAATAAGCATAGTTAGAGAGCTAACATGAGGATTTTTACTTCATTTTCATTCATTACATATTATGAGTTTAATTACCTTCCTCAAATAATACCAGTGTGAAGGAAAGATCCTGAAGAAGGCGTACTTCTATGATGATTTTATTGATTGTGACTGATGGATGGCATCAACATTTCATAGTGAAGAATCATGGTTTTGTTACATCAAGAAAATTAAATTGGGAGAGTTATTTTCTTTCCCAGTGATAGTGGCAGTTAGAATATTTCACCTGTAATGAGATGTGTGCGTTATGTGCCATCGTGAACCACGGCTCAGCCATTAAATATATGTAAATGAAGAGAAACACAAGAGAGCCTGGGCATAATAACGTGCAGAACAGAGAAATGGATCCTGGAAAGTGATTAATTTATTTGATGATGCCTCAAGTGAGGAATTTTAGGTCACAAATGAAGTGACAGAATGACAAATTACCATTTTAAAGAATTTACTGGGCATCATTACTGAACAATTGTCAGGTAGTTTATGGTGGCTGAGAAGATGGTATAAATATAGATCTTTTCCTTATCTGAGATGAATTATTAATCACCTTTTTAAAAATCTTTGTGAGTGATGGTTGGCTGTCTGATTGGAAATAATGTGTTCTACAATTTTAACTAAATTCTAATATGATATGTAACAGGAATCTTTACAATTAAAGTCTCAGTGGAGAGTGGTAGGAGGTTTACAGTCAATTGCAGTTTTAATGTGATAGAAGAGGATGAAGCCACTAGCATATTTCAATAGATTTCCTTAGGTATATTATCCCTGCTGTGATGTTATTCAAATGTTTACAGTTTATTTTCATTTGAAAAATGACATTCAGATACTTAAATTGTTTTCCTTGGTTTATTAGTTAATGAAAATGAAATTCTAGTAATTACTATAGTTTTGCAGCCTGCCACATTATTTAAAGTGAAGTGACTGGCTTTGTCAGCTGCATTGTAAATGTCATTTTCCTATGTTTTGTTCAATTTTTTTTGCCTTATCTATGTCATGTCTCTTTTCTGTCTATATGTCACTGAATCTAGCACCAGCAATAAGTAGAGTGTAGAAGTCAGAATTTGAAATAAAAGCAATTGCTCATTTCTTTTCATGTTTTGCTAATTAAGGTATATACTAATCTATAAACTGCACTCACAGTACCATAAATAAAAACAAAAGCCCTGACATGAGATGTAAAAATCTCAATAAATTTTTAAATCTGTGTGTGTCAGGCTACTTAAGCCATTTTATATGTTTACTAATGTATGATTAGGTAAGAGCTCTTCTATCAAATGCATCTGAAATTATGGTTTCTTATTTTTTGTAAGAATTAAAGAGAGTGTTTTAAGCACAGCATATGTGAGATAGCTAGGAGCATAAATATCTAGAGATCAGTCTTTTACAAAAGTGTTTCTACCAGTTGCTGCTTTGCTTTGCTTTTTAAATTTGAAGGCCCTACATGACTAATCTTCACCTAGAAAACAAATGAAGATTTTATCCTTTTTTCACTATTTTGTGCACCTCCTCTTTTTAATCTTGATTTACTCTGAAAGCATATGCAAAAATTTAAATATGGATTCCCTGTGTTACCTATGACATTTTATATGGTTGAACTGGTGAGAGATTTTAAATTTTAAATGTTCAAGCTACGTTTTTGTTCATTTCGCTTTTTTCGCCCTTGGCTAGGGGGGCATAATTTTACTGAATCTATTATGTAAAAAGAAAACTAAAATACTTTTGTGGAGGTATATTTTGCAGTTTTAAAAATGTTTACTAGTACGTGTTCAGTTCATAATGATTTCATTCATTGTGGGGAGTTGGTACATGTACATAATACATCTTTTTACTCCTCCTTCCCTTCCGGGCTGTTAAAAGCATGCTGATCTTAAGAAACATCTCAGGAATGAAGATTCTCCTGTATGATATATGGATTTACCATAAAGGATCCTTAAATTTCTTCTGATATCCATAACAGTACATTTCAGGTTAGCCTATAAGAGCATTTCTCCATTAGAGTTGACCCTACTCTTCACCTATTTTTTTTTATTCTTGATTGCCACAGGAAATACATGCAATCAAACAAATAAGTGAGGGAAAATTCCTGTAAGGAAAATTGAAATCCCATCTGAAGAACTATAGAAAAATTATGTTGAAAGCCCCCACCCTGCCCATGTATGAAAGTAAGGAAGAGAATGAGGTTGGGGGGATTGATGGGAGGGGAATGATTAAAGTATGTTACGTGCATGTACAAATCTACCAGAATGAAGCCAATGAATCTGTATAGCCAATATGCACAGTAAAAATAGGGGAGGGGTGGACTTGTTTAACAAAACACAGTTCAGAGCAATCACAAGTGTATCTGAGGAAGAATGACTGCTTCATGTGAACAGAGCCCTGCTGCACATTTTAAATACCTTTTATCTTCTGCCAGCTTGCATCAGCTGTCAGAGGAAGTTGCAAAAAGGAAATGAAGATGTATTCGACTCCAAAGCATTGGTAAAGCTAGAGAAAAATTCCAAAGTAGAATCATAAAACTTAGATTTTAAATTAAAGACATGGAAAAGAGGATGCTTCATGCAATTATATGATTATAGTTTTTGGCTCCTTTCATGGTTCAGGTATAATATAAATGAGAAAGAAGAGGAGCTCTTGATTAAGTGAAATGCCAGTGACTGTTCAGTATGTGCCATGTATGTACAGAGAAAAAAATGTGTGGGCTACACCCTTAAGAATCTTACAAACTTATGAGCCTGGGCTGCATAAAAAATGTCCGCACACGGCTGAACCACACCTCCCTCCTCAAATCCATGTAGTGCTCCCTAGGGTGTTAATGAAATGACATGGGCCTGTACTCATGAAAGCAGATATGACATCCAGGCCTGACCATTACAAAAACTTGGTATGGCGCTATCTCAGTGCCTGTTAGGATTTTTTCCTTAGGTTTTACTATGGATACTGTTTTAGTATACGTGCTGCCGAAGTGAGCACACGGATACTGTTAAAGAAAACATTTTTCCTTTTCCCTGAGTTCAAAATGTTGAAAGCATGTGAACTGGAACTATTTACAGCCTATTCTCTCTCCCTCCCTCTCTCTTTCTCCCTCCCTCCACTACTTATATAAGGACATTTGCAGAAGAAGAGAATAAAACCAACAAGGGGTGGATAAATAACAAAGTCTATGTAAATAGGGAAGGGTGGAAGGGCTGAAGGGTGCACAGTTAATGGGGAAAAAATAAGAACCAAGATAAATCATGTACAGGTACAAGCACCCAATGATAAATGTAAATGTATTGTATACCTAAAAGGTACCAATAAAAGAATTTAAGAAAAAAAAAAAGATGAACTAGAGAGACAGAAGCAGAAGAGAAAGAGAATGGTGGAAAAGCAAAATTCAAAAGTGTGAAATTGAGGTACTTCATGAGGATAGACATTCTGATAACTTAAGCTAAAGAGTCTTTCTTTATGATTTAGTTATTTTAAGTTTGTTTGGAGTCAACCTCTGAGAGCTGTAATTCAAAAGTTCTGATTTATATAATATTTGAAAAAGGTCCAGACATAATAATAATCAAAGAAATCTGAAACAAGATTTTGTCATTATTTTTTTCTTTCCAGAATTATTTTTAAAACATTTTTTAAATGATTGTGGTCTTTAGGTGGGATATTATAATGAATGCACTCATCTTCAGCAGGTTCAAATATTTTGGGATAAATGATATTATGAATCCATAATCTGAAATATTGCTTTCAAAACAATGTCTAGATATTTATTATAAATCTGTAACAGATACTAGAGGAGTTTATCTTACTGAAGTAACTTCACAACATTCATTTCTTCCCTTTCCATTAAGATTTGTTCTTTCCAGGAGCAACACTTCTCTAACTCCCTTATTCTCTCCAACTATGTGCAGTAACACCAAAAAGCAACCCAAACAAAACCTTCAGATATCATTTACCTGCTGTATTTCCCCAGTATTTTATTACAAAATTGTTTTCAAACATGTAGAAAAGGCACATTCATGTAGCCACTACTTGGATTCTACCAGTGATATTTTACTATATTTATTTTATCACATGTCTAAACATCCACTTATCAATCTGTCATATAATTCTAATGTATTGCCAAGTAAATTGCAGATAACTTTCCACATCCCTAAAATACTTCACCCTGCTATCATTAAGTAAAGGTTAGTATTTCTTTACATTTTTTTCTCATGAAGTAAATTTTGCATAGAAAGAAATACATATTGGTGTTTTGATAATGCATGAACTTGTGTAAACCAAACTCAATCAAGATATAAGATATTACTTTCACTCTACAAAATTTCTTCATCCCATTCCCAAATAATATTCTATTTCTACTTCTGACAAAAATAAACACTGTTTTTATATTTTGCACTGTAAATTAGTTTTTAAAAATAATATAGTATGTACTTCTTTCTCTGTGGCTTACTTCACTATATAAATAATTTTTTGAGATTTATTCTTACTGGTTATATTTGCAATTTCTTTCTTTTTGCAAGTAATATTCTCAATACACTATAGTTTTCTTACCTATTCTCCTACAGATGAACAGCTGAATTTTTTTTCTGGTTTTGGGCTATTGATATACTTTTTATGGACATGTGATTTTATTTATGTTGGATAAGGCCTATGAGTAGAATTTCTGGGTAGTAGAGTTGGTAATAGAAATTGACAGACATTTTTACAAAATTCTTGTGTCATTATATAGGCTCAGCAATAAATAAAAATTCTGGTTGTTTCACATTCCTGCCAACATTTGGTCTTGTCAAGTGTTTTAATTTAGGTTCCCTTCCATGTTTGGTTCCATAGTTTTTGTCATCTCCTTCCTGTCTTCATCCACTTTCCTCCATGATTCCTTTTTTAAAACACACTCTAGTATTTTCCTCCTTGAAAAACAAAGCAAAACAAAAATTACAACCAAATGTCCTCCTAAGTTATCAAACTATTTCTCTACTCTTCTTTGAGTTAAGCTTCCCTACCTTATTAATTATGCAGACTCCACATTGTCACATGAAATATCCTGACTTCTAGATGCTGAAGTTCCTGAGCCCTTTGGGGTTGGCCCTCATACAGCAGACCCACTTGCCCAGGATTCCAATATCTCATGTCACCTTCTCTGATTTTGAATTCTTCCTCTTCCAAATGGGCTGTCCCTCCAAGATTCCTAATCTCTGCTAGAATCCTGCATTTCCTATTCTTGCTATCTAAAAAAACAAAAATGAGCATACAAATGAACAAAAACAGAAAGAAGGAAAGAAAGCAAAAAGGAAGGAAGGAAGAAAGAAAGAAAGAAAGAGAAAGGCTAATAACTTTTAAATCCATTCGAACAACTTGAAAGATACAATTCAGAAAACATAATAATGGATAAGAGAAATTTCCCAAATGTCTAATATCTAAAATGAAACAAAACAATCCTGAAAAATGAATAAAAAATTCACATATTAATACTTAATGAATGTAGGTAGAGTTGTTCAAAGTGGAAAATTTGCAGTGTTAAGATATTTATATCACAAAATGAAGGTAAACACAAATGAATTAAGCAACCAAATTGGATAATAAAAAAGGAACACATTTCTATAATATAAGAAAAAAGGAAAAAAAGAGCCCAAAATAACAAAACTGATGTAAAAAAACAACTACCATAATCAAAAGGCTAAAATATGTTATTTGAATAGACCAATATTTTATTTTTGTCACCTCTCTAGCAAGACTTCCTGAAATGTAAAAGGAAATACAATATAAAATGTTAACTAAGAAAGTAGGAATAGACATACTAGAGACAAAAAAGATAAGATAATATTGTAAAGAACAATTGTCCCAATAAATTAGAAATTTGAAGATGCTAATTTCCCATATTTCCATTAAAATTTAGACCTCCAATATAAAACCAAGAATAACTTGAAAATCTGAATGGACTCTTAACTCTTAAAGGTATTGAAACAATCAGTAAATATCAGCACTTAGAGAAATCCTCAAAAGTTTACTTTACAGGGTAATTTAACCAAACATTCATTAAGGAATACCAAACATAAACTATTCAAAGACAATAAAAGAGAAGGCATTTCCTAAAACACATGTATTCAAATGTATGTGAATGGTATAAAATTAAACTAAAAATTGAACAATACGTATACAAGAATAGCCAGCATAATCATGCTTATAAGTGTGAAAATAATAAAGTATCAAAAAAATGAAATCCATTAGTTCAAAATATAGAAACTCTGTAGAGCTTCTCATAGAAATAAAAATGTTTCAACATTAGAAAAGCTATCAACTTAATTCTCAATCTTAAGGATATAATAAGAAATAAAAATAGACTTCATTTGAAGACATAGGGAAAATATCTGTGTAAAGTAAGTACTGTACAATAAAACCTTGGATTGCAAGTAACTTGCTCTGTGTGTGTTCTGCAAGATGAACAAATATTTCTAATAAGTTTTAACTTGATAAATGAGCAATGTCTTGCAATACAATTAGTATGTGACACCATATGTCACATGATCACAACTGAACTAATAGTTCTTCTCTCCTCCCACCCCAGGGATTTTGGGTGATTGTTTCTAATATCAAGAGGTTGTGGGGGATATCTCATAGGAAGAGAAAGAGGAGAAAAAGGTAGAGGAATCCATCACTTCAAATGACAATAGGAAGATGCGTAAAATATGGGAAGCAATGCAAAATTTTTTAGAAAAGCACTACCTGAATAAGGCTGTAGCAGTGCAAATGATGAATCGGTTTAATAATACAATGTCTCATTTATGCAAAATCATCAAAAGGAGGTAAAAACAAAGTCATTGTATACGTTCCGTGCTAAAGTTGCATGACAAGAAAAAGACTCCATTGAACTAATAGATAGCAGTGATTCCACTAGTGATAATGAAAGTTGCCCCACAAAATAATCTTTCTCTCTTGTATCCCTTACACCAGCCATGAAGGTATTCAAAGGTAAGTGCAGGTCAGTTGGTTTATTTTTCTTTATATTTTGTACTATTTGGTATTGTATTACATTATTGTAGTCATTTTTATATGACTATTTGTGTGTTGTGGAACAAATCATCTGAGTTTCCATGATTTCTTATGTGAAAATTTGCTTTAATATATAAATTTGCTTTGATATACATTTGCTTTGGCTTATAAGCATATTTCCAGAATGAATTATGTTCATAAAACAAGTTTTTCTGTATCAATTTGTAATAAAGAAGCAAAACAGAAACCTACTATTGAAAATGAGGAATAGAAAAGATATTTTTAAGATTAAATTCACTTTTAAACTGACATATAAGAACAAAAATTATAGCCGAGTCGTGTGGAAGATGCTGAATCAGCCTGCTCCAGACAGGCAGGTCTGCCCACACCCTACCGAGGTCCTGAGTGGCACAGAACATGCCAAATCATCCCACTGCAGACAGGGAGCCACCTGGTTCCACACCACAAAGATGCAGAGGACACCAGACCACCAGACCAAGGTACTGAGTCCCACTGCTCCTGGCCCAGAGGAAGGGGCTTCCCAACCACCATCCCTCCCGCTGCTCCCAACCCACAGGAAAGGGCTTTTGGGTCACCATCTCTACCACTGCTCCTAGCCCAGAGGAAGGGGCTTTCAGGCCACCATCCCTCCCACCACTTTGGACCCAGAGGTAGGGGCTTCTGAGTCGCCATCCCACTGCTCCTTGTCCAGAGGAAGGGGTTTCTAGGCCACCATCCCTCCCACTGCTCCCAACTCACAGGAAAGGGCTTTTGGGTCACCATCCTTACAGCTGCTCCTGGCGCGTGTCCCACTTCTCCTACCTCAGGGGAGGTAATGCGTGTGGGCACTAGCAGCCCGCTGCCCCAGTCAAAGGAGAAAACATGTAAATAAGTCTCAAAACCAGACTTCTAGATCACCTACAGCAGCCTCAAAGGGAAATGAGATGGAACACTCTGATACTCAACCACCTGAACACACTGAACTGGAAACAAAAGGAGATCTGGAAAAAAATGAAATTAGAAGTAATTTCTCAGATAACAGAAGAAATTGTGCCCCTAGTGAAAGACATGATTAATAAAACTAGAGAGGAGCTCAGGAACATGATGGAATCCCAACATAAGAAACAAGTGGAATCCATAAAACAGATGCAAATAGGTTTCCAGGACATGAAAAACTCCATTGAAAGTCTACACAGCAGAATGAAACAATGTGAGGACAGAATTTCAGATATAGAAGATAAGATTGCAAGTAGTGACCAGGAAAAGAAAAATTGCTTCAAAATTCTAAGGGAATATGAGAAATCAATCCAGCAGTTGCTAGATGATGCAAAGAAGAATAATATAAGACTGATTGGGCTCAATGAAGAAACAGGAGAGAGTGCAGATGACATAAAAAATCTCTTCACAAAAATAATGGCAGAAAACTTCCCAAGCAGGGGAAAAGAGCTTGACATACAGATAAGTGAGGCATATAGGACTCCAAATAGCCTTGACCAAAAAAAATCTACACATAGGCATATAATTGTTAAGATTCCAGAAACTCAACAGAAGAACAAAGTTCTCCAAGCAGTCAGAGAAAAGAAACAAATCACATACAAAGGAAAGCCCATTAGAATCACAGCAGACTTCTCAACACAAACCATCAAGGCAAGAAGAGCTTGGAGTGACATATTCCAAGCCCTAAAAGAAAACAGCCTCCAACCCAGATTGATGTACCCTGCAAAACTATCTTTCAAAATGGATGGAGAAATAAGATACTTTCATGACAAAGAGCATCTTAGGAACTTCATGAATACCAAACCAGCACTCCAAAGAATTATACACAATATCCTAGGAACAGACATTGAGGATCACAACCTCATGAAGCAAAGCAGAATGAACCCATCTGGCATGACAAGACATTAAATGAAAAGGGGGAGAACCCAACAAAAAAAAAGTCATGGCAATGAAAAGTCAATATGTTTCAGTTATAACCATCAACATTAATGGTCTCAATTCACCAATCAAAAGAAATAGACTGGCAGAATGGGTCAAGAAGCAAAATCCAACAATATGCTGCATACAAGAAACACACTTAATTCAAAAGGAAACTCATAGACTGAAAGTTAAAGGGTGGAAAACAATACTTCATGTGACAGGAACCCGAAAAAAAGCAGGAGTAGCTATTCTCTTGGCAGATCAAGTAGATTTCAAACCAACACTGATTAAGAGAGACAAAGAAGGACACTACATCCTTGTAAAGGGGACAATCCAAGAGGAAGAGATGACAATCATAAATATCTATGCACCAAACACTGGTGCATTCAACTATATAAAACAAATACTAATGGACATGAAAAGTCATATATGCACTAATACAATTGTAGTGGGGGACCTCAACACTCCACTGTCACAAATAGATCAACTAGACTAAAAATAAGTAATGAAAGACTAGAACTCAATCGAACTCTTGAACAAATGAACTTAACAGATGTTTACAGAGTCTTCCACCCCACAAAATCAGAATACACATTCTTCTCAGCTGCACATGGGTCATTCTCCAAAATAGACCACATACTCACACATAGAACATGTTTAAGTAAGTGCAAAGGAATTGAAGTTATCCCCCATATATTATCAGACCATAGTGTGATGAAATTGGAGATCCATAGCAAAAGAAACTGGAAAAATTTCATAAACATGTGGAAATTGAACAACATACTTCTGAATAACCAATGGGTAACAGAAGAAATTAAAGAAGAAATCAGACAGTTCCTACAATTAAATGACAATGACAATACAACATATCTTAATCTATGGGACACAATGAAAGCAGTCTTATGAGGGAAATTCATAGCAGTGAATACGCATATAAGGAAAACAGAACAAGCCCAATTAAACAACCTGATACTGAACCTCAAGCTTCTAGAAAAAGAAGAGCAGGACAACCCCAAAGCTCATACAAGGGAAGAAATTATAAAGATCAGAGGAGAAATCAATGCAATGGAAACTAAGAGAACGATACAAAAAATCAATGAAGCCAAGAGTTGGAAAAAGGAAAAGAAAAAGGAAAGAAAAGGCCCAAATCCATGCAATTAGGAATGAAAAGGGTGAAATTACAACAGACCCAGCAGAAATCCAGAGGATCATCAATACCTACTTCCAGAACCTGTACGCCAATAAGATGGACAACACAGAAGAAATGGACAGATTCCTAGATACATATGAATTACCAAGTTTGAACAAAGAAGACCTAAAACTCTGAACAACACAATATCAACCAATGAAATTGAAAATGTAATTAAAACTTATCAACTAAGAAAAGCCTGGGCCCTGATGTCTTCACTGCTAAATTCTATAAGACATTTAGAGAGGAACTGCTGCCACTACTGTTTAAACTCTTCAATGAAATTGAAAGGGAAGCAATACTCCCAAATTCATTCCTGGAAGCAAGCATCACCTTGATCCCCAAAGCAGAGAAAGACCCAACTGACAAGGAGAACTATAGGCCAATCTCACTAATGAACATGGATGCAAAAATCCTTAATAAGATACTGGCAAACAGAATGCAGAAGATCATCAAGAAGATGATATGTCCTGATCAAGTGGGATTCATCCCAGGGATGCAGGGATGGTTCAATATATGCAAATCAATCAATGTAATACACTATATCAATAGAGCCAAGGACAAAAACCATATCTCCATAGACACAGAAAAAGCATTTGACAAAATCCAACATGCATTTATGATAAAAACTCGACAAAATATTGGAATAGATGGTGTCTACCTAAACTGATAGAAGCCATCTATGAAAATCCAAAAGCCAATAGCATACTAAATGGTCACAAACGAAATCCTTCACATTAAAATCAGGAACAAGACAGGGATGTCCACTATCACCACTCTTGTTCAGTATAGTTCTGGAAACATTAGCCATGGCAATTAGACAAGAGAAAGAGATAAAAGGAATAAAGATAGGAAATGAAGAAGTCAAATTGTCATTTTTTGCAGATGACATGATACTCTATATAGAAGAACCCAAGAACTCCACCAAAAGTCTTCTAGACTTAATAACCAAATTCAGTCAAGTAGCTGGTTACAAGGTTAATACACAAAAATCAATAGCTTTCCTCTACACAAATGACAGACTCACTGAGAGAGAAATAGGGCAAATAATTCCTTTCACAATAACATCCAAAAAACTGAAATACCTAGGAATCAACCTAATGAAAGAAATCAAAGACCTCTTCTCTGAAAACTATGGCACACTGTAAAGAGAGATTGAAGATGATATCAGAAAATGGACAGACATCCCCTGCTCCTGGGTAGGAAGGATTAATATAGTGAAATTGCCATACTTCCAAAACTGATATATAGATTTAATGCAATACCAGTTGAGATCCCAGCAGCATACTTCATGGACCTTGAGAAAACAATCCAAAAATTCATTTGGAACAAGAAGAGACCCAGAATAGCAAAAGCAGTTCTAGGCAACAGAGACATAGCAGTAGGTATCACAATCCCCAATCTGCAACTCTACTACAAAGCTACTGTGATAAAAACAGCATGTTACTAGCAAAGAAACAGACCTGAGGACCAATGGAACAGATTACAAGATGCAGAAACAACGTCAGACACACTCAGCCATCTCATCTTCGATAATGGATCCAAACACCCTCACTGGAGGATAGATAGCCTCTTTAATAAATGGTGCTGGAAAAATTGGGCCTCAATTTGCCAAAGATTAAAACTGACCTGTATCTCTCACCATGCGCTAAACTAAAATCAAAATGGATTAAAGATCTAAATATTAAAATAGAAACTCTGAACCAGCTGGAACAGAGGTTAGATAGAACCCTTGAACATATTGGTGTAGGAAAAGATTTTATGAGCAAAACCCCAGTTGCCCATGAACTAGCATAAACAAACAACAAGTGGGATCTCTTCTTATTAAAAAGCTTCTGCACAGCAAGAGAAACCAGCAGCAGTGTGAAGAGACAACTCACAATGTGGGAAAAAATCTTTACCTGCTCTTCCTCAGACAGAGGTCTACTATCTTGAATTTATAAAGAACTTAAAAAGATCCAACCTCCCAAATTTAAAGACCCAATCTGAAAATGGGCATTTGAAATGAACAGACATTTCTCAGACAAAGAAGTAGAAATAACAAATAAATACATGAAAATATGTTCAACATCCCTAGTCATTCGAGAGATGCAAATGAAAACACACTGAGATTCCACTTCATTCCAGAAATAATGGCTGCTATCATGAAATCAACCAATAACAAATGCTGGTGGGGCTGTGGGGAAAGAGGAACCCTGCTCCACTGCTGGTGGGAGTGTAGACTGGTGCAAGCACTGTGGAAGTCAGTATGGATATACCTCAAGGAAATAGGACTGGAAGTCCCATTTGACCCCAATATTCCCCTGCTGGGGATCTTCCCCAAAGAATTAAAAGAATCATACCACAGTGATATATGTGTACCCATGTTCATAGCAGCACAGTTTGTAACAGCTAAAACTTGGAAACAGCCCAAATGCTCATCAACTGGAGACTGGATAAAGAAAATGTGTTTTTTTTAATAAAATGCAGTACTACCCAGCCATAAAAAATGAGAAATTAGAGACATTTATAGCTAAGTGGATGCGCATTGAGGCGATACTCTTAAGTGAAATAAATAATACACACATGAATAAATACTGAATAGTTTTTCTGGTGTGAGAAACAGAAGGTGTAAATAAGGACTAAAATGTATAATAGGTAATGTGAAATAGGAAGAGAAGGGGCAAAGTGGAAGGAAGTGGGAGGGCTAGGGGAAAGGGTTGAAGGGAATGGGATTAATATGAGAAAATGGAAAAATAGGTACAAAATCTTTGTTAATAGGGAGGAATGGAGGGGTTGAAGGGAAGACTGGGCAAAGGTGAAAAATAAGAACCAAGAGAGACTATGTAAAGGTGCAAATTTCCAATGATGAATGTCATTATATTGTATACCTAAAATGTACCAATGATTAGAATGAATAATCAAAAATGCAAAATAGGAAGAAAAGGTCCAAAGGTGTAGGGGTTTTTTGAGGAGCAGGGGAAAGGAAAGAATGGAAAGGAAAAATGATGAGAAATGGAAAAAATGGAAATAAAGTCTTTGTAATTAGGGAAGGGTGGAGGGCATGAAGAGAGGGCTAGGAATGGGGAAAAAATAAGAACCAAGATGCATTATGTAAAGGTTCAATTCCCAATGAGAAATGTAATTGTGTTGTATACCTACAATGTACCAATAAAAGAATTTAATTAAAAAAATCTATCTTATATGATATATGATATATAATATATCACATATAATATATGATCATATATTGTATCTTCATAGAAGAATTCATAGAAAATAACAATAGCTAAAGACAAAGCATACATCATAACTTGGTGTTTATGGCTGGTGATGGTAAGAATGACCAGTTTTTCTTTGTGATTGTATTTTCTGATTTTTATTTTCATTACCTATAAAATGACATATACTTTTATATACATGTAAAAAATATTTCTAGATCTAAGGCACAACTTTGCAGCCTTGTGGCAAAATATTTAGGCCTTATTATATCTAAGAGAACCCAAAGACTGGTGAAGAAGGAATTAAACCAATTCTTTCCTTCCCTCAGCCCAAGACTCTAAAACAGCTAAGGAGATTCCTGGAAATTACAGGCCTTTGTGACCTTCAGATAGCAGGATATAGTGAAATTTTTTGACCCATTAGCTTATAGAAAAACCCAAGAGACAAACACCTGGGGACCTCATTCCCAGACCGGACTCTAGAAGTTCAAACAAGCACTTTTAAGTGCCTAACTGCAGGACACCATTTCAGTTTGTATGTTAATAAAAGGTGAGACATGGCTTTGGGAGTGTTTCTACAAAATGAGGGAGCTGCTTAACAGCCTGTAGAGTATTTCAATCATAAATTAGATACTATAGATTCAGAGTAATTCATTAAAAGGGTAAGCTCTAAATAATAAAATTAGAACACTTTTCTTCTCTTTCAAGAGGCAAAAGGCAGCCATTTGAGTTCTTTGATTATTGGTTTGATTTTTCTACATGGCAATTCAGTTGGAGTCAATCCAACTAAATCTAGAGACATGTTTTGCTAAGGATTGCAGATCCACTCTGGCAAAGCTCCTGATCTTAATTGTCCTACACCTGAGATGGTTAAGATTTAGTTCTTGTTCCATACTTAAAGGCACTCTTTTGTCCCTTCTCCACTGCCCTGGCCCTGAGAAATAATGTAGTTTGATTCAAGGCAGTTCCCTCCTCTGTGGCTGCTGGATTTCAAGACTAAGTTTCCAAAATAGTGATTTCCCCCTCCCTGGAATCCTTCCGGAGTAAAGCTAACCTTCATTTATCTCTGGGCCATATAGAAAATTGGTCTAGGTTTAATCCTGAAACTCTCAAAAAATAAATGTAAAAGTTTTAGTTCAGATTTATCTGTCTTTCAGCCCTCAGACAAAATTAGAGAATGGTAAGATCAGCTAACCTGACTCTGGCCACTTCCTCGCACCTCTAGTCAGCTGTCACTGGCACTGAATGAGATAAAGTCTAAGGGACACCTTAGATTGGGCACAGGACAAGAGGGATAGATGGGGATGCCTTCTTTTCCTTAGTTTTTTTTTTTCAAAATGGAAAAAAATGTCATGGGTAGACATCTGCAGCACAGCAGGTTGGAGCTTTGGAAGGTCTTCTTTCCTCACTGCTTGGAATTCATACTTAGCTCTAAAGAGTGTCACCTAATTTCTTCTACATGGCAACCTGGCCTGAGCAGACCCTCACTGAAGATAAAATTACCTTTAGCAGTCTGTCTCTTTAGAGGGAACAATTATGCATGGCTATCAAACAACCATTGTTTTCTAAGTAACAATGAGAATCCTCTATAGCTGGGTTTTACAGTCAGATAAACCATCAGCTTAGGGCCCATCTTAAAACTGTTTTTGCTTTCACGGGTGTAGAAGATTTTTATTCCTTTTGATTCTTAGTACAAGAGATCTCTGTTAATTGATCTACAAAGTTCTGACTAGTCTTTTTTATAATTATAGACCTAGAAATTCTAAAATTATTATAGTTCAGCTTGGCCAAATACATCTGAGTGCACTCTGGTTTAGAAACAAGTTGTCTTATGTGTGTGTGTCTGTCTGTTTGTTACATGTACAGCTGTTATATTTGAGCTTTTTTCTTTTGGCATTTTGGATTTTTTAAGATGTTTATCTGTAAATCAAGTTGCCTTATAGATAAATGTAATTAAAGACATGTTCCCCCCAGGTTGCCAGATGATCCAAATAATGTGAACTGGTTTTGCAATTACAGTACATATTGTTGTCTCTGTATAACTTGGGAATCTTTCATTGGTCAAAATAATGTGTTAATTGTTATGATCTGGCTCTCACAGGTCATCTAAAAATTTGTTGAGATAATTAAAGACTCTTGGGCTTAGAAAAACTACAGGACAGAGCTCCTCTTGGTAAATAAAGGGGTGGTTGCCTGGAAAAAATTTATTCCAGCCTTTGTTCAAAAAGGGGACCCCAGTAATTTCCATAGTCTTTTGGGAAATACATTGACATCACTAAACATATTGTAATAGGTATACATTGGTCATGGGCTAAGTTTTCTGTGAGAAAACAATAAGATTTTATTTAAAATGTTCTTGGTACATGTAACTGATATTCATGTAACTGATATTTATTGTTATTTCATGGTGTACTAAATATCATTCATATCTTCTGGGTGTACAGGTCTTCTAAGATATTGTTTATGGTAATGACCTTTTTTGATTCAGGTATCTGCCTTCCTCTTGTACTCCAGCTACTTGTGATAAGAGGTACATGTCAAGCCAGCATGAGCAAACCAGTCAAATAATAGTTATCTTAAAAACTTACGTGATGTATGTTATATTTGTCACCACAGTTAGGGATGCTCAGTCACCAAACAGTTGAAACAATATCATACCCTAAAATTAGAGGCTAGACAATATGAACTCCTAAGGTACACTTATAGGCCAATATGCGTGTTCTCTTTAGTTGGCTTCCTACTAAAGGGTAACAAGAGTTTTCTTTATGTCCTTTAATGTTTTGAGATCAGATGAAGGTGTTTGACTGAAAGACATTCCATACTAAGATAGACATGTAAGTGTTATAAAGACCATGTCATCATGATTGTCATGCTAAAATACTGTGTGTGGCTCGATCTTAAGTTTCTCTCTAATATATAACTATTGTCTATTAACATTCTACTGGGATTCAACTACTAAAACAACCATGGTTGGTAGAAAATAACAGCCCTCTAACTGTGCTTTATACTTCAAAAGTGCTTGATGCCTTAAATATTATAATAGTTAAGCTCACTGCTCCTACTTAAAAAAATTATATATATTTAAGGGATACTATGTTATCTTTTCATATACATATGTATTATGTAATGTTTAAATCAGATTTAACATATCTGTCTTCTAAAACATTTATCATTTCTTTATGGTAAAATCTTTCAAAATCCTTTATTCTACCTTTTTGAAATATATAGGATATTATTACTTTGTACAAAGGCCATACTATAAAATAGCACACTGGTAATTCTTTATCCTATCAATCATAACTTAGTATCATACTTTATCCACAAAGTAGTAGTTGAAATAGCTCAACCTCATCTTATCACTTCCACTCTCCCAACACTCCTCAGCCTTTAGCAGTACCATTCCATTATGAACATACATGAAATCAACATTTTTAGATTCTATATATGAGTGAGAGACACTGTGTGATACTTGTCCTCTTTGCCTAGTTCATTTAGAATAATGGAATCTGTTCTACTCATGTTGTCTTATATGGTAGGATTTCATTCATTTATAGCAGAATAGTATTCTTTTAAAAATTTTATTAGTACTTCTCATAAGTGTTTGTTTATTTCACTTGCCCATTTCTTGATTGGGTCTTTTATTTTAGTGTCTAATATTTTGAGTTCTTTTATAGTCCATGCTTGCAGTGTATGAAGTATACATTTATTTGGGGGAGTAGGTACATGTACCTAATACAACTTGTTTTTTTTTTTAATTTCCTTCCCTTTCTAACCCACCTCCCTCCCTCTGCCTGTAAATCCCCCTTTCCCATTTTTATTCTTGTTATTTTTATTTTTAGTTTGTGTTTATGACATACAATGTTTACATTCATTGAGGTCATTAGGTTCTTGTACAAGCATATCTTCAATTTTCTTACATGTCCTTCCCCTTCCCCCCTCCCTTTACCCTCAGTCTCCTGGACCACTTCCCATTTGCAATAGAGCTATCCCTTTGTTTTCTTCTATCTATCCTTTATTATGCTCTATGTTTGTACTTTGCCTTATTTGCTCTCAAAGAAGAGATCCTGAACAGTATGTAAGCTTGTGTACCTGAATAATTTCATTCAACATCACATTTTCCAGGTGTATCCATTTTCCTACAAATGTCTCAAGTTTATCCTTCTTCATACTCAAGTACTATCCCATTGTGTATAGCTACCACATTGCCTTTATGCATTCTTTTGTTGATAGGCAAAAAGACTGCTTCCAGGATTTAGTTATTATGAATTGTGCTACTATAAATATTGGTATGCATGCATCACTCTAATATAATGTCTCTAGCTCTTTGAGAAAAGATATACATATGGAATTTCTAATTTTAATTTTTTGAGACATTTCCATACTGATTTCTACAATGATTGTACCAGTTTACATTACCACCAACTATGAGGGAGTGTTTCTTTCTAGCATTTGTTGTCTTTGACTTCTTGATGTTTGCCATTCTTTTTTGAGTAAGGTGGATCTTTACTATTGTTTAAATTTGCATTTTTTATTGTCCAGAGATATGGAACCATTTTTCATATGTTTATTGGCCATTTGTACTTCTAATAAGTGTCTGTTCATTTCACTTGCCAATTTTTTGATTGGTTCTTTTATTTTAGGTTGTCTATTTTTTTGAGTTCTTTACATAGTCTAGATATCAGTCTTATGTCTGAGGAGTAGCTGACAAACATTTATTGCCCTTCTATAGGCTGTCTCTTTACTCTACTAATTGATTTCTTTGTTATGCAAAAACTTTTAAATTTGGTGTAATACATTTTTTAAATTTTGCTATTTTTTTTGTGCAATTGGAATTTTCTACATCCATGACTTAAATTGTTTTATCTATTTTATCTTCTGTAGGTTAGATGATGTTTAAACTTTTGACCATTTTGATTTTAGTTTAGTACATGGGGAGAGATATGGGTTCAGCTTCAATCTTCTGGAAACAGCCAGTTTTCCCATCACAATTTGTTGAACAGGCTATCTTTTCTCCAATATATGCTTTTGTCCTTTCTTCAAAGATCACATAGATGAATGTGTCTGGGGAGATTTCCATACCTCTATTCTGTTCCATTGATCTCATGTCTGTTTTTTGTTCCAGTATCATGCCTTTTGTAAAATTATTATTATTGTTGCTTTGTAGTATAGCTTGAGGTCATGTAATGTGATATCTCCTGCTTTACTCTTGTTCCCCTAGATTGCTTTTGGTATTCTGGGTCTCATCCAGTTTCATATGAATTCTAGGATTGTTTGCTCTAGT
Organism: Heterocephalus glaber; assembly: GCF_053883595.1. Taxonomy (NCBI): domain Eukaryota; kingdom Metazoa; phylum Chordata; class Mammalia; order Rodentia; family Bathyergidae; genus Heterocephalus; species Heterocephalus glaber. The sequence continues at coordinate 35,695,857 of NW_028258143.1, read as the reverse complement.
TCTGTGAAGAAAACTTTATGTATTTTGATTGGGATTATGTTGAAAGTGTATAACAATTTTGAGAGTATGGCCAATTCAACAATATTTGTTCTGCTTATATAAGAGCAGGGGACATCTTTCCATTTTCTGATGTTCTCTCCATTCTCCTTTTCCAGAGTACTGTAGTTGTCTTTGTTGAGGTCCTTCATGTCTTTGGTTAGGCTGATTTCTAGGTATTTAATTTTTGTTGGTGTTACTGTTAATGGTATTGTTTTCATGATTTCTTTCCCATTGAGTTCATTATTGGTGTACACAAGTGCTATGGTTTTCTGTGTTGATATACATTGCAGAAATTGGTTATTAATTTAAGAGTTCTTTTTGGTGAATTCTTTGGGCCTTCTATGTAGGGTAACATGTTATCTGAAATGATAGTTTGAGTTCTTTCTTTTCTAGTCTTTCTTTTGCCTGATTGCTCTGGCTAATGTTCTGAGTACTATATTGAATAGAAATTGTGATGGAGCATCTTTGCCTTGTTCCTGATTTTAGAGGGACTGCTTTGATTTTTTTTTTTTTTTTTTTGTATTTAAGATGATGTTGGCCATTAGTTTGTCAAACATAACTTTTATCACATTCAGGTATGGTCCTCTATACATATTTTCTTCAGAGTTCTTACCATAAAGGAGTGTTGAGTTTTGTCAAAAGCCTTTTCAGCATCTATTGATATGATCATGTGGTTTTTGTCCTTCCTTTTGTTTATGTGCTGTATTACATCTGTTGATTTATGGATGTTGAACTGCCCTTTCATCCCTGGAATGAAACCTTCCTGTTCATGATGTATGATCTTTTTAATGATGTGTTGCATTCTATTCTCTAATACTTTGTTGGGGATTTTTGCATCTATGTTTATTAAGAAAATGGTCTGTAGTTTTCTTCTTTGATGGGTCTTTATCTGGTTTGGGGATCAGAGCTATTCTGGGTTCCATAAATGCATTTGGAAACAGTATCCCTTTCAATTCTGTTGAAGAGTTTGAGGGATATTGGTGATATAATATCCTTATATATTTATTTATTAGAATTCATCAATGTATCCATCAAGTTTTTTTATTACTAGTTCAATTTCATTGCTTGTTATTGGGTTGTTCAGCATTTTTGTCTCTTCTTGGGTAAAAGTTTTAAACTTTTAATTGCATGGTAAATTTAATGAACTATCATACTGATATCATATAGATATGGCATATCACATAAGTAAAGCTTAACCTTTGGTAACTTGTATGAGTCTAGAAATCTGTCCATTTCAATATTTTCCAATTCATTGGAATACAATTTTTCTTAGTAGTTACTATCTTGTGGATTTTGAAGGCATCTGTTGTGATTTTGCCTTTTTTATTTTCTAATGATAATGATGTGAGTTTTTCTTTCTCTTGGCAGTTTGGGTAAGGGTTTATCAATTTTTTTTAACTTTTCAAGGAGCCAGCTTTTCAATTCATTGAGTCTTTGTATTTTTTTGTTTCAATTTCATTGATTTCCACTCCAGTCTTTATGATTTCCCACCTTAATTTCAGTTCAGGCCCAGATTGTTGTTATTTCTCAAGTATCTTAAGGTTCCTCATTTGGTTGTTTATTTGGACTTACTCTGTTTTCCTAATGTGAGCTTTAATTGAAATGAACTGAACTGCCCTCTTAGGACTTCTTTCTTTGTGTCCCATAGGTTCTAGTATGTTTTATAGGCTTTGGCATTAACTTCCAAAAATTGCTTAATTTCTTCCTTGATTTTTTTCTGTGACACAGTGGATGATCAGGAGTGTGTTATTAAGTTTTCATGTGCTTCTGAATTTTCTTTGGGTTCTTCTGTGGTTGATTTCTATTTACATTATACAATGGTCTGATAGTAAACAGGGGTGATTTTGATTTGTTTATATTTATTTAAGTGGGCTTTGTGGACTCCTATGTAATTTATTTTGCATCAAGTACTTTGTTTTGCAGAAAAGAATGTACACTGTGTTATAGTAGGGTGGAATACTCAGTAGATAACTATTAAGTTGATATATTCAAGGTTATGGTTCAGCTCTGATATTTCTTTACTAATTTTTTGTTTAGTTTATTTGTTTGTGAAAATGGGTTATTAAGATCCCCTACTATAATTGTGTTAGTATTTATTTGATCTCTTATATTCAGGAGTGTTTGTTTTATGAAGATAGGTGGTCCAATATGTGGTGTATAAATATTAATATTAGAGTGTCTGTAATTAAAATTGCTACCCTAGCTTCTTTTGAGGGTCTGGTGCATGAAATACTGTTTTCCATACTTTAATTTTAAATTTTTAGTTTATAAATATCATTTTTGGATTAGATGAGTTTCTTGAATGCAACAGACTATTAGATTCTGTTCTACTTTGGATATTGCTTCCTAAGCATTACTCTGTGTATACTCTTTACCTATTATTGTACATGTATTAGATTTCTTAGTATTTATTTTTTGTCATTCATGTCACTTAGCTAGTCTTCTATATTTTTTTCTCTTTTCTTTCCTTTTCTCCTTCCTTCTTTCCTTCACTCCTTCCTTTCTTTCTCTTTCCTTTGTCTTAATATTAAGGATCAAACTCAGGACCTCATACAGAATGCACTGTGTCACTGATATATATATATATATATATATATATATATATGTATTCCAGACTCTTCTGTATTATAAATTCTTTCTTGCTTTTTTTTAATCCTTAATAATTTCTTCAGATATATTTTCCAGTTGATAAATTCCCTCATCAGGTGTGTCTAATCTTATTTCTAACACATGAAATGGAGTTTTAAGTTTTTACCCCCATATTATTACTTCTAGATATTATATTGATTTTTATTTGAACAATCTGTTATTGTTAGGGTGGTATATCCTTAATTGTCCATGCAGTCTATATCATTGCTTATCTCTTTAATGACCTTAACCAGACTTTATTAATTCCACAGTTTGTCAAGAGAATTAATATATAGAACTAAGGTAAGGAAAGTCTTACCATAATGAAGCTATCATTGTACTATAAAATTTATTCTATTTCCATTACCTATTATTTACTGTCCTCTAAAATTTATGGGATAGTGATTTAAATTTATTGCTCTTTATACTTACCGATTCTTATTCATATTGCAAATTTTCACTTTCTATATTTTGTAGTAATCCAAATGAACATATATATTCATTCAGGCATGTAAAAATGCTATATCAGGAAAATCTGTTAATGTGGTACAGCATATTAATTACTTAAATTTAATAAACCCTATTGTACTCTCTAGAAATGCCAGTGTAGTGTTTGGATTTCTTTAGCATACATTCTTTGGCTTAAAAAAATTTCTTGAAGATAGACATTCCTTATTCCCTCAAATTGTTTCAGTTCCCAGAACACTGATTTGTCTTCTATTTAAATATCTTCCATAAGTTTCTCTCATAATATTTACCTTCCTTTAATATTGTTGGGTAAAGGAAAGTTACAGTAGTAACATAGTGATAATACATATTATAGGGTCGTGAGTATTTAAAATCAGTGAAGAAGAGGAGGGCTTGAATAATAAACATTATTTAGACAGTTGATTCAGCAGTTGGGAAAATGATTTACATCATCATATCTCAGCTTTTACCCAAGTAAAGTCTAGATAAATTAAAGGTATATTAGCAAAATAAAAATTAAATAATACTAATAGGAGGAAACATTAGGCACATTAGGATGATAAAATTGTTTCTTATGCAAAAAATTAAAACATTTCTATATTTAAAATATAATTATAAATTTATAATTAAAATAGTTTATATTTTACATAACCAATATCAGAAGTGAAGGTTTTTCTATGTGAAAGTAGTTCATAATTGAAAGAATATAAAGATACAGATGGTTTATAAAAATGTAGAAAATATTTAAAGAAATACATACCCAATTCATACTGACATGCATTATTTGAATATCTCCTGTATTTCCCTGAAAATTAGATGAGGTCTTATATTAATTTTTGTTCCAAAAGACACAGTAGGTCTTATTTTCAGGGAATCTTATTTTTTGCATGTACAACAATCTACATTTAATCCATGTACAAAAGTCTACATTTATTCAAATACAGTCATATCATCTTCTTTTGGAACATTGCCATGACTCACCAAACCCTGAATTCCAGCCTGAATTTCTTGCAACTCCATTTGCTACAAAACCAGTGACCCCAATCTTTCATGTACAGCAATAGAGCTCTCCTGAAATGAACATTTCTTGTCCATGTATCCTGCTTGTAGCACATTAGAAATAATGTATCCCACACATTCTTCACCCAAATCATGAGCTCTTTCAGGACAGGTTTCACAAAATTTCCATTAAATCAAATGTTAATTGAAGATTTATGAAAAAGAAGTGACAATAAAAATGATGACAGTTAAGAATGATAGTCCACACAAAAGCAACAAAAATTTACAGGTATGGGCTGGGGATTTAGCTCAGTGGTTTTGCCACCTGCTGTGCAAGCACAAGGACCCAAGTTTGATCCCTGGTTCCAAAAAAAAAAATTACAGGTACCAAAATTCAGAAAACATTTCTTTATTTTATGTGAGTGCATTAAGTAGATCTGTTACAACACATGATGTTTGAATTGATTCATAGACACAACCACATCATTATCAAGTGCACATATGAAACAAATATACTGAATGGATTCATCTGGCTGATGATCTTAAGTGGGGCCTATATTATGAGCATCCTGAAAAAATCATGCTAGGGCTTATTTTCTGGTTTGGTCTTATATTTAAGGAAATATGGCATATTTGAACATGAAAAAACCAAGGCAACAAAATTGCTCCAAGGACTCTCCCAAAGCAATCCAAAGGAAAGAGAGGAAAGGAAATATAAGATACCTGGGCTATTAGAAATGAAAGCATTAAAGAGGAATTGAAGAACTTGATGAGTTCAATGAGGATATGACCCCCCAAATGGTGGAACTAACATAAAAATGGTGTGGATGTGGGAGAAACAAAAATAAAAGCAGGAAGAGCTGAAAAATAAACCAGTTCAAAACAAGAACAAATTTACTGAAAATATAGATTCCAGGTGCCAAACAGATATCCTGATGATAAAAATAATTCTATAGACCTTATAAGCAGCAGAAATGACCAATGTGAATATAGGCTTTCAAAAACTGAGAATAAATTCATGACAAATTATTTAAAGAAGCCTTAAAAACAACAAAAGAATAAGAAAAATTCATCCAACAGCCAGTAATGATACTAAGAAGACTAACCTAAGAATAGTAAGAGTTAAAGAGAAATTAGAAGACAAAACATATGGAATGAAAGATCTGTTTACAGAAATAATAATAGAAAACTATTCAAGTATTGGGAAAGATCTCAACATGTACTTAAGTGAGGCTTATAGAACATTAATTAACTACAAAGAAAAAGGAAGCTCCCAGGCCATATCAAAGGCAAAATCTCAGAATCTCAGAATCAAAGAATCTTAAAAACTATCAGGGAAAAGTAAAATATCACATATAAAGGTAAACCCATTAGGATTTCATCAGACTTCCCAACACAAACTTTAAAGGCATTAAACTTCTGAATCCAATAATCTGTTGCATTCAAGAATTTTCTAATCCCAGGAGAAATTTATAGACTAAAAATCAAAAGATTGGAAACAATATTCCATACACCAGGACCCTCAATGCAGGTAGAGGTAGAAATTTTATTCTTAAAGTAAACTTCAAGCTAAAACTGACTGGAAGAGGTAAAGATATTTGTTACATATTAGTTACGGGAACAATACAAGAAGAAGAAGTAACAATTATAAATATATATGCACAGAATATTAGGGCACCAAACTGTGTAGAATGGACACTCTTGGATATAAAAGATCGAGTAAACACCAATACAGTCATAGTGGGTGATGTCCATACCTAACTTTCTCAGAGACAGATCAAGTAAACAAACAAGAAAAATCAGCAAAGACATATCAGTATTCTACTGTACTACAACAGGATGCATATTATTCTCAGAACCCTATGGAACTTTCTCTAAAATAGAACACATACTTGTCTATGAAGCATGCTTAAAAATACAAAATAATTGAAATCACTCCATGTATCCTACCAGATCATAGTGCACTAAAACTAGAAATCAATTACAAAATACACCACCAAAATTTCACTGACAACCAGACATTAAACAACACACTCCTGAACATACAATAAATCACAGATTAAATCAAAGAAGAAATTAGACAATTTCAATTCCTAGAATCAAGGCCAATCCAGCATACCAGCACCTATGGGACACACTGAAATCAGTTATAAGACAGAAGTTTAATGTAGTCAATGCTCAAACTGGAAAAACAGAGAAAGCTCAGTAAATAACCTAATGATGCACTGTAAGATTCTGTACTTGAAAAACAAAGTAGAGAAGCCCTTAGCCACACATATCAAAAGAGAAAAGATTCTCATTAATGCAATTATAAATGAAAAAGACTAAGTTACAATGGACACTGCTGAAATTCAGAAGACAGTAACTATAAAAAAAGTTAGTATCTAACATATTGGAGAATTTTGAAGAAATGGACAGACATCTAGACACATGAACTACCAAAACTGAACCAAAATTACATAAAAATTCTAAACAACTCAATAACAAGTGATGAAATTGAGGCAGTAGTAAAATCCTAACAACTAAGAAAAGACCAGGTCCTAATGAATTTGCCTGATGCATCCTTCTACACAAATAATTAACTCATGATGAAGGAATTTAGGAAAAACACCGTTCTCAATCACATGAAGAAAAATTAAATACTTAGGAATTAACCTAAATAAGGGAGTAAAAGACCTCTACAACAAAAAATATAAAAATCTGAAAAAAGGAGGTCATAGAGAATATCAGAAAATGGAGAGATATCCTCTGTTCTTGGATAGGCAGAATCAATATTGTCAAAATGAACATACTCCCAAAATTGATATATGGATTTAATGCTATTCCAATGAAAATACAACAACATTCCTCACAGAACTTGAAAAAGAAATTTAAAAAATTATATGGATCCAGAAGAGATCCCAGAAGAGCAAAGCAATCCTGGGCAAGAGCAATGTGGCGCTCATCACAATCCTGCACTTCAAGCTATGTTGTGAAGTCACAGTGATAAAAGAAAAGCATAGTAATGGCACAAAAATAGACTTGAGAATCAGTGGAATAGAGTGGAGGATGCAGAAACAATCTCAGATACATTCAGCCATCTAATCTTTGACAAAGGGGCAAAAACCATGTATTGGAAAAAAGACAACCCCTCAGCAAATGTTGCTGGGAAAATTGGTACATTTGTTTGCTTCTTGCTACTTTGCCACTTTGCTGCCTTCCTGCCTTCTGCCCACCATGAACTTTCTCCTCTGTGATGCCCCTCTCCATGCCACCCTGCCTTGGGGGCAGCCAACTATGAACTGAAACCTCTAGTGAGCCAAACAAACCTTTCCTCCTTTAACTTTGGGTGTCAGGTATTTTGTTGAGAAAAGAAACTAAAAAATTTAAAAATATGAAATCTCTCACTAAAATGTAATGTAGGGAACTCTTTTGTTCCCTGCTGTGTCCCAAGTACCTAGAAAAGTCCCTAGCACATTCTAGATGTTAATAAATGCTTGTTGGATGAATGAATCAATGATTATAAGTACCTTTTTTTAAAGTTCAAAATTTTTGAAAATGAAGGATCCATTGGAAATATGACAAAACATTTTAAAAATATGAAATTTCTTAATATTAAAAGTAGTGGCACCTAATGCTAACTTCTAAAAGTCATTGAATGGTCCAGAGAAAATAAGTCTATAACCTATGCCAAAATTATGATTTGTAAAAGCACTGTTAGAGTTTCTTTTAGGGTGTGCTGATTAACGGATTATAGTCTAGGAACTGAAGGCTACAGGAAAAAAGGATTCATCAAAATATTTCCTACATTTGGAAACTCATAATCTATTTTGGGAAAAAAATCACAGTACATACATTTTATCTTGGGCAGTCTCATTTAACACCAATGTACACTATTTGGAATCTAATATATGAAAGAAAATGAGTATTGTCTGTGATTAGTTCTCAGTATGGTAGAAGTGATGGGGATGTAAACATGTGATGATAAATTAGTTTGAAAAGTATTCTAAATTATGCACAATATGCTTTAAGATATATAAGGAAAAAGTTTTGCCCCCCCAAACATACAAACTTTATATATATTCTAGTCCTTATGTATATTTTTCTACTTAATTGAAGCTTATGTATAAATTAAATTTTAGGTAATTTTCTAGTGAACATTTCCTAGTATACATCTGTTGAGAATACAAAATTCTTTTCTTGGGTTGAAACATCACAACTTGACAACACCTTTTATTAGTCTTTAAGAAAATTTGGGCCAGGGATTTAGCTCAGTGGTTTAGCCACCTGCTGTGCAAGCACAAGGACCTGAATTATCCATTTGAGCACTGAAAGAGAAGGAAATGACAAAAATTACATTAGGAAAAAGACTTCAATAATTACATAAATCTTTTCATGATAAACACCACTTACCCTAGTTAGTACTCATAAACACGATTGTAATATTGATTGTGGTATCAACTTGAATAAGAGGCTCCTAGCAGATTGGTTTAGCACAATTTCTGAGAGTCTGGATGATTAACTTACTGAAGACAGAAGATCCACCCTTGTAGCCTGGATGTAATAAAAAGGGAAGGATAAAAGAAATCTCACTTCTGCTTCTTCAGAGGAGCTCCAGTCTTCACCATCACTTTTGGCCATCCATCTCCAGGTTTCAGCACAGACTCTTAAGCCTTATACCACAGGGCCTGTGGCTTCCTGATAGGCACTTGCATGGGACTCTGCAGTGAGCTCCGGGCCTTCAACCTTTGACTGGATCCTTAGGCTTTCCAGTGAACAGATGGCCCTTTTGCATTGTTCCACACCTGACTCTGCAGGGGACCATTATAAGCCTACCTTGTAAATATTTATATATCATATATATGTTTTATATTAAATTTGTTCTTCTAGTGAACCCTAACTGACACAACCACCTACTCTAGCTAGAACTTGTTTATATCTATAAAAGCAAATCTAAGCTACTTGTAGATTGTAGTTACACAAAAAAAATCTCAAAATCTCAAATCTCAAAATTTGTGTTTGGGTTTAAACTTTATAATTGAAATTCACTTGGATTAAGAAAATAAGATCAGTTGTAGTGAAAACAAGTGCTTAGATCATGGTTTCACTGACATGTACTTCATCCTTCACTGCCTTAATAAAGAGAAATGGGGAATAATGACTTACAAAAGAAAGAGAGAAAGAAAGAGAAAGAAAGAAAGGAAGAAAAAGAAAGAAGAAAGAAAGAAAGAAAGAAAGAAAGAAAGAAAGAAAGAAAGAAAGAAAGAAAGGAGAGGGCCAGGGATTTAGCTTAGTGGTTTTGCCACCTGCCTCACAAGTGCAAGGTCCCAAGTTTGATCCCTGGTACCAAGTAGAAAGAAAGAAAAGAAGAAAGAAAGAAAGAAAGAAAGAAAGAAAGAAAGAAAGAAAGAAAGAAAGAAAGAAGAAAGAAAGAAAGAAAGAAAGAAAGAAAGAAAGAAAGAAAGAAAGAAAGAGAGAGAGAGAAACAGGATTAAGTGGACAGAAAATTGGACATTTATCTTTCACCATTGAAAGCCTCATTCCAGAACCCTTGAAAGTTTCAGTACAGCTCTGGATAAAGGTAAAGTTCATCATATTTCATTCTTATTTCACTTGGCTAGCTCATAGAACTCTACACATAAGAATTCACACTAAATTCCATTTTTTCCAAGAAGCCTGGTTACCATAAAGGTCAACATTTGGAATGACAATGAGAATCTTCTCTACCATCTATGTCCAGTGGAGGTATATACAATGCATTTCTTCTAATCATCCAAGAATGGGAATCTATTTCAAAGATTTTGATATTCTTGAACATTCTGAAGACAAAGTTCTACAATACAATTCTACTTCACATATTAAACCACTTATAAATAGCTTACTCATTTTTATTTCTTCATTTTGAAAACATTGTTAGGACTAGAGATACATATATATTTATGTTTTATACTTAGATATACATGTTTTAAGTAAATGCCTGCTGTCATCTAGGAAAGTGTCAAAAGATGAGGATGATGACTGATAATGCCTTTCAAAATCTACGCACTTGTATGATAAGTAAGCGATAGCAGAGTTGTCACAGGGATCTTAGAATTGAGTGATTAGTTTGGCAAAATAGTCATAGATTTATTATTGCTACAACTAAAATATTTTAGTGAAGAAATAATGAACATTATGCTTTCACTAATTATCATTCTAACATGGCTGACAGTGGCGTAGGTAGTGCAGTAGTCATAATTCTAATAGGGAGACCATATCTCCTTGGTGTTGCTCTCACACTTGTATTAGAAAGTGAAAAAATTTTACAGATGTAATTGAAGTTATTAATATATTGAATCTATTGATTTAATGTTTTCAATTATTCCAGTAGGCCTTAATCATATGGACCCTTTTAAAGCAGAGAATTTTCACTGACAGGGAAGAGAAAGAGATTGAAAGCATGAGAGAGATTTGGCATGAAGGAAATTGCATGTGGCTGAGATGGAGGTCCCTCAGGGAGGCCTTTAAGAGCTGAGGATTATTTCTAGAAAATAGGCAGCCAGAAAAATGGAGAATTTATTTTGTAACCACAAGGAGTCAAAATCTACCAGTAATAGAAATGGCCACAGAAGAGAATCTTTACTTCTAGATGAGAACGTAGATGGTTGACACCTTGATTTCAGCTTTGTAAGACTGAGCAGAAAACTCAGCCTGGATTTCTGACCTATGGAATTGTAAGATTAGAGGTAAACATTGTTTTAGGCCAATATATTTGTGATAATTTATGACATATCAATAAAAATTAATGTGAACAATTACTCACGTATTGAAAGTTCAGGAGATTCATTAGTCAGGCTGGTGAAGAGAGTAAAATGAATGAACTTAGCTACAAAAGTGGGAAAACCTGGGATTTAAGTAGGTTTCAAATATACTGTCCCTATTACTCTCCAAAGACAAAAATATAATAATAAAGGTGATGAAACAGCATGAAGAATGAGAATATATTTTGTGTAAGAAAAAAATACTAGCTCTAATTACTTTTAGATTTAAATTTTAGTTATAAAAAAGCTTATATTTTAATAAAATTTATGCTTTATGATAATGCTTTATGATAACTTGAAAAATAAAAAAAATTCTGAATTTTAAAATTTGTTTTGTAATAAAATAGAAACAAAAATAAAAATATTAGGGCTAATATATATATATTTTTGGTACTGGGAATCGAACTCAGGATCTTGCACTTGCCAGGCACATGTGGAACCACTGAACTAAATCCCAAGCTAATATTAAATATCAAATGGGGAAACACAATTTTATAAAGAGAAGCATGAGTATATAGGAAGAAAAATATTACATAGCTGATAGACTCAGAATAAATCTGGAAAGCATCAATACAGGAATATTTATCAAACTATTAACACCATATCAGCTCATCTTTTTGGGAAATCTGAATTAATGTCAATATCAAATACCAATCTTAAATATCTTAAATAACAAATACATGTAAAAATGTACGTCAATATCTAATAGTAATAATTATGTAGAAACACTGAAGCCTACAGTGCATTTATAGGACCTAATTTTAAAATACTTGTTTGTCATTCCTCCTTTAAAACAGTTTTACACTGCAGTATATCTAAACCAAGAAACATTTTCAACAATAAAAATAGACTCTCTTCATGACATATATGACATATATTGATACTTTCAAGAAATGTACCTGCCTAGGTAGATTTTAAAAGTCATAATACTATGAAAACTTGATTTTAATAGGGAAAATATTGTCCTGGTAGAAATTTTACTTTCTGTAATATAAAGAATGTTATGCAATGAAAGTAATGAGATATCTATCTTGCATTAGTTTTTCTGGTCTTATTTAAATTATAGGACCACTAGTAAGACCCTGACTATAAGTTATGATTTGTCATACCATGGTCTTCTCTGTGACTTCAGTAGGAATATTTCTAAACTTCATTATTCTCTATGATGCTTGCTGGGACTTCCCGTTAAATCAAACTTAGGATAAGAAAGCTCTTTTTTAAAGATTAATGGTAGGGATTTTTTTCTTTCTACTTTATTTTCTGGAAAAAATATCCAGTAGCCATTCATTCTCTATTCCTTAAAGCATTTATAAAATCTACCTCAAAATGTCTTTGTGCCTAGTGAATTTGGATGTTTGTTAAGAAATTTCAGTAGCCAAATAATATATTTTATATTTCCTATTTACTTGTAAGTCAATTTTGTTCATTTAAATCTGTATAGAAAAATATATATGTATGTGTTTAAATTTATCTGCTTAGAATTGTTCAAAGTGCTTTGTTTTATTAAGAAAACAGAAACAATTTGGGGGACTTTTGACTTTATCACTGAAATTAAAGAACTAGAAAATGATTCCACTGTTCTTACAACAAAAAGAAATTTAAACAAACTGAAAAATCAAACACTTTTGTTAAACCTGTGCAAGAGTTAAGGCCACAGGGAAAGGCCCACCCTGAAATATGAAAAGAAATGAGCAGAGAGAAGCATCCCTTGGAACACCTAGGGAAACTGAAGCTGCCAGAGCCATGCACTGGATGGAACCCACAGAGAGCAATTTGGATGAATTGCTGGATGCCAGGGGGATGAGACTGAGAGTGAGAAACTCCTGGGGGTTCAGTCTCAGGGAAGCCTCACACCTTCATGGATTTTACCTCCTGAACGCCTGCCAGGTACTCACAATGAAGAGTCAAGAAAAAGCCCTGTTAGATGTTGGCAGAGGAGGGAAAAGGTAAACATTTAAAATATGCCCAGGGAATTTTATATAACAAAGGCCTACACTCTAGGGAAAATACTGTCAGAGCCTTTTCTCACTTTATCTTCTAGTCTGCAGAAGGGCAGTTAGCCAACTCCAGCAAACTTTAGTCTTCCTATCTAACCAAAATGGGAAAGATGGGAAACAAACAAATAAATGAACATGCTAAAATAAACTGAGGAAGATCACAAGCTGAAGGACACAGGTTCACTAAAAGACTGAGATAGCACTATAAAATTACAGAACACCCACACTTAAGCACAACATCAGCATGTCTCTAGAATAAAAACTGATTATTAAACCTGGGGCAACTTTGAAGCACAGATTCTATGTAAGAAAGATTTCTTAATGAATGCCAAAGACAACAGGAGAGAAAAAAGGTCATTAGAGGATTTTGAAAACCTTGTTACCTATGCATACAGCCGCTATTAATCACAGCTGAATCCCCGGCCATCTAACGTAAAACATCTTCATAGTAAAGTCCTGTATACCTCATTGACTTTTATGCAATATGCCATGCCCATCCTTCAATAAGATATTATTACAAGGCATGATACAAGACAAGACAAAGCATAGTTTGAAAAGATGAGGGAAGATTTAGAATTCCATTAAAAAATGACAGATTTTACAGTTATCAGGAAGGAATTTAAAGTAATTGTAAGTAATATAAGGATTATAATGGAAAAAGTAGAAAATATTTGATATTTATTATGTGAAAACCCAGCTAAACCACTGGGGCATAATCCAATAATATGTGTGAAATTCTGTTTTCATAAAATTTATATTGTGGTTTTTTAATGTGTTCTCTTATTGATTTGCAACCTAAGTTTTTTTGATTAATTATATTGGTACATTTAAGGTATACAATATAATGACATTCATCAATGGAAATTTGCACTTTTACATAATCCATCTTGGTTCTTATTTTTTCCTCATTCCCCTGCCCTCGCTTCAACTCCTCCACACCACCCTATCTACAAAGACTTTGTTTTCATTTTCTCTTTTTCTCATATTAATTCCATTCTCTAGTTTCTTTTCCCTCACCCCTCCCATTTCCCCTTTGCACCTTTTCTTCCTATTTCACATTATCTGTTATACCTTTTAGTCCTATTTACACTTTCAATTTCTCACTCTAGAGAAATTTTTCTGTATTTACACGTGTCCTATTTTTTCACTTGAGAATATGCCCTCAATGTGCATCCATTTAGCTGTAAATGTCTCTAGTTTCACATTCTTTATGGCTAAGTGATACTCCATTTTATTAAAAAAATCACACTTTCTTTATTAAATCTCCAGTTGATGGGCAAATGGGTTGTTTCCAAGTTTTAACTATCACGAATTGTGCTACTATGAACATGGGTGCACATATATCACTGTGCTATGATTCTTTTAATTGCTTGGGGAAGACACCCAGCAGGGAAATAGCTGAGTCAAATGGGACTTACACTCCTGATTCTTTGAGGTATCTCCATAATGATTTCCACAGTGGTTGCATCATTCTACACTCCCACCAGCAGTGGAGTAGGGTTCCTCTTTCCACACAGCCCCACCAGCATTTGTTATTGGTTGATTTCATGATAGCAGCCATTCTTTCTGGAGTGAGGTGGAATCTCAGTGTTGTTTTCATTTGCAACTCTCAAATGAGCAGTGATGTTGAGGATTTTTTCATATGTTTATTTGTTATTTCTACTTCTTTGTATGTGAAATGTCTGCTCATTTCAGATGCCCATTTTTGGATTGTGTATTTCAATTTGGGAGGTCTGGTTTTTTAAAGTTCTTTATAGAATCTAGATAGTAGACCTTTGTCTGAAGTACAGCTAGTGAACATTTTATCTCACATTGTGGGTTGTCTCTTCACACTGTTGGTGGTTTCTCTTGCTGTGCAGAGGCTTTTTAGTAAGAAGAGATCTGACTTGTTGATTGTGCTAGTTCACAGACAATTGAGATTTTTTTTCATAAAATCTTTTCCTGCAACAATATCTTCAAGAGTTCTTCCTAACCACTCTTCCAGCTGGTTTACTCTTTCTGTTTTAATATTTAGATCTTTAATCCATTTCGATTTTAGTCTGGTGCATGGTGAGAGATATAGGTCTAGTTTTAATCTTTGGCAAGTTGAAATCCACTTTTCTGAACACCATTTATTAAAATAGGCATCTTTCATTATGTAAAGGTACAATTCCCAATGCGAAATGTAATTGTGTTGTATACCTACAATGTACCAATAAAAGAATTTAATAAAAAAAAATTAAATGAGAAACTTTCCACTGAAGTGATGACAGTGTGGTATTACTATACACCCTAGTAAGTTCACAGTAGGAAAAATGCTTCTTAACTTTGGAACAACAATCCTGTATGCACACACACACACACACACTCACACACACACACAACTGAAGAAAAGTTTTTAGAGGTTTGAATACACTGCTGGATCTTTAAACAGAGTTAGCTTGACTAATTGTGATGTGCTGTTTAGTTACATAAGTTAATTTAATACAAACACATTATATAAATTAAGTAAATTAATGGCCCACAAGTTTGTCCCTCTCTGTCTTCCATAATGGGCATATGTGTGGAGTGTGTGTGTGTGTGTGTGTGTAAGACTAATAAACACTTCTTTGTTGTGATTTTTAATCAAGTGAAAATCTATTGTATGGCTAAATACTTAGAATCATCAAAATTTGATCTGTATCAGAATTGCATTACAAATTAGAAGTAATCCTCTCAGTCCCAAATAGTAGTGTTGTCTACTAAAAAAGTTTTATATCTCTTCTTTTATCATAAATTACTTTATAATTTATATTTCTCAACTTTAAAAGGTTTTACTTCATAAAAATTACTATACATGATATAATATTTTGATTTATTAACATACTGCAAAATGATTAAAAATAATTAAAAGATTTTAAAAAAATAGGCATCTTTCCTCCAGTAAGGGTGTTTCACTCCTTTGTCCAAGACAAAGTGGCTGAGGGTGTCTGCAGTTGTTTCTGCATCTTCTAATCTGTTCCACTGGCCCTCAGGTCTGTTTCTTTGCCAGTACCATGCTGTTTTTTTCACAGTACCTTTGTAATATAGTTTCAAGTTGGGGATTGTGATACCCCCTACCTTCTCTTTATTGCCTAGTAACGCTTTTGCTATTCTAGGTCTCTTCTTGTTCCAAATGAATTTTTGAATTGTTTTCTCCAGGTCTGTGAAGTATGGTGCTGGGATTTCAATTGGGATTGCATTGAATCTATATAGCAGTTTTGGAAGTATGGCCATTTTCTCTATGTTGATTCTTCCTACCTGGGAGCAAGGGATGTCTTTCCATTTTCTGATATCCTCTTCAATCTCTTTTTTCAGAGTGCAATAGTTTTCAGAGCAAAGGTCATTGATTTCTTTTGTTAGGTTGATTCCTGGATACTTAAATTTTTTGGATGGTATTGTGAAAGGAATTGATGGCCCCATTTCTCTCACAGTGAGGCTGTTTTTTGTGTACAGAAAAGCTATTGATTTCTGTGTATTGACTTTCTACCCAGCTACTTTACTAAATTTGGTTATTAAGTCTAGAAGACTTTTGGTGGAATTCTTAGGGTCTTCTATACAGAATATCATGTCATCTGCAAATAATGACAATTTGACTTCTTCGTTTCCTGTCATTATTCATTTTATTTCTTTCTCTTGTCTGATTGTTGTGGCTAATGTTTCCAAAACTACATTGAACAGGATTGGTGAGAGTGGACATCATTCTCTTGTTCCTGATTTTAGTATGAAGGATTTCAGTTTTTGACCATTTATTATGATATTGGCTGTTGGCTTTTCATAGATGGCTTTTATCAAATTGAGGTAGAGATCATCTATTCCAATTTTTTGTCAAGTATTTGTCATAAACACATGTAGAATTTTGTCAAATGCTTTTTCTGCATCTATTGAAATGATCATGTGGTTTTTGTCCTTGACTCCACTGATATAGTGTATTACATTGATTGATTTGTGTATGTTGAAACATCCCTGTATCCCTGGGATGAATCCCACTTGGTCAGGGTGTATGATGTTCTCGATCATCTTCTGCATTCTATTTGCAAGTATTTTAGTAAGGATTTTTGCACCTATGTTCATTAGTGAGATTGGCCTATAGTTCACTTTTTTGGTTGAGTCTTTCTCTGCTTTGGGGATCAAGGTGATGCTTGCTTCCAGGAATGAATTTAGGAGTATTGCTTCTCTTTCATTTTCGTTGAAGAGTTTAAGCAGTAGTGGCAGCAGTTTCTCTCTAAATGTCTTGTAGAATTCAGCAGTGAAGACATCAGGACCTGGGCTTTTCTTATTTGGTAAGTTTTTAATTACCTTTTCAATTTCATTGATTGATATTGGGTCGTTTAGAATGTTCAGGTCATCTTCGTTCACCTTTGGTAATTCACATGTATCTAGGAATCTTTCCATTTCTTCTGTGTTTTCCATCTTTTTGATATATAGGTTCTCAAAGTAGGTATTGATGATGCTCTGAATTTCCACTGGGTTCACTGTAACTTCACGCTTTTCATTCCTAATTTCATGGATTTGGGCCTTTCCTTTCCTTTTTTTTGGTAAGTTTGGCTAAGGGGTTTTCAATATTGTTTTTTCTTTCAAAGAACCAACTCTTGGCTTCATTGATTTTTTTGTATTGTTCTGTTAGTTTCCATTGCATTGATTTCTGCCCTGATCTTTATAATTTCCTCCCTTCTATGGGCTTTGGTTTTGTCTTGCTCTTTTTTTTTTAATAGAAGCTTGAGGTTCAGCATCAGGTTGTGAAATTGAGCTCACTCCATTTTCCTAATGCTAATTTTCACTAATATGAATTTCCCTCATAAGACTGCTTTCATTGTGTCCCATAGATTCCAATATGTTGTATTAGCACTGTCATTTAATTGAAGAAACTATCTGATTTCTTCTTTAATTTCCTCTGTGACCCATTGGTTATTCAGAAGTGTTTTGTGCAGTTTCCACGTGTTTATGAAATTCTTGCAGTTTCTTTTGCTATTGATCTCCAATTTCATCACACTGTCATCTGACAATATACAGGGGATAAGTGCAATTCTTTTGCACATATTTAAACATTTTCTATGAGCGAGTATGTGGCCTATTTTAGAGAGTGACCCATGTGCATCTGAAAAGAATGTGTATTCTGATTTTGTGGGTCAGAACACTCTGTAAACATCTGTTAAATTCATTTGTTCAAGAGTTTGATTGATTTCTAGTATTTCCATGTTTCTTTTTTGTCTAGTTGATCTATCTATTTGTGAGAGTGGGGTATTGAGGTCCCGCACTACTACTATGTTAGTGCTTATTTGATTTTTCATGTCCGTTTTTATATAGTTGAGTGGACTAGCATTTGGTGCATAGATATTTATGATTGTCATCTCTTCCTCTTGGATTGTTCCCTTTACAAGGATGCAGTGTCCTTCTTTGTCTCTCTTAATCAGTGTTGGTTTGAAATCCACTTGATCTGAAAAGAGGAGAGCTACTCCTGCTTTTTTTCAGGTTCCTATTGCATGGAGTATTGTTTCCCACCCTTTAACTTTCAGTCTATGAATTTCTTTTTGAATTAAGTATGTTTCTTGTATGCACCATATTGTTGAATTTTGCTTTTTGACCCATTCTGCCAGCCTATTTCTTTTGATTGGTGAACTGAGACCATTAACATTGAGGGTTATAACTGATACGTATTAACTTATCATTGTCATGACATTTTCTTTTTGTTGGATTCTCCCCCTTTGCATTTAATTTCTTTTTGTGTCCATTGGGCTCACTCTGCTGGGCTTCCTGGGGTTGTGATCCTCATTTTCTTTTCCTAGGATACTGTCTAAAATTTTTTAAAGTGTTGTTTTGGTATTCATGAAATTCCTAAGGTGGTCTTTGTCCTGAAAGTATCTTATTTCTCCATCCATTTTGAAAGATAGTTTTGCAGGGTACATCAGTCTGGGTTGGAGGATGTTTCCCTTTAGGGCTTGAAATACATGGCTCCATACTCTTTCTGTCTTGTGGTTTTGTGTTGAGAAGTCTGCTGTAATTCTGATGGGCTTTCCTTTGTATGTGATTTGTTTCTTTTCTCTAGCTGTAGAATTTTGTTCTTCTGTTGGTTTTCTGGAATCTTAACTATTATATGCCTATGTGTAGATGTTTATTGATCAAGGCTAGTTGGAGTCCTATATACCTCACTTATCTCTATGTCAAGTTCTTTCCCCCTATTTGGGAAGCTTTCTGCCATTCTTCTGTGAACAGGTTTTTAATGTCATCTGCACTCTCTCCTGTTTCTTCCTTGCCTTCAATCATTCTGATGTTATTCTTCTTTTCATTGTCTACAAGCTGCTGGATTGATTTCTCATAGTCCCTTACTATTTTTAAGAAATTTCTCTTTTTCTGGCCATTAATTGCAATCCTATCTTCTATATCTGAAATTCTGTCCTTGCATTGGCTCATTCCATTGTGTAAATTTTCATTGGAGTTTTTATTCTGGACATCTGTTTGCATCTGTTTTATCTGAATATCTGTTTGCATCTGTTTTATGGATTCTATTTTTTCCTATGTTAGTATCCATCATATTCCTCAGCTTCTCTCTCTCTCTTTTTTAATCTGTGTCTGCTCTAGATTTATTAATCATGTCTTGTACTATGGGCACAATCCCTGCTGTTATTTGAGAAATTATTTCTGATTTTATTTTTTCCAGGTCCCCTTTCATTGCCAGTTCAGGGAGTCCAGGTGGTTGAGTAGATTGTTCCATATCATTGCCCTTTGGGGCTCCCTTAAGTGATCTGGAAGTCTGGTTTGGGGACTTATTTACATGTCTTCTCATTTCAACAGATGCAGCCTGCTGTGTCTTTGTTGAGGAGACTTTTTGCTCACCCAGTGGTCTTGAATTCTCAGTAAGCCACCAAACATCCTTTACTCTGCTGCTCACCAGTACACCAATTCCTGGGTTCAGAGTGGTGGCTTTCTGGATCCCTGAGCTGACTTGTTGTCAGGGTGGTCTTCTGGCTGGGGCCTGAGCACACTTGGGATGGTATCTAACCATGCCTTTCACTGGAAGCAATATGTAGCTGTTGTCTGGGAGGGCCTTTGGCTGGGGGCTGTCCACCCCTATTTCTGTTGTCTGCACAGGCTTTGGCTAGGGTCTCCTCACACTTATCAGTGGCATTGGGGTGAGCCTCTGAGTATTGCTTGGGTGCCAGTATAGCTCTTCTCCAGGCAGGTCCCTAGCTTTGGCAGATGGTATGGTGAGCCTCTGGCTGAAGCCTGTGTGCCCATCAGCCCCTTTCTGGGCAGGCCTTTGGCTTGGGTGAGTGTTCTGGGGCCTCTGGGTTCTGGGTGGAGCCTGGCCGGGATCTGCTGGCAGCCTAGCAGGTCTGGGCCACACAGCTGCTCACCAGGATCTCCAAGCACTCATGGATGGAATGGTGGGCTTCTGCAACCTAAATTTTATCATATAATCACATCTATCTCATTTTGATTGTGGGGATTAAATTGAAAATTCTTATTTGTTTATTTTATATTCACATGTCTAAGAATTTTGTATTATCTTAAATAGAAGGTATAATTCTAAGGTTTTTAGGTTTTAGATTTTGAATGTGTTAACACTATTGTTAGCATCTTCTGTAGTTTGTAAACTACTTTTTTAACTGGTGGATCTACACCATACTAAGAAAGATGTACAAAGAAAATTTCTGTGTCAGTGTTGTGATGGACAACATGTGTAAATGAAGGACTAAAAATAAAAGGATAAATAAAAGAAAACTGAAACCTGAAACTTTAAAACTGCCAAAAGAAAACATAGATGAAACACCTGAAGCCATAGACGCAACCAAAACTTCCTGAATAGGATTTCAATAGCACAAGAATAATAGGAAGTCAACAAATTGGACTACATTAAATTAGTTATTTAGAGTAAGGGAAACAACTAGGAGAGTGAAGAGACAACCAATACAATGGGAGAATTTACCAGCTACGCTTCTGACAGAGGATTGATATCTAAACTACATAATGAATTCAAAAATCTTAACAAAAAATCAAAGAGCTCAATCAATTAATTGGCAAATGATTTGGAGAATTCTCAAAAGGAGAAATATAAATGGCCAATAAGTATATGAAAAAAATGTTCAACAAGTTAAGCAAGAGAGAAATGCAAATCAAAACTACACTGAAATTTCATTTCATCCAGGTCAGAATGGCTATCATCAAAACTACAAAAACAATAATTTCTGGTGAGGGTATAAGGAAAAATGAACCTTTCTACACTTCTGGTAGGAATGTAAATTATTTAAGCCATTATGGAGATCAATATGGAGGTTCCCTGAAAAACTAGAAGTAGAGCTACCATTTGATCTAGCTATACCACTACTTAATATGTAACTGAAGTAATATGATTAAATAATAATTGTGTTACCAAGATGGGCATTGCTTCATGAAAAAAATGAGTGGACAACCATTCTTTGAAGCAGCCCATGTAAGATATTGCTGTGGACAAAATTGTATCAGCCAAAATTCAGTTGTTAGAATTCAAGTACCCACTATGACTATACTCCCAAGTAGAGCTATAAATAGGTCATTAAGATTCAATAAGATGATACAGGTGAGGGTCTGGTCTAATAGAATTGATGTCTTTATAAGAAGGGGAAGAGACAATAGAGATGCATGCACCCAAAGCAAGGGCCATGTGAGAATATACTGAAAAGGGAGGCTTCTGCAAGCCAAGTTATTATGGCTCAAAAGAAACTAAGCCTGTTAACACCTTGATCTTGGATTTCCACCCTTCAGAACCATTAGGAAATATATTTCTATTGTTTAAGAGATCTTTTCTGTGTTATCTGTTATAGCAAACTTAGCACACTGATACAGTAGGGAAGTGTAATTTATCTCCAGACTTCCTCCTGGTTTTTTGTTTTCTTTTGTTTGTTGTTGTTGTTGTTTTTGAGACAAGGTCTCTTTTCATAGTTCAGGCTGACTCTAAACTCACTATGGAGTCAAGGCTGGACTCCAACTCACAGTGATCCTGCTGCCTCAGCCTCCTAAATGCTGGTGTGCACTACCACACCCACCCTGATCTTCCTGTTTTTTTTTTAACCTCTGAGTTAAGGGTTCCTTACATCATGTTTTTGTTGTTGTTGTTGTTGTGTTGTTTTGTTGTTTTTTTTTTCATTACATCATGTTTTAACCTCCACATATATCATCCCTTTGGGATCAGCTAAAATTGTCATATTTTAACACCCTTGGTACAGGATTTTATCCAAGCCTGGATAGCATAGAAATGAGAACTTCAGGTGAGTAGGAAGTCAGCTGAGATATACTAGTGGTCATTGATGTGTAGCTGGCATTCCCAGGAAAAAGCATATTCAGTACTGCTTCTAGTAGTATATTATAGTGAATGAATCATTCTGTAAATTTAAAGAGGTTCTTAAGCTATGTACGTTATACAATAGGGAAGGCAGGGAAGTGAATTTATGAACTCAGACCATCTGACATTTTATTCTTGTTTTTCTTATCTTTATTTCATTTTAATTTAGTGAACACATTTCACATATATATGGAATTACCTAATTTAACACTTTCAGCTTGAAAGTGAGAAAACTCAAGTCCACAGAGTGATATTACTCACTTAGTTTGTTAATATTAAATAGTTCATTTTACCTAACTTGCTTAGTTTTGAAATTTGGCCCTTAATTCATTGTAAAATTTGAAGAATTTCCCATTATTCTATACTCATCCTCTATGAAGATGTATCAAAAAAGGCAATAGGAGATGTGGCGGGAGATACTATAAGGTATCATATGGCATGTAAATTCATTTATTTACACTTGTTTTTTTAAATTAAATTCTTTTATTGGTACATTGTAGGTATACAACACAATTATATTTCTCATTGGGAATTGTACTTTTACATAAAGCATCTTGGTTCTTATTTTTTTCCCCATTCCTAGCCCTCCCTTCACCTCTCCACCCTTCCCTATTTACAAAGACTTTATTTTCATTTTTTCCATTTCTCACCATTTTTCCTTTCCCTTGCTTCTTTTCCTCTGCCCCTCCCACTACCCCTACCCCTTTGGACCTTTGCTTCCTATTTTACATTTTCGATTATTCATTCTAATCATTGGTACATTTTAGGTATACAATAAAATGACATTCATCATTGGAAATTTGCACCTTTACATAGTCTCTCTTGGTTCTTATTTTTCACCCTTGCCCAGTCCTCCCTTCAACACCTCCAGTCCTCCCTATTTACAAACACTTTGTACCTATTTTTCCATTTTCTCATATTAATCCCATTCTCTTCTATCCTTTCCTCTAGCCTTCCCACTTCCTTCCTCTTTGCCCCTTCTCTTCCTATTTCACATTACCTATTATACATTTAGTCCTTATTTACACTTTCAGTTTCTCACACCAGAGAAACTATTCAGAATTTATTCATGTGTGTCCTATTTATTTCACTTAAGAGTATCACCTCAATGTGCATCCACTTATCTATAAATGTCTCTAATTTCTCATTTTTTATGGCTGAGTAGTACTCCATTTTATTAAAAAAAAACACACATTTTCTTTATCCAGTCTCCAACTGATGGGCATTTGGGCTGTTTCCAAGTTTTAGCTATTACAAACTGTGCTGCTATGAACATGGGGGCACATATATCACTGTGGTATGACTCTTTTAATTCTTTGGTGCAGATTCCCAGCAGTGGAATAGCGGGGTCAAATGAGACTTCCAGTCCTAGTTCTTTGAGGTATCTCCATACTGATTTCCACAGTGGATGCATAAGTCTACACTCCCACCAGCAGTGGAGCAGGGTTCCTCTTTCCCCACAGCCCCACCAGCATTTGTTATTGGTTGATTTTATGATAGCAGCCGATGTTTCTGGAGTGAAGTGGAATCTCAGCATTGCTTTCATTTGCATCTCTCGAATGACCAGTGATGTTGAATATTTATTCATGTATTTATTTGCTATTTCTACTTCTTTGTCTGAGCAATGTCTATTCATTTCAGATGCCCATTTTTGGATTGGGTCTTTAAATTTGGGGGGTCTGATCTTTTTAAGTTCTTTATAGATTGGAGATAGATCTTTTTCTGAGGAAGAGCAGGTGAAGATTTTTTCCCACATTGTGAGCTGTCTCTTCACACTGTTGGTGGTTTCTCTTGCTGTGCAGAAGCCTTTTAATAAGAAGAGATCTCACTTGTTGATTGTTTGTGCTAGTTCATGGGCAACTGAGGTTTTTGTTCATAAAATCTTTTCCTACATCAATGTCTTCAAGAGTTCTACCTAACCTCTGTTCCAGCTGGTTCAGCATTTCTATTTTAGCATTTAGATCTTTAATCCATTTTGATTTTAGTTTAGTGCACAGTGAGAGATATAGGTCTAGTATTAATCTTTGGCAAGTTGAAGCCCAGTTTTTCCAGCACCATTTATTAAAGAGGCTATCTTTCCTCCAGTGAGGGTGTTTGGCTCCTTTATCGAAGATGAGATGGCTGAGTGTGTCTGGCATTGTTTCTGCATCTTCTAATCTGTTCCACTGGTCCTCAGGTCTGTTTCTTTGCTAGTACCATGCTGTTTTTATCACAGTAGCTTTGTAGTAGAATTGCAGATTGGGGATTGTGATACCCCCTGCCATGTCTCTGTTACCTAGAACTGCTTTTGCTATTCTGGGTCTCTTCTTGTTCCAAATGAATTTTTGGATTGTATTCTCAAGGTCCATGAAGTATGCTGCTGGGATCTCAATTGGAATTGCATTAAATCTATACATCAGTTTTGGAAGTATGACCATTGTCACTATATTAATCCTTCCTACCCAGGAGCAGGGGATGTCTGTACATTTTCTGATATTTTCAATCTCTCTTTTCAGAGTGCCATAGTTTTCAGAGAAGAGGTCTTTGATTTCTTTCATTAGGTTGATTCCTAGGTATTTCAGTTTTTTGGATGTTATTGTGAAAGGAATTATTTGCCCTATTTCTCTCTCAGTGAGTCTGTCATTGGTGTAGAGGAAAGCTATTGATTTTTGTGTGTTAACTTTGTAACCAGCTACTTGACTGAATTTGGTTATTTAGTCTAGAAGACTTTTGGTGGAGTTCTTGGGGTCTTCTATATAGAGTATCATGTCATCTGCAAATAATGACAATTTGACTTCTTCATTACCTATCTTTATTCCTTTTATTTCTTTTTCTCGTCTAATTGCCATGGCTAATGTTTCCAGAACTATATTGAAGAAGAGTGGTGATAGTGGACATCCTTGTCTTGTTCCTGATTTTAGTGTGAAAGATTTCAGTTTTTGACCATTTAGTATGCTGTTGAGTGTTGGTTTTTCATAGATGGCTTCTATCAGTTTGAGGTAGAGACCATCTATTCCAATTTTGTGTAGGGTTTTTTTTTTTTTACCATAAATGCATGTTGGATTTTGTCGAATACTTTTTCTGCATCTATGCAGATAATCATATGATTTTTGTCCTTGGCTCTATTGATACAGTGTATTACATTGATTGATTTGCATATATTGAACCATCCCTGCATCCCTGGGATGAATCCCACTTGATCAGGGTGTATGATCTTCTTGATGATCTTCTGCATTCTGTTTGCCAGTATCTTATTAAGGATTTTGCATCTATGTTCATTAGTGAGATTGACCTATAGTTCTCTTTTTCGGTTGGGTCTTTCTCTGCTTTGGGGATCAAGGTGATGCTTGCTTCCAGGAATGAATTTGGGAGTACTGTTTCTCTTTCATTTTCGTTGAAGAGTTTAAACAGTAGTGGCAGTAGTTCCTCTCTAAATGTCTTATAGAATTTAGCAGTGAAGACATCAGGGCCTGGGCTCTTCTTAGTTGATAGTTTTTAATTACATTTTTGATTTCATTGGTTGATATTGGGTTGTTCAGAGTTTTTAGGTTTTCTTCATTTAACTTTGGTAATTCATATGTATCTAGGAATCTGTCCATTTCTTCTGTGTTGTCCATCTTATTGGTGTATAGGTTGTGGAAGTAGGTATTGTTAATCCTCTGTATTTCTGCTGGGTCTGTTGTAATTTCACCCTTTTCATTCCTAATTGCATGGATTTGGGCCTTTTCTTTCCTTTTTCTGATAAGGTTGGCCAAAGGTTTGTCAATTTTGTTGATTCTTTCAAAGAACCAACTCTTGGCTTCATTGATATTTTGTATTGTTCTCTTAGTCTCCATTGCATTGATTTCTCCTCTGATCTTTATAATTTCCTCCCTTGTATGAGCTTTGGGGTTGTCCTGCTCTTCTTTTTCTAGAAGCTTGAGGTTCAGCATCAGGTTGTTTAATTGGGCTTGTTCTGTTTTCCTAATATGTGTATTCACTGCTATGAATTTCCCTCATAAGACAGCTTTCATTGTGTCCCATAGATTCCGATATGTTGTATTGTCATCATTTAATTGAAGGAACTGTCTGATTTCTTCTTATATTTCCTCTGTGACCCATTGATTACTCAGAAGTGTGTTGTTCAATTTCCATGTGTTTATGAAATTTTTTGAGTTTCTTTTCTATGGATTTCCAATTTCATCACACTATGGTCTGATAATATACAGGGGATAACTTCAGTTCCTTTGCACTTACTTAAACATGTTCTATGTGTGAGTATGTGGTCAATTTTTGAGAAGGACCCATGTGCAGCTGGGAAGAATATGTTTTCTGTTTTTCTGATGTGGAAGACTCTGTAAATATCTGTTAAGTTCATTTGTTCAAGAGTTTGATTGAGTTCTAGTATTTCATTACTTATTTTTAGTCTAGTTGATCTATTTGTGACACTGGGGTGTTGAGGTTCCCCACTACAATTGTATTAGTGCATATATGACTTTTCATGTCCATTAGTATTTGTTTTATATAGTAGGGTGCACCAGTGTTTGGTGCATAGATATTTATGATTGTCATCTCTTCCTCTTGGATTGTCCCCTTTACAAGGATGTAGTGTCCTTCTTTGTCTCCCTTAATCAGTGTTGGTTTGAAATCTACTTGATCTGCAAAGAGGATAGCTACTTCTGCTTTTTTTCGGGTTCCTGTTGCATAGAGTATTGTTTTCCACCCTTTAACTTTCAGTCTATGAGTTTCCTTTTGAATTAAGTGTGTTTCTTGTATGCAGTATATTGTTGGATTTTGCTTCTTGACCCATTCTGCCAGTCTATTTCTCTTGATTGGTGAATTGAGACCATTAATGTTGATGGTTATAAATGAAACGTATTGACTTGTCATTGCCATGACTCTTTTTTTTGTTGGGTTCTACCCCTTTACATTTAATGTCTTGTCATGCCAGATGGGTTCATTCTGCTTTGCTTCGTGAGGTTGTGATTCTGAATGTCTGTTCCCAGGATATTGTGTAAAATTTTTTGGAGTGCTGGTTTGGTATTCACGAATTTCCTAAGGTGCTCTTCATCATGAAAGTATCTTATTCCACCATCCATTTTCAAAGATAGTTTTGGAGGGTACATCAATCTGGATTGGAGGCTGTTTTCTTTTAGGACTTGGAATATGTCACTCCAAACTCTTCTTGCCTTGATGGTTTGTGTTGAGAAGTCTGCTGTGACTCTGATGGGCTTTCCTTTGTATGTGATTTGTTTCTTTTCTCTGACTGCTTGTAGAACTTTGTTCTTCTGTTGAGTTTCTGGAATCTTAACAATTATATGCCTATGTGTAGATTTTTTTTGATCAAGGCTATTTGGAATCCTATATGCCTCACTTATCTGTATGTCAAGTTCTTTTCCCCTGCTTGGGAAGTTTTCTGCCATAATTTTTGTGAAGAGATTTTTTATGTCATCTCCACTCTCTCCTGTTTCTTCATTGAGTCCAATCAGTCTTATGTTGTTCTTCTTTGCATCATCTAGCAGCTGCTGGATTGATTTCTCATGTTCTCTTATAATTTTGAAGCCATTTTTCTATTCCTGGTCACTAATTGCAATCTTATCTTCTATATCTGAAATTCTGTCCTCACATTGGCTCATTCTGCTGTGTAGACTTTCAATGGAGTTTTTCATGTCCTGGAAATCTATTTGCATCTATTTTCTGGATTCCATTTGTTTTTTATGTTGGGATTCCATCATGTTCCTGAGCTCCTCTCTAGTTTTATTAATCATGTCTTTCACTAGGGGCACAATTTCTCCTGTTATCTTAGAAATTATTTCTGATTTCATTTTTTCCAGATCTCCTTTTGTTGCCAGTTCAGTGGGTCCAGGTGGTTGAGTATCATAGTGTTCCATCTCATTTCCCTTTGGGTTTGCTCTAGGTGATCTGGAAGTCTGGGTAAATAATGATTACTCCTTCCTTGTTTGATTCTGAGTGAATAGGTCATAGCTGGCAGTTCATACAGAATCATTCACATGCAATCTGTAGGCACGATGCCATTGGTGACAGATCTTCATTTAGTTTAATTTATTGTAATTCATGTGTATTAATATTCTAGTAAGTTCCCTGTTGTCCCATTTCTAACAATGTGTCTTATTTTCTGTGTGTGGGCATCCCTTGTCAACTATTTGGGAACTCTATCATTGAAAGCATCAGAAAAAGAAAGATGCTGTTTGGGGAAGCATTTTTTTGTGGTTGATTATGTAATCTGCTAATCAAAGTGTCAAACATATAGATTGAATACATTGTTTCACTCTTTATTGAAAAACTCATATAAACATATTGAATTGAAAATGAAACTATTGAATGAGAGTAGTACTATTTGATTTTTTATTATATTTAAATCTTATGTATCACAGATATTTAAGTGTGCACTATGTGTAAACCACAGTGGTACATATTTTAGCAATCCAACTCAATTGTAAGAAATTCTATTTTCATATAGCCAGTATGGAAAACAGTATAGAGGTTCTTGAGAAACATCCATAATAGAATTACCATATGATTCAGCCATCTCTTTCATAACCAAAGGAAACAAAATAAGTACATCAAGGACACATCTGTATTTTCAAGTTAATTGCAGGATTATTTGCAATAGTCCAAAAAATGGTATCAATAAAGTGTCCATCAACCAATGAATGGGTAGAAAAAATATCGCATATGTCCACAATGCAATATTCTTCAGCAATACAAAGAATGAGATGCTATCATTTGCAACAACATATGTAGTTCTGAAGGTCATCATGTGATGTGAAGTAAGTCAGGCCCAAAAAGACAAGTACTACACGAGCTCATTCATACAGAGAATCCAAAAATGTTTGTCTTATAGAAGTTGAGAGTAAGATGGTAGGTACCAAAGTCTAGGGACAGAAGGATGGGGATGAAAAGTCAATCAAGAGGTATTAAGTTGTAGTTACATAGGAACAAAAATCTCTAGGGTATTACATATAATTATGTCCTGTATATTTCAAAATAAAGAAGAAAAAATTTTGAAAGTTTTCACCACAAAGAAATAATAAATGTTTGAATAGATACACATGATTACCTTAATGTGAAATAGGAAGAAAAGGGGCAAAGGGGAAGGGGAAGTGGGAGGGATAGGGGAAAGGAAAGAAGGGAATGGAATTAATATGAGAAAATGAAAAAAAAGAAACAAAGTCTTTGTAAATAGGGAGGGATGGAGGGGTTGAAGGGAGGTCAGAGGAAGGGGGAAAAAATAAGAACCAAGAGAGTATGTAAAGGTGGACATCTTCAATGATGAATGTCATTATATTGTATACCTAAAATGTACCAATAAAAGGATATACAAAAAAAAGCACATGATACACCATAAATATATACAATTTTTGTTTCTATATATCAGTCCAAAGTAAATTTAAATTTAAAAAGGAAATTCAATTTTAGCCAGTATAAAGGAATAAACACGTCCTGTTAAAAATACTAGGAATTCTTAAGCGACTATAAATAGATTATAGTAGAGTGGCTAATGGAATTTTACTTTATGCAATGGTATGGATTCAATCAATCTTATTTTTTTTGATCCTTAACCTATATCAGGCCTATTCAGTTGGGTCCCTTTAAATCTGACTCACTTGTCCTTTTGATTTATACCAAAGCTTTTGATAACTTTTATTAGAAAACAGAATTTATTTTCTTTTATTTACTTTGAATTAATTTTGTTGGTACATTTTAGATGTACAATATAATGACATTCATCATTGGAAATTTGCACCTTTACATAATCTCTCTTGGTTGTTATTTTTTACCCATTCCCCTGCCCTCCCTTCAACCCCTCTGTCCCTACCTATTTACAAAGACTTTTTTTCCATTTTAGAAAACAGAATTTAGAAGTCAAGATGAGGGTACCAGACATCTCAATGAACCTGTGACATTGCTTCTGCAATCTCTTAGAGACAGAGAAAGGGAATATGACATACATCATTGTCAAGTTTGTCTGTTTCTTCCTTTCTTAAAGCCATAGCTTCATAATGATATTTCAAATGTGAGAAACTAGGTTCTCATTTTTAATATTTTCACTCATTTTCTCAAGCTTATGATATAAACAAAATAGTTTCAAAGTTGCTATTTCATGTTACTACATGCAAGGAATTTGTTTTCTGTTATATTGTTTAGGCATCATTTTAAAAATATGAACTGCATAATTCGTAAGCCTTTAGTTCAATTACATTTGCCAAAAGCAAAAATTCGTGTAAGGCCCATAGAGAGACCATGTTTATTACTTCAGGTAGCATTTTCATAATCCCTTTAGGTCATCAGCCACTTCAAACTGTTCTGTTTTTATATGATGTCAACTATGAATATATCACAACTGGAATTCCCAAAATTTTATTGCAGATTCCGATTGTGTCTAGTTTTTTGTTATTATAAACAAAGCTTCTACAATTATTATTTTAAAACTTATTTTAATGTTACACATTACATATTAATAAATAAAATATAAGAAACACTCCTCTTTTATGAAAAACTTAAAATCTTATAACAAAGTAATTATAGAGAATAACACTAATAGTACAGTATGCATCATGATCTTAGAAGAGTGGCCAAAATGTTACTCAGAGTACAAGACACAGATTAAAAAATTTTTAAAAAGAACAAGAAACAAACAAATACAAGGACAGAACATTTTTTTCAGTGAACAAAAAGAAGCTAGTAGTGTAAATGAAACAAATTAGCATATATTTTAAAATAGTTTTGAAACAATGGAAAAGATAATTTGGACAATCACTTGAACTTGTTTCTACTTTCTATTTATCTATTTTAAAAATTCTTTTATTGGTACATTTTAGGTACACAACACATTTACATTTCTCATTGGGAACTTTCACGTTTACATTATGAATCTTGGTTCTTATGTTTTCCCCATTCCTATCCCTCCTTTCATCCCCTCTACCCTTCCCTATTTACAAAGACTTTGTTTCCATTTTTTCCATTTCTCATCATTTTTCCTTTCCCTTCTTTCCTTTCCCCTGCCCCTCCCACTACCCCTACCCCTTTGGACCTTTTCTTCCTATTTCGCATTATCAATTATTCATTCTAATCATTGGTACATCTTAGGCACACAATATAATGACATTCATCATTGGAAATTTGCACCTTTACATAATCTCTCTTGGTTCTTATTCTTTACCCTCCCCTGCCCTCCTTTCAATCCCTCCATCCCTCATAATTAACAAAGACTTTGTTCCCATTTTTCAATTTCTCATATTAATTCCATTCTCTTCTTTTCTTTCCTCTACTCCTTCCACTTCCCCTTCCCCTTTGCCCTTTTTTTTCCTATTTCACATTATCTATTACACTTTTTAGTCCTTATTTACACATTCAGCTTCTCACACTAGAAAAATTATTTGGTATTTATACATGTGTGTCCTATTTATTTCCCTTAAGAGTATCGCCTCAATGTGCATCCATTTAGCTATAAATGTCTCTAATTTCTCACTTTTTATGGCTGAGTAGTACTCCATTTTATTAAAAAAAAAAACATTTTCTTTATCCAGTCGCCAGTCGATGGGCATTTGGGCTGTTTCCAAGTTTTAGCTATTACACATTGTGCTGCTATGAACATGGGTGCACATATATCACTGTGGTATAATTCTTTTAATTCTTTGGAGAAGATCCCCAGCAGGGGAATAGCTGGGTCAAATGGGACTTTCAGTCCTACTTCTTTGAGATATCTCCATACTGATTTCTACAGTGCTTGCACCAGTCTACACTCCCACCAGCAGTGGAGCAGGGTTCCTCTTTCCCCACAGCCCCACCAGTATTTGTTATTGGTTGATTTCATGATAGCAGCCATTCTTTCTGTAGTGAGGTGGAATCTCAGTGTTGTTTTCATTTGCATCTCTTGAATGACAAGTGATGTTAAACAGTTGTTCATGTATTAATTGGGAATTTCTACTTCTTTGCCTGAGAAATGTTTGTTCATTTAAGATGCCCATTTTCAGATTAGGTCTTTAAATTTGAGAGGTCTCATCTCATTAAGTTCTTTATAGATTCGAGATAGTAGACCTCTGTCTGAAGAACAGTAGGTGAAGATTTTTTCCCAAATTGTGAGTTGTCTCTTCACACTGCTGGTGGTTTCTATTGCTGTGCAGAAGCTTTTTAATAAGAAGAGATCCCACTTGTTGATTGTTTGTGCTAGTTCATGGGCAACTGAGGTTTTGTTCATAAATCTTTTCCTACACTGATGTCTTCAAGAGTTGTACCTAACCTCTGTTCCAGCCAGTTCATAGTTTCTATTTTAAGATTTAGATCTTTAATCCATTTTGATTTTAGTTTAGTGCATGGCAAAAGATATAGGTCTAGTTTTTATCTTTGGCAAGTTGAAACCCAAATTTTCCAGCATCATTTATAAGAGACTATCTTTCCTCCAGTAAGGGTGTTTGGCTCCTTTATCAAAGATGAGATGGCTGAGGGTGATTGGAGTTGTTTCTGCATCTTCTAATCTGTTCGACTGGCCCTCAGGTCTGTTTCTTTGCCAGTCCCATGCTGTTTTTATCACAGTAGCTTTGTAGTATAGTTTCAAGTTGGCTATTGTGATACCCCCTGCCATGTCTCTGTTACCTAGAATTGCTTTTGCTATTCTGGGTCTCTTCTTGTTCCGAATGAATTTTTGGATTGCTTTCTCAAGGTCCATGAAGTATGCTGCTGGGATCTCAATTGGAATTGCATTGAATCTATGCAGCAGTTTTGGAAGTATGGCCATTTTCACTACATTGATCATTCCTACCCAGGAGCAGGGCATGTCTGTCCATTTCCTGATATCATCTTCAGTCTCTCTTTTCAGAGTGCTATAGTTTTCAGAGAAAAGGTCTTTGATTTCTTTTGTTAGGTAGATTCCTAGGTATTTCAGTTTTTTGGATGCTATTGTGAAAGGAATTATTTACCCTATTTCTCTCTCAGTGAGTCTGTCATTGGTGTAGAAGAAAGCTATTGATTTTTGGGTGTTGACCTTGTATGTAGCTACTTTACTAAATTTGGTTATTAAGACTAGAATACTTTGGTGGAGTTTTTGGTGTCTTCTATATGGAGTATCATGTAATCTGCAAATAATGACAATTTGACTTCTTCATTTCCTATCTTTATTCCTTTTATTTTTTTCTCTTGTCTAATTGCCATGGCTAATGTTTCCAAGCTTATATTGGAAAAGAGTGGTGATATTGGACATCCTTGTCTTGTTCCTGATTTTAGTGTGAAGGATTTTAGTTTTTGACCATTTAGTATGATACTGGCTGTTGGCTTTTCATAGATGGCTTTTATCAGTTTGAAGTAGAGACTATATATTCCATTTTTTATAGGGTTTTTTTCATAAATGCATGATGGATTTTGTCAAATGCTTTTTCAGCATCTATGGAGATAATCATATGTGTTTTGTCCTTGGCTCTATTAAGGTAGTGTATTACATTGATTGATTTGCTTATGTTGAACCATCCCTCCATCCCCGGCATGAATCCCATTTGATCAGGGTGTATGATCTTAATGATCTTCTGAATTCTATTTGCCCATGTCATATTAAGGATTTTTGCATCTATGCTCATTAGTGGGACTAGCCTATAGTTTGTTTTTTTTTTTTTGGTTGGGTCTTTCTCTGCTTTGAGGATCAAGGTGGTGCTTGCTTCCAGGAATGAATTTGGGAGTATTGCTTCTCTTTCAATTTCATTGAAGAGTTTACACAGTACTGGCAGCAGTTCTTCTCTAAATGTCTTATAGAATTCAGCAGTGAAGCCATCAGGACCTGGGCTTTTCTTAGTTGATAAGTTTATAATTATGTTTTCATTTTCATTGCTTGATATTGGGTTGTTTAGAATTTTTATGTCTTCTTCGATCAACTTTGGTAATTCCTATGTATCTAGGAATCTGTCCATTTCTTCTGTGTTTTCCATCTTATTGGCGTATAGGTTCTAGAAGTAGGTATTGACGATCTTCTGGATTTTTGCCTGATTTGTTGTAATTTCTCCCTTTTCATTCCTAATTGCATGGATTTTGGCCTTTTCTTTCCTTTTTCTGATAAGGTTGGCTAAGAGTTTGTCAATTTTGTTGATTCTTTCAAAGAACCAACTCTTGGCTTCATTGATTTTTTTGTATCATTCTCTTAGTCTCCATTGCATTGATTTCTGCTCTGCTCTTTTAAATTTCCTCCCTTGTATGAGCTTTGGAGTTGTCCTGCTCTTATTTATCTAGAAGCTTGAGGTTCAGCATCAGGTTGTTGAATGGGGCTCATTCTATTTTTCTAATTTGTGTATTCACTGCTATGAATTTCCCTCGTAAGACAGCTTTCATTGTGTCCCATAGATTCCGATATGTTGTATTGTCATTGTCATTTAATTGAAGGAACTGTCTGATTTCTTCCTTAATTTCCACTGTGACCCATTGGTTATTCAGAAGTGTTTTGTTCGATTGCCATGTTTCTATGAAATTTTTCCAATTTCTTTTGCTATTGATCTCCAATTTCATGACACTGTAGTCTAATAGTATACAAGGGATAACTTCAATTCCTTTGCACTTACTTAAACATGTTCTATGCAAAGTATATGGTCTATTTTGGAGAATAACCCATGTCCATCTGAGAAAAATGTATATTCTGATTTTTTGGGGTGGAATACTCTGTAAATATCTGTTAAAGTCATTTCTTCAAGAGTTCAATTGAGTTCTAATATTTCATTACTTATTTTTTGTCTGTTTGATCTATCTATTTGTGACAGTGGGGTATTGAGGTCCCCCACTACAATTGTATTAGTGCATATATGACTTTTCATGTCTATTAGTATTTGTTTTATATAGTTGAGCATACTAGTGTTTGGTGCATAGATATTTATGTTTGTTATCTCTTGCTGTTGGATTGTTCCCTGTAAAAGGATATAGTGTCCTTCTTTGTCTCTCTTAATCAGTGTTGGTTTGAAATATACTTGATCTCAAAAGAGGATGACTACTCCTGCTTTTTGGGGGGTTCTTGTCACATGGAGTATTGTTCTCTATCCTTTAACTTTCAGTCTATGAGTTTCATTTTGAATTAAATGTGTTTCTTGTATGCACCATATTGTTGGTTCTCACTTCTTGACCCATTCTGCCAGTCTATTTCTTCTGATTGGTGAACTGAGACCATTAACATTAATGGCTATAACTGATACATATTGACCTATCCTTGTCATGACTTTTTCTTTTTGTTGAATTCTCCCCCTTTGCACTTAATTTCTTGTTGTGCCCATTGGATTCATTCTGCTTTGCTTCCTAGGGTTGTGATCCTCAATGTCTTTTCCTAGGATATAGTGTAAAATTTTTTGGAGTGCTGGTTTGGTATTCATGAAGTTCCTAAGCTGCTCTTTGTCATGAAAGTATCTTATTTCTCCATCAATTTTGAAAGACAATTTTGTAGGGTACATCAATCTGGGTTGGAGGCTGTTTTCCTTTAGGGTTTAGAATATATCACTCCAACCTCTTCTTGCATTGAGGGTTTGGATTGAGAAGTCTGCTGTGATTCTGATGGGCTTTACTTTGTATGTGATTTGTTTCTTTTCTCTAACTGCATTTAGAACTTTGTTCTTCTGTTGTGTTTCTGGAATCTTAACAATTTTATGCCTATGTGTAGATTTTTTTTTTTTTTGATCAAGGCTATTTGAAGTCCTATATGCCTCACTTATCTGTATGTCAAGTTCTTTTCCCCTGCTTTGGGAAATTTTCTGCCATTACTTCTGTGCACAGTTTTTTATGTCATCTGCACTCTCTCCCATTTCTTCTTTGACTCCAATCAGTCTTATGTTATTCTTCTTTGCATCGTCTAGCAGCTGCTGGATTGATTTCTCATGGTCCCTTACACTTTTAAAGCAATTTTTCTTCTCCTGGTCACTACTTGCAGTCTTGTCTTCTGTATGTGAAATTCTGTCCTCACATTGGCTCATTCCACTGTGTAGACTTTCAATGGAGTGTTTGATCTCCTGAATATCTATTTGCATCTCCTTTATGGATTCCATTTGTTTCCTACGTTGTGATTCCATCATGTTCCTCAGCTCCTCTCTAGATTTATTCATCATGTCTTGCACTATGAGCACAATCTCTGATGTTATCTGAGAAATTATTTCTGATTTCATTTTTTCCAAATCCTCTTTTGTTGCCAGTTGAGTGGGTCCAGGTGGTTGAGTATCAGAGTGTTCCATCTCATTTCCCTTTGAGGTTGCTGTAGGTGATCTGGAATTCTGGTTTTGAGGCTTATTTAAGTGTCTTCTCATTTTGACCTGGGTGTGTGTGTGTGGGGGGGTGTTGTTGGCACCCATGCGGCTCACCTCCGCTGAGCTGGGAGTGGTTGGACAGTGGCTTAGAAGCCTCTTCCTCTGGGCCTTGAGTGGACGGACAGACCTCTATATATCTATCTTGTATTTTCTCTCTGTCTGTCTGCCTCTCCCTCTCTCTCTCCCTCTCTCTCTCCCTCTCAAGTTTCTCCTTAATAGAGAGACCATGAAATATTTAAGCTTGTGTTTCTGACTTTTTTCACATAACAGTGTTCTCAAGTTGCATTCATTTGCCTGTGAATGCCTCAGGTTCATTTTTCTTTATGGCAGAGTAGTAAGTCATTGTTTATAAATATCAATTTTCTTTATTTTTTCATCTGTTGATGGACTGTGGAGATGTCAGCCAGAAGTATGTATGAGATGGATATGTACAGATAGGTGACTTTTGGAGCCACATGCCAAAGACTTCTTAGACTTCATGGTTAGAGATTAAAAGATAGCCTCCAGCCCCACAAATCCAAGTAGGATCAAAACACATTAACTTATGGAATGAAATCTCTGGCCCTCTTCTCCTCATACTTTGATTTATCATTTAGATTAGCCCTTAGGTCGATCCTGTAACAGACAACCCTAAACTTCTCTTGTCCTTCCTCTGTCCCCTGCATGAATTCTTGCACAAATGTCTTTCTTTTATCCTTTATCCTTGCTTTCTGGTTCTATCCTTAAAAAGCCACAGAAGCTTCAGTTTATGAGAGTCTCATGCTCAAAAGTCTCAGTTAAGGGCAGTCCCTGTTGGCCTTCTTGAAGTTTGAATTGGGCATTGACTCTGAGTAATCGCTCATCCTTTGTGCCATGCCATAGTCATGAACTGTTGCAATGGGCATATATTCTGTTTCTAAAATCTAACTGGTATAAATTGTGCTGCTATAAACATGGGAAATGCATGTAACCTAATAATATTATTATTTTTAAGTCTTTTGGGAGGATACCTAGGGGGAGGATAGCTGGTTCAAATGGAATTTCTATTTTAATTTGTGTGTGTGTGTGTGTGAAATCTCTATATGGATTTCAATAGTGGTTGTAGTAATTTGCATTTCCACCAACAATCTGCAACCATTCTTATGCAAAACCTTTTGTGAATATTTTCATTAATTTTTAAGGGTAGAATAATTTGAGTAGAATTGTACAATAGGTATATGTTCAATTTTATAAGAAATTCCTAAAACACTGTTACTCATAACAGTGTTTCAATTTACACAACCATCAGGCTTGTTTGAAAATTCCAGTTGTTCTATATCCTCACATTTAATCTTGTCATTTTACAAAATATTATCCATTATAATTGGTACAAAATAGAATTATATTGTTTTTTCATTTACTGATACACTAATAATGCAATTATTTGTATGTACTCACTATTCTTTAATATATTTTGTGACAGTCTATTAGTCATTCCTCAATATTTCATCAGATGTGCTTAACACAATTTTTTCTTCTATCAGTCTCAGATGTGGAAAAGCTTATCTATTGTTAAGTTCTAACGTCCATTTTTAAAATAGCTCTTATTTGTGTATTCTGCATTTCTTTTACTTCTTTGTAGTGAAAGTATTTTCCTATGCATTTATACATTTTGTTTTTATTTGTTTGTGTATGCTAAATTTATACCACCTCGAGTACATTTTTAGGTATTGTCTTAGAAATTGAGATTTATTTTTTGCTTCTATATGGATATATTGTATTTCAACCATCTTTTGTTCAAGAAAATCTTATTTCTATGAGGGATTCTTTCAACAATTTTCTTAGAAATCAGTAGCTGTAAATATGTTGTTGCTAAACTCTACCAAGGGATTTAGGAGTGTGTGTGTGTGTGTGTGTGTGTGTGTGTGTTAAGGATAAAATCCAAGACCTCAAACATGCTACAGAAGCATTTTACAACTAAGTTACAACTCCTGCCCTAGAACTGTTGACTTTTGGAGATTTATGTTAAGCTTCCAATTAGATAGTAGAAGTCTGTCACTTTATTTCTGTCAGTAATGTTTTGGTCACTTTTAGTTCCATAGTTTTGCATGTAAATGTTAGAAATGGCTGCTTAATTTCTATTAAAATGTGTAAAAACAATGAATGCTGATGTTAAATATTTTCACCTATTTATTTGCAATCCAGATATTTTCTTTAGTGAAGTGTCTGTTCAGATATGTTTCTCATTTCTAATGAATTGAATATTATTGAATCCTCAGAAGCATTTATATGTCTTAGAGACCCTTCATCATATATGTGACTAGAAATATTTTTTTAATAAATTGATTTTTATTCTATTAATTGATCATAGAGAGAATTAAAAAAACTTTATGAAATGTAATTTATCATTTTTTACATTTTATGAATAGTGGTTCTGTTATCTTAATATATGAGTACTTTATAATACTCATGAACAAAAAGCTTTTCACTAAAGTTTTCTTTGAGGTGATTTTTCTCTTTTATGTTTTATATTTACTTCATTTTTTGAGGTAATTTATGTGTATGAGGTTTGAGTTGACATCCATTTCATTTACATATAGTAATATCAAATTTGAATATATTTTTGTTTGTATCTGTAAGTTTTGGTATGTTACTATGGGACTAGATATTGATAAGTCAAGTGTAAGTTAAGTTAAATGCATTATAAGTTGAAAGTGCATTTAATACTCCTAACCTACCCAAAATCATATCTTAAGCCACACAGTAAAATGTAAAGTATCCATTATTTACCATTATGATTGGATGGCTGTCAGCCACAGCTTAAGGATATGCTAACATTTAAAATCAATATATAGTTTCCATTGAATGTATTGCTTACTCACTACCATGAAGTAAAACAAATTGTAAGTTGAAGACCATTGGTAATATTTGGGTTTAATTTGTTAATATTTTATGAAGAAATTTGTATCTATGTGCTTTACTAATATTAGCTTGTAGGAATTTTTTCTGTATAGTTTTTGTCCAGAATAATACTGATTTATAAAAATTTTTTTGAATTCTTTATGTACTGAAATTGCAAATAATTGGTACTTTTTTGTTTGATAGAATTTGTCAAAGAAACCATCTGCCACTGAAATTTGTTGATGTCGTTGGAAGAGTGATTCATTTGTACAAGTATATAGAGGATTATATATATATATATATATATATATTTCTTTTTGAATGAGTGTTAGTTGTTTACATCTTCTAAAAATTGGCCTCTTTAATCCAAATTGCCAAATTTATGGACAAAGTATTGTTTGTAATCTTCACACATTTCCATTTTAATGACTTTTAGCATCTGTAGTGAAGTTATTCCTCTTTCATTTTTAATAGTAGCACTTCATGTGATCTCTTGTTTTGTGCTTAGAGTATAATTTGGTTGTTTTTCTATTTCCTTAAGGTAGAAATCCAAAATGTTGACTTCTAGGCATTTTAAAAGCATTTAATGCTTTTAATTTCCCTGTTCATACTCTTCTCAGCTTCATGGCTACATATTTTGTTATGGTGCATTTTTTTCATTCACTTCAAAATATTTTCTAATTTCATGAATAACAAACATTGCAGTGAAACAAAAATGTGATCAAAGACATCAATAGCAGTATAAGTCAAACAGAAGTAACAGTGAACTCAAAAGCAACATACTTGACATATACCATTGGAAGGGAAAAAGGGAAAAGAATGAAGAGGAATGATGAAACTTATAGAAATTTTTAAGTAGCACTAAAGTAGCATATATTTAAGTTATTGGGGCTTAAGGACTTGAGAATGTGAAGGAAGTAGAAAGCTTATTCAAAGAAATAATAAAAGAAAAGTAAACCTCTCAAACATAGAAAGGAATACAGGTATCAAGGTATAGGAAAGTCAAAGGTCACGAATGAAATTTTACTTAATTAATCCTACCTGAAGAATTTTTACCATCAAATTCTTACAAATGAATAATACACAGAATATTCCCAAGACTGACTGAAAGAGAAAAGAAACACTGCACGAGGTTACTCCAACTCACCAGACAGTGTACTTGTTAGCAAAAACTTCACAGGTCAGGAGAGGTTGGCATAAGACTTTCACATTACAGAAGGAAAAATAAATTTTCTGTTATGAGTACTGTACCCAGAAAAGTTATCCATTAGAAATCAAGGAGCCATACTTTCCCAGACAAACAAAAGCTGAGAGAATATATCTCCATGAGACATATTTTACAAGAAATGCTAAGGAAATGAAATTGTTTAAACTGAAAGTATCGAAGATGCTGAGCAAGAAGAAAATTAAGAAAGTATAAAATTTACTGGTGATAATAATTATGCAAATAAATTCAGTATGCACTAATATTGAAACTGCATGGCATAAACTATTTGTATCTTGGTGTGAAGACTAAAAACAGACTATGAAAAATAATAACAACTACACTAATATGTTAAGCAGTAGGCAATATAGAAAGATACAGAATAGAATATCAAGAATTCAAAACATGGAGAAAGAAAATAACTGGTGAGTTTTCTTCTATTTTTCATTCATTCTTTTCATTTGCATGTTTCTGTGGCTTTTCAAGGTGGCTGGATCAAGGGTGCATGATGCTGTGATTAAGTGTGTGATGCTGGATTTAAGAATGTCTAATTACTAAATTAGTCCACTGATTGGTTTGTCATAGGTCTGGATGTGGATAATAAGAAGGCCTACCCTGAGTGTGAGTGGCACCAACCAAAGTGTGGTTAACCTGGAAGGGAGAAAAGTGAGAGACAGGCTTCTGCTATGGTTGCTTCTTCACTATGCTGCTGCTTTGTGGCCTTCTGCTCACCATGAACTGTTTCTCCTCTGTGATTCTCCTCTGCCATGCCACCCTGCCTTATAGCCATCCAATTATGAAATGAAACCTCTACAAGCTGTGAGCCAAAATAAGCTTTTCCTCTTTTAACTTTGGGTGTTGGGTATTTTGTCTCAGCAAAGAGAAAAGTAACTGGGAGACAGTATCTGCTATGTATGAGAGTGATTAATTGGGAACCATTTTGGGAAGGGGATACTTGGTAAGGCTAAGGTACTCTAGGAATCAGAAGTCACAGAACAACTACACTTTAGCAATTGTGGGGTCATTCTATCATAGTGATTTTTTGGGCAGTGGCATCAACAGTTGTGGAGAGGGGGCAGACTAGTCATAGACCTCCTGAGAAGTTTAAGCAGTGGCAAGCTCAGGGCAGGAAGGACATGGTGGTCCCACCAACTGTGAAGAGAAGCCAAGAGGGTCACTTGTGGTTTGTGCATGGGGCTGGCTCTGAAAATGCAGCCATTAAGTCCAGCAGACTGTTTGGCCCTACTCCTTTCTATCTACTTCCATCACAGAGCTCAGTTCTTTGTTTGCTTTTCCCATCTGCCAATGTGATCAGGGATATGCCTCAGCTTGAACAGTTGCCAGAGCCTAGGGCAGCGATGGTGAACCTTACAGAGCTTTCAATTATACAAACAGCCAACTGAAGCATGCATACTATAAGTTTGCCATTACTGGTTAAAATATATGGACAGAGGGACCTCTGGATTAAAAAGACACCTCATAAACCCACGGGCCATAAAACTAGGTTGAGATAGCAATGATTTGAGGCATAAATACTCAGATTCACTGGAATACAGCTTGAAGACAGATACCACACCACTGATTAACAATGCCCAGGGGGAAATGCAAGGCAAGTCTCAATATATACATAAAAAGTGGCCATGAAGACAACATAGGACCTAGTAATGACTCTCTTTTCCTACCGTCATATCTCTAGTACTGCTGGCTGGGGAAAGAAAACACTCATCCAAACAGACAAAAAAATTTTCAGATTCATTTCTCTTTTTATTTGTTTGTACCTTGAGGTTTGGGACTTGATAATCTATTTTTCCTTTCCTTTTCTTTTTTTTTCCTTTCTTTTCTTTTTTACCTTAGCTTTTTAGACTTTTACCTAATTCTTTTATGTTTCTTTAATCCTTTAGTTATTTGTCTAACTTTACTCTTTCTCATCCTTTCTTTCTTTTCAAATTTTACTTTTTTCATCTTTCCCCTTCCCCCCTTCTATTACTATTAGCTTAATAAATTTTTGGATATTTAGCTATTATTGTCAAATTCTTTTATATTGTTAATGGTAGTAGAGCTGTCCCACTGAGGAGATATTTATTAAATGTCAATATTTGGTTTGTTTTTTTGTGTATATCACTATTGCAGATATCTTTTGTATGGCTAATAATGACATAGCTGTATGTTTTATTGGCTCTGATGGTGTATCAAGATCCAGTTTGGCTTTGATTCTATTATTATTGCTGGCATCTTTGCTCTTGCTAGAGGTGTTACAGATATTGCCATTAACTGTTTTTTGCTATATGCCAATATCTTGTTTATCTTTGTTTCATCAACATTGCTACAGTTCATTTTCACCTCAATGTGGTGCTTGAGATCAAGCCCTCAGAACAAAAATGGACACTAAGAAGACCCTGAAAAGTTATGGTGAGTAGGCTGAAGAGGGTCCAAATAACAAAATATAACTAAGCACAAGGACACATCA
The DNA here is from genome assembly GCF_053883595.1 of Heterocephalus glaber. Classification (NCBI taxonomy): domain Eukaryota; kingdom Metazoa; phylum Chordata; class Mammalia; order Rodentia; family Bathyergidae; genus Heterocephalus; species Heterocephalus glaber. Next base: position 35,652,867 of record NW_028258143.1, on the reverse strand, counting down.
GAGTGAGACTAATTCTAGCTAAAGATGTTTCTGCAGCACTGACAGAGTGTTTCTACCCTAAGTGATCTTCAACCAGCAGCACAAAGCAGTAGAAATATGAGAAAGCAGAACAAGGAGAAACATCCTCAAACCTTTAATCCCCATAAACTGATCTCAGATATCGAAGTGAAGAATTACAGGTACAAGCTCAAAAACAAATGGTCAACATTTTTGAAGAACTCAAAGAAGAAACATGTAAGGAAATTCATAACATATTTAGAGAGACAAATGGGAATTCTATTAAAAAGATAAAGGATTTTACTAATAAAATATTCAAAAGGCTTAAAGAAGAAACAGACTTGTTAAAAAAGGCATTACAAGATATGAATTACTAGTTTGATAAAGAATCACAAATAATAAAAAGAATCAAGCAGAAATATAATCTATGAAAAGTTCAATACCAAGCCTATATCAAAGATTTGGCTTATATGAAGAAACAATATAATAAACTAAAGACAGGTTGGAAGTAGAGCATAAACTTAATGAGATCTAAAAATGACAATGCAACATACAAGCTGGATCCAATAACTGCTAGATGACTAAAAAGTATCAATATAAAAATTATAGAAATAGAAGACTCAAAAGACATAAAAATTATTCATGGAAATCATAGCGCAAAGCTTTCCGTATTTGTAAAAATAATTCAATATCAGAATACATGTAGAAACCCAGATAGTCACAACCAGGAAAGAATTTTTCCATGATACATCATAATGAAAATTTCAAAAACTCTAAAAAAGGGTAAAGTACTAAAAGTTGGTACAGAAAAACAGCAAGTTACTTATAAAAGCAATCCTATCATAATTCCAGTGCCTTTCTCAATACAAATCTTAAAGATCAAGAGAATTTGGAACAAACTCTTTTGTGCCCCCATAAAAGAAAATAATTGTAAATCCAAATTTTAATATCCTGAAAAATTAGCCTTTAAAATTCACAAACAAGTAAAGCCTTTCTATGACAAAGAAACCTTAAAGACATACATGACCAACATTGGAGAAAATACGTGAGAGGCAGACACCATAGAGCCCAAAGAAAAGTTTACATTTAACTGGGAGAGTACTTAAATAAAAGGAAAAAAGAAGAAAGTAATTAGCACTAGAAAACTAAATAAATACTTTAAAGTAATTTTCAATGCTGATGGTTTAACTCCCCAAACAAAAGACACAGAATGGCAGATTGAATCACAAAATAAAATGCAACTGTATATTACCTACAAGAGAAACACCTCATCCAAAAGGAGTCTCATAGACTAAGAGTGAAAGGATGGAATGGATACACTATGTAACTGGAGCCCACAAGCAAGCAGAAGTAGTTGTCTTATTTTCAGATAAAACAGATTTCAAGCCACAACTGATCAGATGAGATAAAGATGGCTGATATGCACGATAAAGGGAATAATTCAACCAAAAGACATAAGAATTGAAAATATCTTTGCATCGATGGTCCATATACCCAACTTCAAAAAACAAACAGTACTTCACATAAAATGATAGATACTATCATAGCTGGGCATTTCAACACCCTATTCTCCCAATTAGAAAGGTCAATCAGACAAAAAATTACTAAACAAACATCAGAGCTAAATCATACCATTAAACAAATGAACTTGATAGATATCTATGCAGCATTTCATCTAATAAGAATAGGATACACATATTTCTCAGCCTGATTGCAAAATATTTTGCAAAATAGACCTTATGTTAAGCTACAAAGCATGCTTAAGTATACACAAAATAATTGAAATAATCTTCTGCATACTGTCAGATCATTGAGGAATGAAGCTAGCAATTAGTAGAGAAAGAAACAATGGAAAGTACATATACATGTGGAGATTAAGCAATATTTTATAGAAAATCAATAGATCACAGAAGATATCTGGAAAGAAATAAGAGTTTCTTGAATCAAATGATAATGGTATTACAACATGCTAAAACTTATGTATAACACAAGAAAGCAATTTTTTTATTCATATATTTATTGGTACATTTTAGGTATACAATACATTTATGTTTATCATTGGGTGCTTGTACCTGAACATGATGTGTCCTAGTACTTATTTTTTCCCCCATTACCTGTGCACCCTTCAGCCCCTCCATCCTTCCCTATTTACACAGATTTTGTTTCCATTTGTTTTTTCTTTTCTTGTAATTTTTCCTTTCCCTTCTTCCCTTTCCCCTTCCCCTCCATCCACTCCTACACTTTGGACCTTTTCCTATTTCAAATTATCAATTATTCCTTTTGATCCTTTTCATCCTTATTTACACTTTCAGTTTTTCACACTAGAGAAACTATTCAGTATTTACACATGTGTGTCCTATTTATTTCACTTAAGAGTATGGCCTCAATATGCATCCATTTAGCTATAAATGTCTCTAGTTTCTCATTCTTTGTGGCTGAATAGTACTCCACTTTATCAAAAAAACCACATCTTTATCCAATTTCCAGTTGATGGGCACTTGGGCTGTTTCCAAGCTTTAGCTATTACAAACTGTGCCACTATAAACATAGGTTGGTCTGTGGCATGATTCTTTCAATTCTTTGGGGAAGATACCCAGTAGGGGAATAGCTGGGTCAAATGGGACCTGTAGTCCTAGTTCTTTGAGGTGTTTCCATACTGATTTCCACAGTGGTTGCACCAGTCTGCACTTCCTCCAACAATGGAGAAGGGTTCCTTTCTTTCCACATCCCAGCCATCATTTGTTATTGGTTGATTTCTTGATAGCAGCCATTCTTTGAGGGGTGAGGTGGAATCTCAGTGTTGTTTTCATCAGCATCTCTTGAATGACAAGTAATGTTGAACATTTTTTCATATATTTATTTGATGCTTTTACTTCTTTGTCTGCAAAATGTCTTTTCACTTCAGATGCCCATTTTTTAATTGGGTCTTTGAATTTGGGGGGTCTGATTTTTTTCAATTCTTTATATATTCTCAATAGTAGACCTCTGTATGAGGTACAGTTGCTAAAAATTTCTTCCTACATTGTAGGTTTTCTCTTAGCTCTGTTGGTAGTTTCTCTTGCAGTGCAGAAGCTTTTTCACATGATTAGATCCCAGTTGTTAATACAAGAAAGCAATTTTAAAGGGGAAGTTTATGACTGTGTATAAACATTTAAAAGAATTGAGTGAAAGCAGCCTAATGATGCACCTGAAGATACTAGAAAAACAAAATTAATTCAAATTTGAAATTAATAGAAGGAGAGAAAGTATAATGATCAGAGTGGGAATTAATGAAATTGAGACTAAAAAATAATACAAAAGATCAATAAATGAAGAGTAAATATTGCATGGCTTTGCTTATATGAGAAACCCAAAGTATAAGTACTTTAAAGAGCACAATAAAAGATATAAAACAGGAAAGAAGTAAATAAACCTTTTGTAGATGGGAAGAGTTATAAGGAGTGGAAGGAATGGAGAAGGAGGGGAAATAAATAGGAAGAAAAAAGCTATAAAATGTTCTATGTACACATACCAACACCCCATAATAAATGTACTTATTATGTATCACAAACGTGTACTAATAAAAGAGCAAAAAAATCTCAGATAAACAACCTATCATTGCATCTCAACATACTAGAAATTCAAACAAACAAAGCCCAAATTTAGTAAAAGGAATGAAATAATAGACCAAAGTAGAAAGAATTGAAATGGAAGCTAAAAATCATGTGAAAAATCAGTCAAACAAAAAGCTTCTTCTTTGAAACGATAAATTAAATATCACACCCTTAGCTAGGGTAACAAAGAAAAAGAAGATTCAAATAAATAACGTAAAAAACTGAAAAGAAAAATATTATTACTGATAATACAGAAATATAATAGATTGTTATTTATCATTAAGAACAACTATATTTAATGAATTTTATAATCTAGAAGAAATAGACAAATTCTAAGACACAAACACCTCATTGAGCCCTAGCCATGAAGAAACTGAAAATCTGAATACAATAATAAGTAATAAGATTCAATCAGTTATAAAAACTTCTCATCCAAGAAAAGCCCAAGAGCAGATGGCCTCAGTGCTGAATTCTTCTAAACATTTAAAGGAGAAATAATACCAGTGATCTTAAGCTTTTAAAAAAATAGAGAAGAAATCTTCCAAACACATTCTATTAAGTTACCATAGCTACTATACTCAAATTTCACAAGAACACAACAGAAAAAGAAATAGGTGAGTGTCCTTGATGAATATCGAAAAAAAATCCTCAACTAAATATTAGTGTACTGATTTCAACAGCACACTTAAGGAGTTATTCACTATTAACAACTGGGAGTAATTCCAGGGAAGGCAAGGATGGTTCAATATGCAAATCAATAAATGTCATGTCACATAGCATATAAAAAAAGGGGGATTAAAAACTATGTGGCCATACCAATTGATGCAGAAAAGGCACTCAGTAAAATTCAACATCCCTTAATGATTAAAATACAACAAATTAGGCATGCAAGGACCACACTTCAACAAAAGAAAGGACATTTTTAATGGCTAACATTATACTGAATTGAACTTTTCTCTCTCAAACCTCTAACAAGACATGAACATCCACTTTCACTACTTTTATTCAGCATGGTGCTGGAAATCATAGCCAGATAATTTTGGCAACAGAAAGAAAAAAAGGGAATACAAACTGGAAAAGAAAAAGGAAAGCTGTGACTGTAAATGACATGAACTTATATTTGGAAAACACCAACCATCCCCACTAAAAAAAAACAGAACTAGTTAATGAATTCAGCTAAGTTTCAGGATGCAAAATGAACATTTAAAAACATCAGTAGCATTGAAATATGGCAATAGTAAAATATATAAAAGAGAAATCAAGAAAACAATCTCTCTTAAAATAGTTACAGAAAAATAAAATACCTAGTGATAAATTTAACCAAGATGTGAAAGATCTCTGCATAAAAATTATAAAATGTTGATTAAAGAAATTCAAGAAACAATAAAGAGGCAACTTACAAAATGGGAAAAACTATTTGCAAAGCATAAGTGTGACAAATGGTTGTTATCTAGAATATATAAGAAACTCCACAACTCAATAGTGGAAAAGTACAACTTTAAAATGGGTGATAGATCTAAATTGACTAATAAACTTGATCTAATCAACTAAACAATGGATGAAGAAAATGTGGCTCATATATAGAGTTTAACACTATTAGCTATAAAAAATGAAATCCTTTCATTTGTAATAAAATGGATGGAACTATAAATCATTATATTAAGTAAAATAAGTGGTACAGAAAGACAAGTATCATATCATCTTATTCATATGTGGTATCTAAACAAGTTGATCTCATAAGAGTTGAGAGTAGAATGGTGGATGCCACAGGCTGGAGACTGTTCTGGTGTGTGAGAGCTTGGGAAAGGTTGACCAATGGGTACTGTTATAATTAGATGGGAGCAAATAGCTCTGCGGTCCTATTGTATACTATGATGACTATAGATAACAATTGTATTATGAATGCCAACAAGGCAGAGGAAAGGATTTTTTTTTTTTTTTTTTTTTTTTTTTTGGTACTGGGGATCAAACTCAGTTCCTTGCCAGAGGAAAGGATTTTGATATTTTCCACCAAAAATGATAAATGTTTAGGAAGATAAATATGTTTAGTCTGATTTAAATCTTAAAAAATCTATATTATGGAACATTGAATGGTATCCCATTAATATGTACAACTTTTATGTTTTTGTGGATCAATGAAAACATTTTTAAAAGACAACATACTTTCATATTCTTTGACAAATTTTTCCTGTGTAAAATTTTAATATTGAGAGACAAATCAGAGTTTTAGAATTATAGTACACTAATTAATTAGTATACTAATTAAAAGATAAAGGAAAAAACCATGTTTCTGGTTTTGAAATGTAACTTTCTCATTTTGTGTAATAAGTGAGAAGATATTCTGTGATGGATATTTTAATTAAGACATTTCTTTCAGAATATTAGGATATATATATTTATATAAATTCATAAAAATCTTTAAAAAATGAAGTCTTTTTAAACATTTACATTTGTTTTGAATTGACAATTTGGCAAGGATATATTATTTTTTAACCTGTAAAATGTAATATTTAAACAATGGATTAAGTAAAACCACTGGATTGTTTTGACTGTAGATCTATGTTACTCTGAATTAGTATAATTTTTCAACTGTTATAACCCTAAATAAAAAATGTACCATGATACTTAATTCTGATGATTAAGCAAACAAAAATCAAACTCTCTGTCCTCATATCACAGAAACATTTTTAAAATCTAAAGCATTTTATAAGCAATATAAAATTCTAGATAATATTCTAAGGATGTATATTTTAATTTTTAATAAATTAAAATTTAATAAGATGCAAGATGAACTTTACTGAGTGTTAAACAAAAGAAAAATCATTTTACTTAGGAAATCTAAATTCTAGATCTGCCCCTACCACTGATCAGGAATGTATTCTAAAAACATTCATTTAAATATTTAAACAGTATATTTAGAGATAATAAAACCTTTTCCTTTTCTCTTACAGAATATTGTAAAAAGCAGATTGAATAATTTAATATTTGAAAGAACTTTCACACACTACAAAGAAATATGTAAACATTTTTATCAATGTAGTCACTCTTTGCATAGTTTTCTTTGCTTGCTTTTATTAATTTTCTAAAAAATTTACTGTTTTTCTATTTTCCTTTGTTTCCATTCAAGGAGGACATGAAGGAATTTTTGAACCTATGCCATATTTAAATTTTCATTGAAAAAAAAAAAGGTGTGATAATGAATGAGGAAGCAAGCAAAAAGTTTTTCCTTCTTCCAAACCATACATTTTTTTTCTCTATCATTCAACCAAGACTTGAAAAGAAATCTATTATGTAAGGAGACTTTATTCACGTCTCTGGTTCACTTTCTATCAAAAGATTTGGACTCTTCTGATTCCTTAGATCTGTTTTAGCCTTTGAACAACTTGATATTAGAAGAATAATATTGTGTGCATTAGTTCTGTAGAATTCTTTCTTTTTTTGGTACAGGGGATTGAACTCTGGTTCTTGCGCTTGCACAGCAGGAGGCCAAACCACTGAGCTAAATCCCCGGACCCTCTCTAGAATTCTTATAGCTTCTGTTTTCACCCTTTTGAAATGCTGCTACTTTATCATCACTTTGTATCAAATCTATTCTCGCTAGGGGAGAGCCGAAGACTACCAACTATTCTATTCTGGGAGAGAAAAACTGAGTCAGAACTAATTTTCGAATTACTTAGTGGAGTTATCTTGAATATTCTATCACTAAAGGGAAAGCAAGTCTCATAGAAGAACTATCCAGCTAACTGTAGATTTTTAAGAACTATTAAACCAGTTTTGGTTTAAGTCTCTAAATTATGAGGTGTCTCTTTGGACAACAACAGATAACTGATACAATTTTCAAAGAGTAGGTAACACCTTGATGATAATTAAAAATTTTATCCCGTGTAGTGTTGACTACATTCTTACTAATACAATTATTTTTGTATGCTCAGGTAAAATTCTGGCAGTGTTCTGTTCATTCTAGGTCTTGATTAAGACAAGCAAATTAGTAATAACTGAATAATAATTAGCAGCAGTTGTCAAACTGAGAATATATATTATCAGCTTGAATATTATTGATAAAGCAATCATTTATCTTTTCCCCTTAAGGAGTAATGAGGGCCAATGTAGGTGTAGACATTTGCTCTATATGAAATTTTGCTTTGTATCCTTTGTGTTGTGCTGTATCAGATTTTGTAGAAATTTATAATTCCTTCACTTTACCAGACTTAGTGCAACTAAACCATTTCTTAAATTAATGTCTAATCATCTTGATTTTATGCCATTAGAGAAGTTTTAAGATAAAGAATTAATTGAACAAGAAGCAGTATTTTAAGTCTGAGGAATTTTTAAAATCTAACTTGATAGATTTATTAACAATGTCGTTAAATTTAGATTCAATATTGTTATGATTTTTATCCTGTTATAATAAAGATATTAGATAATGAGAAAACAATCTATGTGATTTTTTAAACAGCAATATGTTATGTTGGTACTAAGTGAGTAATGCTCAGGGATAGCCCTCTGATCAGATTTGAAAGTGATCACCAATGACAAGATAAAAATAGCCTTTGAATAAATGGTTCTTTAGTACTACTCAGCCATAAAAAATGAGAAATTAGAGACATTTATAGCTAAGTGGATGCACATTGAGGCAATACTCTCAAGTGAAATAAATAGGACACACATGTGTAAATACCAAATAGTTTCTCTGATGTGAGAAACTGAAAGTGTAAATAAGGACTAAATGTATAATAGGTCATGTGAAATAGGAAGAAAAGGGCCAAAGTGGAAGGAAGTGTGAGGGCTAAGGGAAAGGTTAGAAGGGAATGGGATTAATATGAGAAAATGGAAAAATAGGAACAAAATTTTTGTAAATAGGGAGGACTGGAGGGGTTGAAGGGAGGGCTGGGCAAGGGTGAAAAACAAGAACCAAGAGAGACTATGTAAAGGTGCAAATTTCCAATGCTATTAATTAATTTCTTAAGAATTAAGTTCATTGGGCCAGGGATCTAGCTCAGTGGTTCCACCACCTGCCTCGCAAGTGGAAGGACCCAAGTTCGATCCCCGGTACCAAAAAAATAAATAAATAAATAAAATAAACAAAAAGAATTAAGTTCATTAAAATGGCATCCTTTTCAAAGGTTTAAAATTTTCCCATTTGCTAAGATTTAAATCCATAATCTTCCTAATGGCACTTAGGGCTGAATGATGATTCTTGAGAGAAATTTTAATGCTGCCATGACAATTACATCCAAGTTTAGAGAAGAAAAGTCTATACTGAAGCAGGAGTGCTACAATTCTCTTGCTGCAGCATTTAAAAAATTGTTTAATATAAACTATTAGATTTTACCATAGAGTAAAATTATCCAATATTTTTTGTAGTTTAAGTAAAATTTATGAGGCATAGTATTTTTTAAAAAGTATTAGTTTCCTCATCTTGAGGTCATAGTGAATTCCTCAAGCAGGCTTTTTTTCCCCTGTTTTCTGAATTACTACTTTTGAAATAAGTATATCTTTCTTTTGCATTTTGTAAATATGATTACGATATATTGGCAATTTATTAATTTGTGATTCATTATGTTGTTATAAGCAATGAGATCAAAGTCAATGAAGTTCAGAATGCCTCAGATTTTATTCTATATCATTCGTGCTTTAATGTTTTTAAAAATCAAATAATAATTTATTTTAGGAAAAGAAACAGTATATTATGCATATGAAACTTAAACATATAAACATTATTAAACATTCATAAAACTATGGTATATTTCAGATGAAACCATCATGCTCTTGACTAAAAAGATTAATAGTAATTTAACTATCCTTCATTAGATAATGAAACCAGTTAGAGAATGAATGTTATGTAACACTCCCAGAAGTGTTAATTAAAACTTAATGTTAATAAAATATTTGAATTGTATTAGCAATTAGAATTGTGTACTACTTTGTTTCCTGAGTGTGATGCCACTTCAAAGTCAAGTATTTCTGAAAAATTTAGTACAATATTAACAAATACTATACTACAGATACAGTAGATCATTCCACATTATCAACTTTTAATATTTATTTTAAAATAGATTATTGTTCATTGCCTATTTTAAAAAATTCCGAGTTTAAAGTGGGATCTCTCCTTAATGAAAAGCTTCTGTACAGCAAGAGAAACCACCAACCATATGAAGAGACAACCCACAATGTGGGAAAAAATTTTCACCAGCTGTCCCTCAGACAAAGGACTACTATCCAGAATTTATAAAGAACTGAAAAAAATCATACCTCCCAAATTGAAAGGCCTAATCCAAAAATGGTCATCTGAAATGAACAGACATTTCTCAGACAAAGAAGTAGAAATGGCAAATAAACATATGAAAAAATGTTCAACATTACTGGTCATTTGAGAGATGCAAATGAAAACAACAGTGAGATTCCACCTCACTCCAGAAAGAAGGGCTGCTATCATGAAATCAACCAATAACAAATGCTGGTGGGGCTATGGAGAAAGAGGAACCCCACTCCACTGCTGGTGGGAGTGTAGACTGGTGCAACCACTGTGGAAATCTGTATGGAGATACCTTAAAGAACTAGGACTGGAAGTCCCATTTGAGTCAGCTATTCCGCTTCTGGGTATCTTCCCCAAAGAATTAAAAGAATCATAACACAGTGATATATGTGCACCCGTGTTCATAGCAGCACAATTTTTAATAGCCAAAACTTGGAAGCAGCCCATTTGCCCATCAAGTGGAGACTGGATAAAGAAAATGTTTTTTTAATATATAAAATGGAGTATTACTCAGCCATAAAGAACAAGAAACTAGAGATATTTATAGCTAAATGTATGCACATTGAAGAGATACTGTTAAGTGAAATAAATAGGACACATGTGTGTAAATACCGAATAGTTTCTCTAGTGTGAGAAACTGAAAGTGTAAATAAGGACTAAAAGGTATAATAGATAATGTGAAATAGGAAGAAAATGTGCAAGGGGAAAGGGGAAGTGGGAGGGGTATGGAAAAAGAAAGGAATGGAATTAATATGAGAAAAGGAAAAAAATGGAAACAGTCTTTGTAGATAGGGAGGGGTGGAGGGGTTGAAGGGAGGGCAGAGGAATGGGGAAAAAATAAGAACCAAGATGGATTATGCAAAGGTGCAAATTTCCAGTGATGAATGTCATTATATTGTATACCTTAAATGTATTAATAAAATTAATAATACTTACCATTAAAAAAGTTCTGAATTTAATAAATGTCAAATTTAGGAGTTTCTATTTTGTATTTGAATAGTTCTCAAGAAGTGCTTTAAATTTTTTTTTCTAATTTTCTTGCCCTTTCTCCTCATAGTGCTTCTCTCATATGATCTCCTTCCTCAATATTTGTTGAAGTTGAGGTCTTAGCCAAACACATCTGTCATATTTTTAAAAATAACATTAAACTGTTATAAAGATCTGGGCCATATTGAAGGAAAAATAAGTTTAATAATTAAAGATTACAAGTAAAAGCTAGTATTTAACTGCATTTCAAAGTTTTAAGTAATTATTTTGTCTTTTCTTGTAATTCCAGTCCATATATTGAAATATATAAAATAAAAAATTAAGAATTTATAGGTTTCAGCCAAATTGTCACTAATTCTGTCAAGATTCAGTCTTTTATTCAAATTATACTGTCTGTCTTGAAATGGATTACTTTTCAGGGTAGAAAATTTGAATTATTCTAATCTATTTATTGATGGTAATTAATTTAGAAAATGAATTAAATTCATGAACTATTTTCTGTAAGATCACTGTTGTACATTTTACTTCTATATTTCACAGTTAAATTTTGCTATATGACTACAACAGGCAGCAATCAGTGGATCTCACTCAGCTTTGTCAAACTGGGAGGGGGTGGCAGTTCTTCTTGTAAGGGATTGTATTTAGAAATTTCTTTACCTTATGAACTGACAGAGTACAAGTTGATTGGCCTGCAGGCCTGGGATCTTGGGTCAGGCCACTGGTAAAGTTCAGTAGCTAAGAAAGAGGTCACTGATTACTATTTATAATTTGTTTTCTGATCATTTTATCATGCACATGGACTCAGAGGCCATGGGTTGCAGTTCATAAATTGAAACAAATGAATAAAAATATGTAAAACTAATTCTGATAGTTTTCAGAGAACTAAGATATTTATTATATTCATTTAAATTAGTATGATTTTATGCATTAACTATAAAGCAGAGATAGACAATAATAAAATCACCTTATCTGTGTCCCTTTCTGATATTTATATATTTATAAAAATCACATTGATAAAATATTACAAAATCCATAATAAATTGTAAAGAAGAATTACTTTTATGTAAATCTGATTTCACAATTCTTCATTGACATTTGCTTTATTTTCTAATGTTCGAGAGTTTTAACAACTACTCTGTTTTATATCCATCATACAATATTTCATCCTGAATATATCTCACACTAATTTCTAGAATTCTTATTCTGCCAAGAGATTTTTCAGGGGTCAATGTTTTAGTCTGCTTAACGGACAAAAATTCTATATGGAATTTTCTATAATTTTCTTAAAAATTTTTTAGACAGTCAAGAAAATTCTTTAAAATAATATTTTACTTAAAATGAATAAAATGAGCATTTGTCTGCACACTAATCATGAAATAATTTAAGTTCTAGTTTTAGTAAATGTTACAAAATCAGGAATCAAATGAACTCTAAAGATATTTTCATTTGCCAGGTTTTTCTTTTTTTCTCTCCATGATTTTCATGGGACTCTATTGATGACAAATGCCCCATCATTTTGAAAGAAGATGATTACATAATGTAAGGCTAATCAAATTGGGAACAAGAAAAAGAAAGTGGATATCAGAAATACAGGTATTTCTAACTTTGTCCTTCCATACAGAGGACATAGTAAGGAAAACTTTCTTCATACACTTATACTTGAAAATCTGAAATTAAGTAATAACACACAACAAGTTACATAATCTTTGTAATATACAGGTGGTAACCTAAGTCAATATTTTGTATTGAACCTTGATCCAACATATATGCATTACTGGAGACAATTTTGGTCAAAGTTTCCTAAGATTTCACAGGGATAGTTGTATATATGCCCTAAATACTGGTAAGTGTGACATGCTTAAAAGATGAATTGTGTCAAGAATTCAATTTTAAAAGATTTTTTTTTTTTGGTACCAGGGATTGAACTCAGGTCCTTGTGCTTGTGCAGCAGGTGGCAAAACCACTGAGCTAAATCCCCAGCCCAAAATAACCCTTTTCTCTCTCTTTTTTTTTTTTTGGTACCAGGAATCAAACTCGGGTCCTTCCGCTTGTGAGGCAGGCAGCAAAACCACTGAGTTAGATCCCCGGCCCTTTAAAAGATTTTTAAAGTGCAATTTAAAATGATTCATATTTAAATGGTTAAATAGTGAGGGAGGCAGAATAGCTTGTATGTAAAAATGAGGACACTGAATTTGGACTATGTCCAACTCAGCTATGACTCTGCCTCACTCTACCTACGTACTAAGTATGGGAGAGTTACATAACTTCTCCAAATCCTAATGTTATCTCATATGGAAATCTGAACTAATAGAAGTGTTGGCATTAGGACTAAAATAGATTGTGCAGATAAAACACTTGGCACAATGGCTGTCACAAATGTTCAATAGGTGTTAGTTAAATGATATTTAGAAAGTTAGTATGCTTGCTCTATACAAGATATGTTATACATTGTAGTTGAAAATTAATGTTAGATGTATCAACATAATTCCTTTCTCAAGGAAGAACAATATATCTGATGGACAGTATAACTAACCTTTAAGTTTGTCACTTGAACAAGTAATCCATACACTTATGTGATGATCCCTGCTAGGTTTATTTGCCATGTTTTCCATAGCCTCATCCAAGGAAGAGATTATAATACAAAATGAAATTACAAAATTTAATAACTACAAATGAAGCCATGAGTGTTAGACTTTTCTTTTTTCATGATTAACAGAGGTAGCTTCTAAATCTCAGCTCACTGCTTCCAACTTGATCACTGATGCTTTTTCAAGTTTCTCCCTGATTCTGAAATCTGTAGCACAGAGGAGGAGGCTTCCAGGCTGATGTACCAATGCTCCCAGCACAGAGGAGGAGGCTTCCGGGTCGATGTGCCACTGCTCCCAGCACAGAGAAAAAGGCTTCTGGGTCGATGTGCCACTGCTCTGAGCACAGAGGAGGTAAGCCACATGGGCACCAGCAACACCCACCATGCCCCACCAGTTGAAATGAAAAGACACGTAAACAAGCCTCAAAAGAAAACTTCCAGATCACCTAAAGCAACCCCAAAGGGAAATGAGATGAAACACTCTAATACTCAAACACCTGGACTCCCTGAACAGGCAACGAAAGAGAATCTGGGAAAAAAGAAATCAGAAATAATTTCTCACATAACAGGAGAGATTGTGTCCATAGTACAAGACATGATTAATAAATACAGAGAGGAGCTGAGGAACATGATGCAATCCCAACATAGGAAACAAATGGAATCCATAAAACAGATACAAACAGATTTCCAGGAGATTTAAAAACTCCACTGAAAGTTTACGCAGCAGTCTGAGCCAATGTGAGGACAGAATTTCAGATATATAAGATAAGATTGCAATTAGTGACCAGGAAAAGAAAAATTGCTTTAAAATTATAAGGGACCACGAGAAATCAATCCAGCAGCTGCTAGATGATGCAAAGAAGAATAACATCAGAATGATCAGAGTCAATGAAGAAACAGCAGAGAGTGCAGATGACATTAAAAAACCTGTTCTCAGAAGGGATGGCAGAAAACTTCCCAAGCAGGGGAAAAGAACTTGACATATAGATAAGTGAGGCATATAGAACTCTGACTAGCCTTGATCAAAAAAAAAAAAAAAAAAACCTACACATAGGCATATAATAGTTAAGATTTCAGAAATCCAACAGAACAAAATTCTACAAGCAGTTAGAGAAAAGAAAGAAATTGCATACAAAGGAAAGCCCATTAGAATCACAGCAGACTTCTCAATGCAAACTCTCAAGGCAAGAAGAGCTTGGAGTGATGTATTCTAAGCCCTAAAGGAAAACAGCCTCCAACCCAGATTGATGTACCCTGCAAAACTATCTTTCAAAATTGATGGAGAAATAAGATACTTTCAGGACAAAGAGCACCTGAAGAACTTTATGAATACCAAACCAACATTCCAAACAATTTTAGACAATATCCTAGGAAAAGAAAATGAGGATCACAACCCCAGAAAGCACAGCAGAATGAATCCAATGGGCACAACAAGAAATTAAATCCAAAGGGGGAGAATCCAACAAAAAGAAAAAGTCATGACAATGATAAGTCAATACGTTACCAGTTATAACCCTCAATGTTAATGGTCTCAATTCACCAATCAAAAGAAACAGACTGGCAGAATGGGTCAAGAAGCAAAATTCAACAATATGGTGCATACAAGAAACACACTTAATTCAAAAAGAAATTCATAGACTGAAAGTTAAAGGGTGGAAAACAATACTCCATATGAGAAGAACCTGAAAAAAAAAGCAGCAGTAGCTCTCCTCTTTGCAGAT
This sequence comes from Heterocephalus glaber, assembly GCF_053883595.1. NCBI lineage: Eukaryota > Metazoa > Chordata > Mammalia > Rodentia > Bathyergidae > Heterocephalus > Heterocephalus glaber. The sequence continues at coordinate 35,637,726 of NW_028258143.1, read as the reverse complement.
CAAGTGGATTTCAAACCAACACTGATTAAAGAGACAAAGAAGGACACTGCACCCTTGTAAAGGGAACAATCCAAGAGGCAGAGATGGCAATCTTAAATATCTATGCACCAAATGCTAGTGCACCCAACTATATAAAACAAATACTAACGGACAAGAAAAATCATATAAGCACTAATACAATTGTAGTGGGGGATCTCAATACCCCACTGTCACAAATAGATAGATCAACTAGACAAAAAGTAAGTAATGAAATACTAGAACTCAATCAAACTCTTGAACAAATGAACTTAACATGTTTACAGAGTATTCCAACCCACAAAATAAAAATACACATTGTTTTCAGATGCACACGTGTCGTTCTTCAAAATAGATCACATACTTATTCATAGAATGTTTAAGTAGATGCAAAGATTTTGAAGTTATCCGATGTATATTGTCAGACCATAGGGGAATGAAATTAGAGATCAATAGCAAAAGAAACTGCAAGAATTTCATGAACACATGGAAACTGCACAACACACTTCTGAATAACCAATGAGTGACAGAGGAAATTAAAGAAGGAATCAGTTAGTTCCTTCAATTAAATTACAATGCCAATACAACATATTGGAATCTATGGGACACAATGAAAGCAGTCTTATGAGGGAAATTCATATTAGTGAAAACTCACATTAGGAAAACAGAGTGAGCTCAGTTTCACAAACTGATGCTGAACCTCAAGCTTCTATAAAAAAAAAAAAGAGCAGAATAAAACCAAAGCCCATAGAAGGGAGGAAATTATAAAGATCAGGGCAGAAATCAATACAATGGAGACTAACAGAACAATACAAAAAAATCAATGAAGTCAAGAGTTGGTTCTTTGAAAGAAAAACAATATTGAAAACCCCTTAGCCAAACTTACCAAAAAAAGGAAAGGCCCAAATCCATGAAATTAGGAATGAAAAGGGTGAAATTAAAATGAACCCAGCAGAAATTCAGAGCATCATCAATACCTACTTTGAGAACCTATATATCAAAAAGATGGAAAACACAGAAGAAATGGACAGATTCCTAGATACATGTGAATTACCAAAGGTGAACGAAGATGACCTGAACATTCTAAACGACCCAATATCAATCAATGAAATTGAAAAGGTAATTTAAAACGTATCAACTAAAGAAAGCCCAGGTCCTGATGGCTTCACTGCTGAATTCTACAAGACATTTAGAGAGGAACTGCTGCCACTACTGTTTAAACTCTTCAACGAAATTGAAAGAGAAGCAATACTCCCAAATTCATTCCTGGAAGCAAGCATCACCTTGATCCTCAAAGCAGAGAAAGACTCAACAGAAAAAGTGAACTATAGGCCAATCTCACTAATGAACATAGGTGCAAAAATCCTACTGACAAATAGAATGCAGAAGATGATCAAGAAGATCATACACCCTGACCAAGTGGGAGTTATCCCAGGAATGCAGGGATGTTTCAACATACACAAATCAATCAATGTAATACACTATATCAATGGAGTCAAGGACAAAAACCATATGATCATTTCAATAGATTCAGAAAAAGCATTTGACAAAATCCAACATGCATTTATGAAAAAATCTTGACAAAAATTGGAATAGATGGACTCTTACCTCAATTTGATAAAAGCCATCTATGAAAAGCCAACAGCCAATATCATACTAAATGGTCAAAAACTGAAATCCTTCACATTAAAATCAGGAACAAGAGAATGATGTCCACTATCACCAATCCTGTTCACTATAGTCTTGGAAACATTAGCCACAGCAATTAGACAAGAGAAAGAAATAAAATGAATAATGATAGGAAATGAAGAGGTCAAATTGTCATTATTTGCAGATGACATGATACTCTGTATAGAAGACCCTAAGAATTCCACCAAAAGTCTTCTAGACTTAATAACCAAATTCAGCAAAGTAGCTGGGTAGAAAGTCAATACACAGAAATCAATAGCTTTTCTGTACACAAAAAACAGCCTCACTGTGAGAGAAATGAGGCCATCAATTCCTTTCACCATACCATCCAAAAAATTTAAATACCTAGGAATCAACCTAACAAAAGAAATCAATGACCTTTACTCTGAAAACTATTGCACTCTGAAAAAAGAGATTGAAGAGGATATCAGAAAATGGAAAGACATCCCTTGCTCCCAGGTAAGAAGAATCAACATAGAGAAAATGGCCATACTTCCAAAACTGCTATATAGATTCAATGCAATCCCAATTGAAATCCCAGCACCATACTTCACAGACCTGGAGAAAACAATTCAAAAATTCATTTGGAACAGGAAGAGACCTAGAATAGCAAAAACATTACTAGGCAATAAAGAGAAGGTAGGAGATATCACAATCCCCAACTTGAAACTATACTACAAAGCTACTGTGATAAAAACAGCATGGTAGATGAAACAGAGAAACAGAGTTGAGGACCCATGGGACAGATTAGAAGATGAAGAAACAACTGCAGCCACCCTCAGCCACCTTGTCTTGGACAAAGGAGCGAAACACCCTCACTGGAGGATAGATACCCATTTTAATAAATGGTATTCGGAAAAGTGGATATCAGCTTGCCAAAGATTAAAACTAGACCTATATCTCTCACCAGGCACCAGACTAAAATCGAAATGGATTAAAGATCTAAATATTAAATCAGAAAGTAAACCAGCTGGAAGAGTGGTTAGGAAGAACTCTTGAAGATATTGTTGTAGGAAAAGATTTTATGAAAAAAAAATCTCAATTGTCTGTGAATTAGCACAAGTTCACAAGTCAGATCTCTTCTTACTAAAAAGCTTCTGCATAGCAAGAGAAATCACCAACCGTGTGAAGAGACAACCCACAATGTGGGAAAAAATGTTCGCTAGCTGTACTTCAGACAAAGTTCTACTATCTAGATTCTACAAAGAACTTAAAAAAAAAATCAGACCTCCCAAATTGAAAGACCCAATCCAAAAATGGGCATCTGAAATGAACAGATATTTCACATACAAAGAAGTAGAAATAGCAAATAAACATATGAAAAAATCCTCAACATCACTGCTCATTTGAGAGATGCAAATGAAAAACAACACTGAGATTCCACCTCACTCCAGAAAGAATGGCTGCAATCATGAAATCGACCAATAAGAAATGCTGGTGGGGCTATGGGGAAAGAGGAACCCTACTCCACTGCTGGTGGGAGTGTAGACTGATGCAACCACTGTGGAAATCAATATGGAGATACCTCAAAGAAGTAGGACTGTAAGTCTCATTTGACTCAGCTATTTCCCTCCTGGGTGTCTTCTCCAAACAATTAAAAGAATCATAGCACAGTGATATACATGCATCCATGTTCATAGCAGCACAGTTTGTAATAGATGAAACTTGGAAGCAGCCTAATTGGCTATCAATTGGAGACTGGATAAAGAAAATGTGTTTTATAATTCAAATGGAATACTACTCGGCCATAAAAAATGAGAAATTAGGGACATTTATAGCTTAATGAATGCACATTGTGGCAATACTCTTAACTGAAATAAATAGGACACACATTTATAAATACCAAATAGTTTCTCTAGTGTGAGAAACTGAAAGTGTGAATAAGGACTAAAAGTTATAATAGATAATGTGAAGTAGGAAGAAAAGGGGCAAAGCACAAGGGGAAGTGGGAGGGTAGGGGAAAGGAAAGAAGGGAATGAAATTAATATGAGAAAATGAAAAAATGGAAACAAAGTCTTTGTAAATAGGGAGGAATGGAGGGGTTGAAGGGAGGGCAGGGGAAGGGGGAAAAAAAGAACCAAGAGAGATTATGTAAAGGTGCAAATTTCCAGTGATGAATGTTATTATATTGTATACCTAAAATGTACCAATAAAATAAAATCAAAAAACATTACTACACAGCTGTAGCTTAGAAATTCAATAAAGTAGATGTACACTCTAATCAAAGTAGGATTGTGGATGAGAAGCCATCCTATAGGATTTTCCCATAATTTGTAGATGAGAAACTGTACTGAAGAGCCACTTATTAGGATGTCTACTCATAATTCAGGAGGAATTTCAAGAGAGTGCACCAAAGCTTGCATCAGACTGTGGTCAAACAATCCTGACATTGTCTCTGTGATGACAGCTAATTCTTCAGTTATCTGGTGGAAAGTCAACCAGATTAAGAGGAGCAATAGAAGCTGGGAATATCGACTAATTCTAATCTCTGCAAGTGCTTTTCAAGTGGGATATACATTGTTAAGAATAAATTACTTTAACGGTAGAGGTACTTTCAGTGCCACTTAGTTGAGGGTTTTTACGTGGTCTTTGTACATTCATGTGTATCATAATCCCGCTTTTTCAGAGACTGACTTGATAAAAAAGCTAAGCAGGAAGCAAGACTGGCCATAAGGGAAAAGTTGTAAGGAGTGGTTGGCTAAGAAATGTTTTTCAAAGACTTGCAGGAGGATTAAAAAGAAAAACTTAAATTTTTTCTGAATTTTGTGCTCTTTTACCCCTTTATTGTTATTTTTTGTATTGGAGACTCTTAAAATTTAAGATTAGTTTTGTGCTCCAATCCAATACAGTGTATTTAGAAAAACTTCACAATTGTGAGTAGTAAGTACCCTTTAGGTGTGGATGGCTGCTCTGCATATTTTTTTCCCCTAGAAACCTGAGAGGACAGGAGTAGATGAGGGATTCCAGAAAGATGCTCACTGGGAACATGAGCACAATAGGGTAAGTTACTGCAGAAATTGAGAAAAGTCTTGGTAAAACTGAATGTCTTTAACCTTCCTCAAAACATACATCTCATCAATGTTAAAATGTTTCATTTTTCTGCCATGCACATTTCCACACACTCGTGGACATTGCCAGTCTTTCAGCTCAAAGTTAATGTCTCCCACCACCCTTTAAGTCTGATGAACTTCTATTTATCATTAGAATAATCTCAATTTATTAACATTTTCTGTCTTATTTACCACCAGATCATCTATGTTTTGACTATATTTCTTTATTATGTTTACCCCTGTAAACTGTATTGCTATTTTTTATATAGCTATCTCTGATAATAAATGGTAATGTCTTTAAGCTCCAGTTCATGGGTCATGGCTTTGCAATCCTGGCATAGAATATGTATTGCTTAAACTTTTGTTGAATTGAACGGACTTGAATTTAATTAAATTGAATAGTTGTATGTTTTTCTATGAAACTATCCACGCTCTTTCTTCATTTTCCTTATGACCAGTGACAGGTATTTGAGAGATGGACAAGTTTAAAGGCACAGTTTTTGAAATGGAGCAGAACAAAGTTAAATGATCCACAAGGAGATCAATGCCTAGAATTAGACCATAGAAACATTATGCTCAAACCAACAGTCTCACCACCTTGAAGGGTGAAATGAAGCTGGAAAAATATTTTCTTTTCCTTTGCCTTAAAGATCTGTATTCCCAGATTTCAGGAAAGAGAAGTTATTAAAATATAGTCCATTGTTATTGGTGAAGTTATTTACATATTTAGTGCATAAAATAAAACCAACATTAATGATATTTAATATCTTAACATGAATCACTATAATTCAAAGGCTTAAGGAAATAAAGATTGAAAATAAATGAAAATATAAATGCTAATTCCAAACAGTTTTCATATTTTCCTTCTCTGAGTTTCATAATAGAATCATTTCAGTTTAAAAGATTTTTGAATTTATATTATTTTGATTGGTAATAAATTGTAGTGAAAAATCAGATGAATAAAAATTATGGGCTTTCTGCAAGATGATTTCAAACAATATTATTTTAAAACTGATTTTTCAAACACAATTATATCATAATATAATCTTGGTAGAATGAAGACTGTGTCATATATTTCCTTTAATATTTGTCACTATAGAAATAAATTCAAAGATGGAGTTTTTTATTTGGCTTCCTTTTTTTCCCAGTTTGATAGGGTAGATAATAACATTAAGGTTAACTTTCATTAATGTTTTCTAAACTCAGTGGATGATAAGGATCTTCTAATGTACTCACTATATATATAGTTCAATCTGACAGGTTTGGGTTAAACCCCAAGAATATGTTTGTTTTTATGGTGGATTCTTATGTTTTTTAGCACAACTGGATACTCTGTCTTTATACTATCATATTAATGCATTAATTTAGAAAATATGTAGGTTTTATTGGCATGAATTACTTTTTTACTTCTTGAAATGTATGCTTTCCTCTCCAGAAGTCTCTCTTAACTACTAATCTGTATTCTTTCTAAAGGTTGATCATGGTAAACTACCTAAATGTGCTGCTGTCTCTTCTTGGTTTGTGCTGTTTTCTTTGCTTCAAATCCTGTGCTATATGAATTGTCTGCACTTGCCTGACCAAAGACTTAAATCTTGTGTCATCTCCTCTGGGAATTGTTCCTTGGCTTTTTGCGCCCAAGTCTCATCTATTCATCCTAAAGCACTTACACCTTTATTTAACATGGTACTTAGCACTTCTTATTGTATTTTTACAAATGCTAATATATGTAAAGTATATATATATGTATATATACACATACACACACACACACACACACACACACACACAGAGCCTGCCAAAAATTTGTATACACCCTTCAGCAGTACGCTGTACTAATAAATACATGGAAGCTAATAAAGCCACTTTGAGCACCTCTTGTAATTGTAGAGGCTAACAGTAGCATATATATATATTTTCTGTATAAATGACATAAATAATAAGCTTATATTTTAGAGATTATTTTATACAAGTTTATATAAATTCACTTTATTATTTTTATTGACTATATATTGTTCTGTGGTATATGTGGTGTGATATAGTGAACAAATTCTCTCTTATTGAATATTTGGCCTTCTCTCTCAGTATACACAATGGTATGCTGAGTGTTAGTGCATGTAAATTGTTGTGAAGTGAAGAATTTCTTTGTATAAAGAAATACAGATTTTTGGATAGATATTTCTGAATTAATCTCATGGGAGACTGTTATAATTTTCACATCCTTCAAAATGAGGACTCATATCTCCACAACCTCAGTAATTTTTTTATTATCCAACTTATATTTGAGTGATTCTCTGTGATGTTTAGTTAACAGTTATTGCATATGAGTTAAGAGTAGCATGTTTTGTACATACTAATGATTTGTGTTTCTGAAGCTCACCAGCTCTGCATCTTTTTCTGTCTTTTGTATCTATCTCTCTCTACTCAAAGCACTCCCAAGTTTATATTTTATGCTTTTAATCTCTAGTTCTCTGTTAGTTTCCAAAACCTTGGTTTCTATAACCCTGTCTTATTTATTTTATTTTATTTACTGCTGTACTGAAGATTGAATCCAGGGCCATGGCACTGAGCTACATCCTCAGGCTTTTTAAATTTAATTTAATTTTACTTTTTTTTTTTTGAAACAGAGTCTCACTAAGTCACCAAATTGTCCAGTCTGAGCTCAAATGTGCAATCCTCCTTCTTCAGCCTCCCAGAATGCTGGAAATACAGGCATGTGCCACCATGCCTTAATACCCTTTTACTTTTTAATGTCAGCCTATTCTTTAACTCTTTGCTTACTTGAAACATATTTATGTTTTATATAATGTCAGCTTTCCAGTTTTGCCATTATACTCATTACATTATAAAGCACCTAAGGCTCATATAGGCCTCATTTGTCTGATTATTGATTTGTCTGTAGCGCTATAATGTGTGTGAGTGTGTATGTGTGTGTGCACACATGTGTGTATGTTTTTATGTATGCTCCAGTATTTAACTTATGTTACTCCATCTAATTGCTTTACCTGTTCACTAAAAGTGCTGAGATAACTTGCATTTTAAGTTTTGTGTATGCTGTAAGTCTTCAGAATAGTTCATCTAACTTTTATTCTGAGTTGATAAACTGGAGATATGCTTTATCCTAGGCTTTTAACAACATTTCAACATTCAGGTCTATGCATGTCACGCAAAATTAGGTCATTTGGCTTTGGATATCTCTATTTTCAACTTCAGTATATTTTTTTTAGCACGTTATTTTTTAAAATTCCACCTGAAAGTTTTGTACCCTAAACTATTTATTCTCATATATTTGCTTCCTTTTAAGTGTAATTGAAAGGAAATATTTATTTGTGTCTCTTTCAATCTCTCTCTCTTCTCTTAAAGAAGGCAGAAGTAGAAGGAAAGAGGAGACAGGTAATTGACCTCTTGGCCAACTTGTTCTGTTTGGGGAAGTTGTACCACATTGCCCTTGTGAGGTTTACAGTAAAAGCGAAGCAGAGGTCTGGAGAAGAAGGACTAACAGTGTTAGGATCAAAGGCCTAATTGTCTGCTTTCTTGAAGTTAGGGTTATTGGCAGCTGCCATTATACCATCCACGCTGCTGTCACCCCGCACAGCCAACCAGCATGCACTAATTGCAGTGGCCTTTTCATCAAGTAAGATCATCCCACTAAACACAAAGAGCTGTCTTTCCATTAGCGCAGACAGTAGCCAGCTAGATCAGCTGGGCTCCTTGAGTATGATTGGACTGTCATATTGTTATGATTTGTTCAAGTTTAGAGCATTTAGCAGATACCCTTTGCACCTCTCTTTGTACCTGAATACTATAACCTGACTGCCCCTATCATTTAAGAGGGTACTATAGCTTTTCAAAGTTCAGCCGCGCACAATTGCAGGCAGGCAACTGGTTTCTGACAAGAGATCAATACTGTCCTTCCACACGCTGGAGTCAAGCTGCTGGGTCTGTCAGAGGGATGTGTGCTGTAATTGGATCATGGATGCTGCAAGTCATCTGAGTTTCCCTTCAGCACTGTCACAGCTGTCAGATGTCATCCCTTTGTACAGCTGTCACTGCGGGAGGGTTGGGGCTCTTTTTCCGTTCTAACCCAATGCAAATGTCCACTTAGCAGATGAATATTGAAGATATTAGACACTTCTTTATGCCTTTATGCAAAATAAAGATCTGTGTCATCTGTGAATTTCATGGAAATAAGTTGCAATTTATTCACTGTGAGAAAAGTGAAGTGAAGCCTGTAAAAATGAGAAATTATTTGGTTCAGGCTATTAAAAAAAGGAATATTTTACAGAATAAACAACAATATGCAGATTTTTTTCTTGAGTTAGCAAAACTATTTAATATTGTGCACTGTTTAGAATGATAACCTTATAGTTGAATGATATTCAAGAATATACATGTAGCTTTTGCTTCATCCATGCCTTCGAAAAGGCACAAATCTTGAATTTAGGTCCCTTTAAACTATTAAAATTTATTAGAAAACATAAACAGTGCGATTTAAGGCAGAAATATGAGATTTATGAAGTACTGTTATAGTCAGAATCAGGTCAAGGACTTTCAAAAAAATTTTATGAGAAGGATGACAGATTCAGCACAAATGGGTATAATACTTTTATCACAGATTCCTTTTTCTTCTACATTTTTACAAATGTAATAGAAAGACATCCCTATAAATGAAAAATAATTATATAACAAGTGAATTCTTTTGTTAATTTTGGTCAATTTTTCTTTTGTCTAAACTAAAAGCTAACATTCATATAAGGATACATTTTCTATTATACTTATGCATATAACACTTTGTACTTTATGCCTATAGCATTATATTTTAAAATGATGAATGGTTAGCTTCTAGAATTGTATAACTGGAGTCAAGTCACATATACTTGTCACATATGGTAAAAATAAAGTGATGTCACCAACATGGCTTTAGCAATTATATTCTTAATGAAAAAACTTTCATAATATTGAGATGAACCTGTGCACTTTCCTTGACTAATTGTGAAGAAAGTGCCATCTTAATTTGTGGATTATCATTATTATCATTATATTTTTTTTACTATTTCCCAGCTGTCTCCCTATGCTGATGTCAGAATCATTTTTGGATGGCCGACAGGGTAATTCTTGCTCTGGGTGGCTGACTTCCTTTTACTTGAGATCCAGACCACACATGGCCCTCTCTGTCAAGCAAGTAGCTTGCTTGGGTCCCACTGACAGAGTAGCATGAACCTTATTTTCCAATATCTGACCTTAGCGTCCTGTCATCTACCATGGGACTCACTGGGTCAGCCACTCAAACATCCAAACTTTTTTTTGCCTCCATATGGTATTATGGGGTGACCTCACCTCATTTGTGGTGGCTCAAGTTTTTTGAAGCCTAAAATTAGTGACTACAAAGGCAAAATAGAAACTTAGGTTGTATCAAGGGGTAAGGCAATGGGGAGGGAGGGAAAACACAACAAAAGATCAAAACACCCTGTGGTTTCATTTCAAAAGCAATATGTTCTAAGGAGTTATGATAAAGGATAATCATATAACCAAGATAAGAAATTTTGTATTTCCTCTTGCCTCATTTAGCATTTTCTTTCTATGTTTTATCAAAATTAGATAAAAATCCTTGGGAAATTAAAATGTTTTACTCCAACAAGACTAATTTTGTAGACATCAAATTCTAGTTGACAATCACTAGTGTGTAAAATGATCTTCAACAGTTACTTGGGCAAGGCCGGGGATTTAGCTCAGCGGTTTTGCTGCCTGCTGAGCAAGTGCAAGGACCCGAGTTCAATCCCCGGTACCAGAAAAATAAAAAAATAAAAAGAAACAGTTACTTGGGCAGAAAATATAGAAATGAATGGAATAAAAAAATTTAAACTTAGTTTCTTACCATTATTCTTTTGTGATGATGACTATGAACTTTATAGGCAACTCCAGTGATTCAGCTATGCACTTTTTTAAAACAATGGTTTATGGCTAATTACATCAGCGATCCAAAACAGTCTTTTTTACATTTGCATTAATAAGAGTGTCACATGACTATGTGGAAGAAGTGTACATCAAAGGTAGATTAAAGGTTGGTTAAGCATCAAACCATGTTCCATATGTAAATTTATAGCAATGAGGTACTGTAGAAAGATAGCTTACCCTCTATTTCTTTGCTACTAAATAAAATTAAAAATTCACAACTCTGGTTTATGGGATTTTAAATGAATTTGATCTCTCTTTTGGGCAGGGCAAATAAGTGTTTTGTGATGTATTATTTTATAAAAAAAAAAAGACCATCGTTCTGGCTCATTTAATTTTGCGAGTGAATGATCTAAGATTAACTACAGACTAGTCAGTGCAGTTTAAAAGCTGAAAGCAATTTTCAGCCATAGATGGTAATGCCACATTCAGTCCACAACCGAATGACTCTAAATGACTAAGCTGTGAGATCTTTGTATATGACCACAGGGCCTGATAAAGCCATAGGAACACAGTTAAAGCACAAAAATAGTTCCAATTTATTTGGTCCCATCACCTTAATGAGATTAATACAGACGTGTTCATGTGCCTAATTGGTGATTTTGTTTTAACTCGTAATGAAGGATTAAAACTTCAGGCAACAGGCTGCTTGCTGGAAAGGGGATGTGAAAGAAAAAGTTTTAATTATAAAAGGCACCAGCAAAATATATCACTGAAAAGCTAAAAACTGATTCTTTAAAAAAAAAATTGTTGATTAAAATGTGTATCCTAGACTGTTCTTGCTATTTTGTGAGAAAGCATAATTTTATGAGCAGTCCTACATATTGTTTCTATTTACCTGTGGACACTTTGGCATAGGAAAACACATAGAACTAGAACTTTTGGCTGCGGGAACTTCCAAAATGAAAAACATTAGCCCTCAGGCCCCTGTAATTTGGAATGCATTATATTTCATTTTAAATTATTTTTTAAAAAGTTACTGTAACTAGTTGCCCTGGGGTTAGCTGTCCCACTAAATCGCACAAGCATCCCAGTAAACAGGAACATTCTTGGAACAACTTCCCCTTCCATGCGCTCCCCAGAAAGTCTAGTTGTAACCATTTAAATGCTAACACTATTGAGCATGCTGCCAAAACACAAACACCCAGTCTAAGTCATTAAAATTTAATTATAAGGGGGCAGCTGAGCCCAGTTGGAGTTTTGAATCAGAAAAACCTTGTTGTTGTTTTTTTGTTGTTGTTGTTTAATAAAAATGAAACAATCCAACCAAACCTATCAGCATCTGTCTATTCTGGCCCAGGGAACTATATTTAAATAAAATTGCATGTTTAGCAGAGTTTAACATGGTCTCAATCCTCACAGTAAAACACATTTTTATTATTATTCAGCTATCATCAACATAAAATGGGCCACTGTTTATCTTGTCATTGTTGATAGTGAGTTGTACCACGTCTCCTGTACCTGCGCCAGCATGTCACAGCACAAAGTAAAATAAAGGAACTATATCCCAGATACCACTAGCTGCATAAAGCAATGTTTTGCAGGATACTGTTTTTACCAGAAAGTTTGGCAATGCCAAGGTGATTTTGTTTGTTTGTTTGTTTGGGGAAAAATCCTGAAATGCAAGAATTTGGTCTTTGAGGTTCTATTATGAATCGCTTTAAGAGGACTCTGGGTAGCGATACTGAGCGGTGTGAGATACTACCTTCCTACAGAATGAAGACAGAAATATATTTTACATTTCTTGTCAGATTGAACTTTAAGACATCCTGACTGCTTTCTCTATAATTTAAACATCACAGCCAAAATGGCAACATGCTTTGTTCAGTTCCAGTTGTGTGGAGTTTTAGTGCTTCACTGATTCAGAGGAAGGCTGAGGCTGCGCGGGAAGCAGGGCGACGGAATCACTCTCACTGCAGCATGTCAAGCCATTATATCTGGGACCAGAATGTCACCGTGGTCTCAATGGTTCGTCAGCTGAAGGATATGGTTAACAAATGTAAAACCAAACTTCAAAGGAGCTGGTTTTCTGTGCTAAGTGATCTGTATTCCCTCTGAATTTACTTTCCCCTAACCCCGTGAAATTAACAGTACTTTCTGACATTCGACCCCCTGACCTCACACATAATAAGAATTTAAAAAGCACCATGCATGAGTGTGTCTCCGTAATGCAAAACTAGAAAAAATGACCATGTCACAATTTTATTATACAAAACCTTCTCAGTCTCCATTGCATGCTTCATATATGAGCGCTCAGTTTAAAATTATTGTAAAGAAAAACACAATTTTGAGAGCAATAATTCACTGTTCGTGACTTTTATAGACAATAAATTGTAGCAAATACATATTGCTACCAAAACGCTTTGTACTCCATTAATGCAGATATTTACCAAGATAAGTGTTAAAAATAGTCAGCTAGCAGACTGATGGCTTAAAGGAAGGGGCTTCCCGGGAGCTGTTGCCAAGGGTGCAAGTGCATGCACAATGTGCAGGTCTCAAGGTTTAAGAGGCAGAAGCAGGAAAGTGTTATGTGGAAATGATTTTGTGTTATCAGGCTCAGGGGATGACAGCATACAAGAGTAAGAACAAGGTGCTATGTGGCTTTTTCTTCACTGTGAAGTAAAGATTGGCAGCTGGAAGTAAGGCTTACAGACAGACCTGCACACAGGACCTCTTCACCCAGGACTCATAATCACTACTCAAAGGAAAACGCATTTACCAGGGAAAAGCGGCTGTAGCCATCAGAAGTGTGCTTAAAACACCACTTAAATATCACTTTATACGCTATTACTTGCAAACTGTGGCTTCATATTAAATTATACTTGCATAGGCTTTTGCTTAGGTGCTGATAATGCTTTTGAGGTTGCATTGGTGAAGAAGAATTTAGGCTGCTTTGCAAGAGACGTGATCAGAATATTCCACATAGCTGACAGTGACAGGGTGAAAAATTGCAGAACTGTACTTTCTTTCCCCATATACATTGTAATTTTAATTGTCATTGTGGCCCTTCTGTTTTAATTATGGGACTTCTTTGATATATACCAGGACATCGCATTGAATGAAAATATGGTGCTATAATAGTCTCTTTATAATTAATGACCACATGTAGATCTTGGTGCATAAAAGGGAAGGAATAAATGAACAATTTATTTAACTAGGTTTTGGATTTCTTTCTGTCTTCTAGTGAATATAAAATGATCCTGGGGCTTCTGAGAACGTTTGATGTAAGAACTGCACAGAATATCTAATAAAATCACTTTAGGGTAGATTAGAAAATATACTACATTTTAAACTGTTTTACCCACAACTGGTAAAATGTATCTATTAATTGTATTATTCTTTTAATATTTTATCTCAAAGGAGTTTTAAAATTCTTCTACAATTGCTGTTTAAATGTAGTTTCTTATATAGATTTTATTTGTGATATAACTAATTTTTACACAGACAAAGAGGGTTCAAGAAAGAGACGTGATGGTTAATTTATCTACTTATATCAAATTGCAAAAGATCCTAAACTTTCACTTTCAAAATACAATAGATTTGTGCTGCCTTTTTTTTCCTCTGGAGAATAAATTTCTATCAATCACTACTGCTAAACAGAAGCTCTTTCAACAAACCAAAAATAAATAGTCCATTCATATGCAATTAAAGCCCCTAAAAAACGGTGAAGAGGAACCCGAAAATACATCACAAAGGCTTAACATTGTTCTCAAACTATCACATAACAGACATAACAGGCTAACCATACAGAGAACTGTGACATAAACATGCTGGGCTCATATACATTTCAAGAGAGCTAGACCCCTACCAATTTCTGGAAAGCAGACCTATTTGTCCGGGGTCTGTCACTGTAAAACAGGAAAATGCCCCCTGACAAGCTTCTGCTAATTTTATTGTGGCACGGAATACTGTGCATGCATCCTCTCCAGTATGACTGCAGTTCAATTGCAGAGCACGATGAAATTGGATCGACAGAGACAGAGACTACCCTGGGGTCAGCTGTGACCATGCCACTTCCATGTGATGTCTAGTTGGGGTGACGGTGTGTAAATAAACGTAGAGAATTGCAAATCTTGTCATGGCCACGCAGAACAGCTCAAGCATTTAAAGATGGTTGCCCGCAAACCTAACTGGAAGGTGGTCGCTGTGTGGTGGCTGAGGAAAATACTAGATTCCTTGCTGGAGTCTTCTTCTTGACATATCTGAAAGCACTGACCTAGCACTGCGTTGCTAAAGGGATTAATCACTAAATTGTTTTTCATCATAGTGGAAACTAAAGAAACAAACTAATCATATTTGAATATTGTGCTTTAAAATCTATTGTGCTGATACCAGAGACCATTTATAGTATCCTTCTTTGATTTATTTTTTTAAATGAGGTGAAGCATCTTAATGTCCTGCTGTTTAGTGAATTTAGCACATTAAAGTTCTATGAGTTCTTGTCATTATTATGAACTTTTCTAATGTTAGAAAATAAAATATTATAGAATTCACATTTTCTGCTTATGAATCTAATTTTATTTAAATACTACTTACAGTACTCATTAAAATATACTTAAGTTTTCCTACCTACAGCCAAATAAGATGTATTTTTTACCAGTTTTACATTTACACATATCTGTTTTTCTGTTACTTTTCGCACATGACAATTACCTTTCATTACAAATTTATAAAATCATTTACATTTTAGCAGTTTAAATGTTTCTGCTGACATTTTGTAACTATTACCCTCTTCTAGAATGGCATATGTTCAGGCAGTTAATAAAAAATTAAATGGAATATCACTAGACAAGGTGAAGCTTTGTATAAGAGTGTTCTCCACATTTCTGAAAAGACCATCTTTGTGTTGCAAACTGTGAAGTGAGGTTAGGGCTGTGCCAATATGTGTGTTTGTCATAGCTGTCACAGACTGCGAACTAGCCAATCACACAGCCCTTAATTAGACAGTCATATTTTGCTTTTGAGAAATTGTCCTCCTGTAAAATGATGTTTAAGATTCAAGAAAGGTGCTGAAAGCTAAGAGGGCAAAGAATGCCAGCAGATTCAAAAACATGTTAATTTTCTGAAGAAAATGTATTAACTGCTGTATGATTTCTTATATAAATAAAATATGCAATATAAAAGAAATCTTATAAAGATTTCTTGATAAGAAAGGAAGATATTTTCAGGATTATTGAAGTAGTAATAGATGGAATTAATCATTATTTGGGTGTTGTGTGTTCTCATATGGATTTTGAAATTATAAATTTGAAAAAAAGTCCACATAGTGAGCATTCAAATAGTGAAGACATTGGAGATGCTTTTAAGAACTTATATACACACTGTGTGTAGCTCTCACAACTGTGACATTTCTATCATTTTAAAATCCACTGAAATTATTACTGAAGGGAAATTGTACTTTTTTATCAAAGATTGTTTCTGCTTTTATCTTTTTTAGTTGCTAGAAACAGATCTGTATAGCATAACTGTATTGTTTTAAGACAATGGATTTCACATTCTTTATCTTCAAAGTAAAACATTCTGAAACCAATTGCTATATTTTGAAATATGATTCTAATTTTTACAATATTTTTTGGACAATTATAAAGTGTCATGTAAACTATAGTGAAGGTAAATTAGTAAAATATTTTCTGGGCAGTGCATTTTCCTGTTTATGAAAATGACTACAAATACACCTTTCTACTGATCTCTTCATTCATTTTTCATTTTGTAAATGGAAATTCAAATAACACTTGCCTTTGCAATAAGTCACCAAATTTGTACACTTAGTAATGTTTACCAGAAATATTAACTATAGATAAAAATATGGCGAATCTCATCATCTTTCAAATATATAAAAATGAATCTGTATGATTTTAAAAATATAGTAAAACTTATATAACATTTTCTATTACTTGATTTTTGAGATGTGAAGGTTTTTAAGCAAGTCCCAAAGAGGGTAGACACACTTGCATTCCTGGAACCTGAGGGCAGGTACTCTTAAAAATCTCAATAAATGAAAGCTACAGAGCATCACAAAGATTTCTTTTTAAGAGAGTAATAACAAACTGTAAGGTAGAAGAAATTTGGCTTGCTTGTTTGTTTTTAGCAGTGGAAGTTTCATGTATTTTTATGAGTAAAAACCGTCTAATTTGGGGCAACTTGCAAGGTTCATCCCATTTTAAATCTTTATTCAATAGGCATATCATAGAAGTTTTAACAGTCATAGCAGATTAACCTTGACTGTGCTTTTGGAGGCTAGTCATCTGATGAATTTACATGCAGCTGGATGAAAATGCTATTTGGAGAGAGATTGAGAGTTTATTTGATTAAATCCCTTTCTCCACTACCTTGACCTCTTTCTTGTGAAATAATCAGAACTGTTTAGCAAGAATATTCAGGCATTAATAATGAATTGCTTTTGAGCTGGTTTCTTCTGCACTGCAACAAACCTATTGGTACCTCTGCTCTTTTTTTGGTTCAATTTTCACAATAGTGCCTTATTTAATGAACACTGAGATTACAAAGAGTAAGAAATATATCCTTGAGAAATTTTGTTTTATAATTTGCAAGCAATTTTGGTACTTGTAGTACTAATTGCTTTGGTTTCATGTTCTTCTTCTCCCAACCACCCTCACCCCATAAATCTGTATGAAGAGGAGAGTTATTAGGTAGATAATCCAATGTGATTGGATGACAATTATATGATTCTCTTCACCAGCTAGAAGGATGGTTTCAGGGTTCCCAGAATATTGCAATCCTGAGTAGTGACATTGCTCATGATTCCATTATTTGTATATTTATATATCTTTCCCCATAATGTCTTGGTTTCTATCAAATTTTTACTGAATTCGTTAAGTTCATATTACTTTTCTAAACAATTATGAGACCATATTCCACAGATATTATTTTTAGGAGTCTCTATAGATCATTTTATGTGACTTATTTTCTTTTAGAGGAGAAAAATTATCTGTAAGAATATGAAATTAATTTTCTACCTCCTATACCTTGTTAGAGACCGATTTTGGCTTATTCCACACCCACTCTGTTCTAAGATTCTGGGTTAGAAAATGAAAGTGTGAGTTATGAGTACTGTCCTCATAGACATAGAATACAGTTGAAGACAAGACATTCACATGTAAAAAGTAACTAGTAATTAATACTAGTTAACAGATGAATGAAATATAAACTTTCATTCTAAAATTGAGAGGCAGAATTTACCTTCTTAACATAATGATAAGTGAAATAAATTAGAGACACAATTTTAAATATTGCATGATTTCTCTTATATGAGAAATCCAAAATATAAGTAAATGAAAGAGCACAATAAAAGATAGATTATAAGAAATAGCAAGATCTTTTGCAAATTGGAAGGAGGCCAAGAAAAGGAAGGTGGGGGAAGAAGGGGAGGAGAAGTGAATGGAAAGAAAAGAGAATTAAGATGTGTTATGTACATGTACCAACTCCCCATGATGAATGTAATCATTATGTACTACAAATATGTACTAATACAAAATAAAAATTTAAAAAGAAATTACCTTCTCCACTTCTCCTTGAGATGTTATTAGATGAGTGCCAGATTGTATATGGCAAAGAACATTGGTCAGTATTGGGAAGGTGAAAGAATTTTCAAGTGGAACTAAAATGAAGTAATGGGAACCAGAGGACATCTTTAAAAGTACAGTGCAATCACTCCCGTCATAATTATTGTTCTTGATAGTTGAGTCTTTCATTGGATGGTAAATATGCCATATACCTACCATACTACACTGTCACCCATTATAAAGCTATAACATCTTTTCTTCATACTAAATTAACCTTCATTATAATTTGTTTTATAATAACATGCACTTCACTGTAATATGTAAAATTCTTGGCTTTCATGAACAACTCTATGGAAAAGCTGTACAGTGTCTCATTTGCATTTAGCAATTATATTACATTACAAATATTAAGCTGCATGAAATCTAATCTAACATCATAATTTAAAATAATAATTTCCAATATTTTACAAGTAGGATACAAGTCAGGTTACAATAACATATTACATTAGTTCTCTGAGTAAAACAGAATTAGTTCATTATTATTTCCTTCAAAAGTATTCAAGAAAGATTTAGTTCTTTAATAATGAGAATGCATTATATTGAGTGTGGAGAAACATTTTGATTGTTTATAGGAGGTAAAACTTGTCTTTCTCTGTCAGAAATTAGCTATGTTTCCTGTTATCTAACTACTTAATTAATATGCCAAGATTAGGGGAGACATTTTGTGAGCCCCAAATGAACTGAGAAGAATCATGTGGTAAAGACTGTATATCCTATTTCAAAATATTTGTTTTTAAAATTATGAGTAATATATAATTTAACATTTCACATTTAAAAATAAAAACAGGAAAATAAATGCATTTTATAAACACATCTAAATATACCTTCTTTCAAACTTTTATTGTATTTGGGAGCCTTAGAATCCCAAAGAGAAATCATATAATGTAAATTTGATGCTGAATTTGACTATATGAAATAAAGAATAAAGGTTGTAAGTATTGATACATATATATGAAGATTTTAGAAAAATATAAAATCTGTTTAGCACATATCTGAGCACTTGTGACACGCAATTGGGTCTCGAGGACGTGGCAGGCAGTATGATCATCTAGCTAGCAAGTATTCTGTGATATACATTGGAAGTAATTTTTTTATATTAACTTACTATTATAAGAGAATATTGGTGCATAAAAATTAATGCCAAGCACTTAAGGGAACAAGTACTATTTAGTAGAGGATCAGGATATGCTTTCTGGAGAAAGTTCTATTTGAGATAAGGCTGATGTCAAGCAAACTGGTGAAGCATTTATTATTTTCAGCCATGATGTGATCTCTACTCTGAAGGAGCTGATAATCTAGTTATGTAAAGACATATTTGAAGGGAGAACAAATTCTATTAGAGGTATAAGGAAAACTTGTAAAAGAAGTCTCCTTTGACCAAACTTAATTAAATAAGAGAAAGTAGAGAGGTTGCGGGAGGCATTTTTGGGTAAATGAGAAATAAAAGAAGAAAAAAATACTGATGTGAAAATGTGAAGATGTGAAAATGTTTGCATTTGCCTTCTGGAAAGATACTCTCCAGCGAGGCTGTCATGGGACAATGGAAGCTTCCACTGTTGGAAGTTCTGAGCACATGGACAACATATGTCCTATTTTCTCTTTTTCCTTACCTATTTTTCTTTTCTTTTTTCCTTTTTCTTCCAGGAAGGAAAGCTTGGAAGTTTTGTGAAGGATCAATTAGAGTAGTCAAGGAGGGAGAAACAGAAAATTTACTTCTGCTAGAAGGAAAGGTAAGATTAGAGAGAGCAGAGGACAGTCTGAACTCAGAACCAGTATTAAATCCTTCAGAAAGAATCCCAGTCTATTTCTCACTAGGTTTCTGTAACATGATGTAAAGACCTTAAATGAGAAATCTAGATAATAACCCTTGTAGTTAGAAAAATGAACAACCTTCTATTCTCAAATTGTGCAAATTAATTGTATTGGAGTAAATTAGATTTCCAGGTTATTGCTCAGTCTTTGCTCTGTTTTATTCCATAAACAGACCTTAATTGGAAGTAATTGGAAGTTGGAAGAATATATTCCTTTTTAAAGAGTTGTCTTAACTCTTTGGTTGTATGTGCACATGTAATACTAGACAATCCAGGGGATGAGTATCAAATGCTCTCAATTTTCTATATTTACAAAGAGAAATCATACCAAATGGAATTAATTTTATATGAGTTTATTTTCTTAAGGACAAAGTATGTCTATTTTTTGCTCTTCTTTGTTCTGTAAATAAACTTTTCTTTATTTAGAGTCTAAAGATGTACCAAAATTTTAGAAAGTGATACTACCTTAAAATATGCTTCATGTTTATACTTTAGATAAATATTTGTTTTAAAGCAATGCATTTTTATTGTTCCAAACATGCCTTTTTATTATTTCAAACATATTTAAGGCATAACTTAAACATGGAATTAGATAAAACAATGAGATTACAGCCAACCATATTGTAAAATAATATATTCTAGTTCTGATTTATTTATATTATTCTGTTTACAAAAATGGATTATATTCCTGTTTTGAATAGTCAATAATAGTATAATATTGAGAAGATGCATCTTCGGAAATTTGTATACAAAAAGGGAAATAGAGCCAAATATACTCAGTACTAAATATCTTAATTTATTTTATGTTTGTAAGTACTAAATGCTGAGTCAACTTTGAATTTAATCATTGCTAAAATTGTAGAACTGTCTACATTAGTGATAACATAAAGTAGGTAAACTGACTAGGAATGACATAAATCAAACTACTGCTCAAAATATCCAGATTTTTAGTAAAATGTTTAATATATGTATATATACATACAAACATATATGTATGATGCTTTTGACATATTTTAGTAGTTTGCTTCATCTAAAAATTGACTCAATACATCCTAGAAATTTAATTGACATTTTTCTAAAAAAATACAATTAAAAATCCTCCATTATCTTCAAAACACTAGCCTTTCTAATATTATGAAATAATTTTTTGCATTACTAAATTTTTCAAGCTAAAGTTGAATTTAAAATCCAATCCCATATCATTTGCATTAACAGCTAGACAACATAGTCAACAATGCTCTTATAGAGAGAAATCTGGGGCTGGACACCAACACTAGAGGTGAGGGCATTACATACAGGGGTTGCTTCAGGAAGGTGCCACATAAACAAGTACATAAGGCCATCCCTTTAGAGTCCACTCTATTTCTCCTAGAAATCCTGCATGGAACAGAGCAAAATGTAAGGTCTGATTTCTACTCGTCCTTTCTATGTTTCCCCTGATAAGACAAACTTCCTTTAGAACAAAGATTTTGTCCTTAGTCTTTAGTTCCTTCTAATTATAGTCATGTTTCAAAACCTGCACACAGTATTGGATTTAAATCCAATGGCTATCCCATCCTAATTCTTACAGCTTTCTCCTGAAGTGTAGGTGCTTATCTCAGGACACCAACCTCAGTCTAAAATGAAAGGAGATGAAATCTACTGGTCTTAAGCTTGGGTTGATCATGAGACCTCGACAAGGAAGAATGAACAGAAAGAATTAGGCATCTAAGGCAACTCTGAGGGACTGGGAAAAACAGTGGTGCTACTGACAGAATTAGGAAACTGAGAGTACCCTTGGAGTTAAGTGATAAGTAACAAAATGATAACACGTTTTAATTTAAACTTTTTGCTGAATGCCTGCAAACCTTCATAAGAAGAGTTTTGGCACAGGAGTAGGAAGAAATCCACTTTTCAGGGGGGTACAAATGGACAGATGGTGACAGGAGCAGCAGAGATGCTTGATAACAACTGTACATATTTGACGAAAAAGAGACAATTTGAGAAAAGGTTATATCTTGAGAAGGAAATATCTAAGTATTTTTAGAGTAGGGATTTGAAAATCCTAAGGAAGTAAAGGATAAGCTCAGTAAAGAAAGGGACCAAAGATGAGGAAAATGGTTGCATTGTCCAAATATGAAGGAGTACACAGAGCAGACAACTCCCTATCTCATGAATAGTGGCTGAAGAAATTGTCACCACACAAGCGGGCTGAGGCTAGGACTCTTCTCTTCTTGATAGAATAGATTGTTTCATAGAGTTCCAATCAGGAAAGTTAGTGAAGTTACAGAAAAAATTTAAAAGAATCCTGAGAAATAGTGAGAGCCTAGTGGGGCTTAGTAGAATATTTTTATGTTTATATTTCCAAAATACACTCTTAGAATGGGGGTTACAATTTTGTATCTGTTCTTTTATTTCTAGATGTTCATAAAAGGTGTCCAGAAACTAATAAAATCTTGTAGTGAAGTTCAGATCAACATTTCTACAGCTATACTGTGCCATCTTCAATTTTTTCTTTGTGATAAACTTGAAACTTTCTATTCTGTAGCCCTGAGGCTAATCAAATAAACCAAATCCCTCCCTATGAGTCCTTGTCAAAAGCTATATTTTTCTGTTTTCGATCTTCCAAACTAAACACATTCTTCTGCTGAGTAATTTCTAGAATCCCTAAATTCTTTCATCATAAGTGAATGAAAAATGTATTATTTCCTCTAGAAAACTATACATACATATATTTAGAGATGGCTCTTACCTGAAAAAATAATATGAATTTCTGTATTTCTGTAAAGATCTACTGCTTGACTTACTTTTCATTCATGTATATTTATACAAAAATCCTTTTGTTTTGATAGAACTCTTTATTTCATCAATTTAGATGATCCAATACTAGGTTTCTGTAGATACGGTGTTATAAATATAACACAGAGAAAATAATTAGCAATAAGATTAATAAAATGCCTCAAGAAAAATATTCAAATATTTTTAATATTATTTAGGTTTTTATTGATATTGTGATTAAGTTGATTGGATATTTATCTCTTATGAGTAAAGTTTTCCCAGGCATGGGGTTGCAATATTGTAGAACATTAGTGATTATTTTAGTCCTCATTGCATTTTTCCAGGAGACTCGAAAAAAAATTAGAAAAGTGTTTTTTAAACATTATTGATAATCTGGTTTTATCTGCACTTTCCCAATGTTGTAGAGTATGTTCAAATTGTTTGTGATCATTTTTTCCACCATGAGAACCTACACTAATTAAATAGAAAGTATTATTCATTAAGTTACACTCTTTATACTATGTCTAGAAAAAATAATTTATTTAAATAATATGATAATGTTTTTATCCAAATGTGCTTTCTCTTTGTTAGATCTATCAGCTACTGACATATTTGATAAAAGGTGGAACTATTCTAATAGATTACAGAATTGTGTTTTATTGAGATTAATGTAATTCAGAAAATAGCCTTCTCAAAATGTAAATATGATTATGTATAAAATAGTTTTTATAATGTTAGCCATGAATGCATTGGAACTGGCTTACAAATATTTGTAAAACTACCCAGCTGTCTAATGGTTAGTCAAAAAATAGTTTATACCTAATATTCAGTCCATTTTATGCATTAGTCTAAACATTAATGAAAATTGCAATAGAAAGAATTGCATTGGGTTCTGACAAGTTTATAGACTGAAAAAGGAAATTTATAATTACCTGTTATAGCTCAAGCCAATTCAGACTCCAAATATTCTTTGTCTTGTCAAAGGTTTTACCTTAGGCCATATATACCCTTCCCACCTGCCATACTTGCAGCAAGAATCTTCAGAACAGATTTATTAATTCTCCAGAAGTCTACAAGGGTAGAGTTTATACTGGTTATCTTAAATGTCCCAAACACTTTGCAAAAATTCACCTTAGTAGAGAGTTTCTCTTCCCTCTTTTACCTTTCCCCACAGCAGATGGGGAGTCAAAGGCAAATCTAATTCTTTAATCTTAAACCTGAAAAAAAATCAAATAAATATGCCCCCAAATTTTAATGTGGTTCTAAAAAAATAATATTAGGGTAATGACTTGCTATTAGTTTCAGAAATGCAAACCTATTCTGAATGTTCTTCTTCTTTACAGTATTGGAAACAATACATATTTAAATATCTGTGATTAGTTCTAAATAATTTGTTATAGCTATTTCAATCATTGACTTATCTCTCATTTTCATCTTTTTCTCTATATATGTTCTACACTTTCTAATCCATAAACTTTTTAGATATATATACAGTCCAAAATTAAGATTCTAAAATTCCACACAGCAAAAAAATTTTTATTTCTCAGATCTGTAACTGAAAACATTTCAAATACTTTTAGTTGGGGATTGACATTCTCACATTGAACTAATATAGCACATGCTATTTTCTTAGAATTGCTTCAACTGTATTGAATATATAATTACTTTAGTTCCCAGGGCAAATCTTTATGATATTATTATCTTTACTGTATTAAGTTTACATCTGGAAACTTGTAGCACAGAGAGCTAAGTGACTTGCTCAACATCAGACAGATAGCTGATGATAAAGATACAAATTTTTAGTTATGTAGATCCCAGTTTCTATACCATGAATACTACAGGAATTCCATGAAGTACTACTACCTTTTAGTGGCAGGGCCAAAACTTTATTCCATTAGGCCAATTTGGGTTTTTTTGTGTGTGAAATTCATTGTTGTATTTAGTTGTTATCAAATAAATTTTGATAATCCTCATAGAGATCAACTTTAATGCCAGCCAAAAGAACTCAATATCTTATTTTTACAATCTGCTTATTTTATGGCTAACATTTAACATTTTTGTTAATCACTAATCCTATTTTTCATTATTACGAGAATAAAAGCATGAATATTTAAAGTGAATAATGTATAACCTCTTTTATAGATCTCTCTCCTTCTTACAAGAAAATCATCCAAAAATATGTTTTGTCTTGTCTTGTTTTGTCTTTTCCCTGCTGGAGATCAACCCCCCCAGGGTCTTGATCATGTTGGGCAAGCACCTTACCACAGAGCTCCATCTCTAGCCCAGAAAATCTTCTTATTCTTTACTGTTTCATATAGTAAAGTCTAAAGAAGTAAGAAACCTATGATTTATGGTCTAGACCAAAAAAAAAATCTATGAAATTTATATACTTATTTGCAATATTTAAGCAGCTAATCTTGTTTTGTTCTCTCTGTGAATTAATTAGCTTGTGCCAAGCTAACAACACACTGCCACAACTGCTCCAAATAGTCTACCTTCCCTTTTGAGGTAAGAGCTTTATATTTTGTAGACTTTTCTCAAACCATAAATGAGGGAGGGAGACATATTCTACAACATTTCACAAACCATTGCTTGCCAAGCCCCATTTTGTGAGTGTATTTATGTGTGGGGAGTCTAAGGAGCCAAATTAATGTGGTTCATAACATGCTTTAAAAAGCTCATGTAAAGCTAGAGAGTATGTCTATGGATAAAGCACGGCTTTGAGTATTTCATTGCATCCTGGATTACATTTGTTTCATAACACATTTGCCTTTTTAAGATATACCTCAATGAATCCTGTGGAATCTTCAAGAATGGAGAAAAGCCCCACTGGCCTTAGAGTACATTTTACATATTAATCAATTGGGAAGGGTATTGTGTCTGGAGTTTTCTCCTTGTTTCAATCAGAGGTACTACCACTAAGTACAAGATGTTTAATGTTATTAATAATAAGCTCCAATACAAGAACCATACTTGATGTCTACTTAATATGTCCAAAGACCTAGGCAGAACTAAATTCATTGCCAGTAAATACAGACAGATGCAAAGCATAGCAGTCAGTTAAAAGGTGAGTAAGTATTTTTATATTGTCCCAAAGCTACTGAAATATCAGTATGAATTTTGGAAGTATGTGTGTGTTAAATCAGGTTAGTTTTGCACCAATAACATGAGTATCACGAAGTGAAACAAGTGTGACCCAGGAAAGGACATGCATTGTACCCGCCTCATATGGTCTTCCTTTTTTGTCTCATTTTATCGCTTACAAAATTTTCTTAAAAATCCAAAATCTTCCTCAAATGATCCAAACAACAAGTCCAGTTACATAAAGAAAACTGTCCAAAGGCAAATTTTGATAGATCTAGAGTATTTTTGTTTGTTTTCTGACAAATTTAAGTGCTAATTCAATACTTAACGTAAAAGTTAAGAGATATTTTAAGGAATAAATGGTAGTTGTTTACTATAATCATATTTGAATTTGCATTATATGAAACAAATTCCCAAAATGACTCCTCTGAAATCTAGTTAACTACCATTTATAATATTTTAGAATGAGTTGTTTTTAGCCAGTGTTCTTCTCCCTATATTTCATTTTACATTCACCCAGTTTCACTGTCTGTGATGATCATCTATGTAATATATGTTAAGAATTTTCACTTGAAGGACCGTGTATCTTTAAATGTCTTCTTTTTATTCACCCTAGTTCTAACACATGTAATTTCCCCTTTAATTTGACATCATTTAACGGCACATTACACGTCAATGATGTGATCTGTGAATATTTACAATGTTCATGTCATTTTTATTTTCTAATCCAATTTAAGTAGCTCTGCTTTTTATGACATCATGAATTCTTCAGTCTTTTTGGTCTTTTTGGGACTAATTATTCCATTAGTTCCTTTGAACCAGCTCTGTGTTGTCAGTCATTTCTTCTCTTTTGATCATAAGACCTCTGCTGCCCTCCTTTGCATGTACAATCAGCCTGAGGCCTAGGAAACAAACGTAAGAGACAGGCACAAGCCTTATCTTTACACATTGATATTCACAATCATTTCTGTCCTGAGGCCACATTGGAGGTAAATCTTCCTGTCATAACACATAACTTCTAAAGTTCTTACCTACTGAAAATAAGTTTGCATACATTTTTCAGATGTTTGTTCTATAATAATAAGCATTTTGTATAAAATACTTTCACCTGTCAAAGATTTTTTTAAAGGAAACACTAAATGAAAAACAGCAAGAAAAAAATAGACTAAATTTCTCTTGTCAAAATATTGCATGACACATAATCTATGTTTATTGCTTAATGACTGATTTTGGCATAATTATAAAATGTCATAGACTCAACTTTTGAAAAAATCCAGTCTTTCCTGGTATTTTCATATCCATTTGTCTTCTAATTTATATGAAAGTTTATGGGTGCAATTAATTTTAAACAGCATAAAGACAAAGGAAAATTTGGAGTGATTAAAGCACGACTTTGTCTTTAATCCTGTTGTTTACTAGGAACTTTTACTATTTCCTCTGTAATGCTGTGAGCTCTGCTGTCTGTTGCTGCCCTCTGTAGTGATGAAGAAGAGAGCACAAGACCAGCTTTGTTCAATGCAGTACAACTTGACTCTAAATGTTTCCTCTGGAATGGCAAATGCACTCTGAGTTTCACCTATGCTCAAAAACAAAAAGGCAAATAGAAGTATTTTTCCATTTGAAATGTTCTTCCATAAGTGGTAGTCAGTGGGCAAGTAACCAACTTGTCTTTGAGGTATCGTTTCTCAAAATGACAACATGATGAATTTAGCCTGATAGAAAGTAACACCAAGAATATCTAGAAATAAACTAAAATCAAATAGCTTTTGAAAAAATGCATTTATGATTTAAAATTTCACAGTGGGTAGTAGTGACTAAGAATGACTTGGAATTCCTGCTTCTATAAAGCAGACAATCTGAAGCCATGAATTATCCCTGACACAGTTTCCTTACCTATCAAATGATGATACTAGTTGTAAAGACAAGTTCTTAAAAAGAATATTCTTTGTACATATAAAGCACTATTCAAATACCAAGAATTTTTATTTCCTTATCTATATTTGTAACATGGTTAAAAATTTGTTCCCCTGAACCTATTCTTCCAAATATTCCTCACTTCCCTGGCTTTTGAGAATAGACTTAGAGAGGGTTAATCCATGCGAACAGCAATCTTGAACTCAGGACAGAATTTTACAGGTCTTGGCTAGTATCTCGAGGGGACATCACAAATGTCCACCTTTCTGAGAAGGTGGCTGTAGAAGATAGACATGGCTTAGGGCCCTAGAAATGTGGGCTGATCAGCAAGGCAAGGAATTCATAGCAGAAAAATTGAAAAAGAATTCATATTGTGGAAAGAAAGCCATCTTTGCTGGGCATAGTATCAGAATAAGCATAGTATCAGAATAAGCAACTAGTACAGTTGCACTCTATAACTATGGATTACACATCTGTGAATTCAAACAACTGCAGGGTCAAAAACATGGGAAAATTTTTTCTTTGTACTAAACAAGTGCTGACAGGATTTTGTTACTGTTTCTAAACCATACAGTATAAGAGCTATATGTAAGGTGTTGACATTCTTTGGTTATAACAAGTAATCTAGAGATGACTTAAAGTTTATGGGAGAATACATGGGACATATGAAGTACCACTTCATTTTATATAAAAGACTTGAAATTGCAGTATATACTAGGGATTCTGGGACTGGTCTCCCACAAATACTGATGGGTTACTATACTTTTAAAAAAATCTTTTATTACGAAGACAACAATTGAGAGTTTGAATACAGACTTCACCATTCACCATTTGAACGGTTATGTCATAACCAGCTTCCTCAATTTCTCTGAGCCTCAGTTTCCTCTCTTGTAACATTAAGAAAACTAGTGAATAGTATAGGTGAAACTTTGACTTACTGCTTATTATTAAGAACTGTAATAATAATAAAAATTGAATAATAGCTAATTGATTTTATATCTGATCCGGAAGAGAGCAGGAATCAGAAAAATCAACTTATGGGTTATGAAGCTCTTTTTTAAGTTTTTGAAATAACATGACATATGTCCTGTATGTTTCTATAGTAGAGCACTCTGGAACTCACTCTAAGAATTTAATCTTTGTCAAAGAGCCCTCAGCTCTTGAAATAAATTTTCCATGAGTTGGTAGCTATTTTCATTCTTACTTTGGTTTTCTGTTTGAGTGATTGAAGAGACACTATTTATGAGATGTAAATTCTGTATAAGTCTGATTGTGGGTCAAGATATATGTTTCTACAGTTTGTGGATGTAGTACTTGTGCTTAAGTCCTCAGTCTGAAGAAACAATTTGTTTAAAGCATATGTAATATAAGTAACTTGGACTTTTAAAAAATTTTAATGGCATTGAAGTTTTGTAGAGCTCACATTTAACTCATTCAATGTACACGGAGAAAATTTTTATTAAACAAAATAAATAAAATAATAAATATTGAATATTTTTTGCTTAACAAAGGAAGTGGTAATTCCATCAATTCACTTCAGCATGGTCCTCGTTTAAGGTTGGGGGAGTTGTGGGATTGATCTTTAAAGACATTAACATATGGCCTTTTCTCATTCTTCCAAAACTGCTGTATAGATCCAATCAATCCCAATTGAAATCCCAACAGTATATTTCACAGAACTAGAGAAAAACAATCCAAAAATTCATTTGGAACCAGAAAAGACATAGTATAGCAAAAGCAATTCCAGGCAACAAAGACAAGGTAGGGGATATCATAATCCCCAACTTGAAACTATACTACAAAGCCACTGTGATGAAAAACAGCATAGTACTGGCAAAAAAACAGACCTGAGGATCAATGGAACATATTAGAGGAAACAGAAACAACTCCAGACATGCTAAGCCACTTCATCTTTGACAAAGAAACCAAACACCCTCACTGGAGGAAAGATAACCTCTTTAAAAAATAGTGCTGGAAAAACTGGATTTCAACCTGCCAAAGATTAAAGCTAGACCCCTATCTTTCACCATGCACAGTTTAAAAATCAAAGTGGATTAAATATCTAAATATTAAAACAGAAACACTAAACCTTCTGGAACATAGGTTAGGTGGAACTCTTGAAGACATTGGTGTAGGAAAAGACTTTATGAACAAAAACCTCAGTAGCATAGGAACTAACATAAAGTATCAACAACTGGGATCTAGTCTTATTTAAAAGCTTCTGCACTGCAAGAGAAACCACCAACATTGGTAAGAGACAATCTACAATGTGGAAAATATTTTTACCAGCTGTTCCTGGTAAAAGGACAAAGGACTACTATCTAGAATATATAAAAAACTTTAAAAAATCAGACCCCTCAAATTTAAAGACCCAATTCAAAAATGGGCATCTGAAATGAACAGACATTTCTCAGATGAAGAAGTAGAAGCAGCAGATAGACATATGAAAATATCTTCAAGAAGTAGAAGCAGCAAATAAACATATGAAAAAATGTTCAAGAGATGCAGATGAAAATAACACTGAGATTCCATCTCGCTACAAAAAGAATGACTGTTGTCAAATAATCAACCGATAACAAATGCTGATGGGGCTGGTGGGAGAAAGGAACCCTTCTTCACTGTTCGTGGGAATGTAGACTGGTGCAACCACTATGGAAATTAGTGTGAAGATTCCTCAAAAAGTAGGATTAGTAGTCCCAGTTGACCCTGCTATTCCCCTGGTGGGTATCTTCTCTAAAGAATTAAAAGCATCATACCACAGTGACATATGCACATCCATGTTCATAGCAGCACAGTTTGAAATAGCTAAATCTTGAAAATAGCCCAAAAGCCCATTAAGTGGTGAGTGGATAAAGAAGATGTGGGTTTAAAAAAAAAAAAAATTGAGTACTACTCTGCCATAAAAAAGATAAACTTGAGACATTTATAGCTAAATGGATGCATTCTTGAAGCCATACTCATAAGTGAAGTCAATAGGACACAAATGTGTAATTACTAAATCATTTATTTGGTATGAGGAATTGAAAGTGTAAATAAGGATCAAAATGTATAATAGATATTGTGAAATAGGAAGAAAATGTTTAAGGGGGAAGGGGAAGTAGGGAGGAGGGCAGGGGAAAGGAAAGAAGAGAAAGAAAAAATTTGAAAGTAAGAAGGAAAATTGGAAACAAACCTTATGTATATGGGGGGTGGAGGGATTGAAAGGAGGTCAGGAGAATGGGAAAAAATAAGAATCAAGATGTATTATGTATAGGTACAAATTCTCATTGATGAATGTGATAATAAAATATACCTAAATGTACCAATAAACTCAATAAAAATTTTTAAAATCTATTCTTTTCAGGTCTCAATTTTCTTTTGAAAATGAGAGAAAATATTAAATATTTAAATTCTTAAACTTTCATAAATGTAAGAGGTGATAAAATTTTTTACACTCTTCAGAGTGTAATGTAGTGATAAATGTACACACATAATGCTTAAAATGCAACCATAATATCTGCATTTGAGTCTCAGAACTATTATTTTCTACCCATGTGATTGGGCAAATACCTATACTTTTTGTGTTTAAATTTTCTCGCCTTTAAATGAGCTCACAGTATTGCTAACACTTTGTTGTAGTAAATCAGTTAATAAACATGAAACATCTATATATGTTTATACATGTATAATAAAATGCAATGTGAAGCAAGGTTTAGAGCCAGTCACAATGAAATAAGACAGTCATTCCTCAACTGTGGGCCAGGGGTATGGCTCAGTGGTAGAGGGCTTGTCCAGCAACCACAGGGCCCTGGGTCCTATTCCAGCAGTCTCCTCTAAAAAAGTGGTTGTCCAATTAGATAAGTAGTTCTTAGTATAATTATAATAAGGGTATTTATTATGTAATATAAAGTAACAGATTGATTGAAAAATATCTCTGATGTTTCCCAGAAAAGGATTAAGTCACAGAAGTGGGGCATCATTCTCTGTCTCTTCCATTTCAGGGTTGTTCTTTTGCAGGCAGGTTTTTCTTCAGATGAAACATTCAGGCATTTGATGGAGAGTGTTTCAATTTTCTATGTACACTTAGTGAAATCTGTGTTTTGAAATTCTGTGCATGATACTTTATTGATGACTTGATGCTAGTAAAAAGTTTAGGTGGTTGTTGGTAGTCAGCCTTCTTGATGAGGCCTCCTACTTTTTAGTGCCCTCTTTTGTGATATGTGACTTAATCAATGTTTTAACTGTGAGTCAAAAGTACATATTTTATGAATTCTCTTTAAAGGTTTACAATTTTTTCTTTTACTACTAATATACAAAATGACCATTTTATGCCTCTAATGATCGTGTCTCAATAGCCCAATACAATTACTAATAGAGAACTACACTGTCTAAAATGAGCTCTAATATAATTATTTCTATCCCTGAGTTGTGGGTAATTCAATCTGCAGTGCTGATGTACTCAGTTAAACATGGTGGATTTACATACCTGGAGTCATAGGTAGGTACCTAAGGAGACCAACTAGTATTATGAACAATAATCATTTCATTTTGCTATTTATCTAGTGAAAATCTGAATTCTGAAAGCTTTATATGATTTTTCTCAGGTGCTCAATATTAATAAAGGAGAAAACATTTGTATGAATTACTTAAGCTTGTAGGTATTTGAAACAGTCTGCCAAAAGTAGAAATGGGATTTTGAAGTTATTATTTTAATATTCATTTTTTTGAAATGGATTTATTGTGAAATCCATTTTTCAAAATTGTGCTATAAGCAACTGATGTTTATTTTTTACTATATTGAAATATGTAGTACTTTATATATTCTTTGTACAATAAATACAGTAACAAATGCTACATAAATCATGATTGAATAAGAATAATGATGATATGCTTTGTCCTTGTTTATAGAGTTATGCAGTGGTACCAACTTAAGTGATCTTATATTCACTTTTATATTACTCTATAATTTCAAGAATGTAGAATATTAAACTAGTTCTGCAGCTAAAGGACAATTTTAGACTTATTACTATGATTACGTATTTCTTTAACTCCAAAGATGCTAAACCCCAAGGAATAAAATAAATATAGAATGAATCATGAAGACTGCAAATTGAGCTCTTGCTACCAAAAAACATCCATTCAATAAGTATAACCCAAAGTATTTATAGATCCAACTGGCTTAGAATATACTCTCTGCCTTAGTGCCTGAAAGGTCTATAATTGGAGATATTCCTCTGGGTTCAGGCATTATCACAATTGCTTACCTGGAAGGTTAAATTGCTACTGTGCATCAGCCTAGGAACACATGATCTTATCAAATTATGCAGCTTAGGGAATACTTTGAAAGAAAACTGAATGGAAAACCCCAGTTTATGGATTATTCTGGAAAGGATAATTTTGAGTGAAATAAAACAATGTAGATGTAAACAAAAAGAATTAAGACATGTTATGTATATGTACAAACCCTCCATGATGAATGTAATCATTATGTACTGCAAACATATATGAATAAAAAAATTAAACAGAAAAAAAATTTGCAAAAAAGTAGGGGTTACCTGTGATATAAAATATTATTGAATCCAATTTTCTATCTGATGAGTGCAACTATGAATTCTTTATAAAAATATCAATGGTTTCCTCAACTCAAAGTGAAAATATAGACACTCTTTGGATTTGGCAAGGCTGTCTCAGTCTTATAACTTCTTCCTGATTTCAAGTTTACTTACGTATTTTAGTCACGTTATAATTTTTTTCCTACTCTTTGAAAGCTTTTGGATTTAGTAAAATTACTACTTTCGTGAGTCCCAAATTGGTGATTTATTTTTGATCAGAGGGAGAATGAGACATAAACTTGTTACTTGAGGTTTCATTTCCCCAACAGACATGATTGACCGCGCTTCCGTCTGGTTTTCTTTGTGATCAATGATTTATGTTTATGAAGCAGCATGACCAATGGCAATAGAGTTCGTTTTCAAATTAGGCTACCAATTTCCCTTTCATTTTAGTTTTATTTCCAAAGAGGATGTTTATATTATATACCCATTAACACTACTAAATAATTTTGTGGCAATGGTTTTCAAAAATTAACTTATCAAATTATAAATATCATTTAGGTACACAGACATATTATTAGATTTGGTGTAGAGAGAAAATGAGCAGGTAAAATTCATTTTTGGGTCTTTAAAATAGTTTCAGTTCCGGCTGGGGATTTAGCTCAGTGTTTCTGCCGCCTGCCTCACAGGCGCAGGGGCCCGAGTTCGATCCCTGGTACCAACAAAACAAAACAAAACAAAAAACGAAGTAGTTTTGGTTCATAGGAAGGAACCGACTTATAAAGA
This sequence comes from Heterocephalus glaber, assembly GCF_053883595.1. NCBI lineage: Eukaryota > Metazoa > Chordata > Mammalia > Rodentia > Bathyergidae > Heterocephalus > Heterocephalus glaber. The sequence goes on along the minus strand of NW_028258143.1, from coordinate 35,603,557 downwards.
TAGCAATGAAAAATAAATAAAATAAAGAGATACTGGTGTTGAGTAAATGAGCCCACATTTCAAATTGGAACCCAAGTCATTATCTGTATTGTGATTTTTTCAAACTGCGTTCCAGATAATCCTACAAAGATATCATAAAAGGGACTATTTTTAAAATAAAACAAAGTCAATCAAATATAAAAATACATTTATTCTAAAAATACACATTTTTCAAATGTAACATAAACTTGAAGAAAAAATTTAATTCCAAAATGCAAGTAAACATAAACTTCTTGTTTATTCTTCCATTCTTCTCTCTCCCCTGGGATCATGCTAAAAAACACAAAAACAGAAACAATCATAACTTCTTGTAATCTACATTTTAATTTAATCAATCATAAACTACTTTCTATGTTAATAATCGCACATTTCATTTATACATTCACAAAAAATACAGAGAATGTTTATTTAATTCTGATCATTCTCTAGAGATACAATGGTATATATCAAAGATAGATGTTTCTGATGGTGTGGAGTCATACTAGAATTTTTGGGGAAAGAACTGATTGTAACAGCAAAGATAAGGGAAAATGTATTTCTTTACCTCCTCTCTATTTAGTCATTGTTGATGTCAGCTGTGTATTTAGCCAACATGTGAGTTCGATATTATGGTGGAACTGCAAGAAAAAGTACTAAAACTTATGTTTCTTTGATTCACAAAACAGAAGCTGAAGTCTATTCACTGTAGGCATAGATGAGATTATACAAAGACTGTAAAGGTATAATAAGGAGCTATGTAGACATGGCTTCAAATCCCAGCACCATAAGCTAAAAGCTGTGTGACCTTGGTTGAAAACATTCCTTGATTCCTGGTCTGGCCCTAGATATTTGAAGGACTTGAGAATAGATAACAATAATTCTGCTTTTATTTTCCAATAATTCTGACCATTGGAGGTAGAAAAAGATAAAGGAAATACTGTTGAAATTTATGAAAAGAACTACACTACTTCTTAATAATTATATGCCTTCAAATTATAACTATTACAATTTTGATAATCCCTTTAGGTCTGTCCGTCTGTATATATATTTAATCAACAGAAAGCTCCTTTTCCCAGATAAATATATTTTGAATAGATGACAGAAAGAGATAGGAAGAAAGGGAGATTATCTTCCATAAATATCAGAACTCATAGGTTTGAAAAAGATGTGTGAGTAAATGCATATCTTCATGTGTTTGTATGTGTGTCTATACCCATTTTTTCCATTTTTTCTCATTCAAGTCCTATGTACTTTCTTGAAACTTCTCTATCTAGCCAATGATAATACATCAAGAAGCTCTTTAAGTGAGAAAGAGTTGGCTCTCCAATTGCGAGGGATTGCTTCACATACATAAAAGCTAAAACGAAATAGGGAGTTTTCATCTTAAAATTAGTGCTCAAAACAGAGAGTAATTAGGCTTAGAAGAAAACTCAGTTAAACTTTTTATGTGACTACACTATTAGAATTAAGAGGTAACTGAGATTTCCAAAGTGATAACAGATAATTTGCCATTTAGCTTGTAATGAGGTTTGGAAAAAAAAAAAGTCAACAAGATATCAGCAGTAACTGGAAAGGCATTGCTTAGAGGGTCCACCTAGTGTGCATTTATTCCTTTATCCTTATAAAAGAGACAAATTGTCTAATGCAATATACTCTAAGCACTCATCATTATTGCACCCCAAAAGATTTCTATTGACCTTTGACCATCTCTATGGACTATTACCTTCCGCACTGGCTTTTCCTAGTTTTCTGCTGAGCTATTCTGTCATAAACCATCTGGGTCAGATGTGGTGGGACAGTGCAGAGAAATAGAAATCATAACCTTCAAAGTTTAACTAAATGCATTTTTACTGGAAATCTCCAGAGAAATATGATGCAATCTTTAAATGCATATGCAAATCTTGTGGAAATTATATGCTAATATATGTGTGGCCCTCCTAAATATTACATATTACTGAATGCAGCCCTTGGGAAAATCTTATTGGAGAGCATTGGTCTAATGAAAATTGCTGCTGCACACTAATTATAGTGATGTGTGTGCTACTGTATTGCCCCTTAGTGGTGAGGAAGACAGAGGTTAGTTGAAATTAGACGACTGACTGATAGGAATTGTGTCTATGATCATAGACGTCAGTAGCAAACCCTAAATTCTATTTTTATGATTTTACATCTAAATTAAAAGATAGTCTTGGAAAACTATTGACAATGTGTTCAGAGGTCTAAAAGACAAAGATATAAATTACCACTTGACTGAATCAGTTTAATCTTCCTTGCTATAGTATTTTCTCAATTTTTCCATACCAGTTGACTGACTCCTTGAAAACATGCAGATTATAGAAATGTACACTACACATTTAGAGAAAACATACCAAAATTACCTTTCAAAAATAAGCCAAGTTCCAAAAGGATTTAATAGTTCCTTTGAAGCAGACAAATCTAAACACTGTGTTCAGCTGTGTGGTGTTGGCTAAGTCCTTAACACTCTGGATCTTCAGTTACTTAACTTCAAAAATATAGTTATATGTACCTCCTAGGCTAACTAAAGAATAAGATTAAATACTGTTTTTCAGAGCATAAGATGAAAGAGAAGTGCTGTCGAGTGAACCTATTATATTATATTTCAAATGAGTGATTTTAAAATGTATTTATTATTTATATCTAAATATCTTCTCTATTCTAGAATACTTTTTAATTTATGATATTGACATTTCTTAATTAGTGAGATACTCAATATGTGAGAGGTGAACCATTCATATTTAAGCTATACAGTAAGAGAAAAACAAGATAAAGATTAGTCTTGATTGTGATGTAGAATATTAAATAAAAGTATAATTTGTGATTGTATTTAGGAATCCTTACACCATCATTTGTGACTTATGTTGAAGACATGAAGAGATTGAATTGGCGATGAAGGAATTATCGTAATTATTCATTAACTTAATTAGCTTAATTTAAGCAGTTTCCCTGCTTGAAAGAAGTACTTTCCTGAACTTGTTCAGAAATTACAAATACTTTCATTAAAGCCAAAATAGGTATAAAATGTTTCATGGTTAGCTTATGATAAACTTCAGGAAGCAAAAACTTGCCAATTGTGTTGGTCAGGAAGTAACTTGTTTTCTAGGATTTACTGATTCCTTTGGGCTTCTTATGTTGAAAGACTTTCTACCATTTCTAAAGTTATTTTAAATTGAAAATTCCAGTGTATTCAAGAGCTTCTTGAAGATTTGACTAAAACCATAATGAAGATTTTTGGATCAAAATTCAACTGAATTTTTAATTGTAGAAAGCAAATTTAGTTTAAGAAGGAAGCAATTTTGCTCTTGTCACATTACGTAACATAGCATTTAAATAAGTATGTTTACCTGCCTATGTTACCCATAAAATTAGGTAGCTGAATATTCCTTAGGTCTTGTTCATTTAGCAACAAAATGAAAGAATAAAGGGATATTTAGCTCTTTATACTAAGAAAGATTTCACATATAAGCATGTATTGAATTTTGATCCACAGAAAGCGCTATTGTATAATGTATATTTCCTGCAAGCACTTAATGCTTATAGGCTTACCTTCAGTATTGAGTATTTATTTTTATACAAGCAATATTAAGAACAGTGCTTACTGAATGTGTTGCAATTATAAGGATAATAAAAAGTATAATTGCTTTGACATTACTCCTTTCTTGAATTTATTCTATTTGACATCTTAAAAATTAAATATGGGCTTATTTCATGATGGACATTAAGTTGTGCCTTAAATCTAATGTCACATTTTCCCCAGCACAGATGACTTGATTACTAAGAATGAAGTCATTGTCCAGTTCTTAATGACTTAATTATTTGGAAGCAAATTAATTTGTTCTTTTTATTTCACTAAACTCCTTCTAGGTATGTAAAGCAGAAGGATGAAGAATGTTATGAAATAAAATTGAAGGTTTAAATATATTTGATCACAGTTTTCTCCTGGTATAAAATGTGTGAAATCAACAGATTCAACACTTTTAGCTTCAGGGAATGCTTGACTCTCCAAAAGGCATGTAATTGAGTGTACCTGTGGTACAGGGCTATGTCTAATCAGTCGACTGTGTAGCTGGTAGAGTCAAGTGCCATTCATCTGCCTCCCCTGAGATTTGTGAAAACAAGAAGGAGGAACAGGCATAAGACAAAGATATATAACCATGTTGACCACTGAAGTTCATGGTTAACAACTTAATTATCTACATTCAGCTATCACTCAGAAACAAATATGTACAATTTAGGTACATTTTATAATTTACAATAGAAATAGCATAATACTAAGGATAGTGCCACTAGAATTAAAATCTATATTAAATGTGTTTAATTTAATTTTTCTAATTATATTCCTAATAGCTTAAATACCTACGCTGATAAAGCTGTTAACCACCTGCATTTAAATGCCACCTGATGCGTTTATTTTGGAACAGTAACAGATTGGCATAATTTAAACTCAAGTTTCTCTGAAAATTTTTCCATTTATGAGTCCTAAATTAATCTTTGTGCCTGATCTGCAAATGATGCTATAAGGCAACAGTCATTGTGTGAATTTCATTTGCATGATACTATTCTGGTGTGTTTCTGTGTATGCGTGCATGTGTGGTATGTTTCCAGTTCAAACTTGGATTAGAGGAGAATTAAATGAAAAATAGAATTTTGCACTGGCATTTCCATTTTCCTATGGAGCTTCAATGTTGGAAGAGTGCCTGTTTTAAAAAAATCAATTCAGTGAAATGTTTGCATAGCACTATGTGAGGGACGTTAGGTGAATAAGCACTGCACCTACTGTACCAAGTGAGCAAACACATGCAGAATGCCCCTATTTTCATATGGTTTCTGTATGTCCTATATATTTGGGACTGATGGTATTATGAAACTCGAAATAATTCATTGCTCAAGCAATAAGCAGTCTAACCTTTTGAATATCTGATGAATGATACAGATCCCCTTTGTCTCTCTCAATAAATAAAAAAATGCATAAAGAATGTATTAGTATTTTATTGAGGGTTAAGTGAGAGTATGCTATTTCTTTTTGTTTAGAAATAACCTACTCATAACAAAGCCTACTGCAGTGAAAGACCAAATAAGCCATCTTGGCCATTCATAGACAATAATTATACTTAAAAAGTTAAGAATTAGAACACTGAAAGTGAAGGCTTTCAGAGCTCTGACTCCTATACCACTCTCTCACTGAACCAGTGCATACTCCATGCTCAATATGCTGCTATTTAGGGAAGTGTGAGATAATGGGACCACAGGGAATACTGTGGTAGTCCCACAAAAGTTTCATTGGTAACTAGAAGTGTAGTTTGAATTAGCAGTGGTGATAATACTGAAGATTTTTGTACTATTATCATCTTTTTATTTGAGTATGATGCAGAAGAGATTTGAGAGAATGAGTGTAGGTGTTGGGGATAACTCAAAAATATGTTTGCACATGTTCAATTTATTGAATTGACATGTGTCAAAATTTTGCATCTCTGGAGGATAAACTTTATAACTTCTTAATATAAAATCTCTGCATTGAATACAGTATTGCGGAGGGAAAAATATGCCTTTGAATTCCTCAAGAATCTGAGTTAATACAATATTCAGATTCTATTACTGACTCATGAAGTTTTGTTCAAGAACAACTTCCCATGCACTCGCCTCCCTTTTTAGTATGTTTAGGATGATGAAACTAGTAAAACAGAGCTGAAGTCAGAGTTGAAGTATAATAGTTGGTGGCTCATAGTAGATACTTAAATGTTTATTTATTTTCTATTTCTTTACATGAATATGAATGTAGCAGAAGAGATAGAACTTATTGATAACCTTTGATGATGTTAGTAGAAAAATGCACATGGGTTTATAGTAGCTCAGCTACTTCTTGTGGGACTGTCACAGCAGCCTTTGTCCCATAGATAGCAGATGGAATCGACTAGGAAACTCTGAAACTTAAATGCTCAATTTGGAAACTTGTCTTATGTGCCAGATAGGCTTGTAAGTTCATTAAATTACTTCAGGAGACTGATTAATAGACACATTTTCAGAAATTCATACTGTTCTACTCTTTCTTCTCTTGAAAAGTACTGCAAAGAAGATGGCTGATTGAATAAAGGGCTCTGTTGGAACACTGAAGTTGTAAGGTGGGACAAACGCTATTCATTAACTCAGAATTTCCCAGGAAATGTGACATGGCAAAAGGTTCACTTTTCACAGTTTTGAGGTTTTTTTCCTTAACTAGGGAAAATTGAGCTCACTATGATTCCTGAAATATACACTTATAGAAACCATGTTTTGGGTTCTCTTGGAGATGGAAATGACATACATGATTCCTGTTTGGACAGGAATAACTAAAAGAGAGGAAGTCAACCCTGAATGACACTGAAGAGAAAGATAATGAAGCATGGATTGACAGGTGATGCAACAGATCTAAAACACTGAAAGGCTGTATAGTAAAATGAATGAAATATGTTGACTCAATCAAGGGGCATTGTGGGAAATTATGTCATTACTCTGTTTCTGTGATGAATGAAGAACTCTATTTCCTTGACTTGGGTTTAAAATCTCTTCTGTCCCTAATTTATTCAAAATCTACTTTGGAACAAAGAAGAGATTCATTTGTAAAGTGTTATTATATTTGTCTATTTGTTGAAATTGTGTATGTCATGTTGTGCTACTCAAGATGAATATTGTGGTAGTGAAAGCCTTATTTTCATTCCACAGCTTGAAAGAAAAACAATTCCAGGTAATGTTCAGAGACCAGTGGAAACAGTGAGTACATGTCAAAAATATGGTTGGAGAAATTACTTACAAATTTCCTCAGTAATAAAGAGGGTCAAAAAAGTATGTCAATTTGGATTTGAGTCATTCTTGACATTAAGGACAAACGATACTTCTTTACTCTTTCCAATATTTTCAGTTTTGCTGCTCAGCACATGCTAAAGCTCGTACATGTCTCACACCATAGAAGGTTAGTAATTCCTCTGGGAAGAGAAGTTACTTTTTAATTTCCTCAATACCTTGCTCTCACAGGGTAAGTGGAGAATAGCAGTAATGAGGCACAGAGATCTCAGGCGAGATTGGATTGCTGACGGAGAACAACCCCAGCAGACTAGAGATAAAGTCTCTGCTTGCAATCCGCCTTCTCTTCCAGTAGGAAAACACACATGACAACCATGTGGCACATGTCAAACATCAGCTAATAGGTCAACCTAGCAAAATTTCACAACTGACTATCAAAAACAACTCGCTTATCGAGAGTTGGTTCTCATCAGAAGAGCCCTATTATCTATTTAATTATATGAAAATAAAAATGATCATTCAAAACCAGTTGATATTTCAACACGTTTTCATAGCAATCTAAAAGTGAGTGCTCTCGGCATTAAGGAAAACACAATAAAAAATAACTTCAGGAGGCTGAGGCAGGATCATCACAAGTTTGAAGCCAGCCTTGACAAAAATGGAGGGAGAGAGAAAAAAAAAATTAAAACTACCCACTATTCATTAATTTCTCCCTATTTGTGTAAAACAAGAGATTCTTTCCTTTCATTTCCCAAGAGAACATTTTTGAAGCTTTTATAGCAAGGAGCTTAAAACAAAGAAGACATATGCAAGTTGAAGAAAATGAAGCTAGTGTTTAATTACTAAATATTCTACCTCTAAAATTAAATAAAAAAGCTTAAATAATTCAGTTTGATTTGGTCTCATTAGTCTGATTTCTTAGTATTTAGCCTTAATTATGTGATACATAAGCCCTAATTATGTGGTACATATACAGTGCGCTCTCTAAAGTTAAAGATCAGAACGGATACTGACTTAAATGATAAAATATGTTAAATTATTAATGATAATTAATCTTACAAAATAGGTATAATTAGTTTAAGTACTTTGGATATTATTTTTAATAGCATTACAAATAATATGACACAGTGTGATCATTTTAAACATAATTTATTGGAAAGAAAGGCGAGGCGAGCAATATTTTTTACTGGGGAGTGCTAGCCCATTGCTTAGTGCTGTCAAAATATATCTAACTGTCCTTGTTGAAAAGGTGAGTTTGTGTTAACTCACTAAATGCTGTGTCCAAAAAAAATAGGGAGATTGTTTTGAAAAAATAATTTTTTGTGGAGATAATCATCTTTCTATTAATAATACTTATGCCATTTAGGGGTTTTTGTATATTCTTTTGTTTAACTCATTCTTGTTAATGTACCATGAATTATTCAGCACCATTCAGTTTTTTTACAATTTGCTTTTTGTTATTGTGTATTACTGAGATCAATTTAAAATTTATTTAATTTTGACACCAAAAGTGTTGACCAAAGTGTTCTGTATTTACTCTTTCCTAATTCTGAATAAGTATGTTATTGTCATTTAGTATATAACATGCATCTGAATTATGGAAAGATAGATAGCAATAGTTGGCCTTTTAAGCAAATTTATGAAGTAGATGTATCTCTGCTGAATGGGAAAACATGGAATATAAAAATTGCTTTTTTTTCTTAACTGAGGTTCAGTAATGAAGAATACAAATGACAAGCTACAGAACAGAAATCATACTATTTGCTCTCTATGCTTTAGTAAAGTGTTGCCGTATCTTAAACATATCTGGGTTCAATGTAACCAAGGAAAAGCTCATAATGAAACTACAAAGCCCTTTATTAAAATGTTGTTCAAAAGAATCACTAGAAACATGATTTCATGCAATAAAATCCTGAGTAATGAGTATCTCATTATTTATAAATGATGTTAAAAGATACCTTATTAGATAAGAGTAAAGAATTCTGAACAACATCTATCTTTAGTGTCATACAGAAATAGTTTCTAATATAAGGGTTTTATTATAATTATATCCTTATATAGTGCTTGAATCAAACTGAATCCTCCCTAGATATCACACTCACAGTCTCATACATTCCTCAAAGCTTCTATGACCAAAATTTTGAGTAGATTCCCAGTGTTGAGGCTCCCTCATTAGATGCAAGTTAGCCCTGATGTGATACTAACTCATACAGCGTGGTTGAATAAACACCTCTTAGGAACACAGAGAAAGGTTGGTGCTAGAAAGAAAAGACAAGTTGACGTATGGACAGTCAAAGAAAAAGAAATGCCTACAATCATAACATTTCACTCCAAGGACTCCAACCAGTAATGTGTTACAAGAACAGTTTACATACTCTTTAAAAAACTCGACAATAGTAAATTTTCTGCTAATAAGATTTGGATAGAGCTTTGGCATATAATGTGTATAAGCCAGTGTTCCAGGTGTCAATAAGACCAATGAAGATAGCTCACTGAAAAATGTGACAGTTGAGATTATGGATAATAATACCCATGAAGTTTAGCATTGAGGTGATTCCTATCTCACCATTTCAAAGAAATACTCTCAGATGTAAAGTCAATAGATTGTATTTTATTTTGAACAAATAACCAGGCATTTTAGACTGCTCTTCAATTGATTAGGACAGTATCAACACAAGAAACTTTTCTTTAAAGTATGCATTGAAGTTATCTTGATCAAGAAGTATATTAAAATATTGGTTCTTGTGATTGATTTATTTTGTTGTTTTCAAAATATCCTTATAAAACTTTATTGTTTATTTCATATTACTTGGAATATTATTCATTACATCATACAGTATACCCTTTATGAGATCTTTGATGAAAGATTCCAGTATGAACTTACTACCAAAGAGCATAGTGGTTGCAAGCACAAAAAACAGTCTTATGAATATTATAAACTGTGTAGGTACCAAGTATTGCCTATTTATGTTGACTGCAAAAAATCTTAAAGTCATCAAATACGGCCAACCACTAGGGATTTTTTTGTTTGTTTGTTTTTTAGGTGAACATTTAGATTCATGGAGTCTTGCATTTCTTCACTTGAGTTTCTGTGTATTTTTTAAATTCAAGAAGTGATCCATACATACAATGGATATTTAAGTTAAAAATTATTACATTTAAATTGTCATTAATATTCATCTTCATTTCAAACACATTCATCCCATCATTCTTGCCACTTTCCGAAGCAATACTAGAAGTCCTTGTTGTGAATGTCTTTACCAGGTTTGGTAGAAAACATGGTGGATAATGCTTCCATCTAAAGGATCTACCATCTAAAGGAAAGATAGGCTCATACACATTATGGTATGTCTTTATCCACCTTATTTACCAGATCTGACATGGTATAGCTTCTGGCTCTTCTTCAAAATCAAGATGATGAGAAAAGGTAAACATTTTGAACTGATTCAGAACATCAAGGCAGCCACAACAGTACAACTAAAAACACTTATGAAAGAGGACTTCCAAAACTGGTTCAGAAAATGGAAAACATAATGGGATAAGTGTGTTCAAAGCAAAGGGAATATTTTGACGATGATTAATAGTAATGTATCTTTTCTTGTTATATATTTTCTTTTAATTTAAACTCTCACTGTATTTTATCATATTTTATATTCTATTCTTTTATAATACAGTAAATACATATTTAATTAGAGAATTGATCAGAAAAAATAAGCTCAACTATATAATATTTGGAATTGTGCAGAAAGAACTAAACATCTGACTATGCTTATGTTGCACAATACATGGAATGAGAAAGTTTAATAGTAATCTGTCTTTGATATCTTTGTTTAATTTTTTTTATGGCTATGGTGACAGATTAATATAATCTGAAAAAATGATGTATAAGATTAGTTTTATAAAACTAAAGAATAGCCTCATAGGGACTTTAGCACTGAATGATTGTTTTCAACTGAGAATTAGTCACTGAAGGAATAAATAGTTGGTGTGTTATTTTACAAGTTTCATACAATTGTAATTTTATTTTTGAACAATTAGTATAATATTGGCGCTTTGAAGCAGGGAGCTCATTTAAAATTTTTTGTTCATTTTATTCACTTGACATATACTTATTGATTTCTCAATATTTTTCTTGCTAAGTTATCTGGTGTTACATTAATGAATGATTAAAAATCAAATTTCCTATAAAAAAAACTACTCACGATCTTTGTTTGATTGCTGTTCTTTTCCTCTCTTTTTTGCCCTTTGGAAAAGCTATAAGGTAATAATAGTTATGTAATTACACAATATTAAAGTAACAGCAGTATATATTTTTTAAGTAAGAATGCTTATGGGAAGCAGTTGTACCTACTAGGAGAACTTGTGATAAAAGGACACTAAAACTCATTAGCTATGTATTACCTTTTAAAAACTATATTTCAACAGTATTTAATTATTATGATGCATGATAATTACCTCAATATGATAATATACTCAGGGAAAATAATACTAATTTGATAACAGTTTGCTGCCTGCATAGTCAAGTTTAATAACTATAATATCAAATAATATGCACATAGAATTAATTTTTTTAGGGATTTCATCTTGCTTGCTTACCTCTTTGATTCTTTCACTTGCTTATCAGTTAGATAACAAATTCAGGATTTATAAATAAAATATTTAAAGTCATTTATTAATTATTTTGTTGTTTATCAAATACATAAGCAATCAGTGCATTAATGATTAAAATAAAGTGTTTTGAGAATTCAATATTTTAATATTTAAAATCTTTCTTGTTTGATTTCACTTTCACCTTTTTTCATTAACGCTATGCTTTTTGAGTTATGAAATCAGTAATAAGTTTTTCTCTATTTTTTTAGATTACTTTTGCAGCACTTTTTAAATAGTTCATTATTCAAATGCAGAAAGAGATATATAGAGACAGAGATGGAGTGACATAAAGAGAGAAAAAGAGAAGAGTAAAAAGGAGAAGAGGAAAAAATGCAGACAGAGACAGAGAGAGAGACAGATAGAGACAGAGACAGAGACAGAGACAGAGACAGACTATCCAGACTATCATTCTGGGCTTAGGAGAAAGTCTAGTTACAGTGGGTTGAGGTTCTCAGAAAGATGGGGGAGAACAGCATTAGTTAGAATTAGGAACAGACGTAACTAAAGCACCAGTGTAGCATTGGCTACTCCTGAACTAATTTGGCATTCAGGGAAATTTAATGAGAATATATCACTTGCCAAGTCTCAATCAGTCCTTAATCAGCTACCCTTGTTAGCAGGAAAGATCACATCAATGAATCCTTTATATCCTGCATTGGGTGATGAAGGTTTGTTATGCTGTTTTAGTACTTTATAAAATATTAGCTTAGTTTATTTTTAAAACTTCTCTCTAAATATTTGATAAAATGAGAGACAATTTTAAATGGGTACATATTTGTGAGATCAGAAGAGTTAATTTACTGAAAAGTGAATGAAAGCATAATTTAAAACAACTTTGCTTATTTGATGATGTATAGATATAAGCATGAAAGTACATGAGAAATAGTTATGTAGTTTATATTTTAATAAGATAATCTATATAAAACACCTTTTTAAGAATAAAAGCCATGAAAAAAATGCACATGATATTCCCATTCTGATTGTTCAAATTGATGATAAACTTTAAAAACAAATCAAATTTGAATAAGGCTAGAGTTAGGTCCTATATTATTAGAATTAAAAGACAACTAGTTATTATATAGCCAATAGTGGAAAAATTGTTTGCATAATAACAGCTATGTGCCCATTATTTAGAAACTATTATTCGATTGTTCCATGTACTTCTTAGTACTTTTTTTGAAATGGAAACTCCACCGAATGATCCATTTTCCTATTTCTTTAAGAAGGCTTTCATAAGAAATTCATTGTACCAGAATGATAATTTTGCATAGTTTAATAGTTCCCATGAATCATGAAACTACTTTCATCCCACATATCATTTGACCAATATCAATTTTTACACACTTTTCCCAAGGAAAGGAATTTGGATAAAATAAATTGCCAACCATGAAAAGTTATTCTGGATTAAAGACAAAAATAAAAGAATTATTTTGATTCTGCTATAAATGTGCTCTATAACATTCAAAGCAAAATGATGAACCACATTAAGGCATATTGAATTGAAGTGATAGAGTTAAGTCAGAAATGTGATGCTTTATATAGATCCAGGAATGAAATAAATTGCTTGATGGTAATATTATTAATGGTATCAATGCTCACTTTTATTAGAGCCAGTTTTCAATTATATTAGCTATATAGTACAGAAAAATTGTGGTTTGGACCTAATGGAGAAAAAGTCTGCATTCTTCTTTGAAAATTTCATCTATGCTTATGATTTCAAGTCATATTTTAGGCATTACATTAAATATTTATCTGTAGGCCTATTCATTCTAGGATTTCCAGATTTATACCCATAAATACCTATTGCTACTGAATGCCCATAGATGCCTCAGACTGCACTGATTGTCTCCTTAGTTCACTCACTGCCACACACATATGTCAGCACCAAAATTTCTTTTCTCTTTTTCTTATTTGACAATTACTGGGAAAGTCTGAAAACTCACAACTTGCCTTGATTCTAACTCATTCCTCTATTTCCAGTGCAAAGTTGTTGGTTTTTGTCTAATAAACACCTCATATATTCTTCTTTTTTCCTGGTCTATTGTCATTATGACCCTTAATCCTCATTTGTCAGCTTCCGTGCGTCAAGGGAGGTAGATCGTCTGCAAAAGAGAGGGGGACCAAGAGGTGGAAGGAGAGGGTGGTAAAAAGAGGGAAAGGAGATGAAAAAGGAATTAAGATCTATGAAAGCACTAATCAAATGTTGAACTAGATTTAAATCTTGAAACTAATTTAAAAGAGGCACTTTTTATCCTTCCAAGCTCAAATCCTGAATATAATTAAAACCTTACAGGTTAAGCTTTGATGGAATAATTTCCAAGTTTCTTTTTTCTAATCAGCATTTTAAATAGTGACTATTCTTTTATTTAGAATTAGATTTGCTCAAATTTCCACTTTATGCAACTTTAGTTTAACAAAAAGAGTGTTGTACACTTAAATTTTCTGTTCTATTTTTCATTTACTTGTTACCATTATGTTTAACTGCTAGGGTGTTAAATATGTAGCTCCTCTTCACTGTATGTTGAAAATAAACAGGAGTCAAATTACAGTTATAGTTATTTTTTGGGAAAAGATAAGATTCCTAAAGAGTTCTGAGTGCTATGGAAGTTGATCTGTGAGGGACGTGGATGTGCGTGAGAGATGTAGAGATATAAACCAATGAGGAAATCGAAATCACGCCTCAAGGGGCAGAATGCTTGTAAAGCAATTGTTATATAAAGACTTCTTTGTTGCCCCATTTCTTTGGCCTCTCAGTGAGGTTATTCTTTTGGCAAATGATCTATCTTAATATTACACAAGGAAGCTTTGTATGTACAGTGCGTAATCAGAATTCTCTTATTTGACAATAATGTAAGGGGAAAATGTGTGCAATATCAAACACTATAATGCAGAATAAAAATAGAATTCTTTGTTGCTATTGAATATAAAGCTAATAATGAAAAGCAACAACTTAGAAAGAATACTGAAATTATGGAAACAGCATCTTTTAATATTATCTTTAAGATTTAAACAAGACCATTATTATTATTATTATTATTATTATTATTATTATTATTATTTTATACCGGGGATCGAACTCAGGTCCTTCTCTTGCACTGCAGGTGGCAAAATCACTGAGCTAAATCCCCGGCAAGACTATTATTCTTCAAATTATGTGTTCCTGTTACCATTGAGACAGTATATCAACTGCTTTATATGTGCCATTGTAGTAAATAATTTTTATATGCTATCTCACCACTCCTTATATTAATGAAGAGATCTGGAATCATTGTTATTTTTATTTACCAGCTTAAGCTTAGATAGGTTGAAAATTTCAGCCCCAGTCATATTTATGGACCCCAAACTTCAATTCCAGTCAGTTGACTATTACCTGGTTCATACAAACACCATCCACATTTTTTTCTAATACAGTTAAAAATTGTGGTTTCTCTGGGCTACTTAATGCATAAAATGTTTGGTTTACAAGTTGAATCTGGGATTTTAAAATATGTTGCATATGGTAGAGACTATTTTAAAACTCCATTAGTTATCTTTCATATTTTCAATATTTTTAAATTATATGGTAATCATGATGTTTTATCTTAAAATTCACAGTGCCTTGAAAGAAATATACAGACATAGTTCAGAAGACCAGTGCTATTCTAAATTTTTATCTTAAACTTTGTGTACATGCAATTGGTTATGTGAGATGTAATAAAAATTCAATGAATGTTTGAATTTAAAAAATTACAGTAAAAATACATAACAATTAATTCTTCTCAAAATACTTCCCCTTACTCTGAATATAGCCTATCATTCTGCCACTTTCTGAAGTGATTCTAGAAGTTCTCTTTCATGGGTGTCGTTAGTTTTTCTCTAGTGGCTCCCTCATTATACTAAATTGATTAAAACCTTTCATGGTCATTTTGACTTTGGAAAATATCCAGAAGTTCTACAGCGTTAAATCTAGTGCATAAGGTGAATGAGGACACACTATAATGTTTTTATGAGTCTATCTTCCTATTGTGTGGGACTCACTAGGAAAATTCATCACATCTTGTAAAGACACTCATGAAAAAGGACTTCCAAAACTGCTTTAGAAGGAGATTGAAGAGGGCACCAGAAAATGTAAAGTTGTTCCCTGTTCCTGGATAGGCAGAACAGATATTATCAAAATGGCCATACTTCCAAAACTGTTATATAGATTCAATGCAGTCCCAATCAAAATACCAACAGCATACTTAATAGATATAGAGAAAACAATCCTGAAATTTATATGGAACCACAAGAGACCCAGAATAGCAAAAGCAATTTGGGTCAATAACCGTAAAGCAGGAGAAATAGCAATGGCTGACTTCAAGCTATACTACAAAGCAATAGTGATGAAAAAAAAAATAGCATGGTATTGAAACAAAAACAGGCACTTTGATCAGAGGAACAGAATTAAGTAAAGAAACCTCTCAACACGTATTCAACTATTTGATCTTTGACAAACGGGCCAAAAGCATATGTTGTAAGACAACAAGTGGTGCTGGGAAAACTGGTTATCTGTTTGCAGAAGGTTGAAATTGTACTCTTATCTCTCACCATATACTAAATTAAAATCAAAGTGGATCAAAGATCTAAACATTAAAACAGAAACACTGAACCTTCTGGAAGATAAAATAGGCAAAACACTTGAAGACAGATGTAGAAAAGGATTTCCTAAACAGAACCTCAATCACACAAGGAGTAGCAGCAAGAATCAACACTCTGATGATATTAGACTTAAATGCTTCTGTACAACAAACAATCCATCAATAGAGTGAAGAGACAACCTACAATATGGGAAAAAATTTTGCTAGCTATACCTCAAACAGAAAAATATTCTTTTCCATTGATGACATGCATATATGCTAATAATAATACACTGTCATGATTACTGTACCTTTATAGTCTTTCCAAAGTTGTTTTATTTTTAAATTTTTCTCTTTATTTCTAAATTTGTCAAGGTTATTTGCAGGTTTATGTAATTTTAAAACTATCTTAAAAGCCTACAAAACCGTCATCTGGGTTTTTTTAAACTGAGACTTGCATTGAACTTAAAAATCAACTTGGGCAAATTGATGTCTTTAACAATATCACATACACAATTCATGAACCTGATTTATCACTTTTTTATTATCTGAAATTGTTTAAGAGCCAAATTTATTCTTGATGCATTTTTACTTCTTTCTGCTTCAATATTTATCTCTATCTCTAAACTTGAAGGATCTCAAAAAACTACTTGAACTGTAAAAGAGAAAGGAGTCTATGTTTGGGCATGGAAAAATTAGGAGTTTTCAAAATTAAGAAAAAAACTTTATTCTCAGCTCCTATGTGTTTCTTCCTGAGCAGTAAGATGAGTACTCCATGTCAGTGGCCCTGAAAGGAAGCCCCTCTTCTTCCCAACATCTAGTTCGCAATGATGATAAAATGCAGGAGACCCAAAAGTAAATAGCCCCACAACTCCCACTAATGAGATTGACTTTATTCGGAACAGAATATGAAGAATGCTAAGCCAAAGAATATTGTCAAAAATAATGGAGATTTTGATGGAAAGCAGTTAAGAAGAGACTGATAGCTTCATGAGAGCAACAGGAAAAATAATAGCTCAGTTAGAAGTTTATCAAAGAGAAACAGATAAGAGATAGGTAGAATATCCCACAAGGAAGAACCATCTAAAAACGTATACAGGGGTAATAAAAATACTATTTTTTTTCTGCAAAAGAGACATGATTTTTTAAAAGATATACAGGAATGTTCATAGCAGGTCCTTCCTATTACAGTCCCAATTAATGAAATTATTTTTCCTCCATGCTGTACCACTTTAAAAAGGATCTCTGTATAAGCAACTAGGTGAAAAAACTAAACTAAAAAATACCACTGAATTTTATTTCATACATCAATAAATTTCAAAAAAGTCAAAGATTTCAAAAAACTTTTCAGAGCTAAATGTGCAAGCACATGCCTATAATCCCAGTAATCTAATAGGCTGAGGCAGGAAGATTATGATTTGAAGTTAGAGCCAAGCCTGGGCAATTTAATGAATTAGGAAGACCCTGTATCAAAAATTAAATTGAATTAAATTATAATCTAGAAAAGGGCTGGGAATTTAATGCAGCATAAAGCCCCTCGGTTTAATCCCCAGTACCACGGCAAACAAATAAATTCCAGTAATGCATATACTATACAAATTGAGGAAAATTCAAAGAAAACTTTTCACCAATTTGGAAAACCCCATCATCTGTAGCAACCATTTCAGTGGGTATTTGAGTGGTCAGTGCAATATCTCTGTACCAGGCTGTATTTATGGGCATTGTAATTATAATGATTCTGTAGATTGGGGCAAACATCTAAATACTTTATTTGGTCTAAATTAATCTTGCAAGGGCATTTGTATCTTTAAATTTATATTAAATATTTTCCTTTTATTTCTTCTTTTTATTAAACTTTTCTAGTTTTCTTAAAGTATGTTGAAAATTTAGTTATATATTTTATTTCTAGATAACAAAGTGAGATAACTTTAAAAATAATATTCCATGTATGTAAAATTAATATTTGTCATTAAAGTCAGTTTTGGGGTTACAGGATTGAGATTACTGCTCTCTAGGATAAAAATTGCACACCACCTCATTTGCAGGTGTCAGTGACAGCCAATATTTGTCATTCCAACATCAGTTGCAGTAACTACTCTACTCCAGATGTTAAGGTCTCAACATCCTACACTGGCTGATCATTGTTCCCACATGTACCAGGCACTGTCATGCCCACCCCTGGGCTCTTCTATCTCCTTTTCCTGGAAAATCCTATGCCTTTTTGTAAGGCTCTACTGAAATGGCAACTCCTTTAGATAGTTCATTCCTTTCCTGCCTGGCCACCAGAGCATTTTGTGCTTATCTCCAACATAACACTCCCTTTTCTATCTTCCCAATTAACTGTGAGTTTCTAAAGGGTAAAGACGATGTCTTTTTCATTCTTGGAGGGCAAGGATGGTGTTTTATGAATTTCTGCCTCCTCAGCACCTAACTTGGTTGCATTATGAATGCTTATTTATCATTTATTTATTCAGTAAGATTTTAACAAATACAAACACCCAAATTCATGCCATTTATTTAGATTATTGCATTTCCAAACCTCTTTTTCCCTGAGGACTGAAAGCCTAAATAAGCCCATAATTCTAAATTCTATATTGTCTCTTCATGGCCCTGCATGACATCTTCCTTCATCAGAGTCCTTTGTCTGGCACCTGCCACTTAGTTACTCTCCAACCATAGGTATACCCCTTTCCATCAGGCTGAAAGTTGACAAAAGTCTTGCTGTTAGCCTAGGAAACATCTGATTTATGTAAAGTTATATAGATTAATTAATAATAATAAATGAAGTAGTTTTCAAATATATCTTATTAAGAGTATAATGGATGGAAATAAAATTTGTTTTAATATTTTTCTCTTTTTTATGATATTACATAAGACTTTACAATTATTCTGTCACACAAAAATTTGCTGAATTTAAATTACTTTACTATATAAATTAATTTAGATCAAATTACTAAAATTTTTAGTCCAAATAGAAGCAAAACTGATTTTTATATAAAGATGAAGCCAATATTGTACAATTAATGTTCATTTTTATTTACTGATGTTTAAATTTTATTTATTTACTAATCATCTTAGTATATTCCAGATATCCTGGTGGTTTTGGCCTCAGGAAGTATAGGTAGTCATGGACTACAGAGTGTCCTGTATTGAAATAAGGCAGTTTTATAAAGACAGTACACATTTCTAAATATGATCTATGAAAACTTCTATATCTAAAATTATATGAGTATATTCCAGCTATTTTTTTGCCAACAGAAATATGATCTATGAAATAGAAGAAATGTGTTTTCCTGAGTGTCCCTGCAAATTTTCCTTCACAGGATTATCTGTTCTTACTAGTAAAACAGGACATATTGCTTTAGGAATAAAAATGTACTCAAAATTTTAAGTAAGGTTTGTACGTAACTGTGCAATAAACTACTGTGTCTAGATACTTAGTATTAAAATAACTAATAAAATATAAATGTGCTTCATAAGTCACAATATATAAATGATTTTCCATGTCTAAAAATCTTTCCCAGAGACTCTACATATAAAAATATATAACCTTTTGTTCCCTTGCACCTAAACCTCTTTCATTTTTTATAATACTGAAAAAAGTTTTTGAAATATGTATCCAGCAAAGAGAATTCAGCTTCTATTTCAATGGTTACTATTATTTGAGGAAAATTGCATTTATAGGATTTAGAGCCAGAAAACGTAAGGGAAATTATATAGCTCTAACCCAACCTCAATGCTTTACAGATAGGGAACCTGAGTTCTAAAATTATGAGGAACTTCTAAGGGAGTCAATAAAGCAATACTAAAATCTTAATTTTCTTATTTATTCTACATATGTAGTGTATAGAGACTTCTCATAATTATAAGAACTTTAACCACTTGTGTGATTCTCTTGATTGGAATATTTTTGAGGGAAAAGAAAACTGGTTTTAGCATTTACCATTCGTGCCTTTTTCTTCTTTCTCTTCTAAACTTCACATTCTGTCTTACTTGAACATGTCTTCAATAATCAAATTGTCTATTTTCAGTAAAACCATATGTGATGTCAGGACTTTCTCAACAGTCAGTCACAAATGTCTTTTGCAGTAGTTGGTAATTTAATTCACTCCCTTAATCAGTCAAGTTAAGAAGCTTATATTTGACAAGCAGGGGTTATAAACCTGGGTAACTTTTGACTTGAACATTTACCAATGAGAATTGTAAATCAATGACTTTGGGATTAAATTCTCTTGAAGGTATATTTTTCTTTGTTTGTGTGGATTGTTAAAAATTCCATTCAAATGATTTTGTTCAGGACAGAATAACTAGTGTCCCTTTCTGCACTTGCTATTAATTGGGAAAATCACTGATACGTATTCAGTTTCCATTATGATGGAACAGAAACCAGTTTGAACATTGCCATGTGTTTATTTTTGTTCTTTGGAGAGGATGGTGCATGGATGTTTTCTCCCATTGGAGATGACTTCAGAAGAAAATGGATACGTCATTATAACAATAATGCAACTGACACTTCATAGATAAAGTCTTTGTATTTAAAAGTTTGTAACCTTTGAAAACATCATCAATGTTTCTTAATATAGATAACACTGGGACACCTTTCGTATCTCTATGTATTGAAGACAAATTTATGTGATGTCTAATATTGAAACTCAATGGGTTATTTTTGAAAGGTAGTGGTACCTAAAGCTGCTACTTTTAAAATTTATTAAATGGTTGGTTGTAGAATTTATAGAAAAAACAAGCCATAAAATAGTTGATTTATAATTTAGGATATGTGCACAGTATTTGGCTATTATAAAATGAATATTTGCCGTTATTATTTTGCTTAGAAACACAGTAGTGGTATGTCAGTTAAAGTTTAATAATATTTGATAAGAGTGCTATATTCTTTTTTCCATGAATGAAGTGTCAAACAGCAAAGGCAAACAATTTTGTAAGCTAATTTAAGGTCATTAAGAGAGATTTAAAGTATGTGTGAATTTTTGCTTCATTTAATAAACTGGAGATGATAATATTTGACCACAATGATTAGAAATCCTAGATTTAAACATGATGTTTAAAATGAGTATTGCTATCCAAAACTTGTCATTACTATGAAATTCCTGAGTAAAAACTAAAAAAATTATGTTCCAAATTTTTCTTCACATACACTTCATTTGAAAATGCATTCAAATTTAAAGTCACAAAAATTTAAAAAATTACTTTTAAACCAATGCTAACAGCTAATGTTTATTCTGAATATTGATCACAAGCCAACAGATAAGATAACAGATCCAACTGGAATCTTGTTTGCAAGCAAGCAAAATTATAAAAATTAATGCTACATGATCTAAATAATTTTCTTCATTAACTAAGAAATGTGGACTTTGTTTTGGATTTATATAAAATATACATGGCCATTAAAATAGCTTTATGAAGAAATACTTTTGAAATTATTTAATGTTTGTAACAACAATATTAATGAAAATAATGCTTTTTACTTTTTTCATTATAACTCACAATATTTCTCATAAACATCCAATGTCAATATTTTTGTGTTTGACATTTTGATTATTCTTTCAAATAAATTGTGACATAAATATACCACAATATTTTTCTAGTGGAAAATATTTTAAAATGTTTAATTTTATTTTCTTAAAAAAGCACTTCTATATTATGCATTGGATTTAAAA
Source organism: Heterocephalus glaber (assembly GCF_053883595.1). Lineage (NCBI taxonomy): Eukaryota > Metazoa > Chordata > Mammalia > Rodentia > Bathyergidae > Heterocephalus > Heterocephalus glaber. Next base: position 35,581,824 of record NW_028258143.1, on the reverse strand, counting down.
CAGTGGTTTGAGTAATATTAATACAGCTGTGAATTTTTTTTATTTTAAAATTTGTATTCTACATCACAACACTAAAAAAAAAAATCTGTCCCTCTGCTGGACTAGTGTTAGTTTGATGATTATACTGATATTAACTGCCTCACTTGAGTAAGCAAAGAAGAAGTAAAATACCAGTCAGACCAGCTGTTAATTCACACAGTGTTGTACTATGCTTATTAAAAATACCCAAAAGATGTACCTTTGTGGTTCACTCTTTTGAATTAGAATCAGAATATTAATCATGCCTCAGGCCTAAATTAAACATTGCAAGGCCCCTTAAGAATTTTCACCAAATTTTCTTGGATTTTTCTTTATTGGGTCTTCCTGGACTCTGTTTAGCTCTGTAATTGCTTTGCTCCTTTGTTGATAGGTTAAAGCACAACGTGATTTTCTCCATGTCATAATATTTAAGAGGACAGCTCAATGGTCTACTCCAAGTTGCAACGTGCAGCTGAGACCCCAAGTTATAACAGGCTTACTGTTTACAATGTTAAACAAAGTGTGAAGTAAGAATAATTATGTATTTCGAAGTCCATAGTTGTAAAAAGAATATGAATCATTACTGTCTTCAAATCATTTGTATTCTAATGGAGCTATCTTAAGTGATCCTACCAAATATGGTTAACTTCTTTTACATGAGTATGCAAATATTTCCATTGTATTTAAAAATGTGGAAAGAAAATCTAAAATTGTAGTATGTTCAAATATACTAGTGCCTACTTCCAGAAAGTGGTCATTGTTATTAGTAAATATGTGCCCAAATATATACATGGACAAGTTGTAGTATGTTCAAATATAGTACTGTTTGTTTATAGTAAATGATTGTTATTACAAATAAACATCTAACTACATATGCACTATTTCAAGAAGTTAAAATACATGACAATAGTATCATTCAGGAACCTGTCTAAAAACTATTACTGAAATACATTATTAATATTAAAGTTCAACTTGAACTCTAAATAGCAGAGAACAAATCAAATGTTATAGTATTAAAATTTTTAAAACATTTAATAGATCTCTATTCTCTCACTTTTAAGGCAAAAGGATGAAATGGAAAAAAATGTAACTGTATAAAAGTGTTATTTTTAAAAATAAATAATTATAATAATAAATGAGAGTACTCTTGCTATATTGGAAAATTCTTCTATTTCTTATTTGATTTTATGACAAACTGCTAATATTTAAATTTAAATAAAAACTATATTAATTGTGAACTCCCCCATAATTATTTGTGGAAATAGAAAACATATGTCCGTTGAAACTGATATTTCAATTTATTGACATATTTGGTGGAAGCAACATGTCCAATTTTTGAAAAGTTTGTTTAACAATGTTTGGGCTGAAATGATAGAGCATGGAATTTATTTTGGCAGCCTCTGTATATTATGTAGTGGAGGAAAATAAATTCAGGTCTATGTGATCAAAACAAGAAAAAATTATCAGGCCTTACTATTGTTAAGATGGAAACAAAAATGCATATATTCTGTAGCAGAGGTAATAAGAATTGATTTATTCACTGGTATGTTGACTAATTAATTTCCATTACCAGTTAACTGAATGTATTACTCATTTTTCATTAGAAGAATTACCAGAGAAGAAATGTAAATTCATTTGAAATAGATAAGTACCTAAAAAAGTAGCTCTGCACACTGCTATAGTTTTAAGTATCTCTGAATTACCTGGAAAAGCAAGACAAACAATGAGAAACAAACATTTCAGAAGGAAATGTGACCAATAATTGGTGAGTACATGGTGAACCTAATTTTCATAGTATGGCACTCAAAGTTATGTTGCAAAACACACCATTGGTGTTTGGAACCAGATCTTGTCTTTTTCCCTCTTCTGTGACTATGTTTGCAGCTGTTTAAGTGACAAGACAAATGAATCATAACTTACTCAGTGAAATGTATGGATTATGAAGTAATCTGCTAGTTTTAAAAAAAAATCAAATGCACTTTTGTTAGTATTTTCACTGTGACCAACCAAAGATAAAGGAGTAACATTTTTTAAGGACCTGCTTTGAAATTAGTAATGAAATTTGGAGCAAATATTGCCCAATGTCAAATATTTAGTGAGCTAGAGACTCATGGGATCTATGAGATTATAAACATTTTATATAACCCCAAATCATCATGGTTTACATTTTCTCTGAAGACTATTATAATGAATTTTTGAAACCCAACTAAAACCATTATAAATATTTTGCTGGTTGTTTGTGTACTTCCTCATTTTTGTGATAATACTTTAAAGCTCATCCCAAATAACCTATTATTTTACCTACAAGTAATCAAGGATTCATTAACAACACAATTTAATATGTCAAATTATTTTCATATGCAGAGTTTTAAACAATATCCAAAGATATAATTTCAAATTACACATGCCAATGTGAAACTCTAGCAGTTAATGCTTTATAAAAACCAAATAAAATTAAAAATTTTTCTTAATATCATCTCATAATCTATCCTTGTTTAAATTTCTCCATTTCTAGATGACCTCCATTTTTTTCAACTAGTTTTTAAATGAGGATCTAAATGGATTTAATGTGTTGTACCTGGTCAAGTAAGACTCATATCTTTTTAGATATATAACTATTATTCCTTTTTTTTCTCCTTGACAATTATAAATCATGGATATTTACCTTATAGATATATGTTTATTTTCTGCTCTTTTTATTTTGTTAAAATTTATCAAAAAATGACAGAAATTTGAAAATACATTTACTTTTTACAGCAAAAAAATAAAAAAATAATGCTTATGTTTATGTAGGAGATTAGTCAAATAAGCCTAGGTACACTATCCAGCAAAATAAAGAAGTAGAGTATGATTTCCAGAATATGATGTTATATGAAAAAAATTAAAGAAATATACAGTATAGTGGGTGTACAGCAAATATACACATACATACCATGTAGTGTAGTATATGTATTATATATGTATAGCTTGCTAAAATTTGAAGTAAATGTGCACTGTATATATGCACACATATTATATAGTAGAATTAGTTACATGAAAAAAGACAAAATATGAGACATAAAATGCTTATATATTATGTAGAGTGGAAGGAAAGAAATAGAATAGATGGAACATTCTATTAATTTATTAATATCTATTCAGTTTATTCTAACAGTGGTTGATATTCTTTTCAGATATTTGATTAATTGCTTACTTAAGTTTGAAACAGTGTAAATCTTTTATGTATTATAAAGTTAAATAAACTAATTTGCCTATATAATCTTAGTGTGGTACAGTAAAAATGTCTACCGAAATTTCTGAACAGTGTTCCATAATAAAGTTACCCTGAGACAGTTGAGACAGTTTTGTCCATATTGTGGGATAAACCAAAATTATAATTATATTTTATCTTTGGCAACCAGGATTTTTATTGTGATTAAAGGAAAATATTTTTAAATGACATTAAAGTTAAAATCTTTCATTTGAATTGAAATTCAGTAAATCCAAACCATTTACACTGGCACCTCTGTTCGCAAAAAAGCGTTTGGCAAAATTTTGTTTTTGTTTGTAACTGTGTGTGAGGTGACAAACATGACCATGGTCATCTTTCCTCCACAAACACAAATGTGACCATCTTTCACAGAATCCCATAATGAATTAAGTTTGTGAACCAAGGTAGCACTGTATTACGTGTTAAACACACACACACTCACACACACACACACACACTTTCTCTCCACTCAAAAGGCTGGGAAATGTTTAGCCTTGTACCAGCAAATCTTCTCAGCACCCAGATTGCAATATCTAAAGCATACTCCTTATTAAAATGACAGCAGGTCTTATAGAAAAGGCAAAGTCTAAGTTCTAGACCTAGAGCAGGAAAAATCCACCATGAAAGTGGAAATGCTTGTTACTGGAAAATAAGGCATGTATTTTTAAAAACTTCAGGTTCATATTGATGAAATTCAGGAATTCAATGTAAATGAATTAACATGGGTCAAAAATGAGATGATATGAATATCAATAAAGAGTTTAAGTGCAATGAATTACAACATATCAGATATGCTTAAATACATGAGTATATAATTATATACGATGCACTTCTTCAATTTTAGACATCATTAGACAAATATTTAGGGAAAACTGTTTAAGGAATAAAGTAAACATTTCTACTAAAATCATATATAGTTTGTACCTCAGTACAGTGACTGGAAATTTGGCTTTACGGAAGTATTTTAGCAATGAAGAGGACTGTTAGAAATAAAATATGAATTTTTGTTATGTTGAAGGAGTTAATGGACCTAGTTTATGATTATCATTAACTGATGACCTCACAAAAGGCAAACATCCAGGGACTATTTTAATTTTTAATGAATACATGCAATATCAATAAAATAGTCCTGAGCAAAAGCTAAAACCTAAAACTTACCAAGCTTCTAAATCAGACTCGGAATCAAAATACATGTTAACACCATGAGTGTGATTCAGCACAAAATATTCAGACTATGGAAAAGTATAACATAGGAAAAAAGGAAAGTCCGACCTAAAAACATAGCATCTGAAAAGAAACATGAGACATATCAGCAAACTGTACTGTGTGAAACTTATTTGAATGAAAATTTAAACAAATTTTTAAAAAACCACTTTTAATCAGAAAAAATGTGAACTTTGATTTTCATGACTTTAGGTGTATTCTCATTATTTTAATTCTGATAATATTATGAATATTGCAAAAAGAATGGTTTTTAATTAGGAAAAAGACTTAAATATACAATAAAGAAATAAGTCTGACATTTCTCTAGAATTAAACTGGCATTGAGAGAAAATTAAATGACAGCATAAATAAAAAACGTTATTTATATATTCATAATAGTTGAAGCAGGACAGTTGACTTTGTTACATCATGCTCATTGCTTGTGTAACTTTTTAATACTTTCTTTACAAATCCTAAGAAGAATTTTGATCTGTAGATTGTAGTAGTATGAGTCCAATCTTTACACCACCAATAAATTATGTTTATAGTTTCAAATTTCATTACCATTGACAATATCCATTATTTCTTTTGACTGACAACAGTTATTTATATATCATTGAGTCTCTATTTATTGATTCTGATTCATTGATAAAATGAACTTCATTTCAATAACTATCTGTTTAGAGTTTTTTTATAGAAAGATAAATATAATGAACTTTTCCCCTTAATTTAATGTTTTTAAGTGATGAGTTGATGAGCTAGCAATCTCTATTTACAAGTAATAATTCTTATAAATATCACTATGAATTTGATTTATGTGCTTTATGTTTTAAACTAACTTTAGCCATTACTCATTTTGATTACCAACTTCTCATCATATTTCAAAACAAAATGCTTTGATTCCTATTTCTGTTTATATGACCCCATTAGGCTTGCTCACTTGTTTCCATTCCAAATTGTTTCAGGTTCATGTACTTTTCCTGACCCAGTTCTGAAAATAATCCATTTTTACAGTATTTTTTGGTTCATTTTATAAGAAAAATATTTAGAAGCCGTAATGTGACCTGTTGGGATTCTCTTGTTCACTGCGGTTGTGGTTCATTTTTTCTATGCCTTTTCAATGGATAAGGCAATTTTTATGCATAGGTTTTGAAATAAAATTATGAATTTTTCCTTGTATTTTTAATCAAATAAAAATGGTAGACTTTTTACTTACCTATTTAAAATTTATATTTCTTCTACATTATGTTGAATATCTTACTATATTCTAATTATAATTTAATAATTATTTATTGTTTAATCTGTATATATCGTCTATTCATTTTAGCAGAGTTAATATATATGTTAATAATAAGACTATTGACTTTAAAATTTTGAAGATTTTTCTTTCTAGTTCTACTTTGTTGTTTTGGTTTTCTTTCACATATCTTAAGTTGTTGGTGGGTAATTTCGCTATTGTAACTATATAAGAATATGAAAGTAAAGATAGGTATTATCAGCCTAAAAACTGGACCTGCAGTACAACAGGTTACATTTCCAAAGGAAATAAAAATTTGAACATGTAATAAACCATGAATATAACCCCATGACATACGCTATATCACACCAAGGCAGGGATCTATACCGAATCTGAATGTCTGAGTAGAGGCTTGATAAAAAGAAGCATGGAAGACAAACTGAAAATGTCATAATGTTACAAATTCAAATAGTACACTTACAAGCCCAGAAAATCAAAATATTTCCTCCTGTTAAATGCTGAGTTGTTAAAATGAGATTGAAAAAAAGGTCATATAACACCAAAGTACAGAAATTTTTGGAAAATGATTGTAAGTTTTCATTAATTGAGTAAATGATTATAAAAATGACATAATACAGAGTTGTATGAAATTTGCCATGCACAATATTTTGTGTGGGTTTTTTTTTTGGGGGGGTACCAGGGATCAAACTCAGGACCTTGCACTTGTGAGGCAGTCGTGGTGCCATTGAGCTAAATCCCCGTTGCATGCACAATGTTACTGCATATGAAATGGAAAAACATTTCCCCAGTGATGATTGGGAGATAGTATGTATGATTATTAAGATTGTTTAACAGGTTAATTTTAAAGGATAATTAGATTGTTACAAGAGTCCTCTAAGCTTCTGAACATTAAAATTCTAGGTTCTCATTAATTGGACCATTTGAAACATCTTGGTTTTACAATAGTTTGTTTATTAAAGAAAGAAAATTAAGTCAGTTATATACTTAGTTGATGACAAAATATATGTTTTCTTGAAAAGTTCTAATAATTTAAACTTTCTTTTAATTGTTATTTTGTCTTCCCTAGAGTGACACAATTACCTGAATTTTCTATTCTTTTTCTGCAGACATTTAATATTTTCCAGTTTTGCTCATGATGTCTATAAAACAGGAGAGATAATTTGTATTATTTTACATTTGGTGAAACAAAATACCAGAATTTAGGCTGATAAAAAATACTTTGTACAGACTCAAAGAAGGTAAGGAATGCAGCTGTGCAAGCTAGAAAAGCCTTAATCTGCATAGAGCTTCTCAAGGAAGTATAAGTCTGAAATCACCTTGATTTTGGTGCAGTAAAATAGATTTCAGATTTATGTTCCTCTTCAAATCAGTAAAATAATAAATAAAGCTAATTATTATTTTACGTTACTGTTTGTGGAAATTTCTTATAGAGCCATAGAAATGTGCAGAATAAATATCTGTATATACTACAGGTGATTTGTTTGAATATGTGTACTCAACAGAGTCTAAGCTAATGTAAGAAGATTTTGGCTAGAGCTTCAGGAGCAATAAATTATATTGCATTTACTATTATTGCTTTCTCTTCCCAACTTGCCAAAAATGGGTTCTTACTTTACCACTGGATCTGAAAAAAAGATGATGTAGACCAAAACATTGCTGGGAAATTATATTGTTAAAGGAGTGACTCTCTTCTGATAAGGTGACCAGAACTATGAAAGTGATTTATATCACTTGAGCCCTTGGTCAAAGATTGTCTATAGCACTAATCTTAGACATTTAAATTCCATGAATTAGCATATTACACCCTTGTCTCTATTTTTCTTTAGCTTGAAATATAAAAATTGCTAAATGGTATATGGCTTTAATAACATCATGTCTTAGTTAGTTCTGGCATTACTGGAACAAAATAATCCACAGTCCACCATTTAAGGAAAACGAGGTTTATTTTAGCTCAAGTTTCAGTTCAGGGTCTTCAAGGCTCCAAAGAAGAAACAGTATGTCAGAAGGTCAAGGCAGAGGAGAGGTGTTTAGTGCATGGATGACAGGAAGCAAAGCTAGTGAAAGGAGGACCCAGGAAAGGAGACAGACCCTTCTGGGCTAAGCTCACAGTGACTCCCTCTAAGGACCAGACCCTACCTACCAACGCCAAGTCAGCTATACTGTCCTGAGAATCCAGTCACCTTTCAAAATTTTCACACATAAGGGTTTGGGAGACAGTTTAGAGCTAAACCATTACATGTAGTAATGTAAATATTTACTCAAATAGTTAATAATTTCAAATTAATAAATATATGTGGAAGGAAGATTACAGGGAGCTATGATAGTTTATAACCATCGAACTTGTTTTATTTCAGAGTAAGAGAAAACTATGCTATTGATATTGAAATCTGAAGAATACGTAGAAATTGAATAGATGAGCTTAGGTTAAAAAAAAAGGAGATTATTCAAAGCAAAAGGAACAACATGTACAAAGACCCAAAGATGGAGAAGCAGATGCTTTAACACTTTTTAAAGAAAGTGTGTATGTTTAAAGCCAATATGAGAGAAACTGGTGAAAAATGAAGCCAGAGTTGAAAGCAAGTACCAGATTAAAAATGGTTACAAAACAATTTTACTCATTTTATTTTATCCTGAAAAGATGTATCATCTAGTAACACATGCTTGAATTTTTAAGTTTAGAAATCAACTAGATTTTGAATATTGTTCAGAACATACTTTAAAGAGAATAAATTAGGAAGGGTGGATAAATTAGGAGGTTTATGAATTAACCCAGATGAGAAAAAACATTGGGCTATAAAAATGCCATTGGAAATGGAATAAATAAAGTATATTTAGGGGGTTAAAATCCATGATAACCAGCACTGGATTAGGCATAAGTTTATGAGGGAAAGACCCGAAGATGCTTCATTCATTTATGGGGACAAAAAACACTGGAGGAGAAACTTTCTACTAAACTATGCAGAATCCCTTGCTCTTGAATTTGGGAGTTGTTAGAAGGAGAAAACAAGATGAATAAAATGAAACAGGGAGATGTATTACCTGCTCTTCTTACATAAAGCTGCAGTTCACTAATGGTTATATTCCTCTGCCTATGGCCACAAAAACAGTTAAGCAACTCTCCTCCATAGTTATAGGTCTCATAATATTCTTATAGCAGAAGATACCACTTGCTCCTTTGAGATTATATGTGCTAATACTGTAACTTACTGTATTTGTGTGTCCATATGATATGTTGTCTTCTGATGGTCCTCTTAACCCTAACCGTAATAGTGTAAATATTCCAAATACTTAAAACAACACCACTACTTTGAATACATTGTGTGTTCCTTGCTGGGATTTTGACTGATAGAGCAATTCTTATCTAGCCTCAAAATAGAGACCCTCAAAATTAGACCCTGTGACTTGATTTGCTGACATATTTGATAAGCGATATATTTTGAGAATACTTTCTTTGCCAGAATTATATGAGACAATGGCATTTAGTTGCAAAGACTATGAAGTGGGATGATTTTTTTAAACAAAATTATTTTGTAGACAACTTCACAGTAAGACTGAGCAGAAATTACAAAGTTCCAATTTCTCCTTTCCTCCTCATGCATATAGTCTTCCCTAATATTAATATACTACACAGCACCAAAGTGATACATTTATTACAATTTATGGACATGTAGTGATACATCATTCACTCAATGTATGTAGTTTACCTTGGGTTCAATGTCATTAAAGGGCTGTCTACAGATATTGACAAATGTATCCTAACATATTTCTGTCACTACAGTATCATGTCGAGTAGTTTCAGTGCCTTAAAATTTTTTAACTTGAGTCATTTGCAGGAAATGGATGTATCCTGAAACCATAACATTAAGTAAAATAAATCAGTCACAGAAGATTAAATAGCATATGGTTTTTCTGAAATGAGAAGTCAAAAGAAAAAAGAACAAAATAAAAGACAGATAAAAAGAAACAGGAAGATAGATGTTTTGCGAATGGGAAGAGGACCAAGATAGATGGGGGGGTGAAGGAAAGAGGACATAAAAAGAATTAAGATGTGTTATATACATGTACCACCTACCCACAATGAATATAATTATTATATATTGCAAACATTAACTTAGATAAAGGAAAAAATAGGGGAAGGTGACCTATAGATGAAGGGAAGGAAGAAGTGGGGGAGGTGAATAAAAAGAATGAAGATGGCTTAAGTACATGTACCTACTCGCTAAGATGAATGTAAAGATGTTCTGAAAATATATACTAACAAAAAATTAATTACTAATTTATCTGCTAATTAATTTCTTCCACCTTCTAACTCCTAGAAATGACTGATTTCCTAACTTTCTGCATAGTTTGTCTTATACAAAATGCTACAAGATTTGTAATCATAAAGTAAGTGCCCTTTCAGATTGATTTCTTTCACTTAGTAATATATATTTAAGGTTCTTTTATGTCTTTTTATGGCTTGATATTTTATTTCCTTATAACACTAAATGGGATATAACATTATTTAGTTGAACCAAAGTTTGTCTATATATACACCTACTAAAGAACACTTCAGGGCCAGGGATTTAGCTCGGTGGTTCTGCCAATTGCCTCGCAAGCACAAGGACCCAAGTTCGATGCCCATTACAAAGAAAATAAAGAACATCTCAGTAGCTTCCAGATTTTGATAAATATACATTAAGCTGCTATAAATTTCTATAGGTAGGTTTCTGAATGCACACAGCTTTGCAACTCTTTTTGGCAATATGAGTTCCAAAGGACACACCTACTGAATCACGTATAGGTCAAGTTTGAACATAATTATTGAATTTGATTTGGTTCTTGTTCAAAAGTTTCTCGTGTTCTATATTATCTCTGGCATTTGCTATTGTTATTGGTTTGGATTAGATCTATACTAAAGGGTGTGTAGTGATATTTTTCTTTTAATCTATAATTAACTAATGATTTGTGAAGTTGCCATCCTTTATATTCTCATTTGCCTTCTGTATATCTTCTTTTGTGAAATGCCTGTTTAGGTCTTTTGCCTAGTTTTAAATTGAGTTGCTAATTTTCTTATTATCTATAGGTATCTTCATCCATTTTGGCTAAATATTTGATCAGATATATCTTTTCAAAATATTTTCCCCCAATCTATCTAGTCTTTTTACGCTCTTGGCAGAGTTTTTCTTGGAACAAACATTTTATAATTTAATGAAGTCCGGCTTATTTTTTTTCTTTCATAAATCATGCCTCTGGGACTGTATTTAAAAAGTCATTGCCATGTAGAGGGGTATTAAGATTTTCTCTTGTTACGCAAGATTTTATATTTAGATTTTGGTGGAAGGTATGCACCTCTGTATGTAAGTACTTTTTTTGCATGTAGAGGTACAGTTATTTTAGCACCATTTGTGGAAGATACTCTTTCTACATTTTGTTACACTTCCTGCTTAGTCACAGATTAATTGACCATACTTATGTGAATCTAATTCTCAGCTTTTTATTCTGTTTTATTTGTCTATTTTTGCACTAAAGCTATACTTTCTTGATTTCTGTAGCTTTTTAGTAAGCCTTAAGGTCGGGTAATAAAAGTTCTCTGATTTTCTTTATCTCCTTCAATAATGTAATGGATTTTTCTGGATCATATGCCTATCCAAGTAAAATTTAGAATTAATTTATACATACTCACAAAATAATTGCTAAAATTTCACTTTTAATTCAGGAGAACATTTTCATAATATTTTATATTCCTATCTATGAAGTTGTAATATATCCATTTATTTAGTTATTAACTAATTTCTTTCTTCACAAGTTTTAATCATATAGTTCCTGTACATTTAAAAAAATTATACATATGTATTTCCACTTTTGTGGATACTAATTTAGGTAGTATTTGTTGTACTTCAAACTATTTTATTTATTCATTGCATATATTAGCTATGTATTTTTAAGTATCTTTGGGTGTGTTCACAAAGGAAAGCCCAAATTAGAAAGCTTCTATGGAAAGCTTTTTATCTTTGATTTCTCAAAGTAAAAGGTGAGTTGGTAAAATCAACACAAGGACTTGATTGTAACTGTTATACTCTTATAAAAAACTATAGATGCTGATATAAGACAATTGCTTGAGGGAAAGTTTAACTTAGAGGCACAGAATGGCAGCACTTTGGTATGTATCAGTTACTTTGACAAAGTTCCCAAGAACACAGAATTGAGAAAGGACTCTCTTTTCAAAAAATTATATTGGGAAAACTGAGTATTAGACATTTATGTCAATTAATATACAAATATCAACTCAAGCTAGATTAAAGACTTAATTGTAAACCCTGAAAATTTAAAACTATTACAAGAAAGCATAAGTGAAAAGCACCATGGAATTGGTCTGGCTGGTTACTTTTTATATGATCCATAAAATGTGAGCATCAAAAACAAAAAGAGAGACCAATATGATTAAATCAAGTAAAAAAGCTCTGCACAACAAAGGAAAGAATCAACAGCATGAAAAGACAACCTATGGAATAGGAAAATAAATTTAGACATCATATCAATAATAGCAATATCTAAAATATCTAACAAGCTCAACTTTGCATCAAGAAAATAAGTAACTCAATTTGGGAAAAAAGGATGAAAGATTTTAATAGACATTTCTATAAAAAATGCACAAACAGCAAACACATATATAAAAAATATTCAACATCACTAATGATCAGAGAAATGTGAATTGAAACCACGATGAGATATTACAGACTCTTGACAGAATAGCTATTTTCAAGAGATAAAGTTAAGTTTTGGTGAGGATGAGTAGAAAAACAAATTCTTGTGCACTGCTGGTTGTAATGTAAATTAGTGCAGAAGTCATGGAAAATAGTATGAAATTTCCTTCAAAAATTAAAAATAGAACTGTCAATTCCACTACTGGGGTATTTCTAGGGGAAATGAAATGTTAAAGAGAAATTTGTACTCCCATGTTTACTGCAGTATAAATCACAATGGTTAAGAAATGGAAGCAACTTAAATATCTATCAAAAGATAAATAGATAAAGATAATGTAGTGCATATATACCATGGAATATTAATTGGCCTTGAAGAAGAAAAAATCCTATCATTTGTGACAACATTTATGAGTTTGGAAGACATTTGATAAGTGAAATAAGCCAAAACAGAAAGATAAATATTCCACAACCTTACTTTATGTAGAACCTAAAAAAGTTAAACTCATAAAAGTAGAGAGTAGAATGGCAGTTACTAGGGGCTGAGGTGGTAGGAGGATTAAGTTGTTGGTCAAAGAATACAAAATTTACATTAGACAGAAAAAAATCTCATCAAAACTATTATACAATATGATGATTATAGTTAATAAAAGCAATATAGTGTGAATTTAAAACTTAGTAATAGATTTTAGGTGTTTTCACCAGGCACAGAAAAGAAACAAATAAACACATGTTCATTACCTTGATTAAACAATTCCACAAAGTATACATATTTCCAAACATCTTGTTGTATATTATAAATACACAAAATGTTTATCTGTCATTTAATTTCAGCTTAACAAGGACACAAATCAACTATCATATAATTTGTGGCATATCCTTGAAATGTTGTGGGGTGAGGAAGAAGGGAAGGCTGGGGTGGATCTGTTATGTGTGGCCCAGGTAAACTTTCCTTCAGCATTTATTAAATAACCGCAAGAGAACATTACTAGCATCCTTGCAAATGTAAGTCATGCTTATCCTCTGCACACAGAGAATAACATAGAAGTGGACCACAGTGGAATAGGGTTCTGTGTTTTTATGGAAATAATGGGATCACTGAGCGAGAAAGGCTAGATTATGACTTTAACCATTAGAGAAAAGGAGTGTACAAATTAATACCAAAGCAAATGAGATGGAATAGCAACCAGAGGTCTATGACATTATCCAATTAATGTCATTGGGAAAAAATATGGGAGTAGCTTACTAAAGTATTGTTTGACATAGATCACCAGTAAAATTGTAGGTCTGGCAAACAAAGTCTTGTATGAGTTGACAGGTGGTGGTGATTCATGCTCTCTTATTCAGCTCTCTCTCCTAGCTTTGTCTTGAATAAATTCACTGATGAGAAATTACTTTCTCTGAAGTTTTTATTATATTTATATTTATTATATTAAATTTTCTCCATGAATTTATCTTTCTAGACCCTCTAGAACTATGAAGTAGGATTTTCATCTCTATTACACTGGTGATTTTTAAAATACTTGAAGGCAGTTTTTTATGTTTTTTTTGATAGAGTTTTAAATCCCTTCATCATTTTGGTTACTATATAATTGTTTCAGTTTTTAACCTCAATATCTACATTTCAGTTGTGTGAGTTGGAGTCCCAACATTTGGTCACATGGTAAATGTTGACAAAATTCCCTACCACCTTGATAGTAATAAATTCATGAATAAAACACATTTATTGCACTCTTTAGCCAATATCAGTCTACTGCACTTTTTGATCATTGATTTTTTTCCATCCTCTGCTGCCATTACTTACATTTGTTTCAGTTACTCTTTATGAAAAGGATCAAACTTTTGCATTAATATATCCAATCCAAAATTTGAGAAATCAAAGAAATGTAACTCATGTGTTACTAGTTAATATTTGGAAAATAGTTTTAATAAAATAACCCATAATATTTTTCCAGAATGCTTAACTTTAAAGACTAAACTATTTCTGAGTATTTGCATTTTCTGAAAAAGAACAATTTTGAACATAAACATACGTATCAAAGGAGAAGCAATATGCTCCTGCTAATGATATTTTACAAGTTAATATTTCACTGCATAAAAAGGATTGAGAATATTGTACAGAATTTGGTGAAACACATGTGGCTAGGATAGGGTACTACTACTGGATTCCTGGAATAGATATTTCAAGGCCAGTGAAATCATTGAAATTATACACATAATTTTCAGCATACATTTATCTGAAAAAAATTTTCAAACATTGATTTTCAAAGTGCGGATAAAATATACTTCTTAAAAGATGAAGTGGCTTTGACAGAAAAATAAGATATTCCTAAGTTGAAACTTTTGTTCTTAAAATTAAGGTTTCTGAAAGAGATATTTAAGCTTTCAAGTGGCATATTCATGAGTGGCAGGAAAACAAACTCTGTGTCTAGGTTAAGCTCATATTTGAGTTTGTTTGATATGGCTGGAACAGAGTAAATCTTTCTTTAAATCAAGTATCATTTCAGGTAGCCTTCTAGGCAACCTTTCCCAGTGCCAGAACAATGGATTTCTGATCTGATCTAGAAAGGTGCAATTTCCACTGAAGAAAGATAGGTTCTTCATATTCATGGGCCACAGTTCTTCAAGAAATGATGTAGAATGTTTTATATGTTTTATTTTGTAATATTACTATATTGCATTGATAAAGAAACACTAAGAAACAGAACAAAACTACTAGATAAATTTGTGAGATTAAATAGCACTACAGAGGAAATTTGAAAAATATTTACTTAGTGGGATGTGTCATGTACTGATTATTTCTGTCTGAATTTAATTTATATAATTAAAACAAAGCTCAACTTTCTTGAAAATACATTAGATTATATTTAGATCAGTGATTAAATCCTTTAAAATATCATTTTTGAAAAGAGTGCCATTTTTGAAACATTTTAGTCAGTGCCCTGCAAAATAATTTGGAATAGCATGAACTTTCTTCCTTTGTGATCATAAATTAGATTGGTCCAATTCAATTAGCTGAATGTTAAGCATCATTTTGCTTTTTTGCTAAGAAAACATTTGGTATTCTATATCCTTGCTAGTCAAACTATTGTTTTATAAACATGCTTCTCAAACTTCAGTGTGCAAAAGAGTTACTGGAAAATCATGTAAAAAGATAGATTCTTATTTGGTAGTTCTGGAAGGGAGCTTCAAATTTCTTCATTTTTCACAAGTTTCCAAGCTTGGTAATATTGTTAGCCTTCAAACCACACATTGAGAGGTGAAGCTCTTCCTGAGACATGCCGTATCTATGAGACATCAATATGATATTTCCTCAAAGTTATCATCCAATTAAGAGTTTTAAACACTTTTAATTTCATGATAGCAAGCTTGCTGAAAGACAGAGAACGCATTCATTAAATAGAATGGATTAAATAAATTCATAAGCTGGTCTGTACGAAGAGTAACAGCATTTGAAGTACGTTTTAGGTTAAAATTTTTAAGAAATTGACTTCAGCTGATGATTCTGAGATTCCCATAAAGTATTTACACTTTGCCCCATTGTTATAGATAAGCTAGTTCCTTTTTTAATGGATATTTTACATACTTTATGAAATCGGAAAACCTGGGAAATTTTCTGACAATTTTGGTATCATTTTTTGAATGGTGAAATAGCTCTGACAATTATGACCTTAGAGAGTATTTTAAAAGTAGAGACAGAAACACACACACACACACACACACACACACACACACACACACACACACACCCTGCATTCAAAATCCAATGTTTCTCTTAAAGCTGCGTAGGATGAACCTAGTTGAAATCCGCAATCAGCACCTATTTGACCTGCTGAGACCTGGCGATGTTTTCGACCACCAGGTGATTTGCTTCCTAATGTACAGTAAATTTCTTTTAAAACCAAGTTATGTGTGCTTTTTGACTTTGGCACAGAGGACAAAACAGGAGCATAATGAACTATAAATTTCTGTGTATTTATGAGTATTTATAGCTCACTGTACGATTTTACTTTTAATGTTTTTTCATACATTTTCTCTGAACTTGGCTCTGGCAGCAGAGCCAAGTTTGACCTTCTGACTAGAACAGCTACATCAGGTCCACAGTAGCCAGCAAATGTTTTATTCCAAGGAGATACTGGAGGCATAAAGAAAGACTTGAAATGATTCTGAATAACTAATAAAACACACCATTGACACAACTATTTGGCAAAAGTTTGTGCTATTTTAGTTTTATTTGTCTTTTAAGATAGAATTAGCAATTAATGCTATTAATAACAATAGTATTTTTTTTATGCAGCTGCCATAATCCATTTAACGTCAATATGGGAGTTTTTGAATGTGAAAGATATTTTTGACTGTGAAAGAGCAGGTCACTGTTCTAGTCTTCTGCCTGTCCTTGGAATTATTTACACATCGTGTAGATCTGAATCTCTAGACCTAATTGACTCACGCTACTGTGGGAATAATTGTCTGCATTAACTGTATTAGACTTGCTATGAAGAAAGGAAAATTGCATTGTGTGACAAAGACATCTGTGCCACTTCACTTTAGCCTGGTACTTCATATAGATGTGTCTCTGCTTTCCTGGCTTATTTTTCTTCACGCCAGCACAGCATGGCAACAGTGAGGCAAGGGATGGGATCAACCCCACAGGCCCACTGGCAGGGAGGCCTGCTGAGAAAGGTGTCAAGGGAAGGTCCTCTCAGGGCCCAAGACTGTCACTCAAAGAGCTCCTACTAGGTGGCAGTGCTCAGGGGGAGTGTACACTGGAACAAAACTCTCACTTTTCTTCAAAAGAATAAAAAGTATTTACAACAAACAGTATTCATCCAGATTAACTATTAAGTATTTAAGGCATCTGTTTTTCTCCTTTCACCAGTTTTTCCTTAATCACCTCATTAATTCCAGTTTGGATTAAAATATTCAGCAGGCTGGAACTATATGGCTCATTTATTCTACTTCACTTTATTTACTTTTCCAAAGTAAATGGATAAAATCAATTAATAAATTTAAACTCATTTTCTATGATTTGGAGAGCTGAAAAATAATACATCTTCCTATCTTTACAAAAGTGCACTACAGTAATTCATCTGTGGGGATAAAGCAATCTCTTTCTTGAGATAATTTTAAGAAAATGGCAGACTGCTACCACTCTGAAGGTTTAAATTCAGTTGTGCCCAGATCAAGTGTAAGAACTAAATGTCTTGCACAGGGATTCTACCATATTCTATAAATGCCTCCTCACCAGCTTGTGTTCCACATTCAAGAAATACACACAATTAAGAAGCCAATATTCTGATTTTATTCCACATTGGTATAATAGTAGCTGTATTCAAAAAATGATAATTCCAAAGCTGTGTCAGGTTTTCGAGTAAAGATTGTAGAAGGAATATAAAAGCTAGTCTTCTGCATCAACTTGGAAAGCACCATGATTCACAATAGACACATAATACACACATACTCAGAAATATTGTCACGTGTTAAGATGAATAAAGCATATGAATAGAATATAGATTGTGGCTGGAAAAGGCAAAGGAATATATTGATTCTGCTCAGAATGGAGAAAGAAAGGGACGCTGAATGATCTAGAGAATATCTTCAGGGTTACCTGAGGTGGGTAAACTGTGATTATAACTGCCAACAACAGCATGAGCTACTCTCCTGTTTCCAAAACAAGAAGTAAAAACAATAGGCCAGTGAGGTGGTGAACCGATGGCACATGTACCACAGCAGGGTTTTGTACCACTGGAAGCTCTAAAAGGTTCACCATCACTGCCCAGGCCATCAGCAGCACAGTGCCATGAGAATCTGGTAGTGAAAACAGTCCACTCAGAATGGCGTATCATAATGAAACATAACACAGTGCTCAAGAGACACTAGACACAATTTATACACAAACACATGCACACACACGCACACACACACACGCACCAGTCAGGAAAGGAAGAAGAAACAGCTGCAAAAGAAATGTGCACTACTTTACGTACAGCTAGAAGTATTTAACTTCTTTCATGCTTTTGTAGTTTTTAATTAGGTAGTTACACACTCACCATGAAAAAGCAAGATGATACAGAAGTATATAAAGTAAAACATTATATTGTGTACATATTTTGCTAATTCAAAATTCTTCTATTTCTATATACATATGTGATACATATATAAGCACTCAAAAATATAGACTTTTTATTAATTTTTATGTGATAAGCAGAAATAGAATCAAATATGTTTTTCTTTGTATCATTAGCTGAATAGAAATAAGCAGAAACTAAATATGGATGAATTTTTGTTACACATACCTGTATCACAAAGCTTTATTGTTCATATGAACCTTACACAGTGGATTTTCTCTTAGAAGTAAGTCTATAACATCCCTATATATCATCTATCTATCTATCTATCTATCTGTCTATCTACCTACCTACCTACCTATCTTCATTGCTGAATCCAGTAGTATAAACATAATTGCTGTAACAAATACACAGAGAAAGACATTTTAAATTTTTACTTAGAATTTTCATTAATGACCCAATAATTCTCTGTTGTGGCTTTTAGAAGATGTGTGAAGTGTTCTGACAATGTGTCCACAAAGTGTCAAACACTGTGAGAGAGAAACTGAATTTGAATCATAGTGTCACTAAATGTTAAAGCTGGAAGGACCTTAGACCCCCTTCCTGTTGAAAGTGAGAAGGGTGAAGCCCAGGAGAATTAAGTGATTTGCTTAAGGTCATACAAGAAATAGAACCTGGGTCCCCTGGCTCCTAGTCCTGCTCTCCTGCAGATTTGTAATTTTATTCCTCACGATATTAATTATTTTATTTTGTAAAGAGCAAAACACAGATCACAGAAATGAAGGAAACGTAGATTTCTTCTAATTTAAAAGGTTTGAATTTTAAAGGTTATTCACCTATTAGAGTACAAAGCTATTTATCCACAATTGTTTAAGTATTTATTCCACTTGTAACTCCAAAGATATCAATTTACCTGATGGTGAGAAGCAGTTTGTCGTTTTGATAAGTGTAGTCATCTATCACTTTAAATCTATTTTTGTTGAAGAAAGCATGCTTTTTTCATTTCTTTTTTTCTGCATTCTTTTCTTTTTTAATGAACTTGTCTTTCTCTTCATGCCACTGGATTCTGACAGTAATGAAAATAGAAATTATGACAAATACAGAATCATAAGCACATGTACATGTACACAGGCAAGCATACACACACTCACACACACACACACCTGAAAAACTTGACAAATTGCAAAGTTCTTCTATATATTAATTCTTACCACAATTGAAGGTGTATTAACTGAATGCTCTGAGATTCCATTTTATACGTAAGAAAAGAAAGTCAATTTGTGATTTTTCAAAGGTAAGACTCGAAATTAGGCCATCTCTCTCTCTCTCTCTCTCTCTATATATATACATATATAAATCATTTATTTATATTGTTTGTATATGATTATTGATCTTTATGGATAATTCAGATAAATAACACTAGTTAAAGTCATAGATATTTTAGATTTAATTAAAGAAGGATTAGAACAATATTTCATACATAATCCTCAGTGATGAGAGATATTTTGAATTAGGAAATCCAAACAGATTTTTATATTTTAAAAAAGTAATGTTTTAAATTATGAACTTACTTTTAAGGATGAATTTTCACTTAAATTTGAATATACATACACTTCATTAACAACTAATAATTTTATGTATTTATGGTATGCAACAAGGTGTTGATACAGATATAGTATGGAGTGGCTAAATCAAGCTAATTAACATGTCTATTACTTCACAGACTTTTAAAATAACACTTAAAAACTATTCCCTAAGCAAATTTCAGCTATATGATATACTGTAGACTATAATCACCAAGATATTTAATTTTTTTTTTGAATTTGTTTTTTCTCTTGTCCTTCAGCCTCTAGTACTCATCACTGTACTATTTTTATGAGTTCTACTTTTTCAGGTTCTACATATAAGTGAGATTACATATTATTTTTCATTTTAGAGCCTGGCTCATGTCAATTTATATTAGCAATATCTTCCAAACTCATTCATGGTGGTTCAAATGACAGAATTGCTTTCTTTTTCTTTTTTAAGACTGAGTATTATTCTACTTTGTATATAGAACCAGTTGTCTGTCTATATACACTTCGGGTGCCTCTTTATCTTAGGTATGGGACTAATGCTGCATTGAATATGGCAAGGAGATGTACTAGCATTTAACAAATGTTTTCATTTGTTTTGGAAATATATGCAGTAGTGAAACTACTGGTTTGTATGGTACTGTTATTATTACATTTTTAGAAATTAAATTGAATATTTTAAAAATAATTTTGTAAGCATGCACATTCAGAGAAAAAAATATTCATAGAATCAAATATGTATATCTTTATTTTAGGCTGATCTTCAACTGGGTCCTATCACTTTTTACATTGTTTTGTGAGTTTACCTTCCTCCCCTTAGCAATTTAAGAATTTATTAGTGCAAGTCTTTTACACTGGAAGTGATCAGTCCTGGAACTTGGAAGAGTTCTAGAGTAGGCGAGGCAT
This sequence comes from Heterocephalus glaber, assembly GCF_053883595.1. Lineage (NCBI taxonomy): Eukaryota > Metazoa > Chordata > Mammalia > Rodentia > Bathyergidae > Heterocephalus > Heterocephalus glaber. The sequence continues at coordinate 35,560,864 of NW_028258143.1, read as the reverse complement.
GGGTTCAGGAGGCATGGGTTCTATGCTTGGGTGGTCCAAGAGGTTTCAATATTCCTCTCCCAGGTCACTTTCATCTCAGAGGTTCTATTTTACTCTTCTATAGAAAGAATGTATAAGGGAATGCACACGTATTCCCTGACAGTTTGATAGATTTATCTGATGCATTCACATTCTGTAGAATAGAAGACTGAATTAACTCTCAATAATGGGACGAACCTACATTGTAGATGAGACCATTGACCAGTATCTTTCAAATATCAATCTGCAAGAGGAACAAAATGAGAACATCAAAAATTCTAAAATATAAATCAAAAATCTTAAACCTAAGTTGGATAATTTGCATGAAGAATGGGCTTCAGAACATGCCCAACAGGTATCCAGAATGCTACCAGAAGGGCTTTTAGTTCTTGGAGTATTTATTATCACAACTGTAGAACTGGCAAATGACTTTCAAAATGCCCTGCATGGACTAACATATGCTGTGGACAAGTCTAAAAACAGAAAAAGACTGTGGAATTTCACAGAGGAGAAAGTTTCAGAAAGAGTGATACTTCACATTTATTGTTCTACAAACAAAACAAAACACAAAAATCCCTTGTCAAACTTATGATGTTCATGATCCAAAGAGTTCAGCAAGACCAGCAGACTGGAAGTATCAAAATAAACTGTCTACTTCATGGCTTTCTCTTGTGTGTACTGTTCATATTAATATTCACATCCCACTTTCTGAGGCTTCTACCAGCTATACTCTGGAGAAAAATACAAAGGAAGGACTTACACACTGGGCCAAGCAAATTGAAATTGGTGTTTATTTTATTAATGGACAAGTTAAGGATAAAGATTGTCACCTATTAGAGGAACGGAAAAAATCTAGAGTAAATACTGAAGCACCTCGCCATTCTTTTGATGTTCGAGTGCTAACACAGTTGCTCCTGAATTCAGACATCAGATCCACAGCCGCAGTCCAGATCTGCAGCGCTTCTGTAAACCTTAGGGGTGATGTGAAACGCAGAACTTACATTCATAGCAATAAACCAAAAGTTAAAGATGCTGTGCAGGCAGCGAAGAGAAATATATTGAACACAGTTGCTGATCGCTGTGAAATAGTATTTGAGAATCTACTTTTGAATGAAAAGTCCAGAAAAAAAAAAGATTCTGAAAAAGAGTTCCACATGCTCCCTCCCTGAATTTTTGTCCCTATTCCTGGATCTCCTGTAATGTTGTGTGATTATAAATTTGGTGATGAATCAGCGGAAGAAATCAGAGACCATTTTATACCGATGTTTGATCAGATGATTCAAATTGAAAGTTTAGAAATTTCAAAGGAAATAAACACAGCTTGTATGTGTTCCTCTATGAATAATGAGGCTTCATTGGACAACAAAGAAGATGAACAGCCACAGAAACCAATCAAAACTACAATAGTACTGAAAATTCAGCAAAACATAGGTATGGCTGCAGCATTTGCAGTTGCAATCCTTCCTGTAGGTATCTCCTTTCATTACTTCAGTGATTAGAGTGATTAACACAGATTTCATATCTTTAAGTGCATTATCGGTTTTAGATTTAAGGTCAGTGCAAGTGGCACACCTTTCTAACATTAAAGATGATAATAATTTGTTATATTTTTCTTTTATTGTTTGTTCAAAAATCTCTAGCAAAAAATTAATAAGAAATATACTTAGTTTACTTTATGATATATTTTGTAACATTTAGTTTATTCTACTCCAAAGTCTTCTCTAGCAGAAACATTCTGGTATAGAATGCTTATTCAGTTCAAAAGCAGAAAACATAACATGTTAATGGTATTTTAGGTGTATGTATGTACCCAGAGTCAGCCTGCACTACTGAAAGAGTGACATGAGTTTTAATGGTCAGCATGTATGTAGACAACATTTTGTTCTCTTCTGCTTGCTGATGTCACATTTCTACTCTTCATCAATGTTATGGCTTGTATCTAAATGTTCCTCCAAAACCTCATGTGTTCATACATGGGGCTTTTCAAAGGTGGTTGGATTAGGGTGTGTAAATATGGATTAAGGGTGTGTGTTAACTAAATGGGTTGACCATAGGTCTGAGTGTGGATAATGGCAGCTCCACTTTTCTTGTAAGAATACTGCGAGTGTCTTAAAGATGAAGATTTTTATCTTGTCCTTCTTTATAAATTCCTATGTATACTAGTTAGTACCTGGCACATAAAAGTCACTCCATATATATTTTTTAAAGAAATTATTCTTTGACAGCTGGGGATTTAGCTCAGTGGTGCCACTGCCTGCCTCACAAACACAAGGTCCTGGGTTCATTCCCTGGTACCAAAAAAAAAGAAAAGAAAAGAAATTATTCTTTATCATAAAAGCAGTTTGGTAAGTCTATCAGTGATTTATTTTGTGTATCTAGTTTTCTAGTATATAGTACCTCATGATTTAGATATTGGTGTGAAACTATTTTGTAGCTATCATTAATGTCTATAATCAGTTGACCTTAATAAAAAATTCCTCTCATCCAATCCAGTCAGCTAGAAGATCTTGAATCCAAAATCAAAGATTTCTCAGAGTATTAAATCTGCCACAAAGACTATTTAAATTTAATTTGGGGGTAACAGTAAGACTTGAAGCAGTTTAGCAGGCTTTTGAGTTAATAGTAGGAATCAAAGATAAAAATAGTATGTCCCAAAAAGAAATTAGAAATTCCCTCTGAATAGTCGAACAAAGAACTGAATAACAGTTCAGAACAGTAACAGATAATTTGAAACTATAAACTATTAAAAGTTGAATTGTACTTAGTAGCATTTACTTAAAGTGGTACTAAATTATTTTTTTAATTCATATTATACAGGCTTGGAAAAGCATATCAAATTATTTGCAATACACTATGAAAGAGAGATATCTTTATAGTTATTTGAGAGACTGCACAATTCGTTTACAACTTTTCATGGAATAGGATTTAATCACACTTCAACTCCACACTCTCACCTTACACTAACTATAAGGTTTGCACAGGAAACAGAAGGGTTTTTACTAGAAGTCTTTCCTTTAAGGCCTTCTCTACCTCCTGTATAAAAGCACTATGGTGTGGCAGCATCTCATACCCATCCCCCTGATTTCCTTCAAAGGCCTGATAGGAAGAGACAGCAAGTTATTCTCAGCTTTCATCTTTCCCATTCTACTCCATCCTAAATGAACTCCTTCTTCTCAAATGCAAAATGCAAAATTTTATCCACAGTGGGTAAAACTATGAAAAATATTGCCATGTGCACACAATTTGAAAAGGGAATACATTTTATGTTTTTTGGTTTTGAGATTGTAATGTGTATTTTCTTACTCTAAATTATCTGTCTTATTTGTGCACTATTTGTCTTATTGTGCACTAAGACTACACATAGTAAATCACGACTACTGCCATCCTTGGTAAGATTTGAATATTCAAATAAGTGATTCAAGAAGGACAGGTTTGACTAAAATTGACTTTCTGGCTAAAGATAAAAAGATAGACACAAATTCCCTATGATGAACGTTATCATTATGTATGTCTAAAATGTACCAATAAACTTAATTATTTAAAAAGATAGATAAAGCATAAATAATCAGAGGAATTCACTGTGCTTGGAATTAGAACCATGTGCAGGGAATTAGAACCATGAAAGAGCCTCTTTATTGGAAAGAATTTTGAAGTGGCCAAGGAAAAACAAAATAAAACAGACGTCCTGGATAAAGATAGACAGTAGGTCACTAGGCTCTGTCTTAGTCATTTTCTTGTCATTGTTACAAAATACCTGACATTCACAACTTAAAAGAGGAAAAGTTAATTTTGGTTCACGTTTTATAGATGATTCAATCCATACTTTGCTGGCCTCAAGACAGGAAGGGCAAGGTGGAAGGGTCTAGCAGAGGAAAGAGGCTCATGTCATGGCAGCCAGACAGCAGAGAGAGAGAAGGGAGGAGCCAGGGGAGGAAATGCACATTTCCAAGTCATGATCTCAGTGGCCAGGCTCCCACCAGGCCCTACCTCCTAATAGCAAGTTGGCTGTAGGGCCAGGGATTTAGCTCAGTGGTGCTGCCACTTGCTTCGCAAGCACAAGGTCCTGAGTTTGATCCCTGGTACCAAAAAAAAAAAAAAAAAAAAGAGAGAGAGAGAGAAAGAAGCAAGTCAGCTGTAGTACTCTGTCATTCCATTACATTCCAAAAGGCACATTTCTAAGGCATGATGTTTCTGGAGCCTTCTAGATCTAAACCATAACAGTTTCTAAACCCTAGTGTCTCTTTCCATAAGTTGATTTCATTTCCAACCTAGTTTCTACAAGTAGCTTCACTCTCCTCCAGCTTTGAGATCAACTCATTTTTTATTCCCTTTCAGTTTCTCTTCCCACTTTCAACTGTTAGGATTTTTTTTAGATATGCTATTTGTAGTTTTTCTGAATTATTTTATTCCAATACAATTATATTAACTCAATCTCATACTATTGTATAGTTATTTTATTAGACACCCTGACACTTCTCCACTCTTCTTTGTAGTATTCACAATGACCTGATTTATCTTTTCATAGTACAACTATCAGACTTCTCCTTGTTTTCAAGAAATTCAATGTGTCTATGTACTACAGTCATAGTTGAGACCCTGTCACATCACGTTCTTCCAACAAGGACTTTAACTTCTCTTTATATATTTCTGTTTTCCCTTTTGCCAAGGTATTTTTTCTAAGTACAAACAATACCTATTTGTCCTTATGCTTTTGATTGTGCCCAGAGTGAATTCTCCCTAAATACTATGTTTCCTTAAGAGATTTCCCTGATCATGAATCCATAATTTAATTCCAACATAAAGCCATATTTTTCTCTTTTTCTGGGGGAGATATTTTCAGAGAGAAAGTATAATGCAGTAGAAAGAATCATGATCAAAACTTATGATGTGTGTTTAAATTTTTAAAAAGTTATTACAGTGAAACACACATCACCGTTAAGGCCTCCCAAAATACTCCTTGCTTCAAACACATTTATCTCATCATTCTTACGTCTCTCTGAAGCCATTCTGGAGATCCTCTTTTGTGAGTGTCTTTATGAGTTGTGTTAAAAAATGTGACTGTTACTGCCAAGTGCTGTCTAACAGAAAGGCAAGTTCATAAAACCATTACACTGTGTAATGTCCACCTGATTCACCAGAAAATGACAGTGCAATTTCTGGATCTTCTCCAAAGTCAAAATGACCATGAAAAGTAAATGTTTTGATTTGACTCCATGTATTGAGGCAACCATGACAGTACAAGTAAAGACATTTGTGAAAGTGGCAAGAATGATGGAATAAGTGTGTTTGAAGCAAGTCTTTTAAGGGGAATTAATGGAATGGTGTCTTTTATTTTAATAATATTTCAAACAATTTAAACATTCACAGAAATTTTCAATTGTACCAGGTATAGCTATGTATAGGTTGGATCCCAACTGTGCCATGTACCAACTATTGGAGTAGAAACAAATGATTGAAACTTTCTGCCTCTGTTTCCTTGTTCATGAACTGGGCATTAAAATATTTACCTTAATAGGATTATGTATCTCACTTGTTAATCTTTCCTTCCAAAATAATTTAAACTTAAGGAAGAAATGTTGCATGATATGTTAATAGCTTTTTTTTTCCAGGCATGAAGGCTAATGTATGGCACAGAACACCAAATCTATACTATTAGTACAATGAATAAATACTGAGCACCTAGTTAGTGTTTCACACTTTATGGACATCATCAACATCATCATCATTCAGCACTTTTTAAAGGCTATGTAGAATTATTATTTATTTCTTTTTACATTGAATCAGGACCATTTCTCCTGTTTTGGCCGTTAGTAACTACTTGGTGACTGGTTCTGTACAAAAAAGTATTGCAGTAGATACAAAATTACACAAAGTTGATTTGAGAAAGTAAGAGTCTAGAACTACATTCAAAAGCTTATTTAGTGGCATTTTTCCCCTAGAGACTATATATTCACAACTCATTTCTCATAATCCAACTAGAGATTATCAGCCGCCTCTAGGCTCCTCATGCCATACATATTTAGTTTTGAGTAGCCATTTTTAATTATTTTCTATTCCCCTTCAAAGACCATAAAATAATGATATGTCACATTTTAATAGTGCCCCAGAGAAAATTATTTCTAATACATGAGTGTTTAACAGAATCAAACTCACAAGACATGTATGTTAAAAAAGATGATGTTATTAACAGGAATCTACTCTAAAATTTCATTGATTCTATAAGACATCAATATCAAACACATCTCCCTCCTAACTCAACCTACTTTCAAAGGATAATTTTCCAAAGGATCAAATAATCTTACATCCTATGAAAATTTAGGTACATTTTGGAAAGATAAGATTCTGTCATCCTAAAAGAGCTATATTGCAGCTTAAGTTCATTCTGTGTAACTCTTTCCTATGAAAGATTTGATACAGAAGAAATCAGAGCAAGTCTGGCTACCACCGACTCCTAGACTCTGGCCTTACTCTATCAAGGTGTGCAACCTGGCAGAAACTTACAAGACATCCCTGTCTTTCTAATTATAAAGAGAACACATAGAGCTACAATAGCACATATCCCTTTTGTGGACTGAATTATCACAGTTCAATAAAGTTAACCAGTTTGTGCAAGGCTGTGCTTCGTTGTCTGGAGGCCTCTATTTGCTAATGAAGATTGAAACAATTGGACAAGTAGAATCATTCAGTGGCCTTCGATGACTTTAAGCAATTTCTTTTTGTATACTTTATTATCAGCACTTATAAAATTATCTATGTTGATATGAATTAAAAAGCAACCTATCTGTCCTCTCTACCAACTGTCTCTCTCCAAGCACAGTTACATATAAGGTAAAGGGAAGAGGGAAAAGACAAACCAACTGATTAGTGATCATAGTGATCATCCTATTTAAGTATTTCTTTAAAAATTTGTCTGAATACACTTTGAATAGTTCTTGGAAGAGTTATACTATAGTAGCAAAAATATTTATATAGCTCTCAGGTAAGTATATTGAATATTGAATATTGAGTTGGCTCGAATATTGATTAAATTTTTATTTTATTGTTTTAAAGAAAATGTTAAAATAATAGTTATTCTTAAATAGAAAAATTATAGTTCTGAGATTCAAGGTTCCGTACTTTTCTATGTCTTCTTCCTATTATTTTTGGTAATGATTGAAATTCCTAGAGGGAATTTTTGTGAAATTTAAGAGCAAAATGTAGTTGACACTCATTCTGTGCTACCCCGGGACTGTAGTTTTGATCATAGCCTGATTGAATTCATTCCTGTCAGAGAATGAACTTTATATGCATGTCATAGGTAAATTTTACAATCCTTTTGCTTTTTTAAAGTACAAATGAAGTAGGAATAAATTCAGTAGTAGTATAATATTTCAATTAAGAGCTTGAAACATCACATCAAATAGATATACAGGCCAAATTTGTCCCCTTTCAAGTCTTTCCTAATTAAGTACCTTGTAATACTAATACTGATATATAGAAAGATATAATTATACACATAATTATTTCAACACATCAAATATAATACATAGAAAATCAGAACAAATGAGTTATGTACTTATGAACTGTTCTGTAATTGTAGGAAAATAGTGTTAATTTTGTTACTAAAACTTATAAACTAAAAATTCATTATACATCATTTTTCAACTTTAAAACATCTTAAAGTTGTTTTCCCCTTTGCCCAGATATTAGACAGCAGTGACAGTTGCTTTGAATTTTTTTAAAAAGTACATTCTGGTGTTAGGTTCCCAAGAAGGTTAAATATAAATTAGTCATAAAGCCAATGAAACAGACAGGAAATGATTAGCCATGTGATTATTTCTAAATTTATAGTGTTTTAACACTATGAGTGTTTAATTAAGGAGAAAAGGAGCCAATTTTATTTTATGTGATTATTTTAGGCCTCAAAAATTAATGTTCTTACTTTGTAATGCTGTAGTTCTAAAGCAGTGCTGAAGACAACAAAGTCCTATTTGATAGTCCTGCCTTTCAACGAACAGCTCTTCTTCCTGTCTTTGATGTAGGAATGGTTTATTTAATCAATTATTAATCAAAGTTATGGCATTCTTCTTATATATTTAGGTAAATCTAGAAGATGACTTTCCAGAACCTTATTGCTTAAATAAAAGTTTAAATAGAATGTGAAAACATTTGACTTTGACATAACAGATATTGGAGAGATTTAAGTATTAGAGATCCATTGGTCTAAAATGGACACTTAGATGAAAAGGGGTGTGTGTGTGTGTGTGTGTGTGTGTGTGTGTGTGTGAGAGAGAGAGAGAGAGAGAGAGAGAGAGAGAGAGAGAGAGAGGTGATTTTTCCAGCAGTAGATGAGAGCAAAAAGTATCCAGAACACTTTTGATAATCTTCCCTCTGATAACAAAAGCCAGTAGAGATAATTTGATTAGTGGTGTGTTTTTTTGCATAGGTGTTAAAGTTGACAGGAAACAGCTGAAAGACATAGCAGAGTGGTGCAAGCCGGGCAGCTGGACACTTTGTGCATGGAGAATCTTGAGCAGTTGGTAACATTTGGCAGCTTAACACAGAAAAAAATGACTGCTAGTGAAATCTCAACTGCTGCTAATTAGCAACAATGAACTGTGGGTAGGACAGTGGGTTTTAATGTGAAAAGATTTTTACAGTAACCACTGCACTATGGAGGGGAAATAGAAAGAAATGCTCCCTAGCTGACCCTCGTGGCAATCCAAGCTGCATATTGCAATAATCCTGTAAATTACTATGCTTTCTTATACAGTAACTTGGAGTTAATTAGTAATTTAACATTCCTCTACACTATTAAATGTCTTTCTTGCATTATATTATGTTGTTTCATGGGCTTACCTTAAACACTAATGGGGTTTTGTTATATTTTCTCAAAACAGTAACAGTAAAATAAAACTGAGCCAGAAAATTAATGTTATCTTTTACCTTTGATTTACCTGTTATTAACAATTAAGCATGGTGCACATTTTTAAAGCAGTTTCAGAGGTTATGTGAAGATGAATGTACTTCCAGAATACATTACATTGCAAATGTGAATAAAAATGAGTAGTATACATGCTTCAAGTAACCATTCCATAGATGCAGATTACAAGAAAAACACATTTCACACATCTATTTGAATATAGTGTGGATAGAGGAAGAGGAGGAAAGATAGAGGTACAGAAGAAAGCCTATTTATCTTCATCCACTTATTTTTAATAGAATTTCTGCAAAGAAAAAATATATACCATTCTTAGGCTTATGTCATAAAATGTGAATGTGCTACACTGAGATAGTGGATCTTACCATATTAAAAAAAATATGGAAATGTCTATATTTGTAGTTTGTAAATGCTAGAGGATTCTGTAAGTTTCTATGATGTATGGGAATTGATACTCAAAATTTTAGATAATACAAATTAATACATGCAGTAATAGAAAACTGAGGTGAAGGAGTGTAGTAAATGAAATTATTCTGAATATTTAAACAGAATAAGGAGTTACTTGTTAGTTTTAAAATTCCTTAAAAATTAATCTCTTTTTTCTCCTGCAATTCTAATTTTCCTATTGAATGAAGCTGTATTGAATACACCAATATCACATTCATGCGCTTTAAAAACTATTCCAATGCATTGAAATTAAAATTCTACTATATTCTCTATATTCAAGATCAAGAAAGTGTTTTATTTGGTATCTCAAAGATCAACATGAACTCAAAAGTGAAACAATTTAGTAAAAGCAGAGCTTCAGAGGAAGAAAAGCTATGGATGTGTACGTGGAAAGGAATGGACTCAACACAAAACATTTCCAAAAGATTTCGTCTCTTGGGGCTCCCTGTAAAAGAGTGTCTGATACCATTTAAAACCTCATCCTTTGCAGCTGGATTTGAACATTCCATAAAAAATTCATCCACGCTTTAAGAGATTTCTGCTTTTCTGTCCTCTCTATTGTTAGACAAATTGAAGTGTGCACTCGGAAGAGAGTGGCAGTGAACTGCGAATTTATTTACTCATTCGATTCTAATATTGAGAGAATCTACTCGCTCCGTTCAAAGGGTAGAGCAACAATGCAAGTGACATCAGGTCACCCAGCACTTCATAGCTACCTGTGAGATAGAATTGTTCTCCTTGCTGATAGGAAGTGACTGAAACCTCTTTTTCTCATCAATGTCTATTATGATTGATGGCTCTATGGTCACATTGAATATGCCCTTTTTAAATAATTCACAATGTCATCACCATAGTACTAGTTTATAACTAGCCTGTTATTTTTACCTTTGTTCGTTCAGTATCAGAAGGTTAGATAAATTAAGTACTGTAGATTTGGTAGCATTATAACCAACTAAAGTAGAGTATTTATAGCCCCAAAACAGCAAAGCATCAGTTTTATTATTTTTTTCCCACATTCCAATTATCTCTCTCTCAATAAATCCTAAAAGGAAATTCTGATAAAGCAGAAGCATTTGTAGCACATTTTAGCCTAAAATCATACTTGATATTAAGTCATCATAAGATTTCAATATAAAAAGCAGTCACACTCTATTGAGAAAAATTGAATTTATATAAATTTTATTCTTTTGAAAATGAATATCATATTTAATGTCTCCATAGTAATCAAATATATAATTCATTTCCAAGTTTCTTATACACAAATTGTTAAACTAGCACCTATGAAAAATGAAAGTAAAATAATTTCTTTAAAATTGTAATGCTTACTATTGGGAATATAGTCTATGAGAAATAATGTATTTGATGTTTTCTAAATTGATTAGAAATTGCAGTTTATTTATTTAAATGTAAATGATGATCCTTATTAGTTCTTTATTTTGTAGGATACATTTATAGTAGTTAGTAATTTTGAGTAGCACCAGTCATTAAAATGAATAATTATGCCTTTTTTATAATGCAAATTCTATTAACAAAAATTGCCTATAGATTAATTATAAAAATTCAAAATATCAATCAAAAAGATTTGTATCCCTTAAATAAGCAGAGTTTTAAAATAGTTTAACTTTAAAATTGTGATCGATAATAATCCAAAAGATGTTTTTTGTGCAAGTTCCCTCACAGATTACAAATGCTTCAAATTTAACATTATGAACACCTATTTTCTTAAAATTTAAATATCCTATATATATTCAACCAATAATAAAATAAATATTTTAGGAGATAAATTGTAGGCATAATGGAATTGTATGTTTGAAAATTAACTTTTTACTTTAAGGATCCTAATTTTTGTATTTGTATTACTTGTTGATTTTATTACTGAATTCTATCTCTTGAAGTAATAATTTTAAGGGGAATGAAAGAATTTAAAACTTGTTTGAATTTCAAGTATTTGATAAAAATTTCTATGGTAGCATATATAAACAAAGTCAAACTGATAGATAAACACTTTCACATGATCAGTAATGCTATGATTAAATGTACAGGGCTTCTAATCATTTATACACTTAATAAATATTTATTGGTCACTACAAAATACAGACACCTTCCTCGTATTCATATGAAACATATTTTGTCAAGAAAAATAACAAAATTTTTTAAAAGGTAAGGCTGTCTGTTAAAGAAAGACTGGAAACCACAGAATTTAAGGGCCTTGTTTACACTGGGTGGAGGGAAATCCTTCCTGTGCGGGGGAAATGAAACTCAGAAAAATGATGAACAGACACCATTCCTCCTGAGATCTGGGGCCAGTTGATTCCTCATGAACAATTCCTAGGTTCCTGCTTTGGCAGAAACCAAGATGACATTTCAAATGGTAGAAGTGGTGAGGAGAAGGCTGATAACAAATGAGGCCAGGGAGAAAGGTAAGGACCAGGACAACCTTAGCGTTTAGGTGGTGAGGTCTTTGGATGCTTTTCTAAATGCAATGGAAAACCATTGGAAGATGTTGAATGGGGAAGTAACATGCTTTGGTTTATGTTTGCAAAGAAAATTCCTTGCTATAAAGGGTAACATAATTTCCTGTCATCCAGTTGAATGTTCCTTTTTGGGAACTTTAGTTGTTTGAAATCTTGTATGTTGTTGTGGTGGTGAGGTGTCACTAAGAAAGATTAAAAAAAGAGTCTAGAACAGTGGCACAACATAAGGGTTAAAGAACATGACAATTCTTTTTTTTTTTACCTTTTTTTGAAGAGAAAATTTTAAATTTATTAAGGTCTGTAAGGATATAGAGAACTTATCCCTATGATGTTAATTCCCATTTGTATCAACTCAATTTATCTTTATGCATAAAATGAAGCAAAGAAGCAAAAATAGTGATAGTTACATGTTTGAAAGAAGATGCTAAGGATTTTAGTTATTAAATGCAAAATAATTGCATTGACTAAGATCTCAGAATGTCCTAGGTACATTCAAATCATTTTACTTATGTTAGCTTAATTAATCTTATAAAGCATATATGGATTATCACTCATTATACAGATGAAGAAAGAGAGAGCCAGAGAGCTTGTAGAATTTCTCTAGGTCATTGTAACAGAGTATGATATTAAATACATCTTTTTCTCCAGACCTGACATATTAACAACATTCAAAGTTTAGAGTTAGAGAAATTGATAATTTAAGGTTCCATATAGTTAACATGGATTTCTTAACTTGTACATTGATACATGTACAAAATAAAAACTCAATTTGTTATTAATATTATATGCTTATAAACTGAATGACTTGGAACTTTAAATAATTCATAGATTATTTCTTTTCATATTGTTATTTCTCTTCTCACTTGTACCTAAGCATAATCTCAAAGATTAAGTGAAAAGTAAAATAAGTGTAAGATTTTTAAAAAATATTTATCAAAGAAAAGTCTGCTTTGATTCAAATAAGCATGTTTTATCTTTTACTGAGAAATTTTATTTTATGTTTTCAAAATGAAAATCAGAATTTTAAATACATTTCAGTGTATCCTTACAAAAACTCCTAGCTAAGAGATTTAACAAAAAGTATTTAAAATTAAGGTTCAATTACAATTTTTATTTCATAAAACTTTAAAGAAGTAAGTGCCTGTTTCATGTGGATGGCCACTTAATGGAAGGCCAAAGACATGGGACTATTCAAGAGGAAGCTAGGCCATGTAAGATTTAATAACAAGGATATGCTTTGAGACCTATGGAAGCTTAACAATCAGGTTTCATTTCTTTTAAGATGAAAAACTTATATAATTGTACAGCTGTATTTTATCATAACTGATAAAATATATTTTGTGAAAACAGCTCTTTAAATTAGAATTAACTCATCTCTAGCTCTCCTATTCAAACTTCCATGGCTTTCTGTATGGATAACCATCCTTCAGTATGACATATCCTTAGGTTTTGCCTAACTAAACATTTGTTCATTAAATAAAAACATGACTTATTTTACCTGTGTGCTCATATTACCCTTTACTGGTTGATATACTAGACTGATTGGTATATAAAAATCAACATCAGGGCCAGAGATTTAGCTCAGTGGCACTACGCCTGCCTTACAAGTGTAAGGTCCCAAGTTCAGTCCCTGGTACAAAAAAAAAAAAAAAAAAAAAAAAAAATCAACAGCAAACAATGCCCAGATTCATGGTACTGCAAGATAAATAGGAGATGTGGAGTAAATAAGACAGCTGGACTCCAACTCCCAGCAATGTGCACTGGGCTTGCCTTGTTAACCTGGTCAGTTCTCATGATGGTTCCAATAATCATTTCACTGAATGAAATTGAGTCATAATGAGGGTAAAATTATAGTTGTCATTATTTTTAGGGAAAATTTGGGAATGGTTGTGCATTCATCCACAACCTCCAACTTTCTATTACTTTTTCCATGAGTGGATATTGCAGTAAAACTCATAAAGACTTCAGATATCCAAGACAACTGCTTGAGTATCAAATAGTGAAGAAATATCACTAGTATTAGCAGAACAAAAAGAAGAACAATGCTTTATAATCCATGAGGAAAACACTTTGCTCTAATAGGATAAAAACTAATCAGTGATTTTTTAAAAAGCCAAAATGAAGCAAAAGTCATCCATATATTCATGCAAACAATCCAAAGAAATAAATGAGACATGTGCCAGTCAAATACATTTAAATTGAGAAACTTATAACAAGTATATGAAGTAATATTATACAGTCACTGACCAGCATAAATTGGAGGCCATGAAGGTAGTAGATGGCACATCAAGAATAGGATACTGTAATATAGTTTCAAAAGATAAGGAAATCTGAAGAGTTTAAGTGACTCTGCTAGTCTTTACCCCTTAAGGTCTGTCAGCTGCCAAATAGAAAGGTAGAACAAGAACTCAAGTCTATTTACTCCCAATTTACTAATATTTCTAATATTCTGGCTATGTAATTCAGAAGACCTGTGTTCTTGTGCCAACTTTCTATTCATTTGCCAATGTTTGAAAAATGACATTTGCATATGACATAATTATTAGCATATATCTAAAAATTAGTATTGTTCAAACTAATAATATTTATTTTTTATTCCTTAATGAGAATGAAGCCCTAATATTAACAATACCTTTCCGTTTTTCATATGAAAAGTGCAAGAAACATGAACTTAAAAGAATACTTCATGGTCTACTAATGTCCTAAAAAACAATGAATCAAAGACATTGCTCAGATTATTAGGTTACAAGCAGAGTAATTGAAGTAAAATGGTCAATGAAAGCTTTCCAAATTAAATTCAAACCTCTAATTAAAGTTTAAAATTTCTCATGTTACAGTGATACATAATTTCTTCAAGCCTTACAAGCCTTGAGAGCAAATGAATGGGTATTAAATTAGTATTCAAAATTTGTAAGTCATTAGCTCTGACTGACATTGCATATCCAGCCCTGTATAAAATACATCTTCTGTAAATATTTCTGTGTGTTGCCATACTTGTCTCTCATACACTCAGCTACAAGTCTGCTGCCCCTCATTCTTTCTTAATCTGCTAAGCAGTGGTTTTTCTGCACATCCTCTGAACACATCAACTTGCTTCTGATACTTTCATTCCCTCAGACATTGAGGTTATCCCTAAAATACAATGAACATGATAATCTCTACAGGATTCTGACGCTATACGCCTCACTCCACACTCATTCCTGCTGTTCTTGGTGAAATGGCATCTCACTTTTAGAGACTATCCTGTTCTACCACAAAACCAAAGGTGGTACAGCCAAGAGGTATCTGCTCATATGTGTTTTACATTTTTTAGGAGTGCCCCTAAAGTTGTATACTCTAATATTATAGAAGTACAATGCTTACTTTTCTTACAATACTCTACCATGCCACATCTTAATAAGATAATATACTATAGAATTGTCACTTTCTTTTGAACATCTAGAAAAAGTAGATCAACTTTATCTTACTTTGCTCATAGTCAATGAAATATATCTAAACTGAAATTAAGATTGTAAAGAATCTTGAACATGCAATGTGAATAAAAGAAAATACTTTTAAAATAGAAAATTAAATGTTGGGCATGGTTGGCAACTCATTAAAATTTCTTCAAAATACCAAGATAAGAAACAAAATGTCAGTACATTGATATCCATCTTAAATGATCTTTCTTCTTACTGAAAGTAATTCTCTAATGACCGGTAGATGGTTAAACTACTGGTGAGATATGTAGGTACTAGAAAACAATCTGCCAAAATTTCAGGCTTTCTAATGCATAATCCAAAGTTTACATGGATTACTTCTCTATTACAAAGATATAGGCAAAACATAAGCACTCATTTTACTTTCCTCTTTCTGTCTGTAGTGAGTAATACACACATGAGTACTGCAGACAAATAGTTGATGAAAAAAATCTTGGAATATCTTATTTCTATTAGCGCAAGGAGATAAAAAACAACAGAAAGTCTGAACAACTAGAAAGAAGACTAACTTCATCTTTGCTGTTAGCTAATGGCTTTGTTTAGTCAAAACACAGCAAGAAGCTCTGATCTAAGATAGAAGAATTGACTATGATTATCTGAGTTTTCTGGATGTGACTGGAGTGTGAGAATTCCACAGTGATTATACATATGTTTTAAAAGATTGATCTTCCACAAAAACAAAATAGAAATAAATTACCATTATCCATATGAAACACATTATGAGCAAGATTGGTTTTCCAAAATCCATGTTAGATGGGATTGTAGTGTCTGAATGAAAGTCTTTACTTTATGAAAATTATAATTATTTTGATTTTTGTCCACAATCAGCTTGAAATGTTGCAAAACTCCGCAGGTGCTCGCTGTTATAACAAAACCATGGGAACAGATGGTGCAAGGTACAGGCCAGCTCAAGGGATTAAATGTGAGGCTTTTGAAATTT
Source organism: Heterocephalus glaber (assembly GCF_053883595.1). NCBI lineage: Eukaryota > Metazoa > Chordata > Mammalia > Rodentia > Bathyergidae > Heterocephalus > Heterocephalus glaber. The sequence continues at coordinate 35,544,586 of NW_028258143.1, read as the reverse complement.
AAAATTAAAGCTGGATGATCTTGGGCAAACCTGCCTGCCAAACATGCTTGCTTAAAAATAAAAATAAAAAATTTATCCAAATTCTCTTGACAAGCCTATTTACATTCAAATGACTAGGAATTATTAAGTAGTTATAAAGTACACTTGGTGGGGTACAACTCACCTGACCAAATTAAAATATGAAATGCTCACTTCCATTACAGTTCGAAGGCATTACATGCAGTGACACCTCCCGCCCCATTATGTGTGGTTTCTAAAAGGAACCAATTCTTTGGACAAGGTGGTATATTTCTAGGTGCTAAAATAAAGATACCCTAGACACTGTCTTTTTAAAAAGGACAGTGAAATGTTTTAGTTGAGTCATTGATAAGAATTTAGAAGACTTACATCAACTGCTAAGATAGAAGAAATATTTAAAACATTAATGTTAATATTTTTATTTTAGTGTTCCTGGTATATTCATTGTTAGAGCTAATGTCATGAAACATGAAGTTTATATATATGCACCTAACTTCTTTGCAAGGTAGACACTATTATATACATAATAATATATACATGTAGTACATACTATAATAGTATGTATGTACATACTTAGTATATATGTACATTAGCAGTACTATAATAGTATGTATGTACATAGTATGTACATTAATAGTACTATAATAGTATTAGTACACCTATATATAATATATAATAGTATGTATAATATGTAATACTTATCTATATAATAGAATATATACATATATATGTATTTGTGATTATAGAAACATTCTCTTTTACTTGCTAATAGTGAACACTTGAATACAAGACTGTGTAGGTTTGGTTTTGAAGACCACTTTCTTTTATGGTTTGCCATATATATTTGTAACTATCATCTTTTTAGATTGCATCAATAATACCCTAGGTAAAATCCTTATTTTATAGATGAAAGTCCCTGTAATTGCAGCACATGACATAACTGTGAAATGACAGAGCCAGGCACATTGTATGGGTTCTTTGAGCTACAGTTTAGTACTATTTTCATTGAGTGCTTGATTGGTTGGAAAACCTTGCAATAGAATGGGGCATTTAAAGATGTGGGTAGATGTAACATAGTCTTTATCTTTTCCTCCAGAAATTCTGCCTAGTGGCTTAACATCATTGTTTCTTCTTGTCTGAGTTATGGTGTTTTCATGATCATGATAAGTGATTTTTATATTCTCTGGGAGATTTTTGAGGCATTTAAGAAACTGAATGAGTTAGACATTTATGTAAGGTATAGGTCTAGGGATTCAGGACATAGGGTAAGTAAATCATGTAACATGATTTGGGAATGCTTGTAATGTAAATGGTTGTGAGATAGAATATACACAACTATACAACTAAAAGGTGAGAAAGTGAGATGAAATCTCACAATTGGAATCTAAGTGAAGCAATAGTAAAATATTCTGTTTGAGAGACATCATCCTCATAGGTGGTGACATTTGAGTTGAGTCCTTTTTGCAGAAAGATAGATGTTGCCTATTGGCCTAGGGAACTACTGGAATGCAAGCAAAGTGCACATATCAATAAAGTTGTACAGTCATGGGAATTCCTGTTACACTGAGACAAAAGTGGGCTATGATTTTGGAAATAGGAAGAAGTAGTCAAAGTGATATTCATTTATGTAAGGAAAATTTAAGAGGGGGAGATTCAAGGACATCTATTTGTCTTCAATAGTAAAAGACATTTGCAACCACTTAGGTAAAAGATGGTACTTGCAAAAATGCACCATTTCTCCTTGAATACATTTCTCTCAACTGTTCAGTAAAATCTTTCTAAATCTTTAGTTCACATAGTAAGGTTGGGACATATTCAAGAAGAAAAAAGTTTACATCTTTTTGTAATAAAATGTCATTTACTAAAGTTTCTACACTATTTTTGTTAACATCTTCTCTGTTTCCTTATGAGAAAACTTCAGTACTTTTCATAAAAAAGTAGCTCTTATTCTAAGTCTAATAGTGTTGTACAAAGTACTAGCAGTTTTGATGGGAAAACAATTAAGTACCAAAGAAGTCTATTATGTTTTACAGGTCTTCAATGAATCTTTATTTACAATAAAATCATAAAATTTATTCATTAGTTATTACATTTGTTATTATGCATTTTTCTAGTGTTCTGGATATTGACAACATTATTAACTTGCTAAAACAAATGGGAAAAATTGGTAGAGATTGCATTATCTCCAGATACAGAAATGAAACACTTGCTTAGATTTATGTCCCTTTATTTGGTTCTGTCTGAAGATGGGCATAGTTCAAATATTCCCCAAAGTTGAGGCTATATCTACAACTGCTATACCAGGTAGAAATTAGATAAATTTGTGATGCTCATAGAGTTAAAATTAGCACAGCAGCTCAAGAAATCATTAGAATTAGAAAGCACAACCTGTAAAATAAAGCAATGGCTGTGCCAACCGTTACTTTTAATCACCTCTTCAAAAAAAAATATATATATATATTTATATTTTGGGGGTACTGGGGATCGAACTCGGGACTTGTTCAGGGATCGAATTTGTCCTTGCGAGGCAGGCGCTGGAACCACTGAGCTAAATCCCCTGCCCTCAAAAAATATTTGTTAACATTGAAAAAATGCTGGTTATACATAAGTGTTTCAGCAACTTGACTTCTTCCTACACCTTATAAGAAGAAATTATATTTTTCTTTATTCACTGCAATACTAGAAAGCAACATCTCAAATATTTAGAGAAAAATGAATTTGATGTGGTATGATAAAAAAAAATTGTGTTCAGGTTGTATTTTCAGAAATATCATCAGAATTTTGGACACACAGTCTTCCTGTATATTTACAAAAGGCTAAACCTAATTAAAGAGTTTTAGTAATATGTAAGCATAAAAGACAGGTGGATCATTTTCACTCAAGAGCTTTTCACCTATGACCAGTTGTTCAAAAGTGAACAGAACATAGTAATTCCTTTATAAGCAAAATATATGGAAAACCTAGTAGAACCAGAATTTTTTTTGCCCCTTTAATAATGTACTAGATCCTTTATTAAGCATAATTTTATTACCCATGTTCAAAATGTTCCTATAGGGTAATATAGTCATGTGTCAGAGACATGTTATTTACTTTTTCCTTGATTCTTTCTCTAAGAGTTTGTGTTCATTAACTAAATCTGTTATAGTGAATAGCCTTTGGAAGGCATGCTAAATTCAATGTACACTTGAACCTTGGAAAGGAACGCATTCAAGCTCAAGTTAACCCGTAGATGACCTGATGGTACCAGATACCAGAGGCCTGGGTACACACAACAGTGACAAAAAGGGCAGGTTGATGAGGTTCTGTGTCACTGAAAACCAATTTGGTTATGATAATGGACTGACTCTCTTTTCTTCCTCTTTTCATGTATTTGACCTACCTTGTCTTAGTAAAGGTTTTATAGACTTTAATTAGGTAGTATGGTTAAAGAAATGGCACAGAACAAAAGTCTGCCAAGATCAGACCAAACCTTTCTGCCTTGTACACTAGACATTTCATTGGGATGTTTTATTTGGCAGGTACAGGCTGGCAGGCAGAACTGATTTAAATTAACTAGAAGGGATAAAAGTAGGTTCAGGGAGCAATCTAAATAAAAAGAAAGGATTCATAGTGAAGGCTTTGTCTCCTTGTACTATGTCATTGGAACACATGTGGCTTTTTAGATTAGCCTGCTCTATAACACAACCAGTGTTTATTCTGGCTGATACTTAGATACAATATGAGTGGACAGTCCAAGTGTCATGGTCCATGTTCAAACATTACAATAAATGTTACAGTTCTTAGAATATTTTTGTTAAAAAATTTCCTTTGAAGGTATGTATTCTATCTATATCAAAATAAATTGTCATCCAAGATCCTTTATCAAAAGAGTCAATGCGTTCATTAAAACATGCTAAAGCAAGAATTCTATTAATACTGTAGCCAAAAAAATGCTTGTATAGCATGGGAATACTAGAGAACATCACAATTAAAGTTCCTTTTCTTAAATTAACTTTTGGTACATTTAAGGTATACAATATAATGATATGCATCATTGGAAATTTGCACCTTTACATGATCTTAGTTCTTATTTTTTCCCCATTCCCTTGCTCTCCCTTCAACCTCTCCCTATCTACAAAGACTTAGTTTCCATTTTTCTTTTTCTCATATTCCATTTCTTTCTTTTCCCCTATCCTTCCCACTTCGCCTTCCCCCTTGCACCTTTTCTTCCTATTTCACATTATTTGTTATACCTTTTAGTCCTTATTTACCCCAGTTTCTCACACTAGAGAAACTATTCTGTATTTACACGTGTGTCCTATTTATTTCACTCAAGAGTATTGTCTCAATGTGCATCCATTTAGCTATAAATGTCTCTAGTTTCTCATTCTTTATGGCTGAGTAGTACTCCATTTTATTTTTTTAAAAACACATTTTCTTTATCCAGTCTCTGCTTGATGGGCAATAGGGTTGTTTCCCAGTTTTAGCTATCACTAATTGTGTTGCTGTGAACATGGGTACACATATATCACTGTGGTATGATTCTTTTAATTCTTTGAGGAAGATCCCCAGCAGTGGAATAGCAGAGTCAAATGGGACTTACAGTCCTACTTCTTTGAGGTAACTTCATACTGATTTCCACAGTGGTTGCACCAGTCTACACTCCCACCAGCAGTGGAGCAGGGTTCCTCTTTCCCCACCGCCCTGCCAGCATTTGTTATTGGTTGATTGAGTGATAGCAGCCATTCTTTCTGGAGTGAGGTGGAATCTCAGTGTTGTTTTCATTTGGATCTCTCGAATAACCTGTAATGTTGAACATTTTTTCATATGTTTATTTGTTATTTCTACTTCTTTGTATGTGAAATTTCTGTTCATTTCAGATGCCCAATTTTGGATTGGGCCTTTCAATTTGTGAGGTCTGAGTTTTTTTAAGTTCTTTATATATTTTAGATAGTAGAGCTTTGTCAGTCGTCTCTTCACACTGTTGGTGGTTTCTCTTGCTGTGCAGAAGCTTTTTAGTAAGAAGAGATCCCACTTGTTGATTGTTTGTTCTAGTTCATGGGCAACTGAGGTTTTGTTCATAAAACTTTTGCCTACACCAATGTCTTCAAAAGTTCTACCTAACCTCTATTCCAGCCAGTTCAGTGTTTCTGTTTTAATATTTAGATCTTTAATCCATTTCAATTTCAGTTTAGTGTATGGTGAGAGATATAGGTCTAGTTTTAATCTTTGGCAAGTTGGGGCTGGGGATTTAGCTCAGGGTTCTGCCAGCTGCCTCGCAAGAGCAAGGACCCAAGTTTGATCCCGGTACCAAAAAAAAAAAAAAAACAAATCTTTGGCAAGTTGAAACCAAATTTGTCCAGCACCATTCATTAAAGAGGCTATCTTTTCTCCAGTGAAAGTGTTTGACTCCTTTATAGGAGATGGCTGAGTGTGTCTGGCATTGTTTCTGCATCTTCTAGTCTGTTCCACTGGTCCTCAGTCTATTTCTTTGCAAATACCATGCAGTTTTTATCACAATAGCTTTTTAGTATAGTTTCAAGTTGGAGATTGTTATATTCTCTACTTTGTTTTTATTGCTTAAAATTGCTTTTGGTATTCTAGGTCTCATCTTGTTCCACATGAATTTTTGGATTGTTTTCTCCAGGTATGTGAAGTATGCTGCTGGGATTTCATTTGGGGTTGCATTAAATCTATATAGCAGATTTGGAAATATGGCCATTTTCACTATGTTGATTCTTTTTACTCAGGAGCAAGGGATGCCATTAAATTTTCTGGTATCATCTTCTATCTCTTTTTTCAGCATATTGTAGTTTTCAGGGTAGAGAGGTCTTTGTTTTCTTTCTTTAGGTTGACTCCTAGGTATTTCAATTTTTTGGATGTAATTTTGAAAGGAATTTATTGTTCCATTTCTCTCAGTGAGTATGTGTTTTTGTGTACATAAAGTCTATTCACTTTTGTGTGTTGACCTTGTATCTAGCTACTTTACTGAATTTGGTTAAGTCTAGAAATATTTTGGTGGAGGTCTTAGGGTCTTCTGTATTGAGTATCATGTCATCTGTAAATAATGACAGTTTCACTTCTTCCTTTCCTATCTTTATTCCTTTTATTTCTTTCTCTTGTCTAATTGCTGTGGCTAGTGTTTCCAAGACTATACTGAACAGGAGTGGTGATAGTGGACATCCTTGTCTTGTTCCAGATTTTAGTGTAAAGGATTTCAGTTTTTGACCATTTAGTGTGATATTGGCTGTTGGTTTTTCATAGATGGCTTTTATCAGATTGAGGTAGATTCCATCCATTCCAATATTTTGTCGAGTTTTTATCATAAATGCATGTTGGATTTTTTAAAATGCTTTTTCGGCATCTATTGAGATGATCGTATAGTTTTTGTCCTTGGTTCTATTGATATAGTGTATTACATTGATTGATTTGCGTATGTTGAACCATCCCTGCATCCCTGGGATGAATCCTATTTGGTCAGCTTGTATAATCCTCCTGTTGATCATCTACATTCTATTTGCTAGTATCATATTAAGTATTTTTACATTGATGTTCATTAGTGAGATTGACCTATAGTTCTCCTTTTCACTTGGGTCTTTCTCTGCTTTGGGGATCAAGGTGATGCTTGCTTCCAGGAATGAATTTGGGAGTATTGCCTCCCTTTCAATTTCATTGAAGAGTTTAAACAGTAGGGGCAGTAATTCCTCTCTAAATGTCTTGTAGAATTCAGCAGTGATGTCATCAAGACCCGAGTTTTCCATATTTGGTAAGTTTTTAATTACATTTTCAATTTCATTGGTTGATATTGGCTCGTTTAGAATTTTTAGGTCTTCTTCGTTCAACTTTGGTATTCATATGTATCTAGGAATCTGTTCATTACTTCTGTGTTTTCCATCTTATTGGCGTATAGGTTCTCAAAGCCGGTATTGATGATCCTCTGGATTTCTGCTGGGTCTATTGTGATTTCACACGTTTCATTCCAACTTTCATGGATTTGGGCCTTTCCTTTCCTTTTTTTTTGATGAGGTTGGTTAAGAGTTTGTCAATTTTGTTTATTCTTTCAAAGAACCAACTCTTGGCTTCATTGATTTTTTGTATTGTTCTCTTAGCCTCCATTGTATTGATTTCTGTCCTGATTTTATAATTTCCTCCTTTGTATGAGCTTTGGATTTGTCCTGCTATTCTTTTTCTAGAAACTTGAGGTTCAGCATCAGCTTATGTAATTAACCTCACTCTGTTTTCATAATGTGAGTATTCACTGCTATGAATTTCTCTCATAAGACTACTTTCATTGTGTTCCATAGATTCTGATATGTTGTACTGGCATTGTCATTTAATTGTAGGAACTGTGACCCATTGGTGGTTCAGAAGTGTGCTGTTCAATTTCCATGTGTTTATGAAATTCTTGCAGTTTCTTTTGCTATTGATCTCCAGTTTCATTCCACTATGGTCTGATAATATACAAGGGATAGGTTGAACTCCTTTGCACTTACTTAAACATGTTCTATGGTGAGTATGAGGTATATTTCAGAGGACAAACCATGTGCAGTTGAAAATAATGTGTATTCTGATTTTGAGAGTTGTAACACTCTGTAAACATCTGTTAAGTTCATTTGTTCAAGAGCTTGATTGAGTTCTAGTATTTTGTTGTTTATTTTTTGTCTAGTTGATCTATCTCTTTGTGACAGTAGTATATTGAGGTCCCCCACTACTATTGTATTAGTGCTTATATAATTTTTCATGTATTTGTTTTATATATTTGGCACACTAGTGTTTGGTGCATATATGTTTATGATTGTCGTCTCTTCTTCTAGGATTGTTCTGTTTACAAGGATGTAGTGTCCTTCTTTGTCTCTCTTAATCAATGTTGGTTTGAAATCCACTTGATCTGCAAAGAGAATAGCTACTCCTGCTTTTTGGGAGGTTCCTGTCACATAGAGTATTGTTTTCCACCCTTTAACTTTCAGTCTATGTGTTTCTTTTTGAATTAAGTGTGTTTCTTGTATGCAGCATATTGTAGGATCTTGCTTCTTGACCCATTCTGCCAGTCTATTTCTTTTGATTGGTGAATTGAGACCATTAACGTTGATGGTTATAACTGATACGCATTGATTTATTGTCATGACATTTTCTTTTTGTTGGATTTTCTCCCTTTCCCTTTAATTTCTTGTCATGTCTGATGGATTCATTCTTCAGGGTTCCTGGGCTTGTGATCCTGGTTGTCTTTTATTAGGATATTGTTTAAAATTTTTTGGAGTGCTGGTTTGATATTCATGAAGCTCCCAAGGTGCTCTTTGTCATGAAAGTACCTTATTTCTCCATCAATTTTTTAAAGATAGTTTTGCCGGATACATCAATCTGGGTTGGAGGTTGTTTTCCTTTGGGGCTTGAAGTAAGTTACTCCAAGTTCTTCTTGCCTTGTTGGATTGTGTTGAGAAGTCTGCTGTGATTCTGATGGGCTTTCCTTTGTGTGTGATTTGTTTCTTTTCTCTCACTGCTTGTAGAATTTTGTTCTTCTGTTGGGTTTCTGGAATCTTAACTATTATATGCCTATGTGTAGATTTTTTTTTTTTGATCAAGGCTAGTTGGAGTCCTATATGCCTCACTTATCTCAATGTCAAGTTCTTTTCCCCTATTTGGGAAGGTTTTTGCCATTACTTCTGTGAATAGTTTTTAATGTCATCTGCACTCTCTCCTGTTTCTTCATTGACTCTAAACAGTCTTATGTTCTTCTTTGCATCGTCTAGCAGCTGTTGGATTTATTTCTTGTGGTCCCTTACTATTTTTAAGAAATTTTTCTTTTCCTGGGCACTAATTGCGATCCTATCTTCTACATCTGAAATTCTTTCCTCGTATTGGCTCTATCTGCTGCATAAACTTTCAATGGAAGTTCTTAATCTCCTGGATATCTGTTTGCATCTGTTTTATGGATTTCCTTTGTTTCCTATGTTGGGATTCAATCATGTTCCTCAGCTCCTTTATTTTTTATATGTGTCTGGTGTAGATTTATTAATCATGTCTTGTACTAATGGGCACAATCTCTGTTATCTGAGAAATTACTTCTGATTTCATTTCTTCCAGGTCCTCTTTTGTTGGCAGTTCAGGGAGTCCAGGTGGTTAAGCATCAGATTATTCCATCTCATTGATCTTTGGGGTTGCCTTAGGTGATCTGGAAGTCTGTTTTTGAGATTTATTTACATGTCTTCTCATTTCAGCAGAAGCAGCCTGCTATGCCTTTGTTGAGGTGACTTTTTTCTCACCCAATGGTCTTGAATTCTCAGCAAGCCACCAAGCAGCCTTTTATTTGCTGCTCACCAGTACACCAATTCCTGTGTTCAGAGTGCAGGCCTTCTGGATCCCTGAGCTGATTTGTTATCTGGGCAGGCTTCTGGCTGGGGCCTGTGCACACTTGGTATGGTATCTAGGCATGCCTCTCCCTGGGGCCCCTATTCAGCTGTTGTCTGGGAGGGACTTTGCCTGGGGTCTGTGCACCCCAGTTCCTGTTATCTGCACAGGCTTTGGCTAGCTTCTTTATACACTTATCAGTGGTATCAGGATGAGCCTCTGGGTATTACTTGTGCACCTGTGCAGTTCTTTTCTGGGCAGGCTTTTGGCTTGGCATGTGTGCAGGAGCCTCTCAGTAGGGGTGGAGCCCAGGCTGTTATCCACCTGCAGCCACTCTGGTTTGGGCCTCAGGATCTGCATGTACTTACTGATGGAATGGTGGGCCTCTGGCTGAAGCTTGTGTGCCTCTGCAGCTCTTTTCTGGGCAGACTTATGGTTTCTAACATTTCAATACATGGTAATGATTTGGTGTGAAAGAATATATTGGTCTAAGAAAGGAAAATCATATTACTTTGGTTGCATCCAAACTTCATAGTGTTGCTCATTTTAATTATCCATCTTTTTTTTTAATTTAGAAAGAGTTTGGTTCAGTTGTGCCCTATTTTTGCAATATCTTAGGATTTTAAAATATCACCCTGTTTTGAAATGTAAATTAGCACACATTGGTAGGAGACGAATGGATTATGAGATATATATGGGCCAAAACTCTAATATCTGAACCATATGGTTCTAACCCAAATTGGAATATTCTTTTTTAGTGGAAATAATTGGATTTACTCAGAATCATGGAGATGTATCTATTTAGAGTTTTTAGGGAGCTTAGAAAATATCTCAAACTCTTTGATGAAATGAAGTTGTCTTTTGCTTTATGTCTAAGAGTAAATGAAATATGTAACTATCACATAGTCTATTACAAAAAAAAGTTCTTATTCTAAATAACATAAATGCATGCCAGAATTCCAAAGTCATGTACAAAATCAATAACTAAGAGATAACAAAAGTTATACATCAAAGATAAACTCTTTTAACCACCAAATAAATCTAGAATATATAACACTGAGCATCTCTTATCACAGATACAAGGAATATTTTGCAGATTTTCTTCACTTCACCATTCTAACAAATAATTGAAGTTGTTTTTCTCCCAGACACGTAAATATTCCTTTTGAGATATGTTAGGATTAAGAAAGAGTTAAAGAATATCTGCAAAATTAGAATTTGAATTCTTCATAATATGCAAAAGTTTATTTTCTACTGAGCTAAAATAGTTTCTTATAAATAATCTAAATCAGATAATAGTAATGGATTTCTTACATTATTTAGGTGGCGTAAATATTATGTATTTAATTATTAATTATAGGGCTAAAAGAAACATTTCTTTCATCATTATTTTTTTCTCTAGCAGGTAAATTATCTACAGTAATTTTAATCCCATGTCAACCCATCTCCTCCAGTATAGTCTATTCACTATTAGTCTCAGGATACACAAATTCTTAGAATAAATTCTAATTATAAAGCTAAATATGTAAACAAAGGAAAAAACAGCAGAACATTACAAAATTAAAGAGAAGGGGACTTCTAAAATAGAAATAAAATTGCCTCTTTTAAAAAGAATAATTGCAATATAACCATAAAATCAAAGCATAGAAACATATTCTTTCTCAACAAAACTAGATTATTATTACCTCAGACTAAAATTTATGAAGAAGTATGGTTAAATATAAAAAGGATGCTTTCGGAAGAAGAATGATTGTAAATCACAAAGTGACTGAGCAGAGTTATCCAAAAAGAGTGGTTCACACCAATGGGGAAATTCTACAAACTGCAGCTAAAAATCCCAGAAGGGAGGAGTGTGTTGGCAGTGGTAGCCAGCACTACTGTGGCATGCAAAGGCAGCAGGGCTGTCAGGAATGAATTTTACAGAGAACAATACATTCAGAAGCATTATGAATGGCAACAAAGCAGGGGAAGAGAAAGAAAACCTGCATTGGGGAAAAGGTTACGATTGCACTATGCTTCTGTAAAGCTGTGGGAAAGTAAAAGTAGAAAGCCAATGCTCCAAAGTAGACCTCAGCTATTGTGTAACATGCCTTTGCCTCCTTCTCTATACAAACCTCCTGCAAACAGCCTCTCCTGGAAAAACTTCTTAAAAGACGGGTAACAGAAAAAGCAACACAGATCTTTAGGCCAATAATCAGAAGGAAATTATAGAAATTAAAGTTGTTACCAGGAAAATTATGAGAAAAGCAACAAAGGAAAATGGTAGGTGAAAAAAAACACACTAGAAATCAGTGATGCAGAGATGCAAAGGAGACACAAACTGCAAATAAAAATGATGCTATGAGTTAAATAAATAAACACTTTAATAAAGTATTTGTCTTATTTTTGTAAAATAAAAATACAAAACAGAAGTTAAGAAAAAGCTAGGAAAGATGTGATTTAAAACTGAAGGTAATCTAGAGCTGGTAGCAATCTGGAAAGTAGAGAAAAAAATGATGAAATGAATAAATAGTGAAAGCATTTCAAAAGAAATTTTCATTTCTTAAAAAAATAAAATGTAATGATATTTTAGACAAAAATTAAGAGTTTAAAAAAATGAAAATAGTGATTTTAAAAGTCTAGAGAAAATTATGTATATATGTACAGATGTATGTGTATACATGTATGTATATTTATGTATTATATATATATACACCTATATATATATATACACCTATATATATATATATATATATATACACCTATATATATATATTAGTCAGCTTTTCCATTAGTGGGGGAAAATGACCAATATCCATGATTTAAAATAGATGTTTAATTTGCCTCACAGTTCCAGAGGTTTTAATGTAAGGTTAGCTAGCTCCATGATTGGAACATCACAGAAGGATGTGGTGGAACAAAGCAGATCACTTCATGGTGGCTGGAAAGGAGAGGAAGACAGCAAAACCAGAGAGGAAGAGGCCAGAGTATATTACCCAAGGTCACACCTCCATGACTCACACAGACACAGCCAGAAGTGTGCTTTTCTAATCAGGTAGGTAGCTCTTAAGCCAATCAAGTTGACATAATTAAGCTTAACTATGACAGATTTACTAAAGCACTTCTAGGATTGGAGAATGAGAAAAATCACTTCTGAGGAACATGGTGGTGAGATATGAGTTCCAAAGTGTTCGGTGGCATTGGCTTTATTTTCTTGCTGGTTGTAGCCTACACGACATCTCTCCTGAGCTAGCTTTGCTCTTAGGCTCCTGCAGATTTCCTCGGTGACATTCCATGTTCCTGCATTTTTGACTTCCTGGTGTCTTTACTGCAAGTTTGACTTTATTCTCACAGATTCACACAGTCACCACTCAGGGAGGGGCACACATCTTGACGTCCCACACCTTTCTTTGATATATAGGTGGAATCCTTCCTGGCCTACAACTCTTGCATTCTTCACGCCAGTAAAACCAGCATCATGTGTGTAATGCCAAAGTGTGTGCCAGTTCAAGCAGTATCCAGTCCCCTCAGGCCATGAGTTCTGGTGCCTCTGATTGCCTGGTTAGCTGAGCAGAGGGTGTCTCCAGTACAGGGCTCAGGGTCTCACTTCTCAAAGGAAAGGTTTGCACTTTTGCACCTTTGAGCCTGCAATACTGGGGGTCTTGCTGATCCTGAGATATCCTCAAGGTATTATTCTTACAGTTCCTTTTCAAAGTACTTGGTTTCTTTTTCAGTGGCACTAACCTCTTTCAGTGGCACTAATCACATTTCCCTTAGCCCCAACTTTATGCATGGTTCCTTTCTAGATAAAATTTAATTTTTTGAAATCTTTCTGCTTTGCAATTTGGTTTTGATTCTTACTATGATTTTGGCTAAAAACAGCCAGAACTACCCATACCACAGATTGAATTTTGGGCTACTTTTAAATTTCCTTTGTCAGATCCGTTAATCTATATAGCCTTTAAATTTAGCCTTCTGCAGACTCTCAGGAAATAGTAAGATATTGACAGGTTCTTTGCCAAAATGTAATGGCCTCTAGTCCAATTCCCAATAGAGTACCCATCTAAATCCTTAGATTTTGGGATATACTTTATTTTGTGAATTTTTGTCAGAATTATGTTCTGCGCTCCAACCAGAATCACCTATCAAACTCTGCTTGTAGCATTCTAGAACTTCTCTAGCCTACATCTCCAAAACTTTCCAAATTCCTCCCACAAATCAGTTTCAATGATTTCTGAATCACATGGTCAACTATAGGCACAGCAACAACCCCACTTCTCTAGTACCAATTTTCTTCATTGATCAGTTTTCCCATCCCTAGGCCAAAGTCCTCAATACATACATCTTGAAGAAGGAGAGGTTTAATTTGGCTCACAGTTTCAGAAGTTTAGGTCCACGATTGGCTCCAAAGGATAAGTATCTTGCCAGTAGGGCATGATGGTACAAAACTGCTCACTTAATGGTGGCTGGGAATCAAAGCAAGAAAACAGCATCAGAGAGGAGGGAGCCAGTGACCAAATATATGGCCAAAGTCATGCCTGCATGGCTCACGCAAATACACTGTTGGGTGCTTTACTAATCTCCCAGATGGTTCTCAAGCCAACAATTTCATAATCCAGTTTAGCTCTGTATGTATGTGTATATAGGGAAGATTGTGGGATGCTCTATTCAATAACAGAGTATTATCTAAACAATGTTCTGTTTGAATGCTAAATTGTTTACTTATTTCATCAAGTCTTTGATTATTTCTGAGATTCAGCTTACACAGAAATTGTCAAAGATGGTAAATTAGACCATCCTACAGATCTTTGCCACCTGGGCTAAATGCTAGCCTTTGCCACCAATAATGCCATTTTCCATTCTTTTTGTATAGCTTTGTTCCCCAAATCTTTCACTCACCAACTATATTTCTCTCAATCTTTTCTCGGAATTTCTCAGTATTTTCTCAGTTTATCTATAGGCAAACTCCCTTCATTCTCAATCTTCTCAAAAAAAAAACAAAAAAAAAAAAACCCACAACACTACTACTTTTATTAAGAGTAAAGAGAAACCTACCCTTTTATAATTACCACACTACCATACCAGTCTACTTCTGTAGATGCTACTCTTTTTGACTACATTGCACTTTGAGGAGGGTGTAATGGGGAAAATCAGGTTGCCACTGGAAAAAAATGTTCATCCCATTTTCCTAGGGGATAAGAGGGTTTACAAATAACTTATTCATCTATGTAAAGCATTAAATGCTCTTTTGAATGTCAAGTCATTGGTCTTTACCTTTTGCTTTTTGCAAATCCTTATTGGTTGGTGTGTCTCTCTGACTGATTATTGATGTAAACCTTCACTTACCTTGTCCCCATTTGCACTTCTCCACTCCCACCCTAGATATCCTGAATGTTAATGTGGTAGAAAATGTACACAATAGTGCAAAATTTTCCCATCTCCACAGAAAGATAGAAGGCAGGGTAGGTAACTGCCTTTCCTGATTTCATAATTCTTGGGTTGAATTCCTTGAAAGATATAGCTATCTGTCTGTTCTTGGATTTTATGAAATTGTAATCCTTCCAAATAATTATTTTTAGTTCTTGGGGAAAGTGATGTTTGTCATGGTAGAAAACAAACTGGCTACTGGGAAGTCTAAATAACTGTTTGTTCTATTTTTTCAACTTGAATATTGAGTAAATTTATACATTTCAGTTTTTCATCATTAACAATCCCTTACAGACAGCATGGTATATTGGCTAGAACTCTGAGTTACTGTCCGTAGCCAGGTTGTTTCTCTTTGTTCTATTATTTATCTGTATCATCCTAGGAGAGTCAGTTAAGCTCCAGATACCTTCATATTTTCTTATTGAAGATGACCGTAGTAGTCAGAAAGATTCAAGATGAAAAATAATATTTAATACACAATCAAAACTTAGATATATTGTAAAAAGTACTTAGTCTTGTTAAATCTTATGTATTGGAAAATTTTCTTTACATATTTTAAAACAGTAAAGTCCTTTAAATAAAACTTTATGTGGAACACTATTTCTAGAATTAATACATGTCACCTAAATATTGTCATAATTTAAAAGTATCATTAAGCAATACTGAGGTTATAAATTGGCTTAAAGTATACATTAACATACTGTCAATGGCAACAAAAAAGTGTTACATCACATGATCACATAATTAAATAGTGAAATAACAAGGTCCCTCCAATTCTTTGAAACACTAGAAACAAGCTGAACTGTCTATAATGAAGTTCTAGCTTACTGAAAAATTATGATTTATTAACATGTATCCTGTGAAATATATTTGTTATTCTTTTAGTTCAACTATCCTATTCCTTTAATTTCCGGGAAAACTGTTAGCATAAAGAAAATGAAAATACATATGTATACATAGTTTTCAATACCTAAAATACTTATGTCACTCTTTCCAACATGAAAAATGTGGTTGTGTCATTTTCCTAGAAACATCCATAATTTTTCCCATGTCCTTTCAACTCCCACTCAGAAATCTGTTAGTAATGCAAGCATGTATTTAAAAATATTAATGATCTCTTTATCTTACTTGAAACTGTTGAAATTATTAACAGATCCTCCAAAGCTTCATTAGTCACCAAAAATGGAATAGTTAACATTTACATTTTAACAATGGTTTTCTGGTTGCTTGTAGATGTTTTACTCAATAATAAGGAGTGGATTGTGTATAATCCTATGAAAAGATACTGTAATTAATTGGCAAATTGCAATGGCATTGTTAAGTATTTTAAACCTTAATTACTTCTTCCTTTTGCTTTCTGCTTCAGATCATCAGTTAAGAAAGTCTGGCACACATACTCAAAAAAAAGAAAAAATGAAAGAGCATTAAGTTGGAGACCAAAATGTTAATACTGAAGTTTCTTTATTTTACAGATATTCAAAATCTAAGTTGTCTTGTTCTTTGTAAAGTTCTAAATTAGTGGCTAAGACAAGAAAGGGCTTAATTTGTGGGAAAGAAATCTTAGATGCAAGGAACTTATTCTTTTAAGCTCCAGAGAAATGTTGTGCATTTATCAGCTCTGAGTGGATATCATTGTGTTTCTAACAGAGTGGAGGCACCATGCAATTTTGCTCCTGAAATTGGTTTATATAGATGACTGGTTGCTGTGAAGTGTGTGTCAGAGTTCCATGCAGCTGTTATGAAGTAGTACAATTGTCATCGCTTCTTACATGGTTGTTGAGAAGAGCTTGAGAGCCCAGCTCAGTCAGCTGTTGAATAGATAACCCAACACAGTTAACGTGGCATACATTGTAAAGAATTACATGCCTACTACAATGAGCTTGGGGCCTTTGGTCTAGATAATAATCCTGGTGGGGGTACCACGTGCAGTGGCTGTCTGATCACTCAGATATAACTGGCGAAACATAAAGAAAAATGTCACTCAACTGAAAGAAAAATGCCACTGCAAGTTTGTTTAAGGTTCATGAAAATGGCTATGTGTATTTTTTAACCCCAAGTCTTCCAAGAGCTTGACTGCCATCCTCAATGTGTAACATGAAAATGCAAGATCTGGAGCTGATGACCTATTTAAGTCTGCATTTAAATATATTAGTGTGCATGAAAGCACTCGCTGTTTTAGTTACGGAGACCTCATGTTTCTGTTTCATAGAAAATTAAGTCTTTTTGAAAATCAACTTACATATACACTATATAGATAAATCAGTACTAGAAAAGATGACTGTTGACAACTTCTGAGTAATGATGGTATTTCATTTTAATTTCCAAAAACAATAAGAACGGCAATGCATTCAGTTGGGGTAATTATTAATTATAATGTAATAAAAAATGAGAAGAAATACCACTATTTGTTTTTTAACTATAGACACAGAGGCTGGGATAGTTAACATGTTTTAATAATGCTCAGGGAGCCCAAAGGATATAAAAACCATCAAAGTTACAAGATTTCCAATTCAAAACTTCTATTTTTTTTAATCCCCTCACTTGTACTTCTGGACTTAGTTGCCACAGCCCATATGGTATGTCACAAACATGGTCTGAACTAGGGCTGTTTTGATTCTTATGCTCATTGGGAGGATTTATGGATATAACATCTGCTCGAACTTGGTTATTTTGGGGGTCAGGTAATTTATATCTTCAAAACTAAAGATTTCATTTCATTAAATTCCCTAATAACTTAATATCAGCAAATAACGTAAATTTTAAAATGACAAATTTCTGGTTTTTAGTGCCCCATATGATAGGAGAAATTGAGTTTTCACAACTTGAGTCAATTTCAGTTTCTTGTTATATACAACTGCAATCTACAAATATGTATTTAGCATTCACCTTCAAAAAACACTTAATTAAGGATATTCAAATGTTAATAGTATATTTCAGAAACAAGACAGTTCATTTAGTCACTTCCTTAAATTGCATCTTCTTAAAGCTAGAAAGAACTTTGAATATCTTTTATCTCAATATCTATGGAATGCACAAATCATATTAAATTTATCTCTCTCTTTTCCATAATAGAAATAGATTCAACTACCAGAGAAATCTTTTAAACAACAAATCATCTATCAATCATTTTAACTCATTTTTATATTACTTTTAATTCTGGAGAGTGTTTTTTGGAGGGCATATTTCTTAAATGAGTGTTTCTCAAAATATAAATCAGATATCAACTGTATGAGTCATCTAATAGAAGATTTGGGTGCAATAAAATTCATTATTTATCAAGGTCTTCCATATGCACTTTAAAATCAGATTTCCATTTTATCATATTAAAACATGTCATGAAGTAGTAAAATATATTGCCAGATACTTTAAAATCCATTTTGATATGATGGGCACCTTGCAAAATTAATTTTTTTCATTAATCCTCTCCAAAAATGATTAGAATACAACTAATTAATTATAATTCAGGTACTATCTTTAAGTTTGACTTTCTCCCAAATATTCTCCACTCAACATGTACTCTCCTCGAGCACCATCTTTTCTTAATGTTGAAGGAATGTGAAACACGAGAAGCTACACAAAAAGTAAATAATAGTATTCTGTCTCATTTTTATTGGGTTTAAAATTTCCAAAACAAAGTATTTGAACATTTTTATTAAAAGAAATGGAAATTAGAAAGATTTTAAATGGTCACAATTTTGTTTTTGTCTTCTCATGAATAAGTAAATCTATTTCTTCACTCTTTGCCTCTGGGCTGGCCTTGCGATGACCAATGGAATTAGGAGGAGGCAACTGTATGTGACTTCTGAGCCTCGGCCTCCAAAATTCTGTGCTTGTGATCTTAGAGCACTGCTGTCACTTTGTATGAAATCTAGGCTATCCTGGTATTGGTGTTTTGGGCAGGAGATTCTACATATTTTACCTGACAACCCAGGTTTACCAAGACTCATGAATGAGACCATGCTGAAACACACAGTCCTGATGAAACCCTCAGGGGATGACTTCCATTTGAACACCACCAGACAAAAGCAGGAACAATGGTCTACCCAGCTGAGCCTGCCCAACATGCAACTCATGAAGAAATAGATGGTTATTGTTCTAACTAATGTTTGATGTGGTTTGTTACATGACAATAGATAACTGAAACAGCTGGTGATTATTCTGAGGATTTGAGAAATATTTCGAAAAATAGCAACATAATCATAGTAATCATAATAATAGCAGTTTTAACTCAAAATATTAACTTGTATTTCAATAGCTCATTCTAAATACAAAAATTTAAACAAAGGGTATACAAATTGTGGTTGGAAAACAGAATCCTAAACATCTCTGTCTGTGTTATCAAATAAGTCATTTGAATCACGAAAATTTTATTCCACTGACTGTGTTACAAACATTTATTTTGACTTAATGAAAATAAATTTACTCTTACCTCAACTTAATTAATAAGATTTTAAAACAGATTGGTTTTGTTTCATTACTTGGCAAAAGAAAACTCATCTTTTTTATTTAATAGAATTATTTATTGTCTTGATAGTGATCCTTATGGAAGCCATATTCTGGGATATACTAGAGCTAGTTAGAATCATCCAGTGAAAAAATATAACATTTAAATATTTCTTCTCATTTGAAAAAAATCTATCTTAAAAACATATCTTGGCTAACCCTGACACTAATCAACAAAAAGTTTGATAAAACATATCACTTGATTCTAAATATACAGATTTTGACAATAATATTTATAGAGCTATTTCATCTACTCAAGCCTGGTTGCAATTTGGAGCAACAGAAACAGGTTATTTTCTGAAAATACAGTACCTGTCTTTTTTGGAAACAGAGTTATTGGACATTATGTTTCTTTTCTTCACCCATCACTTCCTTTTGAAGACCAAACATGTGATGTCTCCTTTTAAGAACCTAAGCTAGAGTCATTGACAGAATTTCATTTCTGTGGAAAAGGCTAACAACATACTGCTCAAGATCCACTCATTCCTGTGTGAGAGATCAAATTCATATTTTGGAGCTCAGAGCTTGATGGAATTATTCCATCCAAAAGATGCAAGCATGAAGGCAGATTCAGAAAACAAGTTGCCAAACAATAAGAGAATACATGGTATTATCTTGAAAAGCTATGGCCATCCAGATTGAGTATAAGCAGCAATAGACTTCAATATTTTTAAATAGTAAAATTTTATTTTAGATTTTTTAGATTCCACCTTTCATTTAAAAAATCTTTATTATTAATCATATTTGCAATAGCCTACATTTGTTTAAGATTATAATCAAATCATACATCTCCTTTCTGGGTTTAATGATACAATTTGAGAATTAATTAATTATTTCTCTTTCATAATTAGTAAATTCTAAAATATAGAATATGCTATAGGACTTTGTATGGATAACCTGCAAAATTATTTCCCTTCTGAGGAAGAAATCTAGAAAATCTTTGGTTGGCAGGCCTAGCATTACACAACTGCAGAAGTCATCTATGTTTCAGAGACTATGTGTTAAAAATTTAAAATTAGAATAAATCACAAGTTAGATATAGAAGATTATTACCTCCCAGGTCAATTTCCAAACACCAGTTAATTTCAAAGCACTCATTCCTGTTGGTGTGTGATTCTCAGCCTCCTCACTCTCAAAGAGGGCACTTGCTGTGCTCCCAGCAGGAAGTCTGAGCTCAGCATTACATTTAGGGTACAGCTCTTAAGCTCAGGAGAAGCTAATATGAGACACTTGTTCAAAAAAGGGTTTTCAAAAATATATGTACGTGTTGTCTATAATTTGACTTCTCTTAGAACATTGTCATCTACAACCATTTTTCTGGAGCCAAAGAATTTGTTTTGGGTAATAGATGGAAATAATATGAATCAGATAATTATTTTGAAATAGGTAAACAAATGTCATATGAAATTTTAACTTGTTCTTGGTAAACTGATAACCATTTGGCATGTTATTTCAATAAGGTATATGCTCATTAATTTGTAATATGGCTTGCTGAATATTAAAACACACATACTTTCACTCATTTATTAGTAGAACAAAGTTTTTTGAGCAACTTCTCTATACCAGCCTCTTCTTAAAGGCAGATATGTGAAACAGACAGACAGTGTCCCTGCTTTCATGAAGCTTATATTCAAGTATGAACAACAGCCAACAAAAAGTAAGTAACCAAGTATGGATGTCTACACACACTCACTCTCATATATACAAGGCACTAGACCAAGAATGATAAAGTATAGTAGAAAAAGAGTAAGAGAAGACTACTTTGAGGTATGACAGCTAAAGAAGACCTCTCTGAAGGTATAATATACCATCAAATGAAGAATGAGCCAACTGAGTATTACGGAAAGTGGTGTTCTAATGGAAGTCTTAAAGGGACAACTTGGTAGAAGTTTTCAGGAGAGGGAAAAGCAAAACCAACAAAATTAGATGTTTTTTGGCAATTTACTTGGTTGGTTTTAAGCACATTTTCTGCTTCATCTTCTCCTCAGTGAGAGCCATCCATGAGTATTCTCTTCTCAGTCACTTCCATATCCTCTGTGTGGTTCTGCGTATGAACATCAAAACTGCACACAGCACTGCCAATGACACCCCTTCAGGACTCGCAGTCTGTTTCATTCAGATGTACAAGTAGGCGCCCTATCAGCTTCATTGCTTTTCACATGTACTGAGGACATAGTCACCTGCTATGGGGTTCAAATCTGATTTTACCAGTCTTAATGTTTCTACCTCAATTTGTACATTTTCTTTCCTCTTTGGAAACATTATTGTACAAATTCTCTTGTTGGTCTCTTTGTTCACTTCCTATTTATTATTCTCAGAAAATGACATTTTGAATTTAGCCCTTTGCTTAAATGTCCTGGCTTCTTGATCTGCAAACTGTTGTCATATTAGCCTTTTGCTTTTGTTCTATGAATTGTTGACAACGTTGATTCTGCAGGATCCCAATAAAATGGACATTTTTCCTCACGATGAGCATAACCTGCTAAACTCCCTCCTCTGACATCAGACTTCTACCCATTTCACACAAAATAAAGGTCTTGCACCCCCAAGTGTGATGAACAGATCTGTAGCCTGAGCAGGTGTGAAGTCTCCTAGAAGTTTTTTTAAAATGCAGAAACTTGAGCAGCACTGCCATTCTGAATAAATAAATCCACTTCTGAATTTTTCCATCATCTCTAGAGGATTCATATACATAGTCCTACTAAGAAGCACTGTGCCAGATGATCTCACAGAGTTCTTCCTAATTATAAACTTCTTTTAAAATTGTCTCCAAGGTTTGGAGATGAGAATGAATCTCCTCCAAAGAGGAGCAACATGGTATAAGCCAACACAATACTGTACTGTGATTGCCACATCAAATTTGACTGTTTTGCACATTCAAACTGTCATCATCATATATTTGTTTTCTGAAATTGGCGTTACTTAACCTACTTCCTGCTTAGCTTGACTTTCATGTTAGTTAAAATAATTTAAAATTGTCTACCACTATATAGCATGTGGTATCTAAAGCGTGTATACAATGCAGGTTCAAATATGTTGAGGAGTTCTTGAAAATAAATAATTTGATAATTTAAGAAAGTAAATAATTCTATACACTGCTCTTACTAAGCATATGCCTCAGTAAGCTGAAATGTAGAACTTCACTTAAATGTTTCAAATAAAATTCACATATTATTTTCTCTACAAAACATATAGTACTTAAAATATCAATATCATACACTAATTCTTTTTTAATTCATTAATTTTATTGGTACATTTTAGGTATAAGATATGCTAACATTAATTATTATTAATTATTTGTACTTTTATATAGTATATCTTGGTCCTTATTTTTGCCCCATTCCCCTGCCCTCCCTTTATCCCTTTATCCCCTTTTTCCCTCCCTATTTACAAAAATTTTGTGTCTATTTTTTCTCTTTCTCATATTTATTCCTTTCCTTTCTTTCCTTGCCCCTACTTTCCCACTTTCCCTTCCCCTCTGGACCTTTCCTTCCTAATTAACATTATCTATTACACATTTTGATCCTTATTTACACTTTCAATTTCTCACAGCAGAGAAACAATTCAGTATTTGCACGTTTGTCCTATTTATTTCACTTGAATGTAGCCTCAACACATACACTAATTTTTATATTGAGAAACAAAGTAATTTATTTTGAATAAATTTAATTCATTTAAATAATATTTAAATATATTCATTTCAATATATTCATTTCATTTCTTTTTTTTTGGTACTGGGGATCGAACTCGGGTCCTCGCGCTTGTGCAGCTGGCGGCGAAACCACTGAGCTAAATCCCCGGCCAGATATAGTCATTTCGATATGTGTATTCTTAGGCATTGGGCAATGTAATGAAATCCTCAAATCTTTGTACACAGTGAAGAATCATCATGAATTTGACTGATCAAACATAGGCAGATACAAGTGATTTGCACTAGCTAATCAAACACAAGCAGTTATTGGTGATTCAACAAGATGGTGTACCACCTCAGATAAAGTTCCAAAAAATCAGCAAAACCTTTCGTGGATGTACTTAGTACCCATCATTATTAATAAATCAGAAATTATTCAAACTTCAAAAAACTAGTTTTAAATTTAAAATTGTGAAGTTTGAGGTAACGAAAATTGGGTATTTTCAATTGACTTTATTTTTCCGAAAAGCTTTAGAATTACAGAAAAATTGAAAAGAAAGTACAAAAAGTTTTCATAAATAGTTTTATTCATTTTCCACAAGAGAAATATCTTACACCAGTGGATATATTTATTTTAATTAATATACCAATATTGGTACATTATTATTAAAGACTAATTTATTTGGATTTTCTTATTTTTATTGTGTATTTTTCTCTTCCATCATAGCACATCACATTTACTCTGATATTCTGAAGTTCTTCCCTGCTGTGAATTTCTCAGGTCTCCTTTATTTTGGATGACATGAAAGTTTTTGTTTTATCAATTTTGTAGGGTGCTTCTTTGCAGGAATTTCCTCATAATTTGGTTAAGGTTCCAGATTTTTGAGAAGAGACAATATATCATATCAAAAGTTGCATACTATCAGCATAATTTACCACTGATGATATTGACCTTAATCAATTGGCCAAGAGAGAATTTGTTATATTTCTTCACCATAAACATATTCATCCTCTTTCCCCTCACCCTATACTCTTTCCACATTGTATTCTTCGAAAGGAAGTCACTGAAAATGCAGTATACTTAAAGAGGACAGATTAATGTTCCCTCTCTTTAATGGTAGAGTATTTACATAAATTACATGATTTCCTTCTTCATGTGATATTTATCTTTTCTCTTTCATTTACATAACTCTCCAGGCATTTATATGTATCAGTATGACTCTTGTATGTTAACTGTATAGTTTGGATTGTAATCTAGTGCTACTTTATTTTGGTTGAATTCTTCAAACATTGACCATTGAGACCCTGTCTCTTTGCTACGCTATCACCAATGTAAAGTTTGGCTTCATTCTGTTTATTATTTGGGGACATTTCCTGACTTTCTGAGACTAAAAGCTGCTCTAGCCTCATCCTGAATATTTTATGCTCAGTCTGAGAGTCAACATTTTCACTAAGGATCCTTGGTTCTTTTTATGCTATAAATGCCAGGAGAAACCAACATGAGACCATGAGATGTGCTCATTGCTACTGGTGTGGCATTACTTCTAGGATCTCCCAAATGACCAAACAAGAAATTTATTGTTTATACTAACCACTATCCCCCTTATATTACTGTGCTTCCAGATTAATCCAAAGATGAGGTCAGAGTGATGTCGATGTCTCTGGTGCTAATCCCTTACCGTGTACCATGTGGATCATTCTGGCTTCATTGCTTTATTTACGGCACATTCCACAATAGTGGGAAATCTGGCTCTCAGCACCTGGTATACATTTACTTCCTTATTCATTTTTGGTATACATGTAAACAGCATCAGAATTGATAACATACACCACTGTGGGAAACACCTATATTGACTACACTAAAATGCACACGTGCAATTTCTTTTTCCTTTAGCCATCCCAACTTTATTCATTCCCAAAGTTATTTAGGTCATGATCTTTTCTCCAACCCCTTGCCTTGAAATTTTTCACACAGTTATACTCCAGTTATATTCATTATCTATATGCTTCTCTGGAATTCCTATGCGTCCTACTGTTTTTTATACAATTTTCACCTAGTAAGATCTACTCTTTTTGCTATAAAATGTTATGTAAACTTTGTGGGTTTCTCAAATATACAACATTTTCTATTACATTATCATAGTGAATGGTTATACCTCTCTAAATATCTCATATGCATTGACCTAGTCCCTTCAAACTATCCCCAATTATAGGTAATTTTTATCTTTATTATTTCTGTATATATTTGCAAAATCCCTGAGCAACACAAAACTTTACAGACTATTCTGTGTCCCTGGTCCTCAATTACAAATGTCAATATTGTCTTCCCATCAATATGACAACTACATAGATTTTCTAAACAGTCTCTTTCTATTGAGATCCACTGACCTACTAGAAACCCAGTATTCACACACAAAATAAAAGTATCTTTAGGAAAGTATAAGCAAATTTTGTACAGTTAGGTTGCTTCCTCTGATTTTTCTACTAATGTACATAGATAGAAACTTTATATTTTTGCTGTGTACCCTTTTCCCTGGTGAGCCCTCCAGTGGTCTTGAGAACACCAGGTTTTTGGTGTTTTAGAAAATACTGAGCTAGTACTTCAGTGTGCAGGTCATGGAAGGAAAATATGATGAAGCATGAAAATGTGTTTTCAAATATTTTAAATGTTATAGACATTTTGACACTATGAGATAATTATATCTAAGTAAGGAGATGCTCTAAGGGAGAAGTTTGGGATTCAGTAAAAGAAGAGGAGCTTTTAACCAAATATTTAAGAACTTACATAGAAGGAAATTGGTACATTGGAAGCTTTGTGTGGTTTTCAAGTAACTTTACTTCACAGTTACAGGCCCCATCCTAACAAGAACTGACAGTGATTGCTGAAGACAAATGATTAAGCACTGGATTTGAGTAAGTTTGAATTATACTCTCAACATTAAAGAGATTATGGAGACATGTAAGGATAATGAAGTTATCAGAGTACAATTTTTACTATTGGTGGATAAAACATTTATTAATATTCACTCCTTTTTGTCTCCTGATAGCTTATTATGAACAAATTGGGCAGGTATTTGAAAGTTGTGGGAGAAAACTCTCTATTATTTTGTTTATTGAACTACCATTTCCATTATGCTCCCATTCCTCCAGTAATCTCAACAAAATTAATGATTTCTATTATTACATGTATAAATTATATACTGTCTCATCTATGTCCAAATCACAGGTGCCCTTGGCCTTTTCCAGATTTACAAACTTAATGGATATGTAAACTTGAAAGTGCCCACACTTTTCATTGTATTTGGAAACCAGACACACCAGTTTGTTCCCTTAGACTTCAAGAATTCAGAAGATCCCTTCTCTAAAGCTCAACCTTCTCCATTTTTTCTATCATTATACCAGGAAGTTTTTCTTCATACTTTTCTCACTTTTTATCTGACAGATAAAAATTTCAGTTTTTTTGTTCTTAATACATCTTGTACCAATGTAGAGCTCTCTGTCTATTGTTACTTCTTTACTTCATCCCCTTCCTATGTATGCAACAGTGTTGTAGATACTGATAAATTTCTTCCTGCCTTCTTTATTTATTTATTTATTTGTACATTTTAGATATACAATACATTTACATTTATCATTGGGTATTTGTACCTGAAAATGATGTACCTTAGTTCTTATTTTTTCTCCCATTACCTGTGCACCCTTCACCCCCTCCACCCTTCCCTATTTACACAGACTTTGATTCCATTTTTTTTTCTTTCTTATAATTTTTCCTTTCCCTTCTTCCCTTTCCCCTTCTCCTCCCACCATCCCCAAACCCTTGGACCTTTTCCTATTTCAAATTATCAATTATTCATTTTAATAATTTTCATCTTTGTTTACACTTTCAGTTTCTCACACTAGAGACACTATTCAGTATTTACACATGTGTGTCCTATTTATTTCACTTAAAAGTATGGCCTCAATATGCATCCATTTAGCTATAAATGTCTCTGGTTTCTCATTCTTTATGGCTGAGTAGTACTCCATTTTATTAAAAAAAAAAACCCACATTTTCTTTATCCAGTTTCCAGTCGATGGGCACTTGGGCTGTTTCCAAGCTTTAGCTATTACAAACTGTGCCACTATAAACATAGATGAACATATATCTCTGTGGTATGATTCTTTTAATTCTTTGGGGAAGATTCCCAATAGGGGAATAGTTGGGTCAAATGGGACCTGTAGTCCTAGTTCTTTGAGGTATCTCCATACTGATTTCCACAGTGGTTGCACCAGTCTACACTCCTACCAACAATGGAGAAGGGTTCCTTTCTCTCCATACTCCCGCCAGGATTTATTATTGGTTGATTTCTTGATAGCAACCATTCTTTGTGTGGTGAGGTGGAATCTCTGTGTTATTTTCATCTGCATCTCTCAAATGACCAGTGATGTTGAACATTTTTTCCTGTATTTATTTGCTGTTTTTACTTCTTTGTCTGAGAAATGTCTGTTCATTTCGGATGCCCATTTTTTCATTGGGTCTTTGAATTTTGGGGGTCTGATTTTTTCCAGTTCTTTATATATTCTCGATAGTAGACCTTTGTCTGAGATACAGCTGTTAAAAATTTCTTCCCACATTGTAGGTTGTTTCTTAGCTCTGTTGGTAGTTTCTCTTGCAGTGCTGAAGCTTTTTAATATGATGAGATCCCAGTTGTTGATTCTTTTTGCTAGCTCCCGTGCTAATCCTGCCTACTTTAAATTTCATTTATTTTAATAACAATTTTCAGTTTTCTAAATTGAAAATCTGATCATTGTTTACATTCTTAAGATTTTTCATTACACCCCATGGCTGAGTGAAAAATCCAGTTTCTATAATTTTTCACACTAGTATAAATCTAGGCCTTCCACCTTCTCAATGCATGAAGACATGATGTACATTATTTAAAACAATATGGTGCTGTCATGACTCTCAACTTATTATATAGACTATTTGAAATGCATGGCTCTTCCTCTGATCTACCTGGTGGGTTACTATTCACATTCCTTCACTACTTGCCTGAGAACAGTAAATTATTCTCTAGGCATTGTATCATTTATCCATTGCCATAATAATGGTGTATAACAAACAATCAAAAAAGATGGTGGCAACAATAGTAAATGAAAGTGTCCAGATGACCCTATTGATGTAGGATGGATTTGCTCCTATATTCAGATATAAGTGGTAGGCTGACAGCTGCAGAGACTAGTACAATCCTCCTTAGCAGTATCTTCCTCATCATCCGGTAGGCCAGCCTAGGCACATTCTCATGACAAAGTAGATATACAAATGGACAAATGAGGACCAATGAAAGCATCCACAACTTCTTTAGGAGTAGCTTCAGAAAGGGCACCCTGTCACATCTACTTTATCCAATTAAACAAATAAGCCATAAAAAATAAGACAGTATAATGTACTTTCCAGAGGAAAATTCTTGAGCCAAGTGGATTAAAGTAAAAGTAAAGAATTGGAGCCATCAATGCAATCATTCTATCTTACCTCTATTAGATCATTGTGAAATATGATCATGACCTTAAAATCATCATGATAAGTAAAATAAACTAGACTCAGATAGACAAGTACTGCATGTTATCTATCTCTCATATGTGGAATCCAGAAGAAAAAAATAAGAAAAACTACATGAAAGTGGAAGGGTAATTATTGGAGAAGTGGAGAAGGATCAAGGAAGGGAGAGGGAAATAGAGAAATAGCTATGATCCAAATACCTCACATGGATGTAGGAAAATACCACAATGAAGTACAGTATTTAGTACATTTAGTAAGCACTAATAAAAAATGGAACTCCAATAGTTTTATATGCCTTTAGATATTTTTATACAGAATAAAATAAAAGATCTATTTTTGTTTTTGTTTTTTTCAGTGATTTCAAACAAATCATTTTTAAATATAGAAATATTTGAATAAATTTTCTAGAGCTGTGTAAATGAATGCAAGTTATATGCAATCATGTACACGGTGGACGTGAGATATTGAGTTTATATAACAGGGTGTAGAGTGAAAAATGTGTTAACATTTAATTTTTGTTAAAATATTTTGAATGTATATATTGATTACATAGGATTTCAAATACAAAGATATGTGTGGATTGATCACTTTGGTTTTCAGGGGATGGAGATCATGTAGTAATAGTAAGTAGTGACCAGCATTTTAGACTCTCCTTTTCTTAACTTTTATATTGATTAACGATTTTCTGGTCTTGAATTTTTTTCTTAAAACATAATAAAATAATAAATTGTACAGCAAAAAGAAAATTTCTATCTCAGCATGATCTTTGTTATAGAATCTTATAAAATAATAGTAAAAACTATAGAAAAATAATGGTGCATACTAAAGAATAGGTTCTGATTATTAGACTGATTTCTAGTTAGAAAGAACAGCTTATAAGTAGTTAATAATTGATTTCTTTGTATACTCCTTTATTTGTTTTTTGTTCTTTTTGTTTTATGCTGTTACTTTAAAATATTTTCCGTATTAAAATGTGAGGCATTGTCCTCTCAACTGGGGCATTTCTGAAAAGCAGATTGGTTATATGCTAACATAAACTAGTTTGGTGGTTGTTTTGAATCATTGAACATTTTTCAAAATCTAGGTTGAATCTCAAGCATGCCCTACAGTAACTTGTGTGGTCATTGTACCCTGAATCTTGTGTTTTCTTTAAGGCAGAAATGCTGAAGTTTCAGGGCTTGGACCACATTTTCCCTTTTAAGCTCTGAATTTCTCTAATCTTATAAAATCTTTCATTTCTAAACCCATCAAATTTTTATGCTTCTTTTTCTGCTTCCTCTAACTCTATTGTCAGCATTAAACTCTTGAACCGAGAGGAACATTATTATAAAAAGGAAAAAAAAGGCAAGAGATGGAGTTAATACAGTAGTCGAGAGGGAGAGATGATCAACTCAGGCATGAGGCTGAATGCAGAAGAGATTGCTGAGTGAATTTAGGTGGAGACTTCTCCTTGGAATGTTGATCATTTTGTGTTGAGAGCCAGGCTGGAGGTTGACTCAAATTATTATTTTAAAAAATTTCGATAATCAATTCATCTGACCTAAGTGTGTAAATGAATGATTACCTGGTAATTTTCTCACCAACAAGATAGAATAGAATTACTTATCATTTTTAAAGCTTTTTATGTGCCCAAGATTTTATACTTATTAATTCACTTAATGTTCAATTTTACTTAAAAATTTCAGATAATTAACTTTTCTACTTTTATATAATGAGCATGTGGTAGAGATAGAACTTGAACCCAGAAAATCTAGCTTCTGAGGCCCAGTGCTAGGAAAATATGCTAGGAATAACCTTTCCCCTCCTTTATAAATTATTCTTCAAATCATTCATTATAGACTTTAGAGTTGATGGCTATGTCTTTTTCTTCACCCAAACTTCTAATTTCAGTACAAACAAGATAACAGGTTAATAGAAAGCAGACTGACTCAATTCATATTAAAAGTAGAGTCAATAAACCCTCCCAGATATATTTATTTTTATTTATTTATTCAATTTTTTTCTGGTTTTGTGAAACAGGGTCTCACTATGTAGTTCAGGCTGGCCTCAAACTCTCAATGATCCTCCTACCTCAGCCTCCCAAGTGCTAAGCTTAAGGGCATGTTCCACCACACCCAGCAGTATTTTCATTTTTAAAGAGGATGCTTATTAAAACAAGTTAAACCTTCATTGGTGAGCCAACCAGTAGCATAAATCCAGCAAGTGAAATAATTTAGGAATGTGAAAGGGAAATATTTTTAGTGCAATTTATTACCCATTAGAATAATTGAACTACAGCTTTCCTAAATTAATTCTGTTTTTATTTAGCAAGTTTAATTCATATTCCAACTCCGTTTTTTGTATATTTTGGCCAAATGACTTTTCACTGCTGCTCCCAAATATATAAGATAGAGTTCCTGAGAAGTACAAAATGAAAGCAAAGCTTTGTAAATAAGGAGGGGAGGGTGGTTGAAGAGGGGGGGAGGGGATTTGGAGAAAAAGAGGAATCAAGATATATCATGTACAGGTGCAAAATCCTTATGATGAATGTGATCATTACGTATATTTTAAATTGTACCAATAAAATTAATTTGAGGAAAAAAAGTGGGCTTCCTGGAAAAAAAAGGAGAATCTGAAAGGTGCAGAAAAGGAATAGAAAAGAATGACAGGAGAAGAAAATATAAATCGTCATTTGAAGTGGCCACATGGATTATAGTCAGGAGGACTACAAAGAAGTGGTACATAAATAGAAAGATTAGTTTGTCAATGTATTGAGCTTTTTTGGTGCTATTGTGAACCATGTATCAGTTATGTTAACACCCAGGACATATACTGTATTAGTGTAGTTGGCAGTGCACCAGTCCCATAACATCCAGCATACATTCAGAAAATCATTACATTTTTATATATTCTCTTTTAAGTATTTGTCAAAAAGGTAAATTAAAATATACAAACCCAATCATTTAAATGAGCAAGTGCAAATTACTCGATACATTAAATTAAATCAACTGACATTCTACAAGACAAACTAATAGTGTGATCCTACAATGTTTTAGATTTCAACCTACTTTGAGGTAAGTACTTCTGTGTATTCATTCCTTCAGCATATTTAAATATAATAATTGAAATCTACTTTACCCACTTTTAAAACACAGAATGAAAACAGAAATATAACAGTATGACATAGATTTCAGGAAAAAAAATCTATGTGAAAATGTAGTTAAGAATAATTTCATGAAAGATAATATTTCCCTTTCTTTCCATTTTCTTTTCTTCAAGAGTTGCTGACAAAAATTCCAAATTAATGGAAAATTTTTACCAGAACCAACTTTATTGAAATGTTCCAAGTATGAAAAATAATTTATATGTGACATAGTAGTAGAACAGATAAATATTTTTGGCCTAATTATAGTGAATAATAGATTATCTTTTCATCTTTTCTGCATCTTTGTAGAGCAGGCCTACACTGAGAATGTCCTTCAGAGTGTGAAATTGCCCCGTGGTGTTGTTGAACCAGTCAAAAATATTTTTATGGATGCGGTCATCTATCTTGACTATTCACTTGCTCTGATAGATGCTGCTCAGTTGAGAAAAAATCATCACGATTGTTTCATGAGCCAGTATTTGGCCACGGGGATTTAAAATGTGCACAATAATCACCCTTTACTTTAAGCAAAAATTTAAATTTGAAAGTTTAAGTGAAACTCAACATAGCAAAGGTTAATTTTAAAAAGCAATACTTTTCACATGAGTATTGTGCCACAACTTAGCTGTTATGAGAAGGCCAGTTACACTGGTACCATCTCCCTTGCATGTAAGGAAACTACCAGTCGCCCTTCTAAATTGCTCTTTTTTTTTCTAAACTCCCAACACTTGCATCATTGATTTAAGTGTTCCTTGTAATGCATAATTGCAAAAACATTCTGAAAATTAAAATGCTTATATTCTTTTACCCATCCATTACTACTGAGGTGTTAAAATAATTTATTCCATTATATTAACAATTGCTTGATGCATCAAAAGATAATTTGCCATGTAATTTTGTTAAACCTGAAACTGTAGCATATTTTCTTGATAATACCATTAATATATCAAGAGTAAATAAAATGTTTAGTGGTAGGCACATTAATTATCGCCTTCATCTATCGGTGTTTAAAACTTAGAAATAATTAAATGTGCTTTAATAAGATATGGTTCTGAGAAACCAAGATCATTTATGAATTTCTAGAGGTGCGTGGAGCTGCGTTTCCCTCGAGAGACAGAATTTATGCCTAACACCCTGCTGATTGTTCAGGAGGTAAAGAACCAATAGCTGCATGTACAGAGGTTTAATTTAAAGTGTGTTTCTCACTAGGCTGCTCACAACACTTAATTAAACTCTGCTGTTTTGGCAATGACAAATGCTGTAGTGCAAAAGGAACCCGAGTCGCAGTGACTGAGAAGCTTTTGTAATTTTTTTCATGTGCACTGGCAGCCAGATTCAGGTTAGAAAAGGAAGCAAGAATAAAAGAAGACATATTTAAGGTGTTTGGACAAAGTTGCCACTTTTAAGCATCTATTTTAGGTACCTCAAAGTGCTGGATTATTTAGAGGATTTAATCATGTGGTGTTTGTGGGGAATATGGCATGTGACTGTGGAAAACAATTTAAAGTCCATTTCAAAGTCATTGTGGGTTTTGGAATAATTTTCTTTTACATTAGCAATTATTAAACTTGAAGTAATAATTGACTCAAATTTAGATAAATATGCAGTACTTTTATTTCTGGCAATACATTTTGTGCTATATTTCATATATAGTTTATTCTATAGATTTAAGCTCATTTTGGGGTATATTTTCAAAATTAAGGAAATTTATTATCTAGATCAAAGAAAAAAGCTCAAAATTTTATATTTACATAAAGGTAATTATGAAGTAAAGCACAGACAACCAACTTTTAAAATTCTTTCTGTTGAATTGCTTACTTTGAAAAGTATCCTTAAAGTCCCTTACATAAACTATCATCACTTATGCCCAGTCATTTATGTAGGACAATGCTTCCAATAAGGCATATCCTTATGACTCCATTTCTATATTGTTCTTATTCCAAAGTGATGTCAAAGGTAATGTAAATTAAATACTAAAGAAGATGACAAAATAGCTAATATTTATTGGATATTTACTATGTGTGTCAAAATCGGTTACTTAAGCATTTTTATATGTGGAGACTCATTTAATTCCCATGACAGTGTATGCATTCAGTACTGATCACTATCTCTAGAGTACAGATCAGGAAAATGAGGTTTAGAGAAACCAAGAAATTAATCCAACCCATTTGTGAGGGAGCAAGAATTCAAATCCAAATGACATGTTTACAGAACCCATTTATGTATCTAGTATACCATGTGACAACCAAAAAAATATAAAATCAAAGATAAAATGGAATTTTTATAGTAGTTATTTTCTTCACTTATCATTAAAGGCTTCTATACTCCTTCAAGAATCATATAGCTGTAATAAATTTAGAAGTTCGTCAGTTCCTGTCTAAGTGCAGAAAGTGAGGCCTAGAGAGGTTAAGGAAATGCACAGTATTGCAGAGCTGGTGAATGGTAAAGCTAATGATGAAAGCCTCCCACTGTCAGTCTTTTTGCTTTCCAACAGACTGTGTTTCTTTGCTCTTGACTGCTGGCATATCTTATCTCAGAAACAAATATACATCCAGGTTACTCCAAAAAATGAAATTTATATAGTCATACTGTATTTTTATTAATTAAAACTTGTACATACTGTAAAACTGTTATACTATTTTTGCTTATTTTACAGTATAGATAAAAAATTACATCAATGTGGTCTTCAAAAGTTGGCCCAAATATTTGCTTAAACTCATTGTTTCTTTTCCTAACCTGTGTCAGAATTTCAAATAGACTCATCTTAGGTTGAAAACTTATAGTAAGAATTTTAGAGCATGAAGAATGTAATCTTTATTCTCTGATGGGTGACCATTCATTCCTTATGTGAAAATATCCAGGGTGGAAAATTGCGAATTTGAAAGACAGCTTTTTCATTGTTATACAATTCCAATAAAATATAATTCTCTAGCTTATTGCAACATTGAGAATCTGCCACATGTGTTAGCCAGTGGCCAATGTTGGGTAGTATGATAGACTTTGTTATATGAAAACCACATGAAAATATGGAAGGCCAAAAATAAAATTAATCTACCTCATATTAGCTTTAGATTGGGGGCAAGGCAATTCTAGAATATGCTATCTTTAAAACATTATAATAAAGACTTTTATGATTAAATCACTACAAATATTAGGTTTTTCATGTATATAGAAGAGTTGTGAACTATAGAGTAATAAATAACTTTACGTTTTTGTCTTTAGCAATTCAGTGACAAATTGCACAAGGGAATGAATCACAATCCTCTTTTTTTATTGTATATTCAAACTGACAGGTCCCAAGACACAGTCCACTGGAAGTACCACATTTAAAACATGGTGCTGGGATGCATGAAAAACTATTTCTCGTATAAAATTAAAGTATTAAGCTCTCAGTTGAAGCACAGTTTTAGTCCCATTTATTGGCAATGGATAGTTTTTCCTATTGTTGTTTTGTTTTTGTTCAGAATTAAAGAGGTAGAAGAATTCCCCATTGAAATTTATTTTCTGTCTTGAAAAGACTACATTTACAATTCAGGTAAATATCTTTCATTTTGGCTTAAATGCTATCTTCTCATAAGTCCATTGTTTGACTACTCTGTTAAAATAATACTTTCTATATTCTTTATCAGAGAATCCAGTATTCTTTGTGGCATTTGTCAAATTTTGAAATGTGTCTAATTTTTTCATGTATACATTATTAAAATTTCTATCTCATCTTTTAATTATAAAGCTAAGTCTGTCAGCATTCTCATTCCCCACTAAATTCTCAGCATTGACCCACTGATTAGAAATTAAATTGCTCAGCACATTTTTATTGAAAGAACAAGTTAATGAATGAATGGCTAAAAATTGGCCACATTTCCCATGGATTCACTGTGTTTTCTTTGTATATTTTCTTTATTTTTTATTTGCTGCCACTCTGGAAGGGTCTTATCCTGGATCTTTACTTAGATTTTTCCTACTTAGGCTAAAGTTTCACTCTTCTCTCCAGAGGAGAATCATTTGAAAGCATTCATATCCTAAAATCTGAGATTGCAAAGTGCAAGTTTTCTGAAGTTAGACATGTATCACTCTACAACAAGAGACACATAGTCAAAAAGAGATAGGATACAATTTCAATATTCTCATGCTCATTTTGCTTTACTAGTCATGTGATATTGGGCATATAATTCTAACCTGTCTGTGATCTGTCTATGTAATGCATGCATACAATAAAACATCAGAATTGTGGTGAGGAATTACTTTTGCTAGTACATTTGGAAAAATGATAAAATAAATATATAAGTTCAGGTTATAATAATAATGGTAATTAGTGTATTACAAAAATATGATACTCAATAATTTTCATGCTCCAAAATATCCTCATTCTGATTTCTGTTGCAATTTTTCCTATATTCAGTAATAGTCATTTAGGTTTGCTCAAACATTCCAACCAACTGTTCTGTCTTTTTTACAATATATTTGACCAAATACAAAAAAACACTACAATAGAGGTGTGGTGATAGTTAATTCATTCTTCCTGTCATCAGTTAAATAGATGGGTTGTTTTTTTTTCTCTAGCCTTTCCACATTTTTACTCTCTTAGTTCTTCCTAAAAGCTGAGCAATGTATTCACACCATGTCCTTTGCAACATTTCAAATGAAGTTAAACTGGAAAAGAGGCTTAGTGAATTTCACCTCTGTGGACACTCTACTCTTTTTGTTCACATCTCATCACCTAACATATAGTGGTTACAGAATGTACTTGAGTGGTTAAGGTTGAACCTCACGTCCCCAACATTTAGAGAAGCAATTCAAAGCAGATAGTGAGCAATTCAGCCAGGGCCTATTTACCCTCGTCATTTATTTTAAAACCCTAACACTAAAACGAGACCATTTTAAATGGTAGATAAAAGGCAGTGAAATTGATGAATGCCTTTTGGCAAGTATAGTTGAGTTTCTATGGGGTTTTATACATTATTGACACTGTCAGTGATTTCGGTGATTGTGGCTACAGCTGGGATGTTATTATTGCCATGTTGCTGTACTTCTGTTGGGAGGCTATTCCATGGTCACAGCTGGAAGTGTTAGTGGCATTTGATGTTCATGACCTGCAGTAATTGTACCATTTTATAAGAGGAGTTCACGAAATCCATAGTCAAGAATTAAGCTGTGCCCAACCAAGTGACTTACGCTAGTAGGCAAGAGAATGAACAGGAATGACCGCAGTCAGAATTCAATAGTTGCCACGAGAGACTGAGCAGGTCATTGGGAGGGTAATGTGACTGTACAATGGCTCCAATCTACACGAAAGTCTGGGGTTGCTGTGTTGGCACTGATACACTTCTGTCAGGGCTATCTTTGGGGTGAGAATTTTGTATGACTTCAAGGCCAGGTGAATTCTATTCCACAAATGTATTATGTAATGAATAACCTTTTACTTTCACTAAATTTGTTTCTCAGATTATAACAGTAGTACATGCTCATTATGGATAATTTGAACAATATAACAAAGGATAAAGAATAAATTTCAAATTACACTTAATCTTACCACTCAGAGGTAACCAATTTTAATATTTCTTTGGATATATTTCCTTATATATGCATATATATAATTTTTACAATATTGAATTAATGCTGTATATGAAGTTTTCATTTTCAATTTTGTATTTCCACATGTAAGACTGAGACTTAAGAAACTGATATATATGAAAGATAGAAAGAAGAAAACACTGTTAACCCTCTGAGATAAAGAATATGTTAATTTATTACCAAAATATGAATTGAGCTTTTATCAAAGCATCATAAAATATGTATAATTTTGTATAAATTAGGGTCAAGCTTATAATGACAAGGATCACATCTAGGAAAATCAAATATGTTCACCTTCATAATATAGTACAATGGGCATTGAGAAACACCTATAACAGCCTCTAACATCAAATCTTTTCCTCATTGATAACTTCTAGTTTTCTAAATTCCAGCTTGACAAATCAGCACTGTAAATACAGCAGCTGTGTATATAGTCATTCTATACTGAAAAGTAACTATTTTTGGTTGGTAAATTACCAGGATGCTTGACATGGGCTAGTCTGTCTGTATCTCCTGAGTTTTTCTCTTGAAAGCAGAGAGCAGAAACATGAAGTAAAGATAGGCAGTTTGACAAGGGAAATAAGAAATATTATTGGTGCAAAAAACTGCAACTTATAACTGCACAGGAACAGATTACCAAAGTCATAAAATATTCAACCACTTTCATATTAGATTTCATGTATACCTGGACATGCTACTAGCACAACTAACTTAATATGGTTCAGTATAAGTATTATATCCCACCAAAACACATGTTGTTTTCTTTGTTCTATAACAAGAGTTATCTTTTGGTAATTTAAGTATCATAATAGAATGTTCCCTCTCTATCACTCCAATCATTTAGAATATATTGATTGCCACAACTTACTAATTTTACCCAAGTAGTATCCATTCTTACCCATTACTGAGGCTTTTGAAAGCACATGTCACTTCTGAAGCAGTCTATTTCTGTAGTCCACTTGTTAGTCTTTGTTCGTCCAATATTCCCTCTGTTAAATACTTCTACAAATAATAACTCATTGATATTTACAACATATTGTTTAGTCTATGCTGATGAAAGCTATCAATAGCACTCCATCAATAATAATAATGCTAATAATAATGACAGCAAAAATAAAGAGCAACTTAATTACTATGATCTTCCACAATGTAACCCAAATCTCTTGTTTTAATCTCTCTACTTCTATTGGTATACTATATTTTAACACATTTGGTCAAACTTCTATTCCTTATAAATATATCTAGTATTTGTCACTGTCACTTGGAACATGTTGACCCTGTTTTTGTTTATGTCTTCTGCAATTATTGCTTGTTAAAATCATTTCCATCAGCATTTCAGAAAGGGACAACTGCATCTTCCTTAGCACTGGATCCTTAGAGTTCAGACCGAGATGTCACAGAGGAAGTGCTGATGGAATATATGTATGTAGAAATGAATTCATGTCTTTGAAAGATATGAATATTTCAAGAGAAGGATGGGAATCAGCAGATATGATGGTTAATTTTACGTGTCAACTTAACTAGGCTGTGGTATGGTCTCATTCATAATTGGTCAAATGTTTTTCTGAATATATCTGTGAT
This sequence comes from Heterocephalus glaber, assembly GCF_053883595.1. Lineage (NCBI taxonomy): Eukaryota > Metazoa > Chordata > Mammalia > Rodentia > Bathyergidae > Heterocephalus > Heterocephalus glaber. The sequence goes on along the minus strand of NW_028258143.1, from coordinate 35,505,889 downwards.
GATGGAGGCCATCTTGTCTAATGTAAGTAGCCAAAATCCAGTCAGGCAAAGACTTACATAAATAAAATCATTGACCCTTTTACAAGCAAGAGGCAAAAATTCCTGCCTATGTGCCAAAGGTGGTACATAGGTCTTTTTCTGTATTTTGATTGAAATAGAAACACTAGTCCATCTTGGGTCTTGCTATCAGCTATCTTGGTTTCGAGCTCTTCAGGCTTAAAACAGAGCTACAACATTGGCATTGAGTCTCCAGCTTGCCAATTCACAGCTTGGGACCTCTGATTCTCCATAATTGGATGAGTCAATAACTCACAAGAAATCTCTGTGCTTCCATATCTATCTCCTCTTGGTTCTATTTCTCAGGAAAATTCTGAGAGGAGGTTTGCTTGAGAGTGGAGTAGTTCACAAAGGTTTGAAACCAAGAATAAACATGGTGTCTTTGAAAACAATGAGCAAGATAGGAAAGAATTTATATACATCTATATCTATCTATATCTATCTTTAGTTTTTATATTTGTGGTTGTTCTTTCACAATTCCCTGCAGCCCCTGACCCTAATCCAAATTCACTAACATGTCACTTAAGGCCTGAAGAAAGGAGGGCCACTTTGTTTCAAGACATACTGATTTGAATGTAATAAAAAATATTTTATATCATTTTGAGCAACACAACTCCTAATCTGGCCTCTTTTTTTTTTTTTTTTTTTTTTTGATGCAGGTATTGAACTCAGGACCTTCACTTGTGAGACAGGCAAGGTTCCATTAGCTACATCCCCAGCCCCATTCTGGCCTCTTTTGCAAAGAACAGAAGAAAAAGATTAATGGAAATGAAAGAAAAATTATCATTTAAAGCAAAAATAACCTTTTATAGCAAATTATGTATTTTTCATCTGACTTTGATTTCTTTGTTTTCCTAAATTAAACTGTGCAGTCTTGCTTGAGAATATAAATTTCAATATATAGAAATATATTGCTTATTGTTGACAAGGATGGAGCTCCTAACAAATTATTCTCAGGCCAAGGATTTAGTTCAGTGGCATTGTGCCTGCCTTGCAAGTGCAAGGTCCTGAGTTCAATCCCCAGTACCACAAAAAAAAAAAGAAAAAAAAAGAATGTGATTTTCAGCCGAGGATTTAGCTCATTAGCTCAGTGGTTCTACCACCTGCCTCACAAGCGCAAGGTCCCAAGTTTGACCCCCAGTACAAAAAAGAAATTATTCTCAGACAAAATAAGATTGTTGCTATATTACTCACATTTATATACCTGAATTTTATGTGTATCTTTTAAGAAATTATGAAATATTTTATTTCAGTTGCCTTTATAAAAATATTTCCTGCCACTTTTATTTCTATTAAATCTTTAATTAGAACTAATTTATGTCCACTTTACAAAATTTAAAATATACTGGTGAGCAACAGGAAGAAAAATGAAAATATTAGGCCGAGGATTTAGCTCAGTGGTTCTGCCGCCTGCCTCACAAGCACAAGGACCAGAGTTCGATCCCTGGTACCAAAAAAAAAAAAAAAAGAAAGAAAATATTTTATGATCCAATATTAGTTATATATATTTTGATATTTTCTTTTCTGACTTTTTCTTTGTATATGTGAATATTTATATACACATATATCGTCTTCTAACAAGATGCAATCTCACTGTGCAAATGACTACTCCATTTATTTTTGACACATATACACAATTATTTACATAAACACACACATATATATAATAGCTACATATAAAATTAACTATAGCTATATAACTTCTAAAGAGATAGTTATAATTACCGAATATTAGTTGATTATAATGTCATATTTATATAACAATATTCTATAAGGTTATGGAACAGTACTTTTTATTATAGGCTAATATAACATACCTAGTGCTATAATTTATCTTTGTTCATACATTTTTTCTCAACATGTCCACTTCGGATGTCAAAATATAAGAGGATATAATGGTTTTAGGAATTTTAATATTCATAGCTAAGTTGTCCACACGGAAGTCTGTCCCAATTTATTTATAGTGATTACATTTCCCTATTCCCTGTTCCAGTTTTCTACCTGTACCAATTTGTAAGCCCATATTTCTTTCAAATCTTAAAAGTCACAGTCTCATTTAGCACAAATTGAATATTCTTTTTGTCATTAAAGTCTATTAAAATATTTACTCAATATTTTCTTGCCCCCAATCAGCTTCATAAACTAATACATATTTTGCAGTATTTTGCTCCTCTTTAACTAGTAGATAAACTTTGGAATTATTTCCACTTTTCATGAAACTCTGCTTTGGACATCAATGTACAAGTTTTTGAGTGTATATACATTTCCATATATCCTGGTGTATCAGTCAGTGCTCACTAGAGAAACATTTAATGCAAGATATACAAATATGTAAGTATTTACAAGTTTGGCTTAAAATGGCCACCCACAGAGTCAGGTGTGGAAGAGGGCAAAAGTTCCATCTGTGTGCTGGAGATCCAAAGGATCCAGTTGAAGTTCTGGAGCTCACTGTAGTGTCCCAGACAAGTACATATCAGGAGGCCAAAGAGTCTCTGATGGAAGGTTGAAGAGTCTGTGTTGGAAGCCAGGAGACAATGTCCAATGTGAAGGTGAAGACTAGAACTCCTCTGAAGGAACAGAAGCAAGCCTTCTTTAGCTTTTTATACTATTTAGGTGACAAGCCCATTGGTTGCTGTCACTCACACCCAGTATCTCCCAGCAAATCTTCACTAAATCCCCTCAGCCACACCAGAACTATGCTGATCCAATTTAACTGGGCATTTCTTATTCAAATTGACACAAGCAGTTAACTATCACAATCCACCCCTTCTCAATTTGACAAACAGACACATTTCTTTAAATACAAAGACAAGTTCTCCAAATACAAAGACAAGGTCATAATTAAGCCTAATGTTTTATAACTATACTGCATACAAACAAAAACGCACTGATTCCTTCCTCAGAACAGAAAGAATTTTTTTTTCCCCTGTACTGGAGCTCAAACTCAGGATCCTGTGCTTGCTAAATCCCTGGCACCTATTTTTGAACAGTGCTTACTCCTAACATTTCATAACTTGAACATAATTTTAACAATGCATAAGAACTATTCTAATCCTCACTTCTGTAACTGATCATGGGGCCATAGCTGTATTTTGGACTACCCTCTTCTATTATCCATTCTGTATTCACTTGGCCTTCAGCAAGTGCCTTATCTTGCCTCAGCCTGACTGCTATCTGGAGTCATTTTATCCACTTGATTGTTAAAGTCTTCTGTTGAGGTCACTTTTTGGTGATATATGGGATACAAATATGTTTACATCCTTTCTCCACATGAAGAGCTTTATCTGGATATGTCTTCCCCAAATATCTTTGTCACCAATTTTCTAGTCATGTTCCTTCCAAATTTCTGACCATTCATCCAGAACATTGGCTAGAGTCCATGAATCAGTATACAATCTTACATTTGGCCATTTTTCCTTCCAGGCAAAATGTACTACCAAGTGCACTGCCTAAAGTTCTGCCCACTATAAAGACTTCTTTTCACCATTGTCCTTTGAAAATGTCCTCCTGGAAAGGGACTATGATGCTGCAATTGTCCATTTGTGGGTGGTGCTTGCATAACATGAAGAACCATCCATAAACCAGACCCTAGATGTCTAAAGTCCAAACAGGACCACTAGGCATTGTGTCTTTTTTTTGTTGTTGTAGGGAAAGATAGATGTAACAACTTATCTTTCTGGTTATATAGGATATCTCTACATGCCCCACACCACTGGAGACTTAGAAATTTCACTGAGGTAGGAGAACCTTGAATTCTAGTTGAATTTATTTCCTATCCTCTGGCTCTCAAATATTTTACTAGCAAATGCAGGGTTGTTACTACCACCTGCTCACTTGGTCCAATCAGCATAATATCATCAAAGTAATGGACATTTCATCGATATCTTGTGGGAGAGAAAGACGATCAAGATCCCTGCAAACTACAGTCTCACCTTACACAAAATGAATGTTCTTTTTGTCAGCACAACTTACTAAAATATTTAGTCCGTATTTTCTCTGTTGCCAATCAGCTTCATAAACTAATACACATATTGCAGTATTTTGTTATTAATTAAGTAATAGATGGACTTTGGAGTTATTTCCACATTTCAGCTTTTATAAATCACACTGTTTTGAACTTGCAAGTGCAAGTTTTTATGTGTATATACATTTTCATATATCCTGGGTACACACCTACAAGTTGAATCACCGTGTCATATTGGATTGTTTAATTTTTTAAGGAGCTGATAAATTATTTTCTAAAGTGTGTTTTATTTTCCATTTCTAACAACTTTGATAACTCTACATCCTGGCCTCTGTCCTTAGTGTTAAACTTTTTCATTTTTGATTTCTTATTGTATGTGAAGTTGAATATAATTTTGGTTTTGAATTTAATCAACTTAAAGTCTATGTTGACCATTTTTCACTGTATTATTGTTCATTTCTATATCTTTCTAGAAGTATTTATTCATATTTTTTGCTTATTTTTCATTTGAGTTATTTGTACTTTTATGATGAGTTGTCAGAGTTCTTTATAAACTTGGAATACAAAGTTAGAGAATATTATTTGTAAAGATTTTTTTCTTTGTGGGCTTTATTATCAAATTCTTTTTTTTGGTTTTTGTTTTTTTTTCTTTTTGTTCCTGGGGTCAAACTCAGAACCTTGCACTTGCAAGGCAGGAGTGGTGCCACTGAGCTAAATTCCCACCCCTTCAAATTCTTGATAATATCTTTTGAAGGACAGGAGTTTTAATTGTGATAAGCTTCAGTTTATTTTCTTCAGGTGCTGTATTTTTGGAACCATACTTAAGAAACCATTGTCTAATGAAGGTCACTAAAATTTGTACGTATTTTTCTAAGAATTTTCTTTCTTTATCTTTTACATTTAGATCTTTTATCAATTTTGATTTTTTTTAACATGGCATGAGATACTCATAGAGCTTTCTTATTTAGATTTCAAGTTGTGTCAGAATCATTTGAAAAGATTATTCTTACTCCTCTTGAAATACTTGGTCAAAATAATAGATTTCATCCTGGATTATCAATTCAGTTTCAGTTATCTATATGTTAGTTCTTATACATTGTTTTAGTTTCTGTATCTTTTTATTAAATTTTAAAACTGAGTTCTCCAATTTTGTTCTTCTTTTCAGCATTTTTTTTGCTTAGTCTATGATATGTCCAATTTATATTTTATGAATAACTCCTATGTTTCTGCATTGAAACCAGCTCAGCATCTGGTAGAGATTGCATTGAATATGTATATTGATTTAGAGAGTATTGCTATCTTAACATTTTTAAGTTTTCCAATTCACATACAGAGAATAATACTGGTTTAATTTGTTTATTCAAGTTTCCTCAACAATGTTTTGCAGTTTTCAGTGTAAAAGTCTTGTATTCTATTATTTTCATTTTTAAGAATTTTATTCTTTATTCTATTGTAAGTAGCATTGATTTCTTAATTTCATTTTAAAGTGGTTCATTGCTTGTGACAAAATTGATTTTTGTGTGATCTTGAATCTTGTATCTTTACTGGAAGAGTTTTATTTTTGTTTATGTATTTGGGTGTATTCCTGAAGATTGATACCCGAGACCATATCAGTTACCAATAGAAAGTCTCTGTTGTTTCCAAAGTCTCTGTTGTTTCCTCTCTCTCTCTCTCTCTCTCTCTCTCTCTCTCTCTCTCTCTCTCTCCTATATTCCCTCCTTTCCCTGCACCCTTCCCTCTCTCTTCTCTTTTCTTTGCTTCACTTTGCTTCCCTTCCCCCTCCCTTTCCTTCTTCCTTCCTTTCTTCCTCCAAATTACACAAATATGAAGTTCCAGAAAGAATTCATAAAGTTCAGCTGTTTAGACCTTGATTCTATCTATACGAGGATTTTACTATTAATATCATACCTTTAATTATTAATTTTATTCAGATTATATACTTCTTGATTGAGCCTAGCAATTACATCTTTCAAAGAATTTCTCTTATTGCTTAGGTTATATGATTTTTCATTGTGTAATTTTTCACGTTAATCTTTTAAAATATTTTCATTTTCACAATTTTGATAAATATATCTAATTTTCATTTCTGAATTTTAAAAAGTATCTTCTTCATTTTTTACCCATTTATTATTTAGGGGCATGTTAAGTTCCACATGCTTGTGAATGTCTATAATTTTCTTTTGTTTTATTTCTATTTAATTACACTGTCATAAAACATACTTCATGCAATTTCAGAACCTGTACTTCATTTGACTTCTTTGGTGACATTTTAAATAAGACCTATACTGCAAAATCTTTTTTGTACAACTGAGAAATATATGTATTCTGCTGTTGGATACATGTACATCAGCTATAATTGCTTATAGTGTAATTGAAGTTTTCTACTTCCTGTTGTTCTTTTTTCTAATTGTTTAACCCATTATTGAAAATGAGACATTGAAAACGCCTACTGTTAATGAGTCATATAATTCGTCGATTCTGTCACTTTATGTTACATAAATTGAGGTACTCTGTCATTTTGTTTATTTGTCTGAGAGAGTAGAATCACTATTTCTGCTGACTGTTGTCTAGTATTGCATGATAACTTTTCCTATTCTTCTTTCATATTGTTTCTGACCTTGATCTAAATTGTATCTTTTGGTAGACAGGTTGTAGTTTTGGGAAGATTTTCTTCAACCAATTTTACAAATTTTCTGGCTTTGAGTTGATATTTTAATTTACATTTAAAGTAATTAATGATGAATAATTTATATGCCACTTTGCTTTCAAATGTTTTATGTTACTTTGGTTTCTTTATTTGAAAATCACTTTTTCTGTTATGATAATTTATATTTTCTGATGTATCATCTTCTTTCTCTTGCTTTTCAACCATACTATTTGTCATTTATATTTTTATTAGTCTTGTTGGAGTTAAAATTAACATATTTAGTTATAGCAATCTGGTTTTTGTATAAATACCAGATTTATTAAAATTGTCTATATAATATTTGCTTCTATTTAGTTCTCCCCAAATTTGTGCTTTTATTCACCTACAAATTATAAATTGTAGATTGTATGCCCACAGATACTACTTGATTATTCTTGGTATATACAATGTTCAAAGATTATATTAATATTTAATATTTACCTCTAAGATTACAATTATAAGTGGTCTTTATTACTTTGTGCTGCTTTAAATTGTTTTATTTTCATTTTACCCAGAAGATTTCCCTTTATTATTTTCTGTGGGACAGGTCAACATGTAATACACTTTTTCAGGATTTATTTATCTCTGAATGTTTTAATTCCTCATTCATTTTTGAGGGGCAGTTTAGCCAAATATAATATTATTGGTTTAGGTTTTCTTTTAGTTTGAGTTCTTTAAATAATTTTCTTCTCAGCTTCATGATTTCTGATGAAAAATGAGGCATTATTCGTATTAAGTTTACTTTGCACAAGATGAATTGCTTCTATTTTGCTGCCCTTGGGATTCATTGCTTAGTCTTGAAATAGTTGGATTATGGGCCTTGATGTAGTTGTCTTTGGGTTTTCTTACACAGTTTTTGTTTCTATTCTTATATATAAAGATTAATATTTGTCTTCAAATTTGAAAGTATTCCTCCATTATTTCTTTAAATATTATTTCTGTATTTGTGCCTCTATTATTCTATAATTTCCACTGTGGATACATTGATACCCTCGATAGTTTCCCACATGTCTCTAGCTCAGTTCATTTTTCTTAATTTAATTTAATTTTTCCCAGACTGGATCATTTCAACTGGCCTCTCTTCAAATTAACTGATTCTTACTATTGCTAGATCAACTCTGTCACACCTCCTATGGTAAATTTATTTTCAATTACTGTTCCTTTCTAATACTAAAACAAGGCCAGGACAAAACAACAGCATTGAAAAAACTATAGAAAAAGACCCTCTATCAACATAGATCCAAAGATCTTAATAGAATTATTGCAAACAGAATTCAACAACACATTGAAAAGATCATACACCATGATCAAGTTGGTTTCAGTGTAGGCATGCAAAGTTGGTTTACCACAAATCAATAAATTTAATACATCACATGAATACAATTACATGATTGTCTCAATTGGTGCAGAAAAAACTTGTGAGAAAATTTAACATCCATTCATGATAAAAGTTCTGAGGAAACAATGAACTGAGGAGATGAAAGATCTTTACAATAAAAATTACAGAACGCTGAAGAAAGAAATTTAAAAAGACAAAGGTTGATGAAATATCTTCCATATTTTTAGATCAGAGAATTAATATTAAAATGGTCTTATTATTAAAAGCGACTTACAGTTTCCATAGAATCCTTACCAAAGTTCCAATGATCATCACCTCCTCCTCCTCCTTCCTTCCTTCCTTCCTTTCTTTCTTTCTTTCTTTCTTTCTTTCTTTCTTTCTTTCTTTCTTTCTTTCTTTCTTTCTTTCTTTCTTTCTTTCTTTCTTTCTTTTGCTTTTTTTGGTACCGGGGATCAAACTCGGGACCTTGCACTTGCGAGGCAGGCGGTGAAACCACTGAGCTACATCCCCAGCCCATTTTTTTTTCGTTTTTTGAGGCAGTGTCTCCCTTTGTAATTCAGGCTGGCCCTGAACTCACTATATAGCCCAGGCTGGCCTTGAACTCACAGTGATCTTCCTGCCTCAGCCTCCCGAGTTCTAGATTACAGGAGTGCACCACTACACCCTGCAGTCAATAATATTCTTTTTAAAATGAAGTAAAATAGGGCTGGGGATTTAGCTCAGTGGCGTCACAGCTGCCCTGCAAACATAAGGTCCTGAGTTCAATCCCCAGTACCGAAAAAGAAGAAGAAGAAGAAGTATAATAATGCTTAAACTCATATGGAAATAAAAAATAATTGGCAAAATAATCTGGAAGAAAAATACCAAGCTTGGAAGCATCACAATATTCAGTTTTAAATTATACTATAAGGCCGTAGTAACAAAAGCAATAAGACACTGGGACAAAAACAGATGCATATTTCAAAGTATCAATTATTAGTTATTAATCCTTTTAATCTTTATTTACACAGTTCCTCACACTAGAGAAACTATTTGGTATTTACACATGTTTGTCTTATTTATTTCACTTAAAAATATGGCCTCAATATGCATCCATTTAGCAAAGGGGTAGGGGTGGTGGGAGGAGGTGGGGAAAGAAAAGAATGTAAAGGAAAAATTATGGGAAAAGAAAAAAAATGGAAACGAAGTATGTAAGTAGGGAAGGATGGAAGGGTGAAGGGCGCACAGGTAATGGGGAAAAAATAAGAACCAAGACACATCACGTACAGGTACAAGCACCCAGTGATAAATGTAAACGTATTGTATACCTAAAAGATACCAATAAAAGAATTTAAGCAAAAAAACCCCAGATGCATAGACTGAAACAATAGACAAGAGTACACAGAAACAAACACGCACAACCATAGCTGATTCTGGACAAAGGATTCGGAAACATTGTGAGACTCCTTAATTAACTGTGGTGGGGAAACAATATACATATGTAGAAGACTGAAACTAGATCCCTATCTCTTTAGGGATCAATCTAAAATCAATTCAAAAATAGATTAAAAGATATAGGTACAAGACCTGAAACTTTGAAATTGCTAGAAGAAAACAGGGAAAATGCTGCAATTCAAAGGCACAGCCAAAGACTTTCTGAGTAGGACTCCGGTAACAGTTGAAATAATAACAAGAATAAAAAATTGGGCTACATCAGCTTAACAACCTTCTTCACTGCAAAGAAAATAATTACCAGAGTAAAGAGACAGCCTACAAATGGTTGAAAAACTTTGCCAATTAATCTTCCAACACAGGATTAATATCTAGAATGCATAAAGGACTCAAAAAAATAAAAAAATTCAAATATCTCAATCTTTTAATTGACAAATAAATTAAACAGAATCTTCTCAATACAAATGAAAATGGTCAAGAAATGCACTGAAAAATGTCCAACATCTTTAGCCATTAGAGAAAGGTAAATTAAAACTATAGTGATATTTCATCACCCCCAAGTTGAAATGGAATATAAAAACAATAAATGCCAGCGAGAATACATGGTAAAAGAAACTTTCTTGATTTTTAACTTTTAAAAATTTTATTAGTGCAGGGGCCGGGGATTTAGCTCAGTGGTTTCGCTGCCTGCTGTGCAAACGCAAGGACCTGAGTTTGATCCCCGGTACCAAAAAAAAAAAAAAAAAAAGTGTATTAGTACATGTGTGCAGTACATCCAGTTTACAGTCATCTTGGGGAGTGGATACATGTACTTACTGCAGCCTGTTTCTTTTTTATCAATTCCCTTTCCTTCCCTCCCTCATTCCTACCTCCTTCTCTGTTTTTCCTATCTTAATTTTCATTCTTGTTGATCTTATTAATCTTAGCTCAAGTTATGGCATATAATGTTTACATTCATTGAGGCTATTTCCTGCTCATGGCCTGTCTTTATTCTAATTATGCCCCCTGCCCATCTTCCTTGCCCCTTTCCCTTGTTTCTGCTGGTTACTATTGCAAGAGATCCATATACTTGTCTTTTTCTATGCATCTTTTATTATTCTCTTTGTTTGTACTTTGCCTCTCTCAAATGAAAGATACCATAGCTTGTGTGTCTGGTCTATTTCACTCAAGATTATATTTTCCGAGAGTATCTATTTTTCTACAAGTGTTGCAAATTTGTCTTTCTTTATAACTGGATAATATTCCATTATATAGAGATACCACATTTTCTTTATCCAATTGACTGCTGTTGCTTCCAGATTGCTTCCAGTATGTAGTTATTACAAACTGTGCCACTATAAACATTAGTATGCATATTGCTGCAGTATGATATCTCCAGCTCTTTAGAGAAAGAAAAGTAGAAGAGCGATAGATGGTTCATATGGAATTTCTAATTTCAGTTCTTCCAGAAATCTCCATACTGATTTCCATAATGGTTACACTAGTTTATACTCCCACTAACAATGAAAGAGGGTTTCTCTTTTACCACAGCCACACCAGCCTTTGTTATTGTTTGATCTCTTAATGATTGCCATTCTTTCCAGAGTGAGATGGAATCTTAGTGTTGTTTTAATTTGCATTTCTCTAACAGTCAGAGACATTGAACCTTTTTTCATATATTTGCTGACCATTTGGGTTATCAGAACATAGAATAAAAACCTCATATTAGTGGGAGTTATTAATCAAAATTAGCTATTGATTTTGCTTAGCCAATAAATCCAAATTCGCAAGGAATAATAGTTATCAGCACCTAATGTATGTGCTTATCTATCGGTCTCTCTATATATCTTGTATATATATACATATATACATGTGTGTGTATATATATATTATATGTAAACTATTTGGCATTTTTATATCCAAGGATATATTAGCTATCAGTATTTTTACTTCTAGGAATTATGGATTTTCAAGATTTGCATAAGTTGCAGTAATTCTCATAAATGATAAAATTACATAAACATTTCCACTTAAGTGTTCATGTTAAATAATTTGTAGAGTAACATTACCAAGTTTTGGGCTGGTGATTTAGCTCAGTGGTTTTGCCGCCTGCTGCACAAGCACAAGGACCCGAGTTTGATCCCTGGTACGAAAAAAACAAAACAAAACACATTACCAAGTTTTTTTAAAAAAATAAATGGGTAATAAATATATAATATTAAATAATGTGCAGTGATAATACCAGGTCTTTCTTTCTTTCTTTCTCTCTCTCTCTCTTCTCTTTCTTTCTTTGTTTCTCTCTTTCTCCTTTCCTTTTTTTTAAGCAATATTAGGAATTGAAACCAGGGCCTTTGCACTGATCTGCATTGTGAATCTTCTTCATTTTTGTTTAATTTGGGGGGCAGGGACTCTTTAAGTTGATAAATTGCCAAGTTTGTACTCAAACTTGTGATTTTCTTGCCTCAGCCTCCCAGAGTGCAAGGATTCCAGGTATATGACACCGACCTGAACAAGTTCTTATTTTAGTACATAAATATATCATAAATAGGTAGAATTAATTAAAAGGAGGATTTACTGGAGGTAGGAAAGACGGGTGCAATACCATGAACTGACAATCCAGGCAAGAGTTTTATGATTGCAAAAGTGAACTTGTTTATAGAAAAATATCAAACCTTTATGGAGCTAAAAACCGCAGAATTTGTCTAAAGTTTAAAAATGAGTGGGCTAGGGGTGTAGTTGAGTGATAGCACAGTTGACTAGCCTGTATAAGCTCAGGGGTTCAATCCCCAGCTCTGAAAAATAAAGAAAAGAATGGAAGATAATAATTGATGTTATCAAGTAATCTCAAAAGGAATTCTTGATAATATTCTCATATTTATTACTATGAAAATTGGAGCTTGACTGAAGATGTAGTAGCCTATAATCTAACATTGACACAATTTCTTTTATTTTTAATATTTTAGAGCATATTTGTTAGTTTTAAGAGAAAAATCATGAATAATATAAAGTTCTTATAAATTAAGTTTTCTCACATTCATATAAAATAATTCTAATCAGAAAAATATTAAAATACATAGTCTGTTCTTATCTGTTAATCCATGCTTAATATAAAATTTTGTTTTCATGTTTCATCACTGAATTTTGTTTTTTGGTATATCATCTACCTTTCAAGGCAAAATTGAACATAATTCAGTTATATTTTATTTTTGATTTTTACCTTTAAACTATTCAGCAAGCATAATAATTACAGGTAAAAGGCTAAAAAATAAATGATGCATTTTTTTTCAAATACTTGTTCTATTTTGTAAAAAAACAAAAAAAGAAATAGTCCAAGAGAGTAGATGGAAAACCAGAGGAAATATTAAAAGTATGTTTATTGATTGATTTCCTTTTACCTTACATAAATAAAAATTGAGCATATAAAATTACATCAGCATTTATTTTCAACCATCCATGAATGGAAAATATAATTGTGAAATCAGTGCTCCAAAACTCTGACCTAAGATAAGAATATATTTCAAAAATAACAATGAGAACAAAATAAGAGAGATAAATAAGAGACTCTATATGTAAAGACCATAAAGAAGTCTACAGAATCATGAATATAAATTGAAATTTTTTTCTATGTAAGAAAATCATTTGCATTATACTCCTATGTCATCAACTTTTTGCTGCATTTTCCCTGTTTTACTGGACAGTTTGAGCTGGAGCAATTGACACATTATTATATAATATGAGTGATTACAACTTAGAAACTTGAATATAAAAAGAACTCATATATAAAAAGAAATTTTTATTTGAATTTTCTGGGCTACATGGTTTTTCCTAGTCAAAAGATTATGTGGAAATCACTGCTTGATGAAGGCTAAATTTTTCCTTAGCCTTATTTTAGTTCTAGGGCACAAGTTAAGTTTTTATACTTTTCTTATTCTCACTTAAACTATTGAAACTTGTTTTCTCTGCTTTACTTGTGTTCCAGAGTGTTCCTAGTTTATGTACCTTAAGATATAGTTGGCAGTGTCCTTAACTCTACCAAGAAAAGACCTAGAATGTGAAGGAAGTCATAGAATCATACTATTAATATTAAGATTATGTATTAGCAACATGAAATGAAAAGTTGGTTCTATATTTTCTCTGCCTTGCAACCATTTCTAGTCTTTATTCAGAGTCTCATATACAAGTTTAATTGTTTTGGGGGACTGTTTTCTTTTGATCAGACTCAAAGATGCCCCTTCCTTTGCAGTCTTACTATTTATTCAACCTAGAGAGGATCTTATTGCCAAAGAATATTGCTGAGATAATCTTCACATTCATTTATCCTCTTTACCTTCATAAGTCATTAAATGAGTGCACCCTTAATTTGCAGACTATTAGCCCAAAAGATGGTTAATTGTCTTGGTGGGTTCAAAAAGGAAATCTGGAAAAATCACACATTTGCCCCATTTCTATGTGTACTGGTCCAAGGCTTTGCTAGCTCATGGTTCTAGAAAGACAAAAAGAAGTTATTATGTCGAAACACAAAAATCTGAAGCCTCTTATCTTGAACGGGATTCTGTAATTACTCGTCCCAGGGATGATATATAGGGTATGTGTCAGATCTGAGACAGCATTTTAGGGTAGTTATGAGGCACAAGTAGTTATAGTTGCAAAGTTCTGACTTGGCAAGGGGCTGTGTCCTTATCTGATCCTCTAGTTCTTGGTGACATTTATGAGTGAAATTCCTTGGTAAGACTGTGTACAAAAAGAACCTCTCCACCATTGCTCATCAGAAAATCTTTGCCTTTCTAGAGATTTTCATAACAGATCTTTGGATTTTTTAATGCTTTTTACATAAATTTTTATGATATGCAGAATTCCAAGCAAAAATACATTTTTAAAACAGTATGCTAAATATTTCATAAACAATAATAATGGAATCTTCCTCAAGATCGCTGATGTAAGAAAGATGAGTGGGGAAGGTATATGGAATACAGGTATATGGAATACAGTTCTCCACTTTGGCAGAAATAAGTATTTCAAGGACTCTTATTGCCAATTTTTAGAATTTCCGCTACCTGATAGTATTAGTCCAATTAGGCCTTTTATGTTAATCTAATGAAATATCTGATACTGAGTAACATATAAAGAAAAGAGGCTTTTTTAGCCTTTGAAATCTTAATTCTCCAAACAGCAATATCAATGACCAGTCACCTCCCACTAGACCCCATATTTTAAAGGTTCCAACCACTTCTGAAGCATCACTACACAGAAGACCAGTCTTTCAACACAGGAAGCCTTTAGTGACACAGTGAGACTATATCAAAACAACTACAATGGTAAAATAAAAAGTAGAAAGACGGTAAGTATATGCTTTTTCTCCACTACAATATACCTACCTATTGCTTGCACTCAGAGTTTTCCACCTAACCACTCTACTTTGTTGAACACTGGCCAACATCTGATTTGTGTACTTTTCTCATCTGCTTTTAAAATTTTTTAATTGAGGCAAAGAGATTAAAATATGACAAAAAATATTTTTCTATCAAAGTATAAGAATAAAGGTATACTAAACTCAATAAAGGTATAATAAACTCAATAGTTCATCTTAAGTAATTTTAACCAAATCAAACTGACTCTCCATCCCATACTCTTCTGTTTAGGCTATATAACTATTACAAGACATACTATGTAAAAAATTAGGATATAAAGATCTGATGTTCAATAGTAATTAACATTCAATGAGACTTTTATCTGGGTAGAGATTTTTACCCCATAATTTTATATTTTATTTTTAAGGGCAATTGTATCTACACTGATTCAAAGAACAATAAAGAGATTTGATGATTATTTGGATGATATGTAGACTAAAGTGTGTATTGCAACAGATCAGATAGATAATTGAAAGAATATTAAAATGGTATGAGAGAATATCTGTTATTCAAACTCAAGAAATAAATAAAACAGTAACATATTTTATCTAGTCATTAAATTAAGCTTTGTATAATATCTTCTAAATAATTCAGCATTAGCCTTATCAACACTTCTAAATTATATTGTAATTCCAACTTCAATTATTGTTCTTCTCTTTTTTTCTCCTCTTCCTCTTCTCATCTTCCTCATGTTCCTCCTTGTCTTCTTCATGCATGATGAGGAAAAATTATACAAATTTTACATTTCATAGAAAAAAATCAGCATTGACCCTAATGCTATAATTCAATACATAAAGAATTAAAATAGAATTGAGAAGAGAATTACTATAATTTATATCTAGATGTCCCCCCAAAGCCTCATGTGTTCCTGGGTAGGGCTTTTGAGAGGTGATTGGATCATAGAGGTGTGATAATAAACAGTGGATTAGTCCACTGATGAGTTCATAGTTAAATGTGATGTTGGGAGGTGGAGCCTGATCAGATGAGGCAGGTCACTGCAGATGTGGTCACTTTTATTCTCTGTGTCTCTTCCCTTCCCTTCCCTTCCCTTCCCTTCCCTTCCCTTCCCTTCCCTTCCCTTCCTCCTCACTCCTCCCCTCCTGACCCCTCTTCTCCCCCCACCTTGCCCTCGGTCTCTCTCTGCTTCCCAGTGCCATGCCATGAGCTGCTTCTCCTCTGCTATGCCTTCTGCCATGCCACACTGCCTTGGAGTCACATGACTGTGGAATGAAATCTCTACAAACTGTGACCCAACATTAACATTTGCTCTTTCAAGTTGTGGGTATCGTGTCTCAATGCTGAGAAAAGTAGCAAAGTTTTAAATCCCTGCATCCCTGGGATGAATCCCACTTGATCAGGGTGTATGATCTTCTTGATGATCTTCTGCATTCTGTTTGCCAGTATCTTATTAAGGATTTTTGAATCTATGTTCATTAGTGAGATTGACCTATAGTTCTCCTTTTCGGTTGAGTCTTTCTCTGCTTTGGGGATCAAGGTGATGCTTGCTTCCAGGAATGACTTTGGGAGTATTGTTTCCCTTTCAATTTCATTGAAGAGTTTAAACAGTAGTGGTAGTAGTTCCTCTCTAAACGTCTTGTAGAATTCAGCAGTGAAACCATCAGGGCCCAGGCTTTTCTTAATTGATAAGTTATTTTTCACCATTTCAATTACATTGATTGATATTGGGTTGTTCAGAATTTTTAGGTCTTCTTTGCTCAACTTTGGTAATTCATATGTATCTAGGAAGCTGTCCATTTCTTCTGTGTTGTCCATCTTATTGGTGTATGGATTCTGGAGGTAGGTATTGGTGATCCTCTGGATTTCTGCTGGGTCTATTGTAATTTCACCATTTCCATTCCTAATTGCATGGATTTGGGCCTTTTCTTTCCTTTTTCTGATAAAGTTGCCTAAGTGTTTGTCAATTCTGTTTATTCTTTCAAAGAACCAACACTTGGCTTCATTGATTTTTTTGTAACATTCTCTTAGTCTCCATTGCATTGATTTCTTCTCTGATCTTTATAATTTCCTCCCTTGTGTGAGCTCTGGGGTTGTCCTGCTCTTCTTTTTCTAGAAAGCTTGAG
Organism: Heterocephalus glaber; assembly: GCF_053883595.1. NCBI lineage: Eukaryota > Metazoa > Chordata > Mammalia > Rodentia > Bathyergidae > Heterocephalus > Heterocephalus glaber. The sequence continues at coordinate 35,488,944 of NW_028258143.1, read as the reverse complement.
GTTCAGCATCAGGTTGTTTAATTGGGCTCGTTCTATTTTCCTAACATGCGCATTCACTGCTATGAATTTCCCTCGTAAGACTGCTTTCATTGTGTCCCACAGATTCTGATATGTTGTATTGTCATTGTCATTTAATTGAAGGAACTGTCTGATTTCTTCTTTAATTTCCTCTGTGACCCATTGGTTATTCAGAAGTGTGTTGTTCAATTTCCACATGTTTATGAAATTTTTTGAGTTTCTTTTGCTATGGATCTCCAATTTCAACACACTATGGTCTGATAATATACAGAGGATAACTTCAATTCCTTTGCACTTACTTAAATATGTTCTATGTGTGAGTATGTGGTCTCTTTATGAGAATGACCCTTGTGCAGCTAAGAAGAATGTGTATTCTGATTTTGTGGGGTGGAAGACTCTGTAAACATATGTTAAGTTCATTTGTTCAAGAGTTCGATTGAGTTCTAGTATTTCATTACTTATTTTTTGTCTAGTTGATCTATCTATTTGTTACAGTGAGGTGTTGAGGTCCCCCACTACAATTGTATTAGTGCATATATAACATTTCATGTCTGTTAGTATCTGTTTTACATAGTTGGGCGCACCAGTGTTTGGTGCATAGATATTTATGATTGTCAACTCTTTCTCTTGGATTCTTCCCTTTACAAGGATGTAGTGTCCTTCTTCATCTCTCTTAATCAGTATTGGCTTGAAATCTACTTGATCTGCAAAGAAGATAGCTACTCGTGCTTTTTCGGGGGGGGGGTTCTTGCTGCATTGACTATTGTTTTCCACCCTTTAACTTTCAGTCTAAGAGTTTCCTTTTGAATTAATTGTGTTTCTTGTATGCAGCATATTGTTGGATTTTGCTTCTTGACCCATTCTGCCAGTCTATTTCTTTTGATTGGTGAATTGAGACCATTAACATTGATGTTTATAACTGAAATGTATTGACTTGTCATTGCCAGGACTTTTTCTTTTTGTTGGGTTCTCCCCCTTTGCATCTAATTTGTTGTCATTCCAGATGGGTTCAATCTCCTTTGCTTCCTGGGGTTGTAATCCTCAATGTCTGTTCCTATGATATTGTGTAAAATTCTTTGGAGTGCTGGTTTGGTATTCACGAAGTTCCTAAGGTGCTCTTTGTCCTGAAAGTATCTTATTTCTCCATCAATTTTGAATAATAGTTTTGCAAGGTACATCAATCTGGGTTGGAGGCTGTTTTCTTTTAGGGCTTGCAATATGTCATTCCAAGCTCTTCTTGCCTTGATGTGTTGAGAAGTCTGCTGTGATTCTGATGGGCTTTCCTTTGTATGTGATTTCTTTCTTTTCTCTAACTGCTTGTAGAACTTTGTTCTTCTGTTGTGTTTCTGGAATCTTAACAATTATATGTCTATGTGTAGATTTTTTTATCAAGGCTATTTGGAGTCCTATATGCCTCACTTATCTGTTTGTCAAGCTCTTTTTCCCTGCTTGGGAAGTTTTCTGCCATTATTTCTGTGAAGAGATTTTTTATGTCTTCTGCACTCTCTCCTGTTTCTTCACTGACTCCAATCAGTCTTATGTTATTCTTCTTTGCATCATCTAGCAGCTTCTGGATTGATTTCTCATGTTCCCTTACAATTTTGAAGCAATTTTTCTTTTCCTGGTCACTAATTGCAATCTTGCCTTCTATATCTGAAATTCTGTCCTCACACTGGCTCATTCTGCTGTGTAGACTTTCAATGGAGTTTTTCATCTCCTGGAAATCTATTTGCATCTGTTTTATGGATTCCATTTGTTTCCTATGTTGGGATTCCCTCATTTTCCTCAGCTCCTCTCTAGATTTATTAATCATGTCTTGCACTAGGAGCACAATTTCTCCTGTTATTTGAGAAATTATTTCTGAGTTCATTTTTTCCAGATCCTCTTTTGTTGCCAGTTCAGTGGGTCCAGGTGGTTGAGTATCAGAGTGTTCCATCTCATTTCCCTTTGGGGTTGCTGTAGGTGATCTGGAAATCTGGTTTTGAGACTTATTTATGTGTTTACTCATTTTGACTGGGCAGGGGGTCTGTTGGCCCCTGCACGGATTACCTCCTCTGAGCTGGGAGAGATGGGACAGGGGCTGGGAGCAGTGGTAGGAATGGTGGCCCAAAAGCCCTTTCCTCTGAGCTGGGAGCAGCAGGAGGGATGTTGGCTGGGAGGGCCCTTCCTCTGGACCAGGAGCAGTGGGATGGCTGCTCAGAAGCCCCTACCTCTGGGCCAGGAGCAGCGGGACTCAGTACAGTGGTCTGGTGGTCTGGTGTCCTCTGAGTCTTTGTAGTCTGGAAATAGGTGGCTGCTTGTCTGCATCGGGCTGATTTGGCGTGTTTCACGTGACTCACCTATTTGAGCATTTGTGCTACCTAAATATAGTTAGATATGTTTCATTTCTCTGAAAAATTAGCAGCATCTTCCATCCTAAATATTGAAGTAAGAGTGGTTCAGGCACATGGTTCACTATGGGATTTGTATGAACCTTTGCAATAATTTTCAAAGCTGTGCTCTTATTCTGTAATCTATTTTGTGAGTCCTGTTGAGAACAACTGTCCCTCTAGCCACTTGAGAGAAACAGAGTTCCGGTAATCTCAGCTTTTGCTCTTCCTCAAAATAGCTAACCCTCTCTTCCTTCTGTACACACACATCAGTACACCTATAGACACTATTCATCACTTCCTGAAAAACCACAGCATCAGAATCTTTTGGATTTCTAGATAATTCTAAGATCATCATAAAGGGACTTTGAGGCACTTGACAAAGCTGCTTCACAGAAATACTAATTGGATGGAGATTTTGAGGTTTTAAACTTAAGCTCTGTGGGCCTTTAAGGTTGACCAAGATCTAAAGTGGATAGAGAAGAGAAAATGACATGCTTCCCTCAGTCATTTCCAATGTGAGACCAAGGGAGAAATCCTCTAAAGACCAATTTCTGAAGTTTTACAGGCATTCTTGCCTTGTGCCTTGTTTTAGCACCTTGTGATAATAAGATAGAGAAAAAAACAAAAACAAACTATCTGAGAGATAGTTTGATCCTTTAAGGAAACAGTGAAAATAGAGAATGGTGATATATGGAGGATAGGGAGAAAACATGGAGAAAAAATAAAGGAAGGGAAAGAGTTGGAGGACAGGAGAAAGGTATCACAAAATATAGTCAAAAAAGATATATTTTATATTTGTCCAACATGAGTTTTTCAATGCAGTCTGTATTTCTTAGCAGAAACAATATACCAGATTGATAGTACTGACTATAGTAATTAGAAGGCATCTCACTGAATAATATAAACATGGATGGAGGGAAATGAGTGAAAAACAAATAGTTCAGACTTAAAAATATGTTGACAATTACATAACGGAGCTCCTTCACAACTTCGATCTTAGAAAACAGGAAAAGTGAAGTGCACTCATCCAGGGGATTCTCAGAAGTCATTAGTCATCTACTTCCTTATTAAGCAGTAAGTTTGTGTTAGACATCTCTAATTTGGAGTTGCTTATGGGACTGTTTGCTTCCTAAAACCTTAGAAGAGCCAGAAAATGACTAGCTAAGAGACATTTTCATGCACTAATTTTCACAAAAAGTGTGTAACTTTGGGAGCAAATATTGATGAGTATAGTATCAGAACTTGACACAACATATTTTTATTAGTACAATTCCTTTATATAGTTACTAGGTTAAATGTTATTGCATTAAAAATATACTAAATGCAATGTTTTTAGGAGTAAGAGAATAAGTTTACTCACAAAATAAAAATATTTCTCATGAATTTGTAAATAAAACTAAAGTTTACTCATGTGGATTCTCCCGTTTCCACTCTCTAGATAACTTAAAAAGGCAAATATCTTGGGCTATGGATTTAGCTCAGTGGCATCATCCCTGCCTCACAACCACAAGGTCCTGAGTTCAATCCCCAGTACAAAAAAAAAAAAAAAACAACTATGAAAAAAGAAAATACCTTAGTTTCAAATGACTTTTCCATTTTCTCATTATTTTTGACACTATAAAAACGTAGCACTACGCCATAATACAAAGAATAACTCTGAAGTTATTGTTATGTGATAAATCACATAACATATGAAAAGTCAACCACTATTATAGTTAACATTGTATTTAACATTGGCTAAACTCTAACTGTCCAACTCCACTATTACAAATGCTCATAAAACCTGATGCTTTTACAGATTATGCTTTGCTGCTTCTCTCCTTTTCTGTAGGGGCCTATAGCTCCTGTTCTTGGTGAATTACTTATCACTAGCTAATATATGTAAACATCTATAATTAATTATATATATATATATATATATATATATATATATGCATTAGTGTCAGAAGTGGTAGGAACCAGGCATACAAAGGATTTCCAGGATAAGGAGCTCTGAAAACCCTCTCCTCCATAGAAAGCAATGAGAATATTGGCAATAACAAGCTTTTGTAAAACTCTGTAAAATAAGCAAAGGCTTACAACAATTAAAAGAGTGCATCTATTCAAGAAAAATGGCAGAATCACAGTAATAAATGTAATCTTTGTGATGTTTTGACCCTGCTTATACCCATCCCTACCCTATCTCCAAAGTACCTAGAGAATCCAAAAGTCTATGGTTTTAGCCAAAATCAGCAGTCTGACAACTGATGGAAGGAGAATAATAGGATTGGAGCTCCCTTCAAGCTCTAATCCAAAACAATTGCCATTATGTGATACATCTGGTGGTTTTCTGGAAGATTTCCCTCACCACTCTTGTCTTTATTTGTACTGATTCAGAGTTTGATAGTAGGAATAGTCTTTCCCCTTGGAATAACAAACAGTGGCAATTATTTACTCCCATGGTGGAGAAGGCAATGAGTAATATCTGGGCCAAACAATAGGTTAACCAAAAGCTTAAAAAGAAAACCTGGTAAGCAGGAACTCCATATGGGACTTCAAAAGATCTGACACATTCCTGGAAATATAGAGTGTCACACGCATGTACGATGAACCTACACCTTTGCACATATGCTGTGCTCCCACCTCTAACTGACCTGAAGCTCAGTGTAAGGAGAAAGAGAAGCCTGAAGGAGAAATTCAGCTGCCTGCCTAATGTCTGAAGGGAAGCCCCACAATACAAACATGTCTTTTAACAAAGACTGGAAACATACTGTTTCCAGAAATTAAAGGAAAGTTCCAATCATTAATTGACTAGTTGAGTAATGACTTCCATAGCCACACATAAGAAAGAATAAAGCCATTGTCAGAAATATAACTAAACTAACAGTATCAAACAAACCTTGAGGGGGAAGAAGTATCTGATAGCTAGAATTCTAGACAGATATAGCTTTTAATAAAAATGTTATTAGGAAAAAAATAAACAGTAATTCAAAATATCCCTGAGGAAGCCCATATGTTGGACTTACTAGACAAAGACATGAATTAAGCTACTTTAAATTTGTTGAAAGAATGAAAAAAAATCACATTTAAATATATAAAGGAAACTATGAACATGTCGTGGCACAAAACAGAGACTAGAAGTACAGAGAAAAAATGGTGAACTATCACTTCCTAAAAGTCCTGGTCTGAAAAAATATTTTTTTAAAAAATATATTTTATTAGTGCCTACTAATTTTACATCATATAGGATTCCAAAGTGGTATTTTCCATGGAATATGTCTTGATTATATCACCCCTTAATACCCTCCTTTACACAATTTCCCCTACCTTTATTCACTTTCTCTTGTTTAATAATAGTCTTCAATTTTCATGTCAATTTTTTCAAAGTCCACATATAAAGAAGAACATGAGATATTTATTTCAGTTAATATTATGAGCCCTACTAGTATAAATATTTCTCTACAAATGACATAGTTTTATTCTTCTTAATGGATGAATAATATTCCATTGAGATTTTCATTATCAATTCATCTAGTATGTAACCTAAACTGGTTACATATCTTAGCTACTGTGAATTCTGCTGCAATAAACATGAGTGTGCAAGTATCCCTATAGTATGCTTACTTTAACTCCTTTGGATATATATTTCAGATATAGCTGAGAGGTGTGATAGTTATTTTTCAGTTTGCTGATGAACCTCCCTGCTGATTTTCACATTAGCTGTACCAAACTACATCCCCGCTGTCACAGTGTGCAACTGAGAGTATAGAGAATGAAAAGATTACTTGGAGATGACACTTGGTCCAAACACCAAGAGACCCAGAGGAACTGTCCCTACAAAAGCACACCTTGTGAGAGTGTCTCCAGGGAGCAGCCCTAAACTGAGAACTCTGGCTTTTATTTCAAGGGAATACAAGCAGAAAAACAGCTTGGGTGTCAAGGAACAAGAAAGTGTGTTAATGACATATTTTAGGATAATCTAAGCAATTTAGTAGACAGTGGAAAGGACAATGGCCAAACCTAACATGTTTTCCTAAGCTGAACTCCTGCTGTTTTCAGGACTTTCAGTTCAGAGACTACATGCTTGTAGCCCATAGATCCTCCCTTAATCTTTAATTATTCACTCTAGGGCCTACATGCTTTTGCCCCATAGATCATTTCTTAATCTTTAACCATACATTCCAGACCCTACTGCATTTGCCCCATAGGTCATTTTATAACTTAGCTATTCCTTCTTCTGGCCAAGACCTCCACATATCCCCCTTTCTCATTTTAAGATCTAGAGATTGGGGAGGAGAAGAAGAGTATATTGTAGACAGGTATTGGGCTTGGTACAGGAAGATAATCATGGCCTTGGCAGAAAATATTCATTAAAACAGCCTGTAGAGGAATTTTAAGACTTCAAGAAAACACAACAAAAATATTATTCCTACAGAAATAAGTACCCAGACATGAAAATTGAGGCTAAAGAGCCAGTTGAGACAGTAGACATTATTATTAAGGTTGTCTAAGGTGATACTGGGAACTTCCATTTGAAGTTTGAGACCAGGGCCTGCAATCAGCCCTGGAGAATAGTAATCTCTCCTATGCGATCCATGTGAAAAGCACCATGGAACATGTGTTGGACCTCGTCCCAGGAATCTGAGCTGTCACATGGGATAGATGTAATGCACACTGAGTAATATCCTGCATCACAACTAAGTTGACTGGGTGTCCAGAGAGCCTTCTGGTGCTCTCCAAGCCATCCAACCTGTGATTTAGAGAGTTTACTTGCCTCTATTAGTAAGTTTCTTAATGTCTTCCCAGGTGGGCACTGAAGAATGTGTCATAAGAGTGCAAAGGTCCATCCTTTTCCTCTTGCTGTTCATTTCTTGGGGAAGTTTTATTGCCAGCTTCAGGAGCTCAGGAGAGAATTCCTTCCTGCCTGGTGCCACATAGTAAGGACACACAGCCCTCAGAAGAATTCAGAGGGCCTGTGTGTGACAAAACAGATGCATACTGCCTTCCTCACATGAGCAATTCAATGGGGCTCAACAATTGTGGACCTAATAAAGGCTATTGAAAAAGAATCAATGGTCTCAGTCTTTCCTTTGTGGAAAAAAAAGTGTTTTTCCACTGCTACGAAGGCATCTGAATCATAATTTTATAAATTTAAATAGTGCTTTATATAATTGTTCCTGTGGCAGAAGTTTTCTACTGTATTCTCCCTTTTTTTTTTTTTTGCTTTAATAATCAAATTTTGAGATGCCCACTGGTCCATTCCACAATGGCTTGTCCCATGGGATTGTGAAGTATACCAGTAACATGTTTAACATGCCATAGTTAGAAACTCAAAGAGAATTATAAGTATAGGTAATGATGTTTAAACATGTTTTATAGTTTCACTGGATTCTAAAGAGGCATATATTTAACCAGAACATGGCTAACAGAAACATAGATATGTGAAAGTTTGCCAAAACATTCATAATGAGTCATGTCAATTAGCCAAATTGTATTCTCTTTTAAACCATGAGAATTGACTTCTGCCTGAAGAGTAGATTTTCATTGTTTCTGACAGTCTGGACATGTGCAAATGATTTCTCTAGCTTGTTTGTGTTTAATGTGAAAGGAACAAATAAGAGCTTTAGTTCCTTGTGAAAACTGACAAACAGTGACAGCTTCATCCTGAAGTTTTTGCAGCTATCTCAAGATATGAAACAAGGCCTTATCATTTCCATTATGAATAAAGGCAGTTTTAATCACTGGAAGAGTACCCAAGACAAAGACCAAATCAACAGCAATACTGAAGGGTTGACCAGGGAAATGTAGTGTGGCTATGGCAGTGGCAAGTTGGCTTTCTGAGTGAAGGAATGTTGGATAGTAAAACAAATGTTTCCAAGAATTTTCCTCCCTTCTTGTGAAAACACCTTTTCCAGATTTTCCAGATCCATCCAGATACACAGTAAATGCCTGGGGAATGAAAGTAGGTGAGAGGATTGAGGACAATGAAAGGTAATAGTTGTAGGCCAGGGAGATCTTTATTGGGAGGAAGGGAAAAATTCAAGTGTTCTCATGAACTCAGCCATGGCAATGTGCATGGATTCAGAATGTATAACAGTGGTCTGGAAGTCAGTCTTTCTAAAGCCTAGATTAAGTATGTCAGGGTCTCTACCCATGAGCATTTGGCAATGGTGTCATCACTGTTCTATTAACATGATTCTCTGTTTAAACTGAGTACAAAGCTTCTTTTTAGTATGGTGAGTTTGAAAAATCCATTCCACAACTTGCAAAGAGGGAAGGAATTGACCTAAGAGACTCACTGGGCTATGTGGCATATTGAGGATAATGAGATATATAGGTTTCTGTAAGCCTATCTGAGTGAGATGTCTAGTACATAACCAGGCTTCAATTTGTTTTAACTCTATCTTTGCTTGAGGGGAGAGGATTCGAGAAGAAAGGGGGCCAGGAATCCCTTGAGAATGTCAAAAAGAGTTTTCAAACTATAAGTGAGGATTCCCATTGATGCGTGAAGCCAGTTAAGGTGCCCCAGCAGTTGTAATATATTTCGAGTAAGTTTAGAGAGACTATTAGGAGATAAGCATTAGGGTTGGATAGTTTTTTGTTTATTTGTTTGTTTGTTTGTTTTGTGTGTGCAATGATATACCTTAAATATTCCCAGGGTATAGATTTTTGGAATTTTGGGGGAGCAATTTGCAGGCCAACAGCCCAGTATAAGAAATGAAGTGAGTGTAGAGTTTAGAGAGAATGATTGAATCAGGGAAAGCAAGCAGAATATCAGTCATGTACTGATAAATAAGGGCATCAGATTATGAAAGTTTTAAAGAATGATTCATGAAAGCTTGCCTGACACTTGGGGCTATTTGCCGTACTCTGGGGAAGATCCTTCCATTGATATCTATGTAAGGGGGACTCATAACTAATGCCAGGAAGGGAAAAGTCAAATTTCTCTTTCTCATCGAGTGAGACATTAAAGAAACAATCTTTAAAATCTATAATTATAAGATGGGGGGCCGGAGATTTAGCTCAGTGGTTTCACTGCCTGCTGCACAAGCACAAGGACCCGAGTTCAATCCCCAGTACCAAAAGAAAAATTAAAAACAAAAAAAAAAAGATGGTAAGTTTCAGGGATAAAAGCAGGATTAGGAATTTGGGGTTGTAGGGGACCTATAGAGACTATGAGGACATTTATCTGATGGAGGTTATATAGTAGCCCCCATTTATTTATTTATTTATTTGGTATGCAGAACATAGGAGTGTTTCAGGTACTACAAGAGGGCTCAGTAAGGTGAGCACGCAGTTGCTCTTCCACCAATAGGTGGGGCTGTTTAAGTACCTCACCCTTTTGGAGGCTACTTCTCCACCCAAACCAGCAGTACTGGGACCCACTGAAGCTTGAGTGGCTGGAGGATGGCAGTAGCTGTCATGATAAATTTGGCTTGGAAGTGATAATGTAAACATCTCACTACAAAAGCAAATCTCTGCCGAAGAGAGTGGCCAGTAGATCAAGAGCAAAGGGATGTATGGTGGTCCTTCTCCAGGCTGATGCAGGTTAAAGGGAACTTGATTGGTGCAGGGTTTTAGAACAACCAAATCCCGAAATACTCATGGAAGAAGTTGTCTGCCAGGAAAGAGGCCAGTTTTTATTTGCAAAAGTAGTTATATCTGCCCTTGATTCAATAAAGCCTGTAAAATTTTTTTGATTAGCCATGATTCAGAGGAGTGCAGTAGTAAGCACTGTTTTCATGAGGACCCTCAAGTTCCACGGTGTCATCTCATAAACATGTCCTATTGCCTCTACAATTATTTTTGTAAATGGTTTCTGCAGTCCACTGTCAGAAATGCTTTTTCTAAATTCTTTCAATACCACATAAGAGAAGCTATCATGTGGAGGCCCCTGACTTCCTCTAGGAACAAGACAAGCATGCATTTCTCCATCTTTCTCCCAAGCTTCTTTTAAGCATTTCTCCATAGAGAACTCAAGTTCTGAGGGTTAAGGATTTTCTGGAGGTGGAGGAGTCAGGAAGGGGATTTCAGAAGAAACTGAGAAGAGGAAGTGGTTTTTTTAAATGAAGCCTCCTCCAATGGGAATCCTGCAAAGATGCCATTAGGAAGGTGTGCAACTTTCATGGGATCAAATGACTGTCTCAGTTTTTGACCCACCTATGCCTAGTCCTCCATCTCCAAGTTACCCTCCAGCAGAAACCAAGGGCATTTTTGGTGAATAACTATTAGGAGTTTAATGAGTTGGGGCTCAGAAACTTTACATTGAGATATATTTAAAAGACACTGTAAAAAGTTTACATTGATTTTTCCTTCTTGGATAAAGTTTCACCCATACTGTATGCAAAGCAGAAGAAGTAAAAGTAAAAGAGCAAAAAGAAAAGCAAGCACACTGGCTCCATTCACTTAGTAATTGGACAGTTAAAAGCTCTCGGGGCTGATAAACCAAACCTTGCTGTAGACATGCCAGGCAATTCCATGGCTGCCTATGTCCCATGACTGGGATGAGAAGTAGGATATTCTTGTTCCTTTTCAAGGCTTTGGAAGGTTGGTCCTCCACACTGATCTGCAGATACTGTGGAACCTTGAGTTACAACCAGCCTCACATGTGAACAACTTGGGTTATGACCAGAATTTTAGTTTTAACTTATGCCCTAAGTTTTGAGTTACAACCTGAATGGAAGCTGCTATGTGCTAATGTGAGTGGTAACTCCAAGACAAATCTTCTCTTGGTTTATCACTCTGAGACCCCTGGAGTGTTCAGAAAACATAAAGTCATGAAGAATAGGCTAGGGGTCATGTGGAGACTTAAAACAAAAGCCTGAGTAACAAGCATACTTTTTCTTGAGTGGATCAGGGAGGCTTTCTGTCCTTCTGTTACAAAATATCTATAGGACAAAGGTTTGCCACTCAAGGTTCTCCTCATCATCCACAGTGCTGCTCACCCACAAGATTTGGAAGAATTGGCTGAAAAATTCCCATGGCTCTCAGTTGAGTTCCTCCCACCTAATACATCTCCTCTACTGCAGCCTGTGGAACAGCAGGTTATAGCTAACTTTAAAAAGCAATACTCCAGGGCTGGACATTTAGCTCAGTGACACTGCACCTGCCTCACAAATGCAAAGTTATGAGTTTAATTCCCAGTACAAAAAAATACAAAAACAAAAACCAGAAGGTATACACCAAAGAACTGACCCTGAAGTGTTTCCACATGGTCTCAGATACATATTTAACTCTTAGAGACTTCTGGAAGGAAGACTGAAACATCCTTTCCTGTGTGGGATTAATTGAGAAATCCTGGGCCAGTGTCTTTATAAGGGCATTGAGATCTGCCTGGAAGAAAATGTGGCCTAAAATTATACGTAAGAGAGAATTTGAAGGCTGTGTAGAGGAGCTTGAGCCTTCAAATGACCTTATGGTTGATGACACACACTGTCACTATAGCAGAGTTCAAAGACTTTTGCAGGTAGACAAGGGTGATGTTGAGGAAATGTTGGAAGAACACTCAGAGGAATTGTCTACAGGGGAACTTCAGCAACTTCTTGCTGAGCAACAGAGAATGGCAGATAAGGAACTTTCTGTAGAGGAGAGAGAGTATCAACAATCAATGCAGCAAAGTTCTTCTGAAGTAAAGGAAATCCCGAAAAAATGGACAGACCTATAAACATTCATAAAGACCCACCCAGAGGAAAAGCCAATCATTGAATTCACCTACTTAATGACAATGTTATGTCATACTTCAGAACAGTATTAAAGAAGACACAACAGACAACCTTAGACCAGATTTTAGTTCTGAAAAGGTTGAGACCTACTGTGCAGAAGTGGGTACTAGTGTGCTACAGACTCTCCCAAGGAGAGAAAGGACACCAGAGAGCCCAATTTCCGATGTTCTTATGGAAGGGGACTCTCTTTCCAAACAATAACCACCTTCCATTTTAACCTCCCTTCCTTCAAGACAAAGGTGTCAATTTGAATGGTGAGTACAGTATGAAGTTGTTGATTATGGTAAACTACGCATATTTTTTAAATTTTTGGTGAATGCACTAGGAAAAATATTAGTGTTTCTGGTAAATTATGCACATTATACAATCCTTTTTTATTATGAAAAGTTTAGTTAAGGGATGTTTTGGGAGATTCAGATAGCATTATGGGTATTTCCATTATTTCTTATGGGAAAAATAGTCTTGACTTACAGTCAACTTGAGTAACAACAAGGAAACAAATTGAGTTCCTAAGTCAAGGGTATAGGTTGTTTCATGGTTGAATCTCAAAAGAGAAACCACTTATAGCAGTGTATGACTGTGGTGGCAAGAGGATGAAAAAATTACTTGGAGATGAGACATGGACAGAACACCAAAAAGCCCAGAGTAACTCTCCTAACAAGAGCACTCAGTGTGAGGGTGTCTCCAGGGAGTGGTCTTGAACTGATAACTCTCTGGCTTTTATTCCAAGGACACACAAGAAGAAAAACAGCTTGGCTGTCAAGTAAAAAGGAAGTCTGTTATGTGACATTTTTTAGGTTAATTTAAGCAGTTTGTCAGACAGTGGAAAGGACAAGGCCAAACCTAGCATTCTTCCCCAATATGAACTCCTGCTGTTTTGGGGACTTTCAGTTCAGCACCTACATGCTTTTGCCCCATGGATCCCTTCTTAGTTTTTAACTGTAGATTTCAGGTCCTATATGCTTTTGCCCTACAAGCCTATCTTACCTTTTAAACATCATTCTTTCAGCCAAGCCCTCAATACAACACCAATAGTTTTTAAAGTTTATTTTCCCCAAAATGATAGCAAGAATCAATAAATGGGATTATATAAGACTACAAAGCTTCTGTATAGCAAAAGAATCAATTTGTAGAGTGAAGAACCTAATAACCTCAATGAACACAAACATTATATGCCACAACATGATCTAAGATTAATAATATCAACAAGAATGAAAATCAGGATAGGAGAAATAGAAGAGGGAGAAGAGGGGGAAAATGTGAACAGGATTGAAAAAAGAAGTTGTAGTGTGTACTTGTAACCACCCCCCATTTTGATTGTAAATGGCATGTACTGCAAACATGTACTAATAAAATTAAAAATACCGTGCAAATGGGAATCAACAAATATAGATATTTTATATAAGCAGCACTGATTTTAACAGGCTCCTGGATGCTGATATTGTTCTATTTATTAATTGGGTAACTGGCTTCCCAAATACCTTTATTTTGTGAAAATTCCCACAGCTCTGTTCATTTATGATTTGCACATATTTTTACACTGTATCATAATTTAAAAGTGAATCTCCCCAACTACCCATTGATATCTTCAGGCCTTTCCTGAATTATTAATTTCAAATCATCTCTAACCAGTAGGTCCAGTTGGGTTGTATTTGACCTGAGAAGTGATGAATATTTATTTGCCATTCAAACTTAGATTTCACTTTTAAAAGCAAATTTAAGAAAATCAACATCTTAAAAAAAGCATTAGCTCAACACATATGCAATATACAACTTTGTTTTTTAACAAAAATGATTATTTGGTATCTTTAGTCTATTGCCTTGTGTAGAAGCAAAATTATTTAAAAATCTGGAAAATGTAATATGATTTCTTCCAAAACACTGTCAATTTGTTTTTATTGTGTGTCATAGCTCTGGAATAAATGTTTAATTTAAAAGTCAGATCTTTCCTGGCACAGGTGCTCTCAGTGGTGAACTGATGGTTTCCAGTTCCATTGCCCTCTTTCTCTTCGGTAAGACAGCTGAGTGGCAGATGTAGAGATGTAGATCTTCGTGAAGACCCTGACGGGCAAGACCATCACCCTTGAGGTGAAGCCCAGTAACACCATTGAGAATGTTAAAGCCAAAATCCAAGACAAGGACGGCATCCCCTCTGACCAGCAACATCTGATATTTGCTAACAAAAAGACGGAGGACTGCAGCACCTTCTCTGACTTCAACATCCAGAAAGAGTCCAACCTGCACCTGGTGCTTCACCTGCAAGGTGGGATCATCGAGTTGTCCCTGTGCCAGCTTTCCCAGAAGTACAACTGCAACAAGATGATCTACCTCAAGTGCTATGCCCATGTGCACCCCTGTGCCTTCAATTGCCATGAGAAGTGTGGCCACACCAACAACCTGTGCTCCAAGGACAAGGTCAAGTAAAGCTCTCTGCCAGCCACTCCTCTGGAAGGGCACCACCTGGACAAGTGCAGTGGCCTTGGGGTCTGAATAGTTTCCCTCCACACTTGAAAAAAAATGCTCAGAGTCTTCAGGCTTCACCACCCCCTTGTGGGCTCCCAGCCAGGGGCACACCAGTAAGGTGCCTGCAGCACCACCCCAGTGCACGCCCCTCACCCCCCCCCACCCCTGGCCTCCTGGTACCTGGATCCACACTACAGAGGCACAGAGGGTCATAAAGGCCATTGTCCTAGGCTCCAGAGGATAGAGCAGTAATGAACAAGAGAAGGAGGGCCTCTCTCAGGCTCCTTGATGAATGTTGAAGCCCACTGGAAAAGTGAAGGGAAGTTCTACAATAAAGGCACACCAGACCACCGTAATTGCTAAGTTGGAGGGATCACCACCTCCCATCAGAACCTGGACTATCTTCAGGGGAAGGGCAGCTGGAACCTGCAGTAGAACCTTGCAGAATTCAAGCACACAGGAGGTCAGGGAGCTCAACTTGGGCCTTGCAGCCAGAAATCAGCCTGAATCTCAGGGGTCTGCTCCTGGATTGCTAAGATGAATTGACTTGGATCTGCATACTGCTGCCCACATTTTCTATTGTGACAGCAGACATACCCCAAAGAAGGCCCTTCAATTTTTTTCTCTTATTTTTAATTTTTAATTTTAGATATTTTTCTTCTAGTCTTTTCAATTTTTTTTCTTTTTTTTCTTTTCTTTCTCTATCACTTTCTCACTCTGCCACATTGTTCTTCATCCCTGTTTTTGTTCCTGTTCCTGCCCTAATTTGGATTTCTTCTTTCTTTTCCTTTTCTTCTCTTTTTCCTTCTCTCAATTGTCATTAGTTTCAAAGGAAAGAGAATACAGTTTCTAGCTTCCCTATTGCTGATAGATTGTTCTGTGCTTGTCTTTGTTCTTTCAGTCTGTCTTTTCCTCTTGTCTTCAACAGTTCCTTAGAGTTTGGATGATCTTTCTGTGTCCTCTGGCCTCACTTCTAACCTTTCCCTATCCTTCTACATATCTATCCCTCCCTCCCCAGCTTCTTCTAAGTCCCCATTCCAAAGGGTAAAGTTGCTATATTGAAGAGTTTATTCACTATAAACATATTTTGGGCTGGTACTCAATTTTGATTTAATTCATACAGTTAAAGGTGATAGATTAGTAACTACCACAAGTTGTCACTTTTTAAGCTGTACTTTATACTATTGTTATCACTGATTGTATCACTTGGGCTAAGGTGTTGTGCTCTATCTGATCAGTTATCCTTAAGGTATAATGAAAATGAGATTGCCCCAGAGTCATTAGAGACTCAAAACTTCAAGACCAGATATATCTGGAAGACATATCTGAGAAGCAATCATTACATAATGGTTCTAAATACAAGCAACAAAGATACCTACAATAAGCAATATCAACCCAGGAACTAAACCAAGGACAGTACCAACAACAAAAATAGAAATGAGAAGACATTTAAGCAAGGCACAATTGCAGACTTCCAGCTCACCAAGGGCAAACTCTGGGGGAAATGAGGTGGAAAAGTCTGATAATCAATGACCTGGACACCCTGAACTGATAACACAGGAAGTACAAAAACAGATGAATGAGGCTCTAGAAAAAGTCAAAACAGAAATAATTTCCCAGTTAACTACAGAGATGGTGAGCAAAATGAAAGACATGATTAGAGACTCTAGAATAGAAACAGATTAAAAAAAATAGATGAGTTCAGGACCATGATGGAAGTCATTAATGCCCAGCATAGGAAAGAAATGGAAATCAAGAACACCCAACATAGGAAAGAAATGGAATCCATGAAACAGATTCAAACAGATATCCAGGAGATTAAAACCTCTATTGAAAGTATACACAGCAGACTGAGGCAATCTGAAGACAGAATATCAGATATGGAAGAGAGGATGGCGGTCAGTGACCATGATAAGAGACATCTCTTAAAAATAGTAAGGGACGATGAGAAATCAATCCCAGAGCTCCTAGATGACTCAAAAAAGAATAACATAAGAGTGACAGGAGTCCATGAAAAAGCAGGAGAAAGTACAAATGACATTAAAAAAAAACTGTTCACAGAATTAATGACAGAAAACTTCCTAAACAGAGAAAAACAATTTGACTTACAGATAAGTGAGGCATATAGGACTCCAACTAGCCATGATAAAAAAAAAAAAATCTACACCTAGACATATAATAATCAAGATCCCAGAAACCCAACCGAAAAATAAAATACTACAAGTAGTTAGAGAAAAGAAACAAATCACATGCAAAGGAAAGCCCATCAGAATCACAGTAGACTTTTCAACACAAACCATCAAATCAAGGAGAGCCTGGGGTGAAGTATTTCAAGCCCTAAAAGAAAGCAACCTCCAACCTAGACTGATGTATCCTGCAAAACTATCTTTCAGAATTGATGGGGAAATAAGATACTTCCATGACAAAGAACACCTAAGAAACTTCATGAATACCAAACCAGCACTCCAAACAATTCTAAAAAATATCCTAGAAAAAGACAATGAAGGTCACAACTCCATGAGGCCCAACAGAGCAAATCCAACTGGCAAAGCAAGAAATTCAAAGGAGAGGGAGAAAAAATAAAGATCCAAAAACAGGAAAATAACATGACAATGAAAAGTCAATACCTATCAGTTATAACCATCAATATTAATGGCCTCAACTCACCAATCAAAAGAAACAGACTGCCAGAATGGATTAAGAAGCAAAATCCAACAATATGCTGTACATAAGAAACTCAACTATTTGAAAAAAACCCTCATATACTGAAAGTAAAAGGATGGAAAACAGTTTTCCATGCAACAGGAACCCAGAAGAAAGCAGGGGTAGCTATCTTATTTACAAACAAAGTAAATTTCAAACCAAAACTAATTAAGAAAATCAAAGAAGGTCACTACATCCTTGTAAAGGGAATAATCCACGAGGAAGAGATGACAACCATAAATATATATGCACCAAATACTAATGCCCCCAACTATACAAAACAAATGTTAAGAGACATGAAAAACCAAATAAGCACTAATATAATTGTAGTAGGGGACCTCAATACCCCACTGTCACAAATAAACTCATCTAGACAAAATATCAACAACAAAATACTAGAAGTGAGCCAAGTTTTTGAACAAATGGACTTATTAGACATCTACAGAGTGTTCCACCCCACAAAATAAGAATACACATTCTTTTCAGCTATACACAGCCCATTCTCTAAAATAGACCACATACTAGTTCATAGAACATGTTTAAGTACATGCAAAGAAATTGAAGTTATCCCGTGTATATTATCAGACCATATTTCAATTAAACTGGACATGAATAGCATAAGAAACTGCAAGAATTTCATAAGCACATGCAAATTGAATAACACTCTCCTGAACAACCAATGGGTCACAGAGGAAATTAAAGAAGAAATTAGACAGCTTTTGCAAATAAATGATACTGCCAGTACAACATACAGAAATCTATGGGACACAATGAAAGCAGTTCTACAAGGGAAATTCATAGCAGTGAATGCCCACACTAGGAAAACAAAGTGAATTCAAATAAACAACCTGATGCTGAATCTTAAGCTCCTAGAAAAAGAAGAGCAAGACAAACCCAAAGCTCATACATGGGAGGAAATTGTAAAGATCAAAGCAGAATTCAATGCAATGGAGACTAAGAGGATGATACAAAGAATAAACAAATCAAACAGTTGGTGTTTTGAAAGAATAAATAAAATCGATAAACTCTTAGGAACCTTGTGAAAAAGGAAAGAAAAGGCTCAAATCCATGCAATTAGGAATGAAAAAGGTGAAGTCACAACAGATCCAGCAGAATTCCAGAGGACCGTCAATACCTACATAGAGAACCTGTACTCTAATAAAATGGAAAAACAGAAGAAATGGACAGATTTCTAGATACATATGAATTACCCAAGTTGAACGAAGAAGATATAAAAATTCTAAAAATCCTAATTATAATCAGTGAAATTGAAAATGAAATTAAAAATTTACCAACAAAGAAAAGCCCAGGTCCTGATGGCTTCACAGCTGAATTCTACAACACATTTAGAGAAGAACTATGGCCACTACTCTTTAAACTTTTCAGTTAAATTGAAAGAGAGGCAATACTTCCAAATTTATTCCTGGAAGCAACTGTTACTTTGATTCCAAAACCAGGGAAAGAAACAACTCAAAAGAGAACTACAGACCAATCTCCCTAATGAACATAGATGCAAAAATCCTCAACAAGATAATGGCAAACAGAATACAGAGGGTCATCAAGATCATACACCCTGACCAAGTCAGATTTATCCCAGGGATGTAAGGATGCTTCAACATTCGAAAATCAATAAATCTAATACACTATATTAACAGAGTCAAAGATCAGAAACCATATTCTGCATCATAGATGCAGAAAAAGCATTCAATAAAATTTAACACCCATTCACTATAAAAACTCTGCAGAAAATTGGAATAGAGGGTCTTTATCTCAACTTGATAAAGGCTATCTATGAAAAACCAACAGCCAACATCATACTGAATGGTTGAAAACTGAAAACCTTCATGCTAAAATCAGGAAGAAGACAAGGATGTCCACTATCACCACTCCTGTTCAATATAGGTTTGGAAACATTAGCCACAGAAATTAGACAAGAGAAAGAAATAAAAGGAATAAAGATAGGAAAGAAAGAAGTTAAACTATCATTATTTGCTAATGATATGAGAGTCTACATTGAAGATCCATAAAACTCCACCAAAAGACTTCTAGACTTAATTGACAGATATAGTAGTGTAGCTGATACAAGGTAAACACTCAAAAATCAGTAGCCTTCTTGTACACAAATAACAGTCTCACAGAGAGAAATTCGGGAAACAATTCCTTTTACAGTAGCATCCAAAAAATGAAATATCTAGGAATCAATTTAAGAAAAGAAGCAAAAGACCTCTACATTGAGAACTACAGCACTTTTTAAAAAGAGATTGAAGAGGATATAAGAAAATGGAAAGACATCCCTTGTTCTTTGGTAGAAAGAACCGATATAGTGAAAATAGCCATACTTCCAAAGCTGCTATACAGATTCAATGCAATCCCGATTGAAATCCCAATAGTGTATTTCACAGATCTAGAGAAAACAATCCAAAAATTTATTTGGAACCAGAAGAAACCTAGAATAGCAAAAGCAACTCTAGGCATCAGAAACAGGGCAGGGGATATCACACTCTCCAAGTTGAAATTACAGTACAAAGCCACTGTCATAAAAACAGCATGGTACTGGCAAAGAAACAGACCCAAGGATGAGTGGAATAGACTAGAAGATACAGAAATAACTCCAGACATACTCAGCCACCTCATTTTTGACAAAAGAGCCAACCACTCTCATTGGAGGAAAGATAACCTCTTTAAAACATAGTGCTGGAAAAACTGGATTTCAACATGTCAAAGATTAAAACTAGACCCCTATCTTTCACCATGCACTAAACTAAAATCTAAGTGGATTAAAGTTCTAAATATTAAAACAGAAACACTAAACTTGCTCGAAGACAAGTTAGGTAGAACTTTTGAAGACACTGACATAGGAAAGGACTTTATGAACAAATCCTCAGTAGCACAGGAACTAGCACAAAAAATCAACAACTGGGATCTCATCTTATTAAAAAGCTGCACTGCAAGAGAAACCACCAACAGAGTTAAGAGACAGCCTGAAATGTTGGAAAAAATTTTTACCAGCTGTTCCTCAGACAAAGGACTACTAATTAGAATACATGAACTCAAAAAAATCAGACCCCCCAAATATAAAGACCCAATTCAAAAATGGGCATCTGAAGTGAACAGACGTTTCTGAGAGAAAGAAGTAAAAGCAGCAAAGAACATATGAAAAAATGTTCAACATCACTGGTCATTCAAGAGATGCAGGTGAAAACAACACTGAGATTCCACCTCACCCCAGAAAGTATGGCTGCTACCATGAAATCAACAAATAACAAGTGCTGGCAGGGTTGTGGGAAGAAAGGAACCCCTCTTCATTGTTGATGGGAGTGCAAACTGGTATAACCACTGTGGAAATCAATATGGAGATACCTCAAACAGCTATGATTGGAAGTCCCATTTGACCCAGCTATTCCCTTCTGGGTATCTTCCCAAGAGAATTAAAAGAATCATACCACAGTGATATATGCTCACCCATGTTTATAGAGGCACAGTTAGTAATAGCTAAAACTTGGAAACAGCACAAATGCCCATCAACTGGAGATTGGATAAAGAAAATGTGTTATTTTTAATAAAATGGAGTACTACTCAGCCATAAAGAATGAGACGCTAAAGACATTTATAGCTAAGTGGATGCACATTGAGGCCATAATCTCAAGTGAAATAAATAGGACATATATGTGTAAATACCAAATAGTTTTCCTGGTGTGAAAAACTAGAAGTGTAAATAATGATCAAAATGTATAATTGATAATGTGAAATAGGAAAAAAAGGTCTAAAGGGGTAGGGGAAGTGGGAGGGGTAGGGGAAAGAGAAGAAGGGAAAAGAAAAAATATGAGAAAAGGAAAAAAATGGAAATGAAGTCTTTGTAAATAGGGAACAGTGGAAGGGGTGAAGGGAGGGCAGGGAAATAGGGAAAAAATAACAACCAAGACACATCTTGTAAAGGTACAAGATCCCAATGATGAATGTAGCTGTATTTTATACCTAAAATGTACCAATAAACTTAATGAAAAAAAAAAAAATCTCTTCCTTATGAAGAGATTCTCCTCCTAATTCATACTTTTGAAGTCCTAACTCCTTATATTAGCATGTGAATTGTATTCTAAGAGAGAGCCTTTTATGAGGCAATTAAGGCTAATTGAGATCATATGGGTGTGCTCTAAACCCATGGGCTAGTGTTCTTATAAAAAGAGAAAGACACATCACACATGTGCATACTGAAAGAAGGCCATGTGAAAACACAGAGAAGGGATGGTATGTAAGCCAAGGAGAGAAGTGGCAAAAAAAAACAAGCCATGCCACTATCTTGATCTCAGACTTCCAGAACTGTAATAAAATAAATTTCTGTTGTTTTAGCCACCAAAAAAAAAAAAAAAGTCAGCTCTTTTCTGCCAAATTCTAGGAACTTGGGTCAAGATCTTGTCATTATTTAATATTACTCTGAGTGTCTTCATACACATATTTACTGGGTTTTTCTAGCTGATTTCCGAATTTGTTACTTTTAACATTCAATGTGGTTTATTTGTAGTTTTAAATTTTTTTTTTACTCTTTTAGCCTTCCTTATTTTCTAATGCTAAGCCTAAATGTTAAGAGTTAAAGAAATAAAGTGTCCAAACAAACTGAGCTAATGATGATTTTAAATAAACTCGTGCTTTTATTGTGAATTTTTATATTCTTTTAAAAATAATTTTTGTCATTTTAAATGTGTTACTTATAGGCAAGTCATTCATATCTTCCAAAATCCACAATGCAGTAATTATAAATGTATAATAGGTATATCCTTCTTACTTTCAATTTTTTTCTTTCCCTTCATTCCTCCCCCCCTTCCCCATTGCCCTTTTGCTTTAAACATTTCTTCCTATTTCACAATATCTATTACACAATTCGGTCCTCATTTACACCTTCCACTTCTCAGAGCACAGAAATGATTTAGTATTTACACGTGTGTCCTATTTAGAAGCAAAGCTTAAGTATTGGGGGTGGGTGGGGTGGAGGGTTTGAAGAGAGGCCAGGGGAATGGGAAAAAATGACAATCAGGGTATATCAGGTACAGGCACAAATTATCAATGATGAATGTGATCATAAGGTATACCTAAATGTACCAATAAACTCCATAATTTTTTAAATGAATGATAAATATGTGAACATTATATAATGCATTATTTACTAAATAACCTGATGGTCAAAGATGAAAAATCACAAAAAAACATAAAAATACAGACTACCAAAATTCATGTGGATCAATTTAAACAATCCTTAGAGGTAAAGTTTCAGAGTTAAGTGGTATTTTAAAAAAATGAATTATACATTGAATGAAAGTTTCAAGTCACACTTATATGAATCAGAGACTGTACTCAATATCAAGTTTTTTAATGGTTTTTAAGATATGAGCCAATTTAGATCCCAATCATTAAATTTTTAGTTTATTACCTCAATTAATAAGATTATTTTCTCTTTATACACCCTAAATTACACTTTCCTCAATTATCAGTATCTCAGTACACAACCCTTCAATGTGTTTGTCTTGATCAAGTTAGGCTATTATAACAAAGTATTATAAACTTAGTAGTAGACAAATTTATTTCTCACATTTCTGATAGTTTAAAAATCCAATATCAAAGCACTTGCAAATTCAGTTTCTA
Source organism: Heterocephalus glaber (assembly GCF_053883595.1). Lineage (NCBI taxonomy): Eukaryota > Metazoa > Chordata > Mammalia > Rodentia > Bathyergidae > Heterocephalus > Heterocephalus glaber. The sequence goes on along the minus strand of NW_028258143.1, from coordinate 35,466,053 downwards.
GTGTGGTACAATCTCCTGGGTAATAAATGGCTTATTCTTGCTGTGTGTTCACATTGCAGAAAAGACAAAGCAAGTTTTGGAGCTTCCTCTATAGGGATATTAATACCATTCACCAGGGCTCCAAAAAGGTCCCACTATACTCACACCATCAGCTTGAGGGGTAGGAGTTTCACAAATGAGTTATCTTCTTATATAACTCCTTTATGTAAGTCTTCTTATATAAGACAGGCTTAAAAGGGGCCTCTCTTTGTAATTTACAGAGACAACAGTCTTCCAATATCTTTAACAATTTCTTCTTATTGTCCTTTGCTGGCACAACTTTCTACACTACATTATTCTTCTTTGTTATTATGTTTAAGGTTCTCTCCTAGCCCTCTTTGTTCTTATACTACTTAATTTGTATGAAATGACGTATATCTTGAATTACAAATATAACTACAGCAATGCACACATAATGAAATTTTGGTCAGTGACAGAGTACATATATAATGATTGACCTATAAGATTATAATAGACCTGAAAATTTTCTATTATTTGGTGACATCACAGCTATTGCAACATCATAATGAAATTTAGGTCATGCTGTCTGGTAAAAACCAAACCTACCTTGCTGACAGTTGTGGAAGTGTAGGATATATAATTATGTATAGTATATAATACTAAGTAGTGACAAAAATTAATTTGTTACTGTCTTACATATTTACTATACTATATTTTTATCTTTATTTCAGAATTTTAATTCTTTTTTTTTTAAAGTTTACTATAAAACAGTAAGCTATATCTCATATTTACTACATCTCTTGATTGGATCATTTTTTCTGCATTTAAATAAGCTGTTGTTGTTTTGCTTATCATGTATCCTACATATATAAAACCTATGTTGAATGATGGACCTAGAAACAAATCTACAGGTGATTAAAGGCAATGAAGACAGAAAATCAGTGATGGTTATTGATTACCAGTCAGGTATATCCCATTCCACCATTGTTGTGATCTTGAAGAACAAAACCAAAGTGGAAGAAGCTACTTAGAAATTTATATCAGACATAAAGACACTTGAAATGATTTGGGTCTGGCACAGTGAGCGCTGTGTAGCCTTCAAGCAAGTCAGTATACATTGCCAATGTAGTATAGGAGCAATAATAAATCATGAATAAGTATCTTCTCCTTAATGCATGCCTTCCTGAGTTGCTGTGTCATCAAAATGGGAAAATACTAAATGAAAGGTTAGAAATCTTTTAAGCCTTTGCTCCCTGATAATAGTGCTCTAGCATATTCTCCATCTCAGTATTAATCTGGTTGTTCTTCCTTGTGAAAACTATCTCTTTGATCTAATCAATGAATCAAGGAGTTGTAGATTTTAAATCCTATTAGGTGGTGAGGGCCTTTGCCCAGGCTACTCTTACAACTGAAGAAGATGCTGATGGATCTGGATGTTAGGACAGGACAGTTGTGACTGTACTGTGAACATCACTTGACCTTGGAGTGAGGTCATCAAGGAGTATAAATGACATCTTGGAAGAAATCACTCTAGAGCTTGATTTATGATTTCAAGGAATTTGCCAAGGATAAAGAAGTTGAAAAATATCAACAAAATCGTGGTTGGGATGTCAAGCAATTATAACCCGGGTGTAGATGAAGATTCCAGTGAGGAGCTCCTAGAGATATTTCTGGAGCTATTGACTGCTGAGGAGTTGATGGAAGTACGACAGGAAAGCATAGCTGTAAAAGAGAAAGCTACAAGAGAAGAAAAAAGAATATTCAAAAGATTTTCAATGAATCATTTAGTAAAAGCATTTGCTGACCTTAATTAGTGCCTTGTTGTTTCAAAAGTTTGAAAACATGAACCCCAAAACTGAAGAGTCTTCATTAATAGAGAGGAATGCTAATGGTGTTTTATCTGCTTAAAAACAAATTTATAATGAAAAATGTATAAGCCAAGCAAACAACCATAAATATATTTCTGGAAAGAGTAACATGCCCACAAGAAGAGTCCCAGCAAATCCCTCAGGAGATATTCCAGAGGAAGGCATTATGGTAGGAGAGGCAACCGTGTGAACTCTATTATCCTGAAACCTTCCAGTGGGACAAGGTGTGGAGGTGGAACAAAGTTAAACTCATGATCCTGGCACCACGTAGGTTTAGGCTAGGTATGTTTGTGTGTCACTTTTCAACTAAGCAGTTTAAACATAAAAAATGGAGTATCTTATACTTAGAAACAGCTTATTGAATAAAGATTCAGAGAAAGAGAATGATTTTGTATTTGAATGTATTTTTATTTTAAACAGACTCATTACAAATCAGTCAAAAATTTAAATGTTTATAGCTATAAAAGTTACAACTAGCTCAGATTAATATATTAATGAAGAAAGAAAAATATACTCTGATAAATGTAGTGCAGTTGAATTGTACAGTTTTAAATTCTAAAGTTGTTCAGTATGGCCTAGGACCTTTCATTCACTCATCTCTCCCACATTGGTTCCCCCTGAGTAGCTTCCCCTGCAATCTCATTCATAGTAAGTGCCCTACATAGATGTAGCATACTTTATCTTTCATAGCAAAGCTTTACTGTACCTTTAGATATGTTTTGATACATAAATGCTATTGTGTTAAAGTCTCCTGTAGTATTCAGTAAAGTCACATGCTGCACAGGTTCGTAGTCAGGAAAAATAAACTATGCCATATACTCAATTGTGTGGTAGGCTCGAATACCTAGGTTTGTGTAAATACTCTCTATGATGGTCACAGAAAGATGAAATCACTTGATGCATTTCTTGGAACATATCCCTATTATTAACCAATGCATGTCTTCTCATTTAGAGCATTTCAGGAATTCTGAACCTAGCAGCCGTTTATGTATCAATACTTTGATCATTTTAGCTCCTCAAATTCAGTAAGATTAAAACTGATTGTAACTTCTCCTTCATGATATTTGTCTTCTTGAGTTATTATATACTCATATCCCTTGCATCTATTCATGTTCCTCATTATATAATTTTGATATCAAAGAGATGATATTTATAAAACTGCAAATTTGATCATGATCCTTCTCTGCTGATTTCTCTTATTATCATAGTAAAAGCAAAAATAATTGATGACCATAGGGAGATCATGAAACTTTTTTAAAACAAAAAGATAAGTAACTTCTTGCAATGTTTCAGCGTTTCAAGCAGAAATAAATATGCTTCTGCAACATTAAATGTCAGAAAATGTAAAGTTTATTTTGTGAAGAATTGCTACTCATGTGGGAATATTATAGACATAATTAATTGGCTAGTGGCCAAAAAGTACATCCTATATCTTTTCAAAAATATTTAGATAATTTAATAATGCCAACTAATAGATAAATTAATATTAAAACAGTAAAATTAAAATTTTTCATGTTAATAAAGCACTTAAAATACATATTAAGGATTAGAAATTTCTTACATATACACATGTACTGAAAATATTATTTAAGTGGCAATAAGATAAGATTTTAAATGGATGTAACATATTTTAATGAAATATTTTAAGATCATTTTTCAAAAATAGGTCTGGTGCATAGTGAAATATACCTCCCATATCTCCTTTGAGGGAAGGCTTGTTTTAGCAGCTGTTGGCAAGTAGCCTGTAGTAGTGGTCTCCTGTAGGATCTAGCTGAGCAACAGAGTGGCCTTTCATAAGGGCTACAGCTTCCTAGGATTGGAGGCCACACGGACACCTACTTTGGCCCACCACGGGACAAGTATGATCCATCACATGTGCTCCAGAGGTTTCCATCAGATGTCGAAGTTATGTCAGTCCTTCACTGCTCTTTACTCCATTCTGGCTCTCTGTGCTTGCTAAAGTTTGTGTTAGCATCTACAACCAGAAAATCTAGCCTATAAAAAGGGATTATCTATGATTATGAAAAGATGAGATTGTTTCCACATTTAATCATAATGTTTTGATTCATTTTACAACAAACATCTTTTCCCATTTTTCTTTTTACATATAATCTTATAATTGTATAATAACATTTTATTATCATTAAGCAAAATTTTGGAAGTTATAAACAAAATTTTAGGCAAAAATAAAAATCCAACTGTGTAATTAAAATGATCAATTCCACTTTACACTTCCAACAAAAAAGCAAAAATCCCAACTAATGGCTTTTTACAAAGTAACTATGATGAGTATGTTGCTTTTGAAAATCTTTTCTTGTTCTTCCAAAATTATGCATCATGTCAGATTCATAGCCAAAAATTTTATTGTATTTAAAGAATATATATAAAAATAATCAAGTATCTCCTCCATAAAGCTAGAGCACAAATTTGTCTAAAAATATGCAGAGAAGGAATAACTCATGGAAAACCTAAACCATCACATCAAAAAAAATAAGCAATAATAATTATAAACTTACAAAAATATTAAAAGTGCTGCCGTACTGTACATGAATGAATATCATCTTAAAAATGTTAACAAGCATTTGATTTAGACATGTAAAAATATTAAAACTATATAGATGAACTGATTTCAAACTAATAATTTACAACCACATGCTGCTAATAAATATTGCAATCTCTATGGAACTAATGGAGTTAAAAATGCAAATTATCAAACTAAGTTGGAGACAAATACATAAATTGTCTTAGATGAAATTATTAGAATTTGAAAATAATAAATGGAATTGATCATTTAAATAACATAGCTGGATTTTTATTTGCTATTTAAATTTTGTTTATGACTTCCAAACTTTTGCATAATGATAGTAGAACCTGATAATGTAGTTATCTTGTAAGATTATATTTAAAAGGAAAAGGAAAAGGGGAAATTAGGCTCAATATGAAATGCATCAAAAAGTCATAAATAAAAAGTGAAAGCTCTCATCTTTTCATAATCATGGATAACCCTATTTTTTTTTTTTTTTTTTTTTTTTTGGTGCCAGGGATTGAGCTCGGGACCTTGTGCTTGCGAGGAAGGTGGCGGAACCACTGAACTAAATCCCCAGCCATAACGCTTTTTTTGTACACTAGATTTTCTGGAAGTGAATGCTAACACAAACAAGAGTAAACATATATTTCTTAGTGATCAATACCTGAGAAAGGTAAGATGGGAAACAAGATTGAGTACAGAGAGAATTTGAACTGAAATAATAATTATATTCCAAAATTATTCCAGCTTTAGATGATATCACAGATTATTTATGGCAGAATTTTAAGGACTTTATGTATCAGTTCAATCATACTTTACAGCCTATTTAAAATAAGTTATTTAAAGATGCTTTCATAAACTTGATATAAAAAATACTACCAAAAAAGTAGAAGGAACTACTGACAAGTCACATTTATGATAATGTATCATTGAACCTAATGTCTGTATTAAATACTTCACATACCTTATAACATAGAAAACTTTCAACCAGATGAAAGGAAAGAATATTGTGTTACACAAAATATACTCATGCTTAGTAGACTTGGACAAGTTGACCAAGGTTACAAGGCTAACATAAGAGTGAAATAAGATATGAATTCAAATTTCTCACTTTAAGGCTTAAACTATGGCATTCTATAATCCACAGAGTCAAAAATCATAAATATAACATAAAAAACTTTCAGTCACTGCTGGAGATATACCTCAGTGGTAACATGCTTACCTAGCAAAAATCCTGAAGTTTGATCACAAGTATAGCCAAAAATAAGTCTAGATACATTTGATCATTTTTGATAAAATGATGAACTCACCAAATATATTTTCTAAGAATAAATATAATCTAATATTGAAAAATCTACTAATATTTCTTGACATGTATAGTTTAATAAGAAAAGAAATCTTAATGATTCCAAACATGTGCTAAGAAAGTGATCAGAAATATCTCAAATTTATTTTAATTCATAAAAAATGCTACTATTCTATAAAGTTATAAGTAGTTAAGTTCATGGCAAACATACTTTTATTTTTAGCCATAGATTAAAATAGGCACAACATTGCTTCTCATGATAAAATGAAAATGAAATTTCTATTGAATTTCATAACCTTTATATTTCTACATTTCCTAGCTAATATGTCACCAATACATGAAAAGAGTAAAAAGGAGCTATTATGTGGAAAAAGAGAATTTTATTATCATTATTTACAGGTGTTACAATTTTTATCCTGGCACACTACAGTAAATAAACAATTAATAGAATTAAGAGATTTAAGTGTAGATAATAAAATAAAATCAAGAGATTGATGAAAGTAATCATAAAATATAAAATAAATGTTTTTCACAATGAAAAGAAATTCCAAAAATTTAATAAATAATTACATTCATGTCTTAGAGAAAGAAGACATTTTAATGAGGAACTATATATTAATAAAATCATCCATTTATGCATGTATATCCATATGTTTATAGTTTTTGGTCTACTCCTTTGAGGTATATCATATCAAGTAATTAAAATAGGATTAGGTTCTTGCAATAGTTTACAGACTAAGCCTGCCACTATTGTGAGGAGATAACACAACAAAATATGCAGCCCTTTCCAAACTAAAATGCAATTATTATTGTACTACTAAAAAAAGAAAACTATTATTTGAATACAATTTGACTAAATTATAAATGAAATATCAGTCAGTGAATGATTAATGTGGATCACTACAGAAAGTGAATCAATATGTGGAAAAGGAGATTATAAAAGATGTAGTTTTATATATAGAAAAGAGATTCAACATATTTCACATAAAATTGAAAGAAATAAATTCCTGCCTCTAGAGTGAAGGTCATTTTTAGAATTCTTCTTTGCCAAGTTTGAAACATATATGAGTATATGAATTATATCATTGCATTTGAAAATTACCCGATGTTTATGTGACAAAAAAGGAAAATCTTGTATTCATCTCTTGTGTTTGAATAGAGGTAAAACACTGTGGATTTTATTCTGATCTTTTAATTAGAATTTTCCGCTGTTAAATCTCCCAGAGTAAACTATGAACTAGAGTAGTCCTCTTCCTTCTGTGTGATGCCACCTCTCACAACATAGCCATAATATACTTCATAATATTCTACTTCACTGCTTTTTTCCAAAAGAAGTCCTGAGGTATGTTACTTTGAATAATTAGAAAAATAATAATTGTCATGAGAAGAAAATGTGAACTTTTAACTTAGGTTTTGCTTTTATTTATTAGTAGATGTTTGCATTATATAATGATCAAATTTATCATGGGAAATTTGTTCATATACATAACATATCTTAATTATTTTTTGTTCCTTTCCCCTCCCCTCTTGCCAACCATTCTTCCCTCACCATTTGCAAAAGCTATATTTCCATTATTTTTGCTTCAGTTCTTTTTAAAAATCCTTTTCTCCCTTCCTTCTCTCTCCCCCTTTATTCCCCTTCTCATTTGAAAAAGTTCTTCCTACTTCCTAATATCCATCCTCTATTTCTCTCCTTACTTTAAACTTTTATACAGAAGAAACAATGTAATATTTAAACTTGTGTGTCCAATTTATTTTATTTAAGAGTATAGTCATCAAAAAAAGATTATACAATATGACCAAGAATAATTCATTCCAGAGGTACAGGGATAGTTCACATAAGTAAATCAAGAAATGTAATATGGCCACATTAACAGAAGCAAGGACAAAATGCACATGATCATCTCAATAGACACACAAAAAAATTGGCAAAATCCAACATCTATTCATGATTTTTAAAAACCCGTAAAGAAAATTGGAATAAGAGATCTTTACCTCAATCCGAAAAAAAAAAATTATGACAAACTAACAGCCACCTTTATAATAAATGGAGAGAAGCTGAAAGCTTTCCCTCTAAAACCAGGAATGAAACAAGAATGCCCACTCTAATCACTTCTGTTCAATATAGTTCTCAAAAAACTAGCCAGAGCAATGAGACAAGAAAAAGAAATAAAAGGAATATGAATAAGAAGGGAAGAAGTTAAATTATCATTATTTTAAGCTTATAACATGATACTCTACATAGAAGATCCCATAATCTCCACCAAATGACACCTATAATTAATAACCAGATTCAATAGTATACAAATAGTATACAAAGCCAGCACTCAAAAATCAATAGCATTCCTGTAAACTAATAAACCCACTGAGAGAAAAATTAGGGAAACAACACCTTTAAAAATAGCATTAAGAAAAATGAAATGCCTAGGAATTAACCTGACCAAGGGAAGTAAGTTTTTCTTTTTATCTTAGAATTTCAGTTAATTCCATTTTTCCTCTTAAGATATTCATACAATAGTGCTAAATTTAGAGTACATTCTTAGGCATTATACTAAAAGTTGAGGATTATTCTTAATTTCTATTCTTAATTATAAATTATTCAAAGTGCTTACACATAAACTTGTAGATAGTCACAGTTCAAAAACCACTTCTTGAGTAAATGAATTTGCTATGGACTGAATTGTGTCTCTCCCAAATTCACACATTGAAGCCTCAAACAGGCAAACCTTTCAGAAGATAATTAGATTTAGATGGGACAATGAGGAAGAGCTCTTCCTGGTGGAATTATTTCCTTTATGAGTAAAGAAATATATGCCAGAGTTGGTTTTTTCCATCATTTGAGGTGAGAATGTAGTAGGATAGTTTCTGTCTTCAAACTGAAAAGTGAGACCCCTCTTGAAACCTAATCATTCAGGACCTGGACCTTGCAATTCCCAGCCTCCAGCACTATAAGAAATAAATATCTGTAGTTTAGCTACCCAGTGTATGGTAGGTTGGTGTAGAAGTCTGAGCTAAGATAGGAATGCTTAAGAAAAAGTAATTTGTTAGATTAATTTATGTTATGAAGAAAAAAGGAGGGTAAAGTGACCAGAGTGCTGTAGTAGGGGGTGAGGTTGTTGTTTTTTAGAGTATAATAAAGGAAGGATTGGTATAATTTGAGGAAAAGCATGAAGGATGTATGAACAGGAGCCATGCAGTTCAAGGAAAATAATCATAAACTAAAAGAAATGTATGCACAAAAGCCCCAAGACATGAAAGCAGTTGTGATTTTGAAGACAGAAAGTGGGGGAGTGTGTGGCAGGAGATGGAATGAGAAGTAAACAATGATGAGTCCTGTCAGATTTTGTGCACTATTGGAAAGATTGTAGATTTTTTTCCCTGACACCCAGGGAAGTCGTTAGATGTTTTGGGCAAGAGAATAACAAGATTTCACCCTTGTTTTTATTTTTTTAATTTATTTATTTTTGGTACCAGGGATTGAACTCTGGACCTTGCACTTGCGAGGCAAGCATTGGAACCACTGGGCTAAATCCCCACCCTTCTAAAGGATTACTCTGTGTGTGTGTGTGTGTGTGTGTGTGTGTGTGTGTGTGTTTGAATGTGGATAGTGAATCAAATAGAGAGGTCCAAGAGCACATTTATAGATATTAATTAGGAAGCTACTGAAAAAATTCACTCAAGATTCCATGATGGTCTAGACCAAAATATCAGCAATAAAGGTGATTGGAACTGTGGAATGTACAATATTTGAGGTTTATAACATAGTCTACAAGATTCTGCAAGATTAATTTCTTGGGTACTTCTCCCAACTAATTTCTGTCACATTTTGTGATTGCCTTACTGTGAATCAAATCCAGTCAGAAGACCCATGAGCTTATCTGCAAGATGAGAATGTTTGATGTGTTCATGGATTTTGGAAATAAATTGTAAATCAGGTGTTTAGGGGTCCAATAAGATCATTTCTAACATTCGTAGATTTTCTAAAAGAAAAGAAATCTTTCCTTGTAGCAGTAAAACAATAAACTTACGTAAGTTCAGTCTTAACTTGCCTTAGTTTTCTTCTCTTTATGCCACATGTTACTATTCATATTATTTATGCATTCTCTTTTATTTAAAAATAGAATAAAGAATATATAGAATTTTTTAAATGTAGAAATCATTATATCAACTTGACTTGAACATTGCTGTTGCTCTACAGATGCGAATTATGTTACACATTGATAAAAAAAGCTAAAATCTTAGAAATACTAATTACATTCTACATTCATTTACTATTTATGCCCCATACTTTAATTCATCATGCTACTTTGCTTTTTTTTATTCATAAAATGTAAAGAAAAATTGCTAACCTTAACTGCCATATGTTCTTTCACATTTATAATTCCATAACATTAATGAATAAAGAACTTGAAAAAATTAGACTCCCCCAAATATAAAGACCCAATTCAAAAATGGGCATCTAAAATGAACAGACATTTCTCAGACACAGAAGTAAAAGCAGCAAGGAAACATATGAAGGAGCTCTCGAATTGCGCCAAACACGCCAAATCAGCCCACTGCAAACAGGCAGGTCTGAGCATGCCCTACTGAGGTCCTGAGTCAAGCAGAACAAGCCGAATAATCCAGCTGCAGACAAGCAGGTCTACAGACACCATATCGAGGTCCCGAGTTGCATGGAACACGTTGAATCAGCCTGCGCCCTGGCAACAATCTACTGGACCCCCACCGCACTCCTCTGTACAGCCACCTGGTTCCACACTACAAAGACGCAGAGGACACCAGACCACCAGACCACTGCACTGAGTCCCACTGCTCCCGGCCCAGAGGTAGGAGCTTCTGAGCCATGGTCCCACTGCTCCTGGTCCAGAAGAAGGGGTTTCCCGGCCAACATCCGTCCCGATGCTCCCAGCCCAGAGGAAAGGGCTTTGGGGCAACCATCCCTACCACTGCCCCTGGCCTCTGTCCCACCTCTCTCAGCTCAGAGGAGGTAATCCGTGCAGGCACCAATAGCCTCCCTGCCCAGTCAAAATGAGAAAACACATAAATAAGTCTCAAAACCAGATTTCCAGATCACCTACAGCAACCCCAAAGGGAAATGAGATGGAACATTCTGATACTCAACCACCTGGACCCACTGAACTGGCAACAAAAAGGGATCTGGAGAAAATGAAATCAGCAATAATTTCTCAGATAACAGGAGAAATTGTGCCCCTAGTGCAAGACATGATTAATAAATCTAGAGAGGAGCTCAGGAACATGATGGAATCCCAACATAGGAAACAAATGGAATCCATAAAACAGATGCAAACAGATTTCCAGGACATGAAAAACTCCATTGAAAGTCTACACAGCAGAATGAGCCAATGTGAGGACAGAATTTCAGATACAGAAGACAAGATTGCAATTAGTGACCAGGAAAAGAAAAATTGCTTCAAAATTAGAAGGGAACATGAGAAATCAATCCAGCAGCTGCTAGATGATGCAAAGAAGAATAACATAAGACTGATTGGACTCAATGAAGAAACAGGAGAGAGTGCAGAAGACATAAAAAATCTCTTCACAGAAATAATGGCAGAAAACTTCCCAAGCAGGGGAATAGACCTTGACATACAGATAAGTGAGGCATATAGGACTCCAAATAACCTTGATCAAAAAAAAAAATCTACACATAGGCATATAATTGTTAAGATTCCAGAAACACAACAGAAGAACAAAGTTCTACATGTAGTTAGAGAAAAGAAAGAAATCACAGACAAAGGAAAGCCCATCAGAATCACAGCAGACTTCTCAACACAAACCATCAAGGCAAGAAGAGCTTGGAGTGACATATTCCAAGCCCTAAAAGAAAACAGCCTCCAACCCAGATTGATGGACCCTGCAAAACTATCATTCAAAATTGATGGAGAAATAAGATAATTTCAGGACAAAGAGCACCTTAGGAACTTCGTGAATACCAAACCAGCACTCCAAAGAATGTTACACAATATCCTAGGAAAAGACATTGAGGGTCACAACCCCAGGAAGCAAAGCAGAATGAACCCATCTGACATGACAAGAAATTAAATGTAAAGGGGGAGAACCCAACAAAAAGAAAAAGTCATGGCAATGACAAGTCAATATGTTTCAGTTATAACCATCAATGTTAATGGTCTCAATTCACCAATCAAAAGAAATAGACTGGCAGAATGGGTCAAGAAGCAAAATCGAACAATATGCTGCATACAAGAAACATACTTAATTCAAAAGGAAACTCATAGACTGAAAGTTAAAGGGTGGAAATCAATGCTCTATGCAACAGGATCCTGAAAAAAAGCAGGAGTACCTATCCTCTTTGCAGATCAAGTAGATTTCAAATCAACACTGATTGAGATGAAGAAGGACACTACATCCTTGTGAAGGGAAGAATCCAAGAGGAAGAGATGACAATCATAAATATCTATGCACCAAACACTAGTGTGCCCAACTACGTAAAACAAATACTAACGGACATGAAAAGTGATATATGCACTAAAACAATTGTAGTGGGGGACCTCAATACCCCACTGTCACAAATAGATAGATCAACTACACAAAAAATAAGTAATGAAATACTAGAACTCAATCGAACTCTTGAACAAATGAACTTAACAGATGTTTACAGAGTCTTCCACCCCACAAAATCAGAATACACATTCTTCTCAGCTGCACATGGGTCATTCTCAAAAATAGACCACCTACTCACAATAGAACATTTTTAAGTTATCACAAAGGAATTGAAGTTATCTCCTGTGTATTATCAGACCATAGTGTGGTAAAATTAGAGATCTATAGCAAAAGAAACAAAAAATTTCATAAACACATGGAAATTGAACAACACACTTCTGAATAACCAATGAGTCACAGAGGAAATTAAAGAAGAAATCAGACAATTCCTTCAATTAAATGACAATGACAATACGACATATTGGAATCTATGGGACACAATGAAAGCATTTCCTTTTGAGGGAAATTCATAGCAGTGAATACGCATATTAGGAAAACAGAATGAGTGCAATTAAACAACCTGATGCCGCACCTCAGGCTTCTAGAAAAAGAAGAACAGGACAAACCCAGAACTCATACAAGGGAGGAAATTATAAAGATCAGAGGAGAAATCAATGCAACGGAGACTAAGAGAATGATACTAAAAATCAATGAAGCCAAGAGTTGGTTCTTCCAAAGAATCAACAAAATTGACAAGCCCTTAGCCAACCATATCAGAAAAATGAAAGAAAAGGCCCAAATCCATGCAATTAGGAATGAAAAGGATGAAATCACAACAGACCCAGCAGAAATCCAGAGGATCATCAATACCTACTTCTAGAATCTATACACCAATAAGATGGACAACACAGAAGAAATGGACAGATTCCTAGATACATATGAATTACCAAAGTTCAAGAAGATCTAAAAATTGTGAAACACCCAATATCAACCAATGAAGTTGAAAATGTAATTTAAAACTTATCAATGAAGAAAAGCCCGGGCCCTGATGGCTTCACTGCTGAATTCTACAAGACATTTCGAGAGGAACTGCTGCCACTACTGTTTAAACTCTTCAATGAAATTGAAAGGGAAGCAATACTCCCAAATTCATTCCTGGAAGCAAGCATCACCTTGATCCCCAAAGCAGAGAAAGACCCAACCTAAAAGGAGAACTATAGGCCAATCTCACTAATGAACATAGATGTAAAAATCCTTAATAAGATACTGGCAAACAGAATGCAGAAGATCATCAAGAAGATCATACACCCTGATCAAGTGGGATTCATCCCAGGGATGCAGGGATGGTTCAATATATGCAAATCAATCAATGTAATACACTATATCAATACAGCCAAGGACAAAAACCATATGATTCTCTCCATAGATGCAGAAAGAAACATTTGACAAAATCCAACATGCATTTATGATAAAAACTCTACAAAGAATTAGAATAGATGGTCTCTACCTCAAACTGATAGAAGCCATCTATGAAAAACCAACAGCCAATATCATACTAAATGGTCAAAAACTGAAATCCTTCACACTAAAATCAGGAACAAGACAAGGATGTCCACTATCACCACTCTTGTTCAATATAGTTCTGGAAACCTTAGCCACAGCAATTAGACAAGAGAAAGAAATAAAAGGAATGAAGATAGGTAATGAAGAAGTCAAATTGTCATTATTTGCAGATGACATGATACTCTATATAGAAGACCCCAAGAACTCCACCAAAAGTCTTCTAGACTTAATAGCCAAATTCAGTCAAGTAGCTAGTTACAAGGTCAATACACAAAAATCAACAGCTTTCCTCTACACAAATGACAGACTCACTGAGAGAGAAATAGGGCAAATAATTCCTTTCACAATAGCATCCAAAAACCTGAAATACCTAGGCATCAACCTAACGAAAGAAATCAAAGACATATTCTCTGAAAACTATGGCAATTTGAAAAGCAAGATTGAAGATGATACCAGAAAATGGACAGACATCTCCTGCTCCTGGGTAGGAATGATCAATTTAGTGAAAATGACCATACTTCCAAAACTCCTATATAGATTTAATGCAATTCCAATTGAGATCCCAGCAGCATATTTCATGGACCTTGAGAAAACAATCCAAATATTCATTTGGAACAAGAAGAGATCCAGAATAGCAAAAGCAATTCTAGGTAACAGAGACATGGCAGAGAGTGTCACAATCCCCAACCTGCAACTCTACTACAAAGCTACTGTGATAAAAACAGCATGGTACTAGCAAAGAAACAGACCTGAGGACCAGTGGAACAGATTAGAAGATGCAGAAACAATGCCAGACACACTCAGCCATCTCATCTTCTATAAAGGAGCCAAACACCCTCACTGGAGGATAGATAGCCTCTTTAATAAATGGTGCTGGAAAAATTGGGCTTCAACTTGCCAAAGATTAAAACTAGACCTATATCTCTCACCATGAAAAATCAAAATGGATTAAAGATCTAAATATCACAATAGAAACTCTGAACCAGTTGGAACAGAGGTTAGGTAGAACCCTTGACCACATCAGTGTAGGAAAAGATTTTGTGAGCAAAACCTCAGTTGCCCGTGAACTAGCACAAACAATCAACAAGTGGGATCTCTTCTTATTAAAAGGTTTCTGCACAATAAGAGAAAACACCAGCAGTGTGAAGAGACAACCCACAATGCGGGAAAAAATCTTCACCTGCTCTTCCTCAGACAAAGGTCTGCTATCTCGAATCTATAAAGAACTTAAAATGATCAGACCTCCAAAATTTAAAGACCCAATCCAAAAATGGACATCGAAATGAACAGACATTTCTCAGGCAAAGAAGTAGAAATAGCTAATAAATACATGAAAAAATGTTCAACATCACTGGTCATTCGAGAGATGCAAATGAAAACAACGCTCAGATTCCACTTCACTCCAGAAAGAATGGCTGCTATCATAAAATCAACCAATAACAAATCCTGGTTGGACTGTGGGGAAAGAGGAACCCTGCTCCAGTGCTGGTAGGAGTGTAGACAGGTGCAACCACTGTGGAAATCAGTATGGAGATACCTCAAAGAACTAGGACTGGAAGTCCTATTTGACCCCACTATTCCACTGCTGGGGATCCTCCCCAGAGAATTAAAAGAATCATACCAGAGTGATATATGTGCACCCATGATCATAGCAGCACAGTTTGTAATAGCTAAAACTTGGAAACAGCCCAAATGCCCATCAACTGGAGCCTGAATAAAGAAAATGTAGGGTTTTTTTTATAAAATAGAGTACTACTCAGCCATTAAAAATGAGAAATTAGAGACATTTATAGCTAAGTGGATGCACATTGAGGTGATACTCTTAAGTGAAATAAATAGGACACACTTGTATAAATACTGAATAGTTTCTCTGGTGTGAGAAACTGAAAGTGTAAATAAGGACTAAAATGTGTAATAGGTAATGTGAAATAGGAAGAAAAGGGGCAAAGGGGAAGGAAGTGGGAGGGCTAGGGGAAAGGATAGAAGGGAATGGGATTAATATGAGAAAAGGGAAAAATAGCAACAAAATCTTTGTAAATATGGAGGAATGGAGGGATTGAAGGGAGGGCTAGGCAAGGGTGAAAAATAAGAACCAAGAGAGACTATGTAAAGGTGGAAATTTGCAATGATGAATGTCATTATATTGTATCCCTAAAATGATTAGCATGAATAATCGATAATGCAAAATAGAAAGAAAAGCTCCATAGGGGTAGGGGTAGTGGGAGGGGCAGGGGAAAGGAAAGAATGGAAAGAAAAAATGATGAGAAATGGAAAAAATGGAAATAAAGTCTTTGTAAATAGGCAAGGGTGGAGGAGGTGAAGGGAGGGCTAGGAAGGGGGGAAAAAAAATAAGAACCAAGATGCATTATGTAAAGGTACAATTCCCAATGAGAAATGTAATTGTGTTGTATACCTACAATATACCAATAAAAGAATTTAATTAAAAAAAAGAAACATATGAAAAAATGTCCAACATCACTGGTTATTTGAGAGATCCAGATGAAAACAACACTGAGATTCCACCTCACCCCAGGAAGAATGGCTGCTATCAAGAAATCTACCAATAACAAATGCTGTTGGGGTTGTAGGTAGAAGGGAACCCTCCTCCATTGTTGATGGTTGTGCCTATTGGTGTAACCACTATGGAAATCAATATGTAGATACCTCAAAAAACTAGGACTAGAGGTCCCATTTGACCCAGCTATTCTTCTGCTGGGTATCCTCCCAAAAGAATTAAAAGAATTATACCAGAGTGATATATGCACATCCATGTTTATAGTAGCACAGTTTGTAATAGCTAAAACTTGGAAACAGCCCAATTGGTTATCAACTGGAGACTGCATAAAGAAGATGTGTATTTTTAAAAATAAAATGGAATACTACTCAGCCATAAAGAATGAGAAACTAAAGACATTTAGAGTTAAATGGATGCATATTGAGGCCATACTCTTAAGTGAAATAAATAGAACACACACGAGTAAATACCAAATATTTTCTCTGATGTGAGAAACTAAAAGTGTAAATAAGGATCAAAATGTATAATTGATAATGTGAAATAGGAAGAAAAGGTAAAAAGAGATAGGGAAAGTGGGAGGGGTAGGGGAAAGGAAGGAAGGGAAAGGAAAAAATATGAGAAAAGGAAAAAATGGTAACATAGTCTTTGTAAATAGGGAAGAGTGCAGGGATAGAAGTGAGGGTAGGGGAATAGGGAAAAAATAAGAGCCAAGAGACATCATGTAAAGGTACAAGTTCCCAATGATGAATGTAACTGTATTGTATACCTAAAATGTACCAATAAACTTAATGGTAAAAAAAGTAAATGAAACTCATAAAAATTGGGTATGTAATTATGAGACTGTTTTGATACATTATTGAGTGATCATATAGCATAAATGAATTCCTAGCACTGATCATGTTTCTAGATTCCTAAATTAATTCAAAGCTTTACTAAATACCTAATATAAAAGGCTATTAGCTTAAATTAGACATTACTCCTACCTTCAAAAAGTGTTTAATCTAATAGGAGAAAACAAAACATACTGCTATCAGTTTGGGGACAATTAACCTCTCATTAATATTGACACTTCTAACTCATAAAGACAGTGTGTTTCCCCTCACTTGGTCCCATATTTTCTTAACAAACATTTCATAATTTTGAGCACACAGATTTGCATATGTTTTCTTAAATTTATAGCTAAGTATTTCATAATTTTGGTGTTTTTAAATGTAGTATTCTTCAATTTCACTTGAATTTCAAATTTTCTTATTTCTTATATACAGAAATACAATTAATTACATTGTAACCTGTGACTTTGTTTAATCATCTATTAATTATATTTGTTTTCTATAATTTCTCTAAAATTTTTAGGTAGAAAATCATAAAAACATGATGATGAATCAGATTCATTTCTTCCTTTATCATATGTATTAATTTAATTTTAATTTTCTTAGCTATTGCAGTGTTAGGCTCTTTTCTATGACATAGATCAGGAACAGTGAGAAAAATCACCTTTGCCACCCTTTGCAGCACTTAGGAAAGAAAAGGAGTCTTTAACTATCAAATATAATGTAAGTTGCAATTATTATGGAGGTTATCTACTTGAGGAACTTCCCTTCTATTTTTAGTTGAAGGATATTTTTATTAATAAAAAACCGACGTTAAATCACGTCAAGTGTTTCCTTCTATATTTGTTTCTCTGGTTATTTTTTGGTATAATTGTGGAAATGTGATATAACTTGACTGGTATTTGAATGTTGAAACCATCTTGGATTCCTAGGATGAATCTTTCTTCATTATGATATTTTCATCTTTTTGTATATACTGGATTCCATTTCCTAATATTTTGTTGAAGAGGTTTTTTTTTCTTTTGAGACAAAATCTTACTACTATGCAGTTCAGGTTGGCCCTGAACTCACTATGTAGCTGAGGCTGACCTTGAATTTGCAGTGATCTCCCTGCCTCAGCCTCTCAAGTGCTGGGATAATAGTCATGAGCCACCACGCCTGGCTACATACATGTATTTTAAAGAACATTTTTCTTCAATTTTATTTCTTCTTATCTTTTGCTAGATTTTGACATTGAAATAATGCTGGCCTTATAAAATGAGTAGAAAGTATTCACTTCTGTTTTCTACAAGAAAATGAGTGTAATTGAAATTATGTTTTATGTAAATGTTTGGTAGAAATCACTAATGAAGCTATAGTCACCTGAAGTTTCCTTTCTTGAAGGTTTTACCAACAAATCCAAGTCCACATATGCATATTTGACAATTCAGCCTATGTATTTCTTTTAGAGTGAGGTTTAAGCATTTTACCCATTTCATTGAAGTTGCTGAATTCATAAGATTAAATTTGTTAATGTTTAACTCCATGTTATTCTTTTTTAACTGTCAGATTTGTTTTCTCTTTATATTCTTGATAGTAGCAGGTTTGACAACACTTATCTCCCTATTCCTCTCATCTTTTCTTCCTTTGTCTCTTCTCCCTCAAGCTGATTTAACTTTAACAATTTTAGTGATAGTTTCAATGAACCAGCTTTTTGGTTTTGGGTATTTTTATTTGGTATTGGGAATCAAACTCTGGACCTTGCTCTTGCAAGGCAGGAGGCAGAACCACTGAGCTAAATCCCTGGCCCTGAACCAGCTTTTTGTTTGATAGATATTCTCTGTTGATTTTCTTTTTCAATTTCATTAACATATAATTATATTATAAGTAAATTAATGTATCATATTGTGTAGCTCAATGCCTAATATGTAGAATATTGTTTTAAAGTTAACTATTTTTGTGCATTATAAAAACAATTGTGAATGCTGCTTCTTCTTTTCATAATCTCACACATTATAAAGTTTATTTTCCCTCTTTCTATTTTCCACAATTCACACAGCTAAACAAATATTATTTGTAATTATTTAAATGTGCAGGTGCTCCTTGACTTACTGTGAGGTTACATCCTAAAAAATCCATCACAGATTGAAAATATCACAAATCAAAGTGTATTAATATACCTATTCTATCAATAGATACCTAATCTGGCAGACATCACAACTCAGTGCTGCCTTTTAAAAGTGTTCAGAACACTTGCATTAGCATACAGTTGGACAAAATCATCTAACACAAAGCCTATTCTATAATAAAGTGTTGAATGTCTCATGTACATGCACAGATGGGCATTTTGTAGACATGATGAGATGTGAAAACACAAAACACAATATCCAGAAAGCTCTGGCAACACAGTATGCTGAGGAGTGTTGGTGGTTTACTGTCATGATCGCATGGCTGACTAGAAGCTGCAGCGCTGCCACTGCCCAGCATTGCAAGAGACGTAATACTGGATGCTGCTAGCCTAGGAAAAGATCAAAATTCAAAGTATGGTTTCTACTGTGTGTCAATCACTTTCATGCCATCATAAAGTATAAAAATTATAGGTTGAACCACTAGGTAATAGTTTGTATTAAATTATATGATAGTATATAAAAAAACAGAGTAGCTAAAGAATAAATAGAAGTTCCATTGAAGTTCTTTGATTTCAGTTTTCAAGAATATTGTCATCTCTTGTATATGATGCAAATGTCATCTATGACTATACAGTAATGTATATCATTCTATGTATAAATATACCATAATTACAGAGGTAAGTAAAGAAATATGCTTACTCTTACAAAATCTTGTAAAAACTAAATATTTTAGTATATGTAGCAGGATTTAATCACACATTTTTTTATATTTAAAATTTTAGAACAAATTATAATTTATTAATTTTTTATTAAATTGTTCCATTTAGCTCATCTTGTCATTAATAATTTTCTACAAAATATCCCTGGACATTAAACTACTTTTTAGGTTATGTGAAAGATGTGAAAAATTTTATTTTGGACTACTTGAAGATAAGCATTGAAATTTCACATCTCTGTCAGTTGCTCTGGGGTGAGTTGGATCTAGTTCTATTGACAAACCAGAAGTTATATTGCCAGTGAGATCATATATTCTATTTGGCCAGCAGGAGTTATCTGAACTTCAAACAAGAGCTGCAGTTTTGTGATTTCACTATGTGTCCCAGTGCGTTGGAAGGCAGGGTGAGTATGATGATGGACTTCTTGGTCCTTTTTTTAAGCCATGTAATGGATAAATTTGTCTTTTGAATTAATATGAAATCAGATTGGTGCTGAATCACAGAAGCTTCTTTCGTAGGTACAGAATGAGATCCAGTTTTCTTGCACACAGAGTAAATCAGATGTAAGAATAACATTTTGTAATGGAGATCGTCTTATCATAGACCTAGCATATAGCTCTCTGATAAGTACTATTCCTTATTTTATTGAACTGCTGAGTAAGTAATAGCATAAAATCTATGTACACTGGCTTGTAAGTTAAGGCCTCAGGCAAACCATTTTCTCTTTTGTCTTATCCCATTCTTGCAGAGCAATCCGAATGTTAAATTGCTGTCCCCTGAAAAGACATTTTGTACCCTGACCTCCCAAAATAATAGCTGTGAATCATGCTTTATTTTTTCTAGAACTTACATATGATTCTTAATCAAATATTTTTATCATTTTACAAATGAATGAATATCACCTAAACATTAAGAAATATGATTTGTATAATACACACTTTCTTAAAACAAAAAAGTAAGGTTGAAAACAGTGTTTTAGTAACTTAGGAAGAGAAAGTGAAAGTGTTAATTATCCTGTGCTAGAATGGCAGTTGCCTTAATACTGATGTGGAGGCAGATACCATATTTATCTTAAACTACCCCAGAGCAAAGAATCTGTGAAGACAGTTACCTTCGGAACCATATTTATCATGTAAATAGCTCAGAAAAGGATACTGCCAGTTACATCTTTAAAATACAAAAATGCATGCATTTCACTATTTTGTAAATGCCAGAGAGATGCAGCATCCGTTAGAGTTAACGGTGCGGCACTTTTGTGTTCAGTAGCATGAATCATTAATCATGAGACAGGCCATATTCTTGTACTGCTCCTGCTTTCATTACTTGGCCTAATTAAACAGTTCTCTGAACTGGAATCTCAGATTCCTCTGTTACAGATTATCATTAATTATGGTGAAAGTGCTCAGAGATGTTGGACTCAATTATATTCTACTCAACTCTGGCACCGTGTGATTCATTGCGCAGCCTGCTCTGCAGATGTACTCTTTTCTTATCTCGCACTCCCACTTTTGTAAATTGGGCTCTGGCAGCCAACAAACTAAGAGTTATGTGCTGCGTTTTCATTAAAAACATGTTGGAGAAGCACAGACCAATTAAGGATTCTGTATTTCATAAGGAGTGATGAGATGAACAGTGGATTCTGGGAGAATTAGCTCAGTGAAGAAGCAATCTCAATCTCATTGTGTTGCTAAAGTTCATGCCTATTTTGTGTTTAGAGTACAACTGGTTAAGCCTTTGGCATGAAACTTTTAAAAATTGTAAATAAATCAATTTATTGTGAGTCAATAGGAAAAAATTTGAAATTTTATTTAATGCTTGTGTGAGCTACTGGAAAACATTCCCAGTGACATATGCCAAGCACATTATAACTCAAAAGACACTAATTTCATCAATTTTGGCAGTCATTTACAATGCTATGTAATGAAATCTGTTCTATAGCACTAGGTTCTAGGCAGACCGGACTAAAGTTTTGTCACAGATAAACTCGGAATATCAGGGTTTGCAGGCTTTGGATAGTGTGTGGGGCATGTGTTTGGGGGAAGGGGAGTGTATGATTTGACATATGGCACATGTAAATCAAATTATCTCAAATTACTTGTATTGCATTTGAAATTTACGTATTTGTTTAAAGATTCTTTATTTCTTTCTTCCTATCTTTTTTTCTGCCTCTCTCCCTTTTCTTTCTTTTGGTGAAAAGCTTTTCTTTTGTTTTGAATATTATAGTAGTTGTATACACTATACTGTTTTAATAATTAAAACAGAAGAAAGCATATAGCAAAATAATTTTTCCATATTCTCTATTGGATGCAGCAAAAATGCCAGATACTTAAAAATCACAGATTATTTAGTATTTAATGACAATTAGATGTGCTTATTTAATTTAAATATGAAAAATACAAAAATGAATGATATGAACTTTTACTTGTGCCTTATCCATTAAGAAGTTGGATGGGTTTTGATACCTTGCGGATCAAAATTCAGAGATCTTACAGAAATTAAACTACAATGATAAATACACAAACACATTTGGGAAAAGTCTACAAAGAAAATCCAGTTTTCTTTTCCTTTCTTGCCATGAATTTTAAATTATAATAGAAATTATCTGCTTGCAGAACAGCTGTTCCTAAAGTGAAATCCATTGTCATTTGATTTATTCTCCTGTCATTTTAAAAATAAAATTATTAAATAAAAACCTTAAATAATAATTACAAAAAGAATAATTTGTACAATATGTAAATTGTGTGATATTAGTGATAGAATGACAGGACATGATTTCACAGTTATATTTACTTGGACAAAAGAAAGCATAAGAGCTGTACTTATGAACCAATCATTTAGTTAAATCTAACAAATGGATTAAAGTCGGGGCTTCCTATATAGCAAATATATGATTTTGACTATTATGTGGGAACAATATATAAATATGCTTTGTCCACAGTAAATATGAGGTTAAAGGTTCTGTACACCTCTGTTTCCACTTTGAAAGTATAGTACCAAATCACATAGGCAAAAGTGCTGTTTATCTCCCTTTGTTTCTCATTTGAGAGGTTAAGAAAAATAGCATCGGAATAACTTTTATCACAAAGGTATTTCCAAGGGTGAAATACACTCTGCATTTTCTTGGCTCAAGTCAACTCAGCTGGTCACCTGTATCATCATTATTGCTAGTTTTCTGGATTTACAAACATCATCATTGTTTACTTGATATTAAAAGCTGTCCTTGTCTTCATTTAAGTCTACCTTTCTACATTTTAACTGGATATGTTCACATAAAAAAGCAAGTCCAAAACTAAAGGAAAGACACATCCCTTTTTGTATGCTTATATTTTTTAGTTTCTATTTTGATTTTTCTTAAATCATCTCTAATTTGTATGTGTTTCCAATGACAATATGTCCACTTTTTAAAAATCAGGTCAGAAAGAGAATAGAATTAAAACAATGTGAAGGGAAAAAGTTCTAGATGTAAGCCTTTTGGCTTAACAGTTTGTAGGTTTTCATATCCTGCAGTAGTTTCAGGTTTTAATATATATGAAAATCAGTGGTCTTGTATCTATGCATATGTGTCTTCTATAATATAATTTTGACAGATGGTGAGCTGGATAAATCTAGTCCCTGACTATAGAAAACCTTGGCTTGACTTGCACTCTACCAAAACTTGTTTTAAAAGGCATTCGTGTGTATTTATTTTTTTAAATAAAGATGTATTTTTTGGCCTGCCCTTATTTCTCATTGAGATGCTGGCATTCTCATCTTTGACTGTCCCATGTACACATTTTACCTGAGCTGTTGTGTGCATTTTTTAAACACGATTATTCCATGCATAATGCTGATGACTGTACGATTCTACATCTCCTCCTTATTAAAAATAAATATGTTACCTTGCCCCTGTTTGCACCATCTAAAATTCTGACAACAATATCTTACTTTAAAAAATACAAACCTAGAAACCAAGAAGCAGTCTCTCCCCCTAGCAGCTCTAGACAGACTGCTCATTGAAAATGTAATACACTGCTGCCGTGTCACAGGTCAGCTGGCAAATGGCAATCTGAATTTTAAAAGGAATATGAATAAAATTCTGTTTTATTTTGAAAATGAACTTTCTGCCCTCCATCATGAATCCAATATATGTCTTAATCTTCTGTGCTCTTGAAGCCTGCGGCTCCTGGCTGAGTCCTTTGACTCCTGATCCTAATAAGGAAATAGGTTGTTTTCTCATCCTCGTCTCATTTTTAGAAGGGCTGAAACAAACAGTCCCCTATTTCAAATGTAATTGACAAAGCATAAAAACATGTATGTTATATAATTTTAGGTTTACAACTAAGCTCAGCACTGGGATGTTTTATTTTTAAATTTGATTAAGATGTTATACCTTTGGAAATGTGCTGTCAAGATTTGAAATCAAAATTTCCCAGTGTATGATGCATGTTTACCTGGGAACTGCACATGTGAAGCTGATAAAGGATAGACTGGGTAATAGTACACTTCAATTGGGAACATTTTCATTTAACCTGGACATTATTTATGGCTATACAGAAAGAATGTATAGACAGAATTTTAAAAATATATTTATAGCTATTGTTGCTGTTTAAAAATCACCTGGCTCTGTGCCACGTCTGTGTGGACTACATTTGCTACTTTTGCTAAATAGAAGTTAGTTGGTTATGCTCATATCTTTCTGAACTTATGGTTTGCACATATATTTACATGTTTGATTTCTAGTTACAAAATAAAATGCTTGCTTTGTCAGAAAAATAAGATTTTGATTTTGGGGTGTGTTTGTCTATTTTTCATTCAAATATTATAAGAATACTATATTACCACATTGTTATTATTTTTGTTCATTTTTATTCTTGCAGTAAAATAATTATTTGGACTATTTTTTAAAAAGAGAAATGGTAAAAAATAAAATACTTAAAGTACAATTGGGCAAACTATGTTGCTATTTTATCTTATAATCATATTTGTGTAACATTATCACAACTTAACTGATCATGCTGAAGAAATAAACACTGACATTTCAATGAATGTGTGTGCATGTTCTCCATGTGTGTGCATGTGTGTGAGAAAGAGACAGAAGAGAGAAGTGCATGTGCACCATCAAGCAATGAGTTATTTTCATAATGGAATTTTTATTTCAACCTAAAAGAAGTCCATTATTATTTTTCAAAATATATTTACATTTTAAAGTTTTTGTTATTGTGGAGCCATTAAAAGGTTAGAACAATTAGCATATTTGCAGAGATACTTTAATCATTAAAGCTTTTTAACATTTTTATTTAAATAGCTATATGATGTTCCTGCTCCCTTTTCTGGTATTCCAATACAAGCCTCCAAGAAAACATGAACTAAAATAGGCCTGATGGAATCAATTCAATTACTGAATTCCCAAATATTGATTGTTTGTTGTTTGTTTGAGACAGGCAGGGTCTCATTATGTAGTTCAAGCTGGCCTTGAACTCATGACAATCCTCTTGCCTCAACCTCCACAGTTCTGGGATTACAGGAATGTGGCACCACACCCACCTTGAATTTCCAAATATTGACTAAATGATTATGTATACAAAACTAAGTAAGACATGGTCTAGCACCAATAAAATAGGTCTTTATGTTAAGATAATTAGATAAATCATATGATAGTTGTCATCGGGTGAGACAAGTACATTTATTAAAATAGGCAAAAGGTACATTCAAAGTAGAGAAAAAGGCAGAAAACCTGAGATGGGGAAAGAGTAGGCCAGGAAATTATTGTGGGAATAGTAATGGCTGAGAGTGTTCTTAAAGAGTGAGGGGATCTTAAATGAAGGGAAGCTTAAATTACCTTCCTATAGAGTGGGATTTTTATGCTTAATAAAAATTTCAAATGTATAACTAAGAAAAGGGACATAGTAATACCTCGGTTCATGAATACTTCTGTTCAACACAAACAGAGGTTTTTGGCAAAATTTTGCTTCTGTCCGCAAAATCTGTGCTGGATGAGGAAGATGACCACAGCCGGGCCTCTTCCCCGGAATCTTGGAACGAATCCAGTTCATGAACTGATTCACCACTTGTGTGTATGTTGAGCGAGTGAAAAATATGGACTGTTGAGTCCATATTATAGAGAACTCCTTAACAACTACTTTACTGCTTCCCTCTCAGAGGGCAGCAATATTATTAGGAAGATACTGGTTCCAGGTTCAGGAATATGTGTTGCTTAGATTAAGTCAATTAAGATAGAGAATTATTGGTCCTGGATTAGGGTTGTGTAAATCATCTTCTAAGGATGCATAGACATCTTATCTTGCTTCCGATGGGGGATAACAATTGGCATGACACATCATAATAGAAGATCGGAAGATCTTATATCATGGTAATGAGAATGAACGATTCCGCCTCTTAACTGGATGGGAATGCTGCGAGGAGGTGGAGTTCAGACCTTCACCTCGCATTCCATGCAGGAAGGACAGGGACAAGAAACAGAAGAACACACGTGCCAGCTGGGTCAGCCTCCAATCAGAGAAATTCCTAGAAACTTGTACAAATAAATGGTGTTGAAGTCTCAGTCAGACTGTATCAAATGTCTGCTAGTAGCAAATGAAAGAGGAAACATTCTTAGTTGGCACACATCCACTCCAAATTAAAGTGGAGCTTTATTAGTAAATAAGAAGGGCAGAATGAATGTTATGTAATCTACAAACCTCAACTTATTCACAGTCTACTATGAGAAATAGCCACATAAAATATTTATAACACATTTTAAATCCTATTTTAATACATTTGCCAACAAGGTATTGACATGAAAAGAGTAATCTTTAGAAAATGAGGGAGATTACAACTTTATATAAATTCAATATATAAATATATAAATATATAAATTTTCTGTCTTCAAGGGAGAAGCTGTAATACTGTAGAAAATTTAGAACAAAATATTATAATTATTAAAACCAAAAAGGGACATTTCTATAGACTTATTCTTGGATATATAATTTGAAAGAAAATAGTAAAAACAAAACTAATGCCAATGCTGTGGTAAGCATCTGAGACACTTTGCAGCCTTACTAGGAAGATGGTAAAGTATGGGTCTGATGGCCTCCGTGGCTGAAACTGTCTATAGCCAATGATAGGACACAGGAACACCATCTCGGGGGCTAAGAGAAGGCTACCGGTCTTCCACTGCAACATCCTCTGTTGAGTCTGCACAACTGACATGAAGCAAGGAATTTTTATGTGATGTAAAACCAGCACATGTCACCAAACATCTGATGTTGTATAACACCTTGATATTAAGTTACATTAGCAACCAAGGAAATACAAGTAATAGAGCAAACTGAAAATTATGTTTATTCAGTAGTTGAATGACATGCATATGAAATAAGTACAAGCAGTTATAAAAATAAAGTTAGAAGCCAAGTGTGGTGGCACATGCCTCTAATCTCAGCACTGTGGGAGGCTGAGGCAGGACAATCACAAATCAATCCCCATCTGAGCAGCTTAACAATTTAGCATGATCCTTTAAACAAATAAATAGACAAATAAATAATGACTGGAAATGTAACTCAATAAAATTCTCTGGTTCAATCACAAGTACCACCAAAAATAAAGGGAAAAATTCCTGCTGAAATAAAAATTTT
This sequence comes from Heterocephalus glaber, assembly GCF_053883595.1. NCBI lineage: Eukaryota > Metazoa > Chordata > Mammalia > Rodentia > Bathyergidae > Heterocephalus > Heterocephalus glaber. Next base: position 35,438,548 of record NW_028258143.1, on the reverse strand, counting down.
ATCTTAGTATACATTCTGAAGAGCAGAATCAATGTATACACTAAGCTCAAAATATCACTCTGAAAAATATAAAGAGATATAAAATGTAAGCTGAAAGTTGGAGGGTATTTTAAGACTTTCTAATATGAATCTAAGACTAGATCTGAAATAAGAACACTGGAATAAGAAAAAAGTGACAACTTCCTGAGGCTTTCTCTTAAATTAAAAAAAAATCCTTATTTTTAAATATTTCATTAAGAAATATTCAGATAATTGTTTCAAAACAGTTTTATTAATTATATTCAATAAAATAAGAATAAAATTGGGTTGAAATTTCTTACCAAAAGAGAAATTTAGCTTAAATACACAGTCCTTTTTACTGCTTTATAACCATACTAGGACCAGAGATTTTGAGGCATAAAATAAGAAAAGTTAAGTTGTTATTCAAATTAGTAAACAAGGCACTTGAGCCAAACAAAAATTTCCAACATGAAAAGCTGGATTTCAAGAAACACTGATGAGCACACTTATCAATTAACAAAATGTTAACTATTAATAAATACTGGTAATATTAAATAATTTCCTTGAACAATTTGGAATATTTCAGATTATAGTGACATAAGTATTGACCAGAGTATTTGAGACTAAAAGATTAACAATATAAAAGTGTAATAAAACCCTTGACTATAGTGGAGTGTGTTCAGAGGCAGAGAGTAATTTCACAGACAAATGCATAGGTAGTGACTTCTTAGGGCACTAAAGATATAAGCAAAAATGAAATATTATAAATTGTTAAAATTAAATATACTAATTCTATTAGAGACATTGTCTTTAAAATTAATAGGTTATTAATAGAAACTATTTGCAATAACTGCATTAATAAAAACCTGGAATATATAAAGAACACTTACAACTCAAAGATGAATAAAGGGTTTCAGTATACATTTCAAAACAAAGAATTTTAAATGAACAAAAACCAAGTGCAAAGATTCTCAAAATTAATATTCACCAAAATTTTAGATGGAAAACATGATATACTGGGCCAGGGATTTAGCTCAGTGGTTTCGCCGCCTGCTACGCAAGCACAAGGCCCCGAGTTCAATCCCCCGTACCAAAACCAAACAAACAAACAAACAAAAACATGATATACTAATGTATATCACTTGTAAAAAGGTTTTGTTTTAGTAGACAACCCCAAATGCTATAAAAGATGTAAAATTTAGATTGCTTGATGCAATGGAAGCTTATAAAGATTTTTTTGTTGTTGTTGTTACCAGGGATCGAACTCACGACCTTGGGCTTTCAAAGCAGGCACTGTGCCACTGAGCTAAAATCCTGGCCCTTGTAAAGACAATTTGGAAATAAAGGAGCTAAAGTTAAAACTAGCGACTATCAAGTGTTGAAAAGAACTAAAATAGCTAGAAATTTAAAAAGAATGGTGAGAAGGTAAATGGCATGTGTATTTTGAAAAAATTATTTGGTAGTTTCTTATAAACTTAGATATATACACATCTAGTCCAGGAATTTGCATTCCTATTTCTCCTATAGAAAAGAAATCACCTGGAGATATTAAAACAATAAGAAATACTATGAACAACTCAATATATATAATATCAAAGCTTAGAAAACATAAAACAACTCATTGAAAAGCACAAACAGCTAAATTCTTCCTAGATAAAATTTACTCCAAATTGTCCTGTACTAATGAATAGAATGAATTTGTAGCTAAAAATATTCCAACGAGGAAATTCCCAAGCTTCAGCATTTCTCTAATAAAATATAATACTTAGAAATGAATATACAAATTTTTGAAATATCTTGTAGAAAATTCAAGAGAATAATTCTAATTTAATTTTATAAAACAACAATCAAAATCAAAGGATATTACCAATTAAAAAACTGCATAACTTTATGTTTGTAATTAGATACAAACATCTTCAACAGAGTATTAGCAAACTAAATCCATTGATTAAAAAATAAAATAATACTTCATGACCCAGCGAAGCTTATTCTAGAAATTCAATAGTCAAAATTAATAAGTTTAGTCTATTATAATTCACATAATCATATTCATTGATGCAAAAAGGCATTCGACAGAAATGAATTTTAATTCATAATGAATCCCTTAACAAATTGAAAAGGGAACATTCTCAAAGTGATAAAGGAATCTAGAAAAAGAAAAAGAAAAACTACAGCTAAGAACATACTTCAGAGAGACGGAATGCTTTCCCTCTAAAATAGGGAAAAAGGGAAGATGTGACTTATCACTTCCACACGATGTTGTTTCAGAAGAGCTAGCCAATTTCGTTGAACAAGAAAAAATATATATATACAGAATAAATATACAGATTGAAAAGGAAGAAATAAAGATGTGCTCATTTAAGAAACATTATTACGTAGAAAATTATAAGACATACGCCAAGAAATTATAGAGAAAAGAAAAATATTTAGCAAGAACACATGATACAAGATCAATCACCAAAAAAATCCCCAGTGCATTTCTATTAGTAATGAAAAAATTAACATTTATCCTAGCTGAAATCTCATGAAATACTTAGCTATAAGTATAACAAAACTTTTACAGGATATACACACTGAAAACTAAATGTTCAGAAAAGAAATAAAAATCTAAATGAATGGAAAGACATACAGTGTTCATGAATTGTACAACTTAGCTAAGTAGAAATGTCAATAATCTGCATCTTCACATAATTTTTTTAACATAATTCCTATGAAAATCTCAGCCAAAAGAATCATGTGACAGAGATTTATGTGCACCCATGTTCATAGTGGCACAGTTTGTAATAGCTAAAACTTGGAAATAGCCCAATTGCCCATCATGGTGACTGGATGTGTTTTTTTTTTTTTAATAAAATGGAGTATATTTTTCTCAGCCATAAAGGATGAGAAATTGGAGACATTTAGAGCTAAATGGATGCACACTGAGGCCATACTCTTAAGTGAAATAAATAAAACACATGTAAATACCGAACAATTTCTCTGGTGTGAGAAACTGAAAGTGTAAATAAGGATCAAAATAAAGACTAGATTATGTGAAATAGGAAGATAAGGCCCAAAGGAGAAGAGAAAGTGGGAGGGCTAGGGGAAGGGAAGGAATAAATATGAGAAAAGGAAGAAACAGAAACAAAGTCTTTGTAAATTGGGTGGGGTGGAAGGAAGGGCAGGGGAATGGGGAAAAGAATAAGAACCAAGATACATTATATAAAGGTACAAATTCCCAATGATGAACCTCATTGTATGGTGTACCTAAAATATACCAGTAAACTTAATGAATTAAAAAAAAAAACAATCAGACATGATTTAGGTATAGAAAAAATTACACTAAAATTCACATGACACAAAAGGGAACTAAAATAGCTACAGAGAAAAGAATTTTGAAAACATAATAAAGAGGAAGGAATTATTTCACCTGATTTTAGAGGTTTTTATAATATAGCTACAATAATTAATACTGTGTGAGACTGTCAGAAGAAAGACATGTAAATTAGTGGAGCAAAATAGAAAGCCCAGCGGTGAGCCCTTACAAATATGGACAATTCACATTTGACAATGATACTGAAGCAATTCAGTGGAGAAAAGAGACTCTTCAACAAATACTGCTGGGACAATTTGATGTTCATAGGTTAAAAAAAATTAATTTGGAACTGCATATGTATCTGATGGCTGAGAAAAAAATTAACATATATCAGCATATTTAATTTTTGGCTTCATGTATTTTCTTTCAGCTTTGCCATTTTTATTAATTTACATTAACTATACCAATTAATACATTCCACAGTGACATTTCTATACATGTGTATATTGTGTTTTGATCATATCTATCCTTCTTTCTACTCTCTCTCTCTCTCTCTCTCTCTCTCTCTCTCTTTCTTTGATACCAGGACCTTGCATTTCCAAGGCAGGTGCGGTGGCACTAAGCTAAATTCCTGGCCCCCTTCTATTCTCTCTTGGCTTCCCTTCCCACTCTCTTCTCCCTGGGATCCTTTCCCCTTCCTACTTTCAGGCAATTTTTTTTTTTTTTTTTTTTTTTTTTACTTTGTAGTTACCATGTATGAGAGAAGCTGAATATTTGTCTTTCTGAGTCTTCCTTATTTTGCTTAACATGATCTTTGCCAGTTCCATTCATTTTCCTATAAATTATATAATTTCATTCTTCATTGCTAAGTATAATATATTTAAATGTAAAGAACAAAATTAAATTTGTAGTTGTCAAAGGAGAATATCTCAGAAACCTAAGACTTGCTAAAAAGTTCCTCCACACTGACACCAAAAAATGATCCATAAAAGATAAAAGTCAACAAATGGGTCACTCCCAAGATTAATGTTTTCCTGTGCTGTGAAGGACATGCTGCTAACAAGCTAGAACAAGCTATACTGGAAGAAAATATTTGCCAACCACAGGTAGAACAAAGAACTCATTCAGAAAATCAACTGTGAAAACTCAACAATAAGAGAATAAACAATCAACTTTAAGAATATATAGATCACTTAGTCACTTCAATAAAGGGAATATACCGAGGATAAGTTGGTGTCAAAATTTTTATATCACTTACAAAATTTAAAATGCAAATTAAAACCATGATGAGTTAACACTACACACAGAGTAAAATGGCTACAAAGTTTTGAAGAAAACACTAAGAAGTTTTGGTGATAATAGAAAACAGAAACTGACTCATCACTGGTAGAAATGCCACAGTTTGACATGTTATCACGAAGTTAAATCTATTCTTACCCTGTGAGACAACATGCCCATCGCTGAGTATTTTCCTTAGAGTAGAGAAAACTTAGGTTTTCACTGAAATCTGTACGGAAAGATTTATACCACCACTGTTTATAATCTTCAAAACTGTAAATGCCTAAATAAATATCTCTCAGTGGATGAATAAACAAACTGTTGTATCCATAATAGAATACTAGTAATCAATAAAATCGAATAAATCAGACATGCAATCAAGACAAATATCAACAGTAATAAGTCACATTGATGCTATGTACCCTGAATGTGATACGGTAAAAATGCTACAAGTAGATTTCTGCTGCCTTATCTCCAAAACCCATAATCTTAGTGTAAGCCTGTGACAAATATCAGACAAATCTTGAATTGGAAATGCTCTATACAATGCCCAGCAAGTTATCTTCAAAACCATCAAAATTATCGAAAACAAAGACAATCTGTGAAATTGGCACAACCAAGAAGAGCCTAAGAAGCCATGAATGGTAATAGTGAAGAAAACTGGGTGTGGGAAATTTGAGAATCCTGAGTACTATCTTTATATTTTTCTGTAAATCATACAAATTCATCAAATGAAGAGTTTGCTAAGATATTTTTGAATGTATGGAAACATTATAATTAAAGCAGAGTGAAATTTTAATACACAAGAAGAAAATTACTGATATATTTATAACAACTTGGATGAATCTCAGATAATATTTTGAGTATAAGAAAACAGTCTCAGAATACTGCATGCTATATGATAGCATTTATTTCCTCAAATTAACCATAATTAACCATAGTTAGATGGTTAACCCATAGTTAGATGTTGGGATGAAGTGAAGAAAGATGGTATTGTTGTATTTACTTTAGTTCATTTTTTATGTAAAAACTAAATAGAAAATTTAAAATTTTGAAAAGTTCACCTTAAAAATTTTTACAGGAATTGTGATAGTTGTTTTATTTATAATAGTAAAAACCTAAAAACAAATCAAATAGTAATGTAAAAATGACCAGATATAAAAATTATGGTGTAACTGTATATGAAGTACAACTTCACTTAAAAAGTAATGTGGATGACTGGCAAATGCATTATGCTATGCAAATGAACCCTGTTACAAAAAAATACATACTATGAGATTGTTTATGATATGATTGAAACACATGATGAGGGTTTAAATTTTTTAAAAGATGCATTTCCTTTAATATCCTTAAAATTAATCCTCCTCATTTCAAACACCCTTATCCCATTGCTCCTCTCACATTCTGAAGCAGTTCTGGAAGTCTACTTTTATGAGTGTCTTTAAGAGGTATGATAAAAACTACAGAAATGCCACTGCTGAGTACCATCCACCATAAAGGTGAGCTTGCAAAAACATTATGGTATGTCCTCATTCACTTCCTTTACTGGATCTGGCACCCTGAAAGCATGGCTCTTCTTCAAAAAGAAAATGACTATGAACAGTACATATTTTAAGTTAATTCAGGACATTGAGGTGGCCAGATCAGGGGAACTAAGGACTCTCGTGAAAGGGCACTTCCAGAACAGCTTCAGCAATGGCACGAATGATGGGATATGTGTTCAAAGCAAGGAAGTTAAGGGGACTATTTTGAACACAATTAATGGCAACGTGTCTTTTCCTGTAATAAGTTCTTTTTACTTAAACATTCGCTATATTATCCAATCATACTTTGTATATCAAACTCTGAAAAAGACGAATTACCATTAAATAAGGCAAATTAGATATCTGGATTGGAGGGGATAGTGGAGGTAAGAAAGAGATTGCTACACAGAAATGAAGAAAATTTTGGGGTGAGGAAAATGTTTTGTATCTTCGTTTTGCCATTTTGTGATTATACAAGTGAAAGTATTATATTTTTCAAAGTTTTATTAAATTGTATATTTAATATAGATGCATTTTGTTTTATCTGAATTCATCAAGATTTACATAAAAAAATAATAATATCCTTTTTTAACAAGACAATCTTTTAAAAATGGAAGTAAGAGACACCCACTAGCTGCCCATGGAGCAGCAAGGGCAGAGCGGGCAGGACTGACAGCATAGCTCTATCAGGCTGGCTATACCTGTTTGTGACCAAGAGCTGGTAAGGACCTCTGGGCACACCCATCAGCCTCCCGTGGAGCCCTGCTGGCAACTACAACAGAGGCGCCCCCAACCCCCGCCGCCGCCTCCAGCCTCTTGGCTGTGCAGCTACATGGTTCCACACTACAGAGGCACAGGGGGACATAAAGGCCATTGTCCTGAGCTGCAGATGTGAACAAGAGAGAGAGGGGGCCTCTCTCAGGCTCACTGATGACAACTGAAGCCCACTGGAAAAGTGAAGAGACTCTCTGCAGTAGAGGCACCCGAGACCACCGTACTTGGTAAGTTAGAGGGATCATCACCTCCCATCAGAACCTGGACTATCTTCAGGGGAAAGGCAGCTGGAACCTGCAATAGAACCTTGCACAGTTCAACCCTGCAAGAGGACAGGGAGCTTAACTTGGGACTTACAGCCAGAAATGTGCCTGAATCTCATGGGTCTGTGACTGGCTTACTGAGACTCATTGACTTATAATTGCACACTGCTGCCTATGTTGTCTATTGAGACAGAAGAGACATACCCTGAAGGAGTTCTTTCATTTTTATCTTTGTTATTTTCAAAATTACCACTATTTTTTGCTCTTATTTTTAATTCTTTTCCTTCTTTTTCTACTCTTAAAATTTTTATTTTTTTTCTTTCTTTTCTTTCTCTCTCTCTCCTTCACTCCCTTGCTATCCCACATTGTTCTTCATCTCCCTTTGTGTTCCTGTTCTTGCCCTAATTCATATTTCTTCTTTATTTTTCTTTTCATCTCTTTCCTTCTCTCATCTGTGTCCTCTGGCCTCACTGCTAACCTTCCCCTATGCTTCTACCTACCTATCCCTCCCTGTCCAACTCCTTCTAACTCCCTATTCCAAAGGGTAAAGTTGCTATATTGAAGAGTTTATTCATTGTAAACATATGTTGGTTTGGTCCTTGATTTTGATTTAATTCACACAGTTAAAGGTGATAGATTAATAACTACTACAAATTGTCATTTTCTAAGGGGCACTTGATGCTATTGTGTTGCTCATTGTATCATTTGGGCTAAGGTGTTGTGATTGATCTAATCAGTTCTCCTTCCTGGTATAATGAAAATGAGACAGCCTCAGAGTCATTAGAGATTCAAACCTAAAGACCAACTATATCTGGTAGACACCTCTGAGAAGCAATTATTCCATAAGGGTTCTAAATACATCAACAATGATACTTACAATAAGCAACTTCAAAGTATCACCCTAGGAACTAAACCAAGGACAGTACCAAAAAACAAAAATGAGAAGACATTTAAGCAAGGCACAAACTCAGACTTCCACCCCACAAAAGGCAAATTCTGGGGGGAATGAAGTGGAAATGTCTGATAATCAACCACCTGGACACCCTGAACTGATAGCACATGAAGTAACAAAACAGATGAATGAGGCTATAGAAAAATTCAAAGCAGAATTAATCTCCCAGATAACTACAGAGATGGGGAGCAGAGTGAAAGATATGATTAGAGGCCCTAGAACAGAAACAGATAAAAAATAGTTGAGCTCAGAAACATGCTGGAAGCTATGAATGCCCAGCATAAGAAAGAAATGGAAACCATGATTGCCCAACATAAGAAAGAATGGAATCCATGAAACAGATTCAAACAGATATCCAGGAGATTAAAAAATCCACTGGAAGCATGAAGAACAGACTAAGGAAATCTGAAGATAGAATATGAGATATAGAAGAAATTGCAGTGAAGGACCATGAAAACAGAGATTTCTTAAAAATAGTAAGGGACCATGAGAAATCAATCCAGCAGCTGCTAGAAGATGCAAAGAAGAACAACATAAGAGTGATAAGAGTTCACAAAAAAACAGGAGAAAGTACAATTGACATAAAAAAACTGTTCACAGAAGTAATAGTAGAAAAAGTCCCAGACAAAGCTGTAGAATTGGACATACAGATAAGTGAGGCATATAGAACTCCAACTAGCCATGATCAAAAAAAAATCTACATCTAGACATATAATAGTCAAGATCCCAGAAACCCAACAGAAGAACAAAATCCTACAGGCAGTTAGAGAAAAGAAACAAATCACATACAAAGGAAAGGCCATCAGAATCATGGCAGACTTCTCAACACAAACCCTCAAATCAAGGAGAGCCTGGAGTGAAGTATTTCAAGTCCCAAAAGAAAATAGCTTCCAACCTAGAATGTTGTATCTGACAAAATTATCTTTCAAAACTGATGGAGAAATTAGATACTTCCACAAAAAAGAACACCTGAGAAATTTCATGAACACCAAACCAGGACTCCAAACAATTCTAAGCAATGTCCTAGAAAAAGACAATGAAGGTCAGAACTCCATGAGGCCCAACAGAGGGAAGTCACCAGACAAGGTAAGACACTAAAGGGAAAGGTGGAAACAATAAGAAATAAAAGAGCCAACAACAGTAAAACATCATGACAAGGTTGAGTCAGTATCTATCAATTATAACTATCAATGTTAATGGCCTCAATTCACCGATCAAAAGAAGTATACTGGCAGAATGGATTAAGAAGCTAAATCCAGGAATATGCTGTGTACAAGAAACACACCTTACTCAAAAGGAAATTTTCATAGACTGAAAGTAAAAGGATGGAAAACTCTTCTCCATGTGACAGGAACCCAGAAAAAAGCAGGCATAGCAATCTTATTTGCAGACAATGTAGATTTCAAACCAAAACTAGTTAAGAGAGAAAAAGATGGTCACTACATCCTTGTGAAGGGAACAATCCAAGAGAAAGAGATGACAACCCTAAATATATATGCACCAAATATGAATGTCCCCAACTGTACAAAACAAATATTAATGGACATGAAAAACCAAATAAGCACTAATACAATTGTAGTATATACAATATATCAATACCCCACTGTCACAAATAGACAGATCATCTAGACAAAAAATTAACAAAGAAATTCTAGAACTGAACCAGACTATTGAACACATGGACTTAATAGATGTTTACAGTGTGTTCCACTCCACAAATCAGAATACACATTCTCCTCATCTGCACATGGGTCATTCTCCAAAATAGAACACATGCTATCTCATAGGACATGTCTAAGTAAATGTAAAAGAATTGAAGTTACCCCTGTATATTATCAGACCATAGTGCAATAAAATTGGAGGCCAATAACATAAGAAAGCACAAAAGACACACAAACACATGGAAATTGAATAACACCCTCCTGAACAACCAATGAGTCACAGAGAAAATTAAAGAAGAAATTAGAGAGTTTCTACAAGTAAATGATAATGGCAATACAACATACAAGAATCTATGGGACACAATGAAAGCAGTTCTAAGAGGGAAATTCACAGCAGTGAATGCCCATATTAGGAAAACAGATAACTCAAATAAATGCCCTAATGCAGAACCTCAAGCTCCGAGAAAAAGAGCATAATAAATCCAAAGCTCGTACAAGAGAGGAAATTATAAAGATCTGAGCAGAAATCAATGTAATGGAGACTAAGAGAATGATACAAAAAAAATCAATGAATCAAAGAGTTGGTTTTTCAAAAGAATAAATAAAATCGATACACCTTTAGCCAACCTTATAGAAAAAGGAAAGAAAAGGCTCAAATCTATGCAATTAAGCACAAAAAAAGTGAAGTCACAACAGACCCAGCAGAAATCTGGAGGATCATCAATACCTACCTCCAGAGCCTGTACTCTAATAAAATGGAAAACACAGAAGAAATGGACAGATTCCTAGATACATATGAACTGTCAAAGTTAAATGAAGAAGATATAGAAATTCTAAACACCCCAATTACAATGAGTGAAATTGAAAACACAATAAAAATTTTGCCAACAAAAAAAGCCAGGTCATGATGGCTTCACTGCTGAATTCTACAAGACATTTAAACAAGAACTATTGCCATTACTCTTTAAACTCATTAAGGAAATTGAAAGGGAAGCAAGGCTTCCAAATTCATTCTGAAAAGCAAGTGTTACTTTGATTCCAAAACCAGGGAAAGACCCAACCCCAAAACAGAACTACTGACCAATCTCCCTACTGAACATAGATGCAAAAATCCTTAACAAGATACTGGCAAACAGAATACAGAGGGTTATCAAGAAGATCGTACACCCTGCCAAGTCAGATTTATGACATGGATGCAAGGATGGTTCAACATTTGTAAATCAATAAATGTAATACACTATATTAACAGAGTCAAGAACAAAAACCATATGATCATCTCAGTAGATGCCGAAAAGGCATTTGACAAAATCCAACACCCATTCATTCATAATAAAAACTCTACAGAAAATTAGAATAGAACGTCTTTATCTCAACCTGATTGAGGCTATTTATGAAAATCCAACAGCCAACATCATACTAAATGGTCAAAAACTGAAAACTTTCATGCTAAAATCAGGAACAAGACAAAGATGCCTACTATCACCATTCCTTTCAATGTTGTTATGGAAACATTAGCCTCAGTAATTAGAAAAGAGAAAGAAATAAAAGGAATAAATAAAAGAAAGGAAGAAGTTAAACTGTCATTATTTGTTGATGATATGATACTTTAAGTAGAAGACCCAAAAACGTAGTCAAAGGTCTTCTAGACCTAATTGACAAATTCAGTAGAGTAGCTGGATATAAGTCAACCCTCAGAGAACAATAGTCTTCTTATACATAAATATCAGAACTATTGAGAGAGAAATTCGGGAAACAATTCCTTTTACAATAACATCCAAAAAATAGAAATATCTAGGAATCAACCTAACAAAGGAATCAAAAGACCTCTACACTGAAAAGTACAGCACTTTGAGAAAGGGGATTGAGGAGGATATAAGAAAATGGAAAGACATCCCTTGTTCCTGGGTAGGAAGAACCAATAGAGTCAAAATGGCCATACTTCCAAAACTACTATATAGATTTAATGCAATGCCAATTGAAATTCCAACATTATACTTCACAGAACTAGAGAAAACAATCCAAAAATTCATTTGGAACCAGAAGAGACCTAGAATAACAAAAGCAATTCTAGGCAACAGAGACATGGTTGGAGGTATCACAATCCCCAACTTGAAACTATCCTAAAAATCTACTGTGATAAAATCAGCATGGTACTGGCAAAGAAATAAACCCAAGGATCAGTGGAATAGATTAGAAGATGCAGAAACAATTCCAGACATACTCACCCACCTCATCTTTTACAAAGGAGTCAACCACCCTCATTGGAGTAAAGATAGTCTATTTAATAAATGGTGTTTGAAAAACTGAATTTCAACCTGACAAAGATTAAAACTAGACCCATACTTATCACAATGCATTAAACTAAGATCAAAGTGGATTAAAGACCTAAATATTAAAACAGAAACACTAAACTTTCTGGAAGATAAGTTAGGTAGAACTCTTGAAGACATTGGCATAGGAAAAGACTTTATGAAGAAAACCTCAGTAGCACGGGAGCTAGCACAAAGAATCAACAACTGGGATCTCATCTTATTAAAAAGCTTCTTCACTGCAAGAGAAACCACCAACAGAGCTAAGAGACAACCTACAATGTGGGAAAAAATATTTAGCAGCTGTAGCTCAGATGAAGGTCTACTATCTGGAATATATAAAGAATTGAAAAAAATCAGACCCCCCAAATTCAAAGACCCAGTTCAAAAATGGGCATCGGAAATGAACTGACATTTCTCAGACAAAGAATTAGAAACAGCAAACAAATATTTGAAAAACTGTTCAACATCACTGGTTATTCAAGAGATGTAGATGAAAACAATGCTGAGATTCCACTTCACCCCAGAAAGAATGGCTTCTATCAAGAAATCAACCGATAACAAATGCTGGCAGGGGTGTGTAGAGAAAGGAACCCTTCTCCATTGTTGGTGGGAGTGCAGACTGGTGCAACCATTGTGGAAATCAGTGTGGAGATACCTCAAAGAACTAGGACTAGAGGTCCCATTTGACCCAGATATTCCCCTGCTGGGGATCTTCCCCAAAGAATTAAAAGAATCATACCACAGTGATATATGTGCACCCATGTTTATAGCGGCACAGTTTGTAATAGCTAAAGCTTGGAAATAGCCCAAGTGCCCATCAACTGGAAACTGGATATAGAAGATGTGGTTTTTTTTTTTTTTTATAAAATGGAGTACCACTCAGCCATAAAGAATGAGACACTAGAGACATTTATAGCTAAATAGATGCATATTGAGGCCATACTCTTAGGTGAAATAAATAGGACACACATGTGTAAATACCAAATAGTATCTCTAGTGTGAGAAACTGAAAGTGTAAATAAGGATGAAAATGATTAAAATGAATAATTGATAATTTGAAATAGGAAAAGGTCCAAAGGTGTAGGGGTGTTGGGAGAGGAAGGGGAAAGGAAAGAAGGGAAGGAAAAATTATGAGAAAAGAAAAAAAAATGGAAACAAAATCTATGTAAATAAGGAAGGGTGGAGGGGGTGAAGGGCACACAGGTAATGGGAAAAAAAATAAGAACTAAGATACATCATGCACAGGTACAAGCATCCAATGATAAATGTAAAAGTATTGTATACCTAAAATGCACCAATTAAAGAATTTTTAAAAATTGGAAGTAAGAAAATTTAGGGGAGCAAAAGTGGATGTAAAGAGGAATTAACATGTGCATGTGTTGTGCACATGTTACAAACTCCACAAAAGTAATATAAACATCATGTGTTGAAAATACATACTAAAAATGATTCTTAAAAATGGGACTTGCATTAAAAAGAAATGAGGAAAAAGCTTAGAGACATTGATATCATTTTATCTTCATTTTGTGTCATATAGTTTATAAAGAATATTTTCATTTTTAAAGGCCTGGTGGATCAACCAAATCTTATATCTAAATAACAGACATTCACTACCAAAATTATTCAATAATTATGAATTTAAAGCCTTACTGTAATTGTTATGCCTTGTTTTCAGTATGGTAAAAGTTCATAATATTGGTCAAGCTGAATAAGGAGCAACTAGTGTGAGCAACTAGTAAGACAATCATTATTCATTTTCCAAACACAAATAAAAATAAAATGTAGAACAGGATATAATTCAATCACTGTGATGTGCGATGCATTCTTTAGCGAGGACAGACCACCAAATCTTGCAGTGAGTGATAGGCAATACCCATCAATCACTGTTTCCAGTGTTGTGTTATTTTTGTCTTTCCTCTTCTTTTCCCTTCCTTCCTTCCTTCCTTCCTTCCTTCCTTTCTCTATCTTTCTGTTTCCCTTTCTGCCCTCCTTTCTTTCATTTCTTCCCTTTTATTTGTTCTCAAGAATTGTATGAGAGAACTCATATCTCCTCTTTCCTAATTCTTTCATATTTTGTTAATCTTTCTGGTATTAAATGAAATACAATGTGTTTAATTTGCATTTTCTTGATAAATAGTCAAGTTAAATAATTTATGTCAACTGCCTAGTTGGTTTTCAACTCACGTGAATATTCTATTAAAACCTTTGCCACTTGCTGTAGTTGGGTGTTTTCTGTCATATTCTTATGCAACTTTCAACTTTCAAAATACCGATCCTTTGAAAGATGGTTTTGATAGATAATTATTTATTTCACATAGGGATCAGAGGAGAAAGAGTACCAATGGCTATAGAATCAGAGGCAGATGAAACCAAAATTGTCATCTGCATATCTAGAGTGGATCTTCCTACCTCATTTTATGGCCTACATATGAATCATGGACAGATACACCCAGTTTTTTTTATCTTACTCAAGACAAGTTGACACATCAAAATTCATATTTTGTATATCATTTTTCATTTTTGATTTTGTAGTTATATTTTAAATCTCAGATGGCTCTTTTTTATAGAATTTCCTTTCTGAGAGCATTTTAGATGAAATAGTTTTTCTTGCCTTATTTGTGGGAGAACTAAACAATTGTTCTGGCAGAACAATTATTTTGTACTAATTTATCTTTGCAACTATTTTTTTAAGCCTCAGTTTTCATATATCAATCACCATATACAGGTGGGTCTGAACTATTGGCTTGTCTATACTTTTACTAGTGGAGAATTACCAGATTTGTATTAATATTATATTGACTCTTCTAAATTATAGAACAGTCCCTTAAACTTATCCTTCTTTTTCAAATATACTATGCCTACTCATGTTCTTTATTACATCCATATATTATATGCAAAGCTTCTTGACATTTATCATATGAACTTTTATGAATTTATTTGAAATTGAAATTATAGAAGAATTTGCATTGTGTAATACTGACTTTTCATTCACAAATTGGTGTATATATCTCTACTCTTAAATCTTTTTGTCTGTGTTTAAATTTTATCCCATCTGTCAATGGTAAAATTAAAATTGGATATCTTATGACTTTTGTTACTTTCCTAAAATTATTTTTTACTGTTAAATTTTAATTTTTAAAAATATATAGTAATGTTTTATGGGCATAAGGATGTAGTTCTATTTATGTTACTTTTATTATATATACATTTATGTATTTATAAATTTATGTTTATATTTATAAATTTTATATTTTTATAAATTTCAAGATAGACAGTTGTTGCCTAAAAGCATTGTCTCGTTTCTTATTTAATTTCCAGATTTTTTATTTTGCTTACTTAACAGTGTAAAATGTCTATGGGAATATTTAATAGAAGTATGGTAGATGATATTATTGTCTAATATACAGATTTGTTAAAAATCATTCCATTCACATTGAAGAATGTGATAATCTTTATCAAGGAAAATATATTCCTCTATTTCTAGTGTCATAGAAAGTATATTCTATTTAATATATTTTTTCTTTTTCCTGAAATTGTACAATTATTTTCTTTTTACTTTATCTTTTAGTGTTTGAGTATGTAAGTGTTAATGCTGAATCAATCTTGAATAGTCTGGCTTGAAGTAGTGTAAAATCATATTGTAAGTTATGGTCAAAAAAAAAGATTTTTCCCAAGTTTTTAAAATTAATTTTTGGTATTTTTTAATTTTTATGGTCCTGGAAACCAAGTGCAAGGCCTCACTCATGCTGAACAGGTACTCTGCTCATATGCTGTACACCCAACCCTAATTAACTTTATTTTTGCTGATATTAAAAACATAAAAATTTAATATTTGTAACGCCAAATTATACCTACTTATGGGGTAACATGATGTTGCAATATACTTATATGATGTATAATGTTTAAATCAGGTTAGACATTTTTATTTCCTCAAACACTTAGCATTTATTTATGGTAAAACTTTTGAAATCTTTCCTTCTACTTTTGAAATGTATCAAGTATCATTTTTATCTTTTGTTACCCTATTTACAACAGCCTACCTGAATTTCTTTATCCTACATATAATATTCTAAAACCCACCAATAAACTTTGTTCCATCACTCCTTCCTCCTTACTCTTCCCGGCTCTTACAGTCTCATTTCTATTCTCACCTTCGACTTGCTCATATTCCACAGGTGAGTGAGGTCACATAGTACCTGCCTTTCTGTGTCTGGTTTACTTCATTTATTATAATGATCTTTAGTTCCATTCATGTCAGAAATGACAGCATTTCACTCTTTTTAATCATTGAATAGTATTGCATTCTACATATATTTGTCATATTTTCTTTATTCATTCATCGGAGATTTTTCCATCTCTTGGCTATTGTAAATAGTGCTGCAATGAACATGGGTGTGTAAGATGTCTTTGTGGCATACAGATTTCATTTATTTGAATATCCACCCAGTAGTGGGATTGCTGGACTACATAGTAATTGTATTTCATATTTATTGAGGAACCAACATACTATTTTTCCATAAGGGTTGTACTAATTTACATTGCTACCAACACTGTACAAGGATTCCCTTTTCTCATACTTTGCAGTACTTGTCATCTTTGGTCTTTTTGATAATAGCCATTATGGTATGTATGAGGTTATGTCTCATTGTGCTTTTAATTTTCATTTCTCTGGTAATTAGTGATTTTGCATATTTTTTCATTCACTTGTTGGCCATTTGTATGTCAGAAACATTTTGGCTTGATGCAATCCTTTTTGCTTGCTTATCCTTTTGTTGACAGTGATTTTGGATTATATCTAAAAAGTCTGCCAATATCATTCTTGAGAAACTTTTCCTTCATGTTTTAGTCCAGTAGTTTTACAGTTTCAAAGGATCTTTAGTGTTTCATTGATCTTGAGTTGATTTGTGTATACAGGATGGGTTGAGTTCCAATTGTATTCTTTCTCATGTGCCTATAGTTTTCATATTACCATTTATCAAAGAGACAGTACTCCCTGTTGTTTGTTATTAGCACTTTTGTTGAAGATCAGTTGACTATAAATGCCTGCATTTGTTTCTGGTCTCTCTGTTTTATTCCATTGGTCTTTGTGTCTGCTTTTCTGGCAGTATCCACTTTGCTGTGACCTCTTATACCACAGAAAGATTCTGAGATAAGGTAAAATGATGCCAATTTGTTTTGTTTGTTTCTTTGTTTGTTTTTTGTTTTGCCCACATATGCTCTGATAGGATTGGGAGGTAGCTGAGTATGTAACTGAGCACTTGTTTAACATAAAAATGTCTTACGCTGGCACTGGAAAAAAAATTGCTTTTGTTATTCAGCATTTTCTGTAGTTGTTCATGACTTATCCATTGTGCTTTCTGTTCTGAAAAAATTGTCACTGGAATTTTTACAGGGATTGAACTGAATTTGTACATTACTTTGTATATTATAGATGTATTAACATTATTAATTCCTTTAATATAGTAACAGATACTTGTGTATTCTTTCACTTCTTTCTTCAGTATTTTATAACTTTTCATGTACAGATATCTCATTTATTTACATTGATTCCTAAATATTTTTGTGCCATTGTAAATATGATTTTTTTCTTGATTTGTTAAATAGATTCTTTAGTGAAGAGATGAGCTAGTGGTTTTCCAATGTTGATTTTTGTATTATGTAATGACTGAGTTGATTTATACTTTTAACAGATTTTTAATACAATTTTTAGGCTTATCTGTATATAAGATCATATTATCTGCATATATAGATAATTTACTTTTCCTATCTGATTTGTACACCTCATTTCTCTTTTGAACAGAAAATTTAGGGGTGACAAATTTTTCCTCTCAGCAATTAAAAGATAATTTTCCCTGGCAAATTCTCCTTCATATCCATAAGTTTAAGTGTCATTCTATCACGTGCAATTCTATTGAATCTTTCTAGTTGTGCTGAAAACTTTCTCCACCATTTTTAGTGAACTTCTTAACAATAATTTTAATGATTTGTTCAGTTTTTATTTTGCATCTTATGGCTCAGAATTTATGAATTAATAATGCTACAAAAATTTTAACCATTAACTCTTTGAGTGTTACTAATTGCTTTACTCTTCTTTTTTTTCTTTTTGAAACAGTTCATAGTCATACAGAGGCTATTTATTTTGACTAGTCTTTTTATTTACCTCTCTCATATTTCATATTTAATCTCTGTTTAAAATAATTTAAAGCTCTATCTTTCATTTAATAATTAATATAAATTTATGTAAAAACCCCTGATGTTTTATGAAATAGATAATTTTGACATAATAACGCAGGAGAGATCTATTACAAATTGAAAACAAACATCTAGCTTAGCAGTTACACACTGAACATGTTATCATTTAAGTAACAGAAATTAAACAGATTCTTACTCTACCATTATTATTGAGAAATATTTTGCAATATCCAACCAGTACAACTAGAGAAAAAAAAATAAGTGGTAAAAAATTGAAAGAAAAATGAAAATTTACTTTTTCACAGGTGGATTAAGTACATAAGCAAGAAAATTCAAGAGAATTACCTGCAATTAAAAATAAAGGAATTTAATAATGTGAATAGGTAGCTAATTCAAGAAAGTCTCTTTCATATATAAAAAAAATGGCAGTTAAAATATATGAAAGAAAAAATTCTATTGTCATGTATTTTAACACAAATAATAATCTTAATGAGAAATATGCCTGGACAGCAATTTACTATAGCTTTAGGAAAAACATGATAAATCTATGCTCTGTTATTGGACAAATATGCAGTTGAGAGACATTAGCAATCTTCATTGAAAAATGAGAAAATCATGTTCTTTGATAAGAAGCTATATTGTCAAAATTCTCCCTAATTTAAATTCATAAGTTCTATTCAATACCAGTTTAAATTCTATAAGCATTTTTACTTCTGGAGACACTTTAAAAATAACATTAGAATTCATCTCTGGAAATAAATCCATGACAATACCCAAGAAATTTGAGAAAAAGATCAGTAATAACTGTACCATATATTAAAATGACCACTAATAAGGAACTTTGTATATAAATTTTGCTCATTTTATATGATAATTAATAAAAGCTATTTAAAATAACATAGATATGTATGCATCATATACAAATTTGTAGTACTGTATTGTTTAAAATATATAAACATGTAAAAATACAAATTTGAAGATACACATATGTCTCAGATATTTCTGAAAGAATATATGAAACTATTAAATAGTGACATATTCAAAGACGCTAGTGTTTCCAGTAGGGAAAAAGTCTATACTTTTCATTGTTTATTGCCTTTTTATCATATGCAAGTATTACAATAGTTTTCATTCTTAACTTAATTCTCAAAATAATTCCTAATGGTGATGGATTCATGATATATCCAAGAATTGAAGTGAAATATAAATGCATAATGCATGCTATATTCAACCTAATGGCAAAAAATCAGTTTAGGTATTATATAAATCATTTTAATGATTTATTTATTCTCTTAATGTCTATACTAATTATAAGGTATACATTTCTACTTTTAGACATATATTTAGCATAAGTTTCTCTCATTATAATTGTAATAATAAGATGTTTGGCAAAAGCTGAAATATTTGAGACTCCCATTTATATCAGAGTCTGTATTCTTAATTTTCCAGAATACATTACTTTTCACAGGATATACTGAAAATATACTCAATAGTATCTAAAATATATTGAGTTAGCAAAAAGCTCATTTAGCATCTGTTCTTTAAAAAACTTTGAGTGAACTTTATTGTGATAGACTGTGTAGTAAAACTATTTGTTTGAGAAGCCAGTTAACTGTTACTCCTCGTAAGACAAAATTCCTACCTCATTCTTTGGTGGTGTTCAATATTCCAAAGTAAAGTGTCTGAACTATTGTGACTTTCTAATATGAATACTGAATATCTGAAATGGGTAGATAACTAAATAATTTCTCAAAAGAAACATAAAAAGTCAGAATGTATAAGAAATATCCACCCTAACTTAGCTACAGCAGGATCCCTGAAACAATTTTGCTCAAGAATCTGGCCCTAAGGAAACATATTTGATGTTGAAACAAGGTCTCTGTGCTAGTTATTTCGTTGCATGCCCATCTGTTATGTTGAGTTTGTGCCATCTCACAAACTGGTCTGCTATTTTCAGTAAGGCATGTGCCAAAGCAGCACATGGTTTAGACTGGCAGATTACATAAGGCTGTGAGTATCCACTATAATAAAAATTTAGTCTTTTGCCCAGTGTGTTTGATCCTTAAATTGCTCACTGCATGTTCATTAACTCAAAAAAATTCCCTTGAAAGAGGTGTCATATCATTAGCTTACTTTATAGTTAAAGAATCTTGACATGAGATAAAGTGACTTAATAAGAGCCACAGGTGAACACTCAAAGGGACTTCTGGGTTTGTTTATCTGGAGCTACATCTTATCATCTGAGTTTTAATACTTGTATCATAGCAAAAGAATGATGCAATTCAAAATGGTATAGATAGCACTCAGCATGGTGATACACATATAGATATTTTCCAAAAGAGTTGTTAGTGATGAGAATGATACACTTAAAAT
Source organism: Heterocephalus glaber (assembly GCF_053883595.1). NCBI lineage: Eukaryota > Metazoa > Chordata > Mammalia > Rodentia > Bathyergidae > Heterocephalus > Heterocephalus glaber. The sequence continues at coordinate 35,417,925 of NW_028258143.1, read as the reverse complement.
ATGACAACATTACAAATTACTGTTATAAACTCTGGTATATTATGCATCTGTAAGTCCTAATTTTTAAAACAGTAATTAAGCTAATAATACATTCTCCTCTTACAAGACAACTTTGGTTATTTTTTTCAGACTTATTGCATTAAATACTCTGTAAAACAAGGGTTATTTTAAAAAGTTTTAGGAATGTTGTCTATTTCAATGAAGTTCTTTAGAAAACCTTGTAACTTCTTTGGAAAGAGAAATCAGATAATGTTTAAATTTCTTCAGCTTTCACAGTATCTTTAAAGTTTAAAACTATACAAGAAAATAACTATTTGCTACCATGCATAAGCATACTATTATTATAATATCACAAGCACAAAGCAAAGTTACTCTATAAACATAGTTAAAATTATGACTTGGTATTTTATGTCCTTTAAATTAATGGTATATATTCTAATGGATGAATTACCACAGCTTATAAAATGATGTCTTAAACTTTTGCTAGACTGCTTTATTTTTATAAATATTTAGCATGCCAATCATATTTATAAATGGTATGAGATTGAAAGTGATGTAGAAATGTTTGCTTATTACCAATATATTTAAAAAATTGGACATATAAAAAGAAATAGATGAACCTCTAAGGTTAAACTGTGGTTGTGATTTACATAAAGTTATCTCACTATTGGTTATGAAAAATCTAAATTTACTTTCATAAAGAGTATATTCATCAGCTTTCTGTTACTGTAACAACATCCAAACTAGATAAATTTATAAAGACAAATGGTTTATATTGGTTTAAAGTTTTGGGAGTTTCATTCCCTGCCCAATACCCCCCATAACCTTATGACTGTGACAGAGGACCGTGGCGGAAACTTGCAGGGCTAATATCTATTCACTTTATGGCAGCTGGGAAGCAAAGAAGAAAAAGATAGAGACCAGTATCCTAGAAACCTTCAAGGCTCTGCCTCTATGACCTCGAACATTCCACCTATTAAAGATTCCATTGCCACCCAATAGCACCATGGGCTGGGCTGTCTAGTCTTTAACACATGGCTTGTGGGAGACATTTATTCAATCTACAACAGAAAGCATGTCTCAGAGTATAGGTATCTCCAGCATATGGAAAGCTCATGCAAAAATCACACTGGAGTTCTAGTTTAACCTCATAATCAGCATTCTATGACCACTGTATTCGCTTGCCGGCACCATATTTTAAGAGGAACTTTAAACAGGGACATAGTTCACAAAGTAGGACCATGAAAAGACCCAACATTTCATGTAATGCTTTAACATTTAAATAACTGGGATTATTTGATCTAGAAAACTCGAGCAAGAAGCAATGTCTATTTTAAGATATTTGAAGAACTATACTTAAAAATTGTTTAGACATGATTTCTATGAATCAAGAGGCAAGAAGATCCAGCATCCCAACATTACTAAGGATAAATTTTCACTTCAAATTAAAGGAAAGTTTTCTTCAACTAGGACTCCTAAAAAAAGAATGAGATTTCCAAGAGAAAAATGTTTGAGGAGTTTTATGCAAGGATTAGATTATTTTAAAGTACTGTGTTTCATGAAAAGAAATTAATCATCCATTAGTAAATGGGAAGAAACATAAGGGATGGGGAACATATCACTTCAATGGTCCTTTTAAGATCACATCTCATTTTAAATAAAAAGTGTCTAGAAGTAAAGTCAATTTCTTTACTACATATATGTTTCAATATAAGCATGGTTGGTTTTATATTGTAAGAAGAAAACAAAGCCTTAGTAAAATTAATTAATTCTTTAGAATGGAGAGTTTTAGGCTCCATTCTTTTCCATCTCCATTTGACTTCCTATTTAACTGTTACAATGATTTCGCTCTGTTTATATGGTTAAACTTGGTCAGAGAGAAAAGTGACAGTGACGGGAGTAAATGCATGTGAATATAAGGACAGAAAGGCAAGATAGAGATGGGTTCCTTGAAGATGACAAGAGGAAGTTTGGATTTGCTATAAGAGGCAAGAGGCCACTAGTAAACAGATTCAGAAGGGAATGATTTGGTCTGCACAACAAGAAACAGAGAAATGTTAAGCTCTCAAAGCTTTCCAAATAAAAGACATGGAGAATACAAGATTTCATATGTCCTAACCCTGCTATCTAACTGAGAGGCACACAAAAGAAATGGACCAGATAACACTGCTATTTATCAGGAACAGAGCTGATGCACCCGTAACCTGATGACTTTATGGGCAAACTACAAGGAAAAGACTTACTTGTTCTGGGAGGCTAGTTCAACATTGACACTAAGGATAAGACCTGAACAAAGAAAGGCAGAAGTAAGTCTAAGGACATGAGGTGGAAGCCTAATGGGATAGGGCAGCAATTCCCATTTCCAAGAGCGAAAATGACTTCTAAACTAAGCCCCAGCAAGCGACTATCTTCCATGTCCCTGTGCTACCATGTGGTTAGCCATGATACTAGTTCATTCAAAATACTGTGGATTTGCAGAATTCTCTTAGGAGCACAGCTCATTCTTTTTTTCTTGTGTAGAGAGAGATACTTTGAAATGTTTTTTTAAAAAAGGATTTTACTTTATTTACATTTCTGCGATCAAATGAGGAAGTATTTTTGAAGCTCTTTAATTCTATTATTCTTGCATGTATAACAGAATGATATTCACTTGAAAGAGTTCTTTCTGCCCTATACATGTTATTACTGAGATTTATTTCTTTAAAATTTAACTCATTTTTATTTTCCATTCATGAGTAAGATTTATCAGACAAGTAGGTATTCAGGGAATGAAGTGGTGTACTGTTTATTAATATTACCACTATTATTATTTAAACTAATACTGTTTTCTAGATTAACAGAACTGATTATATTAAAATAATATATCAGATTCCAAACACCATTTATTAAATATATACTTCCAAGACTGAGATGCACCTGGAGCCAAATATCAACAAACCTCACAATAGGAGGACTAATTCTACTAAAGATAATTCCTCAAGCATCCTCCATTTGCCGGCTCTCAGGGCATATTCACTCCGAAGCATTCCTCTGAGAGAAGGAAAAGAAGAGAACAAATCAAATCAGAGTATTTATTCAAATTCATAACCAGAAGTGAATAATGTAAGAACTCAGAGGTGGACAGAGTCCATAAAAATATTAAGGTACATAATTCAGCATACCAAGTTGAATATAGACAATGTCCATGACTTAAAGTTACCTTGTAAAAGAGATCAAGTGAAGATCTCCCCCTTGAGAGTAATTTACATATTGATGCTGGACCATATAAAAAATATTCAACTGGGGGAAAAGATTGAGCAACTCTTTAAAATGATTCCACTACAAATTAGTAATAAGTGGCCCTTTTAATCCCTCCACTTTTATTTTTCCAGGTCCTCTGTGAAGCGATTTAACAGTCCAAGTATGCTGCTAGTATTGGATGTGTCAAATGTGTGGCAGGTGCCTAGATCTCAATATGAGATTATGTGACTGAAAATTCCTAATGGAAAGTGAGACCAAATCTGTACAAATATCTACGTTCTCTTGGGCTGCCAGATAATTGAGTGGACTAGCAAGTAAGGGAATTTCAAGTCAATCTTCCAAGTCACAGAAAATGCTAGAACTTCACCTGCGGGATAATGAACCATAATTTTTGCATGTTTTAGGTGAATAATTTGAAAGAAATATCTGTTTTTTATAACTATTGTCTTCATAATGCTTTATAATTTTAAATGTCTAGATTTATATTTTAAAACAGTATGCACCGTAGGTATTAATGACTGATAAAACATCCACCAAAGTACAAGAAACATGAAATTCATTATTTCTTCTTTATTGTCATTTTCTTTAATCACATTATGCATTATTACATTATACTTGCAGTCTTTGATTTTTAAAGCATTTATTATACTTTAATATCAAGTCAAAGCAAACTATCAGACCTATCTATTTTAAAATACAACTATGTGGTCAGCTTCTAGAATCAAATAAATGTTTGAAGAGTTTGTAATAAAGATCTGAAAAAAGTACCATTTATATATGTATGTCTTAAACATTCTTTATATGTCATTCTTTGTATGTTATTTCTATTCATCTTGATAGTAAAAATGTTTCAAACATGGAAATAGACAAAAAGTACAACGAGCAAGTCTAACTTAATCACTTAAGCTTAAGTCATGCGAGGAACATTTATTATAATAGAAAGACTTGAAATTACATGGGAAAAAGCTATGACAATTGGCAGATTATGATTCAAGTACCTGTAAATTTTTATGACACTATAATGTTTTAAAAAAACGTTAAGATTAGGGAATCCATATGTTACTCAGTTTAAGAAAAATTAATAAAATTCTGCATATCATTATCTATCTTAGTGATTTTTTGTAGTGTCTTCAGTGAAATTATAAATCAATCCTGTAATACCTACTAAAACAGAGAAAGAAGATAAAACCCTGAATAAATGTACCAAGAAAAAAAATTATAGTTTTGGCATGTTTATAGTTCAATAGGACATTAAGTTAGCAATTCAACAAAAAATGAGCCTTCCAAAATATTTTAAAGTACTGATTTATTCTTTTATAGAATCATATTAGTGGTATTTTTAAAGATCTAGTTGATATGTGAACACTTATTTCTTACTGAGGATGTGGACAGTATATTGCATTTTAACCAGGTAATCTGGAGCTATCTTTTTAAGGACAGAACAGCCATAGTTTTTCTCAGGATTGGACATATGGTTTTGGTGGTTTCACTGTATGAAATAAAGCAAAGCTACTTTTCCAGAGTCTATTTATCTCCTGAAAAAAAAAACACTAAAGTTTGACTGACACTAATTTCCTGAACAAGATACCCTAGAAACTCCAGTTTATCTCATAAAATCATAACAGACAGGGTTTGTGATGTCCCCTCTGCAAGATTCTTTATTCTGTCAGTTTATAGCATTTGAAATGACGGAAAGAGATGCGTTCCTTTCATATGCCATCCAAGAGAACAGAACCTGTCACCAACAGTGTAATGTGCTGTGTATTATCACTGTGAGTGATCCAGAGGCCCAGAGACTGTCATCTTTTTAGACTGTACAAGTCAACACAAATAAAACTGAGGAGGCAAATGATAATGTCTGAGATAGAGCCAGGCTCATTCTGGCCATTACTTTTTATTCAAACCTTACAGATGACATGATGTGAAAAATGAGCCTGTGTCTAGTTCAGTGCCCATTAGTGTGTGAGCACATTATCTTCCACTTTTCACATTGAGTCTCTCTGTACTCACTCTGCCAGTTATAGCTCAGCAGCCTGTCAGCTTAGAGGGATTTGACTTCTTTAAAAATTGTTATCATAAATAAATAGAAAATATTACTTCTTTGTTAATAATTGCAAACAATTTGAACTATTCATTCAAAAACTTAGACACTTCTACTGAAGTTTCTCAGATATTGTTCTTCTGAAGATAAAAATGGAGTGCAGCATTTTATGTCAAGCAAAAAATACACACTGAAAATAATTATTCAAAGAACTGGACAGAATTCCCATTCAAAGAACAAAGTTAAGAATTTTAATCTTTACTGAATTAGCCTTTTGAGTGAGATATAATTGCCCTATCATTTTTGATCCATGATAAATTCAACAATTTTCTTCATTTAAACACTTTAGGAATTCACTATGAAAAATGAAGTACAGTGTAGTATAATGTTATGTCCAAAGGACTCAGGCTTATTTGTTTTCTGTGGAAACTTGTTGCAAAAAAAGGTATGATGAATAAAATACTATCAATTGCCAGGAATCTCACATTGCTCCCATAGATATAAAAGAAATGTCTTTGTGCTTGGTGATGTGGAGAACCCAATTAATTTATGTCATCACTCTTTAAGTGTCACATTCTTTTGGCCAGGGGTAACAAATTGAATTACAAAAATGTACTTTTCAATGACTCTATTGGATAGAAAATCTGATAAGCCTCAAAGTATAGATGCACTGACTTTAAAGATAGCTTCATACACACACACACACACACAGACATGCAAATATTTACAATTTAAGTATAAATCCAATTTCTGAAGAGTTTATAACGTGTGCAATGGCATTATCAATGGTAGATACAATTTCTGCTTTTCTATTCATAGTCTTTAATTATCCCCATACCCTCAAAATATTTCTCAAATACCTTGTGGGGAGTTTTAGGCAGATTTTTAAGGTTTTCTAAGGATATAAATAATAAACAGAAGATTGTTGTTTCTATTATTTAAATAACAATATACTGTATTAAGAGTTGTTATTGCATATGACATGAAGGATACGTCCATTGGCTTTTTCTTAGCAATTACTACATATTTAGTTTTACCATTACACTATCACTAGCTTGTATTTTGTTGGTGAATTTTTTCCATTTTGTGGCCACAGTAACAGGCTACAAAACTCTGAAGATCCTATGAGCATAAGCTTTATTCTTTGTTATCAAACTTGTGCATGTTTCCTGTAACAGTAGTGTAACAGCATGTTTTATGGTGAGCTTTATTTTCTGTTGAAGTCTCCAGTCTTTCCCTCTCAGATTGAAGCATTGTTTGGATACCGTAATTTCTTACATCAGAAAATGGTATACAATGTTTTCAGTTCCCTTCTAAAATGTCAATGATAGGCATTACTGTCTGTGCAGAACTTAAATGGTACCACACTGGAAGAATAGTAGATGAGGAGTATTTATTTTAACTTCAACTTCCATTTTCTTCTGCATGGATTATCATTGTGTTATTTATGGAGAGACTGATGGTCTGACTGTACAAAATTGTGTGCACTGCCTGGGAGAGATATTAAAACTGCCATGTGGACTTTGTATGGTGAGTATTTTGTCCAGATATCACAGTAATGTCGGTGACATTAGTTGAGAGTTATTTTAAAATTCCAATGCAAATAACAAACAGCTTAGTATGCTAGTCTTTAACAACTTTTGAACGAAACCGAAAAACTTATGGCTAAGTGTGAAATACTGACATAGTATATGATAAAATAAAATACTTTACCACTTTCAATTCTGTAATATTTTAATTAGTTTTATATTTACTATGTAATTGTTCATTTTATTTTTACCCACAACCAAAGCATCTGATGGTTTAAAATTAAACTGGAATATTTTTATTAGGCCTAAAATAGGACTTTAACATTATCTTCTGCTTTGCCCTGTCTTTCTTTTCTTTTCTCTTTCTTTCTTTCTTTCTTTCTTTCTTTCTTTCTTTCTTTCTTTCTTTCTTTCTTTCCTTCCTTCCTTCTTTCCTTCTTTCTTTCTTTCTTTTTTTCTTTCTTTCTTTCTTCTTCCTTGAATAATAGAGACAGAAAAGTTGGTAATTTCTTCAACTATCAAAGTTGTATTTCCTAAAAAATAAAAGCCATACAAATTTGAAGACTCATTTAAGTCTCAAATAAACCAATAAAAAAGTAGATGATTCTTTTTTGTTTATAATGGAAACTGCAGGTTTTTATTTTATTGCTGTATTCTGCCTTGATACATATATTATTGAATGTAGCTACTAAAACCAAATTAAAATGATATATTGGTTGTCAATAGAAGGGTGATATTGACACTGGTCCAATTCATTGACAAGAAATTTTTTTTATAAAATGGAGTACTAGGTCCAGTGATTTAGCTCAGTGGTTCTGCTTCCTGCTTCGCAAGCACAAGGTCCTGAGTTCAGTCCCCGGTACCAAAAAAAACCCAAAAGAATAAATTAAGAGGTAAATATGTATTTAATGACAGAGGAGAGAATATATGCCAAGAACATTCACTGTGTGTATAGTTAAGGTACTTGAAGAAGAAAACAATGGAATGCAATGGAATAAATCATATATGAAAGGTGATTATTTCAAAAAAAATACTAAAATTTCTAAAAACTGAATATACATATACTAGAGAAAATACACCCTGAGTAGTCAACACAAAAATCTATTTTTATTAATCTGTTGGACTTTAAAGATAAAAAATATACTTTCAGACAAGAGCTCAAATGCTTATAAATTCTATGTTATATGAAAGAAACCACTTTACATTTAAGCTTGTGTGTCTGATTTATTTCACTTAAGGTTATGATCTCAAGGTGCATCCATTTTCCTACAAGTGACTCAAGTTTATCCTTCTTTATGGCAGAGTACTCCACTGTGTATAAATACCACATTTCTTTATCCATTATAAATAAAAATCAAGATAAAAATTGATAATTGGACTTCAAAAGATAGTTCTTTTGCAAGAGGGAAGTGGACTAAGAGATGGAGGAAGGAGGAAAGGAAAGGAGAAAAAGGTGAAAAAAGTTAACATATTTTATGTACATAAATCAACTCTTCATGAAGAATGTAATCATGTACTGCAAACATATATAATAAAATAAAAAGTAAAAAGTAAAATCAAAATCATATATTTGTTAGTTCAGATATATTTAATAAATATATGACTGAATGATGTAGATGAAGATAATAGAATATTTAAAAAGTAAAGATAGAAAAGTATTTTAACAGTAGGATAATCTTTAAGAATATTATCCATATACATGCAATGGACGTAAATCAGATAAGCGAGATAAAAGGAAGGGAAAATGTTATTTGTAATTTTAATTCCCAATAGGAAATAAATATTTTTACAGAGATGATTAAAATAATGTAATATTTTATATATGAGAGCCCTTTTTAAATGACCACTTATTATTCCCTTGAGGTTCTACTTGAATGGTAGAACTGAATTGAAGATAATATACTTTCACTAGTGGGAACTTTAAGATTATTATATAAAGATACTTCTAGAAAAAACGTGAATCTTCTGAAATATTAAACTATTCCTTTAAAAATAAGCATATGGTGAAGATATTTTTTAAAATAGTAATTGTATACTATGCCATATATTTAAACTTTAGCTTATATTTTCTAAATGTACATATGATCAAATGAATGCCATTATACTGCTTCAATAATAAAAGCAATCTATCATCATAATTAAAAGAATGCACACCTGTGTCTATTGCAGTATTCACAACTGCCAAAACATGAAATCAATTCTTATATCTTTAAGCAAATGAATAAAATGTATATTTACACAAAAGAATAAAAAATAGCCACAAAATGAATGAATTCCTGTCTTTTCCAGCAACATAAATAGAACTGGAGAGCATATATATAAACCCGATGTTCAGAGTCACTAAAAAAATGATAAATTCATCTTTGCTGAATATCAAAGATATATATTGGCAAAAAGGAGATTCAAGGGCCGGGGATTTCGCTCAGTGGTTTCACCGCCTGCTGCGCAAGTGCAAGGGCCGGAGTTCGATCTCCGGTAGTAAAAAAGAAAAAAAAAAAAAGGAGATTCAAAATGAATCAGAGTGAAAAGATGGATAAAATATAATAGGGAACCATAAATAAACAAAAACTGTAATATTGGTTAACAAGGTTGTATATGGGCAATGGAGAGGAACAAGAGAAAGAAGGAGGGAAGAAAAGAAGACAGGAGGGAGGAGGGAAGGAAGAAAGGAAGGAGGAAAGGAAGAAGAAAAAAAGAAGTAACTTATTCATCTCAATATTCAATTTTTGTCAATAGCATTATCTTTCTTGGTATTTGTCTCTGTATTTATTAATATGCTTTTAGTTACAATGGTTATTTTCCATGTTTATAATTTTATAAATCTGCATATTTATTCTACTTCGTAACATCTCTCCTAACATACTAAGTTAAACTATCCAAGGTTAATCTCTTTCGGTTTTTTTTTTTTCCTCTTGGTTCCACTTGTGATTTTAAAGAAACTCTTAGGCCCTTGCGCTTGCGCAGCAGGCAGCGGAAACCACTGAGCGAAATCCCCGGCCCCTAAAAAAACATTTAAGAGAGAAATTTTGATAATTCACCTGGCACTGCCTGACAATTACAGTCGAAAGCTACACATTCAGTGAGGGTATTTAATGAACATGGTACTAATCTATCTTTTCATTTTAGATCCTTAATCTCCCTGCTCATTGAATAGTTGAAAAAGCCAATAAAAGCAGTTAAATACACTCTAACATCTAAAAAGCATACATGTCAAATTTTGTTTCTGTATCATTGAACCATTGCTTCAGCTGTTTCTAATTGTTAAGGACATGGGAAGCTAGTCCCATATTGCTAATGTTGGCAGGTCCACCACCCATTTTTTACAACTGTAACTCAAGCAAGCACTCCTGAGTCCTAGTGTCTTTACTTACAGCTTTAACTTAGAAGAAATATTGGCTTTAGGGCCATCAAAAGTTGCAGTTAATACAACCAGGTCAAAATTTTACACACCACGCTCTTAATCTATCTTATATGAAAATCAAAACTATAAATAAATTGTAGAGCAAAATAAGAGATAATTAAAAATAGGGAGATAAATCTTTTGCATAAGAGAAGGGGACTTAGAGATGGAGGGAGTAGAAAGGAGGAGAGAGGAAGGGGAAAAAATAAGATGTGTTATGTACTGTGTACCAACTCTTCACAATGAATGTAATCATTATGTACTGCAAATATATACTAATAAAATAAAAATTCTAAACCTTACCTTAGTACTATATAGTTTAATGAACAAGTATTTTGTTTCCTAGTTGTCACATTGGGTCAATTTATCAATGTTGTTAATCTTTATACCAAGTGTTGATCATATCCCATTTGTAAATAACCAATTCAAAACCAATTAAGAAATGTCAGAGGATACAAAAATATTTTACCAATGATGCTATTGTGAGGAACATAATTTACTGTGAAAACCAAATAGGCTTTCTAGCCTCCTCCCAAATTGAATTTCCCCATCCGTCAAAGACAATCAGTGCTTCCTTCCACATAAAAAGCGCAACATTCCACATTAAAAAAAAAATTGTGCTACTTATACCATGAGAAAAAAAAAGAGCAACCTGCAACTATTTTGTGAGCAGGTAAGTACCAATGGAAATAGAAGATAATAGATCAAACATGATTATCAATATTTGCACAATTCACCAAACATGTAACTCACTCTTTCAACAAGAGAAAGGACAATGAAGAAGGAGCAAGAGGTAAAAAATACAGGGCAGTGATGGCAAACCTTCGAGCACTTTCAATGATAGCTATCAGCCAGTTGCATCATGTCTGCCATAGGTTTGCCACCACTAATACTGGGTATCAGTCCACACTGAAATAAATCATGATAAAAGACATCCCTTTGTAATTGACAATTCCCCTCTTCCACCATTAATTCTTCCCTTATTTCTTCCATCCTTTTTAAAATGCTTCTCAGATATCACTTTAAACAAAAATTTTTACTACAGAGTGATAAAGTGACCAAAAGAGGCTTATTTTCAAGAATATTCCCTAGTACATATTCTTTCTTGTTCCAAGGTGGAAGTCTGAGCTTCCACCAACTGAAAAAATGCTTTCATTCCACCAAGCAATTCGATTCTGGCACTGGTAAGAGAATTTTAGCAACAATGAGCTTGAAGAACAGTGAAGAAAGCCATGTGGATTTTTAAAATATTTTTTCATTAATGTATTTTTTATCAGTACATATTTGGCATTCATAATGATCATATTCATCATAGGGAATTTGTACCTGTATGTAATACACCTTTAATTTTCTTTTTTCCAATTTCCCTCTTCTCCCTTCAGCCTTTCTTCCCCTTTCCATTTACAGAAAGTTTGATTCCATTTTTTTCCTTCCATTCTCTTTTTAAATCCCTTTTCCTTTCCTTCCTTTCCCCCTCCTCCTTTCTTGTTTCCTTTCCTATTTGAACATGTTCTTTCTATTTCCCACTATCTATCCTCAACTATGCTCCTTATTTATCCTTAGGAATTCTCACACAAGAGAAACAATACAATATTTAAATTTGTATGTCTTATTTCCCTTAATATTATGGTCTTGAGGTGCATGCATTTACCTACAAATAACTCAAATATATTCTTCTTTATGGCAGAGTAGTATTCCATTGTATGTAAACATGATATTTTTTTATCCATTCATCTGTTGATGGGCATATGGACTGTTTCCAAGATTTAGCACTACAAAATGTGCTACTATAAGCATAGATGTGTATATATCACTGTGATATGATGCTTTTAACTCTTTAGGGGAAGGACTGGGTCAAACAGAACCTCTAGTTTTAGTTCTTTGGGGAATCCCCGTACTGATTTTCATAGATGTTGTATCAATTTATACTCCCACCAACAATGGAGAAGGGTTTCTTTTTCCCCAACAGTGTTACCAGCATTTGTTATTGGTTAATTTCTTGATGATGGCCATTCTTTCTGGAGTGAGGTAGAATCTCAGTGTTGTTTTGATTTTCATTTCACAAATGATCAGTTATATTGAACATTTTTTCATATATTTAGTTGCTGTTTGAACTTCTTCATCTCACTTCTCTGGTGGATTTTTTATGCTTCCCAGTGCAGATTACAGCTAGATATGTAGGTATCTCTTTTAAAGTTAACACCTAAATCTCAACCTTTCCTTCTGAGGCCAAATCTCCTCCCCAAGGAGACCGAGAATTAACATCCAACTCTTAATGTTCCTCCCTGGGCAGTGCAATAAGCTCAGAACCTAGTCCACTGTGGGCTCCATTCAGGGCTGCTGTGCCTGCCTGAGGAATAGTGTGCAGCCTGGAAGGGCCAGGACCAACAAAACCATTGCGGCTTCTAGCAGTGTGCTTAGGGTCTCCAGGTGAATCACCTACTGGATCCTTTTCTTCCTTCTTGAGCCATATTTTTTTCCTGAAAAATATTCTTTAGAAGTGAATTTAATGTTTTTTGGTGAAATATATTTTCAATAATTTTTGTCTGAAATATCTACTTGAGTAGCATGAAATATCTTCATGAGTATCGTGACTAATAATTATATTGTCTCAGTACTTTGAAAGTAATGAAGATTTGTAAGATATCTTTAGTTGTGTAATGATACTTTCAGCTCAGTGATAGACTGCATGCAACAAAAAGGAAAAAATGGGGAAAAAAAGCCTTAAATATGGAAGGAAAGTTTTTCTTATGATTGTTATCTTTAGAAGTAATTTTCATTTTTTCCTGGTAACTTTAAATATCTTTCTAATTCCATGCAATATTCTGCAGTTTTATAAAAATGAATGTAGTTATGGATATCTAGGTTCATAATAAACAATACTCATGCTTTCAAAATCTGAAAATTAATTGCTTCATCAATGCTACTGGCTTTCTCTAGTTGTTATCTAACTTGATCTACTTTTTATATTCTTGGTTTTATTGAAAATCCATTTAGGTATCTATATTGGAAATGTTTATTCTATGTCTTTTTGAACTCTATTTTTATCTCTTTTATATATGGATATTAAACTAGTATTCTCTGTATTCTATCTTTAAATTTGTTAATTCTATGTATATTAAGTAAAGAACACTTTTTTATCCATTGAGATTTAAATTTCTATTATAAGACTTTCCAATATATACAATATCTATTAGTTCTCTTTTAAAAAAAAAGTGTACCTTTTTAAAATGTGGGTCTTCCTTTTTACTATTTTATATCAATTAAATTTCTAACATGTCATTGCATGGTCTTTTGTATATTCCATAATAGAGTTCTTGAATGCACTAATTGACCAGATGGTATGTTTTGATGGTGTACTGCCATTTCAAGTGCTTATAGATTTTTTTAATGTGTGGATTTATTTTTAACAAGATTTCTTTCATAGCAGGAGTCCAGGAAATCCTGGATTATTGAAGTATCATTTCTTTGTTTCCCCTTTCAGATTTCAGAGGGTGCCCTAGTGATATGAAGAAGCAGAGACCACCTCAGTTGACCTGAGAGTGGTAGACATTCAGTTTCCAGGCTCAGCAGTAATAGATATGCTAGAGGGAGACTGGGTTCCAGTCTTGGAAGTCAGTGTAGACTGGAAGAAAATTAGCATGTTTGTCAGGAGAGGTGTGGTGGTATACATACAAGCTCACCCCTGATTTCTTTGGTAGTTCCATTTGGTCTTTTTCTCAAGTCAGAAACTCTTGCTGCTAACAGAAATCACCAACAGAGCTAAGAGACAACCTACAATGTGGGAAAAAAAAATTAGCAGCTGTACCTCAGACAAAGGACTACTATCTAGAAAATATAAAGAATTGAAAAAAATCAGACCCAAATTCAAAGACCCAATTCAAAAATGGGCATCTGAAATGAACTGACATTTCTCAGACAAAGAAGTAAAAGCAGCAAAGAAACATATCAAAAAATGTCCAACATCACTGGTCATTCGAGAGATGCAAATGAAAACAACACTGCAATTCCACCTCACCCCAGAAAGAATGGCTGCTATCAAGAAATCAACCAATAACAAATACTGGCGGGGGTGTGGGGAGAAAGGAGCCATTCTCCATTGTTGATGGGAGTGAAGACTGGTGCAACCACTGTGGAAATCAGTATGGAGATGCCTCAAAGTACTAGGGCTAGAGGTTCCATTTAACCCAGCTATTCCCCTGCTAGGTATCTTCCCCCCAAAATTAAAGGAATCATATCACAGTGATATATGTGTACCCATGCTTATAGCGGCACAATTTGTAATAGCTAAAGCTTGGAAACAGCCCAAATCCCCATGAACTGGAAACTGGATAAAGAAGATGTGGGTTTTTTTATAAAATGGAGTACCACTCAGCCATAAAGAATGAGAAACTAGAGACATTCGTAGCTAAATGGATGCATATCAAGGCCATACTTTTAAGTGAAATAAATAGGACACCCATGTGTAAATACTGAATAGTTTCTCTAATGTGAGAAACTGAAAGTGTAAATAAGGATTAAAATGAATAATTGATAATTTGAAATAGGAAAAGGAAGTTGTAGGGGTGGTGGGAGGGGAAGGGGAAAGGAAAGAAGGGAAAGAAAAAATTATGAGAAAAGAAAAACATTGGAAACAAAAACTAAGTAAATAAGAAAGGGTGGAGGGGGTGAAGGGCGCACTGGTAATGGGGAAAACAATAAGAACAAAGGTACATCATGTACAGGTACAAGAACCCAATGATAAAAGTAACCATATTGTATACCTAAAAGGTACCAATAAAAGAATTTATGGAAAAAAAAAACTCTTGCTGCATACTACTCCTTAAATTTTCTAGTTAATTGATTTTACTCCCAATTAAGAATTCTGGCAGAAGTATAATCATTTTATGCTTACTACTCCACAAACAAAACATCTAAAAGCATTTATTTCATTGTCAAAATGTTACTTTTGTATTAACTTTAGCATTAGAAAAGTTTAGCGTTTGGATTAATATGTTAACAAAATCCTAATTTTGTTTTCATGTTTTGTTAGCAAGAACTGCTCATGTTTAAGCATATTTCAAAGAATCTATTCTATAAAAAATGATAGAATATTACAAAAAGAGAAAATCAGTTTAAAAAGTATCTCATGGCATTATTAAAAAAAGAAACAGAGATCACAGATTCAAAAAATATATTTAAAATCAGGTGCTGTATTTGAAATTGAGTTAGATGTGAGAATAGTGTAAATCCACCCTATTAGTATAATATAATTTTCTTGTGAAGAATATTTATTTACACAATCAGTTACACTACCTGTGTGATATTACCAACTTGAAATAGAGAAAAACTTGATAAATATATTCCCAAGCTGAAGACAACCTTTCTATATTAAACACAACTCATTGTAGCCCAATAAATAAATATATTTAAATTCTGAAAATTTGTGTAATGAAATGTTATGTGTCATGTTCATAGATGTAGCTGGGAGGGGGGTACATCAGTGGTAGAGTACTGATATAGCATGCATGAGGCCCTGTCTTCAATCTCAAGTCACATAAAAAATTAGGTAAAATTACATTTATAAATAAATTTTTGAAACATGAAAAATAAGAACATAATAAAATTATGCATTTTTAATTAGAAGACATGAAGAAAAAGATCCTGAAGAAAAGACGTTATTTAAAAATAATATAATTTCTTTTGAGTGGTAATATTATTTTAATTTTCAAGATTTTCTACTTGATTATAAACATTCTGATATTCTACAATAAATGTATGATTATTTGAACAAAGATTTTTTAAATTTGAGTTTTAAATAATGCTATATTTTTGCTTGCAGATGTTTACATGTCTAGTTTTACTATGTGATCGATTTATAAAAAATAGTCATTGTGATAAAAGCATGATTTAAAAACCTTCAAATTCTGTTAAATTAGCTTATTTCAAGTTTTTAGGACCTTACATTTTGAATTAAGTATAACTATAAAACTTGGATATCTTTGCTTCATGAGAATCAAATAACCCAATTATAAAATAGAAATGCAAACAAAAATTCTATTTTAAATACTACTCATTGTAGAAAAGTTTTCTAATAAAAGAAAATTAGTAGGTTATATTACTGTTAAAAAGGAGATGACTGAGTCATGTGATACTTATTTTGTGAGTTTAATTTGGCATTTTTTTTGCACATTGTTAGCCCAAATTGCTTATATTTAAGTATATGTCAAAGAAACTATCCTATAACAAGTGATAAAGTATTATAAAGAGATAAAATCAGTTTTAAAACTTCATATTATTAAAAAGAAGCAAAGATAACAGGTTCAAAAATTATTTAATATCAGGCTCTCTGGTTGAAAGAGCTTGCAATAATTGTGTTAAATAGATTAACTTTCTTCTAATATATCTACCCTTTTAAAATATAACTTTTGGTTCATTCATTACTTTTAATTTTAAATCTTAATTCCACATTTTAGCTGTCACCTTGTTGGATGGAATGCTAGAGAATTTTTATAAATGCCATAAACATTTTTTAACATATCCACGCGTCAACATCTCCATTAATGTTAATATATTTCAGCAATCCACTGTAAATGTGTAATATCCTATGAAAGACCGGAACAAAAACTTGTGTTAAAGAATTCAGATTTTTTCATCTTTGGTTTTATAAGTAAACTTGGTACCTCATCTCACTAGATTTCATGGCAGCATGATAGGCGAGTAGCAAAAGATTCTGCACATCTGTGAAAATGCAGCTGGTCTGTGCTGTCCACCAGCAGTGCAGTGCAATGGATTCCACCACAGACTATATTTCCAGATTTTTAATTCCCTTTCCAGATGGTACTGCAGAAGGCAACGTAAAGTGTATGACTTTTTTAGCCAATTCAAGAAAAATTCTATTTCAAGCAGAAAATATCCATTCTAAATAGTGACATGTAATGTAGCAATTTTAGGCTGAGATCCTTCTCATGTAGTAGTTAAGGATGCAGAGCACTTTATAGCAGACCCGTTCATCACCTAGTATTTTATCAGTCAAAAATATATTTCTTCTAAGGGAAAGAAAGGTGGGAAAAGTTCCTTACCTTCATGAGCAATGTGGCACTAACAGACCAAAAAGTATATTTTGAAAGCATTTGATATTCTAATGCATTATATCTCCCCATCATTTTATTATTCTTCCAAATATGTAAAACACAATAAGTTACGTGAATAATGTGTAAATACAATGTATTCATATCCATATAAAAAAAATTCCAGTTGTTTATATTGATTTTTGGTACCGAGAAAAGAGCATTTTAAAATGAAAGAATAGGAGTAGTCCTGAAGGAGATTATAAAAAAATTTAAACATTTTTTAAGTTTTACAGGAAAATAAAAATTTTATGTTAATTTTTAACATATTCTCTTTTATAGAGGCTTACTTTAAGAAACAGTTGCCAGTCTCAAACAAATAGAAAATTAGTAAGCATTTAATACAAAATAGATTTTTTTAAACAATAATGATCTGGATTGATTGATTGATTTGCAGTACTGCATTGAAACCAGGGTCTGGTACTGCTAGGCAAGTGTTGTACCACTGAGCTAAACGTCTATCCTTGTAAAATAGATTTTTAATAATTAATTTTGGTGCAATATTAAAATAATCTACAAAACTAAAATATATGGTTTTTGGTTTTAAAACAAAAATATCTAAAAAATAAAGAACTGCAAGGCTGCCTTGCATCTCTATATCCTCAGACCAAGGAGATGGATTTGTCATTTAGTATATTCTTTCCTGAGACTCATTCCAAATGAATGTTCTTGAAAGTCCAATGTACATATTCTTGG
The DNA here is from genome assembly GCF_053883595.1 of Heterocephalus glaber. NCBI lineage: Eukaryota > Metazoa > Chordata > Mammalia > Rodentia > Bathyergidae > Heterocephalus > Heterocephalus glaber. The sequence goes on along the minus strand of NW_028258143.1, from coordinate 35,399,910 downwards.
GGTGGAAAGACACTGACAGGAAGACAAACCACTAGATAATAAGTGGTCATGTATAGTTTTTCTACTTCTTTATGCATTTTATTTTTGTATATCTGTTAATATAAATATGGGCTTAAAATTACAATGGATGATAAATATATTTATATAGTATATTCTAAAATGTTTTTCAGCTGATACAAAACACAATCTAAAAATTTGGTGAGTACTTCAATAATAATGCTTCTTAACTTACTGGTTTAAGTGCCACTTGTTGGACTCAGAAGTGTACTCAAAGAGACACAGAATTTTCATAAGTACTAACAATTGCTGGTCTCTTGATCTCCAAGAAAATCAGAAGTGTGACAGAGAGTCTTGAATCTGCCTTGTACATTGCAGATCCTTCATCTTCTAACTATTTGACCTTTTAGTATATCATTCAGCACTTTTCCTCATTCTCCAAACCTAGAAATGTTTAGTAGGTCTGTGTAGTACTTAAGTTTAATAGTGTCAACTTTATAGGCTTAGAAACTGCCCAAGGGATTAGTAATGCACATTTCTGAGTGTGTCTAGAATGGGTCATGAGGCCAGACGTTGGGTTCTCTATATGGTTTCTGGTGCTGCTCCCCTCCTCTGTTTCCTGGCCTCCATGAACTAAGCAGCTTTGTTTTGTCATGACTTTTTCCGCCATGAAGTGTCTGCCTTGAAGCCAGCTACTCATAAATTCTCTGAAACCATGAGCCAAATTAAATCTCTCCTCTTTTCAGTTGTGTGTTAGGTATTATGTCTCCGTGACAGGAAAGCTGATTAGTACAATCTCTTTGTATTAACCTACACTATTTTCCAGAGATTATTTAGTGTTTGTCCCTCATCTTTTATTTAGTGCTTGGATAAGTGCAAGAAGGTGCAGCCTAACAAATGCAGATGCTTAAGAAACTATAAAAGCAGGACTTCTTGAACTAAAAGGCTAAGAGGGATATGCTAATAAGTGTTATCTTTATTTCATTCAATGTTTTCATTGAAATATACAATATGAAAATGATAATTGGGGAAGAAACATTGGAAGTTTGAGTAGAAAGATCATGTTAAGGGACATAAAATCCTGTAGAGCACCTTTTTAAAATCGGAATAATTCAACATGGGATTTCAACAGGACAATTCTAGCTTAACTGTGGTCTTCTAGATTTAATTCAAATAACCATTTTATCATTGGTACAAGGTGAATATATCTCTTTTGTCTTTTTTGAAAGTTATATCAGCAATACCATTTAAACTTAGTTTTCTGTACTCATTGAGGTTTTCATTGACTTAAATGTAAAATATTTTTAATCATTTTATCTTTTCAGCAAGAGAATTTTAACTACACATATACATTATAAACCATGCCTTCGTACCTTAAATGGAAGAAAGATTGGTTCTTCAGTAAAGATTCAAAGATTACACTCTCTTTATTCCTGTGTACATTTTCTAGGCTATCAGAAAGTCAAATGCCTCTAGTAATTCAGTGCTTTCTCTCTTACTTCATTATTTCTTTTTGCTATGCAGTCATATCATTCCATTATGCTGAAAAGTTGTCTATATATGCACATGCACCCACACACCAGGTACATTTATTTCTCAAATTAAAAATGGTTTTCAATTATTTTAACAAGAAAATTAAATTCAATTTGCAAAGTAAGAACAAATTTATGAAATTTTATTGTTTCAGCATTTATTAAATCATATTTACTGAAATTTCTATGTTCTTTAATATAAATCATGTCAAATGTCTATGCCATTTCATTTTTAGAATAGATTCAATGTTGTTGCTTTTATTGTATTATATAACACAATACAAAGACTTTCTTTTATCTTGCCATTCATAATTTGATTCTGACTGTGCAAAGTGTGAGTTGAAATATTTTCCCTTCTCTTGGTCTATATTAACATAGTTTAAATATCTCATATAAAAGGCATCATGCTTATATTCATTGTATTTGGGAGGAAAGAAAGAACAGCTAAGGAAAGAAGGGAGAAAGGAGACTGAGGTAGAAGCCACAAGAACCAACTATAAATACTCACACTATTTTGCAGGCCTCAGATCTAGCCAAGACAATACCAAATGACTATTCATCACTGCTACTTAAACCATGAAAGCTGAGAGCAATGACTAGGTAATTCAGATTCACCTGCGAGCTCATCTAGTCATTATTTGGAACTTTGCAATGTCCTACATTACACATGCATGCGCTGCACCTTCATTTACAGATGCAATGAGAGGAAACCTGATAAGATGAGTCTTTGGGAGAAGAAAAGGCATATAACAAATACAAAAATTAAAACACTCGGGAATAAGGTAAATACTGAGAGTAAGAACCGGGAATGAGACAAATATTGGATTAAGACAAATACTGCTGCAGATTCCAATGTCAATTCTAACAGTGCTCATAAAGATTGGATTGTGTTGACAGTTGAAGATGAGCAGCTAAAACAGAAAGCACGAAAAAATCTTCTAGGCTAGAGGCCTACGTCATTAAAATTTTTTGGCTCAGATGACTTAAATTATCAGATTTTAAAAATAAATTTACACACTGGCAGTTGTATCCTTAAAGGTAATTGACACTAATGAATAAGTGCATTAATTTAAATTGACAGCTAATGATTATATGTGAAAGTCACTCATGTCTCTCAAGTATCTTTATTTCTATTTCATTACTGAAAGGTAAATTACCCACAAATATTTCATACCTAAAAGAATGTTAATTATAAAATACAGGTATCAACACAAAAATAATTTCCTCAAATAATATCACTACAAAACCTTTAAGGTCACATTACTTATTTTATTATCAAAATGTATTTGAATTTGTTTAGATGTAACACCATGGTTTGATGTTCAGTTGAGAATATTTTCCACTGAAAGAATTTAGAGAAGTAGATTTGTGTAGCAGTGAAGATATAGGTTATAAAAGAAGACAGAGTTTAAACACGAACTCCACCCCTTTCTTAGGTGTGAATCATGGTAAGAGAGCTCTGGTTTTCTTATTGGCTTGACCTCTTGTGGGGCAGGAGAGAAGGTGATTGGGGAAGTGAAGAGAGCTGTCAGCAGTCAAACATCAAAAATGGTCAGACTTATTATTATGGGTTATTCTGAGAATTAAATGAACTTTTTCCCTAACATTTATTTATTTTTTAAATAATTCATAAAATATGAAATGTACATATTAACAGAGTATAATGTAATATTTCATACATGGATACATTACATAATGATTAAATCTGGTGAAATATTTTTATTTCCTCAAACATTTACCATCTTTTCATGGTGAAAATTTCCAAATTCCTCGTTCTGGTTTTTGAACTACACATTACAATATTTTCTTTTATTATCTAATTCACTCTGTTGTGCATAAGAAAACATGAATATTTTAATATTATCAACAATGTCTGACTCATAGAACTTGCTCAAAATATCTTGGCTAGTATAACTTATCAAAGATGTTGAATTGGAATGTGTCTCACATGTACACGACTGAGGGAAAAAGGAGACAGAGCCATAAGCTCAGAGAAGCTCAAATTTTGGTTTGAGGAGAGTAATGAATGTTGAGCACAAAATGCTGGAGTCATATATGCTGATAGGCAAATAATGGAACTGGGAGGACATATGGATTCTTTTATTCCTCAATCTTCTTGGAAAGTAATTGTATTGTATATACTTACTCCTCTTTACAGTCAAGTTAATGCTCACACAGTTAACAATCTCTTAAGCAAATTTTATTCCTTCAAATATGAAGTTGTAGACACTTTCAAAGGCAGAATTTTTAGGTGGGAATTCAATGTTGAAAAATTGTAAATGAAAGATAATGAGGCAAATATTTTCCTATGAAATCAGGAAGAAATACAATAAAAATTATATTTTCTCTCTTCCTATTAAAACATATATATAAGGTAAAAACATAGTTCTTCCTTTATCTCTGTTTAATAGATTTGAAACACAAAACCATTTCTGATGTGCATAAAACCTGAAGGCATATACTGAGCATGCTTATCTAGGAAAATATAACATAGTTTCTCAAAGTGGTCTTTTTAGACAAGGTAACTTTTTACACAAATCCTTAGATATCTTAATTACTTCTAAACTTGTACTAGCCTTTCTATTTCCTGGAAATATCAAGACCTGAGAACCTATGTCATCCAGTTGATATTAAACCACAGCTTTGAGTGTATGTTACTCTACTAGACCCTCTGCACTCAGAGCCTCGCCATGTCTTAACCCCTCAGCTTCTACCTCAGGTTGTACAGATGCACTAAACATGTATTTTCAAGGACTAAGCTTGCCAAAATTTGTTTTTAATTAAAAGGCACTAAATGTTGGATTAGTATTCTGGAAATTCAAGTGGAATGTGAAGTAATATAGTTATTTATTCCGTCATTACAAAACAAATATATTTTTTACTATGGCTACAGGTAACTTTGAGAGGTATTTCTCAGTGATCAAAAAACAAGAAGCAGCATTTTTTGTTGATTTCAGGGATCAAACACAGGGACTTGTGCGTGCTAGACAAGCACTCTACCACTGCACCATATCCTCAGCCCAACACTAGCAAATATTAATCATCATACAAAGTTGAGATTTTTTTACTAAAAAAGATATATGCTAATATTTAGCAGTTTTTAATATCCACATTGCCATCAATAGGATGAATTCCTTGGAATCATCATTCTTCACACAATATACTTGAAATATTAGTTTTCTTTATATTCTCCCTCTATCTCAGAAACATGTCTAGTTGTACTTCAAATTGTGTGTCTTTTATAGTTGCAGTATATTTTACATTAATTTCTTTTGTACAATTTCCATTACCACCATCTTAGTTCAGTTTTAGTTTGTTTTTCAGAAAAGACTACTTGAGCAGCCTTCTTGCTGACCCCACCTACCTAGAGTCTCTTTCCTTTATGAAAAAAACATGTAAAAAACCCCCAAAACATGTAGCGATAGTCTAAATAGTTCCAAATTATTACCACTCTCCTCTAAAATGTTCAGTATTAAATCTCCTTATTTTCAGAACACCATCTTGCCTTTTTAACCTGTGTCCAAGATCTCATTGACATATACTAAATACTTCAACTATGCACACTTCCTAAAAACTGCCTATGCTTCCTTTTGTACATTCCTGTCCATTCTTTGCAATTTCCCATTACATGAAATTCCAGGGTTACAGAATGTTTACAATGTATAAAGGTCCAAATCAAATGCAATTTTTTAAATACAGCATTCTTTCATTCTCTGCACAATTCTTCCAAAGGTAATTTATCTCCTTTTTAAATTCTTTTATTGGTACATTTTAGATTTTAGATATACAATATGTTTACATTTATCATTGGGTGCTTGCACCTATAATGATGTATCTTGATTCTTATTTTTTTCCCCTTTACCTGTGCACGTTTCACCCCCTCCACCCTTCCCTATTTACATAGATTTCATTTCCATTTTTTTTCTTTTCTCATAATTTTACCTTTTCCTTCTTTCCTTTCCCCTTTCCCTCCCACCACCCCTACACCTTTGCACTAAACTAAGATCAAAGTGGATTAAAGATTTAAATATTAAGAGAAACACTAAACTTGCTGGAAGATGTTAGGTAGAATTCTCAATGACATTGGCATAGGAAAAGACTTTATGAAGAAAACCTCAGCAGCACAGGAACTAGCACAAAGAATCAATAAGTGGGATCTCATCTTATTAAAAAGCTGCTTCATTGTAAGAGAAACCACCAACAGAGGTAAGAGACAATCTACAATGTGGGAAAAAAATTTTGGCAGCTGTACCTCAGACAAAGGACTACTATCTAAAATATATAAAGAATTGAAAAAAATCAGACCCCCAAAATTCAAAGACCCAATGAAAAAATAGGCATCTGAAATGAACAGACATTTCTCAGACAAAGAAGTAAAAGCAGCAAATAAATATATGAAAAAATGTTCTACATCACTGGTCATTTGAGAGATGCAGATGAAAACAACACTGAGATTCCACCTAACCCTAGAAAGAATGGCTGCTATCAAGAAATTAACCAAGAACAAATGCTGGCAGGGGTATGGCAAGAAAGGAACCATTCTCCATTGTTGGTGGGAATGCAGACTGGTGCAACCACTATGGAAATCAGTGTGGAGACACCTCAGAGTACTAGAACTACAGGTCCCATTTGACCCAGCTATTCCCCTGCTGGGGATCTTCCCCAAAGAATTAAAAGAATCATACCACAGTGATACATGTGCACCCATGTTCATAGCAGCACAATTTGTAACAGCTAAAGCTTGGGAACAGCCCAAGTGCCCATTTACTGGAAACTGGATAAAGAAGATGTGGTTTTTTTATAAAATGGAGTACTACTCAGCCATAAAGAATGAGACACTAGAGACATTTATAGCTAAATGGATGCATATTGAGGTCATACTCTTAAGTGAAATAAATAGGACACACATGTGTAAATATGGAATAGTTTCTCTAGTGTGAGAAACTGAAAGTGTAAATAAGGATGAAAATGATTAAAATGAATAATTGATAATTTGAAATATTTATTTCTTAACAGAGTATTTTGTCTTAACATTTTTAAGTAGAGACTAGGATTGCTCCTTATATTTATTTGTTTCCATAACATTTTTCGTTTAATAGAATGTTAGTTCTTAAGACAAAGGCTGTTATTAAGTCATTACTTGTGTTTCTTCCATGACCAAGCACAATACCTTTCATGAATCAGGTAGGCTTTGTTTCTGTGATTGCATAGATTTTTCATGTTATACTTATTATTTAGGAAATGAAAACCCTTTTGCCTAATGATAATGAAATAATTGAACAGAATCACACAGCTTGTCACTGACACAACTGAGTCAGAACCACAATGTACAGAATGCAAAAAAATGAGAGTCTGAAAGTAGATGGTTTCTAGTCCAGTTTCAGAATTTCATTCAATTACAAGTGAATGAAAATATAACTTCATGGTTAGGCAGAAAATGTTCAAATATTTAGAAAGTTGGTATGGATTGGAGACTTTGATCAAATATTTAAACCCATCTGATTAGTATTTCTATTCTTGAAAATGAAATTTGGACAGATATGAATACAGTATTTTCATTTTCCTGGGAATCTCAATTGTATGGCTGCTGAAGAGTCAGTAATTATCCAGGGACCAATTAGCCTGTTTGTGGATTCTCTACACCCTGTGGCTTCCATTTCTTTGCTGTCCTCATCATCTCTGCCTTTTGACCATTTCACAATTGTGAGCCAGAAGGAGAAATTAAAGAAGTACTAAAAAGTAAAAAGACAGAAAAATTGAAATTAGGGCTCTCTAAGTTATTGTACTTTACACAAAATTTTACTATTATTAATTGGTTAAATATTTTGAATAAATTACCGGTCAGTAGAACCAAGTAGTGGTTAATTTATTGCAAAAACTTTCAAATTTGTTTATCTTAATAACCCAATTGTTTCACTTTGAAAGCTTGACCTTGGGGAATAAACTGATGTAACAATAATAGTTATAATCAACTTGGGAAGTTATTCAATACTTTATAACTTCATGCTATCTTACATATTCACAATTTCCTATGAGCATGTCAGAAAAAATTTAGTACGGTTTTATGTGACCTTTTAATGTCTACCTAGAATATTCCTATGCAGTTTATTCACCGACAGTTTCCATTGATGTGATTCTATTCATAGAGAAGTTCCCCATACAATTGGAAAAATCCATCTTCAACTACCAACATGGACTTTTCTATTTATGTACATTTAGAAGGGGTCCTAAAAATCAATTTGCAGCATTGTCCATTGGGAAATTGATTCTTCATACTTGAATTTCATTTTGGCAGAGAAGAATTTACCTGAGCACATTTTAGACATTTTTTTTTTTTTTGTCCACAATCTGTGTCCTCTGTCATTTTGGGCGAACACAATGTTGGCAACCTCTGTGGAGTTTTCTCTTTTCCCTGGAGGCTTCTGCTGAGGGTTTCATGAACACAGTGCAAAATTCCCTCTCTTGGTTGCCTTGGGACTAGTCTCTTTTCTTCTAAGAGTAAAATTTTGTTCCTGACATAATAATGATTTTTCTCTGTACTTAACTATAGACCGAACTTCTAATAGCTTCTACTTTTTAAGTCTTCTTATAGCATAACTTATACGAAATAAGTAAAATCATCAGATAAATGAGTATTCAAACTACTGCCTTAGTCTGTACTATTTAATGAAAATTTTAGCTTTCCTATTTTAATTTCTTAGTGTTTTCTTCCCCAGTGCTTTGGACATTTGCCTCCAAACATAAGAGGGAATCCTTGAATTAAATTGCAAATGTATTCTAATGTATTCTATGCGCTCAGTTGTATCTCAGAATCATCCAAGGGAAGGAAAACATTAGATTTCTATGCTGAATCAGAAAACAAGAGGGTGTTTCAATCTAGGAACCATAAAATTTTGATAGGAGATATGATTGCAATTTCTTCTATCGTACTTTACTTAATCTCCTTTGTGTATCCTATGAACATTATAAATGCAATACTCTCATGTATTTCCCTTGCTCATAGAAAATATATCAATACCGATTTTGAAATTTTATTGTGAATCTATAGAAGTTTTTAAAAGTAAATAAAAAATATTACATGGAAACTTATTTTGATGCCAATCTTCCTATATGTAAGTTATCTTAATTCTGAATTCCAAAGAATTCAGTTGATAATATATATCACTTTGTAAGAAATAAAAGCAAAATAATGATTCCCTTTCTCTACTCAGTGATTTATAGCTTTCACTATATTACTACATTTACTATATCATATCTAAACTCCAGGCCATCATTCAAGGAAGGCAAAGTAGTTACAGTATTAATATCAGCCCTCATTTTATTAAGAGACAGACAGAAAACAGTTAATCTGTCCCAGATTGACTAAGACTCAATTTTGTACTTGATTCTTAAATAATTTACTAAGTTAAGCTGCTTCTTGAAAATAAACCAATGAAAATTTTATTTTCATTGTATTTTACATTTTACATAGAAATTTCATAACTATTCCCTACATTATTTTGACAAAGTATAGAGGAGAGAAAAAATTTCTTCCAATTACACCATGACTCATATGTCAATCTTTGGTTATAGACTGGCTTGTCATATGAAATAAGAAGGAAAATGGAATATGGTATGTATCTTAGGTAAGAAATATTTTTGAGAGAATGTATTTTTCTACAATATCTTAATTTGCCTCTCAAAGTAATTCTAAAATATATTTTAATAAGAAAATTATACCTGAGAATTTTGTGTGCTTCTTTCTTAACACTGATTTTTCAGTTGTTACCACATTTAATAAATGTTTTCCTATGTTTGGAGAATATTAAATATGAAATGGAAATGTCTTTCATTCTTATATGTTTATCAGCAGGTCATATATTTGAGAGAGAAAAAGAAAGTTTGTAACATATCCATGTAAAATTATAAAAGACTTAAAGAAACGTAGAAAAACCCTGCCTTTTGTAATGCAGCTTTAAAATGTGCGTGAAGAAACAGTATCAGAGTCAGTAAAAGTAACTCATGTGGCATTATAGAAAAATTAAATTTAAAACATATTGCTTTGTTTATAAGACTTAATACACTCAAAGATAAATGGAATTATGTGCTTTGGGATAAGGTTTAACAGGATGCTGCATCTGACATAATGATTATTTATAGTGCTGGTAAAGTTCAAAACAGCAAAAAGTTAAAATACTTTGCCGAAATACCAAAAATGGTGGAGAGGAAGTGGAAAATTATGTGAAATGTTAGGGATGTTTCATTCCAGTACCTTGGCCTCATTATATTACCAGCTAAATATAAAATACATAGACCAGATAAATGTCTCATTAAGTCTTTCACAGTTCTTTCTGGGAACTTGGTAGTGGTCTTGAAAATGAAAAATAGAGAAGTATTTTATATGAAAATAATGGTATAGAAAGTATTTCAGAGAAAGTTTTTATTAACTCACTTGTGTGGTTAAGGCAAAGGAGTGAAGTTATCTCACTATCAATTGCTCTTATTTGAGAACACAAAGTTCTATTCTTAGAGTAAGTTTTAAGACTAAACAAAGTATCTACCCCATTTCAGATACAAGTATATTATCAACAAGTCCAGTGTATTTCATATTTGAGCCCCTCATTCCTTTATGAATAAGATCCTTTCAGATAATATCCCTTTTTAGCTAGTCAAACACAGACTAAACGATTCACATCATTCCATTTAATTTGACATTTATTTCTACCTACATGCATATTAGCACACAGAGTAAATAGTTTATTTCATGTTGAGGGTTTTATTTTGTTTTGTTTTGCTTCTAAGAAATTATTTGAATGCAATATAATAAGATTATTGATAGGAAAAAGAACATTCCTTGTCAAGGTAGAAACTTTCTTTGACAATTAATTAATCTATGTAATCATAATTATTGCATCTAATTAACATATCCCATTTTTTCCTATAATAAAGCTGGAAAAATATTTTATGATGAATTATGGCTGTACTTTTCATTCTGGCAGAGTTCCCATTGCTTTCAGATATACTGTACCTAAAAATGACAAGGTGAATGTGATGATACCACTTTTCTTTCAAAAATGTACTCATGCTGAAAATACCTACGTAGAAGACAAGTCACAAAGCATAGAAAACATCATAAAGGATGCTTGTTAACAATAGAAAAAAATGAATGGAGATGGAATAGAAAGGTGTCAGCTGAGAGGTGCTCATAACACCTGCAATATATAAACACCAGGCTTTAGTTTCAAAGACAAGTGAGTCTCAGATTGACAGATGGTGGATGATTACTTCTGGTGGACCAAATGATGGTTAGTTTGCAAGTAAAAGCAGATAAAGGAGCACATGAAAAACAGTCAAATCTTTGGTATGTAGGTAAAGCTTAAATTATAAATGGCTTAAATTATAAATGGTTCATGACTGACTGGCCACAAGCAACTTATTGAGAATGCACTTATGGTGAAGAACGGCAGTAGTGTCTGGACAGATGAATGCAGCTGATCATAAAAAATCCTAAGGTAAATGGAAAGGAGTACACCTAGGAATCATTAACTTGAAGGAGACTTAATGGTAGAGGAAATACAAATTAAGCAGTTACTTCTAATTCAGAAGGCAACAAACACATATTTGAATTTCAGTGTGATATAGCTAAATGTTGGTTGGTCCAAGGACAAGGTTTTAGTGCTAAATGAAATTGATAAATTCATGACAAAAATGACAGAAAAGTGTTATATAAGATAAATTAAACAATTACCCAAGTCCTCGATCTGTGATCCTAGATCCAAGCTTTCTCCAGCAAATATTTCTGTAATCTGTAATGAGATCAAACTCATTATGGCCGGTATTCACTCAAACTATTCCATTTCAGAATAAATTGGTCAAGTTTGTAACTAAGAGATGTTTTACAAGTTGCTTTATTCTTCTAGAGCCTGAAGAGACTGTAGACTCTTGTATCATATTGAAAATAACCTGGTAGGTCCTGAGTCACACAGAAGATGCCGAATCAGCCCACTGCAGACAAGCAGGTCTGTGCATGCCCTACCGAGGTCCTGAGTCACGCAGAAGACACCGAATCACCCCGCTGTAGACAGGTAGCCACCTGGTTCCACACTGCAAAGATGCAGAGGACACCAGACCACCAGATCAACACTGTTCCTGGCCCAGAGGTAAGGACTTCTGAGCCGTCGTCCCACTGCTCCTGGTCCAGAGGATAGGGCTTCCCGGTCACCATCCCTCCCGTTGCTCCCAACCCACAGGAAAGGGCTTTTGGGTCACCAGCTCTACCGCTGCTTCTGGCCCCTGTCCCACCTCACCCAGCTCAGAGGAAGTAATCCGTGCAGGTGCTAATAGCCCCGCACACCAGTCGAAATGAGAAAACACATAAATAAGTCTCAAAACCAGACTGCCAGATCACCTACAGCAACCCCAAAGGGAAATGAGATGGAACACTCTGATACTCAACCACCTGGACCCACTGAACTGGCAACAAAATGGGATCTGGAAAAAATGAAATCAGAAATAATTTCTCAGATAGCAGGAGAAATTCTGTCCCTAGTGCAAGACATGATTAATAAATCTAGAGAGGAGCTGAGGAACATGATGGAATCCCAACATAAGAAACAAATGGAATCCATAAAACAGATGCAAATAGATTTCCAGGACATGAAAAACTCCATTGAAAGTCTACAAAGCAGAATGAGCCAATGTGAGGACAGAATTTCACATATAGAAGACAAGATTGCAATTAGTGACCAGGAAAAGAAAAATTGCTTCAAAATTATAAGGGAACATGAGAAATCAATCCATCAGCTGCTAGATGATGCAAAGAAGAATAACAAAAGACTGATTGGGCTCAATGAAGAAACAGGAGAGAGTGGAGATGACATGAAAAAACTCTTCACAAAAATAATGGCAGAAAAGTTCCAAAGCAGGGGAAAAGAGCTTGACATACAGATAAGTGAGGTATATAGGACTCCAAATAGCCTTGATAAAAAAAAATCTACACATAGGCATATAATTGTTAAGATTCCAGAAACACAACAGAAGAACAAAGTTCTCCAAGCAGTCAGAGAAAAGAAACAAATCACATACAAAGGAAAGACCAATAGAATCACAGCAGACTTCTCAACACAAACCATCAAGGCAAGAAGAGCTTGGAGTGACATATTCCAAGCCCTAAAAGAAAACAGCCTCCAGCCCAGATTGATGGACCCTGCAAAACTATCTTTCAAAATTGATGGAGACATAAGATACTTTCATGACAAAGAGCACCTAGGGAACTTCATGAATACCAAACAAGAACTCCAAAGAATTTTACACAATATCCTAGGAACAGACATTGAGGATCACAACCCCAGGAAGCAAAGCAGAATGAACCCATCTGGCATGACAAGAAATTAAATGTAAAGGGGGAGAACCCCAAAAAAAGAAAAAGTCATGGCAATGACAAGTCAATACATTTCAGTTATAACCGTCAATGTTAATGGTCTCAATTCACCAATCAAAAGAAGTAGACTGGAAGAATGGGTCGAGAAGCAAAATCCAACAATATACTGCATACAAGAAACACACTTAATTCAAAAGGAAACTCTTAGACTGAAAGTTACAGGGTGGAAAACAATACTCCATGTGACAGGAACCAGAAAAAAAGCAGGAGTAGCTATCCTCTTTGCAGATCAAGTAGATTTCAAACCAACACTGATTAAGAGAGATGAAGAAGGACACTACATCCTTGTGAAGGGAAGAATGCAAGAGGAAGAGATGACAATCATAAATATCTATGCACCAAACACTAGTGCACGCAACTATATAAAACAAATACTAATGGACATGAAAAGTCATATATGCACTAATACAATTGTAGTGGGGGACCTCAACATCCCACTGTCACAAATAGGTAGATCAACTAGACTAAAAATAAGTAATGAAATGCTAGAACTCAATCAAACTCTTGAACAAATGAACTTAACAGAGGTTTACAGAGTCTTCCACCCCACAAAATCAGAATACACATTCTTCTCAGCTGCACATGGGTCATTCTCCAAAATAGACCACATACTCACACATAGAACATGTTTAAGTAAGTGCAAAGGAATGGAAGTTATGCCCTGTATATTATCAGACCATAGTGCAATGAAATTGGAGATCCATAGCAAAAGAAACTGGAAAAATTTCATAAACACGTGGAAATTGAACAACACACTTCTGACTAACCAATGTGTCACAGAGGAAATTAAAGAAGAAATCAGACAGTTCCTTCAATCAAATGACAATGACAGTGCAACATATCGGAATCTATGGGACACAATGAAAGCAGTCTTACGAGGGAAATTCATAGCAGTGAATATGCATATTAGAAAAACAGAACGAGCCCAGTTAAACAACCTGATGCTGATCCTCAAGCTTCTAGAAAAAGAAGAGCAGGACAACCCCAAAGCTCATACAAGGGAGGAAATTATAAAGATAAGAGGAGAAATCAATGCAATGGAGACTAAGAGAATGATACAAAAAATCAATGAAGCCAAGAGTTGGTTCTTTGAAAGAATCAACAAAATTGACAAACCTTTAGCCAACCTTGTCAGAAAAAGGAAAAAAAAGGCCCAAATCCATGCAATTAGGAATGGAAATGGTGAAATTACAACAGACCCAGCAGAAATCCAGAGGATCATCAATACCTACTTCCAGAACCTATACACCAATAAGTTGGACAACACAGAAGAAATAGACAGATTCCTAGATACATATGAATTACCAAAGTTGAAGAAGACCTAAAAATTCTGAACAACCCAATATCAACCAATGAAATTGAAAATGTAATTAAAAACTTATCACCTAAGAAAAGCCTGGGCCCTGATGGCTTCACTGCTGAATTCTACAAGACATTTAGAGAGGAACTGCTGCCACTACTGCTTAAACACTTCAATGAAATTGAAAGGGAAACAATACTCCCAAATTCATTCCTGGAAGCAAGCATCACCTTGATACCCAAACCAGTGAAAGATCCAACTGAAAAAGAGAACTATAGGCCAATCTCACTAATGAACATAGATGCAAAAATCCTTAATAAGATAATGGCAAACAGAATGCAGAAGATCATCAAGAAGATCATACACCCTGATCAAGTGGGATTCATCCCAAGGATGCAGGGATGGTTCAATATACACAAATCAATGAATGTAATACACTGTATCAACACAGCCAAGGACAAAAACCATATGATTCTCTCCATAGATGCAGAAAGAAACATTTGACAAAATCCAACATGCATTTATGATAAAAACTCTACAAAGAATTAGAATAGATGGTCTCTACCTCAAACTGATAGAAGCCATCTATGAAAAACCAACAGCCAATATCATACTAAATGGTCAAAAACTGAAATCCTTCACACTCAAATCAGGAACAAGACAAGGATGTCCACTATCACCACTCTTGTTCAATATAGTTCTGGAAACCTTAGCCACAGCAATTAGACAAGAGAAAGAAATAAAAGGAATGAAGATAGGTAATGAAGAAGTCAAATTGTCATTATTTGCAGATGACAGGATACACTATATAGAAGACCCTAAGAACTCCACCAAAAGTCTTCTAGACTTAATAACCAAATTCAGTCAAGTAGCTGGTTCCAAGGTCAACACCCCAAAATTAATAGCTTTCCTCTATACCAATGACAGACTCACAGAGAGAAATAGGGCAAATAATTCCTTTCACAATAACATCCAAAAAACTTAAATACCTAGGAATCAACCTAATGAAAGAAATAAAAGACCTCTTCTCTGAAAACTATGGCACTCTGAAAAGAGAGATTGAAGATGATATCAGAAAATGGACAGACATCCCCTGTTCCTGGGTAGGAACGATTAATATAGTGAAAATGGCCATACTTCCAAAACTGCTATATAGGTTTAATGCAATTTCAATTGAGATCCCAGCAGCATACTTCATAGACCTTGAGAAAACAATCCAAATATTCATTTGGAACAAGAAGAGACCCAGAATAGCAAAAACAATTCTAGGTAACAGAGACATGGCAGGGGGTATCACAATCCCCAACCTGCAACTCTACTACAAAGCTACTGTGATAAAAACAGCATGGTACAGGCAAAGAAAGAGACTTGAGGACCAGTGGAACAGATTATGAGATGCAGAAACAAGCCAGACACACTCAGCCATCTCATCTTCGATAAAAGAGCCAAACACCCTCACTGGAGGAAAGATAGCCTCTTTAGTAAATGCTGCTGGAAAAATTGGGCTTCAACTTGCCCAAGATTAAAACTAGACCTGTATCTCTCACCATGCACTAAACTAAAATCAAAATGGATTAAAGATCTAAATATTAAAATAGACACTCTAAACTAGTAGGAACAGAGGTTAGGTAGAACCCTTGAAGACATCAGTGTAGGAAAAGATTTTATGAACAAACCCTCAGTTGCCCATGAACTAGCACAAACAATCAACAAGTGGGATCTCTTCTTATTAAAAGGCTTCTGCACAGCAAGAGAAACCGCCAGCACTGTGAAGAGACAACCCACAATGTGGGAAAAAATCTTCACCTGCTCTTCCTCAAAGGTCTACTATCTCGAATCTATAAAGAACTTAAAAAGATCAGACCTCCCAAATTTAAAGACCCAGTCCAAAATTGGGCATCTGAAATGAATAGACATTTCTCAGACAAAGAAGTAGAAATAGCAAATAAATACATGACAAAATGTTCAACATCACTGGTCATTCAAGAGATGCAAATGAAAACAAACAACGCTAAGCTTCCACTTCACTCCAGAAAGAATGGCTGCTATCACGAAATCAACCAATAACAAATGTTGAGGGGGCTGTGGGGAAAGAGAAACCCTGCTCCAGTGCTGGTGGGAGTGTAGACTGGTGCAACCACTGTGGAAATCAGTATGGAGATACCTCAAAGAACTAGGACTGGAAGTCCCATTTGACCCTGCTATTCCACTGCTGGGGATCTTCCCCATAGAATTAAAAGAATCATACCACAGTGATATATGTGCACCCATGTTCATAGCAGCATAGTTTGTAATAGCTAAAACTTGGAAACAGCCCAAATGCCCATCAACTGGAGACTGGGTAAAGAAAATGTGGTTTTTTCATCAAATGGAGTACTACTCAGCCATAAAAAATGAGAAATTAGAGACATTTATAGCTAAGTGGATGCACATTGAAGTGATACTCTTAAGTGAAATAAATAGGACACACATGAATAAATTCTGAATAGTTTCTCTGGTGTTAGAAACTAAAAGTGTAAATAAGAACTAAATGTACAATAGGTAGTTTGAAATAGGAAGAAAAGGGGCAAAGGGGAAGGAAGTGGGAGGGCTAGAGGAAAGGATAGAAGGGATTGGGATTAATATGAGAAAATGGAAAAATAGGAACAAAAATCTTTTTAAATTGGGAGTAATGGAGGGGTTGAATGGAGGGCTGGGCAAGGGTGAAAAATAAGAACCAAGAGAGACTATGTAAAGGTGCAAATTTCCAATGATGAATGTCATTATATCGTATACCTAAAATGTACCAATGATTAGAATGAATAATAAAAAATGTAAATTAGGAAGAAAAGGTCCAAAGGGGTAGGGGTAGTGAGAGGGGCAGGGGAAAGGAAAGAAGGGAAAGGAAAAATGATGAGAAATGGAAGAAATGGAAATAAAGTCTTTGTAAATAGGGAAGGGTGGAGGGCATGAAGGGAGGGCTAGGAATGGGGAAAAAATAAGAACCAAGATGCATTATGTAAAGGTATAATTCCCAATGAGAAATGTAATTGTGTTGTATACCTACAATGTACCAATAAAATAATTTAATAAAAAAAAACAGAAAAGAAAATAACCTGGTGGGTAGTTCTTCAGTATTTCTTATTTTTAAGCCAATATATGAGTATTTTTTATATTTAAAAATAATTGACAAGGTTGTTAGAATAGTTTGAGTGGTAATAATTCATGACGTGCTAATTCTGGGATGACATATAGAAGTTATCTAGGCTAAATTCTTTGGTTATTAATACTGAGAAAATGTGCTCCAAACTATGCAGCTGAATTTATCAAAACATAGTTAAATATATAGCATCTTAGCAAATCAAATATCTTTATTCTTCCATGGAGTTCACAGACAGGAAAATTTGTCTCCCCAGCCCTTTGGTGAAGAAAAATCCAAGAAATTAAGAATTGTTATTCTAAGAAAATAAAATATTTGTAAGTAGAAATGTTGCATCAAATTTCAAAATAAAATTTATTTTCCAGTTCTTCTCTCACTTCTAACTATTTACTGTCATTAATAATTAGGGGAAAATTCCTGGTTTAATATCTGAATTTCTTGTAAAACTTTTAAATAATCAAGCTTATCATTTAATTGAAGTGCTAACAAATATTGCTATATATGATACATATTAAAATAATATTTTAATGTGTATGACATATTTTAAAACCTAATTTAGTTTGCAGATTCTCATTTTCTCTCAGTGCTAGCAAGCATGTATGGATAATTCATCTAATTGTTATAGCGAAACAGAGAGGTTAAGTGAATTGTGCCAAGTTACACAGCAAGGCAATAGTAATTTTGTAAATGTCTTATTTGACTAGAAAACATTTACATGATAGAATTATTATTCAGGGTTATCAATAGGGTAACACATGTCATGTTGGGATAAGAAAAATGTATTTTAAATCTCATAGGAGTCTTTTCACATGGCATGCACTGGTATAGCAGATATTTACTAAACTTAATTTTTGTATTTGTTTAACTTTGCAAATAAAAAAAGAAGAAATTCAATTCCATTTATTAAAAATTGTTGAAAGCTCATTATTTAATTTTTTGTAAGACAGCATGTCCATTCATTAAATAAAATCACTCATTTTCATTTTTAATTTTTATGATGCAATAGTCAAAGTATTTCTTTTTTTTTTTTTTTTTTTGGTACCAGGGATCGAACTCAGGTCCTTGAGCTTGAGAGGCAGGCAGTGGAACCACTGAGCTAAATCCCTGACCCCTTCAAAGTGTTTCTTAGTTTTAGGTTTTTATTTGTTTTTTTTTTTGGTACCGGGGATCGAACTTGGGTCCTTGCATTCTCAGGGCAGGCGGCAGACAAAGTATTTCTTAATATTAAAAACATTAGACATATATCATATAAATGAGTAATATTTCAAAATTTTCTCGTTTTGTTGATAGAAAACATAGGAAATGCATTAAATATACTTTGTCCTGATTAAAAAATCCAAACAGCACATGAACAAGAAAATACTTTTCTTAATTTTTTAAAACATATCTAGAGTTTATTATAAGATGGAAATATTTAGCTTTAAATTTACTTGAAAGAAGGAGAAGAATTTAAGAAAGATAACTTTATTTTGAAATATCTTCAATAGGATAGATTACCAGTGAAAATGTATACTAAATATTTTAGTCATGTAGCAAGCAACATCCTTTGCAAATATGTATTGCTAATGCCTTAAATCATACTATTCAGTGAATTTGTTAAATGCTTCCCCTGCTTTTTAGCTTTTAAATATATTTTCACATTATCTGAAAATTTATTTCAAACAAACATATAATTACTCAAAATATTAGAAACTTTATTTCCTTTTAACTAATTGTATTAATTAGTGTGTTATTCCAAATGTTATTTCAGCTTCATTATAATACAAGGATTTAAATATTGGATAATTATATTTATTTCACTTAAATGGTGTTCTTACTATATATTCTATGAAGATTAACTTTATGCTTTTTATAAGACATATGTAGATTTTGGACATGCTCAAGAAGATCCCTACAGTTACAATAAAATCAAGATATTCATTTATAGTGACAATAGAGAATATAACCAATTTTATAGCTCTCATTGCAAATATATAGAATCTGAATGTTACGAGAATCTGTAAGAGCTTTTTACAATTTATTTGGAACTACTTATATGTCATTTTTTTACCTTTTATAACAATAAGGAGAAAAATTATAACTGAACATTGAATAAGACAATTATAAAATAATAATCAACCAACACGAGCTCTTAAATTTTTTAAAATTTACTCAAAGAATGTATGTGCACAGATATTTAAATACATGCTGAAGATAAAAAATAATAAAGATGCACCAGTTGGACATTATGGAAATGATGAATTTGAATAGGAAACAGTTCATTTTCCCAATACTTAAGAAAATATATAAGAAGGTGTGAATATCAGTCTTGCAGAAGAAGAGCAGCTGTATTTTTTAAGCATTTTTGGCATTTAGAAAGGTTTGGTCTTTTTTGGTTCTAGGCAAAGGCTTAAATGAAAACCAGAAAGAAAATAACTCATTACCACAAGAATATCACTATTGACATTTTTTGCCATTTGTTCCAGTTTTCCATTTATGACAGTTTTTTATATAGTGAAGAAAATGAATAAGTAATTGTTTCTATTTTTTTATTGTTTTTAAAATCAGAAATTCAAGACATTTATTTTAATATATGCATGCTACCTTATCTAATAAATGTTTATATGGATATATACATAAAATCTTTTAAAATTATGTTTTATCTGTTATTTAAAAAGGTACAATAATAATGTGCTGTTAAGTGATTGCTTTTAATATTCTCAGTTTATATTGCTATTTTTTAAAAACTCTAATCAATGTCTGCTAGTATGGTACTTAGAGCAAGGAATCCAAAACTAGAGTTCAATAGCTTTGCCACTGGCCTCCATGACATTGGGGAAACATCTTTTGTGAGTCAGTTTCCCCATCTCTAGTGCTTTGATGTCAATAGTATGCTGTTCAAAGAATTAGTGTAGTATTAAAAGACTTCATATATATATAAATGCCTCAAATAATTCCTGGCCCACAGTTGTATGAACCTTAATTATGAGAAAAAATGAGCTGGTAGGCTATATTGATAGAAAATTTGCTGTTCCAAATAATTAATTATCTCATATTTCCCAAGGTTATCCCAAGGATAAAAATCAAAGCTTAGCAGGTAAAATATCAACCACAGTTAACACCAATGGTGAGCCCTTTGGGTAGATATCCAATGTAATATATGGACATTTTTTGGGGAAAATTTTTATTCACAGGCATTGTCAATTACTTTTTGTTGAAACTGAGTGAAATTTTTTACAGTAGCAAATTGATCATATATAAAGTGTGGGTCCCACCACACCCAGCCCAGAGGAAAGGGCTTTTGGGCCGCCTTTGTTCCCATTGCTCCCAGACCAGAGGTAGGGGCTTCTGAGCCACCATCCAGCCCACCCCTCCCAGCCCAGAGGAAAGCGCTTTTGGGCCACCATCCATCCCACAACTCCCCGCCCAGAGTATGGGGCTTCTGAGCCACTGTCCCACCTCTTCCATCTCAGAAGAGGTGAGGTGCATGGGCGCCAACAGCAACGCTCCCCCCCTCCCACTCCATGCAAAATGAGAAGAAGCTTAAATAAGGCTCAAAACCAGACTTTCAGATCACCTACAACAATCTCAAAGGGAAATGAGATGGAACACTCTGACACTCAACCACGTGAACCCACAGAACTGGCAACAAAAGAGGACCTGGAAAAAAGGAAATCAGAAACAATTTCTCAGACAACAGCAGAGGTTGTGCTTGTAGTGCAAGACATGATTAATAAATCTGGAGAGGAGCTGATGAACATGATAAAATCCCAACATAGGAAACAAATGAAATCCATAAAACAGATGCAAACAGATTTGCAGGAGATGAAAAACTCCACTGAAAGTCTACACAGTAGAATGAGCCAATGAGAGGATAGAATTTCAGATTTAGAAGATAAGATTATAATTAGTGACCAGGAGAAGAAAACAAATCACAAACAAAGGAAAACCCATCAGAATCACTGCAGACTTCTCAACACAAATCATCAAGGCAAGAAGAGCTTGGGGTGACATATTCCAAGCCCTAAAAGAAAACAGCTTCCAACCCAGATTGATGTACCCTGCAAAACTATCTTTCAAAATGAATGGAGAAATAAGATACTTTCATTACAAAGAGCACATTAGGAACTTCATGAATACCAAACCAGCACTCCAAAAAATTTTACACAATATCCTAGGAAAAGACAATAGTATCACAACCACAGGAAGCCCAGCAGAATGAACCCATCTGGCATGACAAGAAATTAAATGTAAAGGGGGAGAACCCAACAAAAAGAAAAAGTCATGAAATGATATGTCAATACATTTCAGTTATAACCATCAATGTAAATGGTCTCAATTCACCAATCAAAAGAAATAGACTGGCAGAATGGGTCAAGAAGCAAAATCCAACAATATGCTGCATACAAGAAACATACTTAATTCAAACGGAAACTCTTAGACTGAAAGTTACAGGGTGGAAAACAATACTCCATGTGACAGGAACCAGAAAAAAAGCAGTAGCTATCCTCTTTGCAGATCAAGTAGATTTCAAACCAACACTGATTAAGAGGGATGAAGAAGGACACTACATACTTGTAAAGAGAAGAATCCAAGAGGAAGAGATGACAATCATAAATATCTATGCACCAAACACTAGTGCCCCCAACTATATAAAACAAATACTAATGAACATGAAAAGTCATATATGCACTAATACAATTGTAGTGGGGGACCTCAACATCCCACTGTCACAAATAGAAAGATCAACTAGACTAAAAATAAGTAATGAAATACTAGAACTCAAACTCTTGAACAAATGAACTTAACAGAAGCTTACAAAGTGTTCCAGCCCACAGAAACAGAATATACATTCTTCTCAGCTGCGCATGGGTCATTCTCCAAAATAGACCACATACTCGCTCATAGAACATGTTTAAGTAAGTGCAAAGGAATTGAAGTTATCCCCTGTATATTATCAGAACATAGTGCAATGAAATTGGAGATCCATAACAAAAGAAACTGGAAAAATTTCACAAACGTGAAATTGAACAACACACTTCTGAATAACCAATGAGTCACAGAAGAAATTAAAGAAGAAATTAGACAGTTCCTTCAATTAAACGACAATGACTATACAACATATTGGAATCTATGGGACACAATGAAAGCATTTCTTTTTGAGGGAAATTCAGAGCAGTGAACACGCATATTAGGAAAACAGAACAAGCCCAATTAAACAACCTGAAGCTGAACCTCAAGCTTCTAGAAAAAGAAGAGCAGGACAACCCCAGAGCTCATACAAGGAAGGAAATTATAAAGATCAGAGGAGAAATCAATGGAATGGAGACAAAGAGAATGATACAAAAAAATCAACGAAGGCAAGAGTTGGTTCTTTGAAAGAATCAACAAAATCGACAAGCCCTTAGCCAACCTTATCAGAAAAATGAAAGAAAAGGCCCAAATCCATGCAATTAGAAATGAAAAGGGTGAAATGACAACAGACCCAGCAGAAATCCAGAGGATCATCAATATCTATATCCAGAACCCATATGCCAATAAGATGGAAAACACAGAAGAAATGGACAGATTCCTAGATACATATGAACTACCAAAGTTGAACGAAGACCTAAAAATTCTGAACAACTCAATGAAATTGAAAACCTAATAAAAACTTATCACCTGAGAAAAGCCTGGGCCCTGATAGCTTCACTGCTGAAATCTACAAGACATTTAGAGAGGAACTACTGCCAATACTATTTAAACTCTTCAATGAAATTGAAAGGGAAACAATACTCCAGAATTCATTTCTGGAAGCAAGCATCACCTTGATCCCCAAAGCAGAGAAAGACCTTACTGAAAAAGAGAACTATAGACCAATCTCACTAATGAACATAGATGCAAAAATCCTTAATAAAATAATGGAAAATAGAATGCAGAAGATTATCAAGAAGTTTATACACCCTGATCAAGTGGGATTCATCCCAGGGATGCAGGGATGGTTCAATATACACAAATCAAACAATGTAATACACCATATCAATAGAGCCAAGGACAAAAACCATATGATTATCTCCATAGACACAGAAAAAGCATTTGACAAAATCCAACATGCATTTATGATAAAAACTCTACAAAGAATTAGAATAGATGGTCTCTACCTCAAACTGATAGAAGCCGTCTATGAAAAATGAACAGCCAATATCATACTAAATGGTCAAAAACTGAAATCCTTCACACTAAAATCAGGAATAATACAAGGATGTCCACTATCACCCCTTTTGTTCAATATAATTTTGGAAACATTAGCCATGACAATTAGACAAGAGAAAGAAATAAAAGGAATAAAGATAAGAAATGAAGAAGTCAAACTGTCGTTATTTGCAGATGACATGATACTCTATATAGAAGACCCCAAGAACTCCACCAAAAGCCTTCTAGAATTAATAACTAAATTCAGTCAAGTAGCTGGTTACAAGGTTAACACACACAAAAAATAGCCCTCCCTTACACAAATAACAGACTCACTGAGAGAGAAATAGGGCAAATAATTCCTTTCACAGTAGCATCCAAAAACCTGAAATACCTAGGCATCAACCTAATGAAAGAAATCAAAGACCTCTTCTCTGAAAACTATGGCACTCTGTAAAGAGAGATTGAAGATGATATCAGAAAATGGACAGATATCCCTTGCTCCTGGGTAGGAAGGATTAATATAGTGAAAATGGCCATACTTCCAAAACTGCTATATAGATTCAATGCAATTCCAACTAAGATCCCATGAGCATAATTCACGGACCTTGAGAAAACAATCCAAAAATTCATTTGGAACAAGAAGAGACCCAGAATAGCAAAAGCAATTCTAGATAACAGAGACATGGCAGGGCGTATCACAATCCCAAACTTGCAACTCTACTACAAAGCTACTGTGATAAAAACAGCATAGTACTGGCAAAGAAACTGACCTGAGGACCAGTGGAACAGATTAGAAGATACAGAAAGAACACCGGAGACACTCAGCCACCTCATCTTTGATAAAGGAGCCAAATACCCTCACTGGAGGAAAGATAGCCTCTTTAATTAATGGTGCTGGAAAAATTGGGTTTCACCTTGCCAAGGATTAAAACTAGACCTATATCTTTCGCCATACACTAAATGAAAATTGAAATGGATGAAAGAGAAACTCTGAACCAGTTGGAACAGAGGTTAGGTAGAGCTCTTGAAGACATCGGTGTAGGAAAAGATTTTATGAACAAAACCTCATTTGCCCATGAACTAGTACAAACAATCAACAAGTGGGATCTCTTCTTACTAAAAAGCTTCTGCACAGGAAGAGAAATCATCAGTAGCTTGAGGAGACAACGCACAATGTGGGAAAATATCTTCACCTGCTTTTCCTCAAAGGTCTACTATCTCGAATCTATAAAGAACTTAAAAAGATCAGACCTCCCATATTTAAAGACCCAATCCGAAAATATGCATCTGAAATGAACAGACATTTCTCAAAGAAGTAGAAATAGCAAATAAATACATAAAAAAATGTTCAACGTCACTTGTCATTCAAGAAATGCAAATGAAAACAAGGCTGAGATTCCACCTCACTGCAGAAAGAATGGCTGCTATCATGAAATCAACCAATAACAAATGCTGATGGGGCTGTGGGAAAGAGGAACCCTGCTCCAGTGCTGGTGGGAGTGTAGACTGGTGCAACCACTGTGGAAATCAGTATGGAGAAACCTCAAAGAACTAGGACTGGAAGTCCTGTTTGACCCTGCTATTCCACTTCTGGGGATCTTCCCCAAAGAATTAAAAGAATCATACCACAGTGATATATGTGCACTCATGTTCATAGCAGCACAGTTTGTGATAGCTAAAACTTGGAAACAGCCCAAATGTCCATCAGCTGGAGACTGGATAAAGAAAATCTGGGTTTTTTTTTATAAAATGGAATACTACTTAGCCATAAAAAATGAGAAATTAGAGACATTTATAGCTAAATGTATGCTCATTGAGGGAAAACTCTCAAGTGAAATAAATAGGACTCACATGTATAAATACTGAATAGTTTCTCTGGTATGAGAAACTGAAAGCGTAAATAATGACTTAAATGTATAACAAATAATGTGAAATAGGAAGAAAAGGGCCAAAAGGGAAGAGGAAGTGGGAGGGGGAGGGGAAAGGAAAGAAGGAATGAAATATGAGAAAATGGATAATTGGAAACAAAAGCTTTGTAAATAGGGAGGAATGGAGGGGTTGAAGGGAGGGCTGGGCAAGGGTGAAAAATAAGAACCGAGAGATTATGTATAGGGGAAAATTTCCAATGATGATTTTCATTATATTGTATACCTAAAATGTTCCAATGATTAAAATGAATAATCGATAATGCAAAATAGGAAGAAAAGCTCCAGAGAGGTAGGGGTCATGGGAGGGGCCGGGGAAAGGAAAGAAGGGAAAGGAAAAATGCTGAGAAATGGAAGAAATGGAAATAAAGTCTTTGTAAATAGGGAAGGGTGGAGGGGGTTAACGGAGGGCTAGGAATGGGGAAAAAATAAGAACCAAGATGCATCATGTAAAGGTACAAGCTCCCAATGAGAAATGTAAATGTGTTGTATACCTAAAATGTGCCAATAAAAGAATTTAAGTAATTAAAAAAGTAAAAGATGTATGGAGTGTTTAGCATCTCTCAGTTCACTGGTTTTTGCCTGTGTATTTGAATACTTCCTCTAAGGGTTCCACTAGTTCTGTGGTAGCATTCCATTTGACTTTGGAGCTGGGTACTGGGATGTTTATTGAGCATTTGTATAATATTACTAAATTATCCCTCTAAATCTTGCAGAGATTTCCATAAATGTATTTTAAATCATTCTCCAGAATATATTGCATCAAGGCTATTGACCATTGCTCAAAAACATTAAAATATTCAAGCACTTCCTGGAGAGCCTAAGCTTAAATTTTCTTCCATTAAATAGATAGGTCTCAATTCTGCCCCTCCTATATATTCTATTGGTTTCTTTCACCAAAGTTTTACCTTCTTCTATGTATAATGTGGCTGATTTTCAAATAGCAACCCATTTCTCTATTTAGGAATTCTCATCATCAAACTAGACAGCCTGGCTTTGTTTGTTTGTTTTTTGTATTAGTCAATTTCCCATCTCTGAGACACAATAGCCAACATCTTCAATTAAAAGGAGAAAAGGTTTATTTTGCTTCATGGTTTCAGAAGGTTCAGTTCATGTTGGTTGCCTCTATAGCAGTTTCCAACTAGATTCAACCAAGTTATTTCTCCTTAAACATTCTTCCAGTTGAAATTGGAATGAGTTATAGACTAGATGCTTACTTTTTCCTTTCCTCTATGAAAAATTAGATGATCTTAAATAAATAATTTTAGTATTCAGGATAGAAAAATTTGATTAGAGAGATATATAAGATGTATAAACACTTGTAATTGATTCAATGTGAAAAACTGGAAAAATGGATCCCAGGCTTTTTTATTTTTGCTTAATATATATTTTACACATATAAATAGCACATAGTTATTAATACATTGCCATGAGTTATTAACATCATACATTATTTCTTACATGTTTTAATCATTGTACAGTAAATATACAGTATATATAGCTATAAAATGATATGTTTGTGAACTATTATCTAAATGTATTCTTTATTTCCTACTGGTTTTTATATTTGAGTGAGAGAGAATACTTTTATGTTGATAGAAAATAGCTAAACCTTCATATGATGTAAGTAGGTAAAAGTATGCTATGTAAATTTTTCTTATTGAATAAAATAAAAAACAAATTCAAAAATGGTAATGACACAGGTTTTGAGAAGTTGAGATTTGTCAGTAATTTTAGAAAGTTCTGAGCAAATACGTCTTCAAGCAGTAATCTTTCTCCTTCCTCTGATTCCAAATGCATATAGAGTGCCATTTTATATTGTCTGAAATACTTCACTGAGCTTTGGATTCTTTTTCTTTTTGGACTTTAGGGGTTTTTTTCTTTTTGATTTGCTTAAACTGCATTTACATTTTTTTTTTAGGAATCTCCATACTGATTTCTATAGTAGTTGTGCTAGTTTACATTCCTACCAACAATGTAGAAGCATTTTCTTTCCTATCAGCCTCACTGACATTTGCTATTATTTGATTTTTTTTAATGATGGCTATTCTTTCTGGAGTGAGATAGAATCTCAGTGTTGTTTTAATTTGTGTTTTACTAATAATCAGAGATGTTGATCATTTTTGCATGTAGGTATTGGTAATATGTACTCCTGAGAAGTGTCTCTTCATTTCAGTTGCCCATTTTTTGATTGGGTCTTTTATATGGTGGTCTAATTTTTGAATTCTTTAAATATTCTAGACATTAGCCCTCTGTCTAAGAAACAGTTGGAAAAATTTTTCCCATTATGTAGATTTTTCTCTTCACTCTGTTGGTTGTTGCCTTTGCTGTGCTGAAGCTTTTAAATTTGATATGATCCTATCTGTTGATTCTTGATGTTATTTCTTGTGTAATTGGGGTTCTATTCATAAAATCTTTGCCTACACCTAGGTCTTCAAGAGTTTTACCTATTTCGTGTACCAGCAGATTGTTTCTGTTTTAACATTTAGGTCTTGATTCATTTTGGTTTTAGTCTAGTACATGATAAGAGATATGGATTTAGATTCAATCTTCTGCATGTAGATAAGCAGTATTCTCAGCAATATTTGTTAAAGAAGCTATCTTTACTTTAACATATGTTTTGGCCCCTTTGTTTCAAAATTGTATTACAAGGCTATAGCAATAAAAAAAAAAAAAACAGCATGGTACTGGCAGAAAAACAGAGATGTAGATCAATGAAACAAAACAGAGGATGCAGAAACAACCATGGGAATATTCAGCCATCTGATTTCATTTCTTTTTTTTCCCCTTAAATTCTTTTATTGGTATATTTTAGGTATACAATACATTTACATTTATCATTGGGTGCTTGTACCTGTAGGTGATGTATCTTGGTTCTTATTTTTTCCCCATTACCTGTGTGCCCTTCACCCCCTACACCCTTCCCTATTCACATAGATTTTGTTTCCAATTTTTTTTTCTTTTCTTATAATTTTTCCTTTCCCTTCTTTCCTTTCCCCTTCTCCTTCCACTACCTTTACCCCTGTGGACCTTTTCTTCTTATTTCAAATGATCAATTATTCATTTTCATCATTTTAATCCTTATTTACACTTTCAGTTTCTCACACTAGAGAAACTATTCGGTATGATTTCATTTCTTAAAACTTATTTTAAAATAAAGAACTATTCTTCAAACTTTAACATCTCAATTGGCTCTATTCAATTATTTACTCATTCAATTCATGCAATACTGTGAATTGAATGCAGAGCCGTCTCACTGAGAAATATCCTCCACCTTCTTTCTTATTTTCTGTTTTAAAATAGAGTTTCACTGAGTCACTGAGTTGACAAGGTTGAACTCAAATTTCTGATCCTCTTTAACTCTGCCTTTTAGAGTGCTAGGATTGCAGGTATATGCCAATATGCCTAGCTTCAACCCTGTATTAGGTTTTACTTATTTCACATCTTAATAATGGCTCAAGGTCACACTGCTTCCACAACTGCACTGCCATCATTTGAAGAAAATTTCTAGATTGCAGACAACTGGGGATCTCCTATTTCTGAGGAATGGAAGAATAAATGACAAAGGACACCACTGAGATTCAGGAGTATACAGCTGGTCTAGAAGTAAGGTAAAACTTGCACATCAACAGGTTCCTTGTAAGAAGACTAAATAACAATTAATAGTAGTTCATCACTAGCAGAGGGGAAATAGCAGAGGGAGACATCCTCTCTCAAGAGCATGTGCAGTTGAAAGCCTGAAAACTAAGAAAAATTAATTTAAAAATTAAAACTTTAAACAACTTAGCCCTCACCCTAAACACCAAATACTCATGGAATTAGGAAGTGGCAGTGTACATCTATTATCACAGTAAAGAGAATGTGGATACTCATATCATGTTGCTAGAATCAACTCCATTCTTCAAAACAGTATACTAGGAGAGTGTTAGTGCTAGTGCTACCAGGCTTAATTATCATTTGCTTAGACTCTAAAGTACTACATATGATGCATAGAAATCAGTCAAAAATTATAAAAGACAAAAGAGGAAAGAAATTATATTGTTAATTAACAAAATCAACAGAAAACAAATCATAAGTTACACATAGAATTTTTTCTACTGGAAATATGAGTTTAATAATTTTAAATAACTTTGGAATGTTAAAGTTTACATGAAAAAATTTCTCTATAGATGTAAAAAGATAATGTTGAGAAAAAATATTAAAGAAAAACTATATTAGAAATATTACAAGTAAAGGAAATTAAAAGTATCATAAACTCATCTGTGGATTTAGCAAATCTAAGAGAGAATTAATGAAACTTAGATAGTAAGAAGACATAACACAGAAAACCTAGAGGAAAGTATAGTAAAAGACCAAAAAGTAAAAAGTAGAATAAATATTAAACAAAACAAACAAATGAGAACAGAGCATCCAAGAAGTCTATGATATTATCAAATATCAAAAGGCTTATTATATGTATAATTTAATTTTGAAGAGAAAGAGAATGGAGGAGAAAAAAATGAAAACAATAATGACTTAGAATATCCAGGTTTTCTAAAACTAATGAAAAACATTTAACCACATATCCAAGAAGATCAAAGAATTTCAAGCAGGATTAATAGCATAAAATTTACATACCATGTAGAAGCTCCTAAAAAGCCAATATAAAGAAAAATTTGATGTCCATCAGAGGTGAAAGACTTTCTATACAGGAACAAAGAGTTGAGCTAGAATAAATTTATCATCAGAAGTTATATAATGCAGATAATTGAGTGTCTTTAGAGTGGTTAAAGAAAAAAAATAAAAACTATCAATCTAGAATTCAAAACCAAAGTATCTTTGAAAAGGAAAAGTTTTTAAAAAAAAGAACATATTAGGATAAGATTTGTATTACAGAAACAGTTAAGTCAATATTCTAGGAAGAACTAATATGAAAGTTAGATAAAAATTATATACACACAAAGGAATGAATATATTTAGAAATTGTTAAAATGAAAATAATGGTAAAATGTTTAAATATTTTTGTTTGTTGCAAAAGATAATTAACTGGCTAATACAAATACTGTATATCAATCTTTTTTTTGCTTATACCATTTTAAAGGTATAATGTATGACAAATGAAGCATAACATATGGGAGGTAATAAGTGGGAATATACCTTTCTAAGTACTTTTGCTGCACATGAAGTGATATCATATGGTTTGAAGGGTATCTGATTAATAAAAACGGTCTCAATGGATAAAGGTCTAGAAAATACTCTGTAAAAAGGCCAAATAATAAAAATTTAGCTTTTCTATGACAAAAAAAAATCTATTCTTTATCTCCATTTACTTTTTTTTTTTTTTGGTACCAGGGATTGAACTCAGGACCTTGCGCTTGAGAAGCAGGCAATGGAACCACTGAGCTAAATCCCAGACCCTATTTGCTTATTTTTGTTTGTATATTTACTTTTGCTTTGCTTCCTTTTGAAACTCTTTATTTTTTTAAGTGTTAGCATTGAATTATACCACAATAATCAATTGTCAATTTAAGCCCATGGGCCATAGAGTGCCAGCTCCTGATGTATCTCATAGGACAATTTAAAAATGTTTTTGAACAAAGTAGAAATAGCAAAACTAAAGTAGAAATACAAAAATAATACTGAAGCAGGACAAAGCTGAATAAAGCAACTAAGGAAAATAGGATAAATTACTTTAATTTTAAGTCTAAAAGATCTATTGAAAAAACATAGATTATCAGATTTGATAAATAACATAAGATCCTTTTATATGCTTCCCAAAAAGTTAAAGGCTAAAATATATACCATGTAATCTCTAAAAGACACTGTAATGAATATATTAATAACAGACAACATAGACTTCAGAACAAAGGAATATTACAAAGGATAAA
Source organism: Heterocephalus glaber (assembly GCF_053883595.1). NCBI lineage: Eukaryota > Metazoa > Chordata > Mammalia > Rodentia > Bathyergidae > Heterocephalus > Heterocephalus glaber. The sequence continues at coordinate 35,368,578 of NW_028258143.1, read as the reverse complement.
AAAATACATAATGATAAAGGAATCAATTTCTCAAGAAGACATAGCAATGCTAAATGTGTTTGCAGTAAATGACACAGATTCCAAATACATGAAGCACAAATGAAAAAAACCAAAAGGACTCATTGAGAAATTGACAATTTTTAACTGAAGACTTTAGCACTACTTTCACATTAATCAATTAAACAATTTGACAGAAAATCAGGAAATAGAAGTCATGAAAAACTTTATCAAATACTTTAAGTGTAATTTGCATCTAAAAAACATTCACCTAGATGACAGGAGAATAAACTGATGTATATATAGTCAAGCTATTTCAACAATGATGTAAAGTCAGTTCAAAGGAAAAAAGGATACTCTTTTCAAAAAATCATGCTAGAATAATTGGTATCCACATGCAAAAAGAGTGGATTAAAGGGAAAAAATAAACTTGACCTACACTTCATAATTCAAATATTAGCTCAGAGAAATAAAAGAATATTTTGTAAACTTCAGAAGAGAACATACGTGGAAATCTTATTTACCTTTGATTGTGCAGGGATTGACAAAATACTGCCTGCAGGCCAAAGAAAGGCCATCACTCATTTTTGTAAATAAAGATTTTTTTGGAAGACAGCTCTCACCATCCATTTACTCCTCTCTATATCTGTGGCAATCCTATGACAACAAAGCTAAGTAGTTGTAACAGAGGCTGTATGGATCACTAGCCCCAAATGGACACTCTTTTATAAAAAATGACTTGCAGCTACTCTATTTTTGAATGCACCAAAAGCAATGTTGACAAAAAATATTATTAATGGCCCTTCATAAAAATTAGATACACCTGCTTTTAGAAATACAATGGTAAATAAGAAATCTGAATATTGCAATATTGATAACTGATAATAAGACTTATATCCAGAATATATAAAAGATGCTCAAGATTCAATAACAGGAAAACAAATAACTTAAAAAACAAATACTTCAACAAGGAAGATGCTCACATAATAAAGGATGGCATGAAAAGATGCTTCATAGTATTAGTTATTAAAGAAGTGCCAAACAAATCACAATGACATAACACTACATATCCACTAAAATAGCCAAAGTTTAAAATAAAATATTTGGTATTACAAGAAATGTTGAAGAAGTTATGTAGCAAATTCATATTTTGTGGATTGAAAAAAAATAGCACAAACACTTTGGAAAATACTTTAGCAGATTTTCAGTTTTTAATTTTTTAAAAAAGATATAAATTTACTTAACATGCATTTAACATAGTAAGGTAGTTCCTTATCAATTAACCAAACAAATCAAAACAGATTCACACAAAAGTCTTTGTATAAATGTATGTAGTGGCTTTATTTCTCATCACCTCAAATTGAAAACAATCCAAATGTACTTCAAGTAGTAAATGCATAAACAAACTCTATTGGATTCATACACTGGAATATTTCTCATTAATGAAATGCAAACTGCTTACCATGCAATGTCATGGATGAATCTCAATGGCAAGGTGCTAAAGGACAGCATACACTACATGCATTCCTTCCATTTTATTATAGTCCAGAAAAGATAAAACCACATTAAAAAGAAGTAATCAACGACTTTCAGGGGTAGATGGTGGGGATGAAAGCATATTACAAAAAAAGCATAAGGAAATTATCTTTTGAAGCAACGGAAGTTTTCTAAGTCTTTATTGTGATGGTGTTACAGACTGTAATCTTTTATCAAATCTCATAGATAGGCACATTAAAAAGGGAAGGGTTTTAGCTGTCGTATGTAAATTATATCTTAGTGAAATTAACAAGATTATTAGCACATCATTATTTATAATAGCAGAAAGCAATATTTTATTACAAATATATAAAGATAATTCAGTGTCACAAAATAAGTGTTTATCATGTTAATGGATGTACTTAAAAATCACGATTTTGTAAATTTAGAATAATTTCATGAGTATCAATAATAATTAATATCAGTATGAAAGAAAATATTTTCATTCATTAAATGTTAGTTATTTTCCCTCCACATGATAAGGAATGGTTTTTAAGTAATCATTGGAAAACTGATACCTATTTTTACAAAAGAATTTCAATGCATTCCTATTTTAGATCAGAAATAAGAAAATCAGCTTACTCATACATGTAAAAGTTAGAAAAAATTAAGTCTTGAAAAACATTAATAAGTAGGAAAAAGAAAGGGAAAGTATAAGAATTGGACAGTAATACTAGAACTCTTATTTTGCTGATATGTAACTATTGTAGTAAACCAAAAGAAACAATGCATAAACTTAAAGTTAACAAAAAATAACTTAGTAGCATCCTTCTAGGCTAGAGAAACTAATGAAAAAATATATGAAATAAAATACCATATTTCTTTACAATTATACATTTAATGCAATTTGTCAGAGAATGCATAAGTGGGTTAAAACAGAAAACTTAGGATTTTTAAAGGAATTAAAAGTCAAATGATTAGAGTAGATGCTTACAGGGTATAGAGAATAGAGGTTAAAGAGAAAATATATAGAATGAATATATTTGAATGAGTTCATGGAGTTTTACTTAAACGCTAGTAACATTAATTGGTATTCTATAAAATATAATGTACAACTTTGTTTGCTTTCAATTACTTTGACAAACTACCTGAGATAAAACCTAAAAAGTGGAAAGATTTATTTTGGCTCATGGCTTCAGAGGTTTCAGTTGATTGTCAGTTGCTTCCTTATTTCTACACCTATGGTAGATCAGTAAATCATAGCAGGTAGAGCTTGTTGAAGCCAACTTTCTAACTTCATGGGGGTCAGAGACACAGACAGAGACAGAGACAGACAGAAAGAGATACAAATGGGGCCAGGAAAAAAGTATCTCCTACAATGGCATACTGCTGGTGACCTACTTCCAAGTGCTTCTTCCATCTAGGCCCCACCAGCTAAAATTTCCACCACCTCCCTCTAGTGACACCAGATATGGACCAAGCTTTCAACACATGGATGTTTCATATTCAAACTATGAAGTGATATAATATTCTAAAGGAAATAATTGCACAAGCTAAGTAGATTTGTGCTAGGAAAATTCTGATTAGGTAGTAACTACTGTGGCTTTTTATTGTATCCATTTCACTTTTACTATAAAGACAGAATAGATACTTTTGTTTATCATTTTTCCTTCCCCTTATTTGGTTTTATATACATTGTATCTTTTAGGGCAGTATTCCTCCTTCACAGATCATTTTTGACAATTTTCTTTAATTTTTTCAATAAAAATAACCAGTTCTAGGAGGTTTGAACACTTACAACTGTTTAAATCCTTCCATTAGTTCCTCAATCCTGTGGTAAAGGTGTGCTAGTCAACATTATTTGCTCTACAACAAAGGTTTTGGGCACATATATAGTAGTCACACAAATAAATGGAATTTAACTTAATGAATTTTAAAAGAGAATGATCTTGAATAAGCTTATATTAAGGGCCATATTGTTATTGTTAAATTTTTAAACATTACAGAAGAATTGTAAAATGTACTAATTTAATTTACATGTATATTTTAAACTCTTCAGTCTTGGTTTTGTTTTGTTTTAAAGTCCAGTATGGCTATTGGCTTAATAATAGTAAAGTATAATGACAGGACATGTAAGAAATGTTATTATATATGATACAAAATGTAATGTGATTTTAGGTCTGGAAATCACTGGTGGTAAGCAGAGTGGCAATAAATATCAAATGTTTCCTCTTTGGCACTAAATTTAAAATGTTCCAAACCAATTTATCCAATTCTAGATGTTGAATTAAATGTAAATGCACATATTGAGTGCAACAGTGGAAAAGCAAACAGAGTCCACAACAGAACCAGAAGTGGGACTGGATATTTATGTGAGTGTTTAAAGCCAAGAAATAGAGATGTAATTAGTCTATAAAGACAGAAACTGGAGGGGTGCTTAGGGTGCTAGAAAAGATAGACGTGCAATATCTATCATCTGGATTCCATTTAAATTTTCCTCTTATCACTTAGGATAAAAACCTTACCTAGGAAACAAACAAAATTTAGCAAACCACATTTAAATGGTTTTAATATATCTGTTTCAGAGCACACTTTTAAGTCTATCAGTCAGCTTATTTGCTATGTCATCCTGATTTTTGTTTGGTTGACAATACTTAGTAAGATCACCAAGTGAATCCTGTTATGCATTGTGAGACCTAAAATTTTATATAATAGCAATTGCTAATGTTTTATCTAAGGCAAATATTTCCCTTTTTTCCCATTAAATTTATTGGTACATTTTAGGTATAAAATACATTTACATACATCATTGGGATCTTTTACCATTACATGAGTATCTTGGTTCTTATTATTTTTCCCCTTCCCTCGCCCTCCCTTCACCCCCTCCACCCTTCTCTATTTGCAAAGATTTTTTTCCATTTTTTCCCTTTTCTCTTATTTTTTCTTTTCCCTTCTTTCCTTTTCCCTACCCCTCCCACTTCCCCTGCTTCTTTAGACCTTTACTTCCTATTATACAACATCAATTATACATTTTTAAAATTAAAATATCAAGAACTAGGAGATATTGTCACAGATTTTACAGAATTTAAAAGGATATAGAAAGCATATTTCAAAAATCAGTTTTGAAATGAATGGGACAAATTCTAAGAAGTATCTTGGAAGACAAATTAATGAAACTAACTCTGGAAGAAATATAAAATTTGAATAGCACCTATTAAAGAAAGTGTATTCCTAGCTTGAAAACCTACCTATATGACAACAATGGGCTCATATACATTTTAACTGATGAATTATATCAAACATTTAAAGAAGAAAAAAGGAGGAACACTTCTCTCCTCATTTTAGAAAATCAACATTGTGCTAATCCTAAAACTGGATAAAGATAATAGAAGAAAAAAGTATGAACATAGATAGAAATTTGTTTAACAAAACAAACTCTTAGAAGTCAGATCTGGCAGGATGTAGAAAGTGGTTTTATTATAGGCATGGCAGTGTTGGTTCAGCATTGGAAGATTCATCCCCAAAGTCATCGTTTTAACAGAGGAAAGGAAAAACCCATGTGATCCTCTCACTAGGTGGAGAAAAAGTATTGAACTAAATTTCACAGCTGTTCATGGTAAAAGCTATCTGGAGACTAGAAGTAGAACAGAACCTTCTCAACAGATTAAACACATGTACTCCATACTTCCAGTGAGAATGCCTTATATAAATGGAGAAGATATGATGCTTTCTCATTAAGGTGGGGAACAAGGGCAGATATGTCTACTCTTCATCTGTCCATTAAACTTTGAAACCTAGTCCCCACCAAAATAGTCTGGCAATAAAATGACACAATTAAGATAGGATTGGCAAGGTAGAAGCTAAATCTTTACATGTAGATGAAATGATCATCTGCAGAGAAAATACTAAGAAATGTCTAGGAGCCCCTAGAACTTGTATTTGAATTTAGCAGAATTAGAAAGCACAAGGTATATATAAAAATTCAGGTCTATATATACTTGCTATAAGTGAAGAATTGGATACTGAAATGTAAAAGTTATGTAGGAGTACAAAGGACCTAGAAAAGTAAAAAAAAGAAAGAAAGAAAGAAAGAAAAAAACAAAACAAAACACTGTTGGAAGACATTTAGTACCTAAGTTTAAGACTTCTTCTAAAGCTACAGTAAGCAAGGCAGTATTGGTGTAAGGAAAAACATATAGATCATTGGAATAAAAGAGAGAATCTAGAAATAGAATGACACATACATGGTCCATTGAGTTTTGAAAGATTATTTAACATTAACATTTTGTAGAATATAAACTCAATTCAAGAGCTGAGCAAAAAATGGTGTTTTAAGCAAACAGCACTGGAACATCTGGCATCTGTATATAAAAAATTACCCTCAACTCTTTATGTCTATACATAATAAATAACTTGAAAGGATCTATGAACCTAAATATGAAAGCCTAAAAGTATAAAACTTTAAGAATAAATTATAAGGGAAAATGTTTCAAGAACTTTCTAGGATACAAAAACCATGATGTATAAAAGAAAAAAAATTATAAATGATTCCATCAAAATTTAGAACTTTAAATGACATCATTAAAATGAAAAGTAGTCCTTAAACAGACCATATTTATAATGCATATAACCTGTGACCAGAATATATAAAGAACTCTTACAGCTCATTAATAGACAACTCAATTAAAAAGTAGACACAAGAAGATGATAAATAGCCAGTACAGCACAAGGAAAGGTGTGCAACACTAGAATCAGAAAAATACTAATCAGTACAATAATAAGCTTATACACTCACTTAGGGAGATGAAGTTAAAAGTTTTAAAAGACTTGTCATGACTTTTTATTTTGTTGGGTTCTCCCGCTTTACATTTAATTTCTTGTCATGCCAGATGGGTTCATTCTGCTTTGCTTCCTGGGGTTGTGATCCTCAATGTCTGTTCCTAGGATATTGTGTAAAATTCTTTGGAGTGCTGGTTTGGTATTCATGAAGTTCCTAAGGTGCTCTTTGTCATGAAAGTATCTTATTTCTCCATCCATTTTGAAAGCTAGTTTTGCAGGGTACATCAATCTGGGTTGGAGGCTGTTTTCTTTTAGGGCTTGGAATATGTCACTCCAAGCTCTTCTTGCCTTGATAGTTTGTTTTGAGAAGTCTGCTGTGATTCTGATGGGCTTTCCTTTGTATGTGATTTGTTTCTTTTCTCTAACTGTGTTTAGAACTCTGTTCTTCTGTTGAGTTTTTAGAATCTTAACAATTATATGCCTATGTGTAGATTTTTTTTTGATCAAGGTTATTCGGAGTCCTATATGCCTCACTTATCTGTATGTCAAGTTCTTCTCCCCTCCTTGGGAAGCTTTCTGCCATCACTTCTGTGAACAGGTTTTTTATGTCATCTTCACTCTCTCCTCTTTCTTCATTGGCTCCAATCAGTCTTATGTTATTTTTCTTTGGACTGTCTAGTAGCTGGTGGACTGACTTCTCATGTTTCTTTTCAATTTTGAAGCAACTTTTCTTTTCCTGGTCTCTAATTGCAGTCTTTTATTCTATATCTGCAATTCTATCCTCACATTGGTTCATTCTGCTGTGCAGACTTTTGATGGAGTTTTTAATCTCCTGGAAATCTGTTTGCATTTGTTTTATGGATTCCATTTGTTTCCTATGTTGGGATTCCATCATGTTCCTCAGATCCTCTATTTTTTAAAATCTGTGTCCTCTCTAGATTTATTAATCATGTCTTGCACTATGAGCACAATCTTTGCTGTTATCTGAGAAATTATTTCTGATTTCATTTTTCCCATATCCTCTTTTGTTGCCAGTTCAGAGAGTCCAGGTTGTTGAGTATCAGATTGTTCCATCTCATTCCCTTTGGGGTTGCTGTAGGTGATCTGCAAGTCTGTTTTTGAAGCTTGTTTACATGTCTTCTCATTTCCCTGGGGGGAAGGTGCCTCTGGCACCCACACGGCTCACCTTCTTTGCCCTAGGAGCATGGAATGGTGGTAGAGGAGCCTCCTTCTGGGTGCTGAGACTGTCTCAGCTTCTCTGCCCCAGGAGCATGGAATTGTGGCTGGGGAGCCCCCCTCCGGGTGCTGGGACTGGCTCTCCTTCTCTGCCCTAGGAGCCAGGCAAAGACTTCTGATAAATTTGTTGTCTCAGTGAAGATTACTTTTTACTAGGATCACTTAGAGATCCAAATTTTACTAATAAACTTATCCATTTGATTCTAAGATAAAAGCACAGTGATGATAATCTGAAGATCAAAGTCTGTAGATATTCCATTGTGAAGAAAATAATCTCATTGTCAAAGAACTCATAATTTTTATTTTCTACCTGTCCTTTACTCCCCTATGTTTTTGTCCTTATCTTCTCAAGTAGACCAAAGGTGTTCTCAGTAAAATTTTAGATATATCAGAAATAACCTCTAAATATCCCTTGATCTAGTTATTCAAAGTTAGTGTATATACAAACACTGAAATAGCTTCAAATTATTGAAAAGAGTGTAGATCTATGTTACACCTAATGTTCCTTAAATCTGAGAATAGAGTATATTGTAAAACTTATTCTGTGCTTTAAAACAAAATTTGTAAATACATTTTTAGTTAAGTAATATGTATGGATATATTTTTAAATGCATATTAGTTCATGCATGTTATCTTATTGGTAAGATGAAAAAATAAATTTAATTGTGAATAATTTAGAAATAAAAATTAAACAAAGGGAATTAAAGAGAAACATACTTGATTCTCATTTTTTTTGACTGTTCAACATTCTTAGCAGATGATAGTGTTCATTTTATCTCATACTATTCATTGAGATTATCTGGATGTTGAGATTATGAGCTATTTTAATTTTTTCTGTACTGAATAATAACAATTACTTTTTGAGTAAACAATGTGGCAGACATATAAAAAAACAGAATGACAAAAAAAGGAGAAAAAATGTGAGACAACTGGAGAATGCTTTCAAAGTAAATATAGCTCTCTTCTGTCCCAGAGGGCCCCAGATAAGGAACAGACAGGAGAGTATACCTAGGCAAATGTGGTCTTGAAAAATTCCTAAGTAGCTGATACCCCAGTCCATTATTAGAACAGAATTATTAAGTTAAATTTTGTTGATTCCTATCCATATTTGCATAGTAACTTGCTCAATATTATAATTGTTTCTCATTAAATACTAAATATCTGACAGTTCATTTTATACTGAAGGAGGTCTTATAAATCTTATATACACAGCAGAAAATGTTTTACAATTAAGGGTTCACCATTGATTGACTGCCCCTAAACAATTGTAAATAGTGTAGGTTTTAACAGATATTTATGCTTGTAAATATTCCTATTCAGTTTTTCAACTGTTTCATTTTTAAAATGAAATTTGACAATAATATTTGGTTAAAAAGAAAATCTGAAAATATCAATAAACTCTAATCCCAGTTATTTTCTAACCCCATGTTTAATGAAAAATTCACGTGCTTTCCTAACATTTAAATCACCTTATGCTTATCTACAAATTAAGATTTTAAGTAAGAGGGATACAGTACCTTGAATATGAGAATATATTCTGATCTCAGGAATTTATCATAATCATATAGTAACTGTTATGGCAGACTGTCCTTTTGATTATGCTCAAAGTGCACTGTAAGCAATGCAGGCTGTAAAGAGTTAACCCCACAATTGGCTTTTTTTTTAAAGTAGTGAGTCCAATCGAGATCAGAGTGACTCACACCCAAATTCCATTCCTAGAGTTAAAAATTTTGTTAACTGAAAAGAAAAAGTTATTTGTTAATCACAACCTATATTTGATCTATTCTCTTCCTAACACAAGAATGCTTTGTCTCTTCTTTTATAAGCCTTGCCTGCATCACCAACATATCCCTAGCAGCCACATGTAGCCCTCTTACCCCAATTTAACAATGATTGTGTCACCAATACATATCAGTGGTTCTGGCTGTTCAGAGCCTTCACTTGCTCAAGCACTGGACATCCCAGTTCTCCATGTCTCTATCTTTAATTCTTTAAGTCTTTCTTCTCAACAAGCATCATAGCACCAAGCAGGAGACTGGGATCATCTGCAGGGGTTTCTGATAAATTATAAACCTAAAAAGAATCTAGAATTTATTATAACATTCCCTATAATTTTGGTTGTTAAGAAATAACAAAAATATCAAAGTAAGATTGGTTCTAAAAAATATGCTGTGAAGTATTATGCAATTATTATAATTTAGGAATATAAAAATATATATAGTCAGATAAATAAATTCATAATATATTTTACTTAAAACAACCACAGTATTAAATGTGTAATTAATTTTTGTTTGTAATATTTGTTCAATTTTTTCTACAAAATAGATGTATGCATAAAAGATTTTGGAAGTTATACATTTAAATGTTCTTAAAGATTGTTTCCAAGTAAGGATTAGAGGCTATTTTTCATTTATTCATATGTTTATCTTCCAATTCCTGTATAATAGGCATTTAGTATTTGTGTAAATTGAAATACAGTAGAAATGAATAAGCTATAAATTGCAAAATCAGAATTGCCTTGCCATATGTCTGAAATAAAATATGATTCTTCAACTTCATGTGTATCTCAAGTCACAACTCAAACATCACTTCCTCAGAGAAGGTTTACTTGAATTTTGCACCTTAATTTGATCAAACTTCTTTGTGTTCAATTTGCTTGCCCTTATTTTCTATTGTTCTGATCAAAATGATAGCCTTTATTTAACGACAAGCCAAGTTCTCCACTAAATTTTTCAAAAAGTAAGAGTCTGTATTCTCATTGCTTAAGAATGAGCTGACAGGGCTGGGGATTTAGCTCAGTGGTTTCACCACCTGCTGCGCAAGCACAAGGACCTGAATTCAATCCCCAGTACCAAAAAAAGAATGAGCTGACAATATTTTTCTGTGGTTTAATCTAAATCCAAATATATATTTAAAAATTGTTTAGTATATATGTTGCCTAAATGGGCACATAAAAATTTTTTTAAATACCTGTAAATCAGTCCACTTATGCCAAATTTTGGTCAATCAATAATTACACATGTAATTTTTCTGTACATAACTTGTATAAGTAAAAGAGTCCCCTTGAAAATACTATATGGAGTATTTAAAAATCTTTAGTCATCAAGTGATTTCTGAAGATTCTATTACATGCATATTAATATGAGAAGGATACATCTTATTTGATCACAAGATGGAATTCTGTCCATTCTTTGTGGAACAGAACAGTTAAAAATGTAACATTGAGAGTATTTTTGACATATTTATTTGTAAGTTGCAAGCATGGAGTTTTTACCTTTTAATTCTCAGGCTTTTACTTGCTCTGCCATGTATGAAAAAGAACTATATTTAGGCTCCTTTGCCAACTTATTGTAGAGAAAGTTTTAGCCAGTTATAGGTGCTAGTAGAAAATAAGAGACTGTGAGGAAGAAAGAAACCAAAGTACATATTCTTCACATGTAGGAAGATTTTCTTAAGAGCTCCAGCTCCCACCAGACAATTGTGTCTCCATGTTCCTGGAATTCAGGTGCCAGTCTCTTCCATAATTCTAGAGTCTGAACAACAACCTTGGCTCCCAGGTTCCAATAGCAGCATTTCAACCCATTTCTTTCAGCCCTAGGAGTAGTATTTGTTTCCTACTCTCTACTATTCTCCACATTGCTCTGGAAAACACATTCTTAGATGTAAGTAAAGTGCATATAAAACTGATGAAAAACTTTTGCAAAGTAATAACTGAAACAAAACTTTTACTCAGTATTTACTTTCTAAAGATACAAAATCAAATAATTGGGAATGATTTAGCTTATCCAATTGATCGCGCTATTTTAAAAAATTATCAAAGCATACACATTTTGTTATATGTTATTACATATTATGTTTACTTACCTAGTTGTATTAAATAAAATATAGAGAGACGTACAATAACATTAACGTATTTTTTAAATTCCTTCTCCTTTTCATATTGATGAAGACCTTTGTCTCAAGCACCTAACTGAAATATCTCCAGCCAGGATCTTGGTTCTAGGATCTAGGTTTGGTTTTCAACAACTTAATTCTGTGCAATTTATTAATCCTCTTCTGGTTGTTCTTGATCCCTACTTTATGAATTATTTCTGTATCTCACCTATTATTATGAATACAAAGAACCAAGTTCTCTTTGTAAAAATTGTTCTTCAAAACAAATTCATAATCAAATGCCTTAAGAAAACTTAATTTATCTGTTTCAATCCACTATTCTATAGACTCTGGACATATAGGAACTTTAAAATGGTAAAGATTCTCTTAATGAGGACCTCACTTTGGCCTTTCATGCTTTCTCATATTAGTCTGGTTCTTTTCAAGAATCCTGCTGAGTCAGTTCTGCAAAATACACCAAACCCCTTTAATATGATTAGTCTTTATTCCCTGTCATCACTCACTTGTTACCCTGGCCTGCCTCCAGCAATATTCCTGTCAAATCACGTTAGCCAGATCTCCCTTACCTCTGGTGTTTCCTCTTATTAAATTGACACCCATCCTCTTCTTTGGCAATGCATCTCCACTTGACCTTGTATTTTGAGTCCAGGCCAACTCCTCTCTCCTACTGCAAAACCCCATTTTCATAGCTCCCATTGAATAATGCCTATTAACTGTTCTTTAACAAGTATCAAGAATATGCTATTCCACATTATCTATTATACATTTTCGTCTTCATTTACACTTTAAGTTAAAGGTCCAAAGGGGAAGTGGGAGGGAGAAGGGAAAGGAAAGAAGAGAAAGAAAGAAATATGAGAAAAGGAAAAATGGAAACAAAGTCTTTGTAAATAGGGAGGGGCAGAGGGGTTGAAGGGAGTGCAGGGGAATGGGGAAAAATAAGAACCAAGATATATCATGTAAAGGTACAAATTCCCAATGATGAATGTCATCATGTTGTATACCTAAAATGTACCAATAAATTTAATAAATAAAAAATAAGAATATGATTTCTATAATGGAGAACAAATTTCTCATATGACTCTACAAATATGGCCAAAACAGTTGTTTTTTTCTTGGAAATCCCTTTTTTGGTTCTATGTTGCTATCATTAGCCAAATTTGAGGTTTAAAAAATATTAATTGAGAGAAAAACAAGCATTTTCAAATGATTATCTCTCTGAAACAGACTTTCATGTCCCTCATTACTCTTGACATTTCATACAGTCTCTTTTGTTACTTTTGGTATATATTTTAGAAAATACTCCAATTCAAATGAAATAGCTTGAAATGTAAATTTGAAAGTACAAATACTAGATTTTTAATTGTGTTTTATGATTATTTTTTGGCAGTCTCATATTAAGTTAAAAGTTATCGTGTATTACCTGTACAATCTTTCTCTAAACCAACTTCATCCATCAAATCTTTTCTAAGAATTATGACTTCTTTCAAGTTCCCCATACCTTGTATAAGGCTTGTTAGACTTATAAATTTAGGAAGCAATGATAATGTACTAGTAATCTTTTATACAGATTCTGAACCATGTTATTTCACACTCCAATAAAGGTTAAGAGGTGAGAAGATCTGGCTCTTCTTTCTATGTCTTATTTTACATAAGTAGCTGAGTGACATGCAATATGTTAGTTTGTAGGGGCAGTAAAAAGGCAAGTGCCTAAGGAATTTAATCTCTCACAAACTGTCAATACCAATTATAAACCCATGCAAGATATATTTTAAGAACACATGTGATCCATCACCAAAAAGTCATTTATGTAGCAAGAAGTAGAGACATTTGGAAATCACTAAACCTTGAGTTCAACCATCATCTCTGCTTCCATCTCAGAGACCTCAGAGAAGCAGGTACTCTTGACTCACTTTAAATTCCTTATCTGTAACTTTGCATAATTGATGTAAGAGCCATCATGTAAGACTAATGTATCATTAGCTATCTGCTTCCAAAATCTTGCACCATTTTAACTGTTTACTTAAATCCAAGCAGTTGTGTGATGATGATAAAACTATGATGGCATCAATGACTAGACAGCTTCAATAGTGTTGCTATTCATATTTGCTTACACATAAAAGTAAATGTAAAACACTTTCACACAAGTAATTTAAAAAATAGCTTTGGGAGAACTGAATCATTGCTGCAGAGGTTTTAGATGAAACTGGTAATCTATTCTGAGCCATCTAACAGTATCGGAGAAATTTTTGCCAATTTGCCTTGTAGTTAACTCCTTTATAGCCTTTGCAATGTAAGAATTAGTTTCAATCACCCAACTAATAAATTTGAAAAAAATACTTCTCAGGTATGAAGATTGTATACATTTTCAATAGATTTAAAAATGATCCTATTTTATTTTATTTGAAGTAAAGTGTTTATCACAGTAGGTTAAAATTTAAGAATCACCATAAATTCCATGATTTCTATATGGTTCTTTTAGTATGTGTGCATGTGTGCACTTTTCTTTTTCTTTTTCATTTTTCTTTTTCAGCACTGGAGAGTAAATGAGGGCCTTCATGTGAGGGCCTTTATTCTGAGCTACATCTGCAACCATTTTTATTTTTCATTTTGAGACAGATTCTAATTTGCCAACGTGGGGCTCAAACTTGTGATTCTCCTGCCTCAGTCTCCCTAATATTGGGATTACCAATATTCCCCATTGCATTTGGTAGCTATGTCCATGTTATTACAAAAATATGTGATATGTAAAAGAAAAATCAACAAAAAATTAATAGGATCACAGAGACAAAAATTGAATGTATATGCATACATTAAGTGTGTGTGTATATATATATTCCAGATTCTTAAATTATATATATAAAATTTTAATTGAATACTTTATGTATATAAAATATTTCTTCTAGTTGACAGAGGAGGGAGATTCAGAAAAAGAAACAAAAAAATTGTTAATAAAAATCTGATGTCAATTTTTTTATTTTATATATTTGTGATTTTGTAACAAATTTTAAAATATTTAACTGATACTACTCTAGCACAACTGAGAACTTTCTGCATAAGGCAATATAATCCCTTTATAGCTTTATTTCTCCAATTGCAATAGGAAATTTAAACTATCATATTTCTTTTTTTGAAAATTACTATTTCTATTATATTTTCAATTGATTTTAAGTAACTTTTATTTAGCATTCATTTAGCATTATTTAGCATTAATTTAACTCAATTATTTATCAATTCTTCCATAATCATCCGGTCTAATTTGACTTTATTTGCAATGAAATGAATGTGCATACTTCTTTAGATACCATATTATTTAATTTTGGATGCAATGTGTAAAGCTCATTTAATAATTTGCAACATAGTTCAGTTCTTTTATTCAGTGGTGGAGAGATTGTTGATGGAGATCAACATGGAAGGGAAATTGTATAATTAAATTTCCTTAAAAATGTCATTGCTAGTAAAAGATGGGACTGATGACACAATGAATTAATCAAACCCATGAAACATACATTTCCCAGATATAGGAAGGTTGCCAGGAAGTTAGAATTATGAACTTCATTTTTTTCCTGTATTTGAGGTAGCCAATAACAATCAGGATAAAAAGATTGGAGAGCTGTCAGGATAAAATCACTTGGAAAGAGCTTGCTTTATGTAGATATTGCCATAACATGGGAAATGAAAGTCATAGGTAAAACTGAATAGCTGTACAGGTAATTATAGTTTTGTGGTTTATAGTTATGTGACTTAAGAACACTACTGACAACTACAATAAAATGTGCCAGATAAAATTTAACTTAAAACAGAAAATACTTTTCTCCAGAGCTACCACATTTTATATTTTGTTTTGTCAGATAATTTTCCCATGACCAATCATATACTATTGCTTTCAATCCTGGGAGAATTTTATTTAGTATAATGTAATTTGTCACATGACTAATTTCACAAGCTATCTATTGTCTCTACTTATATGAAATAATTAGTATTTGTAGACTAATTTTAAATTATACCTTCATACATTTTTATGGACAAGCTTCAGTATTTTCTAATTCATTGCCTTGTCTAGCAGCTAAGGAAGCTAGAATCATTTTGATTATTGCAGCATCATAGATTTTGTTTCTCTCTGACAGTACACTTCTCTTTCCAAAATTATCTCACTTCAAATTACTAATCTTTTAAAATATATTCATAAAATGACAAATTTTTAATACATTTGTCAAATTTCAAAAAGAAAACATGCTTGTCATTTTCACTGAAATCAACTTATTCATTGGCTAATATATAGTGATTATGTGTCCATAATACTGAGACTTCCCAATTCAGAGTAGGTATGGCACTAAGTGCTTTGTGTTGCTATTATAGATTTTTCATATACTTAATTTTTATTACTTTTTATAATAACCAAGTTATTAATTTCATATAATATTTAGACACTAGATACTCTTCCATATTCTAATTATACTTTTACATATTGCCAAATAATTCTCTTGGTTTTCTAGGAATAAGCTCATCTTAGCTACAAATGATACTATCTTTTTTTTTCTATATCACTTCCTTGATTTTTTCCCATAAATTAGGTTAGTACCAGTTTCAAATAATATAAATGGTGATGTAATGGAGCCTTTGATTTTTTCCAATGATGAAAATCAATATGTTACACTGTAAAACATGGTTAGTTGTTACTTTGAGATAAATATAATTCACTATATTATAAAGAAACATTGCATATCATAATGTTATTAGAAATGATTATAAAATTTCCTGTTTTGAGCAAAGGTTATTTCACCATTTCTATTTAATTATGAATTTTAGTAATAATTATATTATTGTGACCAAAATACAATAAAAATTACCTCCCACTTTATAAGAAATAAACTTAAATCTTCATTTTATGAGATGTTTGGTGTATTCTTTCACATTTTTATGAAATCTAAAGCATAATGTTACCTTAGTCAACATTACCACTAATTCCAAATTTTGAGAAGTTCTTTTCTCCTGTTTTACATCTATTTCTTTATTTTTTTACCCCATTCCAAAGTGATGTAAATATGGCACATCTTTTGGTCGTGATGTTGTTTAATAATACATATCTTCCTTATATTTTTATTACTTCTTTTTTCCCACTGTAACATTTATTATTTAGGTTAGTTTTGTTTTTTTTAGGCTTCTGATTGTGCATTATTGTTCTACAGAACTTGAGTAATCAAGGTATACAATCATAGGAAAACATGTCCCATTTGCTTTTTTAGTCAAGGGACCTGGTTTTCCCTTCAAGAAAGCCACCGGTGTGCTAGTAACTTTCAGGATCTGAGGTAGAAGAAGAAGTTAGCTTCAGTTTGTATAGAAATTTCCACTGGACTCCATATTCCTGTCTTTACCCTCTTTCTCTTAATAATTGTTTTTCAACCATATTAGTCTTTTTTCTCATCTTACTTTCAGAGATTTTTCACCTCTCATTCCTTTGTATTTAATATGCTTGGAAAGTAATATTGGCAAAATTAACTTCTCATTTATTCAAGATTCATCATGAATCTTACTTCTTTAGGCTATAAAACTTTCCTTTCCACAATATTTCATTTTATAAGTTCCCCATCATCAAACATTGATTTTCTATAATATTACCACTTTATTTTCTTCTTAATCTCTATCATTATTCGAACTATCTTATTTATGTAATTAGTTGCTTGATTTTTAGTTTTTTTATTAGCCATATTTTTCATCCCCACCGGAAGCTGAAATATGAGTTATATGAAAGCAAAAACTTTGTACAATTTATTCACCATATTATCCTCAATTCTGAGAATATTACTGTCTTTCTTCCAAGAAATACAGTTTGCTGGATTTTGTATAATTAAGATCTTTTTTGTTCATATGAAAAAAAGAAGCAATTTATTTTCTGTAATGTTTAAAATAAACAAAATATTGAATTTATAACAAATGTTAAATTTGCAGTAATATATTAATTAATAACATACTTTTACTTTAAAATTATTAATGATAAATACAAATATTCTGAGATTTTCACTACAATTTTTGGCATATTTCCCACATGATAGATGCATAAAACAATAAGAAGGTATAAAAGTGACTATCAAAACCACAAGATCATATAACTAATATACCCATTTGGAATATTTAAATGAATATGTTTACTAAAACATAATGAAATCAACTGTTAGTATACACCTTTAGTTATACAAATATTAGTCTGAACATCTTTCAACATATTGACGTTGGATGTAAAATACTCATATGTACTATGACCCTTAATCCTGATGTCAGTTGACTGCATTAAGAAAGGTCCAGTTGTGGGTCTTAGATATTCTTTTCTAGCAACAGGAAAGCTGACATACATATTCACATAACACATTTTATTTTTATTTTTCTTCAAGTTGGTAGTACTAGGTTTTAATTAATATATTTTCAATTTGTTCTATTATATAACTATGCCTCCACTGTTTAAAACATCATTGTTAAAAAACTTCTCTCATACTAAAACCTTTGCTGTAAAAGATATTTACTACTATTTTTTAGAGTAAAGTTGTTTTTTTTTTTTTTTTTTTCATATGGGGGACGAACTTGGGACCTTGCACTTTCGAGGCAGGAGGCAGAACCACTGAGCTAAATCCCCCGGTCCTAAAATAAAGTTTTAAAATGCTATCATATAGTTTATCTTTGTGGATACGGGATAGATTTACTTGAATCACTTTCAGGAAGCAGAGTCTTAAGGATAAAGGCTGCTTCAGCAGTGTTTGATAAATGTAATTATCTTCACCATTTACCACTTCCCACTCCCTTACGTGATCACAGAGGGAAGCATTCAAATATCTGCATGCTAAACAGAGTAGTGAAAAATAAAATGCTAATAGATTTGCTATTAAGTTTTAAATAAAATAAAAGCAATTTTTAGCAAATATCAAGATATATGATACTTAAGATTTTTAAAGACTAGATAAATATTGATAATATTGTATCATTTCTTGCTATTGTGTATCTAATTTTATTGCCTAAAAAACAAACTTTTAGGGACCTCCATCAAATCTTCAAAACACTGTGGAGGTAAGACCAAAGTTCTATGGAGCCCTGGAGCAAGGATCAAAAAAGCCATGTGGAAACTATTTTTTATAATTAGTATTCCAAATGGGAAGCAAATTTCAGATCTTAAAATGAGGGAATGTAAGTCAAGTATATTCTGAAAGGAATATCTTAAAAGCCACCTTTATGAGCTACACCTTGGTAAACTGCTGATAACCAAAAAAGTTTCTGACCTCTAAATTCTAAAATGCCCAAAACAGTTGCAATAACTGTTTTAGATGTTGCATTTCAGTGCCCTGTTGCATTTCTTTTAATTCTCTTGTATTTTTATCAAGCCATGAAGAAATTGTTCTTTGATGCCCTTTATAAGTGACTACAAATAAGCAATAAAAATTAAAGCCAGCAACAAAACAAAGCACCTTGATTTTTAAATACCATATTTTAAAATTCATTTATTTGTTATCTAAATCATTTTATTATTTTCAACATTTTAACCAAGGTCTACATTAAACTATCACATAACACTCAGAATAATGTGGGGAAATAACAAAGCAAAGAATAATAGAAAAACAAATAAGCACAATGAAAGTTGTAATTATCTTAAATTTGCAGAATAAAAGGCACCCTTGCTGAAGTTTAACCTGAATTTTCAAGATCACTAACACTCTTGGTGATTCTTCACAAGATAAAAAGATTTTCTTAACTTTAATATTTACAGCTAAAGGTTCACTTTAGTCAGTAGTTCTCCAATTTTAGTTTGCAATGATGCACCTGACTTCTGTTTATTTATTTATTTATTTATTTATTTATTTATTTATTTATTTGACAGGGTCTTGCTCCCTTTCCTTTGCTGCTTTTGAACTCATAGACACAAGTGATTCCCTTAACTCTGCCTCCTGAGTAGTGAAAATACAAGCAGATACAGGCACACCCCACTGTGCCCAGCTTTACCAGGCTTTTTAAATTACAGATTACTTACTCAGTTAAGTCTGGATGTTGTCCAAGAATCTGCATTTTCAGTAAGTTCTTAGATGCTATTAATGCTGCAGGATTAGTGACCACCCTTTGAGAAATACTGACATAGATGATCACAGACTCACACCAAGAAAATTTTCCAGGGGTCAAATTTGTCTGTTAGAGAATGTAATTTCAAAGTCAATTGTTTTTGTCTTGATATGTTGCATGTTATGTGTACTTTTCTTTTTGTTGTTGTTGTTTTTTATTTTGGTACCAGGGATTGAACTCGGGTCCTTGCACTTGCAAGGCAAGCGATGGAACCACTGAGCTAAATCCCGGCCCTGTGTGTACTTTTCTTATTTTAAAACCCAAAGGACTGCATTAAAGAAAATATGGAATGACAAAACAATTAGTAGATTTAGCTATGCAAATTTTTCTGTTAACTTTCTCATTTCAATATTATTATCTAAATAAAACTTTTGTTTAAATCAACAAAGGAAATTGAATAGCTAGTGCCATTGCCCATTGTAAAAAGAGAAACATTTTTGGACCACATTCCCTGTGCTAGAAAGTCTAGCCAGCATTTTAAAGACATTGACTTATTCAATCTTTATACAAGCTATTATGTCTGTCTAAATATTCTCATTTAAAGAAAAGTAGAAGAAAGTTAAAATGTTACACAACTAGCCATTAGCCATTCATCTAGCAAGTTGTGGACCTGACATAACAGACAATTGTACTCTGCAGATCACATTCTGGTCTGATGCAAAATTCACTGTCAGTCTTGTCAATGAGAAAGGCTTCAAATTAATAAATTATAATATTAGTCTACATTGGAAGTATATTTTATCTTTTTATTTAATTGATTGCTTGTTGTATCTGCCATAAATAGATTCAACTGAAGGTGGTTAAGGTATGTAAAATATAAAATCAACTTAGTAAAAGAGAAGTTTTCACCCTGTATTCAGAAAATCAAGTAATATTAGATATGGCAAAATACTAAATGATATTAAGAAATCAAGATCTTTCTATCTGATTCTCCTGTCATTCTTGGCTATGCTTTACAAGGATGTTACCTAATGATCTAAAATGGCTAGGAGAGCCTCCATCATTTTTTTCTATATGATGGTCAAATGTAAGTAAGAAACAGAAATAAAGATACACTACATTCCTTTAAAAACATTTTTGAGCTGATATTCAGAACATTTCCATGTGTAGCCAATGGACCAGAACTTAGTCACAAGATCACATCAGGTTGCAACTTGGATATTGGGAGAAAACTAAGTCTGTGCCAAGTTGTTCTCCCAGGTATCAATGACTATTTCAGTCATTGATTTTAGCCAGGCACAACTAGCTTTACACATTTTATCTCCTAAAGAACATTTGAATTTTGATATAGATAATATACATTCATCACAGTTTCCTGCTTCTGGACACAGAGAATGGCTATAGTTCTTAGTTCTCTTTTAAATTATATTTGCTCCATATGACTCAGGACTTTCCAATGAGATATGGATAGAAGTGATAGAGAGACTTCAGACCTGGACCTGAAATTATACCATGCAATTCTCTTGCTCCTTTTTTTCTCCTGATATAGAAATTTCAGAAACTATCTTCTAGATAGTTTATTTTCAGGTCATGGAGTGCTACCTGATCCACATTGGAATTTCTATATCTGGCATATAACATTTTATTACCTTAAGCCTACTGAGTTTAAGATATATTTTTCACATTGCATAGCCATAATTATGTGACTGCTACAAGAATTATTATATAGAGTAGGAACTTGTATAACTGTTATTTATCACACCAAGAAAATTTTGTTAAGCTTTTTCAATGTGCCAGGTATGTATAAATAAAAGATGTTGTGGATAAAGTTAGAGTGACCAAAAGTGGCTCCTCTCTTTGAGTTTCCTTGATCTGGAGAAGGGCTCATAAAAATATTAATTCTCTCCCAATGAAGATCCCCAATTCCAATAGTAGAGTAAGGATACCATCAATTCTCAATGGTATGTAAAAGGGTTGTGGGTACTGATATTGTTCCTGGTAAGGAAATACATGAAGAGATGATTTTTAGACAAGCCTAAACAAGATAGTTGGATGAAAACAAGCAAGGGCAATGTTCAGACCACAAATTCTGAAACAATATTTCCTCAACAAAAATATTTCTTTCCATGGAGCCTTAGGAAAGTTACTTAACCTCTCTATTCTTCATATTCAATGACTGAAAAATAACTGCCTAAATCATTATTGATAAAATTATTGGTAATGTTATTGAAGTAAATAGAATATAAGAAATTACAGTATCTGAGGACTATACTTCTCTCTCCTTTTCTGAATCAAGACTATTAAAAACTAAAAACAAAATTAAAACTTTTAGCAAATCAGTTACTTGTAAATTTATACTATCATAATATAAAAATGTTTCCTGAAATTGAAGCAGCATTTCACATTATGTTCTACTTTAAAATTTGTCAATATAAATTACAATAATGAAAAGGAAAATCTAGATAATCAGAAAACTTTTCAAAATCAAACTGTTCTTATTATAATCTATAATTATTGTCTTTTTAACATAATATGTCTGAGCTATTATCACACAAGAAACTATTGGAATAAGCTGTCAGATTTAATTGGTCTGTACTGCTAAAATATTTTTGATGAATAGAACTGACTCATATTGAGTTAAACTCAAAAAGGAGCAAATTTGGTTTCATTCAAAACACATTCCACTAAAATTAATAGTGGCACAAATTTCTATTTTATAATATTTCAGAGGAAGAAAATAAAGTGCTTTACACAGTTGGACACTCTATAAATCTATTTAATGTTTTCAATTGATGAAAAATACATAAATGCATATAGGCCACCAGAAAACTATTGCTTTTCAAAAGGAAGGATAGGGTGTCACCCTCCTGCAGGGGCTTCCTGTGAGACTGATTGTCAGTGTTGATATTATGTCAATTTATAGACTGAAATGGGGGAAAAAAACCCTCTAAATTGCTCAGGATTGTTATGACTTAATCATAGGTGAACTCATTCATGTCCTCAACAATTATTAGTGTCTTAAACACATTAGCTTTTCATCCTCATGAAACAAACAATAAACTAACTAAATGAATAACTGAATTATATAAAATCTTAAGTTTAACTATAGCTATAAAGTAAGCAAAATGGAATGTACAGGAAGTTCCAAGGATGTGTGTGAACATGTACGTTACAATTTTGAATATTATAGTCAGGGGACTCCTCAATGAGAAAAAAAAATGAACAAAGTTTTAAGACATAAACCAGGCTCCTAGGGCAGAGAAGCTGAGCCAGTCCCAGCACCCAGAAGGAAGATCCCACACCACCATCCCATACTCCTAGGGCAGAGAAGGTGAGCTGGGTGGGTGCCAGAAGCACTCCCCCACCCCACCCCCACGTGGAAATGAGAAGGCACATAAACAAGCCTCAAAAACAGACTTCCAGATCACCTACAGCAAACCCAAAGGGAAACAAGATGGAACAATCTGATATTCAACCACCTGGACTCTCCAAACTGGCAACAAAAGAGGATCTGGGAAAAATTAAATCAGAAATAATTACTCAGATAACAGCAAAGATTGTCCTCATAGTGCAAGACATGGTTAATAAATCTAGAGAGGACACAGATAAAAAAGTAGAGGAGCTGAGGAACATGATGGAATCCCAACATAGGAAACAAATGGAATCCATAAAACAGATGCAAACAGATTTCCAGGAGATTAAAAACTCCATTGAAAGTCTGCACAGCAGAATGAACCAATGTGAGGATAGAATTTCAGATATAGAAGATAAGATTACAATTAGTGACCAGGAAAAGAAAAATTGCTTCAAAATCGTAAGGAAACATGAGAAATCAATCCAGCAGCCGCTAGACGATACAAAGAAGACTAACGTAAGACTGATTGGAGTCAATGAAGAAAGAGGAGAGAGTGCAGATGACATAAAAAACCTGTTTACAGAAGTGATGGCAGAAAACTTCCCAAGGAGGGGAGAAGAACTTGACATACAGATAAGTGAGGCATATAGGACTCCAGGTAGCCTTGATCAAAAAAACTTTGCACATAGGCATATAATAGGATTCCAGAAACCCATCAGAAGAACAAAATTCTACAAGCAGTGAGAGAAAAGAAACAAATCACATACAAAGGAAAGCCCATCAGAATCACAGCAGGCTTCTCAATGCAAACCCTCAAGGCAAGAAGAGCCTGGAATGATGTATTTCAAGCCCTAAAGAAAAACAGCCTCCAATGCAGATTGATGTACCCTGAAAAACTATCTTTCAAAATTGATGGAGAAATAAGATACTTTCATGATAAAGAGCATCTCAGGAACTCCATGAATATGAAACCAACACTCCAAAAAATTTTAGACAACATCCTAGAAACAGACAATGAGGATCACAACCCCAGGAAGCCCAGAAGAATGAATCCATTGGGCATGACAAATTAAACACGAAGGGAGAGAATACAACAAAAAGAAAAAGTCATGACAAAGCTCTTTAAACTTAACTGCATCTCCCTAATGAGTGTATAATTTAATCTTGTTATTGTTCTGATTCTAGAGTTGCACACCTTTCCTTGTGCTGCTCTGGCTATTTATCATCTTTTTTGTCTGCTTTTTAATTGGGTTGTCTATTAATGAGCTGTAAGAGTTCTTTATATGTTCTGGCCATAGGTTATATGTATTGTAAATATGGACTGTTTAAGGACTACTTTTCATTTTAATCATGTCATTTAAAGTTCTAAATTTTGATGGAATCTCATTTATCAATTTTTTCTTTTATACATCTTGTTTTGTGTATACTAGGTAGCTCTTGCCTACCCTAAATTCATAAACATTTTCCCTTATAATTTGTTCTTAAAGTTTTATACTTTCAAGCTTTCACATTTGGGTTCATAGATCCTTTCAAGTTAGTTTTATGTGTGGAAATAAATGGTTGAGGTTAATTTTTTATATACACATACTAGGTGTCTTAGTGCTGTTTGCTTAAAACACCATTTTTTGCTCAGCTCTTGAATTGAGTTTATATTCTATAAAATGTTAATGTTAAATAATCTTTCAAAACTCAATGGACCATATATGTGTAGTTCTATTTCTAGATTCTCTCTTTTATTCCAATGATCTATATGTCTTTCCTTACACCAACACTGCCTTGATTACTGTAGCTTTAGAAGAAGTCTTAAAATTAGGTACTAAACATCTTCCAACACTTTTTTTTTAACTTTTCTTGGTCCTTTGTACTCCCACATAACTTTTAAATTTCATTATCCAATTCTTCATTTATAGCAAGTATACACAGACCTGAATTTTTATATATACCTTGTGTTTTCTAATCCTGCTAAATTCAAATACAACTTCTAGGGGCTCCTAGAGATTTCTGAGTATTTTTTCTGTAGATGATCATTTCATCTACATATAAAGATTTTACTTCTACCTTGCCAATCCTATCTTAATTGTGTCATTTTATTGGCAGACTATTTTGGTTGGGCCTAGGTTTCAAAGTTTAATGGACAGATAAACAGTAAGCATATCTGGCCTTGTTCCCCACCTTAAGAAGAAAGCATTGTATCTTCTCCATTCTTGTAAGGTGTTCTCCCTGGAAGTATGGAGTACATGTCTTTAATTTGTTGAGAAGGTTCTGTTCTACTTCTAGTCTCCTGATGGCTTTTACCATGAACAGCTGTGGAATTTAGTCCAATACTTTTTCTCCAACTAGTGTCAGGATCATATGGCTTTTTCCTTTCCTCTGTTAAAATGATGACTTTTGGGGGTGGATCTTCCAATGCTGAACCAACACTGCCATCCCTATAACAAAACCACTTTCTACATCCTGCCAGATCTGACTTCTAATAGTTTGTTTTGTTAAACAAATTTCTATCTATGTTCATACTTTTTTCTTCTTTTATCTTTATCCAGTTTTAGGATTAGCACAATGTTGATTTCCTAAAATAAGGGGAGAAATGTTCCTTATTTTTTCTGCTTTAAATGTTTGATATAATTCATCAGTTAAAATATATATGAGCCTGTTGTTGTCATATAGGTAGCTTTTCAAGTTAGGGATATACTTTCTTTAATAGTTGCTATTTAAATTTTATATTTCTTCCAGAGTTAGTTTCATTAATTTATCTTCCAAGTTACTTCTTAGAAGTTGTCAAATTTATTTGAAAACAGATTTTTGAAATATGCTTTCTATATCCTTTTAAATTCTGTATAATCTTTGGTAATGTCTCCTAGGTCTTGATATTTTAATTTTAAAAATGTGTAATACATATTGTGTAATAGGAAGAAAGGTCTAGTGGGGAGGGGCAGGGGGGAAGAGGGGAAAAAACATGAGAAAGGGAAAGAAATGGAAACGGGATCTTTGGAATTGGGGAAGGGTGCAGGGGGTGAGGGGAGGGCAGGGGAAGGGGAAAAAAGAAGAACCAAGATATTCATGTAATGGTACAAGATCCCAATGATGTATGTAAATGTATTTTATACCTAAAATGTCCCAATAAACTTAATGGTTAGGAAAAAAAGACATAAAGCAATACAGATATCTAGAGGGGATGTTCACAGGCAGGAAAAGTCAATGCCAAGTGTATAGGGAGAACTTCACTTATTGACACTATGGCAAAGGAAGCCAATCCTAGAGAGGGAAGTGCAGATCAAGTCAGAAGTCATCAAGAAGCCCTATGATTTAGAGGTTGTAGGTCTTTGAAATGGTCATTAATTTTTCTTTTAGTAAAATATGAATGAATCATACTGACTCTGGAGAAGAGTTCCTCAGTTCTACAAAGATAAATAAGAGGTGCACAGTAATATTTAATTGACTACTAGAACATTTCAGGTGAAAGTAGTTGGAGACATACACCCAAATGGTTACAATAAATAAGATGAGAAATGATAGGACTAGGAATATATTTTGAAATGAAGGTCTCAGGATTTCTGCATAAATTTGATTTTTAAAGAAATAAGTGAAGGACGGTTTCAAAGGATTTGATTGGAACTGCTGGTTGGAGTGAAATGCATTATTAAAGTAGATTCAGAAGACTACTTTAGCTGGCCTGAGTTTCCTTTGGGACAAATGATTATTGTTCTTTAGATATGCAGGTTGAGAAGTCAAATAAACAGTTGGAAAGACAAGATTGGATTTCAGGTATGAGATTGGGGAAGGAAAAATAAATGTGTGTTTCCTAAAAGTGAAGACAATATTAAACTAATGAGGCTTTAGGGCATCATAACATTTTAGGTAGAAAATGTGGGGAAAGTTTGAAGCTTTTAGATGAAAAAAAAATTCAAATCCCAAAGGCACTACAATCATGTAAAATCAGGAGGATAACAAGCCAGCAACATAGACTAACAGAAGTTTATTACAAAGGAAGAACACAAGAGGTACTTGAATTTCTGAGAGGTGAATAAAATGAAAACTAAAAAATTGCCACCACATTTCACAATGTGACAACATTGGTCATCTTGATTAGTAAGTGCAGTAGCTTTATTAGAGCGTATTTAAAAAGTGAGTCAATGAAATCAGTAAATGTTGATTGAGACTTTATTGCTCAAAATGTTGGCAGAAAAATGTAATGAAACTAGAAAACTGAGGATTTTAGAAAATATATATCATTTTTAAATAATTTAAGATTCACAGAAAACTTTCAAAGACACTACAGATTGTTTCTATTAAACCAAATTTCAGTGCCACTACTGTTTACACTGCCTTGTCACATTTGTAAAAGCAAAAATATTGGTATTTTGCATTATTAGTTAATGTTCAGAGTGTAATCCATGATAGTTCCTCATCTTTCCAGATAGATATTTTATAGATTGGGTCATTTTAACAGGAAAAATAGCAAAGTATGTCAAAAAATATTGTGTTTAAATAAAGGTATAATAAAAGATGTGTTGCTATTAATACCCCTCAAAATATCACCTTTGCTCTATTTTATTTTATTTTTAGTTTTTCAAATCTACTTATCCCTTTGTTTTTGCCATTCTGAAGCAGGTTCTGAGAATTCTCTTTGTGTGTCCTTAGTTGACCCGTCATGGCTGCCTTGATGACCTGAATCAATTCAAACGTTTATCTTTCATGGTCATTTTGTTTTAGAGAAAGAGCAAGAGTCCAATGGTGCCAGATTGAGTAAACAAAATAAATGAGGATACTCTAATGTGTTTACAAGTCTGATTTTCCTTTACATGGTACTCAGCAGTGGCATTTGGTACATTTTTAATCATACTTCATAAAAACATTCATAAATCAGAACTTCCAGAACTGCATTGGAAATTGGCAAGAATGATGGGATGAGTGTATATAATGTGAGGGGAAGCAATTTGAAGATTAATAGCAATGCATCTTTTATTGCAATAATTAGTTTTAACTTAAACACTTACCATATATTCAATCATGTCTTGTATATAATAGTACAGGTGAAGTCAAGAGAGATGATTATTTGCCTTTAATAGAAGAAAACAAACCATATTTGTACATGGAAAAGACTGATCCAACAAAACTCATGATATTTATAGAGATTTTAATCTTTAAAGGACTGGAAAACAATGAAGATGGTTTGGTCCATGGTAAGTAGACAGAACAATAAAACCTGAAAATGAAATTATGATGAATTTATCACTTTGTCTAAGGAAATACAAATAAAAAATAAGGAGCTCATCAATTGTCAAATATTCTAACTTTAAATTTAATGACATTTATATTCACAAAAGATGCTGTCCTTGCTTTTTTCTTACCCTCTCATGCCTTTTTTAATGTTCTATAAACAGTCTTTATTTTTTATTTTACTGTAGTACTAATAGATATTAATAAAGAAAATATAAAAGTACTCTTTTCTATGAAAAATGAAATAAAATTTCATAATAAAATAATTAGAGAGTAACAATAGTTAAAGATCTTAAAAGAATGTACCTTGCAAAACTATCTTTCAAAATTGATGAATAAAATTCTTCCATAAAAATAACACTTGAAGAAATTCATAACTACCAAACCAGCACTCCAAAATGTTCTGAAGGACATTCTATAAAGAGACAATGAAGATTCCAAGAACCCTAACAGAGTGAATCAATCAGGCAAATAATTACACAGAGGGGAAAGAAAGGGACCCACAACAGGAAAATAAAATGACAAGGATAAATTAATACATATCAGTTACAACCATCAATGTAAATGGTCTCAATTCACCAATCAAAAGAAACACACTGGCAGAACTGGATCAAGAAATATGATGCAATGATATGCTGTATATAAAAAACACATTTAACTCAAAAAATTGATAGACTGAAAGGCAAATCATGGAAAACAATACTCTATGCAACAAGAACCCAGAAATAAGCAGAGGTAGCTATGTCATTTGCAAATAAAGCAGTTTTTAAACCAAGACTGACCAACAGAGACAAAGAAGGTCATTACATCCTCTTTAAGGGAATAATCCACGAGGAAGAGATAACAGTCATAAATATATATGCACCAAATACCAGCACATCCAACTATATAAAACAAATATTAAAATCAGACATGAAAAATCAAATAAGCTCTAGTACAATTGTAATAGGGGACCTCAGTACCCCACTGTAACGAATAGACAGATCAACTAGACAAAAAATCAACAAAGAAATAGCAGAACTGAACCAAGCTTTTGAACAAATGGACTTTAGATGTCTACAACATGTTCCACCCCACAACATCAGAACATCAGCAACATACTTAGCTGAACAAGGGACAGTCTCCAATATAGACCACAACTTAAAATAACATGCTTAAGTAAATGCAAAGGAATTATTATTCCTCTCATATTATCAGACCATAATGCAACGAAATTTGAAATCAATGACAAAAGAAACCACAAAATTTTCATAAACACATAAAAATTAAATAATAGCCTCCTGAGCAACCAATGAGTCACAGATGAAATTAAAGAAAAAATTAGACAGTTTCTACTATTAAATGATAATAATCATTCAACACACTGTAACTTATGGGACAAAATGAAAGCAGTCTTACAAGGGAAATTTTTAGTAGTGAACACTCACATCAGTAAAGCAGAGTGACCTCAAATAAACAACCTAATGCTGAACCTAAAACTTGTAGAAAAAGAATAAGTCAAGCCCAAAGCTCATACAAGGGCAGAAATTATAAAGATCAGAGCAGAATTTAATACAATGAAGACTCAGAAAACAATACAATAAGTCAAAGAATTGGTTATTTAAAAGATTAAATAAAATTGATAAAACCTGAGCCAATTTATAAAAAAAAAGGAAAGAAAAGACTGAAATACATGCAAGTAGGAATGAAAGGGGTGAAATAACAACAGATCCTGGAGAAATCCAGAAGATCATCAATATCGACTTTGAGAACCTGTATAAGATAGAAAACACAGAAGAAATGGACAGATTTCTAGATACATATGAATTACCAAAGTTGAATCAAGAAGATATAAAAATTCTAAATAACCTAGTTTCAGTCAATGAAGTTGAAGATGTAATTAGAAACCTATCAAGAAAGAAAAGCCCAGGTCCTGACAGATTCACTACTGAATACTAAAAGAAATTTAGAAAATATTTAATGTCACTACTCCTCAAACTCTTTCATGAAATTGAAAGGGAAGCAATCCTCCCAGACTCATTCCTGGAAGCAAGAATTACCCTGATACCAAGACTGGAGAAGGATCCGATCAAAAAAGACATCTATAGGCTAATCTTCCTAATGAACATAGATGCAAAATTCCTCAATAAAATACTGGCAAATAGAATGTAGCAAATCATCAAGAAGATTATAAACTATGATCAAGTAGAATTCATCCCAGGGATGCAGGGATGGGTCAACATATGGAAACCAATAAATGTAATACACCATATTAACAGAGCTAAGGAGAAAAACCATATAACCATCTCAATACATGCAGGAAAAGTATCTGACAAAGTCCAATACCCATTCATGATAAAAAAAAAATCTACAGAAAATTAGAATAGATGGTTTTTATCTCAATCTGATAAAAGCCATCTATGAAAAACTAACAGCCAACATCACACTTAATGGTCAAGAACTGAAGCTTTCACTCTAAATCAGAAACAAAACAAAGATGTCCAGTATCACCACTCTTATTCAACATAGTTTTGGAAGCATTACTCAGGTTAGATTAGAGAAAGAAATAAAAGGAGTAAGAATAGGAAAGGAAAAAGTTAAATTATCATTATTTGTGGATAAGATTTCTAGAATAATAACCAAATTCAGTAGCATGGCTAGATACAAAATCAACACTGAAAAATCAATAGCATGCCTGTATACAAATAACAAACGCACTGAGGGAGAATTAGGGAAACCACACCTTTCACAATACCATCCAAATAAATACAATAATTAGGAGTCAAGGAAGGAAGGAAGCAAAAGACTTTACATTGAAAACTACAGTATTATGAAAAAGAAGTTTGGAGAGGATATCAGAAAATAGAAAGATGTCTCTTGTTCTTGGGTAGGAAGAAAAACTATAGTAAAAATGGACATATTTCCAAAATTGTTATACAGGTTTAAAGCAATTCTGATAAAAATACCAGTAGCGTATCTCATAGAATTACAGAAAAAAAATCCTAAAACTCATTTCGAATCAGAAGAAATCTAGAATAGCAAAAGCAATTCTGGGCAACAAAGACAAGGCAGGAGGCATCACAATTCTTGACTTGAAATTATACTACAAAGCTACTGTAATAAAAACAACATGTTGCTGGCCAAAAAAAAAAAAAAAAAAAAAAAGAATGGAAGATCAATGGAACAGATTAGAGGATGCAGAAACAACTCCAAACACACTCAGCCACCTTATTTTTGACAAAGGTGCAAACACTTTCATTGGAAGAAAGATAACCTCTTTAATAAATGGTGCTGGAAAAATAGGCTTTCCCCATGCTACAGATTAAAAATAAACCTCTATCTCTCATCATGCACTAAATTACAGTAAAAATTAATCAAAGATCTAAATATATAAGCAGAAACACTAAATCTGCTGTAAGAGAGAATAGGTAAAACTCTTGAAGATAGGTGTGGCCAAAGACTTTATGAACAAAGCCTGGTCACAGAAAACAGCACAAAGAATCAACAGCTAGAATCTCCTCTTATTAAAAAGCTTTCAGACAGCAAAAGAAATCACTAGAAGAGTGAAGAGACAATCCACAGAGTGGGAAAAATTTTTAATAGCTGTTCCTCAAAGGACTAACATCTAGAATATCTAAAGAACTTAAAAAGTCAGACTCCCTCCCCCCAAATTTAAAGACAATCAGAAAATGGGCCTCTGAAATGAACAGACAATTCTCAGATGAAGAAGTAGAAATGGCAAATAAATAATATATGAAAAAATGTTCAACATCACTAGTCATTTGAAAGCTGCAAATTAAAACAACACTGAGATTCCATCTCACTACATAAAAAAAAAAAGGCTATTATCAAGAAATCAATGAAAAGCAAATGCTGGCAGGGCTGTGGTGAAAAAGGAACCCTTCTCAACTGTTTGTAGTAGTGTAGACAGATGAAAGCACTGTGGAAGTCAGTGTGGAGATTTCTCAAGAAACTAAAACTGGAGATTCCATTTGATCCAGCTATTCCCCTTCTTGGTATTCCCCAGAAAGAGCAGCATCATACCTCAGCAATATATCACATCCATGTTTATAGTAGCACAGTTCCTAATATCTAAATCTTGGAAACAGCCCAAATGCCCATTAATGGATGAATGGATGAATATATATATATATATATATATATATATATATATATATATATATATATATGGTGGAGTACTACTCTGCCATAAAGAAGGATAAAGTTGAGACTTTTCTAGGTAAATGGATGCACCTTGAGACCATACTCTTAAGTGAAATAAATTGGGCACACATGTTCAAATATCACCTTTTTTCTCTGGTGAGAAAAACAAAAAGGATAAATAATGACAAAAATGTATGATAGATATTGTGAAATAGAAAGAAAATGTTCAAATGGAAAGGGGAACTAGGTAGGGGAAGGGGGAAAGGAAGGAAGTGAAAAAAAAAAGAATAGAAAGAAAAAATGGAAACAAAGCTTTTGTAAATAATGAGAGAATGAGGAGTTGAAGAGAGAGGAAAGGAATGGGAAAAAAAGAATTAAGATACATTGTGTACAGGGACAAATTGCCTATGATGAATGTTATCATTATGTATATCTAAAATGTACTCATAAAGTTCACTAAAAAAGGGATGCCCAGAGTACAACTCATAGATAAAGAAGACTCTCTCAAAAAAGAAGAAAATTACACTTTGAAAATGTATTAGGTAGAAGTATCATGTTCCATCATACTAGTTCTTTTGACTGACCAAAGTAAAAAGACTTCCTAAAATGTGGAATTCAATAGTGTCTTGAGAAGGTATTTCCTTTATCCTTTGTCCTATTTGTCCTACAAGACTGCTTGAAACAAAGTATAAAAGCAAGACTTGAAAAAATATCTAGCTGAGATCAGTAAATTAACTGTGACCAAGAAGAGAGAGCAATAATAATTAAAGTAATAATACAAACTCAAGTACCATACCAAAAAAATGGTAAAAATCTCTAATATTTGAAAATAGTAAGAAGTCTGACCCCATACAATAGGAAAAATATACTCTCTCTCTCTCTCTCTCTCTCTCTCTCTCTATATATGTATGTATACATATACAGTTGGAAAAAATGATACGATACCAAAAAAATCAGGTTAAAACAATGTATTTCAATAAATATGGAAATTTTATCTGAAAAAATTCAAAACATAAACGAGTAGAAATTAAATCCCTTAAAGTCTTAAAAGAGATCTAAGAAAAACCTAAACCTAATCTCATAATGAATGGTAAACTATTGGATGATTTTCTCCTAATTCAGAAACAGGGTCCAAATTTCTGTTCATCTCATTTCTATTTTGTGTTGTTCTATAAGTCCTTGAATCAGAGAAAAAAAATAATAAATTCTGTAGTCTGAAATTGGAAAAGCGAATTTTTAATCCATATTTGACATAATAATTTACATCAAAAAGTTTAGGGACTCCAGAAAAAAACATACTATACTTAAAAGTAAATAAAAGGATACAATATAAATGCAATAAAAATCAATTCTATGTGCTCAGATACACAGTTGCAAGTATATTAAGATATATAGTAGTACACAGAAAATAAAATTTAAAATGTATAATTTATAATAACATTAAGATAGGAAATTCATAAGAGTAAAGTTAACAAAAATGTTCAAACTTTATATACTGAAATCTCTAAAAGGTTTTTAGCATATTTAAAAAGACAAATAAATAGAGATAAGCTGTGTTCAAAAATGGGAATTTTAAATAACATCAAGAAGCTAATTCTCGATTTTCTATATAGATTTAACAAATCCTAATTTAGAAAAAATCAGAAAGTGCATTTGTGTAAAAATTAACCAGCTGATTGTAAAATTTACATAAAAATAAGACTAGAATAGCCAAAACATGTTTTAAAAGAAAAATGACATTGGATAATCAATAGTTCTTGATATTACTTCTATAACACTAAAGCAATTAAAATTTAGGGAGATAAAAATAGTCTAGAACTGTGAAGAATCTGAACTTTTGCATTCTTTATCAGTTAAAAACTTAGCCCACCACCATTTCAAAGATAGGAGCTTTTGTTACCAAAAAAAAAAAAAAGGCTTCTCCAGAGCAAGCACTGTGAGCTCCAAGTTTGCAAGGTTTTTACCATGCCCCAAGTCCCTGGGGGGTGATGCAGATGTGCCTAGGCAAGTACTAATCATGCATGGTTTATTTTTTCATCTCTATAGACCCTCCCACACAGAGCCTTGTAAATTATATCCTGTGAGTGAATACAGCATTGAAAGTAGACAATGATATCTGTACAGACTTCTAAAAGACTAAACATTTGTATAGCCCCTAATTGTCACTTTCTTGGATCATGATTCTTTGTAAATGATGGAAATGTACTATGTCTTGGTCAAAATGCTGATAGGTATACTATTTTATTCATATCCAAAATATCTATCCTCTGAAAGGGAGAAAGGCAGAAGGAAGGAAGTGATGGAGGAAGAAAGGAAGGAAGGAAGGAAGGAAAGAAGGAGGGAGGGAGGGAGGGAAGGAAGGAAGGAAGGAAGGAAAGGAGGAAGTCAGGAGTCAATATACACCTCTCCTCCTTACCATTCTTTCTAGTGGCTATTTATTTGGTATTTTTCATTCTATGATACTTATTATCTGTTAAATTAAATATTTTGGTTTTAATCTCATTTAAACTTATTTATCACACTCTCATTCAGAAAAATAGCACCAGAATTAGGTGAAGAAAATGAAATTCAGAGAAGCATTTAATTTTTGAAGTTGGTTTTAAAAGTTAAAGTAACTAAAAGGAATTGTAATATGGTTAACTTGAGAGTCTTTGGTGTATATTTTCAAGAAGATAGTGGAGCTTTATGAGTCTTCTTTTATTTCATGTACTTATAGGAGTGAAATTCTCAATGACCAAGGAGCAGCTACTATGAAATAATTATAAGTGAATAAGGAATGTTAACTTTGTGCTGTTCTTTTGTGCTGTTCTTTTGCATGTGCTTGGGTTTGTGTGCCCATAGACTGGCAGCTGTTTCCTCCTGCTGGCACATGACTCTATTCTCCCCAACTCTTTCTTTATTGGAATTCTGTATTAATGGATTTTAGTATAAACACATCTCTACAATAACTAATAGGATAAATTCTTTGTTAAGGAATGTGGCACATTAATCACAGCATGCCTCGTATTATTTCAAGCACAAATATTTTTTATCTCAAAATACGACAGACCAAAACTGTATTTGGTTGCTGTCTGACAGCAGGAATATTGAGTTAAACTATTGACCTAATAATAACAACATATGGGTGGGGGATTTAGCTCAGTGGTTTTGCCACCTGCTGTGCAAGGCAAAGACCCAAGTTCGATCCCTGGTACCAAAAAAAAAAAAAAGTAATAATAATAGCAACACATATTTTAATAAGCAGTATATGATTTAGAGTTTTCTCTCTCAGTTAATCCAAATTAGTCTTTATTTTATGTTTTAATAATAAATTCAAATATGATTATAGTACTAGTATTATTAATAGTAATAACAATGTATCACATTAAATGAGTTCTGAGTTGTTGATCAAGAATTTTCCTGTTTACTGTCTAATTTACTACTAAAAGAGGGAAAGACTGACATATAATCTCAGAAAGATATCAGAATACTATGAGTTCAGGAAATATTTTACTAATTCTGTTTGAATCTCCAAGGTGGTTAATAGGGAGGAATACCATTACATTCAATTAAGAAGTTTCTGTCCCCAAAAATGAAAGTAACTATTATGCATGCCAAACAGATACAACTACTACTAATAGTAATAATAACGTCACTAATAATAATAATAAAACCAGCTGTTGATTTATGAAGGTCAGCATCTTATTAGTATTATATTTGATAGGACAGTCTTTTTACTGCCTTTTTATTATTTTAGATTATTCTTACATTGCGTAGTACATAATGTTTTGAGAAGCTGGTACATGTGCATAATACATCTTAATTCATTTTTATCCCCTTTCTCTTCCCTTGCTCCTCTCTTCACCCATCTCTTCATCCCTTTCCTTTTTAATCTTTTATTTTGTTCGTCATTTTAGGCTGGGTTTCTCATGGAAGAGAGACAATGTGATGTTGAAGCTTTTATATGTCTGACGTACTTCACTTAACATTATGTTCTCAAGGTTCATCCATTTGACTCAAGTCTATTCTGCTTTATGGCAGAGTAATATTCTATGGTGTATAAATACCACATTTTCATTATCCATTCATCTGTTGAGGGACTCATGGGCAGCTTCTAAGATTTAACTATTATGAGTTATGCTGCTTGCTACAAACATAGCTATGCATGTATCTCTGTAATATGATGTCTTTAACTCCTTGGGGAAGATGCCTATATGTCTCCTCAACTTTTGCTAAAACAAAATTTCCCCATCAATCGTTCCCAACATAAAGAACTATTCTTTTCTCTCCCATTTTTTTTTTTTTTTCCTGCTGGTACTGGGCAGCCAGAGCTTTCACACTGAGCTATATTTCTAGCCCTTTTAAATTTTGCATATGGTCTCACAAAATTACTCAATTATCCAGGACTTTTTAAAAAAACAACTATTTCTGAAACAAGTTGAACCTTGGTTGATTTTTTTGCTAAAACTTTATAAAAAGAACTTTATCCATCCTTCTAACCCCTCTTGAAAATCTTTGACGCCTCATAGTAAGACATTCAGAATTGAGACTAGGGTTTAACGCCGCTACGGTTGATTTTTCTACACTGTAGGAAATAGATATGTATTTATAGAAAGAAGAGGAATGGAAATCTTGTGAATTGCATCCTATTTGGGGAATACTGCATTGAATGGTAGACAGAAATACCTGCATAGATTTCTAAAAGGTCTAAACATTTGTTTGATCTAGTCCTTAATCGTTGCTTCCCTAGATTATGATTCTGCCTAACAAACTAAACAAACTTCCTCTTAGTGACTAGTTCTTCTAGAAATAAATGTTCAACCTAAACTCTAAGTTTGTGTACCTTTTGGATCATATCACTCTTATACAGGAGCCTAAATAAGAATGATCTCCCTACACTAAACTCAAGCAAGTGGGAAAATCGTCAAATTTGAATAGATTCCATCCAGTTCTTTAACAATCAACAATCTGGTCAATATTTCTTTCTTTTTTCTTTTCTTTTTTTTTTTTTTCTTATTTGTGGTACTGGTAATTAAATCCAGGGGTGCTCAACAGCTGATCTACATTCTCAACCTTTTAATTTTTTTAATTTGAGCTAAAGTCACACTAAGTCACCCAGGTCTCAAACTTGATTCTCATCCCTCAGGCTCCAGAGTACCTTAGACTACAGACATGTGGCATTGCATCCATCATGGGGTCAATTTTTCTTATTGTAAAAGCACATTGTTGAAATGAAGTTAGGGACAATGTGGGTGATTTACTTGTAGTCAGTTTGTGAGATGATTTAGAATCTTTTGATTTTTAACCTGACCATTTAAAATATACTTTAATTCATTGTCATATTGATTTATACAATAATTAACTGTTCAAAGAATTCTGAGAGAAAGAGGAGAAGTAGATTTTGTATAATTAAAAACTCAGACACTACAAAGCTTATAAATGGTAATGCTGTAACTCAAAATAATGGTGAATAAGGATCAATGGATGAATATTGACTCAGTTTTGGATATAAATTCTGAAATTCACAAGAGTAAATATACATTTTCTTATAGTCAGTGATGATTTTTTTTTCATTTTCCTTTATTTAATGGGCAAATCTTTACGCTTTTAATCAGCAGACCTGTATTTGATTCCAAGAGCCAGTACTCAAGTTGGTGATTTGGAATAAGTTTTTCTCTTCTATGAGACTGTTATGACCCTAATGTTGAAGATTAAATGAGAGACACCTTCAAACAGTCTGTTATTTTATGTGTGAGGCTGTGGGGCCTTGGGGCTGGGGGTTAGGAGTGAATTTGGGAAGTTATGTTGGAATAGGAGTAGTATTCAAATACTGAGATTGGTAAAATAGGATTGTATCTTTGGATACAAAATACTAAGGTTTGAGTATGAGCTCAATACATCAGCTGAAATTTAGCAAAACAGAATATTTTCATAACCTTTGGCTTCTTTAATTATAAAAGTAGTCAGTAATAAAAATTATACAGTTGTGTGAAAGAATAGATTACTTAGGGCCTATAGAGTACTATCTAGTATTTCACTATTCTTGACTTAAGAATGAAACTCACCAAAATTTTGTTCATATACTATGCTTAAATTTAAAATTTTCTCTCTTCCATTTTTATGGGACTTTTAATCCAATAAAAGTATTTTTTCTAATTATTAGTCATAACCCTTTAATAGTAATAATGGTGAGGAAGTGCATGTTACCCCTTAGAAGTCAATAATAATTAACTTGTCATGAGAATTCAATATTGGCTACAGAAATTCCAATCTAGTAATTGTACTCATATCTTCTTTAAAATTAGAAGAGATGTGAACACTAAATAGGAAAATAAGTACCATGATAAGTTTAGAAAGTTCTTTAAAGCATAAATGGTTTACAAATATGAAATCAACTTTTTAAAAAATTTTACTTTTTGTATTTTTTTATGCTGAGTTTTTGTGACCTTTTATTTTCATTTCCTTGTCTCCTAAATGGCCTAGCCTTCCCTTTTACTCAAGCTCACTTACATGATCAGGTCTTTTGCAATAGAAATGGGTAGCATTGGAAGAAAAATCTATTCACCAAAGATAATTGAAAATTCCTGGTGCCTTTCCATTTTTTACTCTTCAGTATTTCTTCTCTGTATCCATTATTCTGGAAGGTAAGTTTTTTTCCAAAGCATGGCTTCTCAAGTTGCTTTTACCTTTAACCAATGGCCCTCCACTACATGAGCTATCATGGAGGTTAAATTATAGATAAAAATCACCCACTTCACAAATATAGTGGTATGAAGAGAAGAAGTATTATTAGAATTCATAGCACTATGGGGAAGGGAGTAAAAAGTACTCAAACTTACATTCTGTGGCCACAGTCATAGTTGTGCAAGAGTGTACACATATGTACATATACTATCCTTAAATTTTTATAAAAACTAGTAATTCACTTTTTTGTATTTACCAGATAGGTAAACTTGATATTTTATATTCAAAAGAATGCATAAATTAATCTTCAAATTGAACTTTGGGTATATTATATCAT
Organism: Heterocephalus glaber; assembly: GCF_053883595.1. NCBI lineage: Eukaryota > Metazoa > Chordata > Mammalia > Rodentia > Bathyergidae > Heterocephalus > Heterocephalus glaber. Next base: position 35,329,447 of record NW_028258143.1, on the reverse strand, counting down.
TAAGTAAAAATTACCACTATTGTTTGAGCAGCATATGCTAAAAACAATCTATTTCTTCATAGTAATGTACGAGAACTTAGAAAATTAATTTCATCTTCTACAAAGTTATGATGCAACTGACTTTTCTGGAACTAACATGCCTACCTCACAAAGCACCAACATTTTTAAGAAACTCACTATAATATTAAGGGGTTTAGTGACAGAAAAAATCTTGGTAAATGATTAATAAATTAGCAAATACATCTTATTTTTATACCAAATTATGATTATATAATAGGGCTACACAAGTTTAATGACTCTACAATCTTGTGATATCGAGGACAAGGAGTTATAGAGCAGTGAGAAACAAAATAAATTCAGAAAAACCTTAGGGAATGTTGAGGAAGCAGATCAGGTTTATTTGACAACTTTGACTAGAAGGAAGGAAAGAAGGAAAGGAGCAAGAAAATGGAATGATGTGTAAGAAGCACATCCACTATTCTTGCTATAATCACAGTCCTTGAGATGGGCTCAGTGCATGGAACAAAGAAGCAAGGGCATTCCAGGAAACAGAAACAACACCAGTAAAGATACAAGAGTTAGCCTATAGAGAGTGTATTCTGTTGAACTTTTTTTTCTTCTTCTTTTTTTTTTTTTTTGGTACCGGAAATCGAACTCGGGACCTTGCACTTTCGAGGCAGGGGCAGAACCACTGAGCTAAATCCCTGGCCTAGAGAGTGCATTCTGAAGACAAGAACAGTTCCCTTTCTGAAGCAAGGCTCTATTACAAAAGACTGTTTAGAAAATAAAATGTGATAAGATGGAGAACAGAAAAAAAATCACATAATTTGTGAGAACCGGCAAAAAATGCAAAGATACTATCTTGGTTTAAAAATTATGAAGAATTTAATTAATAGAATGTAATAGTCTATGTAAATAGGGAAGGGTGGAGTGGGTGAAGGGCACACAGGTAATGGGGAAAAAATAAGAACCAAGATATATCATGTACAGGTACAAGCACCCAATGATAAATGTAAACGTATTGTATACCTAAAATGTACCAATAAAAGAATTTTTTTTAAAAGAATGTAATACAAAGTATGAAGAAACAGCTGTGGGCTGCTTTTACATGTATAGCCTTGCATAGCTCCCATTCCTATTAACCCAGTCTGGTGAGGGTCACTATAGAGAAAACCTTGAGTTAGGTACAAAAGCTTGATACATGATAAACAATAAGGGTAAGCAGGCTCTTAAGCAAGAGTCTTACTTGAAACTAGGGATTAAAGATTTTATTGGAAGCTACAGGAAGACCAAATTGCACAAGCTTAAGATAGAGACATGGAGGAGCTCAAAGATTATTACAATATCCATAGCCTGAGATAGAGCTTTGCCAGGGTGGTGGCATTGGAAACAAAGAAGGAAAAACGAAAATCTATCAGGTAGCACCGTGACAGATTTTTACAAAGAAACAATAAGGAAGATGATAAAAAGGATGTGCTTTTGTTTTGTTCTGTTATGATTTTAGTTGAAAAATGATGTCAAGACATACAACATTGCAACTGTGTGAAAAGCTGTAAGTATTGAGTATGGAGGTTTGAAGCCAGGTGAGGAGCTGCCCATAGAGGTGTCAATTATTGAAAGAATTTCCTGAACATGTATTCTTTAAGGAATGAAACATAATACTTCAGAAAATGATGGTTCCTGTGTTGAAATTTTTGATAACTGTATTCATGTTTTATTACCACAAGAATAGTGTCTTAAAGAACAGCTAGTGGCAGGGCGTGATGGGAGATGCCTGCAATCCCAGAACTTGGGAGACTGAGGCAGGAGAATTGTTATGAGTTCAAGACCAGCCTAGGCTATATAGTGAGTTCAAGGCCAGTCTGAACTACACAGTGAAACCTTGTCTCAAAAAACCCCAAAAAACTCAACAACAACAAAAAAAACCAACTGCTACTCTTGGCAGGACTGAACTCCTTCAGGGGATGATAGAGTTAATCTGTTTCCTTGTATTTACTGGCCCCTTTTTCCATCTTCAGGGACAAGAAGTTAGGTGAATATAGGATTTAAGGGCATTCCATCTACAAATATACTGGCATGTTTATTTCAAGTTGAAAGCACTTAAGAAACAACAAAGGGCTCCCTGATCTGTCTTTTCTAAGAACAGCCCATAACAGTTGGGAGAAAGATACTCTTCCTTCACCACAAAGAGAACTACCTGCTCCTAGGATTTGATACTGAAATGGGTCTGCACAATCTTACTAAGATAACCTTAGTCTTAAATTAGATTAACCACTATATATCCCCCAGTCATTTTTTTTTTTTTGGTACCAACGATTGACCCCAGTCATTTTTTGTAATACTTCTCCTAGCACAAAACACTTTGTCTTGTGATTTCTTCACAAATTAATCTGTTCATTATCTGAACAGTATAAAAGCTTTCTGTTAGTCACTTTTTCAGATTTCCATTCCCTTGTGAAGGCTCCCATGTTATGTAAAAATCTAATAAATATTTTACTTTTGCCTGTTAATCTATATAGAGTCTGTTTAAATTTTAGATTCAGCTGGAGACCCTAAGAGAATATAGGAAATTTTTATTTTTCTCCAAGAGTTGCCTCTTCAGATCTTTGTCTCTCTTTCTTGACCTGTCTCTTCTGTTTTTGTCTTTGTTTCTGCCTCTGTCTCTGTACCTCTCTCTCTCTCTCTCTCTCTCTCTCTCTCTCTCTCTCTCTCTCTGTCTCTCTCTCTCTCTCTCTCTCACACACACACACACACACACACACACACACACACACACACACCTCTATTTTTTTTTTTTTGTACCAGGGATTGAACTTGGGGGCTTGCAAGGCAGGTGCTGAAACCATTGATCTAAATCCCTGGCCACACACCTCTATTTTTGTTTTCTTTTCCAAATTTTACTTTTATCTCATCTGGCATATTGTGGCTACACTCAGCCCACATGAGTATTTTGAGATCATCTCATCCAAAATCTTTAATCCCATCTGCAATATTCCTTTTTTCAGGTAAGATAACACAGTCACAAGTTCTGAAGTGTAGGATATCAATATTGTTTTTGGAGGGGGGAGTCATTATTCAGTATACCACAATCACTTTATTGGTGATTCTCATTTGTTAACAATGTACAACAGTGCATACTAATTTTCAACAGGTTTTATTCAGGTCTGAGATTCAAATCTCCTAACAGATTTTCTTCAATGTAATAAAATTTGGAAAATGGAACAGAAGCATAAACTTGTGGAAGAGATAGAGGTTTTATTTAGTGTTAACTTACAACCAGAGTCTTGAATTACGATCCACTTGTCCTTCCAGGTGGTCTTAGATACAAATTTAACCCTTAAAGAGTTTTGGAAGGAACATTATAATATCGTTTCCTGTGTGGGGTTGATTCAGGAATCCTGAGCCAATGTCTCTCTAAGGACACAGATCTTCCTGTACAGAGAGAGCCTTTGAAGGCTGTGTAGAGGAACCCGAGCCTTCAAATGACCAACTTGAGTTACAATCAGCCCTGATGAAAAAATTGAGTTCATAAGTCAAGGATCCATTGTAATAGTTTACTATTTTTTTTTATTAATGAAAGAGTTGAGTAAATTCATCTATTTTATATTTACATAAGAATTGATGTGATATGAATATTTATTAACTTCTCCAAATCATATGTTCAAATCTTTACCTCCAGGTTGATAGTATTTAGAGGTAGGGCCTTTAACGATGATTAGGTTATGAGAGTAGATGCTGGGAGTGCTGCGATGTAAATCACTATGGCCAGGCCTAACTGACCTCCTCCCACAGGTGAGGTAGGGCCCCGCAGAAGAACAGGCAACAAGACAGAAAGTCATTGAGCCAGGCCTGGTCGAGAAGAGGACTGTCTTCCTCCCTGCCCAGTTGCCAGAAAACCATCAAGCACAATGGCCTGAAGACCTTAGATACTCTCCTGGCTCCGGTTACAGACCAGCCCTCTTTACCTCCCCCTGCACTTTCCTTAACTCTACCACTATAAATAAATGCGCTGCAGTTGCTTAGTGGGCTTTTTCTCCTATCAGGAGGAAGAGCCCCACCTGGCCCCACTTTTTTTCTTTACCTTTTCTTAATCTCCCACTGTTATTTCTCACACTGTGGACCCTTCAGCCACACGGGCTGTGGCAGTTGGCGCCCGAAACGGGCAGAGTAAAAGAACAAGAGAGGAAACCAGCAAGAATTAAAAAAAAAAAAAAAAGATAGAGGTATGGAGATGCCTCAGGGGTGTAGGCATGTGAATAAGTTAGTGATAAATTTGGGATGAGCTGGATTGGAAATTCACCAGGTGTAAAACATAGGCAATCAGGATCCTGCCTGCGACGTTTGTTTAGCTGAGATGCGCACGGTTAGAAGGATATTAAGATATCCCAATTAGCAAAGTTTTAAAATTTTTTTCAACAAACATATACTTGGGGCCAGTGATTTAGTTCAGTGGTACCGTTTCTGCCTTGTAGGCGCAGGATCCTGAGCTCGATTCCCGGTTCAGCAGGAAAAAATAAAAAGACATGTTTTTGGTTTCCAGATCCAAAAACTGAGGGAGCAGGGAAAAATCCCTATATATACCTTTACCTAATGGACTCTAATCCGTGAGAGCTCTAATGATCAAGCTTCCACAGAATCCACTACTAAAGATCAGGCAACAAATAGTGTTCTTAAATCGCAAGAGACTGCCCAGGAATGTGGGGCTGTGGGGAGGTCCTCGCCCAGTCCCGACCACCAGCTCCTATTGAGCCTCCTGCTCCACCTGGGGAGCTTGCGGCCTCTTGCTGTGGTGGGTCTGGTGTGGAGGTGCTCAGTGGGAGGGTGGTGGCAGAACCCTTGAAGAAAGTGTTATGGCGCTTTCATTGTCAAGACGGGCAAAAGTTAAATTCACAACTTTTTTAAAAAAAATTAATTTTATTGGTACATTTTAGGTATACAATATAATGACATTCTTCATTGGGAATTTGGACTTTTCTGTAATCTATCTTGGTTCTTATTTTTTTCCCAATTCCCCTGCCCTCCGTTCAACCCTTCCACTTCTCTATTTACAAAGACTTTGTTTCCATTTTTCCATTTTAATTCCATTCAAATCCACAACTTTTTCTGCACCTCTGTAGGCTGGAACTTCCACCTTGGGAAAACAAAGAAAGTCCAACCCTCCAAGTGGTGCACCTTACTCATTCCTTGCAGACAGGCAAGGGGACTTTTAAGGTGCCTACACTCACCTCCCAGCTCCCAAGAATGGGACTTCCAAGAGCAAAGGAATCTATAATTTTCCCCTGGTCCTGACTATTTACATATCAACAACTTGCTTGGGAGGTTACACTTACAAGAAATTCCATCGGGCCTTACTGTTTTCTACACAAATATTGGAAAACAAAATGTAATGGTTAATATCAGAGTTCAAAGACCAAATGCTAAGCTCCTTCCCAGGGCCTGCTACAATCGCCTTGCTCCATATTAAAATCAGCTGCAATGTTCTGCCAGGCAGGAGAAACAAAAAACAAAACAAAACAAAAATCAAATTATAAATTCTGGCTAATTGACAAATGTACCTTTCATCTCCAACTTAAAGTAATGTTTAATTGGTGTTTGGATTCCAGATGTTTAACTTGTGTATTTAAAGCATTTCTTTTACATTGCAAATTCTTGAATTGTAATTATAGGATTAGCTTGCTCTTCTCTCTACTTTCTGTTTAAGATTTCTGACAATAACTAAAACACAAGATTATGCTACTGTTCTATTAGTAGCTTGTTATAAAAGATTACACTTATAGGTATAAAGCGCTTTTATTCCTTCTGATTCTAATTACAAGAGATCGCTGTTAATTGACCTAGTTAAGTTTGACTAGTCTTAATTAAAAGGGTTGTTATAATTCAAATTGGCCAAATATACCTGAGTGCATTCTACTTTCATAAATTGTCTTATGTGTCTGTTTGTCTAATTGTATTTTTTCCCTTTTGCTCTTAAATTTTTTTCTTAAAATGTTTGCTATAATTTAAATTGGCTTATAAATAAATTTTATTAAAGTTAAAGGCATGCCTTCTTTTCCCCCAGGTTGCTAGCTGATCAAAATGATGTTAAAGATTAATTTTGATTGTAATGCATATTGCTATCTACATTCAGTAACTAAAAACATATATACATATACTATAGGGCCAGGTATTTAGCTCAGTGGTTCCACCACCTGCCTCGCAAGCACAAGGACCCGAGTTTGATCCCTGGTACCAATAATCAAATAAACAAACAAATGTACATGTACTATATACTATATATATATATAGGTTACAAATAATTTGTTAATTGTTACAATCTGGTTTTTACAGGTTAAATTAAAAAATTTAAAAATAAAATTAAAAAAGGAATTTTCAAAGTAATTAAATGGAGACGTTAAGGTTTGGGGAGATGGCTAAATGGCATTCCCCTTGATGAATAAAAAAGCAGCTATGCAGAAAAATTATTCTGGTCTTTGTTCACTAATGGGAGCCTCAATAACTTTCATAGCCTTATGACAAGACACACCCCCAATAAATATTGTTTGAATATGTTATTTTAAAATATTTGCATTGGTTATAATCAAAGGGTTAAATTCTAAATATGTTATTGTAATATGTTTATATTGATCATCTTCAAAACATAAAATTTTTGGTGGGAAAAACAAGGTGTTAGTAAAAAGATGTTTGTGGTACCAAGCCACATTATAAGACATAAAGTTTCATATGATTTTAGTAATTATTATTGCTACTTTTCTGGTGTACAAAATGTATTCATGTCTTCTGACTGTGCAGGTCTTCCAACATGTTGCTTAAGGTAATAACCTCCTTTAGATCCAGGCATTCACCCTTCTCTTATGTTTCAGATACTCATAATAACAGGTACATTTATAGGCCCATACAGTTTCCTTAGATGGCATCCTATCAAAAGGTAATAACTTAAGTTAGAGTCTCCTGTTTTTTGGGCCAGGGATTTAGCTCAGTGGCACTACACCAGCCTCACAAGCACAAGGTCCCGAGTTTGATTCCTGGTACCAAAAAACAAGAAGAAAAAAGAAGAGTCTCCTGTTTTTTATGTTTTTGGAAGGGACTGAATGCATTTAACAATGGCTATTTTACATTAAGATATACATCTAAGTCTGTTACAAAGATAATGTCATCATGATTGTCATGTTAAAGTATTTTGTGTGGCTCCTGATTTAAAGTTTTTTCTGTTAATATTCTACAGGAATTCAATTACTAGAACAACCATGATTGATAAAAAGTAACAGTTCTCTAACTATATTTTAAATTCCAAAATACTTGCTATCCAGTTAAAACTATAATAGTTAAGTTCATTACTCTTATTGCAATTCTAATGTTATAGATCTTCTGTTCTGGATATTCAACCACTAAGTCCAGAGACCAGCACTAGAAAGGTAGCTGAGCTAGAAAGACAGCCAATATTTTGGCCCTGGCCCTCCAAGCTCAACAAAGATCCAGAAACCTTTGCTATATTTTTGGTAAGTGACTAAACCTCCTTAGCAGGGAGATCGTTGGGCACCAAAGCAACATCGGCAGTTTACCAAAGAAATGTCACCCAGAGGGAAAAATTTCCCTTGCTTTCACAGAAAGCAACATGGTCAAGCAAGGCTGTGACATATCATGATGACTGATACTGACATGAGCTGAGAGGGGTCTATTCATGGTTCCAAGATATTGCCTGAGGAGACCTAACTGACCTTGATAGATAGCAATAGTTTAATTTTATTTAATGTAGGTCTTACTGAACTTTGGTCTTAAACACCCAGTAGAAAAGTATAACTAAAGATATGTAAAATCAAGAACATATTTATATAGCTTAGGCCTAAAAAGAAATTCCAATTGCTGACCCATTTTGACAGTTTCCAGATATACTGGTAGCTAAACACTGTTACGGGTCATTTGATAGAACCATGATAAAATTTATTCAAACTCAGCAACAGCCTTTAAAATATTTTGTTTCAAATTGTGCTTTGAAATTATTAAGTTTTTAGTACTTTTACAGCTACAATTAAAATTATGACAAAATATCAGACTTACAGATAATTTCCATTAATGGAAGGTCTATAGGTCGACAAATTACATTCATTATTTTAGTCTCTTAAAAACAGTTTCAAAACATGGCTATTTCTCAAAGCCACTCTTTTATTTTAGTGCTTGTACCTTGACTATATATGCTTTGATTTCTTTAAAAATCTTGTCTATTCTTGCCTATAGGCTGCCAAACTCAAAGTGATTGTATAGAAAATGACAACAATAAATGTGTTAGACATTTTTCTTTATCAAATCCACCAGATTGACCTTATAAAGAAACTTTATAATTACTAAATTACCACATGATTTTTATTTAAGGCCCGTTAAATTAGCTCCCTAGAAGGGGCCCCTAACTGCGGTCTTCCCTACATTGACACTTTTCAGCTCCAAGCAGTTAGATGAAAAATGTGCCCCTTCTCCCCTAACCACAGGTGGGGATAGCACTTTCAAAAAGAGCTTATTATAGACAACTAGGCCAGTTAAACACATCATACGTCCTTATAACCCATAGAGGAAAGCCATTGTTGAGTGTGCTCATTTTACCCTAAAAACACACTTACATAAACAAGAAAGGGGGAGTACAGCTACCTCTACAAGCTCAATTAGATTTTGTCACCTTCTCTAGTTGCCTTCATTTAAAAAGAATTTTGAATCCATTCATGGAAAGTAAATATCCTCCATCAGAACTCTATTGATACTAAGATAAATCTACAAACATGTCCTAGACACAAATGTTATCTAAGGGTGTCCTAACTAACAGGTAATGTGGTTCAATGCAATTAATAACATAGGAGCCAGAGTACGCTTGTGCTCCTACAAAGGACAAGCTCAAACCTGCCTTTGCCTCATCCCTTTCCTTGGGAAACTCTTGCTTCGGTACCTATTTTTACCAATCAATCCGATTTCTTGGGGGGTCATTCTGATGCTCATATCTCTCCTACATCTACCACCTACAGTTACACCAGGAGAACAGCAGGGCCCCCTCTCTGTCTTGGCCCATCTTCCCGCTGTCTCTCACTTCAAGTAATTGAAAAGACAGTCATTGTCCATAATGCATCAGGCACAGGTCAAGATGAGTTGGTGCTAATTAATAGTTTCAATCTTACCTCAACAGATAATTATCATAACTTTTCATGCCCACTCTCCTCTTGCCATATGTCACTTGTTATGATCCTCTCTCAAAGTATGCTCCTTGGGATGACTGTTGCACCCATGAAGTAAATGAAATGATTATACAAAATATAATTTTCCAGGAATGGTCTCATACAAAGTACAATGTTACTGGCCACCTTCCAGCATCAGTACTACATACATCATCAAAATACTTCCAAAAAGATCTTTGGAGATTGGCTGCCATTTTACAAGTGATCTCTCTCTAGTCATAGCTTAAAGAACAGGAGTCATACAGGGACCAATAAAATCTGGGCAAGCGCTTGTGTGCAAAACCCTGTGTGCTCCTAGTTGGACAGGTCAATATTACTCCTGAAGAAGTCTCTTTTAATGTCAGTTACAAAAATTGTAATCTTACTGCTTGCCTTATTAACATTAATAAGGATAAAGATGTGCTAAAATTATATAGGTCATCCTTTGTCATGATACCCACTAATACTTCTGGCCCTTGGTATCATGACTATGGACTGCAGTACTGGAAGAAATACACAGACAGCTCATTTGCCCCCATTGGATAGTAGGATTTATTGTTCCAGAAATTATATCTCTAGTTACTCTGCTTGCCACCACTGTGGCTGCATCCATGGTCTTAGCACAAAACATACAAATGTACAGTATGTCAATCATTTAGCAAAAAATACTTCTTCTGCCCTTAAGACCCAGGAAGATGTTGATGTTAAATCAGAAGTGCAGGTTAATGCCTTAGAAGCTACAGTGTTAGAGATTGGTGATCAAGTCAAAGCTCTACAGTACTGTCAAGGATTACAGTGCCATGGTGAATACCTGCATGTTTTCATTACTGCTCTTCCTTGCAATGAATTACAATGGGATTGGAAAAAGGTTGCTGCACATTTGATGGGTATCTTTCATCATACCAGTCTCAGCCTAGATCTCCAAAAGCTAAATCAACAGATCTTATCTGTTTAATATGCTCGTGTTAGTTTCCTCATCCCTGAGGACATGGCAAAATCTGTTCTTGATTCATTAAATGTATTCAATCCTTCCAACCTGGCCAAACATAGTGTTGCTATGATCCTGGCAATTCTGATTTTCCTGTTGCTACTAATGATTTGTTTACTAGTCCTCTGCATAGTCTTCCTAGGAGAGCTCACCAAACTTGTCTTGAGACAACATCATCACAATATGCAGCTACAAAACCAAACAGGGGGAGATGCTGGGAGCACTGTGCTGTAAATCACTATGGCCAGGCCTAACTCAGATTCCTCACTCCGCAGACCCTTCAGCCACATGGAACTGTGGAAAGTAGATCCCTCATGAATGTGATTAGAGATTTTAAGAAAGAGGCCCAAGTAAAAAGCCTACTACTGTGTAAGGAAGGATACAGTGAAAAGGTGGCATTTATGAGAGGCACACTCTCATCAGTCACTGAATCTTTTGATACTTGGATATTGGACTTCCCAGCCTTCAGAATTGTGAGAAATAAATTTCTGTTGTTCATAAGCTTCTCAGTTTATGATATTTTGTTATAACAACCTGAACAGACCTAAGATAAGAGTTATAATTTTAGCATTTTCAATGTTTCTTCTTTAACACAAAGATTGTGTGAGAAGGAATTCCCTTGCTATGTATATATGAATCTCCTATCATATGTGATGGATATATGATGTCATAGATGGGTTAAAAGAGTATTTTAGGGAATTCAGTTTTTAAGTTATGAATTTAAACATACTATAAGGTGAAAAATAGCTTGAATTAATAATTTTGAAGAATTATGTTGCCTAACCAAAACAGGCCAATTTACCCATGTTTTGTTTTGTTTTTGGTATTGGGGCTCAAACTCAGGACCTTGCCCTTGCAAGGCAGGAGGAGAGCAACTGAGCTGAATCTCTAACCCTACCTAGTTTCTTTTTATATAGTGATAGTGATTCTAAGGTTCTTTGAAATTATCGTCTTACGTTGTGTCAGTTTTTCAGAAAGTGAATATTATTTTAATTTTTTAATATTCCTTTTAAACTGAGAATTGATTCTAAAATATATCCCAGAAAATAAGCAGCACATTCTGATAGTCAGTGCTTTCTGGAGGGAGAGGGACGAATATTAGAACAAAACTGGTATCAGTTAAAATGGTATCGTCTATCACTGCTTCTAGAACATATTGTTTTATTCCTGTTCTCAAACTTCCTTGTAAAATAGTCAGTGAAAATAAATCCAAGAAGCAGTATGCCATTAACAGCCCTGGTGTGCTAGGGCAGTAGAGGAGGCTATTGACAGATCAGAGAAAGTACCCTGAGATAGCTTACGAGTGATAAGTTTCATTAAAGTATCAATGGGAAAGAGTAGGGTTAACAGAGTTATTTCTGCAAAAGGTAAGAGTCCAGTGGAGGTGAGCTGGATACCACAGTTGTCAGAAGGTACTAGGAATGTCCAATGGAAGAGGGATAGATAAATTAATCCTCAGAACTTTGCGAGATGGCAGGCCAGACAAGAAATCACTGGATCTGGTGGCAGCTGACTGGACCATAGCTCTCCACTGTTCTTTGTTCTGCATTAAGTTATGGCAGGGAAGAGCTTTAATAGTTTAAATATATAACAGTGATGTCATCAGCTTGCTTTGTTCCATTGCATGACCAGCATTCTAAGGAATGGCTGATTTAGCATCTAGGCAGGAAGGCACTTTCTACAGATAACACTAGTTTGTCAAGTTCCCCATATCCCTCAAATAATAGTTATGGGGACATTCCTGTCACTGTCTGCTTCCAATGTCCCCTTGACTTGGCAAGAGCCTTGGAAACACAAAAAGGACATAGTACTAAATGTCCTAATTTTTCTCAGGGATGATACAATCACAAAATGAGAAATTCAAAGTTTTTTGTTTCTCTGAATTAACTATATACTCAAATTGTTCATCTCTTATTGCCATTACACCTTGTGTTACACAATATGCATATAAATTTCCTTTAGAAGAACTAAATACATGCTTCTCTCCTCTCAGTCATATGATTTATGTAATTTTGAGGAAACAGCAGCCCTGCAGCAAAACATTCAATGAATTATTAAAGAGGGCCAAGAATTGTTTTATGGTTGTAAGAAGCTAAATAAGGATCATCTAATTCTATCAGCTGTTAGCATGTAAATTTAAAACAGGAAAAAGTCCACAGAAAGGCATTTTGTTCAAAATTAATATTTACGATTTTTAAAAGGTTTATAAGAGCAAAAAAGATGCAGATGATAGATAGATAGGTACTTTGGATTTATTTCAGTTCACACATTTATTAACTATTATTTCAATAAATAAATTTGTTAATCTATGTGTAAATGTTTCAAACAGAAAATGAATTAGGATCAATCAAAGGTAAAATAAGGAATCTAGAAGAAATATGTGAATACACATAATCTCATTCACCAGAAAGAAAGCTCAGATAAAAGAGTACTTATGTTAGGGCATCATTCATTACCATACACACACGTACATGTACACAGTAGTTACACATTTGGGAAAGAAGGACAAAGTGAAGAACTCAGATGAGATTGATGAAAGGTTGTGAAATAAGACCTCTGAGGAAAGTTTAGAAGAATAAGGCATATTCTGACAAATAAGTACACTAAAGGAAATGTGAAATTTAAGTACAAAGAAAGGTAATATGAAGAAACAAGTATCAATTACTTTCATTAGCTGACAAAGAGAATAGATAGCTGAAAGCAAAACAACATACAAACATGAAGAAAAGCTCTAAACAGCAGAGGATATAAATTAGAATGGGCAACTCTTATGCTATCACATGTGTCATTATCAAAAAGCCAAGAGTAATGTTAGACAGTTATTAAGAGAAGGTCATAAATAATTAAGTTGGTCCAGTTTGACTACAAAGGAGTTAACAGATATAAACCAAGATTACCCTTCCAAAGTTGAAAGCCAATTTCCTTCTTCATTCTCTTGTTTATTTAAAATTAGCTGGTTTAAGCCTTCTACCACATATTTGGAAAACATTGGAATTTTTTACTTTAATGTAGAGTAAATTAAAAAAGAAAGTGAAAAAATAAAGAACACACTGTAGCTGTGTTGAAAGCAGGGTTAGTTTGTACAAGCATTATAGCCAAATTCTGGAGCCAAAAATGAAATTAGTTTTTGAATATGTACTGACTTATTATGTAATGATAATTTAAGCCACTGGAAGTGGAGAATCCAACTATAGTTCACTTCTCTTCAAGATACAATGTATATACAGTATCTCATCTAACCAACAGACATCTCTCACATAATATGCATCAGTGCAAGTGACCACATGAACTCATTCTCTTCTCTGCTGGAAAAATAACATACATCTGTATGAGATATCCTCCCTCCTATAAGTAGAATCTCCTCTACAGACGGAGAAATATATATCAAACTCTAGCAAAACTTTTTGATTATAACTAGAGAGTAAATAATAAAGAAAAGTTTAATAGTTTATATTTCACTAATTCACAATTCATTATGTGCTCAAAAGCTGACTGGAATGTTCTTTTTTTCAGGATTAATTTCTTTCATTTGAGAGAGAATAAATTAATAATGTAAATAAGGTTACAAGAGGATCCTTGAAAATACTTAGTGGAACAAACTTTCTAAGCACCCTCAAGCACTTTACCAGGATCCATTTCCACACAATTGATATGCTAATTAAAAACCATTAAATCAAGTCAAGGATGTGTATTGGATAACACTTTGTTAGTTTAATGTGGGTTAATGTGGGTACTTGAAATAATAAAACCCCATTTCCTTCTGAAATAATGTATTTTCAGTCTTTTATCCTTAATTGAGATTAAGCTTTCTCCAATTAGTATAGATTAATGAAACTTTACAGGAGTCAATATTTAAGAATGGCAAGATATTGCCAAGTCTTCCTTAACTAGTTCTGGCCAGAGAAGAGCTTTGGATTTGAAAAAATCATCCTAGAGTTGAGACATTCTACAACTTCCCAAAGGAAATAATCTAAAACAACAAAGACATGACAGACATGACAAATCTAGATGTAATCCAAAATAAAATCATTAATAATTTGAAAGATATATATATATTACATTATATTTACATATTATATCTAATACAATATACATTTTTCCTAGAAAACAGAAAGAATATCTTTGCTAAGCAATGTTAAGAAGTCACCTTATAATAGAAAGAAATCAGGTAATGAAAAATGAGTGTCTGTTCTCATAACTTTACATGTATACATACACCTTCATCCTCTCTTACCCACAAACATTGAAAAAAGCAGGAAAGCAGGGGCAAGATGGGGATTTGGCTAATTCACAAATAATAGAGCCCATTTCTACTAGAGAAGGAGGAAGAAGGAAGGGATAGGGCAGCATAGAGTGAGTTCTAGAAACAAGTGTTTTCAATCAGCATTACTATTTTATTGTCCACCATAAAAATACATGGCATACTGTAATTTATAGTTTACTCCTAGAGAGATGTTTATAAATAAGGGCTGAGTACTTCTTTTTATAAAATAGCTCACTGTACTTCAGTACATCTGAAAGACACTGACTTATCACAACATTTAAAAAAATATTTTGTTCTATAAAAGTTTTAAACAGATCAAAAATAAACAGAAGTATAAACAAATACCCCTTTACCCATCACCAGATTTAAACTTTGATCAAAATTTTGCAAACATAATTTTCTAATAATGAATTTCCTTTTCCAAGTGTGGTTCTGCTGTTTTTACTCTTAATTTTTGCATTGTTCTTTTCCTGTGAGTTATAAATAACAAGTCCCAGAGATTATCTTCCACCAGATATCAATTGACATACATCTCTAAAAATGAAATGAGGGACAGTTCATCACAAATGACAGTGTTTTTAAAAATTCCATTTACCATTCTAATTTTTCTATTCATGTTTTTGCTCTGTCAACCAAGTATAGATTGCTAGAGGACAATAAGTGACTTCTTTTCATGTAGGATATGCCCAGAGACATAAAATTAGAAATTTTACTTTTCTTTTGGATGAATGGATTGTAAACTAAATATGTTAAAAACTGTTCAAGTTTTTGTGCTATTTGACCTCTTAATCACTTCAAAAATTTAGTGATTACTACAAAAATTTAAAAAATGTATTTAAAAATAGATTCACTGCTTACTCTAAGTAAAAGAGGCATCATTCTGACCCCTGTGGAAAAGGAGCACAATAATCAAAATTAACTCATGTTCACCACTGCTTTGATTCAGTTAAGGTGTTAAAGGTTTCTCATATGTATCATACTCATTTATTTACCAACATTTCCTTTTCTTTCATCAGCTGCAGTGATGACACAACCAGAGAAGTTTTAAAATCATACTTTTCAGCTCTTCACCAAATTTAACATTTTCTTTGTTTGCTTTCATATGAACCAAATCATAATAGCCACTGTGCCTTTAAATGATTCTTTCTGCATATTGTTCTTTCTAAATATTTTATTTATTTAAAAACAATATAACCACATTAATATTTATTTAGACATTTTTAGCAATCATTTTCTTTTTTCATATAATGAGAGATTACCATAGGCTAATTCAGTGAATGAGGCATTTCAAATACAAATTTTCGCATTATCTGATAGGTTTTCATATGTAAATCACATGCATCTGTTTATCACATTGAATGGTGTCAAATATCCTCAATGCAAAATGCACTTTAAGTAACATTATTTTCCTAATGACTTTTTTTTTCCCCTAAGAAAAATAAGTTATTTGTGCCAGGTATTTAGAAATCCCATTGAAAAAAAAGCTTTTTTGTTTGTTTGTTTTTATTGGACTGCATTAGAGTGAAAGCAAAAATGAACTCTTTGATGTGAATTACTTACCATTATATTACCATTAAATAAAGATTTGGGGGTTTTGTATTTAAGATTATGAGATCTCAGCCATAAACACTTAATGAAACTCAGAAGATGGAATATTTCAATTTAAAAAATTCCACTACATTTAAAAGATTTTTTTATTAGAAGTAAGAAAAGGTACTTAAATCACATTTACAAATACAGAAAGACAAATGCCCAAACATCTGAAATAGTCTCTTCACTCTCCAGTCTTCTTTGAATTCACCATGTGGGTGAAATCAAAGCACAGAACAAACACTGTTTTGATATGGCTTTGAAGATGATAACAGCTTCTAACAGAGAAAAAGGCAGCTTTGGGTTTGCAAGAAAACCATGATTGACATGACTCCTAGCCCAACAAAGTTTACCTTTTAATGAGTGCTTGTGGTGAGAAGCTCTCATCGGATGTTTTATTTTTCACAGAAGCTGCCTCACTAGAATAGATCTCAGACATCTATAGCTATTATTCAGGATGTATCACACATTATTTTTTATTTAGTTTATTTATTGGTACATTTTAGGTATACAATACTGTTACATTCATCATTGGGATCTTGTACCTTTACATGATGTATCTTGGTTCTTACTTTTTCCCCATTCCCCAGCCCTCCCTTCACCCCCTCCACTCTTCCAAATTTACAAATAATTTGTTTCCATTTTTTTCTCATATATTTCTTTTCCTTTCTTTCCTTTCCCCTACCCGCCCCCCTTCCCCTATTCCACTAGACCTTTTCTTCCTATTTCACAATATCACTATATATTTTGATCCTTATTTACACTTTCAGTTTCTCACACTAGAGAAACTGTTTGGTATTTACATGTGTGTCCTATTTATTTCACTTAAAGAGTATGGCTTCAATGTGCATCCACTTAGCTATAAATGTCTCTAGTTTCTCATTCTTTATGTCTGAGTAGTACTCCATTGTATTAAAAAAACACATCTACATTCAGTCTCCAGGTGATGGGCAATTGGGCTGTTTCCAAGCTTTAGCTAATACAAACTGTGCTGCTATAAAGATGGGTGACCATATATCACGGTGGTATGATTCTTTTAATTCTTTTGGGAAGATACCCAGCAGAGTAATATCTGGGTCAAAAGGGACATCCAATCATAGCTGTTTGAGTTATCTCCATATTGATTTTCACAGTGGTTACAGCAGTTTGCACTCCCACCAGCAGTGAAGCAGGGTTCCTCTTTCTCTACATCCCAGCCAGCATTTGTTATTGGTTGATTTCATGATAGCAGCCATTCTTTCTGGAGTGAGGTGGAATCTCAGTTTGTTTTTATCTGCGTTTCTCTAATGATCAATGATGATGAACATTTTTTCATGTGTTTCTTTGCTGCTTTTACTTCTTTGTCTGAGAAATGTCTGTTCATTTCAGATGCCTATTTTTGGATTGGGTCTTTAAATTTGGGAGGTCTGATTTTTTGAGTTCTTTATATATTCGCGAGAGTAGCCCTTTGTCTGAGGAACAGCAGGTGAGCATTTTTTTCCACATTGTGGGTTGTCTCTTCACACTGCTGGTGGTTTCTCTTGAAGGGCAAAGCTTTTTAATAAGATGAGGTCTGAGTTGTTGATTCTTTGTGCTAGTTTCCATGCTACCGAGGATTTGTTTGTAAAGTCTTTTCCTATCCCAATGTCTTCAAGAGTTTTACCTAACTTACCTTCTAGCAAGTTTAGTGTTTCTGTCTTAATACTTAGATCTTTAATCCACTTGGATTTTACTTTAGTGGATGGTGAAATATAGGGGTCTAGCTTTAATCTTTGGCAAGTTGAAATCCAGTTTTTCCAACATCATTTATTAAAAAGGCTTCTCTCCAATGAGGATGGTGGCTCCTTTGTCAAAGATGAGGTAGCTGAATACGTGTGGAGTTGTTTCTGTATCTTCTAGTCTATTCCACTTATCCTTGGGTCTGTTTCTTTGCCAGTACCATGCTATTTTTTTCACAGTGGCTTTGTAGTATAGTTTCAAGTTGGGGATTGTGATACCCCCCTGCCATATCTCTTTTGCCTAGAATTGCTTTTGCTATTCTAGGTCTAGTCTGGTTACAGATGAATTTTTGGATTGTTTCTTCTAGTTCTGTGAAATATATTGTTGGTATTTCAATTGGGATTGCATTGAATCTGTATAGCAGTTTTGGAAGTATGGCCAGTTTCATTATATGGTTCTTCCTACCCAGGAACAAGGAACGTCTTTCCATTTTCTTTTATCCTCTTCAATCTCTTTTTTCAGAGTGTTGTAGTTCTCAATGTAGACATCTTTTGCTTCCTTCATTAGATTGATTCCTAGATGTTTCGTTTTTTTGGATGCTACTGTGAAAGGGATTGTTTCCCTAATTTCTCTCTCAGTGAGTCTGTTATTTAGTATCACACATTCTTTTAAGAAGCAACTTCTTTTGATCCAAATAAGAATGTGCATAATCAAAATGTGAACAGGAGAGTATGAGGTAGGTTCAGGGTCAGAACTTTTTCTGCATGGAATGCAACCTTTCTTATCAATCTATGTAATGTGTTCCCCAGGTGAAATGTCTTAGTTAATACTCCACTAAATATTGAAATAATAGCACCTTTGTCACTTTGCTGTTGTTGCTGAGGCAGAATACCTGACATATACAACTTAGAGGAGGAGAGGTTTACTTTCCCTCATGGTTACAGTCCATGGTTTGCTAGCTCCCAGGGGGGTAAATATCTGCATCTGGCCAAGGAAAGCTGCTCATAGCATGGCCATCCAGAAGCAGAGAAATAAACGAAAAGCCAGGGAAGTAGATATTCCCTTTCAGGTCACACTCATAGTGACCTGCCCCTTTAGACAAGACCCCACCTCCTAACAGCAAGGTAGGTACAGTGCCCTCATAATCTAACCACCTTCCCAAAGCCCCACCTCTGGTCACAAGAGATTTGAGGGATATTCTAAGACATATCATATCTAAATCATAATAAATGGTCACAAAGAAGGAAAATTTTCTGGTTTTTATTTTATTTTTGGCAATAAAAATATTAATCAGTTTTTCACACCAGAGAGACTATTCAGTATTTATACTAGTGTGTTTTAATTATTTCACTTAAGAGTATGGCTTCAAGGTGCATCCACATAGCTATAAATGTCTCTAGTTTCTCCTTCTTTATGGCTGAGTAGTACTCCATTTTATAAAACAAATTACATCTTCTTTATGCAGTCACCAGTTGATGAGCTCTTTCCAAATTTTAGCTATTACAAACTGTGCCATTATGAACATGGGTGTGCATATATTGCTGTGGTATGATGCTTTTAATTCTTTTGGGAAGATATCCAGCAGGGGAATAGTGTAAATGAGGACAAAAATGTATAATAGAAAATGTGAAATAAGAATAAAAGGATCAAAAGGGAAAAGGAAGTATGGGGCGGGGGGGAAGGAAAGAAAGAAAAGAAAAAAATGAGAAAAGATAAAAAAACAGAAACAAAGTTTTTTTGTAAATAGGGAGAGGTGGAGGGGTGGAAGGGAGGGAAGGGGAATGGGGAAAAAAGAAGAGCCAAAAATGTATCATGTACAGGTACAAATTCCCAATGATGAATGTGATCACAATGTATACCTAAAATGTACCAATAAACTTAATGAATAATAAAAAGGATATTAATCAGCATTCTTGGTGCCTATTTTCCCCTAAAAAATTATAGTGATAAAAATCTTTTCAAGTTCTCTTAACCTGTTTAGATCTTCCAAATTTCTCATACGTTTTCTTTTTTTGTTTGTTTGTTTGATTGTTTTTTGGTACCGGGGATCGAACTCAGTCCTTGCGCTTGTGAGCCAGGCGGCGGCGGCACCACTGAGTCAAATCCCCAGCCCAGGTTTTCTTTTTTTTAGTAATATTTTAGGCCTTGAGTTCAGATTATCTTATGTAAAATAAAGCAAAACTTGATTTCAATTCATGCTTGTATCTTAGGGATAAATCAGGGTTAACTATTTTCTGTTAGTTTAAACTAAAAAAATGTAAAAAAAACACAAGAGAACATTAAAAATATCAAGGAGTTATAGGGTGATATTGTAGCAGAGATAAACATTTTCAGCTAAATTTAGTGGTTTTTGTAGAGACTGTCTAGAGAACTTTAACCCAGTTTTCTACTCTTGGATCAACGAAAGGTCACACTCAACCTCTCCTAACATCAGTGGAAGAGTGATTTTGGGGAGTGCAACATGGATAAAGGTAATATATGCTCCTTCTAGACAAGAAAGGAAATTCTGTAATAACAGTCTAACTTCCACAAACAATGATTCACATTCAAAATCTGACCAGGCTGGACACTTATTTTGTAAAAAGTTTTCTTGGGACTCAGCTATGACTAGTTATTTACAAATATTTATGGCTGCTTTTATGCTACAGTGGAAAGCTGAGACATTATAGACAGAAAGCATAAAATATTTACTATCTGATTCTTTACAAAAAACATTTGTTGACTTAAGTATAGAAAGAAGCTAAAAGTTCAACCATTGTCAAAACAAAGAAAGAAGAGAATCTATGGATTTAAGGGAGACATTTTAGAGATTATGCCATTCTAGAGATTTATGATATGGCTATACACCTGTGTTGCTAAAGGAGTAGAAGCCAAAGAGATGTAAATGACATGGGAATGACCAAAAAATATGTTTTCATATATGTAGATAGTGAAATCTGCCCTGTCAAATTAGATTATATGTGTTATATCTTCATTTCATTTTTTGAAATTTAACTTCAATTTTTTTCAATTAATTTCCATAGCCCACAGTGTCCTTTTGGCAGTAATTTCACAATTTATTTGTTGAAATCTAAACCATCTCAAATTGGGCAGATATCTTACTAGCTCACTTAACTATAGAGAGGAAAATTCTTGTTCTGAGAGAGAGAGAGAGAGAGAGAGAGAATCTTAATAGATTTATTACTGCTATGGTGCCTCATAGCCACCTGTGGGAGTTTTTGGAGTTTTATCCTACACATATCAATGGGTGTCAATATAATAATGCTCCTTAATTTAGAACTCCCAAAACTCCCAGTTGTGATTCCATGCTGAATGCCAATGTTAGAACTTATTTTCCTTTACATGGTTTTGTTTTTGTTGTTGTTTTTAAGTTCAGCCATCGTTGCTCTTGCTTAAGTGGCATGGAAGAGTTTCTAGCATTAGCTGTAAACTGGGCCAAAATCACTTTCTTTTTTTTTTTTTGGTACTAGGGATTGAACTCAGGTCCTTGCGCTTGCGCAGCAGGCAGTTAAACCACTGAGCTAAATCCCCAGCCCCAAAATCATTTTCAAACCAAAGATTCTAGTATGTTTCTTGTTTTAAGAATATATCATCTGTTTAGTTTTACTTTATCAACAAAATTTTTATTTCATAAACTCATTGCAGTTTCTTACTTGGTATCTTTACCCAAAAGTTGCCAAAGTTATTATGGTAATAGATTCGGTCTCTAAATCTGAGTTCTATATAGAGGTGGTTCTAGCTAAATCTCATGAGTGGGTTTCTTGTTACACCCTAATCCCAGGACAAAGAGTTTGTACTTGTCCCATATTTACATAACTAAAAGGGTCATACAAATGACCCAGCCCAGGACAAAGAACATCTGCACCCAAGATGACCTTCCATTTCTGCCAATTGAGAGAGTTGCTGATAGCCTCTCTGAATAATGTGGAAGCAAAACCACTGTAACTTTCACAACAATAAATAGTATACATTTTGATATTCATGTATGAATGTAGGCATGTCTGTATGTATATATTTGTGCATATGTGTATACATGTACATTATCTTAAACATAAACATGTACAAAAAGCATTTAAATATGTTGGTTTACATATATTTAATGATAAAAATTACTTGAAATAGATAACAGATAGATACAAAAGTAACTTAAATAGAATTTATAAGTTGCAAAAAAAATTGCTTTACCTAAGATCTCTCTAATTTACAGCACTTTTCAGCTCTTAAAAGCTTTGGTTCTATATTATTAATTAGCAAATAGATACTTTGTTTCATGATTAATCAATTTTAGAAAATAATCTATTAGCTTCATGTTCAAGTAAGCCAAAGTTTACATTTTACAGTAAAGCAGGTGTGAGCATTCCTAAACAGATTATTATACTCTTTTCAGAGTTTTATTTTTGATTAATAATGGCATTGTATTTTTTCTTTTTTTGTGTTCTATGAATTTTACCTTTAAAAGTGATTTAGTAGATATTTCTAATGACCAGCAATATTTTTTCCAAAGCTGGAGCCCATTGGCTAATCAATCAGTAACACTTCTTCTGCTTCATCTTCTCTCAACTGATGCTTTTATCTTATCTGACCTGGTTGGCTTCCAGATCTAGTCCCTAGCTGCTACCTTGATACTTTCCTTTTCTTTGTATTGTGGTGTTTCTGCTCTTTCTTGAATCTACTGTCTTTACCATTGTTTATTTTTCATTTTTTAATGATTTTCCAAGCAAAGAGGTGCATCTTGCAGTTTTTAAAAGTCTTAATTCTACATTTACACTTCTTGAATGATTTAGCTGAATATAAAATTCTGAGTTAAACAAATATTTTTCTTTTCCGATTTTGAAAGTTTTTCTTCATGGTGAATTATCAAGGAAGCTATTTTTGCAAAGTTTGAGGCCATTTCATTTTGATTCTGTTTCTCTATGGTAGGCAGTTTCTTTCTATGACTCTCTCTCTTTTCCTCCCTGGGTTCTTGCTCATGTCGTCATCCTCATGTCCCTGGATTCTTCCATGTCCAAGGAATCCTTCCTTGGATTCTCAAGTCCCTATGTCACAGCTTCAAGAATTAACAACATATGCCAATGCTACTTTATCCTTCCATAGATCCCTCTCTCCTATATAGTCATCATTCTCACTGAACTGAATTTTGACAAATTCTTTCCTTTACAAAATTTTATCGATTAATGTGTATCTCTGAAGTTCAAAGCTATTTCTTTCTTTTACAGCAAAGCATATGGAAAAACAATTTAATTTTTAAAGCATTAAAATAACTTCCTTAAATAACATCATAAATTGTTTCATGTACATTTTTAAGTGGATACATCAAGGCATATTTGGTAGCTTCACAAAGCATCAGAGACCTAAGACCCAGTCAGGGTTCTAAGCGGTCCCTTCAGCTCGCCCTGAGATTTACAAAATACCCTATATGATAACTGCTTCACTGTAAAACATGTGCCTTACTGTCAAAGGACATTCTCAGGGTGCTCTTTCTAAGGTATAAGCCCCATGGTCCTGAAGGGCTGGGAGAAGTCCTAAACTCATGCTATATTTCAAACTCAGTAAGGGAAAGAAGGGGCAGAAGAGTGTTAGTACCTCACTTTGAAGAAATACAAAGACAAAAAATTTCTGTTAACATCTCAATGACTGACCCTAGGTACATGAAGAGAACTAACTGCTAAAGAACCAGGAAAATGTACATAGATGATAGATGCATGGAAATAGATGAATACATATTTACTTACATACAAATACATGAGCACACACATATGTATGTATTTATAGGTATATATGATATATAAACATGCATCCATGGTAAAACTTTTATTAATCAGAAGTAGAACAAATGAATTTTTGCATATTTTAAAAATTATAATTTCAAAATAAACATTTTATATAAATCTTTTAGTGTTAAGGCAATGAACTCAACTGAGGAGAGGAGTTTCCTGTATGTCTTTTCTTTCACAAAGTTATTTCAACACCAGAAGCTTAGTAGTACAATGTCTGTTAAGTCTGGAGGTCGTCAATCACAGCAACTTCTTCCTTTGCCTTTATATTCTCAATTTGTGCTAACTGAGGTCAACCACCTAAGGGATTAATGAAGTTAGTTGATTGCTTATGTTGTACTTTGAATGTGTAAAATTAGGCACTTATTTTTTATGACAAGTTTTGAGATTGTGTTCAATATTTACAAAATGTCCGTCAATATTGATAAAATCTCAGTGCTTTTGCTCAATCACTTATGAATTCTGAGTCAAACAGCTGAGAATTCTCAGCTTTAGAGTACTTTGTTGGAGAAGACACCAGGGAAGTTGCTTGGCCCACATTTCTTTTTTTAAATTGAAATTTTAATCCCCAAACCTCAATACAGTACAACATGACTTAAAATTACTCATAGTCATTCAAGAATGCCTAGTAACAAAGACTGTGTTCAGCAATTGGATACAGAGCAAGTTCTTTAAAACTGAAAGTCTGTACTTTGAAATTAAAAAAGAGGAAAAGGTACTTGAAATAAAATTTCAAAAACAAAATCAATAAGCTTACATGCAGGTAAGAATTTTGACCAAAAACTTAATGTCTTTTGATTTAAAAGATATATCTTAATATATCTTTCCTAATGCTTCAATTGATAAATATAGTAAATAAAGTCCTCCATGTGTTTATTTTCTCTTTTCATTTCATCAGCATCAGTTTTTCACAGGTTTACTGCAGGTTGGCAGTAGTTCTCATAGTTGAGTGGGCTATCAGGCTAGAAAAAAAATACAACCCAAAATGATAGGAATAATGCACATTTATGTGACAAATAGGTAACATAAGGTTTGTTGAGGCCTAAATCTAAAATTTAATAAAGTCAAAATTTTATCAGTTATAAATTACCAATCTATTGTGAAATAACTTTTTTTTCCCCTTAAATTCTTTTATTGGTACATTGCAGGTAAACAACACAATTACGTTTCTCACTGGGAATTGCACCTTTACACGATGCATCTTGGTTCTTGTTTTTTCCCCATTCCT
Source organism: Heterocephalus glaber (assembly GCF_053883595.1). NCBI lineage: Eukaryota > Metazoa > Chordata > Mammalia > Rodentia > Bathyergidae > Heterocephalus > Heterocephalus glaber. The sequence continues at coordinate 35,304,714 of NW_028258143.1, read as the reverse complement.
AGCCCTCTCACCACCCACTCCACCCTTCCCTATTTGCAATGACTTTGTTTCCATGTTTTCCATTTTTCATAATTTTTCGTTTCCCTTCTTTGTGAAATAACTTTTTAAATTTAAACTAAATAGTATATAAAAATGTTTACAACTTAAATAAGGCAATAAGCTAAATACTACGCATGGGCGTTTAGTATCATATGAAATGACAGTTTAGTGTTCATATTTATTTTATTCTTTATAATTCATGCCTTATCTTCATAATGTTCATTGATTTAAGAAGTGCAGGTTGCTGGAGATTTTCACATATTTGCAATAGATTTAGAATGAGATATGGGGCAATATATTACTTTTTTGAAAATTGCTCTGGGATTTTCTATGTTGTGATTTCTCTCCATTGCTGTCAATTTCATTTTATCAGTTCTATAGACATTAGTGCCCATGAATTTTTCTTACTCCCTTGAGAGGAAATCTTTTCTTTTTCTCTCATTAGCTCAACTGCTTATTCACATATCTTCAATTAATGGCATTTGAAAATACAAATGAAACACACTGCAATTGACATGCAGGTACAATGTGATTTTTATAATATTTAAAGTTTCTTCATTACTATATCATGGTTTTCGTATGACCTAACATGGATCCAGAAGACAGGTCATAAAATATTTCTGCGTAACTGATGAAATGACAAAATACATGAATATTTATAATGCTTCACAAATAAGTGACACAGATTCATACTTTACAGTACTGTTTTAATTTCTAATGTTTTTTAATAACTGATATGATACTTGACCTTCATAATGATAGAGTACAATAATTCCATTAAGAAATGTAAGGTTGTACTACATTTATGCACATGTTTATATTATTCACAATGGTATCTTACTTATTTTATAAGTATTAGCCAACTCAAAGCTATTTAAGTTTCTAATTATTTCTACCCTGCTTTTAATACAATAGATATCTCAGCAAACTTTAGAGATTAATTTATAATTACAAAATGGAGATTGAAAAAATGTTAAAATCTACTTGAAAAGACAAAGAATTTAAAAATAAAAATAATACAATGTAGCAGGATGAGACTAAGGATAAATGGGAGAAGGGCACATCCATTTATCTATATTGAAAGATCTCAGGACAAGAGTGAATGTTATAGTACAAAGAAAAGGACACAGAGAGAGAAATAGAAAGAGAGAAATAGAGAGAGAAATAGAGAAGGAGGAACTCTATCAATCTTGACTTGCTAAAAAAACCAAGAAGCATTATTTGTTAAGGTCTGCTCGTTTGTGTTCAGTAATTTAACATAATAACAAATTATCCTATTAAATAACATGAAAACTCAAAATTAATTATTTTTTAAAAATTTAATTAGAAATTCAAAGGTTACTGCTTAAATATATGTTAAAACTAATAATTTCCTCACCTATTTTTTGATTTCTGCACAAGCTCTAGAAGGACTCTTAGAAACAGCAGTTCTGTAGTTCCTACCTTTTTTTAAATTAAGATAGATAAAAAATGATTGCTAATTTTATATATTATAAATTATGTTTGCTTATGTGATCATTTCTTTAGCTTAGATTATGAAGTCCAATGTTTTAGGGATATTTAAATATGATTTCTTTACTTGCCTACTATCTTCTAAATTTTAACTTCATGAGAATATACGCATTTTGCAAAATTTCTCCTTTGGATGTCCTTTACATCATAATACTGGAATAATTCAAAACACAGAAAGTGTTATTTAGAAAATATGAATGATAACCTATTTTTGTATTTGTGAGCATAACTTTATTTTTAAAATTTTATTGTTTTTATTGATTTTTCCCACATTTTATTTATCTATTCGTTTATTTTAGTGCATTTTTTGCAGTATATAGCCAATATTTTTAACAGTTTGGTTAGACTGCCTTTAGATACATGTTCAAATCAAAATTTATTATTCAGTGCCAACTTGTAGATTCCATAAGAAATTAGCTTTAACGTTATTTTAAATTATATGTATGTATATTATCACTGAGTATACTTGTGTGTTAAACAGATAACTTGCATTTTTTCTAACTGTAAAGTGATTATATTTCATTTGTTGTTTAAATATAATAAAACGAAGCTTTTTTAGTATTAATATTACCAGATTTGAATTCATGTGGCCGGATCAAAGACTTGTTTAGGGGTGAATCAGCAAAAGGCTTCCATGACTTCACATATTTACATGTATCTTATATTGACTAACACACACACACACACACACACAAACACACACACACCACCACCATCACCACCACCACCACCACCGTTTAAGTCAGAATTACTGCTAACAATTTGTCAGTGTACAGTACTGTAATACCTCAGTTCACTATCACTTCTATTCCCTAACAATTCAGTTGGCAAACAGAAGCCTTCAGCAAAAATTTGCTTCCCTTTGGGATCTCTGCATCCAGTGAGGAACATGACCATACCCGTCTTCCCCAGAATCTTGGAATGAATTATGTTCATGAACCCGGGTACCACTGTATTTAATTTTATATGTAAAGTTATAATGAAAGTTAAATGAGAAAATTATTAATATCTTTAACAATAGAGATTTAAGGATGGATTAAGAATTCGTAGAAATATCTTAGAAACATGTCATTCTTTAAAATAAAAAGATATAAATGTTAGGTAAAAATATATTTAAAATATATTTAATGGTTTGCTGGTACATGAAATGATATTTCAGAAAAATTAATTTTCCATATGTATAAAAAAATTTAACTTTGCCCAAAATGAGATCTCTTCCTTCCTTCAGGTCCTGTGCAATAATCTTAGTTTGTGTGGGACCTGGTGCTAGGTAGAGAGTAATACTATGATTTAGGTTAGAACTCTGGGCCACGTGGACCAGTTGGCTTCAGAATGATGACCAACCACCAGGCCAGTCAATCAATCCCTCTTGCTTATATGTTCTAGCTCAGTGAAGCTGGAACAGAGATTCAGGTGAGCTTCCATGTTTGCCAGTTCTTCATGTGTGCTGCTCCATATGGATTCTAGGAAAGTGATGTATTCTGGCTTCTGGGTAGAAGACAAAGGAAGCTCAAAGTAGTTTATGTACTCCATCCTTTGCATTTTTATGTTTTACTCATTTAATCTGAATCTTTTCCAGGTAAGAAAATCATAACTATGAGTAGAATAGCTTTCAATGAGTTTTGAAAGTCCTTGTAGTAATTTGTGAAAACTTATGGTAGTCTAAGGAATTTCCCAAACTTGTTGATTTTGAAAAAGGTTGAGGGTATTCTTGTGTATTCTTTAACTCTTCACTGTCCAATACCTTAGCAGTTGGTGTTCAGAAATGAGAGTGTGCAGCCTCTTGTGAATATTTTCAAATCCAATAGTAGGCAAGGCAGATTTTCCATGACATAAACAGGTTTCTTTTTAATTTTAAGATACATTTTCAGAGATCAGTACAGACATGTGGCTATCAGGTACCAAATATGACAGTCTTTGCCATCTTCAATAACACTATCTGGACCACCTACCACCCATCATGATAGACAATATGAAAACAGAATATTTGTTTATATTTAACTATCAATTTTTATTATTATAGAAAGACATAAATATGGTTCATTAACTTTTTATTACAGAAAGCAAAGTTAAATTTTTTAAATCAACTGTACAAGAGAGAATCTATTTACTATAAGGCAAGGATGCTTAAAACAATAAACTACTACATAATATGATGCCATGGGCATTTGAACCAAATTTGAATATTTAAGAAGTGTTTTGGGAGATTTAAAGGAAGGAACAGAAAGTGGGACTAACTGGGGTCATCAGCAAAGTCACAAGAGAGAAACAAATGAGAATGTTGTCAGATGATATATAAAATCAGACATGTATACAGTGATTTTCTGAGATTTTAATAATGCACTCTGAGTAAAAGTAGAAAGTCTTAATCATAGAGTCCATTAAAATTCTCCTGAAATTGGAAAGGTATAGTAAAGTTGAATTTTTTTATTATTAATTTTTTGGTCCTTTACATTCTTCTGTAGTTGAACTCACCTTGTATAAGAGGTGCAGAAGTCATCCTGGGATTATTTGATCAATTTATAATTTTTGCAATTAGCCTGAAATTTTCGAGATCAAAACAACATCTAAAGTAATAACTTCTTAATATCTAAAGTCTGCTCTGTGTTATATCTGAATTTATTATTCAATGAATATTTTATTACTGAAAAATTAAAAAGCGAATGCTTATATGAAGTCTTAAAATCTAACAAGTGTGAAAAAATGAAATGTGTTTCAAATCAGGTGAATATGATATTTTTAAAAAATTTCTACTGAGGGATATTTTCAAATACATCCATATTTATTGAAAGGAGAAATTATAAAATAAATAAAATATTACAATATATAAACTTGTGTGTAATATACTGTGGTACCTGCAAATTATAAAAAGTGAAACATTCCTTTCAGATTTACTTTTTTCCAAATTAAAGAGAAGTATCAATTGTATTTTATAAATATTTAATTAATTTTGTGTTTGAATAGTTCTCTTGGGAAGTAAATTATAATTTTCCTCATATAACTGTCTGAAGAACAAAACTTTGAATTACTAAGGTTAACCAATTTATATAAGGTTCTCTAGAAAGTTTTTATCTAAAATAAATTTCTCAGAAAGTTCCATCATAAATAATTTTCTGCTCCTTTTAAGGTTTGCATATTACTTGATAAATCTCTAAACAAGAATAAGTGAAAAACACCTACCCCAGCATGATTTTTTAGTTACTAGCTTCAAACTCCTCCACCAATTTTTCATGGGAGATTCTTGCAAGTAATAATAATATCTACTGATTTAAGTTTTCACACCTTTTCCCTTCCCCTGCCAATCTCACTAACAAGCAGAGAGTAGAAATACTAACAAGGTGATAACTGTCCAAAAGGTGGATAGCAGGAAGAAGACGAAGGAAAGCAAAAGCCTTGAATAATTGACAATTCAGATAATCAGCCCCCACATAATTACAATCTTACTGTATTCTACATGTGATTTAGAAATGAATTACATTAGTGTGGATAGACTTGAGTTTAGGAATAAAACCGAATATTGACATCTTATAATTGCAATACATTTGCTATTACAAGAACAATTTTCCATATAATTTTAATATCATTTATATTTTCTTCCTATGATTTAGTGCTCATTGGACTGATATACAAAAGTTAAGGTAAGGTAATTTTTAATTTCTTCCTTGTATTTAAAAAGAAGTACATGAAAGATATTTAACAATCTTGCTATTTTGGCAGAAACTCAAAACAAACATATGTAACAGTTTTCAAGAGAAATATCAAGCAGGCAGTGCCAAATCAAGGCATTATATTTAGTTTGCTGTAAATAATACGGTGTTTGCACATACTCCATTCTGAGACTGGTCCTGTGTACTTTCTAAAATTAGTATAGTACAGGACAACTCTCAAAATCTAATTGTAACTTGTTTTCTAATTGAAAACCAGGATAAAGAACATACCCTTCAGGTGAGAGTTAACCAAAAACAATGATATATGATTACAAGTATTTAAATTTTTAGTGAAACTTATCCATAATACAAATATATAGAAATTACAGAGCCTTAAAAATAGTCTTTTCCCTTGCTTATTCAAGATATCTTCTTATGCATACTTATGGGAAACGTTTCATATATAAGAAGAAAGATCCATTTCATCAGGAAGCAATCTGCTTAAAAATTATTTTGGGCAACAAAATTTATTTTTTCTACCAATGAAAATTGAATTTACCCAATGTTTGCTACTTATTTTACATATGAAGAAAGGCATATTTAGAATTTTTTTCATTAAGTTTATTGGTACATTTTATGTATAAAATACAGTTACATTCATATTTAGAATTTAGAAGAGTTTATGTGGGATTATTCTAATACTTTTATGTTCACATTTATAGAATATCCTCAAATTAATTCGGAGATTAAAAATGGAACATATACTGTGGACCAGATAACAACTGAAACTGAAGACAACTGGAGAGAGGACCAAAAGTTGAATTCTGGGAACTATATGAGGCTGTCTAGCTGCATGGAGAAAATGTTTAATTCATTCAGAGAGACAACTGACAAAAGACAATAGGGACAAAAGCCAGTAGTGTCAATGGAAGATTCTCCAGTCTCTCATTGAAAGAAGGAAGTTAAAAAAATTCTCTAATAATAATGTATCATCCTCTCTCCCCATACATGCTATTTTTTTCCTAAATTCATCATCTCTCTTACGTGAAGCACCCAGCAGCACACCTTTCATATGGCATGTTCTCAGTAGATGCCAGTTGCTTCCTTTTCATCTTCTGCTGTGCTCAAAACACAACTGGCATATTGCGCCACTCTTTAAAAGAAAAATTGACAACTGAAATTGAACAAATTTAGAGGAAAGATACTGTGGTAGAAATGTGTCATTGTTAGTTGCCCAGCCTGTGAAGTATCTTCATAGTGTAACAAGATGTTAAAGTAGATATTCTGATCCAAGTGATAAAACCAAAGTGAGATACTATGCAAAAAAAGAAGTTTCAAAGAACATGCATGATAATAGGTTAGATGCTTAAAATCTTTGTAATGGTCAGTGGCTGTAAGGAAGATTTTAAAGAAAATATTTACATGAATTTTGAGTTCCATTCTCTCAAATGGGAGCATGGCAATATGTTTGGTCATCATATCAGATCTAATGGAGAGGATTCAATGAAACTACTAAGCCTAACTTGAATCTCTTATTGTATTAGAAATAACAGAGTTGACTAGACTATAACTCTTCTTAATACATGCCAAAGATATAAGACTAACTACCTAAATTTTAACTCTGATACACAAAAGAAAAAAAACATACTGTAGTTAGGTCCTGCACTTTCAGAGATTATGGAGAAAATATTGTGTATGTGTTTCCCATGGACCAGATGTTTACCACAGGAGAAATAAAATAGATAGAAGGATAACTTCCATCCTGTCCACACAGAGAGGTAAACACATAGGAGGAAAATAAATTGTTGTGGAGAGAATTTGAAGATGTCAACAAATTTCTTAAGAATTCAAAAGGTATAAAAGATGACTGCTTTAGGGTACTGAAAGTTTGAAAAAATAGCTAAAGAAAAGAAATACTTGTAAACACCTGGCTAATGTGTTTTAGGGTCTGTATGGGTACAAAATTGAAAAGATAGAGATAGGTGAGATGGAAATTTCTAATTGGGACCAATATTGGCTTAAGTTTCATTGCCAGAAAACCATAAGAAAAACTAGTAAATCTCAAAACCTGTACATAATTGTAGACTTTGAAGAAGTTAACATGAAATTGAGATATGTAAATGTCTATTTTATGATACAGATTGAACATTACAGATTTCTATGACTTTAAAAATCTTCCATTTGAAGATTAGGAATGAGATAGCCAGTAATAAAACATTAACTTTGAGTTTATGTGTTGCTAAATTGCAGTGCTAGGTTTCTTATGTAATAGAATTTTGGTTGGCAATTGAAATGGGATGAGGATTAGCAATATTTATAATATGTTTAATCTCCAACTCCTGCCACATTGTACATATCTCCTATAACTAAGACAGCATTTATTACAATACTTGAAGACTTAGTAATGATCTCAATTATGAAAGGTAAGTTCAAGACCAAACCAGTTTATTTCATCCTTGAACCATTACACATTTCTTTTTCTTTTTTTGGTACTAGGGATCAAACTCGGGACCTTACACTTGCTTGGCAGGTGGCAGAAACACTGAGCTAAATCCTCAGCCCTTATTACCCATTTCTAAAGAGCTATAAGTAGATTCAAATCCAAGCAATTTGTACAAAATGGAGATTAAAGATTAAAATAATTCTAAAATTTTGCTTACTTGACTTGGAAAAATCTATAGGTTATGTGTTAGTAAATATTAGACCAAACAAGTAAGAGCATATAACTTTATAATACAATGAAATTAACATTAACTTACACTGTCCAGACATTTTAGATGACCAGGAACCATGTATAGTTCTCAATGCCCAGCCTTTGTGACCTACCCAGACACAACCATAGTGTGCTTTTCATAGGAAGGTCACAAACAAAATGTGTTAATAGCCAAATTGTTATTGCTTGGATAGAGAATGTCCCCAAGCAAAGATTGTGTCCATAGTGCAAGACATGATTAATAAATCTAGAGAGGACACAGATAAAAAAGTAGAGGAGCTGAGGAACATGAGAGAATGCCAACATAGGAAACAAATGGAATACATAAAACAGATGCAAACAGATTTCCAGAAGTTTAAAAACTCTATCAAAAGTCTATGAAGCAGAATGAATCAATGTGAGGACAGAATTTCAGATATAGAAGATAAGATTGCAATTACTGACCAGGAAAAGAAAAATTGCTTTAAAATTGTAAGGGAATATGAGAAATCAATCCAGCACCTGCTAGATGATGCAAAGACGAATAACATAAGATTGATTGGAATCAATGAAGAAACAGGAGTGAGTACAGATGACATAAAAAAACTGTTCACAGAAGCAATGGAAGAAAACACCCCAAGCAGAGAAAAGAACTTGACATACAGATAAGTGAGGCATATAGGACTCCAAATAGCCTTGATCAAAAAAAAATCTACATATAGGCGTATAATGGTTAAGATTCCAGAAACCCAACAGAAGAACAAAATTTTACAAGCAGTGAGAGAAAAGAAACAAATCACATACAAAGGAAAGCCCATCAGAATCACAGCAGACTTCTCAATGCAAACCCTCAAGGCAAGAAGAGCCTGGAGTGATGTATTTCAAGCTCTAAGGGAAAACAGCCTCCAACCCAGATTGATGTATCCTGCAAAACTATCTTTCAAAATTGATGAAGAAATAAGATACTTTCATGATAAAAGAACCTTAGGAACTTCATGAATGCCAAACCAGCACTCCAAAAAATTTTAGGTAATATCTTAAGAGAAGACAATGAAGATCACAACCATAGGAAGCCCAGCAGAATGAATCCATTGGATGTGACAAATTAAACACAAAGGGGGAGAATCCAACAAAAAGAAAAAGTCATGATAAGGCTTTTAAAACTTTTAACTTCATCTCCCTAGTGACTGTATAATTCAATCTGGTTATTGTACTGATTAGTATTCTTCTGATTCTAGTGTTGCACACTTTTCCTTGTGCTGTACTGGCTATTTATCATCTTCTTGTGTCTATGTTTTAATTGGGTTGTCTCTTAATGAGCTGTAGGAGTTCTTTATATATTCTGGTCATAGGTTACATACATTATAAATATGGTCTGTTTAAGGACTACTTTTCATTTTAATGATGTCATTTAAAGTTCTAAATTTTGATGGAATCATTTATAATTTTTTTCTTTTATACATCATGTTTTTTGTATCCTAGGAAGTTCTTGCCTACACTGAATTCATAAACATTTTCCCTTATAATTTCTTCTTAAAGTTTTATACTTTTAGGCTTTCATATTTAGGTTCATAGTTCCCTTCAAATTATTTTTATGTATGGAAATGAAGTGTTGAGGTTAATTTTTTATATACAGATACCAGGTGTTCTAGTGCCATGTGCTGAAAACACTATCTTTTCCTCAGCTCTTGAATTGAGTTTATATTCTATAAAATGTTAATGTTAAATAATCTTTCAAAACTCAATGAACCATATATGTGTGGTTCTATTTCTAGATTCTCTGTTTTATTCCAATGATCTATATCTCTTTCTTTACACCAACACTGCCTTGATTAATGTAGCTTTACAGAAAGACTTAAAATTGGGTACTAAACGTCTTCCAACACTGTTTTTTTCTTTTTACTTTACTTCGTCCTTTGTACTCCTAAATAACTTTTAAATTTCAATATCCAATTCTTCATTGATAGCAAGTATACATAGACCTGAATTTTTATATATACCTTGTGTTTTCTAATCCTACTAAATTCAAACACAAGTTCTAGAGGCTCCTAAAGATTTCTTAGTATTTTCTCTGTAGATGATCATTTCATCTACATATAAAGATTTTACTTTTACCTTGCTAATCCTATCCTAATTGTGTCATTTTATTGCCAGACAATTTGATTTGGGCCTATGTTTCAAAGTTTAATGGACAGATGTAGAATAGGCATATCTGCCCTTGTTCCCCACCTTAAGGAGAAAGCATTGTATCTTCTCCATTCATATAAGGTGTTTTTGCTAGAAGTATGGTGTACATGTGTTTAATCTGTTAAGAAGTTTCTGTTCTACTTCTAGTCTCCCGATAGCTTTTACCATGAACAGTTGTGGAATTTAGTCCAATACTTTTTCTCCAATTAGTGACAGAATCATATGGCTTTTTCCTTTCCTCTGTTAAAATGATGACTTCTGGGGGTGGATCTTCCAATGCTGAACCAACACTGCCATCCCTATAATAAAATCGCTTTCTATGTACTGCCAGATCTGGCTTCTAATAGTTTTTGTTAAACAAATTTCTATCTATGTTCATACTTTTTTCTTCTATTATCTTTATCTAGTTTTAGGATTAGCACAATGTTCATTTCCTAAAATGAGGGGAGAAGTGTGTTCTTTTTTTTCTGCTTTAAATGTTTAATATAATTTATCAGTTAAAATGTATATCAGCCTGTTGTTGTCATTCAGGTAGGTTTAAAAGTTAGGATTATACTTTCTTTAACATGTGCTATTACAAATTTTATATTTCCTCCAGAGTTAGTTTCATTAATTTGCCTTCCAAGGTACTTCTTAGAAGCTGTCAAATCTATTCCAAAACATATTTTTTATTTATTTATCTATTTTTTCAAAACAGAGTTTTGAAATATGCTTTCTATATCCTTTTAAATTCTGTAAAATCTGTGGCAATGTCTCCTAGATCTTGATATTGTAATTTTTTTTTCTTTTTTGGTACCGGGGATCAAACTTGGGTCCTTGTGCTTGCATAGGAGGTGGCAAAACCACTGAGCTAAATCCCTGGCCCCTTGATATTGTAATTTTAAAAAATGTATAATTGATATTGTATAATAGGAAGAAAAGATCTATTGAGCAGGGTAAGTGGCAAGGGTAGGTGAAAGGAAAGAAGAGAAAAGAAAAAATATGAGAAAAGGAAAAAAATGGAAAGAAAGTCTTTGCAAATAGGGAAGGGTGGAGGGGAAGAATGGAGGGTGGGGGAAAGGGAAAAAAATAAGAACCAACATACTCATGTAATGGTACAAGATCCCAATGATGTATGTAACTGTATTTTATAACTAAAAATGTACCAATAAGCTTAATGGGGAAAAAAAAACAGTGAGAAAATGGAGACATTTGTAGCAAAATGGGTGCACATTGAGGTTATACTCTCAAGTGAAATAAATAGGATACACAGGTGTAAATACCACATAGTTTCTCTGGTGTGAAAAACTAAAAGTGTAAATAAGGATCAAAATGTAAAATTGATATTGTGAAATAGCAAGAAAATGTCTAAAGGAGTAGGGGAAGTGGGAGGGGTAGGGGAAAGGAAAGAAGGAAAAGAAAAAATATGAGAAAAGCAAAAACATGGAAACAAAGTCTTTGTAAACAGGGAAGGGTGGAGTGGGTGAAGGGAGGGCAGGGGAATGGGGAAAAAATAAGAACCAAGATACATCATGTAAAGGTACAAGATCTCAATCAGAAATGTAACTGTATTGTATAACTAAAATGTACCAATAAAGTAATTGCAAAAAAGTTTAGAAGTCCAATCCATATCTCTCCTGAGATCAAGGCAAACTTTTAGGGGTGAAATTCTGTAAAAATAAAATCAAAATGTATTATAATCCCAAAGCACAATTGCACAGGGTAAATATTCCCATTCTGAAAGGGAGGTAAAGGGAGAGAGAGAAGACTCAGACCCACGCAAGACTGAAAGTCAGCTAGGTAAAACTTAATTGTCGAAGCTCCATATCCAGCATTTGGGGCACATGGTGTTGAATTGTGAGTTCCAATGTAGGTCACATGGCCTCTCTTTTAAGCTAGCTCAACTCATGGCCTACAGCATTTCTCAGTGGACTTTCAATATTACCAAAATATCCGAAATCCTGGGGTCTCTACTGAATTTTTTCTTCATTCCATGGTTTTGTGTACTGTCATTGCAGGGGCTCTGTGCTTGGCCTTCCCATACTTACTTTGAAATCTGATTGGAATCCTTCATGAGCCACAACTCTTATATTTTATGTGCTGATAAAAACACCATCATGTGGGTGAGTCCAATGTCTGCTGACAGCAGAAGTAGACAAGTTTCATTGGGCCATGGCTACAGGAGCCTCTGAGTGACCAGATGACTGATCATAGTGAAATAAATCCCAGGGAACCATTCCCTTGGAGGTTATTCTTGAGCAGGGGCCCCATGGGATCTCTTCTCAAATGAAAGGTTTATACTTTCATAAATCTGACAATGGACTGGGTCTTACTGATTCCCAAGATGCCTTCAAGACATTTTCCTTCTTATTCTCTATCAAAGTACTTAGTTTCTTTTTAATGATGTTACTGTCTTGAGGAACCAAATCTCCCTTGACTCTAATTTTACATAATTCCTCTGGGTGATTTCCTTCCCCAAATATTTCTGCTCTGCTTTTATCTCTCAGTTCTCACTATAAATCAGGCTTAAAGCAGAAAGAAATGTCTATGCTACTGACTGAATGCTGGACTGCTTTGAATTTTCCTCCACCAGGTCAGTCAGCATACACTTAATCTCATTTCTTCATATAATGTCAGTACATGGGGAGAATGTAGGGTTTTTTTTTTTCCCCCAGTGTATAACACACATGGCCTTTATTCAATCTACCAAGACACTCTTTGTCCCCAACCGAAACATTTTGAGCCTGACCTTTACTGTCCACATTCCTACTAGCAGTCTGGTACATTAATACCTCAGTTCACAAACACTTCTGATTGCAAACAATTCTGTCTCAAACAAAAGCATTAAACAAAATTTTGCTTCTGTTAACAAACTCCACATCAGGTTACAAACACAACTGTGTCCATCTTCCCCACACAAACACAAATGTGTCCATCTTCCCCCAAATATAAAACAAATTAAGTACGTGAACTGGGGAACAATTGTTTTGAGCTTCAACCAGAATTATACATAGAGTTGCTATGGGCATCTAGGCTTTCTCCAGCCTGATCCTTAAAATTTTGTCAGACTTCTCCCACCAACCAGTTCCAAAGGCTTCTGAACCATATGGTTTTGTATACTCAAGGCAAGGATTGCACTTCTGGCACCAATTCTCTGTATAAGTCAGCTTTCCCACTGCTGAGACATAATGCCCTACATTTACAGCTTAAAGGAAGAGAGATGATTTAGTTTGGCTTATAAATTCAGGGCATTCAGTTCATCATCAGCTAACTCCAAGTCAGAAATGATATTGTAGAAAGGCATGGCAGAGCAAAGATGCTTAGATCATGGCACCTGGTAAGCAGAGCAGAGGAAGGGATCAGGGAACATTTATAATACCCTAAGTTAGGTCTCCATGAACCACCCAGATACACCAAGAATTGTAATTTACTAATCTCCCAGGCAACTTCTAAGGCAATCAAGTTCACAATCCATCTTAACCATCACAAGAATATTATTAAAAGTGTAAAAATTGTAAATGTATTTTTCTAATTAATAAATTTTTTCCTTTGCTTACCTTCTTCATTAAAGTTATACATAGAGAACCCCATCAGTTTTGGCAGCACACTCCTGTAATCCCTACACTTGGGAACCTGAGACAGGAGGATTGCCATCTTGGACTATATAGCAAGTTCAAGGCCAGCTTGAACTACATAGCAAGATCCTGTCTATAAACAAAAATTAAATTACATTAAAAATAGAATTCCAAAAGGGAAAAAATATACTATATTAATAAACACCCTTGGGAGAAAAATTCTGTTCCCTCTTTTAGCATTCGTTGGATTCAATTGTAGTTCCTGCCCCTAGTGTCTCATTCAAGCTGTCTAGCATTCACTCTGTTCTTCAGCCTCCTCCTCCATGTTTTCAGAATTTTTGTTTCTGCTGGGGACCACATCCCCACTGCCTTCACTGACTTTTGGCTCTTGTTTGGCTTTCTTCACATCATCTTTCCTGGGATTCTTTTCCTCTTATTTCTTCTCATTTCTGACAAGGTAGAAAATATCAATCACACAACTTGATGAAGAAATGCCATCTGTTGTTTTTTACTGGAATTTATGGCAATTTTAGGAGCCTCCTACACTAGAAGTGAAACCTGAAGTACAGATCTCCACCAAAAAACATTCCAGAGGCAATTTAGATATATTTTCACTATGTTGGGACTCCTTTGCATCTTCTTTTTCTCTCTAATTTCAGGTAGTAGTTCCTTCAGCTCTTCAGTTTCTTTCTTATATTGAGTACATGATCCTTCAGTCTCCCCCATCTACTTATTTAGCACAATCATTCTCTTCTCTATGATTTCAATAGTTTTGCTGAACCATGTGTGCCACTGTCTTATCATATGTAGAGTTGTATCCATAGGCTAATCTTAGCTGGTAGTGAGTCTCTGCAAGGAGACACTCATGGCCTTCCAGATATGCTCCTGCGTGGGTGAGCAGGCATGGAACTCCTCCACAGCTTGGATGTTATTCTCAGACTTAATACTAACTTATTTAAGTTTAAGATGTACCTATGCAGCATAAAGAAGAGAATCTTTTGTTTCTTGTGTTTCAAAAATAATCTTTGCTAAATCCAATATATCCCAGGGACACTCTAGTTCCAAGTGTCCTTCATTTTCTTAAAGTAAGTTGTTTTCAAGATGAGTTCACTTAGTGTTTCTTTGGGCTTGTCATTTTCCTTCTCCTCTTCTGAGGCTTCAGTTTAATCTATGTTATCATTATTTTCCATCAGTGATTCATTCTTAGTCCTTCCTCTTCTTCTACATGTACAACTTCCAAGGAATTTCTCAAGAAAGCGTGCATTCTTATGAAGGCCAAGTGATTTCCTATTGAAAAAAATCTTTATATTTATTACCTATAGGACTGGCTTCTTCCTACAACGCATTGACAGCTGTTGTAATATCCTTTATCACCAGATGTTTCTTCCCTAATTCTAATAATTTCTTCCATATCTAGACTATGTTAATAATGAACATGGTGATGCATGGTTGTAATCTCAGCACACTGAGAGGCTGAGGAAGGAGGATCTCAAGTTCTAGATCAACTTGGGCTACTTAGCAAGACCCTTTCTACTTTATCTGTAGAGGTACAGGAGCAGGAGTGTCTTCAGTTTTGTCTGTGGCAACTAGCTCTGTAGCAATGGCTGTAGAAGCTGTCGACCCTGGCTCCTATTCCCCTGAAGTGGTGGGCCAGTGTACAAAACAGGTCAAAAACTTAATGACAGAAAATGGCTGACTCAATTTTATAAAAAATGAATATACATCACTTAATAGGGTCAGGATATTCTATATTACATGATCTTTCTAACTTTGTAATTATTGTAATTGGTATATTGCACAATTTCATAAAATTTCAGAAGCAAGTACATTCTTAAGTTCAAATGTCTTTTCAAAAGTGTTTTTCTACTACTTCCCTTGATCCCTATTAATTCAGTTCTCTATTCATCAGCCAGCCCACCTGGTAGCTTCCTGACTACAACCATTTATTGTTTATAGAATAAAATCCAAGCACTTTATCACAAACTTGAATATTAGGATGGACATGACAGAAAGATGTAAGAGCTGCTTTAGATGGTGTAATGAACAAAGAGCTCTTAAATAAAGTAACACTAGATTAGAGACTTAAAGTAAGGTACTAAGCCATATCATTGACATTCTAGGCACAAAGGATGACAAATAAAATGCTCTAAGACAAGAGTATTCCTGGCATGCTCCAGGAAGGTTATGGAAATCAGCAAGGTGGGAAAGTATTGATTGATAGAAGTGAGTAGAGAAGATTTCAATGGTGTTTGATGGGAAAGAAAATCGTATAGGCTTTGTTAGGTCATGAGAAATGTTTTGGATGTGATTCTTGGAAAACATGAGCGCTTGAAAAATTTTGTGTGTGTGACTTCACCTGGTGTACATACTAATGATGTCATTGTAGTTGCTGTGTTAACCACAGACTGTAGAGTACTAAAAGTAGGATAATCTCAGGCTGGGGATTTAGCTCAGTGGTTCTGCCATCTACCTCACAAGCTTAAGGTCCCGAGTTTGATCCCCAGTACCAAAAAAAAAAAAAAGAATAATCTAGCAAAGATTATGGTGATATGTCAAAGTTTAGAACTGGCTGGATTTCAAATATATTTTGAAGATTTGCAGAAGGTTTGGATATGAGATAAACAGAAGAAAGAAGGCTGAATCCAAACCTTCTACTCACTTAATAGAAAACCACCAGGGTCACTTAATTTGTTAGAGAAGACTGAGAAAGGAGGAAGGGGTGGGAGGACCTGGGAATCAAATTTAGTTTACACTGTTTGAAAGCCTAATGATTTTTTATATCCTGCTATGACTGCATTATAAAGCTTCATGTATTTACCTTTGTTTTTGTGTCATATCTACAATTATTTTATTTTAGGTTAATCAGACTACCTCAGTGGCTTAACATCTGATTACTGTTATCAATTCAACAAACCTTCCTAAACTGGCTGGTTACATCCTCTTGAGGGGCTGTAGTATCATGACTGTGCTATTCAATGCCCAGTAAACTTGAACTGCAGAAAGCTTTCAGGAGAATCACATTTCTTCCCAGCTTAGTTTTAGAGATAATAAAAATATTCCTATAAGAAGTGAAAGATACACAAACCAATACAGTGGTACCTTGGTTGTTCAACTCAATTCATTCCAAATTAATGTTCTAATGTTTGAGAACTGAACATATTTTTCCCACAAGAAATAATAGAAAACCAGATAATTTGTTTTAAGGGAACAAAATTACAATTATAAAATTATTTTTCTAGGATTTTAACAAATTTTGCAGTGATTTCTTCAACACTACCGTGGTTCTCACGGTTCTCTTCTTAGCTTTACTGTTGGTTTCACTAAATTTCTTTAGAGCCATGGTTACAGTATTTTACACAAATAAAGTGCAAAAAATAAAAACACAATGACACATGTTTCTTTTGTTTTTTTTGTTTTTGTTTTTTTGGTACCGGGGATAGAACTCCAGTCCTTAGCTTGTGAGATGAATGTTTTAACCAACCCAAACACTATGTGTTGTCTGGGCGAGAGAGGTGCTTTGACTGAAGCATCAGTCCTTTGTGTCCTTGGGCCATACAGTTTTTTGCAAGTTGAATTTTCAGTTTGACTATCCAGCAAAGTTATGAACACTGAGCAGGTCTTCTTGAAACTTTGCTATTGGAGTAATGGAAAGTTCAAGCTTGTTGCCCTACAACAACCAAGGTATCACTGTATAATGAATAAGAAAATGTTAGATTTATTTGCTGAACTGAGTTTCAGGTTTAGTTGACTTCTGGTTTCATCTAGGGTTGGGGCAACTTATTAGGTTTTAGATTCTGAACATAATGATGGTAAGGGTGTCTGATGCCTATGAAGATTATTTTGGTCTTTTTTTGATGGAGGGACCCAGAGTTACAGACCAAAACCTTGATTCCCACAAACTGTTTTGAAAATGCTCACAGAATATTGTGGATCACTCAGCATACTGGGAAAAACAAAGCTCAAGGACAAGATTCTAGTTTAACATGTCTTTACTTACCATGAATAACACACGTAAGTGGTTTCTTTCACCACTTTGCAACTCTGATCTGGCCAAGACTATAAAAGCAGTAACCAGTGAACTAACTCTTGTGAATTAACATTGAACAGTGAACTAACATTGCAATTTCTTCACCAGGGGATCATAGGAATGGATAGGAAATGAAGGAATGCAGCCCCAGTTACTGGATTGAAAATCCTTCCTGTGTGAATGATAAAAAATCTCATACATGTACAACACCTCTTCCTCCACCTCAAGGTATAAATAACTTCCAGAGTATAGTTTGGAGGCCTCAAAATAAGTCTTATATATTTAATTTGTAATATAAAAATTCTAACAACATTTGACAGATATATTAGTAACCTATTCAAAAATAGGCTGGAGTCCAAACACACGTCACACTTTATTCTAAAAAATTGGAGTTAATGAAAAGTTTTCTGGTTGTTTGGTGTTCCTGAATTTGTTGTCAGTAGTTGTTTCTCAAACACCTTACAATTCCTGGCTAATTATTTCTAATGGATTTTAGTGCCTTTGAAAATTATAATTAATACTAATTATTTGACAGAAACACTAGAAGAAACAAATTAATCAGAGGTCTCCACACTCACATTGAAAAATCTTTGAAATTCTTTATTCCACTCTTTCTGTTGGTCCTCCCTAGCTAAACATATTTAAGTTTATATTTTCACAGGAAGGGTTTTTATGGAGCAATTTTTTTCTAATAAAAATTTAACTTGAATGAGTTCTGTAATCTGTTGACTGGGCCTTTAAAAATTGATGTCCCCAGAGCCCATGAAACTAAATCAGAAGGAAGGAGGCCCCATTGCCTTTTAGAATTCCAAAGGTCTGGCCCACAGCTCTATGAGGTCAGGAGGTGGGATTAACCTCTCACATCCTAGTAATGGTTTTAGAAGGACTCTGAAAATTCACAGATGATTAAAAACACCCAACTGACTGGCACTCAAGGAGAATGCAAAAAGTAAATTTCATTTGTTTAACAGCTTTATCTAATGGTGATAGGCTGAGCTATCTCAGCCATCTGACTGGAGATCCATCTATCTCTCTACCATTTTTTTTCTTTTTCCAAACCAGAACAGTCTTTGGGATCATCTTTTCTAATCTTCTCATTTTGTGGGAAGCTAATACACAGACAGTGTCTATCCCACACTTAGAAAATGCACAAAATGCTATATTTAAGTACCTCGATGATACTGACATAAAATTTCCATCTGCTTTAAATTATCCAGGTTGTAAATTATGTGGAATAAAAAAATTGCATGATGGATTTTAATAAGTTAATCAGTATAAATACTGGATTATATTATTTATCATTCATTTAAAAGGAATACTTCTTAGACTGTATGTATAAACTTTTCTATTTGTCCATAATACCACTAACCTGATTATCTATAGATCTATAGATTCATGTGTATTTTGTAAATGTAAATTTTTCTTCTACTACAATTTGACAATAGATTTATAGCATTTAAAAACGTTGAATGTGGCTTTCTCTAAAATTTCCTCCTCTGATTCAAGGTGTTAGATCCTAGAGGTAGGAAGAGGGAAAACTAATTATAATTTAAAACATATCTACTCAGTGTGTGACTCAGCTAAGAAAACACATCTGCTTAAAGGATTAACATCATAACATGTCCCAAAATGTGCTATAAAATATATTAATTAGTCATTGTTTTACCTGACCAGAATTCTTCTCCCACAGGGGAGATCATACAACGTTTACTCATGGTGATGAGGGCATCGGTTATCTCTTTCCATCAATACTATGAAAATGATTATGAATTATGATGGGCAGAGAAAGTAATAGCTATTTTCATTTTCTCATAATTCAATATTGTTTTGTTCAGTCAGTCAGGACTTAACTTCTTTACCCTGGACTTGTGTGGCTTCCTGCCCAAGGAGAACATTGATTTTTAACTGAAAATGGCAGTAGGAGGGAAATGAGGATATTTTTTAAAATCCTATTTGAAAATACATATTTATGGTATCATTAGAGAATGTGATTGAGTAAGCCTTGAAAGATGGCTTAAATTGTGCATTTTGACAAAAAGGTGGATTTTGATACCACATTTCATTTATGATCTCTGAGAAAACGACTAACAATGTTTGGAAATTTTAGAAACAATATTGACAACATGAGTTCATCAATGATTAAAAATATATTGAAAGTTTGTCTATTCTTTTTATCTCAGCATTCAAGATGTTGCACACATATCCTGTCCAAAGAACTAATTAATACTTAAATAATCATTGTTGAACAGAATGGTTTAATTATTTTCACAAAAATCATTGTGCAGGAGTCAGAATCCAGGTGTGACATTTATGTCTAAAATCAGCATTCTGATGGTATTTTAGATGAATTCTACTAAATATGAGGTAATTTAAGTTAGCTTTCATACAGATAATTGTTCATACAGAAATTATTTTATAACTTTTAAGGTAATTGATTGATTGATTGGGGTGCTGGGATCCAACCAGCACCCCACACGTTCTAGGCAGTGCTCTACCACTAAACTATAACCCTAGTCCTGACACCTTTTTTTTCTTTTTGTACCAGGGATCGAACTTGGGCTCTTGGGCTTGCAAGGCAGGCGCCGGAACCACTGAGCTAAATCGTCAGCCCTTTGACATCTATTTTAAAAACAGCACAACCTACATCAGTTTTTGCAAACAATCATTTACCATCACACCAATGTGTCAGAAATGTATCCTAACATGAGGATAATCTGGTCCCATCAAGACTCTCTGGGGAAAACAACAACAATAACAACAACAACAAAAACTATTTTTATCCTGTGCCCCATGTGGTTATTATACTCAGGCTACTCAGAGAAACAATGAAGCACAGTATAAGTTCCTCAAGAGTAGTAATGGCCAACTGCCCACTACAGTGCCCCTATCTAAGAAGGCAAAAAGGAGTGAGAAGTCTATAAGAGATTGGTTGAATTAAAGAAATGAATAATGGGTATGCAAACCACAAGTATTAAATAAATGTTATTTTAAATATTTAGTCGTTTATTCATTGAGTTGTATTTACATATCAAGCAAAGCAAAGCAAAGCAGTTACATGGATGTGGTTAAAAATGAAAAAAAAAAAATATATATATATATATATATATTTTGGGTACCTGGGATCGAACTCGGGTAATGAAGAATATTTTGAAGGGAAGCTTCTGAGCTGATCTGAATCATCATGTGCCGTTAGATAGTTTTGGCCTTTGGGTGGCAAGATGCAACCGTCAGAAAAAGACTCAGCAAAGCTGAAAACTGCTTGGAGAGTATATTACTTTGAGCAGTGCTTAAAACACCAGATTATTAATTGTGGGACTTGTTTAGAACAGTGTATGTGCATGTGAATATATTTGATCCCTGTTGTGTGGGAATATATTCATTGTTTATAATATGAACAATTTGCAACATGAGTTTCCTTTTTCTGTAGCTTAGTTTCTATATTCAGTATGAATCTTTGTGCTCTAAGAAATCTGAAAGGCTTTTTCTTTTTTTAATAATGAATGATATGTTAACACTACAGTGGGGATTTTCTGTTTGTGTAACAGAATGCAGTGAGAAGGCGCGGTGAGATCAAAAAAGAACATGTGCACTTGTGTGCATAGGCTCTTCCAGAGTGTCTCCGTATGTGTGAAGTAAGGGCGGAAGGAAGTCAGAAAAATTGTAATGAAATAATTGAGAATGGAAGAATGAGTGTATGATAAAGGCCAGGTCTGTTCTTAGACCAGCAAAGGAGGGTAAAGGAGATGAGAAGGAAGCAGGCTGAGGGTGTAGCCACTTGGTCTCCCCTGATCTGTCCCTCTGCTTCAGCTCCCAGACCTCACACTGCCCCAGTTCATGCTCTCTCTCTGAAGCGAATCCATGTAGGAGTTTCAGCATCTCCCATTCTGTCTCTCTATTTTTTTTCTTCACTGTTTGATGGCTCTTGAGCCTGCTATGCTGCCATGGGAACCTGTAGGAGACAGTAGGTGCCCATTAAATTTATTCCCTTTCATCCCTTTTTGAAAATAAATTGAGCTTTTCTATTTGGGTTGGGATGATAAAGAGTTTTGACTCCAGAGTCCTAAAATTTGCACATTCAAGATAGGTGGTTTAGCACTGGGGAAAAAAGTGTGGCTCCTAAACTGTCAACCTTGAAAACTGTACTAGCAAATTTTGATTGTTAACAGTTACACATGTATGGTTCCTTTCAGTCACCAGTTTCTCCTGTTAATAAGAAATAGTTGACATTAGAATTAGTAGATAGTATATGTGTCATAATTAATAAGATAGATTCTAAAATTGGAATACTGAATTCAAATTCTAGCACACCCATAATATGAGACTAGGCAAGTTATTTTACTTCCCTAAGATGTGATTTCATAAATCTGTAAAATGGATTGTCAAAATTGGATGACCTCAATGAGCAAAAGGATGAAGTTAAATGAGAAAGTTTGTGAAAGGTGGTTGTTATGATATCTGGCACAGTAAACGCTCAATATTAACAGAATTCTCTATCAAGCAAGGGCTTAAAGAGGATTATACCTAAAGAAAGTAATTGTGGTGATTGGAGAGACAGGATTTTTGTATCTGTCAAAAATTATACACACATACCTTATTCATTTTTAGAACCATTATCCTGAAATTTAATACCACATTTAGTTTATATATGTAAATGTTGGATTCATTTTTTAAAGGAATCTTATAAGTGATACAAGGAAAAACATTTTTGAAAAGTAGGAACAAAACTTTGAAAAGCAATAATTGACTTATAAGATTACATGTTGTAATCCCATGAAGTCAAATGACTTGGTATTTTTATCATACAATGCACATGATTTGAAGAATAAATTAGTTTGCATACCTGAGTATGATGTTGATTTATTCCAAATATCACCAATCTTAATTAAATCATTCTCTCATCAGATTATCTCCATTTATCCCACAGAAAATAGATTTCTTGTTGAAACATCCACTGCACTTTTAAGTTTTTATTTTATATTTAATGTAGAGAACAATGATGGTATAAAACAAGCTTTTGTGTCATTCATAAAAAGAAAAGTAGATTTTTTGCCTTTCAATGTTATTACTATGATATTTCAGTGCTGATACTTACCATATCTAATTAGTAAATTGCACAAATACAACAGGAGTTTGAATAACATGTTATGAATTTTCATTTGTACACATGTGGCTTTTGGAGCGCTGCCATTTCCTGAAATAGAAAGATTGTTCTGAATAGTAAACAGTAAGATTTTCTGTTTTAGCTCCAACTTTAATTTGTATCTGGCTAGAGAAATGTGATCAAATTATCTAATCAAAATCTTTGACACTGTCAATGGGCTTTTTAAAAATAAAGACAATATTAAAATGAAGCCTGCAAATTAATCTCGTTGCCTGCATCAAATTGAATTGAGGACTAAAATAGGGCTTATGCCTGGACAAGTACAGTTTGCAAAGGTGATGTTGACACACACATTTTTCTGCTCTATGGTGGTCCTTGGATTAATTTCAAATCTGATATTTAAAATGAAATAAAATGAAGACTAAGTATCTGATCCCAGATCATCATTTTAAGTTTTCTCTACTTCAACGAGGTGGGACAATTTTGTGTGAGCATATGTGTCTGTATCTACTGTATCTCAGATAGATTCATAACGATAGAACATATACATACATATATACCTCTTCATAAAGACTAATCTCTTTTTCTCTAGAAATATAATGATATTAACAAACATTTGTAGAAGGACCTATGTGAAGTAGCTTGAGAGCAAAATTTCTGTAATTACTGCCAACTTGATCTTCAGATTCTAAATGCGTTTCATTTTTACCAAAATGTCAAATTATTTTTGGTGTAAAAGACAAGGAACTCTTTGTAAACTGACAGATGTATACCTGATTGCTAAAGACAGCCAACTTTTAAAAGCAGACAAAACCCTACTTCCTATATTCATGAGAAATATTTATCCTACCAGAAAAAAAATGTACAGAATAATTTCACCTTGAATTTATAGTGTTACAGTTAACAAAATACTTTGTTATTCCAAGTGAGTTTTGGTTGTATCATTTTATGGATAAGGAAAATGCAGATTTGTGGCACAGCTAATAAAAATGCCAGAGATAGGCTCTATCCAGTGAGGCCCCAGTACTCTTTCACTACAGATATCCTCTGATGCCAGTTGCCTACAGAAGAACTACTACTTCTCACCTGTTACCTCTCAAGCGACCCTGTCTTAACTCAAAATGATCTCATTTTATAAAATCAATAAAACTATTAATGCATTGGAGGCCTTTTACTGAAATTAATGAATAAACTTAATAATTAAGGGTTATTTCTATCCTAGCCTAATTTATTTTTGTGGAAAAAAATCAAGGCAATTTAATGAAGAAAATTAAATATTACCTGGACATGAAAACTTTAACTTATAAGACAATACATTTTTTAAAAAATTTATAATCACAATAACAGAAACGCAGTTTCTAAAGCCATCTGCTCCTTGAATTCATCTTAAAGAATGCTGCTTTATTTTCAGTGATCTTGAAACAGGGCTGTAAACCTGTAGAGTGCAAGCATGATGATTATCATTTATTATGGTGATTATAACAGAAATATTTGCAGTCAATTTTTAAAAAAATAAATGAAATTAATAGAGTTCATAAGCAAATCAAGTGGTTAGGATGTCTAAATCAGATTCTCATTTAGAATATATTTAAAAAATTAGAAACATGTCACTTTGCAGAATAAAATTTGTTTAGCTAAGTTTGATGGACAGAAACATTGAAAATTACACATACAATTATATTGCATGTAGGCTTTTTCAGTTTTCTAGATCATGCGAAGGCACAATTTTCCCTTAGAGCATCAGCATAAATAGCTCTATTCACAAGTTTTGATGTGATGTTTATCTCTTTTAGGCATCAGGCATGAATTTAAAAATTGTTGCTGGAGAAATAAAGAGCCAGTGCTAGGGTATGTGTGTGTGGATATGTATGTGATGTATGAGAGAAGGGGAGAGAAAAAGGGAGAAGGGATAGAGATAAAAAGAGAAGGAGGGAGAGACAGAGAGACACAAAGAGGCAGTGTGGGAACTCAGGAGACACTATATGAGAAATGAGAAATACACTTTACAGTATCTTCATTGTAAGATTTAAATTATACCTATATACTAATATCATTTCTTTAGGATATTCAGGAGAAAACCGTGAAAATATCTTTCAACAGACAGTGTATTAATGTAAGTTTTTTTTCAAAGGATAAGCTTCCTTTTATGCTAAAAATAAAATGTATATTTATCAAATTATACTAATGAGTAATATTTAAATATTTCAACTTTGATATAGTGTATTGGGGAACTTTAAATTGCTACAAGTGTAAGTTAAATTAAGGAGTCCAACAGAACACTGGTAGAATTAAAAGTAGGTTTCATTTTCACCATAACATTTCATTAGGCCACACTTTAAGTTATGAAACCATACAAACAACAAATAATATTGAAATAGTTCACTTTTTCATTCATGATTTCAGTAGTCAAATGTATTCTCTCAGGAAATATAAACTTGAATACAGATAAATTCTGAATTGGAAGCATTTTACTTTGTCATTCTCAAATGCGTTAAAAGGAATTTGAGCTGAATGTAAACTGACAGGCATTATTTGAAAATGTTGAATGAAAAAAAAACGTTTTGCTTTTAACATCTCAGTAAGCTTGGATGATATATGAATAGATTTCTGAATAAATTAATAACATTCTTTTACAAGGTAAAAAGACATATTCAAATTTGAGTTTAAAATCTTGATCCTAGGTTCTTTGACAAAGTTACTAAAAGCTGTTAAATTTATATGATCATATTATTGTAAATTTCAGTGCTATATTTGCTGAGAATTATGGCTAGAAAGATTTATCTTTTCTTTCAGAGAACTGATGATTGTAGATCTTAATTAGCCAGTCTTTTTTGGTTTTTTTCTTACCTGTTGTGACAGCATTCTCACAGAAGTTAACATTATATTATAAATTTCTCTAGAACTCTATACTTAGTACATATTTACAATTAGATCAGATTTTATGTGTAATTCTAGTTTATTACATTTGAAAATGACTTCACATACTTTATTAATTAAGTTTATAATGAAGCATAAATTAACTGAATATCTTATGTTATTGAACATTTAATTGTGTGGTTCCAATGTTCTCTTAATAGAAATTGAAAATATCTGTTTGGAAGGTTTTTGTTTGAAGAATGTAGAGAGTTAATTTTCCAGATTCATGGGTAAGTACTGAGTTGAAGATGAAGGGTCATTTGACAAAGAAGAAAATAGCGATTCCAGTTAGAAGGTGCATACTACAGCTGTATTGCAGTCTGACAAAAACAGTTGTGCTCTATTACACTAATAAAACAAAAATATCATTCTGTGATGTGGTTTTTCCAGCATGTCTTCTTGTAAGTAGAAATCACCACCCACAATGTATTATACTTCTCCTAAAATATGTAAATGCAATGTTCAGTAATCACACACAGAATATTTGGGTGGTATCACCTAACTGTGGGCTGGGTACAAATTACAATGCATTTTGGATCTGCACTCATTTAAAAATAGTTTTGCATGGCTTTTTGATAGCACACATAATGGAATGACTTAGTTTCACCAGTGAGTATTCATTTGAAACAGGAAAAGTGCTAGATTATGATAACATAAGAAAACAAAGCTAAGGCCTATTTCAGGGAAGAAAATGGTTGCTAAGTTTATTGAACTGGTCTTGTTGATCTTAAGGAATGAAATAAATAAGTAAAGAAGAACCTCCTTCAATGGAAATGCCACTTAACTTGATTTATAATGTGCAGCATTAATGAAACTGAATCATAAAAATATCATGTGCTAGCATGGCCCTGGATATCCCAAGGCCTTCATTAGTTTATAGGAGGAAACTTGAAAATATTGACTGAAAACAATTATGCTGTCCTCTGGTTTTGCTATATAATAATAATAATAATAATAATAATAATAAAAGTTTGGTTTAGGTGTTCATTTATAAGTGAAACGTGAAGAACACCCAGCTAGGCAGAAGAGCAATGCCAAGATCTAGTAAGCAATGTTTAAGAGAAAGCCAGGCTGTAAATGTGCACAATATTCCACATTATATACATGTCACTTCTGAGTACTGTTAAAATGATGTGGTGTCAAATCTGTATGACAGATTGAGGTGAAAACTGGAAAGATAGAGCTTGTGCAAAAACAGTCCTGACTTAGTGGGACATCCTATAGGATTTATCCTGCAGGCTATAGGTAACTAGTTTCATCACATGAAAAGAAGAATAGAATAGGGATAATTGTCTACTAATTTAACTAGTTTATTTGATCCTTGTACTATTTAAGCTGTATTCAAGTGTAACAATGCCATCTAGTGATGGGATTCTAAACTGACCTTTCAACTGTTTAAGTCTGGTTAAGGTTAGCAGATAAGTCTTCGGGTATTATAGAGCACTTTAATTTAATATTCTGTGAAATAATAGAGCACTCCCAGTATCCTTTTTACTTTTAGATGAGTTATTCATACAAGGTAACACAGAGAATAAAAAGAACATCCCTTTTGGTATTTTTCTATGCAGCCGCTTTTCTGTTTGGGATATTCCTGTTCAGTAGTACAACATCCTGAGAGTCTTCCATCAGTCTGTGGCCAAGTTTATAGAATCTCTGATATTTGCTCATTCAGTAGATCTTCACAGTCATTTACACCAAAAGCATACCTCTTCTTTAAACTTCGCTTTTCAAAAATCCTCTTTATGAAACTATAGCTGGCCAAACTATCACACCTACTTTACCCTCTTGCCTTTCGCAGCTGTTTGCTTCCAGTACAAAGCCAGCTATTCTGAAGAATGGATGTCTCAGTTTGTAAAGATCATAATTTATGTTACTCTGTAGCCCTGATGCAGTTATTACATAGCCCTACAACAACTGAGAAGCACCTTATAACTTCATTGGGAAAAACACAAATTTACAATCATGTGCATTTCACTTACAATTTCTTGCCTGAAATCTGGACAAGTGATTTAAAAAAAAAGGAATGAAATCAGTGGTAATGGATTTTAAGATTATATTTGCTGCTAGTTAACTGTACAGGCTCAAAATTAAGAGACAAGTTCTAGGGTCTGTTTCCTCTAGAAAATGTGTAATTAGAAAAAGATCATTTCTAATATACTTTTCAACTATACTTCTTTGATTCTTAAGTAGATGATAAATAAAATCATTAAAATGGTGGAAAAAGAAGAGGTGAACTTCCCCACTGTCTGACCTTTGTGGGTACACTGTAAGATATTCAGCATTTTTTCATTAAATACTTAACAAAACGTATTTTGATGGAATATCTATAATATATTTAGTATATCTTTTGTATTGGTAGAAAGCAGAGGAAGAAAAGATATTTTAATACAGAATAGAATGGATAACATTTCAAATATTGCTCCAAATCAATTTTTATATTAGCTACATCCTAATGGGTTTTTGTTGACAGATGACCTCAAAATACCCCCCTCCCAAGTTATGTTATAAAGACATGGCATGCTCCAATTTCTCCCCACTCAATTATCAGTACATTGTATCTTTATTTCCTTTCATGGAGGAAAAAATTACAGCATTTTAATTTTTAAATTTCAGATGATATTCTAAAAATTTAATCAACTGTTTAAAACATAAGCTTTTTCAAATAGGAAAAGGTGATACCTGCTGCCATGGAAACCTACTTTTTTAGTGTATATGCATAAAAATTGAATATAATGTTCCAATAATAATATACTGATAGTACGACTCCTCTTTATGATAGAGAAGTCAAAATTATAATAATACACTAAAGGTCATTCTGTATACCAATATTTCTTTTTTTTCTGGAGTTTTGCAATATATCTTTCATTTTCCCCACCAATATAACCACTCTATGTAAAATATAATTTTTTTCTTCTGTTTAAGTATTACAAAACAAAATTACATTTGGTATGTATATTGTAATTATTTGTCCGCTCATTTCTAGCAGTTGGGTATGCTGATTCAACAGTATTAGTAAAAGATTTATAGAAGCACACACCAGGGTATAAAAAAATTAAAAACAACGAAAAAGCAAAAAAAAACAAGGTAATTGTAATCTCTGGCTATCAACACCATGGAGAGAGAGAGCCAAATTTGGAGAGTGATTCTCCTCAATTTTAGTTGAAAGATAAAGATTCATTATAATAAAAAGAGAAATGCAGTGTGGTTCAAAACCAGTGTTGTGGACATAACTATAATATTTATAATAAATATCTTTTAAAAAACATTTATAAACTAAATTATGTATGGAAAAGAAAATATGTATTATCATTAGTTTAAATCAATGGTTTTATTATATTTTAAATACTGCCTTCAATTTTTTTCTTGCTTTTGTGTGTTCTCTCTGTCTCTCACTTTCCTTCTTTTTCTTTTACCTTGTTTCCCTTTGATTTTTTTCTGTTAGATTTTTAAATGTAAATCTAGGCAAAAGTGTATATTTTTGTTGGTAAATATCTCATTATTAATTTACTGAGTTTACTATTTTTTTAAATTGGATCTACAAAAATAGCGTTAGGTCCCTAGGACTACAAAATACTATTATATGAATAATTTTAATTTCCTTGGATGAGAAATTACTTATCCAATGTATCATTCAAACTGCCACTAAAAATTATTTTCATAATTTGCCAGGTTTAAAGATTATTTTCATTTGGTTTTTTGTTACTTATTCTTAATTTCTTTTTACTTAGATGCTTGTCAGTTTATTTGAATTAATAGTTCACAAGAATGAAAAGCTGGCTGAAATATTTGGAAAAATTTTGAAATATTTTGGAAATATTTGATGTATTCAAATTCACATTCTAAAATTTTTGTACCAGGGATCGAACTCAGGACCTTGTGCTAGTGAGGCAGGCACAGTGCCACTGAGCTAAATCCCCAGCCTTAAATTATATTATATATTGAAATACAGGAACCACAGCTTCATTCTTGGTTGTTTACTGAATAAAGGGTGTCTATTCACTCCTAACTTTACTATTTATTTCACCTAAACTTTTCTATGGTTATAAACCTTGATTTAAGCAATTAAAAGCTACAAAAATCAATAAAAGAATTAGATTTATTTTTAATGCATTTTCACAAAAAATATTTAACATTTGTTTTTTACAAACCTGGCCTTAACTGTTATTTGACTGAGCACATACTATTAATTAGTTGCAGTTTTGTGGAGGCATTGGTATCCTGTGTGTAACAGATCTCTCATTACATGACTAAAGCCATAAGCTTAATTTACCTGTAAAGGCTGTGCTTCTACATTCCTCTACCAACCTCTAATTTGATTTAGTAGACTCAACAGAGAAAAGAATTGTGCATCTAATATATTTGGTTTCAAGGATAGAAAAGAATTGTATTTTGGGGGAAAACTTTCATTATTCAGCTAGCTTTTTTTGTCTCATGTTTAAAGACTAGAGAAAATTGAGAAAAAGTAAGTAACATTAATTACATAAATGTCAATTACTTGTTCCAAGATATCTCTTTCCATCATTATCCTAGGAATCAATCATTGAGCAGAGATTTTAGAGTACTTCCTTCACTCACATAAAATAAATTTAATAAACAAAATTAAATGAGGCTGCAAATAATTTCTAGATTTATAGGCTCTATTATTTAAATAATTTTATTGATAATCAATATTTTGTTCTTGATTTCCTAAAGGTTTTTTTTCCTTTTATTTTCTAAAGGAGAAAATATTTTTAGTTTTATTAGTAGATTAAAAATTCTTGTGAAACTCTAAGTCTCTGAAATAAGATTATAGATAAAATAGCAATGACAGAAAACATATTTGTTTGCTTTTTTTTTTTACATTCTCTTAATTGACTATTTGGCCAAAACTTTCCAAAAAAGTGCAGAGTAGCTAATCTTGACAAGGACAATTCAAGGTTGATATACAAGTAAAACAATTTTTAAAATATAAGAACACAAATAAACTATGTTAACATTTCATTTTTAATCTTTAACTTTTTCCTTATCATAAATCAGTCTTTGATTTTATAACATATATTGCCATTTCCTTCAGATAATTTTTTTCTTTTTTTCCTACAAAATATAAAAATAATTTTTACAGAAACTATTAACTAAAATAAATTTTGTTTTATAATTTTCAATTAATGGTTAAATATTACTGATTGAAGCACATATTTATTTATTATTTATTAACTATAAATAATTAGACAATAACAGATTATTGAAAACTTTCAATAGAGTGTGTTATATGAGGTTTAAATATACAGAATTTTCAAGAAAAATATATAAGTGAACTATGATTCAATCCCAAATGATTCAACCAAGTAGGGTTAAAAATAAACTTTAGTTTCTCATAATTTTCCATTGCTTTATTATGTTAATAAAAGTATTTTGGTTTAAGAACCATTAGATTGTATAGCCTAATATGGATATATTTTTTATACTTTGGCTCCATCTAGCAGAGACTGAAGAAATTGCTGGAAAGTGTGACTTCCAAAATCACAGGGCTTAAAGCTGCATTTCATAGTAATTGAAAATAAATGAAAGGACGGCAAATAAAATATATTTAATAAATGACAACATGCTATTATTTGAAATGTAAATTACTATGCTATTTTGTGTGTATTCTTTTCCTAGAATTAGTGAATTATTTACTAATTTTAACAAAAGTCTAGTCTTTGGCCACCTTAAATTTGGCAAGGAGAAAATGTTTTTAATTCTTGTTCCATTATTTACTTCTCCCAGGTTATGGTTTTATAATAGGAATCAACGTGACTCATGACAGGAGGGAGAAAATACTTTTATTGCATTTTCCAAATCATCTTTGAATTAACTACAATGAATGTGTGTGAGACATGGAAATTTATATAAAGTTGCCTTAGGATGAGAAGCACCTATCAGCTAAATTTTAGTAATGGATACTTAAGGGAAGATTATAGTTTTTGACATTATTTCAAAATTTCTAGTACCTTAATATTCTTTGTATTTTTATATAAAATATTTTCTTTCCTTTTACATTTCTTTTTTGTTTGCTTTTCTTCTTGAAGGTCACAGTAGTTCATTGAGTGGTAAAACTACAGTATCTGCAACAGGATGTGTGTTTCCTGTAATTGCTTTAAACAGGTAAACACCAGTGTTCTAATCAAAATGGCCATTCAATCTAAACAGAAAACTATTGTTTTTTTCCAGTAGAACATGTAGAGTATAAAAAACAACATCCTTAAGGTTGTAAAGGAATGGATAATTTAAAGTAGCTAATAGGAATGACAATGTTAGTTGTACTGCTCCAAATCTAATTGCCAATAAGAAAAATTTTTTTATACTCTGCACATTATTACCTGGAATAAACTTTCCACATGGGCAGCTAAACTAAACTGCAACACAGCCAATTCAATCTTTGCTGACACTTTACCATCAACACCAATCGCTGCTACTCAATCAGTTTTGTCACCAGCAGCCACTGATTTCAAAGTGTCTAAACAGACTGGATTACAATGAATGGTCCAACTGGTTAGTGACTGACTATACACATGGCCATATTTTACTTATCAGTGGGATCTTAGTGAATTTCAGAGATGTAACTAGTGAACCGATTGGACTATTTAAAATTGCAGTGCAGTCTCTTGAGAAGTGAGAAGGTTATTTCTTTTGAAACCAAAACTACTTGAAAAATATAGTGGATACATAAAGTTATGCCACTCGCAGTTAAATTTTTTAATGGCTTAAAAGATAAGACTTTTCTAACAGTGACAAGTTTACTTAAAATTGTGAAGTGCATAGTTGCTACAAACTCCACATCTAATTTCCTCTATTATATTATTATATTAGTATGTCACACCTATTGTAATTTGTAAATCAATACTGATACATTTTTATAACCAAAGTCCCTTCTTTCTATAAATTTTCTTAGTTTTCAATTTAATATCTTTTTTGTTTTGCAAGATCCCATTTAGTTATCATGTCTGTTTTTGGCTCATGTTGGCTGTGAAAGTTTCACAGACTTCCCTTGTTTTAGATGACCTAGACAATTTAAAATACTTTATAGAATTTCCCTCAGAGGGATTTGTCTTTTCTCTTTTGCTTGATTAGCCTGGAATTACATACTTTGTAAGAAAAATGAGACAGCTATAGTGCTATTTTCATTACACCATATCAAAGGGAGCTACTAACAACATGACTTAGTACTTTTGATGCTAACTTTCACATCTTGTTGAGGAAGCATTTGTCACTTTCCCCCAATCCAAAGCTGCTCCTTCCTCCTCACCTTTCTTTATTGTTCTCTTTGGAAAGCAGTTATTGTGAGGAATGTGGGTTCCACTTCCTTGATGGTGGGATATTTTTAATAAACAATTTGGATTTCTTTTACCTGAGGATTTGTCTATCCTCTCCCATTTAGTTATTTATTGTCATTAATTTATATCAGTATGAGCTCATGGATATTTATTTTATTTATTTGTATTTCAGGTTGTATAACTGTAAAGTATAAACACTAATTGGCAATAAATTGTGAACATGGAGAATGCCTTGGAACATGAGTGACTGTTATAGAAATATAAAGGTGAATTGAATATTTATAATTACAAATATTTTCTGAATAATAGATTTAGAAATGAATGCAATCCTAAGATTTCTTCTAATTTGTTCAATTGTTATTTAAAATTTTACTAATTTGAATCATGAAATTGCATATTATTAAGAGAGTTCTTCCACTCTTTGTCAGTGTTGTATATAGGTTTTTATTTTTTGGTACCAGGGATCGAACTCGGGACCTAGCGCCTGCGAGGCAGGCGGCAGAACCACTGAGCTAAATCCCCGTCCCTAGGCACCCAACTTTTTAAAGATGTAACATAAGACAGTTCTTTTGGCATAGTAACATAAAAGTATTCAAGTTACTTAAATATACCAATAGTCTCCCTTTAAATATTTTGCAGAAACTAAGTAAAAAATTCCTTTGAATAATGTCTTAATGAAAGAGGTAAACCATTTTAAAACAAACACATCATAATAAAACATCTTGAAATAAGTGAATAAAGCTAAAAACATAATCATCAACGGACATTTTTAATCACTATGAAAATAACATATGCATAGGTAAACATTCTTTTTTTTTTTTTGAGGCAGGGTCTCACTCTGAAGTTCAGGGTGAATTTGAACTAATTGTGTAGCCCAAGATGGCCGAAAACTCACAACAATCCTCCTACCTCAGCCTCCCAAGTGCTGGGATTACAGGTGCTCGCCACCATGCCTGGCTTCTGTAAAGATTCTTAACATAAAATTTAACAAAATAAAAAAGTTTATCTATTCTTAGTTGAATTTCCTAAGGTTAACCTTTTGTATCATTTTTTAAAAATTTTCTTTTTTGGTCCCAGGGATCAAACTTGGGTCCTTGTGCTTGCGAGGCAGGCAGCAGAACCACTGAGCTAAATCCCCAGCCTCATTTTTTGTTTTTAATTCTTTACATTTTCATTAAATTCTGAATATTACCTTTTAATCTTCTGTAAATATTATATACAGTAATGATGTATTGAATTATACATTAAATCATTAAGCCTATTTATATCATACTTTCTTTTCTAATGCCAAAGTTTAATTTCCCTTTTTGCTACTTTAGCTTTATGAATGTCATATTTAACTTGAAATCCTTAGTTATCACATTTAACCCCCCTATACTAGTATACAAACTAGTCCACCCATACCTCCCTATGCTTGTTTAATTCATGCACATTTCTTGAGAGATTTTAGACATACAATTACTTAACGTTTCAAGGTTGTAGCATTTATTTTTCACTTAAAATGTAGATAAGTTTTCAATAACCTGTTTTTATGAATTGTTTATAATAACTTAAAAATGAACAGGGCATTTATGTTAAAAATTATTTTATCATTATTAATCACAATGTCAGTGTTTGAACTACAAAAATGAAACAAGTTTTGTCACCAAATGTGTGCTACTTAAAGAAAAATCCTGAGTGTCAACTGGAAATCACTGTAATGACTAATAATTGATAATACTAATAATTGAATAATAATACAATTATTATTGTATTGCATAATAATACAATTGATAATAGTAATATAATTGCATTATATTTTTACTTATTTTGTAATAGCATGCTTTTATTGCAAAACTTTTTATTTTACTTGAGTTCCTTTCTTGTTCTCTCTTTCTCTGACTCCTTGGTGTATAACTGAGTAGACCTCAGAAAGTCATTTTTCTCACTCATAAAAGCAGTAACAGATTCTCAAAGTTTTTCTGGAATGATGTATTTAAATTTTTATTGTAATTTACATTATTTTTTTGTATACCTACATCTAAGTCTGTATTCAACAAAGAAGAGTTTCATGGAGAAGAATGAAACATCATCTATAATTCTATCAATCATGAATTACCATGAATCAAAACTAATGTTATTATTTTCTATATGTATTTCCAGGTATTCTAATTGCATACACTGAGAATGAAGGATATTGACACAAAAATCAATAGCTAGGTAAAAATGTCAATACATATAAAAAGACTATTGTTTTTAAAAGTAGCTATATTAGACACTTGAATTTAAAACACTTTCATTAAAAGATTTGTGGTAACCTAAAGGCAATGGCTCAATCATTCTTGAATCTTTCAGATTTTACATCTACACAGAGAGAAACATACAAGAGAAAACAATGAAACTTAGTAACATTTAAAGCAAACTAAGTGACAAGGTTTCCCAAGAAACATCCACTTAAACACTAATCTAACAGTTGGAACAATCAACCACAATCACAAGATCATACACCAGAAAAATTACTTCATTAGCAATAGATTAACTTTCAGGAAATTAAATATAGAGAGAGTTCAGTTTACAATCCTTTGAGAGCAATGATGAAAACAATGAGAACTAAATGAGGTTGGGTAAGGGAAATGGGGAAGAAAAGGAATAAGATAAGCACTTATTAAATGTTTAAAGATTTTTTTAAAAAAGCAAATCCTCTGTAATTTGCATTAATTGAATAAAGGAAGTCAAGGAAAATGAAGCAAGAACCCAAATCGACCATTCCCTTTGGCTTCATTACAGAAAAGAAATATTTTGGCAGGAAATGCTTCTTCAGTAAAGCAAAGCCCATCAGCTTCAGTGAAACATTTCTGTTAATAACTTGTCAGAGGAAAACGGTGGGGATGTGAGGTATCCATGCCAACATGTGCCAGCTCCTCACTTCTCAGAATATTTTGCCAAGGTATAGATATAGAATGATTTCAGGATTTCACAGGCAAGGAAAATGGACTGAAAGAAAGATTAAAAAAATTAGGCAATCACATACTTATTTTAATATTAAATTTAGAAGCATTCACTTCATTTCATCTATGTCAATTTTCCATTTTTTAAATAGACATTCAGTGCATTAATTCATTTAAGGAACAATTACTAACTTATTTTTTCAATTGATCCATACTGTGCTTGACAGTAGGGATCCACCCTGTGCAACATGGGCTAATTTGAATATGGTACCTTTTAAAAAATAAAATATTTTACTGCCATCTGCTGGTATAAGGTCAAAATAACGCTAAAAATTTAAAATGACTGAATGTGAATGTTACCTCTTAGAGCTAGTCAAAGCAGAACTCAGAAAACCATAACCTGCACTCCTGATAGAGATGCATGCGTAAGTGCTTCCTAGTAAATCTGTAAATGCTTTCCTAGTAAAGCATTCTTATTCTTCTCACAACCAGTGACACATAATCTCACTTACTTGGAGTAGATTTAAATCTACTCCAAAAAAGAATTTTGTTGCACGTATCTGAGTTAGGTGTTTACTCATGGTGCATACAACTATGGGCAGGAAACAGAGTCATAGGGTAAGAATATGGCCATGGTGCCCAACCATGTCTGAAATGAAAAAGAAAGGAAGAAGGGAAGGAAGGAAGGAAAAATCAAAGAGAGAAAGAGAAAGGAGTAGGGAAGGAAGGAAAGAAGGAAGGAGAAAGAAGGGAAGGAAAGGAAAGACGGAGGGAAAAGAGAGGGAGGGAAGGAGGGATGGGGAGAGAGAGAGAGAGAGAGAGAGAGAGAGAGAGAGAGAGAGAGAGAGAGAGAGAGAGAGAGAGAGAGAGAGAGAGAGAGAAGGAGAGAAACAACAACAAACCAAAAACTGATTCTTGGTTGGGGGAAGTCTGTACCGGATTAAGTGACAGGCTGCAGAGTCCCATCACTGAGCTAGAATTCCATAAATGCCTCTTCCTATGGAAAATCGTAGTGTTGGTGTCAGCTATGGAGCTGAGGCCATAGAGGAAGACCAAAGCTCTGCCACTGTGAATCAAGGCAGGATATTTTATGTCCACATGTTCAAATTTGTCAAGTGTTGGAGAATTTCCGTTGAGTAAAATTTATGTAAGATCTCACTTTCTCTAGAAGATTCTAGGTGAAGAAGAGGTAGAATAGGAGAGCAAAACCTTCCCTTATCATTACACTTTGCACTGCTCTTCCATGGAAAACCCTGGTAATCTTGAGTCCCCCCTATTCCCTCAAAAACAAAATGTCATCTTTGCCTAACTTGGAGTTTTTTACTAATCTAATGTATTCTGAGCTTACATTTACTATAGGAAATGGTAAATGTATAGGTGCAAAATACTATTAAAAATATGCACAAATTTTTACAGAATAACTTTTATAGAATGAATAACCTATGAAAACAAATGCCTTGATTTGAGTTGGATGCACAGACATCAGAGAAAGTTGAAAGATTCCAAAGCACACTTGAAATTATGTTTGAATATGTAAGTACAAAGAATCTTGCATATTACCATAAAAATATTAGTATGTCATATTAATAGATGTACTACTTCATACATATATAATCATTAGATTTACATTTCCCTGGAAGTTAACTACTAGGCAGAATTGCCATTTCTTCAGCTAAGGAAGTATAGAACAAGACTATTGTAAAATTTTGAACTGTGGCTCCTTTTCAAGTTTAAGAAATCAAACCTTCAGATCTGTAGAAACAGAAGAGGGAATTATATGGGCAATTTCTTTTTTCTTTACACATTTAAAAAAAATTGTTTATCATGTGTTAATTGTACATTAAGTATATTCAGTGTGAAATTTTCATAGATCAGGACAGTATATACAATACGATCAAATCTAGGAAAGGGGAATTTTGCTGAGAGAAAAAAATGGTGGAAGAAATGTTGTTGGGAGAAACAAGCAAGTAGAGAGAAACGAAGTGAATTTGGGAGGGGTAGGGTGTAAAAATATCATAGAATGGTAAAGTTAAAATAATAAACTATTTCACTAAGTTTAATTTTAAACCTGGAAAAGGTTTGGTTTTGTGCCAGCACAGTAAAGTCATTATATGTTGAATAAAATCATTCACATTCACTTTTGTCATATCACAGCTAGAGGCTCATTTTTGTCTTTCTCATGTTTTATATTTATTTAAGTATATTACCAAGTCTAATTTACAGAAATTACTATAACTACGAGGGGTTAATATTTCTCATATTTCTCATGTTAGCAAAACAAAAATTATAGTAGGAAAGAATTGCAACTCGAAGTTGTCTTGAGATTTGAGTGCAGCTGTCATTGATTTCATAACTGTATTCAAATAATACTAAAATCTCGACTGTCTTCACTGAAAGAACTGTGTAGGATTTTTCTATTATTTTGAATGTAGCATTGCCACATCTGTGGATACATGTAAATATATGAATATACATACAAATTATTTTCATTTTGAGAAAAGGCTTATTTTATAAGCCTGAAAAATATCTCTTTTGTACTCATATCTTCTGAATGTTCTAAAGAACATCCTTTAAAGTATGAGAATGGGAAACAGAACAAATGCACCACTGATTAATGTGATGTGGTTTTTCTTTATGTAACTATTGAATATGAAAGATAAATAATAAGAAACAAGGGGACAGATTTTTCTCAAGTGGGAAGAGGATTAAGACATGGAGGGGGGACAGAAAGGGCATGAAAAAAGAAACTAAGATGTTATGTA
Source organism: Heterocephalus glaber (assembly GCF_053883595.1). Classification (NCBI taxonomy): domain Eukaryota; kingdom Metazoa; phylum Chordata; class Mammalia; order Rodentia; family Bathyergidae; genus Heterocephalus; species Heterocephalus glaber. The sequence goes on along the minus strand of NW_028258143.1, from coordinate 35,266,058 downwards.
CATGTACTAGCTCCACACAAGGAATGTGAACATCATGTACTGCAAATACGTACTCATAAACAAAGAGTAGAAAGGTTTCATAGAGGCTGAGTGAAGATAAAGAACTAAGACTCAGGGAAGATCTTAAGAAGAAAAGCAACACAAAACAAATATTTGTGAATGTAAATACAACATAATGTAATGAAACATATTGTAAACATTTTCTGTTTCTTCAGTGAAAAATAATTTTTCTTGATAATACTATAGAGAGTTTAATCTATTTGACTATGAGATACAGTCCATAGCTTTTCATTTTTGGTAGGAACCATGATTGGTCAAGGAGAAATATACATAAGTGATTATGGCCCCTTACTCATCAATCAATCAGTCAACTTGTCCATCCCTTCAATTATTTGTGGAATGAGATGGAATGTTTTGTATCTTCAAAATGCACACACAATAAGAGGTAAAATAATAGAGAGACTAAATCTGTATATTTTCCCTCACAATTGGATAAAATGTATACAAATCAGAAGAGTATAAACTTCTAAAAATGATCAATTTTATAATTATGAAGATTGAGATTCATTCATTTTTCCATATTTTTCACTAATTTTTACTTAATAGCACTAATAAAGTAAGCCTATCTCATTCCAATAAGTCACAGATGTTGGAAATTTATACCTTAGGAAATATATTTTTAAGTTAAATTATATAAAAAATAAAAATCATTTTGTACAGATGATGCAATACATATGGAAAACTGTAAAAATTTTTGAGATGTGAGAAAAGAGGTTGAAAACTGTGACTGCCTTTTAAAAATTATTTTTAGTATTTACTCTATGAGTTATTTCCATTCCACCATTAAGATGCTTGGTATGCTAACACTTTAAGTTAAGTGTCTCAAATGTGCATTTAATTTAGATTTAATAACAAGTTTTGCTTATGAAAACTAAGTCAATTATTGAAAGCATTTCCCTAGGTTTAGCAATTATTTAAGAGCTGAATTTACTATAAAGTAATTACTTCAAATGGCATGTTCATGAAAGCTTATTTAGAACAACTTTACATATTGGTACAAATGGGAAATGTTTAATACCAATACAGCTGAAAATATTCAAATATGTGATCTAGGAGCTATTTTACTTTCAACAAAGGAACATGTACCTATTTTCAAGTGTTTTTTAAAACAATTTTCAAGTTGCAAAGTCACCATATTTATAGTCAGAATTTTATATAAATAACAATGTCAAATATTAATTAAAATGTAAAAAGATTTAAGGAAGCTCTCAGTTTTTATTTATATTACAAATTTTGTTGTTTTATGACAAAGTAATATTACATAATAACATGAAACAAGACAAAAACCAAACACTTATTAGTAAACTTAAAAAACAGAGCAGTACAAATAAAGTTAAATCCCCCATTGTGCATTAACTGATCACATCACTTTCACTCCTTCCCAGCAGTGAACACTACTCTGAACTTTGCCTCATTCACTGACTTGTTTTGATGTGTATGTTTACAATATACATCAACAAATATATATCCACACATTTACCTTCCATATTATTTGGTTTTACCTCATTTTAACTTTATATATAATTAAAATGTATTCCTCTACAATATGTCTATTTAGTTTACCTTATATTTTTATAATTGTATGATACATGTGGATGCTAGTAGGAGAAATTCATTTTCTTTTTACATATCATTGCAATAAATGTTTTGCTGCATGCATATTCAAGTACTTTTTATTTCTTCCATTAAAGAATTTTGGTTAGGTCTGGGGATTTAGCTCAGTGATTTTGCTGCCTGCTGCGCAAGTGCAAGGACCCGAGTTCAATCCCTGGTACCAAAAAAAAAAAAAAAAAAAGAATTTTGGTTATCTTTTTTGCTCTTATGAGCAAAGCTGTTATTAACCTTCTTGTGCAATCTACTAACACACATATGTAAGATGTTTAGTAGAGTAGACACTTGATGAACTTCAGTAGTTAATACTATACTGCTTTCCAAGGTATTGTATCAGAGGTATATAAGAATTTTGTTTGTTTGTTTGTTTGTTTGTTTCAGTTGGGCATGTTTCTTATTTGCATCATACTTGGTAAAGTCAGACTTTCCATGTTTTTAAATTTAATTTTTTAAAGTAAGATCTTACTTAATTTTGGTTTTCATTTTCATTCTAATGATAAATAATAAAATTGGGTGGATCTGTTTTTACTGTTGTGGAAGTCACATGTATTTTTTCTTTGAAATGCTTGTTCATATGTTTCCTTATTTTAGTACTTAGTATTTTATTTTTTCCTTCTTGCTAATTGCAGGTCTTCTGGATATATACTTGGTAGTTCTGTCCTGTTATTTATTTGTGTAGATCATGTTTTTTTCCCAGAGTAATTTCTCTATGAATGTAACTTTTATTTTAGCCAGATAATGTATTCTGATATTGATATATTAATAAATTACTTAATATTTTAAAACACCTAATAATTTATTTATCTAAACTTTTCAGTTAAATTTTCAAGAAATGCATGTTTGCAGTGGTTGGGAGCAATTTGGCTCAACATTATATTAAATATCCCTTAAGTCAGGTACAATTATTATTGAACTCCTTTCTATATCATTACACTTGTGGTTTTAGGAAAATCTCTACTATCAAGGTCTCTTTTTTCAATTTTTTATAGTTCTGTAATTAATATGTATATTTATGCATTTTATGAATTAAAAAATTAATATGTAAGATAATTTTGTTGCCAAAATGATAATTGAAACTTTATTTTTTCTGAAACTAGTTGATCTGATTCTAAAGTTTACACTTAAAGAAAAACTGTAAAATACAAGTAGTAAAACTCAATGAAGAAAATTTAGTAATGGATGACTACTGATGCCCCAAAAAGGAACACATAGCATACAACCTCTGTAAATAAAAAAGTACAAGAATCTCTCATGACTGGATTTATCAGACCAATGTAACCATATTTTATTTTATTTTATTTTATTTTATTTTATTTTGTTTTTTGGTATGGGGATCAAACTGAGGACCTTGGACTTGCGAGGCAGGCGCTGGAACCACTGAGCTAAATGCCCAGCCCTGTAACCATATTAAAAAAAAATATTTAAGCAGAGTCAAATAAAAATTGATATTTAATATGTAAAGGTAAACTTTATGATAATTAATATTTAAGCTAATGGTTAGCCATTAAGAAAAATAAGTGCTTATAAACAATCTCATCTGGGTTGGTTTTTTTTTTTGGAGGGAAACAAGGTATGGAACCCAGGGACTTTGTACTTTTTAAATTTTTTTTTTTGCACTTTATTAAATTCTTTTATTGGTACATTGTAGGTATACAACACAATTACATTTCTCAATGGGAATTGTAACCTTTACATAATGCATCTTGGTTCTTATTTTTTCCCCATTCCCAGCCCTCCCTTCACCCCCTCCACTCTTCCCTATTTACAAAGACTTTATTTCCATCTTTTCCATTTCTCATCATTTTTCCTTTCCATTCTTTCCTTTCCCCTAACCCTCCCACTACCGCTACCCCTTTGGACCTTTTCTTCCTATTTTGCATTATCGATTATTCATTCTAATCATTGGTACATTTTAGGTATACAATATAATGACATACATCATTGGAAATTTTCATCTTTACATAACCTCTCTTGGTTCTTACTTTTCACAGATGCCCAGCCCTTCCTTCAACCCCTCCATCCCTCCCTATTTACAAAGATTTTGTTCCTATTTTTCTGTTTTCTCATATTAATCCTATTCCTTTCTATCCTTTCCCCTACCCCTCCCACTTCCTTCCCCTTTGCACCTTTTCTTCCTATTTTGCATTACCTATCATACATTTTAGTCCTTATTTATACTTTCAGTTTCTCACACCAGAGAAACTATTTTGTATTTATACATGTGTGTCCTATTTATTTCACTTGAGAGCATCGCCTCAATGTGCATCCACTTAGCTATAAATGTCTCTAATTTCTCATTTTTGATGGCTGAGTAGTACTCCATTTGATGAAAAAACCACATTTTCTTTATCTAGTCTCCAGTTGATGGGCATTTGGGCTGTTTCCAAGTTTTAGCTATCACAAACTGTGTTGCTATGAACATGGGTGCACATATATCACTGTGGGATGATTCTTTTAATTCTTTGGGGGAGATACCCAGCAGGGGAAAAGCTTGGTCAAATGAGACTTCCAGTCCTAGTTCTTTGAGGTATCTCCATACTGATTTGCACAGTGGTTGCACCAGTCTACACTCCCACCAGCACTGGTGAAGGGTTCCTCTTTCCCAACAGTCCCACCAGCATTTGTTATTGGTTGATTTCATGATAGCAGCCATTCTTTCTGGAGTGAAGTGGAATCTCAGCGTTGCTTTCATTTGCATCTCTCGAATGACCAGTGATGTTGAACATTTTTTTCATGTATTTATTTGCTATTTCTACTTCTTTGTCTGAGAAATGTCTGCTCATTTCAGATGCCCATTTTTGGATTGGGTCTTTAAATTTGGGAGGTCTGATCTTTTTAAGTTCTTTATAGATTCGAGATAGTAGACCTTTGTCTGAGGAAAAGCAGGTAAAAATTTTTTCCCACATTGTGGGTTGTGTCTTCACACTGCTGCTGGTTTCTCTTGCTGTGCAGAAGCTTTTTAATAAGAAGAGATCCCACTTGTTGATTGTTTGTGCTAGTTCATGGGCAACTGAGGTTTTGTTCATAAAATTTTTCCTACACCAATGTCTTCAAGGGTTCTACCTAACCTCTGTTCCAACTGTTTCAGAGTTTCTATTGTAATATTTAGATCTTTAATCCATTTTGATTTTAGTCTAGTGCATGGTGAGAGATATAGGTCTAGTTTTAATCTTTGGCAAGTTGAAGCCCAATTTTTCCAGCACCATTTATTAAAGAGGCTATCTTTCCTCCAGTGAGGGTGTTGGGCTCCTTTATCGAAGATGAGATGGCTGAGTGTGTCTGGGGTTGTTTCTGCATCTTCTAATCTGTTCCACTGGTCCTCAGGTCTGTTTCTTTGGAAATGTGATGCTGTTTTTTTCACAGTAGCTTTGTAGTATGGTTGCAGGTTGGGGATTGTGATACCCCCTGCCATGTCTCTGATACCTAGAATTGCTTTTGCTATTCTGGGTCTCTTCTTGTTCCAAATGAATTTTTGGATTGTTTTCTCAAGGTCCATGAAGTATGCTGCTGGGATCTCAATTGGAATTGCATTAAATCTATATAGCAGTTTTGGAAGTATAGCCATTTTCACTATATTAATTCTTCCTACACAGGAGCAGGGTATGTCTGTCCATTTTCTGATATCATCTTCAATCTCTCTTTTCAGAGTGCCATAGTTTTCAGAGAAGAGGTCTTTGATTTCTTTCATTAGGTTGATTCCTAGGTATTTTAGTTTTGGGATTCTATTGTGAAAAGAATTATTTGCTCTATTTCTCTCTCAGTGAGTATGTCATTTGTGTAGAGGAAAGCTATTGACTTTTGTGTGTTGACCTTGTAACCAGCTACTTGACTGAATTTGGCTATTAAGTCTAGAAGACTTTTGGTGAAGTTCTTGGGGTCTTCTATATAGAGTATCATGTCATCTGCAAATAATGACAATTTGACTTCTTTATTTCCTATCTTTATTCTTTTTATTTCTTTCTCTTGTTTAATTACCATGGCTAATGTTTCCAGAACTATATTGAATAAGAGTGGTGATACTGGACATCCTTGTCTTGTTCCTGATTTTAGTGAGAAGAATTTCAGTTTTTGACCATTTAGTATGATATTGGCTGTTGGTTTTTCATAGATGGCTTCTATCAGTTTGAGGTAGAGACCATCTATTCCAATGTTTTGTAGGGTTTTTTATCATAAATGCATGTTGGATTTTGTCAAATGCTTTTTCTGTGTCTGTGGAGATAATCATATGGTTTTTGTCCTTGGCTCTATTGATATAGTGTATTACATTGATTGATTTGTGTATATTGAACCATCCCTGCTTCCTTGGGATGAATCCCACTTGATCAGGGTGTATGATCTTCTTGATGATCTTCTGCATTCTGTTTGCCATTATCTTATTAAGGATTTTTGTATCTATGTTCATTAGTGAGATTGGCCTGTAGTTCTCCTTTTCGGTTGTGTCTTTCTCTGCTTTGGCGATCAAGGTGATGCTTGCTTCCAGGAATGAATTTGGGAGTATTGCTTCCCTTTCAATTTCATTGAAGAGTTTAAACAGTAGTGGCAGCAGTTCCTCTCTAAATATCTTGTAGATTTCAGCAGTGAAGCCATCAGGGCCCAGGGTTTTCTTAGTTGATAAGTTTTTAATTACATTTTCAATTTCATTGGTTGATATTGGGTTGTTCAGAATTTTTAGGTCTTCTTTGTTCAACTTTGGTAATTCATATGTATCTAGGAATCTGTCCATTTCTTCTGTGTTGTCCATCTTATTGGCATATAGATTCTGGAAGTAGGTATTGATGATCCTCTGGATTTCTGCTGGGTCTGTTGTAATTTCACCCTTTTCATTCCTAATTGCATGGATTTGGGCCTTTTCTTTCCTTTTTCTGACAAGGTTGGCTAAGGGTTTGTCAATTATGTTGATTCTTTTGAAGAACCAACTCTTGGCTTCATTGATTTTTTGTATTGTTCCCTTAGTCTCCATTGCATTGATTTCTCCTCTGATCTTTATAATTTCCTCCCTTGTATGAGCTCTGGGGTGGTCCTGTTCTTCTTTTTCTAGAAGCTTGAGGTGCAGCATCAGGTTGTTTAATTCAGGTCATTCTGTTTACCTAATATGCGTATTCACTGCAATGAATTTCCCTCATAAGACTGCTTTCATTGTGTCCCATAGATTCTGATATGTTGTATTGACATTGTCATTTAATTGAAGGAACTGTCTGATTTTTTCTTTAATTTCCTCTGTGACCCATTGGTTATTCAGAAGTGTGTTGTTCAATTTCCATGTGTTTATGAAATTTTTTGAGTTTCTTTTGCTATGGATCTCCAATTTCATCACACTATGGTCTGATAATATACAGGAGATAACTTCAATTCCTTTGCACTTACTTAAACATGTTCTATGTGTGAGTATGTGGTCTATTTTGGAAAATGACCCATGTGCAGCTGAGAAGAATGTGTATTCTGATTTTGTGGGGTGGAAGACTCTGTAAACATCTGTAAAGTTCATTTGTTCAAGAGTTCGATTGAGTTCTAGTATTTCATTACTAATTTTTGTCTAGTTGATCTATTTGTGACAGTGGGGTGTAGAGGTCCCCCACTACAATTGTATTGGTGCATATATGACTTTTCATGTCCATTAGTATTTGTTTTATATAGTTGGGCACACTAGTGTTTGGTCAATAGATATTTATGATTGTCACCTCTTCCTCTTGGATTCTTCCCTTTACAAGGATGTAGTGTCCTTCTTCATCTCTCTTAATCAGTGTTGGTTTGAAATCTACTTGATCTCCAAAGAGGATGGCTACTCCTGATTTTTTTCGGGTTCCTGTTACATGGAGTATTGTTATCCACCCTTTAACTTTCAGTCATGAGTTTCCTTTTGAATTAAGTGTGTTTCTTGTATGCAACATATTGTTGGATTTTGCTTCTTGACCCATTCTGCCAGTCTATTTCTTTTGATTGGTGAATTGAGACCATTAACATTGATGGTTATAACTGAAACATATTGACTTGTCATTGCCAGGACTTTTTCTTTTTGTTGGGTTCTCCCCCTTTACATTTAATTTCTTGTCATGCCAGATGGGTTCATTCTGCTTTGCTTCCTAGGGTTGTGATCCTCAATGTCTTTTCATAGGATATTTTGTAACATTCTTTGGAGTGCTGGTTTGATATTCATGAAATTCCTAAGGTGCTCTTTGTCATGAAAGTATCTTACTTTTTCCATCCATTTTGAAAGCTAGTTTTGCAGGGTACATCAATCTGGGTTGGAGGCTGTTTTCTTTTAGGGCTTGGAATATGTCACTCCAAGCTCTTCTTGCCTTGATGGTTTGTGTTGAGAAGTCTGCTGTGATTCTGATGGGCTTTCCTTTGTCTGTGATTTCTTTCTTTTCTCTAACTACATGTAGAACTTTTTTCTTCTGTTGAGTTTCTGGAATCTTAACAATTATATGCCTATGTGTAGATTTTTTTTTTGATCAAGGTTATTTGGAGTCCTATATGCCTCACTTATCTGTATGTCAAAGTCTATTCCCCTGCTTGGGAAGTTTTCTGCCATTATTTCTGTGAAGAGATTTTTTATGTCTTCTGCACTCTCTCCTCTTTCTTCACTGACTCCAATCAGTCTTATGTTATTCTTCTTCACATCATCTAGCAGCTGCTGGATTGATTTCTCATGTTCCCTTACAATTTTGAAGCAATTTTTCTTTTCCTGGTCGTTAATTGCAATCTTGTGTTCTATATCTGAAATTCTGTCCTCACACTGGCTCATTCTGCTGTGTAGACTTTCAATGGAGTTTTTCATGTCCTGGAAATCTATTTGCATCTGTTTTATGGATTTCGTTTGTTTCCTATGTTGAGATTCCATCATGTTCCTCAGCTCCTCTCTAGATTTATTAATCATGTCTTGCACTAGGGGCACAATTTCTCCTGTTATCTGAGAAATTATTTCTGATTTCATTTTTTCCAGATCCCCTTTTGTTCCAGTTCAGTGGGTCCAGGTGGTTGAGTATCAGAGTGTTCCATCTCATTTCCCTTTGGGGTTGCTGTAGGTGATCTGGAAATCTGGTTTTGAGACTTATTTATGTGTTTTCTCATTTCATCTGGGGGTGGGGCTGTTGACGCCTGCACAGATTACCTCCTCTGAACTGGGTGAGGTGGGACAGGGGCCAGGAGCAGTGGTAGGGATGGTGGCCCAAAAGCCCTTTCCTGTGGGCTGGGAGCGGTGGGAGGGATGGTGGCCTGGAAGCGCCTTCCTCTGGGCCAGGAGTAGTGGGACAGAAGGTGGCCCAAAATCCCTTTCCTCTGGGCTGGAAGCAGCGGGAGGGATGGTGGCTGGGGAGCCCCTTCCTCTGGACCAGGGGCAGTTGGACAGCAGCTCAGAAGCCCCTACCTCTGGGCCGGGAGCACTGGGACTCAGTACCATGGTGTGGTCGTCCGGTGTCCTCTGTGTCTTTTTAGTGTGGAACCAGGTGGCTGTACAGAGGAGTGTGGGGGGTCCAGTGGATTGTTGCCGGGGGGTGGGCTGATTTGGCATGTTCTGCCTGTACTTTTTAAATGTTGAGACAAGGTCAAGGTAATTTGTCCAGGCAGTACTGGTACTTGGCATTCTCCTGCCTCAGCATCCATGAGTGCTGGGATTATAGATGTGTGCAACTGTGCCTGCCTATCCATCGGGATTTTTGAGTCAATCAAAGTTTTAGGTGTAAAGAGGAAATAAAAGAACAATGAGAAAGAAACCCAGGTTAGTTTTTAAAAATATCCTTAGAGTTGAGTTTCTCTTCTTATTGTGTAATAAACTATAAAAGTTAAAGAAAGAATGGAAAAGTTAAATTACATGTAAATCAAAGTTTAAATTAAAACAGAAGATTGATAAAAATTGTAGATTAACTGTCTTTACTTGTTGGGTGCTTTAAGCATCTTATCTTTCCTATTCTGCCATTTCACTGTCTAGAACTGATTTTATTATATCAAATTAATATACCAAAATTTTTAAATTTCATTTGTTTCTTGAATATTTCCATTTTTTTCTATTCCTCCAGCTATCTGCTTCTGGAACTACTATTTAAGAATATGTTAAGACCATTCTTCCAAAATCTTTCACATGACCAAATTCTTTGATAGCTGTTTATTTATATGTAATTGCTGATAAAATAATTTATTCAAATCTATCTAGAAGCTTATCAATTTTATTCTATCTCTGTGTAATCTTTTGTGTAACTCTTAAGGTTCATAATTTTTATTTTTATTTTGATTGCTAGAAGTTCTATTGTTTACAACATTGCAAAAAAAGGACAAAAAATATTTGTCAAATTTATGGCCAAATTTTTCTAATTGATAGTAATGATAAAGATTAAAGAAACTGAACAAATTTAAGAAAGGTAAGTATACAATAAAAATTTGAACACACCAAAGTTCATCATAATCAACTTGTTGAAATTCATCAAAGGAGATAAAGAAAAAAGTTATTTTTCATACAGTGAAGAACTGTAAAAATAACTATGGGTATAAAAACATACTCAACATTGAACTCTTTGCTCAGATACCAACTTGCCATCTACACCAAGGAAGACTTCAGGGCCACTGCAGCATAGACAAGTGCCAGAAGCACTCTGAGGCTGGCTAATCCTGGTGGCATGCATCAGCACAAGGTCAACTTACACATGCATCATTCGGGTTACTAGGAAGGTTTATAGTTTTGCACCCTTGAACCTGTGGTGGGTTGAGTCTTGCTTATTTCTGAGATTCCTTCAAGTCATCTTTCTTCTTGTCCCTGTAAAAAGTACTTCTTTTCTTTTTAATGCGCTAATTTCTTTAGCAGCCAGACATTGTTTGGCCCCAACATTACATGTGGTTCCTCAGGATCAAAATGTATACTTTTCAAAAATTTCTTTTCCACCTTTAGCTCAAATATTCACTATTAATCTGGCTAAAGCATTTAACAGTACCCATGTCATAGCTTGAAAGTTCAGCTGTCTTAAAGTTTCCTTTACCAGATTAATTAGCCCACCACTCATAATCTCAGTTTCCTGGAAAGTATCAGGACATTTGCACAATGTGGACAAATTTTCTGCCAGAGTATAATGCAGATGGAGTCTAGTCCAACTGTCAGTGGAGTATTTTTTTTCCCCCAGTGAAACTACTTGAGCCTGACCTTTATTGTCCATATACCTGTCAAAATTGTGGTCCTCTGAGCTATGACTAAACTCACCCATCAAGCTCTACTTACAACATTCTAACTCTTCTTAGTGTGTATCTCCAGGCCTTTGCAAACTTCTCCTGCAAACCTGTTCCAAGTGTTTCTAAAACACAAGGTCAGGTAAAGTTAGAGCAGTGACCCAAATTATCCAGGATTAAATTCTATATTTGACAGTTTTGCCATTGCTAGCACCCACAACTTAATAGAAGAGATGTTTATACATTTAGCTCTTGATTTCAGGGGATTCAGTCCATTGTTGGTGGTTCTGAAGCAGGATCATCATGGTGGAATGGTGTATTAGAACAAAGATGCTTATTTCATGGTAGCCAGAAAGCAGAGCACAGAAACAGTGCCAAGAGAAAGGTGTGAGGGACCCTACATATATCTCAAGGCCATGGCTCCATGAGCCATCCATATGCACCCAGAAGTGTGCTTCATCCATCCTGTATGCCAATCAAGTTGAAATTCCACCCTAGGTTCCATAGAGACATTAGCACTCAACCATTACTACTTAACCAAGAAACAGAGCTTTTACACACTTGTCAATCTGAACAAATTGTGATATTCTTCTTATCTTAGGGCCAGTGATATTCTTGGTGCCCTCACTTTCAGAAGTGTTGTTTAGTTGTCAGTCCATTACCATTTTACTTTTTAGAATGGCATGGCAACTTCTAAGCTCCTTACGTGAGAAACCCTGGATAGATATACCTTCTTTTTTTATTTTTATAAAAGATAAATATTTGTTCAAAGGAAAAGCAACAACGGCTTGGGTGGTTTATAAAATACATAATAGTAAAAAGAACAAAACTGAAATTGACTTATTGCAGGTTGTTAAACACACAAGGTAATATTTTAATAGTCACAATAAAACAACTAAAATCTATAACTTTTAAGTCAATAAAGGAGAAAATGTATGGGATATTAAATATACCAAATTAATTCATAAAACAGAGAATATAATAACAGGATAATAGATGCAAAGCCTATTGTATTTATACTACTAAAGATAAATAGTTAAACATTCCAATTATAAAGCATAGGATGGCATAATGGGTAAATGTATAAAAACCAAATACATTTCCTTAGAAATATGTCTTAAATATAAAGACACAGGTGAAAGAATGGAAGAATTATACTCCATATGGACAGTAAACCAACAAAGATTGGAATGGTTATATCTTTATAGAACAAAGAGGCCACCATAGGAAATATGATTACTAGCAGTAAAGGGCAGCACTTTATTATAATAAATAAGAGAATTCTTCAAGAACATATGAAAATCCTAATTCTGTACTTATATAATGACAGTGTTTTGGATGGCATGGGCATAGAACTGAAGGAAAAATGCATAATTATATTTGGAGATTTTATTGCTTCTCAGGCCTTTTGGCTAACTAAGATCAAGTATATTTGGAGATTTAAAAACTATTCACAGTAAAATATTTTAAAATATAATTTAAAAACTAGTAAATATGGAGGATTTTAACATTCTTATTCAAACTAAACTGTGACATCTTATAGAGTACCATAACTAAAAATGACAAAACTTGCATTCTTTCAAATTACAAATGAAACATTCCACAAAATGGATATGTTCACCCATGTTTATAGCAGCACAGTTTGTAATAGATAAAGCTTGGGAACAACCCAAGTGCTCATCAACTGGAAACTGGGTAAAGAAGATGTGGGCTTTTTTTTTTAATATAAAATGGAGTACTACTCAGACATAAAGAATGAGAAACTAGAGACATTTATAGCTAAATGGATGCATATTGAGGCCATACTCAAGTGAAATAAATAGGGCACACATTGTAAATACTGAATAGTTTCTCTAGTGTGAGAAACTGAAAGTGTAAATAAGGATTAAAATGATTAAAACAAATAATTGATAATTTGAAATAGGAAGAAAAGGTCCAAAGCAGTAGGGGAAGTGGGAGGGGAAAGGGAAAGGAAAGAAGGCAAAAGAAAAATTATGAGAAAAGAAAAAAACACAAAGTCTATATAAATAGGGAAGGGTGGAGGGAGTGAAGAGTCCACAGGTAATGGGGAAAAAATAAGAGCTAAGATACATCATGTACAGGTACAAGCACCCAATAATAAATGTAAACATATTGTATAACTAAAATGTACCAAGAAAAGAATTTAAGCAAAAAAAAAAAAAAATGAACCAATGTTGGGTCATAAAAATATAAATATAAAATGATTGAAATAAACATAATAAGATTAAAAATGACTCCATTTACAAATCATTAATGAAAGATGAATTTTCAAACTTCCAAATATTTGAAAAAAAATGCACTTTTAAATGTCCATAATAAGGGGGAGTACACATATTCTTAACTTATTGATAACTAAATCACATCAAAATTTTTGTGATACAACTAAAACAGTGATTGGAAGGAAATTTATAATTTCATTGTTTGTACTGACAAAGTGAAGATCTCACATCCAAAAATTGAATTTACAATAATAATTTACAATAAGAACTGCAATTTAAATAAATATACTTTTATTATAATGGGATATTTTCTGTGTTTTCACAAAAATTAGAAGCACAGAAATGATACATATAAAAGCAGAACTCAATGAATCAGAAGACTAGAGACAAATCAATAAAATCTAAACATTTTCTTAAAAATATTATTACTGTTAAAACCTAGCTAGATTGATCCAGAAAAACAAACTACAGAAATCACTAATTACTACAACCACCAATAAAACAGAGACTATTAAAAAGAAAATGAGGGACTGGGGATTTAGCTCTGTGGTGCCACTGCCTGCCTCGTAAGCATGAGGTCCCGAGTTTGATCCCAAGTACCAAAGAAAAAAAAAAGAAAGAAAGAAAGAAAAGAAAAAGAAAATGAGATAATGCTGTTGTAGTTTGGATATGGAATGCTCCACAAAGACCTCCTGTGTTCATAGCCAAGGATTTTCAAAGAGGATTAGACTGGGAAAGGGGTGCTATAGCTAATTTGATATTAGGAGGTAGGGCCAGGTTGAAAGAAGCAGGTCATTGTGGATCCTGCTGTCCTGCCTCTTCCTTTCTCTCTCTGCATTCTGACTGCAATGACATGAACTGCCTTTTCTCGACTATACTCCTCTACCACACAGTTTGGTCTTGGAAGCCAGCTGAACATGGACAACACTATGAACCAAAATAAACCTCTCCTGCTATAAGTTACAAATATTGGGTATTATGTCTTAGAGTGAGAAAATGACAAAGTGAGATTTTGGTACTAGAAAAATGAGGTCATACCTGACCAAGCGGTGTATGAGCCTTTGGAAGTAGCTTACAGGAAAAGTTCAGAAAGTTTTGGAGATGCCAGCTAGAGAAGCTCTAGACTGTTGTAATCCAAGCTCCATAGAAGATTCTGGCTGGAGATCAAAAGACTGGAATGTTGCTCATAAAAATGCAGACAGTAAAGAACAGGCTCATAAATTTTCTGGGAACCTTTGTATAGAGTCTTTACTCTATTGGAAGTTTGAATTGACACCATGTGTGTCATGACCTGGCAGAAAATTTATCTACATTTTGTTCATGTCCTATGACTTATGGGAGACTAAGATTATGGGTGGTGGGTTAATTAATCTAGAAGAGGAGATTTTAAGGCAAATAAAAATAAATAAACAATGGAAGTAGTGATAAAAACACGATGGCATTGGGAACAAAAGAGACTTGAGGATCAATGGAAAAGAATTGAGGATGAAGAAACAATTCAAGGCACATTTGGCTACTTGATCTTTGACAAAGGGGCCAAAAACATATGCTAGAGGAAAGATTATTTGCTTCTTTAGCAAATGATACTTGGAAAACCAGCTATCCACATGACAAAAATTGAAACTAGCCCCATATCTCTCACTATGTACTAAATTAGAATCAAAATGCTTCTAAGATCTAAATGTGTAAAAAGAAACACTTAACCTGATGAAAGGTAATATAGGTAAAACTTTTGAAGACATAGGCATAGGCAATGACTTTCTGAACAGAACCTCAATTGCACAGGAAATAATATTAAGAATCAACAAATGGAATCATATCAAATTAAGATGTTTTTTCACAGAAAAGAAAATGAGCACAGAGTGAAGAGACCACCTCCAGAATGGGAAAAATATCTTGCTAGTTATTCCTTGGACTAATATGTAAAATATATAAAGAACTCAAAAAATCAAATCCATCCAATAAAATCTCAATCAGTAGACAGACAACTGAAATGATGTTTTCAGAAGAACTACAAATGGCAGTAAATATGTGAAAATACATCCAACATCTCTGACCTGTCAAGAAATCCAAATTAAAGCAACACTGAAATTCTATCTTACCCAACAAAGAGTAGCTATCATCAAGAAAGCAAATAGCAAATTCCAGTGAGGCTGCAGAGCAAAAGGAATATTTCTACATTGACAATGAGAATGTAAATGAGTACGGCCATGAAAATCAGTCAAAAATATGAAACTACAAATTCCTTTTGACTCAGCTATTTTCCACTTCAGTATGTACCCCAAAGTTAAAGATATCATATTACAATGATACATGCATACCATGTTTATAGCAACACAATTCTCACAATGGCTAAAAGTTGGAAATGGCCTATATTTCCATCAAC
The DNA here is from genome assembly GCF_053883595.1 of Heterocephalus glaber. NCBI lineage: Eukaryota > Metazoa > Chordata > Mammalia > Rodentia > Bathyergidae > Heterocephalus > Heterocephalus glaber. Next base: position 35,250,611 of record NW_028258143.1, on the reverse strand, counting down.
AGATAAATGGATAAATAAAATGTTCAAGAACAAACTTGAATCATTTGTAGGAAAATAGATGAACCTTGAGACAATAATTTTAAGTGAAATAAATCAGACACACAAGCTTAAATATTACACTGTTTCCTTTATATAAGAATCCCAACATATAAATGAAGAGCAAAATTAAAGATAGAATAGGAAAAAGGGAGATAACTCTTTTGCAAACACATAGAGGGACCAAGAGATGAAAGAAGAGGGAGGGAGGGAAAAAGGACTTAAAACATTAAACGGTGTTATGGATCTGTACGAAGAAGAATGTGATCTTTATATACTACAAACCTCCAATTATAAAAAATTGAAAAGAAAAAAGAGGACTCATATTTCTGGTATATTAACATGCTGTTTAAATATTAAAAATAAAAAATTCACTCAAACATTACCATAGCAACAAGTAAATCTTATTTATTCTTTGTCTTTTTCTAAAAGCTTACATGCTTTTCTATATTTTAAACACATATTTAAACCTTGCTTGTTTTCAAACTAAAATTTACATGATAAAAATATTTAGGAAAAAGGAGGAAAGAGAATACCTTCCTACTATTTCAGAGATATCAAAATGTTTATATAATCTAAGTGTATCAAGTTATTAGGAATTTAGAGGAAACAACATTCCAAAAACATTCAGTTTTCTGAATACCATCTAAAGTACTATGACAATTGAGAGTTTAAAGTAATACCAATAAAAGAGAAGTTAATACTTTTGAGTTCAATGCCATTTATTTTTACAAAACATTTTTTAGGATACTTTGGTTAAAGCACAAGAGACTGCAAATATTGCTACAGAGAATCTATGCAGAAAATGAGTTCATGAAGTCCATGTGGGAAAGGACTATCTCATTCCAGGAAATTACTTAAAAGTTCATAGAAATTTGGCACTCCAGGGACCTTAGAGGTCTTAGAGCCCTTGACAGATCGAAGAAGGGACAAATATAAAGCAGCTGAATAGAGAAACTTGGCCTCAGGAAGGGTTATACTTAGAGCAACTGAAAGAGATTCTGGACTACAATATTTCAGAGAAAAATGTCTGGAAGAAATCAGGTTTCCTCTGACAGAGTAACAACAGAGAAAGGATTTTGTTTGCACCAGGTTTTAGAGCACTAGAAATAGTTCAGCACTAGCTGAATCCACAAGAGTTTCCTCTGATAAAAGTCAATAAATAATTTCATCAAGAAATTTTCTGCCACAAAATCTGCCTGTGAAATCTCTTTGTTTTGGTGGGAAAAAAAAGATCTTTCTAGATTTTTTCAATTTATGCTCTTAACTGTTTTTCTCTTCATTTTGGAAAAGGTGGAAATTTAGGAGTCATTTTTGCCTTTCTTCCCAAGCTTTGGTTCACTTTCCAACACTGCCATCTCACTAGTAACTCTAATTGGGACCTATCACAGGGAGCTCACTATCTCTTTCAAGTTCTCAACTTAATTTTTACTAGATTATTTTTCTGAGAATGGTATTATTTAATAGCTGCAGAAATCTAAATAGTTAATAAACAGTGTCCAGTCATATAACCTACTTTGTAAATAAAATTACAGTGATAGACCATTAAGTCACATGTAGAAAGGGCTTAAGAGTATTACAAAATTAATTATCAGTGATGTTTAGTGGAGCCAAGAATAATGAGAGAACTCTCTCATACAGTATGAACAGTTGAGAGTGTATTTGGACAGTAGTCTGGTATTATCAAATAAGTTTGCACTTTGCACCATGAACAATTTTTCATCCCAAATTATAATTCTATATTTATTACCAATATAAACTAATGCAAATATGTAATAAAAGACATTTAAGGGTGTCTGTGCATAAGTCATAGCTTCAAAAGATCAGTAGTAATAGAATAGATACATACACTGTGATATACCTAAACAAAGGAATAACACTCATAAGTGGAAAAAATTGCAGCTACATGTAATAATGAGCCTGACAATCACAATGATAAGAAAATAAAGTCAGGCACAAAAAATGATATATTGCATGTTTCTGTTTATAATAAATCTGTAAGTATAAAAATTCTAATAGGAATTTAGTGAATGCTAAGTATATGATAAAATAAATGAATGATTGTCCCTAGCCTATAACATTTTTTTCTTTGCTTTGTCAAGTTTTCTGTTATTCATTCTCCACTCTCCACATCAGAGCTTAAAAGGGAAATTTTTTTCCTGTTTACTCACACAGACTTTATGATTCCTTGGATCATAAATTGCTCAACATAATGTAATTAACTTCTGATGATATTTTCAAAATTTATTTTTGAATTTTTCATCTGTCCTTACATCCTCACTTCCTATTTCCTAGCATGTGGCAGAGTTGGGTAACAGTGCAAGTGGTTTTTTTGAGAGAATAAATTATTTAAATAGAGGATTTAAAGTCATTTTACTAAGTTTAAGTTTTCATTAATTCAAGTACTTCATTATATATGAAAACATAGCACAAATTATTTTAATTATTTATTCATTCTCTTTTACCTTTCCACCAATGCATTTGAAATTATTTTATTTAAAATTTTATTTATTAATAATTTCAATGTGCTTGTCCTTTAGGTGGTAGTGTTTTTCACATATCTTATTTGCATATATCTGGTAGTAATCTGTATACTGCTTTTATTTCCCAAATAAGAGAATAATTTACTTAAAGCATAGAACAATTTATTAATGATGTTTTTATTTCTTTATTGCCTAACTTAGTGTTTCAAATGGCAGGGCTGTAGTAAACTGAACTGAATTCCATTGAACTAATTTAGCAAAGCATACTATGAAATGAAATACTGTTGTATATTAAAAATATGCTGTATAAAGAGACTTTAAAATTTTAAGCAAATGGATCTTACATCTTGAATTTAAAATTCAACTTAGTATATATTCAATATGAATTAATTTAAAAACCTAGTATGTCTTGAAAGGCAATATTTCTCAAAGTATATGTGACAACAGAAGTAGGCCTTTTAATTTCTAATATATTGCCCATCAATATTTTATTTATATATATATATATATATTTATTGGTACATTTTAGGTATAAAATACATTTACATTTATCATTGGGTGTTTGTACCAGAGCATGATGTATCTTAGTTTTTATTTTTTCTCCCTTTACCTGTGCACCCTTTACCCCCTCCATCCTTCCCTATTTACACGGAGTTTGATTCCATTTTTTTCTTTCTCATAATTTTTCCTTTCCCTTCTTCCCTTTCCCCTTCCCCTCCCACCATCCCCTGACCCTGGGACCTTTTCTTATTTCAAATTATCAATTATTCATTTTAATAGTTTTCATCCTTATTTACACTTTCAATTTCTCACACTAGAGAAACTATTTGGTATTTACACATGTGTGTCCTATTTATTTCACTTAAAAGTATGGCCTCAATATGCATCCATTTAGCTATAAATGTCTCTAGTTTCTCATTCTTTATCGCTGAGTAGCACTCCATTTTATAGAAAAACCACATCTTCTTTATCCAGTTTCCAGTCGATGGGCACTTGGGCTGTTCCCAAGCTTTAGCTATTACAAACTGTGCTTCTATAAACATAGGTGCACATATATCACTGTGGTATAATTCTTTTAATTCTTTGGGGAAGATTCCCAGTAGGGGAATAGCTGGGTCAAATGGGACCGGTAGTCCTAGTTCTTTGAGGTATCTCCATACTGATTTTCACAGTGGTTGCACCAATCTACATTCCCACCAACAATGGAGGAGGGTTCCTTTCTCTCCACACCCCCACCAGCATTTGTTATTTGTTGATTTCTTGATAGCAGCCAATCTTTGTGGGGTGAGAGGGAATCTCAGTGTCATCTTTATCTGCATCTCTCAAATGACCAGTGATGTTGAACATTTTTTCATATATTTACTTGCTGGTTTTACTTCTTTGTCTGGGATATATATATATATATATATATATATATATATATATATATATTTGTATTAAATTCTTTCATTGGTACATTGTAGGTATACAATACAATTACATTTCTTATTGGGAATTGTACCTTTACATAATGCATCTTGGTTCTTAGTTTTTCCCCATTCCTAGCCCTCCCTTAACCCCCCCCACCCTTCCCTATTTACAAAGACTTTATTTCCATTTTTTCCATTTCTCAGCATTTTTCCTTTCCCTTCTTTCCTTTCCCCTGCCCCTCCCACTACCCCTACCTCTTTGGACCTTTTCTTCCTATTTTAATGTACCAATGATTAGAATGAATAATCGATAATGTCTGAGATATTTAAAAAATATAATAAAATAACTCTAGAAAGTGAAATTTAAAAACCAAACCATGCAAAATGCAAGTGAAACTTCTGTTGTTTCAACACATATACAAATTCATTTCTATAATTATAATGATAATATATCATGTAAGCAAATATATGGAATTTTACAGATTGTGTGCTGAAAGCCTATATATAAGTGATTAATAGTCTATGATTCATTGGAACTTTTGTTGTTCTACCAATAAGACTGAGAAATATGAATTTTATAGCAAATAAATTAAATACATAAACTAATTTAAATAATATTTATATCAACATTAATGGTTTCTCATGTATCAAATGAAATATTTTGTGATCATGTTGCTAATTTATCTAATTTGTTAGACTGATGAAATTGCTTCATGTACTGAAAATATGCATAAATATACAAGCTTTTTATTTTACTGTAATGGAAGAGTAGAAAAACCAATCCAATAGGAATATAAGGATTAAAAGAGAGACTTTGAAGTCTTCTGTTAAATGTTTGTCAAATGTAGAAATGTTTGGTTTAATGTTTCTTCAAAATGAACCAAATGGTGCAATATCAACATTCATATTCAATCATGCATGTGGTCTCTTTCAACAATATTTTTCAATAACATGACAAGTTGAGTCAACTTTTCATGAAAGAGAATTCTGTATTCATTAATTTTCTATATATAAATTTTACTTCTTTCTTTTGTAAAATCTGTATTATTATGAAATGAAACACAGGAAAATTCCCAAACAAATATAATTCTTAAAAAATTATTATAAGGCAAATAACCACCAGCTCAGGAAATAAAGCATTGCCAACCACACCACCCAGCAGTACTTCAAACATCCTATTACATGATGAATCCCTCCCACCTTCCAAAGCAGCTATTATGCTTTTTACAATCATTTCTTGCTTTTGAAAAATCCTTAGATGATGTAGCTTAATTGTATCCATTTAAAAACTCAGTATCTCATTAATGTTATTATCATTATTTCTGTCATCTATTTCTGTCTATCTTGTAATTTATCTCTTGAAAGATGCTAGTGTCTAACCTAAAGTATTTTATAGAGACTGGATGTTGATGACAACATATGCACAGTGAATTTCAACATGATTATCTGTCTTTTGTATTTTCTGAAAACTAGCAAGTAAGTACAAATATTTATTGACACTCAGATCCTCTTTTTTGTAAATACTGAAGGTCATGTTGGACAAGACCATAAGAGCCAAACTGCCAACATCTAAACTTTAATGATAGAATTACAAGCATCTGTAAATTTAGGCTTTATTTCCATATTTATAAATTAATTATGGAATTATAAAATTATGAATCCCTATAATTATAATTTTACCATTCATTTTCCAGTCATTACACTTTTTATGAAGAAATACTTTTACTCAATTATTCAATAACATGAATCATGAAAGAAAATGAGTTTAAATACTTGGCTTTTCCATATATATAAATATATATATACATATTGAAAATAGGCTCATATTTAAAAATATTTCAATTGTCATTATGGAAGTTCAAGTTATTCAACATTTTATCAATGGGAGCCTCTTTAATTTAGCTTCTTACTTTATTTGAAATGAGCCTAGTAATTTTCAATAGCTGATAGGTTCTTTTTTGATCTGGCACAGGAATGTAGCATCGCCTCATCTTTTGTCTTTCCTACTTTGCACCTCTAATCAGTAATTTATCCAAGAACTCTACCTATTTAAATAGGAAATGGTATTTGATAACTTTAAATAGTAATCTTTCATTACTAAAGGGCTAGTCTCTGTTTCTGGGCTTTTAAAGGTAATAGAGACTGAAAATTCTAGCTACCTACCTATTTAACAAACAATTACTTTATATTTTTAGTTTAATTTGACTTTTATACATTAACTCATACAATATTTATTCTTTTTTTGCCTACTTGCTTCACTAAGAATACTTAGTTTTGGATTGTCCTATACTACATACATCATTAGTTCATTCATTTTGATTGAGGGTTAGGATTTTACTTCATAATATACCATAGTTTTTAGCTTATTCATTCATGTGATGACAGCCATTTGAATTGAGTTTTTGGTCACTATGAACAAAAGTGATATGAAAATGTATGTTTAAGGCTTTGCATAGATATATGTTTTCATTTCTCTAGGAGTTGAGTAACTGAGTTACATAATAGACGTATGTTAAACTTCTACGAAACTGTTAAAATGCATTCTAAAATAATTGCAATACACTGGATTCACATCTTTAAATGTGCACATGAATAAGAATTAAAAAGATTATAAAAAGTTACCAAAATTAATAAAATGTTTAGGTTATTTGTCTTTTCATTTTTGGCTTATAGTTGCAAAATTAAATTTAAATTGTACAAGTTCCACATTTTGCATAATTGAGACACCCACTCACAATACAAGTGCAACAATACTCAAACTGGTCTATTTCATGCTCAAACAGACAAGTCTACTGATGACATGTTTGGATACCTCAGCAAATTTTTGAAGAAGTTTTAAAAGCTTGCGTTAAATATCTATATCTATCTTGCCATCCAATAATCCTTCCCTGACCAATATCAATTTTCTCAACTATATCTGACTTCAAGGAGTATGATATACAACAGGTCAGACATACAGGCATGCTACTCTTTGTAAAAAAAAGACAAAGTTTAAAACCTGAAAAAAGTAACTTACTCCACTTTTATGAATGCAGGGGGATTTTATAATATTAGCTATTACTTAATTGGAGGTTGGAATAAAATATAGGTTTCAACATGTGTGATTTCTGTGCATTAAGTGTAAAGAAATTTTTATCAATGCTCAGAAGTCATATCATGAACACTATTTTTTAGTTTCAACTATTGTAGGTTAAATAGTTATATGAGTAAGGGTATGCATTAATATATTGTTAACTATATTTATGAGTATGAATGGATAGAAAAGGTCAAATAGAATTGAGAGTGGGAAAGCAGCTTAGTAATAGTACTTGTTCCTTCCTTCTTTTAGGTTATGTTTGGTATCTGAATGTTGTGTAAAGGGTCATCTAGTGATCAAACAATAACAATCAGGTAACAAGTCAAATACTCTACTATAGCAATTAGAAAATGAACGTAGTTATATATATTCTTAGACAATATGTATTCACAGAGCTAAATAGGTTTCATTATGGAAGTGACTTTTAAACTGAGCCTAGAAAAAATGGTAGGTATTTTAACAGATGAGATTAGAACAGGCAAAGAAAGTGACTTTATGTTTTAGTCTAACTCAATGGAAGGAGAACGTGGGAATGACACTGAAAAGTAAATCTTCTGTTCTCGTCATGTAAACTTGTCATAGGCTATTTGCACTATGGAAGCTGCTGTGGTTTACATTAGAAATGTGCTCTGAAACATTCATGTGCTTGGAAGGTGGCTGGATCATGGGGCACTATACTCACCAGTGGATTCACTGATTGATGAGTTTTTGGAGGAATGTGTTGTGAGGGGGCGGAATCTGGTTGGAGTTGGCTCACTGGCATTTTACCTGAAAGCGTATTTTGTCCCCTGATCTTTTCTACACTTTCTGCCTCCTAGCTACTGTGGGATGAGCAACTCTCTTTGCCATGCCTTTCTACCACCTGTTTCTACCTTGGGGGCAGCTGGATTTGGCCTGAACCCACTGGAAACACTGAGCTAAATAAATAACTCTCCCTTTAAATTTTGGGTTTTGAGTATTTTGTGTTACTAATGGGAAAATGACTAATGTAGAAAATTGGAACTAGTAATGGGGTTGTTCCTGTGACTATAACAAACCTTTGCAACTGTTTTGTGGGGGGGGCATGTTGGAAAGGTTTAGAGGTGCCTAATAGAGAAGTCCTAGAATCTAGGAAGCCAAGCTTATTAGTTGACTCTATATGAAGTTCAGATCAGAATTCTAATAGAAATATGGACAGTAAAGGCCAGACTCAGGAGGTTTTAGATGGGAACAAAGAAGCCATTGACATTTGGACTAGAGGTTACATGTATTGCACCCTTGCAGAAAATATGTCATCATTTTGCACATGTCCTGAGATTATTGTTATGACTGAGTTTAACAGCAGTAAAGTAATCCAACAAAAGAATTTTAAAACTATCCAGTGTCCAGGATGTGGCATGATTAATGCTGGCTGTTGTTAGCCAGATTTACAATGGGAATGAACAGCAGGAAAAAGATGCAAAATGTTTCCAGTTTTGTCAGAAAGGAAGTACATGCAAAGTTAGGACAAAGAGAGCATCGTTTCTGAAAAGATTAGTATTAAGAGAAAATAAGTACTTTCCATCTTGATAATAGGAAACACTGCATCCCAGGAATTAGCCAGCCCCTACCTTTCACAGGTTCAAGTGTGCCAAAGTGTAAAGCTTTCATTTGAGGAAGGAGTTTCTAAGACTCTTGCTTATAGCCACTTTCCTTTCACTGGGATAAAACACCTGACACCCACAATTTGAAGGAAGAGTTTATTTTACCTCAATCCATGAACTGGGTTCAAGGAAGAAACAGGATGTCAAGGGGGCATGGTTGAAAAATTGGTGCTAAACCCATGGCAGTTAGGAAGCAGAGAGAGAAGGGAAGAGGTGGGGACAACATAGCACTTTTCCAAGTCATCTTCCCCATGACCCAACTCCGACCATGTCCCACCTTCTCACAGCACAGTAAGCCACTGAAGTTATCAATGAATAAATTAACCCTTGAGTCCAGTATCACCATGATCCAATCACGTTTCAAACACATGAGACTTTTGTGGGTCATATTATATCTAAACCATAGCATTCCAACTTTGGTCTCCAAATTACACATGTCCATCTTATTCTGTAAAATATATTTAGTTCATCTCCAAGAATCACCAAATTTTTAAGAGTTGCAGCATTGCTGGAAAGTCTAAGTCCAAATTCTCCTTTGAGACTCAAAGCAAACCCATAGCTATGGGTCCCTGTAAAAGCAAAGAAGAAAGTTAAATTCTTCCAACATTAAATGGCCTAGGGTAAATATTCACATTCCAAAAGGGAGAAATAGGAGGATAGAAAGGAATTGGACAGAAGCAAGATAGAAATGTAGCAAAGCAAACATTAAATCCAGTAGTTCCATGTGTGGCACCTATGTAACTTGAGGTAAGATGTGAGGATGCCCATTTCAGAACAGGTGTCAAGGGAGTAAATTCTCCAGGATTTATTTCCCTACACTTGGCCATCTAGGCATTCAGCAGCCTTTACAACCTTGATTCATGGAACCTGGCTATTTCTTGTGTTGGCAGCAGATTTCGGTGTCATCTACTTGAGGCCAATTTTTTAGGCTTGCAGAATACAAGACCTTTGGGGTCATGTAAGCTTCTACTCAGATTTCAAAGACTCATGAGTCCAGGCAAAGTGCCCTGGATATGATGATACATGAGACTATGATAGTGAAGCCAAAGTTGCTGTTGAGACCACAGAAAGTTAGAGATATCAGAATATGGGTCATCTGCTAAGAAAAGTCACAGGCAGTGAGCAAAGCCATCCCAAGAGAGAGGCCATGTGGGCTTCAACTGGGAAGGCCATAGAGATGGTGCTGCTCAAGCTCTTTGGCGCTCACATCTTGCATCACCCAGACTGGGTTACTGAACACAGAGGTACAGGTTTTAATGTTTTCCCTACTTGGTTTTAATCTTGCTTTGGTCTCATTTTTTTTCCTGCTTGATTCCTCCCTTTTGGGATGGAAATGTTTAGCATGAATAATTATGTATTGGGAGTGTTAAACTTTATTTTTGAATTTTTACAGGGACACACAGCTAAGAGTTTGCTTTGTGTCTTAGTGGAAATTTTGAACTTTTCACAGTGCTGGTATTATTAAGACTTTGATGATCCTTAGAGATGGACTAAATATATTTTATATGATGAGACGGACAATGGTCTTTTGGAGACCACGAGTGGAATGCTATGGTTTATATCTAAAGTTTTACCCCAAAGTCTCATGTGCTTGGTAGGTCATTATATCATCGGGACATTATATTCATCAATGGTTTCATCAGTTGAGGAGTTCAGTAGCTGACTACTGAACTGTGAGGAGGTAAGGCTTGATTGAGGCTGGATCACTGGGAGTGTCACCTGGAAGGGTATATTCTTTTCGTTGGGTCCTCCCTACTCTTCTCTACTTCGTGGCTGCCATAAGTTAAATTGTTTTCTTCTCTCATCCCTTTCCACCATGCTATTTCTGTCTTGGAGCCAAACATTTATTGACTGAATTATCTGAAAAAGCAAACCTCTTTTCCTTTAAATTGTGCATGTTGGATATTGTGTCTCAATGAAAGGAAAATGACTAATACATCTGAAGTACCCTTGAGTAAGTGAAAACAAAGTAAAAGAGCTGTAAAGAGAGAACAGGAAAGGAGAGCAGAGAAGGTGGAACAATATGGGAGCATGTGTCTTTGACAATCTAACCTAATCCAATCTTGCATACAATCACTTTTGCACTCCTGTGGGTAATATAGAACAACTCTAATAAAAAAGTTAGGGTGTGGACAACCTATATATAGGTTAGGGACAACTTGAAGGGAACTATCAAACTAGCAGGTGTCACTGTGGCTAAGAATGCAAAACAATGCTGTATCCCACTTAAAAATAGAAGGGGCTGAGGATTGAGCTCAGAGGCACCGAGCCTGCCTCCCAAGCACAAGGTCTTGAGTTCAATCACTGGTACCAAGCAAATGAAATGAAAAATGATAAAAAAAAATCTATATAATCTGAGTGTATGTAATCTCCCTAATAAGAAAAAACAAAAAACAAAAAACATTTCTTTAGGGAAGAAAGAAGAACTGAGCAGACACCCTCTATAAAAACAACAACAACAAAAATGTGATGCCTACTATCAAATAAGAGCATTTTTTACCATATTGTGTAATTTTAAAATTTCTTTTTCTCCTTCACCTTCCTTTTGGCTTACTGAATAAAAACCGACTCAAACATAATACATGAATTCAAATTATAACTTCAGTATCTTTCAATACGTTTATGTTGAAATTGTTATCTTTTGTGTTTTGGAGTTCTTACACAAAAGGAATTTAGTTTCACATCAAACACTTCAATAAGAAAAAAAATTAATTGTGAATTATACCTCAGCTCCTCATATTTTCTATGAAAACAATCAAGAAAAACGGAGTGTGCTATTATATTTTACATTACCATTTACACTGTAGAATATTCTTTCAATGGTATTTTTCTCTTTTAATCAGTAAGAAAATCTTTGCTTTTATATCTCTGATGTAAAAAGACTGTGACTAGGCCGGGAATTTAGCTCAGTGGTTTCGCTGCCTGCTGCGCAAGCACAAGGACCTGAATTCGATCCCTGGTACCAAAAAAAAGGACTGTGACCATGACTTTCTAACTTGAAGAATTTCATAGTTTAAGTAGCTTGGTTTAAACATCACATAGGTATAAAAAAACAAACTAAGTAATTGCATTTCAGTATCATTCAGAATATTGATATGTCATCCTGCTTTATTTGTATAGTGACATTTTTGTGGAGCCATAATTTTAGGAATACTCCTATGTAGATGCCACATGATTTAAAATAAAGCCACTAGGAGGAGCTCTAAACTAGATGATAGGATTTTAAAACGGATTCTTCCTTTAGTCTGGGGAAGTTAGCCAGTATTTATTTTTAAAATGTTTGTTTTGAGGTTTACTCTTTGGAGAGCTGAGAAATATAGATTGCCTTAAATTTAAAAGAATCACCACTATTTTTCTGTTAAGTCCCAAAATTTGTATAGCTTTGAGCATGTTTAGTAGAAACGGATGAAGTTTATTTACCACAAAGGGGTTTAGATTTAAAGACTTTGGCATTGAGGAAAAATACATGCAAGGAGCCTGAAACATGAATAAATAAGTAAATGAAGTCTCTACTGTTATTTTTCTACAATGAATACAATTTAGTTCAATCAGAGTTTGAATTCTAGTCCTGTTAATAAATTATTTTGTGCCTCTTGACTAACATATCTTATTTTTTAAATACTGTGTTATGAAAAAACTATTTCTCAGGCAATTTGATCCCTAAAGTGCAATGATTCTACTTCTTTTACACCAATAATTTACTGTAATTTTTACAATTTTCACAGCATATGTTTTGCAGTGCAGTGTTTCATAAATATTGGAAAAATCAACCATTTTGCTTTTAGAATGGATATAACAAAAAAATTCTCTCATATATATATATGAGGGTAAATAGAGAGAGCAATTTATAGGTAAATTTGCCCTTAAATTTAAATTTTATGGTAATTATATGTGTATGTGAATGACAACCATTAGATTAAGAGATTAAGAGATATTAAAACCTTTTGGCTCTTTAACCAGCAATTGGGTATTAAAGAATAAATATATTTTTCCCCATTAAGTTTATTGGTACATTTTAGGTATAAAATACATTTACATTCATCATTGGGAACTTGTATCATTACATGAGTATCTTAGTTCTTATTTTTTTTCCCCTTCCCCTGCCCTACCTTCACCCCCTCCACCCTTCCCTATTTGCAAAGATTTTGTTTCCATTTTTTCCTTTTCTCATATTTTTTCTTTTCCCTTCTTTCCTTTACCCTACCACTCCACTTCCCCTGCTCCTTTAGACCTTTACTTCCTATGACACAATATCAATTATACATTTTTTAAAATTAAACTATCAAGACCTAGGAGAAATTACCACATATTTTACAGAATTTAAAAGGATATAGAAAGCATATTTCAGAAATCTATTTTGAAATAAATTTGACAACTTCTAAGAAGTAACTTGGAAGACAAATTAATGAAACTCTGGAAGAAATATAAAATTTGAATAGCACCTATTAAAGAAACTATATTCCTAGCTTGAAAATCTACCTATATGACAACAACACGCTCATAAACATTTTAACTGATAAATTATATCAAACATTTAAAGCAGAAAAAAGAAGGAGCATTTCTCCCCTCATTTTAGGAAATCAACATTGTGCTAATCCTAAAACTGGATAAAGATAATAGAAGAAAAAAGTATGAACATAGATAGAAATTTGTTTAACAAAACAAACTCTTAGAAGTCAGATCTGGCAGGATGTAGAAAGTGGTTTTATTATAGAGATGGCAGTGTTGGTTCAGCACTGGAAGATCCACCCCCAAAAGTCATCTTTTTAACAGAGGAAAGGAAAAAGTCATATGATCCTGTCACTAGTTGGAGAAAAAGTATTGGACTAAATTCTACAGCTGTTCATGGTAAAAGCTATCAGGCAACTAGAAGTAGAACAGAACCTTCTCAACAGATCAAAGACATGTACTCCATACTTCCAGTGAGAATGCCTTATATGAATGGAGAAGATATAATGCTTTCTCGTTAAGGTGGAGAACAAGGGCAGATATGCCTACTCTTCATCTGTCCATTAAACTTTGAAACCTAGTCCCCACCAAAATAGTCTGGCAATGAAATGACACAATTAGGATAGGATTGGCAAGGTAGAAGCAAAATCTTTATATGTAGATGAAATGATCATCCACAGAGAAAATACTCAGAAATCTCTAGGAGCCCTTAGAACTTGTATTTGAATTTAGCAGAATTAGAAAACACAAGGTATATATAAATATTCAGATCTATGTATACTTGCTATAAATGAAGAATTGGATATTGAAATTTAAAAGTTATGTAGGAGTACAAAGGACCTAGAAAAGTAAAAAACAAAACAAAATAGTGTTGGAAGACATTTAGTACCTAATTTTAAGACTTCTTCTAAAGCTACAGTAATCAAGGCAGTGTTAGTGTAAGGAAAGACATACAGATCATTGGAATAAAACAGAGAATCTAGAAATAGAACCACACATATATGGTCCATTAAGTTTTGAAAGATTATTTAACATTAGCATTTTATAGAATATAACTCAATTAAAGAGCTGAGGAAACGATAGTGTTTTCAGCAAGCGGCACTAGAACACCTGGTATCCATATGTAAAAAATTAACCTCAACTCTTTATTTCCTTACATGAAAATAACTTAAAGGGATCTATGAACCTAAATATGAAAGCCTAAAAGTATAAAACTTTAAGAAGAAATTATAAGCGAAAATGTTTATGAATTTTGGTAGGCAAGAACTACCTAGGATAAAAAAAATGATATATAAAAGAAAAAAATTGATAAATGAGATTCCATCAAAGTTTAGAACTTTAAATGACATCATTAAAATGAAAAGTAGTTCTTAAACAGACCATATTTACAATGCATATAACCTATGACCAGAATACACAAAGAACTCTTACAGCTCATTAATAGACAACCCAATTAAAAAGCAGACAAAAAAGATGATAAATAGCCAGAGCAGCACAAGGAAAGGTGTGCAACTCTAGAATCAGAAAAATACTAATCAGTACAATAACAAGATTGAATTACACACTCATTAGGGAGATGAAGTTCGAAGTTTTAAAAGCCTTGTCATGACTTTTGTTTTTGTTGGATTCTCCCCCTTTGTATTTAATTTGTCAGGCCCAATGGATAAATTCTACTGGGCTTCATGGGGTTGTGATCCTAATTGTCTTTTCCTAAGATATTGTCTAAAATTTTTTGGAGTACTGGTTTGGTATTCATGAAGTTCCTAAGGTGCTCTTTATCATGAAAGTATCTTATTTCTCCATCAATATTTAAAGATAGTTTTGCAGGGTACATCAATCTGGGTTGGAGGCTGTTTTCCTTTAGGGCTTGAAATACATCACTCCAAGCTCTTCTTGCTTTGTGTTTGCACTGAGAAGTCTGCTGTGATTCTGATATGCTTTCCTTCATATGTGATTTGTTTCTTTTCTCTCACTGCTTGTAGAATTTTGTTCTTCTGTTGGGTTTCTAGAATCCTATTATATGCCTATATATAGATTTTTTTTTTGATCAAGGCTAGCTGGAGTCCTATATGCCTCTCTTATCTGTATGTCAAGTTCTTTTCCTCTACTTGGGAAGTTTTCTGCCATCGTTTCTGTGAACAGTTTTTTTTATGCCATCTGTACTCTCTCCTCTTTCTTCATTGATTCCATTCAGTGTTATGTTATTCTTCTTTTCATCATCTAGCAGCTGCTGGATTGATTTCTCATGTTCTCTTACAATTTTAAAGCAATTTTTCTTTTCCTGGTCACTAATTGCAATGTTATCTTCTATAAATGAAATGTTATCCTCAAATTGGTTCATTCTGCTGCACAGACTTTCGATGGAGTTTTAATCTCCTGGAAATCTGTTTGCATCTGTTTTATGGATTCCATTTGTTTCTTATGTTGGGATTCCATCATGTTCCTTCGTTCCTCTATTTTTTTATCTGTGTCCTCTCTAGATTTATTAATCATGTCTTGCACTATGAGCACAATCTTTGCTGTTATCTGAGAAATTATTTCTGATTTCATTTTTTCCAGATCTTCTTTTGTTGCCAGTTAAGGGAGTCCAGGTGGTTGAGTATCAGAGTGTTCCTTCTTGTTTCCCTTTGGGTTTGCTGTAGGTGATCCAGAAGTCTGTTTTTGTGGCTCATTTACATGTCTTCTTATTTCCACGGGAGTGGCGGGTGCTTCTGGCACCTGCGCAGCTCACGTTCTATGTCCTAGGAGCGTGGAATGGTGGCAGGGGATCCTCCTTCTGGGTGCTGGGACTGGCTCACTTTCTCTGCCCTAGGAGTGTGGAATCAAATAATTAATATTTGACTGTCATATTAATCTAAAATGAAAATTCAAATTTATCTTGAATTTTAAGTTAGAAAATATCTGAATTTAGCTCATCTATTTTTAAAATTCAGGAATATAATATTTTACTTTTTATTTCCAAAAATTGAAATACAAATAGACTTCTAATTAGTAGCTGGAAAAATATTAGCTAAATAATGAAGTAATTTAGAAAATCGATGTTTTGCTTTCTAAGCACATGATCAAATCAGTACAGAATATTTTATAAATTAACCATGGCTCTCAAAAATTACCATTTATTTCCACAGACAAATCTCTATGATATAACATAAATTTATGAAAATCCTTCTTTTTCCTTTTGGTGGGATTAGGATTGAAACCCATTCCTTTAAAATTTATACATGCAAACACGAAATAGAACTCAATAAATTCCAAAGATCTAATGCTATGTAAATATTTTTTAGTATACTGGCCAGAATGTAGGACTTTGTGAATTTGGATTGGAGAATCTCAAAAATATTTATTAGACGTACAGTGTATTTTGAAAGAAAATTCTGATTTCTTACTTTCAAATCAAAGCTGAGAGTTTCAGCAGCTATCACTGCTTTCAGAAGGCTGAATGCACAGTAGTTGCTGGGTGACTATTCTCTGACATGCACAGTGGAGATACTCTTGAAAACTGATATGACTAATGAGGCAAAATTCTGTATTCTTGAAGCTTATATTTCAAATGTTATGCAGAATTACTCAGTGCTCATGAATCACTGCATATTCCTAGAGACTCATAATGAAACAAATAATGGATCATCTAGAGTGACTGCTTAAAAACATTTTTATTGGATCATGTTAATTTTGCAAAATATTGGATTTTATTGTGGTATTTTCATATATAGAATATATTTTGAGCATATCCATCCACCTTATAATTTTCCTTGCATCCCTTCCCCATCTCTCTTATTTCCTTCCTCTTTTTGAGTGAATTTTTAATGGTCTTAAAATGTGAAAAGCAAAGGTGAATTATTTACTGCTACATCCTCTTAAAATTTACTTTTAATCTTTGTTTGAAAATGAAAGAAGAGGAAAATTGTCACAGATTGAATCGTAGAAAGCTAACTGCTGTTGATTCAATATGATCTCAAGAACCAGGCACTAGAAACTTCCAGATATGCCTCAGAGAAAAGAAAAAAGGGAAATGTTCATTACTGTCCTGAGAGAAGAATCATCTTACAAAGTGGCAGCTGCTTCACATTTTTCAAATCTCTGAGAAAATTATTCCAAAATTGAGTCTACATCTACAAAATAATTTCAAAGATACCTGTGAAATAAAGGCTTTTGGTTTTGAACCTCTGTAATCTATCAGAGCATAGTTTAAACTTTTGGAATAAATATTGAACAAGGCAATGAGTATTATTTTCTGTATAAATACCAGTCTTTGAGTATGATTTTACATTCATTTTCTTAACAAATATTTGAGTAGCTCATATTTTCCAGGCAGTTTTCTAAGTGCTGACATATATTAATGAACAAAATGTGTCATTTGACAATATAGTAGATTAACTGAAAAGTAGATCTCACTTGTGACCCAGTTCCTTAAAGTAATGTGACTTACAGCTCCTTCTTTCAAGAAATAGATCTACTTTTCCATCTTTAAATCTTGACTGTCTTGGGAATTGTTTTGGCAAGTAGATTATGTAAAACTGACCTCATGAATCATTTTGGCAAATTGAATATAATGAAAGAGATGTGTGATTTCAATCTTGTACTTCTGGATCCCTTGTGTGCTTCTAGTCTCTCTCAGATCCCTGTCACAACCTGAGGCAAAGCCTAGGAAAGATAGCCTGTTGAGTGTTGACAGATCATTAGGTAGAGCGCCAAGGCATCCCAACTCTTCTAAAGCAACAATTATAGAGAAGATATCAGTCACCCCACTCTCAATGATACAAATAAGCTGAGCAAGTATCAGCAAAACTGTGTACTGGATCCCCTATTTGACCACAGATATACTTATGAGCTCAGGAAAGGCGGGAAAAGCTAGCCAGCCAATATGTAGATGTGAGAATTTTGAGGTGGGTTTTTTACACTGCAATAGCTAATTGATATAGATGCTATACTTTCTCTCAGAAAATGTGTGTGAAGAGTAAAAATGTATTTATAATGCATCTAGTCTATTATAAGTGATTATTTATTGAAAATATATAATGTATGAAATTCTTAGGTATAAAAATAGTTGAAACATTGGATATTACTTGATGTAAAACTTATGGGAAGTAGAGAAGATATGATATAGTATATGTGCTGCTGAAGTGAGCACAAGAAGATATGATAAAAAATTAACATAGATACTTATACTGATGAGTGCAAAATATTTAAGTATTATAAAATTATTATTAAAATAAATATACTAATAATAGTCTTCCTATTTTATATAGATATAATTTTTTTCTTAAACATGAGCTTTTTGAGTGAATATCATATTGTTTCTAAGGAAGCTCTGTTTCTTAGAACTGGATAAGGCTGTCTTGAGAGCAGCTATTCTGCTCTCAATTTCTACCAATAAGAATTGGAACTTAATTTGAAAGTAGTATTAATGGTCACAAGGAATTTTTGGCTGAGTTTAATGTACTCTTCATATTTGGGTATAATAGAAAAACTCTCAAAAGAGAAATTCCATAAATCAAGAAAAGAAGCTCAAGATAAATGACTCAAAACAGGTAGTGGAATTATAAGAAATGAAATTTCATTACATATAATTTCTTTTATTAAACTAAGAAAGGTCATGATTATGTTACTCTGATCTAGATATACAACAGTGAAATTCCTGACAATTATAATTATGGGAATGTCTAGGAAAAAACAACTCAACTATTGTTCCTTTACTGCGAGATCCATAAATGTTGTGACACCAGTTTTATTAATTTCTCAGGGTAATAATAAGGAAATTTAGTGCTAATTTCTTTCTAAAATACTTAGGATTAATCTTGTGTGATTGTATTTTTAGTTTCACTACCCCAAGATTTCCCACAGTAAAGTAGGGGATGATATGTGTATCCAAACAGAATGTAGAATACGTGAAATATTTGAGTTTCTTTTCCCATATATTTTGTCACTAGAAACAATCCTTTTCTTAAATTAGAGTTACGGGACAGTAGACCTAGAAATGATTTTAAGTATGCCCTCAATCCAGAACTTCATGAAAGCAAAAGCTTTCCATTTTTTCCTGTAATATATACACACATAGATAATATACACATAAATAAGTATATATACATAAATATATACATCAAATATATAAATATGAACAACAAGATTTTGTTATTGGGTCATTTATGTATGTGATTTTTAGAATTATTTCAACTGTGTGTTTCTGTTGATCATTTTCTACATTAATTATTAAATATTTTACTGCCACCTATTATTCATAATGAGTCTCTACTGAGCACTCAGTCTGAGTATTGAGACAGTGATAGATGGAGAAGAGGTCTTCCCTAGGTAATTTCCGAGGCTGCCCAGGTCAGGCAGCCATTGCGATAGATATCATCACAGGGGGAGCACATAGCAGTACACTTCACTTGTCTGGAACATCAATCAAAGGAATAAAAACGGTTTATATGAAATACTGCAGGATATCAAGAAAATTTTCCCTTCTGGGTAGCACTCTAACATTTAAAAAACTGATAAACATTTTCTACCCACCTTCCTATATTATTATCTTATACTCTGAATTTGGACCTTTCATGGTAAAGCCAAATCTTACATAACCAAATCAACTGGGGAAAGAGTTACTCTGATTAGTTTAAAATATCTTTCAAATATCAGTTTTTCCAGAATTTTTTAGTATCATATTTCACATTTAAAGCATTTTAAAATGTATTATTATATTTTATAGATAAAATGAAAAAATAATTGATTTTTATATGATTTGCATAATCTGTTGTTTCTGAGTATCTCTTCATCTATGAATTTGAGCTTTTGAAAATAGAAATCATAACTTTTACTTGGAATAGCATATTCTAACTCAAGTGTAAGAAATAAACAATTCCATTTATTAAGAGTTTTAGTTTGTGACTAGTATGATTTTTTTTTTTTTTTTTTTTTTGGTACCAGGGATCAAACTTAGGTCCTTGTGCTTGTGGGGCAGGTGGTGGAACCACTGACCTAAATCCCTGGCTCCTATAATTTTTTTTTTTTTTTTAGCCTGCTTGTTTCAGCCTCCAGAGTGCTTGTAGTAGAGGCATGTGTCAGCACCCTGGCTGTTTTTCTTTCTTTATATTTTGATGGCATAGGGAAAAATATCAAATATTAATTTGGACAAAGTATTCTATTATTGTGATAGTAATGATAAATATTTCAGATATGATAAAACTCATCTTTAATAGTATATTCATTTGCATCATAGGATTGATTTTCCCTTTCGAACACAAAAAAATGCTTTTGACATACAAATGGTCAAGGGATATGTGGAAAAATGTTCAACATCATTTAACCAACAGGGAAAATTAAATTAAAAATCACATTAGAAAAACCACTTTATCCATGGTTGAAAGGCTGTTTATCAGAGGCCGATCAGTTCTCCAATCTTCCTAGAGAGCGAGGGGTACAGTGAGGGCTAAAGAAAGAAAGACAGTGAGACACACTTTCAAAGTCCACGAGGGGCTGGAAGGTCAATGCCAGAGTAGGCAAAGACAAAGACACTCCAAGCTGGCCACTACGTATTGGGTGCACACAATAATCAGAGGGAGTTTTGGCTAACTCATAGTTCATCCAGAGAAAAGTCTACTATCTTTGAACACTCCCCAAAATTACCAAACACAAAATCGCATCCTATCCTAAGTCCTTCCTAACCATGTCTTGCTGAGATAGCCTATGATTTTCCATGGTATGCATTCTCCTTTGCTGTAATGAGCAATAAACACATGTTCAAATGGAGTTCCTGGTGGTCCTTGGGTGGAGGGCATTGACATCATTCCCTTATCACTGATATATTTGCATCCAGACATATAATACCATATCCATCAAATCGGCCCCATTCATGACATATTAATTTATCCACTATTTATTTTATATTCAATATTAAATTCAGTGTTGACCATATACGGTTATAACTGGTTTGTTGTTATGTCCATGGATTTCTATAGATCACTTACAACTCACATTTTATCTTCACACAGTGGTTTCTCTAAATCACTCCATTAGAAAAAAGTCTGCTAGAGTTCTGTCAGTCAATGGTAAAGAAGCTCAGCTGCACTCAGCAGTAGGTTACTAGCAGGCAGTTTCCTGTACCCCTATAACTACTTGTATCTTCCTGCCTAATTGTTTTTGATTTTCATGAGGGAATACTCATCCATTGTCAAAGACATCTAGGGGATCTGAGAGAAGGGGCTATCATACCCAGAAATAACTCACCACCAGTGAGAGATGGGAGTTGGTAGATATTCTACTTCAGTCTCCCTTCAGTGGGACATTTAATATTTTAGTCACTCAGAGGCTGTTATGAAAATCATATCCTAAATAAATTACATGCATCTAAACACTTCACACACCAGTAGTAAACCTCAAATTGGATTCTTCTTCATTTAGATGTCAATAAGAACACCTGTTTTGGGTGGAAGCTGCAACCTGGTGAAGCAGTCTCATTACAAAAACTATTCCTGTAGGGTGTGGGAATAAAGTACCTGCCTTAAGAAAGAGCTCTAAAGCTTGAAAGATAGGATGGAAATAGTAATTGTAAGAGTAAGGCTCTGGAGTGGCTTTTGTTATCCACCAAAGACATCTTGAAATGAGAAAAAGAGAGACTTAATTACTCTTCTACTAATTTTAGTCCTGCTGTGAAAAGTAGAAACCTTTATAGTAGGATATAAAAAGATTTTCATTCTTTGTAGGTAGAAAGTATATTTGAACTGGTTATAAAGTTCAAGTTTTAATCATGTGCCACATTATAAAGGTATTTGAATTCATAGTCTTGGTAAAAATTTTAGGCACAGGTCCATAATTATAGCTCATTTATCAAATATGTCCAGGGAATGCTTTTATAAATAAAGGTTTATTCAAAAACAGTTGTTATTACTTATTAGCATTCAACGGTTACAACAGAGATCATATGGTCTGCAAAGTTGAAAGTATTAATTATCTAGTCCTTTGCTTAAAAAAAAAGTTACAGATTCCTATACTATATTTTAACTTGGGCCTGACTTTTGTCATAGCCATGTTAGGAAATGAAGAGCAATTCTGAGACTTGTGATGGGAATATCACATATCAGTGAGATATGTCCAAAATTCCTATACTCCTAGATGTATGAGCAGTCCTTGCTCAAAGAAAGAAGTCCTGATTCCTAGCAATGAAGCTGAGACTTCACTTTAGGCAAATGGTTTCAAAATGTATCTGCATCTTCTAATCTGTTCCATTGATCTTCTGGTCTGTTTTTTGCCAATACCATACTGTTTTTATATCATGATCAGGTAAAAAATCTCTATAATGAATGCAATCATTATGTATATCTAAAATGTGTCAATAAACTTAATTAATTAGAAACAAAAAAATATAATGCTTGCCGGGGATTTAGCTCAGTGGCACCACGCCTGCCTCAAAAGTGCAAGGTCTTGAGTTTGATCCCCAGTATCAAAAAAAAGAGAAAAAATATATATATAATGCTTGAACTCCTCAAAGTAATAATAGTCATATCTCAGAATAATTTAGGCAGGTCTCAAAATGTGCTTACTGTGGATGAAATGGAATATGCCCCAAAAGATACTCAAGACATATTTAACATGGTGCAGTGAAGTCTGAGATGATAGTGGACAGACTACAAAGAGTAATTACATATCTATAGTGAATAAACAACAACAACAAAAAGAAACAAAAACCTTTCAGCTACTCCCACCTTATCTTTTAATTTTTAGTACTCTTCCTAATAGCCATGCAAGTGAGGAATATCTCTGTGGTTCAGGGTTTTAGAGGGGAATTAGTTAAAGTGAGTAAAAGCATGGAAATTATTATGTTCTTCAGGCTGTAGGATAAAAGGAATTACTTGACACTTGAAAAAGAAGGCCAAGTGGAAATTTCTGAACTTCTCATTGCCAGTAAAAATAAATACAAAAAACAATCTTATATCCTGAGAGATACAGGTAATCGATATCATTAAAAACTTTTAAGATGAAAGAATCATGGTCATTATATCATGTTTTTGATTATCTAATCAATCTCTAGGTCTTTCTCACATAATTGCTGTAACCTACTGCAATCCTAGACAAGGAATAGACTCAAACAAGGTTCATGCAATATGTACTGTCATTGCTAGAGGAGATCAATAAGGAGTCAGCTACATGATATGTAAAGATTGCTTTGGTTTATTAGGTTTTTTCCATATCTTGTATAAAAGGATATGAGAAACTATTTACATTCATATGGGATAGACACAGTTATTCATTACAGGTTTTCCTCAGGATTAACTGTCCTACCCCACTATGATACTCTCTGAAATGATAAGAGCCACTTCATCCTTCCCTAGCTTTTCCAGACTGACAACATCAATGCTGATGAGACAAGATGAGAAAGAGTGACTTACTTTGTGGGTCTTGATAAGATATATATATATATATATATATATATATATATATATATATATATATTGCAGGGTGAAAGATAAATCTTATTAATATGCAGGCACTTGCTCTATCAGTAGATTTTAGAGATCCAATGATCAAGAACATTGTAGAGTATTTTCTCTAAATCAAAATCAAATAGGTGCATCTTGCATTCTTTACAATGGAGTCACTATACCAGAGGAGATTCTCTGGAGTTACAGAGGTAAGAGATCTCATACACCTAGAAGAACAGAACTGCAAATTTAAAGTTGAGTCTGAGGCAAAAAAGTTCTGAGAGGCAGATCCAGGCCATAATATGTACAAGCCATATATTACAGAAGAGTCTATGATATCAGAAAAGTTTGTGATAGAAAAACATAATTTTCAGAGGTTATGAGAAGGCCATTCAGAATAATAAAAATGTAAGATTTTGGAATTATGGCACAAGTCATGCCAGTCTCAGCAAAGGATTATACTGTATCTCAGCAGAGAATTATACTGTATATTCTTTGAGAAATTTTGGTCACATTACACCGCAATCAGCAAATCCAAAACTGATCATCATGCTGTAGGTGCTATCAGCTCCATGAAGCCATAAATTGGACATACCCTGAAAGAGTTGATCATGTATTGCAAATGGAATACCCACAATTGAGCCTGAGCAGGACTAGCCAGCATATATAAGTTGTATATTCTGGTAGATCATACCTACAAATTACTTTACAGTTGTATTGGTGCCTTTTCTCTAGCTTACAACTATGGTCATAGGAGAGTCATGCATCCATCTAAAAAAAGAAAACTTTCTCTTATAAATATATCAGCTAGTATGTGTATGTAAGCCAGTAATGATAGAGATGTGAGTAGTGTACCTCTTCATCCACACAGGATAGAAAAAGAAATTACCCTGAGTTGAGAATGAATACAGATTCCTGAAGAGTGTCTGTCTTCTTGGGGAACTAGGAGCAACAGGATTAGTAAATCTGAGGGGAAGATATGAGGTGGAAGAGGTACACACATGAAAACACTGAAGTAGAAGTAAAGTGTAAAGATTTCTATCACCTACTGGGAAACATCTATCACGGAAGTATCACAATCAAGTAGACAAAATGATTTGGACAGATGAAGTTAGTCAACCATCTTTGGCCATGACATAACGGTTACAAATGAGCACATCTGTTACAAGTGAGTAACAAATGACTTAATGGTTGTGTGAGAGAGATGGGAATTCTACTGTATATAGGCCCAAAAGTATGGACTCACATTTACCAAGGTCAATTTACTCACTGTGACCTCAAATTTTCCATTTCCAGCAACTGCAACCAACACTGCTTTATTTTTTTTTCAAGAGATCATCCGGCAGTATCAATCAAACTTTAAACATGCATGGTTTCTGAATTAGCAATTTCACTTCTAGAAAAACATATCAGGAAAACATGTAGTATGCAAAAATTTCACGGAGTGTGTGACTTGACATATGGCACATGCAAATCAAATTGTCCCACGATAGTTCAATTATTCCATTGCATTTACAGTTTTTAATTTTTGGTTTATGAGCTTCTTTTTTTTTTCTATCCCCCCTTTTCTCCCTCCCTTTCTTCCTTCTTACATTTGTTTTTCTCTATTTCTTTTTTTTTTTTGATAAAGGAAAAACAAGACCCCAAAAAGTTTTAAATAAGTTGGTTGTTTACTTTGGCCAGCTTAAATTAATAGAATTTTATCTTTTATACACGAGACTGAAAAACATGTATTAAAAAAGATGAAAACTAGGAAGATCATATTTTCTAAAGATGTAGTGAATCTTTCAGGGGAGGAGATTACTGAGGAAAATATAATTTTATGAAAATACATTACATGAAACTTGTATTTGTAAAAAATGTTAAAGGAATGATTTAAACTCAGTGCATTATAAAACAGTTAGGAAACTGTTATGGTTTGTGTCTAGATGTTACTCCAAAATCTAATGTTGTCATAGGTCTTTTTCAGAGGTGGTGGAATCTACAGTGTGTGATTCTGGCAACAAAGGTGTGTGATTACTAAATCAGCCCACTGATTGGTTTGGGACAGTCCTAATCCCAGCAGTCTGGATAAGATAAACAAGGCAGACTGTAAAGGGACTGTTAGGTCCCTTGCTGCTCTTGCTACTGTATGGGTGCCATGAACTATTCTTCTCTGTGACAACACAGCCATGTGCCACTCAGAGCCAGCCATTATGGATTGAAACCTCGATAAACTGTGAATGAAATAAACCCTTTGAGTGTGGAGTATTTTGTCTCAGCAACAAGGGAAAAGTAACTCAGAAAGAAACACTTGAGAAATTTTGATTATAGGTTCAGCTTTACTTGAAAGAACTTTTCCAACTGGAACCACCTTTTATCCTCATTAAGAAAGGGAACTACAAATCAGAGGAAAAATTTTCATTTTAGATTTTAAATCACAAAAAAAGATCATTTAACTCAAAGTATTTTTTTTTCCATTTTTAGAAAGATAAAACTGTAGTCTGCCTGTTTAAATTAGAAGTCAATTATGACCAGGTTGTGTGTTAGTCACCAGAATATGAATACCACTCTCTTTTTAATTTAATGCAATTTCTGGTTTTGTTTTAACTTTAATGTATGTTTCTGTATAAAACTAGTTTTGTTAATTTACTCCTCTTCTTACTAATGATTTCTCTAATTTATTTCAAAAAAGTTCAAGAGCTTTATTCTGTTGAAAAGTGCAATTAGTGTTTAAGTATTTTGACTGAGCATGAATTTTCAATCCAAGGAATAGTACAAAAATATAGAAATGTTCTCTGCTTCATATTCCAGAAAGTAGGAAAACAGATATATTTTTTAATGAAGTATAATGTTTTGAAAAACTCACTAGTTTGTGATTTATTTCTTTATTGTTTTTTATATAGGAAAAATATTAACATCCTATGTGAAGCAATTAGCAAATCTAAGATTTTTCTCTGGATATATACTAGAATTTGGATAGTAATAGAATATTTAATCATTAATTGTACATTTTCTCTGTGGATTATCCATTAGATAGCAATGTTATCATGTATTTTGAATCTGCTTCTGTGTAATACTGAGAAAAATGATATTGTTTTTTGTTTTCACAGTTCAAAAATAAGATTTATGATAGAATGCTCCCTTATATTTAGGGATAATTGTGTGCAAGAGAATGTTCTGTGTGGGTGTGTGCATCCCAGGTTTGAAAGCCATCTTATGACAAATTTATATTTCTCATACAAGGCTTCAAATGCCTTTAGATTTTTCAGCTAAAATTCAAATGGTGAAAACAGTACAGGTAGTGTTTTACAAAAATCTTACCAGCTTATAGAAAGATATATGCTACAGAAGTGTAGATTCTAGTTTATGACATATTACTTCAGAAACCAGAGATTTAAAAATCCTACATTGAAATTATTTAAAAATAAAAAACAAAAGCAAAAATTTGGAATAGTGGAGTGGTATACAATGTAACTTTATTGGAAGCAGTGTTTGGCTACTATGAATTGTACGACCTTTAGGAAATATTTAATTTTTCTGTTTTTAAGAAAGAAAATAACTCAAAGTATGGACCACTCACCAACACCTGGATCATGCATGTCACTAACACCAGCAAAACCGGGAATCTTATTAGAGATGCAAATTTGCAAAGTCCAATCGTTCAGAATGAGACATTCTATGGGTGGACCTAGCAATCCATGAATTAATAAATCACCAGGTGATTCTTATGCCATCAAAGATTGAGCTCTGCCATGATTTTCCACTTAAAATGAAGTATGAAAGTACATTACTGACTGAAGTCACTTACCAGTTAAATTATTAATTTTAAATGAATAAGGAAGAGAACAGTGATGATAAATAAATTAAATAAAATGAATATCATTTTACCACCTACATTACTAATTGAGTTATATTTTAACCCTTCAGTGAAGTAGAGATAAAACAATTATTTTAATAAGAAGGTATTGTAATGCCATATATCTATAAATATATGCATGTATGTATATGTGTGTGTATATATATATATATGTTTGTATGTAGTTGTTAGAAATGATACAAAGAGAACCTATGAACCCTTTTCCTAATTTCCCCCAGTAGTGCCATCTTACAAATTTTTAGTGTAGTATTACAGGAAGGACATTGGTATTAATGCAGTAAGGATAAAGTAATTCCTGTTACTAAAAAGAGCCTTCTTGCTGCCTGCAAAGAACCATACCCACTTCTTTCCTGTCCTTAACTTTTTAATCTCTGGAAATAGCTATTATTTTCCATTTCTCTATATTTGTTTCATTTAAAGACCTTTACATAAATGAAATCACACCTTTAAGAACTTTTTTCATTCAATTTAATTCTCTGCAAATTCATCCTGATTGTCATATTAGTAGAGTGTTTCTTCTTAAACTACTATTACATGATCATGAAATACCATGATGTGCTTCACCATTCACTCTCCAAACCGTATGTGAGTTATTTCCAATTTGAGACTGTTATAAATACAGCTGCTGAACTCCTCTTACATGCTTTTGTGTGAAAATATATCTTTACTTCTCATGGTTAAATCTCTATGAACGTAATTACTAGGCCATAAAGGAATTCTATGATAAGTTCAAAATACATGATCAAACTGTTTCTCAAAGTAGTTATAATTTTTTAAATTCCCACAAGCAACCTATGAGTACCTGATTTATGCATCTTTTCCAGAATTTGGCGGTATTCCTATTTTTTAAGTTGAGCCATTCTTAGAGTTGTGCAGTTATAGCTCACTGTACTTTACATTTTCATAATGGTTAATGATACTGCTTACCTTTTTACATGTTGATTTACTCATTGTCTATTTTCTTTGTGGAAATTGCTTTACATGTCCATTGATCATGTTATAATTGAGTTTCTTTTTACTGTTGTCTTAGGTTGTGTGATTTGGAAGCGTGTATTCTTGTCCTTTGTTCTTTCTTCTCTTTCTCTGCTTCTGGCCACCATGGATTGTGCAGTTTTCCTCCAACATGCCCTTCTTGCCTTGGAGCCAGCACTTCTGCCCTGGAGATAGCAAACTGTGGCCTGAAACTGTGAGCAAAACCAAATCTTTTCTTCTTAAACTTGTGTAACATATTTTGTCCCAGTGACAGAAAGGTGGTTGATATTCTTTTCTTCAAAAATACTTAACACTCAATGGACCTGCTTATTTTATCATGTACTGACAAGGCTGAAAACATTCAGACTCAAATTTGGACCCTGCTTCTTTCTTCAAAAAACTTAATAGACCAGTCTCTAGAACCAGTTTGTCTTTATGTCTTCTCTATCATCTACTAGTCATGTGATCTAAATCAAATTACACTGCATCTCCGTTTCCTTCTTTCTATATTGAGCTCATCTTATAGGGTTCTGAGATAAGCCATGCAAAGCCTAAGAAAGTGCCCAGAACTCACACATCAAATGTCATCTGTACTATTTGCAAGGAAAATTTGATGTTAAACAACATAAAGATGTTTTTAATTCCTGTATGTTTTTACTTGGATAGTAAGAAAAGAAAATATTAGAACCTAGAGATGAGATGAGAGCTATTCAAGTAATATCTTTGAATGTTACAGTTGGAGGTACAATGTATACTATGTAACCTAGAGTTCATTGCAGCAGAATTGCTAAATTAGACTGAAGCTGGAGTGTGACCATGTCTAGGAATATTTTCCAATTGTCACTAAAACCACAGTATCTACAGCCACTGTTTTTAAACATTCAGTAGTGAAAACTCAAAATAGGTTTTTGTCTTAAAAGAAGAAAAATTAAAAGTGGAATTTTAAACTAATGCATAATACTTTGTGATTGTTATTCTTGTTAAATTAATTATATAGAAATTTTATCAGTAGCAATTGTATTAGAAATTAATTGTGAGATTTCTCCTTCTTCCAGAGTTGCCAAGTACACATTAACCTCTAAAAAAGTCCTATCATTGACTAAATGAGTTATTCATATAATGAAATAATTTTTAAAAGCAAAATTCATAAGACTCACATTTTTATAGAAAAAAAGCTCTTAGTCTGTTTAAATATGGTCATAAGGTCAAACAGGGTATCCAAAATAATCAGGCCTAGACACGAAGAAAGAATAAAATGTCCTTGCTCATGTTGTAGCCCAATTTTTGGCTTTTACTTACTTTCATATGTAAAGACTTTTTTAAAAACAATTACCTGTTTCTTTCAAAACAATATCAATATATAATTTATTATAGCAACATCAAAATTGCTAGACTGTTCCTCAAAAGCACTTTCCCGTATTCCTTGTACTGTATATAGCCACACAAAATAAATTTGAATGAAATCTCCCCCATTTTCATTGTAAAATAGAGAATACAGAGAAAACTCACATCGCTGAAATCCTGGTTTAGTTCAGAGGTCTAGCCTTCAAACCATGACAAGGAAGTATCCTTTGTCAAAAAATTGAAATATGAGTGTACAAATTCTACTACACTGAGCAATAAAAGTGTGAAGATGATTAACCAGAAATTTGTACCTTTTTTGCTCATTAAAATATTAAGGGATTTATAGTTTTATTATCTGGTGAACCAGAAATGCTTCGATATTTTCCTTTACTTACCATTAACCAATCACAGTGACAGAATAAGATGATTTCACTTTCCTGTCAGTTGTGTGTTGAACTGTATCCCCCTGAAAAAGACTGAAATCTTAATCCTTACTGCCTCTGAACGTAGTTCAGATATAATTGATTAAGATGAGATAATGTTTGGATACACTGACCCCTCATCCAATATGGCTGGTTTAAAGATGGACTGATGAAGACAAAGCTTCACCAAAAAAAGTACCATGTGATGAAGTCAGGCAGTTGCAAAACAAGGAATGCTAAAAATTGCCAGCAATCAACAGAAATTAAAAGAAACATGGAAAGATTCCTCTCTACTGCAGAGGAATTAAGCCATTCTAGGGCCTTGATGTCAGGCTGCTGGCCTCCAGAACAGCGAACCAATGTATTTGTTATTTTACACAGCGCAGTTCCTGCTATTTTGTTTGGGCAGCCCCATGAAACTAACATAATCAGTTTTCCGATATTTGCTGTTGTTCTTCCCTTAAAATAACAACTGTACTTCAGGTGACTTTTAGATTCAAAATTTACTCTACTATAAAAAACTATTAAGACCCTTAAAATTGAGTCTAAAGCTCTCATTATATAATCAAATTAAATGTGGTAAAATGGTTTTTATAATACTAAAGTATAAATTCTGAAAGAGACCATGCTGCTTTACATGATAACTCAGGATAATTAAATATAATCTTGAATGAGTCTTTTTTCCAGGATCGCTCAAACATATACTTCTGTTTGTAAAATTAGGATAGTGATTTTGAGTGTGAGGGCAAATGAAAATCAATGTCTCCTCTTCCCCATCCTTATAAAGTGCCAGGACTATGACTTGGTCTATGGCTAGCACTGGGGGAATATTGCTGCACAACTGAATAATTTATCTTTAATCAAAGTGTCCTAACAAAACAGAAACTCAGTCTCCAATTAACATAGCTATGGGTTGGGGCACAATTATAGTTCAAGAGAACATCTTGTTTTTGTGACTTTCATCTGTATTCTTGTTCATTATTTTATTGCATTATATTTGAGTTTTAGTGATTCACACCACAAGGATTTAGGAAAAACCTGCTCTGGGTCAGTTTCTTGTTATCGAGTGGTTTAAAAACAGGCTTAAAAAGTCCTACTCATGCATGGTTACCAGAGTAAGACTCTAAATGTTGTCACAAAGATATTAGATGCTGACTGGGATATGAAAATTGAGTTCAACTCTTTCCACTTGGATTTAACATCCTCTCAAGTTTCCATGTATATATAGCTCTGACTTTATTCTTTTTTTTTTTTTTTTTGGTACCAGGGATCGAACTTGGGTCCTTGCGCTTGAAAGGCAGGCTCCGAAACCACTGAGCTAAATCCCCAGCCCCGTCTGCTTTATTCTTAACATAACTTCTTTTAAAAATTCTTCCTGACCAAGTGCCAATCTTGAGATGCTTGCTCTTGCTACTTGACGGATATCTAAACAGAGGTTCTTAACATCCTTAGAAAGGAAAGAGAAAGTACAGCATATTTGGCTGGATGGCTCACAGGAGTAGCAGAGTTGATACAAATTTATCACTTACAGCTAATTTGTACACAAGAAACAAGTTCACTAAATACTTGGTGATTTGTTTCCAGGTGAACACCAACTTATTGTTTAATCTTTAAATTTTTTATCCCAAAATATTAGTTAAATTAATGTGTACTGTATTTACTATTGATCAATTCTAATCTTAACATACTAGATTTCAACACTCCAGTAATTCCTAGAAACAGTTCTACACAACTTACTTAGTTGAACTGCTTTTGTTTTAAGATATATTCCTGTGGTAAAAATATCTTGCACTAATTTTATCCAGAAACTCATTTTTATTTAACTAAAAAAAGTCACTCACTAACATAAAAGTGATAAAGCATGATTAATTCTCTTTTTCAACAGGTGCAAATGTAGAAATTTCTTTCCCCACATATTGATGCTTGGGAGTTTTCCTCTTTGCAGATATATCATCGCCACTACCAACCTCCTCTGCTTATAACATTTTGTCATAAAACAGGATCATTCTAACCATGAATCTTATTCCTCCAACACAAGCAACTTTATCAGGTCTTCTATTTCCTCTAAAATATTTTAAAGTCTGTCAATTTAATAGTTTGTTTATGTTGAATGTCTAATCTCAATTTAGAGTAATTTTCTTTATGCCTGGCTTATGGCACAGGTAATTTCCAAAAACAAGCATGAAGTTCTGAATTATGCTTCCATGATGATATAGTTAATACATAGTCTGTAGGTCACTTACATTAGGATTTATTTATATTCTTTTATTTATCTAATGTATGCTGTCTTATTGAAATCCAAAGGCGGGGGGGAGGGAAGAAGGGAAAGGAAAATTATGAGAAAGAAAAAAAATGGAATCAAAGTCTGTGTAAATAGGGAAAGGTGGAGCGGGTGAAGGGCATACAGGTAATAGGAGAAAAAATAAGAACTAAGATACATCATGTTCAAGTACAAACACCCAAAGATAAATGTAAATGTATTGTATACCTAAAATGTACCAATAAATAAATAAATAAATAAGAAATCCAAAGAGGATTTAAATTACTTTAGGAGCTTAGATAACTATTTTTCTGTTTTGTCTGGAATACTAATTTTTAGGGATACCAATATTTTTCTGCAAAAGTCCAACCTATATTTCAAATAACACACTTAAAACAGGCCTCATGTAATACTATACATAGCTATAGGAATGATTTTACTTATGTCTCGTATCAATTTCTTATTTCACATATTAATAATATACCAAACAAAATTCTCAGTACAGTGATACCAAACCTCCTCAAAATGCCCTTTTGTATTTCCCACAGAGACCAATTAACTTTATTGAACCAAGACATTCCCAGAATATATGCGGAAACATTGAAAGATGGGTTATCAGGGAGAATTACAACTCATTCCCTCTGGATTTAATTATAGGATGTAACTCAAAATTCAAAGAAATGTGCGTGGAACACAAGCAAATCTCTTTGGATTTGATTAGAAGATACCCATGCCACAACACCCCTGTCTTCATATTTCTCCTGGAAATGTTTCAGTAATTTAGGAAGAAAGAGCATTGTTTTTTGACAAAGTGAATCTCAGTGACTATTACATTCAATCATCTTACATCAAAACTATACCCATAGAAACAAAAATTACAATATATCACAAATAAATGGCTGTACATGTCTAAATCAGTCACTGACGTTTTCATATCTGACAAACTTTTATTTTCCTTGTCAATCATTCCTAAAATGTTATATTTTCTTAACTCAGTTATTCATAAATATTAATAGTAGGTCAGAAGTTCCTTAAAATATCATGACATCTTATTCTCTAAGAACATAAAGTCCCTTGTTTAAGAACTGTCAGTCATTGTGCATAACGATTTGCATCCCATACTTATTGTATTTATTTTCACATAAAATCAAGATTCCTTGAACTCATTATGTATTAATGAACAACTATATTCAGAAACGGTGTTTCACTTAACCAATTGCCGAATACTCATGATGAACAAAGCCAAACATATAAAAATTGGAGCAAAAATAAATTTGTATACATGATCTTAATATTTTATTTTCTTCTTGGGAAGAGAATTTTTCCTTGTCTTTTTATACTTTTCTCTTTCTAGCTCTTATGAGACAAATTATTTGAATTGAACGAACCATCATTTATTCTCATGGTTGTGAAGGTTGGGTGGAAATCTGTTGAGCTAGATTAGACTAGAGGTTTCCATGCCTGGGGCCCCTGTCCCAGGCTCCAGGTATGACTCAGGCTTATTCCACACTTATCTCATCACCACTTGAACTAGTACCCGAGACCATATGGTTTCTCTTACATGTCTCACCCTACAGTCCATGGTACTGGGTAAGTGATTCTGACAAAGTAGATGAAAAATGTTCATAAAATCCAAGCCAGATATCTATAGTAACACCAATATTTTCCATTACTCACAGTAAGTCACATGCCAAATTCAAGATTAATGCAAGAAAATTCTATTTAGGTAAGAGAGAAAGGATAATGAAAATTTTCTGAAAAAAAATCCAAATAATCATTTTAGTACTTTTATTTACTATTCTCTGCCTATCATCATGCTATAAAGTATGATTTCTTTCTTTTACAACTTCTATTTTACTATTCTATTAAATTTATTTTTATAATATATAATTTCAATAAATTAGCTATTTTATTATTAAAACATGGTACTTATTTAGTGTTATAAATATAATGTAAACACATTTTAGTAAATATCTTTGAAACTAGATAGTTTTTAAGATTCATGTGTGAGTTCACCAGTATTTGTTTTAGAATTCTTCTACTACAAATTAATGTTGTACTGTAGCTTTGAGAATCTATACTATGTATTTTTTTCTGTTCTCTTGACATCCTCTATTTTTCAACAACCAATAGTGGGGTGTGACTATTAAAGACACAGGCTAGTGATACAATTCACATATCCATGAAAATAGTTATAATTTAATTGTATCTATTTTGTTTGTTAAATAATACTTGAAAATTTCAATAAGGAAGACCTGCATAAATCCTATCTAAAGCCTCTTACAAAGATTTTTTTTGGAAATAATCATTACTCTGCTGTTTGAAATTAATAGAGATATTTTGCAGAGAGAGTTTCTAAAATATTCTTTTCTTCCTGGAAAATTCAATTTATCATGTTAAACTTTTACAGAAATTATTCATCTCATTAGTTTCTATATGAGATATTAGTAAGTCATATAACTTTCAGGTCTGTCTCCTTACTTTCTGCTTCTGTTTCAATACATCTTTCACTATACATGGAATATCACATGAAAGAAATCTGTTATGAAGCATAGATTTTGGAAGTTTTTAAATAAAGTTATGCTTTCAAAGCTCCTGCCTTTAATTAGAAAAAATTAGAAAAATTATTTCTTTCTTGTGTGATACCTATTCTTAATTGTCTAAGTAGTCATCAAATGTTCAGATGATATATAAAGAACATATAAATGCCATTGGTGGTATTTATTTCAGCTACGTTGTTCAGAAAAAAGTAAGAAGCAGATAATATTCAGGAATGTGGCTACTCTTCCCTATCTCTAATGAACAGATAGTTTCCAAATTAACTTGAGGGAAGTATTTTTGTGTTACAGCTGGGGATTTTAACATCTCTTACCTCATGGTTCTAATATTTCTTATGTCACAATAAATCCACTGTCTTAGTCATTTTCCTTGTCGCTGAAACAAAATACCCAACACTTGCAACTTAAAAGAGAAAAGATTTACTTTGGATCATGTTTTTACCATAGTTGGTTGATTTCAAGGCAGCAAGGCATGGAGGAAGTGTCTCCTGTGGAGCATAAATACCCATGTCATGACAGCCAGAAAGAGAAGAAAAGATTAGAGAAGGAAAAGATACCCTTCTAGGTCACACCTCCAGTGACCTACTCTGACCAAATACTACCAGCTAATAGCAAGTCAGCTTGATGAATGCCATGATTCAGTCACCTTCCAAAAGCCCAACTATGGACATGAAACCTTAGGGGAACCTTTTAAAAAATCTAAAGTATAATAACTCTTGAATCAAAATATAAGATGAGCAATGCTTTCTGCACCAAGTATGAATAAAACTGCAGTGTTAGGAAGTAGCCACATAGAAAGATATATCTTCTGAACTTGAATTAAGGACATGATCTTGAGAATTATTGGAACTACAATGCTCTTATGTCCCACTTCAAAATAAATTTGATTATATAACATGGAAGTTATTAAAGATATATCTTTCATATAAATAAAATCTATTTGGATCACAGATGTCCCATGACTGCTACACGTAATTTATTTACTCTATTCAGTGAAAACTTAGTAAGACAAAAACATGAGAGAATCATTCACATGCTCATGCTGACCCTTGCTCTTTTTATTTCCTGAAATTCCCAATTTATATTTGGTCACTCTCAATGACTTCTCACAATTCACTAAGATACATTGCCAATCACTCAATCACTTTTACATTTTTTTTTCTTTTTTTTTTTTTTTGGTACTGGGGAGGGAACTCGGGTCCTTGCACTTGCGCAGCAGGCGGCAAAACCACTAAATCCCCACCCCAGTCACTTTTACATTTAAAAAAAAATTGTGACAAGATCTTGCTAAATTTCTCAGGATTGGCTCAGACTTTTAGGTCACTCTTGCTTTAGCTTTCCACAATTCTGAGATTACAGGCAGATACCACTCAGTCTAGCAATGAGCCACTTTTATGATTCTTTGAGGACTACAGTTTCCTGAGAACATTGGTTTAAATTCTATATTATTTCTATGACACATACATATTTTGCTGCAATGATCACAATTACATTTTATTTACTTTTGCATAAGTCCAGCTTTGGAGGGAGTGCTTTCTCTTCCTTCATTTTCCCAGCCCTAGGACTCTGTCTGTAAAAGAGCAATTAATAAATAGATACCTGGTGAATTGGAATGATCTTGTCCAAGCAATTGGGAAACTTGGAAAATTTTATTATCAATCTGAGTTTTACTAAGTTTTTTGTCATGCTCATAATTCTGTCCCTTTAATACACTATGATTCAGAAAATGTTATAAGGGAAAGGTAGAAAGAAATGCTTTAGAAAGAAGCACCTTTTAAAAAACAATTAGATGTATATATTTTGCTTGTCTATAAACAATGTAAGCATTTGTTATGGGACAAATGTAAGTCAGGAAAACATATGAATGAGATGGGCAATTGTAGCTGTACCACAGCTAAGACAAAGCAAGAGAGAAGTTACTCTTTTAGTGGCATGCAAGTAAAGAAAGCGTAAGGACTGGGATGAACAAGGGAGAAAGAAAGGCAGTACCAAAAAGGGAAATACTAGGAACTATGAAGAATTTGATACTGGACTTTATTTAGCAGCAATGTGTCATAAAGTAGCTTATATTAACATCATTTTATAAAGAATGATTTTTATATTTTCATATTTGGAAGGTTGGTGAAATAAGGATTTTT
Source organism: Heterocephalus glaber (assembly GCF_053883595.1). Taxonomy (NCBI): domain Eukaryota; kingdom Metazoa; phylum Chordata; class Mammalia; order Rodentia; family Bathyergidae; genus Heterocephalus; species Heterocephalus glaber. The sequence goes on along the minus strand of NW_028258143.1, from coordinate 35,213,568 downwards.
CTTTAAAAATTTTTAACGAACATATAATATTTGAAATATTTATGTGATACACTATGATAATTTGATACATGTGTAAAATGTATAATGATCAAATCATGGTAACTAGGATTTTCATCTCCTCAAACACTGAACATTTATGTTTTGGGAACATTTAGATTCTTCTTTCCTATTTAATCTAAAATATATCATAAACTCTTATTAAGAAAGAAAAAATTCACTTCAAAATTTCAATTTCTTCCTCATAAATACAAGCATAATATGTAGGTTTCTGCATAAAAACTTTGTTGATCGAAGTATATATTTCATAATCTGTTATGCAAGAACCACCCAGGTCTTCTTTGTCATACTGTCACAAATCACTGTACCACTTAATTCTTGTGTTACTTCTTATGAGTGATACCATGAAGGAAAAAAGAAACTTAATTCCTCTCAGTTATTTCATATCAGACGAATATATATTTTTTTCCTTTTCTCCTTCTCTTTCTCCTTCTTCTCTTTTTTGTGGTTCTGAGAATTGAATCCAGACCCTCTTGCTTCCTAAACCAGTCCTCTACCACTGAGCCACAACCTTGAGACTTCTTTTTTTTTCCTTTGTTTTGGTTGGATTTGTTTTAAAAAATAATCATCTTTGGATTTAAATATGTGAGAAAATTTAAAGTTCATGATTACAGTTGTTTTTTAGGTATTGATTAATCATATCGGTACTTATTTAGCTGGAACTCAGGGCTTCTGACTCTGACCATTGATTCAAAGGAGTCCAGGGCAGATTCCCCAGGTTATATTGCTCTGTATTGCAATAGGGCATCCTCCACATTTGGAAGGGCATCTTCTGAAGTGACAAAGGACATTTGGGCCCACAAATGACATTTTTTAAGACTACCAGAGGTGCAATCTCTACAGGAACAGCAATTGAAATAATTCTTTGTTAGTTTTACTTGAATAGTTTACCATACGATTAACAAACCTTTTTGTTCCCCTGGGCTGCAAAAAAAAGGGGAATTGTTTTGGGCCACATATAAAATATATAGTATAGTTAATTTACATAAGTAACAAAACTTCTATCCTGGCTTACAAAATTAATAAATAACCAGGTAAGCAACCACTTAGTTTTTTAGTTTTACTGGTGTTGTACATATAATTTTAACAATGTCATAAGCAAAAAACTACTTGATTCATTTTGTACGCCCTATACTATCACTGCTAAAAACAATTCTAACTGACTGAATTATATTAACAAATATCTACTTAATAACAGTAAACATTTGTTTTAATGGGCACACACCTATGCAGGTATGTAGGAATAATTTTATTAGTAATTGCTGTGTTCAACTCATCAAGTTGCACAGTGAATATAACATCTGGTACACATGGATTCCATTGGGAACAACTGGGTGGACACAGGAGACAGCATTTTCACTGAGCTGTACCCTCTCCACAGCTCCCATGTTGCTTAAGCACTTTGCATTTTGGTACCCCACAATTGAGCCATGAAAAAATTATTAAATATCACATAATAATGTTAAAATTTCATGGTCATGTGGGGCTACATTACTAGCTGACCAGGGCCATATAGTTAGCCAGTTTGGACAGGCCTGCTTTACCACTTGATTGGCATGCAATGGTGAAACCAATATGGGAGATGGTTATCTCTATAATTGATGATTTACTTTCTTATCCTATACAGTGGACACTTGACTTACCAACTCTATCAGTTCCTGAGGGCAGGTTGTAACTTAAGTTGGTTGTAAGTCAATACAGCTGAGATTTGAAGGTCTACCTGGGTACACACTATAGATAACAAGAGGCAGGTGAATTTTCCATAACCTAATTAAGCCAAGTTGTTCATAGGTCAGGCTGGTAACTTGGTACACAGTACTTTTTTCTCCACTGTCTTTTAACTGACTTCTTAGGAGAGTGGGGGTGAGGATGGAGACTATTTTCCTCCATTTTACCAGTAGCTGTGAGTATGACCTGTATTACAAATGACAAGTGAAGCAGGAATGTCCTAGAAGTTTATTCCAAAGGGGAAAAAATGTAAAATGAGCGGAATTGTATATAATGAAGCCTATCTTCTTCAACCATAAAGCTTCATGTATAGCAACATAACAGGATGAAAATACCTTGATTTTACCTAATCATTTCAGTTCTGTTTAGAAGGTTAGGGGAAAAGAGCAGAAATTTAAAGACCCTCAGTGGTTACCTGACACCAGGACCAACACTCAGCACAAGAAGCACCTTGCTTCTTCTTACATGTCCATTGGGCTCAAGTAAATTGCAAAGCAGCACTTCGATATAAGAGAACTGGAAAATAGGAAAATAAAAAGGTTGGACAAATATATTGCATGTCTCATCCAAAGACAAAATATGTTCCTTAATTTACTACTCTTGCTAGTGAACAAATGTATTGAACAAATTTATATTAATTCAATCCATCTTATACATCAGAAACTGAGTGTTAGTGATCTTTCTGAAATAGTCTTTCTCTCTGTAAGCTTTCAGCAAGATGTTGGGCAAGGGGTTTTAAAAGCAGCACAATATAGTATTAGAATATGATTTAAGATTTCATGGGCTGAGAAGTAGCTCTGTGGTTAAGTGTTTGCTTTTCATGTCTAAGGCCCTGGGTTTGATACTGTCATTAATAGACTTTGTTAAAGTAAAAACAGAAGTTAAATATATTGGAAACACTTGCAAAGGATGGTGTTATATAAGATGTCAGGAATTTTAGAGAGATTGTTCTTGAGTTGATATTTGATAAGTAAGTAAGAACATTTCAAGTAGAAGTTTTTTGAAAGCAGAAGTTGAAAGAAATCTAATTAGAAAAGAAAGAGTGGGGCAAAAACATAAGTAATCATTACAAATTTTAAAGAAAGTCAGTAAGTTTATTAAATAGAGCCCAAAGTAGAGGAGAGAGACAGATATCTTAGCACAGGAGATAAAACATGATGTTTTTTATGTAGCAGTTTGAATTTTATCTTGAAGATGATGAGAGCCATTGACAAATTTTAAGTAAAATTATGATTCAATTTTAATTGAGAAGTATCACTCTAGTGGCAAAATAAAGAATAAAAAAAGAGGAATGAAATAGGGAAAAAAGGAGATAAGGATTAAAATAACCCAGGCAAAGAATGACTTAGCCCAGAACTGAGAAGTTGTTCTGATTTAGAAATGCATAGAAATAGAATTATCAACCACTGTTGTCTTTATATACATAGAAATTATGAAAAGCTAGGGCTTTGGAAGAATGCTCAGGCTCAAACCCTGACACACAAAGAAGTGGAGATAGCATTCAAGTAGTCATGTGCACTGGACCACATAAGCCTTTTTATCATTCTAGGAGCACTCACGCTTTCTGTAAAACCTGATGGAATCATTTTTGCAACTAAGTATTCTGGATTTTGGACACGTCTAGGAGATATTTAATAGAAAAGTCAGAAACATAGGAATGGAAATAAGGAAACACTTATAGATTGATGCACCAAGAATGTGTCATTAAGAAGTCTGTGGAATGTATATTTTAGAATTCATCAAAGAAGGAGTAACTCATAAGAATTTGTGAAATTAAGTGCCCAGAAAAGTGGAGAGAAATGCAGAAAAAGTTGATTGTAAATCATGAGCTTCAAGTTGGGGTATATATAATTTAAATGAGAGCTGCTGATCCATGTGCTCTTAGGATAGGAAATCAAAGAAAATATAAGTGAATATAGGGCTCCCTATAATGTACTTTAATTTTAATTATAATTATCTTTACATTGAAAGTTAAAATCTAAAGAAAATTCTGTGAATCACCAATATCACAGAGGAAAAGTGTGAAACAATAAAAAATTATTAAATTTAATTGTTAAATTTAATTGGTTAATGAATGCCAATTAACCACACAATGTGATAGTATTTCTGTTCCTTTCCAAAAGTGTAGATTTCTATGACAAATTGAACTCCGAATAATCTCATAGTGAGGAATCATACTTACTTGAGTTATATGGAATAGATTCCTTCCTACTATGAAGAAAAGAGGATGGAAAGTTTCATTTAAAGTTTTAGTACTATTTTGCCTGCATTTATACAGCTGAAGATATACACAGTTTATTTTAATAAAGTTAATAGCACTCTTACTTCATGGGGCTCTGTTATTTCCTTCCAAACAATTTTCTCAAAAATTAAGTAATTATTGTTCATAGTTTATAATTTATTTAAAAAGAATTTTGAACTTGATTATACAGTTTTATGCTAAGAATTTAGGTTGTATGTAAAAATGTTATATCATAGTCTCAACATTCAGGAACATAAGGAAGACATTCATATCTAACTATAGAAGGTGCTGTATACAGAGTTCCACTGGTATATATCATATAATTTTAGAGAGAAAAAAGATCACTTCAGGTTGAGGTCACCTGTCTGGATGGAAGAGGTTACTTGGTGCTAAAAGGATACTAGAATTATGATAAATAAATACTTAGGGTGAAATTTAAAACAGAATTCATAGAGGAAGTGACAGTAGAAGAAGAATTGACAGTAGAAGGTTGAATTGGCAAGAGTGGGTTTAGAATAGGAAAGACTGATTGGCATCTTTTGCATCAGATCTATACATTGAGTAACATAGATCAGACTGAGTATGACAGTTGTAGGAATGAAAGAAGAAAGTTATCAAGAGAAATTAGAAGGTAAAATAAAAGTCTCAAAACTAATTTTGCTAGAGACATGAAAAAAATAAATCACATTTCCAAGGAATTGAAAACTAATAAGTAGAAGGCATTTGAATTATTTCAGTAAAATTATTCAGTTCTAATTAATGTACATATTCATATTAGCATTGTAGTCTCTGAAATTTGGTTTGTAAATTTAGGTAAAGCACACTCCTATGGAGTAGATATTTGTCTTTTGGTTTTATAGCTAGGTTGCAGAATTTCATGCCATACTAACCACTCCTTAGATTCAATGCGCAATAAAAGCATTTTCAAAGAAATTTTCCACTCATATGCCTTCAACCAAGTACTCATAATCTGCTGTTTTTAAAACTGTCTTCATATTTACCTTGTATATAGAAAGCTTAAAGTTAATGAAACAGTAATCTATGTGTACTGTAAAAGTAGTTAGAAATGTGTGGTTAAATCATCACAGAAAGAAATATATGAAATCTATCCTACAAGAGATAGTAACAATAATAAAAATAATGGTAATAAAGTACAGAAGATAATTATAATATATTAATTATGATAATCTTCATTTTGTATTGAAGTTGAGGGTAAGAGGAGAGTGGGCTAGCAAACTCACACTGCTTTTGAAATGCAATCCAACTCAGCAAACTATGTCTGCAACACTGCGCCAGATAGCAAAATGAAAGATCAGATCTGCCCCTCAACACATTAAAATACTTCTAATAACAAGTAAAAAAACACTTGAATAATGATAATACAAACGACAGAGAACTACTTTTCGTCTTATGGACAGGCTGGAGATAATTTGTCTGTGGATGAATCCACGTTAGCCCTAAATTTTGCACTCTGCCTTAATGTGTCATTGTTATTTCTTTTTATGGTCACAGCAAATATCTGGAAGGGATCCTGTCATCACACACTAGTTATAAAATCTGAAAGGGTTGATTTGGTTTTTCCTCACTTCTTTCCTTTCTTTTTACTTCCCCTCTTCCATTTGCATTTTCTCTGTGAGTCTCTCTCTCTCTCTCTCTCTCTCTCTCTCTCTCTCTCTCTCTCTCCCCCCTCACAATTCACGGATGAAAACATTTGACTTCAAGAAAATCATCCCCTTATATCCTGTTATGTTCCCTAAGCACATAAAGAGGGGAGTAGTTATTACTTAACAAATATTTATCTCTCTTACTTCTTCCAACACCCACAGTGAAAGATATTTACTTGCTGGAAATACAATTAAGATAAGAATTCTAGGCTTTAAATCCTAACATCAAAAGTTCTTAAGTGATAATTTAGGAAATTTTTCTTAACTTTCACATGCTTCAATTTCTTACTGTGAAGAATGAGATAAAATAGTCTAAAGAGAAACAGACTAACTGGATGTGTGTAGGTATGCAAGAAGAACCATTGTGGAAATTGGCTCAAATGATCATGGAGGCTGAAAAGCAACTTAGTATGTGGTCTGAAAGCTGAGGGATCAGGAAAACCTTGGTATAATTCAGTCTGAGTTAAGGCCTGAGCCCTTGGTTGATATTATACTTAGTGTCTAGATGTCCTAAAGCCTCGTGCATAGGTAGGACTTTTTCGGAAGTGGCTGAATCTAGGATATATAATGCTTAAATTAGTTTGTGATTACTAAATTAGTCCACAGATTGGTTTGGCACCTACCCTAAGCCAAGTACCCTAGATAGAATATAAAAGGGGCAGGAATTTTGTCTCAACAATGAGAGAAAAGTAACTAAGTCAGAATTTGGTACCAGAGAAGTGGGGTTATTGCTGACTACCTGACCATGTGATTCAGGAACCTTAGATCTGGCTTGTGGGAAGAGCTTGGAAAGGTTCAAAGATACCAGCTAAAAAAGCAGCCCTTGTCAGCCTTATAATTTGTCTCAGCAATGAGTGAAAATTCTCTAAGACAGTAGAGAACTTGTGTTACAACTTGGACCCAAAGAACAGAGAATTGGAGCTTCAATGTCTAGGGCAGGAGAAGGTGAGTGTACCAGAAAGGAGCAAATTCACCCATCCTTTATGTTCTATTCCAGCCAATTCTTAATGGATTGAATGATTCATACATCCAATGCATTAAAGATTGGTGAGGGCAGATCTTCCCTATTCAGTTTACTAATGCAAATGCTAATCTATTTCAGAATTATGTTCATGGAAATACCTTAATAATATTTTACTACCTAGCCATGTTTCCCTAATCAAATAAAATTGGCATAATATTAATTATCAAATACAGAAAGTAGCTAATCCCATATAGTTTTAAGCTATATTTATTATAATTTTATTAATCCATAAGCCATTTGAAAAATTATAACTGTATCCTTTACATGCATTTTTGCCTTCTTAGTTGTTGCCAACTTCAGAAAAGGTTAACAAAATTACATCCACAGAACTTTATATTTATTGTCATCTCAGTATTTTAGTCATCTATTAGGACATGGACCTGAAATTATAGAACATTAAGCAATCCTTAAGAAAAAAAATGTAGATTGTGGAAGAGATTTGAGATAAGAATTTCTACACTGGAATCTGAGAAAAATTGATCAATGTGTAGGTGGGAGACTGTTTTCAAAATTAGATGGCTTATGTGTCACAGAAGCAAGAGAAGGAAAGCATTTGAAAATTATATGACTGGAGAGGTTGGATAACTCTGAAACCAGTTGGTTAAAAACTAATCAATAAATTAGAGATTTCAAGTTTGTTTGTGGCACTATAGAAAACTGTGCTTCACCAGGGATAAAAACAAAATTAAAATCAAATAGACTGAGTGAGGAAGAAGTGCATTCAGCATGCAAACAGAATTTCACTAAGACGCTAGAAACCGAAGGAATTAAAACAGAATGGTATCAAGAAGTGCTGAAAAGTCAAGTAAAAAGTGTTTTGTTCAGAGTTACGGTTTGAAAGTACAAGATCAGGCAGTCCCGTGATGCTGAATCTGGTGAGGGCTCCTTTGGCTGTGTCACCACATGATGGATTACATCATGGTAAAAGTATATGCAAGAGGGAGCCACTTTATGACAAGACGAGTCAGAGAGTAGAGGGTCAAGTTTGCTCTTTTATAAAAATTTTCTCTTGAAGAAACTAACTGAAGTTTGAGGGAAATTACATTAACCTCTCTCAAGGGCAGTTTAAGTTGATTCAACCTTGGGCACTACATTCATCAGTATATTAATCTGATGGTGTTCATAGCTGAATGCGTTGTTATAATGTGGGACCCAACTGAAAGTGGGTCATTATTAGTTTACCTTTTTAAGACATATTTCTCATTGACTTTGTTCCCATTCTGGTTCCTGGCCACTATTTTCTGCTACATTCTGCTACATTCTTGCATTGGAGCCAGTCAACCATGGACTTAAACCTCAGGTCATGAGCCAAATAAACTCCTTTTTTACATTTTGGGTTTCAGATATTTTCTTTCCAGAGATGGAAAGCTGATCAATATACCTGGCACTAGCCTCCACTTGTTAAAAGTTCCTCTACTTTTCAACATCAACACATCAAGGACCAAGCTTATAACACATGAAGTCTTGAGGGACACACTCAAACCTTATCCAAACAACATAAGACAGTAGTAGTTTTACTCTGAGTACACAAAAGGGAAGGAGCCATAATTCTACAAAATGGAAAATGGGTATTGATGGATAATAAAACTTTCAGCAACCATTTTAATCAATTTTGTGGGGGTGGAGATCCTAAATGAAAGTGTCAACCTTTCATTTGAGAAGAGAGTCCCGAGACTCTTGCTTGAGAAGGGCCATCTAGGTAGTAAGTTCTCAGGATTCATTTAACTGTGCTCAGCCATCTTGCCCTTAGAGCTCACTACTGCCATCATCCAGGGAAGTCTGGCTGCTGCTCCCACTGAAAGCAGACATTGACATTATAGATGTAATACTGGTTTCATCAGCATGCAGAATGCAAGGGTTGTGGAAGCAGGGAAGATGCCAGCAAGATTTTGAAGGAATTCCTGAAACTAATCAAGAAACCACTTAGAGAGCATTGTGTGAAGCTGTGGGAATGAATCAAACTTGCATCAGAGGTTCCAGCAAGCTCAAGATCCCAGAAATATTAAAAATTGAGGAAGGCTGTGAGCAGAGCCAGTCCAAGAGAGAGGCTATGAGAGCTCCAACAAGGAAGGCCTCAGCGGTGGGTCTACCCAAACCCTCTGAAATTAACATGGAGCTGCTGGATAAAATGTTTGTCCTGCCAAGTTTTAATGTTGCTTTGGTCCTGTTACTTTCTATGCCTTTATTTCTCCTTTTTGGAATGAGAATATTTGTCCTGTGTCATTGTATTTTGGGATTATGTAACTTGCTTTTGGTTTTTACAGAAGCTAACTGCTAAGAGTTGCTTTGACTCAGACTTTTGAAAAATGCTGGAACTGTTGAGGATTTGGGGAAGGATTATTGTTCTTGGTTATATGCATGATAGTACAATGATCTCAACTGGAATTATAAAAGTTATTGTCTTTATTTGGGGATTAAGTATGGTTTAAAGAGATGTGTTCAGTGTTAGGTTTACAAGGGTTGGAATGTGGTGATTAAGCTTAATTACATCAACTCAGTTGGCTTGGATGTGGTCTAGAGAATTAGAAAAGCACATTTCTAGGAGTGCTTTTGTGTCTAGGAGATACATGACTTTGTATCTGTATTTGGCCCCTGCCCATTCCTGGCTGCTGGTCTTATCTTGCTCTGCTTCCTGGCTACCATGAACCACCATTTTTGCTCTGCCATCCCTTTGTGCCATGATGCTCATGCTGTGGGGCCACAGGAGTGTTTTCTGTACCCTCTGAAACCATGAGCCAAATTAAGCTACTCCTTAAGTCTGAGTTTTGAGTATTGTGGCCAGTGTTGAGAAAGCTCACTTATACAATATTGCTAACATATCTTGTTGTATACGTCCCTTCATTCATCTGGTCTTGAGCTGGTCACTTAAAATTAAATTTTAGTTGAAAGTGTAGCACTTCGTTGAGTTCTGTGAGTCAGTCTATTAAATTACAGGTGTGCTTTTAGCACAGGAACCTCAGTGTGGCTGGTCCTTAAAGTGAGGACAATCTTGTATCAGACTCAGTTCTTACTTTGCTGAGTCTGTATTAACTGTCAGAATTGAACTGCAGATGGGTTTAAAGCAGAATAGTTCAATATCTCTCAACTAACAAACATGCAATTTTTACCAGGAGTTATAAACACATTGCTAAGCTTATGAGTCATAAGGGAGAATGGAACTATGTAATATGAGAAATGGATAATTTTTACACATAGATTATAAAATCGTATTAAAAGGTTACACAAAGAATACAAAAATTGCCTTTAAAGATGAATAGAGTTTTAATGACAATTGAAAATGTTAACAATTTAAAAACAATTGGAAAAAGCATTCTAAGGCCTAGAAAACATGAAAATTAAATGAAACAATGTCAAGAAATATAACTGAGGAAAAGTCATTAGAAATCTAGATATCCTGGAAAAGTCATTAGAAATCTAGATATCCTGAAAAAGTCACTAAATGGCAGAAAGAGTTTTAGGATCAAGAAAATGTTAAAAGTGTCAAAATAAAATTAGACTTGACTAAAATTAGACTTGATGTCAGGACAATTTTGTTTCTTTTGGGTTTCAGTTTTCATAGTAAAATGATTTAGCAACCTCAATATGATTATAGAAAGTATTTATTTATTTATTTATGCAGGATTAACACATGTACCTGCCATGTAGTCATTGCTTGATAAGTTAAGATCATCCTAAACAGTTCAGAGACTATTTAAGCATATATTTGTGTTTAGAATTAGTTTTGTTCTGTAATATTTAAAGTGGGTGATATTTTGTCTATGAATTAAATCACTGAAATATATACTTAACCTTGAAATTTCTAAGGTGTAGAAGCTTATTTTTTCTTTTTTCTTTACTTGCTGATTTCTATTACCAGTTGTTTCCATTTATAACCTTTGAACAGTAGACACTTGTTATTGTCTATAGATAAGAGTACACAATTTCTTTAATAAAGATGATTTTATATGTATGACATTTCATACAAAAATAATGTGAATTTGTTATTTGGACTACTTATATATCATAATGAAAATAATTATTACAATTACGTGATATAACATTACTTCATTTAAAAACAATACCACCTAGGGCTAGAGATTTAGTTCAGTGGTGCCCTTGCCTTCCTTGCAAGAACAAGGTCCTGAGTTTGATCCCTGGTACAAAACAAAACAAAAACTTAGATTTAGTTATTTGCATATTAATTTAATATAAAATGTATATATTAGAAAATATGAAAATAAGACAATTTAAGAAAAATTGGTACCAAAGGACAGAAATAACTACATATGTTTACATATAAGAGGTGATCAAAATATGCAGGAATTAAATAAATTTTGAAAATTTAGTGCAATGAAAGATTCATTGCCATTAATCCTCCTTAAAATACTGTCAGTTAGGTCATACTTATCCTGTCATTCTTGCCACTTTTTGAAGCAGTTCTGGAAGTCCACTTTTGTGAATGTCTTTATAAGGTGTGATATAAAAATATGGTGAATGTGGCTCCTTAGTGCCATACAATGGAAAAGTAGGCTTGAAAAATTCTACAGAATGTCCTCATTCACCTTATTCATCAAATTTGTATTATGTGATTTCTGGCTCTTTACCAACTCAAAATGATCTGAACAGTAAATGATTCGAATTGATTCATGAATTCAAGACAGCAACAACAGTAGAATTAAAGACCTTCTTGAAAGAGGATTTCCAGAACTGCTTTAGAAAGTGAAAAGAATTGGAGGCAAGATATCATGGCCAGCTAAAGGCAACAGGGCTCATGAGATGTGTGGACGACTCTTAGCAAGGTCCACACAAACCCGAAAATGGGGAGGAAATAAAAACACAATCATGAAAGGACAACTGGAGGGAGAAGCTCACAAGATGAATTTCAGTATCAGGGTTACCAAGAAAAAAAAAAGCAGGCTTAGTTCTTTATGCTGTCTCATTTGTCTGGTCTGGTGAACATGCCATCTTGAGAAAAGATCTAATCCCCCAAAGGTAGAAACCAAGTGCAGTAATGGTGTCCAGGCTGAAATCAATGCTCATCCTAGCACCTGCTACTCTGTACCCATTTGTCCTAACTGCCTTTTTACAGGGAGAGAGACCCTCATGCTCAAGATAGTCACAAGACAAGATATCCTCAGGACAAGGCACTGAGACAAGTACAAACCAGAGAATCACTCAGGGGATTATGACTAAGTTAGGAAAATCCAGTCCTGGTGACATAGAAGAACTAGAGGAGAGTCCTGGGTAGTAATCCAGAACCAGACACTGAGGGGTCAAAGGGACAGTGAGAGTCTCAGGGTCATGCAGCAGCTGTGACTCATTTGACACAGGGCTAGAGAAAAGACACTAGATCATTGTAAGAGTAGGCTTCTTTCACCACCCATGCAAAAGCTGCCTGCTCTGTGCCCCTTTGAGATTCCCCTCAACACCCACTTTCCACATGCCGATGAGCTCATCTGCTTAGGATTCCTGTCACTGTCCATCAAAGGCTGCTGAGCTCTGTAGACATGTGACCTTCCTCCTATCATCCCCCAAACACTACTGAATTCCAAGCAGGGCTCTTTCATGGAACCCTAAATACCACAGAATTTATGGGCTCAGTATAGACAATTAGAGTTTGAGCATGGTCAGAATACTGAAAAGGACTGGTCCGGTCAGAGCATTTGGCATCCTGCACTCCCCAGGAGTGACATAGAAACAGCTGACATAAGCAGTTGCAGGGATGATTGTAGAGAGCAGGGGGGTGGAGACTGGAAAAACTTCCTTCAGACATCAGGAGAAGAAAGGGCTCCTGACTAGTTACACTCTACTTTCCCCTGTCTGATACAATTGAAGGTGTCAGGTCACAAGATGGGAAACCAAAACCACTGGCTGTTCAGTAGAGCTCTACCTGAAGAGGAAATGAGGAGCAGTCTCAGTGGTCAGTCCGGACTTCCAATCACTTCAATCCTTGGCAGGGAAGAGCACATCATTACAGGGAAACCAGCACAAATTCCAATTGACACACTCAACTTCACAGTCACAAATGCAGAGGACTAAAGCTCAGTGCTACAAGACAAGGACTCATCATTTTTGAAATAACAGGTAAGAGCACACTGGTAAAATTCTGACTGTTGCATAAAAGCACTGAAAAACATCCTTTACTTTTGTGTTTTTGAGTATGTGTGGCTTTAAATTTTTTTCTTTCATGTAGTATTGCTTTTAGAGAGAGCCTGGGGTTGGTTCTATTATACTATTATGAGAGTAAGAATCTGAACTATTCCTCTTACCAAGGTATATTAGGTTTTTCCCATGTCATAGATGTTTTTACAAGATTGACAAAACTATTTGGTTTCATAATAAATTGATTCCAATCTTCCTGTACCTTCTGCAATCTTGCATTAAAACTTCCTCACTTTCTTTTTACTTACTTCTCCTTTCATACTGTCTCAAACCTTCTCCCTCAACATTCGTTTGCTTTATGCCAATACTATCAATGCAAAATAGTTTTTATTCTTTTATTTCTTTCTCCTTTTCATTCTCTCTTTTATCTGGTTTTGCTTTAAGTAAGAGATTAGAGTTCAGCATTGTGCTAATAAAAGTGTAGGATTAGGAGGTACTATATTTATCTCTATAGTTGTTTATCTAAGCACATAAGGTTCTCCATATCAAGAGCTGTTTCACAGGGTGAACTAAATTAGTTTTTTAGTTTGGTCATAAATCAGCCACAATATCCTTGTACCTTCCTTCCACCATGTTCCATTTAATCTCTTACCCTAACCCCTTCAATAAATTTCCCTCTCATATTCAGTCAATACTCCCTCTTTTCTATTGCTTTTGTGTGATACAAATATTATCACAAAAATATATTTTTATTTTTTATTTGCATTTATTTATTTTTCCCTTTTTGGTCTTCCATTTGCCTCTGTCTCAGAATATATATGTATATGTATAGTATATATATATGTATGAAGTATTTCTATATGTGAAATGTAGAACAAGGAATAATTGTTGCTTTAGTTTATACATTATTGTTCTTAGACATGTCAATTAAACCTCATCAAAAATTGCATATAGAGAAACACCCGCAGCTTGGGTGCACAGGCCCCAGCCAAAGGCCTGAATAGAAAACAGCTGTGCAGGCATGCAGACCCCAGCCAGAGGCCCACCCAGATATCACTAGTAAGTGTACAGAGCCAAGCCAGAAGCCTGCCTGACAATAGTGGCTCAGGTGCACAGGCCCCAGCCAGGGCACCACACAGACAACAGCATAGCAGAGGGACCCAGAAGGCCATCATTCTGAACCAAAAATTTGGCACAGTGGTAACCAGCAGAGAGAAACCCTCTCTGAGGCTTGCTGAGAATTGAAGCCCACTGGTTTAGCACAGAGTCACCTCAACAAAGGCATGAAAGACAGCATCTATTGAGATGAGAACAAATGTAAGCAAGACTCAAAACCAGACTTGCAGATCACCTAAGGAAACCCCAAGGGGCAAAGAAATGGAACAAAGTGATACTCAACCATCTGGACTCCCTGAACTGGCAATGAAAGAAGATCTAGAAAAAATTAAAATTGGAAATAATTTCTCTGATAACAACAGAGATTGTGTTTCTAGTGAAAGACATGATTAATGACTGCAGAGGAGACACAGATTAAAAAAAAATAGAGAAGCTGAGGAACATGATGGAGTTCCAGCATAGGATACAAATGGAATCAATAAAACAGATGCAAACAAATATCCAGGAGATTAAAAATTCCATTGAAAGTTAATGAACCAGAATGATCCAATGTGAGGACAGAATATCAGATATGGAAGTCAGGATTGCAATTAGTGACCAGGAAAAGAAAGATTTCTTAAAAATAGTAAGGGACCATGAGAAATAAATCCAGCAGCTTCTAGATAATGCAAATAAGAATAACAGAAGACTGACTGGTCAGTCAGTGAAAAAACAGGAGATAGTGAAAATGGCACAAAAATCTGTTCACAGACTTAATGGCAGAAAACTTCCCAAGCAGGGGAAAAGAATTTGACATATAGATAAGTGGGGCATATAGGACTCAAATTAGCCTTGATCTAAAAAGTCTACATTTAGGCATGTAATAGTCAAGATTCCAGAAACCCAACAGAAGAACAAAATGCTACAAGCAATTAAAGAAAAGAAACAAATCACTTATAAAGGAAAGCCCATCAGAATCACAGTAGACTTCTCAATACAAGACCTTGAGTCACGTAGAGCATGGAGAGAAGTATTTTGAGCCCTAAAAGAAAGAAACTTCCAACCCAGATTGATGTACCCTGCAAAACTATCTTTCAAAATTGATGGAGAAATAAGATACTTTCATGACAAAAAACACCTGAGGAATTTATGAATACCAAACCAGGACTCTAAAAAAATTTTAAACAACATCCTAGGAAAAGACAATGAGGATCACAACCCCAGGAAGCCCAGCAGAATGAATTCATCAGGCAAGATAAGAAATTAAATGCAAAGGTGGAGCATCTAAGAACAGGAAAAGATCATGACAAGGATAAGTCAATACATATCAGTTATAACCATCAATGTTAATGGTCTCAATTCACCAAGCAAAAGAAATAAACTGGCAGAATGGGTCAACAAGCAAGATCCAAAAATATACTGCATACAAGAAACACATTTAATTCAAAAAGAAACTCATAGACTGAGAATGAAAGGGTGTGAAAATGTTATTTCATGCAAAAGGAATCCCCCAAAAAGGAGTAGCTATCCTATTTGCAGAAAAATAGATTTCAAGCCAACACTAATTGACAGAGACAAAGAAGGCCACTACATTCTTGTAAAAGAAACAATCCAAAAGGACGAGATGACAATCATAAATACATATGCACTAAATATGAGTGCACTCAAGTATATAAAACAAATATTAACTGTCATGAAAAATCAAATAAACACTTAATACAATAGTAGTGGGGGACCTCAATACCCCACTGTCACAAATAGATAGATCAACTAGACAAAAAATTAACAATGAAATACTAGAACTCAACCAGTCTTGAAGAAATGGGCTAACCAGATGTTTACAGGGTGTTGCACTCCACAAAATCAGAATACAAATTCTTCTTGGCTGCACATGGGTCATTCTCCAAAATAAACCACATATTTGCTCATTTATCATTTTTAAGTAAATGCAAAGAAATTGAAGTTATTCTCTGTATGTTATCAGATCATATTGGGATGAAATTGGAGATAAATAGCAAAAGAAACCACAAGAATTCCATAAACACATGGAAATTGAATAACACACTTCTGAACAACCAGTGGATCACAGAAGAAATTAAAGAAGAAATCAGACAGTTTCTACAATTAAATGACAATGTCAATACAACATATTAGAATTTATGGGACACAATGAAAGCAGTCTTACAAGGGAAATTCATAGCAGTGAATACTCATATTAGGGAAACAGAATGAACTCAGTTAAACAACCTGAGGCTGAACCTCAAGCTTCTAGAAAAAGAAGAGCAGGAGGAAATAATAAAGATTAGGGCAGAAATCAATACAATGGAGACTAAGAGACAATACAAACAATCAATGAAGCAAAGAGTTGGTTCTTCAAAAAGAATAAACTAAATTGACAAAGCCTTAGCCAACCTTATCAAAAAAAAAAGGCCCAAGGACTGGGGATTTAGCTCAGTGGTGATGCTGCCAGCCTTGCCAGTGGAAGGTCCTGAGTTCAATCCCCGGTACAAAAGATAAAAAAATGGCCCAAATTCATGCAATTAAAAATGAAAAAAGTGAAATTACAAAGGACCCACCAGAAATCCAGAGGATCATCAATACCTGCTTTGAGAACCTATATACCAATAAGATGGAAAACATGGACAGATTTCTAGATACATATGAATTACCAAAGTTGAAGGAAGAAGACCTAAAATCTCTAAACAACCCAGTATCGATCGACAAAATTGAAAACGTAATTAAAAACTTACTAATGAGGAAAAGCTCGGGTCGTGATGGCTTCACTGCTGAATTCTACAAGACATTTAGAGAAGAACTACTGCCACTACTGTTTAAACTCTTCAGTGAAATTGAAAGGGAAGCAGTACTTTCAAATTCATTCCTGGAAGCAAGCATCACCTTTATCCCAAAAGCAGAGAAATAATTAACTGAAAAAGAAAATTATAAGACAATCTCCCTAATGAACATAGGTGCAAAAATCCTAAATAAGATACTAGCAAACAGAATGCAGAAGATCAACAAGAAGATCATATACCCTGACCGAGACAGATTAATCCCAGGAATACAAAGATGGTCCAACATATGCAAATCAATAAATGTAAAACACTACATTAGTAGAGTGAAGGACAAAAATCATATGATCATCTCAATATATGCAGAAAAAGCATTTGACAAAATGCAGCACACATTCATGGAAATAACCCTACAGAACATTGAAATAGATGGTCTCTTTCTTAACTGCTAAAATCCATTTATGAAAAACCAATAAACAATATTATGCTAAATGGTCAAAAACTGAAATCCTTCACACTAAATTCAGGAACAAGACAAGAATATCCAGTATCACCACTCTTAATCAATATTAAGAAAATATTAGCCACAGCAATTAGAGAAGAGAAAGAAATAAAAGGAATAAAGATATGAAACAAAGAAGTTAAATTGCGATTATTTGCAGATGACATGATACTTTATATAGAAGACACCAAGAACTCCACCAAAAGTCTTCTAGAGTTAATAACCAAATTCAGAAGAGTAGCTGAATATAAGTTCAATGAAGAAAAATCAATAGCCTTCCTGTACATGAACAACAGACTCACTGAGAGAGGAACTTGAGAAACAGCTCTTTTTTTTTTCTTAAGTTCTTTTATTGGTACATTTTAGGTATACAACACAATTACATTTCTCATTGGGAACTTGTACCTTTACATGATGCATCTTGGTTCTTATTTTTCCCCATTCCTAGCCCTCCCTTCACCCCCTCCACCTTTCCCTATTTACAAAGACTTTATTTCCATTTTTTCCATTGCTCATCATTTTTCCTTGCCCTTCTTTACTTTCCCCTGCCCCCTCACTACCCCTACCCCTTTGGACATTTTCTTCCTATTTTGCATTATTGATTACTCATTCTAATCATTGGTACATTTTAGGTATACAATATAATGACATTCATCATTGGAAATTTGAACCTTTACATAATCTCTCTTGGTTCTTATTTTTCACCCTTGCCCAGCCCTCCCTTTGACCCCTCCATTCCTCCCTATTTACAAAGATTTTGTTCCTATTTTTCCATTTTCTCATATTAATTCCATTCCCTTCGTTCCTTTCCTCTACCCTTCCCACTTCCTTCCCCTTTGCCCCTTTTCTTCCTATTTCACATTACCTGTTATACATTTTAGTCCTTATTTACACTTTCAGATTCTCACATCAGAGAAACCATGCGGTATTTATACTCATGTGTCCTATTTATTTCACTTAAGAATATCGCCTCAATGTGCACCCACTTAGCTATATAATTTCTCATTTTTTATGGATGAGTAGTACTCCATTTTTTTAAAAAAAACCCCACATTTTCTTTATCCAGTCTCCAGTTGATGGGCATTTGGGCTGTTTCCAACTTTTAGCTATCACAAACTGTGTTGCGATGAACATGGGCACACATATATCACTGTGGTATGATTCTTTTAATTCTTTGGGGAAGATCCCCAGCAGTGGAATAGCAGGGTCAAAAGGAACTTCCAGTCCTAGTACTTTGAGGTATCTCCATACTGATTTCCACAGTGGTTCCACCAGTCTACACTCCCACCAGCAGTGGAGAAAGGTTTCTCTTTCCCCATAGCCCTGGCAGCATTTGTTATTGGTTGATTTCATGATAGCAGCCATTCTTTCTGGAGTGAGGTGGAATCTCAGCGTTGTTTTCATTTGCATCTCTCAATTGACCAGTGATGTTGAACATTTTTTCATATGTTTATTTGCTATTTCTACTTCTTTGTCTGAGAAATGTTTGTTTATTTCAGATGCCCATTTTTGGATTGGGTCTTTAAATTTGGGAGGTCTGATCTTTTTAAATTCTTTATAGATTAGAGATAGTAGACCTTTGTCTGAGGAAAAGCAGGTAAAAAATTTTTCCCACATTGTGGGTTGTGTCTTCACACTGCTGCTGGTTTCTCTTGCTGTGCAGAAGCTTTTTAATAAGAAGAGATCCCACTTGTTGATAGTTTGTGCTAGGTCACGGGCAACTGAGGTTTTGTTCATAAAATCTTTTCCTACACCGATGTCTTCAAGGGTTCTACCTAACCTCTGTTCCAACTGGTTCAGAGATTCTATTTTAATATTTAGGTCTTTAATCCATTTTTATTTTAGTTTAGTGCATGGCAAGAGATATAGGTCTAGTTTTAATCTTTGGCAAGTTGAAACCCAATTTTTCCAGCACCATTTATTAAGGACCCTATCTTTCTTCCAGTGAGGGTGTTTGGCTCCTTTATCGAAGATGAGATGGCTGAGTGTGTCTGGCATTGTTTCTGCATCTTCTGATCTGTTCCACTGGTCCTCAAGTCTGTTTCTTTGCCAGTACCATGCTGTTTTTATCACAGTAGCTTTGTAGTAGAGTTGCAGGTTGGGGATTGTGATACCCCCTGCCATTTCTCTGTTACCTAGAATTGCTTTTGCTATTCTGGGTCTCTTCTTGTTCCAAATGAATTTTTGGATTGTTTTCTCAAGGTCTATGAATTATGCTGCTGGGATCTCAATTGGAATTGCATTGAATCTATATAGCAGTTTTGGAAGTATGGCCATTTTCACTATATTAATCCTTCTTACCCAGGAGCAGGGGATGTCTGTCTGTTTTCTGATATCATCTTCAATCTCTCTTTTCAGAGTGCCATAGTTTTCATAGAACAGGTCTTTGATTTTTTTCATTAGGTTGATTCCTAGGTATTTTAGTTTTTTGGATGCTATTGTGAAAGAAATTATTTGCCCTATTTCTCTCTCAGTGAGCCTGTCATTGGTGTAGAGGAAAGCTATTGATTTTTGTGTGTTGACATTGCAACCAGCTACTTGACTGATTTGGTTATTAAGTCTAGAAAACTTTTGGTGGAGTTCTTGGGGTCTTCTATATAGATTATCATGTCATCTGCAAATAATGACAATTTGACTTCTTCATTTCCTATCTTTTTCCTTTTATTTCTTTCTCTTGTCTAATTGCCTTGGCTAATGTTTCAAAAACTATATTGAATCAGAGTGGTGATATTGAACATCCTTGTCTTGTTCCTGATTTTAGTGTGAAGGATTTCAGTTTTTGACCATTTAGTATAATATTGGCCGTTGGTTTTTCATAGGTGGCTTTCATCAGTTTGAGGTAAAGACCATCTATTGCAATTTTTGTAGGGTTTTTATCATAAATGCATGTTGGATTTGTCAAATGCTTTTTCTGCATCTATGGATATAATCATAGGTTTTTTGTCCTTGGCTCTATTGATTATAGTGTATTACATTGATTGATTTGCATATGTTGAACCATCCCTGCATCCCTGGGATGAATCCCACTTGATCAGGGTGTATAACCTTCTTCATGATCTTCTGAATTCTATTTGCCATTATCTTATTAAAGATTTTTGCATCTATGCTCATTATTGAGATTGGCCTATTGTTCTCCTTTTCAGTTGGGTCTTTCTCTGCTTTGGGGATCAAGGTGATGCTTGGTTCTAGGAATGAATTCGGGAGTATTGCTTCACTTTCAATTTCATTGAAGAGTTTAAACAGTAGTGGCAGTAGTTCTTCTCTAAATGTCTTGAAGAATTCAGCAGTGAAGACATTGGGGTCCGGGCTTTTCTTTCTTTCTTTTCTTTTTTTTTTTTGGTTCCAGGGATTGAACTCAGGTCCTTGCGCTTGTGAAGCAGGTGGTGAAACCACTGAGCTAAATCCCTAGCCCTGTCCGGGCTTTTGTTAGTTGATAAGTTTTTAATTACATTTTCAATTTCATTGGTTGATATTGTGTTGTTTAGAATTTTTAGGTCTTCTTCCTTCAACTTTGGTAATTCATATATATCTAGGAATCTGTCCATTTCTTCTGTGTTTTCCATCTTATTGGCATATAGATTCTGGAAGTAGGTATTGATGATCCTCTGGATTTCTGCTGGGTCTGTTGTCATTTCACCCTTTTCATTCTTATTGCATGGATTTGGGCATTTTCTTTCCTTTTTCTGATAAGGTTGGCTAAGGGTTTGTCAATTTTGTTGATTCTTTCGAAGAACCAACTCTTGGCTTCATTGATTTTTTGTATCGTTCTCTTATACTCTATTGCATTGATTTCTCCTTTGATCTTTACAATTTCCTCCCTTGTATGAGTTTTGTGGTTGTCCTGCTCTTTATTTTCCAGAAGCTTGAGGTTCAGCATCAGGTTGTTTAATTGGGCTCATTCTGTTTTCCTAATATGCATATTCACTGCTATGAATTTCCCTCATAGGACTGCTTTCATTGTGTCCCATAAATTCTGATATGTTGTATTGTCATTGTCATTTAACTGAAGGAACTGTCTGATTTCTTCTTTAATTTCCTCTGTGACCCTTTGGTTATTCAGAAGTGTGTTGTTCAATTTCCACATGTTTGTTAAATTTTTCCAGTTTCTTTTGCTATGGATCTCCAATTTCATCACACTATGGTCTGATAATATACAGGGGATAACTTCAATTCCTTTGCACTTACTTAAACATGTTCTCTGTGTGAGTATGTGGTCTATTTTGGAGAATGACCCAAGTGCAGCTGAGAAGAATGTGTATTCTGATTTTGTGCCGTGGAAAACTCTGTAAACCTCTGTTAAGTTCATTTGTTCAAGAGTTCGATTGAGTTCTAGTGTTTCATTACTTATTTTTATGTCTAGTTGATCTAGCTATTTGTGACAGTGGGGTGTTGAGGTACCCCACTACAATTGTATTAGCACATATATAACTTTTTATGTCTAATAGTATTTGTTTTATATAGTTGGGCACACTAGTGTTTGGTGCATAGATGTTTATGATTGTCGTCTCTTCCTCTTAGATTCTTGCCTTTACAAGGATGTAGTGTCCTTCTTCATCTCTCTTCATCAGTGTTGGTTTGAAATCTACTTGATTTGCAAAGAGGATAGCTACTCCTGTTTATTTTTGGGTTCCTGTCACATGGAATATTGTTTTCCACCCTTTAACTTTCAGTCTATGAGTTTCATTTTGAATGAAGTGTGTTTCTTGTATGCAGCATATTGTTGGATTTTGCTTTTTGACCCATTCTGCCAGTCTATTTCTTTTGACTGGTGAATTGAGACCATTAACTTTGATAGTTATAACTGATATATATTGAATTGTCATTGCCATGACTTTTTCTTTTTGTTGGGTTCTCCCCCTTTATATTTAATTTCTTGTCTTACCCGGTAGATTCATTCTGCTTTGCTTCCTGGGGTTGTGATCCTCATTGTCTTTTCCTAGGATATTCTCTAAAAATTTTTGGAGTCCTGGTTTGGTATTCACGAAATTCCTAAGGTGCTCTTTGTCATGAAAGTATCTTATTTCTCCATTAATTTTGAAAGATAGTTTTGCAGGGTACATCAATCTGGGTTGGAGGCTGTTTTCTTTTAGAGCTTGGAATATGTCACTCCAAGCTCTTCTTGCCTTGATGGTTTCTGTTGAGAAGTGTGCTGTGATTCTGATGGGCTTTCCTTCGTATGTGATTTGTTTCTTTCCTCTGACTGCTTGGAGAACTTTGTTCTTCTGTTGAGTTTCTGGAATCTTAACAATTATATGCCTATGTGTATATTTTTTTTGATCAAGGCTATTTGGAGTCTTATTTGCCTCACTTATCTGTATGTCAAGCTCTTTTCCCCTGCTTGGGTAGTTTTCTGCCATTACTTCTGTGAAGAGGTTTTTTTTTTTTATGTTATCTACACTCTCTCCTGTTTTTTCATTGACTGCAAACAGTCTTATGTTATTCTTCTTTGCATCATCTAGCAGCTGCTGGCTTGCTTTCTTGTGTTCCCTTATAATTTTGAAGAAATTTTTCTTTTCCTGGTCATTAATTGCAATCTTGTCTTCTGTATCTGAAATTCTGTCATCACATTGGCTTATTCTGCTGTGTAGACTTTCAATGGAGTTTTTCATGTCCTGAAAATCCATTTGCATCTGTTTTATGGATTCCATTTGTTTCCTATGTTGAGATTCCATCATGTTCCTCAGCTCCTCTCTGGATATATTAATCATGTCTTGCACTAGGAGCACAATTTCTCCTGTTATCTGAGAAATTGTTTCTGATTTCATTTTTTCCATGTCCCTTTTTGTTACCAGTTCAGTGGGTCCAGGTGATTGAGTATCAGAGTGATGTAGGTGATCTGGAAGCCTGGTTTTGAGACTTATTTACGTGTTTTCTCATTTCAACTGGTGCTGTGGTTCGGGTGTTTTTGGGGCCCATGTGGATCACCTCCTCTGAGCTGGGAGAGGTGGGACAGAGGCCCAGAGAGGTGACATGGATGGTGACCCAGATGCCCCTTCCTCTGGGCCATGAATGGTGGGACAGACAGAGGCCCAAATGCCCTTTCCTGTGTGGGGGGAGCAGTAGGAGGGATGCTGGCCAAGAAGCCCCTTCCTCTGGACCAGGAGCAGTGACAGGGTGGTTCAGAAGCCCCTACCTCTGGGCCTTAAGTGGCATGACAAGTGGCAGTCCAAAAGCCCCTTCCTCTAGGCTGGGAGCAGTGGGACAGACAGTGGCCCAAAAGCCCTTTGCTTTGTCTGGGAGTGGCGGGAGGGATGAGAAACAACTCTTTTCATAATAGCATCCAAAAAAAAAAAGAAATATCTAGGAATCAACCTAACAAAAGAAGTCAAAATCAAAGACCTCTACTCTGAAAACTATAACACTCTGAAAAAAAAGAGATGAAAGTGGATATCATAAAAGGGAAAGACATCCCTTGCTCCTGAGTTGGATGATCCAATATAGTGAAAATAGCCATGCTTCCAAAACTGCTATATTGATTCAATGAATCCTAATTGAAATTCCAAGAGCATATTTCACAGAACTTGAAAAAACAATACAAAAATTCATTTGGAACAAGAAGAGACCTAGAGTAACAGAAGCAATTGTAATCAACAAAGACAAGGTAGAGGGTATCACAATCTGGAACTTGAAACTATACTACAAAGCTATTGTAATAAAAACAGCATGGTACTGGCAAAGAAACAGACCTGAGCACCAGTGGAACAGATTAGAAGATGCAGAAACAATTCCAGACACACTCAGCCACCTCATCTTTGACAATGAAGCCCAACATCCTCACTGGAGGAAAGATACCCTCTTTAATAAATGGTTATGGAAAAATTGGGTTTCAACTTGCCAAAGATTAAAACTAGACCTGTATCTCTCACCATTCACTAAACTAAAATCAACATGAATCTAAGATATAAATATTAAAACAGAAACACTAAACTGGCTGGTAGAGAGGGTTAGGTAGAACTCTTGAAGACAATGTTGTAGAAAAGATTTCATGAACAAAACCTCAGTTGCCCATGAACTAGCACAGAGAATCAACAACAAGGATCTCATCTTATTAAAAAGCTTCTGCACAACAAGAGAAACCACCAACAGCATGAAGAGACAACCCACAATGCAGGAAAAAAACTTCACCAGCTGTTCCTCACGCAAAGGTCCACTATCTAGAATATATAATGAACTTAAAAAAATCAGACCTCCCAAATTTAAAGACCCAATCCAAAATTGGGCATCTGAAATGAACAAACATTTCTCAAAGAAGTAGAAATGACAATAAACATATGAAGAAATGTTCAACATCACTGGTCACCTGAGAGATGCAAATGAAAACAATGATGAGATTCCACTTCACCCTAGAAACAATGGCTATTATCAAGAAATCAACCAATAACAAATGCTGGAGGGACTGTGGGGAAAAGGAACCCTGCTCCACTACTGGTGGGAGAGTAGATTGGTGCAACCATGGTGGAAATCAGTATGGAGATACCTCAGCAAACTTGGACTTGAGATTCATTTGATCCATCTATTCCCCTGATGGGTATCTTCCCCAAAGAATTAAAAGAATCATAACACAGCAATATATGTGCACCCATGTTCACAGAGGCATAGTTTGTAATAGTTAAAACATTGAAACAGCCCAATTGCCCTACAACTGGAGACTGGATAAAGAAAATGTGTTTTTAAATAAAATGGAGCACTACTCAGTCATAAAGAATGAGAAACTAGAGACATTTATAGCTAAAAGGATGAACATTGAGGGCAAACTCTTAAGTGAAACAAATAGGACACACATGTGTAAATACCAAATAGTTTCTCTGATGTGAGAAACTGAAAGCATAAATAAGGATCAAAATGTATAACACATAATGTGAAATAGGATGAAAGGGGGCAAAGGGGAAGGGGAAGTGGGAGGGGTAGGCGAAAGGAAAGAAGGAAAAGAAATAAATATGAGAAAAGCAAAAAATGAAAACAATATATTTTCATTATATAAATATGAAGAGTGGAGAGGTTTAAGGGAGGGCAGGTAAATAGGGAAAAAAATAAGAACCAAGATGTATCATATAAAGGTATAAATTCCCAATGATGAATGTCATCATATTGTATACCTAAAATGTACCAATAAAATTAATGAAAAAATTTGTATATAGAGGATTCAAATAGCATATTAATTGGTGCCAATTTTCTTAAAGCTACCCTCAATTTCCAAATATACCTTCTTTTTTTTTTTTTCCAAATATACCTTCTTTCTTCTTCTTCCTTTTCCCACCCCACCAATAATTTCTCATTCTTCTCTCTTTTCCTCCCTCCATTACAGTTATAAAAATAATGCCACCAAAATCCCATTTTTTTCCTTTCCTCTTGTCTTTTTTCCTTCTATCTGAAATATTTTCTTCCTTGTCTTCTTCATTTTTTCTTCTCTTGTTCTCTGCATCCTAGCCTACTCACAATCAGTAATATTTCACTGCCTTCCTGGGTTATTGAAAAAAAGTGTTAAGTGTTTAAAACAAGTTTTACATTATATGGTTTACATAATCTTGGTTCTGCAAATGTTATAATTTTTTATTTGTTCTCTCTTGCAATACAATGATCAGGACTTGTCCTAATACATTGAATAGTTTGAATAGATTGAATAGATAGCTTAACATATCTTTAACCCTCAGTTCAAATACACTAGAAACATAACAACAAGATGTCTACAAAATCTTCTAACTTCCCAGTAGGTAATCACTCATCTCATGGACACTGAGGTAGAGGAAGTTTTAGGCAAAGTACTCAAAAAATAAATGGATAAAATTTTTGAAGAGAACAAATAAGAAACAAATAAGCAAATGTATAAGAAGCTCAATAAGCTCACAGAGCATGTAAATGAACAGGTTAAAATTATGGGATGCTCAAAGTGCTTAAAGAAGACACAAATACAAATTTCATGAAATTAAACAAGACCCTGCATGATATGAATGACCACTTTAGTAAACAATTAGAGGTCATAAAAAGAATCAAGCAGGAATTCTGAATATGAAATTTTAAAAGCTTTTATTTACATTTGTTGGTACAATTTAGATATACATAATTATCACATTCATTATATGGAATTTGTACCTGTACTTGATATATCTTAATGTTTATTTTTTTCCCCATTCCTTCCTCCTCCCTTCAATTCTTTTCCCCTTCTTATCTGAAAAATTTGACTTAAATTGTGGGCAGGAGGAATGATCACTGTAAAGAGAGACTGTCAGGACTTGAATACATGGTTGGAGTAGTAACTCATGTACTCAGAACAATAAGATATTATAAAATCTGGATTTAATAACTGCTAAACCACTCAAGAAAAACATGTAAGGATTGTAGGAGTTTAGGAAAGGTTAGAAGTCTATACCAAAAGGATAAACATTTTATTCTCCAAATTCATAGCAGAAAATTATTTGCATAAGGAAAGAAATGAATATCCAGGCAAATGAGGCATATAAAATTCCAAATATTCATAGCCAGAAAAGAACCTCTCCATGACACACCACAGTCAAAATTCCAAAATACCAAATTCAACCCAAAGAGAGAATACTAAAAATTGTTAGGGTAAACATCAAGTAATTCATGAAGGCAAGCCTGTCAGAATGACAGCAGATTCCTCAAAACAAATCTTAAAGGCAAGTAGAACTTGGAGTGAAATATTTTAGGCCCTTAAAAAAAACTATATCCTGAAAAAATGTCCTCCCAAATATATGGGTAAAAAAATGCTTCCCATAGCAAACAAATAACACATGCTCACCAAACCAGCAATGGAGAAAGTACCAAAACAATCACAAACATGGATAATGAGGCCAAGATCACCAAAGATCCCAAAGGAAGAAAGTACCTCTAGTTGGACGAGTTGTTAAACAGAAGGAAAACACAAATAAAAGATTCAGCACTACAAAAAAATACTACAATAACAGGAACCAGTAAATATATTTCAATAATAACACTCAATATAAATGATCTATAATACCCAATTAAAATGTACAGATTGGAAGATTGAATTAAAAAAACAAGACTCAACTATGTTTTGCCTGCAAGAAACATACATCATTTATAAAGAAAACCATACACTGGTATAAAAAGATAGAAAATGATACTCTATATAATCAGAGCCTGTGCACAAGGAGTAATAGTTATACTGTTTTCATACCAAGTGGACTTCCAGTGAAAACTGATCAGAAAAGACAAAGAAAGTCACTACATACAGGTAAATGGAACAATTCAATAGGAAAAATTTAAAACATTTTCTTTAAAATCGGGAAAGGCAAGGATGTTCACTCTCACCTTTCTGTAAAATGTAGCATTTGAAGATTTGCCCAGATTGATCAGATATAAGAAAGAAATAAAAAGAATATGAATAGGAAAGGAAGAAATCAAAATATTCTTATTTGCAGATGATATTATCCTTTATGCAAAAAATTTTAAAAGTCCATCAGAAAACTCTTAGAAGTAATGAAAAATTTCAATTACATAACAGGATACAAAATCATCACACAATAATATATGGTGTACCCTGTACCAACAAAAAACTCACCGAGAAATTAAGAAAACAAGTCCACTCATAATAACTTCAAAAAATTAATAATTAAGAATTATACTAACCACACTTGATCTTAGCCTAAAGGCCAAGAAGCAATGGAATTATACTAACTAAAGAAGTGAAAGACATCTGTAATAAAAACTATATGATCCTTAAGTAAAGAGATTGAAGAAGATACTAGAAAATGGAAAGATATCCCCTTTTCTTGGATAGGAAGAATCAATATTGTAAAAATGGGCAGACATATACATATTTAATATAATTCCAATCAAAATACAACAGCATGTTTCACAGAACTAGAAAAGAGAATTCTAAATTTATGAAGAACCAGAAGAGACCCATATAGCCAAGGCAATCCTGAGCAACAAGCGCAAAACAACAGGTATTACAATCCTGGATTTGAAGTTATATTACAAAGACATAATAAGAAAAAAGCATGGTACTCACACAAAAAAGGTATGTTGACTAATAGAATAAATTTAAGGATGCAAAAACAGTCCCAAGCACCTTTGGCTATTTGATTTTTGACAAAGGTGCCAAATATATATACTAAAATAAAATCAAAATGGATTGAAGACCTAGATATAAAAAACAGTGAATCTGGTGAAAGAGAAAATAGGTAGACCTCAGGAAAATATAGACCTAGGCAAAGACTTCCTGCATAGCATCATAAGTGCACAAAATATAATACCAAGAAAATGGGATTGTATCAAAATTTAAAGCTTTTGTGCAGCAAAGGAAACAACTAACAGTATAAAAATACATCCTACAGAATGGGAAAAAAATACTGCCATTTACTCCATGACAGAGAAATAATATCTTGAATACATAAAAAACTAAAAAATTACTTTCAGAAATGAAATACCAAAGCAAAAAATAGACAATTGATATGATTAGACATTTGTCAAAAGAAGAAATACAATTGCCAATAAGACATGAGAAAACATTCAGCATCTTCACTACAAATCAAAATCACTGAGATTTCATTTCACTCTAATAAGAAAGTCAATCACCAAGGAATCAAAAACAACAAATGCTGACATTCATATATTGTATACCTAAAATGTGCCAATAAAGTTAATGAAAAAAAATACAAATGTATAATCCTGAAAAAAATGTTGGTGTGATTGCAGGGGAAAAGGAAGGCTTGCACATTGTTGGCAGGAATTTAAACTAGTATAACTGCTATGGAAATTGATATGCAGAGTCCTCAGCAAATTAATAATATTTATTCCATTTGACCCAACTATTACTCTTCTGGGTACGTTCCCAAAAGAATTAAGTCATCAGATTAGAATGATTCCTCCATATTCAGGCCTGTAATAGCACAATTCTTCACAGCTAAATTATGGACCTGGCCTATATGCCTATCAACAGATGAATTAATAAATAAAAAAAAGACATGGGGGGAAAGGGACCTTTCTACATTTTGGTAGGAATGTAAACTACAATTGCTATGGCAAACAGTATGGAGATTCCTCAAAAAGCTAAAAGTAGAAATTCCATTTCACCCAGCTATCCTCCTTCTAAGTTCCTTCCAAAAAGAGTTAAAATGAGCATATTACAGGGATACGTGAATAGCCATGTTTACAGAAGCATAATTTATAATGGCTAGATCTTGGAACCAGTGTATATGTCCATCAACAGATGAATAGATTAGAAAGGTGTGGTATTTATATCCAATGGAGTACTAATCTGCCATAAAGTTAAACCTCATTGTAGGTAAATGGATGCAATTAGAGAATATAATGTTAAGTGAACTAAGACACACAAGATTAAATATGTCACAGTTTCTCTTACATAAGAAACTATATATATGTGTGTATATATATATATAGAGAGAGAGAGAGAGAGAGAGAAGAGAAAAGAAAGAAAACAAAATAGAAGATAGATAAATAGGAAGTAGGGCGACATTCAAGTAATTCCCCAAATTACTCCATTGTTCCAAAAATATTTTAATATATATGCTAATTTGTTTCATTTATACTATTTTCTCTTAGTTCATTAAAAAGAAAGTTTTGTGTTATTATCTGTATGCTTCTTCTTTGCAAGAGAGTCTCTTTTTTTTGGTAGTGTCTTATACTCTGAGTACATTGAAGGTAATGATACACAGATATTCTGCTATTATTTTGTTATAAAACTTTTTTTCATAAAATAAAAAAATTATAAAAGTGCATTAAAATGTATTATGTATACACAGTAGAGTGCTGCATAAAGCAGGTTATGTTTGAATCATTTATACGAAAATGAATGGATCTTTAGACCATAATTAAAAGTGAAATAATCAGTCACAGAAGGTTAAATATTGCACGGTTTCACTTATATGAGAAAATCAAAATATAAATAATTTAGAAGAGCAAAATAAAAGATGGTAGGCAACAGAGAGGCAGACTTTATGGAGATGGGAATGAAACCTGAGGAAGAGAATAAAAAGATGGGTATGGGGAAAAGGGGGAGTAAATTATCCAGATGAGATGTATATACATACCAATTTCCCAAGAGAACTAGAATTATTATGTATTGAAAACATAACAATCAATAATACAAAAAGAATTTCTATTTTTAAAAACGATGTCAATCATGATGGAATAAGAGTATTTGAAATGAGTGCCAGTTTCTCAGAATAATTATTTACCTTTCATTGCACTAAATATTTAAAAATTAAACATTCAGTGGAGTTTGATCATTTTTACACACACATATACATATTTCACATATACATATTTCAAAAATTTATGTCATACCACTATGGAAGGGCCATATTCAATATTAGCTTATCTAAAAGGGTATGCCAACATAGCCATATGGGATTTTGTAGAGAAATTACAAATCCAAACCATTTATTCATATATTTGGCTACATGGGCCCACATAGTTGAATTTACAGTTGTCCTAGCATGTTTTTTCTTGCCCATTTTAAAATTATCTTCCTCAAGCTTTTAACACTTACTATAATTATCTGATATGTTTGGGACCTCATTTAGTTGAAGCAATAGAAAATGGGTTAGAAATCCACTCACTAAAAAATAATGAAAAATAAACAAAACTTCTGGGTTTCAGTTAATATCCAAAGGACAGGAACCTCAAAGACTGAGACAGTCTCTAAAAGATGTGGACATAAATAACTATTATTCTGGCTATTGTTAATGATGAATGAAATATGATGGAACAGAACAGCAGAGCACTGGATGAGCCAAAGATTTTTGGAAGCTGAATGGGAGGAAGTCATTCCTAACAGACTCTTCCCAAACATCAGAACTTGCAAGAGTGGGTAGGATGGAAGAATGATATGCTTTATCTTTCCTTAAATAGGGTAGTGTTAGAACAAGGTACATAGATTTGATGTCCCTAATCAGGAAATAAGAGTAAGAGAATGATCACTTCCTGAATGTGATGTGTCATTCTGTAGTAAACAAAAGCTAAGATTGATGGGAACATGAAATGCTGAAACTTGATTGATCCATTCTTGACAATGCTGATATTCATAGTTTATCCACATTAGATTAGGTATTAGTTCTGAAATTGGAGAAAGACAGTCACCATTGCTACTAAGATACTATATCTGGGAAGATTTAAACTAGACTTACTGGGCTGAGGGTACCTTATATATTCTCTGCCTAGGGCCTTCTTGGCACAAAAATTACCATGGGTCCAAAAATGTAGATGCTCAACGTCTAGTCTTATTTCAAAAAACTAGAAAATAAAAGTCAGTACAAGGAAGATTGAGGTTGTCTTTTCTTGTAGAGACAAGACAATTTTCTTTTACATTTAGAATGAAATGTGTTATTCTTCTGGTTAATGGCTGAATAAAATAGATATGGTGAGTAGATTTGTGATTGACGTAAATCCTAACCTTCCACCAATTATGTTGTATTATATTATAACAGAAAAACATAAAATTCATGTTTGATGAGAATCAATTTTGGAAGAAACTGTGGTTCACAAATACTAACTTTCAATACAGGGAAATGTAAATCACAGAAATGTTATTAAGATCCAAAAGTGAGCATTACTATTTGATATTGTACTCTTTGAACTGATGTCACAGAAATGAAGATCTTTCCAGTGAAAAATCTACAAAAAAGAAAAATGGGCCAGATGTTCATAGTTCATCTATTTGCCTTTTAAATTCAACTCAGTGGAATCAAAAACACAGTGATTTCTTAAGTTAAATGTTCAAATTTATTACCAATTACCAATTTATTAAGAAAACTCAATGTGCCATATTTAATTGCATTTTCTTTATTGACGTTGCTCAGTGTTTGTCAAATTTCATGATTAGGCCTAGTGAGTTTGTTCTTCAACTATGTTTCTGAGGGAAATTATTTACATTTTGAAGGAATTAAACTTATGCTCTTTTTGACTTTTGAAACATATCACATATGTGCACAGATAGGGTACAAAATAGAAATGTCCAATTTAATTATTTAATATAAAGTTAATATCCATATAATCAGTAAGTATGTCAAGAACAGAATATTATGGGCACCTTTTAGCCTCATGCCCTTTACTTGTACTCCTTTTTTCTTTTCTTTTTTCTTTTTTTGGTACCGGTGATCAAACTCGGGACCTTGTGCTTGCAAGGCAAGCGCCGGAACCACTGAGCTAAATATCCAGCCCCCCTACATCTTTTTAACATGATCTTATATTGACTCACAAAGGTTACTACCTTTCTGAGTTGTCTGGTTTAAAATAGTCTTGCTTTGCTATTGTTGAGTTATTGACATTTTTGTTTTGGATTAATCAACATTTATTTTCTTACCAATCTGTGGGCCACAAAGATTAAATATTCAGTGGAAATCTATATCATTATATTGTACCTTTTTAAACTGAAGTTAAAAGGAATAATGTACTTCACATCCTTTTGTACTTTTCTTCTTTTACACAAATGATGAATTGAAAAGTTCACCAAAGAAATTCAACAGTAGCTCTGAGCAGACAAAAGAGAGGCTTAGTGAACCTAGAGATGGGGCAAATGAAGTAGGTGATCTGAGGATTGGAGGAAAAATAAGGAAAAATTAACAGAGCCAAGGGAACATAATTAGGAACACTAAATATATATTGTGTAAGGACATGAAATTGAGAACAAACAGAAAAAAAATTTGAAGAAATAGTAGCTGGGAACTTCCTAAATTTGATGGAGACATGAATCTATAAATCAAAGAATCACAAAGTCCAAGTAGGAGAAATTAAAGAAATTAATTTGAAAAGATTTATACCAAAAATATTATGATCAAGTTATCCAAAAATAAAAGTGAAGAAATACATACCAGCCCAGACAACTTCTATGTTTAACTTTCCCAAGTATTTAGAGGAATTAACACCAATGTTGCTGAAACTTTTCCAAAAAATACCAAAGGACAAATTTCCTGACACATTTTATGAGTTCAACATTACCCTAGTATCAAATCAAGACAAACTTAACAAAGAAAACTATAGTTTATTATTAATAAAAATTAAAAACAAACTCAACAAAATACTAGCTAACCTAATTAAACAGCATACTGACATAGCTATTTACTGTGATCAGTGGGATATATCTCAACTATCCAAGGTTGGTTCAACATAAGAAATCATTCAACATTATACACCACATTAGTACAATGAAGCAAACACAAATACAGAATCAGCTCAATAGTCACAGATAAGCACCTGGTAAAGTTGACACTATTGATAAAAACTCAACAAATTAGAAATAGAAGGTGACTATTACTTAACATCTTGAAAGATACTTACTGAAAACCTTTAGTGGTGAGAGACTAAAAGCTTCCTTGAATGTCAAAAACAAGACCCTGTTTTTCTGTTGCTCTTCAACTCTGTATGGGAAGTCTTATCCAGAAAAATTGGGCAGTCTTGTAAACATTATCACAATGAAGACATTAAACATGTCCATCATCCCCCCAAGTTTCCTTTGTGCCTTTTTAATTAAAAAAATTACAGGTATTACCACAGATAAATAGCACAAGTTATTGAGATTCGATTAATATTTCCACACATGGGTTTATACATACAGTCTCTCTTCATTTTCAGGTTTTCTTTTTGTTGCTGTTGTTGTTCCCCCGTATTAGAGAAAGCTAATGCTTTTTCTTTCTGTGTCTGGTTCATTTTGCTTAATATGATGTTTACCAGTCCATCCATTTTCCTGCGTATAATAGGATTTTTCCAGCTAATTCAAAATACAGTCAACCTATTACCACTACAGGTATTTCTTGACAGCAGCTAATTTATGTTTATATTTTAATTTTTTGTATAAATGAAATCATAGATCACATAAACTTTGAGCTTGGCACGAGTTTGCGTAAAGTTTTGATATTTATCCACAGGATTAACTGTATCACTGATTTTTCCTTTTTGTTGTTAGGTAGTATTCCACTGTATAAATATTTCTCAGATAATCTATTCACTGAGCTGTTGAAGGACAAATGTTCTAGGGTTTGGTGATAAAAATAGACACTTTAAATATTTGCCTAAGCATATATTTGACTTAATTTGCTTTCTCTGGAGTGAGCATTGGTAATGTATAAGTTTAATGATTTAGTCTCCGACATCTAGGTTATCAAAACTTTAAGCATTTCAAGTCAGTTCAGGACATCAAGTCAACCTTGACAGAGAAACCAAAAGAGGATATGCAGAACTGCTTCAGAAAGTGGCAAGAATGATGGGATAAGTAATCAAAGTGAGGAGAAATATTTTGAGGAAAGTTCATGGCAATATGTCTTTTACTGAAATTGAAAATCACTGTATTTTTATCACACTTCATTTTAAATATATTTAGAGTATCTTTTCAGACTAATATTTAAAATTATTTAGACTAAATTTCTTTGCTGTGATTCTCACCCTTCAATTTCTTTCTGATATTTGGAATTTTGATTTTCTTGCTACTTTTGAAGAATGTTTCCCACTGTTACTCACCTCAGGTGTGTTTCAGTTTAATGTTGTTTTTACCATTCTATTTGGGACAGCAGCATCCAGAAGACTAGCTTGAAACTGCACTGAGCAGACTTTAAATATTATTGATTTTGGTTATAATTTTGCTATTGATTAAAATCATGAGTCGTTCCAAGGCCTTGCTAAATGTGTTTGTTAAATGAGCCTTTAGCTGGTGTACTGAGACAGACTTCCCTATTGTAATGGCCACAATTGAGGTCTAAATGATTGATAAGATTATGATGTCTCTAATACCAAGAAAACACTCCAGCTGAGGAACTGAGACCCTGTGCAGCCATTCTCCAAGATCAAATGTTAGGTAAAGATAATGC
The DNA here is from genome assembly GCF_053883595.1 of Heterocephalus glaber. Taxonomy (NCBI): domain Eukaryota; kingdom Metazoa; phylum Chordata; class Mammalia; order Rodentia; family Bathyergidae; genus Heterocephalus; species Heterocephalus glaber. The sequence continues at coordinate 35,178,579 of NW_028258143.1, read as the reverse complement.
AGGTGGCTTGTTAACTATGAACCGCAAGATGAAACAAGTGGCTTGTTAACCATGACCTCTTTTTCACAAGAAAGCATTGTTCCTCCCTTTTACAGCCTGACTCATTAGTGCATTAGTTCTGCTATTTCCTACATCTTTACCCCTTGCTATGTTGTGTAATCATAAATACCGACTAAGCTCGTGGTCTTAGGAGGGAGCTAAGATCAATTCCTTGGGATTCCAGGTAAACTATTATTTTTTATTTTTTATCCCTTGTTCTTTGTATATTATTCTTTCATCTCTGCTGTAACCATAATCAGGAAATCAAGCATTCCCTGATACCCATCAGGCTTCACCTGACAGTAGCACAGATTTATATTTTATATTGATGATTTGAGCTTTCTGCCTCTCTGTGAACTTGGGAATTTTGAAACAGCAAAAAACACATTATATTTTTAATTTCTGGTTAGATTGTAGCATTGGTTTCCTTCTGTCATTCTTGTACCATACTTAAAGGGTAGAATACCAAACTGTCTGGAATCTGCCTTGTTTCTGACTTCTAGAGCTGGTGTAGCCTGTCCTACGTACTTCCTCCCTCTTCTGAAGAGATACGCATCCATTTCAGCCTGACTGCTTTCAGCCCATTTTGGTGTGCTATTATTTGCTGAGACAGATCATGAATCTTCAAAATATTGAATAAGAAATTATTATTTTAAAAATAAATGTTGAAGGCCGGGGACTTAGCTCAGTGGCACTGTGCCTGCCTTGCAAGCACAAACTCCTGAGTTCAATCCCCAGTACCAATAAACCAATAAATAAATAAATAAATAAATAAATAAATAAATAAATAAATATTGAGTTTACAATAAAAGTTGAGTTTAAATATGTATCTATAGTGTAGATTTTGAATGTTCTAAAATTCTTTTTGATAGTAAAGTTTTATTATTACTTAGAGATTAATGATTATACAATTCTGTTAGAGAAGAAATGACTCAGTTTTTGTGATTATAAATTGCTTCAGTTATAAATCTCTGAATATATTTTTTTGGTATACAATCTCTTGAATATAAATTGTAAATAATAATTTACAGGTTATCACAGTTAATATGTGCTTTTTATAATCTCAGATTATTTTAAATTTTACTTCTTTTTATATTAATAAAATAAGTGAAACATACTCATTTTGTTTTTACTGACTCACAGTTACATTAGAAATTATGTAATTTTATACCCAATATGAAAAAGTTTTATAATAGTAATATGCTGCTGTGCAATTAAATATACAACGTAAAATGTATGCATAATATGTAAGTCATGTACATATACTAATACCCTATGAGAAAAAAATATTTATTGTGCTTTAAAAGAGCAAGGAAAGTAAATGATGCATGAAGATAAATGAACTAATATGCTTATAATTCTAACATTCTGGATAATTTGAAACCTATCAGACAGAGGTGTGATTTTTGTGAAGGAGAAATAAAATGTTTATATCTAAAATTGATTCTAGTTGAATTCTTATGACAAAAACTAAAATGCCAAAAAAACACCCAAAACCAAAACCCAAACTAAAACCGAAACCAAAAAACCTCCAACACCTTGCTTACAGAAGATTCCTTGGAGATATGAGACTTTGAGATAGGAGAGCTGGTATAGCTTATCTCTGCTCCACATATCTGAGACCTCAGTAATTCCATTGATTTTAAAAATATTTTTCTTGCCTACCTAAGATACAACTAAATTATTCAGAACAACATAATTCTTCCAATAACCTGTGAAGTATACTAGAAAATAACATTTTTATTCTGAGAACGACAAGATATATTGTGCTTAAAAAAATAACTATAGCATCATATATAGTGATTTGTACAAACAATGACAAATAGATGTATTTGTCATTTTATGTTATATTGCAGTATGAATAATATCAATAACCAAATGGCAGCAGCAATAGAAGCCACCAATAATTGTCTAGGTGTTTTACGTCGAGTATTTTAAGTATATTACCTCATTTAATATTGTCAATATCTGTAAGTGTGGGAATGAACAATTTGAGGAACACAAGAGTTGGATAATTTTCCAATTGTCACACAGGAAGTGGCAGAGTGTGGATTTGAACCTAATGAATATGATTTCAGAGCCTTCACCATGTATACTGCCTTCTAGATCAGTGTGGTTATATTTTGGCTGAAAGCAAGTTTGAAAGAGATTAATATGATCTGGTGATGTGTCTTAATTTGGATTGTGAAAAAGCATACCTTTGTTTTCTTCAAGGCTTCATGAATGATTTGATTTTGGAAAATGCAGAATAAGATTGTAGTCTATTGGCAACAATATGAATTTAAAATTTTATGGGCCTGTGTTTGTGTTCCACTGCTATGTTTTATATGTGGTATAACTTTAGAAAAATTCTGTGCCATATTTGAACATTAATTTTCTCATAGGTAAAATAGAGCAAGTCAAACCTACTTTAAAAAAACTATTGTAGGTATTAATGAAGTAATAACTATATCTGTGAAGTTCTAAGCACAGTGCCACAGTAGGTGCTCAGAAAATAACAACTACTATTACATGTTTTTATTATTTTTAGCCTCCTGTGAAAGGATCACATTTTTCCATGCTTTTTAATCTTTAGAATTAAAATGAGTTAAATTTAGAGTAAAATTATACTGTGAAGTATAATCTTAGTTTAAATGTACTGATTCAGAAAATACTTTCATAAGTTTATTTAGTCATAAGTTTTCACTTAAATATTATTGTTTGGAGAACTATTTGTCATCTCAGAGGATTTTACTAGTTATGTTCAACTAGTTTACTATTTAAGTCTAAGTCATATACATTCCCTACCTGAAAGTTTCACAAAACACGACTTGAGAATTCTAGAAAAACCCAAACCATTGCATGCTTAAAAATGAATTACAGCAATAAACAATTTTTATATTTCTTAGAAGGAAGATAATATATGGTACACTAAATGACATGTGATCATAAAGAATATATTCATCTATAAATTGTATTCAGTGATTTACTCAATCCACATGGCTAACATGATCAAATCATAGGGTTAATTATCCTTTTAGTAAAAGATCTGAGATTTCTTGGTATAAGAAGATATTTTACATATGCTGTCATGCTGTATTTTCTGCATTCAATAATATCTTCAGAATTTCTACATGACAAACATACGTAGTAGCATAGTAATGTAAATAATAGACTTTAAGAGGCATTCCTATTCTTTATAAAAATGATAGTGTCTTACTTGAATGGATTTTAATGTGATATTCAAAGCTCATTTCTTAGCTTGTACAGTATACAAAGTTGATAATATAGGACTTCAAATGCTGCACCCATAAGGAAGTGACGAGATTGAAACATACATTTGAGTTTACAATTTGGTTTTAATGAAATCATCTGGCTGAGTTTAAAAGCAACATCTGCATCCTTGTCTTCTGCAGGAAGCTGTGGATAATTTTTGTTTAAAACAAGAATAGAGTAATTAGAGTGTTTGGTGAGTTTTTAAAAGATATTTTCACTTCCAAGAATGAACATATAGTTCTCTGATCAGATGTTGTGTAAACCTTACTTAATATCTATGATTTTCCACACAATAGTGAAAGAACAGAAAAGGGATCATTTTTACACAGTAGTCACGATCAGTGAAATTATCATTGCTTTCTTACATTTTATATAAATAACTTTAAAATAATATTTGCATCTGGTATATTAATTTATAAAGTATCTAGAATACTTACTTTTCACATACAAAAGATGCAGATCATTACTAACTTATTCTTAGTTGTCACAGTTTAGCTATACTTGGTTAAAGCCAGAGTTTCTCAATGTTGGCATTTTAGAAATTTAGGGCTCTCTAATTGAGTTGATGAGGGCTCCACAGTGCACTGTGGGATGTTCAGCAGTAGGGCAAGTAGAACTTGCTAGATACCAGAAGCCTCTCCTTGGATGGCAGCAGTACTTCCCCTCTGCCCAGTTGTGACAAGAGAATTTTTCCTAAGGGTCAAAATCACATGCAACTGAAAACCAATATTATAATAAAGACTAAATATTCTTTACATTTTCAAATTTATAATTTATTTGTTTATTCATCCATTTTTTGAGTATATCCTATGTGATAAACATGGTCAGATGCTATTTTCAGTAACAGAATTAATTACAACTTTTATTGAATCAGGTGCCTGATAAGCCTAAATTTTTGAGCCTATAAATCCTTTTAGGTCAAAGCATCAGCTCCATTTTATAAAATTATACTTTCCTTTTTCCTTCATTGGAGTAATATATTTCACTTTTAATAAAATCAGGTTGATTTCATATTATTTATTTTCTATTTTATGTTCTCATCACATTCTGATTGGTTTTAATTTTTCATGTATTAGAGAGTATGCAATATATTTAGAAGAGCCAATGCTATACAAAATTTATTCATGGTAGTGATCCTTTCTCATCATCCCTACAACTCAATCCCCAAGTCTTCCTTCTTTCTGCCTTTCCCTCTCCACTTCCTGCACTTAAGCAATGTCTTTCATTTTTGCTTTAACCTTCCAGCATTGTTTTGCACAAATGAGCAAATATATAATTTTTTCTCATGCTTTTCTTCTTTTTATTCAAGGATAGCATTTTCTATACTCTTTTTTATTTACACAATCACTTGTACTGGAAGTAACTTTGAATAAGTTTATAGACTCCTTTAATCTTTTTATTGTATTTTTTACAACCAGGGAGTACAATATTGTACAGTTTATTCAATCATTCCTCTAAATATGGAAGTTTAGATTGAGTTCAGTAGTTTTCAATTACAAGCAATGCAATGCACAACATGTTGGATATATATGGTGGCAGGCATATCATTAAGGTGGTTATTTGTTAGTGAAGTTCTTGATTCAAAAGTAAGGGCATTTGTAATTTTTCTACAAGTTGCCGAATTCTATTCTTGAAAGATTGAAGCAGTTCACATTTGAACCAAAATATAGGAGCATGACTTTTTCTACACAACTTTGCCAGTAAAATTTGTGATCATACTTTTAATTTTTCCAGCCTGATATGCAAGAACTTGTATTAAAATATTTTAACATATATTTCTCTAACTTGGGAGTTTCAATATTCATCCATATGCATAAATTCCATGTATATATATATCCCATATATATATATTCTTTTCTCTCTCTCTGTCTTTCTCTCTTTCTCTCTTTATGTTTTGATACTTTTTCCTAAATGGCTTTTGGGACTTTTATTCCAAAAAATACTTTAAAGTCTCTTATATTGTGTTTATATTATGTTTCTTTGTAACTCATAAGTATTGTTTTCTAAATGTGATTGTTGTATAGGAGTCTGGCTTCAAGTTAAAATCTTCTGTGTAATCTTTCAATAACAACATAGGCAAGAACAAAAACTTAACTCTGTAAATATTTTAGGGGAAAGCCATTTTTACATATTTTTCTTGTTTTATCTCCTGCTTTTCTTTGATGTTCCTTATTGAATTTTTCTTTGTGTGTATTTTCCCGAGGGCACCTTATGATTCACTCTTCATGTTAATTTTTTTCTATTTCTCTCATGCTTTCCACAGATAAATCAATTATATTTTCTTTTCTCCCTTTTATTTGAATATATTTAATACTGTTTGGAACATCAATTTATAACTTCTGCTCCTTGGTTTTATTTGTATAGGTGCATTTCTAGTATTGATTTTCCTCAATTCTTTTACAATATCTGTGAATGAATTTGATGTGCTTCATTTTATTTGTGTGCAATGTGTTGTTTCACAAGATTCTTAATAGTGTCCTTTTCTGCCAGTAGACCAAAGCCATATGTAATATATCATATTATATATTTGTTAGGAGATCATTGTCTTTTTGTTTCCATAGTAGAAGCTGAGTCTTTGATTCCTCCAATTTCAAAAATTGCTTTTATTCTTAAAGAATACTAAATTCTTTGTTTTTGTTACCCTTTCCCTCAATTTCCAAAGTGTGTTTCTGTTTTCTTTATGATGTTTTTACTTTGTGAAGGCTAAGTTTCCAAGAGTGCCCGGTGAAATTATGCCTGGCCTTTAAATCACATGCACGTTGGAGGACTTTTCATGTAGTCCACACATTTTTAGGTTATTTTTTACAATGGAGTTACTCTTTCATTTTTTCTTTTTTATTAATGCATATATATATTATAAAATAATGATGTTCATTATGAAGAAGGAGTACACATACATGACATTTCTTGCTCATTTTCAATCCTTTACTTTCTGTCCCTTTCCTCTCCCCATTTCCTCCCCTTCTCTGAAATCTACCTTCTAGTTTCCTTACAATATGGTATATATGTACAAAGGAATATTATTCAACCATAAAGAAAAATAAAATTATGTCATTTCCAGGGCAATGAATGGAACTTTAGACCACCATACTAAATGAATGACTCAGATTCAGAAATTTAAAAATTGCATGTTTTATCTTTTATGAGAAAACTAAAATATAAGTAAACAAATAAGTGAAATAAAATAATGACAGTAAGAAACTGGAATTAATAATGTCAAATGAACTTAGGCCCATCTAAACTCTTTCTTCTGTCTTACTTCAAATTTCCTTAGTTGGATGGCCACAAATTTTAGGATGTTAGAAATAAAACGTGAACATGAAAAATTTTTAATGATTTTTCTCCTCTAACATATATTCTAGGATTTCAAAAATCTTTGCCATAAATTTATATTAAAAATGTATTTTGGCGTACAATTTAATTTTTGCTTATATTGACAGGAAATACTAAAAGGTAATTGACTACTCTCTTACCATTTTCTTAAGCTATTTTAAATATCATATCAATACATTATGATAGAAATAATCAAAAATATGTTCTAGGATAAGGGTTAGATTTTACACACATCAGTTGAATTTGTAGAATAAATGTTATGGAGCACAAAAACTTGATTAAAATTACAAGCATAATTTTGTTCATGCTTATTTCCTTTAGTTATTATCTTTTTTTGTGTGTCCATGATGCATATAGCAAATGAGTGCATAGAAAGAACTATTAGTTGTTTCTCATCACTGAGACATAATACCTGACACCCACAACTCCTTAAGAGGAGAGGTTTATTTTGGCTCATGTTTTAGTCTATGGTCAGTCAGCTCCCAAGAAGAAAGAGCATGGCAGAAAAGTATGGAAGAGGAACAACCTGCTTACTTAGGCACCTTGTTTTTATGGTTTACTACAGTAATTGCAGGTGTGATAATTAATTTTATGTGTCAACTTGAGTGAACCATTAGGTGTCCAGATTAAGCACTGTTTCACAGTGTATTTGTAAAGTTGTTTCTGGGTGAGATTAACATTTGAATTAGTGAACTCTATAAAGTAGGTTGACCCTTTCAGTAAGATTGGAGTCATCCAATCCTTTATGGAACTCAGTAGAAAATAGAAAAGCAGTAATAAGAATGTGTTTCTCTGAGCAATTAGGAAAAAAATAGAAAAAGAAAAAAAGAAAGGAAACGAGATAACACTAGTTTTATGCCAAAAATTGGTCTGGGATAACAAAACATGCTAAGCAGTGTTTTGCTTAGTACATATAACATCAGGTGAATTATAATTCTATGGATAATTTATTATAGCCCAATTAAATGGCTCTTTTGACAACTGATATTAAAAATAAATGTGGTAGAGAGAAATACAGTAAAATTTAGAAGTTTTTGATGGCATTATTATCAATTGCAAGAACATACTTGTCAAGTGCAAGGTATTTACATAGACTCACTTTAGGGACTTACTATTTTTTAATAACTGAAGCATATGTTAGAGGTGAGAATATATTAAATACAGCAAAGAATATGCTGTCAGAACCTAATAAGTAGAAATATAGATTTTTATGAACTTCTGAAAAAAATTAGATGTTTCATTTCTATGCAGATTTAATTCTAGTTAAATGCTCAATAAATATTAGTTCAAAGTTCTATGCAGCTCGGAATATATCCTATAAAGTATTTGGAGACCTATTTGATTTACAGTATCCACTGTGTTACTGTTTTGTAGATCATTACTGTGTTGATGTTCTTGCTTTTTAGAATGGAAATTCTGTTAAGCACATGGAGATGTTTATGACATCAAAAGAACATTGTCAAAAAGATTAAGAACTTGATGACAATAATGAATTCTCTACTTTGAAGTTCTACAGTCCATTTTGTTTCATTTGATATTTACTTCAGTTCTTTAAGGTTTCTCATGTAATAACTTTAAAATGGATTATCTGTTCATGTGAAGTAATGTATTACATAATAAATAATTTATTTCATTTATTATAATATTTGCAATATATTTTGGATATATTTTAAGGCTATCAGATGAATATAGATATACACTGGCTTTAGCTGGAAATACAGATGGGAGATTAATGTGATAATACAGAATTTTCCTTTTGAGAGCCCAAATAAAAAAGCCTGCTCTTTAAGTTTTATTTTACATGAGTGAGAAAATTAAAATATAAAAAGCAGCCAGAGATTTAGCTCAGTGGTTCCACCGCCTACCTTGCAAGCGCAAGGTCCTAAATTCGATCCCTGGTACAAAAATAAATAAATAAATAAATAAATAAATAAATAAATAAATATATATATATATATATATATATATATAGAGAGAGAGAGAGAGAGAGAGAGAGAGAGAGAGAGAGAGAGAGATTATCCAAGCTTACAGAGAAGTAGTATGGGACCAGATATTTTTGAGTTAGTAAAACAGGTATCCTTGGTGATTTTGTTTCCATTTCCATAGTTCTCAATAGGTTAAATATGAGTGGTTTGTGGCACTTATGTTGTGACTTTCTGTAGGTTAAGAATTTTAACAGGGATGAAGCCTTTAAGAGATATCTGGGAAGGCAGTATAGTATGGGAATAGGACCCACAACTGTTGGAACAATAAGACTGAGTTAAGTCTGATCTTTGCTATAGAACAAATAAAGTGGCACTAGCAATATATTTTTCTTTCTAATTTGTGTGGTAGGCAGAATAGTGGCCTACAAAGATGCCAACCTTCTAATCTTAGCAATTCATGAATAAGTTATCATTCGTGGCAAAAGGGCCTGTGATAAAGGAAGTCAGGTTTGAGGGATTGGCCCTCAATAAGGAGGAAGGCCAAAAATTAGGATTGGCTGTGAGAAGCTGAATAACACAAGACAGATTCTTCTGTGCAGCGTACCAAAGGAAGACAACTGTGTTAACATCTTTTTATTTTAAATATTTTATTGATTCTCTTTTTTTGCAGGTGTTCTGGGGATAGAACTTAGTGCCTCCCTCATACGTGGTAGGCAAGAGCTCTATCACTGAGCTAGACCCTCAGTCCTACACCTTGTTTTTAGACTTCTGACCTTCAGAACTAAGAGAGTATACATGTTCACTCTAGCAAGTTAGAACATTTTGGGTGGTTTTCATACAGAAGCAAAAGTAAACTCATGACTGTACTTTATCTCTTAAATTTGAGTTCCTACTTCATGTAATATTTAATGTATTGGAAGGGATCCATAAATACTGTCTATAATGATGAGATTATTTTTCTAAAAGATGTCACAAAAATACAAGATCCAATGAGGTCCAGGCTATTGGTTTTAAATAGATATGTAGGTAGAAAAGAAAAAAAGGAAAGAAAAACATGCCATTGGAACTTCTTCAAAGAGTTATATAACTTGAAAATATGAAAAAGAAGATAAAATATTATAGAATACTTAAGTAATGTCTGATTAAGTTCAGTTATGCAAAACTCATTAACATAATAAGATACATATTGCATATCTGAAGAACAGAATGAATGACTTTTTTTCTGAAAAGTACTGGAGCAACAAGAGATGATAATTTCAGTATGATTATATAGATATAGAAGTCAATTTTTATACATGTTCTAAAATTATAATGATAGCATGACTCAAATAAATCTGTTACATTCCCTTAAAATAACAGTGTATGATAAAATTGGAAAAAATTGTACATACAAAGTTCATCTTATTTTAAAAGGAAATGGAAATGTGGAAGTGCCTAATTTGATAGTTTCTTGCTGTGTAAGTATGGAAATATATTAAGTTAAAATAGGTTTCTCTACTTAATCTATTTGGGTATTTTCTTATTTCTATGACATCAAATAACTCTTGGCCCAATATTAATGTAAGATACCAGAATCACCAGTCATCTTCTAATAAGCAAGTAAAATAATTGAACTTTCTTTTGTATCTACTAAAATCTGGCCTTACACCTATAATTTTTATTGCTTATATTATTAACTTAGACTAATTATACCAAATAATATACTAATCACCCTCACATACAAATTTTCCTGTCATAAATTTAATTTTATTCTTTGATATCCTAACTAAAAAAATTCTCATGAAATATTTTGTTTCTCTTCCATCTTTCTTGTTACTTTGCTGTATTCTGCTTGTTATTGAGTTCCAAAGATTCCTTTATTGCAATACTTCTGCATTTCTTCCTCTCCAAGCCACCTGCCAATATCCCACTTTTACTCCTATCTCAAAATTAGGATGCCAGAAAGCCTGTAGCATGCTGTAAATTCCCTCAGCTTTCAAATTCCAAAGTTAATTTCTTCTAACCTATCATGTTTTGATGTCTTAATTATTGCTTGCATCTTGTCACCCACTACTGAAAAACTATCTAAAATACATTGTAGTTTAGAAAGAAAAATCTAAATACTGATTTTAAAGTCCTTTCAACAGTATTTTCTTTTACTTGAAGGTAAACTCATTTTCAGATATCTGTGCCATGAACCTTGGCTCCAGTTCCTCCTTACCTTGGCTTCTTTACTTATTTTTATGTGTTATCCTCAGTTGCTGTAACATGAAGACCATCAATACAACCTCATGCTGATAATAAACAGCTTAAATGATAAACTTAGAATATTTATAAAATACATTTAATACTATTTTATTTTGAAATCATTTGAAACATGTAGAAAAATAACAAGAATCTCTCAGATAACTCTTGTATGTTTTTAGTTGTTGATATTTATTTGGCCACATTTGCTTTCTCGTTTTGTCTTTATGTGGATTTGTTATTATTTATCAATTTTTCGAGAATATTTTGCAGCAGTATGCTCCCTTATTCTTTGTTCTGGTTTGGGTACTGAATATCTCTAAAATGTCTGTACATTAAGTCCTTGTTCCCTAGCATTGTATCACTTGAGAGGTGGTGAAACCTTTAGGAAATGAAGCCACTGGTAAATCTTGGGTCCCTGGTGGGGTGCTCTTGAAAGGCTGGTAGTCCTCCTGGGATTCCTTAGTAATTTTTGTGGAAAGAGTGTTAGAATAGTCTGAGTAGGCCCTGTTCTTTTTCTCTCAGCTCCAGTTGAAGATACAACCTTTTTCTCCTATATGCAATCTTGCCATCATGAGTTACTACCTTCATTAGAAAGGTACCATCTGCTACCTTCATTAGAAAGCATTTAACCAAAAGGATCATCTGATGTTGATCTTTGAAATTCCAAAATTGTAAGCAAAAAATCTTCTCTTTACTTCATAAATTTTCCTGTGTCAACCATTTTGTTTGTATGCCAGAACACTAATTCTAAATATTCCCATGCATTCTCACTTACATGAAAAATACTCATTTACATAATCATAATCTATTCAATTTATATCAGTTATCGTAATACTTTTTAGAAGTATTTCATGTGTGGTTCAAGATCACCAATAACTTTTAGTGTTTGTTCACTTTTAGTCTCCATTAATTGGAATGAATTGTCAAACTTTTTTTTTATATGACATTGACATTTGTTTTGGGTAAAATATGGTATAGTGTAAAATGTCTCTGGCACAGATAGAAGATGGCCTTTCAAAGATATTCACCTACTAATAGCTGAAAACTGAGATTGTGCTTTCTTATTTGACAAGGCAACTTTACAGAGGAGATTGAAATAAGGATCCAAAGAAAGTAAGCTTATACGATATGACCTAGTTAGGGCACAATATATTTCCTAGACTGACAAGAAAGTTGACAAAATCAAGAATCAGAGAAAGATATTGATCAACAGAAACCTACGTGGGAGAGGGAGAGAAAAAGAAAAGGGGAAGGAGAAGGCTTTGAAGATGTGCTACTAGTTTTGAAGAAAGAAGAAGTACAGGTTAAGAAATATAAACAACTTCTAGAAGCTGGAAAAGGGAAGAAAACAGATTCTCCTTGGTAGTCCTCAGAAGGAAGATATACCCAGTGATACTTTATTAAAATCTCCATCAGGGCTGTCTTAAACTTCAAATCTCAAAAATGATAAAATTGTGATTTTTGTGTTATTTTAAAATTCTAAAGTGTGTGATAATTTGTTATAGTAGCGAGAGGAAGCAAATGCATTCTCTCAGTTTTTATTTGTCTTGTGTTTTCTCATAATTGGATTTGGGTTGTACATTTGAGAAGGAATACCATGTAAGTAATGTGGCCTTCTCAGTGCTTCACATCAGGTGAGGCATTGCAGGGGTTTGTTCAATATTGATCATTTGAAAAAAAATGCTATTTAATCAGTTTTCACTGTAGTCAAGTTACAATTCTTCTCTTTGTAAATTATAACTAATTTATGGAAGGTTACTTAATGTCTTCATGAATACATTGTCCCTCATCAAAATTTAGCCACATGTCCTGTACCTACTAATCTTTCTTACTCAAATTAAACATTAGGAAGATTTTCAACTGTGATTATTTTTATTGCAAGATATGCTTGCAATTAGTTTTAACTTTATATTGTGAATACAGAAATAAAGTACATTGTTTAGTTGTTTCCCACTGTGCACCTCTCCATCTATAAAACTTTTTTTTTCAGTATCAAGGATTTGGCCAGGGCAAATCCTTCGCACTTAGTTGCATCCCCAGCCCATCTTTATTTTGAGACAGTTTTTCCCAAAGTTACTAGTGGTTCAGGCTGGGCTCAAAATTATAACTTATGATCTTCCTCCCTCAGTCTTTTAGAGTGGTAGGATTACAAATTACAGATGCACATTATCATGACCAGCTACCTTCAGTTTAAATGCAGTTTATTTCACTTCTTGATGTTTGCATTTTATTGTGGTGCAACCTCCTCTGCATCTTTATTCCATCACACTGATTCTGAATGAAGATATAAAATATAAACATAAATATAAAATTTAAATATAAAATAGAATATAAATATATTAAATAAATGTAAATATAAAATATAAATATAAAATGAAGATATAAAATATTAACATATTTGCAAATGTCAACTATATGCTCAATGCTCTACTAGAGACACTCAATTTATAAACCATAAAACAAATTTTTGAGTTTGAATCAAGGAATTTTCTTGACTAGCTGCCTTCTGGATTTAGATACAAAGTTTATAGTTCAACAATTAAATATTCTTTTTCTTTCGCTCCCATTGAAAACATTAGTTGCTTTGGTTTGGGATGGGGGCACCCTGGCTAAGGACTATCCTCCAGTCTCCTTGTGATCCTCCTGATACTTCATTGTTTTAATCTTCCTGATGTTTAACTTTATTTTAAGAGTCTTTACTGCACTTTGCAGCCACCAACAGAATATTAGATAGTCTCATTGCACTTATGATGATAGAAGAAGGAAAAGCTCTTCAATGAACCTGATGTATCAACTTGTGCATTCTAAACCAAAACAAAGACAAACCAGCCATGACAAAAATCAATGGTCATGGTTAATCTTTGTCAGGTTGATTAAGAGACACCTAAGAGATTAGTAAATCACACTTCTGGTTGTGTCTGGATGGGTCATGGGAGTGTAGCCATGATATATCTGGTTCCTGGCCTCTTTTTTCTCAGACTCTTCCTTCACTCTCTGCTTCCCAAATACCAAGAGGTGAGCAGCTTTCTTCTTCCCTGCCCTTCTCATAGGATGTTTCTGCCTTGGAAACAGCAGATCATTAACTGAAACTGCTCAAACTGTTAGCCAAGTTAAATTCTCCCTCCTTTAAATTGTGTATATCAGGCATTTTTTTCTACCAATGGAAAGCTGACCAAAACACAGATTAAGCCCAAGTTTGGGTTGTTGCCTTAAAAATGAGAGACTAACCAAAAGGACAGAGTTATTAAAAATTAATTGGTAAGGCATTGGGCTGAAATGCCCCCAGTGTCTTTGGTTCCTACATAAACTAAAAGAAGCCCAATTCAATATAAGAGTATAAAGGAAACTTAAGCTTAACTAATCAGAAACCCTGAAACTAACCTTTAAAAAAGGAGTTTCAGCTTGAACTAATGAAATATATTTTTCTTGCCACGATTCCACAAATACCTTACAGAAGATCTTACCTTGTGCCGATTGAATTGAACTGAACTACTTGTGGTCTGGTGCTGCCTAATTTCTGAATTCCTCAATGCTCAAACTCTATAAAAATTTATCTTGGCTGGGGATTTAGCTCAGTGGTTCAGCCACCTGCCTTGCAAGTGCAAGGACCTGAGTTCAATCCCTGGTACATTAAAAAAAAAAAAGTTTATGTGTCTCAGTGCACCTTTTTAAATCACTGAGACAAAAAAATGTGTCATTTTCCTTAGACTCACTAACAGGTCATGATGTCACATATTTAAGTTTTGCCAACAAGACATGAGGACATGAGGGAAAGTACCTTGTAGTTTTGGTGTACATTTCTCTTGTCAGGTATAAATTTGGATATCGTTACATATGTTTAAGTACCAATAACTATGCATTGTTTAAAAATTTATCAGTACATTTTTTTATCAATTGTTCTGCTAAGTGTTGAACTTTTCAATTCCAATCATTCTTTTTATTTTTTAATTTATATATTAATTGGTACATTCTAGGTATACAATACATTTACATTTATCATTGGGTGTTTGTACCTGTACATGATGTGTCTTAGTTCTTATTTTTTCCCCCATTATCTGTGCGCCCTTCACCCCCACCACCCTTCCCTATTTACATAGACTTTGTTTCCATTTTTTTCTTTCTCCTACTTTATCTTTTCCCTTCTTCCCTTTCCCCTTCCCCTCCTACCACCCCTCCACCTTTGGACCTTTTCCTTTTTCAAATTATCAATTATTCATTTTAATCCTTATTTACACTTTCAGTTTCTCACATTAGAGAAACTATTCAGTATTTACACATGTGTGTCCTATTTATTTCACTTAAAAGTATGGCCTCAATATGCATCCATTTAGCTACTAATGTCTCTAGTTTCTCATTCTTTATGGCTGAGTAGTACTCCATTTTATAAAAAACCACACATCTTCTTTATCCAGTTTCCAGTTAATGGGCACTTGGGCTGTTTCCAAACCTTAGCTATTACAAACTGTGCCGCTACAAACATGGGTGCACATATATAGCTGTGGTATGATTCTTTTAATTCTTTGGGGAAGATTCCCAGTGGGGGAATAGCTGGGTCAAATGGCATCTCTAGCCCTAGTTCTTTGAGGTATCTCCATACTGATTTCCACAGTGGTTGCACCAGTCTACATTCCCACCAACAATGGAGAAGGGTTCCTTTCTCTCCATGCCCCCTCCAGCATTTGTTATTGGTTGATTTCTTGATAGCAGCCATTCTTTGTGTGGTGAGGTGGAATCTCAGTGTTGTTTTCATCTGCATCTCTCGAATGACCAGTGATGTTGAATATTTTTTCATATATTTATTTGCTGTTTTTACTTCTTTGTCTGAGAAATGTCCGTTCATTTCCGATGCCCATTTTTGAATTGGATCTTTGAATTCGGGGGTCTGATTTTCTTCAGTTCTTTATATATTCCAGATAGTAGACCTTTGTCTGAGGTACAGCTGCTAAAAATTTCTTCCCATATTGTAGGTTGTCTCTTAGCTCTGTTGGTAGTTTCTCTTGCAGTGAAGAAGATTTTTAATAAGATGAGATCCCAGTTGTTGATTCTTTGTGTTAGCTCCCGTGCTACTGAAGTTTTGTTCATGAAGTCTTTTCCTATGCCAATGCCATTGAGAGTTCTACCTAACTTATCTTCCAGCAAGTTTACCGTTTCTGTCTTGATATTTAGCTCTTTAATCCACTTCGATCTTAGTTTAGTGCACGGTGATAGGTATGGGTCTAGTTTTAATCTTTGGCAGGTTGAAATCCAGTTTTTTCAACACCGTTTATTGAACAGGCTATCTTTCCTCCAATGAGGGAGACTGGCTCCTTTGTCAAAGATGAGGTGGCTGAGTATGTCTGGAGTTGTTTCTGCATCTTCTAATCTATTCCACTGATCCTCGGGTCTGTTTCTTTAAAAATATGGAACACTTCACGAATTTGCTTGTCATCCTTGTGCAAGGGCCATGCTAATCTTCTCTGTATCGTTCCAATTTTAGTATATGTGTTGCTGAATCGAGCACCAATCATTCTTTTTATATTAAGTACATATGATGTATATAGTATATATTTCTCTCTAGTTTCTCTTTTGATATTCCTCGTAGTGTTTAATGTCATAAATGAGTATTTAATAATATGCATCTACATTTACCAATCTTTGATTTTGTTCTGCCAATATTGAATCTTTGTTAGATAAATCTTATCTTTCATTAAGGTTGAAGAAGGATTGATTTGTATCTTTTCCTACTATATTTATGGTTTTATTGTTTTGCATTTAATCTATGACCCATTTGGACTCTATTATTATTTATAGTTTGAGCTGTGAATCCGTTTTTGTCTAAATGAGTCTCATTTGTCTCAATGTTATTTAATAAGAAATCAATCTTTGCCCCAATTATTTGAGATTACACTTTATCAATTAATTTCCTCATACATCTCAGTTTTCTGGAGGGCTTTCTATTTTATTTTACTGAACAGTCTGCCTCAGATGCTAGTGTGTAATCTGCCTCTACCTCTGACGGACCTTCTACTCCTCTACCAGTGTGTCTCTATTGATGTCAGAACCAGGTTAAGGTATATTTTATGATTTCTTTATTACTCTTGCAGTGTAGAATGTGTATTTCAATAGAGAGATACTGAATATAACAAAACATTTAATAATCAAAGATTCACATGTAAAGTGCATCTTCCTTCAAATAGAATGACTTTTCCAGTTCTGAATTTAGAACACTTTTGCATTTTTTTAATGTAAAAGAAGATGATTTATTTGAAGGTGACAGAAAGGAGGAAGAGAGAGGTGTCAGTTACTCTTGATGAATAGGGAGTGTTCAAAAGTAAAATAGTCCACTTTTGCATTTTTCCTTGTTTATATCCCCTTTTCTGGGCAAAATCTTACAGTGAATTCTTTTTTTTTTTTTTGCTTTTGTTTCTTCAAGTAATGATCCTTTCTCCAGAAATGCTTGTACATCTCCCTCCCAACTATTTAAATCTTTCTATTCCTACAAGGCCAAAAAGAAGTTATAACCTCATTGTGAGCATAACTGAATATCAAGCATTTATACTACCTTTCACTATTTGATCTCTTCTGGCATTTACAATGTACTGAAAAATATTTAATTGCTTATAATATATTCCTTAGTACTAATTCTTATTATAAACAACAGATTATAATCTAGTAAAACAGGAATAAAATTAGATTTTTAAAATCAGGACTTACATAATAAATGGTGCTCCAAAATTTTAACTCTGAAAATACTGAATAGATATTCAATATATTTCCTTATAGACAAATCTATTACAAATAGCTCCTTTTTACTTTCTTTACAGTGTTAGATGATATAAGAAAAAAATCAGTTTATTTGAAATAATAAGCAAACATGCAACCAATTTTATAATTTTTCATTGACACATTGACATTTGCATTTATTTATGAAAATAGATCAGTGATAATGAGATATATCAGCATAAATTCACTAAAGCAAAACAACAGATGATTTATATGTTAGGTATAATTGTCCAAAATATAGATGATATTTAATAATTTTGAACAATAAAAAAACTCTTTCTCATCTTACTATAGGTTAGAGAAAAGTAATTGAATGAATTGAATGACTGTTTTCAACAATTATGTCACAGAGAACCGAACACAGGTATTAGTCAGGCAATTTACCTAAACTAGAGATTTGAACAAGACATTCAAGTATGTAAGACATTGTATATAACTATTTTCTTTCCAATTAGTATGCTGAAACTGTACAGTTTTAATTTGTTGATAATTGATAATTATTCTGTGAGGAAAGAACATTAACCAACACATTAAATATAAGTGGTATTATCATATGGAAATAGATTTAATGAAAATAAATATATTATTGTATTACTAACTTAGTTATTTAAAATTACCATATGCATTTTCTATAACTCTTCATAAGCTTGAACATGAAAAATGGTAAAGCAATGAAAGAAGTCTAAGGAAGAGTTATGTCATTTTCTTTTCCTCTCTTTCTGTTCTTTTTAAAATATATTAATGTCTAAGAATTGCAAAGCTTGCACAATTAATGCAAAAGAATATTCAACTTGAGGAACTGTTGGTCTTTGAATTTATGTGGTGGATTACTCAGTTTTCCTATGACAAAATATCTGAGAAAAACTACTTAAAGGAAGAAAGTTTTATTTTTGTCTATGATTTCAGATAATGGCCAGCTGGCTCCACTGCCTTAAGCATGTGGTGAGGCCACAGCATTATGGTGGAAGGGCACTGGCCTAGGAGAGCTGCTCATCACTAGGCAGCCAGGAAACAGATCCAAAGAACCTGGCAGGTAGTCACCAGGACCGAAGAGAGTCCCCAAGACCACACCCTTCTGATCAAGTGGACCTCATCTGTCTCTCTCATCCCCAATAATAGCAAATGATCTCATCAGTGAATTAATTCTCTGATGGTTTCAGGTAGTTTTAAATGGTCCTTCATGATCCAATCCCTTCCCAAAAGTCCATCGGAAATTAAGCCTTAAACCCAATGTGCTTTTGGGAAACATTTTAGATAACCAGACCAAGTGAAATTTCTCTCTCTCACATACAAAACGTTCATTTGAATGCAGCCCCACACCCTCCACAAAACCCTCAGCCTCGTGCTGCCATTTAATTATTTTACAGAATATGATGAAGAAATTAAAAGGTGTTACCAAACTCTAATTTCTTACTTATCATGAGCGAGAGATGTGTTCTTATGGAATAAAGGGAACATTTCCATTTCACTGATGACTAAAACCAGGATATTTCAGTACCCTTCCTGTAAATTCCCAATTGAGATGGCAAAATATGTGTAGTTTTTCTGCAAAATATAATGCAGAAGGGATTGGATGTTGCAAAACAACCAGCAGGTCAGCAGGATACTGAGCTCATTGAAAACATCACCTGGAAATAAGTTTATAGAATCTTCAAAAATCTCAAGAATGTCAGACACTAGAATTAAAGGATAGCCATAATAAAATGAGGCAGGAAGGGCGTGTGTGTGTGTCTGTGTGTGTGTGTGTGTGCGCGCGCGCACGCCAACTCCCAGAAGGGAATGCAGATGGAAAGTGCATGTTCGCACTAGAAGAAGGCTGCAAAGTAGTCTCACTGAACATCTTCAGAGGCACAGAGAGCCCCGAGGAAGAGGTTATTGCTGGAAGAGGCTTCACATGTGATCAGAGGTTCTAGCTTAGAGAGAGGAGTGTCGCCCCACGGAGCCTCAGTCCCAACCATCACACTGAATGGTCAGAAGAGTGAGGGATCCTTCAATCTTCACATTCTTCTCTGAGAACTTCTCCCTCTGTACCTCTGTGCTTCACAGAAAACCAGTTTCCAGTTACCAACATAATATGCAGTCAATATAACCCTTTTCCTTGTCTAAGTTTTTAAACTACACCCATTCAAAACTCTGAAAGTGCCCCTTTAATTGTAATGAGAGCAAACATGGGTTCTTCGCTGAAAAAATAAACAAATAAAAATGTAGTATCAGGGATATATCAGTATTCTAAGGAAAGCGATTTACATAAAGAAATTCTCTAAAAACCTTTTGAAATAGAAATTCTTTTTTTTTTTTTTTTTTGGTACCGGAGATCGAACTCAGGTCCTTGAGCTTGCGCAGCAGGCCCCGAAACCACTGAGCTAAATCCCCAGCCCCAAAATATTTACTTTTTAAAGTTTGAACAAGTTCATGATGTCAGTGAACTCATCAAATTTTTAATAAAAGATAATTACTTTTGAAAACTTATTTTTAAATTCTTTAAAATCACTTAAGGGAGCTACTAAATAGCAGAAATCAGTGAAATAAAAATCTAGCTTTAGGGGTCCCTTAAAAACTAAGAGAAAGATAAAAGAGATTTCAGATTAACAAAAGAGTAGGAAGTGTGGAATATATGTATAATACAAATGAAGAAGGAAGGGGGATATTTGAAAAAAAAAGAGACTTGACATTTCCTGTGGAAATATTAAAAGTCAAATGAAAAGTAAAAAGAGATCTGGCATATTGGATCAACAAGGCCTACTAGATACCAAGGCAAGTCATTGTTGCATAGAGTCAAAGCTCTCTGCCTGCTTTAAATAACACTGTGGCAATGTAAGCATATATGTATATTTGTTTCATTCCTGGCACAGAGCTCCTAAAAGGCATAGAATTTCCTACGAGAAAAAGCCAGGATGACTATTTTTTGTAATCTGTAACAAGCCCTTTCCAACCACATCTCAGTTTATATTACTAAAGTAACTTTTTAAAAATATAAAAGGATGGAGAGCTGGTTATCTAGAAAAAAAAATATGATTACAAGAATGGAACTTTGAGCATCACTATACTTTCATCTGTGGGAAGGCCAGAAGGCTGGAGATTGCCTTAGTCCTCATGGCCAATGCTGCAGCCACTTCTGTGTACTTTATGTAGCCTTCATACATACTCAGAAGCATGAGGTTTGGAGAGTTTTCTACTGGGGAGCACCTGGAGTTCTTGGGAGGTTAATGTGGATGGAGGGGTCAGGCAAGCTAAACTCCCTTTCCTCCTGTGTATCTCATCAACTTGATTTCCTAGGTTTTACCCTTTTATAGTAAACCAACCATCTCTCTAGTAAGTAAACCTGATTTTTATTAGCTGTTCTGTTGCACTATGCAAACTGTGGGCGGGGTGTCCTCAGAATCTTCAGTTTTTAACCAGTGGATCAGAGGTACAGGTAATAATCTGGGTTGGTGATGAATACCAGAAGTAGACAGGGTCAGAGACTTGTGACACTGAGCCCCCAACCTATGGGTGTGTGTTAACTCCAGTTTGTGAAGGAATTGAGGAAAATCATCAGATACCAAGTTGGTGTCCACTGGAGAAGTGAACTAAATTTTTATGGGGAAATCCCACACATCTGGCACTGAAGTGGGAAGAGTAGTGGAAGAACAGAGGAAACAGGAGCTTTGTGTTTAGAGACCAGCACAAATATAATGTTCTGTATTTTTTACAAATACTGATTATGTTTTGTGTTCCATGTATTTTTCTATTCTTTTTCATGCTTCTTAAATTATTTTTGATTCAGGATAGTATGCACAGTCACGCTGAAAGCAAAAATTGTTTGGTGAAAACCAAACTCAAATTTTTAAAAGTCAACATAACAAACAGATGAAAAATATATCTTTGCTTAGTTTTTAGATACAATAGTGATTGAGAAAATTATGTTCAAGTGTCCTATAGAAGGAGTGTGGGGAGTAATAAATTATGAGCCCTAGATGGGATGTGGAATAATTAGGATAGTGGAAAATGTGTCATGATATATATGACTACTAACATTAATGTAAACATCAAGTTAGAAATCAGTATTAACACGAGTCACAGGACTGAAATTAATTGAGAAGGCAATTCATTGACCCACAAATGTATAGATTGAGAAGTACAGATATGGAGATGACTAAGTACATAATTGAAATTTAAAATCCAAAGTATTCTCTCTTTCAAGATAAGTATACAATCAATCATTATAAACTGTAAATATATCTAAGCAAGGACAATGCTTTCCTCTTCCTTTCTAGACTTACTGGTTAGTAACAGCAGTTTTTTTTTCCTAAAATTTTTGCCTAAAATATAATACATTCACTTGTAGTATTTCTTCTATGGTCTTACTGGATCCACAAAGTCTAACTTTACAGCTGTACCTTGTTCTTTAAAGTGTTTCTTGTTAAGTGCTAAGTGAACATTCCTCAATACCTTGTAGTTCTAATTTTTAAACCCCTTTTCTAGGACTAATACATGTCTGAGTTGTCTGTCAGGTCCAGCGCCCTTCACAGCCTTCTGCCTGAGCAAGAGCTCTTCCAGCGGCATTTAACAAAGGCTCTCTACATTAAAAAATAAAATAAAATAAAGATTCTATTTCAATTTAACACCTTGTAACATTGTCTCAGGGGTTTTTCTTTTCAGCCCTCACTTTTTTTTTTAGAACTTATTTCCAGTTACTTCTTGCTGAACTTGCCGTTACTCCTGTGTATTGATTTATTTTTCTCAGGCTCCTGTAGTTCTAGCCAAGCTCCACCTGTTTACTACCTCACATAGACCGGCTCCTGATAGCTCAGAATCCTCACTGACCACTCATCATCAATGAAAAGAGGTTTCCAGGGCAGGGTGTTTAGCTCAGTGGCTTCTCTCCTGCCTCACAAGCGCAAGGTCCCGAGTTTGATTCCCAGTACTGGAAAAAAAAGAAAAAAAAAAAAAAAAAGAAAAGAAGAGGGCACTATACATGTTACATACTTACTATAGAGAAAATTAAATGTACTAGTCCAGGCAATTTTGTAAAAACACGGAGACAGGCATATCTTAATGTAAATAATTTCTGGAGGGAGAGTTGGTGGCAAGATACTCCTTTGATGTTTACTCATGCTTTCAGTGAATTTTACTATGTATGGATTCAAATGATCTTATGTATTTTTTCATAGAAACATGAAACACTAATAGACATCTGTATTACCACGATTCTTCAGAAACGTAAACTACATTTTTATACATTGTCAAATAATGTCAAAGTTTATCTTAACATTGTAATTAAACATATGTTGATTTAATATCAACTACTATGTTTTTTGAAGTAAGATTTTATTTTTATTTCCATGAAGCTTATTGATACATTTTAGGTATAAAATACAGTTACATTCATCATTAGGATCTTGTATTTTACATGATGTATCTCGGTTCTTATTTTTTCCCCTTCCCCTCCCCTCCCTTCACCCCCTCCACCCTTCCTTATTTGCAAAGACTTTGTTTCCATTTTTTTCCTGTTCTTATGTTTTTTCTTTTCCCTTCTTTCCTTTCCCCTACTCCTCCCACTTTCCCTACTACTTTAGACCTTTACTTCCTATTATACAATATCAATTATACATTATTAAAATTACAATTTCAAGATCTATCAGACATTATCACATATTTTACAGAATTTAAAAGGATATAGAAAGCATATTTCAAAAATCTTTTTTGAAATAAATTTGACAACTTCTAAGAAGTACTTTGGAAGACAAATTAATGAAACTAACTCTGGAGGAAATATAAAATTTGAATAGCACCTATTAAAGAAAGTATATGCCGAGCTTGAAAACCTACCTATATGACAACAGGAGGCTCATATACATTTTAACTGATAAATTATATCAAACAATTAAAGCAGAAAAAAGAAGGAACACTTCTCTCATTTTAGGAAATCAACATTGTGCTAATACTAAAACTGGATAAAAATAATAGAAGAAAAAATATGAATATAGAGAGAAATTTGTTTAAGAAAACAAATTCTTAGAAGTCAGATCTGGCAGTATGTAGAAAGTGGTTTTATTATAGGGATGGCAGTGTTGGTTCAGCTTTGGAAGATCCACCCCCAGAAGTCATCATTTTAACAGAGGAAAGGAAAAAGCCATATGATCCTGTCAGCAGTTGGAGAAAAAGTATTGGACTAAATTCTACAGCTGTTCATAGTAAAAGCTATCAGGCAACTAGAAGTAGAACAGAACCTTCTTAACAGATCAAAGACATGTACTTCATACTTCTTGCAAAAATACCTTATATGAATAGAGAAGATACAATGCTTTCTCTCTAAGGTGGGGAACAAGGGCAGATATGCCTACTCTTCATCTGTCCATTCAACTTTGAAACATAGGCCCAAACTAAAATAGTCTGGCAATAAACATAAACAAATAGCATAGGATTGGCAAGGTAGAAGTAAGATCTTTATATGTAAATGAAATGATCATCGACAGAGAAAATACTAAGAAATCTCTAGGAGCCCCTAGAACTTGTATTTGAATTTAGCAGGATTAGAAAACACAATGTATATATAAAAATTCAGTTCTATGTATACTCACTATAAATGAAGAATTGGATATTGAAATTTAAAAGTTATGTAGGAGTTCAAAGGACTTAGAAAAGTAAAAAAGAAAAAAAAAGTGTTGGAAGACATTTAGTAACTAATTTTAAGACTTCCTTTAAAGCTACAGAAATAAAGGCAGTGTTGGTGTAAGGAAAGACATATAGATCATTAACATTTTATACAACATAAACTCAATTAAAGAGCAGAAAAGATAGTATTTTCAGCAAATGGCACTAGAACACCTGGTATCTGTATATAAAAAATTAACCTCAACCCTTTTTTTCCATACATAAAAATAACTTGAAAGGATCTATGAATCTAAATATGAAAGATTAAAACTATAAAAATTTAAGAAGAAATTATAAGGGAAAATGTTTATGAATTTAGGGTAGGCAAGAATTTCCTAGGATATAAAAAACATGATGAATAAAAGAAAAAATTTGATAAATGAGATTCCATCAAAATTTAGAACTTTAAATGACATAATTAAAATGAAAAGTAGTCCTTAAACAGACTATATTTATAATGCTTATAACCTATGACCAGAATATATAAAGAACTCTTATAGCTCATCAATAGACAACCCAATTAAAAAGTAGACAAAAGAAGATGACAAATAGCTAGTACACCACAAGGAAAGGTGTGCAACACTAGAATCAGAAAAATACTAATCAGTACAATAACAAGATTAAATTATACACTCATCAGGGAGATGAAATTAAAAGTTTTAAAAGAACAAATTTCAGCTTAGGTATGAACCAGTTAGAACTTTCTAATACTGCTAATGTGAATATAAAATGACAAAACCATTTTGGAAAACAATATAGAAATTTCTTTTATTACTGTTAAGAACCAACATTCTCGGTATAAAATACAGTTACATTCATCATTGGGATCTTGTACCTTTACATGAGTATCTTGGTTCTTTATTTTTTCCCCCTTCCCTTGCCCTCTCTTTACCCCCTCCACCCTTCCCTATTTTCAAAGACTTTGATTCCATTTTTTTCCTTTTCTCATATATTTTCTTTTCCCTTTTTTCCTTTCCCCTACCCCTCCTACTTCCCCTGGACCTTTAGACCTTTTCTTCCTGTTACACAATATCAGTTCTACATTTTTTAAATTACAATATCAAGATCTAGGAGACATTACCATGGATTTTACAGAATTTAAAAGGATATAGAAAGCATATTTCAAAAATCTGTTTTGAAATAAATTTGACAACTTCTAAGAAGTATCTTGGAAGACAAATTAATGAAACTAACACGGGAGGAAATATAAAATTTGAATGGCACCTATTAAAGAAAGTATATTCCTAGCTTGAAAACCTACCTATATGACAACAGCAGGCTCATATACATTTTATTTTATACTGAAAATGTACCAATAAACTTAGTGGGAAATAAAAAGAACCAACAGTCCTGTTCTTAAGGTTTTACTTGAGAGGAATGAAAACACATGTTCACGATAGATTTGTACATACAAGTTGAGTAGCCCTTATCTGAAATTCTTGGGACCAGAGTGTTTCAGATTTTTGTTTGAAATCCACTTGATCTGCAAAGAATATAGCTACTCCTGCCTTTTTTTTTTTTTTTTTTTTTGGTTTCTGTCACATGGAGTATTGTTTTCCATCCTTTAACTTTCAGACTATGAGTTTCTTTTTGAATTAAATGTGTTTCTTGTATGCAGCATATTGTTGGATCTTGCTTATTGACCAGTTCTGCCAATCTATTTCTTTTGACTGGTGAATTGAGATCATTAGCATTGATGGCTGTAACTCATACATATTGATTTATCATTGTCTTGACTTTTTCTGTTTGTTGGATTCTCACCCTTTGCTTTTAATTTCTTGTCATGCCTGGTGGATTCATTATGCTGGGTTTGCTGCAGTTGTGATCCTCACTGTCTTTTCCTAGGATCATGTCTAAAATTTTTTGGAGTGTTGGTTTGGTATTCATGAAGTTCCTAAGGTACTCTTTGTCATGAAAGTATCTTATTTCTCCATCAATTTTGAAAGATAATTTTGCAGGGTACATTAGTCTGGGTTGGAGGCTGTTTTCTTTTAGGGCTTGAAATACATCACTCCAAGCTTTGTTGCCTTGATGGTTTGCATTGAGAAGTCTGCTGTGATTCTGATGGGCTTTACTTTGTATGTGATGTTTCTTTTCTCTAACTGCTTGTGGAACTTTCTTCTTCTGTGGGATTTCTGGAATCTTAACAATTTTATGCTTATGTGTAGATTTATTTTGATCAAGGGTAGTTGGAGTTTTATATGCCTCACTTATCTGTATGTCAAGTTCTTTTCCCCTGCTTGGGAAGTTTTCTGCCATCACTTCTGTGAACAGTTTTTTTTTTTTTGTTTTGTTTTTTTTTTATGTCATCTGCACTCTCTCCTGTTTCTTCATTGACTCTGATCATTCTGATGTTATTCTTCTTTGCATATTCTAGCAATTTCTGGATTGATTTCTCATGGTCCCGTACAATTTTAAAGCAATTTTTCTTTTCCTGGTTACTAATTGCAGTCTTATCTTCTGTATCTGAAATTCTGTCCTCACATTGGCTCATTCTGCTGTGTAGACTTTCAATGGAGTTTTTAATCCCCTGGAAATCTGTTTGCATCTGTTTTATGGATTCCATTTGTTTCCTATGTTGGGATTCCATCATGTTCCTCAGCTCCTCTATTTCTTTTTGTCTGTGTACTCTCCAGATTTACTAATCATGTCTTGCACTATGGGCACAATCTCTGTTGTTATCTGAGGAATTCTTTCTGATTTCATTTTTTCCAGATCCTCTTTTGTTGCCTGTTCAGGGAGTACAGGTGGTTGAGTATCACAATGTTCCATCTCGTTTCCCTTTGGGGTTGTTTTAGGTGATCTGGAAGTCTGGTTTTGAAACTTGTTTATATGTCTTCTCCTTTCAACGGGGGCGGGGTGGGGCTTCTGCTGGTGCTAGGGTGGCTCACTTCCTCTGTGCTCACAGGGTGGGGTTGGGGGTACAGTGGCCCAGAAGCCTCGTCTTGTGCACTGGGAGCAGGTCATCTCCTCTGTGCTTGCGGGCTAGAGTCAGTTTCAGAGAACTCCACTTTCATGCCGGATGTGCAGAAGCAGCAGACTATTCAAGGCAAAAATCAGGAAGGGCAGAGGCCACTTCCTCCCCAAACCCCTCCCTCTCAGCTGAGCTGGGAGCTCTCAAGTAAGATTTTATTATAAACACTTTCTTATAAACACTTTCTTTTCTTAGAAGTTACCTGTTACATGTAATGCAGAAGGTTGAAGAATCTTTCAAAGATGGTTATTTATTGAGAGGCAAATCATCAGATGAAGGACATAAAACCTGACCTTTATAACACCGAAGACTATCTTTAACTACTTACTGTGTTTATTATTCATATTTTATAGAAATAATCTGATATTAAATTTAAAAGAAAGATTATTTTGCTCAAAGGGCAAATACCAGGTGGACATGGTGTTGCATATCTGTAGTCCCAGCAGTCAGGAGGCTGAAGCAGGAGAATGGTGAATCTGAGGCCAGACTGGGGTATATAGTGAGAAGCTATTTCAAGCAATCAAAAAACAAAAAAAGAAAATATCTTATTTAATATTTTATTATTTATATTACATGATGAGAAGCATTATAAATTATTTGGGCTGTTTTTCATTTTAATAGAAAGATGAGAATTTTAAACTACAATATATGTATATATGTATGTACATAATATATGTATTATGTTTTATTAATTCTAAGAATATATTGATTTTATAATATTTTTATATTAATTGGAAAGAAATACTATAAAATAAATGTACACATCATTATTTATCTGCAACCCTCTTTCAGAAATTTTAAAGTTATGGAAGTCAACAGCAAAAACAACATAATACCTCAAACAATTAAATGAAAACAAAAATAATGTTCCAACTTAACACATTTTCAAAGTCTAGACTCTGGCAAAGACCATCTCCTTGACCAAACTTTAATCTTCTGACCATCTTTCTTGATCTTGACCTCATCCTTTCTGGGTCTGTATAGCCAAGGTGTAGTGAGCATCTCATTAAATCAGGTTAAAGAGAATCATTATCCCTTGCCCTGCTTGCCTTTGCAGGAATTTTTTTGTCTGTTTAGCAAAAACTTTATACCCAGCATGGTGAAGAATGAAAGAAAAGAAAAGGAAAATAAAAGAAAGTATTTCTGAACCCTTGACATATGATTTGTAATTAGTGATTTTCTATCCACTGACAGACCTACCCAACCCTGGTTCTCTGCCATAAATTCCTACTGTTCCTTAAAAAAAAAAAAAATCCGATTTGAGCCCAGTTCTATGCTGACATCTCTCTTCTTCTATTGCAAATTCCAGAATAATACTGTGCTTACTATTTAACTTCTTACAAGTTCTGATTCTCTTTGATAAACCTTTCTTCAATTTCAATGATAATAAATATTCTATGATACCACATACAATACTTTTGGTACATGTTAACCAATAACAGGGTCCATCTAAGGGTATTGGATGAAAGTACAAATGACCTTCCTCTTCTGTCCATGACAAAGAAATTTTTACAAAACCAGTTTTTACAAACACAAGTATGTATAAAACCAAATTTGTAAAGCACAAGTTTTCAGGCAGTGAAAAATAGGACAAGGTGCATGCATGTAATCCTGACACTGAGAAGATGAGGCAACAGGATTCCACATTCAAGGCCAGCCTGTGCAACTTAGAAAGATCCTGTCTCAAAATAAAAAGTATAAATGGGCTGGGAATTTAGCTCAGTGCAAAGATGATGCATTCAATCCCCAGTACTACTAACCAATCAACAAATATTTTAGCATTGGGAGAGAAATTCAAGAGATAATCCATTTGAAAAATCAATTCTCTACTTGCGGACAATTTTCTCACCAAACAAATTGAATTCAAGTTTATGCAGAGCACAATTTTCATACTAATCTCAAGGGACTAAAATTAAGAATAAAGATATTAATGTATCTAGAACTTTTATTTTAAAAAGCACGAAGGTTCACAGATACAGTGTTCCAGAATCAGTATGGTGTTCATAATTCTGTGCTAGGCGATGTTGTAGATCTGACCAGGAGTAGAAAGGTCTTATTAACATCTAGTATCATGGTTTCTAAGATACCAGAAATTATATGTTTTAGAAGTAAGCATTATGTGCTAAAAGCACTTTAGATTATCTACTACAGCAGAATACAATACCAAGCTCTGACAAGAAAAATTCTTGGCTAAATAGAAATAAAAATAGGACAAACAGACCCATGGAGAGGATATTCAGCTATTAATTTATATGTTCATTTTACAACAAAGTTAGAACCTTTTGGAGTGTCTTTTTACATATGCATATTTAATATACTTATGGTCCCATGCAAAAATCACAAGCTGTTTTTATACTGGCCACTCAGAATGATTTTTAAATTCTTTGAGTGCTAGTAAAGACCATTTGAATTAGATGAATATAAAATGCTTGATTACTCCAAATTTAACTTTGCAAAAAACATCTATAGAAACTATAGCTTCTTCTACATGTAAGATAAATAAGATTAGAAAACTTATGTGTGTTTATGATTACTATAAAATATATTTATCTTATCTATATTATTAGATGAATCACTACTCATATGCATAACTACAATATCTGCATGTTAAGTAATGTTGCATATCTCTCATATTCAGGTAAAATCACGTATTCGTACAATGAATTATTTGTTTGATTTCCTTGTTCCAGCCTTAAAGGTTCAATTACAATCAGATTTTAAATGGCCTTGTTTAGGACCAATACTAATATTTTCATTAGACAAGATTCTGATCACTATATGTATCAATGATCACATAATTATTGTTATATTTCAAAGTTTTCTGGACATTATTGTTAAGTATCAAGAAGGAAATTTTCACTAAGATATTCTGCAGATTTCAAAGCAAAGTCTTAATTATCTGCAGTAATAAGAAAGAGACTTCTTTGGTCCATGGTTAATTCAAAGGCCTCATTTTAATCTACTTTCATAGTTCTGTGTTTTTAAAAGGACCAATAGTAGCAGCATTTGCTGATTTCAATTTCCCTCATGGTCTGTTCCTTACAAGCCTTCTGGTCTTAATAAGCAGTGGAATGACTGAACATTTGGCAATGGAAAGATCAGAGATAAATAACAGTAATATGTAATCATAAGGCTAGATAACTGAGAGTTGACAGATATTTCTCAAAGCATTTGAGACTCATTTTTTTGTGGTGAATATAGAGGTAATTTTATTTATTTATTTAATTTTTTATTTTTTTGGTACCAGTGATCAAACTCAGGACCTTGCGCTTGCGAGGCCGGCACGGTGCCACTGAACTAAATCCCTGGCACTGGAGGAAATATTATAAAATCATATGTTTATAGTTCAAAGAAACTTTTCAGATAAGCCACCAAAATTCTTTCTATAGAGTAGAAAATTGAGGCTCAAGGTAAATGGCCAAAGATAATTAGCATGGTCAATGGATGGGTTTCTCCTGTCGATTTTTGGAACATGTATCATTAACTTTTCTTTTACAAATATTTTTATTATGCTGCTTTTCTTATTACCTGCACTTCTGTATTGCTCTCTAAGTCTTTCTGTTCAGGATCTGCACCCAGCATATTATCATATGTCAAAAATAAAATAAATGGACTTTCAGTTATAACTGATTATATAGTTTGTATACACCTTGCTGATGTTCAATATACTTTTAATGATTTGTAAATTTATAAACATAACTGGAAAGTATTTGTTTACCTCTGAAGATATATGATTCAAAATTTTACATTTAAAATCACTGTGTAGCATAAACATTTACTATAAAATATATTTACTTATTTCCAGTGAAATCATAAAAAGACAATGGAAATTTGGAATATACCTAAATGTGAATTATTTTAGGGTTGTAAGTTCAAAAGTAGCCTTAGAAGGCTGGGAATTTGGCTCAGTGGCACCAAGGGCCTGCCTCGAAAGCACAAGGTCATGAGTTTGATCCCCAGTACCAAAAAAAAAAAAAAGTAGCGTTAGAAATCATCCAGTTTAATATTTTGCTTCTACTATAACAGTGCATTTAAGAAATTCTAATTCAGTATTAGGAGAAATACTATCAAATACCTCTCACATATCAGCTTGCATTTTTATCAATTTTATGATTTTACTTCTTTGTTCTAATTCTAGATTTGCACTCTGAAGAATATGTAAAGTTTAAAGATAGTGATCCCCCCCTCACCATCATGCTTGTTTGTCCACAGATAGACATTTGCTGTTTCTCTTAGTTTCCAGCTCTTCTCCTATTATCTATCCCCAAGCTTCATTCTAATCATACATCATTGTACACACATCAGTTTTTGCTACGGCTTTTAAAATGTATAACCTAAAATTAAACATAGCACCTTAGATAGTTATGTATTTAGAGAGAGCAATATGTGAACATCACTGGCTTTTTCTGAACATAGTTTTTGTAATGGGGTAGTTTAACCTAGGATTGGCTCTTGTAAGAGGCATATATAGCTTCATTGATTAATATTCTTCTTATAATCATCATTTCCCCATACTACTTACATTGTTTATTTATTTTTCTAATCCAAAAACATAATGTTAAATTGAACTTATGAACTAACATGGTCTATAAAATTATAAGTCAGTAGGGGGCATGCATGAGACATGCAGCACATACTAGATAGTGAACTATTCATTGAATAAGTGAATGATATAACTATAGTTCAAAGAAGGATTAAATAGGTATCTTAATGAAAATATAAGTATTTTAGCATAAAAAGAGAATTTCAACTGAAGATTTCAAAAAATGTTTCATTATATACTAAATCTTTTGCAAAATTTAAACAGATGAAAAAGTGTTGAAACACTATTGCATTATGATTTTTGGTGTATTTGTCTGTGTCTCTCATTTGAACCTGTTTCTTATGTGGCATTGACCCATTCTAATACTTAATGCCCTTTTATCAAGTATAATACTGTATTTAGTGTATACAGTCACCATATTCATGACAGAAAATTTTGGAAAAATATAAGGTTGGAAAACTTTGTGACTAAAGTGCATAACATAGTATATTATTTTTCTTCTGTAATTGTAATGTAGGTTTCATGGAGAGCCAGTAGAACAGAACAAAGTTTAGATAAAGCTTGTGCTTGTATAGTCTGTCAAAAGTGAGTTAAGGATATAAAGGCTATTATTTTTGCCATGGAACATGATAAGGACATTAATTAGGCAGATGTTGTGTAGTCAGTGGAGTCTAGTCGGAAGATACAAGTCAATAATGAGAAGGATGCATTGGAGAAAATTCTCTGTTAGAAAGATGAGATCACAAACCACTGTGATCACTTGAGACTAAATAAGTGTTTGAATTAGGACAATGTCACAAGTAATTTTTGCAAAGCTGTCTTAGGTATTATTCAGATTATAGAGATAGAAGTGACAGATTTTCTGGATGACTTTTTTAAGTTGAGAAAAGAGAAGTTCCAAAATGTAAGCTGTATATCTGAGAAGATTTTGAGAAAATAGTTCTCTAAATTTTCATGTTACATTCTATTCCTTCCCCATCAGTCTTATCATGGGCAACTCAAATTTACCCTTCTGATTTTTTCAAAGTGCCATGGTTTCTCTGTGCGTCTAACCTACTTGCACTTGTTCTAACATTTAGGTTATTTAACTTGCTGCTCTAAACTGTTTGCATCTTGAAGGCAGAGGTGAAGTTTTGTCTTACTCAATTTTATGTCCCAATGTTCAGTACACTATTTAGTTCATAAACTGTAATCAAACTTTCTAAATATTTATTTCATTTTATGTGTATGTACTCAAAGATAAGATATTTTTCTTCTTGTGTTTTTGGCTTTCAATTTATGTAGGCTAACATTTATTTACTCACAAATAAATCTGAACAATTCTCTCCATTGTGAATTATTCTACACAATAAAGACTTCACAGGGTGCAGCACAGCTATATTGTGCATTGAATTTTTTTCCTGAAGTTTCTTGATAACATTTTTCCTCTTGCAGAGATGCCTAGAACTTCTACCCAATTTTCCTCAAATCCAATGTTCATACATTGACTTTCATAATCAGAATTTCCTCTAAGCTGTGGAACTCAATCCAAAATCACTAGTAAAGCAAGAACTTTAATAAATTATAGTATTGTATATATTGTCTCTTTTGATATGATGACATACAATGGGCTAAGAATTTTTGTAACTTTTTAATCTAGCAATAAAAATATGTTTTGAGTCTTTCCTAAAATAATAACAAAATGTTTTCTGTGGAATATCATTCTCAAGAAAATGTGTCTCAATACATTGGATGCAGAGTAATAAAAAAAAAACATTAAGCAGAAGTTTCCCATCATATGTTTACTCTTTTGTCTAAAAAGACAGTCAAAACATCTAACTGCTGCATTAACAGCTTATTAAGATGTCACAAGGCAATGCCACTTGGAGATTTATTAGTTCATGCAAATATCACTGAAGTATTTATTTCAGTGTGTGATTTTTACCAAATATAAGTTCACCATGGCTTTTAGCACGAAATCTGAGCTGAGTCTGTAAGTATGTACATAAGAGACACTCAGGAAACATTGAGTATAGAAAAAAATCTAGTGATGAATTCTTTGCTGTTTGGGCCAAAAAGGAAAAATACCTTATTAATTCATACCAGATAAAAGTATCTTATCACTGTTTCTGCAACTTAAGTTCAAAATCACTTCTAATATCTGTAGTTCTTCACTTCTTTATGAGAAAAATATAAACAGCAGTGCAACTGCATTCCTCTGCCTATCTCTGCTGACTGCTTCTGTCTACTTTTATGAGTTTGACTTCTGGTAGATTTCATATGCATATAAATTAGATTATGCAGTATTTTTCTCTGTGTACCTGACTTATTTCACTTACCATAATATCTTCAATCATCTTTGATAGCTTAAAAAGTTTTTTAATGTTATTTGAAAAATCGACTTACACTTGCATTAGAAATTTTGGTTTACTTCTGAAATTTTACCCAAGAACTATTGACTATATTTCCTAGCTATGATGAGAAAAATTGCAATTACCTTTTAGTTCTGAATTATCTTAAAAGTCTTCTAAAGTTTTAAAATGTTATTTGAAAGTGAATTTATAAGTAAGCATACTCTTAAGATCAATCTTTCTTATTGCCGATATTTTGCATTTTTATTGAGTAATACAGTATGCCGGATGTTTTTTCTCCAGTACTGGGATTGAGCCCAAGGCATCTACACTGAGTTACAGTCCCAGAAGTTTTTAATT
The DNA here is from genome assembly GCF_053883595.1 of Heterocephalus glaber. Classification (NCBI taxonomy): domain Eukaryota; kingdom Metazoa; phylum Chordata; class Mammalia; order Rodentia; family Bathyergidae; genus Heterocephalus; species Heterocephalus glaber. The sequence continues at coordinate 35,144,196 of NW_028258143.1, read as the reverse complement.
TTTAAAAACAATTTAGACAGGGTCTCATTAATATGCTAAATTATCTATGCTGGGCTCCAAGTTTGGACCCTCCTGCCTCAGCTTCCCAGAGTGCTAAATTTCAGTCATGGGTCACCACACCCAATGTGGTAGGCAGAATTCTTAAATTTTGAAATTGTTGCGATTTCTTGGGAAGTTTGAAAGTAATGTCTCTTTGGAGATATTCGTTAATTATGTGCTATTTTCTTTTACTTGTTAATTCCATGCTTGATTTTTTATTCTTTGAGAAAGACTTGTTGAAGTCTAACTGGATGAATATAGAGTTTTAAATTTTCTGTTGTGCTTCTAGTACTGTACTGTTTTGCTTTATACATCACATGCCTACATTTTGTAAATGTAAAATGTATGTGCTCAGTATTGTTTGATTTCATAGGTATATTATAACATTTTTGACATAAAATTTTTCTCTTGTTTCTACTTGCAGCCTTGTTTTCAATTCTATTTTTATTTTTATATTACCATACTTTACATTTTTTTGATGTTGTCCCTTCCTTAAAATTAGTCTCTAGATTGTTTTATATGTAATGCCATTTGATATTTTGAATAGTTTAGTGTTTATTTTATGAACTGCTATTTAGATATAATTGTATATTTTGCTTTATTTCCCGCAACAATATGTGTATTTCACAAATCAGTTTGGATTTGCTTTCTGTTTTTATCAGTTTATCATTTATGAATTTATAAAACTTCTTCTAATGTATTGTGCAATGTTAGCTTTTCCCAGCATTTTGTATTAAGTTCAAAATAATTTTCTTGCAGGCTATCAGTGCAGTTTAATGGTGATAAAACTATTATGCAAAATATTTTTTGAGATTTTTTTTCTTCTAGTTTATTTTTGGAATATAACCCCCGACAAGGATTTATCTAAATTTGTCTTCTTAAAATATATTGAGTGGTTTTATTTGTTTTTTCTTCCTTTTTTCTGATTAGAGATCTATGATCCCTTTCATTCTGAGGATTATCTTTCTGCAGCTTGGGGAAAATTATTCCTCTTTTTTTCATAAAAATTTCTCCTTTATGAGAACTATAGACCAATCTCACTAATGAATATAGATGCAAAAATCCTTAATAAGATAATGGCAAACAGAATGCAGAAGACCATAAAGAAGATCATACACCCTGATCAAGTGGGATTCATCCCAGGGATGCAGGGATAGTTCAATATACACAAATCAATCAATGTAATACACTATATCAATGGAGCCAAGGACAAAAACCATACAATTATCTCCATAGATACAGAAAAAGCATTTGACAAAATCCAACATGCATTTATGATAAAAACTCTACAAAAAATTGCAAGAGATGGCCTCTACCTCAAACTGATAGAACCCATCTATGAAAAACCAACAGCCAATATCATACTAAATGGTCAAAAACTGAAATCCTTCACAATAAAATCAGGAACAAGACAAGGATGTCCACTATCATCACTCTTGTTCAATATAGTTCTGGAAACATTAACCACAGAAATTAGACAAGAGAAAGAAATAAAAGGAATAAAGATAGGAAATGAAGTCAAATTGTCATTATTTGCAGATGACATGATACTCTATATAGAAGACCCCAAGAACTCCACCAAAAGTCTTCTAGACTTAATAACCAAATTCAGTCAAGTAGCTGGTTACAAGGTCAACACACAAAAATCAATAGCTTTCCTCTACATAAATGACAGACTCACTGAGAGACAAATAGGGCAAATAATTCCTGTCACAATAGCACCCAAAAAACTGAAATACCTAGGAATCAACCTAATGAAAGAAATCAAAGACCTCTTCTCTGAACACCATGGCACTCTAAAAAGAGAGATTGAAGATAGTATGGACAGACATCCCCTGCTCCTGGGTAGGAAGGATTAATATAGTGAAAATGGCCATACTTCCAAAACTGCTATATAGATTTAATCCAATTCCAATTGAGATCACAGTAGCACACTTCATGGACCTTGAGAAAACAATCCAAAAATTCATTTGGAACAAGAAGAGACCCAGAATAGCAAAAGCAATTCTAGGTATCAGAGACATGGCAGGGGGTATCACAATCCCCAACCTGAAACTCTACTACAAAGCTACTGTGATAAAAACAGCATGGTAATGGCAAAGAAACAGACCTGAGGACCAGTGGAACAGATTAGAAGATGCAGAAACAATGCCAGACACACTTAGCCATCTCATCTTCGACAAAGGAGCCAAACACCCTCACTGGAGGAAAGATAGCCTCTTTAATAAATAGTGCTGGAAAAATTGGGCTTCAACTTGCCAAAGATTAAAACTTGACCTATATCTCTCACCATGCACTAAACTAAAATCGAAATTGGGTAAAGATCTAAATATTAAAATAGAAACTCTGAACCAGTTGGAACAGAGGTTAGGTAGAACCCTGGAAGACATTGGTGTAGGAAAAGATTTTATGAGCAAAACCTCAGTTGCCCGTGAACTAGCACAAACAATCAACAAGTGGGATCTCTTCTTATTAAAAGGCTGCTGCACAGCAAGAGAAACCAGCAGCAGTGTGAAGAGACAACCCACAATGTGGGAAAAAAATCTTCACCTGCTCTTCCTCAGACAAAGGTCTACTATCTCGAATCTATAAAGAACTTAAAAACATCAGACCTCCCAAATTGAAAGACCCAATACAAAAATGGGCATCTGAAATGAACAGACATTTCTCAGACAAAGAAGTAGAAATAGCAAATAAATACATGAAAAAATCTTCAACATCACTGGTCATTCGAGAGATGCAAATGAAAACAATGCTCAGATTCCACTTCACTCCAGAAAGAATGGCTGCTATCATGAAATCAACCAATAACAAATGCTGGAGGGGCTGTGGGGAAAGAGGAACCCTGCTCCACTGCGGGTGGGAGTGTAGATTGGTGCAACCACTGTGGAAATCAGTATGGAGAAACCTCAAAGAACTTGGACTGGAAGTCCCATTTGACCCCGCTATTCCACTGCTAGGGATCTTCCCCAAAGAATTAAAAGAATCATACCAGAGTGATATATGTGCACCCATGTTCATAGCAGCACAGTTTGTAATAGCTAAAACTTGGAAACAGCCCAAATGCCCATCAACTGGAGACTGAATAATCAAAATGTGTTTTTTTTTTATAAAATGGAGTACTACTCAGCCATAAAAAATGAGAAATTAGAGACATTTATAGCTAAGTAGATGCACATTGAGGCAATACTCTTAAGTGAAATAAATAGGATACACATGTATAAATACCACATAGTTTCTCTGGTGTGAGAAACTGAAAGTGTAAATAAGGACTAAAATGTGTAATAGGTAATATGAAATAGGAAGAAAAGGGACAAAGAGGAAGGAAGTGGGAGGGTTAGGGGAAAGGATAGAAGGGAATGGAATTAATAGGAGAAAATGGAAAAATGGGAACAAAATCTTTGTAAAAAGGGAGGAATGGGGGGGTTGAAGGTAGGGCTGGGCTTGGGTGAAAAATAAGAACCAAGAGAGACTATGTAAAGGTGCAAATTTCCAATGATGAAAGTCATTATATTGTATACCTAAAATGTACCATTGATTAGAATGAATAATCGATAGTGCAAAATAGGAAGAAAAGGTCCAAAGGGGTAGGGGTAGTGGGAGGGGCAAGGGGAAGGAAAGAAGGGAAAGGAAAAATGATGAGAAATGGAAAAAATGGAAACAAAGTCTTTGTAAATAGGCAAGGGTGGAGGGGGTGAAGGGAGGGCTAGGAATGGAGAAAAAATAAGAACCAAGATGCATTATATAAAGGTACAATTCCCAATGAGAAATGTAATTGTGTTGTATACCTACAATTTACCAATAAAAGAATTTAATAAAGTGCAAAAAAAATTCTCCTTTATAAATTTCTTAGATGAATATTGAAATGCACGGTTGCATTTTTCATTTTTCTCTGACATATTCTGTCACTTTGGCCTTCCCTTATCATTTAGGCAGCACATTCAGATATTCCAGTTAACTAAGCCAATATCCAGGTATGTTAATTTTGATTAAATTATAAATGTATTGGTTTGCTATCTTCTAGGAAAGGAATTTTTCTTTCTATCAGCAGTTCATCTTTTTTTAATTTTTTAATTTTTTATTATGTTTTTAGCAGTTCATCTTTAATGAGTATATTGATATATAATTTCCTTAAAATCAATTACTTTCCTGTGGTCTATTGTAATAATTCCTATCTTTATGTGAAAATTGATTTTTTTCAAATATGTGTTAATGCCATGTTGTTCCTTCCCAAATAATTTTTCTTATTTCCTTCTTCTTGAACTTACCATAGGTAAAATCTCTGAGTACTAATGAAGGTAAGAGATTTATAGTCAGGATGGCAGCTCTTCCTCCTTGTTAAGTGCAAGAATTATTGCAGCTTCTCTTCCTTCTCTCTCATATCCAGATCTGGACTAACTTCTTACTTACAGTCTCAGCTTCTGTAGAAGAGCCTGAGGCAGATGTGTTTCTCTTATTTCTCTCTTAGAAGCCATTATGGGGTCTGGCATGAGCTCTGCTCCTACAAATCTTTAGCCTCAGTTATCACCATAGGATTTCTGAGCAGATAGTTATCTGTTTAAAAATTTATTGAGGAAAGTTAGGAAGGAAGACTGTTCATACCTGTTCAGCTCCTCCAAATAAGGACCTTAAAAGTGCCAAAGAAAGTGCTTAGTCCTTGCATATTTCCTGGGGCTTTAGGTTATTCATTTTCATTCAAAAATGGCTGTACTTCTATGACATGACTTTATTTGTGGTTTCCTCTGCTCCTTCTTGTCAATTATACCACTTCTATCACATATTTTCCACGAATTTTCTAAAATATAGGATCTGCTTCCTGAACATTTTCTGGTTTTCCAGTCTAATTATGAGCTTACTCTTAAAAATGATAAAAATCTCTTATATGATTTCAAAGACTTAATAAAGAAAGGGTTGGTTATTTTAAAAAATTAAAACACAAAAGTTATAATTGGCTACCTCTTTCTTCCTTTATCAAAGAAGTCCTTGAAATCATTTAAGAGATTCTTATGTTTTTTTAAGAGTAAGCTCATAATTAGAACAGAAAACCAGAAAATATAAATAAATAGGACAAACATATATAAATACCAAATAGTTTCTCTAGTGTGAGAAACTGAAAGTATAGATAAGGATTAAAATGATTAAAATGAATAATTGATAATTTGAAATAGGAAGAAAAGATCAAAAGGGGTAGAGATGGTGGGAGGGGAAGGGGAAAGAAAAGAAGGGAAAGAAATATTATGAGAAAAGAAAAAAAAGTGGGAAAGAAGTCCATGTAAATAGGGAAAGGTGGAGGGGGTGAAGGGCGCACAGGTAATGGGGAAAAAATAAGAACCAAGATGCATCACGTACAGGTACAAGCACCCAATGATAAATGTAAACTTATTGTATACCTAAAATGTACCAATAAAAGAATTTAAGGGAAAAAAAATGTTAAGCATGACTGGCCATTGGAGAAATGCAAAGTAAAACAACACTGACATTTCACCACACTCCAGAAAGAATGACCATCATCAAGAAATCAACCACTAACATGCTGGCGAGGCTGTGGGTGAAAGGATCCCTTCTCCACTGTTGGCAGGACTGTAAACTGATACCGCTACTGTGGAAATCAGTATGGAGATTTCTCAAAAAACTAAAAGCAGACGTGCCATTTGACTCAGCTGTTCCCCTTCCAAATATCTTCCTGAAAGAGTAAAGACATCATACTACAGTAATATATGCATACCCATGTTTATAGATAAACCTTTTGTAAAGAGCTTATATGTTTGTCAGCAGATTAATGGATTAAAAAATGTGGTATTTATACACATTGGAGTACTACTCTGCCATAAAAAGTATAAAAAGTCTTTCGATTCCCTGTACCAAAAAAAAAAAAAAAAAGTAATTTGTAGGAAAATGGATGCACTTTTAGACCACAATATTAAGTGAGGTAACTCAGACACACAAGTTTAAATATCACATGGTTTCTCTTATATAAAAACTCCATATACATATATGAAGTATGAAATAAAAGATAGATAATAGAAAAAAAGAGAAAGAAAAGATCCAGTCTGGACATTGTATCTAAAAGTGTACCTTAACTCAGTGCAATCATCTTACATATTTTATATATTCTTTGGCCTATTAGTCTGGTTTTCAATATGTATACGTGATAATTAATTTTATAAGGTTTTGTAAGATAAATAAATGAATCTGATGTTGAGATGGAGAAAGGAGGGAAAAAAAGAGAATTGAAATGTGTTATGTACATACATCAGTCCCTTACAGTGAACATAATCATCATGTGCTACAAATATGTATTAATAAAAATTTTTTAAAAAGGAAAAAATTCATTATAGATTCATTCTACATCTAATAATAGTGTTCCTAAACCTCTTGTTTTGCTTTTTTCAGTATTTTTAAATTTTGATACACTTATCTCTTATGTAACCGAGTATGATGTTCAAACAAAATAACATTCAATTCCTACTTTTTACAGCATAGTATGGTAAGAACTTTGTAGGGAATATTGGCTATAATAGTAGTATAAGATATTATACCAATTTTAGCTTCAAGTAGAGTTGGTGTTATTTAATGTCTTCAAATCTCTGTGGGTTGCAAATCGTTATGTGAATGCTCCAGATAGTTATAACAGGTCTGCTTCCTTATGCAATTTTCTACTTCTAGAACTATCTGCTTTTTCTTAGTTTCACAAAAACACATTCATTTGCACATGGTTACCCCCCCCCCCTTTTAAATGGTACATCTCTACTTTGAGGAATAGTTCCCAAACTGTTTCTTTCTTTTGTTGTATGGATGAGCATTTTCTTATTGATTTTGGAGTTCATAATGACTTCTCTTCAATATATTTTATGTTTAAAACTTACCTGATTACTTTTACTTTTTAGTTGCATATTTAGTGTAATTACAAATTCACAGAAACCTGGCAACATTTAACACTAGCTGTCTTCATATCTCACTGCCACCTTTGTTCTTTTTTATATGATGTTTTGGTTATAAAACAAAGTGTGAATAATCACATTTGGGAAGTAACATTCTAGAGCTTTATTAGGACGAAGTGCTAAGCTACTGAGAATAAGAAGGCTCTTATCTGTAGCTGTTGTTCACAGTATAATTATCTAACATCAATCACTTGGTTAATAGGATGGTAACTTTCAATCATTAACTTTGCTTGAAATTATAAGGCTTCATAAGGACTATACAGCAATTACAAACAAGAAACCTACTTAAAAGTTATGGAGAAAGGCAGAGAAATCTATTTTTATTGCAGAAATGAATAGGATACTAGACATATTGCTAAACTTATATAATCTTATGAGGTTATTTTAATTCATCTACTTGGTTATTAAGTTTTTTAATTGATAAAGAGGCAAAATAGAATTTGCAAAACAAAAATCCTTTTCTATGAAAGAGAGAGTAATTGAAAACAAAATGTGTTTATAACTTTGAAAATGGCAAGCAAGGAATTTCCCTGCTAATTACAAGATTATCGTGAATTGAATCTCTCGAATTCAGACATTGAACTCAACACACCCATCCACATACACAATGAATTGATACTTTTTCACCATGTTGTGAGAAGACAAGCTATGTCCTAAACTGGAGTACCGTTAAGGTAATTAGTATTGACAATATTGCAAGGGATTTATTAACATCCTCCATTATTAAGAACAATTATTTAGAAGATGATTTGAAAAATTAAGTAACAAAAATACATTTAAAAAGTATTTTAAATGTGGATTATTGCCTTTTATAAAACTATTTTGAAATATAATTTCCATCATATAATAGTCAGATATACTGTGCAAGTTATTTTTATATTCTCTGGTCTTTAGTGTCTATTGAGGAAAGGCATACTAAGTATGGAATCTAGTATACTTGGTTATGGTGAGGCTTAGTGAATTAGCATTCTTTCTTGCAGATTGAAATTGTTTAATAAATCATTACCATTTGGAAGAAATGCCATTTTTCACAACATAACTTAGCATTGCGTTTGCATGCTTCCTTTTATTTTTATTTCAATTTAAGACAAACAACATTCATTTTATCAGTAACACATTGTAAAGTGTGACACATATAAATACATGTGTTAAATATAAAATAAGTCTAATTATCAAAATATCAGAAAAGTTGGACTTAGAAGAATGTATTATGGATAAAGATTTACATGTCATAAATACTTATATCTCGATTATTTCATTTAAAAAAATGGAAATAATCTCCCCTGCTTATAAAAGCAATGAAAATATGATGCAAGAAATAATCTGTCTATCTATATGTGTGTATATGTGTGTGTGTGTGTATATATATAAATATATATATATATATATATTTTTTTTTTGTACAGGTGATTGAATTCGGGTCCTTGTGCTTGTGCAGCAGGTGCCGAAACCACTGAGCTAAATCCTTGGCCCTCAATCAATATATAAAGTAGTTTTTACCATGCTATAGAAATATTGACAATTAACATTTATTAAAGACCACCAGGGTGTTTTCCTGTAAATATGAAATACATGTATTTAATGCCACCTTACTACTCTTCATAGTTTAATAATCTTTTTCATTTAGTGATATATATTGTGATTTTCTCAATAGTAACTTATATAATGGGTGAAAATATTTTTATTTTGTAAATAACATATCATTAGTATCTAGTATTAGTATACTAATGCATTGCCAAGAATAGTATGTATTCTAGTATCATTAGTATCTAGCACATTGCCAAGAATAACAATAGGGGTCCAAAATATTGCTTAAGTGAATAAACTCCTGAATATTTCAATAATCATATCTTCTCTTACTACTGAAAAATGCATATTACTTTAATAAGTGAACATAAAAGTTCTATGGATACGTATTTATTTTGTATGTTTACCTGTGTTCCTTTGGTTTCTAATCTCTGCAGCACTTGGAGTAGAAGGTATACAAGAAGGACATTGAGTTGCATGATGGATCACCTCTAACACTGAGGATACTATGTCCTCTGATTCTGGTTTTCCAGCCCTATATCTAAAATAGGAAATCTTACTATGGTTTCCCAAAGTTTCCACAACATACTTCCAATCACACTCTGGACTCTTGAAAGGGAATTTCTGTAAATGCTTGATGTCATCCTTCACTTTGGTTCAATCTTTACTGCATGAGTCAGTTACTCCAGGTTTGTGAAATGCTGTTTCCTAGTACAATTGTAAAATTATGGATGTCTATTTCTCTTTAGCTACTCCATTTATTTCCTCACAGCAGAGAAAGGCTGTTATTTTCAGATATTTTCTCTGCTATTCCTTAAGATCTATTTTTGGAAATTGTTACTCAGATAGCTTCACCAGAATTTGATTCACTGAAAATTTTACTGTATGTGAGTGTGACTTTTGCCAAATGTAAAAACAAATGTGCAGCTTCCAAATTAGGGACTTAAAGGAAAATGCTTAAATCACATGCAACAGAAAGTCCATTTGAATGGAGGAAGTTGCCTGTATATCAATAAATTTAGGTCAGGTTACTCAAACAATATTTATTTTGAGAAGAAAATTCTTTATTTTGCTGATGCCCTAGGCAGTTTAGGATGATTGTTAGTATCCTGCACCTCTACCCATAAACAACAGCAGTAACCCTAGGTGGAACCAAAATTTTTCTAGTTTCCAGTGTCCCCTTGGAGCTTTAAATGCCTCTGATGACAATTACTGCCTATGCTGTTATTTTTAGTGTTTCCACTAGGAATCTGAACTGTTCCTTTACAAAATTGTGAGTTCCAGAGTGGTATAGGGTTTACAAAATATTCTAATTTAAAAAACTGTCATAGAAACATTGGCTTAGAATTTTATTTGAGAAAACATATGGAACAAAGGAGCTGATACTGAGTAAAAATGTTTAAATAGATTTGAGTGCACTTACTTCATTCTCTTTTGCTTCATGACTCTGAATCCTGATTTAAGAAGGTACATGAGCATCAGAAGGAAGCCTCACTACTTAACAAAATGCATGATACATGCATGTTAACTTTATTTTGGGGTAGACTATGTGATGAACAGCTATGTTACACAAAGGCTATCATATTTTACTCACAATGTTCCTAGCCAATGTGTTAGGGTGCAGATATCCATCTTCATGAATAAAAGTCAGTTGTGTATGAACAGAGGGTCATATGCACTTGTACATAAGTTCTTTTATATACGTGCCTAAAATGTTTATACATTTACTCATTAAATTAGAATAGAGTTCTCTGGAAATTGAGATGGATTTCCAAGGTCTATATAATCCAGGCATACTCTGAAATATGATTAAATATAATAGCTTATTTATTTTTGGATGATATGCTATTCTTAAAGGTTAACTTTTTTCACACTTTATCAGTGCTAACAGAGGTTTTGCCAAAGCAAATATCTCTATTTATGAGTCTTCAAAATTAGAGGAATTCTGAAAATATAAAATTAATGTTTCACAGATTGTGCTTTATGATGTAAAACATGTCTAGAAGTTATATCTTTTTAAAAAATATGAATTAGAAAGTTGACACAATTGTTTATTAGGCATATTAAAGTGATAGGTCATATTAGTAAATTAATGGCGATTGCTGTTTAGCTTTAATTATAATCCTAAATTAGAAGATTTTGTAATGTGTTAATTTTTGAGGAGAGTGGGAGTTTTTCTTCAGGATATCACAGATTCATCTCTTGTAAATAATATGTGAAAGAATAAAATTGTATTTAGGTTGTATTTTCTAAGACCTAAACTGACCTTAGCAATTTTACATTGTGGAAGTTCTCAACAGAATGCAAAAATAAGATATGCAAATATGCAAGATAATTTAAAAATAAATATGTAATATAAACACAAAGCATTCAGAAACCCTTTGAATTTACCACATTTCTATTTATGTTTAAGAATGCAAGAACCTCTGTATATTTACATTCATTATTAGCATATGAAAAAGATAAGATATAGCTCATATGTTTTGGTCATACTATTTGACCTCAAAGTGATATATTACCTTGATCTGACAGCAAAGCTTATTAAAAATACATTTTTCCCTTCCTGAGAAATAATTTTGGCACAATAATAAATTAATTGAAGGAAGAAGTTGTACTTATTTTACCCACCATATTATCCCCATTACCCGGTATAACTGAGCTCAAAAGAGCCACTTAATAAGTATCTATTACCTATTGATGCATAAATAATGTAAGGGAAATTAATTGAAATTGAAGAGACCAGACTTATGGGAATAATGTCACCATTTGCTTTTTCCTTCATATGCTTTTCATGTGCACCAGGATGAATAAACTAAAAAAAAAAGAGCTGTAAAGGGAAAACAGATATTAAATCTCTACTGCAGATGTGTATTACCATAAAGAAACTTACGAAGACAGGACTATTTTAAAACAATAGTTATCATTAATCCTGGACCTAAAATGTTTAAATTTTGTTCAAAAATATTTGAGATCTGACAGCCTGATCAAGAAAATGGATTCTGAAATATTTAAGACAAAAACTGCCAGTTATCAGTGTATTGCCTCCAAGTCCCAAATTCACTCTTCACTACCTGCCCCGCAGTCATGGATAGAACTATGTAAAATACTTCAGCACTTCTTTAAAGTGAACATCATGTAAAGCTTCCTCAGGAGAAGGTACCTGGGGAACTCTGGAGGAGAAGGGGCTTCACTCATCAGGATTGTGAGGAATTTGGGTGGTGCTTTGCATCTCAGCAGCAAACCTGCTGCCCCAACCAGTTTGGTGATCACCTCCCTCTCTTAGGTGACCTCCATTGTACAGGCTGTCCATGCCCCCCGGGCTCTGGCCATAGTGTGCCTGTCCCTTCAGTATTGCTCTCCACTTTCCCAGCGAAGGCAACAGTTTCATCTCAGGCAATTAAACCATGAGCTGAGGCTGTGCCTCTGTAATGAGGTCTGAGCTCCAGCTTTCTCAAATTGAGCCTTGGCAAGGGATTTACTCTTTCAAGTTTGTTCTACTATGGGTATTGTCCTTTAGCTCTAGGATTGCATTTTTCCAAATACGCATGATTAACATAAAAACAAGGCCAATCAGAAATCAAAAGAATTTCAAAATTAAATTGTCATTATTTTTAAATGCATACAGGAAAAATATATGTAAAGGAAAATGTTGGATTTAGAATACTGCTATGATGTAGGTTACTGACCTACAAAATAAAGGTACCAATATCTTACATAGATGTTAAAAGTGACTTGGTGAGTGAAAAATGCACCAATGTTAATTGACAAGAACATGTTACAATGATTTTTTAAAATTGCTAAGGAATTTTCATTTCAAAGAAACTCCTTGCACTATTACAGACTTTTCAGTATTAAAATGATGCAGGCTACTAAAAATTGTGATTGTAGTAGTTATTTCAAGATTATTAATTTACTTCTTTCTCCACATGTATCTGACACAGTATCTAATTTTATATTTTCCAATAGTTGAACTAAAACTAAGATGATTAAACTTTACAAATTTTAAAAACAGTGACTCTTTTATTTACCTGGACTTGAAGAAATGTTTTATTTCTCCAGTGGCTCACTGCTTATGCCATTACAATGTTCCCTGATAGGAAAATTAGTTTTGTATTTGAGGATTCATTAACTTGAAAAATGTAATTATAATACTTCACTGCATTTTTGAAACATAACTTTATGAGAGTTATTGACTTGTTATATTACTTTTATATGATGAAATTTGTAGCTCACAACTCTACTTTCTTGCTAGAGTCTCCAGTGTTTAGCTTATCAAAAGTATGAAGCTTTAAGAAAATTATTCTTACAATATGGCAGAATAAGTATATCTACCTTTTCCTCTTAAAAACAAATTATTTATATTCTTATTTTTATAAATAGGCATAACCTCATAAAATGTAACATTTTAACTACTTGAAGTGTACATATCAGTGGAATTAAATACATCCAAATCATTGTGCAGCCATCTCCAAACTTTTCAGTATGCCCAACCAAAACTTTGTACTGTACTCATTACACAATAGCCTCCACATGCTCCTTTATTCTTTACCTGTTATCATCTTATCTGTATTATTCAACTTAGCAAAAGTCTATGGGATCCATTCCACTACAGCAAACGTTTGTGACATATTGATATATTTAAAATGATATATTTCCTAGTTAACTGCTTCCTTCTATAGTAGAATTTAAACAAATACTCTTATATAGATAAGAAGTGAGACTAGGTGTCCATTAACAACTAAATGGACAAGAAAAATAACTTATTCACTCACAAAGAACAAAATCATGTTATTTGCATAAAAGTAGATGGAACTGAAATACACTATCAAGCAAAATTATACAGAAAGACAAGTATTATGATTTCTGGCTCATGTGGAATATATGGGAAAAACCAAAACAAACAAAAATCATGAAAGTAGAAAAGAGATTGTTAGAGAAGATGGGAATCGGGGGAATTGGGAGGGTAAGAAAGGGTAATGCAAGGATAGATAAGATCAAAATGTGTTATATACATGCATGAAATGGTCACAATGTAACCCAATATTCAGTATAATACACATTAAGAAATAATTTTTAAATTCCTTTTATGAAGCTATATGTTTACTTTTTAGTCAACCTAGAAAGATTTTATTATGGAGCATGGATCTTATTCAAATTCTTGTCTTTGGTCAAGCACAGTATCTGATATATAGCACATGATCATTTTGTAATGAATATAAAATTTATTACATTAAGGGTGAATATCACCCTTTTGGACTGAGGAACAAAGTATGCTAATAACTGAAGATCCTGGGCAAAAACTTGAGAAAAATTAACCACATCAATAACTAATTAGTGCATATCTAAAGGTAAGGATTTTCCTGTGTGCTCCAGGACATATCTAAAGGTAAGGATTTTCCTGTGTCCTCCAGAGTGATCTGCTAAATTTTTTGACCTGATGATTTGCTTTTAAGTTTATGGTAAGTTCTTGGAACACATAACTTTGTCTTGGTAATATTTTGTAATTTCAAGGGGTATTCACCGAAATGTCATTTGTTGTTTATATTAATATAATCATAAATAAATGATAAATTTTGACATTAGAGTACACCAAATTACAAACCATACTAATGGTAAAATTTTACTTTTTCAAAAGAGAAAAATGTTTATTAAAAGTGACTTCAATAACAGAGGTCAAGAGTCTAACTCATCAAAGCAGAAATGTAAAACAGAAAGAACTGGCTTACATAGAACATCTGAGACCACAAAGCTATATACAGTAGTTTCTAGAAAGCAAACTTGGCTGAAGAACAAGCATGAAATATTTAGGCCCAACCCAAGTGGTACTTCATTGTTTCTACAAGACTATGAGACTGAAATATGCTCCACAATGAGCATGCAAACTCGGACTTTGTGGACACTGATGGAGGAAATCAGGTTTTGAAGAAAACAGTGATAAATTAAAGGATAGAGTTGAATAAGTCTATGATGTTTTGGGGGTTTTAAAATTTTTTTGTGTTTGTTTGCTTGTTTGTTTTTTGAGACAGGGCATAGTTCAGGCTGGCTTTGAACTCCAATCCAAGCTGGTCTGAAACTCAAGACAATCTTCCTGCCTCAGCCTCTGGAGTGCTGAGATTACTGGAACGCACCACCATTCCCAGCTAAGCATGTGATATTTTGCAAGAGAAAAACGAACAAACAAAATTGCAGTCATTTGTTATTTTAAATGTCAGTTATCTACGAAGATGGTAAATGTGAGTGGGAGAAAGGAAAAAAGGAGAACATCTGATCATCTGCTCTGTGATTAAACAGGTTTAAATTTTAAAGTAGTAGTATTTGGTAATTTTTATTTCCCAATCAATATATGTGTCTATTCTTCCTTGCTGTGAAGAATGAACATTAACCAAATAAAACAAATGATTTTCTTCTACTGCATGTGATTATGATTTAATAGTAATGGAAACTGTTTCATCCTTTCTTCTTTTTTCATTCCAATAACAGAATTTTGTTGAAAAAATAATAATTCCACAACTGAAAGACCGCACATGGATAAAGTGGAAAATGCCAGGTTAAAAAGCCAACATCTGAATGTTTGAAAACAAGATTGAATATTTCATTTAGATATTTTAAAATGTATTGAAGGCTGCCACTAAGGTACATATAAGAAAGGCTGTGACTGTTTTCTTCCAGTATAGAATCCTGTTTGCTAAGTGCCAGTGCTGAATCTCAAGCCTCACTGTTTGAAAGCTAATTGACAGTATTTCTGAAGGTGCAATATCAAGTAAGGAACATTTTTAATGTATGGTTTAAGTGGTTCATTTCTGTAAACATATAGAAATATAAGTAAAGTTTAGCAGGAGACAACCATAAAGAAATGTAATCATTTAATTCAAATGATCTCATTAGATATTAATAATTACTTGGCATTTCAACTACAAGTAATTCTCTTTTAAAAATTACAAACATTCACATAACTTTTGGGGATCTAAGTGCCTTAAAATGAGATTTTTTTTTTTTGTATCTGACTTGTTTATGATGTCAATAGGAGACAGATATTTTGTCTCAAATCAGCTAGCATTTGCATTTAGCATCTAAATGGGGGTGTTTGTGGCTTTTTGTAAGAGTCTGCACTCTATTTCTTTCCAAAGCCTGATTAACAGCTCGGCGTCTTTGAAGGAAGTTTGATTGAGGTATCTCTATTAGAATGGGTACCAGAGGTCAGCAGGCCTGTGATCAGATTTATTTTACATGGAGTTTTTCCCACTACTCAGTTTTATCCCCGAGTTGCAGTGAGTTAGTCCCGCAATAATTAGTCAGTGTAGCGTAACTTGAAATAAAAATGTTTGATGTTAATAAAGTTAACTTTCCAACAACCCAGTTTCCTTTAAAGTAATACCTTTCAAACTATATATTAGATTACTTTTGGCAGGCTACAAATTTGAAAAATCATAACTTCATAAAAAGTCATATATATTTTGTTATGTATTATTGGTCTGAGTATAGTAGCTTAAAAACTTATTGTATTTAAACCAATATTACTTATGAATGAAAATGTAAATTATCAGTTAAAGATCAATATTAGTACCTATTATAAATATTGACTAAATATGAACAATTACTGAATCGAATTGTCTTAAAAATGGAAATGCAGTTTACATAAGCAGAAAGAAAAAATTATCCTTATACTTAACTTTTGGACAAATGTTTGTTACTAGCTTCTTATCTAGGTAAGCATGGCTGTGCCTGAACTATGTACATTTAAGGTAAGGAATAAAATGGTGTGGAAAAGAATGAAGTTCTTGATAGTCTGATTAAATATCCAAACTACTTCTCTAAAAATATCCATGCCCTCATTTTCCTGACATCTTATAGCTTCACTAGTTGTCTACATTCTCTTTCATGGACTTTCTGTGGTCTCATGATCTCAAACTGAAGACACTGCCTATCTTTTAAGCTATTTAATTAAAAGGAAGTAAGTATCATTTTTAAACTATCTATTCCCTAATTTATTTAGGGAAACTATTCCTAGTAATTAAAAAATTCTTAGTAATTAAGAAAACATGTTCTTAGTTAGAAAAGTTTGAAAGTACAATTTAGAAATTACTAGTAAGAATAAGCTTTGCAATAACTATTTTTGGCTAACAAAAGCCCACTTCTAATGTGGAGCTCCAAATATCAAGGATATTTGATTGCTGTGTTATTAGATTGAAATAGGTGCTTCAGAGAACACTTTAAACCCCAAACCACTTTTGTTTAATAACATGAAGTAGCTCTACTAAAATATGAAGTGGATTACATTTTATTGGCTCTACTTTCTCTCTCCTTTATATTTTGTAAGAATGACATTGAAAACATGGCACATTTCTCCTTAACCGTAAATACTAACATATTGTGTTATAGGACTACTCTAGCATAAGTGGCTACAATCAATTAATATATGTGTTGCTTAATAAATCCATAGCACATTTATTGAGATATTGAGGTATAAAACCAAAATGATAAGTAATAACAGTAACAGCAGCTAATGCTGTTAATATGCTATATTGCATATTAATTTCAATAAATCTACTGCACTCATATCTAAAACTCACTGTCAAGTAAAATATTTTAATGAGGAAACTGAGAAACAGAGCTGTCAGATGACTTGTTTCAGTATCAAAGCATAATTCTAAGGAAATTTTATCTGGCTCTGAAACTTTAGCTACTGTGTGAGGTGGCATCTCTAAAAACAAATAAAAACTAGATTACCTTGTCTTAGGTTTGTCTTCCTAGAATTAATAGGCATAATTTTGCACTTAAAATCTATTTTTTATTCAATTATGAAAAGAAATTTTACTCCTGGAAAAAAAGGAGTTTTTTTGTTTGTTTGTTTGTTTTTTCAGTATCAGGTATTGAACACAGGAGTTTGCGCTTTCTAGGCTGGTACGGCACCACTGAGCTAAGCTCTCAGCCCCTAAGAATGAATTATTTTAGGGTTATAATTCCTGTCAGCAGTTTGTGTGTTTCTTTTTAAATGTTTGAAAAAATTCATACTATAAAATTCATGTTTCAAAGTGTAAAATTCAATACTTTTAAATATTCACGAAATTGTGCAAGCTCACCATATGTAATTGCAGAATATTCTCACTGTTTGAAAGGAAAGCCTATAGTTATTAGCCCTCACCGTCAATTCCCTCCTCTCATCCTTTGGCAGCCACTAACTTAATTTATGAATGTATGTCTTTGTTCTGCACATTCATAAATTGAATTTTAAAACATATGGTTTTTTTGTGTCTAACTTCTTTCTGTGAGCATAAAATTTCTAATGTTTCATCCATGTTATAACATGCATTAGTAGTTGATTCCTTTTAATGAGTGAATAATGACATATAACGATTATATATATGATATATATCTATATATATATGAATATACCACTTTTTAAATTTATAAGATGATAACCATTTAGGCTGATCCCATTATATTGCTACTATGAATACTGATGCGAGGAACAGTGGAATATGAATTTTCTGTTGTGCACGTCTATTTTCAATGATCCTGTGTATATACCTAACAATAGATTTGGCTGAGTCATACAGCAATTTTGTCTTTACTTGAGAAGCAACCAAACTATGTACCACAATATATGGCAGTATTTTAACCCTCATGAGAAGCCTTCCAGGAGTCCAATTGCTTCATATGCTTTATTTACATTGGCACATCAGTTCACAAACTTAATTTGCTCTATGATTTTGGAAAAAACAGCCACATTTGTATTTGTATGAGAAAGATGGTAGCAGTTGTCTTTTCATTTAATGCAGTTTGTAAACAAAGACAAAATTTTCCAAAACGCTTCTGTTTGCAAACCAAATTGTTTGCAAACAAAAGTGTTCATGAACCAAGGTATTTTTTTACTGTAGCCATGAGGCATGAAAAATGGTATCTCATCGTGGTTCTGATTTGCTTTTCCCTGATGACTATTGATGTTGAGAACAATTTCATGTGCTCATTGGCTACTTTCATATATTTTTTCATAAAATGCATGCCTGAGCTTTTGCCCAGATTTGAATTAAATATTTTTTCTTATTATTTCTTAGTTGTAGGAATTCTGTGTGTATATATATATACATATATAACACCTCTCTAATTAGATCCATGATTCACATATTTTTTTCTATTATATAGGTTGTTTCTATGCTTCTTAATTTCTCCTAATAATGTCTTTAGATATACAAATGTTTAATTTTGATAAAATGTAGTTTATATTTCCCTTATTTAGATATAATTGATATTTATATATGTATTGTGTCTTTAGTGAATAGATGTGTTTCCTAGTTTAAAAATCAATTGAACATAGATGTGTCAGTTTATTTCTGGACTTCAAATTCTAATAATTTTTCTTAATTTTCTTTATTGTTTTTCTATTTTCTATTTCAATAACTCCATTCTAATCTTTATTACTTTATAACTTCTACTCAGTTTGAGTTTAATTTAGTCTGTTTATTCTAATGTCTTAAGGGAGGTTAGATTCTTTGTTTGCAATCTTTCTTCTATTTTAATACTGTCATTTACAACTAACTATACGTTTCCCACTAAGCACTGCTTTTGCTACATCCTATTTATTTTCTTCCTGTTAAAATATATTCTAATTACTGCTGGTGATTTCTTCTTTAACCTATTGCTTATTTAGGATCATGCTGTTTCATTTCCACATACCCATGAGTTTTTGAGATTTTCTTTCATTGTTGATTTCTAATTTCATTCTATTATTTTTGGGGAAGAAGCTTTGTGTGATTCCCATCTTTTAAAAATGTATTGAGATTTGTTTTATGGCCTAACACATGGTCTGTTTTGGATAAGGTTCCAGGCCTAGTTTTGAAGACTATGTATTGTGTTAACTGATGTGTTTTTAAAACATCTTTTAGGTCTAGTCTAGTAGCAGTGGTGGCGAACCGATGGCACATGTGTTATTATATTTTTTTAAGACAAAAGATATTAAGGTATGAGTTTTTCTTTTCCTGTTTGTTTGTTTTCTAAACTAAAACTTCAATATTCAGGTTTTTTGTCTTGTTTTCTTTTGTACCTGGGATTGAACTCAGTACCTTGTACTGGTGAGGCAAGCACGGTGACAATGAGCTAAATCCCTGGCTGCAATATTCAGTTTTAATTGCAGTGTTGGCGCTTTGCAATAAATAGGTGGGAGTTGGACTGAAGTTTGGCACTTGGTAACTAAAAAGTTCACCATCACTATCTTGTAGTATTGTTGAAGTCACTACTTTGTTGTCACTACTTTATGTCTAGTTTTGTTGTTGTTGTTTTTCACAGTATTGGGGATTGAGCATAGGGCCTTAACACGGATCTACATCATAAACCTTTCATTTATTTATTTATTTTATTTTAAGAAAGGGCTTCATGAAGTTGTTACCAGTGCCTATGCTGGGTTGTGATTCTCTTGTTTTAGACTCCCAGGATTGTGAGATGACTGATGTGTATTCACACACCCAGCTTTTCTATCTGCTTTTTAAAAAATTCATTATTGATTGGGTAATATTGAAGTAAACCACTGTTATTGTTGAACTACTTAATTTAAGACTTTTTAAACCCTTCTCCGTTGTTGGTGGGAGTGCAGACTGGTGCAACCACTGTGGAAATCAGTATGGAGATACCTCAAAGAACTAAGACTAGAGATCCCATTTGTCCCACCTATTCTCCTGCTGGGTATCATCCCAAAAGAATTAAAAGAATCATGCCACAGCAATATATGTGCACCCATGTTCATAGCGGCACAGTTTGTCATAGTGAAAGTTTGGGAACAGCCCAAGTGCCCATCAACTGGAAACTGGATAAAGAAGGTGTGGGTTTTTTTTTTAATATAAAATTGAGTACTACTCAGCCATAAAGAATGAGAAACTAGAGACATTTATAGCTAAATGTATGCATATTGAGGCTATACTCTTAAGTGAAATAAATAGGACACACGTGTAAATACCGAATAGTTTCTCTGGTGTGAGAAACTGAAAGTGTAAATAAGAATTAAAATGATTAAAACGAATAATTGATAATTTGAAATAGGAAGAAAAGGTCTGAAGCAGTAGGGGAAGTGGGAGGGGTAGGGGAAAGGAAAGAAGGGAAAGGAAAAATTATGACAAAAGGGAAAAATGGAAACAAAGTCTTTGTAAATAGGGAAGGGTGGAGAGGGTGAAGGTAGGACAGGTAATGGGAAAAAAGTAAGAACCAAGATACATCATGTCCAGGTACAAGTACCCAACGATAAATCTAAGTGTATTGTATACCTAAAATGTACCAATAAAATAATTTAGCTGGGGATTTAGCTCAGTGGTTCTGCCGCCTGCCTTGCAAGCGCACAACGTCCCAAGTCTCATCCCCAGCACCAAAAAAAAAGAAGAAGAAGGAAAGAATATAAGGAGAAAAAAAAATTTAAGACTGTTCATTCTTGCTTTATGTATTTTTCTGCTCTGTTGTCAGCTGACTATATCTTTATATTTATTATGTATTCTTGATGAATTGACCACTTTGTCTTTATTAATTATATATTTTAATATCTAGTGTCTTGGTTAATTAATAATTAGAAAATAGTTTCTTATCAGTAACTCTTTGCAGAATTATTGCTATTCACCAAAATATACTTGCTTCTTGGCTCTATTTACATTTTGGAATAAGCTTTTAATGGTTATGCTGGAAATTTCCTACTATGCATGAGACTGCTTTTCTCATTTATGTACACCCTCAAGGTCAACTCGAAATGAAAAATTTAAGACTTCTCCAGTCTTTTTTGTTTTTGTGAACATCTACACAGCCACGCTCACATACAGGCCTATGCATGTTAGTGGCATCCCGCAATGCTAAGAATAGGTCCGCATTTTTCAAAGCCTCACAATCTTCTCACTCTCTAGCTTTTCCATCAAATATTTTCATCAGCTTATTATTTTTCTTAATTCATACTGTTGCCTAATAAATTTGTAATAAGTTATTGTTGCTGATTGCTTTCAACAAACATTCCTAAGAAAACAGTTCTTTGTACTGGACAAGCTCTGAATCATATGAAATTATGGCAAGACTTACAAGTAGAATTTTTCAGGAGATTATTAGGTAACTTAAGCACAGTTATTTGGGAATCAGATTCTGAGTCTGTGCTGTTAATTAAGTGGCTGACAAAATTTTAGTTTCTACTGTGATTATCTAGCTATTAGTTTCTTCATTGCTTTTATAAAAGGGAACTTTCAAAGTTTCTTACTCAAATATGTATGCTAATGTCATTCTGTCTCAGTTATCTAATGTATAATGTGAAAATTATGGTAAATATCTTTCAATATATTTATTAAGAGCTACATGGTGAATTAATTTATAAACAACTAGTGCTTTCTGAAAAAATCAAAGAAGAAAATGTAATGTAAATGTGTTCTATTCTTAAGTGTAGATTTAAATTGAATTTGGAAAAGAATTTACTACATGAGAATTTAAATCCAATGTTTAATTCTAAAGAGAGAAATAGAACTAGATATAAAAATAGTTGCTACAATTATAAGTAATTTGATAGTTATGTGGTAGTTTCTAAGTTGAGAGTGGTTTCATTTTTAGAAGTAACCTTGAATAAAGTTGGCAGAATCGTAAATCTAGTTGAATGCTAAATCGGGCTCAAGATCTAATTGTTTTATTTTCCCCAAATGCTTATTAACTATACTATAGTTTACATTCCTTGGCAATAATGTCTGCATAAATTGTAGTTTGTATCTTTTAGATCTTTAAACTAAATATCCTGAGTTCTACTAGAATCAGCTTTGCTTAAAAAGTTATAACTAAAACAAGAAGGAGATTTTAATTGTTCATGAGTGGGATTTTTTCATAAAATAAAGCACACACCAAATTTCATATTGACCATTGAATATAAAGTATGTGATTGCTCTATAATTTCTCATTTCTACTGGTTGAATGAGTAGGCCTTTCTTTGAAACACAAAAATGGCAGATTGCAACTCCCCAGCATCTCTTTTTGGAATTCTAACTATTCTAAAAATGAACACTGCTGATCGTCTTCTATGTAAATTTCTAACATTTGCTATTCTATTTTAATAGTTGAATACATTGGAAGACTAGGAAATCGCATGATGAGTGTAGGTAAGGAATTCATTTGGAGAAAGGAGAAACTGAAGATTATCCTCTTTATATAACAAGTCCACAAAGGGAACTGCAGTGTATAACTAGCAAGATAAAACCACTCAGTGATATGAGCATCTGAATTACATTTGATAATGGCCTTTTTATTTCAATTCCAAACAAATCCCACATCACAGTCTCACTTTTAAATCAAAAGTAAGACTATTATAAGGCCTCTGGCTTGAAAGAAACATACAGGTTGCCAGGATACCATCATAGGTGGCTGGTCAGAGCACTTGACAGTAGTTGGTTCAACTCCTGGCTAGATACAGTGGTAATTCTGCTCACCCAGAAGGGTGGAAAATCATTTGAAATTTAGTAATGATGATATAATAGGTTTTCTTGTTCAGCATTTCATTATGATTACTCACTGTTTCTCCCCAAAACCAAACATTGTTACACACACTACTGAAAATCCAGCTGAGTTGCAGAGGGACTTTTTTTTCTCCTTTTGAAAAGCTTCAAGAAATAATATACACTCTAATATATATAAAAGCTGTTTTTCCTTTATTTCAATTACATCGCAACATGAGACAACAGACATTGGAGTACAAGTTCATCTACTCGATTAACATGGTTTATCCGATGAACTACTAGGGTATAGTTATCCTATCAAATTAATATTTATTACTTCATCTGGACTCTTTGTACAACTGTGAGAACTAAAAAGAGATTTAGTGTATTGGTTTTAAAAATATATGTATAAAATATATATTATAATACATCAAATATTTATATCTACATATGTGATGTTTATTATTTATATGAGTTTTTACTGTGTACTTGATAGATACCAGACCCTATATATTTATAATATTAATTCTTATTATAATTTTGGAAATGGTTATCAATTACCTACTTTGAGAACACATGTAGTGGTAAACAAGACAAAGTTCCTAATTAAATATATTAATTTCATATTACTGTTAAAACAAATTATCACAAATATATTGGCTTACAATATCACCCATGTGTGCACTTATAGATTTTGTGGCTAGAAGTATAAAATCAATGTAGAACCTCTTTTTAAAACCTGGAAAAGGAAGCTTAAGATCCTTACTTCACATTACTTCAAACTTCTGCTTCTATCATGACATTTATGACTACTCATTCTGATCTTTTTAATCCCCATTTTAGAAGGCCAGTTATGATTACATTGGAACTGTCTGGATAATCAAAGATAGGCTCATATCAAACATCTTAACTTACTCACATTTACAAAATTCTTTACCATGTAAGTTAAGAGATGGCGGTGATTATGTCTTGAAGGGTGTTAGTCAACACTTTACAATAAACAATTGAAACTTTAAAATAATATCAGCTACTGATTAGTACTATGGCTAAGAAATAAACAATATGAAGGAGTACAGAGTAATAGACACTAACAAAGGTAATATCATCAGGGACACAAAGAGGTGATCTGAAACAGAAACATGATTAAAACAAGAAAAAAAACATAGAGAATCAGGCAGCAGCATATTTTGGCAGAGGGTCCTAAGTCAGGCACAGATTTGGCAAGTAAAAGAATCAGGATGAAAATCAGATTGAGCAAGGTCAGGGGAAGGAGAACAGGCCACCCAGGTTAGTAGGAAACATAAAAAACAGAGTTATGTAGAACATGGTAAGAAATGTCATTCATTAGTAATTCTCCATGTGTATGATGTGGGAGGGAGTCCTTTACTGTTAGAAGATTCAACAGCAAAATAGGTCCAAGGCTGGGAGACTAACAAACATCTCTGTATGGTGTCCAATTTTCTCTATTCATGTGTAGGAAAAACTCTCGCCTCAACTGATAAACCTAGGTTTTTGTTAAGTTAACTTAGAAAGTTATAGCATATTTATGTGAATAGGAATGGAAAAATATCAAAGGTATATAACATGAAATTGGCTCTAGTCAGAAAACAGAAATTTGAGGTAAGTTAATGTTCAACAGACTGAAGTAAGTAATGTCCCCAAATTATGACTTGCACAAGTCAAACATCGTACGTGAATACTTTATGAAACTATTTCAGTGATTTCTGCAGATAAAGCACATCTCTTCAGCAGGTGAAAGCTAAAAGCTTAGATAAAATTAAGCATGGTTTATATCTTGTTTAAAAATATGCAAAAGGTAAAAATGATTTCAAACTTCAGGCCTCACCATACTGTATTAACAAGCAGTGCAATCTTACCTTTTTTCTAAATTTATTTGAATACACAATTCTTCCTCTGTTCCCAAAATTTAATTCTAGTATACCACTATCTTTCACTTATTACCTAAATCCTTTATTCACTTGTCTGCCATGACTCCTATTATAATTTTGACATCCTAATTTAATTCTCCCAGTGTAGTGAAAGATTTTTCATGGACAGAAACAAAATTTTAAAAGTATGTCATACAGTTTTTCTCCTCAAAACTCTTCAGTGCCTTCTAAATGTTTAAAAATTTAAAAAATTAAAAAAATTAAAAATTTTCACATTTCTGGTC
This sequence comes from Heterocephalus glaber, assembly GCF_053883595.1. NCBI lineage: Eukaryota > Metazoa > Chordata > Mammalia > Rodentia > Bathyergidae > Heterocephalus > Heterocephalus glaber. The sequence continues at coordinate 35,119,090 of NW_028258143.1, read as the reverse complement.
CTTTTCTTCTTCAACAACCTCCTATTAGAATTTCAAGCATTATGCCTTTTTCTTTTTCTGCATGTTGTCTTTTGCCAAGATATTTCATTTCTTTTTAGCCTACCTCATGATTCCAATTAATAACTGTTAGTCGTGCTTCAGATCTCAATTCAAATATTGCCTTCACAATGACACAACATTTCCAAGACAACTTTAAGCCTTGACCACCAGGTGCTGATGGTGGAGTAAGGAGGTATTTTTAAAAGTGTAGATTCAAAAAATATTAAGAAAGAAAGCTAGATTGCACTGTTGATTGAAGATATTATTCAAATGGTATGGTTTATCTAGTTTTCCACTTAGGAATAAATGAGAAAAACATTCCTTAAATAATGAACAAAATCACATTACTGGTAGGAAAATGGATGAAAGTCCAGATCATCCATCATGTTAAGCAAAAGAATCCAGACTCAGAAAGGCAAGTTTTACGTAACTTCCCTCACATGTAGAGTCTAGGCAAAAAGAAAAAAAAAAGGATGACATAAAAGTAAAAAGGCGAGTATTAGAGAAGGAGGAGAAGGACAGGAAATAGGCAAGAAGAAAATTAGAGAAGATAAAGCAGGGATGGGTATGATCAAAGTACATCTTATGCACATATGAACACACTACAATTAAATTCAATATTCTGCAAAATTAATATGCACTAATAAAATGAATTTTTCTTTCAAAGGATTATTTTTAATGTTATCTATAAACATTTCAATTTATTCTTTGTTTTTAATCATATATATTTCTCACACATAACAAATTCATTTTGGTGAGTTAATACATCAGAGCTATTTTTGTTCCCCTACACATCCTTTTCACCCTTCTCCAGATGCTTTTTCTCATCTCAAAAATGTCTACCTCTCTGTTTCCTGTAATCTCTCCTTTATTTTGTTCTCAATTTATATTTTGGGCTTGGCAAATAAGAGAAACAATATGATTTTTAACCATTTGTGTCTGATTTATTTCACTTTAATATTATCGTCTCAAGAATCATCCATTTTCCTACAAATGACTCAAATTTATGTGTCTTTATGACTGAGTAATATTCCATTTTATATAAATACTATATTTTCTTTATCCATTCATCTATTTATGGGCATCTAGGCTGATTTTATTATTTAGTTATTGTGAATTGTGCTGCTACAAAGATGGGTATGGAGGTATGGATGTAAAATGATGACCATAATTGTCGCTGGAAGATAGGCAGGAGAGGTATAGAAGGGTCAGATGCAATTTCTATTTTCAATGTTTTGAGGAATGTACATACTGAACTCCACAGTGGTTTGATTAATTTACATTCCCTACAATAATGTAGAAGAGTTTCTTTTTCCTCACATCCTTGCCAGCATTTGTTATTTTTTGAGTCCTTAGTGATAGCCATTTAAAAAAAATTCTTTTATTGGTAGATTTTAGGTATACATCACATTTACATTTATAGTTGAGTGCTTGTACCTGTAGATGATGTATCTTAGTTCTTATTTTTTCCCCCATGATAGCCATTTTTAGTGGCATAAGATGGTGTCTCAGTGCAGTTCTGATGTGTATTTCTCTACTGGCCAAAATGTTGATCTTTCTCATGTATCTATTTTTGTACTCTTCTTTTGAGAAATGTGTGGTCATTTCAATTGACTATTTGTGTTTGTTTGTTTGTTTGTGTCTTTTGTTTTTTGGGAGGTCTAGTTTTTTTTAGTTCATTACATATTCTAGATATTAACCCTCTATCAGAGAGTGACAGCTCCCCAAAACTATTTTCTCAATGTGTAGGTTGTGTCTTTATTCCTCTGATTATTTCCTTTGCTGCACAGAAGATTTTCAGTGTAATAAATTCCCATTTATTGCTACTTGGAATTTCATCTTGTACAGCTGGGATTCTGTTTCTGAAGTTCTTACCTATGCTCATGTCTTCAAGCATTTTGCCTATTTTATTTTCCAGCAGATTCAGTGTATCGGTTTTAATCTAAATATTTGATCAACTTGTGTTTTATTTTAGCTCAAGGTGAAATTAGTAAGTCTGGATTCATTCTTCTGCAATGGATAAGCAGTTTTCTTAGCACAATTTGTTCAAGAGGCTTCTTTTCTCCAGGAATTTTTTTCAGCCTTTTTGTCAAAGATCAGGTAGCTATCAGTGCATGGGACTGTTTTTGTGTCTTCTATTCTATTAACCTATCTGTCTATTTTTGTGCCAGTATTTTGCTGTTTCCATTACTTTAGTATTATATGATAGCTTGAAATCTAAAATTGTCAGGTCTCTTGCTTTGCTCTTTTGCTCAGGATTGCTTTGGCTATTCTAAGTCTCCTCTGGTTTTCTATAAATTTTAGAGTATCTTGTAGTTTTTTGAAGAAGGCTATTGGAAAGTTACTATGAATGGAATTGTTTTTCCTGATATTCTTCGGTGGGCTCATTGTCTGTGTATGCAAATGTTACTGAGTTTTGGTGTTGGTTTTGTATACGTCATTTTGCTAAATGTGTTTATTAGGTCTAAGAGTCTTCTGGGGGAGTTTGATCTTCTGTGTAAAAGACTATATCATCAGCAAATAAAGATAATTTGACTTTTTTTCCTTTTTAATATGTGTTATTTATGTATTTCTCTTGCCTGATTGCTGTAGTCATCATTTCCAGTGCTATATTGAGGGATGGTGAGAGTGGTGCCCCTTTTCTCATTCCTCATTATAGAGAGGAAGCTTTCCATTTCTCCCATTTAGTATGATGCTTTCTGTGGCTAAGGACGCTAATAATTTTTCTATGTATGGAAAAATGTCTACCCATGGACCTAGGTGTATACTGTATAGTAGAACATGTGTTTAAAATTCACAATGCTCTAGGTTCCATCCAAAGAATAAATAGGAGTAAGAATGAAGGAGAAGGAAGAGGAAGGGGAGGGGAAAGAATAAAAGGAAGAAGAGGAGGAGGACAACAAAGAGGAGAAGAAAAAACCAAGGAAAAACTCTATGTATATAAACATCAATACAGTGTCCTTAAAAAGCAAATGGAACAGCAAATAAACATATGAAAAAAACGTTGCACATCACTGGTCATTTGAGAGATGCAAATGAAAACAACACTGAGATTCCACCTCACCCCAGAAAGAATGGCTGCTATCATGAAATCAACCAATAACAAATGCTGGTGGGGCTGTGGGGAAAGAGGAACCCTGCTCCACTGCTGATGGATGTGTAGATTGGTGCAATCACTATGGAAACCAGTATGGCTTTACCTCAAAGAACTAGGACTAGAAGTCTCATCTGACCCAGCTACTCCCATGCTGGGCATCTTCCCCAAAGAATTAAAAGAATCATACCACAGTGATATATGTGCACCCATGTTCATAACAGCACAATTTGTAATAGCTAAAACTTGGAAGCAGCCCAATTGCCCATCACCTGGAAACTGGATAAAGAAAATGTGGGTTTTTTAATAAAATGGAGTACTACTCAGCCATAAAAGAGAGAAATTAGAGACATTTATAGCTAAATGGATGCACATTGAGGCGATACTCTTAAGTGAAATAAATAGGACACACATATGTAAATACTAAATAGTTTCTCTAGTGTGAGAAACTGAAAGTGTAAATAAGGACTAAAAGGTATAATAGATAATGTGAAATAGGAAGAAAATGGGCAAAGGGGAAGGGTAAGTGGAAGGGGTAGGGGAAAGGAAAGAAGGGAATGGAATTAATATGAGAAAATGAAAAAATGGAAACAATGTTTTTGTTAATAGGGAGGGATGGAGAGGTTGAAGGGAGGGCAGGGGAATGGGGAAAATATAAGAACCAAGAGAGATCATGTAAAGGTGCAAATTTCCAATGATGAATGTTATTATATCACATACCTAAAGTGTACCAGTAAATTTAATTTAAAAAAAAGAACTGATTCTTCCGTATGTTCAAACGTAAATGTGTTACTTGTTGATTTATTGATAGCTGGGTTAAACTGAACATTTGTTATTGGTTGATTTCTTGATAGCAGCAATAACACATGTTGGCGGGGTTGTGGGGAGAAAGGAACCCTTCTCCATTATTTGTGGGAGTGCAGACTGGTGCAACTGCTGTGAAGTATGGAGATACCTCAAAGAACTAAGACTGGAAGTCCCATTTGATCCAGCTACTCCCATGCTGGGTATCTTCCCAAAAGAATTTAAAGACTCATACTACAGTGTTATATGTGCACCCATGTTCATAGCAGCACAGTTTGTAGTAGCTAAAACTTGGAAACAGCCCAAATGCCCATCAACTGGAGACTGGATAAAGAAGGTGTTTTTTGAAAATAAAATGAAGTACTACTCAGCCATGAAGAATGAGAAACTAGAGACATTTATAGCTAAATGGATGTACAGTGAGGCCATACACTTAAGTGAAATAAATAGGACACACATGTAAATACTGAATAGTTTCTCTGGTGTGAGAAACTGAAAGTGTAAATAAGGGTTAAAATGAATAAGTGATTTTTTTTTGGTACCAGGGATCGAACTCAGGTCCTTGCACCTGCGCAGCAAGCAGCAAAACCACTGAGCTAAATCCCCAGCCCCGAATAAGTGATAATTTGAAATAGGAAGAAAAAGTCCAAAGGGGTAGGGGAAGTGGGAGGGTTAGGGGAGAGGAAAGAAGGGAAAAGAGAAATTATGAAAAAAGGGAAAAATGGAAACAAATTTTTTGTTAACAGGGAAGGGTGGAGGGGATTAAGGGAGGACAGGAAACGGGAAAAAATAAGAACCAAGATACATCATGTACAGGTACAAGTACCCAATGATAAATGTAAATGTACTGTATACCTACCTAAGATGTACCAATAAAAGAATTTAAAGAAAAAAAAATTAAATGGTAGATAAGAAATAAACAGGACAGTAATGCACCAAAAAAAAAAAAGAAAAAAAAAAAAAAAGGAAATGGAATTCACCGGGTTTTCTGCATAGGTATTTCAAAATTTGAAAAATGCCCAGCGCAAATGTCAGACAGCACTTGCAGCTGACTGCCTCCTCACATCACAAATCATGGATGTTTCCCTGGTGTGGCCTGTGCTGCTCTAAACTTCCTGAGCCACATGAAGTGTGAACTTCAACCCTCTTTTTTGTCCTCTTCTTGTATTTGCTGTAACCCAATAATTCTGAATGGATTCCTTTCTATAGCTTCTCTTAGTGCTTCTGAAGGCAGTGCACCTAGGACACCTGTTAGGAATCATACTTCTGCAGTGCTCTTTTCAGAAAACCTTCTGCCCGACTAATCTTTTGAAGTTTCTGTGCCTGGAGTAACTTGTGCATCTTCAGTGAAGCCAGAAACAAGTCAGTACATTCTCAGTAGCAGTCAGGTGGACCTCTAGTATTTTATTGAGCTCTTTTATTGCTTCCCTCCTTTTAATGAGGCTATGCTTGTATTTTCTTAACATTTCACACTTGATTAAGAAGTTGTGTCTTTTCTGTTGCTACTTGCTGAAAACTTTGTGACAGATTGTTTTTTTTCCTTCTGTCCTGAATTTATCTATTTTTCTATGTTTGTTTTATATGTTTTCTCTTAGGTAGTGATAGAAATTCATAATTGTTGGCTTCCCCCCCCAATTAAGTAAATACATCAATTTTTTATATATATGCTCACTTCAGTAAGTTGTACGATTCCATCTGCAGGCATTCTCTATAGGAATGGCCCATTAACCAGGCCAAAGGGGAGGGCAGTAGAGTCCTCCTTGAGGCTGCTTTATTCTATCTTACTTCCTCTGATCCTAACACATTTTTCATGGAAAACAGCATATCTGGGTTGTTATTTATACCAATTATTATTTTTAAACAAATATAATGACACGACCCAGTCTGTACAAATCTTCCTTTTAAAAAATTTGTTGAAGTTTTATTAGTACATGTTTGTAATACATAATGATTACATTCTTAGCAGGGAGTTGGTACATATACATAACACATCTTAATACTTTTTATGTGTGCCTCCCCTCAATCTTCCCTTTTAACTCTTCAAAGTTTTAGAAATATTTCATAGTCCTCTGCTTTGGTGCCCCAGTCTTTAAGGAAGGATTGCAAGTATATTTTTAATCATTATTTATCATTTTTCACTTTCAAGAGACTTTTTCTTATTCATTTCATGAATCCTGCCTTCTTCTAAGTACTATTTCAGTTCATTTCTTAATATTTTGTTTTTTTTCTCATTACCTTATTTCTTTATTAGCCTAGCCACTTTCCATTCTTATTAATGTAATAATGAGGGTACAGTCTCCATTTTATGCTTATTATTAAAGATAAGTTACATCCAGTGGCAAACATAATATTCAAACTATTTACCAATTGCTTTGGTACTAAGTCAGAAATTTCACCCAGAAGCTTAAACAAAGCATAGAAATCTCTTGCTGTGCCTGGTGTTAACTTTTTATTGCGAGATCTTATAAATAATACTTTTGTAAAGAAAAAATCTGAAATATAAGGGGCAGACCCTTGGAATGACAATAATAGCAAGGGCTCAGAATGATCAAGGAATTAGGCATTTATCATTGCTATAGTTATTTTCAGTAAGTGGTACCATATTATATTGGAGTCTGGTTGAGTGTCATATCTAGCTTATTATATGAGCTGTACCTTTATATTTCTCTAAGCTGTCATCCATTGTACATTTCTCCCAGGAAATTGATCTTGCACTTGTGTTTTTTTATTTTCTGATTTTCCAAGGTAAAAGGTATTTCTTCCTCATTTAAAACTTCCTGGGATTTTGTTGTTGTTTTATCTTTTACTCTGCTGGGCAAGCCTAAAATCTTGTATGTATTATTTGATACAGCAAATTGTGTATGTGTTTCATGAGGGGAAGAGGGGTATATTAGAATAATTTCCTTCAATAGACTTTTCATTTCGTGCAAGTTTTACTTGCAGTTCAACCAAATTTAAGACAAATATTTTGTCAGTAATTATTGGATCATGTTTGTAACATGTGTCCCCTAAAAAGATTTTCATATTTTATAATCTAATCCAGACTTATTTTCCTTTAATATCTAATTTAGAAATAACTGAGGAACATGATTGAGAAGATAATTTCTCTGAACAACAGGAAAAAAGAAAATGCTATATACAGAAACTCCAGATGTTTTTATGTGCATCCTCAGCCAGGATGAGAACATTACCTGATCTGGTAATCTAATCATCATCTCATATTTGTCTATTTACTTCATACTTTTCTAAAGCCCTTCCTATCTGCCTCATCTTCTAGAAAATGATTTGTTGCCTTATAAAAATAACCTTTAGCCTTGATGCCATTCAAAATGAATATCTGTGAATTACCAAGTTCAAAGTTTTGCAAGGCTCAAATTTATCAAAACCTTATATCACTATAGTTTATGGTTCTGTCATACTAGAAGTTTGTCAATCTTTCCAAATGTTTCCTTGATCCCAGGATGCTTTCACAAAAATTTCCATATTAAATGACAGTGTTTAAAATGATAATTTCTTCTTTTTCCTTCTCAACCCAACCAATGGTGATTACTTATCACCTTTACTTCTAGTATTGCCAGGAGCATGTTCCCAACCCTTTATCCTGTTACTTAAGTGCACCTACTTAAAACACCAGGCCTTAGAGTGCAAAAACTTAGAGAAGAAGCCCATGAGTCACCACTATTAGGCCATTTTTTTATTCCCACATTCAGATAAGTAGCGCCTCATGCTGTGCATAACGTGAATGAAAGAGAATGAATGAAAGGCTGATGTTACTTTCCTTCTATTGCTTTCTCTTGATAAGTGGTAAAGAATTTTATCTAAGAAAACAAAGGAAAAGAAATGATGGGTGTTACTTTAACTTTTTCCTGACACACACAGAATGTTATAAAACATATTTTAGTGTGTAGAAAACAGTGGGTCAGTAAGATAAGTGTATTGGTATGAAATAGGGTATTATACATATAATAAAATCATAGCATCCTATATATTTGGAAATTAAGACATCTGAGATCTGTGGGCAACAAGAACCTAAATTTGGGGGAATATTTTAATTGATTTATATATTGTAGTAAATGTATATACATTTATTGGATTACATTCTTAATATATCTGTATCTATAACATCAAAACCAAAAAAAAGATTCTACTACTTGTGGAGATTTGAAATAACAAGAAGAGACTGTGGGCATGTAGGAGAGAAAACCGTAATAAGAAATTAAAATTAATTTCCCAGAAGCTGGAGACATTCTCCATCACTATTCTCTTGGAGAAAGAAGTTTAGCTTGACCCAAGAGCTCTTGGAGTGATCTTGTTTCTAAACAGATTCTAACTTCCAGGTGATTCTGACCCATACCCTGTATTTTATTACACAATTTATAAGTGGAGTTCTTATTGATGAGCAGGTTGTACACACAGTGTAGCTTAGACAGAGAAGCAAAGTCTTGAAGAGTTTCATTCTTCCTGAAGAAGCCCTGGGAAATATTCAGGCTGCTGTAACAGGGTAGCCTACAGGACAGCAATGAAAAGGTCTGCTAGCTCTTTACCACATAACATTCAGATTCTCTTTCCATGGAGCACCCTTAGACAGGTGCAAACAATGCTCAGTGACCAGACTGGGCAGGCTCCCCATTCTGACTCCATCGTGTCTGTGTTTTGCCCCAAGTCACAGAGACCTGATCTCTTTCTAATGCTTTCTCTCACACCCAACCAGTGAGCTCTCAACTCTTTCCACAAGAAAATGTCATCTAGAATGTTTTGTATTCCTTTTTTAAATAAAACCAATTTAATTCAGTTTGTTGAATGCACTCACGTCTGGCTTTTGGTGGTATTGAGTTATTCTGCAAACAAACATTAGTCTAACATCTCCTTGTGAAACAAAAAGTTTGATATGTCATTAACCCAGAGGTCACAGCAATAGAACCTTAAATACCAGTGTGACATTTTATAAGTAACTTAATCTTAATGACTTGTCACATCTGTAACTGAAAAATTAAGATTAGAAAAATATCTCAAGAATACATGCTTTCCCAAAATATAATCTATCTTTAAGAAATCAAAATGCTATTCATACAAATATTTGATTGCTAAGTTATGTTTTCTATGTTTGGGTTTTCCACGCATTGAATTTCTTTAAATTAAGACAGATTTTTTATTTAATCTTACTTATACTTTAGGAATTTTTATTTTGCTGTAACACATAGACTTTGGCAAAGAAGTTTCACACAGATATCCTTAAACATTGTAATAATTCTTGGAAGTAGACATTAATAGCTATTATGACTAAAGTTTTAAAGAGGTAAGTCACTGGTCTTTGTTGTGTATCTCCAGACATGAAAACCAGTTTTGCCTTCAGATTGACTTGGGTACATTTTTAATACATATTAAGTAAAATGTGATTTTTGATTTTTGTTCTTATGAATAAATTAAGATATATAGACATTTAATAATGTCCATGTCTTAGATTATATGTTGGGCAGATAGTCATCAAACAGCAATTAATACTCACCAAAAATTCTCTGAGATGTGAAAAAATAACTACAAAAAAGGATTGCCTTTCTAAAGAATTCAGTGAGAATGAGAAGCACACTGTCTCAAGTAGGGTTTCTAAAGATATGAAAAAGAAATTATAGACTTGGGTAAATGAATAGACTCTTATATTCATCTGGAACAAGAAGAGACCTAGAATAGCAAAAGCAAGTCAGAGGGAAGGCAGGGGGTATCAGAATCCCAGACCTCAAATTATTCTACAAAGTCACAGTGATAAAAAGCAGCATGGTATTGGCAAAAATCCAGAGCTCTGGATCCATGGAATAGAATGAAAGATACAGAAACAACTCCAACCACATGCGGTTATGCTATCTTTGACAAAGGGGCCAAATCCCTTCACTAGAGGAACTATATGGTGCTAGGAAAACTTGCTATCCACATGCCAAGGGTTGAACCTAAACCCATACCTCCCACCAAACACTAAACTAAAATCAAAATGGATCAAAGATTTAGACATTTAAAAAATCTACTGGAAAACAAAATAAGTATCTCATGAAGATGTAGGTATAGACAAAGACTTCTGTAATAAAACCTCGATTTGCACAAGAAACAATACAAAGATTCAATAAGTTGGATCATATTAAATTAAAAAGGCTTTTGTACACTGAAGGAAACCACCAACAAAGTGAAGAGACAATGCAGAGAATAGGAAAAAATTTTTGCCAGCTACTCCTCGAAGAAAGAACTAACATCAGGAATATATAAAGAATCCAAAAAATTGGGACACCTCAAGTTTAAAGACCTAGTCAAAAATGGGCATATGAAATGAATAAACCTTTAACTTTCTCTTAGGACCAAGTTCACCCTTTCACTGTCTAACACACTGTGCATCCTTTCCTCCAGTGGGAGAAACTTCCCTCCCAGGCCTGCTTGATCCCACGTCTGGCCCCAAATATTGGAGGGTGATCAATTCTCCAACTGCCTAGAAAGGGGGACAGTGAGGGCTAAAGGAAAAAAAGACAACAGACTTGCATAGTTTCAAAGTATAAGGGGGGCCAGGAGGTCAGTGCCTCAGAACAGGCAAAGATAAGGTACACACAATAATTGTAGGAAGCATCAGGTTACTTAAGGGATGGCAGTAATCCTACGTCCGTGGAGATCTTATGCTCATGAAGATCTTAGGTCAAAAATTTCTTATGTTGACAACATTACATCTTTCTACTCTAGTCCATAGGTCTAAGTAAGTCCTCTAAAGAACCAATATACATATCAGGGTCATCTGTAAACTTTCTTAGGTTTCATTTGATCTGTCTTAGGTGACTGAGAGAAAAAGATACATGAACACAGGTAGTCTCATATTTACCATTTTCTTCCTGGAAGGGACACTGGCATTGAGGGACCTGAACTACTTAGCTAAGGACGGATATAGCCTCATGGAGGTTTTAATTATGGCTGACCTACAAACTCCACCATCACCACCTGGTGGTCAAGGCTTAAAGTTGTCTTGGAAATGATGTTCTCAGGTTTTAAAGGGCAGGGAGTAGCCTTAGGATTAGTGGTACTGAATGAATTAAGGGCCAGTTGTTTCATTTTTCTATGGGCCACATTTACTTTTGAACATAAGCAAGGATCAATTCTTTTTTTAAAAATTAATTTTATTGGCACATTTTAATGTGAGGTATACAATATGAGGACATTCATCACTGGACATGTGTACATTTACATGATCTATATTGGTTCTTTCCCCCCCCGCCATTCCTCTCTCCTCCCTTCAACCCTCCATCCCTCTCTATTTACAAAGACTTTGTTTCTATTTTTTCATTTTCTCATATTAATTCCATTTCCTTCTTTCCTTTTCCCTAACCCACTCATTTTCCCTTCCCCTTTGCACATTTTCTTCCTATTTCACATTACCTATTATGCCTTTTAATCCTAATTTACACTTTCAGTTCTCACACTAGAGAAACTATTCAATATTTACACATGTGTGTCCTATTTATTTCACTTAAGAGTATCACCTCAATGTGCATCCATTTAACAATAAATGGCTCCAATTTCTCATTTTTTATGGATGAGTAGTACTCCATTTTATTAAAAAAAAAAAACATTTTCTTTATCCAGTCTCCAGTTGATGGGCAATTGGGCTGCTTCCAAGTTTTAGCTATTACAAATTATGCTGTTATGAACATGGGTGCACATATATCACTGTGGTATGATTCTTTTAATTCTTTGGGGAAGATACCCAGCAGAGGAATAGCTGGGTCAAATGGGACTTCTACTCCTCCTTCGTTGAGGTATTTCCACACTGATTTCCACCATGGTTGCACAAGTCTACACTCCCACCAGCAGTGGAGCAGAGTTCCTCTTTCTCCACAGCCCCACCAGCATTTGTTATTGGTTGATTTCATGATAGCAGCCATGCTTTCTGGGGTGAGGTGGAATCTCAGCATTGATTTCATTTGCATCTCTCGAATGACCAGTGATGTTGAACATTTTTTCATATGTTTATTTGCTATTTCTACTTCCTTGTCTGAGAAATGTCTGTTCATTTCAGATGCCCATTTTTGGATTGGGTCTTTAAATTTGGGAGGTCTGATTTTTTAAAGTTCTTTATAAATTCTAGATATTCTTTGAGGAACAGCAAGTGAAATTTTTTTCCCACATTGTGGGTTGTCTCTTCACACTGTTGGTAGTTTCTCTTGCAGTTCAGAATCTTTTTAGTAAGAAGAGATCCAACTTTTTGATTGTTTATGCTACTTCATGGGCAACTGAGGTTTTGTTCATAAAATCTTTTCCTACACCGATGTCTTCAAGAGTTCTACCTAACCTCTGTTCCAGCCAGTTCAGTGTTTCTGTTTCAATATTTAGATCTTTAATCCATTTCAATTTTACTTTAGTGCATGGTGAGAGATATAGGCCTAGTTTTAATCTCTGGCAAGTTGAAACCCAATTTTTTCCTGCACCATTTATTAAAGAGGCTATCTTAATGCCAGTAAAAATCTTCAGTTCCTTTGTTGAAGATTAGTTAGCTGAGTGTGTCTGAAGTTGTTCCTGCACCTTCTAATCTGTTCCATGGGTCCTCAGGTCTGTTTCTTTGGCAGTACCATGCTGTTTTTATCACAGTAGGTTTGTAGTATAGATTCAAGTTGGAGATTGTGATACCCCCTGCCATGTATATGTTGCTTAGAATTGCTTTTGTGATTCTAGGTCTATAATTGTTCCAAATCAATTTTTGAATTTTTTTCTGAAGGTCCATGAAGTATGCTGCTAGGATTTCAATTGGGATTGCATTGAATCTATATAGCAGTTTTGGAAGCATGACCATTTTCACTGTGTTGATTCTTCCTACCCAGGAGCAATGAATGTCATTCCATTTTCTGATATCATCTACAATCTCCATTTTCAGAGTGCTATAGTTTTCAGAGAAGAGGTCTTTGATTTATTTGTTAGATTGATTCCTAGGTATTTCAGTTTTTGGATGCTGTTGTCAAAGGAATTGTTTGCCCTGTTTCTCTCTCACTGAGTCTATTGTTCGTGTAGAGGGAAGCTATTGGTTTTTATGTGTTGACCTTGTAACCAGCTACTTTACTAAATTTGGTTATTAAGTCTAGAAGATTTTGGTGGAGTTCTTAAGGTCTTCTATATAGAGTATCATGTCATCTGCAAATGATGACAATTTGACTTCTTCATTTCCTTTCTTTGTTCCTTTTATTTCTTTCTCTTGTCTAATTGCTGTGGCTAATTTTTCCAAAACTATATTGAAGAGGAGTGATGATAGTGGATATCCTTGTCTTGTTCTTGATTTTAGTGTGAAGGATTTCAGTTTTTGACCATTTAGTATGATATTGGCTGTTGTGTTTTCATAGATGGCATTTAACAGATTGAGGTAGAGACTGTCTATTCCAATTTTTTGTATGGTTTTCATCATAAATGCATGTTGACTTTTGTTGAATGCTTTATCTGCATCTATTGAGACGATCATATTGTTTTTGTCCTTGCCATTATTGATATAGTGTATTACATTTATTAATTTGAGAATGCTGAACCATCCCTGCATCCCTGGGATGAATTCCACTTGGTCAGGGTGTATGATCTTCTTAACGATCTTCTTGATGATCTTCTGCATTTTATTTGCCAGTATCTTATTAAGGATTTAGCATCTACATTCATTAGTGAGATTGGCCTGTAGTTCTCTTTTTTGGTTGGGTTTTCCTCTGCTTTGGGGATCAAGGTGATGCTTGCTTCCAGGAATGAATTTGGGAGTATTGCTTCCCTTTCAATTTCACTGAAGATTTTAAATAGTAGTGGCAATAATTTGTCTCTAAATGTCTTGTAGAATTCAGCAGTGAAGCCATCAGGACCTGGGCTTTTCTTAGTTGGTAAGTTTTAATTACACTTTCAATTTCCTTGATTGATATTGAGTTGTTTAGAATTTTTAGGTCCTTTTCATTCAGCTTTGTTAATTCACATTTATCTTGGAATCTGTCCATTTCTTCTGTGTTTTCCTTCTTATTGGCGTACAGATTCTCGAAGTAGGTATTGATGATCCTCTGGATTTCTCCTGGGTCTGTGGTAATTTCATCCTTTTCATTCCTAATTGCATGGATTTGGGCCTTTTCTTTCCTTTTTCTGATAAGTTTAGCTAAGGGTTTGTCAATTTTGTTGATTCTTTGGAAGAACCAACTCTTGGCTTCATCGATTTTTTGTATCATTCTCTTAGTCTCCATTGCGTTGATTTCTCCTCTGATCTTTATAATTTCCTCCCTTGTATGAGCTTTGGGTTTGTCCTGCTCTTCTTTTTCTAGAAGCTTGAGGTACAGCATCAGGTTTTTTAATTGGGCTTGCGTTGTTTTCCTAATATGAGTATTCACCGCTATGAATTTTCCTCGTTAGGCTGCTTTCATTGTGTCCCATAGATTCCAATATGTTGTACTGTCATTGCCATTTAATTGAAGGAACTGTTTGACTTCTTCTTTAGTTTCCTCTGTGACCCATTGGTTATTCAGAAGTGTGTTGTTCAATTTCCATGTGTTTATAGAATTTTTCCTTTGTCTTTTACTATGGATCTCCAATTTCATCACACTATGGTCTGATAATATACAGGGGATAACTTCGATTCCTTTGCACTTACTTAAACATATTCTATGAGCAAGTATATGGTCCATTTTGGAGAATGACCCATATGCAGCTGAGAAGAATGTGTATTCTGATTCTGTGGGGTGGAACACTCTGTAAACATCTGTTAAGTTCATTTGTTCAAGAGTTTGATTGAGTTCTAGTATTTCATTACTTATTTTTTGTCTAATTGATCTATTTGTGACAGTGGGGTGTTGAGGTCCTGCACTACAATTGTATTAGTGCATATATGACTTTTCATGTCCATTAGTATTTGTTTTATATAGTAGGGCACACTAGTGTTTGGTGCATAGATATTTATGATTGTCATCTCTTCCTGTTGGATTGTTCCCTTTAAAAGGATGTAGTGTCCTTCTTTGTCTCTCTTAATCAGTGTTGGTTTGAATTCTACTTGATCTGCAAAGCGGATTGGTACTCTTGCTTTTGTAGGGGTGGGGTGGGGTGGTTCCTCTCGCATGGTGCATTGTCTTCTACCCTTTTACTTTCAGTCCAATATTTTCTTTTTGAATTGTGTGTTTCTTGTATGCAGCATATTGTTAGATCTTGCTTCTTGATCCATTCTGCTAGTCTATTTCTTTTTGATTGGTGAATTAAGACCATTAACATTGATGGTTATAAGTCATTCATATTGACTTATTGTTATCATGACTATTTCTGTTTGTTGGGTTCTCCCTCTTTGCATTTAATTTCTTGTCATGTCTGATGGATTCATTCTGGTGGGCTTCCTGGGGTTGTGATCCTTGTTGTCTTTTCCTAGGATATAGTCAATTTTTCAGAGTGCTGGTTTGGTATTCGTGAGGTTCCTAAGGTGCTCTTTGTCATGAAAGTATGTTATTTCTCCATCAATTTTGAAAGATAGTTTTGCAGGGTACATTAATCTGGGTTGGAGGCTTGTTTTCCTTTAGGGTGTGAAATACATCACTCCAAGCTGTTCTTCCTGTAACGGTTTGCATTGAGAAGTCTGCTGTGATACTGATGGGATTTCCATTTGTATGTGATTTTTTTTTTTTTCTCTAACTGCTTGTAGAATTTTGTTCTTTGGTTGGGTTACTTGAATCTTATCTACTATATGTCTATGTGTATATTTTTTGATCAAGCCTAGTTGGAGTCTTATATGCCTCACTTTTCTGTATGTCTAGTTCTTTTCCCCTACTTGGGATTTTTTTTTGCCATCACTTCTGTTGAACAGTTTTTTTATGTCATCTGCACTCTCTCCTGAGTTTTCATTGACTTTGATCTTATGTTTTTCTTCTTTGCATCGTCTAGCAGCTGCTGGATTGATTTCTTTTGGTCCTTTACTATTGCAATGAAATTTTTCTTCTCCTGATCACTAATTGCAACCTTATCTTCTAAATCTGAAATTTTGTCCTCACATTGGTTCTTTCTGCTGTGTAAACTTCCAGTGGAGTTATTAATCTCCTGGAAATCTGTTTGCATCTGTTTTATGAATTACATTTGTTTCCTATGTTGTTCCATCATGTTCTTCAGCTCCTCTAGTTTTTAATCTATGTCCCCTCTAGATGTATTAATCATGTCTTGCACTATGGACACAATCTCTGCTGTTATCTGAGAAATTATTTCAGATTTCATTTTTTTCAGATCCTCTTTTGTTGCCAGTTCAGGGAGTCCAGGAGGTTGAATATAAGATTATGGTTCCATCTCATTTCCCTTTGAGGTTGATTTAAGTGATATAGATGTCTGATTTTGAGACTTGTTTATGTGTCTTCTCATTTCCATGGGGTGGGGGTTGTGCTGGTGGCACCTGTGTGGCTCACCTCCTCAGTGCTGGGGGAGGTCTCTGCTCCTCGGCAGTGGGGGCAGTGGTATGGTGGCCTGGAAGGCTCACCTCGTCAGTGCGGTGGGGTGGTAGCTGTGTTCCTCAGTACTAGGGGCAGTGGTACAGCAGCCCAGAAGGCTCCTCCTTGGTGGCCCTGCTCCTCAATGCTGGGGCCCAAGGATCAATTCTTAACATAAAAAAGGATTAAAAAAATAAGGATTTTTTGACTATTTTTTCTCTTACAGTATAATTCTAATCATGAGATAACATCATCGTCAGTAATTTTCTCTGTATTCTATTTTGGCTTTAGAAGGTAGGCACACTATGTGTGGGTGTAGAAAAATACTGAATTGCTCTTTAATACATTCCATAGGAGTAAGAGGTTAAACAAAACAGCAAGGGTCATAAAATGGCTTCCTGTAAGTCTCTGCTCAATTTTTATCTCCCCAGGGTGTCCCTAAGGTTCTTCCTCTCCAGGGCAGATGACTACTGTATGCAGAGAGACCCAGAAAATAAAATCAGACTGGAGTATCTACCCTTTTCCAGTGTGCAATCTTATCTTCCCAGAAAACTCATGTCCTTTCACCATGTGTACTCCTACAGCACAAGAACAATCATGTTTAGAGAAGGAAGCATTGCTTGGAAACCAAGAGATTTAAACCATTGCTTTCTGGTTCCTTGAAAGAGAGAGAGGAAAATATCAAACACCCAGCAGAAAAGAATAACCAAAAGCAATACAGAAATAATGCCAGAGTAATAAAGCTAAATATAAAAAGGGGCTCCAATCACTGACCTCTTCTGGTAGTTTCCAGCTATGCCAGTTGCTGACCATGGTTATGGATCATTAGGAAAAAATTACTGTAAAATCTATAAGAGCTCTGGTAGAGTTTTTAAATTCTTAAGCTGAATTTCTCCTTCAAATTGGCTCTATCTTCTTACACCTAAGACTGGAGAGATTTAGAACAAAATATCAGACTTTACATAACCTCCATCTATAAAAGAGTCTAAGAAATCACTCACCATTTCAGTTTCTAGCTGTGACTCTTTCTCCAACTGGCCTTTCAATTCTAGTGCTTATGCTTAGATTATACCTGTTCTAATTTCTTAAAAATATTGTTTATTCTTGCCTAGAGGCTGCCAACCCCTAATGGTCATACAAATGGAACCAATGACAAACGTTCTACACTTCTTTTACCAGGATACACCTGATCAGCCTCATAAATAGCTCATAACTGCTCAATTACAGTATCACTTCTATGTCAGATTCTGAAGTCCCTTGGACTTTCTCCTCTTTTTGGGAGGCTGTTAATAGTTCCTCCTGGTGGAAATGCTTGTTGGGTATAACTATAGCTGTCCTGCTGATCTTATTATATGGCCCATGTATTCTTAACTGTTTCTTCAGCTTTGTCTCCTCCAGACACAAAGCTAAAAGCTTACCTAAGATAACATTGCCTATGCCTATCAAGGGCCTTTAGATAGAACTTCTGTAGGGTAACTGACTGCTAACCACAACTAAGACACTCCTCAGCTGGAATTAACCAGAATGGTTTTGCCCTTTCCCCATCACAGCAGTTAGGGATACTTCTTCAAAGCAGGGGATATTATAGATAGGTAAGTTAATTAGGTACTTGCAGGAAGTTAGACAGGGATGACCTTCAAGGAAGCAACATGGAGGACAGTGGAGAAGCCAGCATGGAGGACAATCAAGACACATTCACTGAAAGCCAGCATTGTAAAAGTAGAGAAACTACCATACCCAGTTGCTTCCCCTAAGGGTGAATAGCAGTGATTGATATTTTAAATAGCTATCAATCATCTGGGTGGGGGACAAAGATTTTCCAACAAAGATCCCTGAGCAACTCCTTATCACTGAAAATCCTTGCTCATTCCTTGAATGCTTGCTACAGGACTTATTTCCCCCATTGGATCCTCATTTAATCATTATTACCTAAGGAACTAATCTTGTCATAATCTTATTGGTTATTCATAGTTTTGTCCACTTGTGATTTCTCATTGGATCAATATTACCTGAGCAACTATACTTGTAATCTTACTAGTTGACTATAGTTTTGCCTTACTTTGAACCCACCTCATTTCGTAGTTTTGTCCCATAAAATACCATTTAGAAGTTGGATGAGCAGGCAACCCATCCCATCCCCCTTCTGAGCTATCTTTCTCTCAATAAATTCTTCCTACTCTTTAAAAAAAAAAGAAATGAATAAACACTGCTCAGATGAAAAATTACAATTGGCCAATTAATATGTCAAAAACATTCAACATTATCAAGAGATGCAAATAAAAAAATTATTAAAATTCCATGTCACCACAGAAAGAATGGATACTATCCAGAAATCAATTAATAACAAATTTGGCAAGGCTGTGGGGAGAAGGGAACTCTTATTCATTTTTGGTGGGAATGTTAACTGGTACAACCACTATGGATATCATTATAGAGTTTCCTCAAAAAACTAAAACTAAAAATTCTATTTGCCCCAGCTATTCCCCTTTCAGATATCTTACAAAAAATTAAAAACATTATGACACCATAATGTATCAATACCCATGTTTATAGCAGCTCAATCTATAATAGATAAGTCTTGGAAAGAGCCTATATACACATCAATAGATGAATGGATAAATAAAATGTAGTATTTATATACAATGAAGTACTACTCTGTGGTAAAGAAAGATAAACTTGAGGCATTTGTAGGAAAATGGATGCACCTTGAGACCATAAAGTTAAATGCAGTAAATCAGACACACAAGCTTAAACATAAAATGGTTTCCCTTATATAAAAAAGTTAATGTATAGAGTATGAAATAGACAGGTAAGACAGTAAGAGAGAGAATAAGAAGTTATTATATTCCAAGTATTTTTCTACTGTAATTTTCTAGTTTCACTCCAATATGATGTGAGAGTTTATTTTGGAGGATTTTCATTTCTTTGGATATGTTAAGTTCTTTGTTTTTGCTATGAGCATGGTATATTTTGAGTTAAAAAGTACATGAGTAAATTTCCAGAGTAGGAAAATCTATGAAGATAAAGAGTAGCCCAGTGGTTGCCTAGATTTAAAGGGTGTGGGACTGTATGATTCAAAAGTTAATTACTCCCCTAGGTTCTGTTGTAAATTTGATGGTTGGAGTGTGTTTGCCTGGGGACAATGGACAATCAGTAATTGGGCGAGATTACTCAGCCATCTGTTTGCCCTAAAACCAAACGTCCTGGGGCCCAGTATCTATAGGACAATCTGTAAATGTGCTGACTATCCACGCAGGGTGGTTGTGACTATTAGTCAGGATGTCTGCTGACCATCAGCATGTGACAGTGAGCCACTAACCTTTGTTCTTTTCTTTCTGTAAATCTACATGTTAACCACCTCCCCCAACCCCCTATAAAACAGCCTCGGACTCTGAGCCAGTTGCCTCTCTGAGCTATTTTGCTTCGGGAGTGTCTGGCCAGACTAATAAAGGTCTGTTTTCCCAACATGGCCGGTGTGTTCCTTCCCGGGTGGTCCTCGCTGTAGTCAGCTCCTTGGAGCATTTGGTAAGGCCCTTGACCTTACATTCTGGAGGCACCACTGGGATCCCTGGGTGTGCTTCACTATAGTCAGCTCCTCGGAACGTTTGGTAAGGCCCTTGGTCTTACAAGGGGAGAGATTAGAAAATAATAGCTAGTGGGGAGAGTGTTTTGTTTTGGGATAGGAAATGTTCTAAATTTGATTGTGGACATCATTGTACAAATTAGACATTAGGCTAAAATGTACAGAATACACACTTTAAGTTTGTAAATTGTATAGCATGTAAATTTTAGTTCAATAAAACGGTTTCTTTAAATTTAAAAACAGAATAAATTTTTAAGGTTGCAATAGAAGTGTGGAAAATTAAGATGCAGTTTTTAGAATTTCTGCAAGTATTTGATTTCCTTTAAAATAATTTGTGTAAAAAAATAAAATAATTTCTGTAAGCTTTGCTAATACTAATTTTCATGAATCACTTTCATGCTTAAGCTCTTAAAGGTAATAGTAGGAACTCATACCATTGAAAAAAATAATACTTAAAAGTAATATGAGATAACTTTCTCACTATAGACAAGAGAGTACAAGTTCAGGTAATAATTGCTGAACAGTAAAACAGCTAATTTGTATTGTAATAAGCTAATTTAATCAATTTAATTTTTTTTTTAAGTTGAAAATTCTTTTTTTAAAAATTCTTTTATTGGTACATTGTAGGTATACAACACAATTACATTTCTCATTGGGAATTGTACCTTTACATAATGCATCTTGGTTCTTATTTTTTCCCCATTCCTAGCCCTCCCTTCACCCCCTCTACCCTTCCCTATTTACAAAGACTTTATTTCCATTTTTTCCACTTCTCATCATTTTTCCTTTCCCTTCTTTCCTTTCCCCTGCCCCTCCCACTACCCCTACCCCTTTGGACCTTTTCTTCCTATTTTGCATTATTGATTATTTATTCTAAACATTGATACATTTTAGGTATACAATATAATGATATTCATCATTGGAAATTTGCACCTTTCCATAATTTTTAAAATGTTGAATTTAAAAATTATAAACATATATACATAAATATACTTACATATAAATGCATGTACCTGTGAATACATTTGTATATGTAAATGTATAAATATAAATTTATATATTAAGCTATTTACTGATGAATACACTTGTGAATATCTTAGACTATCTAAAATTCATGAGCTTAGAGGTTAAAAAGATAAATTCTATTTCTTTACCTATTCAAATTCCTCTGTTACCAACTTTGAACTAATCAAAAAAACAAAAAGGCACTATCAGTCAGTTTGGATAGTCAGACTGTCACCAGGTACCATGTGGATCCTCTGAATTTCTAAAGATATCATGTTATGAATGCAAATTCAATTTTAATCAATTTTTAGCTGGGGGAACTTTTTTTTTTTCTTGCTTGCTTAAATTCTTTTATTGGTACATATTAGGTATACAATACATTTACATTTATTATTGGCTGTTTGTACCTGTACATGATGTATCTTGGTTCTCATTTTTTCCCCATTACCTATGTGCCCTTCACCCCCTCCACCCTTCCCATTTACATAGACTTCATTACCATGTTTTTCTTTTCTAATAATTTTTCCTTTACCTTCTTTCCTTTCCCCTTCCCCTCCCACCACCCCTACCACTTTGGAGCTTTTCTTTCAATTTCAAATTATCAATTATTCATTTTAATAGTTTTAATCCTTATTTACACTTTCAGTTTCTCACACTGCAGAAACTATTCGGTATTTACATATGTGTGTCCTATTTATTTCGCTTAAGAGTATGGCCTCAATATGCATCCATTTAGCTATAAATGTCTCTAGTTTCTCATTCTTTATGGCTGAGTAGTAGTCCATTTTATTAAAAAAAAAACAAACTTCTTTATCCAGTTTCCAGTTGATGGCACTTGGGCTGTCTTCAAGCTTTAGCTATTACAAACTGTGCTGCTATAAAAATGGGTGCACATATATCACTGTGGTATGTTTCTTTTGGAAAGATACCAAGCAGGAGAATAGCTGGGTCAAATGGTACCTCTAGCCCTAGTTCTTTGAGGTATCTCCATACTGACTTCCACAGTGGTTGCACTAGTCTGCACTCCCACCAACAATGGAGAAGGGTTCCTTTCTCCCCACCCTTGCCAGCATTTGCTATTGGTTGATTTCTTGATAGCACCCATTCTTTCTGGGGTGAGGTGGAATCTCAGTATTGTTTTCATCTGCATCTCTCAAGTGACCAGTGATGTTGAACATTTTTTCATATGTTTATTTGCTGCTTTTACTTCATCTGAGAAATGTCTGTTCATTTCAGGTGCCCATTTTTGCATCTTTAAATTTGGGAGGGGGTCTGATTTTTTTCAGTTCTTTATATATTCTAGATAGTAGTCCTTTGTCTGAGGTACAGCTGCTAAAATTTTTTTCCCACATTGTAGGTTGTCTTTTCCCTCTGTTGGTGATTTTTCATGAGGTGCAAAAGCTTTTTAATAAGATGAGATCCCAGTTATTGATTCTTTGTGCTAGTTCCCGAGCTACTGAGGTTTTGTTCATAGAGTGTTTTCCTATGCCAATGTCTTCAAGAGTTCTACCTAATTTATCTTCCAGCAATTTTAGTGTTTCTCTTTTAATATTTAGATTTAATCCACTTTGATCTTAGGTTAGTGCATACTGATAGGTATGGTTCTAGTTTTAATCTTTGGCAGGTTGAAATCCAGTTTTCCCAACATTATTTATTAAATAGTCTATCTTTACTCCAAAGAGGGTGGTTGGCTCCTTCGTCAAAGATGAGGTGGCTGAGTATGTCTAGAATTGTTTCTGCATCTTCTAATCTATTCCAGTGACCCTCATCAGGTCTGTCTCTTTGCCAGTATCATGCTGTTTTTATCACAGTAGCTTTGTAGTATAGTTTCAAGTAGGGGATTGTGATACCACGCACCATGTCTTTGTTGCCTAGAATTGCTTTTTCTATTCTAGGTCTCTTCTGGTTCCAAATGAATTTTTGGATTGTTTTTTCTAGTTCTGTGAAGTATATTGTTGGAATTTCAATTGGTATTGCATTAAATCTATATAACAGTTTTGGAAGTATGGCCATTTTCACTCTATTTGCTCTTCCTACCCTGGAACAAGGAATATCTTTCCATTTTCTTATATCTTCTTCAATCTCTTTTTTCAGAGTGCTGTAGTTTTCAGTAAAGAGGTCTTTTCCTTCCTTGTTACATTGATTCCTAGATATTTCATTTTTTGGATGCTATTGTGAAAGGAATTTTTTCCCTAATTTCTCTCTGAGTGAGTCTGTTATTTGTGTACAAGAAGGCTATTTTTTTTTTTGATTGCTGACCTTGTATCCAGCTACTCTACTAAATCTGTCAATTAAGTCTATATCTCTTTAGTCAGAGTTTTTTAGGTATTCTATGTAAAGTATCATATCATCAGCAAATAATGACAGTTTAACTTCTTCCTTTTCTATCTTTATTCTTTTATTTCTTTCTCTTTTCTAATTGCTGTGGCTAATATTTCCAGAAGTATTCTGAACAGGAGTGGTGATAGTGGGCATCCTTGTCTTGTTCCTGATTTTAGTTTGAAAGTTATCAGTTTTCAACCATTTAGTATGATGTTGGCTGTTGGTTTTTCATAGATAGCCTTAATCGGGTTGAGATAAAGACCTTCTATTCCAATTTTCTGTAGGGTTTTTATCATGAATGGGTGTTAAATTTTGTCAAATGCTTTTGCTGCATCTATTGCGATGACCATATGGTTTTTGTCCTTGACTCTCTTAATATAGTGTATTACATTTATTGATTTACAAATGTTGAACCATCCTTGCATCCCTGGGATAAATCTGACTTGGTCAGTGTGTATGATTTTCTTGATGGCCCTCTGTATTCTGTTTGCCAGTATCTTGTTGAGGATTTTTGCATCTATGTTCATTAGGTAGATTGGCCTGTAGTTCTCTTTTTGGTTTGAGTGTTTCCCTGGTTTTGGAATCAAAGTAACACTTGCTTCCAGTAATGCATTTGGAAGTATTACTTCCCTTTCAATTTCATTGATGAGTTTAAAAGAGTAATGGCAATAGTTCTTGTTTAAATATCTTGTAGAATTCAGCAGTGAAGCATCAGGACCTGGCTTTTCTTTGTTGGTAATTTTTTTATTGTATTTTCAATTTCACTCATTGTAATTGGAGTGTTTAGAATTTCTATATCTTCTTCATTTAACTTTGGCAATTCATATGTATCTAGGAATCTGTTCATTTCTTCTGTGTTTTCCATTTTATTAGAGTACAGTTTCTCGAGGTAGGTATTGATGATCCTCTAGATTTCTGATGGGTCTGTTGTGACTTTTTTTTTTCTTAATTGCATAGATTTGAGCCTTTTCTTTCCTTTTTCTATAAGGTTGGCTAAAGGTGTATCAATTTTATTTATTCTTTCAAAAAACCAACTTTTTGATTCATTAATTTTTTTTGTATCATTCTCTTAGTCTCCATTACATTGATTTCTGCTCAGATCTTTATAATTTCCTCTCTTGTATGAGCTTTGGGTTTGTTTTGTTCTTCTTTTTCTAGGAGCTTAAGGTTCTGCATTAGGGTATTTATTTGACTTCTCTCTGTTTTCCTAATATGGGCATGCACTGTTATGAAATTCCCGTGTAGAACTACTTTCATTGTGTCCCATAGATTCCTGTATGCTGTACTGGTGTTATCATTTACTTGTATAAACTGTCTAATTTCTTCTTTAATTTTCTCTGAGACCCATTGGTTGTTCAGGAGGGTCTTATTCAATTTCCATGTGTTTGTGGGATTTTGCAGTTTCTTATGTTATTGATCTCCAATTTTATTGCACTGTGGTCTGATAATATACAGAGGGTAACTTCAATTCTTTTACATTTACTTAAACATGTCATATGAGCTAGCATGTGGTCTATTTTAGAGAATGACACATGTGCAGCTGAAAAGAATGTATATTCTGATTTTGTGGGGTGGAACACTCTGTAAACATTTATTAAGTCTGTTTGTTCAATAGCGTGGTTCAGTTCTAGAATTTTGTTGTTAATTTTTCGTCTTGATGTTCACTCTATTTGTGATAGTGGGGTTTAAGGTCCCACACTACAATTGTGTTACTGCTTATTTGGTTTTGCATGTCCATTAATATTGTTTTGTATAGTTGGGGGCATTCATCTTTGGTGCATATATATTTATGATTGTAACCTCTTTCTCTTGTGATTGTTCCCTTCACAAAGATGTAGTGATCATCTTTGTCTCTTTTAATTAGTTTTGGTTTGAAATCTAATTTGTCTGCAAATAAGATTGCTACCCCTGCTTTTCTCTACGTTCCTGTGTCATGGAGAATTCTTTTCTATCCTTTTACTTTCAGTCTATGAATTTCTTTTTGAGTTATGTGTGTTTCCTGTATACAGCATATTGCTGGATTTTGCTTCTTAATCCATTCTGCTAGTCTATTTCTTTTGATTGTTGAACTGAGGCCATTGACATTTATGGTTATAATTGATAGATATTGACTCATCCTTGCCATGATATTTTACTGTTGTTGGGCCTTTTATTTCTCATTTTTCCCCTTTTCTCTTTAGTTTCTTACCTTGCTGGTGGCTTCCCTCTGTTGGGCCTCATGGAGTTTAACCTTCATTGTCTTTTCGGGGAAATTTTCTATACTACTATGACTGAAATATAGTTGATTTCTGCTTTATTTTTGGAACTCCGGTGATTTCTTTTTCAAATTACTACTTGTGTAATTAAAATACTGCCAGCATTGTTTACATATTATTAAAGATTGAAGTACATTTCTAAATTCATGTAAGTGTATATGCCCTGATAGCTATTTTTGTTGGCAGATTAACTATTTTATTGACAAATATTTTAATAAAATTTCTTATTTTAATATACTAATTTAATTAAGGATTTTATCACAGAAATATTTAAAGATCAGCTAGATAGAAAATACAGTTTTTATTTCTCAGTTTGCTAATTACATTATTACTTTATATTTGTCTTTGGAAATATATTTATTATTTATGTATTTATTAAATTGCAATTCAACTTAAGACGTGTCCATATAGGCAAGTATATTTACTAAAATACATAGTAAAACTAAATATCACTATGTTATTATTGCCCCTCCTTCTACTTTTCTGGTAATATAAAAATTTCCTCCTTTATACATGATGCAGTTGTTAGTCTTCCTGTTGTGTTTCTATAATTGGGGTCCAGGACCCCTGGGTAGTTCAAATAAGTGAAAAATAGAAGGAAAATTGAATTTTTACATAGTGTAATTTGTTTGAGGGTAGACTCCAAAACACTTCTGAGAGTAGTGAACTTAATTGTTGGCTATAGTGGTCCAGTTTATCAAAGCAACACTTGTCATAAGATTTAATGTGTTAATTTGAATTTTACTCCTCTTAGTTGTGTTTGTTTTTATACTAAATATGTTACATGTTTATAGTGGAGTAAAAGCTATTTTCAGGAAAAGTTTATACTTGTGTTTTATAAACTCATTTCATGCATTAATTTGGTGCATAGAACTCAAATAGTTTATTTGGCAATAAAATGACATCTTTCAATCTTAAACATGTAACTGAAGTTCATTCTCTAATATCACTTAATGTTATGAGACTTTTGGTTTTGTTCTTTAATACATGCTTAATAACTTTTCTATCACTCATAGAGAAATATTATAAATGTTCTAGTTACATTGGATTAAAAATTTCCTTTGAAGTGATAGATATTTCTATTATAAAAAGTTGAAAATGGAATTTTAAAATAAAATTAATTAATTTGTGTTATTTATGTAATGAAAGAAATTATAATCACTTTTAAGAATACCAAAGGAAAATATTATCTTTGCAAAAAATTCTTGAGGCATTTATGTCTAATGCTATTATCTAGCTGATGTAGGGTCAGATGGAGAAGAGTGCAGATGTCTGTCTGCAAGCTTGAGACCCAAAGGATCCAGTCAAGGGCTTGAAGCCCAAAGCTATGTCCCCTGTAAGTCCATATCAAGGATCTGAACCAGAAAGTCTGAAGGGCAAGTCATGGAAGCTAGAAAGTTTGTGTCAGCAGGGTGAGGGATCTACAATGAAGAGCTAAGAGGTCTGTACTGGAAGCCAGGAAATAATATCCAAGATGTGGACAAAGAAGGAAGACAGCAGCCAAAACTCCTTTGAAGAAAAACTGCTGAAAAGCAGCTTCAGGAAAATCAGCAGCATACAATCTTCTCCTGTTCTCTTTTTCTGTCATGCCAGCAACAATCTTTGGTTGTCTTCCATGCCCAGAACTAGGGTGACTCAGTTCTGCTGGGCCTTCCCATTCAAGTAGACCATTAATATACCACACTAGCCTATTTAAAAACTACTGGAATAGTATACTACAAAAGGATTCCTAGTTATTTAGCAAACCTCTGATCACATATTTATCAAATTCCTAGCCACAAGTTTATTAATATACAAGAATATTTTTCTGATCACAATGCCTATTTAACATCAGGAAATAAAATGAATTCAGTCTTCTTATAAATGTTTTGTGAATATCAAGTAAGTATACCGAAGTGCCTATATCAGTATAGAGTATATATAAAAAAGATAGCATACAATCATTTAAACCTATATTTGTAGGTCTGGATTTATGCCATGAACTAGTAATTGCTTTAATTTTGACCACAGTAGTAATGAAAATTATGTGTTTCTACTTTCAGTAATAAGAAGAGGAAAAGAAACTCACCTTAGAAGCAAAAAATATTAGTAAAATGGAAATGAGGTGCTGCCTAATGTAACCCATGAATTAAATACCAATTTACATTATCATATATAAAATTAACTGTTAAACTGAATATTTTGATGAGAGGATATCATAAATTCCATTAAGCTTTTAAAGATAATAGTGATTGTAAATGTAAAAACTGTATATTTCAAAATAGTTCCAGCAATATTTTGTATGTTTAGCAAAATTTAAATATCTGAAGGTTTCTAATATATAAGGAGTAACTGTAGCTAACCATAGGCTTCCTTGGTTATTGCCTTTCTGATTTGAGTACAATATTGAAGTTATTTGAGTAGCAAATAGTAGTAGTATTGTTCATTTACAAAGTTTGTCATTAGCCTTTATTTTTCTAAGTTTCTCTCTAAAAATCACTCTAATTTTAACATTAATGTATTAATACAAAAATAACCCTAACAGAACATAGTGGATATATAAAGAGTTGTTAAAATGGACATGTATAAAAATTACCCTAAATTCAAATTTAATGGAAAAATTTAAAAATTAAGAAATCAGTAATGTCTTAGTTACATTTCTTGATGGGACAAAATACCCTACACCCAAAGTTAAAGGAGGAAGGGTTTACTTTTGGCTTACAATTTGTAGAGGCTGGCTCCAAGGGATGATGGCATGGAAGAGGGGCATCACAGTGGAGAAACAGTTCATGGCATGGCAGGGAGGAGGCAGCAGCAGTATCAAAGCAGTGAAGTAAGACTCCTTTCCCATTTATCCAATCCAGGCTACAAGCATTTTGGGTGGTGTCTCCCACACCCAAATTGAACCTTCCCATTTATCCATACCCAGAACTTTGTTAAATCAATCAGTGGAGTAATTTAATATCACAAACCTTTAATTCCAGCATCACACACCCTAGATTCAGCCAACTCCCAAAACTCCACCTTGAGGTGCATAAGGCTTTGGGGAAACAACTACATGTAAGCCATGAAAAGTAGAGAAAGCAAAATCAGCTGCAAAAGCAAAACAACAACAACAAAAAACAAAACAAAAAACTCAAAAATGCTACAAAGAAAAGAAGAGAAAATAACAACATAAATTAGAAGTTAAAATGTGAAGATAAATATGTATATGAAAATGCTTTGCTATAATAGAAATAATAATTTTATAAAAAGACAAACTTTCAACTTTGTCTCAAGAGGCTGGAGAAAAAAGTGAACAGAAACAGAAAAAATATTTATTAATAAAGTCCTTTATCCAATGCAGACATAAAATTAAACTATTTTAAACCTGCAGTAAAAGATAGCTATCATGCTATTTAAAATCTTCAATTAGTTTCCCAATTCAATAAATGAAACAAAGTTAATTTAAAAACCTATCAATTATTTAGATGCTCATTAGTCCTGTTTTTTCCTCATCCAGAGAAAAATTATATTATGCCACTCTCTTGAAGTTATATTGGAGGCATGTTTCTGATATGTCCAAGACCATTAGAACTAATGGATACATATTGTTTCAGGCTTGACAAAACAGAATTACCCATGTCCCAACATTCCTTATGTGTTAAACATCGTGGCCAACTTTTAAAGAGAGTAATGCTGCAGAGCAGGAAGAATTTGAATCCACAGTAGAGCAGCACCAGGAACATCTGCATATTGATTTTATTAAACCAGATGACATTTTTGCATGTCATCATTTTTATCTAATACAAATGTTGTCCAAAAGGTTGAACAAGACACTTCCTAAATTTACAAAATTTAGACTAATATCTAGAATTATAATAGAAGCAAAAATTTATAAATAAACCATTAGAAAATAAATTCCTGGCTTTATGAATATAACATACAATAAAAATAAATTTTATTACTGGAATATTATGTAGTACAAAACCCTATTAATATAAGAAAGAGTGGTTTATTTAGCAAATAAAGACTATAACATCAATAGAGATATGAAAGTAATCTTTGCCCAACAATCTATTGTAGAATAGTAAAGCAAATTGATTAGTTAAATCACATTAAAAATCTGTGAGTACTTACTTTGGGATTTAGTATAGTGCCAAAATGTTCTTGATCATGACTGATGTCTTTGAAATAATTTACTAGCTTTCATCAGAGAAACGTGCCTAAAAAGTATTGCAATATATATTCTTATTAATTCTGTAATAGTATATGCAGAAAATTACCCTAATCAAGCAAGAATTTGAGAAATATATAATATTGCTGACAATGCTTATTGTAACATTATATAAGAGAGAAATACACATTCAATAAAGACTACGGATCCAGTGTCACTTCTATATTCTCAAATATTTAATACTAGAAATAATGCTACAAAATATTTCATGATATTGAAAAGTATACATATTATACATATTTAGCCTTCGCAATAATATAATCTTTGTAAGAATAAGAAGTGTACTTATGCCAAATTAAATAAAAAACTTGAATAATATAAACAAAATGCAATGTTGCTTGGGTTATGGTATTTGTTATTTTTATGCTTGATATTTTCAATATATTTACAAATATTATGGACTAATTATGTTACTTGAAATTTCTTGCAATATTAAGAAGCAATTCATAAGAACTGAGACATTTGTATAAATCTAAAGTATAAACACTTTATACATGTTTTTATTTCATAATATTTTAATAAAATTCTTGAAACAATGAGAATGTAAAGAATAACCAGGTCCACCAGACCAATATTTAACATCATTAAGATATGTCTAGCATAAGTATATAAACAAATAAATGTTTTCTTTTGTCTGTGAACATCATATTCTACAAGCAATAGAATACATTATCTAGCTTCAATCAATTTTCTCTGACATTAGAAGTCTATTGTATAATCCAATATTCAAAGAAGAGTACATTCAAAGGAAGGTAGAATTTTAAGGTTGAATATAAAGTTAGATAAAAAGGAGTTAGAAATCAAATTTAAAAATTAATCTACTTCCTTATTGATAAATGATCCCAGGAGTATACAATATTCTGAAAAGATTATTTAGTTTTTTTGTTGAGACCCAAGGACATTCATCATTTGGACCCATGTCCAGTGACGTGTAAATTACAAATTTGTACATGGGGGATTCAAATTTTTCCAATTTTATTATTAAAATGTGACTTCATAATGCATTTACTATATGTTATTTCTACTTACAAATGCATATCATAAAAATAGTTGTATATATTAATATTATACATTATAATAAATAGAGGTCACTTACTTAAAATGTTATATCCTAGGCAGTGAAGAGTAAAAAAGAATAATATTAATGAATGAAGTAATTTCCACATTAAAGTGACTAGTAAGATAAGAAAAATAATTAATGACCTGTTAGAATAATGTTAGAATTGATAAATTTTGGAAAAGAAATAACGCTTTTCAAAATACAACTGCATTCCCCAAAATCTGTGGTTCCTCACACATTATTCGCACGTCATTCTACATTGACGTCTCTCTACTTAAAATTTAATTCTATTTTAACAAGACCAATTCAATTTTTCAATGTTTACTTCATTGGGCATCTTAGTAATCTCCTGTTTGAAAAAAAGGATTTAACGTTGAACAATGGACCAGCACCTTAGTCACAAGAGAAACGCACAGTTGTTGCAAGCTGCAAATTCATTGTGAGGAGTGAGGCTGGATGTGACTTCTCTTTTATGGCAGGCTTGCTTTGGAGAAGAAATTTAGTGCTTGCCAGATCTGCAGCCTGGTTTAACCATGGGCCATCTTGAGAGAGGCATTCAATCACAGTGTAATATGAAAATATATACAATTTTAAACATGAGTTTCAACTGTAAATTTTACAGTAAAACTAAAACATTTAAAAAGCAGAGGAGAGTGCTCAGTTAAGGAGCACATGTACTAAAAAAGAATGTTGAAAATAAATAATATTAAATGGAATCAAGATTTTTAAAATTATATCTTTCACCATAGAAAACACAGAGAGATTGTCTATTTGAAAGTATTTTTGCATGATTTGCCTAATTTTTTTGAAATCAAAAGGCTCTATTTCCATAGTTAAACATAAGAAAATTTTGTATTCAATATTCATTTATTCATAAAATATTTACAAAAATAAAGACATACCTTTGTGTGTGTTTGAGAATACCACCACAGAATACAGCTGACAAAATATAAGCAAAAAATGAGGGGCAGAAGTTAATAGATGAATTTATATTACATCTCTATATATAATATCTATAAAAGAAAAATTTAAAAAGAATTTTAAATTTGATCCAAAATCATTACATTTAAATTTTCTTTATAATAAGCACAAATTTCCTTTGCTTATGTAATGATAGAAAGATTTGAACAAATAAAATATTTAAACAAATAAGTTTGACTTTAAAAAAAAAATGGAGAAGAACCTGTTGTTTTGAGAGGAGTTATGACTAAAACCAGTCCCAGATAATTTAATTTTATGAATTTAACTCATAGTCATATCCTCTCTTTCAAAGAGAAAGATAGGCTGCTTTCAAAATGGAGAAAATAGTAACAAACAAATTGTTTGGAGTCAAAATCCAAAAAGCCAGCTGCATGAGATGACAAAGGCTGCTGTGTGTGTTAAAATTAGCCTGAATCTCAAATCCAAAATAATGAAAATCTCAAGTACTTGTAAAAAGCTTTCAGAACATAGCCATGATAAGAAAACATTTTAGATCTAAAATCAAAGACAAGGTACAAGGGGAAAAAAAGAAAAGAAAACCTCAGCTCAAATTTACATTACCAAAACAGACACTGGACTGGATTTCATGTCTAAGTCCCAAGACATGAAGAAGAGCAGATGAAAACAGTAACAGAACTGGTGACTACAAAATTAATCATCCCCAGGACCTTGCTTTAGCTCTCCACACAGTAAGACAAACAGTGCCTGAACAGACTGCATGGAGAAGGGAGGAATGTTGGAAAGGCTTGGGCTTTTAGTCTCTGATGTCACCACAGTAAGAGGAGGTAGAAAATACACAGAGGAATAAGTTAAAATTGCAGAGTACTCGAAATTGGTAACTGATTTTATCCTGTTACTCAAACACATTTTAAAGATAGAAATTTTGGCTCAAAAAACAAAATTAAAATTATTTTGGCTTTAAACAATAAAATATTTTCATTTGAAGTATACTATGGAAAATTTTCACATGCACAGCTGCACCAAGAAGAATTCTTTCTATATAAATAATTTTCCCTTGTCAATAATTTAAACATCTCAAATAAAAACAAGTAGCTACTTTCTTTATTTTGTGGTTTTACTTTTTTCAATTGCATTTATTTGTGGAAAATTAACTGTAGTGACATTTCAAACTTTATTTTGTATATGAGTTTTGTGGGAAAAAAATCTGGTTCCATGTTTCTAGATGTCAATGACTTGCAATATCCAGAAGCAACATTTGAAGTTTTGAACATTTCATTCACCGTTGAAGTTTTGTACCTTACTTCTCCTAAAAGACTCTGATAAAGATTACTTATAGCACCTGTGTCACTAAATAGGATACATTAGGAGGCTACATTACCATTTTATGGAATTTTAACATTTTAAAGTGTATGGATTGGTGTTGACTTTTTCTGTCTAGAGTTCACATTATTTTTTGTCATATGAATAACTCCTAACCTGAGTTTTTCTCCTCCATTTTTTCATCAGCTTTCTAATTTCTGAAATGTCCTATTTGCTCATATTCATTGATTGCTCTTGTTTTTTTTTTTACATGTTGCAGGTGGCTTTATTCAGACAAGATTTTCTGATTATTTAAATATTTGTGATTCTATCTTCCATTTGTTTCAGATTGGATATTAGATATGTCAATATAAAATTATGGAATACAAATCTTTTCAACATTTGTTTGTACTTTTAAAAACATTAGAGTATATACATTGTAAAAATGGAAATTTAAAAATATGGAGAATGGACTGTTCAGTATGTAAGACAATTAGCAATACATTAAGAATTATGAACACAAATTTTTTATTGTGGGCCACACTTAAAAATAAATTCCTTATAGATGTAATATTAAAAATATGTTATGAATTACTCATATAAAATATGTTTAAACTAACAATTTTAAAACAGTGATACAAATATAAAAACACTTTTTGCAACTTTAGAGTATTGAAACGTTTGTAATTTTTAAAATATGCCATTTCACAAAAAACACTTCTAACAAATCACTAATATTTTATTCAGTTTTTGTTATTACCCAGATTCATTTTCCTAAGTATATATTTAATAATGCATATTTATTTTATTCAACATTATGCTTTAGTGTGACATCTTCATATATTCATATAACATGTTTTCATCATATTTTCTCCTATTAATCTAGCATGTCATACTTTTCTGCTGGATTCCACATACTACAGAGTATATGTGAAGTTTCTCTTTCTGAGCCTGGCATAACTAATGTAAAATGCTGATATACAGATCTGTCCACTTCTCTAAAAATAACATGATTATGTTCTACTTTATGGGTGATAAATGATTATTCATTGTGTATATATACAACATTTTATTTACCCGTTCATTTTTTAACAATTACTTAGGCAGGGTCCATATATTAGTTATTGAGACTTATGCTACAATAAATGAGGATTTGCATTTATCTGCATAGTATGTTGACTTTAATTCTTTTAGGCATATAGTAAAGAGAGGTATTTCTGGATCATACGATAGTTCTATTTTATGTTTTTTGAGGAAACTCTATGGCTTTCAATAGTGACTGTACTAATCTACACTCCCACAGTGTGTAAGTATTCCTTTTTACCCACATCACCATCAACATTTATGTTTTTTTATATTCTAGATGCTAGTCATTCTGACCAGGGTCAGAGAAAATCTCAAGGTATTTTTGATTTGCATTTCCCTTATGGCTAAAGACGATGAATTTGTTAAATATTGACCATTTGTATTTCTTTTGAGAATTGTCTCTTCAGTTTACTTGCACATTTTTATTGAATTATTTGTTCTTTTGAAGTTGTGTTCTTTGTGTTCTTTATATTTACTGAATAGTAAACTTAGATCAGAGGAGGAACTGACAAAGATTCGTCTCCCCTTCAGTATCTTAGTGTTTTCCATTGCAAAGCAGAAGCTTTGTAAATTGATGTAATCCCACTTATTTTTCTTATTATTTGCTGAGCTATTGGCGTTCTTTTCAGAAAGTTATTGTCTGTCCCTATATCTTGAAGTTTTTGCCATATGTTTTCTTCAAGGACTTTCAAAGTTTCAGGTCTTATGTTTAGGTTGATGATTCCTATTGTGTTGATTTTTGTTCAGGGTGAATGGTCTAGCTCTAATTTCTACCTTCCACACATGAATGTCCAGGGTCCCCAGTACCATTTGTTAAAAGGCTGTCTTTCCTCTAATATATATATTTTAAATGTCTAGTAATTTCATCTGGATTCTAGAGGAACTCATATTTCAACTGATATTTCATAGGAACTGATTATCACTAAGGTTTTTTATGTTTTACTAGAAAAGGGTGCGTCACAGAGTGTGACGAATTATTTGGTGGGTGGATCTCAGTGAGTGTAACATTATTGAAAAAATGTGTAATCTTGCTTCTTCTTTTCCCTCACAGTGTTGCTAATGTCTCATATTCACAAATCAGACCATATAACTTTCTGTCATTTGTATTAAATTTGTTGTTCATAGCTCAATAACTTGTTGAATCACGCTAATTGATCCAAGGTTGATATAACATAAGGTTAAACTTTTGGCTCTGAAGACAGAATCTCAGTTTTTAAAAACTTATTTTTAATTGGAAATAATATACACATCCAATGTATCCCTTTTGGTATAATTCCATTTATTCAACAAGTGATTACTGATTATCTCTATCTGTCATGAATATGAGAGGAACTGTGGATTCATAGGCAGTTAAGATCTATGTATGCATCAAAAATGTTTTCAATTTTTTAAAGACATGCCAAAGAACAATTCTCATGCAAGAAGGAAGCTCTATGGTGGGATGTTACCTCACAAGTTACAAGAGTGAAGAACAAGGGCAAGGGGAAGAGGATGAAAAGGAAGAAAGAGGAATAGAAGCAAAGAAGAAGGAAAGGACACAAGTATTCTGCCTGAGTGAAGGGAGTGGTAAAGAAACCATGTTAGAACTGAGGGCAGGGGAAGAGATGAGACTGGCAAGGATGTCACAGAGCAAGGTTACTGCATGTGTCAGTCTAGGGAAGCCGGAGAGGGACCATATATCCACATGTGATGCACTGCTGACTGCTGCAAAGAGCCATGTAAGTGATAATGGATATGAAAGAGCAGATACTAGTTAGGGTGAGACAATGAAGTATTTTTCACATTAATCTTCACAGAAATTTGGTTTTCCTTGAGGAACCCAAAACTTCAATTTTCAGTCGTACATTAGGGTTCATAACAATTTCATTTTTGATGTGAAATAATAGATTGCAATTAAGATGTCTGGCTAATAAATTCTCATCAAGATAATTATTATTTGGGTGGCATGCCTGAAGTGGCCTATATGGTTTAGCTAACTTTCTTAATTTTGGAAACAGAGCTATACAAAAATTATAGCTGATTTCATCAGAAAATTGTGGGAGTTTCATATATTCCTGTGTTCTTGTCTTCAAATATCTGAGTCTGCCTTGAACATAATATTGTGTTTTACTCAGTTTTCAGACCCGCCAAGAAAAACTTTATATGATCTATAGGTAACATCTGGAATTCTGACTTCTTGTCTTTCAACTTCAACATATTAGAAAAACAAATAGCATTACAAAATTGAAATTGGGATAATAAACAAAAAACCTCTAAAATATAATGAATCAACTTTATAGGTCTGACATGGTATTTACTTTCATAAATATAGGAATGTAAATAAAATATTTCATACTTAGAATTCCAATTAGTTAATGATTCATATTAAATCCTAAAGGTGATCATAGCATAACAACTTTTTTATTACCATATGGAAGAATGGTATTAAAAATTATATATAACTTGAGTAGAAGAAGCATGTATATAAATAAAAGAAGATTTAAACATATTTCAAATGTAGCACAGAGGTGGACATCGATAAGAAATGTAGACAATTGCGACTGGCAAGCAGCAATTAAGAAG
This sequence comes from Heterocephalus glaber, assembly GCF_053883595.1. Taxonomy (NCBI): domain Eukaryota; kingdom Metazoa; phylum Chordata; class Mammalia; order Rodentia; family Bathyergidae; genus Heterocephalus; species Heterocephalus glaber. Next base: position 35,082,425 of record NW_028258143.1, on the reverse strand, counting down.
AATGTATTTTGCTTAGAATAGAGATTTCTGGCCAGTTCTCAAACATAAAAGTCAAAAATGCTTTTGTCTGCAATTTGTTATAGCAACCAGATATTAGAGGATCATTTTTAGCTATTCATGGCTAAGTTTTCAGAGTGGGAGGTAAGTCTGCATGGCCAATGATAACCTGTATTCTATGGAGGTATTTAAAAAGATGCTTTTGCTATAATTTTGTGATTTCAAATGTACCAGTTATAATTATGGAGAATATGCTACCATTCTGAATCATGGTGATTTTTATATGTCAAGGAAAAAGTCAAAATTAGAGTTAAAATATACCTGTTTAAAAAAAAAAAAGATGGAACCGTGTGTTGTCTTTTTTTAAAAATTTATTTTACATTCTAAGTCTGTAATTTAGTATGCCACTTTAGAGATGCCTGAGAAGAGATTTTTTATTCTCAGTTACTTTGTGGGTGTAATAACATGGTTAAATCCTACTCAAAATTTATAACTGTAATGTTTGTCTGTAATACTTTGGCTTGAATTTTACTAAAATATTAAGCAATTGTTATTATTGGAATTCTTTTCTTGATTTTCATTCTGATTGTGCATGTAAACATTACATGATGATGCAATTTATTTTGGGACATTAGTACATGCATTTAACTCATTTTAATGAATTTCAATCCTCTGCCTCTTATTTTTCTTTCTTCTGGCTTTTTGCCTTCTTTGTCTCCAGAATTCTACCACCAGTTTTCCTCTCCTTTGTCTTCTTTATGTGTATGTGTGCGTATATATATATATATATATATATATTATATATTATATATTTAGAGAAAATATGCCATATTTAACTTTCTAAATCTAGCTAATTTTATTCAACATCATGGTTTGTACCATCCATATTTGTGCAAATGACATGACTTTGTCTTTCCTTATGACTAATATTCCATTGTATATATACACTATTAGTCTTTTGAGAAAATTTTATACTGCCTTCCATAATGATTATACAAGTTCAGATATTCACCAAAATTTAGGTGGGTAACAATTCCCTGAATTTTCTCCAGCATTCATTATTTTTTTTTAATTCTTGATGAGAGGTATTCTGACTTGGGTAAGATAGAATCTCAATGTAGTTTTAATTTGTATTTCTCTGATGGCTGGAAATTTTGAATATTTTTCCTATGGTTGTATAAATTTCTCTTTTGAGAAGTTTCTGTTCAGTTCATTTGCCACCTTTTTACTAGATTCATTTTTGATTGGGGTTAATGTTTTAAATTTATTATATATTCTATATATTAGTCATCTGTCAGAAGCGTAGCTAGCAAAGATTTTCTACCATTTGGCAGCTTACCTCTTCACTCTGTCATCCATGTTTCTTTAACATCTGATGTAATCACATTTATTTGGTTCTTTTTTTTCTTTTTTTTTTTGGTACCGGGGATCAAACACGGGATCTTGCATTTGCCAGGCAGGCAGGCGGCAGAACCACTGAGCTAAATCCTCGGCCCATATTTGGTTCTTGATATTATTTCTTATGTTCTGGAGTTCTGTTCAGAAAGTCTTTGTACCTATGGCTACTGTGTTTTCCTTATGTTGTTTTCCATCAGTTTCAATGATTCTGATTTTATGTCTAGGTCTTTGATCCACTTTGATTTGATTTTAGTACAGATTGAGAGATAGGGAACTGGTTTCATTTTCCTACAAGTGGCTTTCCAGTTTTGATAGTACCATTTGTTAAAGAGATTGTCTTTTTTTCTCCACATTTTTCTAGGCATTTTTCTTTTTCTTCTAATCCACTCCATTGGCTTACTGTGGTAATTAATTACTGTGTCAACTTGAGTAAGAAACACTCAACTAAAGTAATAATAAGTAATGCTTCCAACGTCATTTGATTCTAGGTATGTTTAAAATTCTCCTCTGATATTTCTAATGACCTACTGAACATTTAAATATGTATTATTCAATCCCACTGTCCTCATGATTGTGTACAGTTTCTGTAGCCTCTTTTGCCTTTGATTTCTAGTTTCATTTTCTTGTACTCTCATAGTATGATGAGATTATTTAAATTTTGATTGTATTTTTTGAGACTTGCTTTACTTAAAAGATTGTTTTGGAGAAGGTTCTATGGGTTGCTGAGCAGGAAATTCATTCTCATGATATAGAGTGAAACATTATAGATACAGATTAAATCCATTGATTGATGGAATAATTTGGTTTTGATACTTTTTTGGTTGTTTTTGAGCTGACCTTTCTATTTGTGATACTACTGCATTAAATTACACTACTATAATTGTATAGGGGTCTACCAATCCTTTTTTGACAAGTAATATGTATTTTATGAATTTGGCAGCAATGATGTTTGAAATAGATTGATATAGATATATAGATACACATCAGTAATTGTTACTTTTTTTATATTCTTCTATTTACCAATATATTTTTGCCTTCTTTATCTCCTCTGACAAGCTTTGGTTTGAAGTATACTTTCTCAGGTCTGAATATAGCTTGTCCTGCTTGTTTTGGGGCTCCAGATACTTGGAGTATTTTTTTAGTCTTTCATTTTCAGTTTGTGGATGTCTTTGTAGTAAGGTGTGTTTTTGCAGATAACACATAAATGAGTCATGTTTTTTAATCCAGTCTGCCAATCTGTGTCTTTTAATTGGAGTGATAAGATCATTTACATTGCATTATTATTAAAATACTTATAATAATTCTTGTCATTTTGTGTTTTGCATTTTTGACACCTTTCTGTTGTTTATTCATTTACCCACCCTCCCAATGAGCTTTTCTTTTTCCCAGTATCTCATAGTTGTCTCCTTAGTTTATGGTTAGAATTCCCTTAAATATTTACTGCAATGTTGGCTTGGTGTTGATTATATTCTCTAGTTAATAGTTATCATGGAAATTAGTTTCCCTTTAAATTTTGAATGATAATATTGCAGGATACAGTAATCTGCATTGGCAATTATTTTCTTTCAAAACTTGAAAGACTCCAATTCAAGCCTTCTTGACCTTTAAGATTTTGGTTGAGAAATCTGATATTATTTGATGAGTTTGCCATTATTAGTGATTTGACTATTATATTAAAATTTAGTATTGTGAGTTTTTGTTATGCTGTTGTTAAAGCCCCAAATTTCTGGAATTTTCACTATGAAGTATCATGGGGAAATATTTTCCTGGTCATGCCTATTTGGGTTTCTAAAATGCCTCCATTACATGGGTATCCATCTCATTCCCCAGTTTTAGAAAATTTTCTTCTGTAATTTCAATGAATATATTTTAAGCCATTAGCTTGTATTGCAACACGTTATTTTAAGCAAACAAGATTTCTGGGGTTTTTTTTTTAGACTTATTCAAGAACTCTTAATGAGTTTGCCATTTATCCATTTTTCTTTGCTGCAGTCTGAATGTTCTCGACTTCCATCCTTTCTTCAACTCTTGATTTTCTTTCTTCTTATTGATCTTGTCCCTAGTCTAAAGACTATTTCAATTGCATCTTTTATTTGATTTATTGAAATTGTCACTTCCTGGGTTTCTTCTTGATTCTTTTTTAGAACTGTATCTCTTTATGGAAATAGTCTTTTACATCCTGCATACTCTTTCTTAATTCATTCATCGGTTTATGTTTTTTCTTTGAGCTCATTGATTGATCAAGCTAGCTATTAATCCATGAAGTTTCTTACTTCTCTCTTGTTTTATCTCACTGATTATTTTAATATCAATTTTTAAAATTCATTGCCTAAAATTTCACCAACTTCAGTATCTACGGGTTTAGGTTTTGAGAGCTGTGTACCTTTGAAGTCATCTTGTTGCCTTGTTTTTTCAATTTAATTGTATATCTGTATTGAGTTTTGCAGCTCACTTGAGGAGGAATCTCTTTTGCTGTCATGTAGGGGTCTTTTTGGTATATGTCCATCTCTTTTTGATGTTTCTTGGATTGTAGGGTCATCTCCACGTGTAAGGTTCCGCTCAGTCTTTTCTGAATCTATGTTCAACTCATAGCAGTGCATTGTTGTCTTTCAGAGTTTCCAGCATTTTCCTTGTGGATCTCTCATCCCTGTAGGTAACAAGGCATCAGTGACTGTGGCAGAGACATGAGGGCAGAGGAGAAGAGTGACTTGAATTCTTAATTGAGAAACACAGATATATCCACCAAAGACTAAGAAAGATAGTGAAAAAATTCAAGTCCTCTTTAGAAGAAGCATTTGTCTCAGTGACCAATAGAAAATATCAGTATTTTTATTAGTACAGTGCAGAAATAGCAAAAAGGGGTTAATACTGTTAGAAACTGGTGTGTACAGCCTCATATACCCATCCATATCTACTCTGTAGAAATATTACAACAGACTTTCACAATTCATCTTCTGAGAATTTCCAAATCTAAATGAATTCCTTTTCAATAAGAGTATTGAAATTTTCAATAAGACTACTGAATTGTAGTTGGCAAGGATTTATATTACAAGTTCTTAATATATGATTTACTTGAATCAACAAAAGCAAACCCATTTTGACAGTAGTCTTCAATTACTGGCAACAAAATGAGAACGTAAGTAATTTTTATAACTATACTGTTAGATTAGGAGCTTCCAAGACCAACTCACTAGATAATAATCTCATGAAAAATAAGCTGTATCTTCAGTTACTTCTGAGACTTTCTCAAGATACAATGTGCCAAGTAGATTCATTATTTCAGGTCTCATCACAGTTTGCTGGCCCTTATGAAATGACTACTTTTCTGGGAAGATCTCACATCTGCTGAACAGCCTCCCTGTGCTCCCACTCATGCCTTGGGACTCATATTGATAACTGAACTTCAGTTATTGCCACTGCAACTCGAGGAAAATTTGATTGTTTCTAGTCTGTCTTTATAGCAATTCCATCTGATCTCCTTTTGTTTCTTTTTCCTTCCCAACTTTGGACATGTTCCAGCTTTGCATGCCTCAAAGCTTAGGTTGATACTTTTAAATCCTGTAAATAGACATAAATCCTTCCCTCTATCACATCAATCTCACATCTCTGCCAAGGATAAACTAATTATTAAGATATGTGACTATGGAATCATCAGTCTTCTTAATGAGGAAAACAGTACCTGCCACACTATTAATATTCTTTTCCATCCCTGGTTCAAATGACATTATTAAAAAGAAAAATTTAAAACATACTAATAAAGTACCCAATGTGAACATTTGTAATGGAAGTTTTTGGGCCTGGATGCATGATTTTTTTCTCGTAAGTAAATACTAAGTAGGTGACAGTAATTTTATTTCTAGACATTTACCCAAGAAAAATAAAAATATGTGTTTGCAGACAGATTTCTATGTGAAAGTTCATAGAAGTTTTACTCATTTTAAATATTCTTCAACAAGAGAATATATTTTTTAAAATGTTGTATTTATATAGTGGGAATCAAAATTATGCTGATGTTATAAAGTACTGAATTTCACCAATATTGTATTGAGTAAAAGAAGCTAGGCATAAAAGAGTTTGCTTGTATTTTTGTCTCTATGTAAAATTCCTGAACAGCCAAAATGAACTTCTGGAGCTACATCAGTGAAAGCCTGGAGCAACAGAGGGGGTGACTTCACCAACTGCAAAGAAGTTATGAACTGCAAAAAAGGTAGTTCTTTATTTTTATTTGAGTATGAAGACTTCACTTTGGACTTGTAGTGTAGATGACTTATTACTCAATAAGAAATATACTTTCTCAAGGTCTGAGTCACTCAGTGCTTCACTTGCTATTCCTTCTTCTTTATAAGATTTTACTGTACTCATTTTCAAATACATATTCTCAACTGATTTTTAATGTAGCTCCTTTGTAATCAACTCCTACAAATTAATTCATGGCTCTATTGATACCCCCTTTGCAGGGTTTTGTTATATTCTGAAATGTTGATTGATTTGTCTGGATTAGTCTTCTACATAGTACTCACCTATGCTTACTAATGTGAACAGAATTCAATAAGATTTTTTTGTGATTTTTAATAGCAAAAAACCACTCCACTTTGTATTTGTATAATTGTCAATGCACTTAAAATGACAAAGTAGTTGTAACTTGTCTGTATCTTGAGTTGAAGTGTGATATATTCTTGATTTTTATAAATAGCACCTAACCTTTACATACTATAATATGTTATGACATCTGTTAATTATATCCTTTTATCTTCTTGCCATCTGGTCATTTCCCCATAGTATAAACTTATAAAGCTATTTCCAAAAATGCATTTTTAATGTTTTTAAAATACTTCACAGAGCTATCTTAATACTTTTTCCTTGATATTTTCAAACTTATGTCAATTAGGCTGCTATTGCATTATAAAAAGTTTTTCCATTAGAAAAGTGACTAACTTTAAGATCCTTAAAATAAGACTGCAAAAATCATTATTTATTTTCTCTTTTGACAAAGCAAATATATTGTAACAACTTTATAACCTTGTTCACACAAACATCCAGGAGCCAATTACAACATGTTTTATAAACAAAGGCAGTGTATTTTCTTAAATTCTTATTTGTGTGTTACAGAAAAAGAAAAACTTTGACAGTTCTTTTAAAAGCAAGTGATCCATAAAAATTTCATTTATCTCATAAAATCTATTGAGAATTTCTCAATGTCATCAAAATCATCAGTGTTCACTTTTTTTGTTCTCTAACAGTTGCATTGAAGTTATAACTGTCAAACAAAATGTGATGATATTTTAGGTAATCCCTAATAAATGTAAAACTATATGTACATCCACACAAATCTCTATCATTTTTTAGGTTAACATTTTGTTTTATATATTGAAAATTTTTCATGTATTAAGTTTTAAATTATTAATGTATGTATTCTTCACTGTATTTCTATATCCCATAGTATGTTGTAAAATTCAAGTACTCTTCCTTCCTTCTTTCCTTTTTTCCCTCCATCCTGCCTTTCTTTCTTCCTTTCTTTCCCTTCCTTTCCCTTCCCTTCCTTTCCCTTCCCTTCCTTTCCCTTTCCCTTCCCTTCTCTTCCCTTTCCCTTCCTTTCCTTTCTTTCCTTTTTTTCACAGCTGTAATCAAATCCAGATCCTTGTGGATGGTAAGCCTACTACTTAGTGTTCTACTACTGAGCTACCCTTCCAGACCCAATAAAGTTAATTAAAAATTCAACATATGTAGGCACACAGTTTCTTTTCCAACCCTTGCCCTTAGAGTTATTTTCTACTTTTTATTTATTTATTATTATTATTTTTTTTTTGTATCGGGCATTGAACTCGGGTCCTTGAGCTTGCACAGCAGGCGGCAAAATCACTGAGCTAAATCCCCAGCCCTAATTTTCTACCTTTTAATGAGCCTACAGTCAAATACACTCCCAAATTCACTGTTATTTCTTTTGAAATTTTGTACCATCTTTATTTTTAACTGTATTAATGATTAGCCTAATATGTGTATAACTTTCACCAATTAAGAGATTGGAGATTGTTTCTGTGTTGTTGAAATTACCAAGCATCTGAGCTTGAAGCACATAATACATAATGTAATCACAACTTGATTGTGCTTTATTTTCATACAGTTGAACTACATAGTTGAGTAAAACAATATTGACGTGTTACATTAGGAGCATATAATTATGAATCAGAACAGCTGTGCTGTGCACATAGTATAAGGTGAAATTGGGTTCAAGACCTAGTTTTATCAGGTACTAGCAAATTCAACTTTAGTAAGTCTTTCTTTCTTCAATTTTCTCATACTAAAAGAGGGCAAAAGGAAGGAGGAAGGAACTTTAACTTAAAATAGTATTCAAACTGTAAAAGCGTTTCTCTTTCTACCTCTGAGTTCTTCATGGGTTTGTATGCATGATATCACCTTCTTTATTGATGTAAAAATATTTAAACATTTTGAAAGATTTGTTAATGCATCAGCTTTCTTTGCCTTTTGACTTAAAAATATATGAGAAGTCTACTCCCTTGCTGTATGCTTTATAGAAGATATATGTGGTGTTTTTTATTAATGAAAGATAATAAAAAACAGAGTAAACTTTAAATCTTGGCAATAAATTCTGTACTTTTATTTAGAAAATAAAATGGATGTGACCATTGTATGTGATGTCTATAGTTAAGAATACATTGTGTTTGAAAATTACTGTTTTGAATGTTCTCATCACAAAAAAGTAAGCAAGTGACTTAATGTATATTTTAATTGATTTAATTTAGCTATTCTACAATGCATACATATATTAAAACATTATTTGCTTTACATCATTTTGTCATTTAAAACAAAACAGAATGATTTATTTTAAAATAGTATTAATTAATTTCCTTTAAAAACAATTTTAGTGTCAGAAAATTTACAGAGAACAAATTAAGTGAAATATTGAATAATTTTTTGGTTTTTATTGTTCAGATGAGTCAACTCTATCCATGCAGTGGAACAAATTTTCCTAAAGAAAAAAAATCATTATATATAATATTTAATCAAGAAACACTATGTTCTCAGAAGCTCAGAGGGTACACTCACTATTTACCCCAGGCACTAGCCTCTGCCTACAGTGCACAATCACTAACTGGACTTCTAAATGTATACATCAGTTTTACATATTTTCACACTTACACAAATGAGATTATACACATATTTCACTGTATATATATGCCAAAATTCATTCATTCCTCTACTGATAAACATTAATGATTTCAGTGTTTAGCTATTGAAAATCATGCTGAAATGGCCACAGGCTACTTGCCTTTTGGGGACTACATGAGCACATTATGCTTTAAGTACATACCAAGAAATAAAATTATTGGTATGTAAGGGATCAGTATATTCAGTGTTCACAGATACTGTTTATGTGGTTTTTCTAAGTGATTGTATCACATTCTGATGCTATCAGAGATATATAAAAACTGCAGTTACTTCATATCCTTCACAATACTTGGCTTTGTGAGGCATTTTAACTCATAGCCTTGATAGAGGATGTGTGGTGGTATTGTATTGTTTTGATAATTTGAATTTCTCTGATAACTAATGTCCTTGAGTACTTTTTTTATATGCTTTGTTTATCCTGTTCTCTGATGATGAGTTCAATCTTTTTCTTTACATTGAGTCACACTGACATTTATTTAATTCCAAATATCTTTTCTAAAATACTGTTTATTTGGCAAAAAAAAAAGACTTATTAAGAATAAGAGAATCAGAAATTTTAGGTTACAGGAGGGTCTTTATTAGCAGCTACATCCTTTTTCTTCCCTGCAAAAAAATTAAACTTTACTAGATATCCTAGTACAGTGTTCAAGGGTTGGTGAAAGGAGGCCAAAAATAAGGGGAAAACTGCAGCTAGAATTGACTTATTAGCAAGCAAGCAAATGTACACTGTTTGTATTGTGTTGCTATGTGTATTTACCAATAAATCATTGAATAAATGCTCTATGCTGTTTCATTTTTTTTCTTCAGAATTTAGGATTGAACACAGAGCCTTACACATGCTAGCAAGTACTCTACCACTATGCTACTGGGTCACATTCTCCAAACTTTTTATTATTTTATAAACAGGGTCTTGCTAAGAATTCCAGAGTGGCCTTGAATTTTCAATCTCCCTGACTCAACCTCCCACAATATTTTAATTCCTGTGCAGTCATTCACTTATACTTCACCATATTTCCTTTTCTTCAAATCCTGTCTTCTCTACAAAAAGACTATATTCTGTGTTTTATCATTTAAGGAGTGGGGAGGTGACTGTGTTTTACTGATTTGTAGTAATTCTTTATGTATTGTGGATATGATTTTTCTGCTGTATATCTGTAATAACATATTTTCTCTATATAAAATGATTTCTCATTCAAGATTTTTGTTAAATACAATTTTTAATTTGAATATAAGCGAGTTTATCAATTTTCCTCTTTTGTTTAGCACTTTCTATGTCTTTTAAAATATCAGTGTCCTCCAAATGCATATACTCTATAGTTTTGTCTTTGCTTTCTCTGTATGCCTTATCATTTTATTTTCTCACTGAGATCTATTATCTATTTGAAATTACATTTTGTATGTCGTAGGAAAGCTTCCAATGTGTACTTTTTCTGAAATGCTTATCCAAATGATCCAGCACATTTTACTGAAAAGATCATTTTTCATCCTGTTTCACTATAAATCTTGCAATCATGTACACATGGCTAGTATTCTGGACTCCTTATTTTGATCATTTGGTTATCCTTTTTACAGAAGTGCTGATAGTAACCCATTTTAGCTTTCTTGTAGGTTTTGTTTTGTCTTTATTTTTTTCAAGATTGCTTTTTCAAGATTCCCTATTCTGTGCATTTATATTTACAGAATCATTTTGCCAATTGCAAAATAGAAAAGAAAATGGACCCTTATTTTTATGACATTTTACACATACACAAATACATGAATTTGTAGGCAATTGAAATATTTGTAACATTACTTACTCTTCCAATTAATGTTATATTTTTCTTTCATTTATTTTAAACTTTCTGTTAATATTTTGTTATTTTTACTGTAAAGATCTTGTATATTTTACTAAACGCATTTCTAGTTTTATTTTTATTTTTATTTTTTTGGTGTTTTGAGTCAGAGTCTCGCATTATAGATCAGGCTGGCCCTGAACTCCTTATGTAACCCTAGCTGGCCTAGAAATCATGGCAATCCTCCTGCCTCAGGCTCCTGTGTGCTAGGATTACAGGTGTGGGCCACCACACACCAGGGCCTGACATTCCTAGCTTTTAAAATGTGTTTGTTATAAAAGATACCTACTTTTAAGGACAGTACTGAATGATACAGTACAAGTAACATATTAAAAATAAACCACAGTTTGTCACATATCCATAGAAGTTAGTAAAAGAGATTATAAACTCAGTAGCCAGAGTAAATTGGACTGCCCAGTATTGAGCTCTGGGATTCAAAGGACCTACCAGTCTCATTCTCTCAAATACTGGAACTAAAGTTCCAATCTAGTCCTTCATTTTAGGTGTCTTTCCTATCCAACTCATCCTAAAAAGAGATAACTGTTGCAAGTATTTGGTTTTTATTCCCCCATCTCTCCACCTCATCAAGATGTGCTCAACCTTCATTTTGATAGCACCTTAGAAAAGTTGATTCTAAGAGGAAAGCAGTCAAGATCACCAGCCCTCTCAATCAGTAGCAAGTTCTTTTCAGTGTCCTAGGCCTGAGTCTTGACCTCAATTAACCTGTGCTTTACTCTAGATATTTCCATATATTTTGTCTCTGAGTTACACTTTCATGTTATTCTTATCCTAATCTGTGTTACAGACTATTGTTTGGTCTGAAATCTTAGACCTTCACTTTTCTCGCCCAGTTATGTAAGATTCTCTGTTCATTCTCTGTTTGTCTCTAATTTACATTATGAACTTTCCTGCTTCTGCTATGATCCTCTCCTCTCCAGTAAACTCTTCTATCTCTGTTCTGATGCCTCCCAATTCTCAGTTTGACAAAATCTACAGATTGTTTTAATGGGGAGAATTTAAGTTGTTGGATGGATTGGTGCTGTACACTGAATTTTGTCTCTCCCCAAATTCATATATTGTAATCATAAACCCCAGTACATCCCCAGTATTTGGAGATGGGAGCTTTAAAGAGATAACTAAAGTGAAATGAATGCATATGGCTAGCGATTTAATCCTATAGACTAGATACCCTGGTAGAAAGAGAACACCCAGATGCTTAAGCACAAAGGAAAGGCTTTGTGAAGATGCAGTGAGACTGTGGTCATTTATCCACTATGGGGGACCTTTCCAGAATAGTGAATACTGAGGACACATTCATCATGCAATTCTAGGCTCCAGAGATGTAGGAAAAAAATTTTCTGTTGTTTAAGCCACTTTATTTGTGCCGTTTTATATGGTAACCTTAAAAAAACTAATGGAGTTGGGATGAAAACTAATTGAGGATGCTGGGATCAGCCCAAGTAAAATAATTCCATGTATTTGAGGTTCCTAAGTTAAATGTAATCACTTCCTAATTTTGTTACTTAGCTATTGTTTGCTTCTTTCCTTTTAAGTTTGCAGTGCTCAATAATGACAATGCGCTCATCTTGTTGCTATAGCTTTAATGTACTTTTTCTTCGGGAGTGGATATTTATTTCTAAAATAATTTCAGAGTCATCTGAAATGGAGAATAAAGGAATAAGTCCTGAGATAGGCACAGAAAAATTAACCAAAAAATTAGAAATTATTCTTTATTCTAGATTGTTAATGTGCTTCCCACTGCATATTGTTATGTAGTGCACTGCATTGCAGTTTAAAGTAAAAATATTTCAAGCCATTGTCACCTAAACTTACTTAGAAGATTTTTGATACAATTTTCACTATTTTCTTTCTTTTACATATATATATATATATATATGTACTTGGTTCTACTTATTTTTGTAGCTTTGAGGAATTTCATTAAAATTTGAGTTTCACATTTCTCTCTAAAAAATGGGTGTATTGTTTTTGTGTCCTATAATAAGAACTAAATAAGATACAGTAAGTGTGCAGCACAGTCCCTAGCATGGCATTCAATAAATGCTAGGAATCACTGAGAGTGACTATTGAAATTTTAAGGTTGCCATTGCTCTGTGTAGTATTAATTTTGAGTTTTTTTGGAACGCATCCTAGAATTCAAAATTATGGAGCCAGTGAAGACATTCTTTTTAAGATTCTTTTTGTGGCATGGCAACTGATTTTGCCTAATATATTTTAAGTTAGTTCAATAGTTTGAAAAAAGAGATAATTTTAGATAATGCTACTGCGAAGGAATTTTTGTTGATAAAGTACAAAAATATTCTCTTTCTTCTCCATGCGAGACCAAAGTTTGAGAAACAGCTGGGAGACACTTCCCTTGAGGTTTCAGTTTATTTATTTTTATTATTTTATTATTTCAGATTTGCAATTCTTAAATAAATTTTGAATAAACCTGACTTTTAATTTTCTCAGTGTTGTTTTCCTTCCTGTTTGTGTTGATTAAAAATATAAATATATTATGAATATAAAGTAAATGAACTTTCATGTACTTTAAGAATAAATAATGAAAACAGGAACTTAGAAAAAGCTATGAGAGGTTTGACTTTCAAAAAATTGAGAAAGCCTCATTCAGAATATAAGATATATAAGTAGATATATGTACATTTATTGTCTTCAATTATGGCCTTTAAATACTGTGGTGGACACTTACGTGTGCTGTCCAGCTCCTCCTTCAGAATAAGGGCTTTGTATAAAATACAACAGTCTTATTCCAGGAATTTTCTGCAGTCAAAGTAAGTGGTCTTACCCAAAGCTAACATACTCTGCCATCCTTCAGGCAGCTATCCTGCTGACTGCTCATGCAGTGGACTCTAAAGGTCCATGCCCCCTGGTGCCAAAATTGACATATATGAAGGATACTTCAGCTCACACAGGAACCTCTTGAATGATAGAATGAGGCCCCTCATTACTTCCCAGTCCTGCACCCCTTTCACAAACAGCTGTTTTACTAAGATCATCAACTAGCAACTGATAAAACTCAGAGTTGTAAATCTTAGTTTGAGAGCCCACTTCCTTAGGCAAGTTGTGAAAACTGATATGCCCAATCTTTCAGTTCCAACTCACGAGCACTTACATCTTCCTACAACCTTACATTATTCCAAAACATATGTCCAAAAAGAGGAAGGTCAATTGTGATACAGTCCAAACTATACCAGTGGAAGATAGAGGATAAATGATAGAAGTAATTGAGAAGAAATATGTAATTAATTTCTTATGAGAAAATATATTTAAAACTGTATTGGGCCAGGGATTTAGCTCAGTGGCACCACACCTGCCTCGCAAGCGCAAGGTCCTGAGTTTGATCCTCAGTACAAAAGAAAAAAGAAAACCAAAAACCAAAACTGTATTATTCCTTAGAATTTTAAAACTTTCATTAGTACAGTCAAATCAATCATTTCACGTTTACTGAGCTGAAGTGCATCATCTGAAAGTCTCCAATTCCCTGTTATGCTGTAGCAGTTCCTGGAAATCACCATACAGAAATTGTTCTCTAATGTACCCTCCAGCAGGGCAAAATAATGATCCAACTGGTTTTCTTAGTTTATTGGCAAGGAGTGATTTTATCTAACCATCCAAGTCTCAGTGCCATGATCATGTTAGTACTGAATAGATTGAAAGCAATATATTAGATAATGAAAAGTATGGATGTGCTTTAGTAGTGAAAAAAGAATTGCATTTGATTTTGGTCAGGCAAGAGGAGAGGGAAAAGAAAAAGAAGAGCAAGAATGAAGGGATAATCTACTGCATCTCAATTAGATATATCCTACTTCTGAAAAAGGCTCAGCCTGTATAAATATACCTGAAGAAGAAAAAAGAATAGCCCATCATTAAAACAAAGAGAGCCGGGCATGATGGCACATGTTTGTAATCCCAGCACTCAGGAAGCTGAGGCAGGAGGATTGCCTTGAGTTCAAGGCTAGCCTGGGTTACATAATGAGTTCAGAGCCAGCCTGACCTACATAGTGAGACCCCGTCTCAAAACACACACACACACACACATGCAGACACCAAAAAAAGAAAAACGGATAAAAAAGGGGTTTTTGGACTATTAACTCAGCTCTGTGTCTTTTACATGGAAACAAAACCTTGGGAAACAACACTCAGCCTCAACTCTTAACACGTTTCACTTCATAAAACTCAAATTTATTCTTGAGGACTTCCTCTAATAATTTGCAGACTCTTAGGCTCAGACTCCCTTATGATTTGAAAGCATCTTCAGGTTCTATATTTGGAAACCTATATTGCTAAGGTCCATAGATTCTAAAAAGAATAAGATGAAAATTATAGTTGTAAATTATAGATATATAAAATAAACATTTATACTCTGAAAAAAATAATCTGTCCTTGTTATGAAAACTCACCTGAGTTGGTAGATTTTGTATTACCAGAACACATAGAACTAAATTAAATGTCCAAATGTTCCATCTATTTGTTCTGTGATCTTAGATGAGCCCTTTAGCAGATCAGAACCCCAGCCCTCATATGAAAAATGAGCCTGTAAAATATCTATTTTACAAGAACTAAATAAGGTTTCACATGCAAAAGTGTTTAGCACAGAGCTTGGATAGTAGATAAATGGATTACCAACTGTTAAATATAACTGTTAATTATTACATAACACTTAAGCTAATCATTTCCCAGATAATCCTTATTTATCTTAATCAAAATAAATCATTGGTGAATTAAACTTATATTTTAATATATACACATAATAAAAATATTTTCAATAAATAATTATACCTGTATAACCCTTATAAACAATATTTTAAAATATTTTCATCACAAGACTCAAATTCTTGGTTAGATGATAAATCACAAAATTGTGAAAGTCTTTTTAATCTAATTTGAGTGCCATATAACACTAAGTAGATTGAACCACTCTGATGGTCTCTATAAGTGATTCTCAACTACCATATTATTATTTTGCCTCCTTAAGATCTATCTGGAATTTCTTTTATTAAATTCAAATATATTGTTAGTGAATTAGTTCACAAAGTCTAACTTCCAAAGAATATATGCTGTTCTTTTTAACAGAAGCGTAAGAAATAGATACTATCTCAATTTAAAAGCAAATGTGAAATAGGAATGAGTATATTTATTGTTATTTTAAAGTGCATTATTTTATTTGCTTTTTTATTTGTGCCTTTTAAAACAATTTTTGTTTAAGCCGGGGATTTAGCTCAGTGGTTCCGCTGCCTGCCTCACAAGCGCAAGGTCCTGAGTTTGATCCCCAGTACCAAAAAAAAAAACCAATTTTTGTTTATAGAGCATATTCAGAAACACAATGAGACACAATTTGAGTATCTTTTAAGTCACTATTCTTGTGTAGCCATGAGGCTTGCCGTACTACACATCTGATCTCTTAAACGCTTTTATTAGCTTCCAATACTTATCCATCAATTATCCAACACTATGTTAACTTTGAAAGTGTAAAAAAGAGTTTTCAGGGCCAGGGATTTAGCTCAGTGTTCCTCCGCCTGCCTTGAGTTTGATTCCTGGTACAAAAAAAAATAAAGACTTTTCAAATGTAATAACACATCATATTTCTTGCAATGTGTTTCTTCTGGGTGAAGTAGTTGATAAACCATTCCAATAATCATGAAAATTTAACAAAATCACAAATAGTTTTTAAAAAGTTGGAAATTTCTTTTCCATGACATTGTAAATAAACTTAACAAACATTCATTTCACTTAAACTTTATAGGTGGTCGATTGTGTACCATCTCCTTAGGAAATAAATCAAACGCCAAAAATTAATCACTTAGCCAAATCTAATGTTCAAATGCTAAAAGGAAACAAGTAATTTATGACCCATTTGCTATTAAGGAAAAATGAGTTTGAGTACACTGAAGAATGTTGGTTAGATAAAAAAACACAAACAAAAACATGAACGTACAGAGCATATTAGGAAGTCAGAAAAACTATATAGATGGTAGATGCTGTATCCTACTGTCTCAGCTTCCTGAGTGCTGACATTGCAAAAAATCACAAGTTTTTGCAAACTGAAATATAACCTACATTATTATAATTTAAATTTAATGAAAAACATTCTCACTAGATGGATAAAAATTGACACACTGACTCTATAATTTGCATGATAATGCAAAAGATCAAGGATAGCCAAGACAAACATGGTGTTGAAGGACAGACATATAATAACAAGTATTTGATCTTTATACAATTACAATATAAGTAAGGAGACATTGGCAAATATTAATCAATAGGAATACATGTACAAAGTCACTGTCACATATAAATATGGTTGATTATGAAATGATGTTCAAAAATAAAAAACAGAAAAATTGTCAATTGGACAATACTTTCACTTTTGCAGGTATTTTATCACAGCAATGAAAGGACGGCTAATGCAGTCTCACTAGTAGAAGGGTAAGTAAAAATTCTATTCCCCAATGTGTACATACAATGTAACTTCCTTTATATACATTTCAAAAATATGCAAAAATAATAAATGATGATATAATTTCAGAGGGGAAAAACAAATAAGTTACTGGTAGAGGCAGTGACTGTGAAATTTATTGTGTTATGTTTGTAATGAGTAATAATGTGCAATTGTCTGAATGTAGCATATTATTTTCCTTTACATGTTTGCAGTACATAATGATTACATACTTTGTGGGGAGTTTGTACATGTACATAACACATCTTAACACTTTTATCATACATTTCCCCCACTCATCCCTTCCCCCTCCCTCTGCCTCTTGATGCCCTTCAAATTTGAAAAAGATCTATCACCCTACTTCCTATTATCTATCTTTTATTTGGTCCTTTTTTATATTGTAGGTTTCTTATGAAAGAGAAATCATGTGACATTTAAGCCTCTGTGTCTGATTTATTTCATTAACATTATGGTCTTAGGATGCATCCATTTATTTACAAATGACTCAATTTTAGCCTTTATGGCAGAGTAGTACTCCACTATGTATAAATAACACATTTTCTTTATCCATTTATCTCTTGATGGACATATAGGCTGCTTCCAAGATTTAGCTATTATGCATTGTGTTGCTATAAACATGGGTATGCATGTATCAACTTAGTATAAGGTCTTTATCTCTTGTGATGATTCCTAGAAGAGGACTAGCTGGGTTGAATGGAATTTCTACTTTTTTGAGGAGTCACATACTGATTTCCTTAGTGGTTTACTAGTTTAGATTCCTGCCAGTAATGCAGAAAATTTCCTTTTTCCCTGTAGCTTCTCCAATATTTGTTATCATTTGATTTCTTGATGATGGCTGTTCTTTCTGGAATAGCATGAAATTTCAGTGTTGTTTTAATTTGCACATCTATAATGGCCAGTGATGTTGAACATTTCTTCTTATATTTATTGGCTGTTTGTATACCTTCCCAGAACTATTTATTTCACTTGCCCATTTTTTATTGTTTTTTATATTGGGTGTCTAATTTTCTTTAGTTCTTTATATATTCTGAGTAATAGTACTGTGTTTGAGTCATACCTGGAAAATGTTTACCTATTCTGTAGGTTATTTCTTTACTCTGTGGATATTTCCTTTATTTCCTTTGCTGAGAAGAAGCTCTTTAATTTGATATGATCCCATTTGTGGATTCTTGTTATTATTTCCTGTGTTACTGGAATTCTGTTTAGAAAATCTTTACCTACACCTACGACTTTGAGAATTTTAACTATTTTATCTTCCAGCGGACTGTTTCTGTTTTAAGATTTAGATCTTTGATCCATTTTGATTTTAGTTTAGTACATGGTGACAGAGATCAATCTAGACTCAGTATTCTACATGTGGATATCTAGCTTTCCCAGCAGCATTTATTAAACAGGCTATCTTTTCTCCAGTGCATATTTTTGGCTCCTTTGCCAAAAAACAAATGGAGATTTCGCTTGGGTTTGATTCTTCATCATCTATTCTTTTCCATTAATCCAAATGTCTGTTTTTGTTCCAGTACCATACAGACTTTTTTTAAACACTGTAGTTTTGAAATATAACTTCAAGTCAAGAATTTACTACTTTACTCTTACAGTTATTACCCAGGATTGCTTTTGCTATTCTGGGTCTCTTCTGGTTCCAAATGAATTTTAGAACTGTTTTCTCCAGTTCTGTGAAGGATGGATGCTGTTGGTATTTTGATTTGGCTTGCATTAAATCTGCAGAGAAGTTTTGGGTGTATGACCATTTTGACTACATTGGTCCTGCATATTCAGGAAGAGAGACATCTTTTTATTTTCTGATTTCCAATTCAATCTCATCTTTTAGAGCACTGTAGTCTTGTAGAAGTCTTTTATTTCCTTCATTTGGTTAAGTCCTTAGTATTTTTTTAGTGCTATTGTGAATATTATTTTTCTTCTAATTTCTTTCTCAGTGAGTTTTGAATGATTATACAGGAATTATTTTTATAATGTGCAGATTTTGAATCATGCTACATTTTTGAATTTGTTTATTAATTCTAAGAGTTTGTGGTAGAATTTTTGGGTTTTCTATGTAATAAATTATGTTATCTGCAAAGAATAATTTGACTTTTTCCCTTTCTATACATATCCCTTTATTTCTTTCTCTTGCCTCATTGCTTTAATTTCTTTTATAAATCAAGTTTTGTAACTAAAGTTTTGCCTTTGATAGTACTAGCAAATGAGGAAGAACAGTTAATAAAAAGAAAGAAGTGTGATATGATATGTAAGCCCATTAACCATAGCTATCCTGTTTAAAGCCCTATTATGTCCATGAACCTGAAGGTGCACATGCACACAGAATAATGTAAGTCTAATTCACTTAAATTTTTCCATCTTTTATTCCCCTATCAACCAAACATCAGTAGCCTTGAAAGGCCGATTTTGGTATCCAATTTAAATGATGACCTCAGGTTTTTCATATTGTGGGCCCCTTTATATTCTTCCCCATCCTCACTTAGCTAAATAATGAAGGAAAGTTATTTTTATTTACCTTATTGATACATTCCTTTCATCTCTTGAATAATGTAGAAACATAGTGATTATTTTTTTAATATAACCTCAGGAACCAGAGCCGAACAGTCAAGCTCCCAACTGGGTGCATTCTCTGCTCTGGTTTAAATGGAATAGCCCTGCCTGTTACCTTTCCCCTCTCTCTTTTAATATGTGTTACACAGGGTGTAATTTTCCTAAAACAGGCCCTTTAATTACACATTGCTAAAAATGTCACCTACTGTTCAATGATTCCTGTTCTGTAGACAGAGAAAACTGTGGGCCCGGCAAGCTTCTGAAGTTTCCATTACGTGCACAGACCTCAAGAACAGCTGTTAACAAATCTGTTGGTGGTTTTGTTTAAAAAAGAGACAGGCTGTGTTCCTGCTGTATTTTTGGTCAGAGAAAGCAATTTGCATTTTGACAGGCTGCCAGGGCAGGAGAGAAGACAGCACATGTATAACAATAGTTTGACAGGATAGATTTGGACCAACATATTACTAACTGTGAAAGTTTGATTAAATAATAAACAGTGATCAGAGAGGAATTTATCTTGTGATAATAGTACTAAGGCATATTATTAACTAGATAAATAAGACTACAGTATTTAGGTGGTATTTTAAAAAGAAATATGTAATTCAGTGTGTCATTAGACTGCTTAAATTTTATTTCATTAAAATGAGGCAGAAGACAAATTTGAATAATATGGACCAATTTGTATTTAAGAAAACAGAAATTATGTGAATTCTCCATTCTATTATATTTTGAAACTTCCACATATGATGAACCTAGCTACTTTTCTACATGATTTAAAGTTATAATCAATTTAAAAATACACACTAATATAGATGATATGTTTTTCTAGTGACTGAAATATCTACTTTTATTGTAGTCTTTATTCTATTTTACCTTAAAACTAGTGATCTAGAGTTGACGGAGGCCTTAATGGATTTAAATAAGTCTAAATTTACTGGCTATGTTAATGTAGCTACATTACCACACTTTAAATTTTTCCCTGGGTAATAGAGTTAATAACATTTCTAAATTTCTTTACTTACATTGAACATAAGTCTCAATATAAAATAATTTACATTTATGAAATATGAGTATTAATGAATGATCTATTATTTTTGTAAAGATTGATGATTAATATCTGATTTTTTTCTGTTTACTGAAAATGACTAGATATGCTCCTAAGGCTCTTTGCTTCTGAGCGTGAACATATGATAAAATTCTTGTTGATGAAATGTGTGTGATACATCTGGTTACTGTCTTATAGCAAGTCAAAGAAACAATCTTCAATACACTCTTTTTCTTCAATGCTCTAGAAAGTGGTAGATAATATAAGTGGTATCCCAGAGTCAGAGCTTGAAAGATGTCTCTCCACAAGAGCAACCTAGTGAGAACCAAATGTACTGGACTTCCAATAAATGAGATAAATTTTTATTGAGTTAGCTTCAGACATTTTGAGGATCATTTATCCCCAGTTATTCTAGCCTAGATCATATTGTTTTAGAGACATTTGAGCCAAATATGCATATATTTCTACAAAAATAATGGATCTATATTAATTTTATTTGGTAGTTAGGGCAGAGTGTCAAATTAATTAACTGGCTTTGAGATTCAGCCCTTGAATTGGTGAAGCACACTTATGGGTGTCTCTGGCTCAGTTATGGAGGAAGGCACTTGAGGTCTGTTTGGTCCCTCACTTTTTCTCTGGCCCTGTTCCCCTGCTCTGTTTCTTACCCGTCATGAACTAAGCAGCCTTGCTTCTTCACATGCTTTTATCACGATGCTTCTTTCTTGGAGCCAGCCGAGCACGGACTAATTCTCCAGAAACTGTGAGCCAAATAAATCTCTTTTAACTTCTGTGTGTGTGTGTGTGCGCGCACGTGCTATTATGCCTCAGTAACAAGAACCTAACTAACAAAGAAAATTAGTACCAGGAAAATGAGGTCATTGCTGTGACTTTATCTGTCCAAGTTTTTTATCAGCCTTTCTAAGTGGTTTCTGGAAGGAGTTTGAAAATGTTTGATTATGTAAGCTAGAGAAGCTTTAAAATGCTGTAAGCAGAGCCTGATGGATGATTCTGGTCAAAGCTCAGAAGATCAGAATGTTAGAATGTCAGAATGATAGAAATGTAAACAGGAGGTCACAAGGTTTCAGTTGGGAACAAAGATTTCACTGGCGATCAAGACAATGAGTTTTATACTATAGTAAAAAAAAAAAAAATCTTCGTTTTTGTCTATGTCCTGAGACTTTGTAGGAGACCTAAATTAAGGCCAGTGGATGAATTAATGTAGTTGAGGAAATCTCAAGACAACACAATATTCAAAGGGTTTCATGGGTACTGGTGGCTGCTTTTATCCTGATTGATAATGAGAATTGGGGCCAAAAGTCAGTACAGAAAATTTTAAAGACTTAAATTTTTACCAAAAAGTAATCCCGCATAAATTTGGGGCTTTTGGAAGCATGGTTTCTGAAAAGACTGGTGCCATTACAAAGTTTTCACAGGGGAACAAGAAGAGGATACACTGACAGCATATCAGAAATCAGCGAAACACTATCCTTTGCAGACTTAAGGGTGCAAAAGGGCAAAGCTTTCTCTTGAGAAGATAGCCCCTGAGTGCTGGTTCTGGATTTATTTCACCATATTCAGCCACCCAGACACTCGGAGACCACTATAACCATGTTTCAAGGGGCTTTGCTACTGCTCAAGCTGGCAGCAAAGTTTGGTATTTTCCACATGCATGTAGAATCCAAGAGTTGTGGGGTTACGAAAGCTTACTTCCTAATTTCAAAGGAAGACCTGGGAGGCCAGTTGAGGAGGCCCCAAGAGGGCAGTGCAAGAAGCTGTTTGAATGAAGAGTAGGTGCAGTAAAGACCTCAAGAACTCAGAGATACTAAGAATATGAAAAATTGGCTGAGAAAAGCTGCAGGCTGTGAGTGAAACCAGCCCAAGAAAGATGTTATTTGGGCTGCAGATAGCAAGCCCATAGGTATGAAGCTGCCCATGGCCTCTAGAATTCACATCTTTCATCCATGCTCTCCAGATCCCAGACATTAAATAATAGGGCTTAAGGTTTATCTTGCTGGATTTCAGTTCTGCTTTGATACAATTACTTTCTATACCTTTAATTCTTCCTTTTTGAATGGAGATATTTACCCTGTAGCATTGTACTTTGGAATGACATAATTTCTTGATTATTAGAATTCTACATCTATACATTTGCCTTAAGTATCAAAAAAGACTTTGACTTAGACTTTTCATTTTCAAAAATTCTAGAACTCTTGAGACTTTGAAGAAGCTGTTGTTGTAGTTCTGGTTGAATGAATGATAGTTGTATTATGTCAGTGGAATTACGAACTTATTATTGTCTTTATTTGGAGACCTAGCACAGTATAAGGACATGCGTTCGGATATAAAGTTGGCAAGAAGAGGCATCTGATGGTCAGGCTGGAGTATCAAATGAATTGGCTTTGGAGTTCACCTGGGGTGATCAGTGGTGCACATCTTAGTGTGTATCTGAGTCAGTCATGGAGGTGAGGCTTTGGGACTATATTTGATCCTTCACTCCTTCCTCTTTGGCACTGTTCTTGGCTACCATGTAGTAAGTAGCTTTACTCTGCTGCATCATCCTGGAATGTTTCTGCTTTAACACCAGTTAACCATGAGCTGAGTCCTCCAAAATTGTGAGACAAATTATATCTCTCCTCCTTTAAATTGTTTCTGTTGGGTCTTATGTCTCAACCACGAGCAAACTGACTAATTCAGTTCTTATCCCAGCATAGTTTCTTTTGTTTGTTTGTTTTGTTTTTCTTTTTTTTGGTACTGGAGATCAAACTTGGGACCTTGCAAGGCAGGCAGTGGAAACACTGAGCTAAATCCCCAGCCCTGGGGTTTTCCCCCTTATCATAAAGGTAGAAAATTTAACTGATGTGAAAGATTGAAAAACTTCAAAAACAAGTATTAAATATTAGTTCTTTTCTTACTATTTTTGTTTGCCAACCAAAAACATACATAATATGTAAAAGATTTTAAAAATTGTCCTAATTTCCCACTACATAACAGAATAAGCATATCTTTTTAAGGAGATCATTTCATTATCTTTCCAAGATTATTGAACATTCATGCTATTTTCTAATTGTTACCTACAGAGAAGCATAAAAGTTTTTTTGTAAAAAGAAAATATAGTTTATAAATAATTTTACTACTGATATGTATTGAGTTACCCATAAATAGCATGTCAATCTAATTTATTATTAAATATATTATTTTCATGAGTATCTTTTGGTTTATATTATTATATTCTGAACAAATTTTAATCAGTGTAATTAATTAATGTAACCAGCTGAGCACAATTGTCATTTAATGAGTTTCATTAAAGGAATACATATATGTAAATTATCTTCTTGAAAAATGAACTACCAAGTAATATGTAAATTACAAAATATCTCATTCTGAGATAAAACTTTTAAAATAATACTTTTTACACAAATGTAGTATGATGTTATACTGTAACATAAATCTTTGGTCACTACGTAATACTTCCCAAAGATGAAAATAAAATGATTTATTGTAGTAGCTCTATGTGAGTATCACACTTCTTATTTATATAGTTTTCTGAAAGCTCTTCAAACAGCAGCAGGACCCACAAGGCTTGGAGATTTCCAAGGCATCCACCTGCTTTGCCACACATTCCCATTCCTTGTACTCCTTAACTGCTTTTTTCAAACTATACACAAATATTTTTATTCTCTTCCTCCTTTTAGTAGTCTCTATCTCATAAATTTTCTAAAATTCCACTGCTCAATATATTCTTTTTGAGTCAATATTGGTGTTTCTACTTGTCAATCAATATATCACTAAGTCCCCAATTACAGTTTTATAAAAATATTTACAGTATGTCTGTGAGGAATTAAAGTTTATAATACGGTCTTTATCACTGTTTCAGCTTTAAGAAATATACACAAAATGTTAATAAACTTAATGAGAAATTCTCTATTGGTTTGGAAATACCTGAAAAAAATGTCAAAAATACAAATAAAAAGCCAATGATATGAGGCAGACCAAACATGTAGATATAGACAAGTTGATTCTTTAGATGGTTTAGTTCAGATAGTTGAAGTAAACATATGTCTTGAAATAAGTTTGAATTTGAACTTCACCAAGAAAATTTTGAATCAACAAATTTGACTAGGTAGAGAGAAAAAATTCTAAAGATCCAAGATGTTGAAGTTAACCTTGTATATTACGAAAAGACTACCTACTAAGAAACACAATACCTTATCCTTTTTCTCTTTATTGTCAGACTTCTTGAAAGTTCTGTAAAATAGTTTACTTTAATAGTTTCAACTCTCATTCATTCATTTCATGAATGCTTCAAGGTTTAATTTCTATCTCCTTTACTCTATTAAGATTTCTACCTTTAAGGCCGAGGACAAATTTCTAATTGCTACATCTGTAATTTTTTTTAAACTATTGCCTTTGGCAATGCTTACAGTATTAATATAATGCTCTTCTTTCACCCTCACTGACATCCTTTATTTTCTGGTTTTACTTTTATGTTATATGCATATGTTTTTATAGGTTTTCAAATTACTATTTAATTATTTAAACCAGATTATATTTCAGAGTTCTTGTAAGATTTCTCTTGTTATCACTCTCCCTCTCAAAATATGTGGTCTCACATTCTATGTTTCAGGCTTACTTCACATCTCTCTTTTCTTGTTCATGACCTTTCTGTTGAGCCATCTTTTCTAACTAGTCCCTTGTAAATTCTATTTTTTTCCCATTAAGTTTATTGGTACATTTTAGGTATAAAATACAGTTACATTCAACATTGGGATCTTGTACCTTTACATGAGTATCTTGGTTCTTATTTTTGTCCCCTTCCCCTGCCCTCCCTTCACCCCCTCCACCCTTCCCTATTTGCAAAGACCTTGTTTCCATTTTTTTCCTCTTCCCATATATTTTCCTTTCCCTTTTTTCCCTTCCCCTACCCCTCACAATTCCACTGCTCTTTTAGACCTTTTCTTACTGTTACACAATATCAGTTATACATTTTTTAAATTACAATATTAAGATCTAGGAGAAATTACCACAGATTTTACAGAATTTCAAAGGATATAGAAAGCATATTACAAAAAATCATTTTTGAAATAAATTTGACAACTTCTAAGAGGTACCTTGGAAGACAAATTAATGAAACTAACTCTGGAGGAAATATAAAATTTGAATAGCACCTATTAAAGAAAGTATATTCCTAGCTTGAAAACCTACCTATATGACAACAGCAGGCTCATAAACATTTTAACTGATAAATTCTATCAAACAATTAAAGCAGAAAAAAGAAAGAACACTTCTCCCCTCATTTTAGGAAATCAACATTGTGCTAATCCTAAAACTGGATAAAGATAATAGAAGAAAAAAATATGAACATAGATAGAAATTTGTTTAAGAATACAAACTCTTAGAAGTTAGATCTGGCAGGATGTAGAAAGTGGTTTTGTTATAGGGATGGCCGTGTTGGTTCAGGATTGGAAGATTCACCCCTAAAAGTCATCATTTTAACATAGGAAAGGCAAAAGCCATATGATCTTGTCACTAGTTGGAGAAAAAGTATTGGACTAAATTCTATAGCTGTTCATGGTAAAAGCTATCAGGCAACTAGAAATAGAACAGAACCTTCTCAACAGATCAAAGACATGTACTCCATACTTCCAGCGAGAACGCCTTGTATGAATGGAGAAGATACAATGCTTTCTCCTTGAAGTGGGGAAAAGGGGCAGATATACTTACTATTTATCTGTCCATTAAACCTTGAAACCTAGTCCCCACCAAAATAGTCTGGCAATAAAATGACAAAACTAGAATAGGATTGGCATGGCAGAAGCAAAATCTTTATATGTAGATGAAATGATCATCTACAGAGAAAATACTCAGAAATCTCTAGGAGCCCCTAGAACTTGTACTTGAATTTAGCAGAATTAGAAAACACAAGGTATATATAAAAATTCAGGTCTGTGTATACTTACTATAAATGAAGAATTGGATATTGAAATTTAAAAGTTATGTAGGAGTACAAAGGACCTAGAAAAGTTGAAAACAAAAACAAAAACAAAAAAACAGTGTTGGAAGACGTTTAGTACCTAATTTTAAGACTTCTTCTAAAGCTACAGTAATCAAGGCAGTGTTGGTGTAAGGAAAGACATATAGATCATTGGAATAGAACAGAGAATCTAGAAATAGAACCACACATAAATGGTCCACTGGGTTTTGAAAGATTATTTAACATTAGCATTTTATAGAATATAAACTCAATTCAAGAGCCGAGGAAGAGATAGTGTTTCCAGCAAAAGGCAGTAGAACACCTGGTATCTGCATATAAAAAATTAACCTCAACCCTTTTTTTCCATACATGAAAATAACTTGAAGGGATCTATGAACCTAAATATGAAAGCTGAAAAGTATAAAACTTTAAGAAGAAATTATAAGGGAAAATATTTATGAATTCAAGGTAGGCAAGAACTACCTAGGATACAAAAAACATGATGTATAAAAGAAAAAAATTGATAAATGAGATTCCATCAAAATTTAGAACTTTAAATGACATCATTAAAATGAAAAATAGTCCTTAAACAGACCATTTTTAAAATGCATATAACCTATGACCAGAACATATAAAGAATGCTTAGAGCTCATTAGTAGACAACACAATTAAAATGTAGACATAAGAAGATGATAAATAGCCAGTATAGCACATGGAATGGTGTGCAACTCTAGAATCAGAAAAATACTAATCAGTACAATTAATAAGATTGAATTATACACTCATTAGGGAGATGAAGTTAAAAGTTTTAAAAGCCTTGTCATGACTTTTTCTTTTTGTTGGATTCTCCCCCTTTTCGTTTAATTTGTCACACCCAATGGATTCATTCTGCTGGGTTTCCTGGGGTTGTGATCCTCATTGTCTTTTCCTAGGGTATTGTGTAAAATTTTTTGGAGTGCTGGTTTGGTATTCATGAAGTTCCTGAGGTGACCTTTGTCATGAAAGTATCTTATTTCTCCATCATTCTTGAAAGATAGTTTTGCAGGGTACATCAATCTGGGCTGGAGGCTGTTTTCCTTTAGGGCTTGAAATACATCACTCCAAGCTCTTCTTGCCTTGAGGGTTTGCATTGAGATGTCTGCTGTGACTCTGGTGGGCTTTCCTTTGTATGTGATTTGTTTCTTTTCTCTCACTGCTTGTAGAATTTTGTTCTTCTGTTTCATTTCTGGAATCCTAACTATTATATACCTATGTGTAGATTTTTTTTGATTACGGCTAGCTGGAGTCCTATATGCCTCACTTATCTGTATGTCAAGTTCTTTTCCCCTCCTTGGAAAGTTTTCTGCCATCACTTCTGTGAAGAGTTTTTTTGTGTCATCTGCACTCTCTCCTCTTTCTTCATTGACTCCAATCAGTCTTATGTTATTCTTCTTTGCATCTTCTAGCAGCTGCTGGATGATTTCTCGTGTTCCCTTACAATTTTAAAGCAATTTTTCTTTCCCTGGTCACCAATTGCAATCTTATCTTCTATATGTGAAATTCTATCCTCACATTGGTTCATTCTGCTGGGCAGAATTTCGATGGAGTTTTTAATCTCTTGGAAATCTGTTTGTATGTGTTTTATGGATTCCATTTGTTTCCTATGTTGGGATTCCATCATGTTCCTCAGATTCTCTATTTTTTTTATCTGTGTCCTCTCTAGACTTATTAATCATGTCTTGCACCATGAGCAAAATCTTTATTTCTGATTTCATTTTTCCCAGATCCTCTTTTGTTGCCAGTTCAGAGAGTCTAGGTGGTTGATTATCAGATTGTTCCATCTCATTTCCCTTTGGGGTTGCTGTAGGTGATCCAGAAGTCTGTTTTTGAGACTTGTTTACATGTCTTCTCATTTCCATGGGAGGGGGTGCTTCTGGCACCCACGCGGCTCACCTTTTCTGCCCTAGGAGCCTGGGATGGAGGCAGGGAGCTTCTTTCCAGGTTCTGGGACTGGCTGAGCTTCTCTCCCTTGTAAATTCTTTATGCCTAACTTGCACTGGCAGGCAGACCTAAGCTTTCCTTCAGTTTGACTCAGTTTTGAACAATCTTCTTTCTATATCTCTGGTTTCCCTTTCATGTAGGTCCTTAGAATCATAGCACCTAAATATAGATGTAACTTATCTTACTTCTTCTAATGTAAATATTGTTAGATCATTTGCTTATAAAAAGAAACTTGTGATTGTGAATTTTCTCTCTGCCCCTCTGAGATGTAAGTTCTTTAAATACCATCTTGACTTAAAATTGTCATTCTTTTGAAATGTATTTATCAAGAAAGAGAGCCTATGTTCTAGTCTTCATAGGAAGATAGGAGCCATATTTTGCTGGGAGCCTTGAATTGAGTTGTAAATTTGCTATGGTTATAAAGAAATGGGAAAGTTTCCTTTTCCTTTGGATAATGTCACTTTAAAAATACAGATGTGTAATGATACATCCCTACCACAGCTATATTGATATAGCCCCACCAAGGAGCTTGGTCTCAAGTAAGGGCCACCTTCAGGCCACAAAAATCCTATGGGAAGAAAACTAAAATGAGTAGCAGTTTGTTTTAATAAATACTGTGATTATATGGGCCTCTCTCCCTCTAACATGATAATACATATCTGAAAATCAGAAGTTAAGAAACCCAAATGATGTATGGAATGTGACTACAAGGAAAGTTGGAGAAGGGTAGAAAAAATATGCCAGAGCCAAATGAAAGATATCTATCACAACTAACATTCTAATTGAGTAATTCATTAATCTACCTAGTCATCTCTTCAACAAAGATTTTAATGTAACAGCTGTTATATTAGAACCTAAAGACAAAAAAACGAAACACAACATTACATTGATAAGTGCATTGTAATTGCTACTATTGAAAGCCTTACTGTCATTGGAGTTAAGGCATATAGATAAATAGAGAAAAACAGTGGAAAAAAGGTTCACTAACTGTAAGTGACTCTGTGTACATATACTACGATAATCCATAAAAGAGATAAAGAATCTTTAAGAATGTTGGTAAAATATAAGATAGGTAAATAGATGATAGATAGAGAGCTGGATAAGAAGGTTAACATCATGAGACCAAAAAAGAAAACTGATTATGGTAGTGCCACTTCAGTGTCCTATATGTTGAGTACTGAAAGAGAAGCAAGGCTAAAATTTGACCTTTGAGTTTGATTGTGAGAAGAGTGTTACTGATTTTCGTAAGAATTTCAGATGGAAAATTATAAGAGATTGAGCTTTTATTCAAAGCTGAGGAAATATAAACAGTTAGTATATAAGATTTTTCAAAATAGAAGTTTTAAAATGAAGCATAACCTTTAGTTGAAGTTATCTTTTTCTCATTTTTCCTGTGGTTTTGCCAGGGGAAGATAAAATTTAAGGGTGGGTTCTTTTTAACTATCTTCCAAACCTTGCCTGTCTTCTCAAAGGAAAGCAGTAGATTAAATAATTTGTTCTAGGAACAGCACATGAAATGTTCTCCCTTAATATCAGTGTTGAGTCATGCCCACATAAATACTAAATGTGTGTTCACTTGCCAGAAATTCAAAGTAAATTTAATATTTTAATCTATTTCCTAAGGTCTAGATCTAAAGTATCTCCCAAAAGTCTTGGATTTGGAGGTCAGGCCTGATCTGAGAGGGCAGGTCCCTGAAGGCATGACTACAAAGATATATTTTTGTCTTTTTCTCTCTCTCTCTCTCTCTCTCTCTTTCTCTCTCTTTCTCCCCCTTTGTCCTCCATCCCCTTACTTCCTGGCTGCCATCATATGAGCAGCATTCCTTCATAATGCCATTTCTCTCCTGGAACCTACCAACCAGGGACTCAACCCACTGGAAACTGTGAGCCAAATAAACGTGTCCTTCTTTAAGGTGTGTGTGTCAGGTATTCTGTCCCATCAATGGAAAAATGAATAATACAGAAATTTACACCAGAGAAGTGGGGATATTGCTATGACTATATCTAACAATATGGTTTATAAGTCTTTGGAACTGATTTGTGGAAAGAGTTTGTGAAGTTTTACTGTAAATTAAACTTGATGAGTGACTCTGGTTGATGTTGACAAGACCAGAATCTTGGTGGAAATATAGACAATACAGGTTAGGCTCAGGAGGTTTCAGTTGGAATAAAGGGGTCTTCCTTAGCAAAAATGTAAACTCTTCCTTTCACCTTCAAAGGTACAAAAATGTAAACCCTTCCTTTGAAGAGTTTCCCTGGACCCTCTGCTGAAGAAGAGTCACCCAGGGAATTGGATTTGTTAGATTTATTTCACCATTTTCAGCCCTACAGACACAATCAACTACAGCCATGCTCCAAGGGCATCATGAACTTCTCAAGGTGGAAGCAGACCTTGGGGTCATCAATGTGATGTTACTCTGTTAGGTATTCAGAGTGGAGGCTTCCAGCCAGATTTAAGAGGAAGGCCAGCAAGATCAGACAACCTGTCCCTGAAAGGACAATGCATAAAGCTGTGAAAGTGAAGCCAAAAGTGCAGTGGAGATCCCAAGAAGTTGGAGATGCCACATAGAACATATCCTGAGAAAAGCTGCCAGTAGTGAATAGAGCCAGCCAAGGTAAGAGGGCATGTGGTCTACAACAAGCAAAACCATAGAGATGAGGCCACCCAGGCATTTAGAACTCACATTTTAATACCATATGGCCAATATGCCAGACATTAAACAATAAGAGTTAATGCTTACCACAGTGTGTTTTGGTCCAGTTCTTTTCTATCTCTCTAATTCTCTTGTTTGGAATGAGTATGTACCTGTGCCATTGTACCTTGGAATTATGTACTTTATTTTTGATTTTTAGAGGGGCTTACAGCTAAAAGTTTGCCATGAGTCACACAGCAAACTTTGGATCTGAACTTTTTAGCAATTATGGAACTCTTTTAAGACTTTTTGGAAAGTCTGACAGATGGACTAAATGATATATATGTATGCATATATATATATATATATATATATATATATATATATATAGAGAGAGAGAGAGAGAGAGAGAGAGAGAGAGAGAGAGAGAGAGAGAGAGGCACAAGCCTTTTAGAAACCTAGGTCAGAATGTTATGGCATAGATTTAAAATGTCCTGAAAAAGACTCATGTTAGGATGTGGGGCCAGGCAAGTGGGAATGTGTCACTGAGAGTGTAATCTTTTGTCTTGTGTCCTCCCTTCTAGCTTTCTCTGCTTCCTGGTTTCCATGGAGTGAGCAGCATTACTCCAAAATTTGCTGTACCATCCTTATTCTGCCTTGGAATCAGCCTGCCCTACTGTGGACTGAATCAAGTGGAAACTATGAGGCAAATAAACTTCTCCTTCCTTAAATTGTGAAGATCATGTATTTCAGTGCAGTGGTGGGAAAATGACTAATATAATAACATATCATTCAAAAAATATTTTTCACTGTTTTGCTTTTAAATTGCAAATCTTCAAATAAATTATCAACTGAAGTATTCATTGTAAAACTTTTCTATGTTTTTATTGCATTGCTGTGGATCAAACCTTAGTCTTTGCACTAAGCACACACTTGACTATTAAGCTGTATTCCCAGCCCTAATATTTGCATCATTTTTAGTCCATTGCTTCCAGGAAATCCATTTACACTTGCTACATGAATAGCTTCCCCATTTGCTCTCCATTTAATTAATATTACCTGAGCGACTATACTTGTAATCTTATTGGTTGATCATGGTGTATTCCTACCTTATGCTCACCTTGTGATTTTCCATTCAATCTTATAGTTTTGTCCCACTTTGTACCCACCTCACCTCATGGCTTTATCTCAGAGAAAACCTTTGGGAAACAGGGTGCATGGGTAACCTGCTTTCCCATCCCCCTTCTGTCTCTCTTAGACAGAAGCTATCTTTCTCTCAATAAATTTTTCCTACTATTAAAATAAACTAGTTGCATTTGTAGATAATGCTTGTAAATTTTTAATGAGGGTTACAACAAATACTTGAAAAGACATTTTATAGCTTAATATAGTTTAGATTTTATTTCTAGAAATTATAATATTTTATCATAATAGTTGCTAGGAGGAATAAACAGAAAATATGAATAAAAAACAATATTGGTTTACAAGATAAAGTTAATCTATGTAGAAAAAGATTTTCAATATGAGGAAAAGCCAATCACAGCCCAGTTAGATCCTACTGAAAACAAAACTTTTAGTAAGAAGATAATACAAAGAAAGAAAGAAAGAAAGAAAGAAAAAGAAAAGGGAGATAGATATCTGATAAACTATATTTATCTACCCTGATTTTCACATATTTTGGGATTCCAGTGTCCATTAATGGTTTCTATAACTGTGATCACCATAGATATTGCCTTAATCATATCATGAGTATGCGAATTTCCATAGATTTTAATTTAAAGTCAGCAAATAATGTAGGATTTTCACAGGAATAGTCTATAGGTACTACAGCATAGTGTTTATTGTTTTTAAATAATTGGAAGCTTTCTCCACTTTATAATGTAATCTACCTAAGGTTCAAGTATATTTTATTCACCTATGACTTTTTTAATAGCGTAGTGACTAATAGATAAATAAATTGGAATATAGATATACATACCATAAGACCATAAACAAGGCCCTGAGATATACTTGGTAGAAGTTATTTTAAATTATATTGGGAAATTCTTAGAAGTCAATCATGAAATCCTGACATGTTGAGGGAACTACTAAGAAACTGTCAAGTGTATGTATGAGCCAAAGGGTACCTTTCTTTGAAATTCTAATTGTTTTGAAGTTGCTGTGGGAAGACACTGGTCAGAGACTGAAAAGAAAGATGTAAGAAGTCAGAGATGATAGATGATAGATGAGAGAGAATAGATAGATAGACAGATAGATAGATGTCAGTGGGAGATACCAGCCTTAGAAAATCCAGAGTCAGATGAATTAAAATAAAAACATCCAATCTGGGTCGTGAATTCATAAGGTCCTATAGGTTATTATACAATGCTAATAAGCACAGTTTCCAGGAAAATCTGTTGAGAAAATTTTGTAAGTGTAATCTTAGTTAATTTTCCATGGGGTTTTCCTGCCTGTGTGTAGAAAATAAATTTATCCAGAGACTAAAAATAAAGAAATACAGTATTTATTTTCTCTTTCAGGGAAGGTGATGTTGGGTTACAGCAAGACTCATCCCGTATATTGGAAATAATAGCCAAATGTTTTTTGCTGATTTGTACAATAAGTTCATCATACTCTCAAGGAATTAAAATTTGTCTGCCATAAAAATAAGAATCGCATGTTCAAGTCCCAACTGGTCAACTTAGCCAGGCTCTGTCTCAAAACTTAAAAAGGGTGGGTTGGGAATGGAGTTCAGTGGTAGTGTCCCTAGTTTGATCCCCAATAACACACACACACACACACACACACACACACACACACACACACACAGACAGACACACACAAATAAAAATGAAGGCTGAATAATTGTCTTTAATTAAATGAATATAGATTTGTAGTCTTACCGTGAATCAGACTTTTGATAGATATAAATATCTTATAGAATCTCATAACTGAGTGAAATTTACCCATATATTCTACCCACATTAAGAGGTTTTAACATCCTCAGGGGTGAGTACAAATTTTCAATATGCAGTTTGATAAATTTCATTAGGTGAAAGAGTCTTCTGGTGGTGTTTTCTGAGTTCTGTATATAGCATGAGAGCAGCTGTATATTGAGATAGTTTGACTTCTTCCTTTCCTATGTGTATCTCTTTTATTTCTTTCTTTCGCCTTATTCCCCTGGCTAACAGTTCAAGTCATATATTGAATAGGAGTGAAGAAATTGCACACACGTGTCTTTTTCTTTTTTTAAGAGGAAAATCTTTCAGGTTTTCCCCATTTAGTATAGTGTTGGCTACGAATTTGCCTAAGTGGCTTTATCATTTTGAGGTAAAGTCCTTCTATAAATATTTTTGTCAGTGTTTTTATAATGAAAGAACACCGGATTTTGTCAAAGGCTTTCTCTACATCATATTCAGATAATCATGTGATTCTATTTTTCTATTTAAATGTATGTTACATGTAAATCTACAAATGTTCCATCATCCTTGTATTCAGGGATGAAGCCAACTTGGTCAAGATGCATGGTCTTTGTAATGATTTGTTGTATTCTGTATGCAAGGATCTTATTGAAGATCTTTGGACCCATGTTCTTCAAAGATATTAACCTATAGTTTTGTTTTTCTAGTAGGTCCTTGTCTGGTTATGCTGACTTCAAGGCTTATGCTCATTTAGGATTATGCTGACTTCAAGAAATGAGTTTGGCAATGTTCCTTCCTTTTCCATTTCATAGAAGAATTTATAAATATTGGAATTACGTCTTCTCAAAAATTATGGTAAAACTTAGTCATGGATTCATTGGGCTTCTATTAGTTGGAAGAGTTTTATTATTGCTTCAATTTTCTTGTCTATTATTTGCCTGTTCAAGTTTTTTGCATTTTCTTAGTTCAATTTTCATATATCATATGTATCTAGAAATTATTTCTTTCAGCTTCCCCAATTTATTGGAATATAAGTTTTTGAAATAGTCTCTTATCATTTTCAAAATCCCAATAGTATCTGTTGTAATTTTGTCTTTTTTATTTTAAATTATATTGGCATGACTCTTTTCCCCCCTTTTTCAGTAAGTACTCTAAGGGTTTATCAATCTTATTTATTCTTTCAAAAACAACTCTGATTCATTGATCTTTTATAATTCTTTTAGTCTCAATTCATTGATTTTCAATCTAATCTTTATATATAATTTCTTTCCTTCTATAAATTTTTAATGTTTCTCTAGGACCTTGATATGCATGTTTGGCTATTAATTTGGTAATGCTTTAATTTGCTACTGTAGGTATTTACATCTATCATCTTCCCTTTTAGAACTTGTTTCATCGTGTCCCACATATTTTGATATTTTGTTTCTTCATTGTAATTTGATTCTAGGTTTTTAAAAATTTCTTCCCAGATTTCTTCTATGACCTACTAGCTATTCAAAATATTACTAATTCTCCATGTGTTTGTCTAAGTTCTGTGATACTTTGCTGTTGATTTCTAGTATTATTCAGTTAGGATCTGAAGGGATGCAAGAGATTATTTCAATTCTTTTCTGTTTAATTAGACATGCTTTATCACCTAAAATACAGTTTAATTTGAAGAAAGTTCCTTGAGCTTCTGAGAAAGCTTTGTATTCCTTTGTTGTTGAATTGGGGACTCTGTTAAATCTATTTCTCCATTGGTTTTATGCAACTCTGATATTACATTTTTAAACATTTATTGGGAGGGGTTGCTCAACCTCTCTATTTGTGTGAGAGAAGTTGTTACCATTCATATCTGGATGTCCTCCCCAAAGTCTCATGCAATCATCACTGGGGTTTGGGAAGGAGATTGGATCATGAGGGGATAATATTTATCTATGGATTTGTCTGCTGATTGAGTTTGGTAGCTAAATATGATGGAGGGAATTGAAACCTGGTCTGAGGAAGTGGATCACTCAGGGAGTGATCAGCAAGAGTTTGTCTCTTTCCAGCTCTTCCTTTTGCCTTCTCTCTGCTTCTTGCCACAATGCCATTAGCAATTTCTCCTCTGCTTTGTCCCTCTACTATGCCACTCTGCCCCGGAGCCAGGTGACTATGACCTGAAACCTCTACACACTGTGAGCCAAAATAAACCTATTCTTTAAGTTTTGGATGTCAGTTATTATTTCCAGTACCAAGAAAATAATTAAGACAAAAGCAATGAAGTCATACACTGTGCTTTATTAATGTCTATCTGTGTTTTTAAGTTGAGAAATTTTTGTTTTATGTAATTGGGGACACTAATATATATATCAGTGATACATACAATAAATAACTGCTATATTAAATATAATAATCACTATATTAAATATAATAAATAATTGGGAACACTGATATATATATATGTATATATATACATATATATGTGTATATATACATATATATATAATTGCTATGTCTTTCTGGTGAATTGGTCCATTTAGCAATATGTAGTGACTTTCTTTTTCTCTTCTGATTTTTGGGTTGAAGTCCACTCTGTCAAAACTTTAAATAGCTAGTCCTCCTAGTCCTCCTTGCTTTATAGCTCCAGTTGCATGAAGTATAGTTCCATACTTCCCTTTTCACTTCTTGTATTTCTTATAATGGCTATTTTGAAGTCTGTGTTGAATCCAATATCTTGTTCTCCATCACAGGAAATTTTCTTTGCATTTTTTCTCTGTGTATTGCTCTTTCTGTTGTTGTTCGTTGGCTGTCTCATAATTTTTTTCTTAAAAACTGAGAATTTATATAGTATGACATACCTAACCACTAGGTAATTTCTCCACCTGGGGCTTGTTTTACTTTATTTGCCTGAGTATTTGCTTGGTGACTAGAAGGGTTATTTTAGTATAGTCTATTTTCACACTCCATCCTCCACAGGTTGAGATCAATCCCTTAAGCTGTTCTCAAGTAGCTTGGAATGTCTCTTTCTCTGATCACAACTAGTGGTTAATATCCTCTAATTTCCAACTGATTTTCCTATTTTTCATGTCTGTGTCCTGGAGCATTAAAGTTCTCCATAGCCTAATACAAATATTTTAACAGATGTTCTCAAGATAGATCTACTTTCCAGCAGATGGGCGCTCCATTAAAAGGAACTCCCGACCTTTAAGGCACGTTCAACCAGAATTTTTCCTCTGAAATAGAGAAGTGCATGCAGGAGCCGAAATATTTATTTATTTACCTTTCCCAGGAAGATGTTATAGCCCTCAACTAGCAGTTGAGAAGAAAAGGAGACTTGTGCTCAGTGTTCTTAGATACATTTTCTTGGAATGGAAGCCATATTAAGCTGGAAATGAAGAGAGAATTAGATACTCGTAGCTCAAATGTCATGACTCTCACTCTTCTTACTGAGTTTTAGTACATTTCCTTTAACACATGTTTTTTAATGTTTTGTATCCTCTTAGGAAAATTTTGAGAGATTTAAATGTGGTTATTGGTGTGTATTTTCATATACATATACATGCATTTTGTCAGTTTCATGGAGGATCTCCATATAGCTCCTTATGCTGCATTCCAGAATGCTTATTCATAAATAAATATTTTTGACTCCATAAAAATAGATCCTGTTTTTAATGATTATATGAAAAACTAGAAGTACAAACCAGAAAAGGTACCTCTGAAAATAAAATCTGAAATGCATTGTTTTCTAAATTGAGCAAAACAAAATCTTAAACATGATTTCAGTATTAAATATTTTTTAAAAAATTTATAAAAGCCAGAATCCTAGCAGTATGTTTTATGTGGTGACTTTTTTATATTATCTATTTTTTACAATAATAAGACAGTTCCATTGCTGAGAAATACTACAGGAAAATTTGTGTTCCTATACAGTAGAAATTCTTCTAAATATATATAAAAAAAAAGTCCTACACAGAAAGAAATGGTATCTGGGTATTTGTAGAGTGTATAAATAATAAATCAAATATCCAACCAAGAAAATGTCAAATAATTACAAGAGCTAAGCAGTGAGTTATGATAGCTGATGCATAGAGAATTACCGTGGATATTAATGTTCTGGGAAGAAATCTCTAGCCAGATGACATTTCCAGGGAAATGTAAATGATGAGAAAACCATCAGACAAGTGAATATGAACCAATAGAGAAATCCAGACATTAGATATAGCTATGGAAAGTAACATAAAGAATGAACTTGACTATTAGAAGAACAAAAATCAGCTGAACCATGTAAGAAAGAAAATGAAAATATTTTAGTTATTTGATCATTGTATCTTCCAATCAAAACAACATTACATGATCAACTGAGATTTAGGGCTAAGCATCATACAAACTTTAATTGTATTTCTGTATCCAAATTTTTCAAATGTATTAAAATGTGATTGATATTACTGAAATAGATCTTCCATTAGTATCATTTCTGGTCATCATTAAAATACATATATTTTGTGAAGAAAATTGTTATGATTTATATCTGGATGTTCCTTTCAAGCCTCATGCAATCATAGGAGGTGCTTTTGGGAGGTGAGTGTAGCTAAATGTTATGTTAGGAGGAAGCCTGGTTGGAAGAGTTGGATCACTGGAGATGTGGCCTGCAAGGGTCTATCTTCCTCTGTCCTCCCTTGATTTTTCTCTCTACTTCCTGTCACTGTCTTTCCCTCTACCATGCTGTCCTGCATTGGAGCCAGCCATCTGTGTACTAAAACTTCTTACTGTGATCCAAAATAAATCTTTCCTCCTTTAATTTAGGGGTGTTGGATATTTTCTCTCAGCAGTAAGAAAATAACTAAGACAATAACTATCATTTTTTTCTCCCCTGTGGTACTGATTATTGAACCCAGGGCTTTCACATAGAGGTGCATTCAAAACCATTTTTGTTATTTTATTTTATTTTTTTTAAATTACAGTGTTTTTAAGTCACACAGGCTGGGGTTGGACTTGAAATCCTCCTGCCTCAGTCTACTAGAATGCCACGTTACATGCTGTTCTTAAATTTGATTTAATTTTTTTGCAATCTGTCAGGATCTGATGTTGCTATTAAATACTTTGAATGTAATTTATGTTATAGTAATTATTTAATTCTGCTGTTTTCATTTCCAATTTTTCTAATCTACTCCAATAGATATCCTATGGCATACCAAGTCTCATTTTTCACTTGGAATGGTTGCAATCTACCGAAGATTCAGCATTGTTTAATGACATGATGTTTAATCATATGATATCATGAGTATAGATTCACCTTGTGAATATTTTTGAAGTCATGTTGTCTATGTAAAAAGCAAAGAGAATGTATGATTCAAAAATGAAACTAGAATAAGTGTTTTTTTCCTGTCTTCTTCCTGTCTCCATAATTTTTCTCCTGGCATAAGTAAAACCTGTGATACATCTAAGGGATATCTATTTTTTTTTACCCTTATGGTAGAGAAACAAATTGCTCAGAAGCAACAGTGGTTTAATGAAAAATCATAGGTTCTGGTACCAAATATATGACCCTGAGCTTGTTTCAGTATCAATTTTTAAATTATGCATATCACTCAGTTTTTCAAAAAAACAGAACTAATAGTATATATGTATATATAATTATATATTTCATAGTATATGCATATACATATGTACACACACATATATATATATACCATTTATACGAACACAAATGCAAACAGACATATAATATCTGCTGTAGCATTAATACTACTATTCACTAAAACTGACAGGAGAAAGTATGCTTAATTCAACAGTGGTCTTGTACAATATCTATGAAAAATTCTCAGTGTGATTGTGTTCTATTTCTGACTCTTGCCATCCCAAAGTCCCTGCCCAATGACTATGATTACCACTTACAACAATAGTGGAAAGAGATGACAAGGTAGCTATTGCACCAATGGTTACCCAGTGGGGTGATTTTTAATAGTACCCTTTCTCTGCTGGGCCCAGGTGGAGGATGATGGGAAAGGGAAGCAACAGGTCTGTTTGGAATCTTCCCCAACCCCTTGCTAGAGGAGGGAAGGAACTCAGCAGGACCCCCAGAAGATGGGTACATAGGGAGGGGAAGAGAGAAAGAAAGAAAGAGAGAGACAGAGGGGAGAGAGAGAGGAGAAAGAGAGACAGAGAAGAAAAATAGGCTTTGCCTTGCTCACTTACAGGAGCTGACAAGTCCCAAGTTCTATCTGGAAAAGGAAAATTGTTCAAGGAGCAGTTCTAGTCCAAAGGCTAGGAGGCCCAAGGTGCAGAAAAAAACCAGATGCATCAGTTTGAGTCTGATGGCAGGAGAAAACCATTCTGTTTCGAAGGCAGTCAGGCAGAAGGAATTTGCTCATACTCAGGGGAGAGCCTCTGTCCTACTCAGTCCTTAGCTGACTAGACGACATGCACCCATATTAGAGAGGGTAAATAATTCTTTACTCAGTCTACTCATTCAAATACTAATTTCACTTCTAAACTATACCTTTGAAACATTAGAAATATTTTTGCAAATATCTAAATATCTTATGACCCACTCAAATTTACACATAAATTAATCATCAAACTTTTCAACCTTATAAAATCTACCTGAGTTTATTAAGTATCAGTTCATTTTCCTGCAAATATAATTGTAACACCTCATAGATATTATTCAGAATAAATACTCAAAATATATAGAGGTTCTGTGTAAATTGTTGTGGCCTTATTATTTAACTATTTTGTCTAGTTTTACCATAGATATAAAAAATCTATAAGAATTTCTGAGCTACACATTTCAGGGTTTAATCATATGATTATGTAACAATCACGCCTCAGGCATTTCTGCAGTTTACATGGTCACAGTATTCTGCTACCCAGTATATATTCAGCATTGTTTGAAAATAAAAAGCTTGTAAAAATCATAATAAGAAACATAGACAATCACTTTTCAAAACTCAAGGAAAGCTTTTTGGAACTTATTTATCCGAGTTAGCTTGAGATACAAATTTAGAGGCTTTTTTCATTTTTCTTTATCTATAATATTTTAAAAAGAAAGAGCTTGAGCACACTTCACCAAAGCAGCATCTGGGATTTGTTGGGGCAGAGGGTTGGGATGGTTCCAAGAGCCAGGGGGACTGAGATGTGGGAAGGCAGGGATCAGGTGCTTCTTATTGTGTTAACAGTTAATAATCACATTGAGAATTTTTGCTCACACTTCTGCAATATTCTAATTATTTACAGGTCAGGTATTGTTATGGCTTGTCTAGATATTTCCCAAAATCCTCATGTGGTCATAGGTGGGAATTTTTCAGAGCGGGCTGGATCTAATGTATGTAATGCTGGGTTTGATTTATGGTGCAATGCTAGGCTCAAGGGCACTAAGATTAAGGCCACGAATGCCACTCACCCTAAGTAGCCTGGATAAGATACAAGGGCTAGAAAGAGCTGTGGTTGGCCCTTGGTGCTTTGTTATCTTCTGCCCACCATGAAGTATTTCTCCTCTGTGATGCCTCTCTGGTATGCCACTTGGAATCAGCTGATTATGAACTGAAACCTCTGCAAACTGTGAGCAAAATAAACCTTTACCCCTTTAACTTGTGGGTGTTGGGTATTTTGTCTCAGCAATGAGAACAGTAACTAAGCCAGGTATCCAGGTTTGACATACCAATTTCTGCTGCACATCATACGCAGAGATTTCTGAAAACAGTTGCTGGAAGACAATGACTTCAGGTCATGGATTGAGTTGAACTAAATATTTCATGTTTTAAAATACATTGTGTTGTTGTTTTCCTTTTCATAGTAGCAATAATATTCCTGTGGTTGCTGATCATTTTTAAGATATTCCACATAATGACAATCAATAGCAAGACAAAACAAACACGTAATGGTAAGGAGGATGTATTACATTCAACAGAAAAAACTCTGCTTATGGTGCTTAACATCATGAACTGTATTTAAAATTTCAACATCATCTGAAGGAAAATATTCCAGAAAATATTAATAGATTTTGAAAGACAGATTTGATGAAAATGGAGAATCATGTTCAAAAGTCATATTAGGGTTCTCAGGGACACTGAATAAATATATCTATTCCTTATGCCATATACAATTTCTTACTACATTGTATGGTATAAGGAATTGATTCATATGATTATGTAAGCTGGAGTCCCAGGAAAGTTGGTGATGAAATCAAAGTCTGAGTCCCAAAGCCCAAGCACTGGAATATAAATACACTTAAGTCCTAGGTGGAGAGGACTATTGCCTTGGTTCAAGTAGTTAGGCAGACTGAA
This sequence comes from Heterocephalus glaber, assembly GCF_053883595.1. Classification (NCBI taxonomy): domain Eukaryota; kingdom Metazoa; phylum Chordata; class Mammalia; order Rodentia; family Bathyergidae; genus Heterocephalus; species Heterocephalus glaber. Next base: position 35,040,213 of record NW_028258143.1, on the reverse strand, counting down.
CAAATTATTTCCTCAGCCCTTTTGTTCTATTCATGCCTTCAATAGATTGTATGCCCACACTAGGGAGGACAATCTTCTTACTCTGTGTTTATGATGACCTTAATTCTCATCTTCAATAGATTATAAGACTCACAAAGAGGTGACTCGACTGCAAGGGCACTAACCTCATCGCGGAGCAGAACCATGGAGCTCATAGCTGAGTAGGCTATTAGGGCCTAGATACAGGAAATAGGGACATGACTTTGGGGACAATATCTGGTCCCTGGTCCCTTCCTCTCACACTCTTCCCCTACTTTATGCTTCCTGATGTTATGGGGTGAGCAGCTTTGCTCCACCATGTCCTTCCACCATGATGTTTCTGCCTTGGAGCCAACCAACCATAAACTGAAACACCTGAAACTCTCATTTAAATTGTGTCATTTTTTTTGTCCCAGCAACTAAAAGCTAGCCAGTACACTCAGTCTACCAATTTGAATGCTATCTGTATGCAGAATTCCCCTCTCAAATATACTAAAAATAATGTTTAACCAAATATCTGGATAACCTGTAATTTAACCGGGTTGATTATCATACAACTATCACAGAAAGCGTGATGACACTGTTCTTCCTTTTTTTTTCTTTTTACAAATTCACATATTACATTATTCTGCATGTGCACAAATTTTGAATATGTGGAAGTATGAAGGTTTGAAAGATGACAAAATTATATAAAATATGTGGGAGGAGTCTGAGGTAAACAAAACTAATGGATATTGAATAGTTCTCCTGGCTTGGAACTTAATGTGGAGTAACATAAAATTTCATCTCAAAGAGTGGTAAAACTATACTTTCTACCAGATTTATTGGATATGATCAACTGTGGAACAGAGCATTGTCTATACACATATAAAAACTGGTGAAAATTGGAGAGTCATATTAAGAGTTATGTTTAGTATTTGGCTATGTTTCTTAAAACTGAGGCAGTAACTCATCTTTAAGGGAAATTCTGAAGTTTTATTTTAGAAACTATGTAGTAATTTATTTAAATATTTTAACCTATGCATAAGATTATAATTTTTAGAATCATTTTTAGATCGAAATACTTATCAGCAAGACTATACAGTGTGAATAGAAGAAATTAGTAACAAATATGGTTGCTATTTCTCCACACTTGATAGATGATTTTAATATCAAGGCTAATAGATTGTTTTCAATGAATATGAAAATTAAGATTCTGATTGCTTATGTATCTAAATATATGTAAATATTGCCATAAAGTAATCTTACAACTAAAGAATGAAAATGTAATATTATTTTCAATTCTGTAAATGTGAATATTGTTTGAGGTTTAATTTTTCATTTCTCTGTACAAGTATTCTAGGATCTGCTTTGTTGAAAGGAGTATATTATATAATCTCCATTAAACTGCCCCAGTCAGTTGATCATATTTATGTGGGTCTGTATTCGTTCCATGTTCTGTGTGCCTATCTTTTCTTCAATGTGATAATTCCTAAATTACTGCAGATCTACAATAGTAAAAGGCCATCATTTGACCCATCTATAGCTCTTTTTTTTTTTTTTTTTTTAACCAATTTTTGACTGTTTTAGATCCCTTGTGTTTCAAATAAGACCGAGAAAGATAAATTTTTGAATCAGCTTTTTATTAACTGCAAGAAAAAAAACTTTCAATTCAGATTAAATTAAATCTGCAGATAATTTGGAGAGGACTGTCTTTTTCACAATATTTATTCTTCTCTCACTGGTATATCTTTCTATTAATTTATAATTTTTCCAACAGCATTTTACAGTTGTCAGCATATGCCACCTATGTATATTGGATAAGATATATTTCACTTTTCAAAGTCATTGTAAGTGTTTCTATTTTTAACTTCAATTTCCTACTAATCATTTTTAGTATACAGAAATATAATCCATTTTTGCATGCTGAAGGTGACATTGCTAAATTTTGTACTAGTTTTATGTGGCAATATTTTTGATATAACTTTTTGAATTTTCTATAAAGATTGTGTCATGTTAAAATGGAGATCATAGCAATTCTTTCTTTCTAACCCACATGTCTGTTATTAATTTTACTTGTTGTACTATTGAGAGGGCATTCTGGCCTTATTCCAAAATTAGGACAAAAATATTCACGTTTTCCCCAGTAAGTATACTCTCAGCAGTACTTTTTTTAGTTGATGCATTTTATGAGGTTAAGGATGTTCCTTTCTATTCCTAAATTGTTGATACATTTTAGTATGAGTGGATATTTAATTTTGTCAATTTTTTCTCTCCATCAACTGATATGATCATCTAGTTTTTTTCTTTGTTATGATGATGAGGTAGATTACATTAATTGGTTTTTGAATAGTGAGCCAGCTTTGTATTCATAAGATATGTCTCATTTATGAAGTACTACTTATTTATAAATAGATGCACTTTATTTGTTAGTATTTTGTTGAGTCTATATCTATATCTAGAAATATATTGAAACCAGTTGAAAACGCAGTTTTCTTATGTTAAACATCTCTGTCTTTTTTAAATAAAGTAATCATGGCTTTATGAAGCAAATTAGAAAGTGTTCTCTTTTTTATAATTATGTCTTCCTTAAATATTTAGCAAGTGAAAAATTTCTAAAAAACCACAATTTCTGTTGAGGATGCACATGCAATTGCATTGTGCATTTCTAGAACTAACTCCTCCAGTACTGAAGGCAGTGGCTCTAACATTTTCATGCAACTAAAGCAATTCAGAAGCTCTTTTCACCTTGTTGCAACTCATTAGCAGTCTTCTCTTCCTTCACTAAGGGAACCATGCTGTTCACAGAGAGCACTCTTCCCTACTGCTCTGAATAACCTTAAGGCTTCTAGAACTCTCAGGAACTTTCTGATACTGAGATTATTTGAGGGCAACAAGGTGAAACAAAGAGAGTAAAACCCAATGGCGATTTCTTTTACACTCTTAAAACCACAGAGGGTATCTTTTCTCTCAGTATGTGGGTGCCTGTGGAGGAGTTGTTACTTGTTCTGCCATCACAGATGTAAGAATGCAACTTGGACAGGCATCCTTACAGCAGGGCCAGAACAACTAAATGATAAGGAAGGAAATTGTTCCTTTTACAAATATCCTCTTGTTTTTTGTTTTGTTTTGTTTTGTTTTGTTTTTTTGGTACTGGGGATCGAACTCAGGACCTTGTGCTTGTGAGGCAGGTGCTGGAACCACTGAGCTAAATCCCCTGCCCTATATCCTCTTCTTTCAAGAGTGATTAACTTCTATTTTCTGAGTAGAATGAGAAAATTCTTTGTGGAACTTCATATGTCTACATAGCCATGGAATTTAGGCTTTCAGAGAATCTAAGGAGGGTATGAGAGCAGAAAAGGCAACAGGAAAACAAATTGGTCATTCTTTGAATTTTGATTTCACTCCCTAATATAATTGTTTTATTTTCTTTTTACCTCTCTCAAGTATTTGCCTCATGTATTGAGCCCAGTGTTTTAAGGTAAAGTCCATGGCAGAGGTAGAGAGGAGTGTGCTCATCTACCACAGCCAGATCCATAAGCCTGAAAAGACGTTTTTATCTTGGGCACTTGTGTAGTAGTTTGCAAAAGTATATCTGTAAGCCAAAAATTGTATTTCCTATGGACAGAGGTGTATTATCAATGAATCATAAAATTAAAGTATGAAAAAAATGGATTATGTTTCATATTAGTATGAAAATTAAGGTGTTCTAATATGATTATAAATATTAATACATTAGTATTAATACATTCTATTTAAATGTGTTATATGCATAAATAAAAGAAATTAATTTCAGAAAGACAATGCTTCAGAAAAACATCTAGAAATATGAATATTTTAGGTATACTATCTTTATCAAATATAATTATTACACATCTAGAACAAAGTTTCAAATTAAAAAGTTTACTGTTTATTTTTTAAAATCTGAAAATGAAGTTGATGCTCTTTTTCTTTGGGATATAACAATGGCAGGCTTTTACACTGTACTTTTTATTCTCAGGTATTTGAGAGAAAAAAATAATGTTTTTCCACTTTATTATTAAGCAAAATATTTTCTTTCACTTTGCTGATAAGAGCTGTAGTACTGGAGAAGGGAAGAAAAATACGAATAGTTTTAAGTAAGCATAAACCAACTGCACAAAAATGTATTTGCTAACTTGGAGATGGGGAAGGAAATCAGGAGGAGAAGAAGGCAGAGAGATAAAAAGTGATTATGATATGTTGTATGTATGCACCAATTCCTCAAAATGAACATCATTATTTATTCTGTTTTGCAAGTAGAGTATATATCAATGAAAGAAAAAATTAAAAAAATGTATTGATGAGAAGTGATGAGTGGCATCTCACAAGGTATATTTCCATTTGCCTGACTATAAAACTTCTGATTTATGGCTTATCCATACCAGTAGATCCTTCTCTGAGCAATGATACATGAGTTGTGCATAGTTCATGTCATCTTGACCAAGATGAATTCTCTGTCAACAACTGATTTTCCCTGAGGAAATATTCTTTGCTCCAACATAATCCTAATTAATTACTGTGAAGCAGAAATATTAGGGATGTCTACATGGGACAGGCCTGGTTAGTGGAGCATTGCATCCTACTTCCCAGAGAAATTGGTTCTTTTTTTTTTTTTTTTTTTTTTTTGGTACCGGGGATCGAACTCAGGGCGCTTGCGAGGCAGGTGGTGGAACCACTGAGCTAAATCCCTGGCCCATCTTCTATAAGGAATGTGAACAAATCAGACAATCTGAGTGAATAAATGGATTTTGTGAAATGACCAGGAGAGAAGTGTGTCTATTCCAGTTAACCTGGACCAAAATAGATTTCAGCATGAGCTTTGTGGACATCATTGGGGCTGTCAAATATAGAAGGAGTATATGAGAGTGAATAAAACAGAAGAAAGTGGAATCATAAACAATAAACCAATATACATACATAAAATAACACAAAGAGAAATCAATCTCTTAAGATATCACTTGGGCTCTGGGTTTTCTAAAGACTTAAGTATGTTTTATTTTTGGCCCTTTCAGTGATCCCCAGATCACTGGGGATTCTGTTTCATAAGTATTCTATTTTATTAAGGATTCTGTTTTTAAGAATCATCCTGACATTAATTATATGATCAAGAAGTATGAAAATCACTATAATATGATATCTATAAGATTGGAAAAATATTAATGTATGATCACATTTTGAATATTACATGATTCATATACTTTGAAGGAAAGCAGTGTACAGCTGCAAAATCATACATGTTAGAAATAGAATAGTTGATATAATCCAATCCCACAGATCATTTCTTACATGAGAAAATTGCAGCTGACAAAAGAAAAGCACACAAAGAAATCCCATAGGAACTAGTAGTAGAATAAGTACTACAAAATGTGTCTCCTACTAGTTTCATTTTATTTTATTACTATGATCACATTTCTAAATTGTAAAATAATATAAAAACCATATAAGTGATGGGATATTGAAAAATTTGCCGTAATTCTTCATAGCCATAAGAAAATTAAGAGCATATAACATATTCTAAATTCTTAGCATACTTAGTTATGAATGAACTCTTAATATTTGATCATTATAACAAGAAACCTTTTACTCTTTGCTTATTATAAAACACATATTCTAACTTATGCTGTGATTTTTAAACCATATTCTCTAATGTTCGTGTATCAAGTATTTTCTTTATCATGCAATAGTGAGAGTTACTACTGATAAAATTATGTTAAGACTAGACAAGTCAATTTTTAAAAAAAAAAATAAGAATTAGATCTAAAAATCTATTTCTTGAAAATCAGATAGTTCAAAGGCAATTTTCCCAAATAAGAAATTGAGTTTTTATGCTAAGGATTTTTCAATGTGTTTCCCCAGTGTCTTGAAAAAATGTATACAGTTAGTCTGTAGTAGAAGTGGTGATCTTAAGAGGTTATAAAAAATTTATTTGACAGATTCACAAGTTTCAAGACTTCTTCATAATATAAAATAAAGCATTTGAAATGAACAGTATCATCATTTCCTCTCCGCTCAGATAATCAAGCTTATCAACAGCACAGCTGAAATCATTCAAGAGAACCTTCCTTTATTGTCACAAAAGAGTGACATTATAAATTATTTATTTCTATCTCAAAATTTCAATATTCTTAAAAATAAGTGTACAGAAAAATTAGATACTGTTTTAATTACAAAGAATTTTCTCAAAATATCATACTTATGCATAAAATACACATATTTGCATACACATTTGTCACAAAAATTCATTGTATATTTTTTCTCTGTTCCTTATAATTTTTATAAAAATATATTATGTATTTTTAAATGTAAGATGGCAATCTTACTATATATAGCCAAAGCAAATACACATAGTTTGACAATAGAGCACAAAAAAAGAGTATTCCATTGTATAATTTTTTTTCATTTTATTAAAATAAAAATAGAAAACACTGAATCTCAGAATAATTTCCAAATTTGGCTTTACCTCAGAATTAACGTGGATGCCTTTCAAGAAAGCAGACTCTTCTCTCTGAACAGATTTGCATTTGTGTCAGTAGAGCCATGGGGTCTCTTTCTTTAAATTTTTCTTAATATCATTTCACACCATATCTAGAGGATCATCAATATGAGTTCCCTCTATTTCATTTCCTAAAGTACTAATCATTACTAGCTTTTGTCATTTTAATTTATTTCTCTTTCTTTATATAGCTTGCCTGTATGTATTTAGATCATTTCTTTCTCCTTAACCTATTAGTGATTGATTTGCTGAGAATCTTTACAATATCATTTCATAAAATCATTTAAGTGAAGGAACTGGATGTCTAAAACAAACAGTGTGGATAAAGTGAATGAATCATTTTTTTCAACTTTTCTACTAAATGAGAACACATTAGCACTATGAGAAGAAGGATTTGATAAGCAAAGCCATTAAACGGGAGGCTTAAAGAACATGATTCAGATTACTTTGAAACTCAGTGTTCATCTGTTTTTATTGTCAATATAATGTTAGCAAATAATGAACCATGGCAAGAGTACGCTTGCTTTTTTTCTCAAAATTCCTTCAAACCTATGAATATTTGCCCCTTCTTATTTAAATAGTTACTGGAATCCACAATGATCATATAAATCTATGGCATATATAAGCCTTATAAATATTATGAATATTTTAGGTTTTATTGATTTAGATGGATCTACTTAATTAGGTGGATTTATCTTTTCTATGAGGAATAATTATGAGTATATTTCAGTGACAGCTGTAAGCACCCAAGCTTTTATTATCCTCCAGCTCCATTCATGCTCACGGTCACCACTAAACTGTGGCCAAAGTTTTAATTCAGGTTCCAAGAGAAGGGGAAGAAAGTTCTATATGACTGACACAATGAGAACACTGGGGCTATAAAGACAGAGGAGGGGATTCTGAAACACATGGACTAGTATTTGTCCTTCCTTCTTTGAGCAGAAACCTCAACTGGTGCTTTCTTCAACTACTCAAAGTTGGAAGAAAGGAGCTTCCAAGGCCAGATATTTTTTTCAGATGTGGACATAGCAAAGTAAAACTATCACTTATTCTCTGTCCTTCTAAAATCATATACCTGGGGAGGCTTTCTTACTGTAAAATTGTTCTTTAAATAACAGAAATTAATTTCTTGACTCCATTTTTAATTTTTTGAGAGGCAGACACTAAATACTTTAAGAAAATTGATCACAACGAGATTATGACATTTATTTGACTACCACAGTCGAATCAAATCTTAAGATTTCAAGAACATCATGGAAATATTTTGCATTTATTAGTTAGCAAAAATATTTAGTTTGAAATTCTGCTAGAAGTGCATACCTTACTTTCTAAATAAATATATGAGAAGGAAGATACAAACCAAGAGTAGGACCAAAATATAGTATAAAGAAAATCAGTCAGCTGTTGTTAGATCTACACAAGTCTTGCTAAATTAACCTATCAATTCCTAACATATATACACGGAAAACAAAATATGCTATTTTAGGATTTTTTTTAGCAACATATCTCTCCTCTTCACACTTTTTCAAATATTCCCTTTTCATAGTTGTAGAATTAGTATTGATAGGTATCTACTAAGCTCCTCAGAAAAATTTAGAATTGCTTTTTCAGTTGTTGACTCTTCCATTCAGCTAAACAACTTCCTGTTCTGAAAATTAAGTAAGATAATGAAAACTTGGATTTCTCAAGATTAAGAAGTCATCCAATTTCCATTATTAGTTTCCAGAGAATCAAATAAAATTAGAAACTTTAAAAAAAATTAATTTGTAACCCCAAATTATTATTAGAAAGTCATTATAACTGGAAAAAAATTCTTACTGTAGGACCAGTCATTAAAAGGGTGAATTATTGTACTTATAACACAAGAGAAAGGAGAACTCTGCCTGGTTATCAATATGTAAATGATTTGGCAGGTAAATAACAGCAATTTCACAGTAAAGAATTTTCATTCTACTCAGGGCAAATTTGAAGTGCAATTTAGGTGAGAAAATAGTACTAGCAGATCTAGGAGAAAGTAAATGTCAATTAAATTAAAGTAAGATCAGAATACATTTATAACAAGGGATATAGTAGGCCATTTTAATCCTGAAATTGAAATATCTCTTCCTCCTTTATACAATATGCAGCAAGTTACTAAGTGTGTTAGTATTTCTCTTGAAAATATTTGTTACTTTATTTATGTATTTTTATTTTAATTGCTATCAGTGATTTTCACGTCTCTACTTACTTTGAAATACATTGAATATAGCTACATAATTATGCCGGTAAATCACATATTTCCCTTTTCTTAGAACACAGCAAAAAATGTTGCTGCATCCTTATCAGATTCAACAATCATTTTACTGCAAATAATTTCTAATAACTCCTTCTGAATGGATTTCTAATGAAAAAAAATTTAAACACATTATACCTGTTATGGCTTGCAGCTAGGTGTTCCCCCAAAGCCTTATGAGATCATAGATGTGGCTTTTGGGGTGTTGCTGGATCTAGGGTGTGTGCTGTTGGGATCAAGGATGTGATGCTGGGATTGAGTCATTGTAGGATGTTAGGATTAAGGTTGCTTCACCCCGGATGTGAGTGCTACCTGCCCTAAGGGTGTGTAGCCTGGATAAGATGGACAGAAAGAGGGTCACTTTTTCTCACTTGTCACTTGCTGCTTTCTACTTTGCTGCTTTGCTGCTTTGCTGCTTTGCTACCTTCTGCCTTCTGCTGCCACAAACTGGTTTTTTTTTTCCTATCTCCTTCGGCCATGCCACCCTGCCTTGGAGCAAGCCAACTCTGAACTGAAACCTCTACAAACTGTGAGCAAAATAAACCTCTGCTCCTTTAACTTTGGATAAAAAGTATTTCATATGCGCAATGAGAAAAGTAACTAAGACAACAACCTACTTGTATAAATACATATATTCTATTAAAAGACCTCTATTTAATGCCTTAAAATAATTTATAGTGATTTTTAATAAAATATATCAATATGTGTTAGAAGGCATAACAAATTTGTGAGTTGCTTTCTTCTATCTTTATGGTTAAACCTTTAAGGTAATGTATCAGCCAGCTTTCTTGGTGTGGGGACTTAGTAACCAACACACACACATTTTAAATAGGAGAGGGTTATTTTGGCTCATGGTTTCAGAGATTTCAGTCCATGGTTAGCTTTAGTTTGTGCAGAATTTTTAGTCACTAGAGATCAGTCCTTAGAACATACAATTTTGTTTTGTTTTATTTTATTTTTTGAAACAGGATCTCACTATGTAGTTAGGCTGGCCTTGAAATCACTATGTAGCCTAGGCTGGGCTTGAACTTGAGGCAGTCCTCCTGTCTCAGCCTCCTGAGGAGTGGAACTACAGGCATTCACCACCACAGCTGGCTCAAAATACAAATTATTATTCTATCCCATAATATTATCCACATTCATACATCCACAAGTAGAAATATATTAAGGTACTAAAAGATTCTTCCATTAAAATCTTTTAGAAATATGTTTTGTCCGAATACTCAAGTAACAAGATGAAAAGCTCAAATAATTCAATATTGAAAGGAAATTTTTTCTCTGTGTTATGTGAGTCCTCTAACAGTAACAAAATGCCTAGATTTATATTCACAGAACACATAGAGATCTGACACAGTATTTGAAATAATCATACATTTTATTTTATTTCCACATGTATATGGTATTTGGCTAAATTGATTGGTAAGCATTCCCAGATAGTTCTATTGACCTATTTGGGACTTTTTTACACTTGTCATAATCAAAAGTTAACTTACTCCTTAAGGCACTTGAGGAATAATCATCCTAAAGTCACTGGGGAAGTAAATTACAGTGTTGCGTGTAGATGTGAAGTCATCCTAGTGAAGATGACTTTCCAATTCACACAGTGAGGAGAGTCTGAAACATTCTGCTAGTTAGCCAATGCTGACTTCAATAAAGGAGCATAAATATGACCTGATAATATCATTTTATATTAAAATATTTTCTGCTGCATAAAGGGAATGAATTTTCCCTACATACTAGTATGTCATTACTACTTGTGCAAGTGTAACAAACCAACATTTCTTTTCTGCCATTTTAAATTTTTCTCCCTCTGCACTACCCACATAATTGCTAAAATCAGTGCAGTCACCACTTTACAAAATTAGAAACTGAGTCTCAAAATATATTGGAGGAACTTGCCAAAGGCCACAGAGGTAGACAGTGTTGGGCCTGATCTTAAATACACCTGTCACTGTGGGGCTTGAATGATTTGTACAACTCAACTCTGCAAATGTGTAGAACTAAGTTCTCATAATGACAGTCGAAGATTGACTGCTGTTTGACAAGTGTTAAATCCATTTATGGACGAGACTTAATCCCCACTCCCTAATACTGATGTTATCATGGTTAAATAAAATGACTATAATTTCCTTCACTATTTTGGATTTCTTGATCAGAAAAGAAGCAATCACAATGTGCTCATCATTACTTTTCCAAACAAACAAGAGCAGTGAAGCTAAGAGCATTCTGAGAATAACAGTGAAAGATAGCAGCATCTCAAATTTGAAGTACTTTTCTTTGATTCTAGTCTTAAAATATCTGATCCCTATGTAGAAAAAGAATTAGTCATTGGGATGATTGCTGCTGCAGACTTACTCTTGCCTATGCAGAGCACTCTTGGGAAAAGGTTGTATCATTTGATTTCTCTTTTTTCCAGATTTGTGATGTGTTTGCTTGAGGCTATTTGCACATATTCCCTTTTATTCCCATAAAGTCAAGATACATCTAACAAAGTTAAATGCAAATATTCCCTCAACATTCCTATAATGAATATTAAAGCATTGTAGAATCCATAAACTTAGTTTTATTATAATGGTTGATTTCATGAATCTTTTAGTTATATTGTCTGGATTGCTGGGAACATGGAGCTCTGTGATGTTTACAAATGCACTATAAGAAAATTTTGTTTTTACAGGACAATTTTGTTTACCAAATTCATATTATTTCCTTAAGGAGTTAGGCTTCCTGTAGATGTTTCTTATTTGTGTGTGTGTTTGTTGTTGTTGTTGTTACTAAATTAGTCATTTCTTTTTGATGCTTGCACATATGCTTTCCCTTTTTTATATATTAACCCATGAGTGGAAAAAACTCATGCATTATACAGTTTTCCCAAACACAACTTGCATAAATCAGCCATTTAAAGTAAAATCGTAATGACCAAAGTAGATTTTAACTATTTTTGTTTACCCAGAATTTCACTGCCCAGTCCATTTGGCAGGAATAGTACCTAGGCTTTGCATTTTCAAATTTCAGGCTATATGCTTACAGAAGTTCCATCCAGCCTCAGATCCAAGAGACAGTCATGCAGACTCAGCTAAACTAAGCTGAACAGTCTGTCTGTAATCAACTGAAACAGGTCAGACCAATCAGATCCGAGGTAAAAGAACAAAAAGATAAGTGCAGGAGGTACTATATGAGGTGTAAATTAAGCCATATCTGAAATGAGCTCTAGTTCTTGATTTTTAGTTTATATAAACCAATGAATTCTCTTTTTGCTGAAGCTACTCTATATGACAGTGATTGCATGTGCAATTAAAAAATGTTGATACAATGTAGGAAAAGGGGAGAAAAACTTCTAGAATGAAATTAACACAGAATGGACAATCTTATTTATAAAATGTTGGCAACGCTCTACATAAGCCTTAGATCATCTTTTACTTTCTTTCTAGATTCTTTCCATTTTAATGGTTTTCCTCTCTTCTTCTATGTTTCATCATGGTCTCTCTCCTCTTCTGGGATCTCTCTCTCCCCTTTCCCTGACACAGAAGTACAGTTGAACTTTTTGCTCTGTTTATGAACAGATTAAGCTAGAATCTTTGCAGGATTGATCAGCTGATATTTTCTTAATTATGATAGGAAGTATATATGCATAAAACAGACAGGTTCTCAGGCCTTCAGACTTAGACTGAAATTATACACCAACACACTGTCATTCCTGAGTTTCTAGTTTGCATGTGATAAGATTTCCCAGCTCCCACATTCATGCAAGCCAAATTGTGTGTGTGTGTGTGTGTGTGTGTGTGTTCCATTCTGCTTCTCTGGGTAGACTGAATAATACTGATTTTGGCACTAACAGTGGTGTTAAGAATGAGTTTTCTGAGTTGAAATTCCTGAAATTGGTTCTCTAATCTCTTTAAACATGCTCATGACTGTCTTTAGTATTAAACTGCGCACTGATAGTACATGGCATAATCTAGCAATAGAGACATTCAAAATATTGGAATTGATTATCCCTGATCAACCACTTAGAAGTAGCAAGGAACTGGACAACTGAAAATATGATACTTTTGAACATTTTGGGGAAACTACTGAAAGTAATGCTGTTGGCTTGTTGCATCTAATATCAATGGATGAAGGGGTTCAAAATAAAAGTGTCCTTGGGAATTCAAATTCAGTGATTAAGCATCACACAAATAACCCTAGTGCTTCTATGTCTGACCCGATTGAGACCCTTATCAACTGCACCTGCAAGGCTTAAGTAATTGAAAATAAAATACAAGGACTTCATCCTAAAACTAGTTGCATTGCAAAACAATTTGAACTCATTGCTTCAAAAGGTGTCTACTATTAAAATAAAGGCTTTAATTGAGAAAGAATTGGATCCTGTCAGTGAGATGAGGATATATAAGAAGACTCTGATGAAGATATGGACATTAAATTCCCAAATTCAAGTCGTGCTCCTTTACCTGTAAAAGTTCTCCACCTCCAATGGAAGTGTTCTCCATCATCACAGTAGAATTGGCCTCCCTGCTGCTAACAGAAGTAGTCTCCCATTGCCTTCCCATGGGGAGTAGCTCCTGCCCTCCCTAAGTGGGCTAATTCTTTCTACCCACAGCATTATCAGTCTTTTCACCTCCATCTGAGGGGATGAAACCTACCCCAACCGAGGAAATCATAATCCCTCCTCTGAGGCTGTCATATGTGGCATTGCTGATTCTCAAGACCTATAAGCTATGACAAGACACATATCTGAGCTGGTTCCTAAAGGTAAGGTACAATATGTGATCAGTGAGGTCAATTACACTCAAAATGAACTTGATGTGACTTTGGAAAATGTATCATCTATTTTATTTACCTCTCAGGATATATCTTTTTTTTTTTTTAGGAAAATGGGTAAAAGTTGGCTATATGCCAGATTATCTGCCCTCTCAAAAATCAACATAAACATACTTACCTCACAGTGAACAGTCAAGGCATGTTTTACTGGAGTCATCATAAAACTATAAAAACTGTACAAATCAGCTGCATCTTTTTCGTATTTTTTTATTTTATGAGAAAATAAAACAAAATTTCATAAAAACATAATAATTACTCAGAGACAGAAAGATTCTCTTATAAAGAAGAAACCAACATATAATAGCACAAAATTTTTTCCTAAAAGAGAGCATCATTTTTAAAGAAAGAAAAATAAGATGACTAATTATGATTTGCATAACAGCCACAATGCAAAAATTTGAATGTAAAATTATTGCCACTCACAATATTGATGGAACCTACAAAGATAAGGTTGAATATAAGAAGCCAGACACAAAGAAAGACATGAAGTTAAATTCTCTTGAGGTTGGTAAAAACAGACAGATCTAATCTATATAACTTCCAGTAGCAGCTAATAATACTTTCCCTTTTGATATATTCTGGCTTTGATTATCATCTATTTATCTATCTCATCCATGGAAATTACTGATATGTCCTTTTATAATTTATGCACTTTTTCTGAATGTAGATGACTTTAAAGAAAAAGCTAAAAATATATTCCTGCAATGTTTGTTACAAGTAATTTTAATCTTCAAAAGTGGTGTACTTATTACCTTATCGTTTACTTCTTTTCAAAATTAACATTTATTCAAATCTCATATTCTCTGGAAATATGTAAACTAAAAGTATAATTCAGAGTTTATATGGAGATGGATAAACTACACTTCTACTGAAAGATGGATTCTTTTTTCTAAATCTATAGGTAGAGCTCAATATGAACACATCTTTTCTGTCTATGTCCCTAATATTTTGAAATTTCTACACCTATAATAAAGCTTTTACACTGTGATTAAATAGCAATTATTCTTATTTTATGTCTAGAAAAATATCGCCATAAAGGAGCACATTTTACTAAATATTAATGTGCTCCAGGATCTTATCATGGCAACCTATTTTTTTGTTTGTGACCAATGCAATGGCTTTACTATCATAAAATGGAAAAGTTAGATCTCTGATAATTATTGAAGCTGAAGGCATAGAATATGCATTTTTAATTCTAAGTGGAGAAAGTAGGAACGTACCAATATAATTCATAAGGAAAAAGCAATCAAGTTGCATTATTTCTATTCCTATTATGAAAAAGTGTACTGTTTGGGTCTAACACGATAGATTTTTTTTTTCTGTCTGTCTTTTTTTTTTTCTTTTTTTTTTTTTTTTTTGGTACCGGGGATCAGACTTGGGACTTTGGACCTGCAAGGCAGGTGGCGGAACCACTGAGCTAAATATCCGGCCCTAGCATTATAGATGCTTACTGCAGGATTAATAATAAGTGCCTTGGCTTCTTTATCTTTGCTAATACACAATACCCAACAGCCACAATTTTAAGAAGGAAAGGTTCATTTTGGCTCACAGGTGTAAAAGTTTTGGTCCATAGTCAGCTGTCTCCAAGGCAGCAAAGCAGAGGGGCATCAGAGAGGCAAAAGAGCTCAAGGTGTGCCAGAGGGAAGCAGAGAGAGATCAGAGGAGGAGGGCAGGAGATAAACCTTTCCAGGCCACGCCACGCCCCCAGTGACCCACATCCTCAGACCAGGCTTCCCCTTGCAACATCACATTGAGCCTCCATGATCTAATCACTTCCCCAGAGCCTTACCTATGATTGGATGAGGCTTTGGGGAGACATCTAGCTATAACCATAACAGTGAGGCATAGAAGATCATAAAGATGATTGGAAAAAGTAGAAATTACTTACTTGAAATTATTAGAACAAAAGAGATGTAACTTGGCCATGTATCTTGCTTAAATTTTTAATAAATTAAAAAGAAAAATATGCTTTCCTTGATCCCAGAACCGGTATTATATTTACCCTGTTCCAGAACAGGTTTTTTTTTTAAAACTATTTATAACCCAACATATTCAGGCTATTTCTAACCAATGGGAAACTTTTTATTACTCTGTATACAGGAGAAGCCTTACAGGTGAGAAAGTACTGATGGAATCTTGAGGAAAAACTTCACACTTTATGTTGATTTTTGCAAATTGATTTCTGAAAAGGAGAATCATGGGAAAAGGATTAGAAAGTTAATAGTGTGAATCTGAATCCATTATAATAAATATGTGCAATTCAATAGATTCAGTAATATTTGCAACATTAGTTATTTTATTCTTTTCATTACTAAAATATGGCTTTTGGCAAAAGATAGAGTCATGTGCCACATAAAAATGTTTAGTTAACCAAGAGCTGCAAATATGACAATGATCCCATAATATTATGCTATCACTTAGATATGTTGTAGGTTACACAATCTAAGTTTGTACAAGTACATTCTGTGATGTTTTACAACAAAATCACCTAACAACATATTACAACATATCCTTGCCATTAAGATATGTGTATGTGTATATATATATATATATATATATAATATATATTCTATACAGGTCATATATTTATAGAACATTTGTGCTTTAAAAATCATTTTTGCTTATGTAATTTGATGTTTTTGCCATTTTTTCTCCTTAAAACTCACTCAAATGTTTTAATCTTATCTTTTTGCTTAGATTTAAAAATACTATATTAGTATGCTATGAAGTTAAAGCTTATCGAGTAGTTGAAAGGATCACCATCCTTTTAAAGTTTCTGTGAGTGAAACTACTTTTCAGCTTCTCATCTTCTTATGTCATCATGCAAGTTTTAATTCCAAACTTCATTGTTTAGATTTACTAACTGATAAAAATATAAATATATAACAAAGTAAATATCATTACCAAGGTACAACTGGACAGCAGAGTTTGGAGGTAAGTATGTTAACAGATTGAAGATATGCTACAGAAAACAGAGGATTGTGCAAAGTGGATCAGAAATCAAAAAAAACAATTTAAAAGAAAGTAACAGAAAAATAAATACAAATATATGTAACGTTATAATTTAGAAGAAATTAAGATAAAGAAAAATTATCCAGCATTTGATATTTTTTCTTTTCCTTTATCTTTTTTTCTTCAATTTTTAAAGTTTAGTAATAAGTATTGACATAAACTTCTTTGGATTTATCTTATATGGTATTAACAGGCTTCTTGAATTGGTGTTTTTACATATCTTTCATCAATATGGAAAAGGAATTATTTATTTGTAATTATTCTTTGTAATTATTATTTCTTTGTAATTATTTCTTTGCATATTCATTCACCCTCTACTTTTTCTTTTCTCATTATATACATTAAGTGTATATATGCATACATTACATATGTATTAGATGATGTGTATTTATTTTTATGTGTGCATACCATCTGCCTATAGTATATATTGATATCATAGGTTTTTGAGGAGGTAAAGTTTGCTAATTTAGCCTACACTTTACAAATTCTATCCTCTACCATTTCCAGTCTACTATTGAATCTATCCACCAAAGTTTTATTCTGCTTATTGTATTTTCCAGTGCTCTAATTTTTTATCTTTTTCTTCATACCTCTGCTATGATTTTTTAATTTGTTTCAAAAGAATTTGTAAATGGCCTGTTGAAGCCTGTGTATGATGACTACTTTAAATACTTTACAGGTAATTGCAACACATGAAATACCTTTGTATTGGCATGAGTTGGTCGTTGTTTTGTTTATTCAGCTTGTATTTTCCTGCTCTTTGCTGTTATGAGCTATGTTTATTAAAGTCTTTCATAAATACTCTCCTTTTCTGGTAAAATCAAATGTGATATCATTGTTTGTATGGAGGTCTTTGGCTATATATTATTGATACTTGTACATGTAGAAAATTACTTGGGGAAAACAGGTGATTTTTTACCTTCTCCTCACTGTCTTTATGGTTTTGGACCTAAATGAGCACTTTCTGCAAAGCTTTAGTTTGAGTTCTGAGATTTTTGTGGGAATTTCTAAGAATATAATGATTTCTATTCTTGTTAATATGATGAAGAAACATAAAATTTTGACAAGTACTGAATCAATCCAACTGAAGGCCTTAGGGAAAATGAATGGAATAACCAATTGAAGAGATTTCTGATAGGGTCAATGATAAAACAGTTTGCGTCATTTATACCTTTTCACTTAGAAGAAAAGGCTATGGAAAAAGAAAAAAATCAAATATAAATTAAGATATTGGAAAATTGTAAAGGCAGGAAAGACATGTCCAAGGAGGTATGCAAAAAAGATAAAGAAGAGTTCAATTCTACATTTGATTCTGTTCTCTCCTCACAACATGTGCTGATTTAAAACACGGATGCAATAAGCTATAAGAGCAAACAAAGAAAATTTTTTTTTACAGCAAAACAATCCATGGAATAAAAAAGCAGGCTAAACAATTGGATAAAATATTTACAAATTCTATATTTGATTATAGTTTATCATATCTAGAATATATATCCTTATATATCTAAAATCTCAAAAGCAAATGAAAAATACCTAATTAAAAAATGGACAATACATTAAGGAGATATTCTCAAGGGAAAACAGAAATAACCAAGAGGTATTGAACCAACCACAATAAGCTACCACCTACCTCATTCCTGTAGGAACTTTAGAAAAAGAAACAAGGGCCAAGGATGTAGCTCAGTGGTGCTGTGCCTGTCTGGCAAACTCAAGGTCCAGAGTTCAATTCCTGATACCAAAAAAAAAAAAAAAGAAAAAAAAAGAAACAAGATAACAATTGTTTTTAAGAATATGGAGATAAAGAAACTCTTACACATTGTTTGTGAAAATGTAAATTAATATCTTCACTATAGAAAAAATACTAGAGTTTCCACCAAAAATTAAAACCAGAACTCCTATCTATCCAGCAATCCCACTATTAGATATATAATCAAAGGAAATGAAATTAATCCAACAAAGAAATACATGTGCACTTATGTTTACCACAGTACAATTTACAATTCTTGAAAAATGGAAATAATGCATTACCTATCAACTGATGAATGGAGAAAATGTATACATATACCAAATGGAATAGTATTTAGCCATAAAAAGGAATAAAATGCTCTCATTTGCAACAACACAGATAGTACTTAAGAACATAATGTTGAGTGGAATAAGCCTGGCATTGAAGGCTGAGAACATGACCTCACTCCTATATGGCATCTTAAAAATGCTGTTATCTTGGAAGTTGAGAGTAAAATGGTCATTACCAGAGGCTGAGGGTGGACTGGGTATAGAGTGGGGAATATTGCTCAATATACACTTAAGTTCTAGTTAGACAAGAGTAAAGATTTCTGGCATGTTATTGAACAATAGAATGACTAGATAATGATAATGTAGTGCATATTTCACAAAGCTGGAGGAAAGGATTTGGATTTTGTATCATAAGAAATTCATACATATTTGAGGATATTGGTAAGTTTAAACATTACACAATGTATACTAGTCTTGAAACATCACATGGCATGCCATTTGTATGTACAAATGTTTTTTAAAATATCAGTTAAGATAAATTTAATTTAAATAACAAATTCTGTGACTCCAAAGAAAAGGCAATAGCTGAAAAGCTGAACTAGCAGATGATAGCACTGAAGGACAAATTTTTAACTTAAAGCAAAACATGGGAGAGAAACCCTGGTAGGCAGCACACATTTACCAGGCAGTTTATTTCCTAATTGGCTTAGTGTTATCACCCTAAAACTTGACAAAGTAAAAATAAGTAGTCTCTGGAGGAAGATAAAAAGCATCATAACTTCAGGTGTCTCTACCTGATTTGAAATACATAATATCTGTGATTATAAAATGAGCAATCATGTAAAAAATGCAAGGACTTATTAAAATATTAGAGAAAAACTAGACAACAGAAAAAGGATGGAGATTCAGTTATTGGAGTTAAGACACATGACCATAAAATAATTGTGATTAATAACACATGAAGCCTGAAGATGAGGAGTATTACCAAAACAATGAAAATCACAAGGTAGTAGAAATTTTCAAAGTTAAAATTATAGATGTTAAAACAGATTAGAGTCAATTTAACTGGAGAGTCAGAAGCAGCAATGCATATATATTACTAAAATTTAAAATAGTTCATAGGAAATACTACAACTGAAGAATAATGTACTAAAAAGAATCTAAATGCAGGAAATACTACAAAAGATGAGTAAACTTGGCATAAACATCTAAAATTCATAGACTTAGATTCCTTGGAGGTGAACAGAGTGAGAATAAGGAAGAAAAAATATAGTAAGAGATTTTAATTGAGCATTTCTTAAAACAAATAGAACTCATTGGATGCATTTCAACATTAAGCAGGATAAGAACAAAGAAAAACAAGTCTGAAAGGAAAAGAAAAAAATAATGAAAAGTAGGTAAAAAAAAAAGTTAAAAGGCTAAATAAAAGAGGAAGAAAAATAGATGACACGCTAGGATTCCATATTCATCAAAAATCTCCTCCAAAACAGAAGGCAAAAACAAAGACTGTGTGAAATAATGTCCAGAAGTTTAATACAAATGCAAATATTGAAGGAAATTATTAAGTTAAAAGGGAAATAACCACAAATGTGAACAATTAACATCACAGTTAATAGTGAAAAATTAAAATCATCCTCCCTTGTCCTAAAATTGACAAAATTGCCTGAAATCATTACCTTTTTATTATTATACCAGAAATTTGATTTAGTATAAAATATAAGAAAAATCAATAGTTTAATGGATGATCAATAAGCAAAACATTAAAATTATTCAAAGATAGTAATTTTGAAAATAAAATATCCAAATATCTATCAATAAGTGTTCATCACTAATAAGCAAATTTACATATGTATTCATATGCAAAGTCAATTGCATTTCTATATATCACCAGAGGAAAACACTGGAGATGATCTGAAAAAATAAAACATGAAAAATTAACAATAAAATAATTATTATGAGCTGTTTTACTTGAGATCTGAGTTATTTTAATAGGAAAGATAAATTTTAAAAGAACAGAATGAAGTTAAAAAATTTAGGCACACTGAATACCTAATAAATGGCACAGGAAATGTTACAAAATTGTAGCAGTGGTCATCTTTTCTATGAATACTTCTATTCTACTTAGGTATCTTTAAAACTATGATTATGATCAGGACAGTTGAAGGAATACTTCCATTTAAAAGCTACATTCATGTGAAAGCAGTAAACAAAACTTCAAATCAAGGAGACTTAGAAAAACACACTATAATAAGAAAGTCATTTAAAACAATGTAAGTGTATTTGATTTCAAGCACAGGAGTCCATTTAAAATGAATAAAAATCCCTAATTTTCCCTTCACAAAATGTGTTTTAATTGTGAAATCTCAAAGAGGATGGTAAATTTGAATGGTTTAATTTTTAAACTAAAGATTAATGTAAAGCAATGAAAAACCTTTAATACACATGTAACTTACTTTATATTCCCTTTTTCAAATTCTCATTCTTTCATTAACAAAATCTTAGAAACAATGAAATCATGGATTGCAAAAAGCAAAACCTTTGCTCTTTAAGATTAACTATAATTTAAAGAAAAGAAAGATTAACTATAATTAATTCCATTCCCTTCTATCCTTTCCCCTTCCGCTCCCATTTCCCCTTCCCCTTTGCCCCGTTTCTTCCTATTTCACATTATCTATTATATCTTTTAGCCCTTAGTTACACTTCTAGTTTCTCACACTAGAGAAACAATTCAGTATTTATACATGTGTGTCATATTTATTTCACTTAAGAGTATCACTTCAATGTGCATCCATTTAGCTATAAATGTCTCTAATTTCTCATTTTTTATGGCGGAGTAGTACTCCATTTTATAAAAAAAAAAAACACATTTTCTTTATCCAGTCACCAGTTGATGGGCATTTGGGCTGTTTCCAAGTTTTAGCTATTGTAAATTGTGCTGCTGTGAACATGGGTGCACATATATCACTGTGGTGTGATTCTTTTAATTCTTTTGGGAAGATACCCAGCAGGGGAATAGCTGGGTCAAATGGGACTTCCAGTCCTAGTTCTTTGAGGTATCTCCATACTGATTTCCACAGTGCTTGCACCAGTCTACACTCCCACTAGCAGTGGAGCAGGGTTCCTCTTTCCCCACAGCCCTGCCTATATTTGTTACTGGTTGATTTCATGATAGCAGCCATTCTTTCTGGAGTGAGGTGGAACCTCAGCATTTTTTTCATTTGCATCTCTCGAATGACCAGTGATGTTGAACACTTTTTCATGTATTTATTTGCTATTTCTACTTCTTTGTGTGAAAAATGTCTGTTCATTTCAGAGGCCCATTTTTGGATTGGGTCTTTAAATTTGGGAGGTCTGATCTCTTTAAGTTCTTTATAGATTCAAGATAGTAGACCTTTGTCTGAGGAACAGCAGGTGAAGATTTTTTTCCCACATTGTGGGTTGTCTCTTCACACTGTTGGTTGTTTCTCTTCCTGTGTAGAAGCTTTTCAATAAGAAGAGATCTCACTTCTTGATTGTTTGTGCTAGTTCAGGGGCAACAGATTTTGTTCATAAGATCTTTTCCTACACCGCTGTGTTCAAGAGTTCTACTTAACCTCTGTTCCAGCCAGTTCAGCATTTCTGTTTTAATATTTAGATTTTTAATCCATTTTGATTTTAGTTTAGTGCATGACAAGAGATATAAGTCTATTTTTAATCTTTGGCAAATTGAAACCCAATTTTTCCAGCACCGTTTATTAAAGAGGCTGTCTTTCCTCCAGTGAGGGTGTTTAATTCCTTTATCTAAAATGAGATGACTGAGTGTGTCTGGAGTTGTTTCAGCATCTTCTAATCAATGCCACTGGTCCTCTGGTTTGTTTCTTTGCCAGTACCATGCTGTTTTTATCACAGTAGTTTTGTAGTATAGTTTTAAGTTGGGGGTTGAGATACACCCTTCCATGTCTCTGTTACCTAGAATTCCTTCTGTTATTCTGGGTTTCTTTTTTTTTTGTATTAAATTCTTTTATTAATATGAGAAAATGGAAAAATGGAAACAAAGTCTTTGTAAATAGGGAGGGATGGAGGGGTTGAAGGGAGGGCAGGGAAAGGGGGAAAAATAAGAACCAAAAGAGATCATGTAAAGGTGCAAACTTCCAACGATGAATGTCATTATATTTTACACCTAAAATGTACCAATGATTAGAATGAATAACTGATAATGTGAAATAGGAAGAAAGGGTCCAAAAGGGTAGGGGAAGTGGGAGGGGCAGGGGAAAGGAAAGAAGGAAAGGAAAAATTATGAGAAATGGAAAAAATGGAAACAAAGTCTTTGTAAATAGGGAAGGGTGGAGTGGCTGAAGGGAGGGCTGGGAATGGGGAAAAAATAAGAAACAAGATGCATCATGTAAAGGTTGAAGTTACTAATGAGAAATGTAAATGTTTTCTATACCTAAAATGTACCAATAAAAGAGTTTAAAATCATCATCATCATCATCATCATCATCATCATCATCATCATCATCATCATAAAATAAATAAATGGTGCTGGAAAAATTGGGTTTCAACTTGCCAAATATTAAAACTAGACCTATATCTCTCACCATGCACTAAACTAAAATTGAAGTGAATTAAGGATCTAAATATTAAAATAGAAACACTGAATTTCCTGGAACAGAGGTTAGGTAGAACTCTTGAAGACATTGGTGTAGGAAAAGATTTTATGAACAAAGTCTCAGTTGCCCGTGAACTAGCACAAACCATTAACAAGTACGATCTCTTCTATTTAAAAAGCTTCTGCACAGCAAGAGAAACCACCAACAGTGTGAAGAGACAACCCACAATGTGAGAAAAAATCTTCACCTGCTCTTCCTCAGACAAAGGTCTACTATCTCTAATCTATAAAGAATTTAAGAAAATCATACCTCCCGAATTTAAAGACCCAATCCAAAAATGGGCATCTGAAATGAACAGACATTTCTCAGGCAACGAGGTACAAATAGCAAATAAACATATGAAAAAGTGTTCAACATCCCAGGTCATTTGAGAGATGCAAATGAAAACAACACTGAGATTCCACCTCACTCCAGAAAGAATGGCTGCTGTCATGAAATCCACCAATAAGAAATGCTGGTGGGGCTGTGGGGAAAGAGGAACCCTGATCCACTGCTGGTGGGAGTGTAGACTGGTGCAACCACTGTGGAAATCAGTATGGAGATACCTCAAAGAACTAGGACTGGAAGTCCCATTTGACCCAGCTATTCCCCTGCTGGGTATCTTCCCCAAAGAATTAAAAGAATCACACCACAGTGATATATGTGCACCCATGTTCATAGCAGCACAATTTGTAATAGCTAAAACTTGGAAGCAGCCCAAATGCCCATCAACTGGAGACTGGATAAAGAAAATGTGACTGCTTTATAAAATGGAGTACTACTCAGTATTTCTCATTTCTGGAAAATGAGAATATAGTGACCTTTATAGCTAAATGGATGCACATTGAGGTGATACTCTTAAGTGAAATAAACAGGACACATGTATAAATACCGAATAGTTTCTCTAGTGTGAGAAACTGAAAGTGTAAATAAGGAATAAAAGGTAGAATACATAATGTGATATAGGAAGAAAAGAGGCAAAGGGTAAGGTGAAATGGGAGGGGTAGGGGAAAGGAAAGAAGAGAATGGAATTAATATGAGAAAATCAAAACTTGGAAACAAAGTCTTTGTAAATTGGGAGGGATGGAATGGTTGATGGAAAGGCAGGGAAGCAGAAAAAATAAGAACCAAGAGAGATTATGTAAAGGTGGAAATTTCTAGTGATGAATCACTATATTGTATACCTAAATTGTACCAATAAAATAAAATTTAAAAAAAAAAAAGATTAACTAATTTTTCTCAGGCATATTTAATTTTATGTGTTTGGTTGTATGTATGATAGAAACAGAAACAGAGGAACAGAGAAACACTCATACAAACGTTCTAAGATAACTATATATTGGCTTGTTTAGAGTATGTTTGGGT
Organism: Heterocephalus glaber; assembly: GCF_053883595.1. Taxonomy (NCBI): domain Eukaryota; kingdom Metazoa; phylum Chordata; class Mammalia; order Rodentia; family Bathyergidae; genus Heterocephalus; species Heterocephalus glaber. Next base: position 35,015,594 of record NW_028258143.1, on the reverse strand, counting down.
ATTTCAGTAAATTTAAAATAATGGTCCATAAGCAGAATTAAAATAATATTCAATAACAAGTTTCATAATCCAAAACTTTTTAATTTGACATATATTAATCACCAGATAAATCTGGGAAAAGGACACAAAGTTACATTGTTTAGGTAACTATAGATGTTATAATTGTTTTTTCTCTTGAAATCATTATTCTTACATATTGAGTATTTCTTAATTAATGCAGTTTAACATAAAAGTTTATTTATGATTACATAGCATGAATGCTTTATTGTGTATGAAATGGACACAAAATATGTTAACTTAATGCGCAAATAAGTTTTAAAATATTATTTCATAATTAACTATTTCTGTCCATGTTTATATTTTGTTATAGTTAATTTGTTAAAGTTGGTTTCTTATAAAATGAATTCATACTTCTAAAGCATTACTATTTTTATTAAAAATTATGTTTAAATTTTTCATGACAAAGATGCTTTTATCTCGTTACGGTTTCTAGGATTAAAGAAAATACAATATAGAGAAATCAAATATAATAAAAACACAGGAAATGCACTAAATATATAATACATTACTAGGTGTTAACAACATATGTGATACTTTGGTAATATGAAGTATAAAATAATTCTATTATTTTTGCCAAATTCATTAATTATAAACTATTAAGGTAGTGGAATTTATATATTAAAATAATCATAATTATTGGATATTTGTAAAAACAGTAAAAGAAATTCCATTTCTCAATGAATCTTGTGAAACCACATGGAAACTATATAGTGTATCATAAAGTTGCAGTTTAATCTCATCTAACTTTTTGAAAATATGAAGATGTAAGAATCAGAATGGCTTATTATGAGTCTTTCAAGTATATTTCATCAACATTAGTAAGAACTATTTAAGCTAAAAATATTTCCATATTTCTGGCTCCCTCACCCTTTTTTAATTTCAAACATCATACAGCTATATGCGTTGCAGATATAATCTGGCCATTTGTTTCTAATTCAATTATATTTGTTCCTTCTAAACCATTCATGTATTTGCACTTAAGAATGTTATTTCCTTGCAGGGAGAAAATGAGATTGGTTTTCATATATTATTGCTTTAATTCTGGTTTTCTAAGTACACTTGCATTTTTAAAAATAGATGACTCAGTTACCCATTAAAATCAATGTTTTTGAAATAAAAGTCACATAATAAAATGTCTGGCTTACTTACATCAAGCGCATTATGCCTATATCAAATCAAAAAGCTAGAAAAACTATGTGCATACATAATTTAAACAATTGAAATCTGTATATTGTAATGACGTGCTGTCACTTTAGTTTTAAAATGGCAAAATGCCATATGTCATTTTGAAAGTCATACAATGAATGGAATAGTTACACAGTTTGAGACATTTTTCCCTTTAGGGAAATTGATTTACTGGCTAGGATATAACAAATGACAATTACACCAAATTGCAATTCACATGTGTACAGCACAATAAACTAAAAAAATAAATAAATGAAAAAGAAGAATATTATCCGTTGTTTGCATTACCATCCTATGAAAGATTTTTTATATTACTTAGATTCAAATTTAAAAGCAGGTGTTGAATTATAGCAGATTCATTGATCATCTAGAAAGTGTTTTAAAATTCTGTTGCCTGATCTACTTCTTTAGGGATCTTGATAATACTCTCCTGTGTGGCTGGGTAAAGATATATTTTTATAAAGCTACCCTAATAGCATAGAATATAGCCCTGCTGAACACTATTGCCTTAAAATTCAGTTACATATGTACTGCTAATATATTTTATTTAAAATTATTTCCTCAAAATGAATGTAAGCATTATGTATCACAATGGCATGCTAATAAAAAGGAAACTGAAAAATGTAGCACTGTGTCTATGATTCTCAGACATCACGGAACAGCACCAGTGGTGACTGGCTCTGAGATTAGGTTAGCATTCCAGTTTAAGCATAAGGAAAGAGGTAAATTTTATGTCACAAACAATGTACTGTGAAAATACATCATGTCAAAAAAAGTTGAGAACTCGTAGTGTTTAAAACGCCCATTTTTATCAATGAAATACTCTAAAGAATGAAAAGAAGCATTATGTTGAAGTCAAAGCCATATGGAAGCAGGCAATGTCTTTTTTTTTTCTTTTTTTTTTGGTGCCGGGGATTGAACTCCAGGCTCTGCGCTTGCGCAGCAAGTGGCGAAACCACTGAGCTAAATCTCTGGCCCCTGGATAGCTTAATTCTTGAGTAAAATACATGTCTTTTTGAAGTCTATTAATAATTAAGCTAACTACATTAATTCAAATTAACAAAACCAATAAACTAAGAAATAACTATTGAAATTTCAAGTGGATTTCTTTTATAAATGGAGCCACACAAATATTATAGTAATGACCTGTCTATGAATATTATGATTTAAACAAAATTTAATTAGCTGTTAAGAGTTCAAAACTAGATCAGTTATATAAATTATATTTCTGATTTTTCAGTACTATTAAGTGGTACATAATACGCCTTTTGGATTACTGAATACAATTTTTTTTTACATTGATCACATAATTCTTTTTCAATATGGGCATATTTGCAGAATTCTTGCTTTATTTAGTCTTTATTTTGAGATTTAAAGATTCCATCTATAGCCAATTTCAGAATTCTGCTACAAATATGCATTGGACAATGTTCTCTAGAGGCAAAGCAGAGATATAAAATTACGTAAGGGGATTTAATAAGTAGTTTACAAGATCAAATGCAGGAGCGTTTAGAAGGCCATCTGTGTGCTCCAGAGCCAAAAAATCCAGTGGATGCTCAGACCAGCAAGTTAGAAGCCACAGAGTGAAAGAGAGCAAGAATGCAATCCTGATTTGAAATCGAAGTCCTAAATGCTCTCCAGAGAGAGTGACTGTTGTGAGTTTTCACTGGAAGGCTGAAGAAACTGGATTTGATGTCCACAAGTTGATGTCAGCAAAAGAGGCAACCATTTAAGTAGAGTGGAACTTTCAAAAAATGGACTTCCTCTTTTTACCCTTTTATTTCACCTAGTCTGCAAGTCGATTGCATGGTACCAGTCACAGCAGGACTGTTCTCACAACTTTTTTTAAAAATTAATTTTATTGGTACATTTTAGGTATACAATATAATGACATTCATCATTAGAAATTTGCACCTTTGCATAATCTGTCTAGGTTCTTAGTTTTTCCCCATTCACCTGCCCTCCCTTAAACCCTTCCATCCCTCCCTATTTACAAAGACTTTGTTTCCATTTTTTCATTTTCTCATACTAACTCCATTCCATTCTTTCCTTTCCCCTACCCTTCCCACTTCCCCTTCCCCTTTGGCCCCTTTCTTCCTATTTCACATTATCTATTACACCTTTCAGTCTGTATTTACACTTTCAGTTTCTCACACTAGAGAAACTATTCGGTATTTACACATGTGTGTCCTGTTTATTTCACTTAAGAGTATCATTTCAATGAGCACTCATTTAGCTATAAATGTCTCTAACTTCTCGTTTTTTATGGCTGAGTAGTAGTCTATTTTATTTAAAAAAAAAAACACATTTTCTTTATTCAGTCACAGGCTGATGGGCATTTGGGCTGCATCCAAGTTTTAGCTATTATAAATTCCACTGCTATGAACATGGGTGCACATATATCATTGTGGTATGATTCTTTTAATTCTTTGGGGAAGATACCCAGCAGTGGAATAGCTGAGCCAAATGGGACTTCTAGTCCTACTTCTTTGAGGTATCTCCATGCTGATTTCCACAGTGGTTGCACCAGTCTACACTGCCACCAGCAGTGGAGCAGGGTTCCTCTTTCCCCACAGCCCGGCCAGCATTTGTTATTGGTTGATTTCATGACAGCAGCCATTCTTTCTGGGGTGAAGTGGAATCTCAGCATTGTTTTCATTTGTGTCTCTCCAATGACCAGTATTATGGAACATTTTTTCATATTCTTATTTGCAATTTCTACTTCTTTGTCTGAGAAATGTCTGTTCCTTTCAGATGCCCAGTTTTGGACTGTGTTTTTAAATTTGGGAGGTCTAATTTTATAAAGTTCTTTACAGGTTCTAGATAGTAGACCTTTGTCTGGGGAATACCAAGAGAAAAAATTTTCCACATTGTCGGTTGTCTCAGCTCTCTTGGCGGTTGCTCTTAATGTGCATAAGCTTTTTTAATGAGAAGAGATCCTACTTGTTGATTGTGCTAGTTCATGGCCAACTGAGGTTTTGTTCATAAAATCTTTTCCTACAACAATGTCATCAAGAGTTCTATCTAATCTCTGTTCCAGCTGGTTCAGCGTTTCTGTTTTAATATCCAGATCTTTAATCCATTTCTATTTTAGTTTAGTGCATGGTGGGAGATATAGGTCTAGTTTTAGTCTTTAGCAAGTTGAAATCCAATTTCTCCAGCTCCATTTATTACAGAGGTTATCTTTCCCCCAGTGAGAGTGTTTGGCTCCTTTGTCGAAGATTAGGTGTCTGAGTGTGTGTGGAATTTCTGCATCATCTAATCTGTTCCTTTGGTCCTCATTTCTGTTTCTTTGCCAGTACCATGCTGTTTTTATCACAGTGCCTTTGTAATATAGTTTCAAGTTGGGGGTTGTAATACCCCCTGCCATGTCTCTGTTGCCTAGAATTGCTTTTGCTATACTAGTCCTCTTCTTGTTCCAAATGAATTTTGGGATTGTTTTCTCAAGGTCTGTGAAGTATGCTGCTGGGATTTCAATTGGAATTGCATTGAATCTATATAGCAGTTTTGGAAGTATGGCCATTTTCACTGTGTTGATTCTTCCTACCCAGGAGCAGGGGACATCTTTCCATTTTCTGATATCATCTTCAATCTCTCTTTTCAAGCTGCTATAATTTTCAGAGTAGAGATTTTTAATTTCTTTTGTTAGGTTGATTCCTAGGTATTTCAGTATTTTGAATCCTATTGTTAAAGGAATTTTTTGCCCCTTTTCTTTCAAAGTCAGTCTGTTCTTGTAGAAGAAATCTAGTGATTTTTACGTGTTGACTTTGTATCCAGCTACTTTACTGAATTTGGTTATTAAGTCTAGAAGACTTTTGGTGGAGTACTTGGGGTCTTCTACATAGAGTATCATGTCATCTGCAAATAATGACAATTTGAATACTTCATTTTCTATCTTTATGTCTTATATTTCTTTCTCTTGCCTAATTGCAGTGGCTAATGTTTCCCAAATAATATTGAACAGGAGAGGTGATAGTGGACATCCTTGTCATGTTCCTGATTTTTGTGTAAAGGATTTCAGTTTTTGACCACTTAGTATATTAACTGTTGGTCTTTCATAGATGGCTTTTATCAGATTGAGATACAGATCATCTATTCCAATTTTTGTAGGGTTTTTAACATAAATGCATGTTGAATTTTGTGAAATGCTTTTTCTGCATCTATTGTGATAATAATATGGTTTTTGTCCTCGCCTCTATTGATATAGTGTATTACATTTATTGATTTGCATATGTTGAACCATCCCTACATCTCTGGGATGAATCCCAATTGGTCAGGGTATATAATTTTCTTGATGATCTTCTGCATTCTATTTGCCAGCATCTTGTTAAGGATTTTTGTGTCTATGTTCATTAGTGAGATTGGCCTATAGTTCTCTTTTTTTCTTGGACCTTTCTCTGTTTTGGGGATTAAGGTGATGCTCGCTTCCTGGAATGAATTTGGGAATATCGCTTCCCTTTCAGTTTCACTGAAGAGTTTAAACATTAGTGGCAGTAGTTCCTCTCTAAATGTCTTGTAGAATTCAGCAGTGAAGCCATCAGGGCTCAGGCTTTTCTTAGTTGGTAAATTTTTAATTACATTTTCAATTTCATTGATTGATATTGAGTTGTTTAGAATTTTTAGGTCATTTTCATTCAACTTTGGTAATTCGTGCATATCTAGGAGCCTGTCCATTTCTTCAGTGTTTTCCATCTTATTGGCATATAGTTTCTTGAAGTACGTATTGATGATCCTCTGGATTTCTGCTGGGTCCATTGTAATTTCATCCTTTTCATTCCCAATTGCATGGATTTGGACTTTTTCTTTCCTTTTTCTGACAAGGTTGGCTAAGTGTTTGTCAATTTTGTTGATTCTTTCAAAGAACCAACTCTTGGCTTCATCGATTTTTTGTATTGTTCATTTACTCTCCATTGCATTGAGTTCTGCTCTCATCTTTATAATTTCCTCCCTTTTATGAGCTTTGGGTTTGTCTTGCTCTTCTTTTTGTAGAAGCTTGAGGTTTAGCATCAGGTGTTTTAATTGGACTCGCTCTGTTTTCCTACTATGAGTATTCACTACTATGAATTTCCCTTGTAAAACAGCTTTCTTTGTGTTCCTTAGATTCTGATATGTTGTATTGTCATTGTTATTTAAATGTGGGAACTGTCTTATTTCTTCTTTAAGTTCCTCCATGACCCATTGGTTATTCAGAAGTGTGTTGTTCAATTTCCATGCTTTTATGGAATTCTTGTGGGGTTTTTTGCTATTGATCTCCCATTTCTTCACACTATAGCCTGATAATTGACAGGATAACTTCAATTCCTTTGCACTTACTTAAACATGTTCTATGAGCAAGCATGTGGTCTATTTTAGGGAATGATTCGTGTGCAGCTGAAACTAATGTGTATTCTGATTTTGTGGGAAGGAACACTCTGTAAACATCTGTTAAGTTCATTTATTCAAATGTTTGAATGAGTTGTAATATTTTGTTGCTTATTTTTTGTCTAGTTGTTCTGTCTATTTGTGTCAGTGGGGAATTGAGGTTCCCTGCTACTATTGTATTAGTGGTTATGTGATTTTTCATGTCCGTTTGTATTTGTTTTACATAGTTCGGTGCACTAGTGTTTGGTGCTTATATCTTTACAATTGTCATCTCTTCCTGTTGGATTGTTCCTTTTGCCAGGATGTAGTTCATCCTTTGTCTCTCTTAATCAGTGTTGGTTTGAAATCCACTCGATCTGCAAAGAGGATAGCTACTCCTGCTTTTTTTTTTTTTTTTTTTTTTGATACCTGTTGCATAGAGTAACTTTCAGTCTATGAGTTTCCTTTTGAATTACCTTTCAGTCTATGAGTTTCTTTTTGAATTTAGTGTGTGTCTTGGATGCAGTATAGTTTTTGATCTTGCTTCTTGACCCATTCTGCCAGTCTCTTTCTTTTGATTGGTGAATTGAGACCATTAACATTGATGGTTATAACTGATACATAATGACTTATCATTGTCATGACTTTTTCTTTCTGTTGGATTCTCCCCCTTTGCATTTAATTTCTTATTGTGCCTTGTGGATTCATTCTGCTGGGCATCCTGGGGTTGTGATCCTCATTGTCTTTTCCTAGGATATTCTCTAAAATATTTTGGTGTGCTGGTTTGATATTCATGAAGTTCCTAAGATGCTCTTTGTCCTGAAAGTATCTTATTTCTCCATCAATTTTGAAAGATAGTTTTGCAGGGTACATCAATCTGGGTTGGATGCTGTTTTCCTTTAAGGCTTAAAATATATCACTCCAAGCTCTTTTTGCCTTGAGGGTTTGCTTTGAGAAGTCTTCTGTGATTCTGATGGGCTTTCCTTTGTATGTGATTTGTTTCTTTTCTCTCACTGCTTATAGAATTTTGTTCTTCTGTTTCATTTCTGGAATCTTAACTATTATATGCCTATGTCCAGATTTTTTTTTTGATCAAGGCTAGTCGGAGTTCTATATGCCTCACTTATTTGTATGTTAAGTTCTTCTCTCCTGCTTGGGAAGCTTTCTGCCATCACTTTTGTGAACAGTTTTTTTTATGTCATCTGTACTCTTTCCTGTTTCTTCATTGTGTCCAATCAGTCTTACATTATTCTTCTTTGCATCATCTAGTAGCTGCTAGATTGATTTCTTGTGGTCCCTTTCTATTTTAAAGAAATTTTTATTTTCCTGGTCACTAATTACAATCTTATCTTTTATATCTGAAATTCTGTCTTCATATTGGCTCATTCTTCTGCATAGACTTTCAATGGAGTCTTTAATCTCCTGGAAATCTGTCTGCATCAGTTTTATGGATGCCATTTGTTTCTTATGTTGGGATTCCATCATGTTTCTCAGCTCCTCTATTTTTTTATCTGTGTCCTCTGTAGATTTATTAATCATGTCTTCCACTACGGGTGCAATCTCTGCTGTTATGTGAAAAATTATTTTTGATTTCATTTTTTCCAGATCCTCTTTCATTGCTAGTTCAGGGAGTACATGTGGTTGAGTATTAGAGTGTTCCATCTCATTTTGCTTTGATGTTGCTGTAGGTGATCTTGAAGTCTGGTTCTGATGCTTTTTTATGTGTCTTCTCATTTAGTTGGGGGTGGGAGGTGTTGCTGGCGAATGCACAGCTCACCTCCTCAGTGCTGGGAACTGTAGAAAGCCTACCCGGAAGCCTCCTCCACACTAGAAGCCATAGCACACCTACTTGGAAGCTTCCTCTGACCTGGGAGCCATGGCAAGCTGACCTGGAGGCCTCCACTGTGCTGGGAGCTGTGGCATGCCTACCTGGGTGTCTCCTCCATGCCCATAATGTCTATTTTAATAACTTTATCTACTAACTCAATTCCTGCTGATGTTAACAAGTTTCTGTTTTTTTCTTCTGTTATATTTGGGTTATATTTTCATGTTCCCTAGTATATCTTATCTTATCCTGGGGTTGTGATCCTCATTGTCTTTTCCTAGGATATTCTCTAAAATTTTTGGTGTACTGGTTTGGTATTCATGAAGTTCCTAAAATGCTCTTTGTCCTGAAAGTATCTTATTTCTCCATCAATTTTGAAAGATAGTTTTGCAGGGTACATCAATCTGGGTTGGAGGCTGTTTTCCTTTAAGGCTTGAAATACATCATTCCAACCTCTTCTTTCCTTGAGTGTTTGTGATGAGAAGTCTTCTGTGATTCTGATTGGCTTCCCTTTGTATGTGATTTGTTTCTTTTCTCTAACTGCTTGAAGAATTTTTTTCTTCTGTTGCATTTTTGGAATCTTAACTATTATATGCCTCTGTGTAGATTTTTTTGATCAAGGCTAGTTGGAGTCCTATATGCCTCACTTATCTGTATTTCAAGTTCTGTTGCTCTCCTTGGGAAGTTTTCTGCCATCATTTCTGTGAACTTTTTTTTTTTTATGTCTTCTGCATTCTCTTCTGTTTCTTCATTGACTCTGATCAGTCTTATGTTATTCTTCTTTGCATTGTCTAGCAGCTGCTGGATTGATTTCTCATGTTCCCTTTCTATTTTAAAGAAATTTTTCTTTTCCTGGGCACTAATTGCAATCCTAGCTTCTATATCTGATATTCTGTCCTCACATTCGGTCATTCGGCTGGGTAAACTTTCAGTGGAGTTTTTGATCTCCTGGAAATCTGTTTGCATCTGTTTTATGGATTCGATTTGTTTCCTATGTTGTCATTCCATCATGTTCCTCAGCTACTCTATTTTTTTTAACTGTGTCCTCTCTAGATTTATTAATAGTGTCTTGCACTATGGGCCCAATCTCTGATGTTATGTGAGAAATTATTTGTGATTTCATTTTTTCCAGGTCCTCTTTTATTGCCAGTTCAGGCAGTCCAGGTGGTTGAGTATCAGATTGTTCCATCTCGTTTCCCTTCGGCGTTGCTTTAGGTGATCTAGGAGTCTGGTTCTGAGACTTGTTTACGTATTTTCTCATTTAAGGGGTAGAGGTGTTTGCTGCTGGTGCTTCAGCACTAAGGGCAGAGTATGGCTGCCTGGAAGGTTCATCTTCTCTGTGCTGGGGGCAGCTCTGCTCCTTGATGCTGGGGATGGTGGTACAGTGAACAAGAAAGTTCGCCTCTTCTGTCAGCAGAAAACTTTTCAAATCTTCCTCTCCTTTGGATGTCTATCCCCAGCTCCTGTGCAGAAGGCCCTGTTTGTGGAGGAGGATCACATCAAGAAACTGCAGCAGAAGGTGGTGGCCCTGGGTAAGTGGAACAAGCAGCTGCCCAAGTAGGTGAAGAAGGTCAAGTGGTCACTGCTGACTGTTCTCTCAACTAGATGGCCACATTTAAATCATCTCTGACAACACCCCACATACATACACAGAAGTATGTTTCACTATTCTTTGACGTTTTTCTAAACTGAGCCATTGATAAGAGTATCACTATGACCTGCTACCTGGGTAACCACACATTGGGAAAAGGAAATATTCTGACACGTCAGGGCTATGTGACACTGGCCTATTGCTGATTCTAGGAGATCCAAGATATCATTATGACCCTCTAATAAGAGGCTCCTACAGAGATTAGGTGAATAATAGTGTTTTGGTCAAGATCCACTCCTAAGTGGGTTCATTGGATCCCAAATTCCACTATGTGGTCATTTCCTAAGTTCCAGATTTCATAATAGGGATAGGTACACTTAGTACTTAGCAGAATCCCCATATTGGTTTATAATCAATTGCTTTCTAATAATGAGAGTTCTAGTGGTGGGAAAGAACAAATAAAAGCAATTAAAGTTGCCTCTCCCAGGAAAATAGTAAAATCAGAACAAATACCACATGTCCTCAGGGACTGCAGGGATTAGTGTCACTATCAAGGACTTAAAAGATGCAGTGTTGGTGGTTCCCACAACATCCTTATCTAACAATATTTAACCTGGGTAGAAGATGGATATAGATTTCTCAGACTGACATTGAATTATGTAAATTTGTTACAGTGGTGGCTCCAGTTTAGGCTAAAATTTCAGATGTGACTGAATTGCTTGAGAAGATTAACATACCTTTTTCCTGGTATGGAATTATTGATTTGCCAAGTGCCTTTTTCTCTATGCCTATTCATAAGGCACACATAAGCAATTTGCTTTCAGCTGGCAATGCCAGCGATATACCTTTGCACTGTCTGATTTCAGGGGTATATCACACTATAGCTCTGTGTGACAGTTCGGTTCACAGGGATCTGAATCACCTTTTTCTTCTATAAGTCAGCCTACCGGTCCACCACATTGATAGCATTATGCTGTTAAGATTAAGTGAGCAAGGGGTAGCAAGCATGCTGTGCTTGTTGGAAAGGGTTTTGTATGTCAGAGGATTAGATGTATATCAAACTAATTTTCAATGCCTCTCTCCCTTGGAGAAATTTCTAGGAGTCCAGTGGAGTGGGCCACACTGAGATATCCCTTCTAAAGTGAATAATGCATTGTTTCATTTAGCCCTGAAACAACACATTTCTGACTTTGCTGTGTTACTCCATCTTATTTAACTAATGACTTAGAAAGTTGTTGTTTTTCAGTTGGTTTCAGAACAAGAAAGGCTCTACAGCAATTGCAGACAACTGTACAAGTTAATATTCCACTTTGGTTATACAACCCAACATATCCAGTGATACTTGATGCATCAGTGGCAGGTGGGGAGGTTGTTAAGGGCCCCTGGTGGGTCTCTATAGGTGTATTAGAGTGGAGACTCTCAGAATTTTGGAGTAAGGCTCTGTCATCATTTGTGAACAACTACTGTTTCTTTGAGAAACTGCTCTTGGTCTGATACTGTGCCTTAATGGAAATGGAATGTTTAATCGTGGGACACCAAGCTTCTGTGCACCCTGAATTGCCTACCATGAACTACATGCTATCTGATCCATCAAAATATAGAGTCAAATGTGTGCAAGCACAATCCATTATCAAATGAAAGTGGTACACATTGATCAGGCCTGAGTAAATCCTGAAGGCACAAGAGAGTTACATGGGAAAGTGGCCAAAATGCTCATTATTCTTACACCTGCCATCATATGACTGTTCCCCAGCGTATGCTCATGGTCTCATGGGTTGGACCCTATGGTGAGTTGATAGAGAATAGCACCTGGTTTACAGGTGGTTCTGCACATTATGCAGGCACCACCCAAAGGTACACAACTGTAGTACTGTAGATGTAGTCCTGTTCCAGGACATTTTTGAATGACAACGTTGAAGCGAAATTTTCACAGTGGGCATAAATTTGGGCAGTGCATCCAGTTGTACATTTTTTGGAAGAAAAATTGGACAGATATGCAATTATATACTTATACATGGGCTATGGTCAGAGCTCTGGTTGGATGATCAGGTAGTAGAAAGGAACATGAGTCTACATATCTGATACCAAAATCTATACTGGAGTATTCTAGAGGAAAAATCATAGCATATGTATGTACATACATATGAGAAGGATTAAATAGATAGGCTTACAGGATCAGAGTAAGGGGGATACACAATCATTGTCTTCATGCTGTAGAGCTGGAGAATCTAGTGGCTACTCAGGCCAAGAAGAAGGCTGTTACAATGCAAGAGGAATCAAGAATGCAGCACCACTTAGAGATTGAAGGCCTGGAAGCTCCCATGAGCATGGTTTGAGTTCACAATGGAAGACTGAAGAAACTCAAGCCTGATGTTCACAGAGAAGAGCAGCATCAAAAGATGCACTTGCTGAAGCAGAATAATGTTTCTGAAGTGCAGCAGACTTTCTTTATCACAACTAATGGTAATAAAATATGCACAGTCCATGTGATCATTAGTAAATTTTGAATGTGTCTGTGGATAACTAGCATGTAGGCCAACAAACTGATAGGGGAAGATTCAGCCTGGATATGAGTGGCATCAACTAATAGGCTTGTAGCCTGGCCAAAATAGAAAGGGAAGGAAGAAGGAAGTATTTTCCTGATTTTTTTTCCCCAGTCTTCATCATTGCCTTCAGGCATTCATCTCCAGGTTCTTCAGCCTTACTTCACAGACTTTTCAGCCATCTAACATAGGCTCTTTGGCTTTTCAATGGAGACCCACATTGATGATTTACAATGAGCTTCCAGGCCTGCAACTTTTGACTGCTATTAGCTATCCCGGCTTTTGAGTGTGCCCATAGCTATTTGGGTTCTTCACCTCCGAATTAACAAATGGCTATTGTCTCTTCTGTCATTCAAGTAGACTACAGTCATGCATAAATAGTCTAAAGATTTCAAAGGGTAAAAGCAAAGAAACAACTAAGGAGCTCAAATATTAAAATTTTCAGCTCTAGAAATGTATTAAAAAACTAAGGGCTTCTGAGTGTGCACCAAAGGAGAATCTTCTCTTCTTTAGCAGTAAAGCTGAAGTTGCTGAAAACCAAACACATACTTTTTAATTCGACTATTTGAATTACAGTGCAAATTTAATTCTCAGCCTTGAAAAGTATAAGAATTTAAAGTGAGGGGGCCAATTGGAGAAGAATACAGTTCTGTAAATTGAGTTGGAAATGTTTGGGTGAACCTGAAAAGACTGTGGACAATGAACTCCTAAATTCTGATGTGATTATTTGCCAAAGGAAAAGATTTCCCTACTCTAGGGGTCACAGGCATCACCATCCCACCCTTTCTGTGGACAGCTGTCAACATTTTCCTCAGCCAACCCTGTCATTGCCCAATAGGCCCTTGGACACACAGTTATGGTCCTGGGATGGAGGTTAGGGATGGATTCTGCAACATGGACTTCCACTCAACAAAGATGAGCTGGCTACAGCTCCTGCTGAACACCCATCTTCCAGCAACAAATCGACATGTAGGGTAGAAAACAGAGGTGGTAATCCACCCCTGATGTGGGTGGCAGCAACCAAAGGAATTTTAAGAAAATAAGCAGAATTTGGACAAATAAAAAAGGGAAAAATAAGAAAGTTCTTCCCATTTTTCTGGTGGGAGAGTGAAAGAGCTATGTTTTGTGCTACTGGCTTTGGACACTCATCTACAGTTTCTTCAGGCTTCCTATAAAGACTCTGCTGCCTTCTGATGCAAACTCACACTGGTGACTACAGTGAACTTCCAGACCTCTGACCTTTGAAGGTTACTGGATTCCATGGCTATATAGCACGCAGATGGTCATTTGGATTCTTTTACCTCTGATATCACAGATGGCCACTGGGAATTTTCCAACTTCTTATTCTTTAATCCTACCTGAAAAGTCATTTTATATAATTCTAAATATGTTTTATACTGATTCTATTCCTTCAGAGAACCTTAATTAATACAGTCCTAGCTATTAAAAAATAAACAGGTTACATTTATTTCCTACAGATCCAGAAAAGCTCGATTCAGACATTAAAAAGCTTTTCAATTCTATAAATTGCCATGTTTTGTTCAAATACCCTGTCTACTCCAATCAACTTCGGATAGGATTCAGGGCTGTGGGAAATAGAATATAGTCAGCTACCTATGTTATTAGAGAGACTTTGAGGAACTCACTCAGAAACATGCTCAGGCATAGCTTTTACAGTATAAACAACATAGTACATTTATTTATTCCAATGTCCTCCTGTTGCCATCTATACTCTCTAGACATTGTCTATGAATTCAAGTCTACAAAAGGAATTCTCAAATACCATAGTCTCTCTTATGTGTGAGATTTAACATATGTAGTGGACTGTATCAGAAATTACCTTTTATTTTATTTTCTCCTAGTTAACTGCCAGTAATTCCAGGAACTTATTTCCTTGTTGCCTCTTCTGGAATGATATGTCTACTATCTACATCTACCCACTGATTGGTTAAAATTTGACCTAAGAATTCTTGCTGCATGCTTTTCTTACTCTATCAGCATTTCTCAGTGTCCACAGATGATATGATGGAATGATCTGGCTCACTGATAAATTATTTTGCCTTGCATAGTTCTTAAAATATTTGAAACAAGATATAACAGTCAGGATATTTTATACACAAATTCAGATATTTAGCTTTCCAGAAAAAAATAGATCTATCTCATAACACTAGAGTGACAGGATTGAGTAGGTACTGTCTTGTAGAGGAGGAATGACCAGGTGCTTTCTACTTTTTCATAGTTGCACACAATCCAGTTGCCCTCCAACCTGAGAACTTCTTCCATTTTTCTTAATATTATATCATGACATGCTCTTAACCTAACCTTGTTAAAACCTTGATTCTGTCTCTGATTTTATAATTTTCTTAAAGAAAGCCTTAAACTTTCCTTTGATTGATTTGCTATACTTCAATGTAGCAGCAATAGTATATTTGAAGATCAAATGTGTATATAACTTTAATTTAGCATAAATATTGAAGATATAATTATATTCTTTTAACCATAACTTTAAAACTTTCTCTGTTGCTTTCTATTGAATATTAAATTCTGTGTATGATTACTAAAATAATCCAGGATCAGTATTATCATTGAAAGTCAAAGTTGCTTTTGGTATTGTCTCTTGAGGGAACAAAATAACTACAAAATAATGAATCACATATATATATATGTGATATATATATATATATATCAACAACCAACCATCAACCAACATATAAAAGAAGAATTAGGATGACAATTGAACAAAATGAATCATTTACCTAGTAACAGACAGACTAAATAATTATTATGTATAGAAAATTACCAGAACAATTCTATAAGATTAACTTTGAGTGGCTTTTGATAACAATAAACTGAATAACACAGAGAGTAATAATTTAATGAAAAATTGTGGTTTAATAAAGTCTAGAAATTAAATCTAAGCACCATTAAAATATAGGGTTATAACTCCAAATATTAATCTGAATACTTATGTTAATGCTAGCTTAACCTTGTTAAAGAGTATATTAATCATGAACAAAATCTATACTTAAACATTATACAAAAGAAATACTAAGATACAATAATATATTTTGATTTTTATAATAAAATACCCAAAAATTGAAATAACTTTTTTGCTTTACAAAATCATAGATATAAGACTTACTAATGGATACTTAATATAGAAATAAACATACCACTTAGTATTAAATATTTTATAGAGTAAGTGTGGCAAATATTAAAATTATTTGAGGAGCCAAGCATAGTGGCACATGCTTATAATCCAATCACTCTGGAAGACAGAGGTATACAGATTGAAAGTTTAAGACCAGCCTGGGCAATTTAGCAGCTTAGTGAAACCCTGTCTCAAAATTTAAAAATAATGGTTGAAGACACTGGGTTACCATCAAAAAATGAGCACATTTAGTGTGATTATTTCCTTTTCTTATACTTGACAAACACTTTGGACTGTGAGACACTGTAGCACATACAAATACAAACAACTTGAGATATATTCCTTCTATTTTAACACTTTAAATATTTTTGGAGATACATATATATATATACATAATATAAAACACATAAATACATAATATAAAATACACATATACAGTTGTCCTCAAAATATAGTCCAGAGCAATAAAATTTTCTTAGTAATATTATTAGTACTAACAAATTTTACTAGGCTATATAAAAAGCTGACGTGCAATCCAACACAAATGACACAGTGATTTTATGGAAAATCATTGTGGATTATCACAAATGAGGAAATTTTTTCTTTCTCTAGTCTATCTAACAGCAAATATTTACCTAATTTGTGGTTTAAACTTTTGTGAAGGATAATCAATAATGGCACCAGAGGGACAACAATAGGAAATGAACTCTAACCCTCTTTTTTCTTTTATTGCATTTGATTTGTCTGGGACAGGGTCTCATGACATAGTTGAGGCTGGGCTTGAACTCAATATGTAGCCCAGGCTGGCACTGAATACACACTAATTTTCCTGCCTCAGCCTCCTGAGTGCTGGGATTACAGGATTACTGGTGTTGGTTACCATGCCCAGTTCATAATTTATGTTCCAATCAAAGCTGAAATTCCCCCAAGTTCTTTATAACTCAAGCTAATTTTCACTTCATTTCTAAGTAGTCCTAATTTGCTCTGCCCCATTTTTTTGTATATTTTAGCTTGTTCATTTACTCTTGAAATGTTTCTTCACATACATAAGGAGAGAGAACAATTTATATATTTGGAAACAGATTTGTGGACCGTCTATGTAGGATTGTTTAAAATGACATAGCCAGTTTGACTTGTGTAAAATTAAAACTTATTACCTAGAATATATCTTTTTCTTTCCTGAAAAATATGTACCTCATCCAATTTGTTATTACCACAGTTCTCTTATTATTTCCCTGTACAAGTTTTCAATCCCTTATTTTGTCAAAATCACGCTGAGAAGTGCTATTTTGGAATTTTAGACTTCATTAAAAGATAATATGTTTCTAATATACACACAAATATTCAAGAACATAATGATGTTTGGAATAATTGCAATTGTGCTGGATGCCTTCTAGTTTAGAAGAGTCTAAAATAGAGAGAGAGAGAGAGAGAGAGAGAGAGAGAGGCAGAGACAGAGAGAACACCTTTAAAACAGTGTGCCAATGTGAAATTCTCAGATATAGATTGTAAATATATATCTAAAGTTTAAGAAAGAGTCCTGCTTAATGATAAAGATATTAGATATAACTTTATAAACATATATATTTTGTTATTCCTAAAGCATCTTTGATGATTCTGATGTATGCCCCATATAATTAATCTAGATTCTTGTTTTCTTGACATTTACTTAATGTCCACTATGTGCCAGTCTTATGATGACCTATGTCCCTGATTTCTACCTGGAAATTCATAGAGGCCATGTGCAGAAAATCTCATTATGTATTAATAATAAACATTGGAAATATTTTTAAAATAATTTTCGTATGAATATCATTCTCTAATCAATGATGAACATCACTAATCTTGACATTATATTTAGCTTTAATGTAACTATTTATTATGAAATTTTTACCCATATTTTAAATCATATTCATAATGACAATAAATCTCATCAATTTTTCCATGCAGATGAGTTCAACCCGGGGCCAATCTTTTGGGTGTTTTTGTCTTTGGTCTTATTTTTTTAATGTTAAAATTAAAATAATTCAGAAGAAAATTTCTTACATATGTACATTAAATACATATATATATATATATATAGAGAGAGAGAGAGAGAGAGAGAGAGAGAGAGAGCCAAAGATAGTCCCTCTTCATGCTAAAACAATGAGAGAAAGAGAGAGACAGAGAGAGAGAGAAAGGAAAAAGTACAGGCCTTAAGTTGGACACATTTCTTTTTCTCTAAATATGACATAATTACAATCAAACATTTAATACCTAAGGAAATGTAAAAATGTAAATCTGATCTAAAATTTGTCTTATTGTGTGTATATTTGTAAGACACCTTGTATATTTAAAGTAATGTGCATTTGATTGAACTGCAATCTATAAATATAGGATTGTTACCCTAATGGAAGTTAACTGAAAGAATTTGGTGAAGTTTAAAAGATTTTACTTTTGTTTACAAATTTATTTTGAAAAATGAATAATTTTTCTAGTTATCTTATTTTTTCACCTTGGATTTGACTTTGTAGACTGATTCACCACAGTATATATTTAACACCAAAGCCTAGAAGTGTATATTGAGGCACAGACAGATACAATCCATGATGGCTCCTATAACTTTGGCTCAAAAAGAGGGCAAGAGAACTTCTAACCTTGAGTTTGATACCTTCACATAGAATTTTTATGGCTCCAATAAAGGAACTGGATAACCTTATCAATTTCTCATCCACTCTCAAAAAGCTATGAACTATTTGGAGGTCCTGTGACAGATTAAAGATATATCAATGGTGAAAGGACATTTTTCTAGAGCTCTTTGTTGATTCAACTTAATCCAAAAGAAGAAATAGAATATATAATTAATTGGGTTTTTTTCTCTCTAATTTTAAGCACAGTCCTATTTCTTCACCATGAAGCAAGGCTGGATGCTGTTCATCTCCTTATAACTAAAAATCACTAGCTTGTATCACACACGCAAACTCCACTTAAATCTGAAGAAAACAACACATACAGAATAATACTTGCTTATAATAACAAATGTAAGTAGAAATATTAATTTGTGGTACTAGAAATTGAGCCACGGTCTTTGCACTGAGCTACATTTCCAGCTCTTATTTATTTATTTATGTATTTATTTTTTAGACAGCATCTCACTAAATCGATGTTTCCCAGCCTAGGCTCACATTTGTGATTCTTTTGGTTCAACCTCCTAGACTACTAGCATTACAGGCGTACCACCATGCCTGGTAAAAATAAACATTATTAAAGTAAATGAGATGTCTTAGTTATTGGGCATTAGGTAACACACATATCAATAATTTATTTATACTAGAAATCAAAATAAGGTATTGAAGATAATAAAAGGGTTATTAGACAATGCCAATGTTCTGAGAACTACAATATATTTAGAAGGAAATTACAGTTTTCTTAAAGTGATGATAAATAAAGAAATTTTATTTATTTGAAACTGTGAAAAAAGAATTAATCTGTGAATAAAAATATTAATAAAATTGATTAAGTAAAAGCACATGTTGAAATCAATGAATGAATAATATCTTATACAGTTAATTAAAAATGAGATATCCATAAAAGTATACATTAAGATTGAGAAAAGATAAATTATCATGGAAATAGATTGAGAAAAGATATATTATCATGGAAATAGCTTACTCTACTCTCATTAAATGGTGTTGCAAAGCCTGAGTGGAACACATTATACAGAACAGCAATTTAAAGCAGGAATAGGTCAGTCAGGGAAGAAGACCAGAATTTGAAGTATTACAGAATTCCACTGCCACTGGATCTCAACACTAAAATTTTGAGGTGACCTCCAATGCCAAGAAATAGTTTCAGGAGCACCCCTCTAGTTCCAGTTCAAGAAGAAGGTAAGAAAATTCTGAACGCTCAGTGGCAATGTTAAATTTCTCATTTTTTCTTCATTCTTTGTAGTCCTGGTTCTCAAACCATCCTACAGAGGACATGACTGCAATAACAAAAGGTGCTCCCAGCAGTCCAAATTCAGAGGAAGGAAATATACCTCTCCAGTTGATTGGTCTGTCATTACAAGTGTGTAGGATATTTTTCTCCCCCATTTGTATGCTTCCCCTCCTCCTCTTAATAGAGGCTAAGATAAGCATTTTTTAAGATCACCCAGCAGAGTAAGATAACTAAAGCACATACTGTTTCAGACTGAGGACAAAAAGAAATGAATATATTAGCAGATTGCAGAATTAGACTGGATTGGGTAAGTAAACCCAGGAAGTTATTTGCAAACTCCCTGGCTGACTTTCTGAGTTGAACATGCATGGATCTGATCATGATGAATGAATGTAATGCAAATTTCAAAATTAAATTAAATGTATATAAATATCAGATGACAACATAGTAATTATGTTAATTTTCTATTGTGCTTTAATATATCACAACAAACTTATTGGCTTAAACAAAACAAATTTATTGCGCTACAGTTTGGAAAATCAGAAGTCTAAAATTATTCTTGGAGGGAAATAAAATCCTAAACTTAATAATATTAGCCAATCTTTTTGCCATCTGAGGTAATATAGGGTCTGAGGATTAGGATATGAATGAGTACCTCTGAGAATTAGTATTCCACCCACTGAAGTGATTGAGTGACACACTTAGGACCATGTATTCGAAACAGAAAATGTCCTGGAAAACTGAACTGGCATTGGAAGGATAGATAGCCCACAGAAGGTACATTAGACATTTTGACCTTTTTCTAATCCAAAACATAAACATCTCTTACTAATGATTCAATCAACTTTGATTCCCATAAAATAATCTGACTTTCCAGGAGACTGTAAAAAATAACTTTGTATAGAAAGAACCAGAAAAATTTTAATTAATATAAGAAAATGTAATGAATAATATACCATAAATGTTGGAATTTTCTAAAAATTAACTATAGTTAATAATTATTAAAATAAAATGCACTCTTTCAGTTCATGCAAAGGTCAAAAATACTTAACAAATGATAAAACATATGACCAAGTGAAGCAGGCTTGGTAGGAGAATTGAGGTGTAAGGAGAAATGACCAATAAATGTGATGACTGAAAAATAGAAACAATTCAATTTGAACAGAGCAGGGCACAAAACATCATTTAAAATATGGCCTCAGGAACATTCAGGAAAACAACATAAAATCTATCATTTGTATCATCACAGTGCCAAAAGAATAGGAAAATTACATTGCTTGAAATATTTGAAGAAATAATGGTCTAAAGAATATTGAAAGGCATAAATATATAGATTTAAGTACTCAGTTGTACAAAAGCAAGGCACAAAGAGAAATCCTTGACCAAATACATTACTATTTAACCACCAAATTCTCCAGACAAAGAAAAGCCTTGAAAATGGCCTGAGAAAATGATGCATCTATAGAAAAATGATTTTCCATTCATTGCAACTGAGACTGTGGGAGAATGTTTTCTAAGACAGTATTGAAATATTATTGCTTGTTATGTATGACCTTGGAAGAGGAGATATTGTTCCTGGAATTCATTGGGTAGAGTAAAGATGCAATTTAAATGTCTACAATGGACTGACTACCCCTTCAAACACACAAAATGTAGACCAAAAAGAAGTCATATCTTGTTTGATACGTGCTTAATAGAATATTTTCAATCCATAAATTTCTATGTACAGTGCAAATACATTCTTACATTCTTAGGAAACCTTTTATTAGAAGACATCATTTGATTACTAAAGAAAAATTTGCATAAAAAGTCACAATGGCTTCAAAAAGAACAGTGGGAAATAGTAAAAAAGAAAAAACAACCAAAATAATATATATTGGGACAATAAAATGGATTATTCTTGGAAATCTTTAAAATATATTTGAATGTTAAAACAAAAATGTATTTTCTAATAGGGATTTTATGTTTGTAAAAATAATAGTTAACAGTAACATAATAAATAAGGTAGGTTAAAGGAATCCATATATTTGAAGATGTAAAATATTGATTTAATGAAATGTAAAAAAGTAAAATACAATTTAAATACAACTTAACCAAGTGATGACATTAAAAACCTACAGAGATTTAGAGAAAAATAGATATAATGGAATGCTACAAATTACTTGTGATGGTAAATTTTGACAATTTCAATGACTAGTTTCAAGATCTGCCCCAGGTGTTTGGTAAAGCATATTTCTAAATCTGTTTAGATGGGTCAAAAAGGCATGGGCTTTGGGTCTATGCCAAGTCTTTTTCTTCTTCCTCTATGGCACTTCTTTTTCTTCACTATGATCTAAGGATCTGTGTTCCAACAAATTCTTTCTCAATAATTTTCTGCCCAGAAACCAACAGACCATGGGCTGAATTCCCTTAAATCTATGAGCCAAATCAAACCCTTTCTCCTTTAAATTGTAGGTGTCTGATATTATGTCTCAGGAGCAGGAAAGCTGATCAATACAGAAAGTTATTATTGGAAAAGTGGGATCATTGCTGTGACTCTACCTTTACCTGCCAATGTAGTTTATAAGATCTTGGAACTGGTTTGTGAGAGGAGTTGGAAAAGTTTGGAGATGCAAATAAAGAAGCCTATAAGCAGAATTTGATGGTTGATTCTTATCATAGCTCCTAAGACTGAGTATTAATAGTAATGTGGACATACAACCTGGGCTCAGTTGGGATGAAGACTTCATTGGTAATTGAACTAGAGACCATATGTGTTACACTCTGTCAAATAAACTTGTGTACTTTTACCCATATCCTGAGACTGTGGTAGACTGAGACTAAACAACTTGGACTAATCGATTTGGTGAAGGAAATTCAAGGCCAGCCCAACATTCAGACTGCAGCATGGGTGCTATTGGGTTCTTTAGCAAGATGTGTAGTGAGAATTGGGTGCAGAAAAAAGACAGAAAAATTAGAAGAACTTATATTTTGGTCTAAAAAGAACCATGTCTAAATTTAGGATGAAAGGGCTTGTGTCTGTTGAAGAGATAAAGAGATTAGTGCAACTAAAAAAAACAAGTCATATAATTTGGTTAAGGATAAAAAGAAGGATGAATTGAAAGGATCTCAGAAATCAGCAGGACTTCACCTAACACTGGCTCCAGTATGCAAAAGTGTAAACTTTTTATTTGAGAAAACAGTCCCTGAGCCCCTCAAGAAGAGGCTCCTGGGAATTTACTCCTCAAAGTTAATTTCACTGTGGTCAACCATCCAGGCAACTCATTGGTCACTGCAGCTATGGTCCAAGAGATTCTGGTTACTTTTCTCACCAAAATCTAACTTTGACATAATCATTGCAATGCTTGTTGCTTTTGCCAGCATGAAAAATCCAAGCTTTTTGACATCAAGGAGGATTCCAAAATATTTTCACAGAAAGGTCTGGGAAGCCAGGCAAAGAGAGGAAAGTGCATAGAAGTTATGGGAATGGAGGGAAAGTTACTACAGAGACATCAAAAAGTCAGAGATGCCAAGAATATGGAATATCTGCAAAGGAAAGCTGTAGGCTATGAGTAGAACCAACCTAAGGAAGTGGCTGTATGAGCTAAAACTGACAAGTTACTTATGAGTAAGACTTCCCAAGCTTTTGGAATTCATGTTTTACCAACATATGCCCTGAATGCTTGATATTGAACTAGAGGAATTAATACTTTTCTTGCTGAGTTTTGATCTTACTTTGGTCCATTCTTTTTCTAACTCAGGTAGTACTCCTCCCTTTTGGAATGAGAATGTCTATCCTGTGTCATTTTAATTGGTATTATGGCACTTGGGTTATATTATTTTCAGATGTTCATAGTTAAGACTTTCCTTGTATTTCCAAAGAGACTTTGACAAGTCTTTGAAGAAACCTGGACTTTTGTCTTCACTATCTCTTTCCTGCCTTGTTATGGATTGTTTCTCCTCTGTGATGTCCCTCTTTCATTCCCTGCCTTGGAACTAGACAACTATGGACTGAAACCTCTACAAAGTTTAAAAAAAAACAATCAGACACAGCTCCCAGCCCACAGAAGGCTTCCAGATCAATGGGCCACAGCTCCCAGCACAGAGGAGGTGAGCCATGTGGGTGCCAGCAGCACCCCTCACCCCCCTACAAATGAGAAGACACATAAACAAGCCTCAGAACCAGACTTCCAGATCACTTACAGCAACCCCAAAGGGAAACTAGATGGAACACTCTGATACTCAACCACCTGGACTCCTTGAACCAGCAACAAAAGAGGATCTGGAAAAAATGAAATCAGAAATAACTTCTCACATAACAGCACAGATTGTGCCCATAGAGTAAGACATGGTTAATAAATCTAGAAAGGACAAAGGAAAAAAAAAATAGAAGAGCAGAGGAACATGATGGAATCCCAGCATAGGAAACAAATGACATCCATAAAACAGATGCAAATAGATTTCCAGGAGATGAAAAAACCCAATTGGAAGTCTATGCATCAGAATGAGCCATAGTGAAGACAGAATTTCAGATATAGAAGATAAGATTCCAATTAGTGACCAGGAAAGGAAAAATTTCTTTAAAATCAAAAGGGCCCACAAGAAATCAATCCAGCAGCTGCTAGACGGTGCAAAGAAGAATAACATCAGACTGATTGGAGTCAACAAAGAAACAGGAGAGAGTGTAGATGTCATATAAAAACTGTTCACAGAAGTGATGGCAGAAAACTTTTCAAGCAGGGGGAAAGAACTTGAAATACAGATAAGTGAGGCATATAGGACTCGAACTAGCCTTGATCAAAAAAAAAAAAAATCTACACAGAGGCATATAATAGATAAGAGTCCAGAAATAAAACAGAAGAACAAAGTTCTACAAGCAGTTAGAGAAAAGAAACAAATCACATACAAAGGAAAGCCCATCAGAATCACAACAGACTTCTCAACACAAACCCTCAAGGCAAGAAGAGGTTGGAGTGATATATTTCAAGCCCTAAAGGAAAACAACCTCCTACCCAGATTGCTGTACCCTGCAAAATTATCCTTCAAAATTGATAGAGAAATAAGATACTTTCATGACAAAGAGCACCTTAGGAACTTCATGAATACCAAACCAACACTACAGAATATTTTAGACAAAATACTAGGAAAAGACAATGAGGATCACTGCATGGGGAAGCCCAGCAGAATGAATCCACCAGGCACAACAAGAAATTAAATGCAAAGGAGGAGAATCCAACAGAAAGAAAATGTCATGACAATGATAAGTCAATACATAACAGTTATAACCATCAATGTTAATGGTCTCAACGTACCAATCAAAAGAAATAGACTGGCAGAATGGGTCAGGAGGCAAGATTCAACAATATGCTGCATACAAGAAACACATAGAATGAAAGTTAAAGGGTGGAAAACAATACTCCATGTGACAGGACACAAAAAAAAGCAGGAGTAGCTATCCTCTTTGCAGACCAAGTGAATTTCAAACCAACACTGATTAAGAGAGACAAAGAAGGACACTATATCCTTGTAAAGGGAACAATCCAAGAGGAAGAGGTGACAATCATAAACATATATATACCAAACACTAGTTCATCCAACTATATAAAACAAATACTAACGGACATGAAAAATCAAATAAGCACTAATATAATAGTAGTGAGGGACCGCAATGCCCCACTATCACAAATAGATAGATCAACTATACAAAAAAAGCAACAAAATACTAGAACTCAATCAAACTCTTGAAAAAATGAACTTGAAAGAGATTTGCAGAGTGTTCCACCCCACAAAATC
Source organism: Heterocephalus glaber (assembly GCF_053883595.1). Lineage (NCBI taxonomy): Eukaryota > Metazoa > Chordata > Mammalia > Rodentia > Bathyergidae > Heterocephalus > Heterocephalus glaber. Next base: position 34,990,209 of record NW_028258143.1, on the reverse strand, counting down.
AGAATACACATTCATTTCAGTTCCATGACAGTTTTTCTCCAAAATAGACCATATACTCACTCACAGAACATGTTTAAGTAAGTGCAAAGGAATTGAAGTTATCCCCTGTTGATTATCAGACCATATTGGAATGAAATGGGAGATCAATAGCAAAAGCAAGTACAAGAATTTCATAAACATATGGAAATTAAACAACACACTTCTGAATAACCAATGGGTCACAGAGGAAATCAAAGAAGAAATCAGACAGTTCCTACAATTAAATGACAATGACAATACAACATATCAGAATCTAAGGGACACAGTGAAAGCTGTTTTATGAGAGAAATTCATAGTAGTGAATACTCATATTAGGAAAACCGAATGAGCCCAATTAAAACAACCTGATGCTGAACCTCAAGCTTCTAGAAAAAGAAGAGCAGGACAAACCCAAAGATCATAAAAGGGAGGAAATTGAAAAGATGAGAGCAGAAATCAATGCAATGGAGACTAAGAGAATGATACAAAAAAAAAAAAAATCAATGAAGCCAAGGGTTGGTTCTTCCAAAGAATCAACAAAATTGATAAACCTGAAATCAACCTTATCGGAAAAAGGAAAGAAGAAGTCCAAATCCATGCAATTATGAATAAAAAGGTTGAAATTACAATGGACCATGCAGAAACACAGAGGATCATCAATGCATACTTTAAGAAACTACATGCCAATAAGATGGAAAACTCTGAAGAAATGGACAGATTACTAGACACGTATGAACTACCAAACTTGAACGAAGAAGACCTAAAAATTCTAAAGAACAATTAATTCTATCAATCAAGGAAATTGAAAAGGAAATTAAAAACTTACCAACTAAGAAAAACCCAGTTCCTGATGACTCCACTGCTGAATTCTACAAGACATACAGAGAGGAACTACTGCCACTAAAGTTTAAACTCTTCTTGAAAGGGAAGCAATACTCCTGAATTCATTCCTGGAAACAAGCATCACCTTGATCCCCAAAGCAGAGAAAGACCCAACCAAAAAAGAGAACTATAGGCCAATCTCACTAATAAACATAGATGTAAATATCCTTACTAAGATACTGCGAAATATAATGGAGAAGATCATCAAGAAAATCATACATCAAGACCAAGTGGAATTCATCTCTGGGATGCATGGATGGTTCAACATATGCAAATCAATGAATGTAGTATCAATAGAGCCAAGGACAAAAACCATATGATCATTTCCATAGATGCAGAAAAGGCAGTTGACAAAATCCAACATGCATTTATGATAAAAACCCTACAAAAAGTTGGAATAGACGGTCTCTACCTCAATCTGATCAAAGCCATCTATGAAAAACCAATAGCCAATATCATACTAAATGGTCAAAAACTGAAATCCTTCACACTAAAATGAGGAACAAGACAAGGATGTGCACTATCACCACACCTGTTCAATAGAGTTTTGGAAACATCAGCCACAATAATTAGACAAGAGAAAGAAATAAAAGGAATAAAAATAGGAAATGAAGAAGTCAAATTGTCATTATTTGCAAATGATATGATGCTCTATATAGAAGACCAAAAGAACTCCACCAAAAGTTTTCCAGACTTAATAACCAAATTCAGTAAAGTAACTGGATACAAGGTCAACACACAAAAATCAATAGCTTTCCTCTACATAAACAACAGACTCATTCAGAGAGAAATAGAAAAAATAATGCCTTTCACAATAGTATCCAAAAAACCTGAAATACCTAGGAATCAATCGAACAAAAGAAAGCAAAACCTCTTCTCTGAAAACTATAGCACTTTGAAAAGAGAGATTGAGGATGATATCAAAAAATGGAAAGACATCCCTTACTCCTGGGTAGAAAGGATCAATATACTGAAAATGGTCATACTTCCAAAACTGCTCTATAGATTCAATGCAATACCAATTGAAATCCCAGCAACATACTTCAGGGACCTTGAGAAAAAAATCCAAAAATTCATTTGGAAAAAGAAGAGACCTAGAATAACAAAAGCAATTCTGGGTAACAGAGACATGGCAAGGGTATAACAACCCCAATCTTGCAACTATACTACAAAGCTACTGTGATAAAAACAGCATGGTACTGGCAAAGAAACAGACCTGAGGACCAGTGGAACAAATTCGGAGATGCAGAAACAATTCCAGACACACTCAGCCACCTCATCTTCGACCAAGGGGCCAAACACCCTTACTGGAGGAAAGATAGCCTCTTTAATAAATGGTCCTGGAAAAATATGGTTTAAACTTCTCAAAGACTAAAACTAGACCTATATCTCTCACCATTCACTAAACTAAAATCGAGATGGATTAAATATCTAAATATTAAAACAGAAACGCTGAACCAGCTGAAACAGAGGTTAGGTAGAACTCTTGAAGGCATTGGTGTAAGAAAAGATTTTATGAACAAAACCTCACTTGCCCATGAACTAGAACAAACAATCAACAAGTGGGATCTCTTCTTACTAAAAAGCTTCTGCACAGCAAGAGAAACCACCAGCAGTGTGAAGAGACAACCCACAATGTGGGAAAAATTTTTCACCAGCAGTGTCTCAGAGAAAAGTCTACTATCTAGAATCTATAACGAACTGAAAAAAATCAGACCTCCCAAATTGAAATACCCAATCCAAAACTGGGCATCTGAAAAGAAGAGACATTTCTCACACAAAGAATTAGAAATGGCAAATATATGAAAAAATTTTCAACATCACTGATCATTCAAGAGATGCAAATGAAAACAACACTGAGATTCCACCTCACCCCAGAAAGAATGGCTGCTATCAAGAAATCAACCAATAAAATATGCTGGTGAGGCTGTGAGGAAAGAGGAACACTGCTCTACTCATGGTGGGAGTGTAGACTCGTGCAATCACTGTGGAAATCATTATGGAGATACCTCAAAGAACTAGGACTGGAAGTCCCATTTGACCCAGCTATTCCCCTGCTGGATATCTTCCTCAAAGAATTTAAAAATAATACCACAGTGATGTATGCGTACCCATGTTCATAGCAGCACAGTTTGTAATAGCTAAACCTTGGAAGCAGCACAATTGCCCATCAACTGGAGACCAGATAAAGAAAATGTGTTGTTTTTTTTTATAAATTGGATACTATTCAGCCATAAAAAAATGAGAAATTAGAGACATTTATTGCTAAATGGATGCACATTGAGGCGATACTCTTAAGTGAAATAAATAGGACACACATGTGTAAATACCGAATAGTTTCTCTAGTGTGAGAAACTTAAATATGGACCAAAAGGTATAATAGATAATGTGAAATAGGAAGAAAATGGGCAAAGGGGAAGGGGAAGTGGGAGGCATAGGGGAAAGGAAAGAAGGGAATGAAATCAATATGAGAAAATGAAAAAATGGAAACAAAATTTTGTAAATAGAGAGGGATGGAGGGGTTGAAAGGAGGGCAGGGGAAGGGGGAGAAAAGAGGAACCAAGAGAGATTATGTAAAGGTGCAAATTTCCAATGATGAATGTCATTATATTGTATACCTAAAATGAACCAATAAAAAGATATATAGTTAATAAAAGGAGAAACTTGGAATTTTGATAAATGCTGGAATTACTGGAACTTTAGGAAATTTATTACTACACTTTAGGTTATACATACACAAGATAGTTTATCATGTTAGGTGGAATTATGACCTTGTGTCAATTTAGGGATGAGATATATTAAAGAAGATGTATTTGGGTTTCAAGTTCATAAGTGTTGGCATGTGATAGTTTAACTTCATAGTGTCAACTTGATTGGCTTTGGGAGCTGCCAAGGTGATTGGTGGAACACACTTGTGAATTTTTCTGAGTGGTTAATGGAAGCATGGCTTTGGGGGTCTACATTTGGTTCCTTGAACCCTCCTTTCTGGCACTACTTTTCTTCTCTGCTTCCTAGATGCCATGAACAAAGCATATTTACTCTGTCACACCCTTCCACCACAATATTTCTGCTTTGGAGCCAATTGACCATAGACTACACAAACTGAAACCATGAGCCAAATTAAATCTCTTCATATAAGTTGTGGGTGTCGCTTTTTAGTGATGAATATACTAATACATTGTTCATTTTCTGTCCCCCCAAATGGAGGAAAGTGATGAGGAGAACAAAACAAAGAAAAGAAGGAAAAGAGAAAATAAATAACAAAATGGTAAATCAAATTTCAATAATTTCAAATTATAAATAATAATTACATTAAATATAAATGAAATTAAATATAAATGATTTAAATCAACCAATTAAAAGTCTTTGTCAGATAGCTAAAAAAAGCAACATATCAAAACATTCTCTTTGTTTGTTTTCTGTGTCAGAGATCAAACCCAGGTCCCTGAGCACAGCTTGTGCAATCTGTGAATAGATCAGCTTTTTAAGAAATGTGGCTTCAACATATATGTAATGAATTGTACTGACAGAATATGAGGAGATATTATCAAAACATTCTCATAGAATTCTGTGTAAGTCATAAAATAACTTAAAATGTGTTAATATGGTTAATATGTATATGTATGTATTATATTTATATGCAGACTCAGCTAGTGACATAATATAGTTATAATAGGCACAGTAACAGTTTATTTTTTGAATGACACATAGTTTGCATCACACCAGATATTCTGTTATAACTCATTCAGTAGAATTTGTATATATTATTTTATAATCAATTTCAGAATTTATTTATTGACTATAAACTCCTTTGTCAGAAATACAACCACAATAATCTTCAAAGACCATATTTGTGCTTTTTATAGTGGTTAACATAATGTCTTAGTTTCCAGGAATTTTTTTAATGTCTTTGTTTATTTCTTGTGAAGAGTATTGCTTCCTATACATAAATATCCTAGGTAGAAATGTTTTCCTTTCAGGTAGTTTGATCCAAAAGACTGCTGTAAATATTTCATAATTATTAGTGAAAATGTATAATGAGAAAAATCAAAACAAAGATAGAGTTTCTGCCTCGAAAGATTTCATTATTTTCTAGTAGATTTCAGCTGCCCCTAATTCAGGGACAGCAGGCAAATCCAAAAAATAGCAACAAGAGGCTCTTAGACATCAATTTTCTCCCAAATACTAAACAACGTGTGTGTGTGTGTGTGTGTGTGTGTGTGTGTGTGTGTGTTTGCATATGATATTGTCAGGAGACATGGGATAAAGTATTTCTTTGAAAAATGAAAATATTTGTGTAAGCCCTTTACAATTATATATCCATCTCATATAATGGAATATGAGGGAAAATTTAAGTTTGATGAACTAAAGAATTTTCTCAATAAAGCTAAAGGATTTACTTTTCCTTTCTTCCATCATCATTCTGTTTCTATACAGTAATGAGTCTAACAAGATTTCTGAAAGTTGAAATTCAGTGAAGTCATGGTTCTCCTCTACTTAGCTGAGGTGAGAAATTAAAAGAGGAACTGGAAGTGGAGTTGGTTTTGAAGGGTAAATGCAATATGAAATTGGGTCCTTTAAAGAACTTTTGTACAAAGGACAAATGTAAAATAGTGTTAACTAAATACCTTATAGTTTTTGATCAATAAAAATGTTGAAATTTAATAGGTAAGGAAGGGAATTCCTTTATGTTTGCATCTCTGTACTCCTTAAATCCCTGTCTAAGAATGACAAATTATTTTATAGAAAAACAAGTGTTTTTATTGCAGTTCTGGCCTAATTCAAATGTATTTTTAAAAAATAAAGAAAATATTTAGAAAATAGTTTAAGTATTAATAAAACTAAAAATATTTCTCAAGATTCATTTAATTTTCAGTAGTCAAACTCGTGAAATAATTTAATCATCAAATAATAAACAAGTCCCTTAGGAAGAGCCCACTAGAAAACTAAATTCCAATATCCAAAGCAGATAAGTTGTCAAGAGCTGAGAGGGAATCCTGCTCTTAGACTCTGTAGCAATGTTGAGGAATTCCAGCCTTTAAAAAATTTGGGTTTGTTGTGGTCACCCACACAAACCACTGAACCTTTTGCAGTTGTACTTTCTTTATGAGGATTATAGTAATATAAAGAAAACTGAATAGTAGTTTGAAATGATGGTGACACTAGTAGTTTAGAGAATGTGATACATCTTTAACTACACTTTACTTTTGTCATATAAAGAGAAGCAAAAATCTATAATGTGTTATAAAAAAGTAACAATAATATGATAGAACTATGTATCTGTACTATGTATTTATTCCATATTGATTTAGTTTTCTGACTTAAATATTACTTGTTTTTTTCAGCCAATATGTCTCCTGGTTTCTTGAGTTCTTATCCTCTCAGTTGTAATTTACTAGAAATGTTTTTTAATCCTCAATTTTATATACATGGTTTACGAATGATTTTTATTAACAAAATTGTTTTATATTTTTCCATAACAGCTATTAAATATTTTAAATTATACATATGACAAATGCAGAAAGTTCCTAGATATATTTGTGCCTAATGCAAACTTGAAATAAATTATATTATTCTTGAATTCTGATTTTCTCTTAACCTTCATTTCAACTCTAATAGTTTTCCATTGCTAAATTGTTTCAAATAATACTAAAGTTGGAACAAGGGTACCAAGTATCTGTCACATATCCATTCCTCTTTCAGCTGAGGTAAACTTTCTATTATTATTTGTGTAAATATAATTTATTATAATATAAGTTACCTCAGCAGCTATTTCCCTTCTTTAACTTGAAGAATTGGCAATATCTATAACAATTAATGAAAATATGTGATATCAGATGCACTGTAAGGAGGAGGTGAATCTGAAAATTAAATAGACTTTTGTCAAGCGTTCTGGTAAATCAGAAACTCTAAGTAGGCAGAAATGGAGTTTATTCTCTAACCAGTATAGTAAAAACTCCTCTTGTGACTTAAGAACAATGGAAAAAGAGAAATAAAGTAGTCATAATGTCTTTACTCAAATTTGAGTGAATGATGCTTCTTGCAAATTGTTTGTGCAGTTTTGTAGCTGGTGTTACAAGATCCAGTATAAATGTAAACATGCAATATCAAATAGAGCTTTCCATGAAAGCAAAATACTATAATACCTGTTAAACAAAGCTTTTGAGATCCATTAATAAATCTTTCAACATAGATACTACTTTATAAGCCTGTTAAAGAAATTATTCCTTGGGATGTTTTTCTTAGAAATTTATTAAGATTCCATTATAAGCATTTATAGAGTTATATATAATCTACTCTTTTGTTCTCTTCCTCTTTCCATTCTCAGAAAGTAGATAAGCATATGAAAGAAAAATAGAATGATAGATCAATATATAGAGACATAGGTATCAGGTATCAAGATAAATAGATATAGATGTAGTTAGTGTTTTGGTGTCTGATCATTTTCTGGAAGTAAATTTTTAGTTGCATAGGGTATTTTATTGAATAAAATGCACATATATAAAGTATATAATTTTTATAAATCTATCATCAGAATAAAAATAGTAAATTTATTCATCATCCCTTAAAGCTTCCTCAGGAACTTTGATAATCCATACAAATCACAACACCTATTATTGCCATCCACAGGCAACCACATGTCTATTTCTTATTTTAGATTACTTTACATCATATAAAGAGTTTTATATAAATGAAATATTACAATATGTACTATCTTTGTCTGACTTCTTGTATTTGGCTTATTTTGAGATCCGTTTATATTTTGCCATACATTAATACTTCATATCTTTTCTTGCTGCTATATTCTACATTATGTATCAGTACTTTATTCATTGTTATTACCAAATAACATTACATTGTATAGATATACTAAATATTTTTAACAGTTCACCTGTTGGTAGTTTGTCTTTTTCCATTTTTGTTTCCTTGTTTCTGGTGTAGGACTATTACGTATTAAACTACTATAAACATTTATGTACTGATCTCTCTATGTACATATGCGGTCAATTTTTTGAGTAAATGCCTAGCATAAGAATTGATAGTTTATATATAAGTGTATGTTTAACTTTTGAAGAAATTGCCAAATTGAGCTGCTTTCACAAACACGTGTAGCACACTAGTGTCCTACCAGGAATATATGAATTCTAGTTCTTCAGTGCATTAGTCAATATTTGTATGGTAAATGATTTTAGTATTAAACATTCATAGTTTTCAAAAGATGTCTTGTTATAGTTTAAATTTGCATTTCCCTAAGAATAATGATATTCTGGAGTTGTATAATTTTTATTGTGCTTGTTTGCTTTTTTTTGTATTGCATGCTTAAATTTTTTACCAATTTTCCAGTGAGAATCTTTCTTAATATTGAGATTGGATTATCTTTTCTAAAAGCATATCCTTTATTACGTATATAATTCACAAATATTTTCCCATTCTGTGGGTTTTTTTATTCTAACAGGAATTTGGAAGAGCAGAAATTCACAACAGCGATGAAGGTCAGTTTACTGTTTGTTTTCTTTTATGAATCATAATTTTATATTATATTTAAGAAATCTTTACCTAACCAAACTTCACAGAGATTTTTCCTTATTCATTCTTCTAAAATGTAGAATTTTGAGGTAAATTTATATTATTGATGATTTAATATAAATTTTTTGGATATAGTCAGAAATATAAATTGAAGTTATATTTCATTCTGCTTGGTAAATTTTTCAATGTTCTCATAATAATAGTTGAAAATACTATCATTTTAGATTTATGTATTTGAGAATCAATTGACAATATATAGTTAAATCAAATTCTAGACCCTCTTTTTCTAATACCTACTTTTCTTTAGTGAAGGCAATTACATATGATCTTTATAATATTTTTAAAATAAGTCAACATGAGATATTAAGGTTCTCTAGCTTTGTTTCATTCAAAGTTCCTTTAGTAACTGAAAGTTCTTTCATTTCTATTTTGACTTTGTAATTGGGTTTTCAATTTTAACAAACACCTACAGAAATCATCAATGGTTAAATTTAATCTATTAATTAATTTAGAGAAACATAACTTTTAATATAGCCTTCCAATTTATGATGGTTAATTCTTTTAATTATTTTAGGGCCTCTTAAATTTTTTTCAGAAATCCTTCTACTTTGTACTGCATAGTTCTCGTACATATTTTATGAAGTTTATGTCTATTATTTTTATTTTTATTCAATTATATATAAAGCAAGTAAAATATGAAAAGCATCAAAATTAGAAAAATGAATTGAAGTTGTATATTGACAGGAAATGTGAATAGAGTGTTTAAACTACTTAATGTGATTATCAAGATGACAATGGTAGATTTTAGTCTCCTGTCTTGCTACTTGTTTTGTATTTATTTCATATTGCGTCTCTTTACTACTTTCTCTTCAGTTAATTTACTTAGGATCCTATTTTATCTACCTGTGGATATATTTGCTATAATTTGCTGTATTTAGTAATTTCATTGTAAAATACATCATTACTCCACAATATTTTACCCTTAAGTGCTATCTAAAATCTTTTTTTATTTACATATTAATTAGTAAATTTTAGGTATACAATAAGTTTACATTTGTCATTGGGTGTTTGTACCTGAACATGATGTATCTTAGTTCTTATTTTTTTCCCCATTACCTATGCACCCTTCACCCCCACCACCCTTCCCTATTTACATAGACTTTGTTTCCATTTTTTTTCTTTCACATAATTTTTCCTTTCCCTTCTTCCCTTTCCCCTTCCCCTCCCACCACCCCTCCACCTTTGGACCTTTTCCTATTTCAAATTATTAATTATTTGTTTTAATCATTTTCATCCTTATTTATACTTTCAGTTTCTCACACTAGAGATACTATTTGGTATTTACACATGTGTTTCCTATTTATTTCACTTAAGAGCATGGCCTCAATATGCTATCTAAAATCTTTACAAGAGTATAAATACATTCCCAGGAATTTGTGCTACCACTTACATTTTATTTCTATATCCATGATGTCATCAATGATCTACTGTCATTCTTTTCAACTTTAAGAGATTTCACAAAATGATGCAAGATTTAAGAATATTAATATTATTCAGGGATGTATTTATTCCTTGTGTATGTACAGATTTCCATTTCATATAATTTTCTTTCCCCCAAAGCTAGTAATGTCAAATTTTCAGAATTCTCTTAAATTCTGCAAATCTATAGATTTGCTGTAAACCTCCTTTCCAAATCCCAGACACAACACCAAATATATTGATAATGGATTAGTCATTAAGAAGGGAAATTTAAAGTCAAAGAGGTGTTACTACATATTTATTATTATGGAAATAAGGTAAATAAGCTGATAATAAAAAATTCTGACAATTTGAGGAGTAAATTGATTTCCCATATATGGAAGCTGGGAATGGAAAATATTATAACTACTTTTGAAAAAAATTATTGGATTTTTATACTTTATGTTTACTTTTATTAGTAATATTTACAGAACATAATAATTACATTCATTGTGGGGAGTTGATAAATATACAACATGCACTCCCGTACAACTCAGCACTCCCAAACTTATGTTATCCAAAATAAATGAAAACTCATGTTCATATTAAACACTATATACATATGTTCATGTGACTTTAAAATAGAAGCAACCAAAAGGTCCTCCAACATGAACAGGAGCATGTATGTGATGAAATACTATTTAGATCAAAAAGTGTAAACTACTGATACACAAGAGCATATAAATAAGTTCCACTAAATCATAATAGGGAAAGAAAGAGGAATCAAATAGCCACACACCATATGCTTCTGTAAAGAGCTTTTTGCAAAGAAACACAAGGGGATATTTTGGGTTGATGTAACAGATTTGTGTTTTTATTGTGATAGTGGTTACATGACTGTATTCATTAGTTAAAACTCATAGGAACAGGATGGGTGGATTTTGCTGCACACAATTTGTATTTTGATCAAAAGAAACACAAATTGAGAATAAAGAGAATTTTTATTTCTATAGTGGGATGAAAGCATGTTTCTCAAACATAATTTGGTATATGTGCCTGTAAGTATAAAATTTGATTTTAATTGTATAGTAGTCAATAAAATATTCACTTTAATATACTATCATTCTTGCAAAGAATTTCATAAGAATATCAAACACTTCTTATATGAGAAATTAAGCACCATATCAGAAAAAGTATAAAGCTAATTTATAACTTATTAATGTTAAGAGATTATACAAAGAGAATGTTATCTGTAAAAAGAAATCTTTTGAATTTCTCATATTTTCCCTATACATTGGGGTAATTACAATTGCTCATTTGATTGATTTAATCTATATGGCTCAGTTGATAAAATATTTCTCAGCATCTTTATTGCTCAGCAGACCTCTTAGCATTTCTGATTCTCTTATTCTTTTCATGCCTCACTTTAACATATAGATCAGAGTTATTCTAGAAGGGAAACTAAAAATCATCCAGTGCAATCATTTGTCTAAGATGACATTCCTTTTCATTGCATGCAGAATGTGGAAAAGCAAAGCAATATATGCTATGGGTTTGCATTTAATCTGAGTCATTCCAGTACTATACTACTTATGGATTGCCAAGTTTGCGGACATTCAAAGTTCATTTACTTATCAGAGAAAGCCCTTGAGTTTTAGAGTGAATATGTATCATGTACATGCATCAACTACTGATGAAGAATGGAATCATTATGTACCCAAACATGTTTATAAAATTTTTAAAATTTCAAAAAGAGAAACTCAATAATTGTTTTATCCCTATAAATGAAATTCCTGAGAAAATAGAAAACAGAGGTACAGTAGCTTTCATAGGAAATTTGGAAATACTAGGAAAATTAAACAAAAACATGTTTGTACAAGAAAAGGCATTATCATCAGCATTCATATCAAAGCAAAAATATTTGATACATAACATAATTAATTCAATGAAAACTATTGAGTACTAAAGAAATGGATTGGGTGCAAATGTTTTCTCATTATTGCAGGAATCAATGATAATCACTTTTGAGTCAGAATTACTTACTCATAGTACCTAACACAATTCAGGTACTCTAGAAGGAACTATTGAGTTTAATTCAGTCACCACACATTTTTATGGCTATAAATAATTCCAACATAAATATGGCACAGTACACCTAGGTCACGTCTCCCAAATTATTGCAATTGGAGAGCAATAAGAACAATGAAAGCATCTCTTCCATATGAGAATCTTAGATTCCCAAGAGCAGATTTTTCAGTCTTGCCAGAGTCTTAAGGCACTGACCTCTGTGAAACAATAATAGAGTCATAAAAGACAACTCTATTAAAAGTTACAATTGAGCTAACAGCTTGCTTTCTCATATGAAGTAACACTTTATAAATTAAATTTTTCTTCTGATATTTTTAGCTTAGTCCATCAGTTAAAAGTGATCATCCATCACTTAAACCAATGCAGATACTATTCTCTATCTTAGCCTAGAAATCAATCAAATGTGATTGAAATGACAGGAAATTTTATTTGTGTCCAAAGAAGCTTCCCAGTCGTTTTGCTAAAGCAGTACAATAGGCCTTCAAAGTGATGATGTAGCTCACCGGTAATTCCCACAAGCCTAACTCAAATCCCTTATTACAGAATGATTTGTTTGTTGTGCTCCAAATAAGACAGGCAGATCACTTCGCTGTACTTTTGATTATGTGATTCCCTTACTCTTGTCTGGCATCTAGCCTTTTTACACAGTAGAACGAGGTACTGGAACGATTTGCCCTGGATCCAGACAGCATGAATTCACATCCCATATCTGACACTTATTATACTTTGCAGTTACCTACTTTGAGATTTGTTTCTAGATCTGTAAAGTAGAGATAACAGTATTACTTTCTTATAAGGTTTTGGCAGATATTAAAGTATGTATGCAATAAATAAAAAATATGATTTGGCAGAGGGTGTTATATTATTTTTTCAAATTGTTTTCATATTTAAATGATCCTAAATACAATTTTTAAGGCTCACTTCTTAGTTACTATTTCATATATCCCTGGTATATTTATGAAAACTAAGAATTTTGCACTGGTGCATTGATATTAATTAAATAGTCAGATTATATACAGGTATCACCAATTTTTACACCAGTGTCTTTTTTTCCATTTCAGGGCCCAATACTCAAGAGCACATTCTTGTTATGTTATCATGAGTTCTCCTCCAAATTGGAAGAGTATAGCAGTTTTCTTTTGTTATCTAAACTCTTTTGAAGATATTATATATTTTATACAATTCCCCTCAACTGTGATTTGTACAGTGGTTTGTTATGATTGGGAATATAAAGTTAAATATTTGGGGGAGAATACCAAATAATACCTTTATAATCACATATCAGAGGATATACACTATCAATATGACTTCTTATTGGTGAAATTAATAATAATCATGTTGCTATATGCAACACCCAGCATTTTTCTCCATTGCAATTAATGTAAATAATACTTTGAATCAAGATAGGCACTTTCCTCATGAGCAGTAACATGAAATATATAATAATCCATTAAACAAAATTTAATTTTTGGAGCAATAATGTTAGTACAGTTGCACATTTTAGTATAACCATCCATTAATTAGCAATTAGATCATAATCACTGATACTAACATCTTAGGTACTAGGGGCTAATACCCAAAACTGTAAGAAAATGGACTACAGGGACGTTTTGTTTTAAACTATTATTTGTTGCAGTGGTGGTATGAAATGAATACTAGGAAATCACTCTCACTAACCTGCATTCCCAGCCCTTGAATAATCATTTATTATTAAGTTTATTGGTGCATTTTAGGTATACAATATGATGACATTCATCATTGGGAATTTGTGCCTTTACACGATGTATCTTGGTTCTTATTTTTTTCCCCATTCCTCTGCCCTCCCTTCATCCCCTCCACCCTTCCCTACTACTCAGCCATAAAGCCTGAGAAACTAAAGACATTTATAGTTAAATGGAGGCACATTGAGACCATACTCTTAAGTGAAATAAATAGGACACCCATGTGTAAATACCAAATAGTTTCCCTGGTGTGAGAAACTAAAAGTATAAACAAGGATCAAAATGTATAATAGATAATGTGAAATAGAAATAAAAGGTCCAAAAGGGAAGGGGAAGGGGAAGTGGGAGGAGTATGGGAAAGGAAAGAAGGGAAAGGAAAGAATATGAGAAAAGGAAAAAATGGAAACAAGGTCTTTGTAAATAGAATCTTTATTCTATATTACATTGAAAAGTGAAAAGTAAGCAATAATAACTAACTTTCCAGTTAAGTTTCAATAAAGTAAAAATTAATAAAACTATTAGTTTAATTTTTGCATATTTAATTAAGGCCATTGAAATTATGACTTTGTTTCTTTTGTGTTAAGAAAATTTAATCCAAGGAAATCTTTCCGTGCTGCTTTTTATGACCATTTAATCTCTTTCACAAAGGAAGTCATGGCACTGAGCTGCCATTGGCCTGACCAAGGACTCCTATAGTAGCACTCCTCCCCTCATTCACCACTGTCATTGGCTGCCTTCAAATTTTAAAACAATGTTCATCTTTATATGGAAAGATGATCAGAATAAGCTTACAAATGAAAGTCAAATACTATGCAATCAATATTTTCTGATAACTTATAAGTTAGTTGAGAAAATCATGATTATTCATGAAAGAATCACTAATAAAATCATGGAAACTAAGACAGAAAAAATATTTTCAGACACATGCCTAAAGGAGTAAAATGTTCAAGAGGAGCATGGGCTAACCACTAGAAAGCAAAAAAAAAAAAAAAGGAGTTATATAAAGTAACAGGACACTAAACAAAATTTCTGTAAATTATTTATCAGTATTGCATGGGTCAAAAATTAGATGATTAGCAATTCTATTTCCAAAGGTTATTTATTTTTGGCAGTACCTAGTTAATATGATTAACATGGCTTGTTAAGTGTGGCTAATGTATAAATATTTATATTTGCAGAATGACCATAACAATTGGATGTGACAAAAAGAAATGGACTTCAGGAAAGTATTTTCAATTTTATTGTATCTCTCAATAAAGGTTTTAAGGCACATTTAATTTGACTAATAAATTGGCTAGCTTTCATCCATTACATGTAAACCAGGGGCTAATAATATAAAATACCTCAAACACCTAAAATATGACATTGTAGTCTATATATAAAATTTAATCTGATTTTATATTGAAATCTTTAATCAAATCCAAAACAGAATAATCTATGGTGAGCAAAATTAAAATTTTAAAATATTTATGAAAAATGAAAGGCATTTTTGTGTGAGGTAGATGATAGCTGATCAAAATAAGATTTTTAACTCTTCAATGTTCAATTTGTTCAATTATTTTAATGACTTTGTAGACAAGAACTGAATATTCCTTAGTAAATACTAGTCTTAAAAGTTTTATTTTCAAAGTACAAAAAGAATGAACATATTAGAAAACTACTGATTAATATATAATCTTCAGATTTATAAGATCTCCCTTTTATGTCTACTAATCTGTCCTCAATATTCTCCGCAACTGTATTTGAAATATTTTTAGTGATAAACTTGTATTACCTCCATAAATTTGGGGTGTCTGATTTTTTTCAGTTCTTTATATATTCTATATATTAGTTCTTTGTCTAGGACACACATGTGCAAATACCAAATAGTTCCTCTAGTGTGAGAAGGTGAAAGTGTAAATAAGGATTAAAATTATTAAAAAGAATAATTGATAATTTGAAATAGGAAGAAAAGTTCTAAAGGGGTAGGGGTGGTAGGAGGGGAATGGGAAAGGAAAGAAAGGAAAGGAAAAATTATGAAAAAAGAAAAAAATGGAAACGGAGCTTATGTAAATAGGGAAGAGTGCACAAGTAATGGGAAAAAAATAAGAACCAAGATACATCATGTACAGGTACAAGCACCCAATGATAAATGTAAAAATATTGTATACCTAAAATGTACCAATAAAAAATTTAAGGGAAAAAAAATCACCTCCATAATACTTGTAAATGCAAACATTTAGCAATTTTTGATGTAAATGTCTTCTCCTGTCCATAGCCAAAATGAATTACAAAACACTCATAACATTTCCAAAACACATTTAGTGAACATTATTATTTAGCACTTCTCCCTGCCATTGGATCATTGCTCATAATCTTTCACATAAATCATTTATATAGTTATTTTCAATATTTTTATAATTGTTCTAAGCACTTGGGATTGCTTGATTTTTCTTTTTTTACAAATTTATCCACTTCTCCCTCTCTCCCTTTCTTCTTTTCTTTCTTTGTTTAATACTGTGTATATATAGACTCTTGTGACAGACTTGGTTTGGAGATAAATAGGTAAAATATTACCAAACATATAATTGAACAAATAAAAATCTTCACAAGAGAAATACACAGTATCTATAAGAGAACATCAAGGCCACTAGTTTAGTTGGATAAAAAATTAACAAAGGGAGTTATTCTTAAACTGAAGGAGGAAATGAGAGATAACTGTAATGGTTAAGCATTATTTTGAGAAGAGAACAACTATATTCTCAGGATGCAAACAAAATGATCTTAATATATACTTTCTATTTTTTTTCTTAATAATAGTCAAAAGATAGAAAAATATTTTAAGAAAGATGTGTTAAGCTGACATGTAATTGGCAACTATAGAGTTATTCCACATACACTTTCTTCATTCTAAACAAGCAAACATTTTTGGCACCTATCATGATTCTATTTGTTTAGTATACGAAACAGTTTAAAATTTAAAAATATTATTTGGTTTTTAAATAAAAATCAACTTTCAATATTTTCTAAGGCAGAATTTAAAGCAGCAATAGGAAACTAAGGCACATAGAGTTTAAATGGTTTGTCTAAGTTCACAAAACTGTGTCTATGATTGTGAACACTTTATTTTTTGTATTAATCAAGTTTATTGGTACATTTTAGGTATACAATATGATGACATTCATCATTGTGAATTTGTACCTTTACATAATATATCTTGGTCCTTATTTGTATAATAGATAATGTGAAATAGGAAGAAATGTTTGAAAGGGGAAGGGGAAGTGGGAGGAGTAGGGGAAAGGAAAGAAGGGAAAGGAATAAATATGAGAGAAGGGAAAAAACAGAAACAATATCTTTGCAAGCACTTCATTACATGTTTCAAGTGATTTTACTTCGTATTTCTTCAGCTTGGGTTTTAGTAGGTATACGAAATTTTGAAAATTTTAGCAATTATTTATTTAAATGTATGTTTTTTGCTCCCTTTCATCATTTTTGGAAATGCCATAACAGATGTGCATTTTAATAATTTACTGTATATAGTTTATTTTGAATATTGTCCTACTTTTTCTTATAATACACTAACATTTCTTCTTCAAAGTGAATTGTATTTTTCATCCAGTCTACTGTATTTTTAATTTTAACCTCATTTTTCATCTCTAGAAATGTGATTTGGGGCATATTTATACATGCTATAACTCTACTTACATTTTTACTTATAGCATTCAGTCATTACTCTGTTTTTATTTTTTTCTATATTCTTTTATTAGTACATTTTAGCTGTACAATATAATGACATTCATCATTGGAAATATACACCTTTACATACTCTCTTGGCTCTTAATTTTCCCCCTTCCCCAGCCCTTCCTTTAACCCCTCCATTGCTCCCTATTTACAAAGACTTTCTTTCCCTTTTTTCATTTTCTCATATTAATTCCATTCCCTTCTTTCCTTTCCCCTACCCCTCCCACTTCCCCTTACCCTTTGCCCCTTTTCTTCCTATTTCACATTATCTATTATACATTTTAGTCCTTATTTACACTTTCAGTTTCTCACACTAGAGAAACTATTTGTATTTACACGTGTGTCCTATTTATTTCACTTGAGTATCGCCTCAATGTGCATCCATTTAGCAATAAATGTCTCTAATTTCGTGTTTTTGATGGCTGAGCAGTACTCCATTTTATAAAAGAAAACACATTTTCTTTCTCCAGTCTCCAGTTGATGGGCATTTGGGCTGCTTCCAAATTTTAGCTATTACAATCTGCGCTGCTATGAACATGGGTGCATATATATCACTGTGGTATGATACTTTTAATTCTTTGGGGGAAGATCCCCAGCAGGGGAATAGCTGGGTTAAATGGGCCTTCCAGTCCTTGTTCTTTGAGGTACCTCCATACTGATTTCCTCAGTGGTTGCACCAGTCTACACTCCCACCAGTAGTGGAGCAGGGTTCCTCTTACCTCACAGCCCCGCCAGCATTTGTTATTGGTTCATTTCATTGTAGCAGCCTTTCTTTCTGGAGTGAGGTGGAATCTCAGCGTTGTTTTCATTTGCATCTCTCAAATGCCCACTGATGTTGAACATTTTTTCATGTTTATTTGCCATTTCTAATTCTTGGTGTGAGAAATGTCTGTTCCTTTCAGGTGCCCATTTTTGGATTGGGTCTTTAAATTTAGGAGGTCTGATTCTTTTAAGTTCTTTATAGATTCAAGATAGTAGACCTTTGTCTGAGGGACCGCTGGTGAAATTTTTTTCCCACATTATGGGTTGTCGCTTCATACTGCTGGTGGTTTCTCTTGCTGTGCAGAAACATTTTGCTAAGAAGAGATCCCATTTGTTGATTGTTTGTGCTAGTTCACATGCAACAGAGGTTTTGTTCATCTAATCTTTTCCTACACCAATGTCTTCAAGAGTTCTACCTAACCTCTGTTCCAGCTGGATCAGCATTTCTGCTTTAGTATTAAGATCTTTAATCTACCTCAATTTTAGTTTAGTGAATGGTGAGAGATATAGGTCTAGTTTTAATCTTTGGTAAGTTGAAACCCAATTTATCCAACACCATTTATTAAAGAAGCTATCTTTCCTCCAATAAGGGTGTTTGGCTCCTTTGTCAAAGATGAGGTTGCTGTCTCTAGAGTTGTTTCTGCATCTTCTAATCTGTTCCACTGGCCCTCAGGTCTGTTTCTTTGGCAGTACCATGCTATTTTTATCACAGTAGCTTTGTAGTATAATTTCAAGTTGTGAGTTGTAATACCCACTGCCATCTCTCTTTTGCCTACAATTGCTTTTGCTATTTGGGGTCTCTTGTTCCAAATGAAATTTTGGATTGTTTTCTCAAGGTCCATGAAGTATGCTGCTGGGATTTCAATTGGGCTTGCATTGAATCTATAGAGCAATTTTGAAAGTATGGCCATTTTCACTATGTTGATCCTTCCTACCCAGGAGCAAGAGATGTCTTTCCATTTTCTGATATCATCTTCAATCTCTCTTTTCAGAGTGCTATCATTTTGAGAAAAGAGGTCTTTGATTTCTTTCATTAGGTTGATTCCTAGGTATTTCAGTTTTTTGAATGCTATTGTGAAAAGAATTATTTGCCCTATTTCTCTCTCAGTGAGTCTGCCATTCATGTAGAGGAAAACTGTTGACCTTTTTGTGTGTTGACCTTGTATCCAGCCACTTTACTGAATTTGGTTATTAAGTTTAGAAGACTTTTGGTGGAGTTCTTGGGGTCTTCTATATAGAGTATCATGTCATCTGCAAATAATGACAATTTGACTTCTTCATTACCTATTTTTATTCCTTTTATTTCTATTTCTTGTTTAATTGCTGTGGCTAATGTTTCCAAAACTATATGGAACAGGAGAGTTGACAGTCGACATCCTTGTCTTGTTCCTGAGTGAAGGATATCAGTTTTTGACCATTTAGTATGATACTGGCTGTTGGTTTTTCATAGACAGCTTTTATCAGATTGACGTAGAGACTGTCTATTCTGATTTTGTAGGGTTTTTATCATAAATGTATGTTGGATTTTGTCAAATGCTTTTTGTGCATCTATTGAGATGATCATACAGTTTTTGTCCTTGGCTCTATTGATATAGTGCATTACATTTATTCATTTGCATATGTTGAACTATCCCTGCATCCCTAGGATGAATCCCACTTGAGCTTCTTGATGATCTTCTGCATTCTATTTGCCACTATCTTATTAAGGAATTTTGCATCTACGTACATTAGTGAGATTGGCCTATAGTTCTCTTTTTCGGTTGGGTTTTCTCTGCTTTGAGGATCAAGGTGATGCTTGCTTCCAAGAATGAATTCAGGAGTAATGCTTCCCTTTCAATTTCATTGAAGTGTTTAAACATTAGTGGCAGTAGTTCCTTTCTAAATTTCTTGTAGAATTCAGTGGTGAAACCATCAGGACACGGGATTTTCTTGGTTGGTAAGGTTTTAATTATGTTTTCAATTTCATTGATTGATATTGGGTTGTTTAGAACTTTAGGTCTTCTTCGTTCAACTTTGGTAATTTATACATGTCTAGGAATCTGTCCATTTCTTCTGTGTTTTCCATCTTATTGGCACATAGGTTCTGGAAGTAGGTATTGATGATCCTCTGGATTTCTGCTGGGTCTGTTGTCATTTCACCCTTTTCATTCTTAATTGCATGGATTTGGGCCTTTTCTTTCCTTTCTCTGATAAGGTTGGCTAAGGGTTTGTCAATTTTGTTGATTCTTTGGAAGAACCAACTCTTGGCTTCATTGATTTTTTGTATTGTTCTCTTAGTCTCCATTGCATTGATTTCTTCCCTGATCTTTATAATTTCCTCCTTTCTATGGGCTTTGTGTTT
This sequence comes from Heterocephalus glaber, assembly GCF_053883595.1. Taxonomy (NCBI): domain Eukaryota; kingdom Metazoa; phylum Chordata; class Mammalia; order Rodentia; family Bathyergidae; genus Heterocephalus; species Heterocephalus glaber. The sequence continues at coordinate 34,969,692 of NW_028258143.1, read as the reverse complement.
GTCCTGCTCTTCTATTTCTAGAAGCTTGAGGTTCGACATCAGGATGTTTAATTGGGCTCACTCTACTTTCCTAATATGCGTATTCACTGCTATGAATTTCCCTCATAAGACTGCTTTCATTGTGTCCCTTAGATTCTGATATGTTGTATTGTCATTGTCATTTAATTGAAGGAAATGTCTGATTTCTTCTTTAATTTCCTGTGTGGCCCGTTGGTTATTTAGAACTGTGTTGTTCAATTTCCATGTGTTTATGAAGTTTTTTTGGTTTCTTTTGCTATTGATCTCCAATTTCACCACACTATGGCCTGATAATAAACAGAGGATAACTTGAGTTTCTTTGCACTTAGCTAAATATGTTGTATGAGCAAGTATGTGGTCTATTTTGGAGGATGACTTGTGTGCACCTGAAAAGAATGTGTATTTTGATTTTGTGGGTTGAAACACTCTGTAAACATCTGTTAAGATCATTTGTTCAAGATTTTGATTGAGTTCTAGTATTTCATTACTTATTTTTTGTCTAGTTGATCTATCTATATGTGACAATGGGTTATTGAGATCCCCCAGTACTATTGTATTACTGCTTATATGATTTTTTTCATGTCTGTTAGTATTTGTTTTATATAGTTGGGTGCACTACTGTTCGGAGCATATTTACTTATGATTGTCATCCAAGGATATAGTGTCCTTCTTTGTCTCTTTTAATCAGTGTGGGTTTCAAATCCACTTGGTCCACAAAGAGGATAGCTACTCTTTCTTTTCTTCGGGTTCCTGTCACATGGAGTATTGTTTTCCACCCTTTATCTTTCAGTCTGTGAACTTCATTTTGAATTAAGTGTGTTTCTTGTATGTAGCATATTTTTGGATCTTGCTTCTTGAACCATTCTGCCAGTCTATTTCTTTTGATTGGTGAGTTGAGACCATTAACATTGATGGTTATAACTGATATGGATTGAACTGTCATTGTCATGAGTTTTTGTTGGATTATCTCCCTTAGCTTTTAACTTCTTGTTGTGCCTGGTAGATTCATTCTGGTGAGCCTCCTGGGGTTGTGATCCTCATTGTCTTTTCCTAGGATTTTGTCTAAAATTTTTTGGAGTGCTGGTTTAGTATTCATGAAGTTCCTAAGGTGCTCTTTGTCATGAAAGTATCTTATTTCTCCATCAATTTTGAAAGATAGTTTTGCAAGGTACATCAGTCTGGGTTGGAGGTTGTTTTCCTTTAGGGCTTGAAATATATCACTCCAAGATCTTCTTGCCTTGAGGGTTTGCTTTGAGAAGTCTTCTGTGATTCTGATGGGATTTCCTTTGTATGTGATTTGTTTCTTTTCTCTAACTGCTCATAGAATTTTGTTCTTCTGTTTTATTTCTGGAATCTTAACTATTATATGCCTATGTCCAGATTTTTTTTTTTTTTTTGATCAAGGCTATTTGGAATCCTATATGCCTTACTTATCTGTCTGTTAAGTTCTTTTCCCCTGCTTGGGATGTTTTCTGCCATCACTTCTGTGAACAGTTTTTTTATGTCATCTGTACTCTTTCCTGTTTCTTCATTGAGTCCAATCAGTCTTACATTATTCTTCTTTGCATCATCTAGTAGCTGCTAGATTGATTTCTTGTGGTCCCTTTCTATTTTAAAGAACTTTTTATTTTCCTGGTCACTAATTACAATCTTATCTTTTATATCTGAAATTCTGTCTTCATATTGGCTCATTCTTCTGCATAGACTTTCAATGGAGTCTTTAATCTCCTGGAAAGCTGTCTGCATCAGTTTTATGGATGCCATTTGTTTCCTATGTTGGGATTCCATCATGTTTCTCAGCTCCTCTATTTTTTATCTGTGTTCTCTGTAGATTTATTAATCATGTCTTCCACTATGGGTGCAATCTCTGCTGTTATGTGAAAAATTATTTTTGATTTCATTTTTTCCAGATCCCCTTTCATTGCTAGTTCAGGGAGTACATGTGGTTGAGTATTAGAGTGTTCCATCTCATTTTGCTTTGATGTTGCTGTAGGTGATCTTGAAGTCTGGCTCTGATGCTTTTTTATGTGTCTTCTCATTTAGATGGGGGTGGGAGGTGCTGCTGGCGAACACACAGCTCACCTCCTCAGTTCTGGGAACTATAGAAAGCCTACCTGGAAGACTCCTCCACACTAGAAGCCATAGCATGCCTACTCGGAAGCTTCCTCTGGCCTGGGAGCCATAGCAAGCTGACCTGGAGGCCTCCACTGTGCTGGGAGCTGTGGCATGCCTACCTGGGTGTCTCCTCCATGCCCATAATGTCTATTTTAATAACTTTATCTACTAACTCAATTCCTGCTGATGTTAACAAGTTTCTGTTCTTTTCTTCTGTTATATTTGGGTTATATTTTCATGTTCCCTAGTATATCTTATCTTATTATTGAATAAGTGAATTTTAACTTATGAGTTTCTTAAATTTATGGTTTCATAAATATTTTTGGATTATTTTATGATGTAATTAACTTATTTGGAAGCTATCTTGATTCTTAATATTAGTTTTCATGAATATGAAATTATGGGTTTTTTTGTTGATTTAAAAATGTTCTGATCATAGTTTTCATGATAATCCCATTTGATTTGGGTCAGAAGACAGCTTTAGTTGAATTTTGTTTCTATGTGAGTAATTTCTATTTTCTCTTGGGGATTTACAGATATTATATTGTTCATATTTGTTTTTCAGAAATTTGATCATGACATTCCTCAGTGTGGGATTACTCTACATAAATTTTATTTAGCATCTTTTACCTTCAACATCATATCTTTCACAAAATTTGGGAATTTTTGACAGTTATTTTTTCAGAAATTTGGCTATTTTATTTTATGTCTATTTTCTCTTTATTATGACAAATGCATACTTTTTATAAACATTTGTTCATTTTCATTAGAGTCATTGCCTGTCCTTCACTTTCTAAACTTTATATTGTTGTAGCTTCACTATTGGATTTTCCTTTCTTATATCTCTTTTGATTTCATTAAAGAAGTATGAAATTAATATTTTTACTTGAAAAATATATTTAATCTTGTCATGATATAACAATACACATGAAATACAGTAGAAGCAATCTACACTTGTCTAGGGAGAAATACCTTAAGGCTAAATAAATAAATAGGCAAAGTTCAGTGGCTAAATAAAATAAGACTGTCTTTACACAAGTTAAAATTAGTAAAGTCAAGGAAATCTTTCAGAAGAATATAAAATATGAAGGACAAAGACAATGAAACAATTTTAAAGGGGAAAAATCAAGTCAATCTGATCCTTTGATGAAGATACTGGATCTAACAGAAAAATTTTAAAGGATTTATTATACACACATACACAAATATACACACAATTTAAAGAAGTAAAGCATGTTTTAATGATTATAATTCTCACTGCTGAGATTTAAGAAATGAATTGAAATTTTCAGTAGAAAAAAATGGGTCACTAGTTGAAATTGCCAATCATTAAAAATAACAAAATTTTTTTTAAAAAATGAAATTGACAAAATGAAATTAAACAAAAATACTGAATAGGATTAATACCAATGTATCAAATCTATACTGAATACATAAAGGTACTATTTCTTAAATTAATTATTGTTATATTTATCTATTGACTTAATAAAAACCCAGTCAATAACATCCAGCTATTGTAGAGCTTTATATGACTTGGAAATTTGAAAAAAACTAAGTTAAACAATTCATACAATCAAAGTAGCTGGATACAAGGTCAACACACAAAAATCACTAGCTTTCTTTTACAGAAACAACAGACTCACTGAGAGAGAAAAGGGACAAACAATTCCATTCACAATAGCATTCAAAAAAATGAAATACCTAGGAATCAACCTAACAAAAGAAAGCAAATACCTCTTCTCTGAAAACTATGGCACTCTGAAAAGAGACATTGAAAATGATAGCAGAAAATGGAAAGACATCCCCTGCCCCCGGGTAGGTAGAATCAATATAGTGAAAATGGCCATAATTCCAAAACTGCTATATAGATTCAATGTAATCCCAATTGAAATCTCAGCAGCATACTTCACGGATCATGAGAAAACAATCCAAAAATTCATTTGGAACAAGAAGGGGCCTAGAATAGCAAAAGCAATTCTAGGCAACAGAGAGATGGCATGGGGTATCACAACCTCCAACTTGAAACTATACTGCAAAGGTACCACGATTAAAAAAAAAAACATGGTACTGGCAGAGAAACAGACCTGAGGACTAGTGGAACAGATTAGAAGATGCAGAAACAACTCCAGACACACTCAGTCACCTCATCTTTGACAAAGGTGCCAAACACTCTCACTGGAGGAAAGATAGCCTCTTTAATAAATGGTGCTGGAAAAATTGGGTTTCAACTTGCCACAGATTTAAAATAGATCTATATCTCTTACCATATTCTAAACTAAAATCGAAATGGATTAAAGATCTAAATATTAAAGATCTAAATGGTTTAGAAACACTAAACCAGCTGGAATAGAGGTTAGGTAGAACTCTTGAAGACATTGGTGTAGGAAAAGATTTCATGAACAAAACCTCAGTTGCCCATGAACTAGCACAAACAATCAAGAAGTGAGATCTCTTCTTATTAAACAGCTTCTGCACAGCAAGAGAAACCACCAGCAATGTGAAGAGACAACCCACAATGTGGGAAAAACTTTTCACCTGCTATTCCCCAGACAAAGGTCTACTATCTAGAATTTATAAAGAACTTAAAAAAAATCAGACCTCCCAAATTTAAAGACCCAATCCAAAAATGGGCATCTGAAATGAACAGACATTTCTCAGACAAAGAAGTAGAAATAGCAAATAAGCATATGAAAAAATGTTCAACATCATTGGTCATTTGAGAGATGCAAATAAAAGCAACACTGAGATTCCACCTCACCCCAGAAAGAATGACTGCTATCATGAAATCAACCAATAACAAATGCTGGCGGGGCTGTGCGGAAAGAGGAACCCTTCTCCACTGCTGGTGGGAGTGTAGACTGGTGCAAGCACTGTGGAAATCAGTATGGAGATACCTCAAAGAACTAGGACTGGAAGTCTCATTTGACCCAGCTATTCCTCTCCTGGGTATCTTCCCCAAAGAATTAAAAGAATCATACCACAGTGATATATGTGCACCCGTGTTCATAGCAGCACAGTTTGTAGTAGATAAAACTTGGAAGCAGCCCAAATACCTATCAACTGGAGACTGGATAAAGAAAATGTGTTTTTAAAAAATAAAATGGAGTACTGCTCAGCCATAAAAAATAAATTAAAGACATTTATTGCTAAATGGATGCACATTTAGGTGATACTCTTATAGTGAAATAAATGGGGCACACATGTGTAAATACTGAATGCCAGTCTCTACTGTGAGAAACTGAAAGTGTAAATATGGACTAAAAGGTATAATAGATATTGTGAAATAGGAAGAAAAGGGCAAAGGGGAAAGGGAAGTGGGAGGGGTAGGGGAAAGGAAAGAAGGGAATGGAATTAATATGAGAAAATGAAAAAATGGAAACAAAGTCTTTGTAAATAGGGAGGGATGGAGTGGTCGAAGGTAGGGCAGGGGAATGGGGATAAAATAAGAACCAAGAGAGATTATGTAAAGGTGCCAATTTCCAATGATGAATGTCATTATAGTGTATACCTAAAACATACCAATAGAATTAATTTAAAAATTCATAGTATCATACAAAAATTAACTATTGTCAAATTATAGCAATATTCTATTTGTACTATCTCTTGAGGTGATGGAGTTCAAACCCAGGGCCTGGAGCATGAGAAGCAAGCACTTCCTACTGAACTACACACCCAGCCACATCAATTCATTTTTGGCTTCCTCCTTTCCACCTTGTGTTTCTTCTATAGGATCATTATGCTTACTCCTCCTGCCTTCTTTCTGCTGTTGTTCTCTATTTTGAAATGTGTCTTTTATCTGACCACCACAGTAGGTTGTGGTCTGGAGAATATAGACCCTGTGTTCCACAAACTGTACCCATGTCTGCATCCATTCTTTCAGCACTAAATCTGCCCTTACTCAGCTTCATAATTTGTATTTAGTTCCAGAAGTTTGTGGGACAACATTGTTTACTTGTACTCTCTTTTCAACCAAATGCATAAAAATAGTATATTTGCAGAAATTAAGAATGTCATTGGGGTTCTTCATCTTAGTATTCTCCAAGCACAATTGTGCTTAGACTACCCTATCTGGGTAGTTATTTTACTGCCCTGGATTGATTTTTCAAGTATTGAAATACTTTTCATCTCCGTGTTTAAATTTATTGATTAATTGATTGATTGTAGAACTATAAATGGAACCCAGTGCACTCATACTGAGTTACATCCTCAGCCCTTTTAGTATTTTTGTTTCAGGGCAGGGTTGTCTAAGTTGCTAAAGTCCCCATATTGGGCTTGAATTGGCAATCCTTCTGCCTCAGACTACCAAAGGGCTGGTATTACAGTTATGCACCACCAGACCTGACATTATCTCCAGTTTTGTAATCCTTTTTAATTGTTTTCTTTTTTCTTTTTTAGTTCTACTATTAGCATACTGTAAGTCTGATTAAAGTTAATAAAATCCTTCATTTCCCACAATGTCCCACAACAACATGTAGGACATTCACATTTGTTTTTTATTGTGTAGGACTTTTCCAATGTGTTTTAATTTAGAATACCTATATTTTGGTCAGACATAACTATTAAACAACCTCTTATTACTATATGTTGTTGAATAGATACTATTTTCCTTTTGATTTTGATCTATGCATAATTTGTCTTTGTGGATATATACATATGCTTTTAGATGAAAGGTCATAATCTAATGTTTTATTTTTTCTTTAAGAAAATTAAGAATAAGTTTCATTGCCATACTGAAGCTATCAATATATCTCCGGTGTCTAGAAACATTTACTCTTTCTATTTGCTATAAATATATTCAATTATGATTAACCCTTTAATTTTATTTTACTCACAAAGTTGATGTATGGTTTGTTCAAAATATTTCATAAATGAGGATAGATTATAAAATACACACTGCCCCACACATGTCATGTGCATACACACACACACACACACACACACACACACACACATAATACACTCAGACTATAAAAGGGGAATTCCCTAGAATTAATGAATGTTTTTTATGAATTAGAAAAATAAATATTGCAAAATCTTTCACACAAAAACATTACATTAGGTAATAACTAATTCCAAATCTGGGGTTTTAAAATAAGAACAATATATGACAAAGTAAATGATTGCATAATATGAAAATTATTTTTTTGTAGTAGTAGAATGGAATAATACTGTGTAAATCAAAGAAAAAGAAAAATATGGATTAATTTGTAGCAGAAAAGATAAGAATTTAAATCTTTATACAAAATTTATTAGAAAACAGTAATTTGAAAGAGATTTTGAAATCATAATTTTTCTTATTGAAACTTTTAATTCTTTTTTGTTTACCTGTGAAAGCTAGGAACAATATGAGTATATGAAAAATGTGAAAAAGGCTTATTTAAAGCAAAAGTTTGGACAGGAACATTTTGTGAGCCCAGATATGAAAGCCAGCAAAGGAAATTAGTAAAAAATTTAAGTTATTAGTTTCCCAAAGATATGTGATACTCAATGAATTTTTTTCATAGGCCTAATAACCTGTAAGCATCAAAGATGGAATTAATTTTAAAATGTTAAAACATGAAACATTTGGCGTTGTGCTTTTCACCTTTATATGACTTGCTTAGATCAATTTGCTAGTAGTCGCCATCAACACCATAAAATCCTGCATGAATTAAATACTCAGGTGCACCTGAGTATATATGTGAGTATATATGTGCTCATGTGTCAGTATAGAATTGGGAGAAAAGGAACAAGATCATAATTATATCTTGTTTGAATCAAGATGAGCAAAATATGGTTATTCTGGGGCATAGATACATGGTGTTTTCCTCTGTATTAATTTCCTGCCAAACATTTAGAATTTAATCCTTTCAGTGAACCCACAATTAAGGGAGTTTCTCTGTTTCCTGTACTGTTTCATTTCTTCCTCCCACCAGAATGATACATTGATGAGTACTGTTCTTAGTCCCCAGGAGACTCACAGGATAAGCATCCTGTGCTCACTGCGTAGATCAAAATGTCAGAAAGCAGAAACTGATTAATCACCTTACCATTTGTTGTTAATGTTTCTGAAGGAAAACATGCCAACTTTATTCAAATAGTCCCATCTGAGACATCACTGAACTTATGATTGTGAGAGCATGCTAACTTCACATTTTCCAGAGCTTTACTAATATTTGAGACCTATATACAGACTAGAAAGGTGTGGAATTTATAATATTCATTGTTGCAAATTGAAATTAAAATGGAAATGTGCATAATCATATTCTCCATATGGCACAGCAGCAGTATGATTAAATCTTGTATGGGGATGAAAAATGATAAGCCAGTGTTATTATTGTGAAGCACAAAATAACATATGGGATGTAGGCCAACAGGATCACTCTTAAATCAGCCATGGAATTTCACAAGCCACTGAATGTCACAGATGGAAGCTGTTATTTATTCCACCTGCTTGACATGATGAGAAAAACAATGATAAAGATTCAGAAGTCAAATTAAAATGAAGCCAGCTAAGCCTGTCTCTACTCCTCTGGTTACAATTATTAGTGATGAAGTGGATGCAAAGGCCAGAGGTACATATTGATTGTCATCACCTGAAAAGATGACAATAGATTAACTCTAACAAGAATTTCATAGAAATCTACTTTTGTAATTTAGATAAGTAACCACAATGTCCATATCATCTTTCTGGCAAGGAAGATCCTAAAAAGAAGACATATTAGTTTCTCCATACTTCAAAAAAATTTAAATGAAGTGAAGGAGAAAACTAACAATTGCTTCCTAGATCCTTGAATTAGGTTATGTTTTTTAATTTTTCTTATATATTTGTATTATGAAAGATCTTATACATGAAAGAATATTAATTGTAAAATATTCCAACAATACAGAAATTTATTGAGTGAAAAAAATGAACTTTTATTTTTCTTCCTTCTCACTTATCTATAAACTTAAGCATTGACTCTCCTTATGTAACCTATATGCACATATAAACATATACTATCTATATATACACATATATGCATACACATTTACATACCTGTTTTGCTTATATTTTCCCCACACAAATAAAATTATATAAGTGAATTAACTGAGAGAAAGAAATTTATACTGATATAAATGATGTGGTATTATGTATACTTGTCTTAAGTTTGTTCTATATCTCAACAGCATGAAAAGATGTACTTATGAATTTTAAGTCTGCCTAATATATCTCATGATGGAGAAAAGATCATATTCCACTAACATGACGTTGAAAAATCCTGTTTTTTAGTTTTTTTACTGTCATAAACAAAGATGAAAGAAAAAGAAAATTATGTAAACATATAGATACATATATTGATAGACACCAATGGATATTCTAATATAATAAATATATACATGAATGTGTGTATGCAACACACATGAATACATTCTTTTTTAAAAAATAATTTTATTGGTACATTTTAGATATACAATACAATGACATTCATCATTGGAAATTTGCACCTTTACATCATCTCTCTTGGCTCTTATTTTTCCCCCTTCGCCTGACCTCCTTTCATCCACACCATTCCGGCCTAATTACAAAGACTTTGTTGTCAGTTTTTCATTTCCTCCTATTAATTCCATTCCTTTCTTTCATTTCCACTATCCCTCCCACTTCCCCTTCCCCTTTGCCCCTTTTCTTTCTATTTCACATTATCTAATATACCTTTTAGTCCTTATTTACACTTTCAGTTTCTCACACTAGAGACTGGCATTCAGTATTTACATGTGTGTCCTATTTATTTCACTTAAGAGTATTGCCTCAATCTGCATCCATTTAGCTATGAATGTCTCTAATTTATCATTTTTTATGGCTGAGTAGTACTCCATTTTATTTTTTTAAAAAACAACACATTTTCTTTATCCAGTCTCCAGTTGATAGACATTTTGGCTGTTTCCAAGTTTTAGCTATTACAAATTCTGCTGCTATGATCATAGATGCACATATATCACTGTGATATGATTCTTTTAATTATTTGGGGAAGATACCCAGCAGGGGAATAGCTGGGTCAAATGAGACTTCCATTCCTCAGAGAACTGATTTCCACAGTGGTTGCACGAGTCTACACTGCCACCAGCAGTAGAGCAGGGTTCCTCTTTCTCCACAGCCCCACCAGCATTTGTTATTGGTTGATTTCATGACAGCAGCCATTCTTTCTGGGTGAGGTGGAATCTCAGCATTGATTTAATTTGCATCTCTCGAATGACCAGTGATGTTGAACATTTTTTCATATGTTTATTTGCCATTTCTAATTCTTTGTGTGAGAAATGTCTGTTCCTTTCAGATGCCCATTTTTGGATTGGGAGTTTAAATTTAGGATGTCTGATTTTTTAAAGTTCTTTATAGATTCTAGATAGTAGACCTTTGTCTGGGGAATAGCTGGTGAAAATTTCTTTTTCCCACATTGTGCATCGTCTCTTAGCTCTGTTGGTGGTTTCTTTTGCTGTGCAGAAGCTTTTTAATGAGAGGAGATCCTACTTGTTGATTGTTTGTGCTAGTTCATGGGCAACTGAGGTTTTGTTCATAAAACCTTTTCCAATGCCAATGTCTTCAAGAGTTTTACCTAACCTCTTTTCCAGCCGGTTCATCATTTCTGTTTTGATATCTAGCACTTTAATCCATTTCGATTTTAGTTTAGTGCATGATGAGAGATATAGGTCTAGTTTTAATCTTTGTCAAGTTGAAACCCCATTTTTCCAGGACCATTTATTAAAGAGGCTATCTTTCCTCCAGTGAGAGTGTTTGGCACCTCAAAGATGAGGTGTCTGAGTGTGTCTGGAGTCATTTTTGCATCTTCTAATCTGTTCCACTGGTCCTCAGGCCTGTTTCTCTGCCAGTACCATGCTGTTTTTTTCATGGTGCCTTTGAAGTATAGTTTCAAGTTAGGGGTTGTAATACCCCTGGCATGTCTCTGTTGTCTAGAATTGGTTCTAGAGCTCTTCTTGTCAAAATGAATTTTTGGATTGTTTTCTGAAGGTCTGTGAAGTATGCTGCTGGAATTTCCATTGGGATTGCATTGAAGATATATAGCAGTTTTGGAAGTATGGCCATTTTCACTGTGTTGATTCTTCCTACCCAGGAGCAATGAATGTCTTTCCATTTTCTGATATCGTCTTCAATCTCTCTTTTCAGAGTGCTATAGTTTTCAGAGTAGAGGTCTTTGATTTCTTTTGTTTGGTTGATTCCTAGGTATTTTAGTTTTTTGAACACTATTGTGAAAGGAATTGTTTGCCCCTTTTCTCTCTCAGTGAGTCTGTTGTTCTTGTAGAAGAAAGCTAGTGATTTTTGTGTTGATCTTGCATCCAGCTACTTTACAGAATTTGGTTATTAAGTCTAGAAGACTTTTGGTGGAGTTCTTTTGGTCTTCTCTATAGAGTATCATGTCATCTGCAAATAATGACAATTTGATTTCTTCATTTCCTAGTTTTATTCCTTTTATTTCTTTCTCTTGTCTAATTGCAGTGACTAATATTTCCAAAACCATATTCAGCAGGAGAGGTCATAGTCAACATCCTTGTCTTGTTCATGCTTTTTGTGTGAATGCTTTCCATTTCTGGCCATTTAGTATGATACTGGCTGTTAGTTTTTCACAGTTGGCTTTTATTAGATTGAGGTAGAGACCATGTATTCCAATTTTTGTAGGGTTTTTAACATAAATGCATTTTCGACTTTGTCAACTGCTTTTTCTACATCTATTGAGATGATCATATGGTTTTTTTCCTTGGCTTTATTGATATAGTGTATTACATTCATTGATTTGCGTGTGTTGAACCATCCCTGAACCTCTGGGATGAATCCCACTTGGTAAAGGTATATGATCTTGATGATCTTCATCATTATATTTGCCAGCATCTTATTAAGGATTTTTGAGTCTGTGTTCATTAGTGAGATTGTTCTTTAGTTCTCTTTTTTGGTTGGGTCTTTCTCTGCTTTGGGGATCAAGGTGATGTTCACTTCGAGGAATGAATTTGGGAGTACTGCTTCCCTTTCAGTTTCAGTGAAGTGTTTAAACATTATTGGCAGTAGTTCCTCTCTAAATGTCTTGTAGAATTCAGCAGTGAAGCCATCAGGATCTGAGCTTTTCTTAGCTGGTAAGTTTTTTTTTTTTTTTGTACCAGAGATCGAACTCAGGTCCTTAGCTTGCAAGGCAGACGGTAGAACCACTGAGCTCAATCCCCGGCCCTGGTAAGTTTTCAATTAACTTTTCAATTTCATTGATTAATATTGAGTTGTTTAGAATTTTTAGGTCATCTTCGTTCAACTTTGGTAATTCACGCATATCTAGGAGCCTGTCCATTTCTTCAGTGTTTTCCATCTTATTGGCATATAGTTTCTTGAAGTACATATTGATGATCCTCTGTATTTCTGCAGGGTCTGTTGTAATTTCATCCTTTTCATTCATAATTGCATGAATTTGGGCCTTTTCTTTCCTTTTTCTGATGAGATTGCCTAAGGGTTTGTCAATTTTGTTTATTCTTTAGAGGAACCAACTCTTGGCTTCATCATTTTTTTTTGCATTGTTCCCTTAGTCTCCATTGCATTGATTTCTGCTCTCATCTTTATAATTTCCTCCCTTTTATGAGCTTTGGGTTTGTCCTGCTCTTCTTTTCCTAGAGGCTTGAGGTTCAGCATCAGGTTGTTTTAATTGGGTTTGCTCTGTTTTCCTAATATGAGTATTCGCTACTATGAATTTCCCTCATAAAGCAGCTTTCATTGTGTCCCATGGATTCTGATATGTTGTATTGTCATTGTCATTTAATTGTAGGAACTGTCTGATTTCTTCTTTAATTTCCTCTGTGACCCATTGGTTATTCAGAAGTGTGTTGTTCAATTTCCATGTGTTTATGAAATTCTTGTACTTTCTTTTGTTATTGATCTCCCATTTCATTCCAATATGGTCTGATAATCAACAGGGGATAACTTTAATTCCTTTGCACTTACTTAAACATGTTCTATGTAGGAGTATGTGGTCTATTTTGGAGAAAAACTGACATGCAACTGAAAAGAATGTGTATTCTGATTTTGTGGGGTGGAACACTCTGTAAATCTCTATTAAGTTAATTCTTTCAAGAGTTTGATTGAGTTCAAGTATTTTGTTGCTCATTTTTTGTCTAGTTGATCTATCTATTTGTGACAGTGGGGCATTTTGGTCCTCCACTACTATTATATTAGTGTTTATTTGATTTTTTTTTTGTCCGTTAGTATTTGTTTTATTAGTTTGATTCACTAGTGTTTGATGCATATATGTTTATGATTGTCATCTCTTCCTCTTGGACTGTTTCCTTTAAAAGAATGTGGTGTCCTTCTTCATCTCTCTTAATCAATGTGGATTTGAAATCCACTTGATCTGCAAAAAAGACGGTACTCCTGCTTTTTTAAAGGTTCCTGTTGCATGGAGGATTGTTTTCCACCATTTAACTTTCATTCTATGAATTTCTTTTTGAGTTAAATCTGTTTCTTGTATGCAACATATTGTTGGATCTTGCTTCTTGACCCATTCTGCCAGTCTATTTCTTTTGATTGGTGAATTGACACCATTAACATTGATGGCTATAACTGATATGTATTGACTTATCATTGCCATGACTTTTTCTTTTTGTTGGATTCTCCCCCTTTCCATTTAATTTCTTTTCATGCCTGATGGATTCATTTTGCTGGGTATCCTGAGGTTGTGATCCTCATTGTCTTTTCCTAGGATATTGTGTAAAATTTTTTGGAGTGCTGTTTTGGTATTCATGAAGTTCCTAAGGTGCTCTTTGTCATGAAATTATCTCATTTCTCCATCAATTTTGAAAGATAGTTTTGCAGAGTACATCAGTCTAGGTTGGAGGATGTTTTCCTTTAGGGCTTGAAGTACATCACTCCAAGCTCTTCTTGCCTTGAGGGTTTGCTTTGAAAAGTCTGGTGTGATTCTGATGAACTTTCCCTTTTAGTCTCCTGGAAATCTCTTTGCATCTGTTTTATGAATTCCATTTGTTTCTTATGTTAGGATTCCATCCTGTTCCTCAGCTCCTCTATTTTTTTATCTGTGTCCTCTCTGGATTTATTAATCGTGTCTTGCCCTATGAGCACGATCTCTGCTGATATCTGAGAAATTATTTCTGATATCATTTTTTCCAGATCCTGTTTTCTTGCCAGCTCAGGGAGTGCAGGTGATTGAATATCAGATTGTTCCATCTTGTTTCCCTTTGGGGTTGCTTCAGATGATCTGGAAATCTGGTTTTGTGACTTGTTTACCTGTCTTCTCATTTAAATGGGGGGTGGCTCACCTCCTCAGCACTGGGGGTAGTAGTACATTTGCCCAGAAGGTACACCTCCTCTGTACTGTGGGCAGCTCTGCTCCTCTCAATAATGATTTTGTATAGGATGTAAGATCAATGAACACAAATCATTGCGTAGCTTCTGGGTCTGCCAGGGTCACTCCTATCCAGGTAGTAGAAGTCACAGAAGGTCGTGGGCAGCACTCTGCTCATGGACTAGCACTCAGGCACTGCACTCTGTTGCCATAATTCCAGAAGAACCACATTCATAGATTCTTAATCAAAAGTTATATCCCTCCTCTGGCTTGAAGCTCTGTCTAAATATTACAAACATTTTTCAGTACATGGTGGCACATACCTGTAATCCCAGCACTTGGGAGATTGAGGCTGAAGGATTACCACCTAGTTTGAGACCAACTTGGGGTACACGATGAGTTCAAGACCAGTCTGTACTACATACAGAGATCCTGTCTCAAGAAATAAAATGAAATAATGGTAAAACACATTCTGTTTTACTATTACAGAAAATTCTTTCTACTTCATTTTCTCTTCAAGTTCATTGTTTCATTTGCAGATTTTACACACTGTATCTTTATAATCTATTTTAATACATAGAAATGGCCTCTATTGTTCTTTATTTTTAATTGTAGTGGTTTTTGTTTGTATTTTAATTCCACAGGTTAAAGTTAGAAATTTTGTAGAGGTTTCCTGCTTTACTTTAAATTAAAGAATTTATCTTTCTAACATATTTATCCTCTAAATACCATGTGTTTTTAAAAATATTTTTATTTTACAAAATATTCGCATATAAAGTTTCAAATTTACTCTAAAGTATTTATAGTTTTGTGAACTTTTGAAAAGACCTTCTTTTCTTATTCCACCTTTTTACCACAGTTTTACTGGTGACTATGGTAATATTTTATTTTTTATAGATCTTGAAACTAATAAATTCTTCCAACTCATTTGCTTTGTATAATTATTTCTAAGAATGGAATTGTGTTATTTTCATGCTATAAGAAATTTTTGTTACTTTTCTATATTTTTACTCCCCTGTGGTGTTCGTGTGTGTGTGTGTGTGTGTGTGTCTGTGTGTGTGTGTGTGTGTGTGTTTAGTTTATTTCATTAGTTGTAACTTTTAGTATAAAGCCGATCAATGATAGTGGTCCTTCTGCACTTCAGATGAATGAAAATGATTTTGATAATGTTTCAAAAAGTATAAACCTCTGACTTTAAAAGACAGTCTTCATTAAAATTGGGATTTCTGTCACATCTTAGCTAATTAAGAGTTTTATAAATAATGTTTATATACATTTTGGTATCACATAATGTAACCAGACAGATAGTGATCATCAACTGTTTATGTAGTTAATTATATTTCATTGTTGTATACCTTTGTGTTTATGAGTTATAACATTCCCAGTAAAAATATAAATGTTCTTTTCTTATTCCAGTATTTGTCATTGTTTCTCAGCCTTTTGGCTAAGATCAAGTGTAATTGCCAGTATATTTGGTCTTTCAAATCTTATTTTTAAAGCTTTTAAGTCTATATTTATTGTCCTATATTAATTATTTACCAGTGGAGAATCTTCATGCATATATCCAACTCTATGCTGCTTAAGTGTGCAAATAACAGAAAGTTATCCTCTCTGGAAGATTTCATTTTTCTCAGGTAATCAGTTATCTAACTGAAGAATTTCAACCTAAATAAGTTCTTCCTCCCATTTCTGTAATGGTTTTTCGTCTATTACAGCTTTCCAATCATCTCTGTTTTACATTACTTTTTTGCACTTTCATTAATTTCATTTACATCTTCAAATTTAATAAGAAGCAGCTATGAAATTGCAAAAAAGACTTGAACAAAGGGACTTGACATCAGAAATGTGGCAAAGATAATATGGCTCTCATGTGTTAATTACAAGAATTAAAATTTTAATTTCAGAAAGTATTTTTACTATGCTTTTAGTGATATTGCTAAAGCTATTACATTTTGAGTTAGAATAATTATTTTTTATGGTTGGTTACTATTTGATTTTTCATTACTCCAATACATTGTGGTTTTTATATAAATATATATTTTGAAGTATTGGAAGATGTTAGAGGGCATATGTTTGGAAATAAAATATGTATATATAATCAAAAAGTCTGAACTATTGACTCATTCATATTTAAAATGATTTTATATTTAGTTAAACTTTCACCATCTGTTTGTTTTCTATTTATTTGCCAAACTTCATTGTTATTTCTCTCCCTCTCCCTTGCTTTTGTTCATTAATTGGGTTCATCCATTCTTTTTTTGTTCCTTTGTTTCTACAGGGATAGACCTCAGTCATTCTAGATTCTAAATTATAGTACAAAATTAGAATATATTTTTTAAAATATTAAAGTTTGGTTATTATAATTAGCTTCCATTGTCATAATAAGAAATTTTAATGTCTTCTTCCCTTCCCAAGAACTTCTTAAACAGATACATATCATATGGAAAAATCATATATATATATATATGTGTGTGTGTGTATATATATATATATATATGAAAAGTCATATATAAAAAACATCTAGACATATAAACAGCAAAGAAGGAAATAAAATATTTCAACCTATAAACTACATGTTTGTTTGTGTAGATAATACCAAGATACCTGTGAAAAATAAAACACCTGGACTAGACTAATGAATGAGCTTAACAAGATTGTACAATATAAAGTTAGCACATATGAAGGAATTATATTTCTATTACTAATAATAAATTTTGGAAATGAATTAGATGATTTCATATGGGAAAGCTATATATTCTTTTCAGCTATGCTTATGGGCTTATCACAGTCATACTCAACTATCTCCTGTAAAGATTTTTGTAGACATAAGCAAGATCATATGAAAATTAGTAAGCCAGAATTTTAAAGAAAATAGCTAAATTTATTTTAATAAAGAAGGATATAGTTGGAGGCACCTAGTTGGAATTAGATTTAGGGTTTACCCTAAAACTACAAAAAATGTGACAGTGCAGTATTGGTAAAAGGATAGAAACACTGATCATTGGAACAAAATAAAGTCTAGAAAAATATACGAATATGGTAAACATTTTCTAAGAGTAAAAACACAAATAGGAGAAGAGATATTATGTCAGCATACAATGCTGGATATATGAAAAAATACCTTAACCTAAACATTTTCCAGTATATAATTTAACTCAAAACAATCATAAATCTTAATTTAAAATATACAATTAAAGAAAAATACATTGAAGGAAATCTTTATCTGAGATTAGGCAAGCAGTTCTTAAACAATACATCAAAAGTTTGATCCTTAAAAACAAATTTTAAATATTCATTAACTATTATTGGTTTGCTAAAGATGATGATAAAACTGAAAAAATATTCATAGTGCAAAGAAAATATTTGGCAATCATATGTCTGTAACTTATATCTGCTATATATAAAATCTGTCAAAATTCAACTGTAAGTAAAAAACTCAATTTAAAAAATGGCCAAAATACTTGAATAGACACTTCACCTAAGAGCATATATGAATGTAAACTATACAGAAAAATATATCAATCATCACTGAACAATCAAGAAATACAAATGTAAGTCATGAGATACTATTAAACATCATTCAAATTTTAAAATACTGATTACAAGAAGTGCATATGATTATTCCACACAGTAAGTTTCATATATTGTTGGTTGAAATGCAATAGATAGTCTGAAAAAGAGATTTGTAGTGTCTTATGAATTTAAACATATACTTATCCCATGAACCAAGAATCACACTTCTAGGAATTAACATAAAAGAAATGAGAATTTATGTTCTCACTAAAAAATCTGTATACTAATCTTCATAACAGCTCTATTCAAAGTCACCAAAAACTGGTTACAGTACAAATGTCCTTAAGCAAGTGAGTGGATAAGCTATGGTTTATTCATGTAATAGTCTATATCCTACAGTAAAAGGCAAAGAATGATTAACACATACAAAAATATATTTAATATTAAAGGTATTATGCTGAGTTTACAAAAAGCCAACTTCAAAATGATTGTGTTCCATGTGCTTCCATTTCTTTGACATTCTGACAGAAAATCCCACTGCGATTGCAGAAGAGATTATTGAAGCAGTTAAAGAAAGGTGTGGCTGCAAAAGATTTGTGGGAGAAGTTTTTTGTGGGCTATGTATTCATTCTATATTCAGACTATGGTAGCTATGCCTACACAAATCTACACATATGTTAAAATTTGTAGAACTATATACCAAGGAATGTATGTTAATTTTCAAAAACAAAATTAAGGTAAACTGTAAAGAAAAAGGAAAATAAAATTCTCTTGCGTTTTAAGAGATTTTCTTCCACAGATATTTTCATAGGATACCTGCTTCAAATTTGGGTTACAATTTGGCTTTTTTCCTTTGATAAACTTACAAGGTGGATAACTAAATTAGTTTAGAACCATGAAAGCAATAAAATGAAGTGTGGAGGGTGGTGTTGGTCAGGTTGCTATCATTGTCTGAATGCCTGTGCTTAGGGGAAGTTAAAATGAAAATGCTTCTTGATTTTGAGTAATGTCCCAATAATACAGTACAGTACTCTATGGAAAAATGTATTTTCCATAAATTACTGCACTTATATTTCCATGTAATTTACTCTACAACTGGGTCTCCTTGCCTCATCTCCATCAAAATATAATGTGCATATCTTCAGCCCTAATCCAACTTGACTTATCACTGCTATTACCAAGAGTATTATCTAAACTTCTCTATCAGGTTGGGACTGTTAATCATGTTGAATCAACTTGACTGGATGAAGAAACAGCTCACAGAAAAGTAAAGGACACTTCTGCCTGTGTTTGTTGGTGTTCAAAGATAACTGACATGTAGGCCAGCAAAGTAAGGGGGAAAGATCCACCTCAGTGGAGGTTGGCACCATCCATAAGAAGGACAAAATTGGCAGAAAAGCTCCTTCCTGCTTGAGTTCATGTTTTGCTGCTGCTTTTTCCAGTGGATATCACACACCACTTTCCTCAGTCTTCCCACGCAGACTCATACCAGTAACTTACAGGAAACTTCTGAGTCTTCAGTCTCAGACTGACACTGCATCCTTTATTTCTTTTTTTTCAAGAAGCTTCTATAAGCAGATACTGAATTCCCTGGCTCTCCAGCATGTAGAGGACCATGGTGGATGGTCCCACTTCTGATCTTGTAAGCCTGCTTAACAAACCCATTTTGCATAATTGAAATTACAATTTCTATTAATTCAGTTCTAGAGAACCCTAACCGATATACAGGTCTAGTCCAGGTCCTTAACAAGCCTGGCCTTTTCTGCTGCAGTCAAACCTGTAGATAACTCTGTCCTGAGTTGGTATTTGACACAAACCCATGAGATAATCTCAACAAAATCCTCTCACTGAGCCAAATAAATTACAGAACCTTAAGAGATAGTAAGTTGTTACTACCACCAAACGTGAGGATTATTTGTTAACCTGCAACACAAAACTGAAACATACTGTATATTACAAAGTAATACTGGATTATCTATTCAAGCTTCATGATCTTTAGCTAAATATCTAGTTCCAATCTAAAAAAAGAATTTGGAAAGGTAGAGACTTAGGCTAAAGAGAAGGGTGGTGGGAGTGAAAGGTGCACAGGTAATGGGGAAAAAATAAGAACCAAGATACATCATGTACAGGTACAAGCCCCCAATGATAAATGTAAATGTACTGTTTACCTAAAATGTACTAATGAAAGAGTTTAAGGAAAAAAAAAGAAGTAGTATTAATGGAAAGAGTTGTTTCTCCTTAGCTCAGGAATGATCATAGGGGTTCCAACAAGCGCATATAGAGGGTTTCTTAAGCGTTGTCAGAAGCTTAGGGGGAGGGGTGGTGGTGAAGTGATCATCAGAGGACAGGCGTCCCTCTCAATCCTGAGGAAAAAGCTCTACAGGATAGAGGTTCCCTGAAGTGGCTTGTAGCAGCAAACTGAACAAAGGATTTGGAAGAAAAGTAACTGCTCTTTCAGCAACAGGAAGTTAAGTACTGGTGTTTCATATTGTTATGGCTTGTGTTTAGATGTCCCCCCAAAGCCTCATGTGAATGAGGTGGGTCTATATTGGAGGTGGCTGAATCTAGAGTGTGTGATTCATGGTGCAATGCTAGGATGGTGAGCAATAGGATAGGGGGTGTGAGTGCTACCCGCCCTAAGTAGTCTGGATAAGGTAAAAGGGGCAGGAAGATAATGTTAAGATCCTTTGTTGATTTTGCTACCCTGTGGGTGCCACGAACTATTACTCTGCGAGGCCCCTCTGCCAAGTGCCATCCTGCCTTGCAGTCAGCTGTTTGTAGAGGTTTCAGTCTATAACCAGCCTTTCCCCTTTAACTTTAGGTGTTGGGTACTTTGTCTCAGCAACGAGAGAGGAAAGTAACTAAGACACATATGAGCTAGGTATTTCATTGCTGGAAGAAGTGAGGGAGAAAAGGAGAGACAGACATTTTCAACGCCTGAAGAAAGTTTCATATATGTCTGCCAAGCAGAGATTAGCTAAGCACAAAAAATAAAACCTATGCTTGTTCTTCCATTCTAGCCTATTTTTTCCACTTTGGCTACAGAAGAATGAGGAATAATAGTAAATGGAAGGTGAGTGCAGAAATAGCATATTAAAAGTAGAAGAAATCTGGTATAGCCTCTTCTCTCTTCTCTATCCCCAGTCCTGTTTCTATGTTTCCACTTCAAGTTTCTAACTTAAACAAGTCTGAGAGATGAGAGGAAGAAAATTATTTTTGGATGTTTGACTATTACATATTTGGAACATATGTTTTAATTGTGATATAAGAGTAAATTAACTTCTTCAAATTCTTGGAATGAAATATATTTATTATGTAAAAATGACCAGGAAAGGCACACACCTGTCACATATATCACCAAAAGGTCAGGATAGATTGGATTTTTTTTTATGATTTTGGTAACAGCTAGAATATGCTAGAAAAACTGTGAAGTTATTTGTTTGGCTGTCAGAAAAAATATAGTAATGCAGTCATTATAATCTTCACAAAAATTTGAAGATTGAGGATTTAATGGCCAAAGTTTTAAGAGTACCTTCTGAGTCATGCGATAAACTGCTCAGTAGTTTCAATTTCTGACACATACATTTTGAGCATTTTGAGGTGAGTGAACAAATGCTTGGAATGATTTCTTGTTTAATCTAAGACTATTTGTATTTAAGACCCTTAGTATAAGAAGTACTAGTATTGTCAACAGTGTAATCCTTTTCTTGCAGCCTTATACTTTTAAAATGATGACATTTTTTTCTGAAATATATATGTTGGAAATTTAAATCGCAAATTAAATATATTAAAAAGTAACAAATTTTTAAAATATCCTTTGCATTTTGTCCTTAAACGTGGTTATTAAGTCTGTACTATTATACTTGGCTGTTGTCTACTTTAGACCAGTTAGCTTCTTTTTTGCATTTTGCTTTATATTTAGAAATATCTTTCTGTTCATTTATTGTATGTAACTTTACTTTTCATAAAAGACTCTGCACTTTATAACTTGTCATAAAATACTTTTTATTGAAGATTTTGTACAGCTAATAGAAATGTGATTTCCCCTGTGTTATTTAGCCTATAAAATTTCATATACTTAGTAGCCATAGTGGTTGTAAACTTCTTTTCATGCCTCAAAGTCTTATTTCTTCTTTACATGTCCTTTCCATATTAGTTGTACTTAAGAAGAAGGAAAGTTTTACTTTATAAAACCACTGCCTAAAGATGAAATGTAGGCATTCTTTTGCATTTGCTCTTCTGTATAGAAGGCATGCTTGACTTTCAAAGAAGCCTCCTTGAGAGCAGAGATTTGAGAAAGTGAACATAAGTGAAAAGAAATGCTCTGGTTACCAAAGAGTGAGTGATTCCTGGGAACCAATGGAACAAGGAAAGGGGGAGTGAGAAATTGGGAAATGTTCCTCAATTCAAAATATTGTCAAGAGTTGTGAACTGTACAGAAATTTGGGAGCTGGAAATGAATCACCTTTATGAAGATACAACTGGGACCAATGAAAACTCGAAGAGGCTGCTCTTGGCTCCAGGTTAGCTGGCCCCACCAGGATGCATAGTCTGGTGCTGAGAGAAGCTCAAATGGGAATCAGTGTTTGTCATGGGTATTTGAACATTAAGAGGATCTTTGTACCAGGTTTTCTCCAGTACTAGAACCATTTTAATAAAAAGAGATCCCAACCAGCAAGCAGCTTAGGTGCACGGGCTGAGAAGTCCCTGGCCGTCTGGAGCCCCACTCCGTCTGGCTCACAATGCCCACCTGTGACCAGTGAGATGTTGAGGACCCCTTGGCATGCCTACCGACAAGAAGAACCCCCCTGCCTCTGACCTCCTAGCTGTGCCACTACCTGGTTCCACACTACAGAGACACAGGGGGGCATAAAGGCCATTGTTCTGAGCTGCAGAAGTGAAGAACAGACAGAGGCTTTCTCTCAGACTACTTGATGAAAACTGAAGCCCACTGGAAAAGTGAAGACAATCTGTGCAATAAAGGTACACCAGACCACCATACCATTGGTGGGAGGGATCGTCATCTCCCATCAGGGCAAAAGTAGCTGGAACCTGCAGTAGAGCTTTGCAGAGTTGAATCCCGAAGAAGGACAGGGAGCTCAACTTGGAACTTGCAGCCAGAAATCTCCCTGAATTTCATTGGTGTGTGACCGGCTTGCTGAGACTCATTGACTTATATCTGCACACTGCTGCCCATGTTCTCTATTGTGACAGTAGAGGCATACCCTGAAGGAAGCCCTTCATTTTTATCTTTTATTTGTTATTTTCATATTTTTATTAGTATTTTTTGCTCTTATTTTTAATTTTTTTCTACTCTTTTCAAATTTTTATTTTTCTCTTTTTCCTTTCTTTTCTCTTTTCTTTCTCTCTCTCTCTAACTTGCTCCCTTGCTGTTCCACATTGTTCTTCATCTCCCTTTGTGTTCCTGTTCTGGCGCTATTTGTATTTCTTCTTTATTTTTCTTTTCTTCTCTTTTTCCTTCTCTCGCCTGTGTCCTCTGGCCTCACTGCTCACCTTTCCCTATCCTACTACCTACCTATCACTCCTTTCCCAACTCCTTCTAAACCCCCCATCCCAAAGGTAAAGTTGCTACATTGAAGAGTTTATTCACTACAAACATATGTTGGGTTAGTCCTTGACTTTGATTTAATTCACACAGTTAAAGGTAATACATTAATAACTACCACAAATTGTCATTTTCTAAGAGATACTTGATGCTAAGGTGTTGCTGATATTATCACTTGGACTAAGGTGTTGTGATTGATCTAATCAGTTGTCCTTCCTGGTATAATAAAAATGAGATAGCCTTAGAGTCATTAGAGACTCAAAACCTAAAGACTAGCTATATCTAGAAGACACCTCTGAGAAGCAATCATTCCACAAGGGTTTTAAACACAAGCAACAAAGATACCTACATTAAGCAATTTTGAAATATCAACCAAGGAATTAAACCAAGGACAGTACGAAAAACAAAAATGAGAAGACATTTAAGCAAGGGACAAACTAAGATTTCCACCCCACAAAAGGCAAATTCTGGGGGAAATGAGGTGGAACAGTCTGATAATCAACCACCTGGACACCCTGAACTGATACCACAGGAAGTAACAAAACAGATGAATGAATCTCTAGAAAAATTCAAAGCAGAAATAATCTCCCAGATAACTACAGAGATTGTGAGTAGAGTGAAAGACATGATTAGAGGCTCTAAAACAGAAACAGATAAAAAACAGATGAGCTCAGAAGCATGCTAGAAGCCATGAATGCCCACCATAAGAAAGAAAAGGAAACTATGACACAGATTCAGACAGATATCCAGATTAAAAACTCCATTGAAAGTTTGCAAAGCAGATTAAGGGAATGTGAAGACAGAATATCAGATATAGAAGACAGGATTGGGGTTAATGACATGAAAACAGAGATTTCTTAAAAATAGGAAGGGACCACAAGAAGTCAATCCAGCAGCTGCTGAATGATGCAAAGAAGAATAACATAATACCTGATAGGATCCATGAGAAAACAGGAGAAAGACAATTGACATAAAAAAAAAAAACTGTTCACAGAAGTAATAGTAGTAAACTTCCCAGACAGAGGTAGAGAATTGGACATGCAGATAAATGAGGCATATAGAACACCAACAACATGTGATCAAAAAAACTCTACATCTAGACATATAATAGTCAAGATCCCAGGAACCCAACAGAAGAACAAAATCCTACAAGCAGTTAGAGAAAAGAAACACATCATGTACAAAGGAAAGCCCATCAGAATCACAGCAGACTTCTCAACACAAACCCTCAAATCAAGGAGAGCCTTGAGTGAAGTATTTCAAACCCTAAAAGAAAATAACTTCTAACCTAGACTGTTGAATACAGCAAAATATTCTTTCAAACTCGATGGGGAAATTAGATACTTCCATGACAAAGAAGACCTGAGAAATTTCATGAACACGAAGCCAGAACTCCAAACAATTCTAAAAAACATCCTAGAAAAAGGCAATGAAGATCACAACTCCATGAGGCCCAGCAGAGGGAAGCCACCAGGCAAGGTAAGAAACTAAAGGGAAAGGGGGGAAAATAAGAAATAAAAGAGCCAACAGAAGTAAAACATCATGACAAGGATGAGCCAATATCTATCAATCATAAATATCAATTTTAATGGCTTCAATTCACCAATCAAAAGAAATAGACTGGAAGAATGGATTATGAAGCAAAATCCAACAATACGCTGTATACAAAAAACACACCTAACTCAAAATAAATTCATAGACTGAAAGTAGAAGGACGGAAAAGAGTTCTCCATGCCACAGGAACCCAGAGAAAAGCAGGAGTATCAATCTTATTTGCAGACAAATTAGATTCCAAACCAAAACTAATTAAAAGAGACAAAGATGGTCACTACATCTTTGTGAATCTTCCAAGAGGAAGAGATGACAATCATAAAAATATATGCACCAAATACGAATGCCCCCAACTATACAAAACAAATATTAATGGACATGAAAAACCAAATAAGCAGTAACACATTTGTAGTGGGGGACATCAATACCCCACTATCACAAATAGACATATCATCTAGACAAAAAATTAACGTTGAAATTCTAGGACTGAACCAACCTATTGAACAAATGGACTTAATAGATATTTACAGAGTGTTCCACCCCACAAAATCAGAATATACATTCTTTTTGGCTGCACGTGGGTCATTCTCCAAAATAGACCACATGCTAGATCATAGGGCATGTTTAAGTAAATGCAAAAGAATTAAAGTTACCCCCTCCATATTATCAGACTTTGGAGATGAATAACATAAGAAACCGCAAAATCCTCACAAACACCTGGAAATTGAATAACACCCTCCTGAGCAACCAATGGGTTTCAGAGGAAATTAAGGAAGAAATTAGACAATTTCTACAAGTAAATGATAATGCCAGTACAACATACAGGCATCTGTGTGACCCAATGAAAGCAGTTCTACATGGGAAATTCAAAGCAGTGAGTGCCTATATTAGGAAAACAGAGAGAACTCAAGTAAATAACCTAATGCAGAACCTCAAGCTCCTAGAAAAATAAGAGAATAACAAATACAAAGCTTGTACAAGAGAAGATATTATAAAGATCAGAGCAGAAATCAATGCAGTGGTGACTAAGAGAATAATACATAAAACCAATGAATCAAAAAGTAAGTTTTTTGAAAGAATAAATAAAATCAATAAACATTTAGCCAACCTTATCAAAAAAAAGTAAAGAAAAATCCATGCAATTAAGATTGAAAAAGGAGAAGTCACAAAAGACCCAGCAGAAATCCAGAGGATCATCAATACCTACTTCGAGAACCTGTACTCTAAATGGAAAACACAGAAGAAATGGACAGATTCCTAGATAATTAAAAATTGCCAAAATTAAATGAAGAAGATATAGAAATTCTAAACACCCCAATTACAATGAGTGAAATTGAAAATGTAATAAAAAATTTACTAACAAAGGAAAGCCCAGGTCCTGATGGCTTCACTGCTGAATTCTACAAGACATTTAAAGCAGAACTATTGCCATTCATCTTTAAACACATCAAGGAAATTGAAAGGGAAGCAAGGCCTCCAAATTCTGTCCTGGAAACAAGTGTTATTTTGATTCCAAAACCAGGGAAAGACCCAACCCAAAATGAGAACTACAGGCCAATCTCCCTAATGAACATAGATGCACAAATTTTCAACAAGATACTGGCAAAAAGAATACAGAGGGTCATCAAGAAGATCATACACCCTGATCAAGTTGGATTTATCCCGGGGATGCAAGGATGGTTCAACCTACAAAAATCAATAAATGCAATACACTATATTAGCAGAGCCAAGGACAAAAACCATATATTCATCTCAATTGATCCAGGAAAAGCATTTGACAAAATCCAACACCCTTTCATGATAAAAACCCTATAGTTACAAATAGAAAGTCTTTATCTCAACCTGATTAAGTCTATCTATGAAAAACCAACAGCCAACATCATACTAAATGGTCAAAAACTGAAAACTTTCATGCTAAAATCAGGAACAAGACAAGGATGGCCACTATCACCACTCCTGTTCAGAACAGTCCTGGAAACATTAGCCACAGCAATCAGAAAAGAGAAAGAAATAAAAGGAATAAAGATAGGAAAGGAAGAAGTGAAACTGTCATTATTTGCTGATGATATGATACTTTACATAGAAGAACCAAAAAACTCCACCAAAATACTTCTAAACTTAATTGATAGATTTTGTAGAGTATCTGGACACAAGGTCAACACTGGAAAAACAATAGCCATCTTATACACAAATAACAGACTCATTGAGAAAGAAATTAGGGAAATGCTTCCTTTTACAACAGCATCCAAAAAAAAGTGAAATATCTAGGAATCAACCTAACAAAGGAAACAAAAGACCTCTACATTGAAAACTACAGGACTCTGAAAAAAGAGACTGAAGAAGACATAAGAAAATCAAACAACATCCCTTGCTCCTGGGTAGGAAGAACCAATATAGTGAAAATGGCCACACTTCCAAAACTGCTATATAGATTTAATGCAATGCCAATTGAAATTTCAATAATATACTTCACAGAACTAGAGAAAACAATCCAAAAATTCATTTGAAACCAGAAGAGACCTAGAAGAGCAAAAGCAATTCTAAGCAACAGAAAAATGGCTGGGGGTATAACAGTCCCCTACTTGAAACTATACTACAAAGCTACTGTGATAAAAACAGCATGGTACTGGCAAAGAAACAGACCCAAAGATCAGTGGAATAGATTAAAAGATGCAGAAACAACTCCAGACATACTCAGCCACCTCATCTTTGACAAAGGAGTTAACCACCCTCATTAGAGGAAAGATAACCTATGTAATAAATGGTGTTGGAAAAACTGGATTTCAACTTGCCAAAGATTAAAACTAGACCCATACCTATCACCATGCACTAAACTAAGATCGAAGTGAATTAAAGATATAAATATTAAGACAGAAACACTAAACTTGCTGGAAGATAAGTTACGTAGAACTCTTGAAGACATTGGCATAGGAAAAGACTTTATGAACAAAACCTCAGTAGCACCGGAACTAGCACAAAGAATCAATCAGTGGGATCTCATCTTATTAAAAAGCTTCTGCATTGCAAGAGAAACCACCAACAGAGCTAAGAGACAGCCTACAATGTGGGAAAAATATTTTAGCAGCTGTACGTCAGACAAAGGACTGCTATCTAGAATATATAAAGAACTGAAAAATATCAGGCCCCCAAATTCAAAGACCCAATTCAAAAATGGGCATCTGTAATGAACAGACATTTCTCAGACAAAGAATTAAAAGCAGCAAATAAACATATAAAAAGATCTTCAACATCACTGGTCATTGGAGAGATGCAGATGAAAACAGCACTGAGATTTCACCTCAGCCAAGAAAGAATGGCTTCTATGAAGAAATCAACCAATAACAAATGCTGGTGGGGGAGTGGGGAGAAAGGAACCCTTCTCCATTTTTGGCGGGTGTGCAGACTGGTCCAACCACTGTGGAAATCAGTATGGAGATACTGCAAAGAACTAGGACTAGAGGTCCCATTTGACTCAGCTATTAACATTATTATCTTTACATGAAAACTGGCACAGCAGGGAAATCTTTTATTAGAGTTTTCTCTTCAAAGCATATCTGTTAGAAAATGATTACAAAAGGAGCACAAAAGGTAACTCAATATTTTAAAAATTATATGAAAATATATCCAAAGAGAAAAATTATAATATTTATGTATTTCTTGGGTATTGGGGGCCTGCACAGTTCAAGTAATATTACATTGTTTGCTTTAGATACTAATAATGAAAGGATTTTAACTTTGTTAAAATTTGTCAAGCTTACCCTTATAATTTTATGCTTTTCTGTAAATATCTAGGCTTCAGTAGTTTATTTTTAAGTATAGTCTATTTTTAAAAATATTCTACCTGTGTTCACAAACATTTCTGTATGTCTGTAAACAAACACAAGGTTATTACCTAAAGTTTATAAGTCTGTTTTGTTTATTTGCTTATTTGTTCCACTATTTCTTTTTGGCTTTCTGTTTAATGGTGGCTACCTTGAAGCCATTTGAAATCATGTCTGACTGGAAAAATCGTACTGTTGATATTTTTCCCCACAATACTAAATGCCTTTTTTGACAGCTTCTTTGTGGACTTGTGGTGCTCAAAACTCTTTTGGGGTTTCATTTGATAGTATCTTAACCCCTTTGTTGCTCAAGGTTTTTTAGCTCTCTTTTTCTATTTTTGAACTGTTGGTATGATTGGCTTTCCCAACAGGGGGAAGGGTGTAAGCCCTGGATTCTCTTTATTAACGGCTTTTGGTGTGTTGCAGACCAGCTAGCTCATTCTCTCACCTCATTGCTTTCTGTAATATCTTGCAAAAGCAGCTAGGAGAAGCCAATATACTTTGACATATTGACCTTTTTCCAAGTACTTCTCCTGGAGCTATACACTCAGTAGGGTCTTTGTAAGCCTGCCAATTTATCATAGTCTACTGTTTTCCCAAATACTGGCTAAGATTTATAAAGAATTTTTCAGCTTTCCTGTTGGCTTAATCTGTGTCCTTGTTGTCTGGTATCTGACAGATGAGCTAAAGTCATGACTGGCTTATTCATTGCCCTACAACTTTAGCATGATTTCACTCTTATATTTCCCATAGATAGAAGGAAGCATTATTTATTTTCCCCTTTTGAATATTTACCATAAAAGTTAAAGTATAAATTATTATAAATTTTTACATAAGTGTTTGAAGAATGACACACACAGTACCTTTTCAAAGATTTATATTCTGCCTCAATTCTTGATACTAAACATAATACCTGTTTTACTATAAAAATGTGCCTATAAAGAGAACTTTAGATGAGGATGATTAAAAAGCTTTTTCTTCCCTTAAAATTTTTTAATTGTACAAAAGTTCTTTATTTTTGTTTTTAATGGTTAATAAACAATCCATCAATATTATTTTATACAAAATAATTTTCAGACTCATTCATTTATAAGATAAGGTATATTATACATTGTCAGCAAAAAATTTATCTAATATATTTTTAGTCAAGTCAAAAAAGACAATCTTGCAAAACACAATCCACAGGGAACCATAGTTTTCTTTGTAAAATGGAGTGCTACTCAGCCACAAAGAATGAGAAACTAGAAACATTTATAACTAAATGGATGCACATTGAGGACATACTCTTAAGTGAAATAAATAAGACACGCATGTGTAAATACCAAATAGTTTCTCTGGTGTGAAAGTATAAATGAGGATCATAGTGTATAATAGATATTGTGAAATAGGAAGAAAAGGTCCGAAGGGAAGAGGAAGGGGAAGTCGGAGGGTAGGGGAAAGGAAAGAAGAGAAAGAAATAAATGTCAGAAAAGAAAAAAATAGAAACAAACTCTTTGTAAATAGGGAGGGGTGGAGGGGTTGAAGGAAGGGCAAGTGAATGAGAAAAAATGTAAGAACCAAGATATATCATGTAAAGGTACAATTCCAAATGATGAATTTCATCACACTGTATACCTAAAATGTACCAATAAACTTAATGCCTTTTTAAAAAATCCTTGTTTCTTTGATTAGGATAATAAGACATGTCAGAGTTTGTAAGTATATATTCTTTTAAATATTTTTACTTAATATATGTAAATATTTCTTCATTGATTTTTTTTCTTAGACACTACTCAACAGAAAGAGAAAAAATTTCAAGCCCATTACTGGGAAACATATTATGTTGCCAGAGCATAATTACCAACCACCTGATCTCACTGTGAATTTCTGGTGAATAGTTCCTTGCATCAGAGAGCCTGTGGGAAATTGCACCTGGAACAAGTTCCAGTTATTAACTAGGAATTAAAGAAATGGTCTTTGAGATCCCATAACCACGCAGATTACTTATCTGCGTATTCAACCTTTTTTCCCAAAGTTATACATAAAAATGCTTAGTTTCTTTCAGAGTATACATTACAATAAGAACAAAAATAAAATGAAACAATGTCATTACAATCCTACAATTCTATTCTATCCATTCTCTATTTTCCCATATTTTTTCTTCTGAGCTATAAGAAATATTGCAAATGTTTTTGTATATATTTAAATTGAATTGAATATAACCAGGAAGAGCAAATCAAAAAATTAACTGTAAAATGACATTAAATTCATTTTGTTAGACTTTGAATCTGAACTATCCCTAAAGGTTCATGTGTTGAAGGATTTGTCCCCACTGCAGTAATGTTCAAAGTTGGGGCTTTTGGAAAGTGACTGGAACATGAGGGGTTTGCTCTCATCATTGGATATCCATTTGTGGGTTCACGGCTGAATTGGCTATGTGGAGGTGGGAGAAACAGAGAAGGTAGGGCCTAGGTGAAAGGAGTTGGTCCTTGGTGGAAGGGTCTTGGGGACTTGTCCTTGGTCTCTCCACTTCCAGCCACAGTCATGAGCTGAGCACTGTGACTCTCCATGCCACCATCTCTAGCACAAAGCCCAGCTTCACCACTGGCCCAGAAACAATGAGGCCAAACAACTAGAGAAGAAACCTCTGAAATCTTGGGTCAAAATAAATCTTTCTTTCACTAATTTCCTTATTTGCAGTATTTTATCAAATTAACATAAAAGTTTCTAAAGTTCTTTTTATAATGAAGGTTGTTGTTAACATTTAGAAATATCCCTAAGTTCTTAACATTAGATACAGTGAAGATTACTTTGATATGCCTTTCAAAAATGCTTCTCATTGTTAGAATTATTACAACTATTTTTAGGGAATTTAATTACTTCAATGTCCGTAAAGCTTATAACAGGCATTACCACTGCCAGACTTCTCTAAATTTCTTCCAAAACAAATTCAGATAATCATATTCTAAAGATTTTAAGGCCATGAAGTAGTTATGTGTCTTGTATAGATAAACCTTTTTTTGAAATTAGAGAATTAAATTAGATAGTTATAATTTAATCCCTATTATTTGCACACAGATATTACTTAGAGTGTGACATAAAAATTAGGCTGTAAATGCTTTGACTGTAGTGTTCATTTGGCATTTATTTATATTCTATACACCTCTATAATCTAAATGTTAAATTCCATATATAAAAGGAAAACTATAAAAAATTTATAAATGCAAACTTGAATATTTAAAAAATGATTATCACATACTAAAATGGCAACAGTAGTCATCATAATCAAAGCACCAGAGAAATATTAAGAAGTTAGGGTATCTCTTTGGTGTTCTGTGATGAAACTCATATCAAATACTATCAATAGAACTGTTCACTCCTTCAAACTACAAAGAAAATCTGTCGCCAGACAATTTTCACAGCTCTAATTACAACATTGCTTTTGCAACTCTATAATTAAGAGTGAGCTACAATTTTCTTTCCTACTCTCAGCTGTAAAAAAAAAAATAAAAAGCTAAAAAAAAAAACATTCTGAATTTCACATGGTGTTTATTCCCTTAGGTCTTTAGAGTATTAGCTTTCAAAATTATGCTGAAGTAAAATTTAATTCTTATAAATAGTTTTAAATGCCAATATATGTAAATCTTTAAAAATCTATGTATATCTCAAAATGTCAGCTTCTGATCATGACTAGAATTTTCTATTTCTACGTAATAATTTTCTGTAGTGTATCTGTATGAATCAATGTGCCTATAAACACATTACTGGACTCACTACTTCCTTTTTCCCTTTTAATATGTGTGAATGTCTTTCCTCTTTTAAAATGTTATATTTCATATATGAGATTACTACAATTATTTTAAAATTATATGATGCTTCAGATATTTATTCAACTTATATCTTGATGTGTTTTGCCAGTAGCTTATAGAATACAGCTTCTATAGTCTATGATACACTCCTCCCTACCACCACCACTCCCATCCCGCCTACCATGTACTGCAAGATCTTGTAAATTTTATATAACTTCCTGGTAAGCAACAGTCATTTACCAAGGGAATTTGGAATATGTTAAACCATGCAGTAAGATCCATTGCACTTAGTATCCTGAACTATGCATTCGGTATCCCTCGGCACTGTTTTATACATGGCTCACCATTCAGATTGACACACTTAAAGGAATCAGAAGGAGGTATTTGTAGCTTCATTTCCTGTCTTTAGTTTAGTTGAGTATCGATTTCACCAGCGATGAAATCTGGGAGAATTTAGCAGCCCAGTCTTTAAAGATATAAGTTTGAGCCCATATAAATCATATGAATGCTAAAACAGAAGGCTTGTGTTTGAGTTTCTACCAACTGAAACTCCAAAGAATCAAACCTTTTCCTTACTTTAATCAGAAAGCTGTCGCTAAATGAATTACCTGGGTTTTTGCCAACCTTCTTCCTCATCCTGGTATTTAATTTCCTCTAATTCCTACCAGCATTCTTTTGGTTACAGTTTCTCTGTCTCTGTCTCTGTCTCTGTCTCTGTCTCTCTCTCTCTCTCTCTCTCTCTCTCTCTCTCTCTCTCTCTCTCTCTGTCTCCCTCTCTCTTTCTCTCTCTCTCTCTCTCCTATCTTCTCCCCCTCCTCACCCCTCTTTACTCTCACTCTCCATCTATTTCTTCCTCATCCTCTTCTTTTGCCTCCCCCTTTCCCTTGCTGTTCTTCCTCCTCTGTATTCTTCAAATATCTTTTCTGATTCCTCTTCATTGATGTCAGATGGACACCAGTCTTAGAAGAAAGTAAAATGGAATAACAAAACTGTTAACTAAAAGCTTTACAGTAGTGTGAATCCATAAATCACCACCAAGTACAATAGCTAGTTTAGAAGAAAAACAGTATCAACAAAGTAATGTTAAGGCCTTGAATTGTGCCTTGCCTGTGACAGGCATTATGAAGCACTTTATACAATAAGTCAGTTAATCCTCAGAGCAAATTCACAGTATTCATATTACCTCCATTTCACAAAGGAAGAGACATGTACAGAGAAGTTAATAAGTTGTCTGAGGTCACACAACGGGTACATATAGAAACAGAAATTTGATTATTTAGCCCAAATTTTATAATAAAAATTATTAGCCCTAGCATTAATATATATATATTTTTTCCGTGTAAATGTTGTAAGGAGATAATTAGTTGCTTCATACTTAAAAGTCCTATTGCAAGTGGATTTTATAGCTGTTCTTGATGGCACTTGTCACCTTCATATAACTCAGGGATTCTAAATGTCTTAATTGCTCTCTTGCTACTGGGCAAAGTACCCAACACCCACAAATTATGTGAGGAGACTCTTATTTGGACTCACTGTTTGTAGTTTTCAGTTCATAGTCGGCTGGCTCCAAGGCAGGGAGGTATGGCAGAGGAGAAAGAGCTTCTGGCATGGCAGGCAGAACTGTGAAGGACCAAGGGAAGAGGAGGGGCATTTACCTTTCAGGTCACTCCCACAATGACCCACCACTTCACAACAGCCTTCACCTTCCAACATCACACCTGGCTATAAACTCATCACTAGACTATCCAGTGATAAGTATCACAAACCCTTGATCCTGTCACCTCCCCAAAGCCTCTCCTATGAGCCTATGAGGCTTTTGGGGGATACCGAGATATAAACTGTAATGCTGATTGTTAATTTAACTGCTTGGTTACATATATTTTATAAAAGTTTAAGCAAATCTCCATTTATTCTTCATTAATGTAGAGATTTACTTCTTTGCAGCTGCACTTCAGCTGTTGTTGAAATCAAGGTCAAAATCTTCTGTTTTCCTCATCATGCTAATTTTTTCCCATCTGCCCATTCTTACTAAGAAATATTAAGATTTTACTCTGGATTGTGCTCTACTTTACTACTACCTAAAATTAGATAATCATTCAAGAATTTACTATAAATATATTAATGGCTGACACTGTTCTAAGAATTATGTGAAGTTTTCATATTAAGAAAAAATTGCATTATTGTTTTATTAGTAATTATTTAATTTAATAAATGTTAATAAGAAAAACTAAATGGAAATCAAAATGACTTAAAGTCTTTTTGTACTTGTAGCATACATATTTTATTTTGGTGAATATATTTTGTTATTTATTCTACTTCTCAAGAATCTTTGTCATATATCTTTAAAAATCTCATGAGTTCTAATATGTGTACTAAAATATACACATATCAAATGTAAAATATGTACAAATTATGTCTTCTCTTGATATTATTAATGTAATTCTTTGTATTTGTCTTTTGTCTTTGAATGAATATTGATAAGAATAAATTCTATCAGAAACATTGTCAGTTATTACAGAAAATTTTCAAACAAAACCTAAAAATTGGACTTTGATAGCTAGGAAGATGTGAAGAACAAAATGAAAAACAACAAACCAATAGAAGCTAAAAACATAAATAAAGAAATTCACCAGAAAAATTTATTGTAATGCGTTGACTTTTTTTATTGTTCAAGATTGCTTTATCTATTCAGAAGTTTGGGTGTTAACATATGGTCTATAGAATTGTGTTTTCTAATTCTGTGAGTGATGTCATTTATACTTTTATATGGATTTCATTGAAACCCTAAATTACTTTTCATAGCATGGGCATTTTAACATTTCCAATCCATGAGCACAGATATTTTTCTGATAGTTTATATTCTCCTCTATTTCTTTCATAAATGTTTTATACTTTGTATTGAAGATATCATTCATTTTTATATTTATATTTACTTCTGAGCATATTACTTTGCATTTGTAGCTATTAAAATAGGATTGCCTTCTTGGTTTCTATCTTTAATAATTAACCATTGGCATAATAACAATGTTGAGATTTGTATGTTGACTTGTATACTAAACCTTGCTGTTTTGTTTGTTAGTTCACAAAGTTTTTTGGAATATTATATATATAAGATCATGTCACCTGCAACCATGAAAATCTAACTTCCTCTTTTTTTTGTATTAAATTCTTTTATTGGTACATTGTAGGTATACAACACAATTACATTTCTCACTGGGAATTGTACCTTTACATAATGCATCTTGGTTCTTGTTTTTTCCCCATTCCTAGCCCTTCCTTCACCCCCTCCACTCTTCCTTATTTACAAAGCCTTTATTTCCATTTTTTCCATTTCTCATCATTTTTCCTTTCCCTTCTTTCCTTTCCTCTGCCCCTGCCCCTCCCACTACCCCTACCCCTTTGGACCTTTTCTTCCTATTTTGCATTATCGAATATTCATTCTAATCATTGGTGTATTTTAGGTATACAATATAATGACATTCATCATTGGAAATTTGCACCTTTACATAGTCTCTCTTGGTTCTTATTTTTCACCCTTGCCCAGCCCTCCCTTCAACCCCTCCATTCCTCCCTATTTACAAAGATTTTGTTCCTATTTTTCCATTTTCTCCTATTAATCCCATTCCCTTCTATCCTTTCCCCTAGCTCTCCCACTTCCTTCCCCTTTGCCCTTTTTCTTCCTATTTCACATTACCTATTATACATTTTAGTCCTTATTTACACTTTGTTTCTCACACCATAGAAACTATTCGGTATTTATACATGTGTGTCCTATTTATTTCACTTAAGAGTATCGCCTCAATGTGCATCCACTTAGCTATAAATGTCTCTAATTTCTCATTCTTTATGGCTGAGTAGTACTCCATTTTATAAAAAAAACACACTTTCTATATCCAGTCTCCAGTTGATGGGCATTTGGGCTGTTTCCAAGTTTTAGCTATTACAAACTGTGCTGCTATGAATATGGGTGCACATATATCACTGTGGTATGATTCTTTCAATTCTTTGAGGAAAATTCCAAGCAGTGGAATTTTGCCATGCCCAATTGCTCTGACTAGGACTTCTGGTACTACATTGAATAAAAGTGGTAAAAGTGAGTATTCTCTTCTTGTTCTAGATCTTACAGAGACAGCCCCATGTTTTCCCTATTCACTATAATGATATCTGTTAGCCTATTATATATGTCTTTTAAATCCTGAAGTAATTCCTTTTATACTTAATTTTTATAGAAGAATATTTAATTTTATTAAATACATTTTCTGCATTAATTGAAATAATGATAATGTTTTTGCCTTTCATTCTGTTGAAAATGAATATCACATTTATTGATCAGTTTATGTTGAACAATTCTTGTATCTCTGGGATGAATCCCATTTGATCATGATAATTATCTTTACAATATGCTGTTGGATTTGATTTCCTAGGATTTTGCTGAGCATTTTTGTATCTAGGTTTATGAAGGGTATACCTATACCTTTCTGGTGTGTGTGTGTGCTTGTGTGTCTGTATGTGTTTTGTGTGTGTCTGTGTGAGTCTGTGTGTATCTGTGTGTATCTGTGTTCTTGTGTAGTTTTGATAAAAGGGTAATGCTAAACTCATATACTGAGTTTAAACTCTAAGACTTCTTTTAACTTTGTAGTAAACAAAACAGCATGGTATTAGCATATGGACAGACACATAGATTAATGGAACAGATCAGAAAACTTAAAAATAACCACACATGTATAATTGACTGATTTTCAACAAGGTTGATGAGAACATGAAATAATGTAAGGACAGTCCTTTAAGAAAATAATGCTGGGATTGGAAGCCTGAAAGTAAGTAGTTGTATCTTTCTAGTTATGAAAATCTTTTCACATCAATTAAATATTTATATATAGGATGTGAAAATATGAAACAACTCAAAGAAAACACATGGAGATGTTTCAGGACATTGGAATTGGCAAGAATTTTTTTTTACAAGACCCCCAAACTACAAGAAACAAAATAAAAAGCAGATAAATTAGGTTACATCAAATTAATAAGCTTCTTGATAGCAAAGGGGACAATCAATATAGCAATGACCAACTACATATTTACAAACTATACAATTGGCAAGACATGGATATCCTGAACATCCAAGGAACTAAAAAACATAAAAAGAAATCATCCTATTAAAAACAGAAATTAGATCTAACTAGATATTTCTTAAAAGAAGATATTCAAATTGCCAATGGATATATACAGAAATGCATACTATCACTAATCAACAGAAAAATGAAAATAAAAACTATAATGAGATGTCACTTCACCCCAATAGGTATGGCTATTACCAGAAGAAACAATAGATTACAAATGGTTGAGAGTTTATGGACAAAGAAAATCTTTTCATACAATTGAGAGGAATGTAAATAGTACAGCTATTATAAAAAACAGTATGAAGGTTCGACAAAAAATTAAAAATAAAGCTATTGTATGATATAAGAATCTCATTTCTGTGTATGCATCCAAGGAAATAAAATCAGTTTGTTAAACAGATATCTACACTCTCATGTTCACTGAAATACTATTCATGATAGCAGAGAAATGGAAATAAATTAAGTGGGTTTGTCCATCAACATATACACAATGGGGTATCAGGTTGGCGTAAAATAATGAAACCCTGTCATTTATAACAGCATAAATGGAACTAGATATTGTCATGCTAAATGAAATAAGCCAGGCACAGAAAGACAAGTACTTATTAATCTCACACATACATATGTGGAATCCCAATATATTGAACTTATGAAAGTCAAGAGTAGAATGGTAGTTACCAACAGCTAGTCAGAGAAAGAGGAGGAATGAAGAGATGAGGAGAGGTGATCAATGAGTACTAAGTTATATTATGAGGAGTAAGAAGTTCTCATGTGCTATTGGATAGAAGGTGACGATGAATAACAATGATAGAAAGCTAGAATGAATTCTTGAGTGCTTTTATCATAAGGAAATAATACATGTTGAGGAGATTATTTCAGTTGTTTTTAACTGTGACAAAATACCTGAGGAAAACAATTTAAAGGATGAAAGTCTATTTCATTTTTATTTTTTAGACTTTATTTACTTTTTAATATTTATGTGCTGTATAAGAATTAGACTGTCAATACTTGACTTGTATTATCTTTTGGACTCTATAATCTTTTATTAGCACCCAAAAATGTATTCTTAATCACTAGATGGTAATATTTCTAAAATTTAAGATTTTTTTCTTTCACATACTAGTGGATATTGGTTATACATGTTAATGAGTTTCTTACTGGCAGATTTGTACATGCACATAACATACTTTAATCATTTTCAAATTCTTCTCACAAATTCCTTTCACATTTTTTATTACTGCATATCACTGCATTATACACATTAATGAGTTTCATACTGGCAGATTTGTACATGCACATAATATACTTTAATCATTTTCACATTCCTTTCCCATTTATTTAGGCTTATAGTTTTTGAAGTTTCATTGTCTATGGTTGGCTGACTCCAATGATTTAGATCTGGAGTGAGGCAGAATATCACATTCTTGGATCAGTGGAGGAGGAATATATGTAGGTAGGCTCTTTGTCAAGAATCAGGTGGCTGTAGTTTCATGGGTTGGGGTCTGTGTCTTCTGTTCTATTCCAGTGGTACATGTATCTACTTTTGTGCCAGTGACATTCTGTTTTGGCCAGTTTCACTTTTGAAACCACACAACTTAATACCTCCTGCAATGATCTTTTGTTCTAGATTACATTTTGTTCTGGGTCTTTCATGCTTCCGTACGAATTCTTTTTTTTTTTTTCTAGTGCTGCAAAGGATTATATTGAATTTTGATGAGAATTTCATTGAATCTACAGATCATTTTGATTAATATGACCATTTTAATAATATTATTTCTGTCCATCCATGAACATGAAACATCTTTTCATATTCTAGTGTCTTCTTAAATTTTTTCAATATTCTATAATTTTCATTGTAGAGTTCTTTAACCTCCTTGATTAAGTTTATTCCTAGGTATTTTTAAAGTTGTTAAGAATGAAATTATTTTTCTGATTTCTTTCCTAATGGGTTAATTATTGCTGCATAGGAAAGCTATTTTAGGTTGATTTTGTATACTGCCAATGTGTTGACTTTGTTCATCATATCTCAAAGTCTTCTGGTTGTTTTTAGGGTCTTAGAAATAAAGGATCATATCACCTGTAAATAGGAACAATTTGACTTCTTCCTTTCTTATTTGTTTCCCTCCCTTTTATACCTTTTCTTTATTTAATTATTATGGCTAGAATTGCAAGTAATACATTGAACAGTAGTGTGAGAGTAGAGATCTTTGTCTCTTCCTTAATTTTAGAGGGAATACTTGCAGCTTTTTTGCATAGTGTCCATTGAGTATTATGTTGGCTGTCTATTTCATATACAGTCTTACTTGTACTAAGGTCAAATCCTTCTATAGATAGATTTTTCCATGTTTTTATCATGAAGGGATACTGGATTTTGTCAAAGGCTTTTCCTACATCTATGGAGATGACTTGTGATTCTATTTATATGCTATAATACATTTACTGATTTATATATATTGACCCATTCTTGCATCTCTAGGATAAAACCAACTTAATAATGGTGTATGATTTTTATAATGTGTTGTTGAATTCTATTTGCAAGAGTCTTTTTGAGTATTTTGGTACTTATGTTCATCAAGGAAATTGGTCTATAGTCTCTCTCTCTCTCTCTCTCTCTCTCTCTCTCGTCTTTTATTAAGTTTTGTTATCAGAGTAATATTGATTTCAAAGAATGAAAATTGCTTCTGGACCACTGATGTTTGTTCTTCTTTAAAAGTCTCTTAAAAGTTCACAGTAAATCCCTCCAGTCCTTGGTTTGATGTGAGACTTTTATTGATGCTTCTAACTCATTGCTTATTGTTAATCTGTTTAGTTTTTTTTTTACAACTTCTTGGTTCAATTTTGACTTTGTCATGTCTAGAAAATGCTGCTTTCTACTAACCCACCATCGTGGCATACCATCATCTCTAAGAGCTCTTAATGTTCTGTTCTTTGTGGTTGTCTTTGCTTGTCTGTCTATTGCTGAATGTAAACTGCTTTTCCCTTACACTTATTTAGCACTTATGAAATTAATTTATATTTATTTTCTTATTCTGCATTGTGAATGAGTATAATGTTATGACAGAACTGACACCCAGTAACTACCTTGAATCTTCTACTAATCCACTCTGCCTCTTAAGCAGTTGGTTTCTCCTGCTAATGAGGTATTTTAGATAACAACTAAGTTGCTTGTGAATTTGATTTCCCTTTAGTGAGTTAAAAAGTAAATACATGTAAATATATGTCTGCAAATAAGAGACTGTTCCCATTACATCCATGAAGGATTTTTGTCTTTTTGTTACAGGAAATGAATGGTGACTAAATAATAATCTCCATCTTGGACAAATGAGTCTGTTTCATTCTTGCTCTATGCTAGTGCTGGCCAGCCCAAGCCACTGATTTTTATTAGTAATCAATTGGGGCAAAGGCAAGCTATGTGCAAGGGCAGTACTACATGCGAAGATGGGCAGTAATACATGTGAAGATGCACAGTCATGCAGTTTCTATGGAAATTAATGTAAGCAAAGCTCATACAAGACAAGACAAAGTATTCTTTTTTTTCTTTTTTTTTTGTACCAGGGATCGAACTCAGGACCTTTTGCTTGCGAGGCAGGCAGCAGAACTGCTGAGCTAATCCCCCGGCCCCAAGACAAAGTATTCTTGAAGTAGGAACAGAATAAACAAAATATATGGTTATAATTAAAAACTGTCCTTCTAAGGGTAACCCATTTTGCAATCCCCCTTCTGTCTTTCTTAGATAGAAGCTATCTTTCAATAAATTTTTCCTACTCTTAAAAAAATTGTCTTTCTAGTAAGAAGGTTTTAGTTGTGGGAAGAGAATTTGGATGTGAGTTACTCTGACCTTGACACATAGGCTTTGGCTGAACTCATTTTTCAAAACAAACTAATTGTGGGGTTCTTCATAGCTGGCACTGCTTATATAGCCCGTTTTGGGCATAATCAATATTATAGCCTCCCCCACTTTTGTTGTGTTCTACCAATGTCAGCAGAAGAGTGCACAAGCAGCAAGTGTGAGGGGATAAAATAAGAGTAGGCAAAGGAGCAAATTGAGTGGTACCATGGGTCTCTAAGACAATTTAGTTTTGATTCTGAGTGAGTTTGTTCAGCAGTCCAGTGTTTTGAGCTTTAGAGTTGTATAGTACAGGAACAATGTAAATTAACCAATCATAATTAGTGTTACTACACATAGGTGTACAGGGATTCTTTAAAACATCTACTTGTGCATCATTATGTTTTTTTACCATTAATTAATTTTATTGATATAAATTTGATATACATAATGATCACATTTATCATAAGGAATTTGTACCTATACATAATATATCTTAATTTTTCTTTTGGTCTCATTCACTCCCTTCCCTTCAACTCTTCTTCCCCTTCTCATTTATAAGAGCTTTGTTTCCATTTTATCTTTCTTTTCTCTTTTTGTCTTTTCACTTCCTCTTCCTCTTCCTTGTACCTCTTCCCATTTGAATATTATACATTTTAGTCCTTATTAACACTTTCAATATAGCATTGTTTCTCTTGGGTCATTATGGTTTTTTTCCATTAAGTTTACTGGCACATTTTAGGTATACAATAGTTACATTCATCATTGGGATCGTGTACCTTTATATGATGTATCCTAGTTCTTATTTTTTCCCCATTCCCCTGTCTTCCCTTCACCCCCTCCACCCTTCCCTATTTACAAAGACTTTGTTTCCATTTTTTCCCTTTTTGAATATATTTTCTTTTCCCTTCGTTCCTTTCCCCTACCCCTCCCACTTCCCAGACTCCTTAGACATTTTCTTCCTATTTCACAATATCAATTATACATTTTGATCCTTATTTACACTTTTAGTTTTTCACACCAGAGAAACTATTCAGTATTTACACATGTGTGTCCTATTTATTTCACTTAGAGTATGGCCTCAATATGCATCCATTTAGCTATCAGTGTCTCTAGTTTCTCATTCTTTATGGCTGAGTACTACTCCATTTTATAAAATAAAACACATCTTTATCTAGTCTCCAGTTGATGGTCAATTGGGCTATTTCCAAGTTTTAGCTATTACAAACTGTGCTGCTATAAACATGGGTGAGCATATATCACTGTGGTATGATTCTTTAAATTCTTTTGGGAAGATACCCAGCAGAGGAATAGCTGGGCCAAAT
This sequence comes from Heterocephalus glaber, assembly GCF_053883595.1. Lineage (NCBI taxonomy): Eukaryota > Metazoa > Chordata > Mammalia > Rodentia > Bathyergidae > Heterocephalus > Heterocephalus glaber. The sequence goes on along the minus strand of NW_028258143.1, from coordinate 34,926,750 downwards.
GGGACTTCTAATCCTAGTTGTTTGAGCTATTTCCATATTGATTTCCACAGTGGTTGCACCAGTCTGCACTCCCACCAACAATGAAGAAGGGTTCCTTTCTCTCCACAAGCCCGCCAGCATTTGTTATTGGTTGATTTCTTGATAGCAGCATTTCTTTCTAGGGTGTGGTTGAATCTCAGCACTGTTTTCATCTTCATTTCTCAAATGATTGGGTCATTATGTTTTAAAAGGACCATTCTGGTTGCTAAAATGGAGGGAAAATTATAATATATGAAGAGTATAAATAAGGATATTATTTAAAATAACTTCCAATAAATAGATATAATAAAACAGGCAGTTTCATATAGTTTTTCTATATTTAAACATGGAATAAATAGAATTTTATCAAAGACAATATAATATAATTTGAAAATCTAATTATATGGATAAATTATGACAGAAAAGTACACAATGTGATGTTTCTGAAATTCAATATGCAATTACCTGTGTTGCAATGATTTGTTTTCATCATAGTTTCTACCAAAATCTGTCAATTTTGCATATATTTTAAACTGGTACCTAAAAAAAAGTTTTATAAATCAATGGAATACTGTCTAATATTAGATATCTGAATCAATTGAATGTTTAAATCAGGGTAAACACCATACTCTCAAAATCTATCATTTCTTTCTGGTAAAATCTTTCATAATCTTCTTGCCTAGATTTTTGAAAGGCACAACATATTTTTGTTTTTCGTTTTTTGTTTTGTTTTTCTTTTTTTTGGTACTGGGGATCGAACTCGGGTCCTTGCGCTTGCATAGCAGGGGGCGAAACCACTGAGCTAAATCAACATATTACTGATATCTATAATCTTCATAATGAACAATAGCACCCTAAAGTTTCTTGTTCCCATCTAAGTATAACTCAGTACACAGGAAAGATCCTTCAGTTTAATTAGCAACACTTTAGGTATGTTTATGATTCTCATTTTTACTAGATAGAAAGACATTTGATTTAGGCTATCTGAATTAAAACATATTTAGGTTGATCATTTATACATGCATTTAAAAATAACTGTAAGTGCAATCAATACATTTCCACACATTTATTTATATGCTGTACATATTCGTTATAACAATTTTTAAAGGTATGCATATGTATATAGAGATATTTATACACGTGTGCATGTACACCAAGATCCCACTAAAAGAGTTTAGAGTTCCTTAAAACTTAACTTACTTTGTTGTGCAATTATTTTTCTTTTTAAATTACTACACATAAAGCACTGAACACCATGTATACTCAATGAAACTAAATGATAAGCATCTAATTATATGTTCTGAATATTTGAAGGTTGCTGTCATTCTCAGCAATGTTCAAATGGGATATCTTCGAGAATGTTTTACCTACAAACAATTCACATGCCACTCAGAATATCTTTTGCTTAATCTTAGATTTTTTTTTCCTTCATGATTAATAATAATCTGTCAAAAGGAGGATGAAAAATTTTCTACCTATCAATCAGTCTCTAAATTTACCTCTTCACATCATGATTATTAAATGAAATCATACACTGAAAATACTTTAGAAAGAGCTACCTAAATATTAATTATCATTCTCAGAAATTTCTTCTAATACCTAAATATCCCTAATGTGTTTCCCAGATCTAAAACCAATGTCTCTCAACAATTTATATGGCTAGGTTCAACATATCTCATCTTGTTATCTAATTCAAAAGATGTCCTGTGACTTCCCTATATAAAACGATTCTTTCTCTCCTGAAACCTTTTTTCTTTTTAGCATAATTATCATAATTTTAAAGTATGTGATTTGTTAGTTTGCTTATGGGACTATATTTTTCAGAAGTCGATCCTCAAAATAAATTAAAGGCCTGGCTCAGAACATTTATTAAATAAGCAAAATACTAATTCACTTAATGACATAAAACCATTATTTTGATGATCAAATTAGATTATATAAAAATGAATGCGAAGTTTATAGAATTAGACAAATTTCAAGTTCTATGATTATTTTGAGGCATTAAACTTTAAGATATTTACTTTCACTTTGTTCCTTACCTATTACCTTCAATATGAAGCACAAAATCTTAAAAGTACCCAAAGCAGCAAATAATTATATTTTATTATTCTTAACTTGTAGTTTAAAATCCCATCATGGACTCTTAGAAGCCTAACAGAATCATGTGGAGTTGACTTTCCTAAGATTAGAGGTAGCAAGATGAAAGGGAGATGAATCCTATAACCAAAGGTGAGCTAGGTTCTACTTTTTGTCTCCCTTGAATTTGTAGGGATTAAAAACTATTTCCTCAAAGCATGTTAGTTAAAGTTTAGCATTTTATACACAAATGCAATGCAGTCTGACTCCCTATAAACACTTCTAGCTAGCACACCGCTTCTTGCACTCTGATTCAGATATGAATTATATATGTGATGAGGATCACCCTCTTTGTTGACCTACTTCCAATAGTTGTGTATTTCATACTTGTACAAAGATACCAAAAATTCAAAATCATCAATCAATATCTGTCTAGAATTACTTAAGGATTTGTATTTATTCCCTTCATCAAAGAACTATATAGCTGAATTTTTTTTGTTAATTACTATGCAGTTTTATACTGATTTGGGAAATATAGGAATCTCAACTGTTCTTCAGATCTGCAAATTAACTCCTGCTTCTATCTCCTAAGCCTAGAAGTGGATTTTTCACAATACAATTTTCTGTAGCTGAAGAAGGAATATAGTAGGACTTCTATAAAATCATTCTGCCTTTTGGAGTCTAAGGAACAATTCATGATCAGAACTATATTAATGAAGGCTATTCTGTGTGAAGTTCACATCCAACGTTACAATCAAATATACAATTGTCTAGCATATGGAAAGCTGTGTTTTAATTTGTATGTTTTCAAATGTAGATATTTTAGCCAAAATTAAACACATATGTTAAGGCAAGGAAGCATAATGCATCCCAAGAATAGAAGATAATATTTGTCATTTGAATGAAGAGACAATGCTGCTTAGTGATGATGGATGATGGTATTTAATCTGGAATTTCAAGAGTGGTGAGATCTCAGAAAGTATATAAGAAATATTCTGAGCGATATCTGCTGCTTTTTAAGGAAGTATAAATATATGTAAGGAAGTATAGGAATGAATAACCCTATACAGGTAAGTTGAGCTCAAATATGGGAGTCTTTTTTGATTGAGTGAAAACACAACACTTAAGGTAAGAAACAGTGGATCTTTGGTAGACTTTTAACAATATATTGAAACAAGTTAAGCTTAGAAAAATCATCCTCACACCTAAGAATTAAAGTAAAACCAGACAGACAAAATTGAGATATTTTTATTCATTGAGTTCATTGATTCATTTTAGGTATGCAATATGATGACATTCATCATTGGGGATCTGTACCCTTGCATGATATATCTTGGTTCTTATTTTTTCCCCCATTCCCCTCCCCTCCCTTCAACCACTCCATATAAAAATAGAAATAACAGCTCATGAATTTTCTGAATAATTATGTGCTGCTAAATAAAGCATTTAAATTTCTCATTAACTGACCAATGCTAGTAGACCAACAACTCATGTTGAGACAAAACAAATACCACATCCATTACTATGTTCTGTGAAAATATAATTAAAATAAAAATAAAAAATATAATTAAAAATTCTATAAGTATATGTATGTAAGTAGAGACTGTGTGATAAAAATGAAAACAGCTTTAGGCTGAGTCAGGAGATAGTTTCTTACAAATTGGTAAGTTTCTAAGCCCTTGTTTCCCTATCTGCAATATAAGTATGGTTGTGTAGGCCCACTTGTTCTCTTAAAGCTTTTTTGTTTTTAGCTACAATGATGTATTTATTCTATAAATACTGATTTTTATGTTTTGAAATTTATAAATCTATAATTTTCATTGCCATAATAAAATTTACCAATTATTGGATAAAATTGTATTAATGTTTCTTTGGTTTTATATATATATATATATATATATATATATGGCAAAAAAACTACAAAGTTGATGTGTATGAAGTTTTACATTATATAATGTTTGTGTGTTCCTGTAATGATGATGGTAAATTTAATCACTTTTACATATATTGCACATATATGTAAAAGGCTTTGAGGTAGTATTTTCCACCACTAAATTCATCTACTGCCCCTTCAACAGCTTTATTGTATCATAATTTAAATGCAATGAACTGCACATACTTCACTGCAAAGTTTGATAAGATTTTTAAAACATTATTACGATCAAGATAATGAAAAATCCATAATTTGAGAAGTTTCCCTGGGACCATGTGAATTACTCCCTCCAGCCCACAAACTTCTCTATCCCTAGAGAATCACTAAGCAATTTTTCATCACTACAGGTAAGGTTTCAATTCTAGAAATTATGGAAATAAAACATGAAGTCTGTAATTGCCTACTCTCTGAATTTTTCACTCAGCATAAACATTTGGAGATTCATCCGTGATGTAACATGAATTGATAGTTTATTCCTTTCCATTCCCAAGTACTTTTCTAATAAATGGATATATGACAGATTGGTATATATTAGCCTTCTTATGGACTTAGTGATGGATCTAATTTAGGGATACAGTATTACAAATAAGGCTAATATGTTTGTGAAGAGGTATCTGTGCATTTTAAACAAGAAATCTGTCATCCTTGCCTTTGTTCCACTGCACATAACCATCTATCTGTATGATTACATTGAAAAGTATGTCTTTATTGATAACTATGGGAAATTTTATTATAATTTTCTTTGTTTTAGTTTTCTTGTGCTTGGATTTGATTAAAATTTTTATATTTGTGTTTATAAGTTATTATCAAATTTTGAAAAATTTAGGTTACTGCTGTAAATATTTTAAATCCTGACTCTTTTTCTTTTTCTTTTTATTCCATAGACAAATAAATAGGATAGCTTGCTATAAATTCTACCACAGCTACACTGTGGTTTTGTTTTATTGTTGCAGTGGAATTAAAACCTGCTTCTAGTGAATATTAGACAAATATTCCGCCACTGAGATTCCACTCCAGCCATATATGAACAGTTTTTGTTTGTTTCTAAACTCATTATTCTTTATTTCATTTTGTATCATGTACATTGTTATACCCTCAATTCTACTACTCTTTTCTTTTGCAATTATCTGCTACTATTACAATTATCTGCTGCTACTATTTCACTTCTTTTCTTTTTCAAACATTATAGTTTTCATTTTCAGAAGATTGATTTGAGATTCCTTTAATATCTGCTATAGTTTAGATGAATTTCCCCCAATGGCCAGAGTGTTAAAGGCTTGAGACCCAGATTGATATATTGGCAGGTGTATTGGCAGTGGAACTTTGAGAGGTGAAACTTCATGGGAGGTTTTTAGGTGACTGATGGCATGACCTGTGAGGGATTGTAGAATTGTGGTCCCTTCTTTTTGTTGATGTTCTTAGAATTATGGCTTCACCATATGCTCCTGCCATGACATGTTGCCTCACCACAGGCCCCAAAGAATGGACCAAGTAACGATTACAACCTTCAAAGCTGTGAGTTATAACAACCTTTTTCTGTTTATGAGTTAATTATCTCAGGTATTTATTATAGTAACAGAAAGATGACTGATATTTTTATATTTTATAATTTTCCCTTAAAATGCTGAAAGAAATGAAATGATCTAGTGCTATCTTATGATAAGTCTAACATTTCTCTCAGTTATGGGTTAGTTTTTCTCATTGTGGTTTATATTTTTTCCTGCTTCTTTTCTTGTTTGGTATTTTTTTTATTGGCTGTAAGAAACTGTTAATCTTACTATATTAAATTTTGAAATATTCTGATTTCTATGAACATTCTTCATTTTCACTGAGACAAACTTAAATTTGTTGGAATATGTTCAAATCTGGTTTATTAGCCGTAAGAAGAGCAGTACTCTATCTAGTGATAAACACTGCTATTAAGACCAAACCTATATCAGTATTCTACACTTTGTACTGTGAATTATGTGGTTGTCCAATCTGTCATACAGTTTTAGTGAAATACAGTCTCTGTAACAATTATACTTCTAAATTATATTTCATAAATGTTCAAGAATATGCATAGAAACTAGAATTATACACAATCTAACAAAGTTATTAAAATAATAATTTTAATCTGACATTTTTGTTCTCTTTATGTGCAGGCAACATGAAAAGTTAGCATGTTTGGTGACTAAAAAATTATATGCAACGTATCATAAATCAGTTCACAGCAAATCTACTTAGTATGGTAATGTCCATCTTATAAATGTACTTCTAGATGGAATTTAATACAGAATATAAATTTGGATTTATAAAGACAGATTCAAGTATCACTTTGAGTTGCTAAATGTTGTCGCTTAAAACGTGATTTTATTTGAAAACTGCTTTATATTCTTTCTTTATATTTTGAGTGAAATTTGCTTTTGTAAGATGAGGATTACTGCATCTATTGTGGATTCTGAAATAACATTACATTTTAGCTATTAAATTGACTTCTTCATAGCATTTGTAAATGCTTTATAAAATGTTTTAAGGAATTCCAAACATTCTTCATTGGTAGAGTCTTTACACATACAGTTTTGGTGAACAAAGCATATATTGAATTTGGATGACAGATATTATGATCACAATTTATTTCAGTGTTATAATTTGTAAAAACCCACTCAAGCTTTTCTATATTTGATTCTACAACGTTTAAAAAGTTCATAATTTCCTCAGAGAGTTTTCATACATCTGAATTCCACAGTATTTTAAAAGAAAAAAATTACCCTTTAAGGATAATTATCCTCACTGGATACTAGTGAGGATTTGAAAAATTTTCAGTGTCCAGTATTTCTCTTTTATCACCCAGGACTCAGTTTTGTCTTTCTGAAAGACATGTACAATGACCAAATAGCTTAACTGTGCATAGAGAAAATTCACACTCTACCGTATTGTAAAAAATAAAACTGATTGCTATAATGTAAAACTGCTAAATAATATTACGTAGTCTTAAAGATGTAAACATTGAATTGATGAATGGGTAAAAAGGAAAATATACAATGTTTGAAGAAAATTAATGTTTCTGTTGTTGAAAAAGTTATGTGTGGTTACTATTAGATATGATTTCTTCAAAAAGAAGCCTCAGAACAACAGTATAAGTCAAAGAAAGTAAACATACTAAACATTTTCCCCAAGGAAATTAAGTTTCCATACTTATATAAGTAATATAGGCAAGCCAATTACATTAATACTACTATTTTAACATTATTAAAAAGTGACATTTGTACAAGAAACTCTGACAAATATAACTCCATATAAAATTAAGGCCATATATATTATTTTCTTATTTATATTTTCATCTACAATTTATGTTCTTTTACTTTCACTTTAATAACTTGAGTTATAATATATTTCTTTTAATCTAATATAATATAATAGACGCTATAGTGCTTTTGGCCTGGGATAAACAAAGTAGTTTTTAGAAACTTTTTTTTTTTATCAAGCTAAATAACTACGGGTAGAATTAAATGTTTTAGTAATAGTAATAAAATGCATCATTTTCAGATGTTTTCCTTCTGCCAGAAACTGGGCACTATTTTCTATGAAGTATTTAATATTATCTAGTTTTTACATGGGAGAGCTACTTGGGACAAAGAGTGGAATTAATTTCTTCCTTAAAGATGTTTTTAAATAAGTGATATTAAGAAAACTGAAGAAATATTACAAATATAGGGAATTTTAGCTTTACCCATTAGGCTGGACTTGAGGAGACTTTAACAATGTTCTAGAGGTAATCAAAAATGAGTAAGAGGAAACAGAGTATTAGTCAAATCTTCATATCAGCCTTTTCCTTACCACCTGCTATATTTCAAAAAAATGAAATTCAACTAATGTATGTATAGATAGAGACCAAGCAGTATGAAATATTAGATAAAATACTTGCTTATGTACCTATAACTTCATATTATCCTTGCAAGTGATTTGTGTATGTTTGTGCAAAAAATACCTAGATATTCTCAGAAAAAGATGGACCCAAAATGCATTTATATACTCTTCTGGACAGATGGGTAGAAAAAACTTTCAACAACTTCACTTCATCAAATCATAAGAACCCCCAACTTCAATAATTAATATATGTATCAAAAGAAATCACATAAGGGTATTAATTTCTTTTAACATATTTACAAGCATAGCTAAAATAAGAAACAAAAACAAAACATTTCATTTGAAGAGGAGAAATATAGAGAATCATGATTTGATTACAACAATATGAATATATTAACAAATATATTAACAAATACAGAGTACACACATAAACAATACTGAAATTGATACTTCTTATATACCTTTAAAATACTCATTGAAAATTGACAGGTAGAATAAGACATGGATGAGAAAGAAAAAGAGAGAAAGAATATGAAAGAAAAAAAGTTCCAGTAAACTGTCATCTCCCCTCTAACTAATGGAAGCTTAAGTTATACATATTTTTTTTTCTTTTTTCTTTTTTCATTAAGTTTATTGGTACATTTTAGGTATAAAATATTATGACATTCATCATTGGGATCTTGTACCTTTGCATGATGTATCTTGGTTCTTATTTTTTCCCCATTGCCCTGCCCTCCCTTTACCCCCTCCATCCTTCCCTACTACTCAGACATAAAGAATGAGAAACTAGAGACATTTATAGCTAAATGGATGCACATTGAGACTTTGTTTTCATTTTTTTCCTTTTCTCATATTTTTTTCTTTTACCTTCTTTCCTTTGTCCTACCCCTCCCACTTCCCCTACTCCTTTTGACCTTTGCAGAGTGAGGCGATACTCTTAAGTGAAATAAATAGGACACACGTGTAAATACCAAACAGTTTCTCTGGTGTGAAAAATTAAAAGTGTATATAAGGATCAAAATGTTTAACTGATATTGTAAAATATACATATTTTTAAAGCACTATAATGCAGAGTACACAATAACCACTATCAAACAAAAGACTGAGGACATTGTAGTGGCATAAAGCAAATAATTGTAGATTAGGAGCAAAATCTACTCAAAATAATGGAAGAACATAACAGAAGCTAGAAGCCAGAAAACATTTTTAAAAACAAAGAAAATATAACAGATAAATATATAAACAATAGCAAAGCAAAACATAACACAAAACATTTCTCTCCTAGATGAGTCCTGAAAACAAAAAGGAACAGAATACTGAAAGGCTGAAAAACATGAAATGTAGTCCAACTAAAATTAATTAAATGTCAGTTTCCCTAGTCTCGGAGCGCAAACACGAAAATACAGCACAGCCTAAGAGCTTAGGAGTGCTCTCCAAAGTGGCAATTCTTTCAAAGTGGCAATTCTGACCAAACACTCTCAGATTGAGCATGAGTGCTAGGTCCTGAGAAGCATACCAGAGATAATACATCCAGTACTCTCAGCATCTTGTCCACACCTTGTCTTAAATACATTAGACAGTTTACTGAGAACTTTACTATACTCAAAATCTATTGCAGACAAAGAACCTGACTCATTACAACATAAACACTCCATCTTCCAAAAACTGCAGTTTACTGACTTTTCCAAATGTAAAGACAAAGATATATCCTTCAAGAAAATGTAAGAGAATAAATGAATAACCAATAGCAAGAAACCTAAAACTCCAAAGAAACAAAAATTACTAAAAGATAGAAAATTTACCTCTCAATGAATGAGACGATATTGTTTTAGTAATTTAAAAAGAAATCATATCCTGAAACTAAAACCAGGTCTCAAAATTGAAAAAAAATCAATACAAAACAAAAATCTTTAACATAAAATTGAACTTTTTTTTCAAATGTTCAATCTGTACCTCACATCACATACAAACACCACTACTACTACAACACTGGAATGTTCATCATTATGTTAAAAAAGTAAGGAGAATTTCAGTTTCTAGTGGTCCTAGGTTTTATTAATGCTGTATTTTCATCAACTAGAAAATGTGTCTGGTAAAGTGTAAATTCAATGAATAACTGATAAATGAATTATTTAATAAATTGGTGCAAGTTTTTATTTCAATTTGTTAAAATTCCTTTTCCTTAATATGAAACTGGAAAAATTGAACCATAGTGCCCTGTAATTAGGGACATTCACAGTGATACGTGTTAGCACTCATCTGAAAAAGAAACAAAAAAGCTACAAAAGTCTATTTACTGTACTGTAAAGCCATAACACCTTCTTTTCATTCTGTTTCAGGAATGCCCATGCCCAAATGTCAAGTTTATACTCAATACTACTATCATGTAGGAGACTTAACTATTCATTTTCCCCAAAATTGGAGTCTTTAGAATGAAATTCTATATGTATTCACATTTAGTGTCTTGTAAAGAACACATTGGCTCACCTGCTCAACAACCTGGAGGGAAAACTACTCCATCCAAATTTTTACTATATTTCTCTAAAAATAAATACAGGCAAGGTTCATTCAACTTTTATTGGAAACATCCATTTAAGATATTTAAAAAGATTACTTAAAGAATGAAAACCTTCTAAGACAACATGGGCAGGAAACTTCAAAGTCTACACTATCTTCAAATCTATCCAAAAAATAAGGCAAGGATGTTATGAGAAAGAACTAAGAAAAAGAAATGCGATATAATAAAATATAATAAAATTGATGGTTTTATAATAACTGAGAAAATCTTTATGAAAATTTTTAAATGAGACAAAAAGGAGAGCTTGTCGAAGAGAAAACATTAAAGAATCAATGCAGAGAATGCAACACCCTAATAGTCAAGGGACTATCAAGCAAACTAAATTTCCTGGATTCAAACTCTTGACCCTCAAACTATGGAAGACTTATGTAAGGATTATGTGACACTGGATGTCAGTTGTTTTATCCATAAATAAGAGAAAATACTACAGTCTTCCTCATGTATCATAAAAGATTAAATGTGAATGTTAGTAAAATATCCAGAACAGAATTTCCTGTGTTATACATTCTGTGAACATGTTTATTAACAACTGATGCCTTTTACACCTTTATTTTCCTTCTTTTTTGCTTAACCAATGTAAGGATTTCTGCATTTACAATTTCTTTTGCCTAGAAGATTTTGTCCACCCACGTTCTATTCTTCACACATATTTTATTTGAGTTCACATATTAGCTAAGAGATTGCCCTAATCATTTAAAAATATAGCTTTACAATTTCCCTAACACTTCACTTAGTTTTATTATTTTATTTTATTTCAATTTTTTCATTTGAAGGTGTATTTTAAATAATATTATTTTCTTTGGATAGATCTACCACTAGAATATATATTCTAGGAGGTGGGCATTTTGTTTTAATTCACGTATTTTTCAAAGGCTACAAAATTCCCTGTTACAAATTAGAAGTCAAATAAATATCTGTTTATAACAGCACAGTGTAGTAATTAAGAACTAAAGTCTTAGAATTAACTTTCTTGGGTCCCAGTTCTGCTTTTGCTATTTAGCAATTCTATTACTTTAAAAAATTTAGTTAATTTATCATCTTTTAGCCAAATTGTGATAACAACACCTATTTTACCTTTTAGTGTCACCTAGAATTAATTAACTAGTAAAGTAAATCTACTAGAAAATTGAAGATCAAGATTTCTAACCAAAGAAATATGGCTAGTTTGAGAGTTGGATTGATTCAATACACATAAAACTCTTTGAAGTCTGTTCAGCACGTATTTATAGAAGTTATCTATTAATACTATTCTCGAAATCTATTGAGAAAAGAGCGTAATAGATTTATAAATGAATAAATAAAGAAGAGCAAAAATGAAAGGGAATTTTAACCAATTTGCTTATTTTTTACAACAGTCATTTTTTTTTTTACTTTTATAATCCCTATAAAACTAATTTTAACATTAATGGAAATAGTATATATGTTTTTGCACTGAGAAAGAAAGCATGTGGTTTAAGATATTTCTCCATTTTCTCAGTTCTCCCACCAAGCATACTGCCCTCCACTTTGAAATTCATTTCAATTTACTGGAAAACATGAGAAAGAGAGTAGACCAAGTATGGCAGTTACTCCCTTACTTTCTTATACCACAGCCCCCATAAGCTAAAGTTGCCCTTCTGTGCCCTCCTTTGTAATTTGATCCCTATGGATTGTGTCACCTTTGCTCCTTGACTTCCTGAGTTCCATTTGGATACAACAAATAATTGACACTTATAGGAAATCAGAGAAAAGCAGAAGAGAGAGCTTTACTTAGACTTATTGGGCTGCATCTCCCCAACCTCTGCTTACATTAGCAGCAGAGTCACTGTCACTGCCAACATCTTCCAAGGTCAGAGGAGCTGCAGTCCTCTTCCATAGGTCCAGATTCCCCAGGCTCCACGTTTACTCTTCAGGCCTCAGAAAGATAAAGTATCCCTGCTAATACCAGGGTGCTCCACCATCCCTACTCAGTATCTGCAAATCTGAGAACAACACTTTTATAAGTACAAGTTTCATTAAGATTTTTCTAGTCAAAGATTTTTAAACCTGGCATCTCTTTCTTGATCAAAAATCAGAAAGTTATGTTTCTTGAAGCACCTATTGCATGTAACAAATTGGAAGCATATGCTATGTTTCCATTGGCTTTTGAAGTGCAAAGAAAATGGCTCTTTCAGGAAGAAAGCTATTCTGTTCTCACGGTATCATCTTTATTTATTTTGGACTTCTTCCATTCCTTGAGCTTCTATAATCAGTTACTAAAAAGATGGGTGGGAATGTGGAGAAGCTGACAGTTCTCACTAAGCCATTTGATAAATGAAGACTTTCCTATATTAAAGTCCATAAATTTTTCCACTAATTGATCCTGATAAGAAATTGGGTTTTGTAGAATTCTCAGGAGTCATAGTTCTGGAATTTGAATGACAATCTGGAACTTAAAATCATGGGGGAAAATAATATGGCATAGAAATATTTGAAAATTCTTCTATTTAGACAAATTATGTTAGGTTTCTGGCAGTAATTTTTAAAGATGAAATTAACTAAAACTAAACTAACTTTAGATTCTTAGAGAGCAAATGAAGACACAATGTTTGGTTTCAACTGGTCCTCCCTTCCCTAGTCACCATGTAAATGGTCTTCCCTATCTATATATTTGAATTTTTGAGAAAAAAATTGGCTCTAAGGAAGAATAAAACCTTTGTCACCAAGAATGAACATATTGTAAATGAATATCTATTTTTATATTTTTAAGACATATGGCATAAATTTTATTGAAAAATTTTCAGTAATTAAAAGAATAAAATTGTTCATTTTTTTAATGATTGTTTAGATTAATTTTGGGTGAATGATATGTAGTTATCCATATTGAATTTCTCTGATGATGTTTTGTAAAAATTTTAAAATCTTTTAAATCATACTGAATCGATCAATCAGGAAAACTACAATATATTACTAGTTTTATCAGAATATATTATTTAAATGCTGATAGAAAAGAAATGTGTTTTGTTTATTTGTGGAAATTTTAATTACTTCTCCCTTAAAAATTACTATTTACAACATTCATATATATAAATATATATTTATATATATTTATATATTTATATATATATATTTATATATATATTCAAACCTTTAGTTTAAAAGTATAGCAGTGGTGGGCTGGGAGTTTAGTTCAGTGGTGCCACTGCCTCCCTCCCAAGCTCAAGGTCTTGAGTTCAATCCCTGGTTCCAAAAAAATATATATATAGTAGTGGTAATTTCTTTTTTCTTAAATACTGCTTGCACTTGAGAAATTTTTTCTGACTGAAGGAAAAGTCAATTCTGTAATTTTAAAAGTGGATATAAGGAAGATTGGGGAAGCCCTTCAAAGGAAATATTCATTGGAATTTATGTTATTTGTTATTCTCATCAGCTGCATGGTATTCTGGAGAGATGAACATTAAAAGACATTAAATATTTAAGTATTTTATGTAAGGAACATCAAGTACATGGGGAAAAGAAGAAAAAGATTTGGATGGAGAAAGCATTCCAAGTAATTGAATGTGGTAGAACAGTTAAAAAGGAAAGGAAAACATGTCGAGTCACCATTAAGCATGCTGCAAAATGTTTAAAACTTCGTCTTACATATTTTATACATTCTTTGGACTATTAGTCTGGTTTTCAACCTGTATATATGATAATTAACTTTAAAAGTTTCATAAGATAAATAAATGAATATGTTGCTGGAAAAGTAAAAGGAGGGTACAGGAACGGGGAAAGGGGAGTTGAAATGTGTTACATACTTGTACCAATCCCCTAGAAAGAATGTAAACATTATGTACTGCAAACATGTACAAATAAAAGTGTAAAATGTTTAAAAATTAAAAAGCAAGTAAACAAAAAATATGCAATTGAATTATAGGGAGAGGAAGAGGCCTGGCATCGTTTAGGACATTAAGATCTAGTAGAGAGAAGAAAGTGAGGGAGTATAATATGCAGGTCTGAATCACTTTTAGCATACTTAACTTTTTCTAGGTGCAAAGCAGAAGAGAAAGGAAAGCATGTCTTGAAATCCTACCAATGAATAGGAGCATAGTGATGGTAGTCAGAATCAAGGGATTCAATTAGAATTGTTTCCTCATCACCTACCCTGTTTGCTGGCACCTTGCAGTCCCACTCTTGTGATGCTTTAGTTTCCATGTCTTCTGAAAGAACTGATCTAACAAAGATTAACAATTTAAACCTTTCCAGAAAGATATGCCATTGTTTTAAAGAGTTTATCCAGTGCTTTTTTCAAAAAAGCTTTTGACAGACAAGATGGAGAAAATAAGAATGGAGTACATTGTTAAGTATCTGAGAATTTGGGGTGGGAAGGAAAACAGTGTATCTGCAGAAAAATGTACAAAAAATGCAATTGGATAACAAAGATTAACCTGTTTCATTTCTAATTTTGCCTAAAATCATGTTCTCAAGCACATGCAATATCTGGGCACCTAGCAAGGAGAAACTGCCTGAGAAACACAGATGGATTCACACACAAAGCAGAGTTTAATAAACAATATCATTCTGCAGTTGCTGAGCTTCTATCCTGGGAAACCATAGGATCTTTATTTCAGGTATCCCTAAGGCCTGTTATAAGTTGTAATACATGGTATGTATGCAGAATCTCAAAGGCATCAGAAAAATTCTCTGCCCTCAATTACCTGTAGATATTTGAGGATTATAATACCATTGTAAATGCATTATTTACTCCTCTACTCAGAGGCACCTAACGCAACTGTGTTAATACATTTCCCATCCAGAAGGAAGCAAGAGCTATGAAAAATATCATCTAAATCAATTTGACTTTGACTCAGTGACTAGGCTATCATTTCAGTGGTTTTATCAATCTTTAACTAAAATCTGCAGTTTAAAATCTAGTTAGTACTTAATCTACTTGATCTAATAGAGACTGGCAGTCCATACAATGCCTCTAGAATGAATTACTACTACATTTATGGTCCCACCAATCTTTTTCTCCAAGCACTGAGTTTGGGTGGCTTTCTTGTTTAATTCAAAAACCCTGGGCAAGTTATTGCAATGGCCTATGCTTCAAACAAGGAAGGTGGTTGTTTCCTGCTGACCTGCCAAGTGGGTGAGAGCTAGGGCAGACAAGCCCCAGAGAAAAGAGTGAGACTAGACATAATTGTACTCTTTTATCCCTTCCATTGGTCTTGATTAACCATGACTCATCTGTAACTCTGGGGATCTCTATGGAATCTCTTCATAATTCACGTGTCTTCTTTGGGAGAGTTATATAAGATACTGCTTACCCTGCTTCTTGAAGCAGTGCCCTAACCCTAGGCTTTCTTTTTCATGTTACAGCTGATATATAAGGATCAGAGAAAAAATGTTCCCCCAAAGTGGGGAAATTTTCTCGTCTTTTAAACTTGTTTTTTTTTTTTTTTTTTTTTTTTTTTTTGCTTTTTTGCTTTTTGAGACAATGCCTTGCTGTGTACATAGTTCAGGCTGGCCCTGAACTCACTCTAGCATAGCCTGGCCTCAAACTTGCAGCGATCCTCCTGCCTCAGCCTCCTAAGTGCTGGAACCACAGGCATGCACCACCACCCCAGCATCATTTAAACTTTTTTCCAAGTCTTCAGTTTTTCCTTTATGCATGATAGGGAAGTTCCTTCATTCCTGCTAGAGTTCAGAGGATTTTGGCTCTTCAGGGAGATAAGCCTGGGAAACACTCAAACAGGGGTTGAGAGAAAATTAAGTTGGACTCCCGCCTGATTCCTTCATTGTGGAAGGATGAATAGGTCCCACCAATCTTCCAATAATTCTGTTAAATCACCTGCTAGGTTCCAATTTTCTATTTTATCATTGAGATAACTGGCTTCAGTTCAACATTTTTCCAGTCTTAACAAAAACATATAATATGCAATAAATCATTGACAATTAGCAGAGAAATAAGAAGCTCAGCCTTGAGCAGAGGTAAGATTTAGAAATATACTCAACAGTCCCATGGAATAATACAAGAGAATTGAGTATATGTGAAACAGACAGGAACATAACTCTATTGTCTTAGGGTCCCTTATAAATTCCCAAGTCTGACCCTCAGTATTTTCCTACAATAAATTTATACACACAGTTGAATGTAAACTGTAGCAATCACTCTTTAACTCTGCTTCCATTTGTATACACTTTTAATTTGAGCATCCACCCAGTTGCCCAAACTTAAAATACAGGAATCGTTTTTAATTCTTTATTTTCTTTCAATTTTCTTATCCAATAATTATTTTATGGATTCCTACTCCTACATAAGTCTAGGTTCCATCTTTTTTTTTTTGTATTTTACTGTTGCTTCTTAAGTTTGTATCCACCACACCTCTTACCTAGATGGTTATGGTAGCTCTCTAATCTCATCCCTACAAGTTTCAGTCCATCCCTATGTGAACTTCACACTGCTTGGAAGACTGTGGTGGAAGCAATTGTAATCCATTTGGATTACTTTAGCAAATTACCACAAAGTATCAATCTTATAAACAATGAAAATTTATCACTCATGATTCTGGAGACCAGCAGTCTAAGGTCAAAGTGCTGACATATTAAATGTCTGGTAAGACCTGCCTCCATATAGACAGTCTTTTCACTGAGTCCTTCTATCCTGAAAAAGGGGAAAGCTCTGTCTTCAACCTTTTTTATAAGGATGCTAATCCTATTGATGAGGACTCTGTTTCTTCCTAAAGGCCCCAACTCTTAATTGCATTACATTGAGGATGAGGATTTCAGCATATGAATTTGGGGGAGATATAAACATATAAGCAACAGCAGAAGCGAATTGTGTTATCCTCTTATTTTAAATGAACTACAAATATAAAATTCAAAAATATAGAAAGAAAATTTAGTCTTTTTAAAATCTGGGAGATATATATATATATATATATATATATATATATATAAATAATATATCTTCTATAAACATTCTTTTATATTCTTGTTGATAGCTTAACATCCCATAGACCATGGAATGAGAAATCATTTTCTCTTGGTAACCCTTCTGTTTGGACTATATTCCTTTGTTTTGTTCATTTAGCAAATAACAATTAGCTACTCATTCTTCAAGATTCATATGCAATGTCACTTTGGTGTACAACATCCCAAGTCAGGGGAAAAGGACTCCAATTTTTAGGTTCTCAAGAATCATGGAAATGATTCTTATTTATTATTAAATTTCTCAAACACAAATTTCTCTTCACCAGATTCAGACTATATGAATGTGAGCACTATATCTTCTTGTTATTAAAATTCTTGGGTGTTAATACAATGCTCTGTGGACAGCAAAGCTGCCATAACTAATTACTGAAATTAATTTATGAGCTCTTCATTAACTTCAGGTAGTGTACTTTTTCATGCTATGCTGATATTCTCGTCATTATGAATATTACTTGAATTACTTTCTAAATATCCTTTAGAATTCCTATGTTCTAGTTTCTTCTTGCTCTGAGCTTCACAGGGATGGTAGCACTTTGAGATGAACTGTTTTCTTTTTACAAACCCCACTGCAGTGCCAGATTCCTCTTGAATCTTAAAAGATGCTGCAGAGGTACCCGAATGGGGTAGTGTTAATAATTAACATATCCAGTCATCCTAAATTAAAACTAGCTTAGGAAAGGGAAAGTGAACTTTAAAAAAAGATGTTTGCTAGAAAATCATCTGGTAAGAACCCTTTTCTGGAAAATAATCTGTGCTAATGAGAAAAGACACGAAGAAAAAGTGGGATGTGGGTTTTTCTATTTTCAGCTCTTTATTTTGCTTTCAGCAAGTTGTTTTTAATGCTTGTTCTGAATATTGCACATGTTGTCTGGCTCTCATACTCTGAAAAGTGTAATTGAAATTATGCCAAGTCATGGCACAAGACATGCGTGTAAGGAATAACCTAATCATTACCTTAAGGTCAATTACCTTTGGAGATAGTTCTGCTGCAAAAAAAAAAGACATTAATTTGTTTTACTAATTTGGACACTCAAAAGACCAAAAATAACTTGCCAAACTCAACAAGTAGGTAAAAAATAAAATAAGTCATGTACACATAATTCTAATTATTTCTGTTCTGTGCATTAAGTCCTAGAAAGGAAAGATCAGAGAGTGTAACTCCATTGTGGTTGATGAAAAAATAGAAATTTGAGGTACTCTACAGTGAAACTTGTATCTTCCAATAATTGATAAAATAATGGGAGAATCATTTCCAGACCAAATGACATGAATGTGATTAGATGGCATGTAAGGAAAGACAAGCCTCACATGGTTACATTTATCTCTCGCTTTATGGTTCACAAATACTTAAATAAATAAGTAGTACTAAATCTGTTTTAATATTTTATTTTGCACAATTCTGTTTTACATGATACAATGACAGAGCACACTAAAGTATAGCTAATGTCTTTATATTCAGAGCAGCTTCATCTTTTAAAGTTGAAAAGTAGTATTTTCTCAGAAATATTTTCCAGAATACCCACATCGCTATATGGACTAGAGAACCCTAAAGTAATTTTGGGAGTTTCAGTATTGCACAGCCAAAGTGTAAGCTATTTTACATAGTGATTTTTGCAGGTGATGTGATCAGTTGAAATATAAGTATTACAACGCAAAGATCTAAATTATTAATGTATCATTGGGCTATTTGCCCAACAAGTGACTACAAACCAGGGTGTCCTTAATTATCCATATCTTTTCTCTCAAACAAGTGTCTGTTAGTAGTATGAGTAGAATGTGAAGAAAGAGTGGGTGGGTTGTTGTTGTTTTATCCTTTATACCCTGTGCTGTGTGAGAATAGGGGACAAAACATGCAACAACAAATAATTGTAAATCTGTTTATTAGTCTGATAGTTATTAACTCTACCAAGTGAGGAGAATTTCTCTGCCCTTAAGTACTTGGAAATCCTTAACTCATAACCTCAGCTTTTTGTTCAACGTCAATGTGGTGGAAATTTTGTTTTTTAGTCATTCCTAGTAGCCAGCATACCAGCAAATATATGTTGGTATGAATCATACTTTGCAGATTACAGAGTAAGACACAGCAGACTTAGAAGGCATATATAATCTATTATTCCTAATTTACACTTTCTCAAATGCAAAAACTATAGCTCAAATATTAGGTAAATGACAAGCATGGTGACAGGTGCCTGTAACCTCAGATTCTTGGAAGGCTTAGGCAAGGGGATCACAAACTCAATCCCAGCTTGGGTAACATAGGGAGATGGCATCTCAAAATAAGAATTTTAAAAAGGAGATAAAGTCACATGATTTTCAAGACATTGCCAGATGTGTAAGTGGTAAGATAAGACATGAACATAGTTTTTTCATTTCTGTCTGTTAGACATATTAGTCCAGCACCGAACACCACATGTAATGGCCACCAGATACTGGTGACTATAGAATTCCTGATATGTGTCTCCTTCAAACTGAGATATGTTCTAGTGCAAAATCTTCTTGATAAAAAATAAAAGACATAAACTGTCTCACTAATAATTTGTATGCTGTTTGCATATTGAAAGAATATTTTAAGATATCTGGTTAAACAAAATACATTATTACAGCTTATATTACTAGTGTCTTTTTCCTTTCTTATAATGTGGATACTACAAAATTAGAAATTCCATATGTGGCTCGTATTTGTGACCCATGTTACTTTTGTGTTGATAATACTATTTTAGAAGACACTGTCTGTCTCCAGGAAAATCCTCCATTGTAAGATAAAGGAAAGCACTTTTTAAAAGCGAGTTGTGAATTCCACTTCCAACTTGCATTTGTACTGCACATTTATACATATCAGCTATCCTGATCACACTTGAAGGAATATCTCCTTTCTCAAACCTTGCATCCCAATGTCCACCCAGGGAGATGTCATATTCTGCGCCCTGTGTGGATGGATTCCTTTTTTCCTCCAAAATGATTTCACCGTGCAATAATACTGAATACGATCTGTTTTGGAAAGATTATTTGTGCTTCAAAATTCTCAACACCTGGATGCTGTGCATGGCTCTAGATAGCTCTCTAGATAATCAATAGTGTCTGGAATTACTTTCTAATCCTAGAGATAGGGCACAGTCTTTTAGTAGCTGTTCTAATAATTCTATTACCATACATTCCATACATTCCAAACAATGATGAGGGGAAGGTTTAAAAGCATCACTTCCCATGTTCCCATGCTCAGGAAGTTTGGTATTCAATATTGATCATTTTCAGATTTGCTAAGGGATTCTGATGTATGTAGTCTATAGCTCATCATTTGTGAAATGTTTCCATAGGGAAAGGGCCATGTGCACATTTGGATGCAGAGAGGACATAAATATTTCAGGAAATGGTGCATATATGAGCGCTTAGAATCTAATTCTTAGTTTTACATTTCATTAACAATCTGCCTATATTTTTATATACCCCCAATATGAGTCACTATCATATTAGAAAATAGAAACCAATCAGAAATAGAATGATGGTTGCTAGATGCATAGGTTTTAGAAGTCTTTAATTTGTAAAGGACAAGTCTTTCTCAATTTGCCAAAGTTCAATTTTATTATCAACAATTTGAAATAGTAATGATTACTTACTTTGTTATAATATCATATAATCTATTTTAAAGTACTAAAATATTCATTCTTTAAACTTTATCAATGAACTGTTCTTTAACTGGATAAATATATAGTAATATATTGTATTTAGTCATCACTGTAGCTTGAGAAAACAAATAAAACCTGAGTTTTTTACTATAGCATTCTAGTCATTATTAAACTTTATGTTTTATTAATGAATGCTAAAGTAATGCTAAATTGGCAATGATGTTCCATGATATGATACAATATATGTAGCTGATTTCAAAGATAAGTGCATCTAGTGTAGAAAAAACAAGCTATTGCCTTACATTAATAAAATCCTTAAGCCCTACCCCTTTTCTCTATTTTATCAATCCTATCATAGCAAGCAAGGAAATACTAAAGTAAATGTACTACAGTTAACTTTTCCCAAATAGTTGTTTTGAATATAAGTAAGTGATTATAAATGAGTAAGATATATTACTAGGTACACTACTATGGGAAGACAAAAGGCATGGACTATGTCTTGCAACATTAAATCTGGCCAGTACAAAATTATGTGGAGTATAAACAACATAGGCAGTACAGCAGATAAATAAGTTAATGAACAAAAAAATGAAATTAAACAACTTGTCAAAATTTAAGACAGAACACACCCCCAACTACACTATGTGTGAAACAGTTTTCCTCAAGCCTGCAAGCTTTTCTCTGCATTGTATCCAGAAGAATTCTGAATATGACTAAGTGTAGTTGTCATAGATACATCTATATGTAAATATTAGAGAGCCAACTTCAGGCATTTAATAAATTCTCAAATGAATTCCACTGGCTAGCCATGAGAGTGAAGACTGAGAAATTAGGAAGATGCATTCAGAGATTCAGGTCTGCAGCAGAAAAGATCTCTAGAACATACAAAATTTGGATGATAGAATATAGGTCTTCCAGCCAGTAATTTATCTCTAGAGCAGAAATGTGACAGTGTTCAAGGTGTAAATTCAAAAACTAGCATTAGCTAATAGATAAACCCCAAACTTGTATCAAGAAATAAGGCTGATAGTATCGGGACAAAAGTAATGGTGAAAGCATTTTCACCATTGAGAACTTACTATATTCTAGGTTCTTTAATTTTGTTTATCTTAATTAATTATGATACCCCACTGACTGTTGTGCATTACACTAATTTTTTTAACAATGAAAATTAAGCTACGAGCTTCACAGTTACCTAGCAAAGCTTTGTGGTAAGTGATGCAGCAAAAATGTCAATTCTAAGTCTTTAATTTCTTGTGGGCTTGCTTTTCACTGTGCTCCCTTTCAAGAAAGGATTTTGCTTTGTATTCATCTGTGCAGTCTTCTAGGTGTGTGATCTGTTTTAACTTCCATCCTATCAGCAGCGTTTCCAGTGCCTTCTAGAGTTTTATGTCTTGCTGACAGTTGAGATGATTGTGACTAGAAAATGTTGTAAGGGTCATTCCAAATGAAATATGCATTCCTAAAGAATGTGAAAGGTTTTAGTGCAAGCAAAATGAGGCTATGAATTCTGTTGGAATTTTGACTTACACAAACATATTTTGTGGCCATCTACATGCAGAGTCACCTATCTGCCATGGTTACGTATGCCAGTCACACGTATTTTAACTCAACAAATTAGAGAGGTGAGAGGGAAATAGATAACTAGCACTTTGGCCAGTTTCACTGGGTTTTTCTACCTGGGTATATGTATGTTTGCATTTCACAGCAAGTCTGAAACTGTGAAAACAATTACGGAACTACAAGTAACACTTAATTGAATGCCTCTAAAGTGTTCCCATTCTGTTCCTGTGTGTAGTTAGTTTAGACCTTCAGAAAAAAAATCTTCACAGACAAAAGAGAAGTTTAGAAAAAGAATATATACATTTATATTAGAGAGAGAGAGAGGCAACTGTTTAGACTAACCTAATCCTGATTTGGGCAGAACAAAAAGCACATGATTGATAGTCACTGATACAGCTCCAAGAATTGTACAAAGTCATTTTCGGAAGGTGGACTCTGCTATGAAGCAGATACTGAATCTCTGTGGAGAAGCGCCCAGAAACCCCTTAACTGCATGCTAAATTGAACTCCTCTGGAACTGATAGGAAATGCTCAGAATAGTCCCTCACTCTGAGTTGTTATTCATTCCCAACCCTTTTTACTCTGAA
This sequence comes from Heterocephalus glaber, assembly GCF_053883595.1. Classification (NCBI taxonomy): domain Eukaryota; kingdom Metazoa; phylum Chordata; class Mammalia; order Rodentia; family Bathyergidae; genus Heterocephalus; species Heterocephalus glaber. Next base: position 34,903,590 of record NW_028258143.1, on the reverse strand, counting down.
TTATACTTTGTGGAGATCTCTTTCCTTGTACTCATCATGCATTGTTAGAATCATTTCTTTTATGTGCTCATTTCCTCCATCTGACTGAGAATACTTGAAAACAAAAAAAAATATGAATTAAGGAAAAATTAACTGAATGATTCCCTTGATCCCCAAAGCCTGAAACAAACACAGTGCCTTGGAAATCCACAACATATTTTCAGCCACTAACTTTCCCCTCATACCTGTGCAGACAGCCCCCACTAAAAATCATCTATGGACTCCCTACCCTATTCCACATTCTAGTGCCTCAGCTACTTACTTCCTAGCACTCTGTACTGTTTTCATGTTTTCAAAAATAAATTGGTTCTTATTCTAGTGTCTCTTTTTTTCAACTGTGGTCTCATCTACTCTCCCCTTAACAATAACATTTTATGCTTCTTCTATGATGATGTACTTCTATTGTATTCCACTTACATTAGTACTTATGGTTTGAATTAGGTTTAGTTTGTCTGATCTCTCCTGGCCTCTCAGAGTCTGTACTTGGGTTAGCCCAAGGCTTTGGAATCAGTGAGGAGGTCTGTCTTATCAGTTACAGAGAGGTAACCTGATAAATAGCAGACACATCATAGAAACTGAAAGATAAACATTTAAAATGCAGGAGTTCTTGCAAGGACTAATGATAATATTATATAAGAAAGAGAAATTAAGATTAATCCAATTATAGGTGCCTGACATCCATAAAGAAGGAAAAAGATTAACTTAAAATATCAATAATTTAAACAATTTTAAGTGAACTTGTAATTTCATACTAATTTCATAGAAATTTAAAAATACACATATAAACAAAAGAACAAAATCTTCACAGTATAGTTTTTTAAATCTCTTATGTTCAAACATAGGGAATTATGATATGAATTAAAATCTAAATGAGTTGTAATTTGCATGACTTCAGAAAGCCTCATATGCTACTGCCTGAAGTATTCACAGTAACATTTGCAATATGGGTGAATCGAGCTGACTTGGTTTCTAGGATGTCCCAGTCCTTGCTTTGGATTTTTTTCCTACACAGATTCTGATGCATTTTAATCTCCAGCTCAGCCCATATGGTCACCCATGAGCATTTAAAATAATTCTCAGGTACATAGTCACTCAGCTCTAAAACAAAAGAATGAGCATGTCGGGCATGCAACTTATTCATCTTCAACATACTAATTCATGAACCTTAAATAAGTGGTACAATCTCCACTGAAGCCTATTAATTTCCAATTCCATTTAATAGCATGATCAAAAGCTGCCTCTGCTTTCAGTGCAAAGGGCATACATAGTGAGAGAATGGATACTCAAAATGCTTTCGCCAGAGCTGGGGTATGAAGCTTCCATCTGAGTAGGAGTTCAGGATCTGTTCTGTGATTTCTGTTGCTAGGCAACCACTTCCTTTGTCTGCTTTGTTCAGAACAGTTGCTTTATTTATACTTGGTTTAAGTGATGCAGATCATAATGTGAGATCATAAAAGAAAATGGGAAAATTATATCAAAAATTGGTCCAGGGAATTTATAATACTGTATAAAAACTAATGAATGCTGATGCAAATAGAGCTTCTACTAAAAACTACAGAACCCTAACCCAGGAGGCCCACTTGCCTCAGACTTTAAAATAAGATATATAACAACCTACAGTTAATTTTTGGTATCATCTATGACTGAAATAAAAACACAAACCTCAGCAATAATTAAATAATACTAAATGAATAATGAGGCAAATTTTTAGAAAAAAGTATTTATTTAGTTTTAATTGTTGAAATAAATGGGTTGAAATAAAGAATACAAATGAAGGAAGGTGGATAAGGGATACAAAAAAGAAAAGAAGTATTTGTAAGCTTTCCAAAATCTGAGAAATCTTGAAATACATTATGTAAAATTGTCTGTAACTCTGACTTTCACATACTATACAATTGAAATAATTAAACTTCTTCACTGACAAAACTTTACCATTAAGAACCAAATGTGAATTTATTTTAATATTTCTGAACCTATTATTTTAAAGATGATTATTAAATAAACTAAAGCAATGGCTGTGCTTTGATCTTATTCATTTACTTTAATGTTTCCTATGCCTTTCCTGTTTTCATTTTCTTATTAGAAAGCTCTTAATATTTTCTCCACCATTTATTAACAATGACATTGTGTACCCACTAGGATACACAAGATACATTAGCACTTTTTAGATCTTAATTCAAGGGATCTTCACATGACTCTCTGGAGAAAGCACTGTTATTGATATCATAAGCATTACATAGAGAAGAAAAGTGAAGAACTGAAATGTGAAGTAACTTGTCCAGGAGTGCTGCTAATCCAAATAGTAGATGGCAAAACAAAGATTCAAATGCACATTCTTTGATGTGGCTCACACCTAGTGAGCTCCTAATCTATTAATGAATTATTTTATTTTTCCCTATTACACAATTCTATAATTTTCTAATATTTCTTTGGATAACCTCCTCAGTTAATAACTGGGTAAATCAGTATAACCTGTTCATATTCTCAAGTCTATGCATCATGGATTGCAATGGATTAGAAGTGCTGCATTCTGATTATAATAAACCCATGCAAAATGTGTCCATTCTTGCCATTAATTTCATGCTTTTCCTACAGTTGCATATAATGCTAAGTCCTGAGATTTTAGGAGGATTTTCATATTGTTGCTGTTGACGGGTTTGCTTTTATACTCCTGAATTTCTTCAGTTTTTCAGTTTCTCCATTATATAAGGACAAAATACTCAAGAACAGACTCTGTGAAGTCAGACAATCTGTATTTTGATTTATAAAATGTGGACTTTTCGTAATTTAAACTGAGCTATGGATGTTTATTAAAAGTCTCAATAATTAAAAGTCCTTCTTTTTTTTAGTCATTATTATTTCATGAGAAAAGAGTCTGACTGTATTTTGAATAATGAGTCCAGTGCATGGAAGTTTTTCTTAGGCCTGCCTATGTGAACACTGATTTTAAAAGGAGTACAATCTTGTATTTATGCTATAGAGACATTATTGAAAGAACAAAAGAATAGGGAGACTGTGATATCACTGGAGTTGTTCATGTACAACAAATAAGGCTACACTTCAGTAAAGGCCAACTCTCTTTACTCCACATGTAGATGGGTTTGGATGAAATTCCCATCTCTAACGCAATAGCTCTTACACATTGAATTACAGAAATACAGAGAATACTGTGTCAAGAAGACATTTTTATCACTTCTTCATTCAACAGAAACAGAGGGCAAGAGAAAATGAACAAAGACACACTGACAGAACAAGCTAGCATTAAATTTCCCTAAGGCTTGTAATTTCCACGTGACCCTATCCAGTGTTGCCCTGAATTAAATAAAGCTCATTTAAATCCATGTATAAAATGGGGAATATAAATTATTTTCTTTATCAATAATAGAGCTACAATAATATTATTTATTTTTATATTATATGAGAAATAAATTTGTAGGACCATTTATTATTATTCCTTAAGGCTTTCCTCTGGAGTAGTATGTAATAGAGTTAGGTACTTTATATATGGTAATCTTTTTAATAGCTTTGCTATCCTCTAAATAACAATATTTTAGAACAGTATTGGCTTTTCATGCATTCAAGTAACTCTTGAAATAAATTGTGCATGTTTTAAATTGTATATATTTTAAACTGTAAAATTTTAAATTGTAAAATATGTAAATAAAGTACAATGTGTGGTGTATGATAGGAATACCCTGTGTGAACTGAACACAATATAAAAAAGAGCTAACAAGTCATTATCTCAGGTATTGTTTTTAGGTTATGGTACAGGAAACATAAGTCTCAATCAAAAAGATGAAGATATAATACCAAGTCTGCTATCATATATAACAAAATATTAATATTCACTGATAAGAAGAGGAATAAATAAGTTAAAAGGCAGGAAAGAAAGGAGTAATAGTACTTGAAACTTCTCATTTTCTGCAAAGACATTCAAGTTCTGTTATTTAATATGTTATTAGGTTGCTTTGGGTAGAAGTTCTCGCTGTAGCATCAAGACTGAAAGGGCCAAAAAATGTTAGTGATGCTTGGATCAGACTATGTAGTAAGTAATATGGAGTGGTAATACCCTTAATAAAGGATTTTTAACATTTATTATCTGTAGTTAACCTACTGAACAGGGATTAGGGTGGGGCTTGTCTAATACAGCAATATAGGAAACCAATTCAATATAGGAACAAAGGAATCTAATTCAATAACAGCAAAATGGAACACTCATGCAATGCTAATTTTCACCTAATATTAATTTAAGATGTTTTCTATACATTGATTTATATCATAACCTTTTAGGGTAGCTCTTGTTTCATAGGTGAGGCACAGAAAAAGTAACTGGATCAAGGTGTTGTGGCTCTTAAGCAGTGTAGGATTAGTAATCCTTCAAAATGCTCATTGTGTGCCAGGGATTTAGGTCAGTGGCACTGCCCCTGCCTTGCAAGTGCAAGGTCCTGAGTTTGATCCCCGCAACCACAAAAAAACAGAAAGAAAATGTTCAGTGTCTTCAATGCATTCACACGCATGGTACTTACTGAATTTTACTTTATGCTGCATTTTCCTTTGAAGAATTAACAACAGTTGTCTTTTTAAAAACTCTTTTCTTTAAATTTTCATTTTAATTATTACATGCTTGCAGTTCACAATGATTAAATTCATCATGGAAAGTTGGTAATTGAACAACACATCTTAATTCTTTTTTATGTTCCCTTCCCCTCCTTCCTTCCCCCCTCTGTTCATCTCTTGATAAGTTTCTTCACACAGAAAACATTAAAAATTCCACCAAAAGACTCATGCAACTAATAAACAAGTTCATCAAGGAAGCTAACAGGATACAATATCAACACACAAAAATCAATAGTGTCCCTGTATACCACAATGAATCCACAAGAAAGAAATTAGAAAAACAATATTATTCAAAATAACTTCAAGAAAAATTCTATACTTAAAAATTAACCTAACAAAGGAAATGAAAGACCTCTATAATGAAAATTACAGTATCTCAAGGGGAGATTAAACAGATATCAGAAAATAGAAAACTGCCCTCTGTTCCTATATAGGCAGAATAATTATTGTAAAAATGGCCACACTTCCAAAACTGATATAAATTTAATGTAATCCCAATCAAAATACCAGCATATCTGCTCACAGAACTAGAGAATACAATCCTAAAATTCATGTGGACTCAGAAGACACACAGAATAGCAGCAGTAATCCAGGATAACAAGAGCAAAGTGGAAGGTACCACAGCCTGGATTTTAACTTATATTATACACCTGATATAAACAGCATTAGACTAGAACAAAAACAGAACTGTGGATCTGTGGAACAGAATACAGGACACAGAAATAACCTCAGACACATTCAGCCTTCTGATCTTTGATAAAGGTGGCAAAAAAATATGATAGAGGAATGACAGCTTCTTAAACAAATGATACTGGGAAAACTTGCTATCCACATGCAGAATATTGAATCTAGACCCATATCTCTCACCATGTACTAAACTAAAATCAAAATAGATCAAAGATTTAAAGAAAAATATAGAAACATTCTGCTGGAAGATGAAAGAGGTAAAACTCTACAAGACATAGGCACAGGCAAGGACTTTCTGAACAGAATCTCAGTTGCATAATAAATAGCATAAAAGATCAACAAATGGGATTATATTAATTCAAAAGCTTCTCCAAAAGAAACAACAGAGAAAAGAGAAAAGCTACAAAATGGGAAAAAAAATTCAGCCACTCCTCAGAGAGGAACAACATCTAGAATATGAAGAACTCAAAAATGTTAGACACTTCCAAAATAAAAGACCCAATCCAGGGCTGGGGATTTAGCTCGGTGGTTTCGCTGCCGGCTGTGCAAGCATAAGGCCCCGAGTTCAATCCCTGGTACAAAAAAAAAAAAAAAAAAAAAAGACCCAATCCAAAACTAGGCAACTAAAATGAACACTTCTCAGAAGAAGAAATGTCTATTCATTTCAGATGCCCATTTTCGGGTTGGGTCCTTAAATTTGGGAGGTCTGATCTTTTTAAGTTCTTTATAGATTTGAGATAGTAGACCTTTGTCTGAGGAAAAGCAGGTGAAGATATTTTCCCACATTGTGGGTTGTCTCTTCACACTGCTGGTGGTTTCTCTTGCTGTGCAGAAGCTTTTTCATAAGAAGAGATCCCACTTGTTGATTGTTTGTGCTAGTTCACGGCCAGCTGATTTTTTGTTCATAAAATCTTTTCCTACACCAATGTCTTCAAGGGTTCTACCTAACCTCTGTTCCAACTGGTTCAGAGTTTCTATTTTAATATGTAGATCTTTAATCCATTTTGATTTTAGTTTAGTGCATGGTGAGAGATACAGGTCTAGTTTTAATCTTTGGCAAGTTGAAGCCCAATTTTTCCAACACCATTTATTAAAGAGGCTATCTTTCCTCCAGTGAGGGTGTTTGGCTCTTTTATCGATGATGAGATGGCTGAGTGTGTCTGGCCTTGTTTCTGCATCTTCTAATCTGTTCCACTGGTCCTCAAGTCTGTTTCTTTGCAAGTACCATGCTGTTTTTATCACAGTAGCTTTGTAGTATAGTTGGAGGTTGGGGATTGTGATACCCCCTGCCATGTCTCTGTTACCTAGAATTGCTTTTGCTATTCTGGGTCTCTTCTTGTTCCAAATGAATTTTGGGATTGTTTTCTCAAGGTCTATGAAGTATGCTGCTCAGATCTCAATTGGAATTGCATTAAATCTATATAGCAGTTTTGGAAGTATGGCCATTTTCACTATATTAATCCTTCCTACCCAGGAGCAGGGGATGTCTGTCCATTTTCTGATATCATCTTCAATCTCTCTTTTCAGAGTGCTATAGTTTTTAGAGAAGAGGTTTTTGATTTCTTTCATTTGGATGATTCCTAGGTATTTCAGTTTTTTGGATGCTATTGTGAAAGGAATTATTTGCCCTATTTCTCTCTCAGTGAGTCTGTCATTCGTGTAGAGGAAAGCTATTGATTTTTGTGTGTTGACCTTGTAACCAGCTACTTGACTGAATTTGGTTATTAAGTCTAGAAGACTTTTGGTGGAGTTCTTGGGGTCTTCTATATAGAGTATCATGTCATCTGCAAATAATGACAATTTGACTTCTTCATTACCTATCTTTATTCCTTTTATTTCTTTCTCTTGTCTAATTGCCGTGGATAATGTTTCTAGAACTATATTGAACAAGAGTGGTGATAGTGGACATCCTTGTCTTGTTCCTGATTTTAGTGTGAAGGATTTCAGTTTTTGATCATTTAGTATCATATTGGCTGTTGGTTTTTCATAGATGGCTTCTATCAGTTTGAGGTAGAGACCATCTATTCCAATTTTTTGTAGGGTTTTTATCATAAATGCATGTTTGATTTTGTCAAATGCTTTTTCTGCATCTATGGAGATAATCATATGTTTTTTGTCCTTGCCTCTACTGATATATTGTATTATATTGATTGAATTTTGTATATTGAACCATCCCTGCATCCCTGGGATGAATCCCACTTGATCAGGATGTATGATCTTCTTGATGATCTTCTGCATTCTGTTTGCCAGTAACTTATTAAGGCTTTTTGCATCTATGTTCATTAGTGAGATTGACCTATAGTTCTCTTTATCAGTTGGGTCTTTCTCTGCTTTGAGGATCAAGGTGATGCTTGCTTCCAGGAATAAATTTGGGAGTATTGCTTCCCTTTCAATTTCACTGAAGAGTTTAAACAGTAGTGGCAGCAGTTCCTTTCTAAATGTCTTGTAGATTTCAGCAGTGAAGCCATCAGGGCCTGGGCTTTTCTTAGTTGATAAGTTTTTAATTACATTTTCAATTTCATTGGTTGATATTGGTTTGTTCAGAATTTTTAGGTCTTCTTCGTTCAACTTTGGTAATTCATATGTATCTAGGAATCTGTCCATTTCTTCTGTGTTGTCCATCTTATTGGGGTATAGGTTCTGGAAGTAGGTATTGATGATCCTCTGGATTTCTGCTGGATCTGTTGCAATTTCACCCTTTTCATTCCTAATTGCATGGATTTGGGCCTTTTCTTTCCTTTTTCTGACAAGGCTGGCTCAAGGTTTGTCAATTTTGTTGATTCTTTTGAAGAACCAACTCTTGGCTTCATTGATTTTTTTTGTATCATTCTCCTAGTCTCCATTGCATTGATTTCTCCTCTGATCTTTATAATTTCCTCCCTTGTATGAGCTTTGGGGTTGTCCTGCTCTTCTTTTTCAAGAAGCTTGAGGTGCAGCATCAGGTTGTTTAATTGGGCTTGTTCTGTTTTCCTAATATGCGTATTCACTGCTATGAATTTCCCTCGTAAGACTGCTTTCATTGTGTCCCATAGATTCCCATATGTTGTATTGTCATTGTCATTTAATTGAAGGAACGGTCTGATTTCTTCTTTAATTTCCTCTGTGACCCATTGGTTATTCAGAAGTGTGTTGTTCAATTTCCACGTGTTTATGAAATTTTTCCAGTTTCTTTTGCTATGGATCTCCAATTTCATCACACTATGGTCTGATAATATACAGGAGATAACTTCATTTCCTTTGCACTTACTTAAATATGTTCTATGAGCAAGTATGTGCTCTATTTTGGAGAATGACCCATGTGCAGCTGAGAAGAATGTGTATTCTGATTTTGTGGGGTGGAACACTCTGTAAACATCTGTTAAGTTCATTTGTTCAAGAGTTCGATTGAGTTCTAGTATTTCATTACTTATTTTTAGTCTAGTTGATCTATCTGTTTGTGACAGTGGGGTGTTGAGGTCCCCCACTACAGTTGTATTAGTGCATATATGACTTTTCATGTCTGTTAGTGTTTGTTTTATGTGTTTGGTGCATAGATATTTATGATTGTCATCTGTTCCTCTTGGATTCTTCCCTTTACAAGGATGTAGTGTCCTTCTTCGTCGCTCTTAATCAGTGTTGGTTTGAAATCTACTTGATCTGCCAAGAGGATAGCTACTCCTGCTTTTTTTTCAGGCTCCTGTCTCATGGAGTATTGTTTTCCACCCTTTAACTTTCAGTCTATGAGTTTCCTTTTGAATTAAATGTGTTTCTTGTATGCAACATATTGTTGGATTTTGCTTCTTGACCCATTCTGCCAGTCTATTTCTTTTGATTGGTGAATTGAGACCATTAACGTTGATGGTTATAACTGAAATGTATTGACTTGTCATTGCCGTGACTTTTTCTTTTTGTTGGGTTCTCCCCCTTTACATTTAATTTCTTGTCATGCCAGATGGGTTCATTCTGCTTTGCTTCCTGGGGTTGTGATCCTCAATGTCTGTTCCTAGGATATTGTGTAAAATTCTTTGGAGTCCTGGTTTGGTATTCATGAAGTTCCTAAGGTGCTCTTTGTCATGAAAGTATCTTATTTCTCCATCCATTTTGAAAGATAGTTTTGCAAGGTACATCAATCTGGGTTGGAGGGTGTTTTCTTTTAGGGCTTGGAATATGTCACTCCAAGCTTTTCTTGCCTTGATGGTTTGTGTTGAGAAGTCTGCTGTGATTCTGATGGGCTTTCCTTTGCATGTGATTTGTTTCTTTTCTGTGACTGCTGGGAGAACTTTGTTCTTCTGTTGTATTTCTGGAATCTTAACAATTATATGCCTATGTGTAGATTTTTTCTGATCAAGGCTATTTGGAGTCCTATATGCCTCATTTATCTGCATGTCAAGCTCTTTTCCCCTGCTTGGGAAGTTTTCTGCAATTATTTCTGTGAAGAGATTTTTTTATGTCATCTGCACTCTCTCCAGTTTCTTCATTGACTCCAATCAGTCTTATGTTATTCTTCTTTGCATCCTCTAGCAGCTGCTGGATTGATTTCTCATGTTCCCTTATACTTTTGAAGTGATTTTTCTTTTCCTGGTCACTAATTGCAGTCTTATCTTCTATGTCTGAAATTCTGTCCTCACATTGGCTCATTCTGCTGTGTAGACTTTCAATGGAGTTTTTCATGTCCTGGAAATCTATTTGCATATGTTTTATGGATACCATTTGTTTCTTATGTTGGGATTCCATCATGTTCCTGAGCTCCTCTCTCAGCAGTAGGGATGGTGACCCCAAAGCCCTTTCCTGTGGGCTGAGAGAAATGGGAGGGATGGTGGCCCGGAAGCCCATTCCTCTGGGCCAGGAGCAGTGGGACTGTGGCTCAGAAGCCCCTACCTCTGGACCGGGAGCAGTGGGACTCAGTACCTTGGTCTGGTTGTCTGGTGTCCTCTGCATCTTTGTAGTGTGGAACCAGGTGGCTGCCTGTCTGCAGCGGGGTGATTCATCTTCTGTGCAACTTGGGACCTTGGTAGGGCATGCACAGACCTGCCTGTCTGCAGCGGGCTGATTTGGCCTCGTCCAAATTACCTCTAATTTTAAAAGACCAATTGAACATAAATAATATTTTTAGTTCAAATTATGACTTTAAGAAAAACAGAAAAGGCACAAGATTATGATACAAATATTTCAGTAAAGCAAGTTATTTAAATGTTATTTAAATGGTAATAGTCTCTACTACTTCTGAAATATGGGCCACTCTTATGATGTCCATTTTCAGAAGTTAGAATAATGGGAACTGACTGGATGTGCCATGTTTCCTCATACCTGTCAAAACATAAACAATTATGATTTATAGAAAATCTTACTTCATATCTTTCTATTATATTTAACCTTTTTTGGCTTAACTTTTTCATATATTCTTCTCTTCTCCTGGTTAAAACAGTCACAAGGACTGTTTAGAGCACCATGAGGAGCTGGTGACAGAATAGTTTGTACTGTTTTTTTAAAAAATCTCTGATTAGCATAGGATCCCAGGATGAAGAATTAGAATAAATTTGGTTTAGGCTAAAATGAATTATAGTCAAAGCAAATAAAAGCATGTGCTTTTCTACAGGGTTGCAAACTATACCTTAAACTTTTTAAAAACAATTTACTTACATACATTAATTGTATTCATTAATGATTTAGCCTCCATTTATGTACTCTCCTTCCTTTTTCACAATCTCCATTCAGCTTTTCTTTTATGTATGTGAGAGAACACCGATATTTAAGTCTTTCTGTGTCTGACTTATTTAATCTAACATAATATCATCCACTTCCACCTGCTGTGCTGCAAATGATGGGATTTCATTCTTCTTTATGTCTGAATAATATTCCATTGTGTATATACACCACAGTTTTCATCTTTTGATGGACACTTAGGTTGATTTAATATCTTAGCTATTGTGAATAGCACTGTAATACACGTGAGCATGCAGGTATTTATTTATCTGCTATTAGATCTCCTTTAGATATATATTCAAAAGCAGGATTTTGGATCATAACATAGATCTTTTTCTTTATTTTTAAAGAATTTCTTACCATTTTCCATAATTTTTATAATAACTTACATTTCCACCAACAACATACGAGAATTCCTTTCTTTCTATACCCTTAACAGAAATATTTTTCTAATAAAAATAACCATTTTAATTAAGGTGAGAAGATATCTTATTGTACACTTGACTTCCGTTTTCTTGATGGCTCATGTTATTGAAACATTTTTCTTATATTCATTGTAGTGGCCAATAAATTGTGAGTAGACCATTTATTAGTAAAAACTAACAATTATTTTGTATTGAAAACTCTTAGATAACAAATGATTGTAAATATTAAATCTAGTAAAGTAACTTTGCAGACACCAACATGGACAGAATTACCAGTCATTCATCACCATCTCAAATCATATTAAGAGTTAGATAATTAATAATAGTTTTATACTGAAATTCAACATCTGGCTAATTTTAGATGGGCATTAAAATCCATTTGTTTACAGTCCAAACTGTTAATTGGTCTATAATTAGACTGAAGAAGCAGGGAACGTGTTACATGTGATGGATGATAAATTCATATTAGTTGAATTATATGAAAAAGTCCTATATTGGTGAGAATGATTTAATTTAAAATATTTAGAAGACTATGAAATGTGATCTCTATGCACTTTGGTGAACTCACATTACCCCTAGTTCTGAAATTTTTCCAAACTGGGATAATTAAGCCTTCTACTGATTTGTTTCTTAATTTTTTTCCATTTGCTCATAACACAAATCTGGGAATTTCATGCTCATTCAAATGCATATCATGAATGTTTACAAAAACAAAAGTTAAATGTCAATTCAGGAAAATCTCTTTTAAATACTCTGATAGAAGCAAGGGTTTTGTCTATGGGGTGACCAATTAGGCATAATTACATGAAGAACTTAAGAGATAACTGGATTCTCAGTTGGAGCAGTACTATTCTTCTTCTGTGTTCCTTAGTTATATGCTCTGTGTCTCCAGGAATTTGAAAGCTCAGTATTATAAAGATTGTGAATTAAAGTCACAGCCATTTGGTGCATGGAGAAGTTTTAATGCATTGCAGGAGGTACCATCAGCAAGAACAGCAGGAATGAGCTTTATTAAAGTGGTTTTGCCATCTTTGGCCTGTAATATTCAAGCTGTTTTAAACATCAGTCCTGATTTAGATGCCCTTCTGAAAGTGAAATTCTTTATAAAATTTCGTCCTACAAGTTCTGCTCCTGGCTATGTCAATTGCCTTTAAAAACTCTCACTGGGATTAAACATTCTAATATTGTTTCTGCCTACATTATTCAATTTTCTCATAAGCACATGCTACTAAAACCAAGATATATCATGTAAAGGTATAATTTCCCAATGATGAAGGTCATTATATGGTATACCTAAAATATACCAATAAATTTAATGAATTTCAAAGAAAAGGGAAATGATTACATTACTTTTATAAAAGTATATTATTACATTAAGGGGTTTTGTCTTACAATATGTTTTTATATTATATATTTTTTCAATTTCAGTTTACATCTAATATTTACTTTTAATAATCCCACTTTGACTTAATTCTGCTCTTAACTGATGCTTAAAAATTTGGATGACAACACCAAACTTTCATATATATATATCACTCCAATCCAAATTATGCTCTCATTACTTTCAGACTAATCTGGTTCTTAAACCTGTTTGATTCCTGTGCTGATCAGAGAGAAGTTTATTTTGAGTTTCTGACTTTAGATTTTTATATCTTATTGATTCTAACAGCATTTAACCAGTAAGCTGTTTCTTAATGATGTAAATTTTCTGATGATGAGGCTGAATGTTGATTAATGTGATATATAAAGAGAAGGGAGCAAGAAGAAAGAGAGAGGCAAAGTTAGGACCATATATTCCAAACCACCCTGTTTTATATCTGTCTTTATACAAGATATAATGGGAGAGGGTGTCCAACTTCCTTCTGTGTATTCCTACATCGCTAAGAATTGATTTTTAAATTTGTAATGGTGAAGTTAAAAGAAAGAATCATGATATTATATAGTAAAATGATACATTTAAATAAAATTTAAACAATTTTACAATTATATTTAAATATGTTTTTGAATTCTGTAATATTTGCAAAGAAAATTACTTAACTGTATCTATACATTATCTAGAAACAAACAAACATACAAAGGTGTGACTACAGAGTAATATAATCTATTGCCATGAGCAGCTGGGATTTGGAAGCAATCTCCTCTTTTACACACTAATGTTAAGGAACCACTGCTAATACAACTTACATGCATGGGAAATGTTGAGTTTGGGTGTCTAGATTCTCTCCAGAGTTTTCCAAGAACCTTCATTCAAGTATATTTACCTGCATGCTGGTCAAAGATTAAGCTCTCCATTTATGTTGTTTCCTATTGCTGATAGCATTATTACTTAGCGCTGGACCATATTCTGATGTTTGCATCTTTAATGGGATTCCTGTAATCAACACAAATAATATTTGTTTTAAAGTCATACTGCCCATGTGCTCAGAGACATTTCTCTATTTCTCCTTTGCCCACCCTTGTGATCTCTACCTTTCAAAGTGGATGCTTTAGGTGCTGAAGCGAGTGTCTTTGCAATTTTGTTTGTTTTCCTAAGAGATTTGTAAAGGAAAGATGTTATGTTCATGTCTATTACCAATAAAAATATAACAAGTGAGATGCTCTACTACTCAGTTCAATATGAAGAATAAAATCATGTTTCTTAGTCTCTCTATGCAAGATAACAATAACAAAAAATCTAATATTCTTCTAAATTTTTATTTTGTTTTATTAGTACATGTTTGCAGTACTAATAATTACATTCTTCATGGGCAGTTGGTACACATATATAACAAATGTTAATTCCTCCTTTGCATCCCCTCTATCCCTCCTCCCTTCACATCTCAGTCCCTAAGCCATTCTTTACCCTACTCTTAGATGACTTTCCCTTGAAGTGTAGCTTTAGAAAAGATTCATGGAAAGGTATACATAATTGAAAAATAGTCAAAATATCAAATCCATCACTGCTATATTCCTTCAGAGGAAGAACTCTGGATCATGGAGACAGTTGATCAGAGTTATAATTTTCCTGAATCCCTCATAAATCAGATTTCACAAATTCATTGCCTCTTTTCAGTCAAAAACCAGGAAAGTATTTTTACATAAAAAGAATAAATCTGCAATGGCAAAATGAATAGAAGGGAGTAGTTTCTATAGGATGAGATTTTAAATAATTCTAGAAAGTATAAATAGGAGGCTACTGTGTGGATGCTAGAGGTAGGGGAGTGTAACTGTAAGAACTCAGGAAAGGACCTACCTAGGTTCTAATCATCAGGTTTATGGCATTTGAAGTGAGAGATGGGAGTGCAATAGTTGAAGGTCTTCAGTACCACTCAGTGACAGTGACACTAGAAAGAATGAAACTGAACCCTAATGTGTTAGTAATAAATAATATTTATCTAATCAAAATGGCAATGAAACTATTATAAAATTTCAAAATTAAGGTATGGACAATGTAGAGGAGATGTAGCTGAAATCAAAGATGTAATACAATGTTTATTACCTTGACATTATAAAATTTAACTGAATAAAAATATATGAAAGGAAATAAATGAAAAGAGTTTTGGAGCATTGTTTTTCCATATTTAAAAACAGAAAAACAATGAATGTTTCTAACAGTGTCTAAGCCAAGAAATAAAATTTTAATTAAATGATTAATGTTATGTAAACAATACCAAGGAAATAATACTATAACTAGAAGATTGAAAAGACAAGAAGCTAAGAAAAGAGAAACTAAAATAAGCTAAATCTCTGGGCTTTTTATGTAGATAACAGTTACTGCTGGGGGTTGATGACATAAGAAGTGGAGGTAAAATAATATTTTCTCTTATGGAGAAGCTAAAACAGAAAAACTGTGAAAATGCTACCTCAGGACAGGAATGCTAAAGTTAGGAAAAGTGTGCCTGAAGGCATGATTTTAATTTAAATTCCTGTATAATATTTGATTTTTATTATATATTTTATAACAGGCTAAACATGAGATGTTTTTAACTCCTAAATGTAAATGCCTATTGTATTTATCCTAAGTCAAAATGTTCTTCTGTTTAAATGAGATAATGGAGATAAATTGCTTATCATGAGGCCTCTTGCATAATTAGTATTCAGTGAAAATTTTATCAAGAATATTATTGTTCTTTTTGTTCAAATGATAGAATGGTTGATAGAGCAATACATATATATATATATTTAATAATAAATCATGTTATTGCATATGCACATTTTCATAATTGAAAAAGGGAACTCACAGTCAGAAAGAAAATCCCCGAAATTGGAAACCCAAGAGGAAGAAAGTTCCATTGTCTTGTGTTAAAATTTTGGGGAAAATTTAAGAGTCGCGTTTTTCTATTTTCAGTCTCTACCAGCAACAATATGACAGAGTTTTGGTTTCCCCGGGCAGAGCCATAAGCTGAAAGTGAGCACCAACACAGTGGTGGTAGAGCTACTGCATCTCCGTTAAGTTAGTCTCTAACCTATTTAGCATGGTGAGGAATCAAGACACTCTGATTCATTTCATAAAATTTTTCTGCAACTTACCAACAGGAAATGGTGTTCTGCACACTACTTCAAATTTCCTACTTGAAGTATTTTCCATTTATTGAAAAAAGAACTTCTGTTTTTTATGCACAGTTCTAAGTGTAGGAGGTTTTCATTGGAGATGACATTAATTATAAGTAAAGCTAATTTAACAGATGGATAATAATAAGATACTTTGAATCATAAATTGAGAGAAAAATACACAGAGGATAATGACATTGACTATTCACTGGTCATTTCAAGGTAAGCATCCAATGTCTTATTTTGTTTTAAAAAGTTTTTCAATTTAAATTAATTTTTCACTGATACATAACAACCTGAAATTATACATATTAATGTGGTAACATGTGATGCTGAGATGCATACATGGTGAACTGTTTAAATCAGGTTAAATATATCTATTATTCAAACATTAATCATTTCCTTGTGGTGAAACTTTAAACATACTATCTTCTGGCTTTTGAAAATGTGAACACATTTATCATTTTGTACGGTCACCCTGAAGTTCAATAGCACCCAAGAACTATTTACTCTGTTGAGCTACCTCAGTGCCTATTGATCAACATTTCTCATCTTTATTCCACCTCTGGTTTCCCCAGCTTCTGACACCACCATTCTACTCTCAAATTCTGAAAGATGAGCATTTCAGATTTTGTGTCTAAGATCATGTGGTCCTTGTTTTATTGTGCCTGACTTATTTCACTAAAAAAATTTGTCTACAATTCCATCTACAGGGTCATAAGTGAAAGGATATTATTCTTTTTCATGCTGGATAGTAATTGTGTATATGTTCAAATTTTTTTCTTTATTCATCACCAGATGAATAATTAGGTTATTTTTCTCATTTTTTAGCTAATGTGATTAGTGCTACAATAACTGTGAGGGTGCAGATATTTTTCAGCATACTTATTTAATTTTATTTAGATATACTCCTGGGAGTAGAATTATTTGAACACATAGTAGTTTTATTTTTAATTTTTAAAGGAGTATCTATGCTGTTCTCTACAATAGTTGTACTAATTTACATTCCCAACAACAATGTAGAAAATTTCCCTTTTCTTCATATACTTACCAGCACTACTATTTTTAGCCTTTTTCGCTAATAACCATTCTTACTGAGAATGCTGTTTCATTGTGAAGTAAGATTTTGTTGTAGTTTTGATTTTCATTGTATAAAGATTAGTGATGAACATTTTTTTCATATACCTGCTGAGTATCCAATATTACAAATAATAAGACTCAGAATTCTATTACATATGTATCTTACATATATGTCATAAAGCTGAATTATTCTTATATTTAATACATAATTGTATTGATGCTGAAATAATATGCCTATAGAAGTACCTTGATTATTAATGGGCCAAAAGTGGAGGCTAAGATTCTGTTTCCGAGGCATTCTCCACTAAGTCTCTTGAAAACACTTAAATTAATCACCATTGGATCAATTTTTATAAGTTGGTTGCACAGATTTCTCTACACATTGTATAATCATATAGCATATCATATAACAAATTAAAGCTAAGATGTTTAATTGTTTTTAATTCTGATTTTATATTTCAGTAGTTTGTAAAAGATGTTAAAACCTTATGATGAGAAAAATAAATTTATGTATATATAATGTTGATAGATTAACACTCTGAATTTGCTAAAATGTCACTACTTTTCTATAACATAATAGAAACATGAAGACAATGTTGAAAGCACAAGCCTCATACTCTAAACACTGAGGGGCATTTGGAATGAACCGTAGTAAGTACATTCCAATCTGATTTTTAAGAAGATTTTTGATGATTCTTTCAGTATTAAGGTATAACAGCAAACTTTTCATTAAGAGAATTTTTACTAGAAGCCAGGGATTTAGCTCAGTGTCACCATGCCTGCCTTCCAATCACAAGGTCCTGAGTTTGATCCTTGGTGCTAGAAAAAAAAAAAAAGAAAATGTTTGCTTATAGTTAGTTAACTAGAATAAGATTTTAAATGGACATAAATGTATTTTGATGGTACTCAATTCTCTATTGAGATGTCTGAAAATTTTGTATCTGTATATTAATAATATTTATTAAGATACTTTTAAACTTTATTTCTATATAATGATTCACCTACATACAAAGCATGCATTCTGACCTATCTTGATAATCACCTCCTAAGCAGGGATTTCCAATCAATTTTAATGCCTGTGTTTCAGTTTGTAATACATTTAAGATCAGATGACATGGTTTGTTATCCTGGACTATTACAAAAAGGACTTAAAGAGACTTAACTCTCTTAAGTTTTACATTTAGGGCAGGTGAAATTAAAATGTTTTCCACAGTGCTTTATAAGAATATATGTTTTTCAGTTCCAGTAAAAAGTGTTTAGAATTCTTGAGTATGACAACAAAACCATAAATAACGAAAGAAAAATTGATCTTTATCAATACTAAAAATATATGGCATCAGTATATAGCAACAAAGTGAAAGGCAACTCACACAATGTAAGAAGATACTTGTAAAACTTTTTTGTGAGAAAAGATTGATATATAGAATATATCAAAATTCTTTGGCAGCTCAGTAACAATACAAAAACACACAACCTGATTTTAAAATGGGCAAAAGGGTTGAATAAACACTTCTCCCAAGAAGATATTCAAATAGCTAACCAATAATTTAAAACATTCACAATATTGCCAATCATTATGGATATGCAAATTAAAATATTGAGAAAACACATCTGACATTAGAGAATGGCTAATGTAAACAAATAACCTTTGGAAATAACAAGTCATAGCAAGGATATAGAGAAGTTGAAACTCTAATTCATTACTGACAGGAGTAAAAAAATGATACACTCATTATGAAAAACATTACAGTTCTATCTCAAAGCTGTTAACATAGAATTGCTGTATGATATGACGATTTTCCTATAAACATTTATTAAAAGCAATAATTGACTAGACATTTTCTCATAGAAGCATCATTCACAATAGTCAAAAATTGGAACAATCTTTGGGTACTCCAAAAAAAAAAAAGTAGTACACATATATGATGAACATTATTCAGTCTGAAAAACGAAAGTAATTCTGACACTTGGTATCATATGGGTGAAACTTACAGACTTTATGTGAAATGAAATTCACTAGTTATGAAAGGAAAAATATTTCATTATTTAAGTTAAAGAAACTGCGTAGAATAGCCAAACCGATCAAGATATAAAGTAGAATGGAGGTACCCAGATGTCCATGGAAGAAGTTGCCTAGTTATTACCTAAATTTCAATTTGGGAAGGTGAATATGTTCTGGCATTGGATAGTGGTGATGATTTAACAACAGTATAAATTATATGCTGCCACTTAAAATTTGTTAAAATGATAAATGTTATGTGTGTTTTATCCCAATTTTAAAAATGAAAATTGAAAGTAATCTATGTGGAAGGGAATTTAATCACTGTAAATAACAAATCAGAGTTTTTCTAAGAGGATTATTTCTTAGAACATGACAGTTTAATTGCTGGGACAAAATCTGCTATTGGTCATGACACCCATGAATATCATAAAGAAGAAACTATGCTGTGGATCATGTAAGGTGATTCAAAACTGGCCCTCTCAGAGACTGTTTTTATTTTTTTAATTTTATGCATTTCTTACCATAAATGCTGTTAAGTCTGAGGAAGAGTTATTCCAAATACACTGTCCAAAATATTAATTTAGATGGAAACTTCTAGCAAATGCATGATTTAGTATTAGATTGATTGCTATCAAAACTCTAAACTTGTAGAATTAAGTTTTGTGGCTCTTCACTGCTAGGACTCAGTCTAAGGCCTCAACGGTATTATATCTTTTTTTCTCTGTACACTCCTCTCTTTTGTAGTATCAAAAAATTCCTGTTCTGCTCAACAGTATTACTTTCTAAAGTTTTCTGACTTAAATCTGCAGGTGACAAAGTTGAAAATTAGTATTCAGCAACCTTTCATTTCTAAAACAGTCTGACACATTTCTTGAAACACGTAATTAAATCTAACAGTAGTCATCTGTATAAGAGGGAATCACATTACTTGAAATCAACTTTATTGAGGTGTAAATTGCATTCTAACTTCAACCCATTTTGAGTGAACAGCAAGGATTGATGTGCTTTCTACAACTATAGATTTGGTTTACTTAATGTTTCATATAAATAAAATTGTATAACATGTGCTCCTTTGCACCTGAGCTTCTAAAAGTAAAGAACTTTCTGGAAGAGGGGATGTAGGGGAAGTCAGAGATTTAATCCCAGAAAGGTTTGACTGGCTCTTGCTAATTTAAAGATGGAAGGAGCAACAGCACAGGAAAGCAAGTACCATTAAGATCTGATGGAAGCTCCCTGCTGTCCAATTCAATAGACATAAAAAACTGCATTTCACCAATTTATGCATAAGCTCAAGAGGATATTCTCCACCCAAATAACAGCCCTCAGTAGCCACTGCCTTGATTTTGAGGCATAAAACTGAGGACTCCATCAGCCTCCCCTAGTCTCTGTTCTACAGAACTGAGAGGTGGTTTTAATCACTGTGTAATAAATTTTCATTACCAGTAGAAAACAAATGAAATGTATAAAGGAAAAGATAGAAAATAATTCTAGGAATAATTAGAATAGAAAAAACAAAGTATGATGATGAGAAAAATTGAAAAAAATTTCAAACTCTGAGAACACTCATGAAAGAGAAAAAATTATGGTAAAAATCATCAAGAAAAAGATCTAAATGATTTTAAAAAGTGAAAATAACCATGGCAAGTATTACAATATGAGATATCTCATTATCAATATTGTTTTAATTATGACAACGATTTTCCACAAATGGAATAAAATGAAATAAATCTTTGGATCTGAATGGAGTCTCTAAATATCTTTCACATATAGAATGATTTCATTTATATCCAGAAATACCATAGTGTAATTTAATGGGATTCTTATAAAATAATGGTAGTGGTAGGTAATTAAATGCACATTTTAAAAAATATGATCATTACCTAAAACAAAGCGTGAAATGTGAGATTGATATTAAGCCTAACAGTAAAAGGTAAAACATGTAGCAGCTAGAAAAACATAGGCCACATACACTAACAATCTTGAGATAGTAACCCAAATTACTTGTTTTAACAAGACACAGGAAGTATAAAGCATAAAGGCAACACAAAAATAAACTTCATCATCTAATGAGAATGGAAAGTTACAGACTTGTTGTAAGTATACTTGAATAATATATATCCATAAATGCATATAAAAACATGCACAACCTTTTAATCATCAAATAAGTGCAAAATAAAATGAAAACATCATCATACCCATATAAGAATGACTATAAGTAAATGGACTAATGATACTAAATATACACCAAGGATATAGACATCTATAACTCTAATCTACTGCTGGAAACTGTTCAAATTATTTCAACCACCTGAACAATTAACAGTCCCTTAAATATCAAACTTTCAAATAATTTATTGTTCATGTGATCTACCAATTGCAATTTTTTAACAGTATTGGAGCTTAAACCCATGGTCTTTGCATTGAAGTGCATTTACAAAGTTCTTTTTTTTTTTGTATTGGGGATTGAACTCGGGATCTTGCAAGGCAGGCGGCAGAACAACTAAGCTAAATCCTGGGTCTCCACAGTTCTTTTTATATATTTTTTTTTACTTTGAGACAGGGTCTCACTTAGTTACTAAGTTGCCCAGGCAGATGTAGAGCTCAAACTTGGAATACTACTGTCTCACCCTCCCAGAGTGCTGGGATTAATGCCATATAACCAGTTTTATGTTCATTACAAAATGATACCAAATACATAATAAAAAGAGAATAGATCTATGGAGAGAGAGTAGATTTCTAATTATGTACAATGTTCTACTTTTATGGAATATTTGAAATAAAGTCATATACTCAAACTGAATGTCTTGGTGAGGCATATATGCCTTTAGTTATATTTTGGACTGTTCTCTATTATCATTACTGTTTTTCAAAATATCAAAGTACATTTGGAGAGACATTTTAATCTAATAATACCTCTTCATCTATTAAATTCAATAGTTTCCACTTTAATCAACCATATATGCAGTGTTTAGTCTGTGTAACTTTATTTGAAAGGATAAAATTCACAAGAAATATTGTCTGTAACTCAACTATACAGCATCAAAAATATAAGCATTATAAGAGAAGAACATAAGTGATAGTGATATAAATTTCAAACTATTTGTGACCTCAAATTAATCTTCAAAATCACACAATTTGTATAGAACAAGTAAATGTAGTTCAAGAATGAAAATAAGACAAGTCAACAATCTGGGTACTTCTAGGGCCTGTGGAAGAGTGAATGAAGGTAGTGGTAATTCTACAATTCTGGCAGACTGACACAGGAGGATCAGGAGTTAGAGCTTAAATGGGATAATTTAGCAACTTTGTGAAATCTTGTCTCAAAATTAAAAATTAAAAGGACTGAGGATGTGGCTCAGTGTGAAGGTCCTGGGTTTAATCCCCAGTACTATATACTCATGCATGTGTGCATACACACACACACAAAGACACATACACACAAAGAGTAAACAAGACATTGAATCTAAAGGGAAAACTTTCTACTTTTGAGGACAAAGTGAGACATTGCAGTGAATTTAGAAGATGATACTAGGTTATGACTGGCCTTGAAAAGTAGTCAGATAGTATAGTAGTCACTGTGTATACATTTCACAAGTGAAACAATTTATGATTAGGTTTTAGTTATTGGTCCCATGATGAGTATTCCTATTTACCTTCTGGGGAGGGTGAATCAGGCTATCAACTTACTATTTCCTTCTCCAGCTGCTTCAATGGCAAATGTGGATGGCTCTGATGCCTCCACATTTTAATGATATAAATCCAGCCCAAAGCTCCACTCTCTAAGCTCATTTCCCATAAGAAATGTGACATATATCTTATTAGATGTTGAATAAATTTCCTTATTAAAATAACTGAATATCATTTCCAAAGAGTAGAATGCAGAGTGATCCAGTCACAGAATATGGTCTAGTTTCTCTTCTTTCTTTTTCCCTGGGAGTTTATGAGTGTATTTCTGATGCAGATACTCCCCAGATCTTATGATGGCCTCCCACATAGATGTGTGTTTTGGAAGTACTTTTGCCAATCTGTGGCTTAGTTTTTAATGTTTTTACATTTCCTTTTGAAAGACAGATATTTGATTTTGATGAAATTTAGTACATCAATTTTTGTCTTCATTGCTCATGATCTTTTGGTTCTAAAAGATCTTTCCCTAATGCAACGTACAAGAATATTTTCATATGCTTTTACTAAGCATCTAATAGTTTTGTTATAACTTTAGATCTTTTTCTTCCAAGGAAATTTTGTGTATGCTGTGAAGTTAAAAAATTTTATTTATTTTTTAATATGAAAAAGCCATCATAGCTTATTTCCAAGAAATGTTCTTACAATTCAACAAGAAGAAGAAAAATACTCCATTAATTGGATGAATTAAGCAAACATAAAAGGGCATATTGATAAAGATCAGAGTCATGAAAACATACTCTACACCATTAGTCATGAAGAAAGTTCAATTTAAAGTTATAATGAGGTTAAAAACTTGCAAGAATGCTTAAATTTAGAGACACTAACAATTCTAAATATTAGTGAAAATGCAGAGTGATTGAAACTTACCAATATTGTTTTGGTAATGCAGAATGGTACAGAACTTTGGAAAAGTAGTCTAGTAGTTTCTTAAAAAGATAATTATACACACTGAGCATGTGAATCAACAATTTATTTTTATGTATTTATCTAAGAGAAACAAAAATGTATCTTTACATAAAAATTTGTACAAAAATAGTTATGATGATTCTATTCATTATTGCCCCAAACTGGAAAAATCTCTATAATATCTATCAATAAGTGAATATCTAAACAAATTATGCTATCTCTATATAAAGGAATACTTATTTTTCAAAAGAAATTAACTACTCATGTGAAAAAATATGAATAAATTATAACGTGTATATATATTACTTTTTATATATATGTATATATGTGTGTGGTTTTTTACATTAGAAATGAATGACTTTTTTTATATAACTTTCACACTATATCTTCAAATGAAAGTGTTAGATGCTTTGTATTCAAAGTTAACACTGTCCGGTTTGGGTTATGAATTCAGGTGCTTTCCATACCACTACCTGCAGCTTATTGCATTCTTCAATTATGTTTTCTCATTTTAATAAATGTTGTCTCTCATATCTCAACAATGTCCACCAATGACTTCCATCACTTAATATTTCTTCACTTGTGTGTCTCCCTCTATGTTGAATAAGGCAGCCTTATTATATAACAATAAGATATTTGGAAATGACTATGTGTGTGTCCTGAGACCCTCACAAAAGATAGTGATAATTGTGTGTTATTCTTACTGAGATGATGTTTCTGCAGAAGCTGCCTGCTATGTCATAAGGGCACTAAAGCAATCTTCAGAAATCTGTTGTTGTGCCCAGATCTCGAAGTCCCCAAAGACCACCAAGGAGTCGATTCTGATGTAAACACATGAGGGTCGTTTATTCAAGCTCGAGCAGGGGCACTCAACCGTCACCGATGCAGCGGATCAGGATTGAGAGCCCCGAATTTCAAATCAGCAGGGTTTTTATTGTGGCTACCGCAAGGTTTGGGGATGTTCCATTTAGCAGTTACATGATTGGTTGATATTTAGCAAGCATGGGGGGGTTGAGGGGTGGCTACATGTAGAGTTTATGGGAAAAAAGAACAATCAGCACATTGACAGAATGTTCTATAGATAATGGGCCCGGGAGCATCTGTTTTCTGGGCAGACAGAGGATTGAGTTAGGAGCTGTGTCCTTTTTTTATCTGTTGTCCCACAGCAAGGACATTTTATCATTATTTTATGGGCACAAAGGAGACTAGGGGAATAGTTGACTTCAGTGAAGTGGAATTCATGTCAAGGCCACTTCACTGTCTTATTTTAAGATGGAGTCAAACTTTAAAATGCAGTTAGTTAGGTCTCACACTGTGTGGAAAAAAAACCAAGGCCTCCCAACAATGGGCAACACAAGCTTGCCAATCATGTAAGTGAAACCAGATCCCCAATTTCCATTCCGACTTTTAAGTGATTGAAGCTCATATAGCCATATCCACTGCGATTTCCTAAGAGACATTGATCCTGAGCCACTCAGTTTAGCTATGCAGAATTCTTCATCCACAGGCACTGTGCAAGATGGTTTTTATTACTTAAACTATTAACTTCTGTTATAATTAGCAATACAGTAAAAGTAATGGGTATTTCAAAAGAACTAGTGAACCAGCTCGAACTTGGCTTCCAGTATTATATGACAGAATAATTTGTGATCTAAGAAGAGAAATAATTAGAGTAAGTTGAATCACTTCAAACATGTTTATATTCATAATGATTATGGCTCCCCTTCTCAAAAGCTTAAAGTCACCCCTATTTTTTCAGGATGCCACATGACTGTTCATTGTATTAGAAACATAAACAGAAGAACAAATTCAAGTATTTATATAACTTTG
The DNA here is from genome assembly GCF_053883595.1 of Heterocephalus glaber. Taxonomy (NCBI): domain Eukaryota; kingdom Metazoa; phylum Chordata; class Mammalia; order Rodentia; family Bathyergidae; genus Heterocephalus; species Heterocephalus glaber. The sequence goes on along the minus strand of NW_028258143.1, from coordinate 34,878,108 downwards.
TAAAATTGGCTATACATCAGATAAGCAAATCATTGGTGATTAGGATTATTCTTCAGTGGGGTAGTTAGTACCAGAAGAATCCTAATGGAGAGTCAGGACTTTCACCTTAACCCTGCCTAAGGAGGACACCCTCCACTGAGGTGACAGTAAGGACAAACGAAGGGCAGTAATGAGATACATCAATACTTCCCAGCCACAGATAGATCAGTGAAAAACTAGTGGTGAGACAAAACTTCCACTTCCACTCATCATTATTGAATAAATTCTCCCTCAATTGTCAATGGAGGTCAAGTCAGGACCTAGACTTCTGTCTCCAGTTGGTAATGACAAGGCAGGTCCCTCTTCCTCTCCAAGGCAAGCTAAAATAAGTTTTCAATAAGATCCAGACTCATATAATTCTCAAAGTGTGCAGCTTTCATTTAAAAACTACATCATACCATGCATCAAGACCCAAGAAGATCCCAAACTGAATCATTAAAGCAAATCAATAGTTATCAACCCTAGGATAACAGAGATTTTAGAATTACTTGACAAAGATTTTAAAGTAGCCATCATAAAAATGCTCAATGAGCAGTTACAAATTTGCTGGAACAAAATAAAAGTTAAAATTCAGAAAATATGTAGAAAGAATAAAGAGAAGATATAAATTAAGAACAAGTGGATATTTTTGAACTGAAATATATAATAAATGAAAAAATGTAATAGAACAAATATACTAGTGGAAAGGTACTTCAGGAAACAGCTGAAATAACTTAAATTTGGCAAAACACATAATTCTATAGTGGAAAGGTACTTCAGGAAACAGCTGAAATAAATTAAATTTGGCAAAACACATAATTCTGTAGATTTAGGAAGTTTAGCAAACTCCAAAGAAGAAAAACCTAAAGAAATCTACACCGAACTGCATCTTACTCAAGATTTCAAAAACTAAAGACAAAGAAACAATCTTCAAAAGAACTAGATACAAAAGATACCGTATGTATGGGGGAAGGTAATTCAAATGATGGTGAATTTCTTAACAGAAACAGTAAACTCTATTAGGAAGTGGTACAATTATTTTTTTAAGATATTAAATTTTTAATATGTAGTGAGTGTGTAGAATAAACATCAACATTTTCTTTTTTTTTCTCCCCCTTTAAGTTTATTGGTACATTTTAGGTATAAAATACAGTTACCTACATCATTGGGATCTTGTACCATTACATGAGTATCTTGGTTCTTATTTTTTTCCCCTTCCCCTTCCCTCCCTTCACCCCCTCCACCCTTCCATATTTGCAAAGACTTTGTTTCCATTTTTTTCTTTTTCTCATATTTTTTCTTTTCCCTTCTTTCCTTTCCCCTACACCTCCCACTTCCCCTGCTCCTTCAGACCTTTACTTCCTATTGCACAATATCAATTATACATTTTTAAAATTACAATCTCAAGATTTAGGAGACATTACCACAGATTTTACAGAATTTAAAAGGATATAGAAAGCATATTACAAAAATCTGATGTGAAATAAATTTGACAACTTCTAAGAAGTATCTTGGAAGACAAATAAATGAAACTGACTCTGGAAGAAATATAAAATTTTAATAGCACCTTTTAAAGAAATTATATTCCTATCTTAAAAACCTATCTATATGACAAAAACAGGCTCATATACATTTTAACTGATAAATTATATCAAACATTTAAAGCAGAAAACAAAGGAACACTTCTCCCCTCATTTTAGAAAATGAAGATTGTGCTAATCCTAAAACTGGATAAAGATAATAGATGAAAAAAGCATAAACATAGATGGAAATTTGTTTAACAAAACAAACTATTAGAAGTCAGATCTGGCAGTATGTAGAAAGTGGTTTTATTATAAGGATGGCAGTATTCTTTGTACTCCTACATAATTTTTAAATTTCAATATCCAATTCTTCATTTATAGCAAGTATACATAGACCTGAATTTTTATATATACCTTGTGTTTTTTAATCCTGCTAAACTCAAATACAAGTTCTAGGGGCTCCTATATATTTCTTAGTATTTTCTCTGTAGATGCTCATTCCATCTGCATATAAAGATTTTGCTTCTACTTTGCTAATCCTATCCTAATTGTGTCATTTTATTGCTAGACTATTTTGGTTTAGGCCTATGTTTCAAAGTTTAATGGACAAATGAAGAGTAGGCATATCTCCACTTGTTCCCCACCTAAGCATTGTATCTTCTCCATTCATATAAGGCGTTTTTGCTGGAAGTATGGAGTACATGTCTTTAACCTATTGAGAAGGTTCTGTTCTACTTCTAGTCTCCTGATAGCTTTTACTATGAACAGCTACAGAATTTAGTCCGATACTTTTTCTCCAACTAGTAACAGGATCATATGGCTTTTTCCTTTCCTCTGTTAAAATGATGACATTTGGGGGTGGATCTTCCAATGCTGAACAAACATCAACATTTTCAACACCAACTTTTTACCTACTTACAAAATCTAAAAAAATAACACCAGAAATAAATTCCTATGTGAACTACAATGAAAATATAAACTGTATCATTTTAGCATATTGCTTATAGGCATATATTTACAATATGTAATAAATGTATTCATCTTGGTAAAAGTAATCATGTTATTTCCTGGAGATAGGCATTGATTTCCAGATCAAGTTACTTAAAATTATGTTTTGAAGCCCCAAAGAGAAAACTCATTATGTTATTCTCTTTCTTGACATAATGACATGAGGAAAAAGTTTTTCTTTTGACAAAGCAAAGATGGAAAATACTAATAACTTTAATGTCCTCAAAGATTCTGAGTATTGTCAGTTGAATGAAGTATGATTTAAAACAGATTCCCTTTCCTTTTAGTTATTATTAAATTGCTTAGAAGGCACAATGTCAGTTAGCCTCCATGACCTGAGTGAAAAGGGAGCATAGGTTACATTCAACTGCTAGGACAATTCAATTGACTATGTCAAATAGTATGCATTTGGATAGTCACAGGAGGAAAAGTAGAGGATACAGAAAAAGAAAACATATAATTGCTAAAATAAAATCAAAGTTATCATACATGTTTGCACAGCAATTTCAACGAGGTCATCTCATAAGTAGTAAATAAATATTTCTTCTTGGTTCATCATACCAAGAACATATTATTAGGAGAGCATGATAGACATGCATCTTGGTCAGTAAAATTCCATCATATTTTAGATCTCAGAGCCCATCTAGAAAACTCCTGTTGTCAGGCTGCTGAATTTTGCCAGAGCAAAATGTTGTGTGCTGGTATTGAAGAGTAAACTGTGTTGCTGAAAAAAACTCTCTCTTGTTCCAGTCCCAGTTTGGCCTTTATTATTTATTTGCACAGTAGGAAAATATACTCATAGTGTGATCTTTGCCTCAAGGGACACAAGGGATATGACATTCATTTTTTAGTTTCCCCTTGAGTTTCTTACCAACAGCTGATCTGAATGCTGAGACCCTGATCTATGGTACTATTTTAGCCTTTAAAAACAATTAGACTTCAGATACTTGTGGTCTGAACACTAGGCAAGAAGAAAAAAGGAGAAATTTAGAATAATATATGCAAGAGAAATGAAGTATAGGTGAGAGTAAATTGAAAGGTAAAAAATTGAGTTACATGAAGCATAAGAAAGGTAAGAAATGAAGTAAAAACATATAAGAAATGAAGATTGATAAATATTGAAACCATTAAAAATGTAAGGACTGCTCTTGAGGCAAGATTTTTCCAGGATGTAGTGGCTATTAATTTTTCTTTTGGATGTAATAATTGTGAGCTATTACCTAAAATCTATAATTCCAACACTCAACTCTTATTCCCCAAATGTTTAAGTTTATAGGTTTGTTACCCTATAAGATTAAGAGGTATTTCCATTCCTGTTTATATTATTTACACATTAATATTGACTACCATACAGATACATAAATCTATAAACATATGAACACATGTACAAAAAAGTAAAGGAAAAAAATTTTTTTCATGAAATTGTTATCTTTTTACAAACTTTTTTATCAATTTGAACTTAAGGCAATTTTGAAGAAAAATGCATCCAATAAAATTTAGACAAACTGATAAAAACAAATATGAGGCAATTAAACTGGATAATTATATCAAATTTTACTTTTCTGATACAGTTATTTTTATCAAAGTGTCCAAGGCTATTAAATTGAGAAAAAGATAGACTTTTCTGTAAAGGGTGCTATGACAACTAGACATACACATGCAGAAGTCATTACCTCACACCATACAAAAAATTAGCCTAGGCAATAGGTCCCCAAACTATTAATCTTCTAAAAAGAAATACAGGATAATTTTTATGACTTGGAGTTTATTATTTCTAGGATATGATGGGAAATATGATTTACTGAAGAACTAAATGATGAATGAAGCAGTAAAAATTAGAAATTTGAGTTTCAAAAACACATTAAAGAAATGAAAATTAAGCCATATAATGGGATAAAATTTGTAATTCAGATATTAAAAATGTGTCCTAATTACACAAAAATAAACAGCTCAATAAAAATGAAAAAGATTTGGAAATAAATATTTCATCAAAAATATGAATGACCCCCCCACATACTTTATGATTTTATCTATATGTCCAGAAAAGGGCAAATTATGGAGATGGGAAAGGGATTTATAATTGACTATGGCTTGAAGCAGAGAAAAGTACTGACTGCAAATGGACAGGAAGGATATTCCAGGGGTAATGGAACTGTTCTAAAATTGGATTTGGTGATTGTTACACAATTGTGTATACTTATCAAACTATCATTAAATTTAAAATAAGAAAGTTCTATGTGTATAAATTGCATCTCAACAAAATTATTAAACAAATTTTACATGTAACACAGCATTATCATTGAATTCAGTACAAAACCACAGTATGTTGGGTAACATAACAACTTTGTGATTGTTTCATGTCATGATTGCGCATGATTAAAATAAATTATATCACTGTATTTTGAAGTTTACGTCTGAATATGACTTCATACTCCAAAAAAATTCATACCTAAGAAAGCTTTGGGTTTTTAAAGTCTATGTTTACTATTCTTAGTTTGAGATTTGTTTCCCTACAAGAAATATGTATTGGTGGCTTGCCAAGTAAGTGTAGATATGAGAAGATTTTAAAACTGCATACTAAGAACAAGTTAATTCACTGAAGACTATACTTCCATGGAAATGAATTCATATATGTACATTAAAAATTTTAATTGCCACAATGACTATATCATTGGACATTAATTTTTTGTACTTTATATATCATTAAAGTAATTTAAAAGGACATAGAAATGTACATTACAATTCCTGGAAGCTAGTGAAAAAAATCTGCTTACATATTCAGGAAATACTATGTAAAATACATTTATATTTCGGTAAGACATTTGGTAGTTTCTTGTAAAACCTTTAAGAGTATTTAAAGAAATGCATTTTTCTTAATAGATTTTTTACTATATGTTCTTTTTTTATATTTTAGCAGAAGAATAACAATAAAAGTCTAATAAAAGAAACCAAGAAAAATTAGATGTATACTAAATGGACACATCAAAATATATGGAGAATCAACCTTGTTTTATTTTTCTTTTTTGGAGAATTGTGGTGTGGGGAGTAGGTGACTAGGCTAGATCTAGTTCTCTTATCCTCTGATTGATATTTCCAATTTATTATAAGACATATTCAAGATAGTTATCTATATACTGCTTGGATATAGGAATGATATTTTACTCATTTTATATTTATTGAAATATCAAAGATTATTTGAAACCTTGTTGAGTTGTTTCTTGGTGTCTTAGTGGCTTTTCTCATTGCTGAGGCAAAATATCCAACCCTCACAAGTTAAAGGAAGAAATGTTTATTTTGGCTTACAGATTGTAGGCCTTTCAGTTCATAGTTGTCTGGCTCAGAGGCAGAATGGCATGGCAGAGGGGCTTTCATAAAGGAGAAACAGTCCATGGCGCAAGAGGGCAGGCAGAAAACTGCAAGCAGCAAGCAATGGCAGCACAGAAGCAGCAGTGAGAAATAAGGCAGAAGCTTCTCCCATTTGTACCTTCCAGGGTACCTGCCTTTTAGGTGGTGCGACCCACACCTAGGATGGGCCTTCCTATTATGCACACACAGAACTATGCTTAACAAACCAGTGTACTAATTCAGTAATCCTTAATATATCCTTAATCCTAGCATCACAAAACTTACACACCATAGAATCAGTCACCTCTGAAAATCCCCATCTATGAGCTCAGGAGGCTTTGGGGGGACATGTGGATACATGCCACAACATTCTGCCCCTGGCCTTCAAAAGACAAATGTGCATGATTTTATGCAAATGACATTTAGACTATCTCAAAGAGTTGCCCAATTCCTAGCAGTTTAAGCATTGCTGAAAAGTACAACTTCAATGTTTTCTGTGAGATTTAAGGCAAACTCTTAGCTCCAAGGTCCCTATACCAATGAAAAGAAAGTCAAATACTTCCAACATACAATGGCACAATATAAACATTCTCATTCCAAATAGAGGAATGGAAAGGAATGAGATCAAAGCAAGTCCAAAATCCAGCAGGGCAAACATTAAGTTCCATAATTCTTTGCCAAGCAACTGAGGTAGTCTGGAACAATGTAAACCCCAAAGAAGTCGGATGCCTCTACTCCTACTGCACTATGGGTGGTTGCAGCTCTCATGGCTTCTCTCTTGGGATGGCTTTGCCCACTCCTTTCAGCTTTCCTCAGGTGATCCACATTTCTGGTTGTTTCTCCAACCTTCTGGTGTTTCCCCTGCACCTTGGTTCCACATGCATAGCTTCATACATTGTCCTCTTAAGGGCATGCTGCCTGGCCTCCCAGGCCTTCTTCTGAAATATGTATGGAAGCCTTTCTGATACAACAACTCTTGCATTCTGCATGCACGTAAAACAAGCATTACATAGATGATGCCAAGGACTGCTGCCAGCTGGAGCAGTAGTCAGGCTTTCTTCTCTCTTGGGTTTAGGGGTCATGTGCCTAGATTTCTGAGCAGTAGGAACCAAATTCTGAGGAAAAACTGCCCTAAGCTGACATCATTCTGGAACATGATGTTCTGGGCTTTCTTCTCAAAACAAACTCTTTCGCTTCTGAAAGTCTGAGGCTGTAAAGTCTGGATTCCTGCTGATTCTTGTGATGCCCTTCAGACCACTTTTTATATTGTCCTGTTCCTTCTCAGCAACTATGTTCTCCTCTTCTTTATTTTTGGAGTCCTCAACTTTGTCAGAGCTTCCTTTATTGCTAAACTCACAGTGCTTTATATCATTCTGCTGGAGTCTTTGCTCTTGCATCTCAATATAAATCTCGCTAAAAGCCCTTGACAGTAGCCATGCTACCATCTCAACATTAAACTGCCTTAAAGTTTCTTTTGCCAGATAAATTAGTCCACTGCCTTTAGGCTTGGTCTCAAGAAAAGTGTTTGAACACAAGCAAAATGCAGACAAATTTTCTGCCAAAGCATAATACCCATAGTCTGGAGTCCGAAAACCAGTGCAGTCCTTTTTCCTAACCAAAACCTCCTGAGCCTGGTCTTTACCAGCTGCATTTCTATTAGCATTCTTCTCTTGTAACACAGCTCACCAGAATCACCTGTCAAGTACAGATTAAAGCATTTAAGGGCTGTTTCTTCAGCTGACATCTCCAGACCTTTCCAAACCCTTCCCACAAGCCATTTCCGAAGGCTTCTCAACCACGTGGTCAGGTACAGTCACAGTCATGACTTCACTTCTGAAATAAAAATGTGTATCAGTCAGTGCTCACTAGAGAAATAGATCAAATGGAAGATGTACAAATATATAAGAATTTAGGATATTGTTTTGTAATGGTCACCCATAATGTCAGATATGGAAGAGTGAAAAATGTTTGTCTGTGTGTTGGCGATCCAAAGATCCAGTCAAAGGCTGTGATCGCAGCTTAGTTTACTGTCAATATAAGTCTGTGTCAGGGGGCAAAAGGTTCTGCAGTGGAAGGCTGAAGAGCATGTGCTGGAAGCCAAGAGATGATGTCCAAGGTGAAGGCAAAAACTGGAGCTCCACTGAAGAAACAGAAGAAAGCCTACTTCCTTTATTTCCCCTTTATACCATTCAGGATACAAGTCACCCTAGGACAAGTCTTCTGTATTCAGTAAATATCAAGTACACTCAGAGCTATCCTGATCCAATTTAGTTGGGTGTTTTTTACTCAAGTGCACACAATCCGTTAACTATCACACTTAGGGGGAAGATTTTACTGATTAGTGTGACTCATTTGACCTCTAGGATAATCTACCATGTTACTTACCATGATGAAAACTAAGTGGATCTCTTTACATGCTATACTTCTATGCAGATAATTGAATGTGCTCTCAGATTTTAAGATCAATTATTTTAAATTTGGCAAACACACACAGTGCTTTAATGAATGAACACCATAGAGCACTATCCATGTGTTTTTGTGTCTTTCTTTATTGTTATTATTTTGTGTCAAGATAATTATTAAAAATCTTCACCTAGAAATGAAATGTTTAAACAAAGCATTTGGTCTTTGGTGATCAGTCTATCTTCACCATGAAGTGCATATTTATTTAATAGAGATCATAAAGTTACATAAGGAGAGTAAACTTAAATAACATTATTAGTTCAAGGTAAGCACAATCTCATCATCATCAACATCATCATCATCATCATCATCCAGTTAAATCTACTCTAGTGAACTCTTATACAAACAATTTAAAGAGCAAAATGAGGAGCTCATAGCATATCTATGTATTTCACAAACAACTCACAATAGTTAAATGATGGAAGTAGGCTATATGCCCATCAAAAGTTGAATAAATGAAGAAAATGCATATTTACAAAATGGAGTACTACTCAAACATAAAGAAGGATACTTTTGAGTCTTTTCAGGGACAATGGATGGTACTTAGGGCCAAAATGTTAAGTGAAATAAGTCAGTCACAAAAAGTTAAATAGTGCATGGTACCTCTAATATAAAGGATCCAAAATAGAAACAGTGTGATAGTTAACTGTTGTGCCAGCTTGAGTAAGAAACACCCAGCTGATTGACTTGGCATAGTTCTAGGTGTGTCTGGATGATTGTATTACTGAACAGGGGAGACACCCTGAGTATGTGTGTCACCAGCCATTAGGAATAAAAAGGAAAAGAAGAAGGAAATCTCACTTCTGCTTCTTTGGAGGAGCTCCAGTACTTGCCATTGTCTTTGGACATCTGTTTCCAGGCTTCCAGCACAGACTGGTCAGCCCCGCAGCTCAGATTCTTCAGCTTTCCAAGATAAACACTTCACCTCCTTGGTATAGATGGCAAGGGCGCTCTGCAGAGAACTCCACATTTTTCAACTTTGACTGGATTGTTGGGGTCGCTAGTGTGCAGGTGGCCCTTCTGTAAGTCTATCTTGTGAAATACATACATACACACATATACATATATTATGTATATGTATGTATACACACATATATATGTATACACACATATACATATATTTACATATTTAAATATATTTGAATATATGTATATTTAGTGAACTCTAACTGATACAAACAAATTAAAAAGCAAAATAAGAAGCCATGTTATGAAACAGAGAGGGTTGGAAGGGAATCTGAGGAAAGAGGAATGGGGAGGGGAGATTAACAGTGAATATAAAAATAATCAAGAAGTGATATGTGTATGTTGCTTTGTATATATATCAAATCTCTAAGGTAAAACCAATACCTATATAGTACAAACATGTACTAATAAAAAGTTTTAAAATTGCATAATTTTTATTTTTAGCATATTCTGTCAGTATATCTTTATTATATTTTCAATCCTTCAAAAATCATAACTATCTACATTAAACATTAGATAAAAATGCATTCTATTTACATATATAATTGATGGTCCTTTTCCATGTTTCATTTAAAATGTTAGCACAAGTTTTTACTCTTATTCTTCCATGAATCTTCACACACTTGATAACCTAATTATATTGGAAAGTTTTCTGGTTGCTTGTTATACATACTGTCTTTCACTGTATCGATAAATCTTCTTCAACCATTCATGTAATCAAGAATTATTTTATCTTTACTTAGTACTATATCAAAGCCACTCAATATGTTGATCAATTTTGTCAATGGCTTCTAATAAAAGGACGCATGAACACACTTGTAGGTAGACAAGTTGGGCTTATTATTCATTGCAGCATAGCAAAATGCACACCATAGAAATGGGGATCTATCTCAGTAAGAGTACTGAATGGCCTGACAATAGGATTTTGCCTGTGTTAGGTAATCTGGGAGGGTTCAAGGAACCAGAGCTGTCCAATCCTTACAATTTACATTCATTTCTTCTGTCTTACCAAATTTACAAAGTTCTTAAGAACTTTGTTGACTAAAAATGATGATGTAAAGAAATTTTCTCTTATTCCCTAACTTCAGAGAAGATGTCTTCATAATTTCATACCTATAAAAGATTTATTTAAGCCTTGTAGGTATTGATGTCCTTTTTCATAGTACTTCTTTTTTTATTGGTACATTTTAGATATACATAATGATCACATTCATCATGTAGAATTTGTACCTGTATGTGACATATCTTAATTCTTTTTTCCCATTCCCTTCTTCTCTCTCCAATCCTCTTCCTCTCCTTATTTACAAAATCTTTGTTTTTATTTTTTTCTTCTATTCTCTTTTTTCTTTTCCCTTCCTTCCTTTCTCCTTCTCCCCTCCCTTTTTCAAATAAGAAGAGGAGTATCTGTCATGATTTATACCATTATTGGATGAGAATTTTACTAAATGCACCTTAATTAATTGGATGATCATAAAATCTGTTAATGATGTGACTTATAATAATTGCAATGATTATGGTTTGCAGTGATTTATTATATAAATAAAACCAAACTTTATTGTCTAGTGAACACTAACTTGGTCAAAATTTATCATCATTTTAATGTACTTCCAGGCTTTCTTCAATAATAATTTATTTAGAATGATTTCAGCCATAAAAATAAGTGCTATTAGACCATATTTTTGCATGTCCTAATCTGACCTTGTCCAGCTTTTTTTTGGTGAAATTTTGTTAAATTAATGCAACAGTTTAAGAATTTTTTTTTTCTCCATTCTGGTGGAATTAGTAAGATTTTAATTATTTATTTCTAAATATCTGGCGAATCTTCCAAGTGAAGGAAAAATTCTTTTGTACTTCTTATTTACTCCTAGTTGTACTTTTACAAATTTAAAGTCAGAGATGAAACAATAAGGCTTTATCATTATTTCTTTTAGTAATCTTAATATATTTCTCAGTATAATTATTAGAAGAAGAATGAAGTATAAATACTAGGAAGTAAGAATTAAAATTTTATCAAGTAATTTGATTTTCATTTTTCACATCCATTAAAATTGCACTAGGAATAGAAAAAGTCATTTCTCACCTAACATGACTATGTATACTTCTCTTCCTTTAGGTTATGGGTGTCAGGTATTGCTTCTCTGGGATGGAAAATTGATCAAGAATGTATCATGATATAAATTTAATAAATAATATATAAGGGAATATTAAATACTTGTTGAAATATATCAAGGATGACTTAGATAAATGGAAATTTAAATACTATTCTCTATTAGTATACAGTTGGTGTGGTAGGACGTTTTTAGTTACTCCAAAATATAATAAAATTTCAATGAAAATTCTAACAGATAGTTTTGGAAATTAAAATCTGGTCATAAAAGTCTTGAAAGAATAAAGACTTCAACATACTTATAAAATTTTCAGTTAATCAGATGAAAAGTCTTTTCCTAGGCACATCAATCATATCCATAAAATAAAACTTTCATTTGTTTCTAATGTTGCTGTCTGTACATCCAATTCCCATGAGTCTACTCTGTTTTAGTGATGTTTCTTTTTTGTGTCACTGGTATCCCACTATGTTGTGTTTTTCATACTCTTATGTATCTTGACATTTGCTGAAATTCCCCTTTTAAGAGTGGACTTTCTCACTTTAAGAGTAATTTGACATTTTCTAGTGTTTTGTATTTACCGGGAAATTTTAATATCAGTTTGTTAACGATAAGCAATTATAGGATTCTGAATCTGAGAGAGTTGAAATCTCTAAAATTTTGGATCTTCAAATCCACGAACGTAGCTTGCAGCTCCATTCATCTGATTCCTTTTTAATGTTAATAATATTTTACAATTTTCCCTTTGCAAATCATTCCCTTTGTTGTTAGATTTTTTTGTATGTTCTCATATTTTTATGATATTATAAGTGACAATTTTTTGTATTTCTAGGTGATGTATACATTACATTTAATTAATGTATGTTGATCCAGATTTCAGCAACTGCAGATCACTCTTATTATATTTTAAGTTTGATCTCTTGTATTATTGGAATTTTTCTCTATATGTGATCACTGTGTCTATGAATCTTTCCTTCCTTCCTTTCCTTCCTTCCTTTCTTTCTTCCTTCCTTCCTTCCTTCCTTCCTTCCTTCCTTCCTTCCTTTCTTCCTTCTTCCCTCTCTCTTCCTCCCCCTCCCCACATCCTTTCTTTTTTCTTTTTTTTTGGTACCAGGGACTGAACTCCAGACTCTCCACTTGCAAGGCAGGCAGCAGAACTACTGAGCTAAATCCCCAGCCCCTTTTCTTTTTCTTTATGCACCAGAGCATCCTATAAAATGGTGAGTGAAAGTGAGAAAGGTTTCAGCGTTACATACTTAAAGGTTTTATTTTGCTCCAGGTTTTGCATGTTAATCCTTAATCATATAAGGAATTTTTATTCATTTTCTATGGTGATAACAGGTTTTTTTCCTTAGGAAAGCTGTTGATTTTCTCCAAACTAATTTTCTACAATTGTAGTTTTTCATTTTAATCTGTTATTGTGGTTAATTATAATGATTAATTTGTATATTCCTCAACTATGGATATGTAGGATTAATGAATCTTTGATGTGATTCATTTATTACACTTTGTCAAAGTTTTTCGGATAAAGTTTGATAAAGTCATTTGTTAAAGTGCTTTTCCTCTCTGTTTATGGCTAAAATTGGACAATATTTTTTATTCACAAAAGATTCTATTCAGGCTCTTTTAATTAGTATTACATTGATCTCTGAAATAAATTTGGTAAATATTTCTCATTCTCTATTCACTGAAAATTTTTAATATAATTAATTTCATTACCTTTTGATAAAATTTACTAGTGAAACAATGTACCCATAGTTTTCATTGGTGTAAGATATTTTTCTTTATTGTTCCATTTCTACAATTATTGTAGGTCTCCAGTTTCTGTATATGCTTCCTTCTGTTTTGGTAAGTTATATTTTTCTATGAAAATGTCCATTTCATCTAAATTTTTAAAGCTATTAGTTTAGAAAGGCTTGCACTATCCTATTGTTTCACTATATTGACTGTAGCATTTACATTAATGCCCACCTTTTTCTTACTGGTATTCCTTTGGTGCCTTCTTTTTCTTCTCAGACTTGTCAGAAGTTTGTCAAGTTTTTAAATTGCTTCACTATTTCTACTTTTACTTTCTTCCTTATTTGTGAGATCATATTATTATCTCAATAATTTCATTCATGTTTTGTTTTATTATGTTTCACTTTAACTTCCTGAGAATCTTAGTTCATTAATTCTATTTTCTTTTCTACTCTTTGCCTTGATTTAAATTATAAAATTCTCTTTGCTTTAAATACATTCTACAAATGTGGATAACAGTATTTTATTTTCATTTCATTCAAATACTATTTCCCATTATTATTTATTCACTTAATGATGAATTACATAAAGTGACTTGTGAATAAATTAATGTATGTTTTATAAATATTTAATAGTCAATCTTTCAATAAAATTGGTTCAAAAATTCTTTGTTTCATAGCTGGCAGTTTAAGTCACAAGAAAATCAGAACACCTACCAAACAATTCCCAAGTCTTGGAATTATTAGTTGTGACAAAATGTTTAAATTGCCTATTACAACAAAATGTAATACCTTGTTCACCATTCCTATTTTAAAGCCTATTTATAGAACCTAATTCATCAGCTTTACAATTTTTATTTTCTTTTAGCTTGAAATTCCATCATACTTTTATTTGCAATGTATGAAATATTGATCTGCAAGAATAATAGACTTAATCTAATTAAACTAAGAAAAATAGCAGTCCAAAACTGATGTGTGTAGAAATATTTTGGAAAGCAACTTTCATTTTTCACTTTCTAATAAATCACTTGCCTTTTTCAAAATTTATGTTATAGTTCTGTATTACAATCATTTTACTTTCCCCTAACTTCCCACCTTACTAATTTGAGAAATTCCTTGGTTTTTCCTCTTTTGCACTTGGTCTGTACTACCTTTCAATTTATAGATAATCTTACCTTATTTGCTAAACCTAATTTCAATACATTTTATTATAATATATGTATAAATAAATGTTTATAAAACATAATGATATCTAGTCATTTTGTGTAAAATTGAATTATACATTATTTTTCTAAATCTATTGACAGTACTTCCAAGAAATTGAAACTATGCATAGCTATCACAAGATATGAAGTTGTTATGATTAGCTGGGATCTAATATAGATACAAGTGTTCTCTGAAATCAGATCCTCATAATTTCAACATAATTTACCAATCTGGGACATTTTGATATTGAAGGTTCCATTTAAATAAAATGATATCATGTGTAAATATCCTGTATTAAACAGTAAATATGATATGTTATTTTGGTAAACTTTAAATCTTTGATATTTTTGAAACTAAAATTATTTCTTAAAACACAATTACATATTTATGTATACATAAAATAATATAAGAAGCACCATAATTAATTCATAATTTAAAATTAATGTAAAGAAAATAATTATTCTTGCTATATAATCACATGTTTTAATTCTTATCTGTCTCTAATAACTTATTGCAAGTTTTCCTCAGAAGTATTTTCATTTGACTTATTATTTTGAATTTCTTTTAAATTTTGTTAGCCTTCATTTATAAAAATTGTTGAATACCTTTAATGTTTGATCTATTTTAATATTTTTAATTGAAAAAAACCTTCTCCACATTTCTAATATTACTGACAAATCCTGATTGAAATCTGCTCATGGAGCTTATCTTAACTCAGCGAAATTTGTATTTACATTATGTCCAAACCAAAATAGCAACTTCTTAATTTTAGGACAATTTTTTTGCAGACTTCTAGCAGGTGAACAAAATTGCAATTTTATTTATGAAAAACTCCTTTAAACAATGAAATTAAACACAGTGAATTATCCCAAACAAATATATCCACACCACTGAAGTATTATTATCCAATGCAAAGTGGCAAATAGTTTCACTTTAAAAGATCAAGGAATGATAGAAGCTATCACATTTTCACATTTTTATCAGATCTCTGCTCCCATCTATTGAAGACACTGTATGCACATTCAATTCTTCTGAAATGAAGAACTTTTTGCTTTCATTGCTCAGGGTGCAGAATACTTCAGTTGTTAGGTCAAGTATCCTCAGTTCCAGTGTGTGCCATTATCTCTTTGCAGAGAGTTGTGTTCAACATTTGATCAACAAAGGCCATACAGTACTAGCATCTGAGGCCACTCATGGTTCCAGAGCTCTCTTTGCCATCAGTAGAATAGTCAAGGGACCTGATTTACAGCTTGACTTCTGCCCAATGCTGCTTCCTCCTTCTCCTTTCCATACATAGATTTTGACCAACAAGGGACTCCTTAAAAGAAATGTTAGTTTAGATGCCTACCTAGGTTTCCAACTTGAGACACCATCTACACTTACACAGCCATAGAAAACAATGCACAGGTGTGGGGCTCTCTGTGTATTGTTATAGTAGGGTAGGAAGCAAGCCTAGGACCTTGTGCCTATTAGTCGATGCTCTAAAATGAGCTATATCCCAAGAACATGTAATTGTGTTTTGTGAAAAATAGTGCAAGCTCAAATTGAATTTTCACAGAAAGTGTTCAAAGGAAAGTAGAATATACTATCTGCTTATAATCACACTTGTCTCTACAGAAGGATGTAAATACTGACAGATAAGGGAAAAGAGAGCTTAGTAGAAAAATGCATTGATATTACAAACTGAATATTCACAAAGAAGATAAAGGGGCTGTAAAATAGCTAAATGTATCTAATCCCTTTCATAAGTAAGTGTAACATAAGTTTACTCCACTTATTTTTTCTGTAAGTTTAGAATATAGAACTTTTCTTCCTTCATCAACTGTTGAAGGAAATATGAGGATAAAAATATTATTCTTACATAGGATCAAGTATACTGTAATATGTGACTTTCAAAAGTTTAGCTTCAGAATACTGCACTTCTGTGAAAAATAAAAAAAGAAATTCTCTCTGGAAAGACATACTAGAGAAAAAGCCTCTCTCTAATTGAGCAATGCAAACAAAAGTCTTCTCACCTTGAGAGTACCACAGTGGACGGTTTGGTGAATATGTGGAGCCTGGAAATCTGCCCCTCAGCCACAGCACAAACCACTCAGCAACATACAGCAGGGTCAGCCTAACAATGAACATAAGTTCCATAGTTTAGCACCTGTGGTTCACTTAATATTAGATAAAGTAAGTTGTGTCAAAGGAAACTAACATCTTTCTCTGCCTGCACTTAAAATGAGCAGTGCATTAAAAACGAAGTTAGAGAAAAGGTGAAAAAATAGTTCCTTCAAATTAATCAAAATAAGAAAATTAAAAAGCTTCCCTTTTAGAGTTACCCCATCTCCAACTAGTATCAATCTTCAAAAATAAATGAGCTTGAGCTTTTCTTGATCTCTCTACTAGGAAAAAAAAAACAGTGTTTATTTGATATGTAGTTTTAATTTCTGAAGATCTAGAGGCAATCAGGCAAATATGTAAATTGAAGCTTTCTATCAACATCAATTTTCAATCAATAACTTTGCTGTGCTTGTGGCTTTCCTCTTTTTCTTTTAAATTAAATATAATTGTACTTAATGAGTGAGTACCGCTGGACTTACTTTCAAAGTTTCTTTACAAGTAAATTCTTTACTAACTGCCTTTATGTCTGAGTTTTGATAGTTATCATTTAGAAGATCCTGTGGTCATTGTATTAGGTTTACAAGTAATGTTTAGATAGTTTGATTGGTCATGTGCTATGTTAAAATTAAAAGGGCAATTGTATTCTATTTTTCCAGCAAATCCTGTCAATTACCTTTGAAAATAATCCAGAATACAAGAACTTTTTATTAAACTCACAGCTATTTCCTTGATTCTTTTATCAGAATCTACTGAGTAGAGACTGTGTAGGATTACAAAAGCCTTCCAAAACTCAACCTTGAGTTGTCTATTCCTTTTCAATGTATTTGTAACAGAGCAGCTACTGTGATCAAGTAAATTAGATCAATGTCTCTCCTTTGCTCAAAATTCTCTCATCGACATCTCACTCCATTGTAGTACAATATAAAATCATTACAATGTTCCACACATCTTTATACATTTTCATTCAACCACTTAGGTTATTAGTAAAGCTCATTTCTGGTTGTGTCTGAGTGAGTGATGGAGATATGATTCTGATTACTATATATGATCCCTGGCCTCTTCCTCTCTGGTACTCTTCCCCTGTTCCACTTCCTGGTCACCATGAACCAATCAGGTTTCTTATGCTATATGCTCTTCTGGTGTGTTGTTCCTGCCACGGAGCCAACCATCTATTGACTGAATCATCTGAAATCATGAGCCAAATAAACCTGTCCTCTTTTCAGTTGTGGAAGTTGGATAATTTGTCTTAGTGTCAGGAAAGCTGTTATAGAAAATTTGTACCAGAAGTGGGGATATTGTGTGGCTTCTGCCTTGTTGGCTGATCAGCTACTGGATACTCCTGGCCATTGTCACTTTTGCACCTCTGACCCTTTAAGCCTACTAAAAAATTCCCTTGGACAATTATATATATAATTATTTATATTATTTATTATTGATATATATATTTATTTATATTGATTCTTTTTGTCTAGAGAACTTTACTATATTAATTATAGTTTCAGTGGCAAAGGCTTCTACATAGAAGTTGGCCATGGAAGAGCAAAAGGTTCCACAGTTTGTCTACTAAAAATAGTTATTGGCAATCAGTCAAGCAACCCCATAAGGCAAGCTGTTTGTACCATACAGATCATTCATGTGGAAGCCTAGTATTGCATGGGAAAAACTGAATTTTCACCATTGTAATTAATTCCATCTTGGAAACCTAACTGAAATTGCTCATAACCTGAGTGGTTCACTTAGATACATACAAAAGTAGTCTTCCTGATGTGTGAGAAAATTATGTGTATTTTATTCAATTTGCATGTTCTCTTAACACTTGTGAATTAATTAATTAATTAATAATATACCTAATGCAAACCATCTGAAATAATAAATCATGTAGCACCTTTCTTTAGTAACACAGGTAGGATAAGTTTCATGTTTCTAACTTTCTGAAAATGTGTACAAATTATATATAATATATTAGATTTTCTATTATTATAAAACTATAGTTTTATGAATTGAATAGGTATAATTCTCATAGTAATTAAAGAAAACACTTGGTTTAATAATCTGGCAGTTTAATTTTTTAAAAAATAATTAATTTGAGATAGAATTTAGCTGACTCAATTTTTCTTACTTTTGGACTTCTCAGTATTGTTTCCTTTTAGACTTTTGCCAAGTTATCTGCCAATAATCATTCTCAGTACTCAGGTGAATCCAGAAATAAAGAAGTTGTCATGATAGATAATTGGAAACCAATTATCTGTGAGATAACCATAAAGTATTTGTGTGAGTAAACCCAAAAGTATTTGCCATGTTTATATACTGTTTCATTAGGTATATATTAAATTTAATAACATGATGATTTTATATGTAAGCTGGCATGTGTCTAGCTAAACAGCTTCTTCAGAGGAAACACTGCCTATGTGCCCTATCATGCTCAATATTAATTAGGAGAGTCAATTAATTCAGTTTCTGTCAATATTTAAAAAGTGATCTATGATTAGAGACACCAAGACAAATGCTCCTGATAGACCAAGATTCCATTTTTATTTCCCTAAATGTAGGAATTAACTATAAAACTATAAAAACAAAGAAACAAAAGACACCAATATGATTTGTATTTCATACTGCTCATACAAGTTACAAAGATGTAAACACACATGATTTATTATGAATGTCAGTCCATATGTAATCTACATAAACAGGTCATTATGCTGAATGAGTAAGATGGAATTCAGTATGTAAGCATTTACTGTCCATAGTGATGTCTTCTCTCATTGATTTACTTTATTTTTTAATTTTTTTATTTTTTTGGTGCCAGGGATCGAACTCAGGTCCCTGCGCTTGCGCAGCAGGCAGCGAAACCACTGAGCCAAATCCCTGGCCTATTGATTTACTTTAAATTCGATCCCTGGTACCAAAAAAAAAATTTACTTTATACAAATAATTCTTCAAAAATGCTTCTTTGTTGCATATATCATAAATTGTAGCAATTTAGGCTGGGAAAAAAGCCTAATGGAAAAATACAATAATGATTTAACACACAGATCTATTTATTAATTTAAAACAATGAAGTATTTATAATATTATTTTAGGTATCTCTAGATTATGTGTCAACACTGGGTATTTCTTTTCTTTAAAAATGTCTTGGATTACAGCTACATAGGAGTTATTCATCTGAAACTCATACCTGATTTAAAATCACTTCTTGATCAGCAAGCACCCCAACATAAAACTTGTTATATTTTTAATGTTACTTTCATACTCTGTCTTTTACTGGCTTTCTTTGAAACTAATTTCATATTCTGAAGTCTAATAATAGAAGAAATAGCTTACAAATAACATTTTCCTTTGGGGAATGTTTCAGGTGGTTTATTTGCTTCCAATACTTGAGGAAAGATATATTGCTATTAAAGTCTAAAGGGATCTAACAAGATATAAAATTATTTGATGGTATTTGAGGAATTATTGACTTTCTCTTTTTCAGATAAGGAGAACCATATAAAATGATAACCCTCTTTTTAGTTGTACCAGACATTAGTGAACTATTACATTCAGTAAGACCAAGTATATCAGCCTTTGCAGTTGAAATCAATTGTTTTTCTCATCTTTCCTTTGTATTCAATTTTATTTATCTTCTTATATAACATTTTGTAAGCCTAAGAAAAATTTTTGAAAGATGAGAGGTATAAAAAATTTAATTAAAATATAATGGTTTCAATAAAATGAAAGTTTTGGCCTTCATTTTTCCCTAGGTTTATCCTAGTAAAGTGAATTTTATCAAACATATATCTGATCATACTGCTCTTTCAGAAATTTTAAAAACTGCTTTCAACACACCAATCCAGTTTTCTTCATATTGTAGTACCCTTCATGAATAAGATCATATTTACTTGTCTATTTACATTGCATATTAATCCATTTCTCAGAGCCTATGTTCTCTTCTTTTTTAATAATTTGCATTTACAAGATGGAGCATGCCTTTTAAATACTAAAGATTTATACATAGTGCTTTCTTTACATCTCCTGTGTCATTATCTATGTAATTTCTTCAAAGTTCTTAAAATAAAATATCTTTTCCTATGTTGTTTCTTCAAAGCTCTTAAAACAGATTAGAATAACTTTTACTAAACAATACTTTTATCTTCCCATCTCCCTTAACTCCACGCAAATCTTACATAAAAATTGAGCTGAATCACCTTCCCCAATATTTTTATACAATACTGGAACTTGTATTGAAAAGCAGAACACTATTTTCATTTCACCTTTAGTACATTTGAAGCTTCTTACTCTTAATTATTTTTTGTAACCCCAGGGTATATCAGAAAATTGGCACAAAAAATTGGCTGAGCAAATGATTATTGATTTAAAAGTTTATCTATTTATTATTTTTTTTTTAGGTTAGGAGAATTTTTGTTGGAAGTAAGGAGAAGAATAGCTCCTAGATATCCACAGGCCCCCAATCTAGAGTTAATTACAGATAAACAGAGCACTAGAATTGCTCACTTGTTTAAAGGTCAGCTATTACAGGTGGCTCTGTGGATTTAAAGTGACCAATTTGGACTCAGGCTCTCTGGCTTAGTTCTTTCACATAATGTTTACAGCAAACTTGGAACTTACACAGAACTAGTTATTTTACATTAGAATCACCTCAAAAATCCTAAGGAGGAAGTGGGCTGAATTTCATATTAGAGGAAGTTCATTTTATTTTAAATCCTTCAAAATTCAGGAGCTCAGTAGGTGGTGGTGCCTCTCTTTAAATGCAAGGGGTCACATGCCATATTGTTTAAGGAATGTCCATTCTAGATCAAACTCTTAGTTCACTGTCTATTTTTAATTTTTATCAATATGCCTGGTCAACTCACTCTACCTCAGAGGCTTCCACTGGCTAGCTGGTTAGCTACATTACTCATAAGCTAATTAAATAAGCTATTTTCTACATTTTCCCCCTGAGAAGAACCTTAACTGCCAGTAAGGTAGAATGGGTCAGTATAGGGGACATGGTGATCAGAGTCTTTTTCCAGAGAATTAACATAAAGGAACTTGGATAGAACTAATGTTGGGATTTAGCAGTAATGGACTCCCTTTAGAGAATTGATCTGGCAGACCACAGTAAAGGATCCAGCACATTAATCATTGGCTCCACCTGCATGACCATTTGGAATTTGAAAGCTTCTAGGTGAGAAGAAACAAATTTTACCAAGTGATGAAGAATGTATGGTCCAAACATAAGAACCAGAATGAAAAGACAAATTGGAGATGGAGTCAAGGTTAGACACTATTTTTAAGAAATTGAAATAGAGATTGTAAGGCCAGGGGTGTAGCTCAGCCTGGTAAGCACAAGGCCCTGAGTTTGATTCCCAGTACCAAAAAAAAAAAAAAAAAAAAAAAAGAGAGATTGAAATCAGTTGAATCCTAGACCCGCCTGCCTGTTTATGGAGGTTATCTGTAAGTCTGATATTTCTTTTACTGAGATATTTTCCACTTATTGTGAATTATTTATCCAAAGACAAGTTTAAAAGTAACCCCTGAGGACCCATAACTGACCTTAATATATATAGGAAGGGACTAATTTTGATTAATACAGGCCTCACTTTAACTTGGTCTTAAATACTCAGCAAAAATTTATAACCAAAGAAATATACAAATAATATTAATATGTGCTACATATAGAAAGGGGGATCCAATGACTGCACTGACTCCTGCTAGTAGTCTCCAGCTACACCTGTATTTGACACTCTTATGGCTCTGTTAGGCTAGAAAGCCACAGTAACAGCTATAGAAGCTCAATAAGAGTCTAAATTCCTTAGCTAAAATTGTTCTTCAAAATGGTAGAGCATTCCATCTTCTTTTCGCTAAAACCAGAGTTTATTTCTAAATGGATATGAGCTTCAGACATGATGTAAGGAAAGAAAGATGTGGTACAGATATTAAACACAGTAAAAATCAAGCAAGAGGTTCCCTGATACAAAAAGTATATTTAATATTTTCAAACTAATAGCAGTGAATTGGCGGGAAAAAAACAAATAAAACATATTAATAGTGACTGCAAAATAACTTAGCGGTTCATACAAGTGGAACTTTTGAATACTGATAATTCATGTTTTGTGCTCCATGCCAAACATAAACAACATATTGGTTCTCATCTGTGTGGTAAAATATGACAAGGTATAAATACATACTGCCAAAACCAAAATTTTCCTCTAACTTGATTATCAATAATTATTTTATCCATTCACAAGCATTAGAGTTTTGATAAATGTATCCTGTACTACACTCTATATCCTTGTTATATCATAGCTATAAATTTACCAAATATTTTTCACTCGATGTTCACTTTATAGTTGAATAACAACTCTATAACTCAGTCAGATTGACAAATGACTGGAATTATGCAAGTTTCACATTTAATCAAAACAACTATGGTTGAATGAGAGATTTAATCGGCATGATATTTTAAGGAAAGTTATGATAATCTGAAATATGAATTTCAGAATGGACTGGAATTGAATATATTTTATCCTATAAATTTTATATATAGAGAAAATAAAGCTAGCGAAGCCAAACCTATAAAATTCTGTACCTGAATTTTCTTTTAATAGAATAGACCTTGCTTTAAGAAGCTAAGAATAATTCCAGCAGTGAGGACAGAGGAGAGATAAAATTTAATAATAAAAGATACAGTTTATTTAGCAATTTTTATAAAGAAATAAAGTTATAAATCTCATCAGGGCCAAGAATGTAGCTCAGCAGCACAGCACCTGCCCAGAATGCATGAGGTCCTGAGTTCAACCCCTGGTAGCAATAAATAAATAAACACACAAAAAAATAATATAAATCTCATCAGACTTCACAAGTCTTATTTTTAACAATAGGACACTGATAGAAGACATGTTAAGGGTGTTTATTTATAAGAATAAAGGCATATCTGAAGTACTGTTTTCTGATTTACTTTCATTCAGCCGGCCACTGAAATTTAAACTTTCAGGAAAGTGAGTAACTTCCATGGCCCCACTGAAAAACTGCATACAGTTCAATGATCATCTGGTTAACATATGCTGAAATTTATTTCTAAAATTATTATCGAGGTCAGAGATTTTATATATATTGTCTATGGGGAACAGTGATATTTTTCTGACAAATATTGACAAGAGATTTCAGGATAACCTACTGAAATTTAGCTCCATTCTCTTTACTGTTTTAAGAACAAAGAGTGAGGTATCTAATCAAGAGAAAGTGGACTTAATGTATAAGCTTAGATTCAGGACGTTGAAGTTGTGGATGTTATTTTCATTCTATTTTTGTTTTACATTGGTTTTTTCTCTTCTAGAAAAAAAGTGTAAAATAAAACCTGTTCAGATGTTTGCTCACACAGTTGGACAAAAATAGATTTTTAAAAGAAAAATTAAATAATATTTTGATAATTGTTTTTCTTCATAAGGTTGGAAGTCATTAACGAAACAAATGTTGCTCTTGTTTTTAATTTACATAAAATGCACTTGTATTTAGGCAAGAAAATAATTTTTAAAGATTATATTCTCTTTTCATAAAACAGGAGAAGTAAGAAAAGTTAGTGAGATAGGGAGAATATTTGCCACTAAAGAAATCCACGTGATTGTGATCATTGTGTACTGGAAACATGTACCAATAAATAAATAAAAATTTAACAAAAAGAAATCAACACTCATCCTGATCTGTAAATATATTATCTTACTTTTCTAAAGGACCAACTTACAGATGTGTTTACATTAAAGACTTTAAAATGGGAGGAGTTATTTTGAATTATCTGCTGGAATGTAATCACAATGTTTCCCTACATTATAAGAGGAAAGTAAAAGAAAACCAGAGCAAGATGTGTCTATTGGAGAAATGTGCAAGGGCTACTTTGCTGGTTTTGATGATGGAGGGAGGGGGCACCAAGCCAATGAGTATGGGTAGCCTCTAGAACCTACATTAATTAAGGCAATGGATTCTCTTCTGGAACCTCCTAAAAGGTCTTGAACCTGCTAAAATTTGCCCTAGTAACACATTGTTTTTAACCCATTTGGGGCGTGGCTAACTATAATCCTTTGCCACAGCAGCCCCAAGATACAAGCACCTTGGTTATTTTGGGAAAGGAGGATGCAGTGTAGTTAATCCAGCAACCAAGTTCTCTGGGAACCTACTCCAGTAGTGTTAATGTCACAAAGGCAATCTAAGTGTTGGCTTACAGAGAAATAGTGATGCGTGACCCTGTTAATATCAGGGTGATACAAGTGAAATTGCTACAGTAATATTTCCCAACAGAAATTAAATATTAACATAAGAACCAATGACATAGCACCCTTACTCCTAAAGAAGAAACTGTCAATTATGATGTAAATATTAAGGCAACTCAGATATTGATTTATAGCTAATATCTGCTAAATGTAGCAGCTATATCTTTGCTAAAGGTAAAAGAGAATTCAACGGTAATTTTACAGAGTTAATGATCAAAAGTTTAACAAAGCTTTATGATTATACTGTTAAAGACTTAGGATTTGAGAATGAGGGGAAAGCAAAGAAAAACTTCAAAACCTTAAACTTTATGATATGAGAAGAGAGAAATGGTAAAAAGGATCTTATTGGGCAGTAGAAGGATGCCTATAGAATTTGATAAGATAAGACAAAACAGACAGGATATAGAACATAAAAGAAAAAGTGAGAGACAAAAATGAAATTATACAGAGAGTAAAAATAAGAGAGCAGTTACTAAGGAGAACATTTAAAGGGGAGAAGAAGTAAAATAGATAAATAAAAGAATAAAAGGAGATTAGAAGCAGGGCTGAAGAACAATGGATGATTACCCAAGCTTCAGGAAATTGCTCAGTAAAGAAGAAAGAAAAAGGCAAAGAAATGAAAGAGGAAAGAAAAGAAAAAAGAACAAAACAAAATAAAAACTATGTCCACACACAAAATAAACAAAAGAATAAAAAAATTTAGAAACCCCAAAGCAAAGAAAAATAAAAATGAAATTTGTCTATTACAAACCTGTAATTATCTTTAAAGTCTACAGTTTTGTGGCAAAGTCCAATTCAAGGTGTGACTCTCCTTTTGCTGGTAAACAAAGGAGGCAGTCAAAATGCTGATCTAGGTTGGTAATCACCAGCAAGGTTGCCAGTGGGCTTAGGGCAGGGCACTGGTTTGGGGAGTTTGAAATCCATAGAAATTCAGGTTGTACTTGGTCTCTGGTTGTGGGAGTAGGGTCTGAGTCATTCAGCTCACAACATTCTGGGTGTCTCGTGCTGGCCTGACCATAGCTCACTGAGTAAGGAAGTCCTCTGTGGTTGTCCCTTGCCCATTAGTCACTGTGGGAGTTTAACCCTGGGAGCCCTGAGTGAGATTCATGTTAAATTTCTAATATATAACTATAACATAATGATTGTCTATTTAAACTGCAAAGTATGTGTTAATTTATTACATCATGATAGACAACACATTTAAGCTCACCATTCTTTTTTCTCCTTATTTTATTGGTACAGTTTAGATATACATAGTGATAACATTTAACATAGGGAATTTGTACATTTATATGATAAATTTTGCTTCTTTGTTTTCCCATTCTCCTTCCCTCCCTTCAACCTCTCTTCCCTTCTTTATTTACAAAAGCTTTGTTTATGCTTTTCCTTTCTATTATTGTCCCTTCCTTCCTTTCCCCCTCTCTTTTCCCTTAATCCCTGTCTCATTTGGACATTTTCTTTTCATTTCCCAATATCTATTGTATATGCTGGTCCTTATTTATACTTCATTTTGTCACATCAGAGAAAGCGTGTAATATTTGGACATGTGTGTCTGATTTATTTCACTTTAGTGTATGGTCTCAAGGTGCATCCATTTAGTTAGAAATATATCAAGCTTATCCTTCTCTATGGTAGAGTAGTACTCCATTGTTTAAATAAAAATCAGCCTTCTTTACCCATTCATCAGTTCATGGGCATTTGAGTTGTTTCCAAGATTTAGCTATTACAAACTGTGTCACTATAAACATGGGTGTTCATATATTACTGTGGTATGATGCTGGTAAATCTTTCAGGAAGATACCAAGAGGGGAATTGATGGGTTAAATGGAACCTCTACTTTTAATTTTTGGAAGAATATCCACACTAATTTCCACAGTGGTTGCACCAGTCTATACTCCCACCAACAGTGGAGAAGAGTTCCTTTTTCCTCAGAGCCCCACCAGCATTTGTTATTTGTTGTTTTCTTGATCAAACCCATTCTTTGTGCAGTGAGATGGAATCTTAATGTTGTTTTAATTTGCATTCCTTGAATGACTTCTGATGTTGAACTTTTTTCATATGTTTATTTGTAATTTCTATTCTTCATCTGAGAAGTGCTTATTCATTTCAGGTGCCCATGTTTGAATCAGGTCTTTAAATTTGAATGGTCTGATTTTTTTTGAGTTTTTTATGTATTCTAGATGTTAATAATGTGAGGAACAGCTGGCAAAAAAATTTTTCACACTATGAGTTGTCTCTTTACTCTGTTGGTGGTTTCTTTTGCTGTGTGAAAACTTTTTACTAAGATGAGATCCCAGTTGTTAATTCTTTGTGATATTTCCTATGTGATCAGAGTTTTTTTCATAAATTCTTTGCCTACATCAATGTATTCAACAGTTCCACTTATTTTATTTTCCAGCAGGTTTAGTGTTTCTGTTTCAAAATTTAGATTTTTGATCAATTTTGATTTTAGTTTAATGTTGAAAGGTATGGGACTAGTTTCAAACCTCTGCATGAGAAAAGCCAACTCCATTTTTTTAAAAGGCTATATTTCTTCCAATGAAGGTGTTTTGTTCCTTTGTCAAAGCTAAAGTGGGTGAGTATGTTTGGAATTGTTTCTACATCTTCTAATCTCTTCTACTAATTCCCACATCTGTTTTTTTTTTTTCATGCCTGCTTCATGCTGTTGTTTTGTTTTGTTTTTTAAATCACAGTAGCTTTGTAGTATAATTTCAAGTCAGGGAGGGATTGTGATGCCTCCAGTCTTGCCTTAGTTGTTTAGAATTGCTTTGGGTATTCTAGGTTTCTTCTGGTCAAATTTTAGGATTGTTTTCTCTAATTCTGTGAGATTATGCTATTGGTATTTTGATTTGGATTAGATTAAATGTGTAAAATAATTTTGGAAGTATACACATTTTCACTATATTGATTCTTCCTACCCAAGAACAAGAGGTATCTCTCCATTTTCTTATATCCTCTTTGATCTCTTTTTCAGAGTACTGTAGTTTTCAATGGAAAAATCTTTTACTTCCTTCATTTCCTTAATTCCTAGGTATTTCTTTTTTTTGATGCTATTGGAGAAGATGTTATTTTCCTGATTTCTCTCTCAGTAAGTTTGTTATTTATGTCCTGGAATATTACTGATTTTTGAATGTTGATTTTGTATCCAGATATGCTCCTGAATTTGGTTATTAAATCAAGAAGTCCTCCTGTGGAGCTTTTGGGGTCTTCTATGTAGCATATCATGTCATCCACTAATAATGATAATTTAGCTTCTTCCTTTCCTATACTTATTTTTTATTTATTTCTCTTCTATAATTGCTATGGCTAATGTTTCCAGAACTATACTGAATAAGAGTTATGACAGTGGATAGTTTTGTCTTGTTATGATTTCGGAGTGAAAGATTTTGGATTTTGTCCATTTAGTGTGATATTGCCTGTTGGCTTGTCATAGATGGCCTTTAGAAGACTGACATTAATACCATCTATTCCAATTTTCTGTAGGATTTTTTTTTATCATGAATGTCTGTTAGACTTTGTCACAAGCTTTTTCTGCATCTATTGAGATGATCGTGTGATTGTTGTTCTTGGCTCTGTTAATATGGTGTATTATATTTATTTATTTTCAGATGTTGAACCATTCATGCATCCCTGGCTGAATCCTACTTCGTCATGGTGTATAAGTATCATATTGTGGATTTTTTTCTTTGTTCATTTTTCTTTGTTTCTGTAGGTCCCTTGTTTGGTTAGATCCTTCTCTGGTTTTAGTATCAGGATAATGCTTGCATCCAGGAATAAATTTTACAGTATTGCTTCCTTTTCAACTTCATTAAAGAGTTTGAGAAGCATTGGCATAAAGTCTTCTCTAAACATTTTGTAGAATTCAGCAGTGAAACCATCAGGGCTTGGGCTTTTCTTTGTCGGTAGGTTTTTAGTTACATCTTCAATTTCATTGACTGATATTGATTTATTTAAAATTTGTTATTTTCTTGATTCAGCTTTAGTAATCATATGCATCTAGGAATCTGTCTATGTCTTCTATGTTTTCCATCTTCTTAGAATACAGGTTCTCAAAATAGGTATTTATGATCTTCTGGATTTCTGCAAGATCTGTTGTGATTTTACTCTGTTCATTCATACTTGGGTGGATTTGAATATTTTCTTTCCTTTTTATTTATTTTTTGGTACCAGAGTTCGATCTCAGGACCGTGCACTTCCGAGCCAGTCACTGGAACCACTGAGATAAATCCCTGGCATTTCTTTCCTTTTTAAATAAGTTTGGCTAAAGGTTTGTCAATTTCATTTAATCTTTCAAAGAACCAACTATTCAATTCATTTATACTGTGTATTGTTTTCTTAGTCTCTATTGCATTAATTTCTGCTCAGATCTATATAATTTCCTCCCTTGAACAAGTTTGGGGCTTGACTTGCTCTTCTTTTTCTAAAAGCTTGAAGTTCAACATTAGGTTATTTACTGGAGCTCACTCTGTTTATTTGATATAGGAATTCACTGTTACAAATTTCTTTCATAGGAGTGCTTTCATTGTGTCCTATAAGTTCTAGTATGCTGTATTGGCAGTATTGCTTAATTGTAGAAGCTCTCTTAATTTCTTCTTTAATTTCATCTGTGACCTATTGGTTGTTCAGGAGAGTATTATTTTATTTCCATGTGTTTATGAAGTTCTTATAGTTTCTTTTGCCATTGATTCCCAATTTCAATGTACTAAGATGTAACAATATGCATGGGATAATTTCAATTTCTTTCCATTTAACTTAGGCATGTTCTGTGAGCTAGTGTATGCTCTATTTTGGAGAACATCCCATGTGCAGCTGAGGAGAGTGTGTGTTCTGGTATTGTTGGGAGGGACGCTCTGTAGATAGCTACTAAGTCCATCAGTTTGACAGTGTGGTTCAGTTCTGATTTTTTTTGTTAACTTTTTGTCTAGTTGTTCAGTCTATTTGTGACAATGGAGTACTAAGGACCCCATTACAATTATCTTAGTGTTTATTTGATTTTTCATGTCCGTTAAAATTTGTTTTACATAGCTGGATGTACAAGTATTTGGTGCATATATATTTATGATTATTATGTATTCCTATTGAGTTGTTCTCTTTACAAGGATGTGGTGACCTTTGTCTCTCTAAATCAATCTTGGCTTGAAATGCATTTTCTCTTCAAATAGAATAGCTACCCTGCTTTGTTTCTGAGTTCTTTTAGCATGAAGAATCATTTTCCATCCTTTGACTTTCAGTCCATGAATTTCTTTTTTAATTAAATGTGTTTCTTGTCTGCAACATATTTTTGAGTATGGTTTCTTGATCTATTCTGCCATTCTGTTTCTTTTGATTGGTGATTTCAGTCCATTAACATTGATGATTATAACTGGTGTATATTAATTTTTCCTTGTCATATTATTTTCCTGTTGTTGTTTCTTATTTTTCCTCATTTAATTGCTAGCTTTGCCTGATGGATTCATTCTACTGGGGTTCATGGAGTTTTTGTCCTTGTTATTTCTTTCTATAATGTCCTCCAGAACATTTTGGTGTGCTGGTTTGGTGGTTACGAATTTCTTCAGATGTTCTTTGTCATGGAATTATCCCATTTTTCCATCAATTTTGAAAGATAGTTTTGCAGGATACATCAATCTGGATTGGAGATTATTTTCTTTTAGGGCTTGAAATACTTCACTTCAAATTCTCTTCCACTTGAGGGTATGTGTTGAGAAATTTGCTATGATTTTGATGAGTTTTCCTTTATAGGCGATTTGTTTATTTTAATAGCTTTTAATACTCTGTTTTTATGTTGAATTTCTGGAATCTTGATTATTACATGCCTTTGGGTAGTTTTTTTTTTTTATCATGGCTAATTGGTGTTCTATATGCCTCACTGATCTGTATGTCAAATTTCTCTCTCTACTTTGGAAGTTTTCTGCCTTTACTTCTCTGAACAGGTATTTTATGTCATTTGCACTATCTTCTGCTTTTTCATTAATTCCAATTAATCTTATGTTATTCTTCTTTGTATTATCTAGCAGCTGTTGGATTGAGTTTTCACAGTCCCTTGAAATTTTTAGAAAATATTTCTTTTCATGATTGCTAACCACAATTCTGTATTCTATATCTGATATTCTGTCCTCATGTTGGCTCATTCTACCACGTGTACTTTCAGTGCAGTTTTTAGCTGCTAGATATCTTTTTGAATCTGTTTCATGGAATTCATTTCTTTCCTATGTTGAGCATTAATGGTTAACATCATTTCAAGCTCCTCTTTTTTATCTGTATCTGCTCTGGAGTCACTAAGAATATTTTTCACTATGTTCGCTCTTTCTGTAGTTATCTGAGAAATTATTTCTGATTTGATTTTTCCTAGAGCATCATTAATCTCCTTTGCTACTTCCACTGTTACCACTTCAGAGAGTTCAGGTGGGTGGACTTTGATATATTCCACTTCATTGCTCCCTAGGGTTTTGGAAGTCTGGGAATGCTTCCTGCTTAAGTGTCTTGTCATTTTCCATTAAAAAAAATTTAATCCCTGGGTTGATGCTTACAAATTGCTTATGGTGAGTAGCTTTATTGCTAATATTGAGAACCTTTAGAAAATGACTACTTCTCAGAGATATCTTCTAGCTGTAGCTGGCTTTTGGGATTTGAATGTGTTGCAAGATCCTATGTCTTCGATTTATTGTAGATGAGAAGTCGCTGCCTACATAACTCACCCCCTAGTTCTTTGGCACAGGCCTAGAAAAGTTTATGACCTTAGACAATCTCAATCTTGGCCTACCAGGAAGAATAACTAATTAGAACAATTATGACACCTTGGCTAAAGGAGCATAGTGAGCAACAACAATAACATCAAACATAGCCTAGAAAATGACAAACTATTATTTGCCACCTTTAACTATTATTTGCCACTATTATTTGCTACCTTTAATTGTATGAAATAGATTTGCAGTTATATAACAAAATCTAAAATGAACCAGAAAATTGTATACAGTAAATAAGTCCTCAATATGACAATTTTACTAGAGAAATAGGAGACGGAGAGATTAAAAGCAAGGATTGAGGACAAAGTAAGATTATGCAAATTTGGGGAAACTGGTGAAGAAGACAGAAGGGAAAGAGAGAAAAAGGAAAAAAAGAACAGAACAACAAAACCAGAAACCATATTCATATTCATATAAAAATGAAGAAACAGTCAAGAAAAAACAAAAAGAGAAAAAATAAAAGAAAAAATGTTCACTTCAAGGTGTGTCTCTTGTGTCACTAGTATGGTCAGACAGAGTTCAGATCCATGTGGATTAATCCCAGCAAGCCTGCACCTTTAGTCCCACTGACGTCAGGCACATTTCTGGCTGTGAGGCTAGAATCTGATTTATTCAGTCTGCAACACTTCATGTATCTCCTGCCAGTTTGAATTTGGCTCCTTGGCTTCCTACTGACTTGAACTCGGCAGCCTTACTATGATGCTGGGAGCCACTAGATATACAAAATGGAATATTAAAAATGAATGCTTATCTCTGTTGCTTTCTAAAACTACTAAAATAATAGAAGAGTGATTTCCCACACGATAGGAAAAAGTCAGAAAATTATAAAAAAAAAGAATTCATTGAAATCTTGTTTTAAAAGCAGATCCCTTAGAAATAGTCTTTTGTTTTAAACATTTTAATCTGCTGATTGCTTCTCTAGAATCCTAGCAGAACACTAGTTTATTGTTGATTGACAGTATAACTGTGTATAGAATATAAGACCATAAACACACTTAAAGATGAAGATATTGTTATGAACTGGGGTTGAAGTCATTGTATGAGCCTCTTCTGCTAGAACATTGGTGTCCAGGTACATATAATGCATACTTTGCAAAAGGGAGATTAAGAATCTTACCTTAGCAATGTTACTAATCTTAAAGAAGAAGCCTAATGATACAAATGTTAGATACATAATTCAACCATATCACACAGCACGAAAGACCAGGATTTGACTTACTGCATGTATTTGGAGAAAATTTTCTCCATTATTAAATACAAACAGAGATGTAACAATCTTTTGAAAGATTCAAAAATCATTGAATATGATAGACCCCAAATCATACGTTTAAAAAGACACTTAAAACTGATATAATGCAGAGAGAAGAAATACTGAAAACATAGTAGTATATTCATAATTTAGGAGCTAAAAACATGAAGTAATGAAACAAAAAGAGAATTCTTAAAAAATAAATATTTAGAAAACAAAAATATTCTTGAAAAATAAATCTAGCAAAAAATGAAAATCTTAGAAGATAAATGACCTGAAATGAACTAAATCAACATAAATGAAAGTCACCATATTTCCATATTTTGTCTTTTATTTGTCATCTGTATTTCTGAGTATCAAGAGGAAGCAATAAAAGAAAGTTTAGAAATTTGCATGTGAATAATGACAGAATGGCTCAGAAGATCATTTTTGTGTATGAGAAGAAAGTGAGGAGAAAGTAGGTAGAGAGTGAAGATTGGTTTATTGCAACAGCATTGTGTTACTGCATGATTCTTTAATCTATATGTATGTAAGATTTTTTATACTGTGTACATATGTTCATGAATATATGTATGTACACTTTCTACTATACATATATGTATATATACACACATTTATGTACATGTATCTGGAAGTATTGTGATTACATGTGGAAAAATATCTTTGAAATTCAAAAGGAAAGTAATTTCTTCCATATATAAAGTGTGTGTGTGTGGGGGGGGGTGAATTAGACTTAGGAATAGGCTCTAATTTGGGGGACTGAGATTTTAGTGTCCAGGGTGGGAAACGTGCAGCCTTGGACACTGTTAAACAGGAAACCAGCTCCTCCATAACTCTACAGTCTTGTCCAGACTATCAGGGACCAGATGGTTTCATCATGCTCCAATGACAAGTAAGATTAGCTGTGAATGGTGATCTGGATAGGGATAAGGTAGTCTAGGAAAAGTTAGAACCCAAAGCTAAGTTTTGCATTTATGCATATCACCTTGAAGGTATTGTAAGTGCAGAAATCTTTGTTATTTGGCTTCTGACCAATGAAACCATAGTGCAATGGAAGAATAACGAGGTAAAGAAAATATGCAAATACCTCTCTGAATATTTAATATATAATTGTGTTTTCATTAAAAAGAAAGTTCAGGAAAAGAGTGTAAAACAAA
This sequence comes from Heterocephalus glaber, assembly GCF_053883595.1. Classification (NCBI taxonomy): domain Eukaryota; kingdom Metazoa; phylum Chordata; class Mammalia; order Rodentia; family Bathyergidae; genus Heterocephalus; species Heterocephalus glaber. The sequence continues at coordinate 34,844,240 of NW_028258143.1, read as the reverse complement.
TGGTTAAAAACAGTTATTTTCCATCATACTTGTTCACCAAATGGATAACTAAAGAAGGATGTAATTATGAAAAAACGAGAAAAAAGAATAGAGAATTGAGAAACAGGAGGCTATAGTAAACATATAGGTATTCATATATATATATATATATATATATATGTACTACTAATAATATGCAAGCTTGAAAATAATTTTATCATACATTTTGAAAAAATGCACTGCTGTACAAAAATAACAGAAAAAGTGGTCATGGTGGTGCATGCCTATAATCCTAGTATTGGGAGACTGAGACAGGAAGATCATAGGTTCAAGCTCAGCCTGGGGACACAGCAATTTAATGAGACCCTAACAGAAAGAAAGAAAGAAAGAAAGAAAGAAAGAAAGAAAGAAAGAAAGAAAGAAAGAAAGAAAGAAAGAAAGAAAGGAAAAGAAAAGCTAGGGTGTAGATCAGTGCACACTCCCTGGGTTCAATCACCAGTACTATAGAAACAAAAATTAAAAACAAACAAAACAAATCAAAACAAAAATAGGGGTATATGGCTGAATTTAACTTGTTCTTATGTCTTTGTTTTGTTTGAAAGAAGAGAAAACATGTTAATGAAATTTAGATTTCATTAGGTATGTATAACAAGGTTTAATTTTAAGGTCACTAAAATAAAAGAAAGCAAATGTATAAAATGGAGAAACTAAAAAAATACGTGATCTGAGAAAAGGCAGAAAAACTTCAAGCAAAGCTTTCATTAGGTATCTATCAACTTATATTTATATTAGGTACACATTTATATATCAATATATTTATATATGTTAGATAACATATGTATATATTTACAGTGTATATATACACACACGTATATGCACACACACAAATACAGTAACAAACATGAGAATCATAATACAAATTTTCAGGTAGTGATGATTTCTCTAGAGAAATGGAGAAAAATAGAGTAGTGTAGGGTTAGGAAGAAAAGAAGTTTCAGCTGTTTCAGATATTTCTATCACACTTTATATTGTTAAATTTGCATGAAGCAAATATGGCAAAACATCATGTATCTTTCTTTAACTTCTAGATCTGACATATGTGGAAATGAGGAAATTTTCTGCTTATTTGAAATATTTTAAAATCTTTTTAAATATCCAGTGAACTGATTTTTTCGCTAAAATTTTTTATTTTCTTGCCATTTATATAGATTTCTGTGGACCAAAGTTTCCACCTTCCTCCATCTCATCTTACTTTTATTTAAACTTCTACTTACTTTATTTTCTCTTTAAGCATCACACATACATAACACATATACTGCTTATGCTCCTAGTGTCTTCCACCCACCAGTTCTCCAAATTACATAAGGAAAAATGCAAACCTATTGTAGAAGACGTCCTGCAGGTTTGAAACCACTACACACAGTCATTGAATATTTATGTTAAGGCATCCACATTACATGTGATATTAAATTGTTTTTTTAAAAAGATTCTCTATTGACTTTATAGGGGTAGAGACCTAATTTGTGGATTTAATTTAAAAACCTACTAAACAGTTTCTCTGAGAAATAGTTTCTTCAACTATAAAATGAGGATAATTTCTATCATGTAGAGTTGGTCCAAGGATTCAAATAATGTAAGCAGTCACTGTGAAAGGAGATTGACATATTCAGGGCTGGGATGGGATAAACAGAAGTATAGATGTGATTCTTCATAAGCAGTGAGGAAATAGTGGATCCTCACATACTTGTTCTCTTTATCCATTGGTGATAAACAATGTAGACATTGTGAAACATCCATGAGTTCAAGAAATTACTGGTAAAAAAAATCCAAATTTGGAAAAAAAAAGTCCAACAATTCTACTTAATAATGAGGATTATTATCTCTGAATCCAACTAAGTTACAAGCTATGGCAAATTAGCATTTTAAATTAATTCTTTGAGGACTCTGGGAGTGGGGTACATGTCACACAACTAATCTGATCCAAGATTGAGAACACATTTCTTTATATGAAACACTGTCAGGTGAAGCAACTGAATATCTTAGTAAAAGATGATTACATATTTAAACAAAATTAGGAAAATATACATTTTTTTCTGCTTTACTTACTGTGGCTTTTAAAACACTGGTTCATAAAGGGTAAGTTGCTTACAAAGCTTCCTTCAAGAAATGCAAGTCTCAGGTAATCAACATTATTAAATTCAGGTTTCATCTTGCTGAAGTATCTCACTAATAAGGAGCAAAAATAAAAGTAATTCTCAGGGAATAACTTATAGTGCAGTGAATCATCCTCTTTCAGTAGTTAAGTGTTTTACAATAAGCAAAATGAAGCAAAGAATGTGAATAACTGGCTGTAGAAAAGTGGAAAATGATAAGCACACTGTAAAAATTAAAGCCAATCATGTTTCAAAAAGTTTAATATAGTTTTTATAAAACTGAACTTGCAGTACTGAATATGAGTTTATAATTTTGTAACTTAAATGATCTTGTACATTTAAATAATTATAGATTGCATGCCAAAAAGTACAATTAGTTTGATACTAATTTGAATATGTACAATGTAATTCAAGCATAAATTCTGAAGTCGAGTTCATAGACATGCTGTGCAGTCAAGCTGAACCCTCTTCATAGTAAGGACTGGCAGAAGGTTTAAAAATACAAATAAAATGTAAATCAGCTTCTCCATGACCTCAGTCTCCCTCTAATAGAAATACAATATTACGTGAACCCATCCTGTCCAGACCAAGAAAGGCTTTTGAATACTGAGACACTGAATGCTTTTCATAGTATTTAAATCTATAGGTAAATAAATTTAAAACAGCATAAGAATTGTTTCAGAAATAATTAATGACAAAATATTCCTATTTTTCACTTGATATATATTTACAAATTATACTCACATATTGCTGAAAAGAATAAATATTTAAATTGAAGATAAGCATTATCAAAATAATTATATTTCTTTTATTTACATTTTGATAAATAGAATGAAGTATTTTACTGTAACAAGAGCTATTTCATGAAAATATTATAAAAAAGGTCTATTTTCCAGTTGCTAAGTAGAGTTACTCAGTTCAATGATCACCTTATGTTTTCTTTTATCCTAGCCACAACATTGGTGGACTAAAAATTATTCTGGCTTAAATTGACTTTTACTCTCCTTAATTTAAGCTCTTACAACTTCCTAAAAGGGAAATACTGAGGTTTATTTATTATTCGTTTAATAAAATGTGTAACTTTTCACTGCTGACACGTCACATACTGACTGAATAAATGTTATGTGAAACCATTTCAATAAAAGTCCTTCAGTCTGAAATATATGAAACAGATGATTTAGCTTCGAATGATCTGTGTCAAAAAATCAGCAAAAGGAAAAGAAAAGCAATTCTTTATTTTTATCCAAATATATCATACTTCATAATTTAGTTAGTTTGAACATAAACTTTACCATATATCATCCAAACCAAGACACTGTAATAGTGAAAGGAGTGCTACTAATTTCACAAGTATAACAGATATAAACTAGAATTTTCCTGGGTAGACTGAAACTAGAAATAGGGGTTAAACTGCAATTACATGCAGAAATTATACCTTTCCCACACATGTGTGGAAAAGATAAAATATCACTCACTTACATTAATTAATTTTGGCAACAGTAGCTCTTTCTCATTTTCATGTCTCTGTTCAAGTATTACCCACCTCCCTAAAATAATCAATTCTTATTCCACATTTTCCATATGTCCCGCTTGTTTCATTCCCTTAACTGATATTTTGACTGTCTGAAATTGTATCTTGTGCTTTGGGCTGTCTCTTCCCCACTCTCCTACTGGTTTGCACTATTCATGAAGAATCACCTCCTTGGATTTAGTCATGCTCAAATCTCTAGGAACTAAATAATGTTTAGGATATAGAAGGCATGCAAAGGTTTTATTGAATGAATGAATACATTCGGAGAGTTTGTTTTTGGTTCTTCTTGGTACCAAAAACAAATTACAATGACTCTCCAAAGTGAATTATGGCTCTGTTTAGTTTTAAGGTGTTGGACTAAACGATCTATGCAGTTGCTTCCACTGCTAACACATACATCATGCCCTCTATCCTTCTTTCTCACTCTGCTATTTCATTTCTTACAACCAGGAAGTAAGAAAACTTGGCAATCAAGGGATAGGGCAACTGCTCTATTCACAGTAGATGAATTCTCAAGGTTGATCACTGTGCCAGTAATGATTCCCTGGTATATGTTTGCACCTACAGAATTTGGTTGATACAGAGGTAGCCAGAAGATATTATAGTTAATAATATAATTGTTGATATAATAATTTTCCAATAATAAAATCATCACTAGAGTGCTAAAAAACAGGAAATGATAGAACTCTAAACCAGTCATTAGTGATTTATAGATTAATGAGAACTGAATTAATTCTGGACAGACTTACATTGCAATACCTAAAGTTTTATAGGAAAAGTTATAGTATATTGATACGGAGCCCTTCTAAATTTTCATAAAAGTCTGTCTTCCAAATCTTTCTCTACTGACCAACAGTTTTGATTCTCACTAATGAATCATGAATATTATTAGATCGCTGGCTTAGAAAAATAGTACTGCTAAAATTATTTGAGTAAACCATGGATCCAAACACCAATAAAATCAGTATTCACCAAAAAAATTGTATAATATATTTTCAATTCATCTCATGTTAATTTCTCCCAGGTCTTTTGAAACACACCTCTTTAACTGTGAATGATAGGCCTGGGATAGGATCCCCAGGTGAAGAAAAAGTCTATCTTCTTACAACAAATGCCATAAACAAGAGAACAGCATAAAAAAAGAGACTCAAATCGACATACATATTTTAAGCATTAAGTATTTATCATCTGCTTCATTGCATTGTCATGTCTCCTTAAAGATAAATTTTGTTTTTTTTTTAAATGAACAAAAGTACCAGAAGAAGAGTGAATGTGTTTCCAATTGATTCAGTTTGAAATAGGGGCCATTAACTATGCAATTTCCCACAGATTCTGATATACTCAAATATAACCTGGCTACTGACTATTAGAATAATTCAGTATTTGTTCAGAGCTCATATTTGTATTAGATCATTAAAAAACAGATTTCCAGATATAATTAGTCCAGGAATAGACAAATTCTCAAATTAATCAATATTTCCTCCCAGTACTAGCAATTTTGAAAACTCATGAGAAAATTTAAATGATATATCATGTACTGGAGTGCTCAAAAATTTACAAATTAAATATATAATGATTATAGTTTTGCAGGGCCATAAATAGCACAAACTTGTGTGACTTTCTCATGACAAAGTACAATTGAAAACCTCCTATGATCTTAAACAGCAAAAAACATTAAATCAAATTTTAAAATGACAAATAATTTAAGGCTAAAATATTTGGTATTAATAATTAATGCCAGTAGCTTTTCTAGTCTAATAAAGTAAACATGCACAAGAACTACAGTTTTGAACAAAACATCACAATTGTTTCAGATATATATGTATGTATGTATGTGTATGTATATATAAATGTCTGTGTATGTGTAGTTTTATCACCCTGAAAGCTATCCACTCATGTTTGGCTTAATACATATTTTAGAAATGATGGAGAGAGTACCTCCCCTTTAAATATATATTTATATATTTTCCAGAATGTACAATATAAATATGCCATATATAAATCATGCCATAAAACTAAATGCAAAATTTGCACATTATTGCATGCTTGATGTGATAATACATGCCCATTAGGAACTTCCTCATGATGTCCTCCCTTCTTAACTTTTATTTTCTGCAGAGTTGCAATACTTGGGAATGGAGAGATCTCAAATATGCTTATTGAACTGGGGGAAAATGAACCTTTCAAATTTGTTAGGGAGGATTATCTCATCAGCCAAATATTGGACTATATCTAAATCAAAACACTAAATAATACCTAAAGGGGTGTTTTGTTATGTGAAACGGTCAGAATTCATTTTTCTTAATTTGGCTGGAAGATTTCCTTCCATCCTGGCTGCTCCTCCAGCCATCTTTTGAAGCTTTGGTGGCAAATCAGCCACAGACTGACTCATGGGATCAGACAACATCTTGGTGGTTTTAGATACCAGTTTTTCTTCTGAGTTTCCAGGAACTGAACTTATTCGTTGAAGTTTCATGGGCAAATCTCCCAAGCTGTAGGCTTTTTCTGAAGTTGTAGAACTCATTCTTAAGAGTTTTTTGGGAAAGTCTTCTCTTCCGGTGATTTTCTGCAGCTTTGATGGAAGTTTTGTGCTAATGTCATCTAGTCCATCTAAGCATTCCACAGAATTGTGCCTTTCTTTGCTGTTAGTTATGGCTGGCGCTATTAAAGGGGATGACATGAGAAGCATTTCTTCCTGCTCTTTCACACTGTAAGGTGGGGTAGGGACTTCAAATGTTGCATGGAACTGAGAGTAATCAACTTTAAAGAATCCTTCTTCTAAAGAAATTACAGGGAAAAAGCGATGACCCCAAAGAACTTCATCTTCAGTGTATGATGTTCGAGCTTGACAAGTCATCCCTACAAGTAGAAAAAAGAGCCCTTGATGAATTATGCATAGTCCAAGCACATGTAAAGGAAGATTAATAATTCATTTACTCACTTATTCATCTTAGTAGATTAAATGACAGAAGTTTTACTATACCTTAACAACTTTGCTACATATACTTTCTTCTAATGATAAACAAGGTGCTCACACTGGTTATGCTGAAAGGTTCATACATCATAACATAATCCATTTTTTTCTAGTCATATACCAAAAGAACTGAGCATAGATTAATTTCAGAATATATATGTCTGTATAAGGAGCTAGATGGAGAAATTATGTAATCATTTTCTATCATTTAAGAAGCAATGTGAGATGTGAAATAAACTGTACATTTTATTGTACAGTTAATCCACATTTTACCACTCAGTAAACTTAAGAAAGATACTTGAGAATCACTTTCTTCTTATTAAAGAATAGAAAACACCACCTGTTTCATTCTGAGCATGAATAAAATAACACTTACAGAATAATAAAGCATGTCACATAACATCTACACATAGTTGGCTCTTAATAAATGAGATCACTTTTTTCTCCTCACGTGGTGAAAACTTACAATGGAAGACAAAAGGACCAAAAATAACTCTCCTAAATTAATAAAAGACAAACATATTTCTATATCAAATAATGAAAATTTACCATGGTTATTCTGTTCTTGTGGACCTATAAAGCCAGAATTAACTTTTACTTAAGTTTTAAAAATTTAAAGTGCTAAAATCAGTAATCTGGGTCACTAGATATGCTCTAAGAAATTCTAGAATTGAGTCTTGGATATCAATTATGAAATGTACTATTTATTTATTATGTTGCTTGGATACCATTTACCACTTGTTACTCTGATTCACATAATTTTATTCTCTTCAAAAATTACTTACTTAGATTGAGTTATCATCAAATCCATCACCCTCTGAATACTCATTTTGGAAAGACTGAAAGTACATAAATTAAAACCATGTATCAAGTTTCAGTCTTACATTAGTCAGAAGTTATAAGTCTCTGTAAATAGTAAAATTCACCACTCTCCTCTTCCTTTATTATCAGACTTCTATCAGAGGCTATTAAAATATAAAATGATACATGAATTTAAAATCATCCTTTCAATAATTAAGTGTAGTTTAAACAAGTAATGACTTCTCTCTTCTTTCATTTCCATTGCTCCATCACGTAAGTGATTTCTATTGTTTTTAGGTGATAATTGTTTAAATAAAGAAATATTCTATGATTTCCTTCCTGGATAGTAATCACAAATATAATACTTACAATTAGGATCAAATGCATAACTAAAAGTCCACATAAAGATTTTTTAACAAATTGAATGTAAGTTTTTACTTTATTAAATCTTTCCAATATCTGGCCTAATGAATATTATCAGTTGTATATAACATAAAGATTAGTTATCAATATATGCCATCTTTTTAGGTAGATTAAAAACATATATAAAAAAAAATGCCCGTCATGTGCCAGAGACAAAGCTGGGTGCCTGCTCTCTATTTTGTTCTAATCCTGATAGTCTTTTAAAGAAGACATTATTCTATCTATTGCATGGATAAGGAATTCAGTGCTCAGAGGGTTTAAGTCTCTTTACTTTTCTTAGGTACAGATTTACTAAACTGTAGAGAAAAATCTTGGTATCATTCTAATTTCTCTTTGTGTATGGGGGATTTACTTTGCACGATGCCTATAATCTTTTATTTAATCACTCTAACTGCCATGGTGCAAATATGACTGTGACCAAATATGAGGATTCTTAGTAAATACTAAGTCAAGAATAGCCATAGAAACAAAGGAGAAAAATGAACTAGCACACAGAGCACAATTACGTATTTTCAATTTTCTAGCCTCTGATTAAATATTTCAAAAGAAAAAAATTATAAATTACCATTCCATCAGAAAAGATTAAACATATATTTCCTAAGTTTTTGGAAAATTTTCCTGATAGAGAAAAGAACCTAGACAGCAAATACGTCTTGTTCCTATCCATTAAGTTATGAAATAAGAAAACAAATAATGTTGAAGTACCCTTGAATTTTTATCCAAAAGCAAAAACTCTCTATGAATGTATAAATTCTGTGTGTATCATAATTTTAATTTTAGAAAAAAGATCAGGAACATACTTTTCCCATTGACTGGTAATATTTCCCTTATAACACTGTTTTAACATAAAGAAGTTTCTTATTCCATTAAAATTTATGGAATAAAAACGTGTTTCATTAAAAACTTAAAAACAATTATCCAACACAATGGTCCACACTCAGCATAATTTGGTGTTTAATATGTAAGGTAGGTTGGTAGGTTTGTCTTTTGATCAATATAAAATGTTGACAGTTAAGTAAATTCAGTTCATAAACTCTGTTCCATTTCTTACAACAATTGAGTAACTACTGAAACAAAATTTGATGACAACGACCTAACCTATCTTTTTGTTTGGTTGGTTGGTTTTTGTTGAGGAACACCAATGAACCTCACCATCATTATAGGAGAATGCTGTCCCTCCTCTCACCTTCAGTCCCTGTTGCATCCACCACTCTATACTAGGTAAGGTTTAGATAAACAGTCTCTCCTATTGATTGTGTGATATTTGCTGTGTCACAGCATCCAGTCTGTGTGTGTATGTGTGTGTGTGTGTGTGTGTGTGTGTGTGTGTGGCTTTTGGTTATACTGTTTTAACTACAATATACCCATCTTATATGGGTGACCCATTTGCCATCTCCGGCTAAAGAAAAGAATAATAACTGACTTAGAAATATTTAAAAAGTTTAATTAAGAACTTGTCAGATAAGAACTTTTTTGCCATTTCATTAAAAACACTTTAAAAACCTTTTATTTGAATAAACATTTGAGTTTCATGAAAGAGAGGACTTTAATGTGGTGTAAAGGCAGAATCAGGAAAGGAAAATATCAAAAATAAAGACGCTGGGCTGCCTCACCTCTAATTCAAACAGACACACTGCTGCTGGAATATAGCACATTTAACAATTATATATACGCTTTTTAATTTGTGAATCAATGCATGGAATACATTTTTCCCACAAAAATGTTTTTCATCTAAAGACTCAGAAGTCCCAGCTATTTCCAGTAGCAGCATCTGCTGCTTTGCCAGTTTCCACAGAGATGAGCTCATGTTGATTTTCACCACATTTGTTCCAGTCTGGGATCTGGTTAAAACATGCAAACAGTCATCTTTCCAGCTAAGAGGTGCAATCACATAGTACCCTTTCAATAGTGGTATTCACCTGCCTTTACTTCAAACTAAGTAATATTATCAGGTATGAATTTAGGATTGGATTATCTAAAAATAATTTGAATTAGAGAAGCAACTATGAGATAAAGCAGTCTAGACAGAAGAATGCTATGACACATTCATATTCTTAGAAAACATAATTATATCTACTTTAAAGCTTCTCAATTAAAATTTACATTTTATTTTTGAGCACCATTTTAGGATAGTTTTTGCAAAAAGAAATAGGCTCTCGGTTACATCTTATCTTAGTTCATCATCTAAACTGCAGATTGGCAATGACAGACTTTTTTTGTTTTTCAATTTATAAAGCTTTGAAATTGTTACTCATATATTGATTTCAAATTATTAAAAAACTGAGGTAAAACTATATTTTAAACTAAAACAATGATCATGCATTATAAATGTCTTCTATTTGTATACCTACAGCCAATGAAATTGTGAAAGGAACAGCAGAAAATCAAACAAAAGCAAAATTTCTTGGTATGATTAAGATACTCTCATAAATTATTTTAACCACTTGCTGCAAGCCTTCTTAATATATCCCATTTTATAGTCTCCCCTGCCATTAAGTATACTTAAGAAGAAAATATTGAGAAGCCCTAAAAGTTGGGAATATAAGTAATGTAACTGTTTTTCTGCTTTAAAATCTTATCATTACATATAATGTCAGTTTTTAAAAAGAATTGCTGATATCTGGGGCCTTTGAATTTATTTTATCTACAAATATAGGACAGATTACTAACATATCAAAATTCTCCACAAATATTAATCCATTATCACTAAACTTCAGGAAGACTAAAGACACAAGAAATCACTATATGAAAATGGAAACAGCAGTCTTTGTGTGTGTGTGTGTGTGTGTGTGTGTGTGTGTGTGTGTGTTTAATGTGGATTAAACTCAGGGCTTTGAACATGGTAGCTAAGCACTCGACCACTGAGCTACAAGTTTACTCCTCCCCTTTTGTGTGACAAAGTCTTGCTAAGTTACAAAGACTGACCTCAAACTTGAAATCTTTTTGCTAAGCCTCGGGAGTACCTGGGATTGCAGACATGCACCACTATCTGGTTCACACAGCAGTCATCCTTAATCATTGCCTAAACACAAACCATAATTCTGTGCCTGAACTTTCAAACTCACACTAAGTTTATAAAAGAGGCTATTATGAATGCTAGTTTATAAAAGAGAAGTCAATTCCAGAAAGATTTAGCTAACTCTTACAACCTATGTAGTAGTGAAATTAGTAACTAAATTCACATATTTTTCAAATATATAAAGTTATTGCCTCACATTTACCTGTTTGTTGTGGAAAGAAGAAAAGTTAATTTCATTTAGTGGGATACAAGTCTCACCTCCCATTTCAGTCAAAATCATACACTCACATTTCACTAACAATGTTTACAAATATTTTAATAAGAACACCTGAATACCTGTTTCCACTGTAGATGTTGTAGCACCTTAAATATGTTAATAATCAAAGGCTTGATTCCCCAAAGTTTAAAGTTTAGATTTTATTTCTTCCATTTTCTCCCCTTAATTTAGGGTTATGGTTAGGTTCTGTTGTTCTTTTCCTTAGCTTCTGGTAATCATATGGGGAAAAAATTCAGTATAGGTACTGGGGATTAGCAATGAGGTACAATGTGATAATAAACAGTTGGAACAGAATTTTGACTTTTAAGTTAATATTCTTTCTATAACGTTAAAAAAAAAAAAAAAAGGAAAACCAGGGCCGGGAATTTCGCTCCGTGGTTCCATCGCCCGCTTTGCGGGCGCAAGGTCCAGAGTTCATTCCCCGGTTCCAAACAAACAAACAAACAAAGGCAAACCTCCTTCCGTTAAGCCATAAATTATCCATCAGTAATATATGCGTGGGATTTGTGTCAAGTATCTAAGCACTTACTGCATGCTGTCTTGAATCCTCCAACACTTAGAGAAAGTTACTGCTACCCTCTTCCCATTTTTTAAAGGAGGAAATGGAGCAACGAAACAGTTACCAAATAGTATGATTACGTAGAGATGATGAGCTGCAATCTGAATTCAAGAAATGGGGCTGGACAATCCATGCTTTTAATCCCTATGTTATACTCTTCCTGCATCAGATTGGGCTGTGTAGTCGGAGGCAGGAATAAGAGTTTAGCATTAGAAGTATACCACCAGATGTTCAACTGAAAATGTCTGTTTTGGGGTATAAACGTGTCGAATCTGTGATTTAGTGGTTGGAAACCCAATTTGCTGTGACAAAGACAAAAATAAGACATAACAAAAATGAACATTTCTACAGAAATGAACACCAAAAGCATTTTGTACTGCTCTATAGAGTAAGAACTCTTCTGCCAGAAAACCCTAGGATCTCATACTCTGAACCACTTATATTGTTTGTTGAACTTTGGGAAAGTTTCTTTGTCTCCCTGAGTCTCTGTTTTTCTGAAAACTAAATTTAGGATAATAACAATATTTATGTCCTAGGATAATCAGGATAGCTTTATGAGACATGTTTGCATGAGACACTGCTTGCATAAGTATCAGCTCTTATATTTACTATAGCTAATAAAACATGGAGAAACATGGGAACCAAAATACCAGTAAACTTTTAAGAATTAAAATAATGAATGAATCATATTTTGATTAATCTGCAAAATGCTATTTGCTTATGTTCCCCCAGCTATTGGTTAAAACTGTTAATTATTAACAATAAAGGAATAGTGACAATATTAATTTCACAGTACTTAACCATGTGTCCAACATTGGGCTGTACAAACTTTACTTATTTATGTCATTAACCATCACAGCCACACTGTAAATCAGATTTTATAAATTCCATATTTCAGGGAAAATACTAGATCTTGGAAAATTCACATAAGAGAAAGTTAGCAGCTGATTTATGTCCAAAACTCATACTAACATTCATACTAACATTTAAATCTAAGTTTTCTTTTCTACCTCATAATTTCCTTAATTATAGGGGACTGAAATCTTATCAGAGAATTAAAAACTATTATTTATATAAATATGCATGTATATTTGAAGTGACTAGGAAAATCACCCATTTCTAATATATGATACATATTTTTCAATTTTCTTTCTAAGCAAACAAAATCTTTAGGTTTTTCCACACTAATCCAAATCAAGGAGTTGTATAGAATAATCATTGCTAGTATACTGATGTCTAAAGAAAGCAGGTCATGTTTTCCCTACAGGGCATTTGCTTAGAGTGCAAAGCATAGATTTGAACAGACTCATCCAATGTTAATATTAAATCCCAACTCCAATCCTTATTAATGTGTGACCTTGTGTAAACTAATCACTTTAAACTTCAGTATTATCATCTCTGAATTGAGCCCTATCCTATTGGTTCTCTATGGATGTCGTGAGGATTAAAGTTACATAATTGCATGCACAATAAATGCTGCCTATTTTCTCCCAGAAAAGTCCCTAAATACAGACTATATGACTGTAGGTTTTATTTGTCACACATGCACAGACACACATATACAAAGCTGATGGATTTAACTAAACTACACATTATTTTTTTCCTTAAATCTATTTTGTCTTTTTTTATTCAAATTAGTAGTTGATTTTATAACTGACCAGCTGATAATAGCATGCAGAGCATGCTGCCTATCAAAACATGGTCTTCTAGTTCACACTTCTCTGAAGATTATTGAGTAAGGCCTGTATCTGTTTCTTCTAACATGTTTCCCAAATTTTACCCATCCCCCAAGACACAATAACTGTGAGGCACATTTGGCATTCTCTGACTGGTTCCTTATTACATTGCAGTGAGCTGAGCCCAAATTTAAACTACAAACTTTCTGAAGAAGCTTAGGATTTTAAAGTCTTATTTATAAAACATAAATACACTGTGTACTCCACAGTTCAATAATTCTAGGGTTACTAGTGGCATAAAGTTCTTCTGGGATACAAGTTGCAAAGCCATTAAGAATACATAAATTGCAGTTTTCAAATAGATAGAATCCCTTTAAAACTGAACATATTATGCCCAGCCAGACTGTCAGAAAGAAGTTTCTGGTAGGTATTCAACCCACTATTATCTCTGTTATTTACAAGTACTTGATCTTACAATGTGTTTCAGACATCAGTTTGACATTACTGCACAATCTAGGTCAAAGAATTCTTAAAAAATAAAAATAATAAAAACCTAACTACATTTCTTAGAAAATTAAGCTTCAAAGAGAAATTGAGTAACTGACATTTCAAATATAATACTTTAGTTTTCTAAATCCCCAGAATAAAAGCAAAAAAAAAATTTAACAATGACCAACATAACAGATTGCTAGGGTTTCAAACAGGAATATAAGTTCAAATGTCAGTGATATATATAGCATATAATATGAAATGTATAATAAGAGTTCCTGCTAAAAATATATTTATGACATCATTATGTGAAATCATGAGAACTTTGGATATAGATGTGAGATTATTACAGTTTGAATTTTTAGATCATGTATGAGTTATTTAAATGATCTGAAGCTTAATTGCTGTGAAATATTGTTAATAATAAAGGATGATAAACCAGGTGTGGCGCACATGCCTGTAATCTCAGCACTTTGGAGGCTAAGGCAGGGGGATCACCACAAGTTCCAAGCCAGCAGGGCTACTTAGTGAGTTCAAGGGCAACCTGAGCTACATAAAGCGTCCCTGTATTAAAAAAGGATAAAAATATTTAATTCATAGGCTTATGAACATAAATGTTGAAGTCTATTTATGGGCCCATCACAGTACCTGGTAAATTACAAAGTTTGGATCATTGGTAACTATTATCAATCATTATTATTATTGGGGTTCCAATTAATTAAAAGACCATTTTAGATATGTTTTAAATAATTATTTAGTGATCATCTCTTTTCTCAGAGTCCATTGAGAGCAAATAAAATAATTTTCCCCTTTTTACTCTCTGCCAAGTTACTAAAGACCATGTTAGTCTATATTCACCTAGAGTATGAGGAAGTGTGCATAATTATACACCTTATGAACCTAGTCAAATCTAGTATCACTATTGATCTTGCCTTCCTTGAACAAATATAACTGAAGTTTATGCAGCAACTCCCCTAGAAAAATACAATTATTTGACCCAGCTATTCCCCTATTGGGTATCTTCCCAAAAGAATTGAAAGAATCATACCACAGCGATATATGTGCACCCATGTTTATAGCAGCACAGTTTGTAATAGCTAAAGCTTGGAAGTAGCCCAAGTGCCCATCAACTAGAAACTGGATAAAGAAGATGTTTTTTATAAAATGGAGTACTACTCAGCCATAAAGAATGAGAAATTAGAGTCATTTATAGCTAAATGGATGCACATCGAGGCCATACTCTTAAGTAAAATAAATAGGACACACATGTGTAAATACCAAATAGTTTCTCTAATGTGAGAAACTGATAGTGTAAACAAGGGTTAAAATGATTTAAATGAATAATTGATAATTTGAAATAGGAAAAAAGGTCCAAAGATGAAGCGGTGAAGGGAGGGGAAGGGGAAAGGAAAGGAGGGAAAGGAAAAACTATGAGAAGAGAAAAAAAAATAGAAATGATGTTTATGTAAATAGGGAAGGGTGGAGGGGGTGAAGGGCACACAAGTAATGGGGAAAAAATAAGAACCAATATACATCATGTACCGGTACAAACACCCAATGATAAATATAAACGAATTGTATACCTAAAATGTACCAATAAAAGAACTTGAGGAAAAAAAATAAAATAAAATGGAAAACTAGAAGAAATGGACTGATTCCTAGATACATATGAATTGCCAAAGTTAAATGAAGAATATATAGCAATTCTAAACACCACAATTACAATGCATGAAATTGAAAATGTAATAAAAAATTTATCAACAAAGAAAAGCCTAAGTCCTGATGGTTTCACTGCTGAATTCTAAAAGACATTTAGAGAAGAACTATCACCATTATGCAAGATCGAACTAGGGTCCTTGTGCTTGCGCAGCAAGAGGTGAAACCACTGAGCTAAATTCCCGGCTCACCGCCATTACTCTTGCCATTACTCTTTAAACTCATTAAGGGAATTGAAAGGGAAGTAAGGCTTCCAAATTCATTCCTGGAAGCAAGTGTTACTTTGATTCCAAAACCAGAGTAAGACCCAACCCAAAAAGAGAACTACAGGCCAATCTCCGTAATGAACATAGATACAAAAATCCTCAACAAGATACTGGCAAACAGAATACAGAGGGTCATCAAGCAGATCATACACTCTGACCAAGTCAGATTTATCCCAGGGATGCAAGGATGGCTCAACATTCGTGAATCAATGAATGTAATGCACTATATTAAGAGAGTCAAGGAAACAAAACATGATCATCTCAATAGATTCAGAAAAGGCATCTGACAAAATTCAAAACTTATTCATGATAAAAAGGCTACAGAAAATTGGAAAAGAAGGTCTCTATCTCAAGCTGATTAAGACTATTTATGAAAAAACAACAGCCAACAGCATACTAAATGGTCAAAAACTGAAAACGTTCACACTAAAATCAGGAACAAGACAAGGATGCCCACTATCAGCACTCCTGTTCAGTATAGTTCTGGAAACATTAACCACAGCAATTAGAAAAGAGAACAAAATAAAAGGAGTAAAGATAGGAGAGTAAGAAGTTAAACTGTCATTATTTGGTGATGATATGATACTTTACATAGAAGACCCAAAAACTCAGCCAAAAGACTTCTAGACTTAATTGACAGATTCAGCAGAGTAGTTGGATATGAGGTCAACACTCAAAAAACAATACCCTTCTTATACACAAATAGCAGACTCACTGAGAGAGAAATTTGGGAAACAATTCCTTTTATACTAGCATCCAAAAAATGAAATATCTAGGAATCAATCCAACAAAGGAAGCAAAAGACCTCTACACTGAAAACTACAGCACTCTGAAAAAGGAGATCAAAGAGGATATAAGAAAGTGGAAAGACATCCCTTGTTCCTGGCTAGGAAGAACTAATATAGTGAAAATGGCCATACTTCCAAAACTACTATGTAGATTTAATGCAATGCTGATTGAAATTCCAACAATATACTTCACAGAACTAGAAAAAACAATCCAAAAATTCATTTGGAATCAGAAGAGACCAAGAACAACAAAAGCAATTCCAGGCAACAGAGACATGGCTGGGGGTATCACAATCCCCTACTTGAAACTATACTATAAAACCACTGTGATAAAAACAGCATGGTACTGGCAAAGAAACAGACCCAATGATCAGTGGAATAGATTAGAAGATGCAAAAACAACTCTAGACATACTCAGCCACCTCATCTTTGACAAAGAAGCCAACCACCCTTATTGGAGGAAAGATAGCCTATTTAATAAATGGTGTTGGAAAAACTGTACTTCAACCTGCCAAAGACTAAAACTAGACCATACCTATCACCATGCACTAAACTAAAATCAAAGTGAATTAAAGATCTAAATATTAAAAGTGACATAGTAAACTTGGTGGAAGATAAATTAGGAAGAACTCTTTAAGACATTGGCATAGGAAAAGACTTTATGAACAAATCCCCAGTAGCATAGGAACTAGCACAAAGAATCAACCACTGGGATCTCATCTTATTAAAAAGCTTCTGCACTGCAAGAGAAACCACCAACAGAGCTAAGAGAAAACCTACAATGTGGGAAAACATTTTAGCAGCTGTATCTCAGACAAAGGACAACTATCTAGAATATATAAAGAACTGAAAAAAATCAGACCCCCCAATTCAAAGACCCAATTCAAAAATGGGCATCTGAAATGAACAGACATTTCTCAAAAAAGTAAAAGTAGCAAATAAATATATGAAAAAATGTTCAACATCACTGGTCATTTGAGAGATACAGATGAAAACAACACTGAGATTCCACCTCACCCCAGAAAGAATGCCTACTATCAAGAAATCATCCAATAACAAATCCTGGCAGGGGTGTGGGGAGAAAGGAACCCTTCTCCATTGTTGGTGGGAGTGCAGACTGGTGCAACTACTGTGGAAATCAGTATAGAGAAACCTCAAAGAACTAGTACTACAGGTCCCATTTGACCCAGCTATTTCCCTGCTGGGTATCTTCCCCATATAATTAAAAGAATCACACAAGAGTGATATATGTGCACCCATGTTTATAGCAGCACAGTTTGTAATAGCTAAAGCTTGGAAACAGCCCAAGTGCCCATCAACTGGAAACTGGATAAAGATGTGATTTTTTAATAAAATGGAGTATTACTCAGCCATAAAGAATGAGAAACTAGAGACATTTATAGCTAAATGGATGTATATTTAGCCCATACTCTTAAGTGAAATAAATAGGACACACATGTGTAAATACCCAATAATTTCTCTCGTGTGAAAAAGTGAAAGGGTAAATAAGGGTTAAAAGGATTAAAATTAATAATTGATAATTTGAAATAGGAAAAGGTCCAAAGATAGAGGGGTGTTGGGAGGGGAAGGGGAAAGGAAAGAAGGGAAAGGAAAAATTATGAGAAAAGAAAAAATGGAAACGAAGTCTATGTAAATAGGGAAGGGTGGAGGGGGTGAAGGGCGCACAGGTAATGGGGAAAGAACATAAGAGCTAAGATACATCATGTACAGGTACAAGCACCCAATGATAAATGTAAACATATTGTATACCTAAAATGTACCAATAAAAGAATTTTTTTAAAAAAGAAAAGAAAAATACAATTTCTCTGCTGTGTTGACAAGGCACTGCCTTCAGGTCTCCATGTCACTTATGGGAGTGTAAGAGAATTTGCCAAGTTCAATTACACCTGAATATCATTTCCTTGACCTATAGTGAAATGGCATTCCATTCTCAAGCCACTGGTTTTTGGATTTTTTCTTCATCATACCTATTAAAACATGTGTCCTGGTATAGTCAATTATAGAATCAAAACCAAAGTTACCTAAATCTATCCATACAATATTTTTTTATTAGCAAGATATGGCTTTGATTTCCAAATCATCTTAATTATATAACATAATATAATCCAGTTACTGTCAGAGGAGACCCCATGAGAGTGAGCGCAGAAAAGATTACTTTTCAAAAGGAAAATGTAGTTAGTTTCTCGTTTAAAGAAACAGCGCACAGAATATCTGTTAGGAGATGCTGACATCTAATTATGTTGGATAACATTATCCATAGTCATAAAGAAGTAAAAGCTTTTAGAAATATTTTCTGAAGCAGTAACACACATATCAATTTTTTCTAAATGTTACATACAAATTACATTAATTAAATGCTTATATTAATCCCTATTTTTAAAGATATTCTTAAAACTGCTTTACAATGTCATGCATTACAATGTGATACTGACATAATATAAAATTTAAAAAATTATTTTCTAGCATGTCTTCCTACTTTCTTTATAGTCTAGTTCTAAGTTACTATTACAATCTCTTCAAAACTTTTCACAATAACCACAACATGTAGTAAAAATATGTGCTAGATTATAAATCTTATCTTTGCATATAATTCAGTTCTCTCTTAGCAGTGAAGTACAGTATATGTCAGTCTTTTTCTCAGATGAAAGATAAAATTACTAGGACATCAGGAGATGAAGCAGCATGTCCAAAGTCACATGACATGAGATAGTTCTGGGAAGATACAAACCCAAGTCTTTCAATTCCATAGCCAGACTTTTTATCCATGCTACTCTGCTGCACCTGTCTTAAGCGAATTACTTTGCCATTGGATAAGAACCACTGTTTTCTGTTCATATTATTTGGTTTATGCTGCTTCAAATGTTTGATATTTTTCCTTCCATTTCTCTACTTGTTGATGATTCCTTACATTTATTTCTTTTATTAAGTTTATTGGTACATTTTAGGTATGCAATACAGTTATATTAATCATTAAAGTGCAAATAAAATGCATGTAATTCTACAAAGTATTTCCTGATTTTTCTATTCTGACTTAATGTCTTTTAAATACATCATAATGTCACACAGATACGCACATGAGTGCATACACCCACATTCTTCACACACTAGGCCCTTTAAGTGTTTCCATGTCACACATAATTAACTTTAATCAGTAATAAATTTAACATTTATTAGTTTATTAAGCATCTGTTTTCTGTCAGATATTCTCCCAGGTGCATAAATACAAGCTCCTACAGGAATCATTTCAATTTACATTATTCCATTTTTAAATCAATTATTGAAAGATGAATGGTAGTTCATACGCACAATGTGAGAAAACAATATTCTAGGATAGGGACAAGGTAGATGCAGTCATAATTAGCTGCACCTGAATTTAAAATACGGCTTCCATCTGTTGATTCATTATAGCTTCAATCACACATCAGAATTAGCTTTCGGAGGGAGTTCTTATTCAACTTACCTATCTAGTACCACCCAACAGTACTAGCTAGTAGATGCTCAGTGTATTCCTGAGGAGATAACAGCAGGAGGAACAGGAGAGTAATAATTAAGTTAAAAATGTTAGTGGGGGAGAAGTCGACTTTTGTATGGTACAGATCTCACGTAACGGTCACCAATGTACTTTGCCATCCCTATAACAAAATCGTAAGGGAATAAATTATTAAGGTAATAGATACTTCCACTATGTCAACCTAGGTTAATTTCTATGCTTTATGGATGATGATATTTTTTTTCTGCCTTAGGGTGCTAGGAATCAAACACACGGCTTCATGCATGCTTCATGTGCCCCTGAGCTACATCTCCATCTCTAGATTATAATGGATTAATTAGTTTAACTCATGAACTCAAAAGTGACTTTAAAACATCTATACTAAGAGCTTCTTATATTTACTGGTGAAGTAACATGAATGTTAAAATAACTTACATTTAATACTATATAAATTATGGAAAACTCCCGAACAGAGAACACATATTTGTTATCATTAAATAACCAATTAGTTTTGTTTTTAACCTTTGTGAAACTAAATACTGACAGGAGTATCTCTAGAGACAATTACTAAGAGGTTAGATTTATCTGGATGTATCCACTAAACCACAGAACAATTAATGGGAAACTTTGTTGCAATTGGTCATTTGACCTCTGTTGAGTCTACCATTTTGGTGAAATTTCTATCCTTCATGCAACTAGCATTGATCACCTTATAAAACACTGAATAGCCATTTTTGTCTGACAGTTTAAAACTTGTTCGTATCCTAACTTATGACTCTTACTTTTTATATAGACTGCCACAACTTCTTCAATCACAAACTATAGCTATTTTTTAACATCCCCTTGGCAGAAACTCAAATACATGTTGTTTGCTTGCAGGCTTAGAACAGAGCTTGAATAAATATTTGCAATTCAGCAGTTGTTCTGGCTCTGTGCTTTGCAGTAAAAGGTCAGAGAATTTGGATTCTAATTTTGTTGTTATGCTATTTATACAGCCTAAATGAAAAGTATATTCTCTATAATTTTATGGGAACTATTTCTGAGTGACTTTTATTTTGGTCATTAAAAATGTTTCATAATAGTAATAATCATAAATATCTGATATTTTAACATATAAATTTTTTAAAGAAAAATGAATAATTGGTTTTAACATTTCTATGCAAGTTTTATAAAGGAATTTAACTTTTTCCTATGATATAAACCAGTATTTAAGGTCAAACTATTAAAAGTTTTCCTTGAGTACATAGCTTTGTATCTCCTTAGATTTTATAGCTATTATTGTAATTTTTCTTAATTTTATGTTAATATAGAAAATCACTTTAAAAAGTCAAAGGTATAATAATGATGAGGCAAATGGTATATGAAACATTTTTTATTTACATAGTGACTTGTTTAAAAATGATATTTTCCGAAAGGAAATAATAACCAAACTCTGTAAGTTTATCCTGAAATGTAGCACAATTCCTAAATTCGCCCAGATTTTCTCCCAGATTACAAAGTGAAAAATGATCTACCCACGGCCATTCTTTTAATATAGAGATTCAGTGTCTAGAAGAAAAATTCTCAAATGGTCTGGTGACATTTTGGGGAAATTTTAATCATATTTATCTTTTCTTTTTTCTTTTTTTTTTTTTTTTTCTTTTTGGTACTGGAGATTCAACTTGGGACCTTGTACTTGTGAGGCAGGTGGCAGAATCAATGAGATAAATCCCCAGCCCTGGCCCTTTACAAAATATTTTGGCATTTATGAACAGAATTACCTGCATCATATAAGTTATGCTAAGATATACAATAAATAAAGCTGTCTAATATCCAAACTTGTTAATTTTGCAAAATAGCGTATCCAAGTCTTAAAAAACAAAAACAGAAAAAAGCAGTGAATTGAAATAGGTTGATCCATCTGGAATATTGGACATTAAGTGCTCTGGCCAACTCTCCACTTAAAACACATTAGATAAAAATAGTAATTGGTTAAAAAAAGTCAATTTTGTGACCATAGATATCCACAATTCTGGTATTATTTTGGGGCCATTCTGAATCAGGAGCTACATTCTTTTTTTTATTTTAAGAAGCACACTGGAACTTTTAATTTTCTTTTTTCAGGCAGACATTATATATATTTGCAGAAACATTCCAAGGTGAATATTTTCACCGAATGTATTTTACAATAAGTAGTTCTTTTTCTAAAATATATATATTCACATGTCCTAAGTTTATTCTTGATTCTTCCTTTTTTCCTATTCCCTTCCCCTCCCTTCAACTTCTCTTCCCATCCTTATTTACAAAGCTTTGTTTCAATTGTATCCTTCCTTTCTTTTCTTGTATATCTTTACAGTTTTAATATATTTTTAACTAATGGTGTTCATCCTTAAATATATTACTTTTTGAACAAAGAACAAAACAAAGAATCTAAAAATAACCTAATGCCATGTAGTTACTTTAAGTAATATTTTTCTCTGTTTAATAAAAATCTCAGAAGACAACAAGGTAATGTTACGATTAACTTGAAAAAATTACATATATTGTCCATGATTAAATCCTCTTATATATGTTGATGTAATTATCCATTTTTTCTGATGTTGCTAATAATCTATGTATTTATTTGTCAAATGTTAAACTGAAAGTTAGATAAAATGACAGAAATTTGTAAAGGATTAATAAATAATTGTAAAACTACTTTAAGCCAAATAAAAAAGAAGAATGTTGCAATTACTGATATTAAAAGATGAGAAGACAAGCTGGTTGACAAGGTGGAAAGAAGTGAGTTTTGTTTCAAATATGTTATTATAGAGCAACATAGATAATTATAATAATACCATCCAATATTTACTGCATAGATTCTACTCAAAACTTCATATGATAGATTCTATGCTAAAAACTTTAAATGATTAATTTTGTTTTCAGAATTTCTATGACATCATTATCTTCATTTTCATGTGAAAAACTATATATAAGAAAATTAACAAAAGATCTGAACAGACACCTCACCAAAAGAGATATATATATAAAGAAAGAAAGATTGTAAAAAAATTGTTCAATATCATATGTCATCAGGAAACTGCAAATGAATGCAACAAGATACCAAGAGACTCTTTTTTAAAATGGTTAACATTCAAAACATTGACAACAACAAATGCTACTGGAGAAACAGGAATTTTCATTTGTTGCTGGGTAAAGGGGACACAAAAATGATATACCCACTCTGGAAAACAGACAGCCCATTTCTTATCAAAGCAAACATTCTCTTACTCTACTATCCAGCAATAATACTGCCTGATATTTCCACAAATAAATTGAAATTTTAGGTCCACATAAAAATCTGCACAGGAGTGCTTTATTCATAATTGCCCAAATTTGAAAGCCAGTAAGACCTTTAAGAAGTAAACAGATAAATAAACTGTGACACTTTCACTATGGAGTCAGTGATAAAAAGAAGTGAGATATAAATCCTCAAAAAGACATGGAGGAACCCTAAATGCATATTATTAATTAAAAGAAACCAGTCTGGAAGGCTACACACTATAGTATTTCAATTAAATAATATTCTGGGAA
Source organism: Heterocephalus glaber (assembly GCF_053883595.1). NCBI lineage: Eukaryota > Metazoa > Chordata > Mammalia > Rodentia > Bathyergidae > Heterocephalus > Heterocephalus glaber. The sequence continues at coordinate 34,820,526 of NW_028258143.1, read as the reverse complement.
ATCCAACTATGGAGACAGTAAAAAGATCAATGAGTGCCAAGGGTTAGGGCAGGGAGGGAAGAATAGGTAGGACACTGGAAAGTTTTAGGGCAGTGAAATTCTTCTGTATTGCATTCCAATAGAGGATACAACATATCATACATTTATCAAATTTCAGAATGTGTGACCCAAATCATGAACCCTGATGTAAACTATTTTCTTCAGTCAATAAGTATGTATCATTATTCAGTATGTATCACTGACAGATGTACAACCCTGATGATGAATATTGATGATGGAGGCCAGGGCAGAGTAGGGGAATTTCTAAGGAATCTTACCTCCGGTGTAAGTTTGCTATGAACCTAAAATTGTTATATAAAAAACAAGAAAGAATTTAAAATGTCTAAAATATGAAAATGAACCTATATGTAAAAAAATTAAATGATTTGTTAAAGTTCATTCAACTCAGAAGTAGTGGAACCACTTTACTTCTTCCCTTTGAGTTATTCTGTAGAGCCCTTATCTAAAATGACGTCACATTAAAAAGTGGGACTACATGCAATGATAAGTGTTTAAAAGGTATTTAAATTAAAACTTAACCACTAACTCTTGTCTTAAAATTATGATTACTTCAATTCATGAAGCCATAATGAAAGGGTTTTTACTGCAGCCCTATTCACAATAGCCAAGAAATAGAAAGAATCTAATTGTTTATTAACTGATGAATAAAGAAAATGTGATATACATACACAGTGGGACACTATTTAGTCATAAAAGGATGAAATTGTGTTATATATGACAACATGTGTGGCCCTAGAGATCATTATATTAAATGTAATAAACCAAGAGTAGAAAGACATGTACCACATGGTCTCACTCATATGTGGAATCTAAATCATTGATTTCATATATGTTAAGAGTAGAATGGTGGTCACCATAGGCTGGAGAACAGAGAGCAAAGGAGGCATGGAGAAAGGTTTGTCAATGGATTCTAAGTTTCAGTTAGACAAGAGTAATAAGTTCTGATGTGCAATTAGATAGTAGGGTAACTATAGAAAATGGTAATTACTATATATTTTAAGCTAGAAGGAAGTGACTGCTTTCTTCATGAAGAAATGATAAATGTTTCTGGAGATAGATAGATATGTTTAACTTGATTTAAATATGCAATCCAAGCATATATATCAAAATATCACATAGTACCATAATTATCTAATTATCTGCATTTATGTATCATTTAAAAATATTTAATTAAAAATAAAAATAAATATAATTTTAAAACCTTTTCACAACTTGTTATTAAAAAACAAACAAGAACTTGTATAATAGTCAAACCTTTTATTTTGTTGTTTTTAAATTTGTATGTCCACAACATCCTGCTCCACAAAGTCAGTGGAGGAGAGAAAGCACATTTTCTGTCTTCTAAGCTAATTTCCACTAGTCCACTATCAAAGTTTCCACAAAATTAAATTATGTAACTATTCTTTATTTTAAAATCCCCTCTATAATTTGAAGCCATTAGCTTTATTTCAAATACTCAATTCTCTCTGATTCTGAAAACTCGTAGTCATTTATAAGTTATTATCATGTTCTAGTTAATTTTCTTCTTCCCTTAAATAATATACATTGTTTTCTTAATCTACCTGCATACATTAATTTAAGTATATAAAATATTCTATGAATGCTGAAAGAAGTAGAATTTGCTATAAATATCATACAAGAACGAAGTCTAGTAGTTTTGTGAGAATATGCAAGAATCTTGGCTAAGAAATGACTCCATCACCATTAAATCAAGAGAAATTACACAGATATTTTCAAGAGAAACATAAACATTTAAAATTTTAACTTACCACAGGTAGATTTAACATATTTATAAAGTTCAAGCTTCAGTAACTGTCTAGCATGTATCACTTCCAAACTTTTTGATCATAATTCCATATCTCTTTCCATTCTCAAATTTTGCTCCTGCAATGTTATAATGAATCAAAGCAAATCTCGCTGAAGTGGATTGCACATGCAATGGAAGGTATTTTCCGTAATCATGATGGTACTGTTTTAATATTTATTAACTTCTTTAATATTTATTAACTTTCTTAATGAACTTTCTTATGAACTTTGGAAGAAGAATACATATTCTGTACACCTTTCACATGCATTTTTAATTTCACTTCATCATGCATTTCATCCCTAACAATGGCCAAATAGACCCAGTTCTTAAGCTGGTATCTTACTCTCCCTCTGCAATCTACTCCCTATCGCAGCCTTCAACAGCAGGACCTGTTCATTTATCCTGACTTAAAGCCTCTTTTTTTTTATAATCTCCTTTCTCTTTTAAGGGATACTCAATAAATATTGGTGGTTATCATTATTCTTATTATTTTATTTATTTTCAGACACTACCGTTGTCATATATGAAACTATTTCCATATTACAAGGTTATTTTTTCCATTTTCTTTAAATAATGAGAGACCTGAAAGAGATAAGGAATAGTTGGTGTTTGTATAGAAGAGAAATTGTACTTATCACCTTAAAAAATGTTACTCCATTCCTTAGGGAGTAATTTATGTGTTTTATCAAAGATTGTGACACAGTCTGATAGTATTTTGCAGAGATCACATGGGCTGATCTGTGGAGAAAATATCTGATCAGATCACAAGGAAGAAAGTAGACCAGGTATAAAGGTGTAGTAACAGACAATGTCTAAACAAATGGCTATGGAGAGAGATCAAAAAGATATTTAGAAAGAAAACTTAGCAGGATTTGACAACAAACTGAATTTAGATGGTAAGGAAGACTAACCACCAACAATTCCTTATTTTTAGAATGATGATGTTGGACATGCTCTGGAATTTTACTTGTATGTCTTCTAAGAAAAGGAAAATAAAAACAGCAAATTAAATCATACCCTTTTTATTTTCTGAATTTTCTGTTCATATTTATCTGACAGTGTTGCAGTATCATGCCTGCCAACAGTCTTAGCAGCCATGAGCATGAGAAAAATAACCGTCCCCTTCATGTGCCATTAAGGTAAGAACAATGACTTCCAACTAAACTGCCTCTCCATTCTGCAAACTCAAAGGAAATGTTATGACTGAAGTGTCACCTCAAGTCTCAAGTTTCTATATCTGGCATTAATTTCATTAATTATAGCCTCTTAGTTTTGCTCTCAATCTGCTGACAGAGCACTGGCTGGTTCTCAGCCAACTAATCACATTAAATGCATTAAGTTTGAAACAACGTATGTGATATGCATCTTGATCCAATTGCTCTTCTAAGGCTCCTTTCTGGACAAACAGATATTCATAATCCTATGGTGATGTTTAGAATATAGTTTTAGTAAAAGTCATTCACCTACTTATAATCAATAAGAATCTGTTGAAATACAAGCAAAATTCACAGCTACTTATCCAACAAAATGAGAACAAAAGGAACACAGATTATTACTTTAATAAGCTCTGATGAGACAAAAACTATAAGTGAACTTATTGCCTGAGTAGTGAAATTAATGAAATCTATGCTAATTTTAGTTGGAGAAGCCAATTTAACTTTAGCATATGTTAGGAAACATATACTGAAATTTTAGCTTGCGTCAAAACAAAGAGCGAAACTGAGGCATAGGGCCAGTTACCTCCTGTACATGTGCCAGCCTTACTTATTTCAACTTTTCAAGACACAATTTGATTTAATGATGATAACAACAGTAACAACATGAAGTGGCAACACAAAGCCAATGACTAGATAATATAAATCCAATCTATATGCTTGCATTTAAAATAAAGAGAATTGAGATCATGGCTAAATTATCCTGATGAATTTAATTCTCTAAACAAGTTTAGAGAACTTCATGAGTTACCTCTTAGTCTAATGAACAGTTTGGTTGATATTAGAATATGTGAAGGAAAAAGCCATCTGTCTCTTTCCCTACTGTCATTTAAAAATAATATTGGGGTTTCAGTTCTTGGCACACCCATCCTGAGGTCTCATCAACTATTTTCAACCTCTAATTCACCAAAGAGGCAAGTAATAGAATCAAGATGGTAGGGTGAGTGGAAAGATGTCACTATTGAGTATTTTTAAAGTTATTTTCCTTCAGAGTTAATGTTGTGTAAAATAAGTTATATAGAAGTATGTGCCTGGACTAACCTTGCCTGTTGGAGGAAGACAGGGCTCATTTTATTGGAAGCTGTAGCAAGATATTGGAAACTTCTAACATCTATGAAAACATAGTATGAAGGTTCTTATCATTGAAACCAATATTATGAAAACTGCACTTTGTAATTTTAAAATATAAATAATAACAGATAAGATGTGATAGTGATTTTTTTTAGAATAAGCAAGTTAGTCTGACTGATAGTCTTCCAAGGATTAATTTTAGCATCACTATAATACAAATGCCAAATTTGTCACCCATTTAAAATGAAGGTATTCAAGCAGAGAAATTCAGTCAAAAATGGTTGTTTGTGAACTTAAGACATGAACAGACATCTGACAGAATCTGTGTGTTTCTAATAAAATCTGAGTTAGTTACAGAAAATGTATTGCTGTTTCCAGAATCTAGTCCTTAAAATTATTAAGACATATTGGAAAAACAAAATGATTTATTATGCATACAATGAATTATATGACCGTTAAATGTGTTTAAATTTATTATGTCTAATAAGACACACTAGATTAGAAAACAATAGACTGGAAGACCTAAAATAGAAAAGCTTAGTAAAGAATGAAATCTTTAAACACACATGTTTAATGAAAATTGAAAAATTTCTTAACATTTACAAAATATGTCTGTATAAGTCCATCTTAAATTTGTTAACTTTGAACTCTTGATCATGTGTCCTCCAAATATCCCTACCCTGAGACTCCTAGAGGTTTAAAGACTGTTGTAAATTATGCTTCAAGAACCAGGAATCATCTCCAGATGGGAGCACTGGTCTGTTTATACTTGTCAAAGAGAAACAATTTCATTATCTGAAGCACCCTATTTAGTAGAACATTTATTAGAGTGGTTTAGGAAAAGTATCACTTTTAGAAATCTTAGAAGAAATGTCTGTGTTACAGCATGAAGCCACACAATGGGGGTTGTTGATTACCAACATCCCTGTGAAAAGGAATGAGGGAGCCCTTCAAGCATTTCTTTGATAAAAATAAAACATAAAAACAATACAACTATTATGCACCAAGAAATTAAGAATCCCAAAAGAATAGCTTATAAATTCAATATTTTGACTGTAGAAATTAGATTTTCTCAGTTTATGAGAGAGGACATGAATTAATTAAGAGATATGCTATGTTATCCTATCAGAATGGAAAATGAGGCCGGGGATTTAGCTCAGTGGTTTTGCCGCCTGGTGCGCAAGCACAAGGACCCAAGTTCGATCTCCAGTACCAAAACAAAACAAGACAAAAAGAATGGAAAATGAAAGTAAACTTATTAAACTTATTAAGCTGGAATAAGTAAGGCTTGGGTTGGCAAGAAGTACTCAGTCTTCTTTGTTTTTGTTTTTGTTGTTTTTGGTTTTTTTTCATTAAGTTTATTGGTACATTTTAGGTATAAAATACAATTACATCCATTGTTGGGATCTTGTACTTGTACATGACATGTCTTGGTTCTTATCTTCACCCCTCCACCTTCCCTATATACAAAGACTTTGTTTCCATTTTTTTCTTTTCTCATATTTTTTCTTTTCCCTTCCTTCCTTTCCCCTACCCCTCCCACTTCCCCTACTCCTTTAGACCTTTTCTTCCTATTACACAATATCCATTATATATTTCTTTAAATTACAATATCACGATTTAGAGGACATTACCACAGATTTTACAAAATTTAAAAGGATATAGAAAGCACATTACAAAAATCTTTTGTAAAATAAATTTGACAACTTCTATGAAGCACCTTGGAAGACAAATTAATGAACCTGACACTGAAAGAAATATAAAATTTGAATACCACTTATTAAAGAGAGTATATTCCTAGCCTGATAACCTACCTATATAAAAACAGCAGGCTCATATACATTTTAACTGATAAATTATATCAAACATTTAAAGCAGAGAAAAGAAGAAGGAACACTTCTCCCCTCATTTTAGGAAATTAACATTGTGCTAATACTAAAACTGGACAAAGATAATAGAAAAGTATGAACATAGATAAAAATTTGTTTAACAAAACAAACTATTAGAAGTCAGATCTGGCAGTATGTACTAAGTGGTTTTATTATAGGGATGGCAGTGTTGGTTCAGCATTGGAAGATCCACCCCCATAAGTCATCATTTTAACAGAGGAAAGGAAAAAGCCATATTATCCTATCAGTAGTTGCAGAAAAAGTATTGGACTAAATTCTACAGCTGTTCATGGTAGAAGCTATAACAGCAGAGATTGTGCCCATAGTGCAAGACACGATTAATAAATTAGAGCGGACACAGTTAAACAAATACAGGAGCTGAGGAACATGATGGAATCCCAACATAGGAAACAAATGGAATCCATAAAACAGATGCAAACAGATTTCCAGGAGATTAAAAACTCCATTGAAAGTTTACACAGTAGAATGAGCCAATGTGAGGACAGAATTTCAGATATAGAAGATGAGACTGGAATTAGTGACTAGGAAAAGAAAAATTTCATTAAAATAGTAAGGGACCACGAGAAATCAATCCAGCAGCTGCTAGATGATCCAAAGAAGAATAACATAAGATTGATCAGAGTCAATGAAGAAACAGGAGAGAGTGCAGACGACATCAAAAAAGGTGTTCACAGAAGTGATGGCAGAAAACTTCCCAAGCAGGGGAAAAGAACTTGACATACAGATAAGTGAGGCACATAGAACTCCAACTAGCTGTGATCAAAAAAAAGATCTACACATAGGCATATAATAGTTAAGATTCCAGAAACCCAAGAGAAAAACAAAATTCTACAAACAGTTAGAGAAAAGAAACAAATTACATACAAAGGAAAGCCCATCAGAATCACAGCAGACTCCTCAACGCAAACCCTCGTCTTCTTAAAGAACAGATTGTACTAATGAAAAAAGGAATTAGAATCCTTGGATGCTCCACTAAACAGTCACATTAAGGAATACAGAGACACACATTTTGACTTGTGTTTGAAAAGAAACCTCTGCACATTGCCTGGAAGCCACCATATCATGGAAGTTGTTCTTGATCACTAACTACAAATATATGAAAGTTTATCAATTTTGAAGCTTTATTAAATTATATATAGTTAATTCACAGTGTAAAAGGCCACACAAGCAAGTAGCAAGTAGCTCTATTCAAAAAATAAAATGGCTGGTGTAAATATGCATAACAGGATTGGCTGTGCAGCCTGTTCACAGCACAGCATTTTGAAGTTAGAGTCTCTGTCCAAACTCAAAATATTCTTTCTCAGCACCTTGGTTTTCAGGGTATTCTTGTGTCTGAAAAGTGGTGATTTAAAGTATCTTATATGTTTATTCTGCTTGAATATAAAATTAGTTTTAATGTTATATCTGAAAGAAAATTTTAAAGATAATTCACAATAAATTATCTAAGGTTATTCCCACATTAAACTAAATTAGTAAAACTCTGTGAACTATTCTTCAACTGACTATCTTCACTAAAATTGACTTTATATAAACAAAAAGGAAATCAGTTTAGAATTTAAAATTCTTTTAATACTTTAATCCATAAATTTTCAGTTGCCCAGGTAAGTAATTCTGACAAAAATCTGTAGTTGACCAAAATGCTATGTCTCTGAACTGTTCTTTATGAATATTTTTACACATTCCTATAGCTTGTATCTAGATGTCCCCTCAAAGCCTCATGCAGTCATGATAGGGAAAAGTTTTAGATAACTTAATAGATAACTGAATATTAAGGTAGTTATAGAAGCAAAATAAGTAATGTGTTCTTTTAAGATTTGCTTTTCCTGTAACTCCTTGTTTAAGGTGAGGATTATCTGACTCTAACCAGTAACTTCATTAACCTAACAAAGTTACCATGCCAGGGCGAATTTACAATGCATATGGCCTATCTTGTGTCTGTGACTTGTAAATAGGAACTGGAATTGTATTTACATATCAAAGACCACTAGGGATGAGATAATGGCCAAAAAGGATATAAAAAGGGAAATGCTGCACAAAGGGGTCCGAGGATACAGACCAGACTGGTTTCTGGCATTCCTGTCCACTCGCGAGAGGAAATTTTACTATTTTATCCGAATTCTGTGTCTCTGTGTATTTCTTTCCGAGATTTCTGCAACAGTCATAGGTGGGGCTTTTCAGAAATGGCTGAATCTAGAGTGTGTGATGGGATCAAGGGTGTGTGATTATTAAATTAGTTCACTGATTGGTTTGACATAGTTCTTGGTAGGATTAAGTGTGCCCTATCTTGGGTATGAGCACTACACACCATAAGGACAGACAGACCAAATGAAATATAAGGGACAAAAAGAGGGTAATCATTCACCACTTGGGCTTGCTTCTTCATTACTTTTCTGTCTTCTACCCACCATCTCCTCCGTGATGCCCCTCTGCCATTTCACCTCTGTCACAGCAACCAACTATAAACTAAAACCTCTGTGAACGGATCTAAAAAAACCTTTCATCCTTTAACTTTGGGTGTCAGGTATTTTGTCTTAGCAATGAGAAAAATAACTAAGACATTACTCATCTGTGCCTTTTCCAATAGTTTCTAAATGGCATAAGACCCTTCACTGCATGGAGATCACTGTCTTCTATAGAAGATAATAGATAAGCAAATATCACACAAAAACACAAGATATTAATTTATACATACAAGAATGTATGTGTAAAATTTTAGGTAACAGAAAAGAAAACCAATCAATAGTGGGCAAAGTGGGTGAGATCAGGGATACTACTTAAGAGAAAGAAATATATAAACTGAGCTTGCATTACATAAATTATATAATTGAAAGGGACAGTAAATGACAAAGAATCAGTGTACTCAAGGATTCATGATGTCAGAGAGGTAAGAGACAGGAAATTATACAAGATATATAGACATTAGAATATTTGTCTTAGTTACATGGTAGATATATGGAAAACATTTGTTGGCTGAGAAAATTAAAAATTGAATAAACAAACCATAAGTTATTGCTGAACTTTGCTCACTGATTAAATATTAAAGAAAGGATGTACATGTACCTCAGTCCTCTTTACACTGGTCCTTTTTTTTCTTTTTCTTCTTTATTTAAATACTCTTCTATGTTCTAAATTTTTATCAATATTGCCCCCTCTTTTACCATTGTCTTTTTCTTGCCATTGTTATTCATATAAAAATATTAATTTATACTAGTAAACAGTAAAAAGTCAACTCAATGTTGCATATGCAACATGACTTTATACACCATGTATGTTAGTATCTTGTTAACATTATTTTGTAATATAAAGTATTAGAAACATCTGATAAGATCCCAGGAGTACAAAAGTGGATATTATTGGCAGGGGGTATAGCTCAGTGCTAGAATGTTGTATAGCCTGTGAAGGCCTTGCCTTTGATCCCCTGTACCACAAAAGAAAAAAACAAGAAATAAAATGGATATTATAATCTATACTCCATAACAGTGATATTCTATTATAAAAATACATACATTAGCAGTATGTTGAATAATATATACTATATATTATACAATATCAACTCATAATTATACTTTTATTTTAATAAAATATCAAATGCCAAATTTTACATAAAGATTCAACTGTTCAAATACTTCTTAAGCTGAAAATCATTTGTAATTCTAATATCACAAACTTTGTTTCTGTCTCCTACACTAGATTTTATCCAACATTTTTGTGTACATTTTGCTTTTAGAAAATATATTTCTTTTAATAATTGTAGCAATTTAACGTATATAAAAGTATCATCATTCTAACTAAAATAATGATCAATCTACTTATATCAATTAGACTACAACTCTTGGAATCTAATTCTTCCCTCCTTCCAATATAATGTAGTTTCCGTTATGACAGTAAAATATTCAGATACAGCTGCATAATATATTAGCTAAGCTCGTTTCAGTTCATTTTGTCAATGAATCAAAGGCAAATGGAAATATATCTATTTTCTTCATAATAATGAATGGATGGATTTTCTTTTATCTAATTCTTCTAGTATTTGACACACTGTTATGACATTTTGTCAGTGAGAGTAAAAGAATAAAATGTATATAAATGTCATCCTGGGTCAGTTAAAGCAGGCTGAAATGCCCCCGTGCTTCCAGATAAATAAGAAGCACAAAGGTCAAAAATAAAAGCATTATGAATCCCCCCTTTAGCATTGTAGTTTTAATTTTACATATCAAAAAATGTCAGTGATCATGTACATAAGATTTACTTCACCCTGATGTTTGAAAATCTGTTCAGGTTCATTTGTAAACATCTGCAGATATACTCTAAAACTAATTATTTGAGTTAGAAAAATATTACATTGCTACCTAATTTTTAATGTTTTGTGTGGAGAACATCATTCATTTTAATGAGGTTACTGTAAGTTGTGAATAGTAACAATGGCATGCTGAAATATTGTGAGTCCAGAAACAAGAGAGTAGCATTACTGGATTCTTTGGCACAGCTTGAGTCAGGGAGAGGCACACTGATCTTTTAAATATGTGTATATTCTTTGTTACTTTTTGGAAAAGGTGTTGGTAATAGCATTTCCATTCAATCATTATAAGTTTTTGAGATAGGTTGCTTTATTTAAATTAACAAGCCATCCCAAGGAACGTGTAAACCACAACTAATAGCATGTTGTTTAAAATACTATACAGAAAGTGATTTGTGGATAGCTTAGCTTTGAAAGGATACAATGAAAATATTTTTTAAAAATCTTCCCAATCTCTAAATCTTTGTGTTAGATTATTTTCCAAAAGTCAATTGCCTACTAAACTTCCCAAGAAAACAATGCACTTCAAGGCAACAGTGTCATGTTTTCATTTTGTGCCCAGGCTATGATCTGTCAAAGCAATTTTTACAAAATCAAAAACAAAAAAAACAAAAGAAAGTTAGACCTTTGAAGAATTGGCTCATTAAAGACCTGGGGCAAGAAATGCACAAGATGAGACATTCATAACTAGTGCTGTAAAACAAGAAGAGTCTATGTCTAATAGGATTGTGTGCAAAGAGCACAGTAACCAGCTTGATTCAGCTAGAATAGAAAGTGAGGAATTTGAGCTTAAAAAATAATAATGAGTGAAATTAAAAAGAAAAACTGAATGTATAAAATTCAGGAGCCCATTATGATTAAAAACATATACACAGATACAAAATCAGATCAAATTTCTCATTTACAGTGGAGGTAGCTAGAGCACCAACCTCTTTCTCTAAAAGTTGGCAATTAAATAGAAAAAATTAAACTTCAAGGTAACTAAGTAATTCTAGTTGTTAAGGATAAATTCTTTTCTTTTTTTTCTTTCTTCTTTCTTTTTTTTTTTTTTTTTTGGTACCAGGGATCAAACTCGGGACCTTGCACTTGCGAATCAGGTGGCAGAACCACTGAGCTAAATCCCCGGCCCAAGGATAAATTTTCTTTAAAGTGTAGTTCTAGATAATAAGCTTTAAAAGAAACAATAAATGGGGGCCGGGGATTTAGCTCAGTGGTTTCGATGCCTGCTGTGCAAGCGCAAGGACCCGAGTTCGATCCCCAGCACCAAAAATAAAAAAAAAAACAATAAATGTTGATGGAAATACTTTTTTTATTGTTGTGTTTTTCGCTAGGGCTCTAAGTTTTAAAAATTAATTAGGTTATAGTAAGAACTCAATTTTTAAAGCACATGGCTATGTAAATAAATAAATGAGTCATCTACTGTTTTTAGCTAGAATTTAAACATTGGGTGAGATTAAAAGGAACTCAGATACATCAGATAAAGCTAAAGAAAATATTAAAAGAAACAATAAAATAAATAAATCAGTACCATTTTTGAACCCCAAGTGAAATAAATGATTCAGACAATAATTATCAATGAATATTAAGACCATAATAAAACAATTTAGAGAAATTCATAATACAACAACTGGGCTGCACCCACTTGCATTTTCCAATCTCTACAGATCACTGAAATGGGACAAAACATATGTTTCCAAGCTAGAGGCAGTGGTGCACACCTGTAATCCCAGCACTTGATAAGCTGAGGCAGGCAGATTTTGAGTGAGGCAAGCATGTGCTACAGAGTGAGTTCAAGTCCAGCCTGAACTGCATAGAGAGGCCTTGTCTCAACAAAACAAAGAAAACAAAGCAGTGTTTCCTGATGTGATACAACATCACTATTCAAGTATTTGTGTCAAGAATGATGAGCTTGAATTAAATGAAATTATTTCTTGCAATTCTTAGGACAATGGACAGAGGCACACATTGGATAACACCCAGAGGAAATAGCAAGTTAAGTTCAGAATGTAGAACACGCTATCCATCAATTATTTGCTTGTTTTTTTCATTAACTCAATGATATTAAAGAGAAAAATATACACCATATGCAACAAGTCATTCTGGATTGGATCTTTGAAGAAAAGAAAAGGCAATAGTGTAATAATTGGTGAAATCTGAGTTTTACCAATAGGTTCGTTGATAATATTAGGACCAAAGTTAATTTCTTGGTTTGATCATTGCTGTACAATTCAGTAAGATGTTAATACTAAAGGAAGTCAACTATTACTTTTAATACTTTCAAAATTATTTAGAATTATAAGGTTCAAAAATAGAGACTAGTACAAAAAATGAAGGTATATAGTTTCACTGTTTTCTGATTTAAACCTGCTAAATATAAAGAAATATTTTTTAGATAATATGGGAAATTCTAACATGAATTCAGTATTAAATGTGTTTGATTTTATTGGATTATGATAATCATATTGTTTTTACAAAATAAAGTCACATAATTTGAAAAAAAAATGAATAATTTTAGTGGTATAATGTGATGACGCTAAGAATTTGACTTGATCCTACAAAAAAAATAAGCATGTTTTACTGGTAATGGTTGAATCCGAGGATGGTTATATATGAGTTCATTAAATATCTTCTTTATCTGCTATCTGTTTGGAAACTACAACCAGAGAGTATTAAAATGTTTCATAATTTTTACCTGGCTACACAACCAGAACACAGTTCTCATAACACAGTTCACAGATCTCAGCTTTTGCTCAGACCCTTGCCTCACTTTGTGTTTTTTCATGCAATAGCTGCCTCCTGAGTTTGCTTTTGCAAAGGCTGCCGGCCAGTCCCTGTGTTTACACTGAGACCAGCAGGAGAATTTTAGCTGTGCTGCTAACTAAAGTTCAAGTGGTACAGGATTTCTATTTTGTTCATCAGACTCCTGGATTCTAATAAAACAGAAAAAAATTTCAAATGCTTAGCTGTATTTTTGCCCATAATTAAGACTTTCAAACATTTTGAAATTTCATGCATGTAATCACATAGTAATTAAGGAAAAAGTTTAGTTTTTCAACATCTACACACTTAGTAATTATTATGTTTAAAAACAGCCTTTCTCTAAGCTTCAGTTCCCTCATCTGATTAAGAAGGAAATAACAGTATTTGGAATCCTGAGAAATAGCTGAAATGTCACATGTAAAATATGAGCAAAATGTCTGATGCAAAATTATTATTAAATCAAGCTAAGTAATAATGATGCTATCACAATTCTTCTACTCTCTCTGTAGAGAAGATGTTACTAATGATCACATGATAGAATATAAACATCTAATTTAGTTAGAATTTTAAAAAATTAACTAGCTTTAATCACTAGCCATTTCTATAGTAAACTATTTTCAAAGTTAACTCTACTTCATGACCCATGCTTCAGGAAGATTTTAGAGATTGAGACAAAATATGTTGTTCCCCCACAATCTAGAGGGGACCAAATTAATCCACTGTTTGAGAAAAGCATACTCTATTTTGTCATACTGGTCAGTGGAATATTTGTTCTAACCTTTTTTGCACCAAAAATAAACAAATCTCAGTGGTCAAGGGTTGTTCATGATTTTAATATGAAAATAGAGGAAGAGAATAATATAACAATGATTATAACACTTTTTAAAAAGCAAGAGAATTTCTCAGTTGAATATGACTTTAAATAACCAAACTTTTACCTTTTGTAACTTTTCTTTTTGCCCATGATTTGAATTTCAATGGTATAAATGCAATAGTTACTCTTGGATGAGGTTTGTATATAAGATATAGAAATAAAAAGACAGTTAAAAAAAAGGTTAAGGTAAGGTCAGAGTAAAGTAAGAGCATGAAATTAAGGGGTGGGAGATTTAGCAATTAGGATGCACTTCCCAACAATGAAATGGATTAGAGCACAAAAATTTATCCTCGGGGAAGTAGAGAAGTCTCATCACTACATCATTTCAATAGCTAGATAAAACAATCAAAAATGCCATTAGGGGAAACAATCCCTCATGAGAAAGGGGAGGTTGATTAGATAATCTAATAGAGCTATCTCATCTTTACATTTCCATGATTCAGAAATTCTATGAGATTTTTGGGCAGTTTGATCACTCACATGAGAAACTTCAATTTCATTTTTATGAGATATCTAATAGAGGAACAGCAATGATCGTGCAAGTTTGGCCTGGCTTGTTCTCTGGGGCTTGGGTTTCTGGCACCCAGATAACTGCAGCTCTAACATAAACCTCAATGAAACTAATACTTACTAAGTGATCCCTGTGTAGAATTTCCATCAGACATCTAAGGCTCATACCAGCACTGCTAATGCAGAATTATTGAAATTTAAATCAGAAGTGTTTATCCAACACTGTGATGAGATAAAGTGATTTGAGACTGCTTATCATGATTAAGGCTGCAGATTGTGGGTTATTATTAAAATGGAAAAGGAATATGAAATTAATGGGAAGAAAACCAAATATATAGGTCCTTATCACCAAGGGAAAGAAAAAGATTATTTCATGAATTCAATTAATGGTCTAAAATAATTATAGTATTCTCTTGTTTCCACACATTAATCACTTTTATCACCTAAAATGGGCAGAGCTATGACATAATGCCTCATGGCTAAATGACTAGCCAGGAAACAAAAACGAAGTCCTGAGCTGTTTAATATATTCAAAGGGCTTTATCTTTCAGATATGGAATTATTAGTAATGACTGACTTAAGTGCCAATAAGAAATTATAATAGAAATAGAAGAGCTACACTGAAGTACACTTTAAATTCATATTTTAGAAAATTTCTTCAGAACAGTTATTAACACTTCCATGAAAACATCATCCCAGGGAATGTTTTTTCTCTCAAGCTTTATAAAACTGAAAGTCTAATGGTGACAGTTGTTTACTATGACATCTGCTGATGTATTCAGAATCTATCCATTACTTTATTACTCAAAGTCATAAAGTATACTGCTGAGATTCTACTAAACGTAACTATTTACATTTTTAAACATAATGTGTATAACTTATCTTGGTCAATTGTTAGTGCCCTTATGTTTTCAACAGTTCACATGTCTTTACTAGTATTTTTAGATGTGCTTTCATTTGCAGCTAGAAAAATAACCTCTTTTGGGCTTGGGATCTCATTTATCCATATACCATATTATGTGACCTATAACAAACATTCAAAAATGTGTGTTTCGTGAAAAGAAACATGAAAAAAAAAGTCAGAAACAAGCACCAAAATGATCCATGATTTTTTAATCAATGTCATATACACTGTAGTTTAGAAGCTATTTTTTAAAATGTACAAGTTTTTAAAAGCTTTAATCAAGTCACAACAATCAATATTCCCTTTCATGTTATATTGTATACAACAGTTTTGCTCATTTATTTCAGATATCTTTTATATGGGTTTTTAAATAATTGATCATGCTAATTAACTTACTCTCTTACATTTAAAAATATTCTGAATTTCAAATAAAAGTTTCTTCCATATTGCATTTATAGTTTTCTAAATAAATTATTGTATGTTGAAGGAAATAACATTCTCAAAAGCAAAGACAAAGCAACAATTGAACAGCATTGTGTCAGGCACTTATCAGCACTTTGAAGAATAATAAAACACTATCGTGGGGCATAGATTTATATACTAGGTGCCAAGAAATATTGATGAGAAATGTGTGAATGAAGTGAGCAAAGGAAGCCAAATATCTCTTAGAATAAGCTTTCAGGAAAAAGACAGTAAATACAAAGCCCTGGAGAGGAGTGGATCCTTGGAACTTAAACAAGTAGCAGTAGGCAATTCAGTATGGTAACAGTTAGGGAATTAGGCGATGAATGTTAAGAATTTAGTCAGGGAACTAGGAAATAGTCAGCTCATGTAGGTCTTGTATATGGAGAGAAGGAAGTATTGAGTAGGAAGAAGACAGGAAAGGGATCTCTGTAACCAAAATGCATGACCACTTCATATGTGCCTAAGTGCACACAAGGTCAACACTGGGTTCAATAATACATTTTCCATCTGTCTAGGCCATTGATTTCTTTCTTGTGAACATGGGCATTTGTGATAAACCTATAAATGAATTACAAAGAAGGACACTGCTGAAAGCTGACTACACAATCAATATTAATGCCTATTGCAATTTTAAAAACAAGAAAAAAAGGAAGTAAAATAAAGAACTAACAAAAGATAACAGAACTTGGTTAATATTAGCAATTTTAATACAGATTTTTAAAGAATTAGCTGTTAGAATTGTTTAAAGTTTTAAGTATTCTCCACAGCTGTATGTTCATTTTTTAGGCCTGAGAATAACTCAGCACATGTGGTATACTGAAGAAGCTGAGAAGAACCTATTAAGGAGAAAATAATGATACAGAAAAATTATTTACTTAGAAACATGATTTTAAAGGACATGGTTATATTCAATAAAAGTGAAAAATTAAGCCACTCAACTTTCATTTCTGTTTCACTCCTGGGGACCATAAATTCAGCTATTCTTGCAGAATCAGCATGCAATGAATACACAAACCTCGCATCTGTGCAAGTTATGGTGCCTGGTTTAACTGTCTTACCTATTTATGGTTGTGATCTCCAAAATTGCTTTCTGTCTCTTAAATAAATATTTGTTAAATTTGCTACCACTTTATTTTGGAATTTAATGACTACAAAGTGTTCTGGAGTGGTACCTTTCACGATAATGCACATACAGCCATTGGTTATACATTTTCACTTGAAAGCCTTTGAGGGCATTTCTACTGAGATAATTATAAAAGAACAAGATTGAAAGGTGAGAAAAAATTATTTTTAGCAACTTCGTGTATGCAAAGATTTCCTTCCTTAAATTATTTTGCTTTATGTCCAACCCCCTAGTGCTCTGGGGATCATACTATTATATTCCCTACACATTATATGCCAAACTGTATATTTAAAAGCTTTCTAATAAAGTATTGTTTCACATGTGTCCCCTCAGAAAAGAGCCATCTTATGTCAAAAGTCACATGATTAGGTAAAGAAAAATAATTACTATATTGAGTTTTTAAAAGGAAAATTAAACTTTAAAAAACATACACTGGGTAATAATCTTGACAGAACTTTCAAATAAGTCAAGACAAGATAGGAGAAAATGTAATGAAAGCAGAATCTAACATACTGGTTTTTTTGTTGTTGTTGGTACTGGGGATCGAACTCCTGTCTTTGCGCTTTAGAGACAGGTGGAGGAACCACTGAGCTAAATCCCCAGCTCAAACACACTGTTTACTTAAGGAGAAATGCGTTAATTGTCTAGAGTTTCAAAAGTGTAGACAGCACAACCAGATGATTAATATACACACTTGAAAAGGCTACAGGTTGTGATTATTATTATTATTATTATTATTATTATTATTATTCTGTGGAAGGTAAACCCAATTTTAGAATATAATATTATAGGGGTAATGCATTTATCTCTGACTCAGCTGGAGCGTAATGTATTGCTCTTTATATTTGCAGAAAATGGCAGCTGACATCATCAGAGTCTGTAACTCAAGTCCTCCCACACTTTGAACATTTGGACCTTAGGCAAAAAGGTTAAATTTACAAGATCTGTAACAACAGTTATACATTTCAATTTTCAGATGTAAAATTTGATTCAGCTCATTGGATGATGTCAAGATCAAATACATACTATTTCATCTTTTGCTGAGAAAATTATAAAACTTATTCCAAATAGTAGCAAGTTTTTACATGGCAAACCTATGTAATACCAGAATTCACTGAAGTAGGCAAAAACCTGTAAGAATAAAGGGGAAAACAGTTAAATTTGGATCCTATTAGAAGTAATTTCTGCAAAATACAGTGTAGGAAAAATCCAGCAGCTGAAAAAAAAACCACTCTGATCCAAGAGTCTGTGTATGATAAAAATTATGGGACATGCATGGAGCAGAATTCGGGGGCCTATGACTAACATGCTCTATCTCGGGGAGATCCTGTGGGGTGGCTTCCTATCAGCAATTCCTCAACTAGAGGCTTCAGACAGCTACCTTGATTTGCACCTGGTAAAGACCTTGTGCCAGTCAGAAAGTGAGGTGCGGCTGGCTGCAAGTTGGCCACTAATGAGGGCAAGTGAGTTGGAAAAAACTATACAACGATCTACTACCTAATATTCAATAGAAACTCTTCACCTGTCCAAGACAGTGACAAGGAGTATGAATTCGAGCTACTGACTAGCTGTGCAACCTGAGTTAATAAATCAGCCTTATCAACATGGCTTCCTGCATCTTAAAACAGGAGTGGCAATAATGTTTCCTTGTGCATATTGCCTAGATTAGTGAGGAAACTTAATATAAAGCAGTACCCTACATGAGACACACAGGAAGTGCTTGATAACATCAGTTAAGATATACACAGTATCCGCAATGAAGCTTTTGCTACCCTTTACCAGCTTTACTCACGGGAAATTTGACACATGACCTAGCAAAGCAAATTACAGACAGACATTTTTGTATTCTTCACTCAGTTACAGAAAACCAAAATAAATAAAAGCACAATTTTTAAAAGCCTGCACTGACTCACCTTTTTATACTGTTCCAATAAGGGTAAAGAGACAGAAAGATCCCCAAACAGTAAAAAATAAATATGCTTCAGGGCTGAGAATGTTAGCTCCATATGGAGCTCTAGGTTTGATCTCCAGTACCAAAAGGGGCGAGCAGTGTGTTCTGGAGACCAGGACTATTGTCTTATAATGAAACCAATGTCCTAAAAATATATTGTTGCTCCATATAAATACATAGTCAACCCTCCTTTAAATTTTTTGGTTTAAAGTTCATAGACAGGCACAATCATCCCCTCTACTTCAAATAGAGAACTCATGAATAAAGGAAAATCTCAAGCCAAACCTATCTGTGGTAGAAGCAGCTTAAACAAAAGACCTGATAGTTTTTTCAATTAAACATTACTTATTCTCTGCCTTGTATGAATGTTTCTAGCAATTGCTTTTATATATAATTCACTTTGCCTTTCGATTTGGTTATTGACTTGATTATTTTCTTGGTTAGCCAACTTTCCAGGCTAGTCCACTTCCCAGCACGTTGTAGGTGAGGGTATTCATTTCTCTCTTCTGTCTTCTGCATGTTGAAAGTTCTAGTACCTCAGAATGAGAAACCCCTCTCCCAGGCCTTATCTATACTACTGGTGAGGTTGGAAGGAGTTGCAGGCTTCTTCCTCACATCACTCCTGTGCTCTATGGTAAGGTTTATACTATTGACAGCAGCTATTAGAGTTGTCTGGGGTATTATCTCTGGGAGAATAAGCTTGGAGGTAGGGATATGAAACTATTATTTTTCCAGTCTGATCCGCCACCTCCAGATACATCACTGTGGCCCAAGAAATTACTGTGTTATGTGTTTAGCTTTCACGATCATTTACTATCTTAACAATGATGCAACATTTTTCTCAAAGCACCCAACAGTGGGCCTGAAATCAAAATATTTAAGGGAAATTCTTGATTCTTTTCATTCTGAAATTCTGGTGTCATTAAATGGCATAGCCTATAGTCTTCAAAGAACATACTAAAAAAGGGTTCTGACTCCATTTCTCTCACTTTTCATCATAGTAAAGGTAGTTTGGTGACAGAATATGGTAGATCCATCAAATGGTTCATCTTTTCTTTTTTTAAAAAAAATTCTTTTATTGGTACATTTTAGGTATACAACACAATTACATTTCTCATTGGGAACTTACAGCTTTACATGATGCATCTTGGTTCTTATTTTTTCCCCATTCCTAGCCCTCCCTTCACCACCTCCACCCTTCCCTATTTACAAAGACTTTATTTCCATTTTTTCCATTTCTCATCATTTTTCCTTTCCCTTCATTCCATTCCCCTGCCCATCCCACTACCCCTACCCCTTTGGACCTTTTCTTCCTATTTTGCATTATCGATTATTCATTCTAATCACTGGTACATTTTAGGTATACAATATAATGACATGCATCATTGGAAATTTGCACCTTTACATAGTCTCTCTTGCTTCTTATTTTTCACCCTTACCCAGCCCTCCCTTCAACCCCTCCATTCCTCCCTATTTACAAAGATTATGTTCCTATTTTTCCATTTTCTCATATTAATTCCATTCCCTTCTATCCTTTCCCCTAGCCCTACCACTTCCTTCCCCTTTGTCCCTTTTCTTCCTATTTCACATTACCTATTATTCATTTTAGTCCTTATATACATTTTCAGTTTCTCACACCAGAGAAACTATTCGGTATTTATACATGTGAGTCCTATTTATTTCACTTAAGAGTAATGCCTCAATGTGTATCCACTTAGCTATAAATGTCTCTAATTTCTCACTTTTTATGGCTGAGTAGTACTCTATTTTATAAAACAAACAAAAAAAAACATTTTCTTTATCCAGTCTCCAGTTGATGGGTATTTGGGCTGTTACAAGTTTTAGCTATAACAAACTGTGCTGCTATGAACATGGTTGCACATATATCACCCTGGTATGATTCTTTTAATACTTTGGGGAAGATTCCCAGCAGGGGAACAGGGGGGTCAAATGGGACTTCCAGTCCTAGTTCTCTGAGGTATCTCCATACTGATTTCCACAGTGTTTGCACCAGTCTACACTCCCACCAACAGTGGAGCAGGGTTCCTCTTTCCCCACAGCCCCGCCAGCATTTATTATTGGTTGATTTCATGATAGCAGCCATTCTTTCTGGAGTGAGGTGGAATCTCAGCGTTGTGTTCATTTGCATCTCTCAAATGACCAGTGATGTTGAACATTTTTTCATGTATTTATTTGCTATTTCTACTTCTTTATCTGAGAAATGTCTGTTCATTTCAGATGTCCATTTTTGGATTGGGTCTTTAAATTTGGGAGGTCTGATCTTTTTAAGTTCTTTATAGATTTGAGATAGTAGACCTTTGTTTAAGGAAAAGTAGGTGAAGATTTTTTCCCACATTGTGGGTTGTCCCTTCACACTGCTGGTGGTTTCTCTTGCTGTGCAGAAGCTTTTTAATAAGAAGAGATCCCATTTGTTGATTGTTTGTGCTAGTTCATGGGCAACTGAGGTTTTCTTCATAAAATCTTTTCCTACACCGATGTCTTCAAGGGTTCTACTTAACTTCTGTTCCAAATGGTTCAGTATTTCTATTTTAATATTTAGATCTTTAATCCATTTCAACTTTAGTTTAGTGCATGGTGAGAGACACAGGTCTAGTTTTAATTTTTGGCAAGTTGAAACCCAATTTTTCCAGCACTATTTATTAAAGAGACTATCTTTCCTCCAGTGAGGGTGTTTGGCTCCTTTATTGAAGATGAGATGGCTGAGTGTGTCTGGCATTGTTTCTGCATCTTCTAATCTGTTCCACTGGTCCTCAGGTCTGTTTCTTTGTCAGTACCATGCTGCTTTTATCACAGTAGCTTTGTAGTATAGTTGCAGGTTGGGGATTGTGATACCCCCTGACATGTCTCTGTTACCTGGAATTGATTTTGCTATTCTTGTTCTCTTCTTGTTTCAAATGAATTTTTGGATTGTTTTCTCAAGGTCCATGAAGTATAGTATGCTGCTGGGATCTCAATTGGAATTGCATTGAATCTATATAGCATTTTTGGAAGGATGGAATTTTCACTATATTAATCCTTCCTACCCAGGAGCAGGGGATGTCTGTCCATTTTCTGATATCATCTTCAATATCACTTTCCAGAGTGCTATATTTTTCAGAGAAGAGGTCTTTGATTTTTTTTCATTAGGTTGATTCCTAGGTATTTCAGTTTTTTGGATGCTATTGTGAAAGGAATTATTTGCCCTATTTCTCTCTCAGTGAGTCTGTCATTGGTGTAGAGGAAAGCTATTGATTTTTGTGTGTTGACCTTGTAACCAGCTACTTGACTGAATTTGGTTATTATGTCTAGAAGACTTTTAGGCGAGATCTTGGGGTCTTCTAGATACAGTATCATGTCATCTGCAAATAATGACAATTTGACTTCTTCATTAACTATCTTTATTAATTTTATTTCTTTCTCTTGTCTAATTGCCATGGCTAATGTTTCCAAAACTATATTGAACAAGAGTGGTGATAGTGGACATCCTTGTCTTGTTCCTGGTTTTAGTATGAAGGATTTCAGTTTTTGACCATTTAGTATGATATTGGCTGTTGGTTTTTCATAGATTTTTTTTTTATTAGTTTGAGGTAGAGACTATGCCAATTTTTTGTAGGGTTTTATCTTAAATGGGTGTTGAATTTTGTCAAATGCTTTTTCTGCATCTATGGAGATAATCATAGGTTTTTTGTCCTTGGCTCTATTGATATAGTGTATTACATTGATTGATTTGCATATGTTGAACCATCCCTGCATCCCTGGGATGAATCCCACTTGATCAGGGTGTATGATCTTCTTGATGATCTTCTGCACTGTTTGCCAGTATCTTATTAAGGATTTTTGAATCTATATTCATTAGTGAGACTGGCCTATAGTTCTCCTTTTCAGTTGTGTCTTTCTCTGCTTTTGGGATCAAGGTGATGCTTGCTTCCAGGAGTGAATATGGGAGTATTGCTTCCCTTTTAATTTCATTGAAGAGTTTAAACAGTAGTAGCAGTAGTTCCTCTCTAAATATCTTGTAGAATTCAGCAGTGAAGACATCAGGGCCTGGGATTTTCTTAGTTGTTAAGGTTTAATTATGTTTTCAATTTCATTGGATGATATTGGGTTGTTTAAAATTTTTAGGTCTTCTTCATTCAACTTTGATAATTCACATGTATCTAGGAATCTGTCCATTTCTTCTGTGTTGTCCATCTTATTGGCGTAAGTTTCTATAAGTAGGTATTGATGAACCTCTGGATTTCTGCTGGGTCTATTGTAATTTCACCCTTTTCATTCCTAATTGCATGGATTTGGGCCTTTTCTTTCCTTTTTCTGATAAGGTTGGCTAAGGGTTTGTCAATTTTGTTGATTCTTTCGAAGAACCAACTCTTGCCTTCATTGATTTTTTTGTACTGTTCTCTTAGTCTCCATTGCATTCATTTCTCCTCTGATCTTTATAATTTCCTCCCTTGTATGAGCTTTGGGTTTGTTATGCTCCTTTTTCTAGAAGCTTGAGGTTCAGCATCAGGTTGTTTTAATTGGGCTCCTTCTGTTTTCCTAATATACATATTCGCTGCTATGAATTTCCCTCCTAAGGCTGCTTTCATTGTGTCCCATAGATTCCGATACGTTGTATTGACATTGTCATTTAATTGAAGGACCTGTCTGATTTCTTCTTTAATTTCCTCTATGACCCATTGGCTATTTAGAAGTGTATTGTTCAATTTCCACATGTTTATGAAATTTTTCCAGTTTCTTTTGCTATGGATTTCCAATTTCATTGCACTATGGTCTGATAATATACAGGAGATAACTTCAATTCCTTTGCACTTACTTAAACATGTTCTATGTGTGAGTATGTGGTCTATTTTGAAGAATGACCCATGTGCAGCTGAGAAGAATGTGTATTCTGATTTTGTGGTGTGGAAGACTTTGTAAACATCTGTTAAGTTCATTTTTTCAAGAGTTCGATTGAGTTCTAGTATTTCATTACTTATTTTTTGTCTAGTTGATCTATCTATTTGTGACAGTGGGGTGTTGATGTCCCCCACTACAATTGTATTAGTGCATATATCACTTTTCATGTCCATTAGTTTTTGTTTTATATAGTTGGGTGAACTAGTGTTTGGTGCATAGATATTTATGATTGTCATCTCTTCCTCTTGGAATCTTCCCTTTACAAGGATGTAGTGTCCTTCTTCATCTCTCTTAATCAGTGTTGGTTTGAAATCTACTTGATCTGCAAAGAAGATAGCTACTCCTGCTTTTTTGGGGGTTCCTGTCGCATGGAATGTTGTTTTCCATCCTTTCACTTTCAGTCTATGAGTTTCCTTTTGAATTAAGTGTGATTCTTGTATGCAGCATATTGTTGGATTTTGCTTCTTGACCCATTCTGCCAGTCTATTTCTTTTGATTGGTGAATTGAGATCATTAACATGGATGGTTATAACTGAAATGTATTGACTTGTCATTGCCAGGACTTTTTCTTTTTGTTGGGTTCTTCCCCTTTACATTTAATTTCTTGTCACACCAGATGGGTTCATTCTGTTTTGCTTCCTGGGGTTGTGATCCTCAATGCCTGTTCCTAGGATATTGTGTAAAATTCTTTGGAGTGCTGGTTTGGTATTCACGAAGTTCCTAAGGTGCTCTTTGTCATGAAAGTATCTTATTTCTCCATCAATTTTGAAAGACAGTTTTGCAGGGTACATCAATCTGGGTTGGAGGCTGTTTTCTTTTAGGGCTTGGAATATGTCACTCCAACTCTTCTTCCCTTGATTGATTGTGTTGAGGAGTCTGCTGTGATTCTGCTGGGCCTTCCTTTGTATGTGATTTGTTTCTTTTCTCTCGCTGCTTGTAGAGCTTTGTTCTTCTGTTGAGTTTCTGGAATCTTAACAATTATATGCCTATGTGTAGAATTTTTTGATCCAGGCTATTTGGAGTCCTATATGCCTTCACTTATCTGTATGTCAAGTTCTTTTCCCCCGTTTGGGAAATTTTCTGCCATTACTTCTGTGAAGAGTTTTTTTATGTCATCTGCACTCTCTCTTGTTTCTTCATTGAGCCCAATCAGTCTTATATTATTCTTCTTTGCATTGTCTAGCAGCTGCTCGATTGATTTCTTGTGTTCCCTTATAATTTTCAAGCAATTTTTCTTTTCCTGGTCATTAATTGCAATCTTATCTTCTATATCTGAAATTCTGTCGTCACATTGGCTCATTCTGCTGTGTAGACTTTCAATGGAGATTTTCATCTTCTGGAAATCTATTTGCATCTGTTTTAGGGATTCCATTTGTTTCCTATGTTGGGATTCCATCATGTTCCTCAGCTTCTCTCTAAATTTATTAATCATGTCTTGCACTAGGAGCACAATTTCTCCTGTTATCTGAGAAATTATTTCTGATTTCATTTTTTCATAATCCCCTTTTGTTGCCAGTACAGTGGGTCCAGGTGGTTGAGTATCAGATTGTTCCATCTCATTTCCCTTAGAGGTTGCTGTAGGTGATCTGGAAGTCTGGTTTTGAGACTTATTTACGTGTTTTCTCATTTCAACTGGGTGGGCAGGGGGGTGCTGTTGGCATCCGCGTGGCTCACCTCCTCTGAGCTGGGAGAGGTGGGCCAGGGGCCAGGTGTGGCAGTAGAAATGGTGGCCCAAAAGCCCCTTCCTCTGGGCTGGGAGTGGCGGGACGGTTGGCAGCCCAGAAGCCCTTTCCTCTGGACCAGTAGCAGTGGGATGGCAGCTCAAAATCCCCTACCTCTGGGCAGGAATTCTTTAAATGCTGAGAACTTGATTAGCTGTAGTATAGTGGTCTGGTGGTCCGATGTCCTCTGCATCTTTGTAGTGTGGAACCAGGTGGCTGTACAGAGAAGCGGCCAAAGGAGTGGGGTGGGGTGGGGGATCCAGTGGATTTCTGCCAGGGTGTGGGTTGATTCGGTGTTTTCCATGCACCTGATGACTTCAGAACCGCATCCACAGACCTGACTGTCTGCTGCGGGCTGATTTGGTGTTTTCCACGCGACTGGTGCCCTAGGGATTGTGTCCACACACTGCCTGCCTGGTTCATCTTTTCTTGATCATCTTCTGGCTAATGATTAGGATGAAAGGGCAGTGGAGTTATATGCACCTATCATTACAGGTTGGTACTCATTCCTAGCATTCCTAGCCATAATGCTTCTTTTTTATGGCTAACAACAACCTTAGACGAGTCTGGTAGGTCAGATAGCAGGATGGCCAAAAGAGAGCCTAAGGAATTCCAATTTAATTTTTAAAGGCATTTTAAAATTTTTATTAGTATGATTTCAGTACAAAATGGTTACATTTCTCATTTCCTCAGGGGGAGTTTGTACATGTACATAACACATCTTAATTCTTTTTTCCTCTCCCTTTCTTCCCTTCTCCTTCTGTCTCTTGGGGGCCTTCCCTTTTACAAAAGATCTATCTATCCAACTGCATTCTCTAGTTGTGTTGCTGTTGTCTTAGGTCATAAAGGTAGTGATCATTGGGTTGAATACACTTTCCCTGAGTCCATGATGGAATTTTATCCCACTTCCAGGTGAGATATAATGTATCTCTAAAAGTTATATTAAAATAGTTTATCCTTGTTGCATCTGATACTTCATATGAAAGATTGGCTGTAGATAAATTGGAGAAAAGTGAATTTATAGTTATTAGACTGGGACATACTGCTTTGGAGGGGGATGGAGGGAGGAACAACTTCAATTCTGGGCACTGAGGGGAGTAATTAGAATCCAGGAGGAATAGAGCAGGAAATAAGCTTAATGATCATCTGTCTTTCAAAACCACCTCTGAGCTTTTTTGCTAAAGAAAACACCCCGGTGCTATTCTCCCAAATGGCAGAAATATAAATGAATTAAATGATTTAAACTTAAATGATTTCAAGGCCTTCAATTCCCTACCAAATGGTAGTGACTAGGACTAGATAGCCAATCTCTTATGATTATCAAGCAGTCAACCAGAACCATCAAGAATAGACCCAGTTCCTGTAGTTGTATGTAAAATGTCTGTTACCACCTCTAAATGCTTTCCTATTCCCATTGCAGCTGTTATCACTGTGTCATCCAGTGGGATGGAAGGCTATCATCTGGCAGGTGGTATTTGTACTAATATTATGGATCAAACTGACTGTTTTCAGCTACTCTTTCCAAAGATACAGACTTTTTTGTGCCAGAATTACATTGTTTTTATCACTGTAGCTTTGCAATATGACTTGAAGTCTGGAATTATGAGGCCTCCTTCTTTGCTCTTGTTGCCGAGGATTGCTTTTGCTATTCTCAGTTGCTTTTGTTTCCAAATGAGTTTTAGGATCATTTCCTCTAGTTCTGTGAGGTCTGCTCCTGATATTTTAGTTGGGATTGTATTAAATCTGTGTGTCAGATTTGGCAATATTGGTATTTTGACTCTATCGGTTCTGCCTATCCAGGAAAATGAGATATCTTTTAGTTTTGTGATGTCTTCTTCAATCTCCCTTTTGAGCATACTGTACTTTTCATTGTAGAAGTCTTTCATATTTTTGGTTATGTTAATTTATAAGTGTTTAATTTTTCTTGATTCTCTTGTGAATGATATTGTTTTCCTAATTTCTTTTTGCAGTGAGTTAATTATTGGTGTACAGAAACACTTGATTTTTTGTGTTGATTTTGTATCCTCCTATACTACTGAATTTGGTTATTAATTTTAGGAATCTTGGTGGAATTTTGTGGGTCTTCTGTGTAGAGAATCATGTTATTTGCAAATAATAATGATTTGACTTCTTCTTTTACTATACATATCCCTCCACCCTTTTTTTCTTGCCTGATTACTCTGGTTAATGTTGCAATTACTATATTAAACAGGAACGGTGATAGTGGAACTCCTTGTCTGGTTCCTGATTTTGGAGAGAAAGCTTCCAGTGCTTCCCCCATTAAATACAATAAGTTAAAGAAATCATTACAGTGATAACGTGCATACCCACATTTGTAGCAGCACAATTCATAACAGTTTGGAAGTAGCCTATATGTGCATCAGCAGATGAATGGATAAAGAAAATGTGGTATTTATATACAATGGAGTGCTACTCTATCATCAAGAAGGATAAACTTGAGTCATTTGTGGGAAAGTGTATGCACCTTGAGACCATAATATTGACTGAAATAAATCAAGATAAACAACAAAAAGTAGGAAGATAGATATTTTGAAAAGGGAAAAGGGACAAGAGACAGAGGGAGGTGGGGAGGGTGGAAGTACAAGAACAAGAATTAAGATGTGTTATATACTCCCCACAAGGAATGTAAGCATTATGTAGTTCAAACATGTACTATTAAATATATACATGAATATATATGTATACATGTATATGTATATATACATGTATACATGGATATGTGTGTGCATATATATATATATATATATATATATATATATATATATTTAACTGCATTGATACACTAAGATATATCCGCTGTCCTGGAAGTTACATTACAGCCCCTTGCCAGTGCTTAATAATGTTCCCTGGCTTATATAGGTCACAGTTGGAGTTTGTAACAATTACAGCTAGTATTTCCTTTTCAGTAGTAGCACATGTATCCCCAGGACTATACTGTATTTGTGGAGTCCAGACATTAACATGTATTTTCTACAAGCCTGCTATGACCTGTATTTGAGGAGTGCTAATAAAAACCCTTCCAATATTTAATGAAACATAACCAGAAGATCCCATAGCCTTTAAATCTCACTGGAATTGGCTTTCAGGAGGCACAAATTACATGTTCATTACTGCACTCTTTGAGTGGCTATCTCTACAATGAGAGTCATCCAATTAGAAACAGTAGTGAGAAATATGTCCCTTACCTGAGCTGAAGTTATGAATAATACCACTTTGAACACATAAGCTATTCAGATCATCCTCAACTCACTGGACATCACTATTATTGAAGATAATATTGTCGTGTATACCCTGATTTGAGGCTAAGGCGGAGCTTACATAATCCCTAATATATCTTGGTGTACCAAGTTTATTTCCTCTGAACAAGACAGAAGGTCAAAGCAAAGACTTAATAAAGCCCTGGGTCTAAGGAATCCTTGATAGTATAAGGGTTATTTAGCTGGCTGAAGCTGGGACCCTAGGCTTCATGGTTGAGGGCAGCAGTGCAAGTTGTCTGTGTGGAATCACATTAATAATAGACTTACTTAAATGTTGCATGAAACAAGTTGAATCTATAGTTCTAGTCTCTGTCAGTAAGATTGACCAAGTGATCCATAGAGTGGCATAATCAAGGAAATTTGAGTTTGGCTGAGCATATACAGGGTCAAGAGGGCTTTTTGTTAGGTAGGCATTCTTCCAAGGCTCTGAGCATCCCATATATTCTTGTTTAGTATGCAGGCTTCAAGGCTGATTTGTTTTCAGATTTTGAGCAAAGTTTCTAGCTAGCCTCAAACCTACTAAATAGGTCAAGTTCACCAGAGTACAACAACTTAACGGTTTGCTTCCCAATAGGAAAGAATCTACCTACTTGTTTGCCATGTGCTACAGTGTTTGATACTCACTTAAAAATTGCTATGCGCTTGTTCCTGGCTTTGTCAGCTATAAAAACAAATTCATTGCTTGTCTGGTCTCTATCTATTCCTCTCACATTGCCCCAGCCATACTACAGGGACAAATAGGATATAAGTAACCATGCTGATGTTCATGATACTTTCTATGCCACAAGAAATAAAGTCCTTTATCTCTGATCTAGGAATTTTGTGTCTTTTGCCAGAATCCACATAATAACGAAAGTCTGACTTGTCAGCTTGCCAGTTGGATAAAATTAACCTAAGAACTTCCTTAATTCTTGAGAGAAACTACAAATATTTTAAATAGAATATAAATATATTCCATTTAAGTCTCTTTTAGTGATTAAAAAAACTTTAAATGCATCCTTATAGTTTTATAAAAGGCACAATATGTAGAATGAAGCTAGACTGATACTTGAATCTAGTATTATGGATACAGAGCATGTCTTTAATTATTGTTCTACAACTCTGTATATGTTAATGTAATTTTAAAGTTTATATTTTATTCACTAAATTTTTAATATGTTTTATGAATTTCTGTTTATTATTAATTATCAAGTTTTTCAAAGTCATATACTTCATGGGTAATCACATCCTGTAAATTTGTCACATCTGATTCTTATTTTCCCATTTGTGTATGATTTATATACATTCTTAAAACAAACTAGTCAATTATATGTGCTCCTATTGCATATTATAATCTTTCATTTGAGTAACAAAATTAAATAAGTTTGATTCAATATTTTAAAAAATTAAATCTCCATTAATTATAGTCCTTTAATTGAAAAGTTTAATTGAAATGTCTAGATGTTAAGAATTTGAAAAGTAAAAATACCATCTTTTAGTCCCTTTGTTCCAAATTGTAATTTATAAGATGTACTAACTTTGAAATTATCCCTGAACTACCATTCAATAATTAATCAGGAAGAGAAAAAGACATATTTAAAATAGTTCCAAAGTGTTCTGAAACAGAAGAGAAAAACAGCTTAAAGTTAGCCTATTTATGAGTATAAAATAGCTCACCTTCACAGGATTTTTCACTTTAACCTTGTTTTGTTCTGCTTCCTCTGAAATTTTTACTCCTATTTCAGCAATCCAGGGTAGTGGCTCAACCTCACTAATACAAAAGGAAATTATTTTGCCTCAAATTTTCATCACTCCCATTTAGCCCTCTATTTAGTCTATGAAATCAGGGTTCCTACAAAATATGACTGAGTATTCACCTCTATTTTGCTGTTTTTGTTGTTTCATTTTTCACCAGTTACAAAATGCAACTCCTGTACACATAGATATAGATTGTGACTTTTCACTTCCATATCATATTTCAACTGGAGAATAGATGTGATTATTAATCTTATCAACTTGATTGGTTTAAGAGACAACTAGGAGATTAGTAGAGTACATTTCTGGGGTCATTTGGGTAGGTACTGGGAATATAACCTGGGAATTGTATCTGGTACCAGGCCCTTTCCTTCCTGGTTCTTTCCCTGTCTTTCAGCTTCCATCTATTAAGAGGAGTAGCTTTCCTCTGCCCTTTCGTTTTGATGTTTGTGCAATGATGTTAGAGCCAGCTGATCATGGATTGAAAACTCTGAAGCTGTGAATTAACGTAAATTTTTCCTCTTTTAAGTTGTGTATGTCAGGTGTTTTGTCTTAGCAGTGGAAAGGTAACTAATACAAAGAACTTCTTTTCTTCATTCTTGTCAGGATTCTTTTTTGTACTTCAAAGTTCTAATAAGGCCCCTTTTGGAGTTTTATACATTTTTCTCTACTTTTATATTCTTTTAAAATTAGACTTGATTTTTGTCAACTAAAACCTTCAATCTGAATTGAATTTCTTGTTCTTTCAAACCAACATCTGCTTTGGAAATGAACTTTTAGAACATAATTCATTTGTAATTTGAAGAGTCCATAGAATTTTATATTGAAATATATTGATAATGTATAAACATTTATTACTGCAAGTTATTTATAATTTTAAAAGTTTGGGAACATGTCAAATATAAGCAAACACAATGTCCAGTTGGGAATACATCTTCAAATAAGATTGACCTAGATTTCAATATCAGCATCATTGTTTTTTAGTGTATGAACATGGATAAGCACCTTAACTCTTTCTATCTTGCACTATTTATCAAGGAAATGGAGATAAAAACTTTACACAGTTGGATGTCACATAAACAGTGTCTTACCTAGCAGTTACTTATGAAAGATTAAATAGAAACAGTTTGATGAGATGTTCAGTGGAATATTTATCATAAGAATTTGCTGTTAGCTTCTCCTTCATTCTTGCTCACTTGACCACTTCTCCACATTGGAATGTGAAATGTATGCTAGCCAATCTGGAAATCATTTTTACTAATGTGAATAATAAAGGAAAATAAAAGGTTTTGAGATTAAGAAGGAAACCAAATGACATAATATCATTAAATACTTTGTTTATAAAGGTGTGATCAGATCAGATTTTTAGCAATAACTATCCCTTTTCAGTGAAGTGGAAACCCTTATAATGATTTCCTTACAGGTAGTTCACAAGCCTACATCCCTGAATTATTTAATTCAACTGTTTAATTAAATTATTTAATTTAACTATTTTTCATGAATTGTATTTTACCATTTCTGAAAAACTACACTTTGAAACAGCTATTACTCTTACCACTTTACAGATAAAGCCACTGCTCAAAAGATCAATGTATTGTGAAAAATCATTAATAAAATTTTCAGTTTCCAAAGTATTTTGAAATAAGCTTCAGAATACTGAAATCATCATTTTAGTATTTGCTGAAGTGAACACCTGAAATCATTCTTATAAATATAAAATATTTTTAAAAACCTAGAATACCCTAACACACCATGTATTGAAATACTATAAGACACTATCACAAATTCTAGATTTTGTAATCTTACTTATGCTGTTTTTATTTTTTCCTTCAGTTCAACAGTGATAACTTAAAATGTCATAATTTTCTGTACCCAGAATATTATCATTTACCCACTACCTAATCCACATTGAATCACTTGGTGTTTTACATCAAGTTCAATTCAGTATTAATCTTGACTATACTTCATTTTTATGCCACACTATATCTTTATTTCTGTATTCATCTTGTCAATGAGATGTTCTAATTAACTATTTTCATTCACATTTTAAATCCATTAGAAAAATATGACAGTACACAACTAAGTAAATGTATGTATTTTAGGTTCAGAATTTAAATCCTAGATTTTATTTTATTTTTTTTGGTACCAGGGATTGAATTCAGGACCTTGCATTTGCAAGTCAGGCAGAGGAACCACTGAGCTAAATCCCCAGCCCCTAAATCCTAGATTTTTGAGGCAATAATTAAGGAGATAGAATAATTTTGTTCAAGAAAAAAAATAGTATGGAAAAGGGCAGAGCTACCAAACTTCATTCTTCTTCCATCATACTTGGATTCGGCACTTAATAAATTAATGTATTGAATCATTACCAATGATTCCCTTTGTGTGTCTGAATTATTTTGATTTAGTCAGCTTACAAAAGATCCAAATTTGAGGATGACTTTTTAAAATATTTACCATCTTATTTTATAATAGATGCCCATTTAATTCAATTCTAATTTCATGACTCAACAAATATTTATTTTATACTTTATCAGAAGAATAGGACATGAAGAATAAATTACTAAAAATAATTTTTTCAGCTTCTTGAATAACATATCATCTTAATAGGGAAAATCCATTGAAGACTGATTTTTAAAATTTTTCTTATTGATATAATATTCAAAATTTAAGAAATCTACAAATTTGTTTCCTCTGTGTAATGGAGATCATATCCTAAATAACTTTAAGCACCAAGAGTTACTATTTATCATTGTTTGTAGTCAATTTTTTTAGTATCTTTCTTTTTATCATTATTTCCAATAGTGAGCTTATGGTATATCAAATCGGTTTTAGAGCCTTTTAGATACCACTGAATTTACTATTGGAAAGTGGCTACATTAATTTCACAATTTGTAATCTGTAAATTATTTTTACTCAATCCAACCTGGCCTGAAAATTCCTTCTTCTCAAAAAAAAAAAAAAAAAAAAAAAAAAAAAAAAAAAAAAAGGTGTGAGGCTGGGGATTTAGCTCAGTGGCACCGCGCCTGCCTCGCAACCACAAGGTCCTGAGTTCGATCCCCGGTACAAAAAAAAGGTTTGTTTTGTTGTCATTTTTGCAGTACTTGAGATTAATCTAAGGGCCTTGCACCTGCTAAGCAAGGGCTTTACTTCTCAGCTAGAGTCCTAGCTTCTTTAAACAAAATTATTATTTTGAAACTAGAGTTTCACTAAGTTGCCCAGGCTGACTTTGAGCTTGGGATGCTGCTGGGTCAATTTGAAGAGTATTCAAGTACGACGTTCTCAACTCACAAACACTATGAAGACATACAACTGCATAAAACTGACAATACTGAGTGAAACTATATTATGTCATAACAAAACTATGTCACATCAGGAACTAAGACACTAGGACACTCTAATCCTGCTCAGGGTCCCTGGTCCAGTCCATATCGAGTCACTTGTCCTGACATGACTATCATCTTGTGTCTCCATCCACACTTTCTACATCACTGCAGACAACTAGGAGATAAGACAGCAAGAGGCACAGTCCAAAAGCAAAGTTGTAAAACAAACAAACAAAAAAACTGTTAAAAATCCTGGAAACATCGCATAATGAGGAATCTGTTTTATTTTTATCAAAATTTGAATAGCTCTACATTACTTCTGACTCAGAATAAACTTTAAAATCAAATAGTCAGAGCAGGAGAATATCTCACAGCATCAGTTGACCATATAAAAATTATATTGACAATAAGAAAATAAAGGAAAGAATAATTATTTTGTTGTTGCTTTATTTTGGTTTAATTCTAGGTATAATATGAAAGGAGAGATATTCTGCAAGACTAGTAAAGTTGAAGGAAGTAGTTGAAGTAAGTAGACTCAATTGTTTTCTCTCACCAAATTCTAACAAGAAATATATGTTCTCCTTTAAAAATCAGGAAATGGAAACAAAGAAATAAAAACTTTGGGATCCATACATAAAAATAAATTTGCCAATACTCATAAAGTTTTTAGTATTTGTTAGTTCTTTTAAGTATATAATGTAGATCCACTCATTAAAATCTAAAAATAAACCTCTAAAGACAAAGACATTTTTATTTCCATTTTATAGGTCAGAAAAATGAAGAACAGAGAAATTAGAGTGACTTTCTCTGAGGCAAACAGCTGACAAGTGTGGGTAAAAGTGAGACTTAAACTCAGGCAACTGGGACTAGAGTGCATGGACTGAACATTGAACTTCATCTACTATTCTCGAGAAATAAAAATGAGTGGGAATATTTAAGACATACTCTAATACATGTAACAGGTCCCTCCTCCAAGTTACGTGGGAGCAAGACAGGCAGAAGGATCATGGAAACAGAAGGCCCATGGAAGCTTTTGCCTCTGAGGCCAAGTATCCTGCCTTCATGGCCACTTTCCAGTTATTCTTTTGTATATTTTACAACCATCTATACAATAATCAGAAGCTTCCTCCCACAGCACTATGGGAGAATGTAACAGTAAAAATATTTTTAAATGGTTTGGAAAATGAATAATTAGAAATAATTGTTTAATGTTGTTACAAAGTGTTAAGCTTTATGAAACAAGAAAATGGAGAAGAATCTTTGGAAGAATAAGATACTATAAAGAATTTGGCTAAAATTAAGAAAAATGCAAAAATTCTACATACTGAAATTCAATTAAAATTCATACTGAAAGCAGTATGAAAAAGTAGAATTAAAAACTGGAAATCAGTGATATAAATGAAAAATATTAGTGCTCTGAAAGTATACAACAACATTTTTGAAAGAAAAGACACCAGATTTGTGTGAAGAAATGCAGAGAGCAGACACACATCCTCTCATCCCAACATACAACATATGCTTCGTACTTGTATATGGGGGTGGTCAAAATTTAAAAACCCTTGCTTCTAAAATCATGCCACATTCTCAAATAATTCATAGTTTTAAAGAAGTAAAACTTGCCCTCATTTTTCTTGAATTTTAGTAGGACTATGTAAATGTTCTTTTAGAAGAAACTTGAATGGCTTAGGCTATTTGTAAAGATTTTAATAGTAAACTTTCTAGAGCTGGAGGATGGGGAGAACCTAAATAAAGTCTCTTTCAGATCCTTACACAAATATCAGCTTTTCATTGAATCTGTATTGTTTTTCCTACTTAAAATCACAACCTGTTCTCTATATCAATCATTCTTTAATGTTATTTATCCATAGAACTCACCATTTGCTAGTGTATGGTATAATTCTCACATATTATTAGAGTATGAGTCCCATGAGGAAGGGGACTTTTCAAAATGTTGGTCAAGGATAAATTTCAAGAACAGAGAACAGTGCCTGATGCCTATTAGAATACCCATAAATACTCATTTTATTAACCAGTGACATACCAGGAAAGGTGTGGAGGGCAGGTTACACACTCAGGAAGAAATAGCAGGTCTCAAGCCTTTATATTTAGAGAAGAACCAGAAATGTGATTGGATCAGTGGACTGGATGCAATAAGAAATTAGAGACTTTTATTCTAAGTGTGATGATGATACTAGTGGCAGTGGAGGTTTTGAGCTATCCAAAATAAAAGAAGAAGGGCTGGTTAAATCCAACATGATGCAAAAATGGTTACTTGGTTAGAACACTGGTTTCTCTATCATGGGTCTATTTCCTCAGGAGATAGTCTTTCTTTCTCAACATTTTAATAGAAATTGCCTTAGAATCTTGTGGGTATTTTTTAACCTTTGAAGCTTCTGAAATTCATAAAGTCATATCTATAATATTCACAGATTCAACAGCCCTGTCCAACCACACAGACACACAGACACACACACACACACACACACACTCACACACACACACTGAACACATACATATACATATACTTCACACACACACATGTCCACACAGTCTGTTCCCCAACTATAACACTCTTCTCACTACAATGCCAAATGTAAGACATATGGTTAAATTAAAAAGATTCTACACAAAAGGTTCAATACTTTAAATATGCAAACTTTTCCCAAATACATCTACAATTCAGTGCAATCTTAATAAAAAATCTCCACACTTGTGGTTTTTTTCCTTTCTTTCTTTTGGAGAACTTGTCAAGTTGATCCCCAAGTCCATCTGGAAGAAAAAACCATGCAAGAACAGCCAAGATTATTCTGAAAAAAAGAGAAGACTAATAAGAGAAGACTAGCCTTTCTTTCTAACAAAACATGAAAAGTTTCAATGATTAACATAGTGTGGTTTGGGTACAAGCATTCATCGATGGAAAAAAGAAATAGAACCCATGGATACTACATCCTAAGCATTAGGATAAGTGAAATTATACTTGTTTCAACTTCGTTCAGCATTTTACTTATAATACAGATTTTGTTTTTTAATCTTGATTTATTTTGCTAAGCATAATGTCTTCAAGGTTTATCTATGTGGTGGCATGTTGTAGAAATATTACCTATTTTTAAAAGTTTACTAATACTGAATTTCACTTATACATCATATGTTTAGTCATTCATCCATAGACAATTTTTCTCATCTTGGCTACTATGAATAGTACAGAAGGTGCTTGCCAGAGGCTCTGAGGGATGAAAATGAAGAGCCATTAAACAGGTGTAAAGTTGTGGGATGAATAAGTTCTAAATATCCACTGTGCAACATTGTTCCTATAGGTAATATTGTATTCTACTCTCAAATATTTGTTACAAGAGTAAATGTCAAGCCTTGTTTTCATCACAAACATAAAAAATAAAAACAATAATAATGAAAAGCAGGCACTACTTAATCAAGCTATAGAGAATGGTAAAATAAATTATTGTATATTCCATAAATTATAGTATATGATGACTGTGTGCAGCATTAACTTTCAGAAAGAAAATAAGTTATAGTAAGATACATTCTATGCATAGATATTATCCCATTTTGTGCAATAATTACATTTAAATTATGTTAAAAATAGTAAACTTAACAAAATCAAATGTGTTTATATCTGTGTATGACTACAGCTGAAATAAACACCTGACACAATAATTCTTGAACAGAGAGGGAGGATTTGAATTTTTAATATATAGTGTTCTAAATTCTTGGAGATTTTCAATAAGGAACAGAATTCATATGTTACTTTTATAATTAAATATATATGTACATATATTATAGTGTCCATCTTCATAAAAATATATCTATCATCTAATTTAAGGCTCACCCAGTTTTGTGAAATACAATGCAATATTAATATCTCAATTTTTAAAATAGTAAAAATGTCAAAAGATGTTCTCCTGAACACAGCTAAAATGATCAGTACCAAGAAAAGTGAGAGCTGACTGTATTTGAACAGCACCTAGAATATCAGGGGGCACACAGCGTGTCTCAGTAAAGGATCCACGACAAGAACAAGAAATGGCTTTTTTCTAGAGGCCAGGAATCTCAACAGCTAGTATAAGCCTCTTTCTCCTCCCATATTCTGAACAAGTGAACCCTTTGCTAAAAATCATTTCCCAATAAATATATGAGAATGGGACAGAATGAATCTAAAATAAAATGGGCTGGCTCAGCCACCTATAGCCAAAGATTGTGAAATAGGACTTTTCTAGCCTTACAAGATTTTTTCACACAAATGAATGTTACGGCTTCTTCTAACAAATACATGCTGTGATTCCAGCATTTTTATAAATTTAAAGTAATAAGCAGCAGTAAAACTAACAAGAAAATCAGCTGGGAACCTAGGTAACCTATTTTAAATACTGTCCACATCAAGCCACTTGACTCTATTGTACAGAGTCACCTCTTCATGATTATTATCACAAAGGAAACATCAAAGCATGATTTGAGTTCCATGACACAAAAATTAATGAACAACATAGACTTTTGTATTATCTTTTCAAATGCTGAATGCTTTGCCTCCATTTGATGGAAAATATGATCCAGGAAGTTCATCTGAGCAATGACCAGTGATGTTAGTTCATTTAGCAGGAGAGTTACATTTTTTAAAATGAAGATGGAGTACTACTCTGCTGTAAAGAAAGATAACCCTAAGTCATTTGTGGGGAAATGGATGCACCTTGAGACCATAATGTTAAGTGAAATAAATCAGACACACAAGCTTAAATATCAAATGATTTCTCTTACATGATAAATCCAAAGCATAAACAAAAGAGCAAAATAAAAGATAGATAATAGGAAACAGGGAGATAAATCTTTTCAAAAAGGGAAGAGGACCAAGGGATGCAGGCAGGGGGCAAGGAAAAAAGGGATGAACAGAAATTAAGATGTGATAGATATATATATTCCCCATGAAGAATGTAATCACTAAAAATAAATGATTAAAAAGACACAAAAATATTGCGGGGGACTCTCCCGCAGGTCGGCGGGCGGGTGGGGTGGGAAGGGGCGAGGCCTCGCGACCCCGCCCCGCGAGGGCCTCTCTGGTGTGCAGCGGTGGGCACCCTCGGAGGAGCCACCGAAACCTGAGCTGTGGTCCCGGAGCCCTCTCAGTAGCCGGAGCAGAGCAGAGTTTCTGGGGGATAGAAGCAGCGGACCCGGGAACAGAAAATGCCGAAGCCGACCAATGTCCGGGTTACCACCATGGATGCGGAGCTGGAGTTCTCCATCCAGCCAAACACCACTGGAAAGGAGCTTTTTGATCAGGTGGTTAAGACAATTGGCCTCCGGGAAGTGTGGTATTTTGGCCTCCAGTATGTGGACAATAAAGGATTTCTGACCTAGTTAAACTTGATAAAAAGGTGTCTGCTCAGGAGGTCAGGAAAGAGAACCCCCTCCAGTTCAAGTTCAGGGCCAAGTTGTACCCGAAAGACGTGTCTGAGGAGCTCATCCAGGACATCACGCAGAAGCTGTTCTTCCTCCAGGTGAAGGAGGGGCTCCTTAGTGATGAGATCTACTGTCCTGCTGAGATGGCTGTGCTCCTGGGGTCCTATGCAGTGCAGGCCAAGTTTGGAGACTTCAACAAGGAAGTACACAAGTCTGGGTACCTCAGCTCTGAGCGGCTGATCCCACAGAGAGTCATGGACCAGCACAAACTCACAAGGGACCAGTGGGAGGAGCGGATTCAAGTGTGGCAGGCAGAACACAGAGGGATGCTCAAAGATAATGCTATGCTGGGGTACCTGAAAATTGCTCAGGACCTGGAGATGTATGGAATCAATTACTTTGAGATCAGAAATAAGAAAGGAACAGACCTTTGGCTTGGAGTTGATGCCCTTGTATTAAATATTTATGAGAAAGACGATAAGCTGACCCCAAAGATTGGCTTTCCATGGAGTGAAATCTGGAACATCTCTTTCAACGACAAAAAGTTTGCCATTAAGTCCATCGACAAGAAAGCACCTGACTTTGTGTTCTATGCCCCACACCTGAGAATTAACAAGAGGATGCTCCAGCTCTGCATGGGGAACCATGAGCTGTACATGCGCCGAGGAATCCTGACACCATTGAGGTGCAGCAGATGAAGGCCCAGGCACGGAAGGAGAAGCATCAGAAGTAACTGGAGTGGCAGCAGCTAGAGACCGAGAAGAAGAGAAGAGAGACTGTTGAGAGGGAGAAGGAACCGATGCTGTGGGAGAAGGAGGAGCTGATGCTGGGGCTGCAGGACTATGAAGAGAAGACCAAGAAGGCAGAGAAAGAACTCTCCGACCAGATCCAGAGAGCCCTCCAGCTGGAGGATGAGAGGAAGCGAGCCCAGGAGGAGGCCGAGCACCTGGAGGCCAACTGTGTAGATACACTGCGGGCCAAGGAGGAGCTGGAGAGACAGGCGGTGGATCAGATAAAGAGCCAGGAGCAGCTGGATACAGAACTTGCAGAGTACACTGCCAAGATCGCCCTCCTGGAGGAGGCGTGGCGGTGCAAGGAAGATGAGGTAGAGGAGTGGCAGCACAGGGCCAAAGAAGCCCAGGACGACCTGGCGAAGACCGAGGAGGAGCTGCACCTGGTGATGACGGCCCCATCGCCCCCACCACCACCTGTGTATGAGCCTGGGAGTTATCACGTGCAGGAGAACCTGCAAGAGGAGGGTGCGGAGCCCATGGGCTACAGCGCCCAGCTCTCCAGTGAGGACATTCTAGGCGACCGCAAAGAGGAGAAGCGCATCACTGAGGCCAAGAAGAACGAGCATGTGCAGTGGCAGCTGGTGACTCTGAGCAACGAGTTGTCCCAGGCCAGAGGTGAGAACAAGAGGACCCATAATGACATCATTCACAATGAGAACATGAAGCAAGGCCGGGACAAGTACAAGACCCTGCACCAGATCCGGCAGGGCAGCCCCAAACAGCACATTGATGAGTTTGAGGCCATGTAGAGGCCAGGGCAGTGCAGAGGGCGCCTGGCAGCGGGGCTCTGCCTGAGGATCTGGGCAGCCTCGGCACAATGGCTCTTTAGTGTGCTAAACCCAAAAACCAAACTCCTCACCATGTTCAGGTCCCTTAAGAAAGAGCAGTTACCCAGTGGAAGTACTTGGCCAGGCACACCCTGGTTATTTTTCCCAGCTGTATCATAGTGCCAAATAGGCCTGATTTTTATAATTACCAAATCATTTCCTGTTGTACGCCTGGAGCAGGACTGATGGAGCAGGACAAGATGCCTGTAAAATTCAAGTAAACTTCACACTGGCCTGTGTGATGCAAGGTTCAGTATCATTAAAGAAACCACATCACGGCTTACATCTGTGCCACACTTCTACTTCTGAAATGAGCTTACACTGATTTGATTTCTATGAAGGCTCCATCTTTGTATATTTACATGTTTTGAGGGGTGAAAAATTAAGTCTAAACTAAAGCCCTCTCCCACATGCAGTGATTTCCTTCCTCCGACTTTCTGTTCAGCTGGCAGAGATCTGCCGTGGTCATGGGATGGATAATACTTTTGTATTATCTTTTGTAATACTTAAACTTTTGGTTTTTTGCTTAAACAGTTAGAAGAATACATTATTGGACTTACACCTAAATAATTATCAGCTATAGAGTATAGTATTTATATGTAAGTGATAATATGGGGTTGTAACAGTTTTAAAAAGGGAAAGTTTTGTTCTGTATATTTTGTTACCTTTTGCAGAATAAAAAAATACATATTAAAAACCAAAAAAAGACACAAACAATTAATTGTGTCAATACATTAATAAAATCACTGAGTGAAATTGATAAGGCCACTTAACTAGGTTACTTAAACACTATCAGGACAGCATAATTGGAAACACTACACTTTTATAATTTTGTTTAGAAGAGCTTTATATCCACAGAAATCCACTGAAGTCCTTGAATGTTTACTTAGTTTAGCATATTTTTGTTTTCTGACTGGATTTCTTTAGTGATATTCCCAGTTGAGTTCTCTGTTGTACAAATAAATCTCATACCTTAAAGGCAGGCATTTCATTGCTTCGATTCTCACATTATTATGTAATTTAACATTGTAACACAACTTCTGTTGAGACACTCATCATAGTTAAACCATTACCCATGATTAGTATGTGATAGCTGGAGAGAGACCAATGGACCAATGAGAAGATCTGCAATCTAGTTTAAAAACAAATAAGAACCAAGATACATCATATACAGGTACAAGAGGTTCAAGCACCCAATGATAAATGTAAACATATTGTATACCTAAAATGTACCAATTATAATTTAAGCAAAAAAACAAAACAAAACAAAACAAAACAAAAAACACTGTGGCCCAGGGTTTTGTGAACTGGTCTAAGGATATTTAAAAGGGTCCCTTTCTCTATGAGTTAAGAGTTTCTGTCATTCACACTCTACTGAGGAAATCCAATTCTTCAAAATCTAATTTCTCAAGTAGAGATCCAATTCTCTAAGTCTTTTCTTACACTGTAATGGTGCTTTGCACTCCACACTGATTTAACAGAAGGGGATAAAATGGAAAACACCACACAATGACACACAAAAACAAAAGCACAGAGTATTCTTTTATGGCTCAAAAGAGGCCTTATTTTCAAGTATATACAGGAAAAAAACTGCCACTCATAATGTGTCTTACCTTCACAATTAGGTAGACAATCAGTATACAAACTTGAAAAGAAAGGCTAGTATGTCAAAATGAAACTCATTACTCTATATAAGCACTATGTGTTAATAAATCAAAAGAAGGAAAAAAATGTCAGTTGATCTCCAATAAGTAGAGAATACATCAAATGGTTACCAGACCCTGGGAAGTGTGTGGAGTAGGGAAAGACGGGCAAAGGATGATCAGTAGGTACAGGGCTGCAGATGGGTGGGAGAAATAACTTCTAATGTTCCATCGCAGCATGGGATAACCGTAGTTCACAATAACTAATTGAATATTTGAAAAGAGTTTATAGGATTTTGAATGCCCCCTAAAAATGAAATTACTTATCTCCAAGGAGACAGATAGGTCAGTTATACTGATCTGATCATTATATAATGATACAAGTATGAAAATGCCACACTTTAATCTATAAATATAGACAGTTAGTATGTGAAAATTAAAAATAAAAATGTATTCAGATTTTTAAAAATAAAATCATTATATGGACTCAGTAATGTTTAATAAACCATGTACTAATACAAATGTTTTAATAAGCTAAAAAGATTGAAATCTCTTAAATAGAAAATGTTATACATGAAGATGGCTGAAGCAAGATGTTTTGGCAGTTAAAAGATCTGAAACATTTATAAAAAGTTTAATAATATTATTACATGGGAATACTTAAGTGAACATAGAAAATTAATTTCAGGCATTGAATGCTCACTAAATACAAATTTCCATCCATTTATAATATGTACAAGATATAAGTACATAAATACTGAAGGCATTAAAATATAATTTCTGGTTTAAGGAGATAATTTAGCTTGATTTTTACCTTTCAAAGTGAGTTATACATTTACAGTATTCACCTTTTTTTGGTACCAAGAATTGAACTCAGGACCTTGTGCTTGCCAAGAAGGCATAGTGGACTAAATCCCCAACCCAGTCCTCAACTATATAGAATGTACATTTTTTAAAAAACTGGAAAATACATTGTAATTATGCAGCAAGCTTATTTAAAGGTGGAACAAGCAGATCAACATATTTCTTTAAGACATAAATATGAAAAAAATTAAAATGGGAAATAGATGCATATAGATAAAAT
Organism: Heterocephalus glaber; assembly: GCF_053883595.1. Taxonomy (NCBI): domain Eukaryota; kingdom Metazoa; phylum Chordata; class Mammalia; order Rodentia; family Bathyergidae; genus Heterocephalus; species Heterocephalus glaber. Next base: position 34,776,871 of record NW_028258143.1, on the reverse strand, counting down.
TAACACTTTTTTAAACTCTAAATCTGAATCTAATCTAGTAAAGTCTTGTCCTATCAATCAAAATTACTTCTTAAGTAGCACTGTTTTATGCCAAGGGATGTGTACATTGCTGTCCAACAAAGCTTACTTGTTTGCCAAACTTGAAATATAGGCTACATATAGATGATACTAGATTATGGTTGATTGAAATTCTGATTATCTAAAATGACAGAGTTGAATTCAGATTAGTCTACAATATTTGTGTTTTAGGGGAGCTTCTTATTTTTTGTTTTTTCTATCTATTTATTAGTACATGTTTGCAGTATGTGATGTCTACGGTCCTTGTGTAGAGCTAGTACATGTACAAACCAAATCTTAATGCCTTTTTTCATCTGCTCTCCTTCCCCTCCCTCCATCTCTTGGTTGCCTTCCCTTTTGCAAAAGTTCCATCTCCCTGTGGCTTATGATCTATCTTTAATGTTGCTCTCTATTTATATGTTGAGTTTCTCATACAAGAGAAACCATGCAATATTTAAGCTCATGTGTCTGATTTAGTTCACTTAACATTATGGTTTCAAGATGTTACTAAAAGGATAATCTTCCTCCATGATGTTTCTCTAATATCCTGTGTGACATGCGTTCCTTAATATTACAGAACTGCATCCCTCACTTCATTATCAGCTTCCTGATTGGTGGAGTGTTTTCTTATATGCTGTTTAGTATCCAATTATACAGTGCCTAAGGTAGAGAGATGGCCATTAGGAAAGAAATTGTTCTTTGATAGGAAGAGTGGTGGAGCATTTTTTGTGGATATTCAATATATCATTATTTGCTAGTACTTATTGAATACCTACTATGTGCAAAACACTATGCACAAACATATTTCAATATAACTAAGCATTAAATCATGTTTGATTGAAAATAATGGGGAGCTAGAAAAATCATTTAGTAGTCAACTCTATTTAGTGCTTCACATAAATGAAAATATTCATCAAAAGCAACAGCGCCTTTTGTTCATAAATAAGATTCATTATGGCTTTAAGGGCAAGATGCCATTTGGCAGGTTAATCCCCTTTGCTGGAGAAACGAAAAGAAATTTTTTCTGTGAGCACTCTTCTAGATATATTTATTCCTGGATCTCTTGCTCTCCTCCACTCAGCCATCCTGCAACATATTGCACACTGCTCTAACTTGGAACAAGTGCCAACCTCAAAATTCAATTTGGAAAACCTTAAAAATAGACTGAACATATCATGACAAATCAAACATTTTGAAATAACACTGTTGGCAAGGTAGTTTTTACTTAAATTGAAAATGTTAACATTTTGCAAGGTGAATTATTTTCTTGGCAGATATATTTTAAAGAACATGGAAAGGAAATACTGAATAAGAAAAGTTTCTAAAATAAAATCTAATCTCTTAAAGGCAATAAAATATCAAAGAGAAATGGCAACAATATATATTATCTTATCTAACAAAAATTTTTATCTGAATAGCTTAACAATAAAACGATGGAATTTATGCTCAATAGCTCAATAGAATCATAGAATATATTAATCACAGTATTCTAATTAGATTTGAAATGTCAGCTCCCAGTTCAGCAAAACCAAACTTTTCTCAGAGATTGGCTTTGAGGAGTTTCCAGACACCTCCACTTTGCATTGCTGAAAGTGAACACATAACAGTCCCTGAAAATAGCAAGGCATTTGCTTCAGGGGGAAAAAATTATCATAATGTTTGGGCTCAGAATCTGCAACACAATGTCTAGAGGCATTAAATCCAATTACATATATTCAATCCATAGCCATTTCTTTTGATATTGTTCACTCATTTATTCATTCGACCAGTGAATACTTATTAAGTCCCAGGTTCCTTGTACTGGTTGGAGAGCTTACAAAGATACATATTAAAGGTTAGTCCTTGTTTCTGAACACTTAAATTCCAGCCTACTCTCTTTCATTCTCTTTCTCTCTCTTTCTTCCCCACCCCTGTGTGTATGTTTGTGTGTGCATATGAGTGCATGTATGTGTACAAAGGATTTTTGGAAGCAAATGCTTGTCCAATCTAAAATTTTAGAATCTATTTTGTTTTAAAATTTAGATACAGTTTTAAGAAAACAGTTTTTAAATTTTCATTTGTGTTGGAATATAAAATAATGATTGAAGTCCTTATACTTACATATGTGCAAGCAATCACACTTTCTAATATACTATAGTCCTGTAATCATATTTGAAAGAAAGATGCTAAAAACCAAACATTTGTATACTGCAGTGTTCTGTTTTCATCTGTTTGAATATATGTCTGTTGTCTCCAATTTTCATCATAAATTCAGCCACTGTGCTAAAAGTCACAGGTCTGACCTCAATCTGATAAAAGGCATCTATGAAAAACCAACAGCCAATATCATACTAAATGGTCAAAAATTGAAATACATCACAATAAAATCAGGAACAAGACAAGGATGTCAACTATCACCACTCCTGTTCAATACAGTTTTGGAAACATTAGCCACATCAATTAGACAAGAGAAAGAAATAAAAAGAATAAAAATAGGAAACGAAGAAGTCAAATTGTCATTATTTGCAGATAACATGATACTCTATATAGAAGACCCCCAAAACTCCACCAAAAGTCTTCTAGACTTAATAACCAAATTCAGTAAAGTAGCTGGATACAAGGTCAACACACAAAAATCAATAGCTTTACACAAAAAACAGACTCACTGATAGAGAAATGGGGCAATCAATTCCTCTCACAATAGTAACCAAAAATTGAAATATCTAGGAATCAACCTAACAAAAGAAATCAAAGACCTCTACTCTGAAAACTAGCACTCTGAAAAAAGAGATTGAAGATGATATCAGAAAATGGAAAGAAATCCCTTGCTCCTGCGTGGAAAGAATCAACATAGTGAAAATGGCCATGCTTCCAAAACTGCTATATAGAATCAATGAGATTTCAATTGAAATCCCAGCTGCATAACTCAGAGACCTGGAGAAAACAATCCAAAAATTCATTTGGAACAAGAAGAGACCTAGAATAGCAAAAGCAATACTAGGCAATAAAGACAAGGTAGGGGGTATCACAATCCCCAATTTGAAACGATACTACAAAGCTACTGTGATCAAAACAAAACAAAACAAAACAAAACAAAACATGGTACTGGCAGGGAAACAGACCTGAGGACCAGTGGAACAGATTAGAAGATGCAGAAACAAGTCCAGACACACTCAGCCACTTCATCTTTGACAAAGGAGCCAAACACCCTCACTGGAGGAAAGATAGCCTCTTTAATAAATGGTGCTGGAAAAATTGGGTTTCAATTTGCCGAAGATTAAAACTAGACCTATATCTCTCACCATGCACTAAACTAAAATCAAAATGGATTAAAGATCTAAATATTAAAACAGAAACACTAAACCAGCTGGAAGAGAGATTAGGAAGAACAATTGAAGACATTGGTAAAGATTTTATGAACAAAACCTCAGTTGCCCATGAACTATAACAAACAATCAACGAGTGGGATCTCTTCTTATTAAAATGCTTCTGCACAGCAAGAGAAACTACCCATATTCTGAAGAGACAACTCACAATGTGGGAAAAATTTTTCATCAACTGTCTCTCAGAAAAAGGTCTACTATCCAGAATATATAAAGAACTTAAAAAAATCAGACCTCCCAAATTTAAAGACTCAATCCAAAAATGGGCATCAGAAATGAACAGATATTTCTGAGACAAAGAAGTAGAAATAGCAAATAAGCATATGAAAAAATGTTCAGCATCACTGGTCATTTGAGAGATGCAAATAAAAACAACACTGAGATTCCATCTCATCCCAGAAAGAATGGCTGCCTTCATGAAATCAACCAATAACAAATGCTAGCAGGGCTGTGGGGAAAGAGGAACCCTACTCCACTGCTGGTGGGAGTGTACACTGGTGCAACCACTGTGGAAATCATTGTGGAGATACCTCAAAGAACTAGTACTGGAAGTCCTATTTGACCCAGCTATTCCCCTGCTGGGTATCTTCCTCAAAGAATTAAAAGAATCATACCACAGTGATATATGTGCACCCATGTTCATAGCAGCTGAATTTGTGATAGCTAAAACTTGAAAACAACCCAATTGCCCATCAACTGGAGACTGGATGAAGAAAATGTGATTCTTTTATAAAATGGAGTATTAGTCATGAAGAATGAGAAACTAGAGACATTTATAGCTAAATTCATGTAGATTGGGGTGATAGTCTTAAGTGAAATAAATAGGACACACATGTGTAAATACCAAATAGTTTCTCTAGTGTAAGAAACTGAAAGTGCCAATAAGGACTAAAAGGTATAATAGATAATGTGAAATAGGAAGAAAAGGTGCAAAAGGGAAGGGGAGATGAGAGGAGTAGGGAAAAAGAAAGAAGGGAATGGAATTAATATGAGAAAATGAAAAATGGAAACAAAGTCTTTGTAAATAGGGAGGGATGGAGGGGTTGAAGGGAGGGCAGGGGAATGGGGAAAAAATAAGAACCAAGACGGATTATGTAAAGGTGCAAATTTCCAACGATGAATGTCATTATACTTTATACCTTAAATGTACCAATAAAATTAATTTTAAAAAGCCACAGGTCTGATAGAGTTTAGACAGTTGTCAGTTATTATTCCAAAGAATTATCAAAGAGAAGCAAAGAGCATGGCAAGTATTGAAGTATCCCTATGAAAGGGGAATATGAAGTAAAAATTTGCCAATATAATATAATTCATATAATCCAGGCTTGCATTTTTCAAAAATTCAATTATTTTTCTAATATCTTCAAATGTTTTTCAAAAGCCATCATTTGAATCCTTACAAGGTATACTATATTTTGAGGAAAAGAATCTTGAATGAGCCTATTATAGTTTGGATGCTGAATGTCTCCAAAGTCACCTATATCAAAAGTGTGCTCTAGGGCCGAGGATTTAGCTCAGTGGTTTTGCTGCCTGCTGCGCAAGCACAAGGACCCGAGTTCGATCCCCGGCACCAAAAAAAAAGTGTGCTCTGAAGGATAGCACTGTACAGTGGGTCCTAGTTGGAAGTTCTTAAGTCATTGGAATATGCCCTTGAAAAAGGCTTTTTCTGTCCCTCTTCTTTTGCTCTCTGGATAATGATATGCATGTGTTTGCTCCACCGTGTGCTCCCTACCACTGCCATTTGGTACTTCCACCAGGAATGAGTCCATGTTGATCTTGGGCTGGAAGCTCCAAAACCATGACCCAAAATAAACCTACTGTCTTTGTAATTTAATCACTGCATGTATTACATTACAGTGTGAGAAAGCTAACACAGCCTGTGACCAATTTATTCTGTTTCCATAAAGTTGACCATTTAAGAAGCTATTAAGATACATTTTAGTATCTTAATGTCATATAGAACTGCTTTAGAATTTTTAAAATTCATTTCAGAAAATTTATGCCAGAGATATGTGGAGAAATTTCCCTCTATTATTTCCTACCTCTGTAATTCTAATTTAAAATCATGAGAGACAGTTTTATTAAGAAATATTTTTAGGTTAAATATTCATTCCTTAAAAACACACAAATAAACATAAGTAAAACAAGAAGATAAACAAGGAAAAGCATTCTGTGAGGCCACATACCTCTGCATTTTGCCTCAGTTATGACTAAAGTAAAGAATGATTGTGTAGTCAAATAAAAGTACCTATTAATGATGAACTTACATCATTTGGATTTTGTTGGAATTGTGCCCTACTTAAGTAAGTCTGATGATGAAGATGAGGGCTAGGAGCAGAACAACTCACACTCAAATAGCCATATAAGCTACCAAGTCAGCTCATCAGGCGCCAAGGATTCTGAGATAAGACAAAGAACTCTGAGGTAAGACAGAAGCATCCACACAGCTGGGCTTATTCCCCAGCCCTAAAGACTGCAGGGCACTTTAAAGAGTTAGATGGAGTTAGGTTATGGTATCAAAGCAAGAGGCCTGAGCTTAGAGCATCTACTACTTTTAGCAGAAGCAGTAAGCAAGCCTCTGTTCTGCCCACTGGAAGGCCAAGAATAGCTCAGAACTACAGGATGGTCACCTCAAATGCACTGCCTCACTCCTCAAAATTACCTGCTGTATATATTTTTTTTTAATCCTGAGAAGATGCAGGTAAAGGACTAAGTTGGGACTTGCCAATTTGGCACATCCAGGAATACATGTGAGAGAACAAGGGGACCGTGGTCACTTCTTCCCAGCAGATCTGAAAATTGCTTTGTATATAGTCAAGTTTGGGAAGTCATGTGCTCAGAACTAGACATATAAAAGCAGTTAAAAGTAAACCACTCACTTCTATTTTTATTCCGTCTCCTGAGGAGGCCAAATGAGGATAGGGACCTTCATTTGCTTTATTAGCTAATGTAATGTTGGGTTTAATCTAAAATCTAGCCCAATATAGGACTTTTAATATCTTTTCCTTGAATGAATACATGAATTCTGTTAGCTGGTGCACTTGTCACGTTCTATGGACAAATTCTGCTGTTTAGCCACTTGGATACTGGCTATTTTCTGCTTGAATCACCACCCATGGATGGATGTAATATTAGATTGTTTCTGTACACGAATGCGAATGGCTTTCTAGTCTCTGCTCCGATGCTCTACTTTCCACATCCTTTTTTGAAATCTGCTACCCTTCCTCTACTTCACAGCTTTTACCCCAATGGGCTCTTTCTGCTCTCTATATTCAGGGAATTTTATCAATTTCACCAGTTCCTACACCTATCTATATTGGTTAAAAGGTTAGATTTCTGAGTCTGTGTGCTTAGTTTCAAAATCTGACCTAGCCATCGTAACCGTCCACTGTGAACTCAGACAGGTTTTGTAACCATTCTGACTCACATTCTTCAACTGACAATAACAGAATCCAACTCATGGGCTTCAATGAGGTGATCAGGTTTTAGAATGGGCTGGAGAGCAGCCTCCAACAAGAAATAAGAAACTAATTTTTTTAAACACTACAGCTTTTCAAAAATCAACTTTGGAGCCCCTTTTTGGGATTTGTGGACATATAATTTAACTTTCTAATTATTTTCAAAAATTAATTAATAAAGAGTTCTAATGGATGATAAGCTATTAAAACTTTAATCTCCAGGGCAGGGGATTTAGTTCAGTGGGGCTGCCGCCTGCTTCAAAAGTGCAAAGTCCCCAGTTCCATCCCTGGAACCAACAACAGCAACACCACCAAAAACTTTAATCTCCATTAATTAAAATTTTAACAATCCCCTAGCTCAACACTACTACCAAATCCCACTGGCCACGGTGTGTGGGGGGCAAGGGGGCCTCTGTCCCCCTGTGTTCTTTCCTCCTTCTCTAACTGTCCTCTGAGCCCTGTACTCAATACACAGCCTTTGAATCTGGAAATTTGAAGAATGGTCAAGTGAGAAGACAACATCACTTTTATGTAACTGAGACTACTGAAGTCAAAAAGTTGGTAACCTGAATCGTTTACAGAGTTATGCAAAAAATATACTTTCTCCTTGCTGGAATCACCACCCCACCCGATTCCTTGTCAAAAGGACTAAGCCTCTCTGGTATCTTTCAGGTTCCTCACTCAACTCTGGCTGTTAATTCCACTCTCCTCCAGTAGGGTCACATCCATTGAAGGTATATGGATTTTAAAACACATGCCTTTTAATAGGGAGCTAATTAAAAATAACTACAAAATCTTGTCATCAAAAGGGAACATTCCTACTTCTTATGGTAGCTTACACTTCATAAACCTGTTCACCTTTTTAAGTAGGGGCAGTCTTCTCAAAGTACTAAACCTCAACATGAAATTACAGTGAGAAATTAGAGTCAAACAGAACAATTAAACATAAGTGTAATCATGATTTTGTCATTCTACCTCACTAATCATACATTTTAGGGTCTCCGAGTAACTCCGAGGGTGTCAGATTTAAGATAAGTATGTAAGAAGAATATTGAAAGCAAATGGAAGATATAATTGAAATGCATTGAACAATGTAATTAGGAAATTATCACAAGTATCAGAAGAGCTTACAAATTATGTTTAGAGTCCACTATTCTACTTCTCTACTAATTCCACTTTTTGAGTTAGATTTAGTAAAATTAAAGCTTATTTCACACATCATTGCATTATCTGTGATAGAAAAAATAATTAATTTAGGATACCTTTTTAGTTATCTGTATTTCTTTGAATAATTAGGTCAATTTGTCTTGAGAGCTGCGATATTTCTTGGATGCCTTCTGTTAAAATAGTACCTGATATCTATTTGTCTGATAAGACTGGAGAGTAAGTACCACACTCCACAATAAGACTGGCAATTATGAAGGATCCAATAATTTACTTTCCTTTCTTCCTATAAGTACTACAACTACTGCTTATTATTAGTAAGACTTGGTATACCTTGATTTCTATGAATTTCTTGAACATTAGAGAGCATCCTTAATAAAATTCCTATCAGAGTACTCTGAAAACATTATCGCTCATTTGGCACTCCTTTATTTTGCTCTAAATTCTGTTGCAAATTTTCATTTTCCCTATTGCATTCTCTTTAAATTCTCTTCATGCCTCTATCCATTTATATTTGAATGTCCAAATCCTTTTGTATTTGTCTTAATAAGAAAGTTGCCTATATCTGACTGAATGTCAAGAAATATTTTTAGATTCTATATGACAATATGTAATACCAGAGTAAAAAATTTTTTGTGTGTAATGTGATGACAGAGGATAAGGAAAATTGTACTTAAGTATACTAATGGCACAACATTTGGAAAATAAATCTAGTTCCCAAGCTGCTTAGTTTCCCTGGTTTCTAATAAAGTCTTCCATAAAGCAAACTTATACAATTCATGCTCCTACATAAAGTAAATATCCTTAATATTTCCCTCATATAAAAGTCCCATGATATTCCAGCAAGCAAAGTAAATTCAAAGAGATAGTAGGGTTAATTTCCCCTGTGTCCTATGTTGCCTTTAAGTTTAGCCTGATTACTATTAGACCCTAGGAACATAGTAACTTCTGGGTTTGGTGGTAAAAAACAAATCTAATACTCAACGATCTTCAGCATTTTCTTCTTACACTATTATGCAAGAAAAATAAAACTTTGTACAAAGGTCTACTACCTAGAATATATAAGAATTCACAAAAATCAGACCCCCCAAATATAAAGACCCAATTCAAAAATGGGCATCTGAAATGAACAGACATTTCTCAGACAAAGAAGTAAAAGTAGAGAATAAACATGAAAAAAATGTTCAATATCACTGGTCATTTGAGAGATGCAGCTGAAAACAACACTGAGATTCCACCTCACCCCAGAAAGAATGGCTGCTATCAAGAAATCAACCAATAACAAATGCTGGTGGGGGTGTGGGGAGAAAGGAACCCTTCTCCATTGTTGGTGGGAGTGCAGGCTGGTGCAACCACTGTGGAAATCAGTATGGAGATACCTCAAACAACTAGGATTAGAAGTCCCATTTGGCCCAGCTATTCATACTCTGCTTGGTGTCTTCCCAAAAGAATTAAAAGAATCATACCACAGTGATATACGCTCACCCATGTTTGTAGCGGCACAGTTTTTAATAGCTAAAACTTGGAAACAGCCCAGTTGCCCATCAACTGGAGACTGCATAAAGAAGATGTGTTTTGTTTGTTTTTTTATAAAATGGAGTACTACTCAGCCATAAAGAATGAGAAACTAGAGACATTTATAGCTAAGAGGATGGGCATTGAGGCGATACTCTTAAGTGAGATAAATAGGACACACGTGTAAAATACTGAATAGTTTCTCTGGTGTGAAAAACTAAAAGTGTAAATAAGGATCAAACTGTATAATTCATATTGTGTAGTAGGAAGAAAAGGTCTAAAGGAGTAGGGGAGGTGGGAGGGATAGAGGAAAGGAAAGAAAGGAAAAGAAAAGAAAAAATATGAAAAAAGGAAAAAAATGGAAACAAAGTCTTTGTAAATAGGGAAGGGTGGAGGGAGTGAAGGGAAGGCAGGGGAATGGGCAAAAAATAAGAACTAAGATACATCATGTAAAGGTACAAGATCCCAGTGATGAATGTAACTGTACTGTGTACCTAAAATGTACCAATAAACTTATTGGAAAAAAATCTTTGTACTTTTCAACAAATTTTAAGTCATGAAATCAACACAACACAGAAACCTATAATAACAAAAGTTAAAATGCATACTTGAAAATGTTTTGACAACCAGGTCTTTCATTTCCTAAAACCAAACTCTAGAATAAAAGTCCTAAACCAATCTGAATCCAGTGAAGGTAACAGTTTATTTTTGGCCCCATCCTTTTCACCCTACCCTTTTCTCCAGTGAATTCTCATTTTGAGATGCAGAATATTGCTTCAGTTCTTGAAAATTATCACTTCATATATCTTTAATAAAAATTATTATATCTGAGTAGAAAAAAAGCTCTAAGTCACATGTTTATATTCTTCTATGGGACTCAGATCTGTAGAAATATTAATGGCTGAAATCCTAAATAAAAGTCAAATGAGTATTTAAAACATAGGAAGAATGTGTGACCATACAGACTATGTATCTCTATCAAGCCTCTTCACAGCAGCCCACCCTAAGCTGTAGGGTGTGTTTTTATTTTTATTTTATCCTTCCTTTTTCCTTCCTTTTTACTTGTTCAAAGTCATTCTACAAAGTCCATTTCACCACTATCTTTCTGGTTTTTCCCTACTTTTAATAAATGTGAAACTTTGCCACCATTAATAAAAAATAAAAATAACCATTACTAGCCCTCTCAAAATTTTCCATCAGCATTTACTTAAACGACTACTTTTCCTAGCAGACAAGCAGTAGTAAATTTTGGGGTAATAAGCTGAAATGATAAAACAACCATTTAAGGGCAGAAAAACTCTATCCAGTAAATTCCTTCTTCAAAGTGGCAAAGGAGACTCTCATTTTTCTCAAATGTAGCAATAGATCACTTTCATTCAACTTCTGGAATACTGGCGGTCTCTAACATACATTGCGACCACTTCCTCTTACCCAGCTCTTGAGCTTAGACTTAAGCCACCCCCATCTACCAAAAAGCAGATATATATGATAATTTGCAATAATTTTTGTTACTTTCTTTATTGCATCTTTTCAACATTTACATTTGGTAAGCTACATATTTTGAGTAAACTGTACTCATTTAGATTATATTTTACTTCCATATTCATAAAGAATTGAGGATTCCTCCTACTTATGGCTTCATTTTTTGTATCTTAAATATTAGTGACTTCCAACGCTCTGTGCAAGCACTTTTCATCTCAGTTTTCATGCATTTTGTGGCAATATCGGCTACTCCATTTCCAATTTTCCAAAGGAAAGAAATGAGCGCAGGTGAATGCATATGTATCTTTCTGAACATATTTCTCTTATCTCAGGGACTTTTTGATCAATTAACACAAGAATATATTGGATTCTAATATAAGGAAGGCTAAGGCCGTTGTCATGGAAAAAGTTCTGAATCTCATTTAGTTAGAATACCTGCTATGACTGCCAACTGATGTGCAGGTTTTCAAAAGGCAGAAACTAGAGAAACTGAATCAGAGTTAGAGGGGAAAATTATGGAAAACAAAAAAAGTTTGTGTGCGAAAGGACATTGTCAGGGCTCAGGAACCTGAATTGTGTAGGTTGAATCCGATAAGGCCTGTCAACTAATCTACAAGCAAATACACACAGATAGAGCTTTTACACATGTTAACTGCTAATTGTTATGAAAACTGGATTTTGAAATGCTTGAGAACATAGAACTAAAGAAGAGGAAATAAGTGGCTCTGTGATGCTGGGAGATGTCTGGGTCCCACAGAGTTTCAAAGAGGTGCTAAAGATCATTGTGCTGGGATCTGGACAGGGGAGCACTCAGAATCGAGTTTCAAGATGAAAATATTGAAAGGAGATTATGATATTTCAGGGTTAGTTGAGCCATTTAGTCACAGGTCTGAAATTCATTCTTTGCAAAAATGACAATTATGGGATAAATTTTGCAGCACCCCTGACTTCATATGTTGGAGCCCTAATTCCAGTACATCAAAATGTAACTGAGTATGGAAGTGATCCCACTAAATAGGTAATTAAATTAAAATGAGCCTGTGAGGATTAGGTTTTCATCCATTCTAATCTGTTTACAGGAAGAGAAAATTTAGAGAAGAGGAAAACTGACAGTATGTGTGCATGCACAGAGGGAAAATTGGTGGAACACAATGAGAAGGTGACCATCTGCATGTCGGGGAGAAAGGCCTCAGAAGAAAAAGAATCTGTCAACCTTTGATTCTTGTACTGGGAGCTCCAGAACTGTGAGAGCTGGATTTCTGTTATTTATAACAACCAGTTTTGCCACTGGCCGAGCTTGAAGATGGTCCTTCACCTCCTCCTTACTCCCCTTCTCCTCCATAGACAAGATAGTCAGACACAGTCTGTTTGACTAAGATTATAGGCCCTGGATGGCACAGCCCCAAGAGATAATTACATTATATATTCTTCCTCCTTGTTCCCTTTCTGTGGCAATATCGGCTAGATGATCATGCTATGTTCAGCCTAGGCCATGTAGCACTAGTTACGCTGCCTCCTCTTCCTGTTTGTCTTACACTATAAATAAAGAGCATGCTGAACTCCAGGAAGCCATTAGCTCCCAACAGGCTATGGCTCCTTCTGGTCCGAGCTTTCAAGTATAATCTTTGTGTTTTCAGTTTTCTTCACCTCCCACCACTCTCCCCAGCTTCAGTGGGTCGTGGCACAGTTTGAAGAATTTTGTTACAGCAGCGCTACCAAATCAAAACAACTTTACCACATATCTTTGCTATTTACAAAAATGTACATATTTTACATAGCCACTATATAATCTATATGAGACAACAATTGATGGCAGCTATATTTTGAAAAATATTTTACTTACACAATGCTGCAATGTCTTGTCTGCTATTTAAGACATTTAGACCACAGTTCAGTAAAACTCACCTTTTCTTCTTCCTCTTCACTATTATATCACCCTCACCACATAATTTTTTATTGCACACATAGCATATGGTAGGTGCTGTTCTAAATGTTCTGTATATTAAATCATTTAATTCTTACATTGATTCCACATTGTATGTACTATTACTGGGCTCACTTTATCAATTTGTGAACAGATGCAGAGAAGTTAAGTAACATGGCCAAAATCACAGAACTAAGATACAAATTAAATATACACAGCCCAACTCTGGTAGTACTTTTTAACCATTATGTTATGGGGTGTTCTAGACACACTCCAATGTTGAGAAGGTTAAATTGCCTTCCATTTTAGCTTACTCTCATAGGATAAACTGAGTATTTGCTACAAGAGTCGTGTGCACTTTCAACTCAGAATTATTTGTGTGGGGTTTTTTTAGTATAATACCAATATTATTTTGTCTCAGGTAGATAAACTAAATCTAAATTTTACCTAATTTTTAAATAGTCATAATGTTTCTGTAATAGATAAGAAAAATGAAACGTCACACATTTGTTGAAAATCCTTCTGTAATATTAACTGGTAAAACAAAATAATCTGTCAAAATTATATAACTATTGTTATAATTAATAATATAGACTAAAATCTACATTCAAGTCCAAATGAAGCATATATCATAAGCCTCTAATTTTATTTCCCAATTAGAAAATTTGAAATATCACATTTTTTACTTAAAATTTACAAAATAGAAATCTTCCACATTCTTCTTTCATTAAACAATGTTATATGATGAAAACATTATTTTCTGCATACAATCCAATCTATAATAGTAGTAATTCAAGTGTATTGGAAAGATGTAGCATATATAGGACTTATACTGGTCAATTTAAAAAAATAATGGAAATAATTACCACTGAGTTTCTTGTATTAAAAAAATACCATCTGTTTCAGTTAAGAAGGTATAAAATCAACAGGTTTCAAATTTTTTACTCTATCACTTAATAGATGTGCCACCTTGGGGAAGCTATTAAATTTCTTTGTGCCTCAATTCCTCTTTGACAAAATGAAGATGGGTATAACATATAAATCCTAGAGTTTTTATGAATTTTTAACAAGTTAACAAGTTAATATTTATAAAGCAGTTAAATGTGATTTATATATGTATGTGTCTTATATATATATGTTTAAAAAAGAAATGGAAGTATAATTTTGTGGTTAATTTTGGATGTTTAATTTGCATATAAACATATACTAAGGAGTCTTTTTTTATTATGTTACATGAAAGCATATTTCCACGTTTTCTTGGCTCTATCTCATTTCATGAGAAATGAAGACTCCAACAAACAAGGAACATATTTGTGAATATCATTAAAGCTCATTTAAAAAAACTTGAATCATCCACAATGAAGATGTAGACAAAAATCCACTAACATTCTTAACCATAGCTACTAAACACTATTAAAATCCCAGGCACATTTCTTTGTCCCATTCTATCATCTATGTATTTCTTCACCAAAACATACTAAGAGTATTCTTTCATGATTTAAGAGCAGACTTCATCCAAAAGAAAATATGAATTTTTTTTAAGTAACTTAATTTTAGCCTCTCTTCTCCTTATGTATCTTTACACACTCCAGATTCCAGAAAAGGTAAACAGATTAAGGCTGGGATTCTCTCTGTTTCAATCTAAGTAGAAAACTATGAGACAACTATATCTGTCTTTCAGATCTTTCCACTAAGGTGGATTATGAGGGAACATTTTATTAGATTTCAAGCATGGCACCAGGCAGGCATTCGGGGACACCATTTTACTAGTAGATGGTTCATCAAGTCATTTAAACCTTCATTTTCTGATCTATAAAACATGTGGCTGGGGAAGGGTATGTGTGTCTGTATATTGTAGGGGTACAAATCTGTGTTCTATATTATGTTATCTTTCATAACACCTTAACATGCATGCTTCACCTATTTTTATCATGTTTAAGTAAAATTATAGCTAACATTTATTTAATACCTATTAAATACCTATTGAATTCTACTCACATTTCTGAGCATCATCAAAGGAGTAATTCATTTAATCAATACAACATTCCTATGGAATACACAGTATTCTCTTCCCATTTTGTGCATAAGGATCCTGAGACATAGAAAAGATAAATAACTTGACCAGAATCACATGGCTATCAAGTAGCCAAAGTAAATTTAACCAGTTATTCTTGCTCCACAGTTCCTTCCTGTCAAGTACTGCAGTGCTTTTAAAACTATCTTATTGAATAAACTTCCCAGTAAGCAAGATGAAATACCTAAAATATGTAAAACTGAGCAGCGATTTTATAGTTCAATATCACTTTAGGGAAAATACATGAACAGATTAAAAGTCAAAAAAAATTTTATCAAGTAAAATAAGAATAATTCTGAGCACTGAAAACCAGAAATATTATGTCCAACAACAAAATAACCAATTCATCAGTTGTTAGACTAACCTATTAAAACACTGGATTAAGGTAATTTAGTTTATTAATAAATTTCTATTGAGCTCCCACTAAATGTAGACATAACCACAGTAGAATAAATAAAATGTCACAGACATACCCCACATTTCTATCATGAACTCTATATGCATTTTATATTGATATTGTAAATAAATTATTAAGTGGTTCAGGAAAGTAAGAAGTATCCAAACATTGATTTCTCTTTAATGTCTATTTTTAACTTATTGTGTTTTCAGCAGCCAAAAAACAAGCCAATCAGAAACAAAGATATGGTGTATTAATAAATTCTGCTATCATTTTAGCAATTAAAATGAACATAAATATAAATTTCAAAATAGACTCTTCATTGCTAATTCTTGCATCTGTACTTTTGTTTCATCATGCACTGCTTCTCTTCTTTCGGAGACTATTTTTTTCTATCAGCAAAAGATTAAAAAAAAAAGGTAAGAGTTTTTTGGACAAATACTGTTATAGATAATGTCTTGGCATTAATGCATAACTTGCAATCTTCCTGTAAATAATTGCACACAAGGTGACTTACTTAAAAAGTTGTAACCAAAAAAGGCTCATTAGTGTTCTAGGGGTGAATGTATTTCTTTTGCTGTCTGTAACAAATTGCCACAAACTTAGTAGCTCAAAACAAATGTGTTATTTGACAGTTCTATAAATCAGAAATCTAAAATATGTCCCATGGGCTAGACTCAATGTGCTGGCAGAGTTGAACTCCTTTCTGGAGGCTCAAGGGAGAGGAGAATCCACTTCTTGTCTCCACACCCAGGAAATATTGTCTGCATTCTTCTGCTCATGTGCCCTCCAATCTACAAACCCAGCAATGGTCAGTTGTTTTGCCTCCTATCACTCAAACACTGACAGTTTTGCTTTCCTCTTCCTTGTTTAAGGACCTCTTTGATTACACTGCAATCCCCTTCCAACTCAAATAATTCAAGATTATCCCCATAAATTTAAAGTCAGCCATCTACTGCTTTAATTCCCCTTTGTCATGTAACGTAACACATTCAGACACTGTGGGAACAATATGTAAGCATTTTTGAGGGGCATTATTCTGTACACCACATGGGACTATTGTTTCTTCACTGCTCAGAAATTATTCAAAAAATCCTTTTGTTCAAGAGAGGAATGCCTGGTGGATAGTTTCTAAGTATATGTGTACACATATAATTTACACATATATGTATAATATATATGTATGAAACAAGAAAATCACAGCCATAAACTTCCTATACCTCTTTTCAGAGGCACTCTTCAAGCTGGACAGGAGGTGTCCTTCGCTGGATTTACCAGTCTCTCCCGCTAACCCACTGCAGCAATAGTCAGCTTCCCTCTCCCCATCCCCACCAATATTGCCTTCATATTAGCCCAGGCACTTTCTTCCACAGCTATTCCTATGGAATATTAGTTTCTCTCTTCTAACTTCCTTCGGTAAGACTAAGTATTGAGCAGTCCTGTCACTGGAAGCATACAATCTTTCTCTCCAACACGTGCACACAAGAGTGTATGTGGATACACACACACACACTAACACTAACACACACACACCTCTTATACACATTGAAATACTTAGCATATCCACAGTGTGCCAAAAATATTTCTTACCTTTATACTTTTATTTTCTTTGTTGAAATCTCTCCTTTATGTCCCTGAAAAACTATGTAATCCACTTCAAATATTTTTCATGAGTAAATTCTTCCCTGACCTTTTGAAGATAGACTATATCTTTCTCTGTATTCCCACAAAATCTGATATACTGTTATTAGAGTTCATAACATTTTTAGCATTTATTCTCATAACCTTTCTTTTTCCTTTCCCAAATTCTCTCTCTCTCACACACACACACACACACACACACATACACACACACACACAAACACACACACACCCCTCTCTTCTTTCCCTTCCTTTTTCTGTTCTCCCCTTTTCTTTTCCTCTCTGACTGAAATTTGACACCTTCAAGGTCAAGGACTGTGCAATTGTTGTCTTTGAATATATTCAATATATAATTGGAGTTTATTGGCACTTAATAAGTGCTTATGAAATAAAATAATTAGTATTTTAAAAATTAGTATTTCTTTACAAGATTGTAATACTATTGGAGGTACACTTTGAAGCCATAGAAAATAAAATTCCAACACCTCAAAAAATCTAGAATAACAGTCTGAAGAGTCAAATTCTGGAATTTGGACTTTGAGAAATCTCCTAAGCAGTGGAGAGTTATTTGAATCTCATGGTATCACCTCTAAGAACCAGCCTTATAAGTCAGAAAGTATTTAAAACAATTGGGTGGTTAGTGAGAGGTTTCACGTTAGGAAAGCAACCATTTCCTGTGGACTTTTTTTCTTAATAATTGTGTTTGCACAAGATCTGCAGTAACTTTTTCAAGGGTAACAGTAAATAATAAAAACCAGTGTAGATGTGGTTCTCAAATAATTCCACATGTAACAATTCTATACACTATACAATACCATGAATCATAACAGTATTGTGGCTTTCTTTGTTTTACACAAAGATAACATAAATCATTATTTAGTAGTAGTTTTTAAATTTCGTAATGAAAAGTATCACTAAGTTTTACTAGACACCAACTTTTGCCATGCCTTCTCCTATGTAATTAACACTTATCCCTATGACATCTCACTGAGAGGTACATTATAATCTCTTTTCACATAAGATAGAATTAGCACTAAGGGAAGTATGCAAACCTCTTAGTGCTAAGGATACAAAGCTTGCTCTCTCTAGTGACTAAAAAACACCCTAAGCAATGAGCTTCCTTACTTTAAAAAGAGCCTGAGGAAAAATATTTAAGTGTTTAACCATTCTCTGACCAAGGAAAAGAAGAGAAAACATCCTCAAACTCGACTTTAATTATATAGGAAGATTACCACTATCCAAAAATGGCATATGAGCTTGGCATGGTGATACACATCTCTAATCCTACCTAGTCAGTAGGCTCAGGCAAGATTATGAATTCTAGGTCTGCTTGAGAAATTTAGCAAGACTCCGAAAGTTTTTTTAAATCTTAAAAAGTGCAAGATATGTAGCTCAGTAGTAGTGTAGTGCTTGCCTTGAACCTAAGTCCTATGTTCAATCCCTCTTACTGAAAAAAATGTGTATGTACACATAATATAATGATAAAATAAATTCATAATAATTGTTAAATGTAAATGATCTCAGATTCCAAAGGTATTACATTGTTTACATAGTGCTTAATTATCTTAAGGGGAAACTAACCGTTTCTAAGTCTCTTACAATCCCATTATAATATAAAAAGACAAAAATTTAAAAGAAGTTTAATGTTTTCAGTGTCTAAAAACATTCTGATGCTGCAGAAAATACTTTCTGTCCTCTCAGTTTCAGTCTCCTAGGCAAAAATTACCAAATGGAAATCTGTCATTTATTCTTGAAAGTGTTTTAAAGGACAACTTGATCTGTTTATTTGATTTGGCCTTTAAATATCTCAGTTCACTATAGTTATTTTGGTAATAGCATAACTTATCATTAACTTTTTGTTTTAATAAAATAAAAAATGAATACATATTGAATAAATTATGATTTTTTTCAAAATATGAAAATATTAATAAATCTTTGGTCCTATAAACTTTGAAGAGACCACTAAAAATCCTTCAATAAAGATTTAGATGATAACAGAATTTCACAAATATAATAATACTACCTATCCTTTGAAATTTCTGTTCTTTCATTTTCATGTAGAAAATTTAAGACAATAAATCAAGTGCCAAATTAAAGTACTATAACACCCACCACATGGCATGGCAGAAAACAGAGACTTTGGAACAAAGCAGTCGCTTGAATTAGTTTCTGGTTTTTTGCCACAAAAGCTCATTAAAGTTCCACATTTATGTCCATGTTTTATTCCCTAGTGGCTACCATAATGCCAACCTCTTTTCTTTCTTCAGCTCTCATTTGCCACCCAAGTGTGTAAATTAAATTGGGACAACTGAATCAGAGTAGCTAAAGTTGAAAAATTTAGCAGGTTTATGCAGAATGAAACAAAACACTTAAACCTTTGAAAAGATATTACTCATATACATTTCAAAGGAAAAATCATTGAAGTTGAAACACTTCCAAGTGCCCTTTATATAAAAACGAAGGCACCACACAGTAAGAGTGGAGGGAAAGAGTGATACTGATTCAACTGCCATTATCACCCTCAGCATCCTATATCATGAAGAACTATAAAATGTGTCAGTTCACTGGCAAGAAATGAGACAGGGGAAAGGTGAAGTAGAAATAGAAGATAAATAGAACTTGTCAGGGTGACAGAAAATAAGGAAGACAAGTTATGAAATTCAAAGGACTGTTGATACCTGTATAGTTTGCACTCTGGGTCAGTAGTTTTTGCCAGCAGACAAAGTCAACCTGGCTAAACCAAGGGATGTACACAATGTTCATTCAGAAAAGAAAATTTTTTAAAATTTACTCAAATTTGAGAGACATACAAAGCACACACCCACCACTACACATATATTCACAAGTTAGAGGATATGTTACAGTTCAGGGTCAGTAACAAGACTGCTGAATTCTATGTATCCACATATTCTCAAAGGAAATTGAAAGGCTCTAGGTGTGTAGGACATTTTCGTGTATGTACATTATGATTATGAACAAAGAGGTGTTTGTCATTTGGGTATATTGTTTTGATCTATCAGAAAAGTTTAGCTGGTTCCAACTAAACCTCTCTGATTTTATGCCTCTGTGTGTGTGTGTGTGTGTGTGTGTGTGTGTGTGTGAAAGAGAGAGAGATAGGTGGGGAGGCACTTCTGGAAAAATTAAGTGCCACAAGATTTCGTTGGAACATTTGGAAACTGACTAAATAGTATGCATGATACCATTTTAAAACAGAACATTAAAACATAATTCCACTCTTTTTAAATTCTTTTCTTGTTAATGTAGAAGTATTTTTTCCTATTAATTGTCAGTGAGTGGGTTACTAAGAAATATTAAAATGTAGGACCAGAGATGATAAAATTTCAATCATCTTGTGGAATATAGCTGAATGTCTAGTACTACTATTTTTTCTGAGCTATCATAATTTAAACTCAGTAAAGTTTTTAACAGACTATAGTTATATATCTCTTTTCATTGGGTCTAAGATGTTAATTCAATATAATCATAGGAATCATTTTAAAGTACTTATCTGTCCTTATTGAATTATATTCTAAGGGTATAGATATATAATTTCTAGATTATTTCTTTTATTATGTATGTGACACTTTTAAGAATAAAAATTGTCTATTTTACTAAATAATATGATTTTAGATTTATCATAAAAGCTGAAATGCTCAAGTCTACTAATAGAATCAAATAGTTTGTTGATTAATTAATAATATGTATATCATATCTACATATGTGTTTCTCCAGTCCATGCCTTTATCATGACCAATAAGAGCTGCCTTTGTTCAAATTCTTTTCCCAGTTATTCTCCAAAAGTTTTGGAAGACAAGATGTGAAAGAGAGCCCTGAGAAAATAAGAGAAAAAGCACAAAGAACAACTTCTTCTGGATTCTTTTAAAACATATTAACGGTCTGAGAAATAAACGTGCTACTATGCACTGCAAAATAAAGTGAAAAAAGAACACTTCATACTTGGGAAGTGATTGCTACTGCTTATAGATTAAAGATTTTCTTTTTCATTTCCCAAAGTTGCTTTGGTGAAAGGTCTTGTCCTTTCACAATTTATGTAATTACTTAGACACAAAGGTTTAGGAGAGATATTTTGTAAACTTTCAAAAAGACATGCTCTGAATTCTTCTCATTCTTCATCAGAGCTGTATAAAAACTGGTATTCATGAGAATGGAAATTTATTCTAAATTTAATAAACATATTTAATGAAATTTTATTATTTGTGTTTGGTTTTGACTTACTTCCCAAAATGGGCTATAGACTGAGTCTTTTATTTGTTATATTTAGGAAAAGAAAAAAATGTTTATTAAGAAATGTACATATTAAGGAAATGTCCAACATAAAAATATAAATGCTCAATTCTCTGAAGCACACAGCAAAGTAGTAAAACAACCTGATACAAATAACATAGATGAATGGTTTAGCAAAAGTACTTCTGCAAAGTAGTGTTCCTAAATAGCAAAATTAGTTACCCAAGCTTCTTTGAAGTGATTTTCTTCAATATTCATTCAAATAAAAAGAAATGGAATTTGTGATTTTTTTTGTTATATTAACTAGATATAACAAAGAAGGCAATTATTCTGTCTCATAAACAAGATTAGCAAAAATAAAATTCCATGGGAATGATTAAGACAAGATAGGGAAATAGCCACTGAGTTTTGTTTATAGAAATTTAAATCATAAAAATATAATTTTCTTGTAAAGACTTGAAATATAAAAGATATCCTAAAATGCTAATTATGATTTTTAAAAATCATTTTTAATTTGCCTTTCTACTTTTTCTCATGTGTTCAAACTTTTAAATTTTCTTCACATATCACAGAGTTGCTGCCATACAATAATTAATTAAAACTGCAATTGTAATAATTTTGGTTTCCATAATTTTTGAATTATGGCCTTCTCAATTGATATACCATTTCATCAAAATATTTGCCCCTTTATTATTGCAGTTAGTATTTGAACTAGTAAAAATCTTTTACTCTTTTAAAGGCTAAAAATGTGTCCTCATAATTATTACTTTAAGTCATTAAGTTCTAAAATAAATCAAAGATATTATCAAAAAATGTCATCAGTTAGTTCTGAGTATAAATTACAAAGCTAAATCAATTACCTGCCTTTGAATATCTATATTATTGGAGAATGATAAATATTGTAAGGTATATAAATACTTCATGTAGTACAAAAAGTGTATTCATCTGACTATAAATTACTATGTTTAAAGAAGAAAGCAATGCAAGCGCTCGAATATAAATAAGTATGGTGTTGTTTATCCAAATGATACAAAATTAATCTGGGAGAGGAAAAGAAACAAAACTTACAGACATAGAAATTAGTTTTTATTTGATGGAATTATTTCTTCTATATGAAATTTTCATTTAAAGCATTTGTCCTGGACCACTAACTTGTTACAATTTAAGTGTACATGTCATTTCAAAAATTATGTGCTAGAAGTATATTATGATCGCCAAATGATAATCAGTGTACTTGGAAGAGATTAAAATATTAAAGTGTTACATAATGAATTTTTAAAATTTAATATAGGAGAGTAATATCTACTTTTGGTTAATTTAACATGTCAAAACTACATTTGATGGCCCTATTTGCAGCTCACTGGGATGCCTTAAATAGAATTATGAACCCTGAGGAAAAGGCAGAATTAAAGAACAACACTCCAAGCAATTATGCACTGGTGGTATTTATAGTTGCATAGTAAGTATAAAAATAGCTGAAGACTAGTTGAAGACTTCATATCTAAAGCATCATTCACTGACAAAGTAGAGAACACTTAACATCTCATAATATATCCACAAATGTTTTATCAGACATAATTTACATATTAAGACATGATCTCAAGTGTGAATATTAGGCTTTCAATCAATTTAATAACCCTTCAAAACTTCTAAAAGTGCATAATGAAAAATGTGCAAGCCAAAATGGAATATGTCTGAATTATTAAAAGAGCATTAAAATATAGAATACTAGTGATATCAAAAGAGGAATAAAAAGGCATTAATTGAAGTATTGCTTCAAAAGACTCTAAAGTAATGGTTCTCAACATGTGGGAGAGAAGATGAATTTGGCAGTACCATAGATCAGAAAAAAAAAAAGTGTTCCAAAAGTAAGGTTCATCTTTGGATCATGAAATCTCTCCCTAAACCTTGCATACCTAATATTGTAATACGGCCTTTAATCTACCCCTAAATTTCCTGTTTTCAGAATTACACTTACATCACCCATCTAGCAAAATTGTCCCTGCTCAAAAGGTATTCCATATTTAGTACCACCACACACAGGCATGTATACACACACACACACACACACACAAACACACACACAGAAGTTTAAAATTCCTATTTTGGTGCTAATCTCAGCAAATTATATTTTAAAAAAGCAATTCCATGACATAATGCTCAGGGGAAATTATTCAAGGAAGTTTTTGCCATTAAAAACAAAATTGAAATGCACTAATATCACTGAAGAGGTTTGGGAACATAACTCAGTAGTAGATTGCTTGCCTAGGAGTCACAAGGCCCTGAGTTTGGAGCACTGAAATAATTATTATCATTGAAGGAATTAACATTAATTAATAATTAATTTCAGTCGTGAAAATATGTTGCCTTTCTCTTATTAAATGTGATAACTTTTGACTATCTCTTTATTTTCCTGTTTAATTCATTTTACTGCTTTATCTGAATCTATTCACTGGAATTTGCCATCCCTTCTGGCCTTTTTTGGGGGGGGGGGGTACCAGGGTTCAAACTCAGGACCTTGCGCTTGTGGCAGGTGCCAGAACCACTGAGCTAAATCCCCGGCCCCTGCCATCCCTATTGGTAAGGGCCCATGGACTAGATATCATATAGCACTAAATATTCCAATGATTTTTTAATAGAATGGCTATTTTAAATTTTCAAATAATATTTTAGTACAGTAATAAAATAGAATTAATAAAATTACTTTTCAGAAAACATTCATCACATTTGGTTAAATGCACAACTAGAATAATTAGGCTTTGTGTGATTTTCAGTTGCTGAGATGGGTTAAAGCTCATGGCCTGAAAAGGCTGCTGCTGCCATCTCTTCTTAGGCTTACAGGAAATGGTCTCTGGAAACAGAAGTTTAAGGACAATTATTTAGAATGACTCTGGGCCTTCATGCAAGTCTAATTTCCTGATTTAATGTTTATACTCAATCAAATGTTTTAGACATTCATTTGCTAGAGAAAATTTTATTTTCCACCAATTTAGGGGAAACTTACAAGGGAAATAAAAGGTTAAGCATTGTGCTTTCAAAAAAATCACATTTCAGGGAAAAAAAACAACTATTAAAGTATATTGTATAACACTTGTGTTTCGATCATTCCAAATTCTATAGAATAAAATTAAGCTTCCATAGATTGTACGCTTGAATTTTCACATATTGCAGTGAAATGGAGTAAATTAATAAATGAGCTAAGAAAGAAACTATTAGCTGTATTTATTCTCACATTTTATCACATGTGCTCTCTTTATTAATGTACTATCCCATAGAGAAAATAAATGTAAGGAAATGGGGGCCAAGGAATGCGACTGATCCACTAAGTAAACATTCAGTATATAAAATACAAAATTACACTGTATTTTTAAAAAAGAATTAGAATAATATTTATAAAAGTTTAGATTTTCCATTAAATACACATTTTCATTAGGAGATGAGTGGTTAATGACAATGTTGGTTTATGGCCTCTTTCAAAACTAGTCATCTTTCTCAGTATCAATTTGTACACTTTCTGCAACTTAACACCAGATCTTTCATTTTCATTTCTTCATCGGTTCCCAACACATAAAGGGCTAAATGTCCACAACTTTATGTGGTTTCCCTGATTAATCCCAAATATAAGCAACAGGAATGTAAGCTATTACTCTGATACTTAGTAAGAAGACCTGCTCTGTGTGAAGCCACCATTCTTGGAATCCAGGGTCCCTAGGCACCAACTTGTACAATCTTAGTTCTGGTCCCGAAATCGATGAACAAGACTATTTACTTCCTAAACTCTATTTGCCTCTTGAATAGAGTTGAGCAGTTCTTCTATTTGGTGCTCTGAACATTATAACCATGTTGGACAGAGTTGATACTGAGTTTAATGTAGAACAACTCTTTAGTAAATGACCACAGAGGCTCTCCTTGCTGGAATATATTGCCTCTCAATTTTCTTGGTTCAGTCTCCTCTGTTCTATCCACTCACCATTATCCCTTGAGGTGCCCTGCCTCAGTAGCCTCAAATTTTTCTCTACATTCCTAGTCATCTAAGTCATTACATTTTCACAATACACACACAGTTTCATCTAGTAAATTCATTTTAATATTTAAATATTTGTTATATTTGCAAATTATCTTAAATATGAGGGATGAATCCAAATGAATTTTCTTTTCCTGATGATTTTCATGGGTCCTAACATGATTATTTTTAAAAAACCAGTTTTTTGTGGGGAACACAATCATTTATTCCATTCCTCTTCTGTATGTGTTATGTTTAATAAATAACTTATAATAATATTTCCATTAGATTTACAGTTACTAGAGGGAAATATAATACTTTACTATCACAGATTTATTGCATAAATCAAATTTTATTAGTACCTTCAAAACAATAGTTTCAATATTTTCTCTGAAAGCATTATTATGTGGAGTTTAAAATAAGGAATAATAAAACTCCTTCTAATTAGTTATTAAATAAAAATTAATTCCTATGATTTTTAACCCAGTTCTACTTTACCACATCCAAAAAAACAATAACAAAAGCAGTATTTAAAATATAATCTGCAGTAGAATGAATAAAGAAGACTGAAGGCAACTTAAATCAGAAAATTACTAAATAAGCAATGGCACAAAATGATGACATTATAGACCAATATGTCCTTAAAACACTACAAGCAAAAAAGAAAATAAAAAATATTAAAGTACAGAAAAAATAATAAAATAAAATAATAAAAGTAATAAAATTCAGTTCTTTCATGCTGTCAAAAATTCTGTTTCAATTTCTAAGAGCTGTGTGAAGTAGAATAGAATTTAGGACAAGGAAAATGTTCGACAGTATGAATTCTACCCATCTTTCCAAGAAGTCTCACTGATACAAGCTCTTAACAAATCAGTTTGGTGATAATATCTTGAATTTCAAAGAGTACTGTTCAGAGGAAATATACACTAATGAAATGGTATCAGGGTGCAAAATAAATCTCATGAATCATTATATAATATGTGTGTGTGTGTGTGTGTGTGTAATAATGCGCTTCCTTTTTTGCATTCTTTTTAATTTGTTGTACAGATAAATGCATTCAATTTTGGCAGATTTGCTCACACACAGAACATATTTCAATCATCTTTCCCCCACCACTCCCTCTCAAGCCAAATGTTTGCTACTGAGGACTGTGGACTTTGAATTGTCTCTCAATGACAGGTCCATCTCCTCAGTAAAGGTGTGCAAATCATTCTGAAATATAATCTATCATTGTAGTACTTTTTCTAGAACTACTAAAAACAATTTGAAGATACAGCCACCTTATCAAAAAAATGATTTAAAAGGCTTGAATCTTTTATTGAAAATGTCCATATTAAAATTATTAATTTTGAAAAGAATCTCTCTACATTTGTTACTGGGATTGTGAACTAGTACAATTACTATGGAAATCAGTATGAATATTGCTCAAAAACTTAAAAATAGAAATTCCATTTTACCCAGTTCTATCTGGTCTGGATATCTTCCCAAGACATTATATTATAATGTTATTGCATACCCATGTTTATAGCTGTACAGCTCATAATAACTAAATATTGGAACCAGATTGTAAGCCCATCAACAGATGAATGTACACACACACACACACACACACACATAATATATGTGTATTAATCAGCCATAAAGAAGGATAAATTTTAGTCATTTGCTAACATAACCCTAAGTGAATTAAATTAATGACAAAAAGTTAAATATCACATAGTTTTTTTTAAATATGAGATACCCCGAATATAAATAATTTAAAGAGCAAATAAAAAGATATATGATTGAGATGGGGAGGTGGACTTTGTGGAAATGGAAAGGGCATCTGGGGAAAAGGAGGATTGGAAGGGCAAGAAGGGAAAAGGAAATAAAAATGACTGAGATATAGCATCCATATATACCATATCTCCAAGATGAACGTACTTTTGTTTCACAAGTATAGACTAATAAAATAATAATTAAATTAACATAAGAGATTCTCCTCACAGTTAGCGTATGTGGAATCCCATTTTTAGAGTATCAGTAAGTTGTCAGAATCTGAAAAATAAGTGTGCACATTACACTCCCTGGGATTTTGTACAAGCAGTTGATCTTTAACTATGGAAATTTGACATATATATGTATGTAACTGGATATTCTGTATTATTGTGTATCAAAAACATATACCAATAAAATATGTAAAACTATCAACAATTTAAAGACACAAAAGCATAATTTATTACTAATTTCATATATTCATAAAGCTTCCCCTCCACCTATACCCTAAGTCATTCTTACAGTCACAGTTGTAGGAATTCATATACAGAGACCATTAAAAAAGTAAAAGATTGTCCAAGGAATTAACTACAGCTTGGATTTTCAACTGAAATGTATTTGATTTAATTACCATTTCATTTACAGAATTTGTAGCATAATTGAATGACAGCTACTTAAAAAGCAAAAGACTTGTACTATAATGAAAAGTGATTAGTTAAGATTTATTCTAAATAAATTCTTACAAAAGCATCACCTAGGACAGCCAATATATCAAAAAAAACTGTCAGTAGATTACTAACCCTGTGGTAGATACAGTAATAAGGTGTAACATCTAAAGTTAACAGCTTAAGCTTCAACATTAACAGAGAAGTACATCCTATTAAAATCAAAACTATAAAAAATGATAGATCATTCATTAAAATTTCTTTTAAACTTGTTAGCCTAGAATATCTTCTACAATCATGGCAGAAGAAAACTGCAACTCATATTCCTTTTATGTTTCTTACCATATAATTTTTTACAAATTATAATGATATATCATAAAATATTACAGTGAAATCTGTTGAAATATAGCTTAAAAGAATAGAAAATAATCTCTATGAAAAGTAAACATTTAAAATAAAATTATTAAATTGGTTGGGACAGATTCTAAACTTTCTCGTCTCATCCCCTTACCTCATTATGTTTTTTTCGTTATGATCCTTCACCAAAAAATATCTACTTATCCTATTCATTAGGTAGTCAAATCTAAAGAACCTACTATTTGTTTTTAAACAATTTACTATTAAACATAACTTCATTTTTAAATCCAGTGCACATAAGTAGAAGGGAAGCATTTTATTTCATTCATAAATAACTACAATTACTTACTAATGGGCTATATGTAACTACTAATAGCTAAGTGTACCTTTTAGGTACTGCACCATTTCTCAAATATTGGAACTGTACTGAACATTACCACCCGCATTTTTTGTTCCATATTAGTTTTTCTCATGGTACTTGCTTTTTATCACAGTGATTGTCAACAAGGTAGTTGCACAACATATGAAAACATAGAAGTAATAATATTCTAATATTGAAACTGTGAAATAACAGGAGCTACTAGTTTGTAGAGTGTATGTCAAATGTGAATGTATTTCTCTTGAAAACCAAAACACTCTTCAGCAACCTCCCTGACAATTAGTTTACTGGAGGCCTTTGGAAGAAAGTTACAGAATTATAGGCTAAATATTAATATGATTACCCAACAACAAAGTTCATTGTTTGGACTCTGATAATTGCAAATATTCACAAAAACCCTAATTTTTATAGTTAGAAATAAGCAGAAACAAAATAACAAATCAAAAGTATAAATGTATACTGAGCATCTGCCAATGGACTAATAGAATGGACTTCCTTGAGATTGAATAAAGACTGGAGAGAAACAAGATATTTAAGGGGATAAGAGAAGCCTTCTTTACTAAAAAAAAAAAAAAAAAAAAGGCATTTATAGTAAGCTGTAAAACAATGGGTCTCCACCAAGAATGACCATGTTCTCTATCTGCTTCCCTCAGAACAAAATATCTGACTCAAAATATTATGGGTACCCAGGATGAGAAATATTGTACTAGAGCTCAAGAGGATTTAAATGGTCAAAGGTGTAGGGGTGTGTGTGTGTGTGTGTGTAGGTTGGATTTAGTGAACATTTTCATCAAAGCAAATAGCCTGGAAAAGGCTTTTAAATGGTGAAAGCATGGTCCACCAAAGGAGCTGAGTGAGGGCCAGTGTAGACGGAGGTTTGTGTAGAAAATTTCAATAATTCTTAACATTTACTTAAGAAAAATAGAAGTAATTTTAAAAGTGATTCTGCCTATATAATTTTTAGCATAAAAGGAAGAATAGCATCAATTATTTTAATAACAAAGGTATATGCCAGGCTCTATATAATATTTAACTGTTCCCTCTCTTGTGGAACATAACACAAAATAGAAGGTAAGTGATCTACAGAAAGTCTATTATCACTAAATGGGCATATCATGGTTTTATTGGGGACTAGAAGCTGCATGATTTCAGAAGGTTGTACAGACATAATCTAAACAAAACAAAACTCTGAAGCAGAAACAAGAAAAGGGCATTTCATAGTCTTAAATATTTTCACCCTTTAGATTTCCTTACAAATGATTACTTTCATTTCTCTTGATATTAGTCTTGCATATAACTGAAATAATTGTAGCATTTTTCATGCTTAAACAATTTAATAAAGTAGTGAGCTGACAGCAGATATTGATGTCAAAATTATGGATACAGATAATATCTCATGGGTGAATGATAACTTCAGATTACTCACATGTTACAAATAAACCAGTTATGTTCCATATACAGATCCTTAGACAGAGGCTATGATAAACAGCCAACATTCTTTAAAAATTATTCCTTGGAACTTTATTTTCATTTTTTTTACCAGTCATATAACAGAGATATCTAGTTAAATATCTAATTTGGATACGCTAGGTTCAAAGATAAAACTTTTCACTTGTTTATATTCAGCATTTCAAATATTCTCATTTTAAGGCAATAAAATGGAGACAATGCAAGTGACTTTCCCAGATTATAAATTTAGAAACTAAAAGATAGAGCCAGAGTTTGATCTGTGTCCCTCAGCATGGAAGCTCCTCCCATATCACATTTCCCTTCGGTAGAAAGGGCAAAGGGGAAACAACTCACACTGTTTCCTCTCTGTAATGGGTTCTCTGCGTTGTTGCCAGTCACTGTTCTCTAGCAGCAATGATCATCTAATGCCAAATTTTCTGCTCTTTATCTTGTCATTAAGTCCACCCTGCTCATTTTTTCTTTACAATCTCTAGGCTCCAATAGTAATGCAAAACAAAGAAGATACTGAAACAAATTAGTATTCATGTTAGTTAGAAACACTTGTACTCTTTGGAGGCTGGACCTGTCTAGGACCACCTGAAAAAGACCCAGAAAAGAGGATACAGAGGAAATCCAATAGGAAAGATAAAGATTCTGTACCACACTGGCTTCCAAGCTTTCTTAGATAGCCACAACAAAAGACTAGCTCCATTCTGATAGCAACGATAAATTTAAAAGGTGTACTCTAACATATGTAGATTTTAATAACTAGGTGAAGTTCTCAGAAAATAGACTGTCAGAAATGAGAACCACAAAGTTGTAAATTCAAATATACTGGACTGAGTAACATCATTATGTTATTTCATTTTATCATCCCAACAACTCTGCACAGCTTTGGGATTTTCCTCATTTTACAAATGAAAAAATATGAGGCTTGGAGGAATTAAGTAACAAACCTGAGAAGATAATTGTTAGAAAGAAGATTTCCTATACTAATTCAGAGAACAACTGTAGGACAACCTACTTTGTTTGGTTTTTTTCTTTTTTTCCTATTTTTATATCTCTTGGCCAAATATTTAAAACCTCAGAACCCTCTCAGTATCACTAGAGGATACTTATGTTTTGGAGTCAGTATTCAATGCAATGTAATGGACACAGTAAAGAGTTTCATCTACTTTCACTACCAATTTGTATCTTCTTTCCAACACTATTTTTCTTTGTATTGGTCCCTGGGGAGTAGATTTCCTCTAACCATAACCTTCTGTATATTATGTGACAGAATATAATGTATCTTATTTGTTTCTCCCAACTATCCCTTCAGATAGGAGGTATAAATCTGCACAATGAAAGGGAAGGAAGGCAAACAAGGGAGGGAGGAAGGAAGTGGGAGACCAGAGAATAGAAGCCTAACTGGCCTCCTCTGTGAGCACAAAAGAGAAAGGCTACACTCAGGGATAATGGCATATTGCAGGTTCTAGGGAAAATTTAAGACAGTTGAAGTTGTTTACCAGAGTACGTATTAATGGATATTGGAAAGCAGATTAATCTTGTGATTCTTTGATTGATTGTACCTGTGTTTGAGTGAATAAAGGAAAAGATGAGGCAGACACTAGGGGCTCCTCTGCTTATTAAGAGGCAACAGCCCCCTGGCTGCCCGCATGCGTGTTAAATTGACTCTGTGTCTCTTTGTCATTCCCCTCCCCCACCTGAACTGACCACCCCATGCCCACCCCACCCCAGTCAGGGAGACCTCACCTCAGTCCTGGAGCCCAGGACCCAGGCTTGGCTAGAAAAGAGGGAGGGAAGGAGGGAAGGAAGGAAAGGAGGAAAGGAGGAAGGGAGGAAGGGAGGAAGGGAGGAAGGAAGGGAGGAATGGAGGAAAGAAGGAAGGGAGGGAGGGAATTGTGAGTGGTGAACTGGCTTTGGTGGAAATACTTTTGTCAATGATTATCAAGTCTTCAAACATTTATTCTAGAATTTCATTATAATTGGCTGCCTTTCTTATTTTCACCGAGGATTAAGGCTTGGCTTGCTCCCCAGGGTGCATATATATTATGAATGCACAACTGGTGAAACTGAATCTCTTTTATATTCCTCCACTCCTAGATCAGTCTCACTAAAACAACAAACTTTTAAAATGATGCATATTATGCATTTCTGATGCATAATAGTTAAGGTACTTTTTTCTTGCATCAAACCAGATCAGAGAGTTGCAAAGCAATTTCATGAGAAGGTGTATTTGTTCCTAATTGCTACTATAACTAACTGCCACATACTTAATGATACTTAATGGCTTAAATCAACACAAATATGTTTTCTTATACTTTTAGAAATAAGAAGTATAAATCAAGTTTCTGGTAGGACTGGTTCCTACTAGAAGATCAATTCTTGCCTTTTCCAAACTCTGGAGCCTAACCACATTCCTTGGTTTTAGCCATATCAATCATGACCCTACTAGGTTATGTAGCCTTGTCTGACCATCCTCACCTTTCCTGTACACTTATAAGAACTCTCATGATGTCACTGGGAGTACCTGAATAATCCAAGATAATCTCTCTATTTCACAATCCTTAAATTAACCATATCTTCAAGGTCTCTTTGGCCATATCAATTAACACATTCAAAGACTGTGGGGATTATGATGTGGACATCTTTAAGTGGTCATTATTCTATATACCTAAAGATGTAAATTTTAAAAAGCAATTGTTCAAAATAATCACATTGTACATGTTAGAATTTTCTGTCTCTGACAAAATGCAAAAAAAAAAAAAAATCAGAACAAACAAACAAAAAACTTAAAAGGAGACATTTATTTTGGCTCATGGATTGAGAAGTTTCTGTCCATGGTTAGCTGGTTACATTGTTTTAGGCCTTTTGTAAAGTAGAAACACTGCAGTAGAAGCGCATGGCAGAGGAAAGCTGCTCACCTCCTGGAAGCCAGGACATAGAGAAATAGAGGAGAGAGCCACAAAGGAAGGAGTCACAGAATATATACAGTCCCCAAGGTCATGCCACTACTATCCATTCCCTTCAAGTAGGTCTAAACTCCTCTTTCTCTCACTTGACAACCACACCTCTAGCATATGAGTTTTAGGCGACATTTCAAACCATTAGCAACATAATTATCAAAGGTTCCATCGAGTCATGTCGAAAAGTTTTTTTTAGACCTGATTCACATTTAGTGGTAAAAACTAAAAGTAAATTATAAAATAAGATAAAATCAACTGACATCATCTACTTTATTTGACATATATGTGACTTCTTGGAAGCATATAAACAAGAAAAAATTTAAAAGCTTACAAGGATGATAAAATCCTATATTACAAAAATAGCAAGCCACCTCAAATAAATTTAAGAGTTTAATGAAGTAGCAATTATCATCCCAGTAAGTCTTTTTCTAGAACTTGATAAGTTGATTCTAAAATGTTATGAGATTAAGTGACCAAAAATAATAATGAGGGCACATGCCCTAAAAGATATCATAATATGATTGATGTTAAAATTCTAGTAATTAAAATAGGTGAATATCCTTGTAGGGATGAACGTACCTATTTCTAAGAAGAATGTAAATCCTAAAAACAGACACAAGAATAAACAGAAACTTGTGAATCTGGAAATGGCATTACAATTGGGTGGAGAAAATATGCTTTATTTCTTAAAACCTTGTATTAAAATTAAGTGTCCATATGAAAAAATGATAGTTATATTATCTCACATAATATAGATAAAGGAATTCAAAAGGGATTATAGACTAAAAAAGTGAAAAGCACAAATTTATAACATTTAGAAACATAGAAGTCAATGTCCTTACAATACTAAATAAAATATTCCCTGAATAAAAACAAATAAATTTGAAGTAAAAGGCCAATAAATCTAACAATAAACTGAGCATAAAAAATAATAATAACTCCTACATAAAGATGTAAAGCCAAATCAGGGCAAAAATAATTATAACAAACATATCTCAGAAAAGGTTCAAGATATAGATAATACAGTAGAAAATCAAATAGTGAATAATCATATGGAAAAAGACTGAATTTCCCCAGAATTAAAGAAATGAAAGTTAAAACAATAACAAATAGCATTCCACAATCACTAAACTGGCTCCCAAATTTAATAGTCTAATAATATCAACTATTGTTTCAGGTGTACTGATTTATAAAATTATGAGTAGCTGGTAAAAGTATTAATGGGAGCAATCACTTTGTAAAACAATTTGGTAATATGTTCCAATAATTAGAAAATCTGTTCATAAACATTCCTTACTATGTTGTATTTTGGTTAGTAATTCTGTACCTCATAACACTCTGTGTTATCTAAAGAAACTTCTAAATGATATTCACTCCATGTAAACTAGTAATATGTAAAATTAAAGACATATGACCAATTTAAAATATATAATGATAAGTGAAAAGAACTGTTAAAATGCATGAACAAAATCTCAGTTTTCAAAATATAAAGTGAAGTTAAAAAGAAAACAGTAACTTGAGAATGATATATTTTGCTCCCATTTAAAAACAATAAAATCATTATTTATTTTCTAAGTATATACAATGAAAATAAAAATTGCTTATATTTTTGAATGTATTTAGGGAAAAGGAGATAAGTTGTAATGATTACATATGCAGATCTCTCTCAATAGAAAGCCAGGATAGACCATTATCAATATATATATATATATATATATATATATATATATATAATTTAAAATAAGAAATCAAATATTTCAAACAATTCGAAACAAGTACTTCCAAATATAAACAGCAGCTAAATCTGGATTATAAATATAGAAATTGTTTACCTATATGTTTCAAATATTTTATAATTAAATGATGTTGAATTAAAACAAATATGAAGAAGACACTTTAAGTACATTGTGAAAGGAACCAACTCAAATGGGAAACAGCAGACTCTTTGAGCCACATAAATATGAAAATGGCAAATTCCTTCTGGTGGATCTGAAAGTCCTTCACAGCCTTAGCACTGGACTGCATAAAAGGTTAAGAATGAACATTTATGTCCAGCACTGTGAGTTTGTTAAATACAATTTCACAATCCTGTACTTTATAGCCATGAGATTTTTTTCTCCCTGGACTAAACACATGAATATTTTAAATGGGCATTTAATGGAAAGATTAGGAGTGCCATCTGCTCCTGAGTCAGCAAAAACAGAATTTTCCATCAACCGTGTTATTTCTTTGCTTATGAAAACTGTTTTTATGTTGTCTGAGACTTCTACAGCAAATCCAAGGGTCCAATCAGTAGCCTTAAATGCAAATTTAAAACACTAAACATGATGTGCTAAAGAAAAAGCTAAAAGAGAACTATCAAATTCCGAAATATCCTTTAAAACAAACAAAACAAAGCGTAGGTTGGTTCCCAACTGATTTAACTATCTACCTGTATACTCAGCTGAACATTTAATCCAATAAAGTTTTCAGAATTTGCTTGAAGCCAAAAAAATAAGGTTTTCCCTTAACACATCTCACCTGGTGTCCAAGAAAGCAGTCTCACCAAGGACATCAAGCATTTGTATGCAAGCGCATTTAATTTGGCCTGGCACTTACATTACTATGCTTTGTGTTTTATATCTTTAATTTGTATTAAATGATATTTGAGGTGTCATTTCTCAATGCCTAGTATAAATCATGAGCAATGTTGTTAACCAAATTCCATACTTGTAACTGATGGAGACCACTGTGAGCGAGCTACAAATTCATAAATTGACTTTTCATATTAAAAGTCTGAGCCTGCCTATTTGCCCACAATGGTTGTCTGAAGAGCCAGCAGTTGTTGTGTGAGAAAGGAACAACTCCCTACACCACTGGTTACAGCAGAGGTCTCAATGATCAGTGACACTGTGACATCTTGGATGGCAAAACAATAGTGCAGTGAAGGGCAGTATGACTCGTACAGAAAACACCTATAGAGTTAATCCATGGGAAGAAACAAATCCATGGGAAGAAATTAATCCATGGGAAGAAACAAATTTCCCATTAATCAATTATCTGTTCCTACTAAAATATCTTGTTCCCTTGTTGCTAGGAACCTGCTCACATCAGTGCTCTCCACCTTGCTGTTCCCTGTACCGTCCCTAACCCCTTTTGGAAGCTGCATGATCAATAAATAGCGGTGAGCTCCAGGAGACGGTGTCTTAGCCAGATAAGAGCTTTGACCATCCTGGGCCCCCCATTTATGCATTAAGATCTTGTCTTGTCTTTTTTAATCCTGCCACCATACCCTTGGTCAGGTGATTGGAGGTCTGATCAGCCTACAATAGCAACACTAAAAACAATCCCTTTTCTAGAATTTGGAGATTTCCCACCTGCATTCAGGTTAGACATAGGAAACAAATTTCAAGGTTTTCTCTATTAAAATATTGTTAAAATTCTTGAAATAAAGACTTTACTGGGGAGAGATGGTGTTCTATAAATTTTAAGTGGTAAGTTTTTGCCCAATATTAAGAACAGAGATTTTAAAGATGCCATTAGCTGATATCAGAATACTGATTTTTCCCCAATTTTCATTACCTGGGAACCTAACAACTAACCACTGTGATAGTTTGAAGAGCTGGAGCTTTTGAGTAAAAGCCACCAAGGCTCTCCCTCATACACGAGGCTCCAGCAAGCTTCCTTGCCCTCTTCAACATGTAAGGACAGAGCAACAAGGCCGCAGCTTTGAAACTAAGGCATGTTATCAAACACTTAAGAGAGAAACTATATCAGTCTTAGAAACTGTCGCCAATAGAGGCAAAATTCCTAATTTTTTTCATATGTCTAGTGTAACTAGACAAAAAAAAAATCTCGATAAGGATATTTACAGTTTTCACCAAAATAAAAACTGTAGACTAATATTGCTTACAAAAACAAATGCAAGCCTTATGTAAACAGTCTCAAATCAAATCTACCTATTTATGAAAGGACAGTATTCCATGTATTGAAGTATTATTGAAACAATGTACATTCAAAGTTCAATGAAAGAGTGATAATTTGATTATATAATTTTTAAAAATAATTCATCACATTAATAGAATAAAGAAAAATGACCAATAGATGCAGAAATAGTATTTGATAAAATCTAAAACTTATTCATGAAACAATGTTGGAATATACAGTATACCCCCACGAAGTTGTGGTACAGAGGTCATGGACTCAGTTCATGGATTTTTCCTTAGAACCTGGCTATTAATTGTTTTAGGAAACTCCCACAATTTCACGGAGACCTCAAATATCCTCAACAAATTTTTTTTTTTTGACAGGAGGTTTGCAAGTAGCCAATCCTAGAGCGGTCAGTTCTCCTTGCTGCTGATTGGCTGCTGCCCTGTAACCCATCTCAGGCAGCTGCCCTAGCATTCCCGCTTCACAACAGGCTGCTGTACCCCATGTAGCTATCTCAAGTGTTCTGGGTTTTGTTTTTCTAAAAGGCTTAAAGTCCCTAAGATGCCGCCAAAATGCCCTGCATTTTTAAAGTCTTTATTAATACAGTAGCTTATTAAATTAAATTATATAACCATAGGAGATTTACCATATTTAGGGTTTAAACTAAAAAAATAGGAATTTATAGGCATTTTTCTGACCATATCTGAAATTCTTGGTTTTTCACAATTCATAGGTGCTCTACGAGCATAACCCCTATGAATTTTGGGGTCCACTGTGAGGGAATTTTGTTAATCTCTGAAATTTTTCTGTAAATCCAAAGCTATAAAGTGAAAAGCTTAGTTTTAAAACAATAAGCGGGAAATTTAGCAAATTCAAGCCAGGTTTGTAAAGAATTATGGAATTTATGCAAATTTCCTGGTTCTGATAATTTTACTATGATTATAAAATATACTAATATTAAGAGAAGCAAAAGCCAGACGTTGTGGCGCATGCCTGTAATCCCAGCACTTGGAGGCTAAGGCAGGAGGATCGCCATGATTTTGAGGCCAGCCTGGGCTACAGTGAGTTCAGGCCAGTCCGAACTACAAAGTGAGACCCTGTCTTAGAGAGAGAGAGAGAGAGAGAGAGAGAGAGAGAGAGAGAGAGAGAGAGAGAGAGAGAGAGAGAAGCAAGACGGAATTTAAGACTCTGCCAGTTAGTAGCTGTTCTTTAAATATAAAATTATTTCAAATAATAAGTTTTCAGTAGAAAGAGTAGTTCATGGATAAATGAACAAATTGATGTGTTATACAAATGTAGAAAATATATACAATATTTTTAGAAATATCTGCATGATACTTAAAATCTGTAATTAAAAGCAATTTACATGGCTAATAGAACAAGTTGTTAAAAACAAAATTCAGGTGCTGAAATATAACCTTCCAAAACAGAATAAATGTGAAAAAAAATTTTTAAAAATTCCGCTGGAAATTAATACTTATGGGAAGGACAAAGAATTTATTATTCAGTCCTAAAATCTGGAACAAATTTTACAATTAAGATGGTAATTTTACATACAGTCTGAAATCTGGATAAAGGCAACAATGCATAAAGAAATTAAGGGCACATTTTTTCTCATGTTAGTGTCAAAACAATTTTAATAAGCTAACATGCCATGCTGTTTCTAAAAGGCTTTGAGAAAATCAGAAATGCTTTTCATAGGTGTTATTACGACCCATTCCTAGGGTAGTAAAATTGGTCTAATGTAAATTGAAAATAATGGAGAACTGTCATTTTTACTGACCTTTGCTCTCATAATTATTGTGGTAATCCATAATAAAAATTCAATACCTAGAAATAGTTGCTACAAATATATGATCATTGCATTATAAATCACAAGATAAACTTCATGTTCAAAATAAGAGAATTAAGGATTTCATCTGAGGTCAACAATAAGACCAACTAAACAAGATTGCTGCCCTAACACAGTAACTGGTAAAGACTTTTATTACATATTACTAGAGACTATTTTAGTCTCTCAAACTCTTAAATGAATTGTAATGAATACATAGAAAGTACACATAATAAAGATTTAAGTCAAACAATACATTCTTTGTGTGAACATTTCAAATATTAAACTTAGTTTGAATTGTCATATATTTTGGCAAACTATTAAACAAATGTATAAGTATCCTAGCTCAAAAAATAAAATAAAAATTAGATTTTAAAAAGTTTTAAATCTCATGACAAATGTATATTAGCCAAACATATAGCTAAAGCTTTCCTTAAAGGGATACTTTAATCTTGGAGGAAAATTTGTACCTAAAAGGGATTTTTTTTAAACTGGCAAAAGTCAACAAGTCAAATTTCTTTTTCAAAAAGCAGTTCAAAAAATCAAAAGAAAGTATATGAGCATTCTTTTGTTTTTATTAGTACATGTTTGCAGTGCATAATATTTACATTCCTTGTATGGAGTTGATACATATGCATAACACATCTTACTTCCTCTTTTAGCCCCTTTCTCTCCCTTGCCTCCCTTTGTTTCCATTTTATAGACAAGGGAAACAAATACTATGGCATATAGCTAAGGTCATGGAGCTAAGAGCTAAAACCAATATACAATTATATTTTAAAATATAAAAGCAAAAGTTACAATATTTTGTTACAATTCTTTGACATGAGTTATATACTCACATAATTTGACAGTTTTGAGTTATATTTAGAAAACCACATACAACTAAAAATGTGTCTTATTTGTTCATAACATGCCTGCTGAATATTGAGATTTGTAGAAATGTAAGTTACCATCCTAGGATGTAGCAACTGACTACCTTCATGAAACATAAAAAAGTAGATATGGCAAAACATTTGACTATATCCAATTTTCCATGACATGTGAATGAGCCTTCTATAAATATAGATACCTGAGAGATCATTGATTAATTTTCTTGGGGGGCATAACTTGGTCTCAACAAAATGCATTTGAAAAAGCTTCTGCTTCTCAGTGAATCTATTACTTATTGTTTGGAGCCTGGGTTCCTAAATGATAATTTATACTAAATCAATAGCTTTTATAAGAACAGCTTGACTTCTCTATTGATAGAACTTGCCTGTCCACTGCACATTCTAATCAAAAATGAAAGCAGTGATTCTCATCACAAAGTGCATCTGCAAACTTAAAACTTAAATGAGAAAAATTCCTGCTGATGCTGGAAGATGAAGATATTAATAGTTCTGGATTGCAATGAGTCTGGTCAAATGAAATTTACAAAGTGCTTTGTAAGCCACTTCGCTGTCAAGAGAAAACAGACAGATAATTACTAACACATCCATAACTGGATGGTATATTTATAAAATATCCAATCTCCAAAGATTATTTGAAAAAAATTTGTTTCTTAGTGGAATATGTCATATATCTTCTCACTGAGAAACTAAATATATAAATAAAACAAAACAAAACAAAAGATAGATAGATAATAGGAAAAAGGTACATAGATCTTTTGCAAAAGGAAAGGGATGAAGAGATGGAGAAGGGCAAGAGAAGGGGATTAAAGAAAGAATTAAGATGTGTTATGTACATGTACCAATACCCCACAAGAAATGGAACCTTTTATACTGCAAATATTTCATAATAAAAACATAGGATTATATCACCATTCCTTCTGAATGTGATTGTTCTATTTTTCTAATATAATCTAATGAAGAAAAGTATGTTTCTAAGCAATTCTTCAGTTAGTGTATGGCTGATAGTTTTTGATTCATACATATTTATTTTTCAGTACATATCTTAAAATTGAATGACTTTAGTTCGAAGGTATAAGACAGTGATGGTGAACCTTTTAGAGACAAGTACCCAAACTGCAACTTAAAGATCACTTACTTATTGCAAAGTGCCAACACTGCAATTAAACCTGAATGCTGAGGTTATAGTTTAGAAAAAAATGACTCAGACATTAACACCTTTGTCTTAAAAGAAAAACAAATAGCACATGTGCCATAGATTCACCACCACTGGTATAGGACAAAGGGCAACCGGCACCACTGAAACATCATATGGAATTTCTTCTTCACTTGCTCACACTAAAGGATATCATGTTCCATAATATGAAAGGAAAAATCATCATGCCATAGGAAACTCACATATAACTTTCTGCCTTTAGATTTAAAAGAGATAATCAACATGAGTTATCATACTTCTAAGATACCAGAACATTTTTATTTTTTACACAAGTTTTATTTGTAGACCACTATATCTCTAGTACATGAAACAGAAAGTGGTGGGATAAATCCAATGATTTTACATTAAACACGAGTCAAAAGAATACTGCTATTTAATAGGGATATTTGCAGCAGATATAAATTTTGTCCATGAATTGCATTCAGGTGGGAGAGAAGTCTTTATTTCATAGCTTTCCAAAAAGAAAAAATAACCTAATATTGTTTATTTCTTATCACATAGTGTTTACAGAAAATTTTTAATCAGTCATGTATTGTAATTTGAGATGGAAGGTGGAAACAAGGGACTCTCAGCAATCTCTGCAGTTGTATTCAAGTCCCACCAAGACATATATTGTCCAGAA
Organism: Heterocephalus glaber; assembly: GCF_053883595.1. NCBI lineage: Eukaryota > Metazoa > Chordata > Mammalia > Rodentia > Bathyergidae > Heterocephalus > Heterocephalus glaber. The sequence continues at coordinate 34,735,507 of NW_028258143.1, read as the reverse complement.
ATGTTGAAGAAGAACACAGAGTTTGGTCAGAATCTGCCACTAATCATATGCTCCCAGATTAAACCCATAGAGTTCATTTAAAGATGGGCTGTTTTCCCCACTTGGGCATTGGAATCTGAAACCTTATATCTCAAAGCAATGCCCCCTGCTATTCAGCTCCTAATAGCTACTCATTACTCATCAAATGTCTGTTAATTTTATAGGGATATGAGCCCAAGGCTTTTCCACTTCTAGAAAGTAAAACTATGAGACCATTTGTCTCAGGAAATTACCTCCACGTAGAGTCATTTGTTTATTTCAAATTAAACCAATAACTTCTCCTTTCTGTCATCTCGAATGGGCATGGAATAGTAAGGCTGTTTATTTATAGTGGAAAGCAGATGGAGGTACTATGAAGAGCTTAAATTTTAGAAACATTAATGATGTGCCCCACTTCTGCTTTCCTGCAAAGCGGGTAGAAAACAGACTAGTATTATTCATCCTTAATGGGAGGATAACAGCAACATATGCTAATTTTCCTCTTACAAATATACCTGGTTACACACACACATATAAACACACATATACACAAAAATACTAAAAGTGAACTTAAAAAATTCTTTAGTTTTTTTCTCTTACAACTCTTTATTTCACAAATAAGAACACGATAACTAGGACCATGGCCCAAATCCAATGGATTGAGTAAGTAATGGGAGTATTTGTTACTAATTCAAAAGGTATATGTTCTATGACAAGTACCACAATACTGAGTTCCCTAAGGGAGGCATTATTTTCAATTCACTTCTTAATAATTATAAAGTAAACTCTAAAGTGTTTCATACAATGAAAAAGTACTATAAGTTTGGTTTTCCTAAGATCAAAGTTCTGTACTATCATTGCTCATTTAGATAAAATATTGTCCATATCATTATGATGTAGTAACTTAGGGAACATATTTTATAATTGATTTTGAAAAAGTTACAGCAAAGCACATAAGTAAAAGATTTTTGTGCCTGTTAATTTCCTACAAAACTTTAAAAATATCATAAACATTTTTATGTTTCCTATGACTCTTTTTCTAAATAAATAAATTTCAAATTTCATGTTTTGAAATATTTGAAAACATTCTATGCATGGTCATGAGAGCAAAGACATTATGAATGGATTAATGCCCTGACAAAAGAAACAGGAAACTCCTTGCCCTTTTACCATACAAGGACCCAGCAAATAGGTACATGTACAAACCAACAACTAGGCCTGCAGCAGATATAGAATCTGCCTGTGCCTTCACATTGGACTTCTTAGCCTTCACAACTGTGAGAAACAAATTTTAATTATTTCAAGATGTCCAGATGATTATATTTTGTTAGAGCAGCCAAATACACTAAAAGAGCAATCTACTTCAAGACCCAGGATAAGACATGGTGGTGAATTCTCTGAATTTCTTTTAGCCTCATATGTATGTCTGTGATTAGTTTTAGATTAAAGGAACTGGCAACTTAGAAATGCCAATGGACACACACACACACACACACACATACACACACACACACACACACACACACCTATTGTCTCTCTTGGAAAAGAACAAGGAAAAGAACCGAACAAAGACAGAAAATGTACAGATAATAATCTTTCTATTCCAGTCAAACAACACAGAAGAGGCTTTGACCCCACCACACAAATATCAGCAAAGGCAAAGTGGAGAACACAGACTTTCACTCTTACTGGGCTACAGTGAGTTATACCAATGCCTCCACCAGGGAAGTCTCAGAGAAAAATGAGTAGAAAGCCAAGCCAGACAGTAATGACCTCCAACTTCCATCCCCACAGCACCCTGCTGTGTCAGTGGAGACCAGACAAGGAGCCTGGACTTCCTTCCACTCCCTCCTGTTGAGATAGTATCAGAGCAGGATTGCAGAGAACAGGATTTTCACCAGTACCTGAGCCACCTCTCCCTTCTGTAGAATCAGTCGAGGCCACCTGATAAGAACAAGGGCGTACTCCTAAAACTCCCAGACAGCAAGACATCAGTAGAGGCCTCATAAAGGGCTAGAACTCTACCTTCCCTAGAAGTAAGGAGGAGACTATGATGTCAGTGAAGACTGAGTGACAGCCCAGACTTCTACCCTCACTGGGTAGTTATCAATGTTGGCTCACTTTACCCTGTCAAGTGACGTAATAGCTAAAATGTGAAAGCAACCCAATGTCTGACACAGATGAAAAGATAAGCACAATGTGGTATATATACACAAAGAAATATGAAATATTTCTCAGCCTTAAAAAGAAAGGCAGTTATGAAATATGCTTCAACACAGATGAACCATGGAAAATTAAGTGAAATAAGCCAGTCACAAAAAAGATAAACACTACATGATTGCACTTATACGAAGTACTTAGTCAAGTAGATTCATCATGTGTAAAAAATGATAATAGTGTATACCTTTTAAAGTGATGGGATGGTTAAATAACATATAAAAACACTTAAAATAATGTCTACCATGTAATTACTCTTAAATATTTTCTATGATTTTTTGAAAGCTGTTTCTTAAACAGTAAGAATATAGTACTATCCGGAGACATAAATTTAAAATCCTTTCAAGATTAATTCTAGCAATATATAAAGAACTGAAAAAAATCAGACCCCCCCCAATTTCAAAGACCCAATTCAAAAATGGGCATCTGAAATGAACAGACATTTCTCAGACAAAGAAGTAAAAGTAGCAAATAAACATGAAAAAATGTTCAACATCACTGGTCATGCGAGAGATGCAGATGAAAACAACATTGAGATTCCACCTCACCCCAGAAAGAATGCCTGCTAGCAAGAAATGAACCAATAACAAATACTGGCAGGGTTGTGGGGAGAAAGGAATCCTTCTCCATTGTGGGTGGAAGTGCAGATTGGTGCAACCACTGTTGAAATCAGTATGGACACACCTCAAACAACTAGGATTAGAAGTCCCATTTGACCCAGCAATTCCTCTGCTGGGTATCTTCCCAAAAGAATTAAAAGAATCATACTACAATGATATATGCTCACCCATGTTTATAGTGGCACAGTTTGTAATAGCTAAAGCTTGGAAACAGCCCAAGTGCCCATCACTGCAAACTGGATAAAGAAGATGTGGTTTTTTGTATAAAATGGAGTACTACTTAGCCATAAAGAATGAGAAACTAGAGACATTTATAGCTAAATGGATTCATATTGAGGCCATACTCTTAAGTGAACTAAAGAGGACACACATGTGTAAATACCGAATAGTTTCTCTAGTGTGAGAAACTGAAAGTGTAAATAAGGATTAAAATGATTAAGATGAGTAAGTGAAAATTTGAAATAGGAAGAAAGAGTACAAATGGGTAGGGGAAGTGGGAGGGGAAGGGGAAAGGACAGAAAGGAGAGGAAAAATTATAAGAAAAGAAAAAAATGGAAACAAAGTCTTTGTAAATAGGGATGGATGGAGCGGGGGAAGGGAGCACAGGGAATAGGGAAAAAATAAGAACAAAGATACATTATGTACAGGTACAAACACCCAATGATAAATGTAAAGATATTGTATACCTAAAATGTACTAATAAAACAATTTAAGCAACAAAAAAAAAGAAACTTAATTAGGATGTATCATTGTAATATGATGTCTTTAATGTTAGGTGAAATAAATCCGACACACAAGCTAAGATATCATATCACATGTTTTCTTTTATATGAGAAACTCAAACTAAATAAAGACCAAAACAAAATATAGATAATGGGAAGTAGGCAGCTAGATCTTTTTCAAGTGGGAAGAGATCAAGAGATAGAGGGAGAGAAGGAAAAAGGGATGAAAAAAGAATTGGGATGAGTTATGTGCATGTACCAACTCCTCACGGGAATGTAATAATTATGTACTGCTAAAAAACCTGAAAAAACTAAAGCAGAAATGAACAAAAAGTACAATAAAGGATCAATTTTACTAGTGCCAAAAAAAAGATTAATTCTAGCTACAAGAGTCTCTGGAAATCAAATTGTATTTAAGTAAAATATTCAACTATTTTGGTACTTAGTACAATAAAGCTCAAGAGAACTAATCAGAATGCTTTGCCCTGGTATTACTTTCAATGTGCATTGTTTTATGTCTGGCAAGTCCAACACAGGGCCCCAGTTGATAGATACTACCAATTCAAAATTTGTGGTTTTGATTTCACATAATGTACTCTATTAAAATGATTTCATACTTATTTTCTATTTGAGACATCATTTTTATTATGTAAAACTTTAAAAAATATAGAAAGGAGATTAAAAAGAGTCTGCTAAAACAGACTCTGAAAGCAAAAACCTACCATCTGTAGCAGGAGGGCTTCATAAAACTCAGGGGTGTCTTCTTACCCAACTGTCAATACCAGGAAAAGTGCCAAGAGGACAGCTGCTAAAACTGGAAAGTCTCGTCTAGGGCGTGACATTAAGGTCCTATAATAGCATTAGCCACCAGCACCACAACAAAATATTAATGAAAAAACAAAAGTACTCCCCTTAATGAAGAATGTCATCCATTATTAAATAGTTATACTACTAAAATTCTATTCACAAAAATGAACATACTGATTTGTGGGATGGAATGTAAAATTTGTGTCGAACAAGTTTCCAAGAAAGCAGGAAGTATCTTTTTAATCATTGGCAATAACAAGAAACATATGATCAAGCAGAAAAATAATAACAGAATCTTTACTAAAAATAGTTTCCAATCACAGTGCAGTCTCAGAAAAACAATAAGGAAACCTCTCCTTTTAACAATAAACTGAGAAGCATATGATATTGAAAAGTGGCAACTTAAAGGTAGCACATAAAATTAAAAATGGAAAATAAATTGTAATTAATAGCATCACATGGAAAATCTATGTTCCCAAAACAGATATCCTTTATTAAAATGTATTTCATGCTTATTATGAATTACTGAATTTGGATTTTTATTCCTGCTAGATTTTCACTTTTATAAAAGAAGATATTGTGTTTTGCTTCTAAGGTTGCAGACTTTTCAGCTGTGAAATATGTTTAAAACCATAGCTGAATCAGAAATTTTACCTGCTGTCAATGGCTTTGGTTTCTAAAGAAGAGGTAACAAATTCAAATACTGGGCCAAGGGGGTAACATGAATGAGTGAAGCACACTGTGAAGACTGTGGAAAACCAAATAACACAGGAGCAGAGGATGGATGCTATTCAAATTCATGCTGGAGAGCAACCATAGTACACTATCATCAAATTCAACTTTCAAGAAATCTTCAAATTGTGTAATCACAAATAAAATACATCAAGCCCTATTTAAAACCATGGGTGCCACATATTTATAAACTAAACAAAGGTTACAAGACAGCAATCACAGAAAGGTTTCTATTACAATTAAACATCATCAGGGTAATAATTCTTATTTTGATTATTTGTGTATTATGATGACTTCTTTGGGGTATTATGATGACTTCAGTATGTATGGCAAAAATCATAGGACTTTTACATAAAGATAAAGCTTTGAATTTGTTAATATTGTTCAGTTGTTGTATACAAAAGATTGAAACTGGCTAAGAAAAAAACAGATTATAAAACTTTATTCACCTCCCTTAATATCACGAGTAATACTACATGTTTAGAAATAAAAAAGAAAAATAACAAAAATACCATAGTTCTTTAGTTTCTTCTAAAAGATAAGAAAACAATATGAACATCTATGTGTATTTTATATGACATCAGTAATAAGGACTATATTTTAATGAGAGATGAGCAACTAAGGATGACTCTAATAAATGAGACTCGAATTTATGTTCTTTCATTCTTTTAAATATATGAATAAAAATAATTTTAAAACTTCAAAAAGAAAGAATTTATGAAAGGGTATTATAGATGAATATTTATCAATGTCAACTTTTACTTCACTCTAAGGAAACTTATCCATTTTTCTCAGTTACTTTTCTCATTGCTGGTACAAAATACCTGACACCCACAAATTAAAGGAGGAAAAGTTCATTTTAGCTCAATTTGTAGAGCTCTCAGTCCATAGAAAAGCAGGTTGGTATGGCAAGGGGCATGGCAGAGGAGAAACAGTCCATGAAAGGGCAGGGAGGAGGCAGCAGCAGCAGGCCTCCCTTCTTTTTATCTCTTTATATTCCATTCAGGGTACAAGCCTATTAAATAGTGCAATGCACACACAGGGTGAAGCTTCCATTATCCTCACCCAGAACTATGCTAAAGCAATTTAGTTTTACGCACCTTTAATCCCAGTGTCACATACCCATGATCCAACCACCTCCCCCAAACCTCAAATATGACCACATGAGCCTTTGAGGGGACATCTAGATACAAGTCGTACCACCATCTTTATTTGATAAGGAGATTTTATCATCAGCCAGTTGTTTCCATTTGTATATTTCATTGTGTTTCCTTTGTTTTGCAGAGAGGAAAACTCATTAAGATAACTGTATGACACAATGCCATGTCAGTGAGCTGAGGAACTCATGAAAATACTGAGTTATTTCTTAACAGGGAAATAAAAGCACAATGATGCATTTGTTATAGCATATTTGACAAGTAATATCTTGAAGAATTAGCTTGAGTACTCTTCTGTATATATTTTTTGTTCACTCTTCATTCTCTAATCTGAAGGGTACCCCACTGTTTGAGATTTTATTTTCCCAAGCCCACATTTAAACATCACACACACACACACACACACACACACACCTTAGAGAAGATTCATGCTTTGACTCAGATGTTTGAGTTGTTCTGTTCCAAAGACAAGATAGGATGAAGGTTGGAGGTGATAAAAGTATACCTGAGTACTATTGTGGATGCCTGAAGAGGAGGATACAGAGAGTGAATGATCCCTTCTGAAGCAGAAAGATGGAGAATAAATGGCAGGAAAAGGAGTAAAGAAAAGCAGAATGATGATTATTCAATGAGGGAACCACCAACTCATCACTCATGGGAAATTCAATTCTAAGAATCTTAACTAAAGATCAAGAAGTTGAATTTTTATATGAGAATAGGGCCATGAAGAAAAATATCTTACCCTTGGTCAAACAAGGAATTTAACAGAACAAGTTGGCAATCTTCCGGGAGCTGGTGTATAGGTTGTTATGTAAAAAATAAATAAATAAATAACACTAATGTCTTGCTAGTTTAAGACTTCTTTATGCATGGCAAATGGTTTAGCAGGTTAATGTTTTCTCACAAGTAATATTCCCTCACACTATAGAATTTAGCAAACTCAACTCTATTAAAAAGCACAAAACAGTGCTTCACTAAATTTCCATCCCTCAAAACAGTAATTTTGGAAGTTCTAGAATTCTGAAAGTGACTTTTTTCTTGATTATTTCTGATTTATACTTTTTAGATTATTTGGGTTTAATGAATAAACATTAGTATACTTATGCAAAGTACTTCAGATGGATTTTAAAAATATTTTCTAATACCCTTACCATTTCTGTGTTCTTCATTTCTTGTATTATCAGGAAATAAAATAAAAGTGGAATAGCACTGGTTGTCAAAGTAGCTTTTTAGGACATAAAAAGGAAAAAGAATTGCTAAACCAGATTTCAGACACAGTCATAGTTGAGATTTTGCATTCACCTGTCTGCACACACACTGGTATACAAGCTAACATTGTGAATGAGCCCAAACTGAAACTTCTGAATAAAATTCACTAACTAGACTTTGTAAAATCTTTGTGAAACCATTATCCCTGATTCTGAGATTGTGCCTAATCCCTTTTTCACAAGATAATTTGACCTCACAATTCTTAGCAAGCAAGAGATGTAATTACCAGTCTCTCATGTAGTTCAAACTGTAAAAACACCAACCATCTTATAAATCTTGGAAGGACATTTCCAAGACTGTTTGAATTTTGTGTCCCCTAAATTGTAGTGCTATATAGCTGTAATTTCTCTTTCCTCCCAACTAGGTGGATTTTATCTTGGTTGACAGGGTAGATCCAGTTCTCCATCTGGTATTGTTTTACTCTTTCTGAAGAAAATCTTTTAACATTTTGTGCAGTGTAGATTTCTGATGATAAATCATTTCAGCTCTTTTGTTTAGAAAAAAATAATTTTGCCTTTGTTTTGAAGAATAGTCTTTCCTCTTTGTAGCACTCTAGCTTACTTTTTTTAAGTACTTTAAAGACACCTTTACACTCTATTCTGCCTTGCATTGATTCTGAATCAATCTGCTGCTTATCCTTATTTTTCAGTACATTTGTAATTTTTTTCTCTGGCTGCTTTTAAGGCTGTCTCTTCATCAGTGATTTTTTAGTTAATTTATTAACAATATGTCTTAATGCTATTATCTTCATGTTTTCCCTGTTAAGATTCATTGAGCTTCTTCGATATGTGAGTACATAGGATGATAACTTTCAACAAACTGGGAAAAATTCTGTCCACTGTTCCGTTGATTATTTTTTTTGTCTCTCCTCACCACCTTGAGGACAATAGCCATCTAGTTGATACTCTTTTTAAAAAATGTTTCATTTTGTATAGTTTTGCATACCATGTCTTCAAATTCACTATTATTTTCTTCTGCAATATTCAATTCAACTTTAATTCCATCCAAAGTATTTTTCATGTCAGATATTACAATTTTCATGGCAAGAAATTAGTTGGGGTTTTTTTACTATTGCTATAATTCTACTGGTTTTGTCCTTCTAATTTTATGTATACATGGAATATAGTTTCAAGAACTGTTTCAAGGGCCTCAACTAATTTTTTTTTTTATGGACCATATTTTCCTGCATCTTGGAATGTCTAGGAACTTCTGATTGTATGCAATAAACTTGTAGATTGTGTTGGATGACAGAAACTGAATTCCACACTCTTGGGCACTAATATTTTGATATTCCTATAAATATCTATAAGTGTTATTCTGAATATGATTAAGTTGTTTTGAAATAGATTCCAAACTTTTCCATTATTGCTTTTAAACCTTGGTAAGGTGGTCTGGAACACATTTTAATCTAGAGCTGATTTTGTCTGAATATCCAGACAAAACTTTTAAACTATTTTATTCTATGCCTCTAGAATTATGAGATTTTCCTCTCTTTATCCTGATAACAAGAGCTACTCCTGGCTGTAACTTCCAGGTGCCATTACCTCTAACTCTTTTGAATGGCTCTTTCCTGTGCCTCTGGTAGTTTCCTCATGGACATAAATTGCTCCAAACCAAACTGAAGACCACACATTCTCTAGCTCTCAAAACTTCATTCTCTGTTGCAGCTCTCTCCACCAACATTGCTCTCTGAACTCCAGCCATGCTGACCTCTCGGGATTCCCAGTTCTCCCGAACTAAGAGAAAATTTAAGGCTCCTTCTGGGTCCTCCCTCTCAATGCCACAGTCTGGAAAATGTACAGGCAGTAAGCTAGGGCAGTCATAGGTGTCACACCATTTGTCTTTTGTCTTTCAGGAAAAACAGCATCTCACTATCTACTGTCCACTGTCCTGAAAATTGGTGTTTCATACATTTCACTCTTTTTTGTAGTTTCAAAGGGGGACCATACCTTATCTCTTTTCTTCCATCTTTGCTGGCATAGAAATTTGAAATTTTCAAATTTATGTATAATTTGACAGTAAGAATCCCTTCTTTACTTCCACATACATAATTCATTACAATTCCTACTGATTTCTTGAATATACCCCTTGTAAATTCACAGAGTTGGTAAGTAGTATTAGAATGAGCTAATCTAAGGTGCCAGAGCCCAATGTGAAGATATTTTGTTTTGTTTTATAATTTTTTCCCATTAGGACTAGTGACTCCCTGTCACTTTCTTTAAAAGGAAAGATACTCCTTATGACCTTTGGTGTCTTACAGTTTTAAAATAGTTCCAGTTTCTAGAAATTAAAATGAACTCCAAAAAGACCTGAAAAATTATCTCTGATTTATTATACCAAAGTATAAGCTAAAGAGAACTGTATATAGTTATAAGATAGAAAGGAGCATTGTAGGAAATAAACTCTAAGAATGATTCAAAAGACACAGCAAGTTTCCAAAAATCAACCACAACTAATTTCCTCAATATTTAAGAATTATCACCTATAGCTCAAAATTGAACATTTTATAGATTTCAATGTATGAAATTAGGATAGAACTATTTTTTTAAATTCCAAGACATAATATTTTGCTATGAAACAGTGTAAGACTTGTCATCCAAAATCAAACTTTCTCATTTTCCTTTGCCTAAAAGATATTGGGACTGAGTGACATTCAAACCATGACCTTCCTCAGAAACTGAATATTTTATAGTAAACAAATATTAAACTGCCAATTCCATTAAACCATCTATGATAATATACAAAAGGAAAACTAAATTTTTCAAACAACTGCTCATGTTACTACATATGCCCAGATCACCCTTAAACTGGACCTCTAAACTTCCGAATATTTGAAAACATTTTATACTAAAAAATAATTACAGCGATTTTAATTAAATACATCTCTGATCTTTGATTTGAATGGGCCCTGCAAGACTGATGTCAAAATTTATTTGCCATTTAAAGACAGACTGCCATTATACAGAGGGATTTAAAGAACAGATTAGTTCTGAGGGCTCTGTCTTTAGGAATGCATTAATGCTCTCATCCCAAGAGGGGATTTGTTATTGTTCAGCTCCCTTTCTCTGTCTACTGTGAGCTCATTTATTCACCCACCATGGGATGACACTGGACAGATGCTGGTACCATGCTCTTAGACTTTTGAATCTCCAAAACCATAGGGCAAATAAATTTCCGTCATTTATAACTATCCAGTCTATGGTATCCTGTCACAGCAGCAGAACATGGACTAAGACACCAGATAAAACTAAGAATGTAGGATTTTACTGAGAATATTTCCAGTGTTTGCCTCATGTTCAGAAGAAAGCTGGCACATAATTAAACTTATTTTTGCCCTATAAGGCCGGTTCTCTTATTTCAGGTGGTGTTTGTTAACAAGAACACAGACTACAATATTCACTCCAGTGGTCTGGAAACAGACCCATAGCGGGAGTGCAAAATCCAGCTAGCTGAAGCCATCACTATTAGTTTACTGAACATAAATGGAATTTATTTGTTGAGCTGCCTGAACTTGAAGTGTAAAGAAAAAAATGCTTCTTTTTTTTCTATTATTCAATCTTTCAATTCACTGTGTTGTGTCTTCATATTTCAATACTTTGACATTTCAATCTTTCAAGTAACATCAAGGTACAGAAAGAAATACTTTGACGATAATTACAATTCACTACTCTTACCAAAGAGTCAGTTCTGTCTAAAACCAAAATCTCAAATTCAAGTTTTTTCACTCCGTATCAGTAGGAATGTTTAGTCGGTCTGATTTTTTATTCTCTCCATCTCCTCCCTCATTTTTTCTCCATCTTCCAGCTCTTTCAAAATCAGAAAGCACTGTAGGGTTCGAGAACTGATAGTATTGAGTGAAATGCTGTCACTTCTTTAACTTTATTTTGTTGGACAAAGACTGGTGGTCTCATCTTCCAATCTTGTAATCACCAAATGCTGGTTCTGATATATCAGTATTCCTCAGCCTTTTTAGAACCAGGGACTGGTTTTGTGGGAGACAATAAGAAATAGTGAGGCATCTCAAAAACATCAAAAACAAAAACAGCAACAAGCACTGTGTATGGGTCATATAACATGGGGCTACTAAAAACTCCATGCAAGGAATATAAATATTATATACTGCAAACATGCACACACACACACACACACACACACACACACACACAATGGAAGGAATGGAAGAGAAGGGAGAAGGAAAAAAGGATGAAGAAAGGAATTAAGATGTATTTTGTACATGTACCAACTTCCCACAAAGAATACAAACATTATGTACTACACATATGTACTAATAAACTAAAATTTTAAAAACAGGGGTACCCAACAACCTGTTAAGATGCAGTCCACACAGTGAGGTGAGGGGAGGGATGGTTTCAGGATGATTCAAATATATTATATTTATTATGTGATTTATTTCTATTATTATTATATTCAATTCTCATAAAGAGCATGCAACCTAGATCCCTCCCATGCACAGTTGGCAGTAAGGTTCAGAGTCCTGTGAGAATCTAATGCCACTGCTGCTCTGACAAGAATCAGGCCATACTACAGGGACAGGGAGTAACTGTAAATACAAAGGAGCTTTATTTCCTGGCCTGCCATTTACCTCCTGCATTAAGGCCTTCTTCCTGACAGGCCATGGACGATACCACTCTGTGGTCCCAGGGTTGGAGAGCCCTGTTTTATAAGACACATACATGATGGTTGTTGCTGTTTTTGTTCTTTGTTTTTGAGACCCCTCACAATTTATAACTGCTGATACTTCATTAATTCACTTTCTTTACAGGGAGTAAAGGATAAGAGAGCTGCAATTATAATAACTTCTTTCTCAGATACTGATCATAGAGAATCATCCCAGATTTTCTGAATGTTACAGTGTCTTCCCTTCTAGAAAGCAGACTACTTAAGTGAGATTCCTCCTAGGACAGATGAAGCTGAACTACTTCTTATACTAAGCAGGTAACTTATGGCAAAATAAGGCATCATTTTCATATGAAATGCTAGATTCATTAGTCGCTTTTAGTCTTGGGGAAATTTATCTTCATTGACATCATCAAATTTCCATGCTTCTAAATTCAGAGAGCAGGAAGCCAATACTAGTTTATACTATAAGTAGATTTATTATGAAATTTAAAAATTTAAATTTTAGGGTCCCTGCAAAGCACCTTCTAAATTCCTGACAAAGACATTAGCAATATGTTTATATAGTCACAGTGTGTAAAACTTACAAAAGCAATATAAAGAAGATTCTCTATATTGTTTAAGTTTCAGAGCCCACAAAACCTGAATCTTCTCATGACAATTTATGTAAGAATATTCACATATGTCCACCAAACCTGAACATGGACAACATGTATCAAATTCTCCTAGGAACTCTCACTAGAATTTCTCCTCTTTAATTCTCTTATGGGATAGAGATAGAGGAATATCCCCAGGGAAATAAATTCCAGTAAACTCTATTATTCTACCTTAATAATTCTAATCAATACTCTCTTAATAGGTAATAGGCAATAGTGGCTAATATTCATCAAATCCTCTTTTCTATCTTTTTAAAAGTCTTACATAATATGCCTAGCACCTTCTTATGATGTGAAGTACTGGTCAAAAGAATTTTAACTTTAGAAATTCAACCATGAAATTGAAGACAAGAAATTTTTCCTAGAATTTTCTTTTATATAGGTGCTCATTCATTTCAGACACTGCAGGTCAATGTCACACACTCAGGCTTCCATCCAAAATAGAGCCACACCTTGATGAAAAGATTCAAAGTGGTAAATTTATTTTATATTTTATTTTAATATTTCTAGAAAAACTTTTTCATGTTTATTTTTTCTCAATGAAAAACAAAATATTGACAATTATTTGCATTAGGTAAAAATCTACGCATTTAAAATTTAAATTTTAAATCCATCCAGTGTAAAGGGGAAAAAAGCAGTCACTGTTGAATTAGATTTAACCCAATTCAAATACAGTAATTTTTAAAAAATGTAATTAAAAAGTAAAACAGAACATCCTAGAGACAGAATCTATTTCAACATTTAAAATGAATTCATACCATAGGCTGTATGGCTAGCTTAGTCTCTAAGTTTGCACAAAGAAAAGCAGATTTTGAAAAATAAAAAGTATTATACCTGTAGTTAAACAAAATTCAATACTAAACTTTTATTTGTTTGCTTTTTCCAGTGTTATGCTAGGCTGCATTGGCCCCTGATTACTAGAAATCAACTAAATCTCTGATTTTCTGCTTTTGAAATAAATCAGTGATAAAAGCTAAATGTGTTTTTGCACTTTATATCTTTGATTAATCCTTTGTACTTTCAAGTGATCTGTAAATAATACATGTTTTTGAATGATAACTTGCCAGATTGTTTTCAGCAGGCCAAAAGCTAAACATTGAATTTTGATGGGCAGTTAGTGAAACAATGCAAAGAAAGCAGAAATGAACAGCTAATGAGCTGCTCAGCATGTCAACACAGCATTCTGTCCATATGAAACTTCAAGCCAAGTGGTGACACAAAGAAAAAAATTGAAGCCATAAATCTTTGAATCTTATTCCAAAATATGACCCTTTAAAATGTTTTCCTGTGTCTAAAGAATTCATTGAAGTCTGCAATTGTCTTTTATTTACTCAAACACCAGTGGTAAGAAAAGGATTGAATTTCATGAAAAAAAAGAGCTAAGAAATAGAAAAATCCCAAAAGGAAAAAATGAGAAATTGCATTGCAACAAAATTATCCTAGGATAAATAGGATATTAAGAAATTAGAAAATGTGCAGCCATGCAAAATCAAAAAGTGCAAAATTGATTCTTTTTTAAGCTATAACCCAAACTTCATGAGAGGGAAAATTAATAAATTGCCTTACCAGCACATTTTAACCTAATAAATAGGTTTCTTTACTTATATCACACAAGCTCAGTTTCAAATTAAAACTGAGAGAGAAAAGGCAAGTTACTCTCAGACTGTTTTTTCACCTACAATGGGAAAATAATACCTAACTTGTGGGGAGGTTGTGACTAAATAAAACATACATTTAAGATATTTAATGCTATTTAGCTTCTTCCCTGGTACGTTGTAATCAATATATAATTGCTCTATTGGCTTTGTTTATCAGTAAAGCAATGTGATGATTCATAAAATGAATTAACATTTTGAGGGGTTTTCTTCACAGCAAAATCTGTTCATCTACCACATTTTTGAAAACATACCTTCATATGACAATAAATATGTATGACAATAATACACAGATACTATCATAATTTTGATAAACAAAAAGCACCAGTTACATATATTAAAAAGATCTCCCAAAAAGTTATCTGGCTTATTTCAGAACAACTCAAATATGTATATAAAACATGTGTTTTAGAGTAGGAAATTCCTTGGAGCTAAGTGGGTAAGTTTTCTTACTTGGGATACAGGTAAACTAACACAGACACTCCTGCAAACAGGGCAAAGAGAAAGGCAATTGAAACTATAGCAAAAAATTCTAGCATTTAAATATTTTTAATCAATGATGAGGTTCAAACTATATTTTGAGGTATAAAAGTTCCTTGTATGAATGTACACTTGATTACGGAATAAAATCTAAGAGTCTTAAAATTTTACACATGGCTTTAATGTTTATACATAAAAAGTTTATGGGGAAGTTTTTTAAAAGTTTATGCTGCTTTTTAAAAAGCATACACCTTAGCCTTGCTTCATATTAAAAAGTAACACAGGTTACTATCAGGTCACTTAGCAAAACCACTTTAATTCCCCTCCATCACTATCATTTTCCTATTTCAGTTAGCCACTGCAGAAAAGATATAAAATGTTTTCATCCCATTACTTACAGGTTTAAATTATTTAGATGCAGACACTTTATATAAAATAACACTTTTCATTATTGATTTAACCAAACTTCTAAAGCTTGGCAGAGCAAAGGTTTCCTTTTTTTCTGAGATTATTCATTCCCATATCCTGTTATTCCTCACTGAGAAAATCCTTATTTAGTCCAAGAAAATATGAAATACTCCATTATTAAAACTCATCCAGTTGTAGCCAGGGGGTGGGAAGACCAATCCAATGGGGACACAATTTCCTAGTACCTTAATCACTTCCCTATCCCTGGGACAAAATACATGACACCCACAATTTAAAGGAGAGGTTTACTTGATTCATGGTTTCACAGGGTTCATCCCATGGTTTGTTACTTCGAAGGCAGAAATGACATAGTGAAGGGCAGTGTAACATAAGGCTGCTTATGGCAGCCAGGGAGCAGAGAGAAAAGAGAGGAAGCTGAGACGAGAACATACTCTTGCATCCTGTTCTAATTTACATTTCTCTAATGGCCAGAGATGTTGAACCTTTTTTTCATGTATTCATCAGCCATTTGTACTTCTTCTGACCACACCCACACTGAAGCTCCTCTTCTGACCAGGCCTCACATCCTAACAAACAGCACAGTCAGCCATGAGCTGATCAGTGGGTGGATGAATCCACTGAGGCGTACAACACCCCCATGTTCCACCTTCCACAGGCCCCATGTCAGAGCACAGGAGACTTGCGGGGGAGGGGGGGATTTTCTATCTAAACCTAGGAAATATTCTTTTCTGAATAGAATCGTAAAGCCTCCCTAGGAAAAAGCTCTATTGTCCTTTCTGCTTCCTTAATTTTCATGATTATCACTCTGAAATAAGGCCTGAATGGGCAACCGCTATCTTAAGATTCCAAGTAAGAAAAACAAATGTTAAGGAAGGCAGGAATCTGGCTCCTGAGGACATCTTTAAGTAACTGGCCCATCCTGACTGCCTATTTCTGAATCACACATTGCAAATTAAAATTTAACACTCAGCTCTTTAAGCCACCATTGGTTGGATTTTCTATTACTTGCAAATAAATGCAACCTAAACTCATAAAGTATTATTTTTAAAAAGTATTTCAAGAATAAATAAAGCCTTTCTAATATAAAATTAATGATTTAAATTGTATCATTACAATTTTCTTTATAATAAAGCTAACTCTGCTTATTAATATTATTTTTAAAAACCAATTTATAGAGTCTATATTACTTTAGATATGTAGTCTCTTGGTCCTCAGTCTTTGCTTCTCATTGGTGTTATGTCACAATTAAATTTTTTGTCACACATTAGAAACCATTGCGTGGATTTACTGGTGACAGTTTCTATAATGATCATGCTATTAAAACATACTCTAAGAAATTCTATGTAACAAAAATGAAAGTAAAAAGGCCAAAGGCAATTAGAAATTAAATACCCAGTTATTGAGGGATATTATGAACATTTACTATTATATTCCAGGTCATACTCCAGTTCAAAAAGAATTTAATTAAATGAACATAATTTAATCAAATGAAGAGAAGACCTTTTACTTCACTTATCACTTCATGACATTTTATAGCATTTAAAATGAAAAGATAGGTAGAATTCTATAATAATGTGAGCCACAATTCTAGTTGTAAAATATACCAATTTTAATGTAGTACTTCCAACCTAGCACATGAAAATCCAGTTTTCAATATATTCTAGTCATGCTAAACCTGATCTGGGCAATGAAAAACAGGCTAAACTCAGGAAGCCTCCCTTTCTGATGCTCATCAGTAACATCTCGTTATAAATTTTTAATTTCACACAATTTCCATTCCTGATTAAGGGCTTTTAAAAATTAGTTAAGGAAAATTTGTTAATACATTACTAGTCTCAAAAAAATGAGTCAACCAGTGTTGGCAATCATGTGGCATACATGCCACAACTGGCTGTTCATTACCATTGAAAGCTCTAAAAGGTTCACCATCACTGAGAATCCTGTATTAACAATTTTTAATGATAACAATAGCAATTTTTAACATTTATTGGGTGATTCTTAAGTAATAAATGATGTGTAAAGCACATTGACCTTATTTTAATATTGTTAATATAAGTTAGTTTAATTTCTCCCGACCCTCCAAAGGGAAATTGAGATAGGTATACTCTCTACCTATATTTATCCTATAAAGATAAAAAGACACAGGAAAGTGAATCCACTTGCTTGAAATGAGGCAAATAATTCATAGTAAAAACACACTAAAACCAAGCAATAGGAATCTGAAGTATGAGTAATCATTGCATATAATAATTCTTTCAACACAGCAGCCTACCTCACAATATTTTAAAGGCAGTAAGTTGAAATATTAGGCATCACATTCTACAAAAAATTCAAATTTTCTGCAAATACTCGCTCTTATCATAGTAGTGACAGATTTTTCCAGTGTTTCTAGGAACCAAACTCATCAATTCCCAAAATGTGATACCAAGCCTGTAGTATATTAATAGAGAAAAGATTTATTGTACAGCATAAAAGCTTTGAAAATAAATGATCTTTTAGACATTTCACTTCCAACTGATATCAGTAAAAAATAGTCCAGATATTTATATGGTTCCCCATCAGAGAATCAGAGCCAAGTACTGCAAAAATACATAAAGATAAGCATATAATAGGTAAATAAAATAAGTGGAAAGGCTGTTTCTGTAAATAATAAACAATGTCAAATTCATTAATAGTTTTAATGGCTATAACTGTACTGTCACTAAAAAACAGTCATAATGAATAACTAAGGAAGAATATTAATTATGTATGCAATATGTTGCAAAAAACTTTTGAAATAAAAAAACCAGGAAATTAATAGTTGGAAAATGAAACTGAAAAATAATAATATAGACTAAATATGAAGATAAGACTAACATAAAAAAGATCTTTCAGTCATTTTCATTCATCAAAATTATATTTTTAGAATATTATGTTAATTAATAATTTTATCTTTCTCTTAACAAACTAGGATATTATTATTATTATTATTATATTGTAAGTATGAAATTTTTTATTTGAGACTATCTGACTTGACAAAGATGACATAGCCGGTTAAGAATTGAAATTCAACCCAACATTTTATCTACACCAATAGCTGACCATACAGGTACAGTAACATTCTAAAGGACATTTGCTAATATAATGTATAACTTCTGCATCCTAGAAGTTTAGAATTGTGCAATAATCCCTATAATATTCTGTAAACATTAAAAAGTATGTGAGAATAAATGTAAGTCATGATTCATAAATAAGGATGATTTTCATATTATTAGAAGATCTATCTCGATTATACCAACTAAGTTAATAAAAATGGGAATTTGAAAGCATTGTCAAGTACTAGTGAAATCAAGTTTCACACAAGAAGATAGTCAAATATTTCTATGGAAAAATATAGGAAGTAGAATTGTGCACGTTCATGTTTCTAAATAAGTGGAAGCAGAGGAAGAAAGTGAAAAACGCGACAAAATGACATTGAGCTTGACAATATCTTCCTATGTAAGACTCAACTTTGCAACCCAACATCTATACCTCATCACTTCAAATTCTCAAGATACCTCTGAAAGTTATAGGCAGAGCGGTATTATTGCTATGTTTTCCAAAAAGGGAAACTTTGAAAGAAACTTCTTCCCCAAGCATGCGGGTAGTTGAGAGAATGCGAGAGGACAAGCCTCCAAAAGAGAATTTTGCAGGAAAAACAAACCACAGAAAATGAACATTCATTGTTTATCAGAGAACAACATTGCGGGAATGTGATTAAAACATCTTTGATAGATTTTTATCTTTAAAAAATTCAATGGCAATGAAGTTATATTTCGTGAAAGAGATGTTTTAATCATCTCTAAGAAAATTATTTTTGAAACATCCACCGATAAGCAGGAGAAGAATCTCCCAACGGAACCATTGCAAGCCCAGATGAGTCACTAAAATGTCTTCAGAGTAAAATAACATTTCTTCCTGTCTCAGGTCTCCATCAAAGGTATACATGAATGTTAAAAATAAAATATAACATTTTACTTGTATTTATAAATAATTAAAATGAAACATTTATGCATATGTAACAGAAGGACAGAGTTTACTTTTGCTACTTACAGCACATTTTATTCTGTCAGACAGTTAGAATCTTCATTTTCCAAATTAAAACCATATTATACTGGGGCAGAGCAAAGTTGATGCTAAAAGGTAAAAACTATTTCTATGGCAAATAATTGCTGGCAGCGTTCCAGGAAATGAAATGTGAGAAATAATTCTTCCACAGATTATTCTCTGTTCTCACTTTTGATTATAGAGTAAAAATGACTGCATGAGTAGGAAATGTGTAAGGACTTACAATGACCTTGGTAACATAGTAAAATAAAATCCTGTAGCTCTAAGAAAATGTATTATAGGTAATGTGAAATAGGAAGAAAAGGGGCAAAGGGGAAGGAAGTGGGAGGGCTAGGGGAAAGGATAGAAGGGAATGGGATTAATATGAGAAAATGGAAAAATAGGAACAAAATCTTTGTAAATAGGGAGGAATGGAGGGGTTGAAGGGAGGGCTGGGCAAGGGTGAAAAATAAGAACCAAAAGAGATTATGTAAGGGTGCAAATTTCCAATGATGAATGTCATTATATTATATACCTAAAATGTACCAAGGTTAGAATGAATAATTGATAATCCAAAATAGGAAGAAAAGATACAAAGGGGTAGGGGTAGTGGGAGGGGAAGGGGAAAGGAAAGAAGAGAAAGGAAAAATGATGAGAAATGGAAAAAATGGAAATAAAGTCTTTGTAAATAGGGAAGGGTAGAGGTGGTAAAGGGAGGGCTAGGAATGGGGAGAAAATAAGAACCAAGATGCATTATGTAAAGGTACAATTCCCAATGAGAAATGTAATTGTGTTGTATACCTACAGTGTACCAATAAAAGAATTTAATAAAGTGGAAAAAAAAAGCATAGATGGGAAAAAAATTGAATTATCCATACCTTTTGTTCCCTAGATCAATTGGAAATGCATTTTCCTCAAAAGTAAGGTGGAATTTATCTACAGTCAGCACTTACTGAACTAAATTATTCTTATTCATATAAATAATCAATTCAAATAAGTTACAATGATTTATCAGGGATCTGAACTACTGATCTAATAGATCTTGGAACATGGGAGGACCCTGTAAAATTCCAATTCTCGCTGTGTCATTTTTAGACACATTTTAAAGGCAAGCTGAATTCCACTTCATAGGTTGAATTTTTAAAATATTAAATGACATAATTAAAACCATGTCATCATTTAGACATTACGTGTCCAAAAAAGCTTTTGTGTTGAAGGCTTGGTCCTGGCTAAGGTGCTTTTGGGAGGTGGAAGAAAATTAGGAGGTGGGGGCCAACTGGAGGAAATTCAGTCACTATAAGGGTGCCCTTCAAGGAGACATTGGAACCTTGGACACTCCTCGATACCATCAGGTAAACAGCTTTTCTCTACCATGAGCTCCCTGCCATGATATTCTCCCTCACCACAGGGCCAAAGCAATGGGTCCAAATAACCATGGGCTTAAACTTCTGAAACTGCAAGCCAAAGTAAATCTATCCTCCTTATAAACTGATTTGTCCCAAGTATTTTGTCACAGCAACAAAACCCTAACACAGACCATAGGATTATTGGTGTGCCACACAGCATAAGACATAAAAAGTTTAAGACCAAACTGTTATCAATTTTAATACATTGATTTAAAAAACTTAAGACACCTAGACATTTCCATAAAGAATTATTGTGAGGCACTACCATTCTATCATTTCTAGGCTGTAAAATATTAAAACTTCAACTAAATAAATAGACAAAACCATATAACTTCCACAAAGCTTTGCAGGTAATGTATAAAAATTAAAATGATGGGCAACAAACTATATTTGTAAAAAGGCCTCTGTGAAAAATGTGTAGAAAAGCAAAAATAGAAAAAAAGAGAACAATAACACATGGTAAAATATTTTTGGAGCTGATAATGCTAATCTAAATAAATGCAGACACATACACAAAGAAGCTATATCGTTTTCCTTCTACATTCTCTAAGTAGTGCTGCCAAATACAGAAGGATTGAAGCCATTTCTGGGGAACTGCTGAATCAGGAGCATGAGTCAGAAAGTAAACTCTGGTACAGAAAAGCACTAAAAAATGTGCTTAAGAGCCCATCCACAGACACATATGTTCAGCGCCTAAGGTCCAAATCTTGTCTAATCCTCACAGCACAATGAACTCTTGCCCTCCCACTCCCCTCTCATATTTATGCATTTTGGGGAGAAAGTTTTTGTTCCATGGAACCAGAATTTATCCCTATCTAGGTGGGGAGGGATAGCACATTGGTTAGTACTACATGACCACTAAAGATGGCTTTGAAAACCAACAGACCATTTTCTCATTAAATGACAAGAAATCTCAAATGAAAATAAAATTTAAAAATATAGATGGCTTAAATTATATTAAAATTTAATTTAGAAATATATGGAAAAATTACTTAATAGTCATTTCAGGGAGTCTAAGACAGTCTTTCTTCAATCATCTCTCTAAGGTGGTCTAGACACAACTCTTCTGAGGCAAACAGTGGGAATAGGTCACTAGTTTTTCTCAAGCTTATGAGTATATTTTTGATATAAGAGGTTAGGCAAATAAGGCCCATGTTTAATCAACACAATTAAGATTATGTTCCAAAGGTAAGTCACCTTTTGTCCTCCTTTCTTTCCTCCCAGTCCCATGAGAGGACATTTCAATACTCTGATGTCACTCTGCTACTATCATTAGTGAACACTAAGATGACACACTTTATGAAATAACTTTATATTAATTTATTTCAGTCAACATTTATTTTCAACAGCAAAAATACCACAGCAGCAATGATTTCCCACTCAAATACCAGTTCTAAGGTCACTGCTATGATCTTAGCTCTTCAGACAGATCCTAGGGCACAGAAATAACGAAGCAAAAACTAATCACAGTAAAGCAATCTCATAGTGAGTGTAGAATCCTTATTTGTCAAGATAAACTCACCTACCTGGCCCTCAAATCTTACCCATTCGTTATCATCACCTCTTAGGCTATTTCTATTTCATCTCTGTTATCTCTGCAAAATTTTCCTCAGAAAAGGCCTCAAATTGTTTAGCTGTAATGACTAATAGTATTCATTTTAATGTAAAATTATGAAAATTGTCCTTTTGGACTTTGCCATAAACATAATGACATCCTCTCCTCTGAAACAATAAATAACTGCACACAGTGTTCTGGGTCTAATGAATGTGTAGCAGTTCCCCTTCAGAGAGCGGCATTAACATCCTTGTTTGGCATTTATATTACCTCTTCACACAATGTTCCACAATAGATATCACATTTTGTTCTTGGTTATCACAAGGAGTACCAATGCATTTTAATTCATACTCCTGATTTTCACTGTCTTCTACCCACACTGATTTGCATTTGATACATTGATTGGCTACAGCACAGTCTGAATCAACACAAAGTTTCATCTTTGAAGACTTCACAAAGGAGCTATAAGTTCTCTTGCAGTTTTCACATGTGCTAATGTGGGAGGTTAGGTCCACATATATTGCAGTTAAATAGTTAATGCAATAAATATCAATAGCATTCTAGTAGCTGGGGAAACCATTCTTATACTTTTACACTCCTAATAAATATCATCTGTATGCTTATTAAGAATATGTATTTCAGGTCTGTGGGTATAACACAGTGGTAGAGTACTTGCCTAGCATGCATGAGGCCATGGTTTCAATCCCTAGCACCACAATACATACATACATACATACATACATACATACATACATACACACACAAGCATATTTCCTGAGACATAAACCCCAAATATCTTATTAGTGAAAGTCTAGGTGAAAGCTGATGTTAGCATTTCATGAGATTCTAATGCAGGTAATCTTAAAACCTCACCTTGAAAAAAATCTGAAAATAAGTTGTCTTAATTATAAAGATATTTTTAATCACTGAACTATGTCACATCTTAACCATATCCAACTACAGTTCCTCACTGTTTTTATTTAACAATTAACTATTATCCATAAGGTTTGCAAACTTCTTTTACTCATATTAGCCTTGTCTGTGGTTGCCAAAAATAGAGTCAACTCTACCCCAAACCATTCCACCCCTAGTAATCTACCCATACTAGCCACCTGCACAAAAAATGAGAAATTTCCACCCTGAGGCTAAGGATTGCATTAATTAAATTTTGTAATAGCATAGCAATAAAAAAATCCTAAATTTAAGTGTAAATATTTTTATGTATTTTTGAGATTTCAAAGTTCACAAAAGTAGAATAAGGGAACTGATGGAAGACAGCAAACATGAATGCTAAAAAAAAGCTATTCCATTATCCATAAAGCACACCTCAATTAAACTGAAGTTGGCATTTAGGAAGGCTGAATTAACATTCTCAGATTCCCAGATAGGGGATCTGACCATCTCCATTTGGTCAGGACTTTCTTAGTTTGATCACTGAAATTCTATTGTCCCAGAAAACCTTTCAGTTCCAGGCAAACCAGGATGGTTGGCCATATTACTTTATGCTTTTAATATTTAGGTACTAGCTTTGTAAATTTTCAAATTTTTTATAACAAAAGAATATGATGAACATTTTATAGAAATGGCTCAAAAATGTTTCTTTAGATTACAGAGATCTGGAACCCCCAAAATTTGAGTTTTAATTTGTCTCAGTAAATTATTGATAGGATGTCTCTGAAAGAGAAAAAAAACTCAATTAAGAAGCAATAAATATTTAACAAATATATAATCATGGAAGTCACTGCAAAGAGGCCACATTGAGGCATCCCACCTACACAGATCCATGTATCACTGAATTTTTACCCAATAAGGTGTCATTCCTCTAAAATACTAGCAATTACTTTAAAAGGTATCAGCAGTCTCCACAGAATGGGGAAACTGGAGAGGTGAACCAGACACCACTTACTAAAGAGGCTATCTTACATCCAGTGTATATTTTGGGCCACTTTGTCAAAGATCAAACAGTTGAATATGCTTGGGGCTGTTTCTGTATCTTCTATTCTCTTCCATTCATCTTCATGTCTGCTTTTGTGCCAGTATTGTGCTGGGGTTTTGGGGGGGGGGTTGTTTGTTTTTTATCACTAGCTTTGTAATATAACTTTAACTCCAGGATTCTGATGCATCCCACCTTGCCTTTGTTACCCAGGATTGCTTTTACTATTCTGGGTCTCTTCTGGTTCCATATCAATTTTACATTGTTTTCTCCAGTTCTGTGAAGAATGCTGTTGGTCTTTTGATTGAGATTGAGTTCAATCTGTACATCAATTTTAGAAGTATGGACATTTTGACTACATTGGTTGGTGGGAATGTAAACTAGTACAACTACTATATATATCAATATGGAGATTCCTCAAAAAAAATAACACTAGAAATTCCATTTGACTCAGCTGTTTCACTTCTAGGCATTTTCCCAAAAGAAGTAAAGACATCATATTACAGTGATACATGCATATCTGTGTTTACAGCAGCACAACGCATAATACCTAAATCTTGTAACCACTCTATATATCCATCAACTGATGAATGAATAATAAAATGTGGTATTTACACACAATGGAGTACTAGTCTGCCATAAAAGAAGATAAACTTGAGTCATTTGTAGGAAAATGAATGCACTTGAGACTACAATACTAAGTGAAATAAATCAGATGCACAAATTTAAACATTACATAGTTTCTCTTATATGAGAAATGCAAATTATAAATAAACAACAAAATAAAAGACAGTAGGAAGTAGGGAAAAAGATCTTTCTCAAATGGGAAGAGGATTGAAAGATGAAAGGAGGGTGTCAGGGGGGAGGGAACAGAGAAGAAAAAAGGAATTAAGATGTGTTATATACATGGACCAGTGCCATACAAGGAATATAAAAATTATGTACTGCAAACATATACTATAAAAAATGACAACACAGCTTTTACAAGTGTTGAGTTACTCACAGGCTCATGATTCAGGAACTACAATAAGGAAGGATCAATAAAGTGTACAGTCATCAATATGATATCACCTCATTTATGTTGTCATGAGGCAGTTTGCTGACCACTGCCTTCTGATGGGTTGCTAGGTGGTAATGATTAATTACAATTAATAAAGTCAAATACATTGAGAAGATTACAAGCACATCTCATTGCTCAGAAGATGAGATACTGTTCTACAATTTATTCCTTTAGAACATTTTGAGAAGAATTGCTTTATTAGTGCTGTTTTATTACTCTCATTTTTTAAATATGTTTGGGTGCCTCAGCTTCTTGTAAGTATCTGGTGAAACTCCATGAGGAAGGATCCTAGGGGCTTTTCTCCCATTCCTATTTAATCCCTAGTAGCAGCTTTGAAACCATCGGTGTTTTTCATTATTTTCCACAGTCATGGAGTTGCCTAAGCCAATTATATCCAAGGTTAAATTACTGGTTTGGCTTCTTGTTAACAGCCTAATGACTGACCTTACTCCAGTCTCAGCCCCATTCAATCCACTCTCCACATGCTGCCAGAGGGAACTTTGGAGCATGCATACACTAACATGGCACTCTCCTGTTTACAGGATTGATTATCTGAACAATTAGGTCCAAACTATTACCCAGAGATAATTCTAGGCTCATCTCCAGCCAGCAGTCATATGTTTCTTCTATCTCTTCACATAATACATTATTTGTGAATCCCCTAAGGAAACATCCTCAGAGTTTTCACTTGCTGTCTCTCTGGCCAGAATGTCCAGCTCCCTATTCCTTCCCAAAGACATCTGTTTCATCTTCAGGTTTCAGTCCATGGCCTGCCTCCAGAAGACCTTCTTGGCCCCTCCTGAAGATGAATCCAAGGGCCACATTTTTAGGGCCCTACTATACCCTGATTTACATTTATTTGAGCACATACTACAATACTGAATTTAGTTCAATTCTTTTCTCCCTCAGGACTACAAACTTCTTCCTCAAGCAACCTTATGTATTTGGAACACAGCAAAATAAATGGGTAATTTCACGAGCAGTTATTGAATGATTTCCTACAAGAAACAATTCTTGATTCAAAGAAAAAAGTTTATAAAAAGAAACTATGGAAATTCAGTTAAAAATAAATACAAAGAAATTAAATGAGTTTAATGAGATCTACCATTTCCTACAATTGCTAGCATACAATATAAATCCCCATGAAGCGAAGTCCCTGAACAATGTCAGAATTTCACAATGTATTTGAAGATGTAACAAAGCACATATGTGACAAATATGACAAAAGTTATCACTTACTCAATAAAGAAATGTTGTTATAATATGATAAAGCTACTAGGGACTAATTTTACTTAATAATGTGCTAATTATGCAAGCAATTTATCCATAAAGAGAGTTTAACGTTCTGAATGACCTATATTAACTGACAATTTGTAAGATAAAACACATACCCAGTAGGTAGATATAGTGATTTTATCCTCACTATTAACCAAAGGTAACAAAATACTGGTGAAATTAAAACATTATGTTTATTTTTGACAAGGGGAATGAGAAAATGAGTATCTTCATATATGGTTGTAAATTGGTAGTAACTTACTGAAAACGCAAACTGAAATATGTCTTAAAAGCTAACAGATTTGGTTAGGGATGTGGCTCATGGATAAAACACTTGCCTAGGTAGTGCATGAAGCCCTAGATTTGATACCCAGCACTATACAAATAATAATACTAATAAAATTGTAATAATAATAAGAAGAAGCAAGTAGATTTATATATCTCTTTACCCAGGAATTCCATCTCTAAAATTCTATCTAAAATAATTAGGTTGATGGTAAAGAACTTGAAACCATAGACTATAAGAATATTTACCATATTAAAAAAGAAACACTTAAAGAGCCCAGACTAGGGGAAAAAATGTAAGAGATATATAGATTATCATATAATAAAGCCATTAAAACTAATGATGTAGAATTATGACCTGACATGGAAGATGCTTTTTGTAAAGTAATAGAGATACCACAACAACAATGTATCTGAAAATAAACTGCTAAAAAGTTAACTACAGTATATCATTTTAGAAATTGAAATTAAGACTAAATTTTCCAATTTTGCTGTTCATATTTTGTATTCTTTCAAAAATGTGTACTTATTAGATCTTACATGGTAAAGTTTTGTTTCAACGAATTATTAAGTAAAAACTATGGGCTAAATTTCCCAGAGAAGATCCAACACAAATGACTACTCTTACACTATGGGAGAGAAGACCAAAAACGCTATCCTAGGCACTGGAAAACGGTATATTCACAAACAGAAGGTAAACATGAATGTCAGTGTATGAGTATTACAGGAAAAAGAGCAGCCTACTTTTAACTGGAAGAAATGTGTGTGTTTTGATATAGCAAGCATTACGGATTTCTAATAACATTTCAAGCACAGGTACAGTGTGAAAGTAGTGTTGTAAGTAAATTTACTGGGCAACAGTATTTAGCATGCTTAGAAGTAGAGACTCCACAGGTACTAAGTCCATTACTGAATCGCTGTGATTTAGAACTATCATTACTTGGGCTTAACATGGAGCAGCTGAATAGAGAGATTACTGAGAAGAGAAGCAGCCAGGTAGACTGGCCCCTTGGAATGTTGTACCTGCTATTCCTCTACCAGAAATGCTCCTCCTGAATTATTTGTTTTGCTCAAAATACTGAGTTTTGATCCAACTGTTACCTTGTCATTACAGCCTTCGCTGAGCTCCCTTCACTTCAAAGTTCTTGTTACTTTGCTTTATTTTTTTCTACAGAGCTTACCACTTTCTAACTTTCTCAATGATGTACTTCATTCTTTTTGTTGTTTCCACATAAAAATACAGTTATCCATAAGGCCAGGAATCTTTTTGATAATTATTATGTTCTCTGGGGTCTAGAATAGTGTGTAGCTTGTCACAGGATTAAATATTCAAGAGATGAAAAAATTAGATGGACAGAAAAAGGAAAGGGGAAGGCTGTGATAAAATAAACATCATTAGTAAAAACAAACTTTCCCCATGAGGATGGAATTGGAGGAGATGGTAATGATGACTTGGAGTTGGGACGATTGGACCCTGAATTAAAATGGTGATTTCCAAGTGAAAAAAAGTGGCCTGAAATTTACAGAAAATACAAGATGATGGCTGTAAGGAGATTTCATAGCTGGAGATAAAAGAATGGTGGAATTATGAGACTGCAAATTCATTTAAAAAGTGAATCTCTAAACTAGAAAATAAAGCAGGCAAAAGCAGAGAGCTAGGAAGGACAAGCAGGAGTAGAAAGTAGTAGTGGTATAGGGTATAAGGAAAAACTAAAAAAATAATAAGGAAGAAAAAAGACAGCAGAAGGGAAAATACTGTGTCTCTGCATCCCATGAGAAATATTCAGAGTATGAAAGAAAAAATAATGGTAACTTACCCATAAGCAAAGGACTGAAAATATTCTCTGACAAAAAAGAAATAAGTCAGTGGGATTTTTAGGAAATAGTGTGGTAAAAACTGGACTTCAGTCTAAGATAATGGAGAGAAATTCATGAGAAACACAGGTACTTGTAAAAGAGATGGTTTGGGGCAATAGAAAAGGCAATTTTTCCCACAGATACCAGGGAAAAGATAACGTAACCATGAAAGGAGGATAAAGAGAGTAAAGACATGCACAAAAACTAAAGTGTCACATTGTTTTTAATAGAATAGGTGGAGAGATGATATGCCAAAGAAGGATGGGACAGCTGGGACTGGGGGTATGGGAAGAGAGAAAAGGTCTAAAATAGATCCCATAGGGAGTGAGCCCGAGAGTACAGAAAAGACAATTAAAAAGACTGCCAAATAGCAGCAGAAACCAGATTGAAGTTTGAAAGCATCCAGTTCTAATGAGCCAAATCTGCAATGCTTTGTTTGCCTCCAGCAGTGCTCTCTCTCCTGGGAAAAGCAGCAAAGAGAGCAAGAGTTAGAGGTAATCTACGCTCAGGCGTCTGTTGCAGGAGCAAGAATGCAAAGGGCATCGATGAAAAGAGGCAATGCTGGAGCAAGAAACTCCAACTCATTTGAAGCAAGAAGGGCCCCAGTTCTTTCGTCTAATTACTGAGGAGTATTTCCAAGGAAAGGGAGAAAGTAACATGTGAGAGTTCTGGGCTGAAACCTGAAATTTTCATGGAAATTAGATGCTTCTAATTTCTCACCTGCCTCTCCCCACTACTCCTGCTGAGACCACAGGAAAGGGAAAAAGCAAAATGGAAATGAGATTAGGAGAATTTTAGCAGAGGACTGTCATGAAATGAACAACTGAGTAAGGGTGGGAGGATAGGGAAGCGGAGTAGGGAGCACAATTAACATGAAAGCAGCAACTGCCTAGAATCCTATGCGGTTTCCAGACATTGAAATTACTAACTTGCAAATGAACGACATAAAACCCACTGGAAAAATAATGTGAGGTTTTTTTTGTTCTATATGGTTACTAAATCATTACTCTGCTCTTTTAGTGAAATCCCACCGCTTCCTGTTGCTGAGTGCAGTAAAATCCTTCACGGTGCAGAGGTCCCCACTCCTCCCTTCTCACCTCACTCTACATTGTTTACTCTGCTCCTCCCATCTCCACCTCAGGCTTCTTCCCAACTCAGGGCCTTTGCACCAACTGTGCTTCAGTGCTTGCCATGCTGTGGCCCCGAGGAGGAGTACGGGCCGCACAACTGGACTTTGGGCTTAGCGTGTCACTGCCTCAGAGACTTTCCCTGATCATCAACCTAAAGTATATGCATGCGCTCTTCATTCTGTCACTTTGTTGGCTTTGTTTTCTATCCCTGACCCACTAATACCTGTCTAGCTTCTCCAGTTAGAATGTTATCCCCAGGAAAAAACAAAATATCACATAAATTTTCCACAAAATAAATTCTATACACTATGAGAAATGTTTTCGCTGTTCGTTTAACTATGTTAGATATAGAAAACAGGCTTAATTAGGAGTTTAAAAAGAAGCAGATTTTAATCTCTTCTCCATAAAAGGCAATCTCTAAATAAGAAACTGAGTCTTCATCCAAGTTCTCACATTTTCTGCGGAAAATATTCTCTGTTGGTTCATTAAAACATAAAAAGGGGGGGGGTGTTAAAAATCTCTTATCTCAATGAATAATTGATATTACAAAAAAAATTCTTCATGATCTTAATGTTGGAAGTTATCTGCTCATCTTGGTCCTCTGAAATATAAATAAAATTTAGAAACAACCTGCTTCAAGATACATAATTAGAAGTCAAAAATCAAAAAGAATTAATGAATAAGAAAACCTCAGACATATTCAAATAGAAATAACCTTCAAAATATCTTACCTATATTCTTCAAGTACAACAAGGTCAATAAAAATTAAAGCTGGGAAGGTATTTCAATCTTTAGACTATGATTTTGTAAGAAAATGCTTTTACTCTTGAGAAATACACATGGTATTTAGGAAAATTCACAAAAAGGATGGATGGCTACATAACTATATAGGTAGACAGTCTAATAAAAGTTTTTAAGGCTGTCAAGTGAAACAAAAATTCACTCATGTCAGTGATGAAAATAATAATAATTAGTTTGTAAAGTATAAGCAGATATGTAGAAAAGAATAATGTGCTATAAAAATAATCCAATAAAAATGGCAACATCTATTTTGTAAGCTCTAATAATGCATTATTACTTTAATATGAGATTTATAAAAATTGACTTTGAAATGTGTGGATTTCTTAGACTAAAAGTCTTTATAAGTTGGTTTTATTGCTTACCAATGTATTTTAAAAAAACACTGTAACATTTCAATTTTAAATTGAAAGTTTGAATGAAAAATTTAATTTATTAAATAATGCACAAAGTCAGTTTGATGAGATAAACCATTTCTCATGTCCTTTATAATTTTAATTTTCAATTAAAGCACTACTAATAAAAATAATAAAAAAGAGAAGCTTCAAAGTGGTTATAGTATTATCCTCATTTTAAAAAGAAAGAAAAAATGCTTGTAGAGATTAACTAACTTTCCTAAATTCTAGGTAGGCATTATGCGACAGATATGAAAAATTACAATAGCTTGGCTGCTCCTTGGGCAAAAGTGACTGTTATACAATCAAATAACATATATCTTGATATAAAGCTTGCATTTATGGTATTGCGAATGTTAATTTCATTATTGCTATAGTTACATGTATAATATTATTATTAACTATTGTTACATGTAAGAATTTGCATCTTTAAGATAAGGTGATAATGAAAGAAAAAATGAGATAAAAATTTCGTTTTTTTATTACCTGGAGAAAGTATAAATTCAAGACATACACATACATACACATATATATTTATATAATTATATTGATATTACAGTTTAGTCTGAATCATCCAGTAGGTTTCAAACTAAATGGGCGATATTTATAGCCCAAATAATATACTCGTATTTGTTGTTTCTTTTCTTTGCCAATCAGCTCTCTTAGGAGATTGACAAATTGCAAGTATTTGATGCATTCCATGGAATACACATCTTAAGGATAATACATGGCACAAAGATATACTGAAAAAGGAAAAGAAGAAAAATTTCTATTAAATGAAACTGTAGTCAAGGTTCAGCTGGGGAAATCTACTGACCTCTTTGAAATTAAAATGCTGCTTTCACCAGTGTTCACACACACATACACACACACATACACACACACACATACACACACAAAAAAAATTTTCCATTGAGGATGCACAGAGTAGATATCAAAGCTCTGTCAATGACACCTCAGATTACCAACCCCCAGGCAAGGATGTGGACATTGAGTGTCAACTGCTTACTAATTATTCTGAATTTTTTTAACCTTAGGTCTTTAAAGAAAAATCATGATTATAGAAAATCCAAGGCTATAATTAAAATAGAACAACATAATCATTTCTAAGACATCAATGCAGTTCCTTTATTTCCCAGTGAGTATTCCTACATTAATATCACTTGTGCAACCATAAAAACAATGCATCTTAATTTTCAAAGTAGTATCAATTCTATCTTACAAAGATATGTTATTACTTTCATTATTGTGAACTCTGAGTTACTGAATTTAATTCATGTTAAATACTGTGCATTTAATAGAATGTGACATAAAAAACTCGATGGCATATCTATGATTTTACTCACCAGTTGTTTCCACAATGCCTTCTAGGATGACGACAATCTCGAACTGTTCAGTTTGCATGCTTCGCTGGGATAGGTCATAAAAGGGGCTTTTGGCATCGATCACGTGGCAAATTGTGAGGGGGGACACAAGAAAAAGTTGATCTGCCCCTGTGCTAAAACCTACATCCAGTTCAAGTTGGTCAAGGGGAAGGAACTCACCCTCAGGTGTCTGCCGAGACTAGACAAGCACACAGAAAAAGAGAAGAAATCACCACTTGTACTGAAATTTTCAAGGCAGCCCAACAGTAATTTACATCATTGCCAACATTCTGCACTATCAATCATCTGCAACAAAATCCAAACAAATCATTAGGCAGCTATGTTCTAGCAAATGGGCCGAAATCCCACATAGCTCATGTGGAACATACATGCATTATTTATAATATACAACTTGCTATGATTACTATTCCCCAACTCATGAGCTTTGGAGAAATGCCTGGCCCAACAATGCTGTTAGCACACACTGTAGAAGAGACTACATGTGCCACTGCTTGACACAAATCACTGCACGATAACTCTGCATGCCAGATTTTTGTTTCCTCACAAAGCAAATAAATAGGCAATCCTTGTAGAGTTTGTTAAAACTGAGAAAGGGACTATTATTTAAGAAGACACTTATTGAAATATTTAAAAGCACACCACAATAATTTATTTTTCAGGACTTCTGAAAACTAACAAATAGAAACAAATTGGAAAGAAGAATGAAGATTTTCGTCACATTAAATTATGTTATGTACACAAGAGTTCACTTAATCAAAATACAAGGTTGACGCTGTCAGCTAATGGCTTTCAAACTCCTAATAAACTGCATTATAATTGCTTACTTCTCTACTTGTTGATTTTAAATCACAGACAAAATTGTTCTAAATTGAACTTTACTTAATCAAAATACAATTTAAATAGTTTTATTTAATAAACAGAGTTTAGTAAAACTTTCATAAGGTAGTGGTATTCAGATCCAATATAAATCACTCTAAGCTTAATTCAATAAATTATTCACATGCTAAGACTCTAAATGCAAATTAAATGTGACATAAAAATCAACAAACCATGAAAGTTAACTTATTTATTTTTTCCATTCATTTGTATTTTGTTTCCATATCTTTTATGTATAATAATTATGTGTGAGCAAATATATAAGTTTAGTTTACAAAATGGAAGTGGAAAAATCTGTGTATTTAGAAGTTGCATTTAGAAAAAATTTAGTTGGGAGGGGCCCATGATACTAGGCAAATGAGATTTTGAAGAATTTAGTCCATTTTTGAAAGACTTTCCAAAAAAGATAATTTAATGAATTTGAATCTATGACACCTGTCTGTCCAATTAAATGGCAGTTTGAAGACAAAATTCTTACTAAAATACATTGGCTGTAAAAGTTGAATAAATGAGTCTGAAAACACTGAGAGATTGGTTTAGAACAATTTCCATTTTGGCAAAACAGAAAATTTTCAAATCGATATTGGTTTATCATGGCAGCAATTGCTATAGTCTCAGTAGGAATATTAGTTAATTAAAGAGGTTAATGATATTCAGAAAAGATATTTGTTATAAAAAATTCAATAGCAGTACTGAACTTATTTCTGTACACTGTGGATAGTTTTTAATAGTGGAAGAGGAGGGCTAAGATGTAGTGGAGGAAGAGGAGAGAGAGAGCGGAAGGCAGAAAAAGAAAAAAATGATTATTGATGCAAAAGAAAAATCTATGGAAAAACCTAATGGTGCAAAAACAAAACCAGCAATTCTCAAAACCTGTGTTGGAGAAAACTAGGCATTTCTAAGCCAGCGTGAAAAATTTCTCTGCGGAAACTTTTCAATTCATCTATATTTCTAAACCCACATCCTAATTAGTAAAATATGGATGAGACCAATATTTTTTCCTGCTATACAGTTATAGAACAAGTATTGACTAAGAAAATAAAATGAAAACCAAATGCAAAGCAAAAATACTGTGTCATTGTTCTCTCACCTAGTAGGAAACAGGTGATATATAAACACAAGGTGGTATTCTGATATTTTCAATTAATTGCCAAAATTTGGGTGCATTTACTTACTATTCTGAGTTCTGCTTTTCATGCACTACATAGCAGTGTTGACAATGATAAACCTTGAAAATCTCAAGTTTCCATTTATTTAAAAATAATTTCCTCCAAAGAATATATGTTTCTACTTCATGTACATCCAGTACTAAAATTTGTCTTTTTTAGGTATTGGTCACTTATACTTGTGCCTCATTCTAAAGGGCTTTAGAAAAAGTCATTATATTTCATATTCCCTAATCATTCAATAATCCATGAAAACAGAGGAAGTGGCCTAGAAACAGGCAGGCTATCAGGAGCATTCCAATCTGGAAAAAGAAATACTTTATTTTTAACAAACTAGTTTATTCAGATATAAGCATTTTATACTTAATATGCATAAATATATTCCACTTAGACTCAACATACCTTCTGATTTTAAATGCAGTATTTGTTCCTTATATTATTTGTATTTTAAATGCAGTATTTGTTCCTATGTGTTCCATCCCGTTCCCACTCTCCCACCACCAGTACTTTGTTTCCTATCCAGTTTAGGACTTCCTATTACGTTACACTATGGAAAAATTACCAATAACTTCATTTCTTTCAAAGATGCTTTCCAAACTTCTCTATTTTTCAAATCAGTGATGTTCTCTATCAAGGAATGAAAAATTATTTCCCAGTTGATACTATATAATTTAACCTTTTTAAAAAAAATGACTAAGACATACTACAGACATACACAATTTTATCATCCAGGTGTTCTTTGTTTGTTAGGCCGTCACATATTTCAACTCTTAATATGCTCATTTCTCTGAATTTTGTTTGCCTCTTTGACTCTGTGATAGTCTGAGAGGCCCACTAATAATTGGAATTAAATAGAAAGCTTTGGATCAGGTCAAAAATAAAGGGTGGTTACACTGTGGCAGGTGCTTG
Organism: Heterocephalus glaber; assembly: GCF_053883595.1. NCBI lineage: Eukaryota > Metazoa > Chordata > Mammalia > Rodentia > Bathyergidae > Heterocephalus > Heterocephalus glaber. The sequence goes on along the minus strand of NW_028258143.1, from coordinate 34,700,012 downwards.
GAAAGCTAGAACCATTTGAAGTCTGAGCTCCTGACCTGAGCCAAGTGTGTTTCCAAATACTTGTGATGTTTCAGGGACCTACATATGTCAGAAGCACACACATTCTTACCTAACTTTCTATGTAATTCTAATCTAAGAGCTGCTAATTCTGCTACAATGTTGGAGATTTACAAAGTTTAAAAAAGAATCTATGTTAGTTTTAAGTCTCTCCAATTACATTACAGGAAGAGAGATTTTCATTTAAGAAATTATGATATACACATGTATATAAGAAGGAAAGATAAAGAAAATGATGAATCATGTATGTGCTTTTCTAGAATTAAACTGTGATCTGTGAATCGAGTATATAACAAAACAGCAGCACTGATCTTCCATTAGCTTCATATTGTCTTACTTAGGTATCAGCTACTATATTTCACCTAGAGATATTTGTTAATAGGCAGAACATTTTTAGATAAGTAATAATTAAACTTTTACTCATTATGTCATTATAAGAATTATGATATTAGGAGCCTGGTGTTAATACAGCTTTTTGTTATTGCTGCAATTATCTCCTTTACCTCCATAAACTTCCTAATTCCAAAGAGAATATAGAACCAAGATAATTTCCTAGAGAAAAATGTTTAGATAGCTATGGCCTAGATCAACAACAATTCATATTGCTTTCAAATTCCAAACAAGTGGTAAACTATCAGATTGATACAATAAATTATTTACGAAGATTTGACTTCTACTGTATGAAACAATCATTTTGCATCTTTAAAATTGTAGAACAGGAAAGAAAGAAAAGCTGAGAGGAAAGACAATGAATGGAAATTGTTAATTTTTAAATTTTAAAAGGTAATTTTGAAATCTGTAAAACTGACTTCCATATAACTTTTATTTCCACTTTTAGGGAATCATAAAAAGGAAATGAGCTCATTCTACCATCTTAAGGCCTTGCTCATTAAATGAACTAGAGAAAATTTGTAGAATTATGAGAAAAATTGAGGACATTGAAAATTTAAAATTTGTTTAATTCCACTGTCAAAAAATTGTAATTTGAACAACACAGTGTTTTTAAAATGATTTTGTACCATTAGATTGTGGCAATAGTTTTTAAGTTATTCTTCATAAGAAAAACACACTATTTGATAAATATTTCTACTGTACACATTTTCATTATATACAATTAGTTCTATGTATACAGTTTAACATTTGTGCCACACAGAAGCAATTAATTTAAAATGACATTGAAGTTCCTTGAAATCTAGAAAGTCCTACAAAATAATACAGGTAGATTCTAACTACAGGTGGAAAAAAATTTAAAAGTTACATATGCCTGTAAGGGATCATCATGGTCAGGTACTTTCAATCAAATAGCTTTCATATAACAGATGACAAATTGTTCAAGGCTTATGCAGACCGACACGCACACGCATGCACACACATACACATACACACACACACACACACACACACATACATGATATACACATTTAGCACTGTCCTTGAATAAACAGATCCATATTTGGCCATCCTCCTGATGAGCAAGATGAGGACAAAAGTCCAAAATCATTCTCCAGGGACACAATGCATCAATCCAATCCATACTTTTGCTGTATTTCTCCCATCTGTAGCCTGTGACTATGTTCTCCCCTAGAGCAGAGTGAATCATGGGGGATTACTGAATAAAATATTTACTCCCTCTCACCTGACTCTTCAGATTTATCTCTAACATACTTCAAAGAAAGGCCCATGCCCTACCACCTCTCATAAGTTGCCACTGGAAAAGAACCCACTGGGCCAGTGGTCAGGAACAAAAAGAAAGGAGGCTTGGATGGAGAGAATAAGCAAAAAGTTTTGGCTACAAACACCTCACCATTTTAACTAGAATTCTACTTTTCTCTAAATGTGTAATGCATATACTTGTGCTTGTTTATGGTGAGTAATGTTGAAGTCAGAAACAAAAGTATATGAAGTAAGGCCAGAGTAAAATCTGAAAGTTAATGTTAAAAAATAGGCAAATATAGATTCCTGAATCAAGAATAAAAGTGCCTTTGAGACTAAACATAGTTACGACAATATCTTTGACACTCAGATCAAAATTTAAGTCAAGAGGAGTGTATAGATCTATGATTACGTGTGGATTGTCTGCAATAAAATTCTACATTTATTTAGATCCCTTGTTCTTAAACATCGTGAATACTCAGATAATGAACTGACCAAAATTAAGTCTAAAATAAAGAATTTTTAATGTTAAGTTAATTAACCCTTTAAAATGACTTTTATGAAAAGAACATATTTTATAGAATAGAATATATTTTATCTTGTAAGAGATTGTGAGAGTCTTTTATACCATTAGAATGAAAGAGCAGTTAATAATTCCTTGAGAGCCTTTTGTGGAATTTGTAATAACTATGGATAGGGTTTGTAACCCTACTTGCACATTCTCCTCCTCCTCACCCAACACCCTCCAATCCATCAAATGCTTTCTCCTGGTTCTCTTCAGCATTTGTTCTTACCTACTGCTGTTTACTTGCGGGTCTCCAAGTCCCTTATTTCTGTTCATTCTTTATTCTCTGAGCACTCTGTACTTTTCAGGAATCATATTAAAAAATTTTTTAAAAACATAGTGTTACTATTGGTAAAAAGAATTATAATTAGAGTTTTTAGAAAGAACCCAAGGTCCATACTTATTAGAGAATTATTTTACTTTTCTCAAAGAAAGCAAAGGAACTGTGCTATTTTTAAAGACATAATAAATCCATTTAAAGTCCACCAAACAATATGGTAATCTACTGCTTGAGAGTTCTAAAATCCTCAATCTTAGGCTCCTTAAATATATTTTTCAACAGTCTGGATCATGGTTTCAGAACATATATGCATGCTATATATATGAGGGATTAAATTTAAATGAAGATAAATCATTGTCTCAAGTTTAAAAGTTCAAATTAACACAGATCAATTGGAGAAAAAAGTCAGCCATAACAAATGAGGTCATATTAAATCAAATCCTAGTCACATTTATGTAAGTGTGACATGGAATGAAGACATAGGATGAATACAAGTCAATAATGATATAAGAAAAGTCCCAGAATCTGTGGTCCAGGAATCATTGGGGTTAAAAAGTTAATAAAATGTTAAGGTAGGTCTCAGGATATATCTTAGTGGTAGAACATTTACTGAGCATATGCAAGGCCCTGGGTTAGATTCCTCACACTGAGAAGAGAAAAAAGAGGATAAAGTGCTCAGTGGTTTTATAGACAATTTTTAATTGCATCTGCACATGATCACATTCATATAGGAAAACCACAAAGCATTCAACTTAAGTATGAATACAAGTGGAGATGTTTTAAAATGTGAGTTCCAAAATAAGGTATGTGATATTTGAAGAGGAAGAGAATGCACTTCATTATCTTCAATAAATGAAAGTTAAAGTTTGCATAGCCGACCTCCTCAGAAAGATGACTATTGACAATCAATATAAATATAAATCCTTTCATGAGAAACTTCATTGTTTCTTTCAAAACATAGAAGCAACAATAGTTGGCTTTATATTTATTTTATGTAAAATGTTCAGTTGAGTAAATATAAGCATATATGTGATATACACATATGGTATATGTATGTATATGACAGCCTTTGTATAATAATCTGTAAATTATTGAACAGTACATCAAAGATTACTTAATTTTTCGCATACCAAGTTATATGTCTAAGTCAGTTAATCCTTAAAAAGGAATAAGTAAGATTTTCAAATCTTCTAAACTCAATCCTAAATTATAGAGTCCATCATTTGAGCCAAAGTCCAAGTATTTTTATTAAAACTATCTACAAGATGATACATTAGATTAGTATAGCCATAATATTAATTAATTCCTACTCTCTATGGTAAAAAGACAACTAAAATAAATTGATAATTCAAGTAAAATTTAATATGGTGATGAGATTAATAATATATATAGAGAGAGACAATTTTTACAACTTCATTATTATAGATTTTAAAAAGTAACTTTAAATTATATCCTTTATATTTCATTTAATTTATTTTATATTTTTGTTGAGTAGAAAAAGAACTGACATCTCCAGGGACATATTTTGATGTTCTATATTCCATTGCTAAAGATATTTCAGTATTTTCAAGCTGAGAATTCTGGAGTAAAGTTGCAATAAAATTTGCCTTCATAAAAGTAAATAGCACAATTAAAAATTAGGCTAAGAAACTTTCTTCAAAAGTTAGGAAATTTAAAAGAATTATGTGTGGAAAACTTCATAGTAGCAAATACTAGAAAGTTATATCCATATTATTTGTATCTTCCCAAGAACTGAAAATGATTTATAATTATTAAATAAAACTTTAATTTTTATAGTAATAAAGAAGCTTGTATTCAGCAAATATAGAAACAGTGTGAAATTAGGTAATATGAAGACAATACATGCACTATTATCATTCAATATTTATTAGTTCTTATTGCCTTAAAATGATATATATTCTTCATTAAAAACACCATTTTCACATTTAAAATGTTAAGTGGACTTTAAAATAGAAAACTGAATATATATAATAATATAAAATAAGAAGAATGCATAAAATTTATAGTAAAATATTATAAACTTGAGATTTTGGTATAGCTTCTCTCCCATAATATAGCTGACTGTTTTAGGTCACTTCAACTCAGCCCCTAAAAGAAAATGAAAGCAACTATTAAAGGCAAATCACTCCTCTAATTTTGCCAAATGTTATTAGTTCCCCTCTAAAGCATGATTATTTTTTTAATGAACCTAAGGAAATGACAAGAACTGTAAGAATTCATTTAATTACTATGGCTACAGGAAAAAAACAACTTCAAACAAAATACACTAGCTGGCTTGTGTGAAGAACTGCCACTAATCAACCCCTCTTCCTTCACAATAATCAGGGGAGAATTTCACTGTAATTTGGTTTAAATGTAAATTTAATGCCACATATCAATCATTCTGACTTTCAGCACTAACATCTTAGCAAATCAACAGTCAAAAAATTTTTAGAATTATTCTACCATTTTAATTAGAGATTTCTTTATCACCTTGTGTTAATACAGCACCTTGATCCAAATTTGTCAATAATATAAATTGTTTATATTTTTAATCAAGACACTACTTATAATATATGTGGTACATGGCCTTATGCAAAAAATAAATCATTTTCAGGAACCTTCACCACTGTAGAGGCTGAATGCTTCAGTTTAATTGTGTGTGTATGTGTGTAATTAATATAGTTTGATTCAAATTATATTTAATTTTGTTAAAATAAGATTTGATAACACCTAAAATCTGAAAAAGATGTGTTTTAACAAATAATTTATATGTTTGAAAAACTAAAAAATACTAAATATTAAATGGAATTTAAATAGCCTCTGAAGTCTAAATTTCACTTTCTACTAGACCAATCAATATGGTAAATTACTCTTCCAAAAGAGTCCAAAGTGATACATAAACATGGATTGTTTGAGAGAGACTTTGGCATTATTTCAACAAAGTTGTTTCTATTTCCCAGTAGCCCTAACCTAAAGAACGGAAAGATTTATCTTGGTCTATGCATAGAAACAAGCACATATAACAATTACCACTGCAATAACTATGTCTACAACACAACTGCTTAGATTTTACCCAATGAACTGGTTAATTTACACATTAGTTAATAAAATAAGATGCTAAGATAAATATGAAAAATTGTATGCAATTCATTAGCTATAAAATAAAATAATCCACTCAAATTATTTATTCATGGTTATATCTATTAAAAGGTACATCAGAATCAGGGTCATAATTTTATAGTCTGATATATAAAATTTAGCTTACTTGCTGTCAGCAGTATAGTAAATATGCATATGATGTGAAGTGACAGGCCAAGTGAACTTCTTTAATTCAAACACTACTGAGTAACTTCACAAAGAGTAATTAAAATAAGTTCTTGTAAGTGAAAAATGAAAATGACACAAAATAAAAATGTTTTAAAGCAAATCGAGTCACTTTCAACTACCACATAACTTGAGGTTGTGTAAGCCAGTATATATGCAGCCAATGAAAACTGACATTTCCAAGGCAGAAACCTCAATTTAAATAACTATCAGAGTGTCATTTTACTACTACTAAGTTCTGAATCTGGCTATGGTTCTCTATACAATGTCAGATAATTTTCAATTTATGAACTATTTGAGGTCATCACTTTCAATTTATAAAGAAAAAAATACTAAGGCAAATCCCTCAATGAAAAAAAATGATATCTGGAGAAAGAATTATTTTTTAATCCCTTAATTCTTCCTCCCTAGACTCCGATTGCATGAGAGGCTAAGGGTCACCTTTATTGTTTGTGGTGGTGCCCTCCTACGACTAGAAGAACCTTGCTTTAATAACCACTCCATGTGTCATTTGTTTTAGCATTTACACCACTGATGGTAGGAAGCAATCTTCTTTAATGGATGCTGAAAAGCTTCAAGTGAAATCTGTAATTGACAAAGGCTTCATAGAAACAAGCAATTAAGAATAAAATTAACAAGAGGCTCTGCAGGCAAAGCACTCAAGCTTTCACAGAATACTTCTCTAGGAAAATATTTAGTAAAAATAAAAATTTAAGAGAACCAGGTGTGCTTTCTTCCACTTTGTTTTCTGCTTCCTGGATCTGAGTTAAGAAGATCAAGGCAGGTAGAGTTAAACTTACTGGGTCCAGATGAAGAACTGAACTGCTAATATTATTAGGGGAAAAAAGCAGAAAGGCAAGCCTAAAGCAAAAGTTGAGGCAAGTTCACCACCTATTTCTTCAAAATAAAACCTGTTCGATTTAGTTTTAGCACTGCCGTTTTAAAGGAGTAGTGTGTGTGGACAGCAAATCAAAAGTGCTCTAAGCAGCTAAGGCAGGAAGAACGTTTCCGTAAAGGCTCCAGGAGCGCACACCGTGACTCCTTAAGAGTTACTAGTCCAGAAAGGGATACAAGTGCATTAGAAACACTGCCTATAAATAAGAGTAGGAAAAAAGCGAGTGAGAAAAGAATGGAACTAGTCAGTTCTTGCTCTTTGCCCAAACATCCAGCGCTTCTCCCGACCCCCGAGTGTCTACCTGTGGCGACAGGTAAACGGGGAAGAGGGTAGCTCGGCTCTGAGCGAGTTAACCTCCGGGGCGAGGGCGCCCGCCTGCTGAGGAAGGGGAGGTTGTACTTACTTTGAGCAGCTTGCAGCGGATCTGCGCAGAGACCATGTGGCTGTTGCGCAGGTTGCCCACCCGGAACATGAGCGTGAGTTTTCCGTCCCTCATGGAGATCACCGCGTGCTCGCTAAACATGAGGGTCTCGGCGCGCTTCTTGGGCTGGGACATCTTGATGAACATGCAGCCTATGAGGAAGGCGTCCACGATGGAGCCCAGGATAGACTGGAAGAGGAAGAGGATGATGCCCTCGGGGCACTTGTCGGTGATGTATCGGTAGCCATAGCCGATGGTGGCCTCGGTCTCAATGAAGAAGAGGAAGGCGGAGGGGAAGTTGTAGACATTGGCCACGCAGGGCGTGTAGTTGCCGACGTGGGCTTTGTTCAGGTCGCCCCGAGTGTAAGCGATCACCCACCACATGGACGCCATGAAGAGCCAGGCCACAGTGTAGGTGAGGATGAAGATGAAGAGATTCCAGCGCCACTTGAGGTCCACCAGCGTGGTGAAGAGGTCCGAGAGGTAGCGGCTCGTCTCGCTGCCCAGGTTGCCGTGCTGTACATTGCACCGGCCGTTCTTGTCCACGAACCGTTGCCGCTTCTTCTTGGGTACGAGCTGCTGCTGCGGGCCCTGGCCTGGCCCCTGGGGCTGCAAGCCCGAGCCGCTGGAGGAGGTGGTCACTACCTGGTAATCGTCCCCAAATTTCCTGCGGAGTGCAGACATAATACGGAGGGGCGAGCCAGATTCAAAAGCGAAGCGAAGGCGCAGGAGCCGAGCGCTGTGAACCAGCACCAATGGGGAGGTGGGGGCGGGGGAGGAAAGGGGGAGCCAAGCGGGCGCTCCTGGGGTGGGGGGCGCACCCGGCAGGTGGCTGTGGTCTCTGACCCCTGCACAAGCTTCTCCTCCCCTGGGACGGAGGATCTCGATCCCAGCTGTATTCTCCGGCACTCAGGGCAGGAGAGACGCCAGGAACAGGAACCCAAGTGCAATTTTGCCTCCAAGCTTTTCGAGGCCCCTCTGGTCTTCCCCCACCACCGGCATCCCGGGTCACCTCTTACCTTTCCACTGCCCTGCTGGCTAGCCTGCAGCACCAGAACACTGACTGCTTAAAATCAGTGAGTTGACAAACAAGTCTCACTCCACCTGCCAACTCGCCAGGCTGCCAAAGCTATGCTACCTGCTTGGACCAGACCCTCCCCCCTCCCCGCTGCTCCCAGATCTCCCTCCCCCCGGGAAGGCTCCCGACTCCCCCCGGAGCTCCCGCCTCCTATCTTTTAGCCAAAATCCCGCCCAAAGGCATGTCTGCTGGGCAGCGGTGCGACGCCCCCTACCCACGTCCTCGGGGCTCAGAAGCCCCCGCTCTGGACTCCAGAAACCTGTCCACCAGGAGAGCCCGGGCGGCCGAGTTTCCACGGTCGCCACCAGGGCCCTCTGGAGGACCCGCAAGGGCCCCCAAGCCACCCCCCAGCTCAGGCTAGTGCGCGAGGCCCGGACGCTCGCCCCGCGGGCGAGGGCAGGAGAGGCGCAGCAGAAGGCAGCTGCTGCCCGGCCTCGCACCCTGTCCCCGGCTGTTTTCTTCGCCCCTACTTTTCCTGGTGTACCACGTCGGGCGCCAGTGCAGGTCCCTTAAGCTCCACAGCTCTCCGAGGGCACCACACTGTCCTCGCCAGTAGATCTTGGCGTGCCGAGCAAAGGGGTGCAGGACTCCGGGGTTCTTTGGCGCTGTGACCCGCTTCCTGGCTACAGCGGTGCTTCTGGACGAGGTTGGAGCCTTGGGCTGCGGGTCAGATTTCAGGTTAAACACTAGCGCCGCTCCAGCTTTCCCTACCCCTCACGGTGGAAACCTTTGCCTCTTCCTTCCTAGGGCCCCCAGTCGCCGTCTACGCTTTGGCAGCCCGGGTGGAGGACGCGAGGCGCAAGCAGGGGCGGCAGGAACGAGGTGAGTGTGCTGGTGCGTGTGATCAGCTGCAGAGCCGCGCTAGCCCCGCCTGTCCCTGCCTTCCCCCGCTGCTCTACCAGCCTGAATTGCACCTCCGCGCCTCAGTTGAGCCTGCAGTGTCTGGCAGCTCAAGAAAAGCGAGCCCCTCCAATGAGGAGCGGCTCTAAATCTGCTCCCAAACGCCAGCCAACTCTCCTTCCTCGCCCCCCCTGCACCAGTCAGAAAGCCCCCAACAAGCAGCAAATGCTGCTGTGAAAGAAGAGAAGTACAATATATCTCTATAACCAGGGCTCTCATTTAAGCGGGTGCTGGGATTTGGGACTGGATCATAAACAGAAATCCCAACTCTCTCCTAGATTGACATATTCAAAACTTAAAGTTGCAAAAAGCAAAGGGGCCTGAGGATGACAACAGAAAGGAAGGGAAACACTAATAGGATAGCTCCCAATCCTTTCTGAAAATGGCTCTATTAAAAAGGCTTAGAATATGCAGAGTTAAAGTGTGGCTGTAATTGAAGGAAGAAGGCCGGATTTTAATGGCCCCAGCCTGGCAGTTAACTTAATGGAGGGGCAAAGTGCAGAAGTGGCTAATAGAGTGCCAATGAGTAAATGCCAGTTTATTTTCCACGTTTCATTTCGTATTTGTCTTAAAATGCCATAGTATCTTATAGCATATTCCATCCAGTCCCGATACGAAGAACTGCTTTTGTTGGAAAGTCATCAAATCATCTGAAAGCAAAGGTCTGCTACAATAATCCTATGCAAGGGAAAATAAATATATAATCACTCTACCAGTTCTCTGCCCCAAGGTATTTCCCTGTACCCCTCTACTCCTAAACCTACAGCAGGCAAGAGCATGCCAGCTCATCAGCTATAAGTAGAGGACTCTTTCACTGTTATTTGGTGAAAACATTTATCACCAGTTATAGAAGCTTCTCCTGCAGGCTCTCTGATAAGAGGTCAGTAACTCTCTGTTGTTCTTTCAGGATTACATAAGAAGGGAACACGACACCGCGGGAAGTAAAACTGTTCCAGTCCTGAAATCATAAGACCTGATGTGGGTCCCATCAGTGTCATTTACAAGCTGTGTGACCTTGACCAATTAGCTGAATATCTTCGAGCCCCAATTTTCTTCTCTTAAAAAATGGAAGTTTTACATTTTTCCAGTGTTGATGGAAAGAATATGGTTTTATTATTTCTTCTATGAGTGAGATCATGTATGGGACTGTAAAGATTCAACAAAATCATGAAGAGATTATGAATGAGATTGGGAGTTAGTGCCCTGCTGTGAACTAACATATTTTCATCTCATCCCTGACTAAGTCCACTCCTGGTTCACTGTGCTCTTGCTAGCTGACTTGTTTCAGTTTTTAGAACACAACAAGGCATAAACCAAGCCCAGCATCTCTGTACTCTATTTTCTCTACCTATAATGCTATTTCCCTACCACTCCATGTTTCTGGCTCCTGCAAACATTCAACTCTCAACCTAAGTGCATCCTCCTCCAGGAAGCCTTCCCTAGCATCCCAGATACTCCCTAACACATCTTTGTCTAGCTGCTGTTTTCTTCATTTGTTTGTTATCTTTCTTCTTCAGCATAGCTAATCTTAAAATGAAACCTCTACAAGAACAAGAAGTCTGTCTTTCTTGTTCTCCATTTTGTCCTCAATACTCAGAAAAGTACCTGTCTCATACAACCCAAACTGCTGGATTAGTAACATGTGCCAATCTATGTCACAAGAAACTCCACATGCATTGCAGCTCTCTCCCAGTAAACCAGAATTAAATCATTAAATCATTTCACTTATATGACTTAACATAAAATATGTAAACCTAAAAATGTAATACTTCTGTGCTTCTTAATTTTAGATTTGATATTCAGTCAAGTCACAATTCTGGTTTAATTTGGTGCACTATCTCTCAAATGATTCCTCCTTTCTCTTATAAAAAAAAAACTAATCAATTTTAAGTCCCTATAGCATTTCATTTTAAGACCAAACTCAAAGTGATTTTCTTGTCTTCATTAAGTCTTTCTTTTCAAACTGTCCTAAAAATATTACTTTATCTATTGCTTTAGAATCAAATAATGAGTCTAGCATTAGATTTCTTTGGCTACTTCCATTCTCAAGATTTTAAATATTACCTTTTAAAAAAGCATTTCCATGAAAACTCTTTGCCATTTCCCAATCAACAAATTTATGAACAAATAATTGTATACTTTAAAATATATGGTGCAATCTAATATTTTCATTTTACAATTGAGGCTCAGAAGAGCAAATAATTTTTCAATGTCACAAAATGATACGTGGAAAATGAAATTTGAACCCAAGACAATAAGTAAATCTTTAGAGTCTGTGTATACCAACAAGTCTTGTCAGGGGTTAGGAGTCAAGGATTCCTTACTCAAAGCTAGGGCTTCCCTCCCCTGTATGTCAAGTTTCTAATTGCTATTGATATTTAAAGCCCTCCAAACTGTGGCCTAACATAGTATTCTGTATTATTTTCTACCTTCCTTTAATGTGTGCTCTACTCTAGCCAACTTTGACCATTAGCAATTCCCCAAACTTATACTGTATTAACTTTATTCGTTCACCTTATTTATCATCACTTAGAATACCCTTAGGAATGCCAAATTACATTTGTTAGTATGAAAGCAAATGGAAAAAAAAATCTTTATATTTCATTTCAACTGTCACTTTTTCCATTAAGCTTTCTCTTATCCTCCCACTAAAAGTAATCTATCCTTTCTCTAGACTCTCATTTCCATAAGTTTTTAATGTGGGGTGCTTTACATTCTAACTTGTATTTCAGCTTAGAATTCACTAATATTCCCCCTGTGAAAGATAAAGCAGCCTGAGCATCCACCTGTTCATATTCTGACACCATTTAGTACCCCAGCGATCCATTCTAGCATTCCACATTGTAAATACTTAATAGATTTTGAGAGAGAACTAATATTCATTAAATGCCTACTTTGATGTGACAGGCACCATGCTTGGAACTTTAAGGTTAAAACTTGTTTTACATAAATAGAAGACAATGGAATGGGGATTCCAAAAAACATTTGCTCATTTTCCAGCTCTATTCTTTTATAGACACAGTACTGACTGATAAGCTAAGTATTTTTCAGGATGCCATCATGTCACACGTTAAATGTGACTGAAGTTTTGACCTCTTTGTGATACTGAGTCCAACTCCTGGACAATGTTTACAGATGAGCCAGAGTCATCTTTCCCAGTGAGGACAAATGCCTACAGGGTGAGTTTCTGGAGGGCAGCCAACCCTGTGGTGCACAGGTCAGGCAGAGTGTGTGGGGAACAGATGACAGAAGGTCATCTAATCAGGTGCTGTCTGATGACTGAGGTGAAACACTGAAAGCAGAATGGGTCAAAGAAGGGAGAGGCCAAGATTTCAGGCTTGGCCACAAAGCCAGAAAAAAATCTGGAAAATATAACTGCAAAATACACAGTCATTTGGAGTCACCCATTTAAAGAGAGGGTGGTAAATTATAAGCAAACTAAAATACGGTTTACGGAGGAAGAGGTACCAAAGCTATATTTAACAACAAAAACATCAGAGCAAGCTGTGTATTTATTCTGGCTGGAAAGTGCTTCTGACAATGTCTTATATGATATGTTCAAAATTAATAGTATCATGAATACCTATAACTTCAAAAGTAAAGAATATCATTTTGTGTTTTATACTAAAAAAGCATGACTTTATACAAGCACTTTTCCTATTATGTAACTGAACAGTGTGAGGAACAGAGTACATCTAATATAAAAGGAAAAAAACCTCTGTCCCTGAGAAATCTAAATTCTAAAAATGGCTTAATCGGCCAGCTGTGACAAAAGCAAGGCTCTGAACATCTCCATATACCTGGAGTCTTCTCTTGTCATTCACTTACTGCCATCATGACGTACCACGTGACAGTCTGCATGGTCAGGAATGTTAATTATTCCCGGAGGAAAATTATTTTTGTATTATATTTAGGACATTTATTCCTAATCCTATCATGTTCCATAAGTACAGTGAAGATATGGACAGGGTTAGAGATCTAAAGCTTTCATGCTTCAAAAGGTGACAGGTTCCTATTGCCACCATAAGTCTTGCTATATCTGGGAAGAGGTCACTCTTTGAAATTCTATAGGCAACTTTGGGAAATAGAATGGTGTTCCTTTTCTTATTTCCCTCCTAAAAAGGAATACTGAAGTTATTTTCTCTCTTGCCAAAAAAAGAATTTAAAAATGAAAAGGAGAAATCAGTTTGAGATTTGATTGTGCAGACTTCAGAGCACAGGCATTGCCATATCATGGCAGATGACTCATGAAGTCTTTAATCTTGGCTCCAAACCTTGGCCTCTGCCTGAGGATTCAGAGAAAGCCAATAAGCCATTGTCACTTGGAGATCATTTATTTGGGAAGGTTTTCCAGACTTACACCTCTCTTTACTGCAAAGCTGTAACTTAGAGTACTCTGGTTTAAGAAAGAATAAGGACTTTTAAAGAGTCTTCTGGAACTCAATATCTGTTTGAAAAGAAATAGTCTGTTTTATCAGACCGAAAATTGGTTGCCAAAGTGTCAAGAAAATGGTAATAGTGTTCTGGCCTTACCCACATCAGTGGCGGTTCTACTTCTGAGAACACAGTGAAGTCTCAGATGTCAGTATAGGCATGATCATGTCACTGACTTCAATGAAATAGACACTTACTGTGCTCACACCATGTACCTCTTGTTACACCAATGATTGCTCAGGTCAGAAATGAGAAAGACATCATGATAGCAAAATATATTAACAGAAATAATCGCAACAATATTTAATACAGAATGGTGAGTACTTACAGAAAGATTATTTATTGTCAATCAGAAGTGTTCTTGTTAGTACCTTTGGGAAATACTGCTCTAATGGGACTGTTAAAAACCTATCCTACTGGAATCACCTACATTGTTTAGCATCAAATTACCTCAGTTAAAACTTGATTTTAGTACTCTGAAAATCCATTTTTAATGACAAGCTTCAAGAGGTAAGATTCCTACACAATTAGGAAAAGATAGTAACTGATTCCAGGCTTTATTAAAGAACCTTACAAATGTAGCAAAATACTGGGAGAAAAATACAAATAGTAGCAGGTGATAAAATTTTCACTCTGATTTTTTTGTGTTGGTATATGCAGAAGAGATTGAAAAACAGTACTGTAACTTTTATAATTTTTAAAACATGTATTTTACAGCATTAAGACAGATTGTATCCATTTAGCTTATCTAGGAAAGAGATACTGAGGGCAAGGTGGAGCAAAAGTTGTCTTCGAAGGAAACATCTATGAGAGGTAGTATCCAAGCAGAGAGAATCTCTGACTGTGATGTAGACCTGACACCCTCGAGCTATGATTTAAATATGGTTTGAATGTGTCCCACAAGGGTTCATGTGTTGAAACTTAATCCTTATTGTGAAGTGTTAAGTGGGTAAAAATCAATTTTCCTATAGGAGTTTAAAGGATGGACCTTTCGGAGGAGATAAGGTAATATAAAGTCATCAGGGTAGAGCCCTTATTATTTAATATTGATGGCTAAATAAGAAGAGAAAGAGAGACAAGAGGACATAGGCATATCTGTATACGTTCCTGTTTCTCACCATGAAATGGTCTTTACCACCACGAGACTCTGGCAAGAAGGCGATCACTAACTAGATGCATGCCCTGGAATCTGCAGAAAGTGAATTAAATAAACATCTTTTTTTATAAAGTTACCTAACCTCAAGTATTTAGTAATAGTAATAAAAAAATGGACTAATACACCCATAAAAGAAAAGGTAGAAAAAGCAGTGTTGAATATAGAGAAATTCAAACTACAGTGCAAATCAGACAAAGTCTTGGCCAACCTACTGGGGGAGGAGGCTCAAGAGCAGAAACCGGCCACACTGGGCAGAAATACCCTGGTCCTAATAGCACACTGAGCAGTCACTCACTGGGTGCTGTCCTTGGAAGAACATGTCTAGAGCTGAATACAAAATCAGATCTGGAGAAGTGCTGAAGCTGAAATTTGTCAGTAAATTTTTTCAGCTGCACTTCTTTCAGCTAAAAAAATTCTTGAAGGGGGATTGAGTCACATGTGGCTACCAGGGAGAGAGAGTGGAAAGGAAGAATTTATCAGTTATTCTTTGGAAGTTCTGTTACAAATATCCAGAAATAAAAATGCTTCAATGATCTTGCAAACTGATGATGGATGTATGATTACATTTTCAATTTTATCCTGTTGGCAGGGAGTGGTGAGGTGGGTGTGGTGTCTGTAGTCCTGTTGGTCTTAGATTGGACTGTAGTTAGATGGAAAGCAACAATGTATCTATTTGAGTTTCTTTACCAGCACCCAGTAAGGAAGCTGCATGAAGAACAAGGAGAGAGGGAGTGAAGCAAGGGACATTAAAACAGTGTAGAGAACAAAGGAAAAGCCAGTAAAGCAGGAAAGGTACAGGGAATAGCATTTAAATATTTCATGGCAATTAACACCGGTTAGAAAAGAAAGGAGAATCTTGAATGGAATTTTCTGAAATAAACTTTCCATGTTTATGTTTCCACTTTTATTCTCAACACCAGATCACTTATATCAGACTCTCTGAAGGTAAGGCACAGGCATCCACATTTTTTTTTGGTACTGGGGATTGAATTTGGGAACTTGCATTTGTGCGGCAGGTGGCAGAACCACTGAGCTAAATCCCTGGCCCTCACGTTTTTAAAAAGCTCTTGTAGAAATTCTAACAGCACAGCTGGGGTTGAGAAAAATTGATCTACAGGAACAGCACTCCTATTAGAGGAGCTTCCCAGGGATATGTCACACAGAGAAGTCCCATCCATCTTCCTTCCTGTTCCTGTTAGCCCTAGTGCCAAAGAGAGATAGTTGGGAGTAGTAAATCCTGTCCCCTGATTTCTCATAAATCACCAGAGTCTAGCAGTGTGCCTCTAAACTTTTGGTTACAGAAGTATCTTCCTGTCAGTGGAAAAGCTTCTGAGCAAAGCAAGACACATTTCACATCAGCCACAATTTACAGCAATCTTACCACCCACAGTCATTGTTATGGCCTGTGTCTAGATGTCCCCACAAAACCTCATGTAGTCATAGGTGGGGCATTTCAGAGGTGGCTGGCCCTAAAGCATGTGATGCTGGGATTGATTCATGGTGCAATACTGGGATTAAGGGTTCCTCACACTGGGTGTGAGTGCTATCTGCCCTAACTGCCCTAAGGGCTGGTAGCCTGGATAGATTACAAGGGACAGAAAGAGGGCTGCTGTTGTGGTTGTTGCTGCTGCTGCTTCCTCACTACTTCGTTACTTTGGCTGCCTTCTGTCTTCCTTGAACAGTTCCTCCTCTGCAATGCCACTCTGCCATGTCACCCTGCCTTGACTATGGACTGAAACCTCTACAAACTATGAGCTAAATAAACCTTTCTTCCCCTAACTTTAGGTGTCGGGTATTTTGTCTCAGCAACAAGAAAAGTAACTAAGACAGACATAAATAATGAATATGAATGGGGAAATCTGCGGCCACTGAATTGTAAAGCCCATAAATGTTTTACATTTTTGTCATGAATAATGTTTCTAATTTTTGTGTATGCAAAAGTTTTGTCTTTACAATCCTTTGCACCATGTCATACTTTCTTGAATTGGAAGAAAGCGTGGGAGGGAGAAAGTTAGAGAAGAAGGGAGGAAAGGAACACAAAAATTCAAGTTATCACCATAATGACTACTTATGAACTCATGGGAGAGTACATCCCTGTGTGGCCACAATAATAGAGCCAAGCTGAGCAACCAACTCAGCTGGTCATTTGCTTTATACAGTACAATTATTTAGAGATGAAAGGGTAAAGAAGAATTACAGAAATAAAAAGATTACTAGAAAACTAGGACGTATTTTTTTCCACACTTAGGTGTAAAATTACTTCTAGCCCCCTCCCCCAGCGAAACTTCATAATAATTTTCATTTATTTTTTCATTTGGGGAACAGATATCTCTTTCAAATTCATCCCCCAAATTGGCAGTGTAAACTTGCTCACTTTCGTGATTACCCCGTAGTCTAAAGATAATCTTCAGGGAATCACAGAAGACAGTGGGGATTGTTTAGGAGTTGAATGGGAGGGTATTAAACTTTCCATTTCTTTGTTATATGGCCCCTCTTTCAACTTAAAAGCGGGCTCTTAGGCAATCCAAGTTTCAAGTTGAATAGTTGTTAATGTTCAAAACTGATCTGAAAGTAAAAATTGTTCACAATTCACACATAGAGAACTTTACCTATTTATTATGATCCCATAGTTCATGTTCTGGCTCCAGAAATATTTGGATATTGAACTCATAATTAAATGGAATGATTACCTAGGTAGCTATTCTTTTTCCTTTTCATACTTTTTTATACTAAATGCAAATTCTGTTCTCTACATGGAGCTGAGATGATTGGTAGAATTTTAAAATAAGTAAATTTCTATCCAGGTGTAGTGGCACACGTCTGTAATCCAATCACAGGGGAAGCTGAGGCAGGAGGATCATGGAGAGTTAGAGACCCTGGATTATATAGTGAGTTCAAGGCCAGCTTGAACTACATAGCAAGAACCTGTCTCAGTAAATAAATAAATAAATAGATAAATAAATATTAAATAAATAAGTAAATTTCCCTGCCAAAGAGAGTGACTGGGTTCTCTAACCCTGTTATATATATAATATGAAGAAGATGTCTGCTGGTCTACATTTATATTACTGTATTATTTCTGTTTTTACATCAAGCTGAAACATCAAAAAAGGAATAAAAGCATGTTGTGAAGTTACAAAGTAGTGAATTAACTTTGAACATATGTAGAAAGTCCTGCCTGCCAGTTTGTTGCTTTAGTAAAATCAAAATAGGTATATAACAATTAAATGATGGGAGAGGGAAGTCAAATCTCCACTGAAGCTCCCAGTCAAGAAAATATTCCTCTCTGCATTCTGTGAGACTGGAATTGCTGCTGTTGAAATCCCCTCACATATTCTGTCAATGTCAGGATGCAAACATCGCTAAATAAACTCTTGTGTCAGAATGTCACATAGTGATTATTTATGCTTCTTGGCAACAGGAATGGATGAAAATTCCAACTCTAGGGCTGTGAAAGATTGTATAGCATTTGTTAGAGGTAACGCAGATGAAGGATAATATAGAATTGGCAATCAGAATTCCTTTAAACTGTATCAATTAATTAGCTATGTTAACAGTGGCCAATAGAGCAATACTACTGTAATTCTCCTGAAAGAAAAATATATCTAAGCAATTTAATGCAAAATATTAATAATTAATATGCAACTCTTAACTTCTGCTATCAAGTAGATTTCTCACTGAAAGGAAAGTGCCATTTATCGTTCTTCTTTATTTGTTCATTGTTTCATGATATTTCTTCTAGAATTTGGGGACCATATATTTAAAGGAGACTGTAATTACTAAAAATCTGAAAAGACAGAACAAATCTAAATCATATAATGATAAAGTCTGAGTAAAACATACACAGAATGACTAAATGACTATCTTCTTGTCTTGGATTTCTTTTTGTCTCCCATCCTAATTCCACACAATGAAGAATAAGAGTTGTTCCAATGGTCAATGAGATAAAAGCATGTATTGTGAAGATATTTTATCAAATCAATCAGCACCAATTTATAAGTTAATTACAATTTCATCATATATTTTAAATATTAAAGACTACTGAAGTATAATTAAAAGATTTTTATGTGCCATAAGATTCCAATCTGTTAATCATACTGAAATATTTAATGCTCAAAGCAAAATTCAGTTACCTAAGTCAGTATCACTTTTAGGGTCATGATTTTTAAAAAACCCTCTTACTGCTTGATATAAATCAATACTTTACATTCTGTGCCTTTACATTTTGTGACTTTACATTTTGTGATCTTAGGTGAGTTAATAACTTCTTCATACCTGGGTTTTCTTATTGTTAAGATGAGACACAAGTCACAACGATGGAGTTTGATGGAAGGATTGAATAAGATAATCTACATAAAGCAGAGAGTTTAAGATCTGGAAGAAACAAATCTGCCAGAAAATATTTTCAAGTTAAATGAAAAATAAATTCAAATTTTACCTTTATTTGGAAATATAATACATATGGAAAGCCTCTATTTTGCTAATAAGCCTACAGATGATTTCATAGCCAAAAACATAGTAAAATTAAAACCATAATTAAATTTAAAAGATCAATAATGTTTTCTCCCTCCTTCACAACAATGAAAATTTATAAATTTTAGACTACCTTCTAGATTCAGCAAAAATAAAAATGTGCTTGATTTTATTCCCAACACCCTACCATTTTCCTGTTATTCCCTTAATGTTGGCTACATCTGAAGTTACCTCACACTGGCTCTTATTCATGATATCTTTGCCCATTGATAAGAGGAGAAAAGCACTGTCCTGCTTCACACAGTAGGAAAGGCTTGGGTTAATATAAGAAAAAAAAATAGCTTCTTAGCAGCCCAGTGGAAAGGTAATTCTTACCTAATCTCAACAACAGAAAATCTACTATATGAAGCAAAACAAAACTTTTCTCAAGTTTTTCTGTACTGAAATGTTGGAATATTTATTTATCAGGATATTCCTTAGGAAGTGAACCTGTCTGACTGTGGGGCATCTGGAAGTGGATGGAATCATCTCAAGACTGTACTTCAAGAACTGCTCCATACTCTTGCATGAGAAGTACAAGAGGAAGAGAGGCAGAGTTCGGCAAGGTGTCAGCACTAGGACAGGAGGCCAGTCACTCTGGGAGGGGACTCCTACCTATGACAGATCTCAATATTCATAATAATCACTTTCATGATTGTTTGTTAAGGCAATAAATGCTAGATTTCACATACACCTTCTCAGAAGGCAAAGCTAAGATACTACTTGCTGGTACAAGAGCTTAAAGACAAAAAGACACAAGACAAAACAATCTCTAAAAATAAATAAATACAAAGATATTTTGAAAGGCCTTGGATTGCATAAGGTCATAAAGTCCAAATTAAAGTTGGAATAGTTCTATGAGAGGCAATGACATTCCAGGATAAGCATTGCTTTATAGTATTGATTTAGTTTTGTTATGGTGGTGGTAGTTGTTGTTAAGTACTTAAAAAAATATTTTCCTCACCAGGTCAGAGACCAATGGCCATACCAAATCAGCTTTTCACCATTCACTATGTTCTGTGTAGATTATAAAATGACTTACCTGGAAAAATAACACTTTGAAATTCAGAGATAAGGGTGGACCAGAATATTAAAATAACCATCCATGGTAGGGGATTTAGCTCAGTGGCACTGTGCCCGCCTTGCAAGCACAAGGTCCAAGGAGTTCAATCCCTGGTACCCACCCCTCAAAAAATGTGCAAATAACAATCTAGCAGCTCTCACAGAGTATTTCAAACCATGACTTAAGAAACTAAATTCACCTAATATTGCACTTTTAAATTGGTGCAACTTAAAGGTAAAATAACTACACTGTAAAAAGTGTCACTGATACTTCAATTCTACATACCATTCAAACACTATGAAAAGCCTTAACTTCAGTGTATACCGCAAATAAAAGCAAATAATTGTATGTTTGTTTTTGTTTCCAGTACCAGGAATTGAACTCAGGACCTTGCTCTTGCCAGGCAGGCACGGTGCCACTGAGCTAAATCCCCTAAAAGCAAATAAGTGTCACACACACACACACACACACACACACACACGCATATCCTGAGGAACAGCTTTATACAATGTAGCAAGAAAATTTCATTTTCAAAAGCAAGGACACTTACATGAAATAAATTAGTACATTAATGTTGGTATTACAAATCAATTGTTATGTGATTGAAGGGGCTTCTCTTCAAAGTATGTTCTCCAAAACTGTCTATAATTCACTAAGTATTTGGAAGCAGTTAGGACTGACTGCACAAATACCAAAGTTCAAATAACAGCTACCAATGCTAAATAACTACTGATCTTAGGCACTTTCTAGAATTGTTATTAGAAGTTTGGAAAAATAAAATTCTTGCAACTCTTTCATAAAAAGAAAGCTTCTGAGGGTGAAAAAATGAATACACACACAGAAACACACACACACACAGAAACACACACACACACACACCAACTTTTCAATGGTGATTTTGAAGGGAAAGCTGAGGATGCTTGAGGGCTCTGAAGGGCAAAGTCCATTTTCTGTCACTATCTGTAATTTAGTAGAAAAGGAATGGTGTGCAGGAAAAATACCAGCTTCATCACAAACACTGTCCACCTCTGGGTTTCTCTCACATTTGGATAAATGATGACACAGACTTGACAAACATGCATTGCTTGAGGGACTTAAAGTTTCATGAAAGAAAGACCTAAGTCATGCTTTCAAAAAGAAGGAAAAAAGCATACCAGCGAGTAGCACAGCCTTAGCCACTGAGGGATGAGTGATTCTGCTGTATGTTGCTCATCACACAAAATGACTTTCATCCCAGAACTAATAGTATAGGACACTGCATGAATCTTAGAGCTGTGTAAATGTAGGAAAGGGCTAGAGGGATTCTAATTGAAAAGATAAATGGTTACTTCATTAATATGTTTATTTATAAAATGTTTACTAAAACCAGCATGTTTTGGACCTCTGTGGGGAAAGCATTAGACTTAAGGCAGAAAGTTGTTTTGAAAAAATCTTGGTTTCTGAAAATTTGGGGTACTCTGATGCTTTAATGTCCACGACGAGAGTAGAGGAGTAGCACAGGTAAACCACACAGTGCACAGGAGAGATGGCTCTAAACTTAGCTCCTCCTGCAGGACCCCAGAGAACTGACAGAGCTAGAAGCAGTGGTTTCCTCTCTGTGTGGTACTTTTGCTTTCCTGGGGAAGTAGAGCAGGAAAAGAAAGAAAGGTATGCCATTTGACCAGAATCCAACTTATACATTTACAATAATGAGTTGTCACCAGAATATTCCCCCAAATGTGATGTGTGACGAAACTTGCATTAATTGAAATACTTTTGATATCAAGTGGCTACAAAAAAGAATTTAGCCATATAGAATGAGGTTGTATAATCTTTAGTCTTTGAATTTCCAAGAAAATAATTTATTACATTCACCATTCTATTAATTTATATGGTTTTATATTGCACTTTCTAGAATAATTTAGACATTCCTTATTGTTCTCATATAGAGGGCCATGGTCCTGTAGAATTCACATGTAATAAGTCCCCTTCCAGCCCAGTTGCCTAATAGGAAATTTAATATGTGGACATTTCTATTTTCTTTACTGTGGAAAGCTGGTCTTACATTGTAGAATGAATAAAGATGGGAAGCTATTATAGAATCACTGAGGATAGCATTGCTTAGAAGGGTAGTCCTCTTTGCACTCATAATAGGCCATAAGCTTGGTTTGATAAAGGTTATGCCCCCACATGCATGACAGATGGAGTAACAGAAACGGGGTGCTCTGTGTTCATGAAGTGGCAGAAAGCTGGCTTGTTCCCTGAACCAGTGGCCATAGGACTAAATTTGTTCTCCGAGGGAGGTAGCCACATATATAATATAGTCTTAGTCACCAGAACTGGAACTTTAGGCAGAGAAAACAGTCTCCTAGGTGTGTTCCCAGATACAACTAACACATGCTCTTTAAGGGTTACTTCTTTCTGAGTCACCTCTATCCACCTCAGCAGCACCAAAGTCTTGTGCTCCTGGCATCCACCAGAGCCTACATCTTACTGTCTCATGTTCATGAAGTGACAAATGAGTAAAAAAAAGAAAAACCAAAAACATGAAGCAGAAGAGAATTAGTCTCTTGGATAAAAGATTTTCCATCTTGAAGATGTTTTGGGCATTCTTTTTTGAGTATCATTAGAATTCCCCTGTTGGTGCCCTGCAGTTGGTGCTGGACCAGGCCATCAGCCTCTACCTCCACTGTGCTAGTTAGGGTTCTCAAGAGGAAGAGGTTCAATATGAAATATAGGTATGATCATCTAAGGGATTTATTAGGTAGCCTTACAGCATCTGAAGGATCACTAAACCCTAGGAAGGTCACTCTCTTGACTTCCCTGTCCCTTCTTCCCTAAAGAATTTCATGTGACAAGTGTTCTTCTGGAAATCTGGGAGGAAAGAATGTCAGACACAGAAAAGTCTTGGCATACAAGACTTGCTGATTTTCCTCAAGTTCGATATTAAAATTTTTTACATAACTAATAAATAAGCCTAAGAGGCATCAACTGAACAGATTATATACCCAGAAACCTACCTAATGCCTATTATACCACAAATGAATTACTAACCAATGAGAAAAGAATTGGTTCTTAATAAAAATTATTTTTATTCAAACTGTTGAGTAATGTCTCAGTTTTGGAACCATAGAAAATGAGTACAGTGGCAAAGGTTTAAGGGACAATCCTTTCTGATAACCTAATCCCAGACAACAACATTGAAGGACATGGGAATGGAGGAGGAAGGCAGGAAATCAGAGGAGGTGAGAAAATGTGTTGCAGACCCTCCTCAACTTACGATGGAGTTGTGTTCAGATGAAAAGATCATAGATTGAAAATATTGTATGCCAAAATTACATTTAATGCAGCTAACCTACCAATCACCATAGTTCAGCAACACAGTACAATGAAGAGTATCAGTTGTTTACTCTCAGGATCACATGGCTCACTGGTAGAGTTAGCTCATTGCCATTGACTCACATCAAGAGTGTTTCAGCAGACATAATTCATTCAGGAAAAGATCAAAATTTGAAGCTTGAAGTACAGTTTCCATTGAATGTATTACTTTCCACACCATGATAAAATCAAAAAGTTTAAAAAGAACTGTCAGAAACTGGGGAGTATCTGTATTGACTGACAAGTCCACAGAGAAAGGCAACTTTTTTTTTTTAGCTAGGAAAGCAAATAATAATCACAACATTCATCTGAGGACAAAAGGCAAACTAACTGACCTTTAGTCACCCGTTTGTCATTGACTAGACATTGATATTCCCCAAGAATATTAATTGTGGAAGATCTCTCCAACACACACAGTCACAAAAACAAGAATGATAGATACTCACCTGCATCAACCCTGAAGGTAGGAGGCAGAGTGCCTATGTTGTTAGGGTGATAGCAGTCTATGCCAATTGTGGTGACCCTATGGCACTGTGCCACAGTGGGCTGTTTGCATCATTGAAAGTTCAAAAAGGTTCACCATCACTGTGCTATGCTCAAGTCACAACAATTTCTAGTGAGGCTGAAACAAATGAAATGGGAGATGGGGAGAACTGTTAAGAAGGACACTTAATCTGAGACAGGTAAATTGACATTTGAGTGGGAGAGGGCATGAGCTTAAACCCGTATGCAAAATTTTACACACAATAAATACAAGTGTATTGAAGAATTAAATATAAAAAAGAGAACTATTTTATTTTATTTTTGTTTTTTTATTCTTTTAATGGTGCATTTTAGGAATACAATACTTTTACATTTATCTTTGGGTGTTTGTACCTGTGCATGATGTATCTTAGTTCTTAGGTTTTTCCCCATTGCCTGTGCACCCTTCACCCCCTCCACCCTTCTCTATTTACATAAATTTCTTTTCCATATTTTTTTTCTTTTCTCACAATTTTTCCTTTCCCGTCTTCCCTTTCCCCTCCCACCACCCCTACTCCTTTGGACATTTTCCTATTTCAAATTATGAATTATTCATTTTAATCCTTATTTACACTTTCAGTTTCTCACACTAGAACTATTCGATATTTACAAATGTGTGTCTATTTACTTCACTTAAGAGTATGGCCTCAATATGCATCCATTTAGCTATAAATGTCTCTAGTTTCTCATTATTTATGGCTGAGCAGTACTCCATTTTATAAAAAAAAAACACATCTTCTTTATCCAGTTTCCAACTGATGGGCACTTGGGCTGTTTTCAACTTTTAGCTATTACAAACTGTGCTGCTATAAACATGGGTGCACATATATCACTGTAATATGATTCTTTTAATTCTTTAGGGAAGATACCCAGCAGGGGAATAGCTGGGTCAAATGGGACTTCTAACCCTAGTTCTTTGAGGTTTATCCATACTGATTTCCACAGTGGTTGCACCAATCTGCACTCCCACCAACAATGGAGTAGGGTTCCATTCTCTGCACACCCCCACCAGCATTTGTTACTGGTTGATTTCTTTCTTTCTTTTTTTTTTTTTCATTTTTTTTTTTTTTTTTTGGTACCAAGGATCGAGCTCAGGTACTTGTGCTTGTGCAGCAGGCGGCAAAACCACTGAGCTAAATCCTGGGCCCACTGACAGATTTCTTGATAACAGCCATTCTTTCTGGGGTGAGGTGAAATCTCAGTGTTGTTTTCATCTGCATCCCTCGAATGATCAGTGATGTTGAACATTTTTTCATATATTTATTTGCTGCTTCTATTTGTTTGTCTGAGAAATGTCTGTTCATTTCAGATGCCCATTTTTCAATTGGGTCTTGAATTTGGGGGGTCTGATTTTTTTCAGTTCTTTATATATTCTAGATAGTAGTTCTTTGTCTAAGGTACAGCTGTTAAATTTATTTCCCACATTGTAGGTTGCTTCTTAGCTCTGTTGGTAGTTTCTTTTGCAGTGCAGAATCTTTTTAATAAGATGAGATCCCAGGTATTGATTCTTTGTGCTATTCCCTTCTACTGAGGTTTTGTTCATAAAGTCTTTTCCTATGCCAATATCTTCAAGAGTTCTACCTAACTTATCTTCCAGCAATTTTAGTGTTTCTGTTTTAATATTTAGACCTTTAATCCACTTCAATCTTAATTTAGTGCATAGTGGTAGGTATGGGTCTAGTTTTACTCTATGGCAGGTTGAAATCCAGTTTTTCCATCACCATTTATTAAAGAGGCTATCTTTCCTCCAGTGAAGGTGGTTGACTCCTTTATCAAAGATGAGGTGGCTGAGTATGTCTGAAGGTGTTTCTGCATCTTCTAATCTATTCCACTGATCTTCAGGTCTGTTTCTTTGCCAGTACCATGCTGTTTTATCACAGTAGCTTTGTAGTATAGTTTCAAGTTGGGGATTGTGACACCCCCAGCCATGTCTCTGTTGCCTAGAATTGCTTTTGCTATTCTAGGTCTCTTCTGGTTCCAGATGAATTTTTGGATTGTTTTCTCTATTTCTGTGAAGTATATTGTTGGAATTTCAATTGACATTTCATTAACTCTATATAGTAGTTTTGGAAGTATGGCCATTTTCACTATATTAGTTCTTCCTCCCCAGGAACAAGGGATGTCTTTCCATTTTCTTATATTCTCCTCAATCTCCTTTTTCAGAGTGCTCTAGTTTTCAGTGTAGAGATCTTTTGCTTCCTTTATTTGTATATAAGAAGACTATTGTTTTTTGAGTGTTGACCTTCTATCCAGCTACTCTACTGAATCTGTCAATTTGGTCTAGAAGACTTTTGACCGAGTTTTTTGGGTCTTCTCTATAAAATATCACATCATCAGCAAATAACGCCAATTTATCTTCTTCCTTTCCTACCTTATTCCTTTTATTTCTTTCTCATTTCTAATTGCTGTGACTAATGTTTCCAGAACTATATTGAACAGGAGTGGTGATAGTGGGCATCCTTGTCTTGTTCCTGATTTTTGCGTGAAAGTTTTCAGTTTTTGACCATTTAGTATGATGTTGGCTGTTGGTTTTTCATAAGTAGCCTTAATCAGGTTGAGATAAAGACTTTCTATCCCAATTTTCTGTAGCTTTTTTATCATGAAGGGGTGTTTGAGTTTCTCAAATGCCTTTTCTGCATCTATTGAGGCGATCATATGGCATTTGTCCTTGACTCTGTTAATATAGTGTATTACATTTATTGATTTGCGAATGTTGAACCATCCTTGCATCACTGGGATAAATCCGACTTGGTGAGGGTGTATGATCTTCTTGATGATCCTCTGTGTTGTGTTTGTCAGTATCTTGTGGAGGATTTTTGCATCTATGTTCATTAGGGAGATTGGTCTGTAATTCTCTTTTGGTGTTGGGTGTCAGAAGCAATGCTACATAATTTTAGAGTAAAATCACTTGGTTAAACTAATTCTCCTGTGTACAGGCCAGCTATGGAATTCTGAGACATAACTCCATTTTGGCCTCCGGTCACAACTGAGCCCTCAGTGATCCGGTGATGCTGTGATTCTCCAGGACAAGAAACATCCTGGGAGCTGAAAAATTCCTGGGAGGAACAAACATCTACTCAGTTCCTCATTGTTCTTGGACTGTTACATCTTGTTTTCACGGATGTACTGAACTCTGAGAGTCATTTGTTACATTTGTTTCTCCCGATGTACTGAGTACTGAATAAAAGGTGTGGTAAACTGGGGGCTTTTGTCTTTGCCGCCCAGAACAGCACTGATCAGACCCAAAGCTCAGCTTCTTCTCAGTCTCATTTTTCTACCTTTCCTGTAATTCTCCATGTGCTGGCGTGGCTTGCAGGAGACTAGGACTTACTGCAGAGGTTCTAGTAAAGTCCCCTTTCCCTGTTCTCTACAGTTGGGTCTTTCCCTGGCTTTAGAATCAAAGTAACACTTGCTTTCAAGAATGAATTTGGAAGCCTTCCTTCCTAAAAAGGGAACTATTTTAAATTGTAGGTGCCTCAGTAAATTGCACCTTTGCAATTCACATTTGTAAACTGCAAGATAAATGGATGTTTAATTAAAACCTCCAAAGAACTTCTAAATGAGCTATCAATGTAAAAGACTATAGAAGAAAACCATACACTTTGATCTTAACCAGATCCATGTCTTGTTTGTGTTCTTTCCTCACTGTATATGTTGTTAGCCATGCACCCTAATTCATTTATCTATGGGTTGATGCCCTCTAAATCTATTTTGTTGACCCTTATCTCTCTCTTTTTTTTTGTATCGAGAATCGAACTCAGGACCTTGTGCTTGTGAGGCAGGCACAGTGTCACTGAGCTAAATTCCCCGGCCCAACCCTTATCTCTTTTGAGTTCTACATAAGTATTTCTACTTTTAGTTGGCCATTTCTGTCTTGTTACCTTACAAACAAAGCAAACTTTTTGTGTTTAAATGTGAATTTAATTGATCCTTTTCCAAGACACATTATTGCTCCCTCTTCTTTGTTCTGAGGTGTTATGAGAACTGTCATCCATGCAAGGTTCTAAGGAATAAATCTTGGAGTGATCTTCAGTACTCCCTTCTTTCTCATATCTAACAAGTTACCTTCTTTGTCCGTTCTTTCTCAGAACTGTCTCAAATCTAGCCTGTGTTCTTCAGGTCCACTGCAGCTGCCTTAGTTCAAAAATGCAGGATCACTCATCTGAAATACTGTAATAGCACCACATCTGTTCTTTCTCTCACCAGACTCTCTTCACTAGTCTCTACCATATTCCTGCCAAATGATCTTCCTGAAAGCATTAATTGATCATGTCCCTAACTTGCTCTAAAACTTCTTTTACACCTTACCAAAGACCATGTTTTATAAAACAATAATTTTTAAATGATATCTCAAATATAACTAAAAGGAAAATATATCACCCACAATGATTTTACCACACTGTTTGGCCTTTTGTGAAACATCTACATCATAGTTTCGCAATTTCAATTTGTGTGTCTAGAAATTCCAAACTGTGGGTCACCTTATAATAGGAATTCTATCTCACTCATAGTTTTATGTGTCAGAATATGGTATATTGTTTATAAGAGTAAGAACTCAAAAGAATGGATGTTTGAATAAATTAATAGTAAAGCAGAATCTGTCAAATTAGCATCTTCCAAAATATGATCAAGCAGTATGTTAACTAATACAATATAAAAATATGGTTTCAAAAAGAAACAAGTTGAGGGCAGGGCATTTAGCTCAGAGGTTCTGCTGCCTGCCTCGCAAGTGCAAGGTCCCGAGTTCAATCCCCAGTACCAAAAAAAAGGAAAGAAGTTGGGATGTTTTAGAAACACAAATAAAACATTTTTTATTGAAGTATTTCTCAAAATATTCTTTATTGTATATCATGATTCAAAAGGCAATGTAGTATAAAGCATTAACTGAACATTTTGACAACTAAACATTTTTTAATTTTATTAGTACATTTAAGGTATACAATATAATGACATTCATCATTGGAAATTTGTACCTTTACATAATTTATCTTGGTTCTTATTTTTTCCCCATTGCCCTGCCCTCTCTTCAACTCCTCCATCCCTCCCTATTTACAAAGACTTTGTTTCTATTTTTTCATTTTCTCATATTAATTCCATTCCCTTCTTTCCTTTACCCAATCCTCCCACTTCCCCTTCCCCTTTGGAACTTTTCTTCCTCTTTTATAATATCTATTATGCCTTTTGATCCTTATTCATAATTTCAGTTTCTCACACCAGAGAAACTATTTGGTATTTACATGTGTGTCCTATTTATTTCACTTAAAAGTATGGCCTCAATGTCCATCCATTTAGCTATAAATGTCTCTAGTTTCTCATTCTTTATGGCTGAGTAATACTCTCTTTTATTTAAAAAAACACATTTTAGACACATTTTTGAAAGGAGTGTAATTCAAAGGAAATTATTTTGAAAGTATTTTTATAAATGAATTAACTGCACAAAAACATAAAGAAAGTTTTCTCTCATGTATATCTTTATTGTTAAATGTATTACATATTGATAACATGTAATAGGATCCAAAAGTACAGGTTTTTTATTTAAATTTAGGATATTATGCAATTCAGATGAAAGCATATTAAGGAAGGTTATTGTTCCAATGCTATTTTTAAAGAATAGATGCCTTCTATTCTACATAACAACAAATAAATAAAAGCTCATGTATTTGGGAGGATTGTGCTCACGTTTTTTATAGAAACGTTAGTAGAATTCAGGGCAATGCTAATAACAGGCAGCAGGCATATTAATCACTATTGTATATATATTAAAGCAAATAATCCAAAAAATAATCACAGCTATTGCATGATTAGTTTCTTTCAAATGAAACACAAGATATTCTTGAATTTTACTAGGTAGAAAAAAGATTTTTGGTGTTTAAAGTGACCCATCTTTAGTCTATAGATTTGCATCAGTTGCACAAATACATTGATTATAGTAACAGATGATACTTTTACATATCTACCTTCAATTATAATAATCTATTAGAAGGTTATACAATTTTTAAAAAAACGCTATACATTGGTAAATACAATTTGCTTATTAAGCTGGGCCACAGTGTTTGGATATTTGGTCATGAATTACTGTTTCAAAGAGGATGTTTATGGGTGAAATTTATTTTTAAATTAGTGGGCTTTGAGTAAAGCAGCTTGCCCTCTGAAATGTGGCTGAGCCCCATCTAATTGGCTGAAGACCTGAATAGAACAAAGAGTTGACCATTCCAGCAGAAGAGAAAATTATTCAGCACACTGAGTTCCCGCTTCATCTGTAACATTGATTCATCCTGATAAACTAGCAGCCTGCCTTTAGATGCAAGTTGTAGGCCTCCTCCATTAGAATTTGAACTTGCCTTGTTTAGGGAATAATGTCAAGAATAAAAGTCTAAATATGTTCAGCATAGTTGCAGTTGTTTTCCCCAAATGTTTTTGATCGATGGTTGTTTGAATCCACAGATAAAAGTTTACAGCTGATTCTGTGTGTGTATGTGTGTACACATATCTACCTATCCATAGTCTATCTATGTTCTGTTTGAATAATACAAAAGGAAACCGTGACAGTAATGGTCCAGCTGTACAATCATTCTAGTTGTAACATTTCCCAAGCCAGGTTATAAAATTTATATTGATTGTTTTCCCAGGACTCTGTGATCCTTCAGGAACACCCATTCCACTTATTGCTTTACTTGTACACACCAACCTCTTTCTCTGGTTAAAATATAGACTCTTTCCTGGCACAACAAAAATGACATTGAGGAAGTAAAATCTATCTTCCTTGGGACACTTGAAGTATTCTAAAACAATCCCACATTATTGGAATGTGAAACCAGTGTCCAGAATCTCTTATGTAGGATATCATGTGCAACATTTAGAACAATGGGCCTTTTAGTTTGCTTTGTTTTTTGGGTTTTTTTTAATTCTTTTTAGTTTGTTTTGTTTTTAACTCAAATAGTTATAGGAAGGCACTAAAATCTCTATACAAAAGAGTGTCCTGTCTTAAGGTTTTAATTTTTTATATGATAATTTTGGCAGATAGAAGACAATGAATGAGGTGGAGAGGACAAGTATATATGTATATAAGATTGAGTAGATTGGATGTGGGAAGTAGAGTGAAGAATGAAAAGTTAATGGATTCAAGAGTTGTTAGGAGATAGAATTAAAAGGAAGTTATCAATTGATTGTGCATTAGCATTACAATGAGTGAAGGGTAAGAGTTGATTCTCAGCTTTTTACAAATGACAGATGATAAAATATGATGCTAGTATTTACTGAACAGTAAACAATGAAGATGATCAAATTTTAAACTGTTTCAGTTATTTGAGTTTGAAGTATAAAGTTGACTATATAGGCCCAGAATACAAATTAAATTTGTGATGAGTAAGAGACTGATAAACTCAGTATTCTCTCTTCTTTGATAGCACTTACACTGGTTCCAGGGACTATGAGTTTTAACAGACATGAAATAGGGATAGAATTATCAAGAAAGTGTGAAATGTAGTGGGAAGAAGGGTGTGTGTGTGTCTGTGTGTGTGCATGTGTATGATTACTTTTTCAAAGTACAGTCTAGATGTGCTTTTTAAAACTATATTTATTATAGTACATTGTCTGGACTTAAAGGGAGAAAAAGAGATGAATAAAATTTCTAAATGATCCTTCAGAGTAGTCTTTTGTCTTTGCTATTTCGCTCATAACTTGAGAGTTCACAGTTAATAAGCAGTTCCTACTAACACTTAAAGTCAACATTAACTCAACTCTAATCATTTTGATAAAAATGTCTATTATTTATGATACTAGATTTCCACATACCAATAAGATTTATTCTTAATATGTCAGAAAAATACAGATGTATAAATTTTCTGACCTATGAAGAGGAACTGGTTTTCTTTTTGCTTCTATAGTGAATTGGGGGGCAGGATAAAATAAAATTTATTCTTAAAAATAATAAAAAAAGGGAGAGAGGTCCGGGGTCGCAGGGAGTCCCGCCCATACAACCCTCGCCAAGCACACTGGCGAGAACCAGCCAGAAAGTGAGGACCAATCACCACTGGCCAAGCCTACGGAGGTGATCCACTTAGTCCTGCCCCCACCACCCTGCCTCCTGGCTGTAATGCTAACTGGTTCCACAAAACAAAGACACAGGGGACACCATACCACTGTACTGGGTAAGTTGGAGGGATCATCACCTCCCATAGGAACCTGGACTATCTTCAGGGGAAAGGCAGCTGGAACCTGCAGTACAAACTTGCAGAGTTCCCTACAGGAGGACAGGGAGCTCAACTTGGGACTTGCAGCCAGAAATCTGTCTGAATCTCACTGGTCTGCGACTGGCTTGCTGAAACTCACTGACTTATATCTACACAATGCTGCCCACATTGTCTATTGTAACAGCAGAAACATACCCTGAAGGGGGCCCTTCATTTTCATTTTTATATTTTATTTCCAAAATTATTATTATTGGGGGTTTTTATGTTTTTTTCTTTTTTGCTCTTATTTTAAAAGGTTTTCCTACTCTTTTCAAGTTTTTATTTTTCTCTTTTCTTTCTTTTCTCTTTCCTTTCTCTCTCTCTCACACTCACTCTCTTGCTGTCCCACATTGTTCTTCATCTACCTTTTTGTTCCTATTCTAGCCCTAATTCAGATTTCTTCTTTATTTTTTTAAAAAAACTTTATATATCCTTTTATTGGTACATTTTAGGTATTCAATATGATAACATTCATCATTGGAAATTTGCACCTTTACATAATCCATCTTGGTTCTTATTTTTTCCTCCATCCCGTGCCCTCCCTTCAACCCCTAGATCCCTCCCTATCTGTAGAGACTTTGTTTCCCTTTTTTCATTTTCTCATATTAATTCCATTCCATTCTTTGATTTCTCTTACCCCTCCCACTTCCCCCTCCCCTATGCCACCCATCTCCCCCTTTCATACTATCTATTATAACTTTTAGTCCTTATTTACACAGTCTCTCACACCAGAGAAACTATTCTGTACTTACTCATGTGTGTCCTATTTATTTCACTTCAGAGTATTGCCTCAATGTGCATCCATTGAGCAATAAATGTCTCTAATTTTTCCTTTTCTATGGCTAAGTAGTGCTCCATTTTATTTTCAAAAAACCACATTTTCTTCATCCAGTCTCCAGTTGATGGGCATTTGGACTGTTTCCAAGTTTTAGCTATTACAAATTGTGCTGCTATGAACATGCGTGCACATATATCACTGTGGTATGATTCTTTTAATTCTCTGGGGAAGATAACCAGCAGAGGAATAGCTGGGTCAAATGAGACTTCCAGTCCTAGTTCTTTGAGGTATCTCCATACTGATTTCCACAGTGGTTGCACCAGTTTACACTCCCACCAGCAGTGGAGCAGTGTTCCTCTTTCCCCACAGCCCTGCCAGCATTTGTCATTGGTTGATTTCCTGATAGCAGCCATTCTTTCTGGGGTGAGGTGGAATCTCAGCATTGTTTTCATTTGCATCTCTCAAATGACCAGTGATGCTGAACATTTTTTCATATGTTTAGTTCCCATTTCTACTTTGTCTGAGAAATGTCTGTTCATTTCAGATGCCTGTTTTTGGATTGGGTTTTTAAATTTGGAAGGTCTGATCTTTTTAAGTTCTTTATAGATTCAAGATAGTAGACCTTTGTCTGAGGGACCACAGGTGAAGATTTTTTCCCACACTGTGGGTTGTCTCTTCACACTGCTGGAGGTTTCTCCTGCTATGCAGAAGCTTTTTGGTAGGAAGAGATCCCACCTATTGATTGTTTGTGCTACTTCACAGGCAACTGGGATTTTTTTCATAAAATCTTTTCCTACACCAATGTCTTCAACAGTTCTACCCAACCTCTGTTTCAGCCAGTTCAGTGTATCTGTTTTAATATTTAGTATCTTTAATCCTTTTCGATTTTAGTTGAGTGCATGGTGAGAGATGCAGGTCCAACTCCAGTCCTTGGCAATTTGAAACCCAATTATCCAGCACCATTTATTTATTTATTTATTATTTTTTATTTATTTATTTTTTGTATGGGAGATCGAACTCAGGTCCTTGCTCTTCTGAGTCAGGTGGCAGAACCACTGAGATAAATCCCATCAGCACCATTTATTAAACATGGCATCTCTCCTCTAGTGAGGGTGTTTGGGTCCTTTGCCAGAGATGAGGTGAATTAGTGTATCTAACGTTATTTCTGCATCCTCTAATCTGTTCCACTGGTCCTCAAGTCTGTGTCTTTGGCAGTACCATGCTGTTTTTATGACAGTAGCTTTGTAGTATAGTTTCAAGTTGGGGGTTATAATATCCCCTGCCATGTTTCTGTTACCTAGAATTGCTTTTGCTATTCTTGGTCTCCTCTTGTTCAAAATGAATTTTTGGATTGTTTTCTCAAAGTCCATGAAGTATGCTGCTGGGATTTCAATTTGGATTGAATTTAATCTATAGAGCAGTTTTGGAAGCATGTCCACCTTCACTTTGTTGATCCTTACTACCCAGGAGGAAAGGATGTCTTTGCATTTTCTGATATTGTCTTCAATCTCTTTTCAAAGTATTATAGTTTTCAGAGAAGAGATCTTTGATTTATTTTGTTGGGTTGATTCCTAGGTATTTAAGTTTTTTGGATGATATTGTGAAAGTAATTGTTTGCCTTATTTCTCTCTCAGTGAGTCTGTTGTTCCTGTACAGGAAAGCTATTGATTTTTGTGTGTTGACCTTGTGTCCAGCTACTTTACTGAATTTGGTTATTAACTCTAGAAGACTTTTGGTGGACTTCTTGGGGGTCTTCTATATACAGTATCATGTCATCTTGAAATAATGATAATTTGACTTTTTCATTTCCTATTTTAATTCCTTTTATTTCTTTCTTGTGTCTAATTGCCATGGCTAATGTTTCCAAAACTATCTTGAACAGGAGTGGTGATAGTGGGTATCCTTGTCTTGTTTCTGCTTTTAGTGTGAAGGATTTCAGTTTTCGACCATTTAGTATGATATTGGCTGTTGGTTTCTCATACATGGCTTTTATCAGATTGAGGTAGAGACTGTCTATGCCAATTTTTTGTAGGGTTTTTATCATAAATACATATTGGATTTTGTCAAATGGTTTTTCTGCATCTACTGAGATGATCATATGTTTTTTGTCCTTGGCTCTATTGATACAGTGTATTACATTTATTGATTTGCATATGTTGAACCATCCCTGCATCCCTGGGATGAATCCCACTTGGTCAGGGTGCATGATCCTTTTGATGATCTTCTGCATTCTATTTGCCAGCATCTTATTAAGGATTTTTGCATCCATGTTCATTAGTGAGATAGGCCTATAGTTCTCTTTTTCTGTTGGGTCCTTCTCTGCTTTGGGGATCAAGGTGATGCTTGCCTCCAGGAATGAATTTGGGAGTATTGCTTCCCTTTCAATTTCATTGAAGAGTTTAAACAATAGTGGTAGTAGTTCCTCTCTAAATGTCAGCAGTGAAGATATCATGACCTGGGCTTTTCTTAGTTGGTAAGTTTTTAATTACCAACGAAATTTTAATTTCATTGATTGATATTGGGTTGTTTAGAATTTTCAGGTCTTCTTCGTTCAAGTTTGGTAATTCATATGTGTCTAGGAATCTGTCCATTTCTTCTGTGTTTTCCATCTTATTGGTGTATAGCTTCTCAAAGTAGGTATTGATGATCCTCTGGATTTCTGCTAGGTCCATTACAATTTCACCCTTGTCATTCCTAATTGCATGGATTTGGACTTTTTCTTTCCTTTTTCTGACAAGGATGGCTAAGGGTTTGTCAATTTTGTTGATTCTTTCGAAGAACCAACTCTTGGCTTCATTGATTTTTTGTATTGATTTCTTAATCTCCATTGCATTGATTTCTGCCCTGACCTGTATAATTTCCTCCTTTCTATGGTGTTTTTGTTTGTCCTGCTCTTCTTTTTTTAGAAACTTGAGGTTTAGCATCAGGTTGTTTAATTTGGCTTTCTTTGTTTTCCTAATATGAGTATTCACTGCTATGAATTTCCCTCGTAAGACTGCTTTCATTGTGTCCCATAGATTCCGATATGTTGTATTGTCATTGTCATTTAATTGAAGGAACTGTCTGAGTTCTTCTTTAATTTCCTCCATGACCCATTGGTTATTCATAAGTGTGTTGGTCAATTTTCATGCGTTTATGAAAGTTTTTCAGTTTCTTTTGCTATTGATGTCTAATTTCATTGCACTATGGTCTGATAATATACAGGGCATTACTTCAATTCCTTTGCACCTACCTAAATATCTTCTATGAGTGAGTATGTGGTCTATTTTGGAGAACAACCCATGTGCAGCCGAAAAGAATGTGTATTCTGATTTTGTGGGTGGAACAGTCTGTAAACATCGGTTAAGTTCATTTGTTCAAGAGTTTTAGTTCTAGTATTTTGGTGTTTGTTTTTTGTCTAGTTTATCTATCTATTTGTGACATGGGGTATTGAGGTCCCCAACTACTCTTGTATTAGTGCTTATATGATTTTTCATGTCTGTTAGTATTTGTTTTATATAGTTGGGCACACTAATGTTTGGTTCATAGATATTTATGATTGACATCTCTTCCCCTTGGATTATTCCCTTTACAAGGATGTAGTGTCCTTATTTGTCTTTCTTAATCAATTGTTGATTTCAAATCCACTTGTTCTGCAAAGACGATAGCTACTCCTGCTTTTTTTCAGGTTCTTGTCACATGGAGTATTGTTTTCTACCCTTTAACTTTCAGTCTATGAGTTTCTTTTTGAATTAAGTGTGATTCTTGTATGCAGCATATTGTTGGATTTTGCTTCTTGACCCATTCTGCCAGCCTATTTCTTTTGATTGGTGAATTGAGACCATTAACTTTGATGGTTATAACTGATATGTATTGAGCTGTCAGTGTCATGGGTTTCTGTTGGAGTCTCCCCCTTAACTTTTAATTTCTCATTGTGCCAGGTGGATTCATTCTGCTGGTCTTCCTGGAGTTGTGGTCCTTATGTCTTTTCCTAGGATTTTGTCTAAAATTTTTTGGAGTTATGGTTTGGTATTCGTGATGTTCCTAAGGTGCTCTTTGTGATGAAAGTATCTTATTTCACCATCAATTTTGAAAGATAGTTTTGCAGGGCACATCAATCTGGGTTGGAGGTTGTTTTGCTTTAGGCCTTGAAGTACATCATTCCAAGCTCTTCTAGCTTTGAGGGTTTGTGTTGAGAAGTCTGTTATGATTCGGAAGGGCTTTCCTTTGTATGTGATTTTTCTCTAACTGCTTATAGAATTTTGTTCTTTTGTTGGGTTTTAGAATCTTAACTATTATATGTCTATGTGTAGTTTTTTTTTTTTTAATCAAGGCTAGTTCGAGTCCTATATGCCTCACTTATCTGTATGTCAAGTTCTTTTCCCCTGCTTGGGAAGTTTTCT
The DNA here is from genome assembly GCF_053883595.1 of Heterocephalus glaber. Classification (NCBI taxonomy): domain Eukaryota; kingdom Metazoa; phylum Chordata; class Mammalia; order Rodentia; family Bathyergidae; genus Heterocephalus; species Heterocephalus glaber. The sequence goes on along the minus strand of NW_028258143.1, from coordinate 34,662,401 downwards.
GCCATCACTTCTGTGAACAGGTTTTATGTTATCTGCATTCTCTCCCGTTTCTCCTTTGACTCCAATCAGTCTTATCTTCTTCTTTCCATCATCTAGCAGCTGCTGGACTGATTTCACATGGTCCCTTAAAATTTTAAAGAACGTTTTCTTTTCCTGGTCACTAATTGCAACCTTTTCTTCTGTATCTGAAATTCTGTCTTTGCATTGGCTCATTCTGCTGCATAGACTATCAGTGGAGTTTTTAATCTTCTGGAAATCTGTTTGCATCTGTTTATGGATTTCATTTGTTTCCTATGTTGGGATTCCATCATGCTCCTTAGCTCCTCTATTTTTTTTTAACTGTGTCCTCTCTAGATTTATTAATCATGTCTTGCACTATGGGCACAATCTCTGCTGTTATCTGAGAAATTATTTCTGATTTCATTTTTTCCAGATCCTCTTTCGTTGCTAGTTCAAGGAGTCCAGGTTGTTGAGTATCAGAGTGCTCCATCTCATTTCCCTTTGGGGTTGCTGTAGGTTATCTGGAAGTCTGGTTCTGAGGCTTGTTTATGTGTCTTCTCATTTTGATGGGGGGGGGGGAGTGGTCCTGATGGCACCTGTGTGGCTTACCTCCTCTGCAGTGGGAGCTGTGGCATGGCTACCCGGAAGCATCCTCTGCATTTGGAGTTTTGGCAAACCTACCTGGAAGCCTCCTCTATTCTGGGAGCTGTGGCACATTGAACCAGAAGGCTGGGAGCTGTAGCACACCTACCCAGAAGCCTCCTATATTCTGGGAGCCATGGCACACTGACCCAGAAGCCTCCTCTGTACTGGGAGCTGTGGCATGCCTACCCAGAAACCTCTGTTCTGGGAGCTGTGGCACACCTATTGGGAAACCTCCTCTGCCTCTTCTTAATTTTTCTTTTAGTCTCTTTTTCTTCTCTGGCCTGTGCCCTCTGGCCTCACTGCTAACCTTCCCCTATCCTTCTACCTATCTATCCCTCCCTCCTCAACTCCTTCTAATTCCCTGTGCTGAAAGGTAAAGTTGTTATATTGAAGAGTTTATTTGCTATAAACATATGATGGGTAGGTCCTTGATTTTGATTTAATTCACACAGTTAAAGGTGATAGATTAATAACTTTCACAAATTGTCATTTTTTAAGATGTACTTGATGCTAGGGTGTTACTGATTTTATCACTTTGTCTAAGGTGCTTTGACTGATCTAGTCAGTGCTCTTTCCTGGTATAATGAAAATTAGATAGCCACAGAGTCATTAGAGACTCAAAATCTAAAGACCAGCTGTATCTGGAAGACACCTCTGAGAAGCAATCATTCCATAAGGGCTCTAATTACATACAACAAAGATACTTACAATAAGCAATTTTGAAGTATCATCCCAGGAATTAAACCAAGGACAGTACCGAAAACAAAAATGAGAAAAGCATTTAAGGAAAGCACAAACTCAGGCCTCAATCTCATCAAGGGTAAATTCTGGGGGAAATGAGGTGGAAAACTCTGATAATCAACCAGCTGGACACCCTGAACTGATAACATAGGAAGTAACAAAACAGATGAATGAGGCTCTAGAAAAATACAAAGCAGAAATAATCTCCCAGATAACTACAGAAATGGTTAAAAGAGGGAAAAACATAATTAGAGGCTCTAAAACAGAAATAGATAAAAAATAAATAGATGAGCTCAGAAACATGCTAGAAGCCATGAATGCCCAGCATAAGAAATAAATGGAAACCATGACTGCCCAACATAAGAAAGAAATGGAATCCATGAAACAGATTCAGAGATATTCAGGAGATTAACAACTCCATTGAAAGTATGCACAGCAGATTAAGGGAATTTTAAAATAGAATATCAGATGTAGAAGACAGGATTGCTATTAAGGGCTATGAAAACAGAGATCTCTTAAAAATAGTAAGGAAACACAAGAAATCAATCCAGCACCTGGTAGATGATGCAAAGAAGAATAACATGAGACTGATAGGAGTCCATGAAAAAATGGGAGAAAGTACATTTGACATGAAAAATATGTTCACAGAAGTGATAGTTGAAATTTTCCCAAATAGAGGTAGAGAATTGGACATACAGATAAGTGAGACATAAAGAATTCCTACTAGCCATGATAAAAACAATCCACACCTAGACATATAATAGTCAAGATCCCAGAAACTCAATAGAAGAACAAAATCCTACAAGCAGTTGGAGAAAAGAAACAAATCACCTACAAAGGAAAGCCCATCAGAATCACAGCACATTTCTCAACACAAACCATCAAGGCAAGAAGAGCCTAGAGTGAAGTATTTCAAGCCCTAAAAGAAAACAACTTCCAACCTAGACTATAGTATCCTGCAAAATTATCTTTCGATAGGGAAATTAGATACTTCCATGACAAGTAATACCTGAGAAATTTCATGAACACCAAACCAGCACTCCAAGCAATTCTAAAAAATATCCTAGAAAAAATAAATGAAAGTCACAACTCCATGAGGCCCAACAGAGGGAAGCCACCAAGCAAGGTAAGAAACTAAAGGGTAAGGGGTAAAAATAAGAAATAAAAGAACCAACAAATGTTAAGGATGAGTCAATATCTATCAATTATAACCATCACTGTTAATGGCGGCAACTCACCATTCAAAAGAAATAGACTGGCACAATGGATTAAGAAGCAAAATCCAACAATATACTATATACAAGAAACACACCTAACTCAAAAAGAAGTTCATAGACTGAAATTAAAAGGATGGAAAACAGTTCTCCATGCCACAGGAACCCAGAAAAACGCACAGGTACCAAACTTATTGGCAAAGTAGATTTCAAACCAAAACTAATTAAGAGAGACAAAGAAGGTCACTACATCCTTGTGAAGGGAACAATCCAAGAAGAACAGATGACAATCATAATATATATGCACCAAATATGAATGCCCCCAATTATACAAAATAAATATTAATGAACATGAAAACCAAATAAGCACTAATACAATTGTAGTGGGGGACCTCAATAACCCACTATCACAAATAGACAGATAATATAGACAAAAAATTAACAATAAAATTCTACAACTGAACCTAGCTATTGAACAAATGGACTTAATAGATGTTTATAGAGTGTTTCACCCCACAAAATCAGAATACACATACTTTTCAGCTCCACATGGGTCATTCTCCAAAACAGATCACATGCTATCTCATAGGACATGTCTAATTAAATGTAAAAGAACTGAAGTTACCTCCTGCATATTATCAGAGCATAGTGCAATAGAATTGGAGATCAATAACATAAGAAACTGCAAAACCCCCACAACACATGGAAACTGAATAACACCCTCCTGAACAAGCAATGCATCACAGAGGAAATTAAAGAAGAAATTAGACAGTTTCTACAAGTAAATGATAATGCCAGTACAACATACAGGAATCTATGGGACACAATGAAAGCAAATTTATGCAGAAAATTCATAGCAGTGAATGCCCATATTAGGAAAACAGAGAGAACTCAAATACATAACCTAATGCAGAACCTCAAACTCTTAGAAAAAAAGAGCATAACAAATCCAAAGCTCATAAAAGAGAGGAAATTATAATGATCAGAGCAGAAATCAATGCAATGGAGACTAAGAGAACAATACAAAAAAATCAATGAATCAAATAGTTGGCTTTTTGAAAGAAAAAATAAAATCAATAAACATTTAGCCAACCTTATCAAAAGAAGGAAAGAAAAGGCTCAAATCCATACAATTAAGAAGGAAAAAGGTGAAGACACAACAGATCCAGCAGAAATCCAGAGGATCATCAATGCCTACTTCAAGAACCTGTACTCTAATAAAATGGAAAACTCAGAAGAAATAGACAGATTCCTAGATACATACAAAGTGTCAAAGTTAAATGAACAAGATATAGAAATTCTAAACACCCCAGTTACACTGAGTGAAATTGAAAATATAATTTAAAATTTACCAACAAAGAAAAGCCCAGGTCCTGATGGCTTCACTGCTGAATTCTACAAGGTATTTAAAGAACTATCATAATTACTCTTTAAACTCATCAAGGAAATTGAAAGGGAAGCAAGGCTTCCAAATTCATTCCTGGAAGCAAGTGTTATGCTGATTTCAAAACCAGGGAAAGACCCAGCCCAAAAAGAGAACTACAGGCCATTCTCCCTAATGAACATAGATGCAAAAATCCTCCAGAAGATACTGGCAAACAGAATACAGAGGGTCATCAAGAAGATTGTAAGACCCTGACCAAGTCGGATTTACCCCAGGAATGCAAGGATGTTTCAACATGCATAAATCAATAAATGTAATACACTATATTAACAGAACCAAGGATAAAAAACATATGATCATCTCAATAGATGCAGAAAAAGCATTCCACAAAATCCAACATCCATTCATGGTAAACATCCTACAGAAAATTGGAATAGAAGGTCTTTATCTCAACCTGATTAAGGCTATCTATGAAAAACCAATAGCCAACATCATACTAGATGGTCAAAAACTGAAAACTTTTACACTAAAATCAGAAACAAAGCAAGGATGCCCCCTATCACCACTGCTGTTCAATATAGTTCTGCAAACATTAGCCACAGCAATTAAAAAAGACAAAGAAATAAAAGGAATAAAGATAGGAAAGGAAGAAGATAAACTGTCATTATTTGCTGACGATATGATACTTTACATAGAAGACTCAAAAATCTTGGTCAAAAGTCTTCGAGACCTACTTGACAGATTCAGTAGAGTAGCTGGATACAAGGTCAACCCTCAAAAAAAAAATAGTCTTCTTATACAAATATAACAGACTCACTGAGAGAGGAATTAGGGAAACAATTCCTTTTACAATAGCATCCCCTAAAAAAGGAAATACCTAGTAATCAGTCTAACGAAGGAAGCAAGAGATCTCTACACTGAAAACTACAAAAAAAGAGATGAAAAAAGAGATCCAAGAGGATATAAGAAAACGCAAAGAAAAAAAATTAAAAATTAAAAAAAAAAAAGAAAATGCAAAGACATTCCTTGTTCCTGGGTAGGAAGAACCAATATAGTGAAAATGGCCATACTTCCAAAACTACTATATAGAGTTAATGCAATGCTGATTGAAATTCCAAAAATATACTTCACAGAACTAGAGAAAACAATCCAAAAATTCATTTGGAACCAGAAGAGACCTAGAATAGCAAAAGCAATTCTAAGCAACAGAGACATGGCTGGGAGTACCACAATCCCCAACTTGAAACTATACTACAAAGCTATTGTGATAAAAAAAAAACAGCATAGTACTGACAAAGAAACAGACCCGAGGATCAGTGGAATACATTAGAAGATGCAGAAACACCTTCAGACATACTCAGCCACCTCATCTTTGACAAAGGAGGAAAGATAGCCTATTTAATAAATGATGTTGCAAAAACTGGATTTTAACCTGCCAAACATTAAAACTAGACTCATATCTATCACCATGCACCAAATTAAGATCAAAGTGGATTAAAGATCTAAATATTAACACAGAAACACTAAAATTGCTGGAAGATAAGTTAGATGGTACTCTTGAAGATATTGGCATAGGAAAAGACTTTATAAACAAAACCTCAGTAGGATGGGAATAGCACAATGAATCAACACCTGGGACCTCATCTTATTAAAAAGATTCTGCACTGCAAAAGAAACTACCAACAGAGCTAAGAGACAACCTGCAATGTGGGAAAAAAATTTTAGCAGATGAACCTCAGACAAAGGACTACTATCTAGAATATATAAAGAACTGAAAAAAATCAGACCCCCCAAATTCAAAGACCCAATTCAAAATGGGCATCTGAAATGAACAGACATTTCTCAGACAAAGAAATAAAAGCAGCAAATAAATATACAAAAAAAATGTTCACCATCACTGGTCATTTGAGAGATGCAGAGGAAAACAACACTGAGATTCCACCTCACCCCACAAAGAATGGCTGCTATCAAGAAATCAACCAATAACAAATGCTTGTTGGGGTGTGGAGAGAAAGAAACACTTTTCCATTGTTGGTGGGAGTGCAGGCTGGTGCAACAACTATGGAAATAAGTATGGATAAACCTCAAAGAACTAGGACTAGAAGTCCCATTTGACCCAGCTATTCCCCTGCTTGGTATCTTCCCAAAAGAATTAAAAGAATCATACTACAGTGATATAAGTGCACCCACATTTATAATGGCATAGTTTGTAATAACTAAAGCTTGGAAACAGCCTAAGTGCCTATCAACTGGAAACTGGATAATGAAGATGTATTTTTTTATAAAACAGAGTACTACTCAGCCATAAAGAAAGAGAAACTAGAGGCATTTATAGCTAAATGGATGCATATTGAGCCATACTCTGAAATGAAATAAATAGGACCAACATTTATAAATACCAAATTGTTTCTGTAGTGTGAGAAACTGAAAGTGTAAATAAGGGTTAAAATGATTAAAATGAATAATTGATAATTTGAAATTGGAAGAAATGGCCCAAAGGGGTAGGGGTGATGGGAGGGGAAGGGGAAAGGAAAGAAGGGAAAGGAAAAGTTGTGAGAAAAGAAAAAAAAGGAAATTAAATCTATGTAAATAGGGCAGGGTGGAGGGGGTGAAGAACACACAGGCAATGGGGAAAAAATAAGAACCAAGATACATCATGTACAGGTAGAAGCACCCAATGATAAATGTAAATGTAATGTATCCCTGAAATGTACCAAAAACACAATTTAAGAAAAAAGAGAGAGGTGGGGCTTGGAGAGTGGTCCATAGATCACTGTGGGTGTGTCCTTGAAGGGACTGTGGGACTCCATCCATGCCTCCTGCTCTGCTCTGCTCCCTCTCAGCCCCCACTTATGATAGTTTTGCTCCAGTGATGTGCTGCCTCACCATAGGCCCAAGACAATGTGAGCCAAAATAAAGCTTTTCTTTATATAAGTTAAAAATAATAATAATACAAAAAGAAAACAATAATTATTATGAAGCTATGCATATGTTCAGAAAAAAAGTTTTCAAGAGTTTTCAGGAGTTATCAAAAATGTCTCCCAGTAGAATTGAGAGTCTCTACAAAATGAATATTTTGTTTTGGTTTGGAAAATCTCAGGTATGGTCTCTGTACTGAAACAGGAAACAGAGATATGAATGCAAAAAACTGCATTGCTGGGTGGCAATAGTTAGGGCTTGGATATTGATTCCCTCCCTAACTCATGTTGAAGTTTACTTTCATCAAAAGAGTATTAAGAGATGAGACTTTCAAAAGGTAATAAGAACATTAATCTTTTGTCCTCATCAATAGATTCATTACATTTCCTCCAAAGAGGGTTAATTATCATAGGAATGGGTACCAGATAAAAAATGCATTTTGGCTTGTCTCACCGTCTCTCTGTCCTTCTGCCATGATGGCATAGCCAGTAAGCCTTCACACCTCGCTGATCTCTCAATATTGGACTTCCCACTGTCCACAGCCATAGTCCAACAAGTTTTTGTTCATTATCAATTAATGAGTCTATGGTATTCTGTCATAGCAGCCCAAAGTGGACTGACAACAACAAACATGGTGACTTTCTTTCCCAAACACTCTCAAAATATAATACAAAAAACATTTATATACTATTAACCTAAAAGCAACAGATGAAAATTACACAGAAACAAAAAGTGATTATGTCTATGAAAGAAATTATTTATAAATAAAAAGTTTGCTTATATGTTCTAACAGGCCAAAAAACTAATGTGTTTGATGAGCATCTCTTTAAAACACTGAAACTTATAATCTTTGTATTAGGAAAGTTTAGACCAACAATGAAAGCAGGTAGCCTTACAATTATAAGAAAAGACCAAAGGGTGGGCATCCTCCTCACAAACATGAATCCTTTCACAGCCACTTTTACCACTATAATTACATACTTTTAAATAATAAATAATTTTCAGGTCTTAGGACTTCATTGTAATAATTTACCAGTTCCCTATAGAAGGACCTAACCATGGATGTCATTCAACCAATACTCACAGTAGTAAAACCAGTTGGCTACCCATCTTTCCACCTGGCTGTGAACATAATGATGGGCAAAAGCACATGATCTAGCAGTTGTTAAACATTTAAGTCTCTTCCAGGCCTACCTAAAGTTATTATTGCCCAAATCCTAGAGGAGAAGATAACATCTTATCAAAGAGATATGGTTAATCTAAAATGATACCTGGTATGAAAAGCATTCATATTTGGCTTTGAAATGTATTTTTGTACTAACATTTCAATGTGTCTGATGTTCTGAGAAATTACTTCAAAGAGATTAATGAAGCCATACTGTGAGGACCTGACTCAGGAGAGCTGGGAAACTGTCCAGTTTTTTCTTCATTCTGCTTCCCTGCTGAACTCCTCTTTGACACCCACTCTCTAACATCACAAAAAATAGATAAAATGTCTTTCAAAATAATGTCAGACCTTCCTTACAGAACAGGACAAGGGAGTTTGAGTACCATCAATACTTTTGCTGTTTTGTGGCAGGCAATGCAGAATTATTAGAAGTGTCTATAACCTATATGTTGAACATATCTCCATTTTCCATTTATTTTCCTCTTTGCAATAGTCTCTGGGTTCCATTTAGAGATCTCAGTGCTTCCAGGAGCACTAACTCCTCTCTCAGCTTCAGTTTTAAGTAATGTGCTCCAGGCATACTATAAGCATCAAGTGTAGAGAATGTGACCTTGCTCAATATATCCCATTCCCTTCAATTCAGCCAGTGGGTTCATGTGAATATGTGTTCTAAACTGGCTCCAGAACAGCAAGCGTCAGGGTTACTGAAGTGTTGCAACTGGACGATGCAACTCTTGAATGATGTTGGATGTTGTCATATGTAAAGTTGAGGATCTAGACCTGCTATGATCACTTTAAAAGTCCTCAAGAGGATAAACCAGTATATGAAGATTCAGACAACTAAAAGATACAGAGCTGGATCCCTCATGATAGAGTAAAAGTCCAGATGAAATCATTCCTGAACTTCATCCTTCCTTTCCCACTAATATATGCACTCATTCAAACATTACTTCATTTTTTCTTTCTTTTTATTTATTTATTTTTTTGGTACCGGGGATTGAACTCAGGACCTTGCACTTTCGAGGCAGGCGGCAGAACCACTGAGCTAAATCCCTGGCCCTCATTCCTTCATTTTTTAAGACAATTCAGGTTGGACTTTATGTTATTTCCATTTTGAGACTTATTAAAATAGTAAGTCGACAAACAAATAAATAAGCTAATTAGGAACTGTCTACTACATTAAACTATAAATACTGCCATTTAATAGGAAAGAAAATTTGAGCCATAGATAATCTCATGTTAATAGACACATTTGCTTCTCAGTGTGTACATGCACAAATATCAGTCTATAGTGCCTGCTGTGTTTAACTCAGTTGAGCTGTATATTATCAAAGAATACATAACAAGAATTAAAATTATTCTGTATGTTATTAGCTAAACCTACTAATCCTAAAGAATAGATTGCAGGACAGCCAATGTATACCAGATATCAGGATGTTCAGCATCAAAAGTTGTATCAGATTAAGCTTCTGTCATTGAAATGGATTTAGAGTGTACTGTATCATTTTGTGCAAAGAAATGAAGAAATGTTGACTGCAAGAGAGATAACCAGAAACAGAATTAGCAGTACATGAAAATGAGGAATGAAGTAATGTGAATTAGACGAACCTCTACACAATCATGTAATATTAACATGTATAATTGTCAATACAGTATGTTGAAATCTTGGGAAAAGATCCTAATATCATTTATCGGTGTTTTCTGTGTTGTATTATACAATAATTACTTTGCCACGTTTGTTAGAGTCAAGGCAAACATAAGAAAAGTTAAAAGTTAGGAAAATTAATGAGGTGAAAATAGTGCTTTGTTATTTTTGAAATATTATAATAAGTGTAAGTATATAGTGCATCATTCTTCCCAAAGTTTGCTACAGCAGTTTCTTCAACCTATGTCCCAGAAATTGCCCAAAACAAATTGATTAGATACAATCTTGTCAATATTACTGAGCATCTTTACATAATCCATCAAAAATTTATAGAGTGCTGCTGCCTGCCTCGAAAGTGCAATGTCCTGAGTTTGGTCCCAATACCAAAAAAAAAAAAAAGAAATTAATAGAGACAGTGCCATGATCAAAGGCCGTATTCCTGTTGTTCAAGCATTGTAGTGAGCCAATTCCTTTCTGTAAGGAAAATTCTTGGAGATGCATCATTAGCCTGGTCCTGTAGTTTGAACAACTTCAGCGAAGCCGTTCCTAATAGTGATCACTGACACGTGCTGCCAGGGTAATGGCTCACTTAGGCACTCTGCTTTCTGCTGAAAAGATGTGTGAGACTGATTGACAGATGCCTCCTAAGCAACAACCGGGAAACTGCAACTGCGACACAATGGGAACATAAAGCCTTTGCAGCCACGGCAACCAGAAAGAAAGGCAGAAAAAATTTAGTGATGGAAGTGTGAGTGGCTTCTGTTACAGGTACATAAAACTGAGATAGCAACTGAAATTGTCTTCCACAGACACTGAGTGAGGTCAAGGAAAGTCAGTAACATATCAACAGTTGGTGCTTTCCACAAGAGTCCTAAAGAGAGAAGCAGTACTTAACCTATCACTGGGTAAAAGGAAAAATGATTTCAACTGTAGAATCTTTATTTCCTGTAATCAAAAGCAGGGGCATTTTTTATCATTTTATATCACAATTTATCAATCTGATACTGATAATTGAAGAAGTAATTTAATATTCATAAACCTTTTCTTCTTTAAGTATATGGGGGCAATATGAGCTGGCACTCACTTTATTCTAGCCATAAATTTATAAATAAATTTCTTACAAATTCTTATAAATAAGAAAACAAGATTGTCATAACTGAAATAAGTTATAAATATAACTTACAGAGGATCAAACCAGAAAAAAACACAATCTCACATCATCATTATGTGAGTCCCAAAATCATAATTATTATAGTCATTATTTTGAATATGACAAAAGACTGTCTGATACCTAAACTATATAATTTTATTTTTAGCTTCTTTTTTGTTAATATGTTTGTGATACATAATAATTGCATTTAATATGTATATGAATTTTTTCATTTACATATTGCATCTCAATCATTTTTACTTCCCTCTCCTCTCCCATCTACCTCGATCCCTAGGTCCCATTCCCCTCTCCATAAAATCTACCTATGTCCTATTTTGATCTTTACATCATTTATATTTTGGGTTTCTCATATAAGAGAAATCACGATACACTGAACGTTCTGTGGCTAATTTCACTTAGCATTATAGTCTCAGGTTTCTTCTATTTTCCCACAAATGATTCACATTTATATTTCTTTGACTGAGCAGTACTCTGTTGTGCACATATACCATATTATTAAGGTATTCATCTGTTAATGGGACTATAGGCTCTTCCCAAGTTCTACCTGTTATGAGTTATGCTGGTATAAACATGGATATGAATGTGGCACTGTAATATGATGTCTCTAACTCTTTCAGGAAGATACCCAGAAGAGTTATATGTGGATCAAATGGAATTTCCATTTTTAGTTCCTTGAAGAATCTTCATACTGATTTTTGAATTAGTTCATTGACTAACATAATATTCCTAAAGTGCTAATTTTGATATTTATTTAATTCCTATACAAATGAAAAACCTGAAGCATAGAGAGGTCATGTAGTCAGTAACAGAATAGGATTTGAATCTATAAAATCTTTCATCTTAGCCACCCCACTCATTTGTCAAGCATGGTGTGATTAGGGAAGTGTAGCTCCAAACACAGAGACAAGCAGAAGAAATGGCAGACAGGTGAGAAAACCCATGAATATATTATTTTGGAGAGGTGAAGGGGTTTGGGTTTTGCTGGACTACAGTGCCTTAAGGGGATGGGATTGATGAGGAAGTTGAAAAGGTGTCAACCTGTAAGTTAAAGGGTCAACCTTTAAGTTATCAGAGACCCTCTGTGCTATGTTGAAGAATTTGAACTTATTTTGCATTACTAGAAGGATAACTAAAGTTGTTTCAAACAAAGAAATAATAAGATCAAATGCATTTTGGAAAGATCAGTCTTCTGAATAAAAATGGATTGGAAGAAAAGTAGAGTTGAGATTGGTTTTGGTTTTGTTTTCTTTTGTTATTTTACATACCTTTTATTGACAAGCACTTGTTTAATGGTTGATGATTTTTATATGTTTAGAATTTGGAATCTAATAAATTTCATGTATCACATAATTTAGGCACTTAGTAATTCTGTATAATGTTTATTGTGATTTCACAAAACAGAACAAAACAATGCTAGGAAATTCATTTTACGGATTCAGAGCACTCTTTTTCTTGGGAATCTTTTGAAAGTGCTTACACATTACTTATAAGTTGTTGGAGAGGAAGGTCAGAGAAGTAGTCTGTCAATTTTTTTGTCCAAATTCAATTCAATTCAATTTTTGTCCATAAATTTATGTCCAATTTTATTTATACAAACAAGAACCTTACTGAATTATGTGTAGTTATATTAGTTTGCTAGGGCTGACTTAAGAAGACTGGGTGGCTTAAATAACACAAATTTATTTTCTTTTAAATGTGCAAGATGAAAGTCAAGTATCAAGGTTTAATCAGTTTCATTCCTCCTGGGGTCTTCCCTTAGTATGCAGATGGGGTCCTTTTCATTGTGACCTCATGTGACCTTTTCTCGGTGCAAGAACACCTGACCCTAGCATCTTCTATCTTCCTTTATGGATACCAGTTATAGAAGATTAGGGTCCCATCCTCATAAATAATTAACTCCATTTAGCTTCTAGGCCACCGTACCAACACACTCAGGGCACAGGAGGTGAGCTGGTCCCAGCAGGCAGGAGGAGGCTTCCGGGGGCACCTCAGTGGACAGGAGGTGAGCTACAAAGGCACCAGCAACACCTCCCCACCATCAAAATGAGAAGAAACATAAACAAGCCTCAAAACCAGACTTCAAGGTCACCTACAACAACCCCAAAGGGAAACCAGAAGGAAGGATCTGATAATCAAACACCTGGACTCCCTGAACTGGCAACAAAAGAGGATCTGGAAAAAATGAAATCAGAAGTAATTTCTCAGATAACAACAGAGATTGTGCCCATAGTGCAAGACATGATTAATAAATCTAGAGAAGACACCGATAAAAAAATAGAGGAACTGAGGAACATGATGGAATCCCAACATAGGAAACATATGAAATCCATAAACAGATACAAACAGATTTCCAGGAGATTAAAAACTCCATTGAAAGCTTATGCAGTAGAATGTGCCAAAGTGAGGGCAGAATTTCAGTCATAGAAGGTAAGATTGCAATTAGTGACCAGGACAAGAAAAATTGTCTTAAAATAGTAAGGGACCATGAGAAATCAATCCAGCAGCTGCTAGATGATGCACAGAAGAATAACATAAGACTGATTGGAGTCAAAGAAGAAAGAGCAGAGAGTGCAGATGATATAAAAAAACTGTTCACAAAAGTGATGGCAGAAAACTTCCCAAGCAGGGGAAAAGAACTTGACATACAGATAAGTGAAGCATATAGGACTCCAACTAGTCTTGATGAAAAAAAAAAAAAATCTACACATAGGCATATAATTGTTAAGATTCCAGAAACTCAACAGAAGAAAAAAATTCTACAAGCAGTGAGAGAAAAGAAACAAATCACATACAAAGGAAAACCCATCAGAATCACAGCAGACTTCTCAAAGCAAACCCTCAAGGCTAGAAGAGCTTGGAGTGAGGTATTTCAAGTCCTAAAGGAAAACAGCCCCCAACCTAGGTTTATGTACCCTGCAAAATTATCTTTCAAAATTGATGGGGAAATAAAGTACTTCCATGACAAAGAGCACCTTAGGAACTTCATGAATACCAAACCAGCACTCCAAAATTTTTTGACAATATCCTAGAAAAAGACGAGGATCACATTCCCAGGAAGCCCAGCAGGATTAATTCATTAGGCTTGACAAGAAATTAAACACAAAGGGGAAGAATCCCACAAAAAGAAAAAGTCATGACAATGATAAGTCAATATATATCTGTACTGGCTATTTATCATCTTTTTGTGTCTACTTTTTAATTGGGTTGTCTACTAATGAGCTAAGAGTTCTTTATATATTCTGCTCTTAGGTTATATGTATTATAAATATGGTCTGTTTAAGGACTACTTTTCATTTTCTTAATGAGGCATTTAAAGTTCTAAAGTTCATTTATCAATTTCTTTCTTTTATACATCATGTTTTTTGTATCCTAGTAAATTTTTGCCTATCCTAAATTCATGAACATTTTCCCTTATAATTTCTTTTTAAAGGTTTATAGTTTTAGTCTTTCATATTTAGATACATAGATCCTTTGAAGTTATTTTTATGTATGGAAGTAAAGGTTTGAGGTTAATTTTTTACGTATAGATACCAGGTGTTCTAGTACCATTTGCTGAAAACACTATCTTTCCCTCTGCTCTTTAATTGAGTTTATGTTCTATAAAATGTTAATGTTAGATAATCTTTCAAAACTCAGTGGACCATATATGTGTGGTTCTATTTCTAGATTCTCTCTTTTATTCCATTGATCTATATGTCTTTCCTTATGGCAACACTGCCTTGATTACTGTAGCTTTAGAGGAAGTCTTAAAATTAGGTACTAAATATCTTCCAACACTGTTTTTTGTTTGTTTGTTTGTTTGCTTTACTTATCTAGGTCCTTTGTACTCCTACATAACTTTTAAATTTCAATGTCCAATTCTTCATTTATAGCAAGTATACATAGACCTGAATTTTTATATATACCCTGTGTTTTCTTTTTTTCTTTTTCTTAAATTCTTTTATTGGTACATTTTAGGCATACAACACAATTACATTTCTCATTGGGAACTTGTACCTTTACATGATGCATCTTGGTTCTTATTTTTTCCCCATTCCTAGCCCTCCCTTCACCCCCTCCACCCTTCTCTATTTACAAAGACTTTATTTCCTTTTTTTTTCCCTGTGTTTTCTAATCCTGCTCAATTCAAATACAAGTTCTATGGGCTTCTAGAGACTTCGTAGTATTTTCTCTGTAGATGATCATTTCATCTACATATAAAGATTTTACTTCTACCTTGCCAATCATATGCTAATTGTATCTTTTTTGCCAGACTATTTTGGTTTGGGCCTATGTTTCAATGTTTAATGGACAGATGAAAAATAGGAATATCTGCCCTTGTTCCTCACCTTAGGAAGAAAGCATTGTATCTTTTCCATTCATATAAGGCATTTTTAAAGTATGGTGTACATGGCTTATCTTTGGAGAAGGTTCTGTTCTACTTCTAGTCTCCTGATAGCTTTTACCATGAACAACTGTAGAATTTAGTCTGATACTTTTTCTGGAACTACTGACAGGATCATATGGTTTTTTCCTTTCCTCTGTTAAAATGATGACTTATGGGGTTGGATCTTCCAATGCTGAACCAATACTGCCATCCCTATAATAAAACCACTTTCTACATACTGACAGATCTGACTTCTAATTGCTTGTTTTGTTAAACAAATTTCTATCTATGTTCATATTTTTTTTCTATTATCTTTATCTAGTTTTAGTATTAGCACAATGCTCATTTCCTAAAATGAGGAAATAAGTGTTCCTTCTTTTTTCTGCTTTAAATGTTTGATATAATTTTTCAGTAAAAATGTATATAAGCCTGCTGTTGTCATATAGGTAGTTTTACAAGCTAGGGATATACTTTCTTTAATAGGTGCTATTCAAATTTTATATTTCCTCCAGAGTCAGTTTCATTAATTTGTCTTCCAAGGTATTTCTTCGAAGTTGTCAAATTTATTTCAAAAAAGATTTTTGCAATGTGCTTTCTATATCCTTTAAATTCTGTAAAATCCGTGGTAATGTCCTCTAAATTTTGATATTGTAATTTAAAAAATGTATAATTGATATTTTGTAATAGAAAGAAAAGGTCTAAAGAAGTAGGGGAAGTGGGAGGGGTAGGGGAAAGTAAAGAAAGGAAAAGAAAAAAATGGAAACAAAGTCTTTGCAAATAGGGAAGGGTCGAGGGGGTGAAGGGTGGGCAGGGGAAGGGGGAAAAATAAGAACAAAGATACATCATGTAACAGCAGAAGATCCCAATGATGAATGTAACTGTATTTTATACCTAAAATGTACCAATAAACTTAATGGAAAAAAAAAAGCTACTGAAGACAGGTGAAAGCTCTGGGACAAGAAGGACTGATTCTGTCTCCAGTAGCGCTCTAATTTAAAGCTTGACTTTAATTAATTATTCACTCTCTGTTCACCACCTCCAGCTTTGTCATAAGTTCTGAATGAACTGTTCTAGTAAGGATCAAAAAATTAGAAACTTCTGCTTTGCAGTGTATCCTGGAATTCTTTTCCTGAAAAAAAATGCATTTGGAATATGAAAGCTATGGAATTTTGAAATTTTTTCAATAAAATTTTCTTACTTTTGTAAAAAAAATAATTTACTTCTTTTAACATTGACAACATTTTTACAGTTTCTATCTATGTCCAAATACTGGCACATTCTGAAATACTATAGGTTAACGATTAACAACATAAATTTGAGGGACACAACATTCTATATGATAGCCTTTCCAATGGACCATGTGAACTACAACTTATAAAAGAAATTATTTATTTTAGTTTCATGAAATCAAAACAAGTAGTTTATAAAGCAGTACCATTTTTTCAGGAGAATTTATATAATTATAAAAATCTAGCATGATATTTTGAATTCCAAACCCAATGTGTCAGATGAAGGTTGTTAAAAATTTCTGTATCACATAAAAATCTATTTAAAGGCAATTTATTGGATTTAGAACTAAAAAGAACTCTATTTTAGAGAATCAAATGAATACTACATTTAGTGGAAAAAATAAAATTATCTTTTTTTAAAGAAATGGTACCAAATATTTTTGTCTCAGCCACTAGTTGGAAGATTAGAAAATAGCCAAATAATGTACATATTCAAACTCATAATAATCTAAAAATTCAAGTTGGAATGGGGAGCTTTTACTATTTTTTAATGAAATGTAGGTTTCATCTAAAAATAATACAGTGAAAACTTTCTAATTAGAAAAATTGATGACTATCTTAGTTGAAAAGATTTTTCTTGAACCTATTGGTATTGATTAGTATATTCAAAGTAGCGGGTAGTAGCTAGTACTTCAGTTTTGAGTTGACTGCAATATACAGCCTTCACTTTTGCTGCTATTCATATTCCTAATAAAAATATATACATAAGAGAGTAGGATGATCTACTCACACAATATATATTTTAAATCCTACTCAAGTATCATTTTTGTGATGATGAGGCAAGGAAAAGAAATGAATTTGGAACCAGGATAATTTCATCCATAGGTAGGTTCAGATTTGCTCAGGCCAACTCTTTATGAAGTTGGGATGGAATTAATACCTAGATTTTTGTGAGGGCTAAATAAGTTGCTGTAAAGATTAAATAAAATAATTCTACTAAGTGATTAACCAAATAAAAGACTTTTGCTCTTTCTGTTTATTTTAACTCTTCATTTTTTTAATCCAAAAAGTAGAGAAGATGTAAAATTTCAAGATTTTGAAGTCAAGGGTATGGAACACTTATCCAAGTACAAAATTATTGCTATTGATCATTTCAAGATTATTTTCAGTATGTGACTTTTCTTTTTATTCTAATATGTAAATCAAAGGAAAGCATTATGATGTGGCTAACCATTGTGAAATTATTAGTACAAGGAACCAATTTAACATAGTCATCACACTTCAATTATCTTTGTATGTAGTATATGTTGAGAGGGAGAATAAATAATTAAAATTTGTTTAACAAATTTTCAATTTCCACAGAATACTGTATTATTTTGGGGGGGGGGCAGGTACTGGGGATCGAACTCGGGTCTTTGCTCTTGCGTAGCAGGCGGCGAAACCACTGAGCTAAATCCCCGGCCCTTAAAATACTGTATTATTAATCATAGCCCTCCTATTATATATTAGATCACTATACATTTAATGTATATAACTGCATCTTTTTACCATTTAACTTAGTTCTTCCTATTTCCTCTTGTTCCCCATCCATGCCAACCACAATTCTAATCTGTTCCTACTTAGTTGTGGAGTTATTTTTAGATTTCACATGTAAGTGAGACTGTATAGCGTTTTTCTGTGTCTGACTTATTCCACTTAGTGTAGTGTCCTTCAGGTTTATCAAAGTGGTTGCAAATGGCAGCATATTCCTTTTAATGGCTGAATAGGATTCCATTATCTATATATAACATTATTGCTCTTTCATCCATTGAGAGGCACTTAGGCTGTTCCTATGTCTTAGCTATTATGAGTAATGTTGGAAAGAGCTATTCAGTACCTATTCAAGGTACTGATTTCATTGTTTTTGAGTATATACTCACAACAGGGAGTACTGGACCATATAGTAGTGTGTGTGTGTGTGTGTGTGTGTGTGTTCTTTTAGTAATTTGATTTTAATGTTTTGAGGAAGCTACATGTTGCTTTTTCTTTATGTAAGAACCATCCCATCATTTACTGTAGATTAAAAGGTTTTTCTCTAATGCAAAGTTCACCACAGTGTGGGTAAAGTCACCTATTAAAACTACTCTTCAGGCTTGCATTATTTTGTGGAAATGTCGTATTGAATGATTCATCAGTTAAAGTCAAACACTGACCCATCTTAATTAAAATAAAGATACCCTTACAAGAGTAGATTTTAAGGCTTTTTCTGTTGTATCACTATGGTTTGTTAAAACATTTAAAACTTTTACAAATACAAACTAATTAAAACAAAGCTCCTCTGGTTGAAGCAGGGTTAGGGACCAAGCATGTAGAACAATAAACTGAAATAGCATATTTAGAAAGTCATTATTTTGGGCAATATCATGCTTCCCAGTGAATAATTTTCAAAACTCATTTTGCTCAAAGGCCTCAAAAATGTTCAGGGTAATCAAACTAGAAAAACAATGGGAAGCGAGGTGTTTTGGGAATTGAGATTAGTCCTAACTGGCCCTGAGTCTTTTTTCCTGAGGATGCTTTCCTCTGTGGCTTAGCTATTCATACTGGAAGTAGGTGAACTGAATTGTCTTCCAGTCAACTAGTCTGCTTTTCCTTGAATCATTGTATTGGTGTTTCCAGTCACTCACCTAACCATGTGGCTGTCCATGTCTAAAAAGAACATTTTCATGTAAACTTATTTAAAATTACAGAACATTATAATTTGTACAAATACATGTTTAGAATAAGCCTAGTGATTTTTAAATGCCTAGGTGGTACTGGAGTATTTATACTCAGAAATTAACAGCCACCACTTCATTGATTGATTTAGAAATTATCCACTCCATTATAAATCATGTAGCAATTTCCAGATGTTCATTAGTTATTGCTTATTCAGAAGATTGACTATATCTGTCTTTACATATTTTTAGGTTTATTAGAGTGTGAACATATACTATAATTACAAGATGCAGATGAACAACCATCTGCAGAAAGCTCTCTTCTCAAGGACTTTCAGATCAAACTGAGTCATATTTCACTGATGAGTTTCCCCTGGATTAAAGCTTTACAGCACTGGAAATGACAATAATTATGGTGCTGAAAATATAATGTTTCTTTAGACTGGAAAATTCCTTTTCTGTACTTTCATGCTTTTAAAATAACTTCTAAAATAACTTCTTGGGTAATATATTAATAAGACCCTTAGGTTGACATATTTTGTTATCTTTTAAATGAAATATTGTCGCTATATAAGCAATTTATTTTAGTCATAAATTGGGACCCATAAAAAAACTAAATATTTCATAATAATTCCTAAAGGTATATCTTCATCCCATTATATTATTCACCTCATTATATGTCTTCCTTCTTGGTGGAAAATTGTGCTGCTTGTTCATGGATATTTTATAAAAATATTTATTGGAAATCTCATAATAAAGAAGTCTTCTGGAAGTTCCCCTGGTATTTCTGCCATAGCCTAACATCAAAAGTGGAAAATTCAAATTCTATCAGCAAATTTTGTTCATTGAAAAGAAATTCGCAGAGATAGTTAGAGACTGTAGTGTTGAACATTTTGGTGGGATTATTACAAACAATGGTTCTACGAACATTTCTGCCACATCTTCTGATGATATGCATGCAACTGGATAGGAAAATATGTTATGTACTAGGATGGGTGGGTCACAGAGTGTTTGTTCAGCTTTAGTAGAGCTTGACAAATGTTTTTCCAACCAATTAGCATTCCAAACAACAGTGAATAAGAGTTCTAATTACTGCACATCATCATCATTCTTTGGAACTTTCAGATTTTTCATTCTGCTCATTCTGGTAGGCACATGCAGCACATGAATGGGGCTACCCTAACTTGGATTTGAACCTTCAATCTATGAGCCACAATAAACCTCTCATTTCTTAAAAAGTCTTTGTCAGGTATTTCGTGGTAGTAATGCAAAGCTAATACACATGGAACTTATTTATTTAGAGGGTCATGTTTTTCCCAAACATGCATGTAGTGAATGTTGTAAGAATACTAGGATTAATTTAATAATTTAAATAAATAGGGTTTATTTATACCAAGAAATTTGTTTGTGCGTGTGTGTGTGTGTGTGTGTGTGTGTGTGTGTGTATTTGTGTTGTGCTGCAGATCAAATCTAGAACCTTTCATATGCTGGGATTAGGCATAATTATATTTATGAGATAGATGATTATCTTAAAATAGACTTTTCATTTACATTTTAAGCACTGAATTTAAAACACATTTTCAGGAGATGTAGCTTAGTGGTAGAGCATTTCTCTGGCATGCACAAAGACCTAGGTTTGATCCCTAGCATAGCACAAAATAATAACTAATAATAATAATAAACTATTTTCATGATATATATCAATAATATTTATAGAAACTTTCATCTTCATATTTTTATTTAAGTTTTACATGGAATATTAGTGATTATTCTAGTTGCAAGATGATCTGAGAGAGGAATGGTTCATACCTGTCAAAAAGGGGACTTTTTCCTCAAATGCCTTAACAAACATTACCC
This sequence comes from Heterocephalus glaber, assembly GCF_053883595.1. Lineage (NCBI taxonomy): Eukaryota > Metazoa > Chordata > Mammalia > Rodentia > Bathyergidae > Heterocephalus > Heterocephalus glaber. Next base: position 34,641,369 of record NW_028258143.1, on the reverse strand, counting down.
AGGAAACAAATAATTCAACTCTTTGACCTACAGTATCTTGGATCTCACCCAAACATAACACTGAATCCTACTTTTTCCATATTAGCAAGATTTTTCTAGTATGAGAACCTTTAACTTTGGTCTTTCTGTAAATAGTTTTTACTGACAAAAGTAAAATCATTTATTGACAGTTTCAAGGGTAATCTCAGAGAGAAAAAAACTCCAAAAGAATAAAATGTTGTAAGTAAAAAGAAAATAATTAGTGAATCAGAAATGCATATTTTTCCAGAAAATATCCTTTAACATATACTTCATGTTGAAACTAATAATTCTATTTTCTATTAAATTTCTATGTGTCAAATGTGGAATAGTTTGAATTTCAGTATCTGGCTAGTATATACTTTTCAAAAGCAGATTGCATTAGGTATAGGTGACTCTTCACCAATTAAGCAGCATATGCTTTAATAGTAAACTGAGAAAAGATGTAGGTAGCTAGAATATAACATGAAAACTTTTGAAATTCAAATTATTTTCATAATCTCTTGATTTCTTTGGTCACATATTTCATTTAATTTCTTATCACTTCAGATATTATCTAATGTAAGCATCTGGCTTCCCAAGTGAATATAATACCTGCTAATCTTACCTAAATTATATGAACACACATATATCCTAGAAATCTTTACTTAATGTTCTAGAACTTTCTCAAACATTTCTCAAATCACAAACAATTTTGCCTGCTGATTTCAAAGCTCATTACTTTTCAGTTATCTACTCAAAAGTGTTAATCTCCCCCAACATACCATTTTATTTCCTTTTAGTTATGCTGGAATTACAAAATATTGATAGATTGAATATATGAACATTTTAAATTCTATGCATAAATTGAAAGAGGAAGTTAGTGGGTTGCTGAGGTTGGATAGAATTAGAGTGGATAGAATTAGAGTGAATTACAAATGTAGTAAAGATGAATGTGAATGAACAAGACTTTCCCTCTGTGGTTTCCTTTTCCTTATAGAAATATTTAGAAATGGTGGAGCCAAATGCAAAGAGAATCTGGTCTTCAGGAAAAATTCTTAACCCCATTACTACAATTGCCAATGACATATTCCTAATGTCTACTTAAATAACTTTACCCTTTCTTTTTCTCCCAGTCAGCCTGTTGGAATTTTGAGACTCAAATCTCCAATAACATTTATGGTGTATCCTTACACTTGTAAAAAGTAAATCAGGTCATCTTGTCTACTCTTTGGTTGGTGATGCCCTTGATATCTTACAAATAAATTTGCCTGATTTCTACTCCTTGATTTGTTTCACTCTACTGGTAAACCTAAGATGTATTCAAGTCAATAAACACTTTTTTTGGTACTATTGTGCACTTGTGGTAAGATTTTAAACAATATTCACTTTAACATTCATAAGAAAGTGCACACAATTTGAAATTCAGATCAAATCTATGTTGTGTTATAGGAGCACTAGTAAAAGTTTATGTAAAAAGAATGATTTTTGCACAAGTAAAATGAAGACATTAAATTTTTCAGAACTTTTTTCTTATTTTTTAAAAATTTTGTTGCATTTTATCAAAAGATGCTCAAAATATAGTTAAAAGATTTCTCAAATGACAATAAACTTTTCTAGGTTTTCTTTTAAATTTATTAGTATTCTTATTTCCATTCCCAGGATGATAAATACAATGTACTGAATATAGTAGGAACCTATTAAATATTTGCTTGCCTAATAAGGAACAACTGAATGCATTGAAGATCCCTAAAATAAAATTACCAACATTTTAGTTAACTGGTTAACTAATTAGAATAAATCTACAATGAAACAATTTTATTTGATCTGATCATTTGTGTTTTATTCGAAAAAATTGCATTTGTATTTTTATCCAAGACTACCTTGTTATGCTTATTTTAAATCCAATATGTACTATTATGATAAGAAATATTACACGTTGCTAGAAACAAAAAGTTCATATCTGGAAAACATATAACTTGGTAAATCTATAGAGTCCAGAAGGAAAGACCTAAGGATGTGTGAAATCTCTTGATTAAATGAAGAAGTGCCAAACAAATAGGGGTCTTCAAGAACGGCCCAGAAGTAAAGTAGATCACTGAGGAGATACTATTACTCATCCCTTTTAATATTTTTCCCTCTATCCCAGGAACTGAAACAAAACCATGTTAGCCAGAGTAGTGGTAAGATCAGACACCAATTTTCACATTTAAATTTTAATGATTAAATGTATAGGCTCAAGTGTGAAAGGAATGTAAGGCCTAGATCTCCTACTTAATAGCATGTAAATAGGATCAATTCTATTAATCTTTTCAAATTTATTTGATCTTTTCTGAAAATAAGAACAACAGTAATGTCTATATGTAATTTTATATGTATCATCTCGATATATTTTGGAATAATATATGTTAGCTATTAAAATTGTGTGTTAAGCATTTATTAAGCTGTTTTTCCATCTGTGAGGCCATTGTTCAAGTAGTACCCTTTAATGATAACTTTAGTTGCAGTAAGTGGTTTTATTCCACTTATCCATAAAATAGAAAAATAATTACTTATACATGTTCAACTCTATAGACTGGTGATAGAGAGATAGTAGATAGATAAATAGATATATAGAATTTCTCCACTAAAAAATTCATTTAAGTGAGATCTTGCCTAGGCATGTTGCATCATATATGTAGTCTCAGCTCCCATAGAGTCAGAGGAAGGAGCTTCACCTGGGCCCAGGAGTTTGAGGTCATTCTTCCCATTATTTCTTGTGTAATTGGAGTTCTGTTCAGAAAGTTCTTGTCTACACCTATGACTTCAAGAGTTTTACTTATTTTATCTTCCAATAGGTGCATTGTTTCTCTTTGATGTTTAAATATTTGACCAATTTTGATTTTGTGAGATATGGATCCAGCTTGAATCTTCTCCATATAGATAGCCAATTTTCTCAGCACCATTTGTTGAATAGGCTATTTTTCCTCCAACTTCTATTTTTGGTCCCTTTATTGAGGACTGAATAGTTGAATGTGTCTGGGAATGTTTCTGTATCTTCTATTCTGTCTATTGATCCACATGTTTGTTTTTGTGCTAATACTGTGACATTTTTTTAACACCAGTGCTTTGATTAAAACTTCAAGTGAAGTAGTGTGATGTCTCCTGCTTTGCTTTTGCTGCTCAGGATTGTTTTCCTATACTGAGTCTTTCTGGTTCCTTATGAATTGTTTGCTCTAGTTCCATGAGGAGGGCTGTTGGTTTTGTGATTGTAATTGCACTGAATCTACATATCAGTTTTGGAAGTATGGCCACTTTGACAGTATTGGTTCTGCTTATTCAGGAACAGGGGATATCTTTCTATTTTGTGATGTCTGTCCTCTTCAGTCTATTTTTTCAGAGTACTGCAGTTTTTATTGTAGAAGTCTTTCACTTCCTTGGCTAGGTTAATTCCTAGGTATTAAACTTCTCTTGATGCTATTGTGAATGGTATTGTTTCCAAATCTCTTTTTCATTATTGCTAAACGCAAATGCTACTGATTTTTGTGTCTTCATTTTGTATCTTTCCACATAACTGAATTTGATTATTAACTCCAGGAATCTTCTGGTGGAATTATGTGTCTTCTGTGTAGTGTATCATGTCACCTGCAAATAATGCTAATTTGACTTATTCCTTTCCTATGCATATCTTTCCTTTATTTCTTCCTCTTGCCTGATTTCTCTGTCTAATGTTTCCAGTGCTATGTTTAACAGAAGTGGTGATAGTGGGCACCTTTTTCTTCTTTGTTTTAGAAGGAAAGCTTTCAGTTTTTCACCATTTAATATGATATGTTCATTGGTTTGTCATAAAAGGCTTTTATCAGATTCAGTTAAGGTCTTCCTGTACTATTTTCTTTGGGGTTTTTGTTATGAAGGGGTGTTGGATTCTGTCAAAAGCTTTTCCTACACCCATTGATATAATCATGTGATTTTTGACCTTGCTTCTCTTTATGTGGTATATTACATTTACTGATTTCTATTTGCTGAATCAACCCTGTGATGAATCATAGTGGATCATGATGTATGATTCATTTGATGGTGTGTTGCATTCTATTTGCCAATCTATTATTAAGGACTTAATCAAAGTAAAAAATCCATAAAATTGAAACTAAAAGAAACAAAGAATCAACAAATCAAATATCTGAGTTTTTTGAAAGAATCAACAAAATAGATAAACCCTTAGCCAAACTTACCAAAAGAAAAAGACTTATATCAGTGCAAGTAGAAGTGAAGCAGGAAGAATCACAACAAATACTATCAAAATCCAGGAGATAATAAGTGCTATGAAAATATCATAATCAAAAAATTGGAAAATCTTGAAGAAATGGACAGATTCCTAGCCTCATACAACTTACCAAAACTAACCCAAGCAAAGACATAAAAATATTGAAAATCCAATACCAAGCAATAAAATTGAAGCAGTAATAAAAAACCTACCATCAGAAAAACCTCAGGACCTGATGAATTCACTGCTGAATTCTACAAAATATGGATGTTGTATCACTAATACTAGTCAAACTCTCCAATGAAATTAAAAGCAAAGGAGTGATTCCAAACTAATTTCTGGAAAGCTAGCATCACTTTGATTCCAAAACTAGACAAAGAACCAATTAAAAAAGAAAACTTTAGGCCAATCTCCTTAAGGAACATAGAAGTCCCTTTGTTTCTTTTTTTGATACCCGGGATCGAACTCAGGACCTTGCACTTTCAAGGCAGGTGGTGGCACCACTGAGCTAAATTCCTGGTACCCCATTCATTTCTTTTTTTCTTTCTTTCTTTTTTTAAATTCATTGAGTTTATTGGTACATTTTAGGTATAAAATATGTTGACATTCATCATTGGAAATTTGGACCTTTACATATGTCTTGGTTCTTATTTTTTTCCCCATTCCCTTACCCTCCCTTCAACTCCTCCACCCTTCCCTATTTACAAAGACTTTTCTATTTTTTTCTTTTCTCATATTTTTTCTTTCCCTTCTTTCCTTTCCCTTAGTCCTCCCACTTCCCCTTTCCTTTCCCCTTTGGACCTTTTCTTCCTATTTCACATTATCTATCATACATTTTGATACTCATTTACACTTTCAGCTTCTCACACCAGAGAAACTATTCAGTATTTACACATGTGTGTACTATTTCTTTTACTTAAAAGAGTATGGCCTCAATATGCATCCATTTAGCTATAAAAGTCTCTAGTTTCTCATTATTTATGGTTGAGTAGTACTCCATTTAATAAAAAAAACTACTTCTTTATCCAGTCACCAGTTGAAGGGCATTTGGGCTGTTTCCAAGATTTAGCTATTACAAACTGTGCCACTATAAACATGGGTGCGCATACATCACTATGGTATGATTCTTTTAATTCTTTTGGGAAGATACCCAGCAGGGTCAGCTGGGTGAAATGGGACCTTTAATCCTAGTTTTTGAGGTATCTCCATCCTGATTTCCACAGTGGTTGCACCAGTCTAACACTCCCACCAACAGTGGAGAAGGTTTCCCCACAACCCTGCCAGCATTTGTTATTGATTGATTTCATTTTCTTTTCTTTTCTTCTTCTTCTTTTTTTTTTTTTTTTTTTTTTGTTACCAGGGATAGAACTTGGGACCTGCTGCCCATTCATTTCTAAATAAGGTCCTGAGGGATACTAGGTTTGAGATAAGCCGCACTGAGACTCACATTTGGACTCTAGAGGCATTTCAGAAAACCATCAAACCAGGTAAAAGCATAGCCTTGTCTATATAGGGAAGATATTTGTTCAGAATGTACATTCAGAAAAATAGTTGCTTTGAGGGGATGGGAGTATTCTGAAAGATCCCACCAATCAAAGGCTCAAGATATAAAAGTGAAAAACAGTTTTGAGATGAGAGCTGCAGGGCAATCTACTTGAAAACGACCACCTAGGAAATTGGCTTCCTAGAATTCATTTGACACTGCTCAGACATCCAAGCATTAAGAGGCCTCTATAGTCACGATTCAAAAGGGCCTAGCTAATGGTCAAACTTGTGGCAGACCTTGTTATGCTGGTTTCACAGGCATGCAGAATATGAGTTTCAGGGTTACAGAGGCTTCCACCTAATTTCAGAAGAAGGACTGGGAGGGTAAGCAATGTGTCTCTGAGAGGGCAGTTCATGAAGCTACTAGAATAAAGCTAAAAGGTCAATGGAAACCCCAAGGAACATGGAATATCTGAGGAAAGTTGCAAGGAATGAGCAAAGCCAGCCCAAGAAAGAAGCCATGATGGCTACAACAACCAGCAAAGCTGTAGGGTTGGGACTGCCCAAGACATTTAGAGTACATATCTTGGCACAACTTGTCCAGACTATCAGACATTTGGCTACAGGTTTTAATGTTTGCCTTGATGGGTTTCAGTCTTGCTTTGGCCCAATTCCTGTCTATCCACTTATTCCTCCCTTTTAGAATAGGAATGTTTAATCTGTGTCACTGTACATCAGAAATGTTTGGCTTCATTTTGATATTTACAGGAGCACAGAGAAGAGTTTGCCTTGAGTCTCATGGTAGACATTTGACTGAGACTTTTCAGCAAATAATGCTGAAGCTATTAGGACTTTGGCAACTATTAGAGATGGACTAAATGTATTTTGCATAAAAGTGTGCACATAAGTCTTATGGGCCAAAGGAAAAATGTTATGTTATATATTTAAATGTCTCCCAAGAGGGATGCACTCATAGGCAGGGATTTTGGAAGGTGATTGGCTTCCAGGGGATTATAACTAACTTGCTGTTAGGAGGTGAGGTCAGTTGGAAGAGGAGAGGGTAACTGGAGGAGTGATTTGGAAGGGTTTACTGCCCCCAGCTCCTCCCTTGATTCTCCCTGCTTCCCACCACAAGATAAGCTGTTTTCTTATGCCTATAGAATTCTGCAAAGGTATCCTGCCTTGGAGCCAGACAACTTTGGTCTGAAACATGAGCCAAAATAAACCTCTCTTCCTTTAAACTGTGGATGTAGGGTATTTTGTTCCAGAAATGAGAAAATAAGACAAAGGTGAAAGAAAGTATCCTTTTAAAGTGCTATCTAGTTTTGTTTCCAAACTCTTGAATCTGTTGATATAAACATCTTTCACTGATTGAAACTGTAAGCAGCACGCTGTGAAAGGGATGTCTAAATTCAAAATCAGGTTGAAAAAAAAATAACTTCATAATTACTAAAACCACAATATCCTTGAGTACTTTTTAAAATTTATCTTTAAAAATCATTAGTGCATTCCTCAAGTTTATATTCATATAAGAAAATTATGAATGGCCGGGATTTAGCTCAGTGGTTCCACTGCCTGCCTCGCAAGCGCAAGGTCCCGAGGCCAAGTCCCCTCCCACAAAAAAGAAAATTGTGATGAATTTTTAAAATTGTAAATGAAGGCTGAAATATCAACCATAAGAAATATACATTTTGTTTATAATCTTATAAATCATTTAAATAACTTTCAAGGAAAAAACTGTACAGATCCTTTATAAGTCCTTACCATAAAATTTATAGAGCCTGGTATTTTATAGTACCATGTCCAAATTCAAGTTATGGGGACAAGAATAGATGTGTATTTGTGTGTATGTGTGTGTGAGTGTGTGTGTATTTAGAACAGAAAGAGAGAGTTGCTGTTTGTATTTGTAAAGGTGAGTGAGTGGTAGTTATTCATAATAGTATAGTCTTTTTTTGTATGTTTTGTTTTGTTTTTTTGAAACAGTGTCTTGCTTTGTAGTTTAGGTTGGCAATGAACTGACTGTGTAGCCCAGGTTGGCCTTGAACTCGCAGAGATCCTCCTGCCTCTGGTCCCCGAGTCCTGGGATTACAGGTGTGAGACACCATGCCTGGCTTAATAGTATAAAATCTTTAAACAGGAAAGTTCGGAGACACTCTTAAAGCTCTAACACTTTTAATTTTATACATAATACACTAATATGCTTTATATCTATTTCCTCACCTACTAATTATACATTCAACATAATCATCATGTCACCCACTTTACAGATTTGTTGTAGTAATCCATTGTAATTGTATGCACAAAAAGTATTTTGTGTCAATATAACATTCTAAAAATTATATCATCGGGTACTTGCAGATTTTGCCATTTCTTCTTTTTCTTAAAATTACTTAAATTCTTTTATTGGTATATTTTAGGTATACAACAGATTTACATTTCTCATTGGGAACTTGTACCTTTACATGATGCAACTTGGTTCTTATTTTTTCCCCATTCCTACCCCTCACTTTACACCCTCCACCCTTCCCTATTTACAAAGACTTATTTCCATTTTTTCCATTTCTCAGCATTTTTCCTTTCACTTCTTTCCTTTCCCCTGCCCACCCACTATCCCAACCCCTTTGGACCTTCTTATTTTTCATTATCGATTATTCATTCGAATCATTGGTACATTTAGGTATACAATATAATGACATTCATCACTGGAAATTTGCAACTTTACATAATCTCTCTTGCTTCATATTTTTAACCCTTGCCCAGCCCTCCCTTCAACCACTCCATCCCTCCCTATTTACAAAGACTTTGTTTCCATTTTTCCATTTTCTCATATTAATTCCATTTCCCTCTTTCCTTTCCCCTACCCAACCCACTTCCCCTTCCCCTTTGCCCCTTTTCTTCCTATTTCACATTATCTACTTTACGTTTTAGTACTTGTTTACACTTTCAGTTTCACACACCAGAGAAACTATTCGGTATTTATACATGTGTGTCCTATTTATTTCACTTAAGAGTATTGCCTCAATGTGCATGCATTTAGCTACAAATGTCTCTAATTTCTCATTTTTTGTAGTTGAGTAGTACTCTATTTTATAAAAAAAAAACAACCCACATTTTCTTTATCCAGTCTCTAGTTGATGGGCATTTGGGCTGTTTCCAAGTTTTACCTAACACAAACTGTGCTGCTATGAACATGGGTGCACATATATCACTCTGGTATGATTCTTTTAATTCTTTGGGGAAGATCCCCAGCAGTGGAATAGCGGAGTCAAATGGGATTTACAGTCCTAGTTCTTTGAGGTATCTCCATACTGATTTCCACAGTGGTTGCATCAGTCTACACTCCCACCAGCAGTGGAGCAGGGTTCCTCTTTCCCCACAGCCCCGCCAGCATTTGTTATTGGTTGATTTCATGATAGCAGCCATTCTTTCTGAAGTGAGGTGGAATCTCAGCATTGTTTTCATTTGCATCTCTCGAATGACCAGTGATGTTGAACATTTTTTTCATGTATTTATTTGCTATTTCTACTTCTTTGTCTGAGAAATGTCTGTTCATTTCAGATGCCCATTTTCAGATTGGGTCTTTCAATTTGGGAGGTCTGATCTTTTTAAGTTCTTTATAGACTCGAGATAGTAGACCTTTGTCTGAGGAAAAGCAGGTGAAGATTTTTTTCCCACATTGTGGGTTGTCTCTTCACACTGCTGGTGGTTTCTCTTGCTGGGCAGAAGCTTTTTAATAAGAAGAGATCCCACTTGTTGATTGTTTGTGCTAGTTCATGGGCAACTGAGGTTTTGTTCATAAAATATTTTCCTACATTAATGTCTTCAAGAGTTCTACCTATCCTCTGTTCCAACTGGTTCAGTGTTTCTATTTTAATATTTAGATCTTTAATTCGTTTAGATTTTAGTTTAGTGCATGGTGAGAGATATAGGTCCAGTTTTAATCTTTGGCAAGTTGAAACCCAATTTTTCTAGCACCATTTATTAAAGAGGCTATCTTTCCTCCAGTGAGGGTGTTTGGCTCTTTTATCGAAGACGAGATGGCTGAATGTGTCTGGACTTGTTTCTGCATCTTCTAATCTGTTCCACTGGTCCTCAGGTCTGTTTCTTTGCCAGTACCATGCTGTTTTTATCACAGGAGCTTTGTAGTATGGTTGCAGGTTGGGGATTGTGATACCCCCTGCCATGTCTCTGTTACCTAGAATTGCTTTTGCTATTCTGGGTCTCTTCTTGTTCCAAATGAATTGTTGGATTGTTCTTTCAAGGTCCATGAAGTATGGTGCTGGGATTTCAATTGGCATTGCATTGAATCTATATAGCAGTTTTGGAAGTATAGCCATTTTCACTGTGTAGATTCTTCCTACCAGGAGCAGAGGATGTCTGTTCATTTGCTGATATCATCTTCAATCACTCTTTTCAGAGTGCCATAGTTTTCAGGGAAGAGGTCTTTGATTTCTTTCATTAGGATGATTCCTAGGTATTTCAGTTTTTTGGATGCTATTGTGAAAGGAATTGTTTGCCCTATTTCTCTCTCAGTGAGTCTGTCATTCATATAGAGGAAAGCTATTGATTTTTGTGTGTTCACCTTGTAACCAGCTACTTGACTGAATTTGATTATTAAGTCTAGAAAACTTTTGGTGGAGTTCTTGGGGTCTTCTATATACAGTATCATGTCATCTGCAAATAATGACAATTTGACTTCTTTATTTCCTATCTTTATTCCTTTTATTTCTTTCTCTTGTCTAATTGCCATGGCTAATGTTTCCAAAACTATCTTGAACATGAGGGATGATAGTGGATATCTTTGTCTTGTTCCTGATTTTAGTGTGAAGGATTTCAGTTTTTGACCATTTAGTATGATCTTGGCTGTTGGTTTTTCATAGAAAGCTTTTATCAGTTTGAGGTAGAGACCATCTATTCCAATTTTTTGTAGGGTTTTTATCATAAATGAGTGTTGGGTTTTGTCAAATGCTTTTTCTGCATCTATGGAGATAATCATATGGTTTTTGTCCTTGCCTCTACTGATATAGTGTATTATATTGATTGAATTTTGTATATTGAACCATCCCTACATCCCTGGAATGAATCCCAATTGATCAGGGTGTATGATCTTCTTGATGGTCTTCTGCATTCTATTTGCCAGTATCTAATTAAGGATTTTTGCATCTATGTTCATTAACGAGATTGGCCTATAGTTCTCCTTTTCGGTTGTGTCTTTCTCTGCTTTGGGGATCAAGGTGATGCTTGCTTCCAGGAATGAATTTGGAAGTATTGCATCCCTTTCAAATTCATTGAAGAATTTAAACAGTAGTGGCAGTAGTTCCTTTCTAAATGTCTTGTAGAATTCAGCAGTGAAGCCATCAGGGCCTGGGCTTTTCTTAGTTGATAAGTTATTAATTACATTTTCAATTTCATTGTTTGATATTGGGTTGTTTAGAATTCTTAGGTCTTCTTCGTTCAACTTTGGAAATTCATATGTATCTAGGAATCTGTCCATTTCTTCTACGTTTTCCATCTTATTGGCGTACAGGTTCTGGAAGTAGGTATTGATGATTCACTGGATTTCTGCTGGGTCTGTTGTAATTTCACTGTTTCCATTCCTAATTACATGGATTTGGGCCTTTTCTTTCCTTTTTCTGATAAGGTTGGCCAAGAGTTTGTCAATTTTGTTGATTCTTTCAAAGAACCAACTCTTGACTTCATCGATTTTTTGTGTCATTCTCTTTGTCTCCATTGCATTGATTTCTGCCCTGATCTTTATAATTTCCTCCCTTTATGAGCTTTGGGTTTGTCCTGCTCTTCTTTTTCTAGAAGCTTGAAGTTCAGCATTGGGTTCTTGAATTGGGCTCGTTCTTTTTTTTTAATATGAGCATTCACTGCTATGAATTTCCCTCCTAAGACTGCTTTCATTGTGTCCCATAGATTCAGATATGTTGTATTGTCATTGTTCTTTAGTTGAAGGAACTGTATGGTTTCTTCTTTAATTTCCTCTGTGACCCATTGGTTATTCAGAATTGTGTTGTTCAATTTTCACGTGTTTATGAAATTTTTCCAGTTTCTTTTGCTGTGGATCTCCAATTTCATAGCACTATGGTCTGATAATATACAAGGGATAACTTCAATTCCTTTGCACTTACTTAAACATGTTCTATGCGCAAGTATGTGGTCTGTTTTGGAGAATGACCTATGTGCAGCTGAGAAGAACGTGTATTCTGATTTTGTGGGGTGGAACACTCTGCAAACATCTGTTAAGTTCATTTGTTCAAGAGTTTGATTGAATCCTAGTATTTCATTACTTATTTTTAGTCTAGTTGATCTATCTATTTGTGACAGTAGGGTATTGAGGTCCCCCACTACAATTATATTGGTGCATGTATGATTTTTCATGTGCGTTAGTATTTGTTTTATATAGTTGGGCCCACTAGTGTTTGGTGCATAGATATTTATGATTGTCATCTCTCCCTCTTGGATTCTTCCCTTTACAAGGATGTAGTGTCCTTATTTGTGTCTCATAATCAATTTTTGTTTCAAAATCTACTGGATCTGTGAAGTGGATAGCTACTTCTGCTCTTTTTCTGGTTCCCGTCACATGGAGTATTGCTTTTCACCCTTTAGCTTTCAGTCTATGAGTTTCCTTTTGAATTAAGTGTGATTCTTGTATGCAGCATATTGTTGGATTTTACTTCTTGACCCATTCTGCAGTCTATTTCTTTTGATTGGTGAATTGAGACCATTAACATTGATGGCTATATCTGAAACTTATTAACTTATCATTGTAATGACTTTTTCTTTTTGTTGGGGTCTCCTCCTTTACATTTAATTTCTTGTCATGCCAGATGGGTTCATTCTGCTTTGCTTCCTGAGGTTGTGATCCTCAGTGTCTGTTCCTAGGATATTTTCTAAAATTTTTTGGAGTGCTGGTTTGGTATTCATGAAGTTCCTAAGGTGCTCTTTGTCATGAAAGTATCTTACTTCTCCATCAATTTTGAAAGATAGTTTTGCAGGGTTCATTGGTATGGGTTGGAGGCTGTTTTCTTTTAGGGCTTGGAATATGTCCCTCCAAGCTCTTCCTGCCTTGATGTTTTGTGTTGAGAAGTCTGCTATGATTCTGATAGGCTTTCCTTTGTATGTGATTTGTTTCTTTTCTCTAACTCCTTATAGAACTTTGTTTTTCTGTTGAGTTTCTGAAATATTAACAATTATTTGCCTATGTGTACTTTTTTTTTTGATCAAGGCTATTTGGAGTGCTATATGCCTCACTTATCTGTATGTCAAGTTCTTTTCCCCTGCTTGGGAATTTTTCTGCCACTACTTCTGTGAAGAGTTTTCTTATGTCATCTGCACTCTCTCCTGTTTCTTCTTTGACTCCAATCAGTCTTATGTTATTCTTCTTCCCATCATCTAGCAGCTCCTGGATTGATTTCTTGTGTTCCCTTACAATTTTGAAGCAATTTTTCTCTTCCTGGTCATTAATTGCAATCTTATCTTCTATATCTGAAATTCTGTCCTCACATTGGCTCATTCTGCTGTGCAGACTTTCAGTGAACTTTTTCACCTCCTGGAATTCTATTTGCATCTGTTTTATAGATTCCATTTTCCTTATGTTGGGATTCCATCATGTTCCTCAGCTCCTCTCTAGATTTATTAATCACATCTTGCACTATGAGCACAATCTCTGCTGTTATCTGAGAAATTATTTCTGATTTCCTTTTTTTCCAGATCCTCTTTTATTGCCAGTTTAGTGGTTCCAGGTGGTTGATTATCAGAGTGTTCCATCTCACTTCCCTTTGGGGTTGCTGTAGGTGATCTGGAAGTCTGGTTTTGAGACTTATTTACATGTCTTCTCCTTGGGGGGGGGGTGCGCTGCTGTTGGTGCCCATGCGGCTCATCTTCTCTGAGCTGGGAGACGTTGGACAGTGGCTCAGAAGCCCCTTCCTCTAGGCCAGGAGCAGTGGGATGGACAGAGCATGGCCCAAAAGCCTTTTCCTCTGGACTGGGAGTGGAGGGCTGGATGGTGGCCAAGAAGCCCCTTCCTCTGGGCCAGGAGCAGTGGGACAGTAGCTCAGTAACCCCTTCCTCTGGGCTGGGAGTGGCTGGAATGAGGGCAGTCCTAAACCCTTTCCTCTGGGCTGGGAGTGGCAGGTTGGATAGATCTTGCCATTTCTAAATTCTTTACATCAAGTATATCTCATATTAGCTCTGATTTTATACATTATTAATATTTTATTTATATTTTTATTTTATTTTTATATATTTTTATTTATTTTTAATTTATTTTTAATTTATTTTATTTATTTATTTATTATTATTTATTATTTTTTGTTTATTTTTTATTTATATATTTTTATATATTTTTATTATATTCATTTATATTTTTATTATATTTTAATAAGATATTTTCTTGTAGCAACAACATGCTAAAGCAAAAGATACCACAGTTGTACAGTTAAAATTAGTCTGCATTAAAACTGCATTAAAACTACAGCTCCAATGCCTTCTATGACTTTAAGAAAATTACATAATCATTCAACTTTAATTTCTTCATCCAAAAATGGATGAGGTTTTCATCTAAAGGATTAAATACACTTGTGGAAATGCTTACTTTTTTACAAAACACATGTTTAATTAATATTGACTATTAAATGATTTATTGAATGAACTGTTGCTTGATTTTTGAAAACACGTAAAATTCTGTTTTTGTGAATTTGTTCACTCTTCTTCCAACTTGCTCCAAATAATGGAGCAAACAGGGGGGGAAAAGAAAGCTTAAGGGAAATAAATGTCTACCACCTGATGATTCTAGCATAACCTGACAGAAATGATGTTTCATTCTATCACCTCATATGTGAAACCTTTTTTTCTTTAACATATTTCTGTTACAGAATAGATTTAGAATGCCTTCTTTCACTGTCTTTCATCTTTCTATATTTCAGGAAGAAAAAATATCCTAAATCTCTAAGTATGCATTGTATATCATAGAACATTGACTAGAAGGAAAAATCACCATGTAGCAAGAGTATCATTCTCTATACTTTCAATACGTTTAAATTTCCATTTTTAAAAGTGTATAAATTGGTAGCTAAATAAAGTGCCTTTCTTCTAAAATGAAATGCTAAACTTCTAAACATTATATTTATAGAACAGGTAGTTTAAGTATAAATAGCCTTATATTTTCAGTGTACTCCAAAATTTTTTTAAAATCAGGTTAATAATAAACCCTCAAAATGAGGAGAACTATTTCAGATCCAATTTATAATCCTTTTTGGTAATTACTAATCTTTGGAACTGTTTATAACAGTTTTTATATCAGCATTTAGAAAAGAAAAACCTAACAACAAGATAACTGTGATTAGTAAGCTGTGTTTTCTATTATTCAGCACACTCCAAAAACTCTCCTGCTGGCTGGCATTTGTAAGATTAGTGCAAAATCATTTTTCTTCTCAAAAGCAAATAATAATAATAATAATAATGATAATGATAATTTAAGTATAATTTTTACAGATCCAAAAGTGAACATAACAAAAATTTCACTTTTTATAATTTGGAAGCTTATAACACACACCCAAATATGAAGATCACATGTAATTAGTAACAGAAAATGCTTTGAAAATAATTCCATTGCATATTCAAGCTTAGTTCTAAATTTAAAGTTAAAAAAGGAAAAATGTACTTACCAGTAGAATTCACTAAAATTATTTATGTAATTATGAATCATATTAAAATTAGAATCATAAATCAACAAAATGTAGTGACAAAATTTCATGTAAATGCTTTTTTGTGACTTTATAACTCAAGTACAGAATAAAAAGACATAAAAATCTATAGATGTGTTGTTTTGATTAAGCTTATTTTAAATCCCCTGTTGTAAAAAGGAAAAAAATAACTTTTATTCCCCCAAACATCATAGATTTGCTGGTACAGTTTCAGAAGGCAGACCTGGAATCAATTGATGTTCATAACTGGAAGACAGATTTGAGCTCAGCATAAGGAGACATTTTCTAACAATTGGCACTGTCTTCCCTAGGACAATGTAACTTGGACGCACTCACCAGGAGACTGAAATATTGTTCAAGGTTGATGGATAAAGGATTAGTGCAGCAGCAGTATTCTAGTGGTCAGCTAAGGGTAACTTTGCAGCACATTTTCACTGACCAAATTAAAATAAAGTTGGGCTAAACTAATTGGTAGATAAGGAATATCAGTCTAAAAGTAAAGAGAAATTCTATGAATTTTTAAATTTAAAATGAAGATGCTTTTAAAATATTATTCTTAGAAAAAAATGGTAACAGCCATTTTCACTTTTGGAAATAACAATGTGGTTGTTTTCTATCTAACATGTTTTAAGTGTACCATACTTAAAACATACTTGCATGATGTATAGCTTATTTTGATTTTCTCATTTAATATATTATGAATATTGTTGACAGTTTTTACTCATTGTTTATCAAAGTTGATTATAATACATTTATTATAAAAATATTATGAAAACATTATGATCAGTTACATCATTTGAGTGTGTTTTATATCTTAGGCACTGTTTAAAACATTTTGCAGTACTTTTTTATTCTCATGCCCATTTTTAGATGGGTATATCTACACAGAGATGAAATATTTCTCAGGGATGGATCTATTATATAGTATAGCTAGGCCTTTATGTTGGATAGTTTTTCTAAGATGTTGTGTCATAATTTCTTAAATAATGAAAATGGATCAATTCCTAAATCACACACTCTGGATCCAGCCACCTCTGAAAAATGCCCACCTATGTGCACATGAGGCTTTGGGGGGAACATCTAAATACTAGCCATAAGGTGGCTTAAAACTGTATAGATTTATTATCTCACAGCTTAGAAGGGCAGGCACAATTTAAGGAGGTTCCTTGTTTCTTGGTATCATTGGACTGAAGTCCAGAGTCTACTGAGAATGGAATCTCATCAAAGGTTCAATTGGTGAAAAATCTGTTTCCAATCCTCCTAAAACTGTTGGTAAAATTCGTTTCCTAAGCGCAAGGACCTGAGTTCAATCCCCGGTACCCCCCCCCCAAAAAATAAAATAAAAAATTCATTTCCTTGTAAGCCACAGAACTGAGGATCATAATTTCTTGCAGGACATTAGTTACCTGATGCCCTCTGGCCCAGAAGTCACCCACAGTTTACCGCCACGTGGCTCTTTCAACAGACTGTCACACAAGTTCTTCTTTAAGACCAGCAGGGAAGTAAATCTCTTCTCTGTCCTGCCAAGAGGGAGTCTCCTGTTATGTAAGTATTTATGGTGTTGACATCATTACATCTTTGCCATATTCTATTAGCAAGAAACAAGTCAGCAGTCCTGAATGGGGATTATAAAAATTAAGGTTAACTAAGTAACATAATGTAAGATATGAAACTACAAAATGACTTGAAGGAAATATTGGGAAACACTTCATATCACTGAAATAGGCAAGAATATTTGGATAAGACTGAAAAAGCTGGGTAGAAAAAAACTAACACTAAAGTAGGACTACATGGAACTGAAAAGTTTCCACATAACAAAGTATGTGCAATCAACAGAGTGCTGGAACAACCTATGGAGTGAAAAAAATATTTACAAATTGCACATTTTACAAGGGGTAATACCTAGAATACAAAAGTAACTTCAAAAATGTAAGCGCATGTAAACAAATAATTTGATTTTAAAATGAACACTAGTACTGAAGGCTGATCAGACCCTCAGCTACCTTTTGGGGAGAATGATGAGGAATAAAAAGAAAAAGAGCCAATTTTCAAGATATAAAGGGAAGGAGACCTACCTGTAGCAGACAGATTCAAATAAAACTTTGTAGCTGGCCCACTGTTATTAGCTAGTGAGAGGCACACGGGGAGGGGTAGCATGTGTTTCGTGGAACAGCAACTATAGAGAATGGATAGCTAAGGATTAAGGTAAAGAGGAATCAGATTTTCTTGCATACAAATGCCTGTTTATGGACAACTATCCTCAGCAAATGCTGTCTTACCTCAAGAGTGCATTCCAGCCATAGCCAGGGGGCATGTGGCCTTCCACATACTTTCCTATTGCCAGGGCAAAATAACACCAACCTCAAGATCGTGAGATTTAAATTATGTAGCTTAGTCCCCAACACACTAGAACTAAATATGTAGTTCTTAAAAAAAGAAATAAAAATTACCAAAAGCTCTATGAAGGGCCGGGGATTCAGCTCAGTGGTTCCGGCGCCTGCTGCGCAAGTGAAAGGTCCTGAGTTAGATGCTTGGTACCAAAAAAAAAAAAAGAAATAAAAAGTTCTATGAAAAAATGCTCAACATCACTAATAAACGGAAAAGTGAAAATCATCAACACCACACTATCATACTAGATTACTCCAATTAGAATGTCCATTATCAAAAGACAAAAATAAGAGTGAGGACATGCAAAAAAGATTATGCTTATTCACTGTTAGTAGAAATTTAAATTAATATACTCATTATTAAAAAACAACGTAAAAATGTAAGTAATTATGAACAGAACTACTGTATAATCTAGCAATTCCACTCCTGGGCATATAGTGAAGAAAATGAAGTCATTATGTCAAAGAGACATCTATATTTGCAAGTTTACTGCAGCATTATTGACAAGAGCCAAGAAATGAAAGCAATTGTTCATTAACTGGTAAGTAAGTTAAAAGGTGTATATGTACATAACAGAAAACCGTTCAACAACAAAAAAATAATGAAATCTTGTGTTTTGTGACAACATGGATGGAACCAGAGGTTATTATTTTAGGTGACAAAGCCAGGAAAAGAAAGATAAAAATCACATGAGTTCACTTATATGTGGAATCTAAAAAAGGTCTCATAGAAGTGGAGAGTAGAACAGTAGTTATCCATGTCTGGGGAGAGTACAGTGAAAGAAGTAATGCGAAAAACTTGATCAACAGCTACACTTATAGTTAGATAAGTGAAATACATTCTGTTTTACTGTACAGAAGGGTAACTACAGAAAACAATTATGTACTGCATATTTATAAAAACCTAGAAGAATTTGAAGGCTTCTGCCATAAAACAATGATAAATGAGATAATCATTTTACTCTGATTTGAATATTACACAATATTTATGTATCAAGATATGAATATGAACAATTTTTATATGTTAATTAAAACCACTTAAAAGTGTTGAGGATATATATATCAGCTGCATATATATGTGTATGTATATATTCTAGTTAAATCTGAACTATTGATGAATATACAGGTTATAGCAAATCTGGAAGACAGTTTAAAATATTAAAATCATGGAAATTTGGGAAATTGCTAGCTGATTTTAAGTGAGATAATTGATAATTTAAACACCTCGTATAGGGTCGTAAGTCATTTGAATTGTCACCAGTCAGAATGAGGACCCCTTTGAACATCATAAAAGATATTCAAAGAAGACCCAATTAGGCTCAAACCTTCATAATGGACTCAAAACAGACGTTTGAGCAAAGGTTATGCTAGATCCACTAAGAAAGCTGTAGAGCAAGGCATGAAAGCATGACTTTTATAACAAGGAATGTGACCAGGAAGGCTAGGCATGGAATTGGGTTCAGGTTCTTCCAGAACCTGGTATTCAATTTTTGTCTGAATTTATTGGCTTTATTTTAAATAATTAGCAAATATTAATTACTGTGATCTGCTGGTAATTGATATTTAGTATGAACAACACACCATTGAAATGAGAGTGCCATTTTAGCAATGATATGACCAAGGTTCAAGCAAGCAGTTAATAAATGTAAATTATCTTGCCAAGCAAGACAAAAAAATGAATTGTTTCTGAGCTTCAGCTCAGAGATGTGAATTAAAAAGGTATTACTGGTATCCTTAAATCTTCTTTCCTCTGCCACAAAAAAATTTGTCATGTTCTTTAACCTTCCTTTCTTATTCCATACAAAATTCATTATTCTATAAAAATTATTAAATTAAAATAAAAATATAAAATGAAAATTTAACAAGTGAAAAAATGATAAATATGTAAATAGACATCATCAGTTATGAGTGTAATATTAAGATCATGGAAAAATTCTCTGCACATATGAAAGTCAATAGATATTATAACAGAGAAAATTCAGAAGTGAATGTTCCTTACACAGATTACCTCTGACATAATTGAATGTTCATCTTCATGTGTTCCAAAACAGAGAACACCTTTAAGATTTCAGAAACATTTAACGAGTATGCCCTTTGATTCAGCAATGTTGTATCTAAAATTCAAAAATACATATATTCATGTACATGAAATAACAAGTTCAGTAACATTGGTGGATTGTTTATAATAAATATTGGAAACAATTTAAATTGGTTGTGTGAATTTACTAATGAATACTATGCAGCAACAAAACAAAATAATATTAATAAATAATATTAGAAAATAGTATAGTAATTTTAGAAGACTTCCACAGAACCACTCTTGATGTTACTATTGTTTCTGTTACACCGGGGAGAAAGATAAGTATATATAAAATATACAATATGTCCCTAGCGGTAATGCCACTTTTCAGAGATGAAAGAAAATTTTAGCCTATACCATATCTGTGAATACTTTTGTCATAGAAGGTGAATTTATATCCTTGCTTTCCTGTTGTAATTGTTAGAAGTGATTCCATTCATGTTCATCTATGTCCTGGTTTTATGATACTTTTAGGTAATTCTCTGTATAGCATACACTTGGGATCTACCACAGCAGAGGAGAAATGACAGAAAATGTACAGTCTGCAAGAATGTAGCACTGACTTTCATTTCAATAATTCAAAATTTTCACATTATGATCTTTTTTTCTGCAATAATGAAATGATACTTTGATTTTCTATCCTTATATTTCAATAACTACATTTACTTTTGTACTTCTAGAGAACATTTTAGATTTTCCAAGTTAGAATTTTGCAAGTTTTTGACTTGCAGTAATTACCTCATGTGTGTTTAAAACCCATTTTAAATATTAATGTCCCCATACCCTGTCTGTTCTCTAATAGCCACACTGAATTTCATACCCTGGAAATAACTTTTTAAAACACGCATCTTGCCTGGGATATGATGAAAAGCTAAATTCATTCATTTCCCTTGTGTAGACTATTCCAACACTTGTAGCTGATTGTTTTTAATGTGTGCATTATAATTTTTATAGTAGTACATGTTTGCAGTATATAATGATTACATTCCTTGGGAGGAGATGGCACATGTACTAACACATCTCATTTATTTTTCATCCCTTCCCCTCCTCTCATTCCCCCCCTCTATCTCTTGATCTTCTTCTCATTTGAGCAAAATCTATCTCACCACTTCCTGTTACATATCTTTTATTTTGCACTTTATTTATATGTTAGGTTTCTCATGTAAGAGAAACCGTGTGACATTTAAGTTCATGTTTCTGATTCATTTCATTTAACATTATGGTCTCGAGGTGCCTCCATTTTCCAACAGATATTTCAAGTTTATCCTTCTTTATGGAAAAGTAGTACTCCATTGTGTGTAAATACCATATTTTCATCATCCATTTATCTGTTGATGGACATATAGGCTGCTACCTTATCAGGGCTCCTATGTTATGATATTAAAAAGAAATCAATCACATTATAATTATATGAAAATTAATGCATGAATATAAATATTAGATAAAATAATTTTAAATTTCCAATGGTGAGATGTTGGGGTCATTCAAGAACTGAATCTTGATCTCAGATTGCTTTAAGAAAATAAGCATATGTAAATATTACAAGGTTGAAGTTAAAGACGTCTTCATGGATTTGCTACAAATTATTTTATCTAGTACAGCAAAACAATGATTTTGAGGGCCAGGGATTTAGCTCAGTGGTTTTGCCGCCTGCTGCGCAAATGCAAGGACCCGAGTTCGATCCCTGGTACCAACCCCCCCCCAAAAAACAATGATTTTGTAATACAGCACATCATTTAGTTGTATGAAAGTATTAATTTTGAAGGGTCTACATTAACCATATCTTACTTATCAATCACAATCCGGTGCTGCTCTTTTGCATTTTAATGATAAATTTGAGGTTTTTCTAATCATCTTTGCATTGCTAACATCTAACTTTAATTTTACACTATGTATGTGTGTCAAACTATTGATTCATGTGATAAAAGGTGATGTGCTTTTTATGTATTATTTTAAAATACTTTTTTAAAATACATTTTTTGGATCAGGACTGTTTGTTGAGAAATGGCACATTCACAGCCTCCTAGTCTGTCAATGAATGATGAAAAATTGTTTTTTCATAACATCTCAAAATAATTACTCTTTGCATCTTTCTCTTTTGGTTTTTGTCATTTTTAACTTTTAAAATAAGTATAATAGAATTAATTTAATTATCTACTTGACTGTTTAAAGAACTAACTAGCATGTCTGCCAAATCAGAAAGATTAACTTTGTTCTATATCTTTTTGCAGTGGTCAAGACATATGATAATTTTTATTTTATTTTATTTTATATGATATAACCATATGTGATTAAGATAAATAATATAAATGAAAAATCAAAATGCATACATATATACAACCTGTAGGTAATGAATACTTGGAAAGTGACCATCCAGATTGTCCCACGAAAAACCACAAGACATCTGACATGATAGATCTTTTGCAAAAGAGAAAGGGACCAAGAAATGGAGGGAGAGAGTAGGAAGGAGAGGAGAAAGGGATGAAAAAAGAACTCAGATGCATTATGTACATGAACCAACTCCCCATTAGAATGTAATAATTTTGTGCTGCAAACATTTACTGATAAAAATTAAAATTAAATTGAAAAAGATGTTTGTCAAGGAAAAATTAATAACCTTAATGTTATAACATTTATTTCTCATAGCTTTAAAGGAGAGAACACATGATTGACCCCATTTCCACCATGAAAAGCAATGCACAAAAAGTGTGTATGTAAAGAATTTGACATAAAATTGATGTGTGCCCTGTCTGGGAGGAGGGCACATATTGAACATGTACAACAATGCCCATGTTAGTTCTTTCCAAATTGGGTTTGGCTATGTGTTCATATGGGATTAACTTACTAGTAGTATACTTTGAAATTGTTTGATTGTTTTTTAACCATCCTGTATGTAATGAGAAACAAAGAAAGAAAAATCATTGTTAAGCTCCAGTTTTAAACATTTACCTGCCTTAAAAGATGGGAACATAAATCAAATATAATCAATTAAATAATGTCCTTATCTTATTTAAACATTGCTTCTCTAAAATGTTTCACAAAATGGACCTCCTGACAGTACCAAATTCTAGGAGAGCTGAAATTATTACAGTCTCAGTCTCAGTCAAGCCATAGTAATACAGATTGATCTGTAACCAAATTAGTGACAACAGTTCAGATTCACAGACTGAAAATACCAGACTGCTTTGGGAAAATGTATCTTTTTATGTTCTGTAGATGGGCTAGTTTTTAGCTTGCCTCCTTTTTAAGATTACCTGGCTGGTATAGTTATCAATAGCCTATGATCTACAATAGTGTAAGGTAGGTTGAATTTTGTGATAGTTCTACAAATTGTATTACTACACCATTATTAACTATATAAAATAAATTAACTTATAGGCTGCTTCCAAGTAAGGTCAAAGTTTCTTCCAAAAGTTATTGTGCAATATTTCAAACTTCAATTTAAAAATCAATCCACATTATCTATTCTACATTTTGATCCTTACTTACAAAGAAAAGGCACAAAGGGGAAGAGAAAGTAAGAAGAGTAGGGGAAGGGAACGGAATAAATATGAGAAAAGGAAAAATGGGAACAAATTCTTTGTAAATAGGGAAGGGTGGAGGGGTTGAAGGGAGGGCAGGGGAATGGGCGGAAAAATAGGAACCAAGATAGATTATGTAAAGGTACAAATTCCCAATGATGAATTTCATCATAATCTATACTTAAAATGTACCAATAAAATTAATGAAATTTTTAAAATATGCAAATAAATGAATAACCCACAAATATACATCAAGCTTTTAAAATCTATGATACATAAACATTTATAGATCATAAAACTACTTGAGAATCTTTTAAGGCTACAGAGGCAGTGGAGCTGACAGCAGCAAGTATTCTCTCAGTGTTCCTCTATAAGCCAGAGCACTTTATTTATTTTCAAAGATCTCAGGTATAGGGAAAAGCCCAGGTTTAGCCTAAGGATTTCCCATTGAGGAGAATCAGTACTCAGAAAAGCCCTGAGGGGCAATGAATAGTAAAAGCTGCAAATGAGCTGTTTGGTAACCTTCATTCATCATTCAGACACAGGGCAAGTTGAAACAGTAAGAATCAAAGTTCAATTTCTCAGGGAGAGTAATTCCTGAGAGCCTAAATAAATCTAATTCCTTATTTCCCCTGAATTCACCTTGGGCATAATGAGTAATAATGCAATGAACTTTTGGTTCATTTCCACTTTGAACTTGCCTATTTTCTTCATCACTTCTATCAACTTTTCAAAGAGTTCCACTACTTGGTATTTGCTTACCTCTGCATTTGTGACACATTGCTTTATCTTGAGAGGGCTGTGAGACCTTGGAGGTCTTCTGTTGCCTTGTTTCCCCATGTTCCTGTCTGTCTGTATATTTGGTGGGGGTATCGTGGGTTGAGGTCTAATAGAGTGAGGAGAGCTTATGGTTTATGTGAAGATGTTTTGGTAAGATGCTGCCTCCTCATAAAGTATTTTCAGCTTTGTATGTCCTGTGATAATATTTACTCCTTTTGTTATTTCATTTAAGTGATTTGGACTTTGTCCTTGTATTTTACAAAAAGAATTACTTCTTGTTATAACAGCATCAACAGATCCTAGGATACATTACATTTATATGATAGTCTTTGCATTTACACTTTCACCCTTTGTCTATCTTCTATGCAGGTTATGATCATTTATTGTTAGTAGTTGTTGTGCAATGAGGTAGGAAAAGTGGAGGGAGAAGACTGGAAGGTGGGTGATGAGGAGTGTAAAACACCAAGGGGAGGGTCGTGTGGGAGAGTGATAGATGAGAATAATAAATAATAATAAATTTGATTTGGAATCATATTCTCTTTGAATAATTTTAATTGAGTTAAAGGGTTAATGTTGAGAGGTTTGAGAGGATATTTGTGGAGGCAAGGGTGAGACATGGGAGGAAGGAGGTTTACTTTGTAATTGAGGAAAGCTATGTGGTTGTGAGCACCCACTGGTGGAGAGGATGAGGGGCTAGGTAAGACACAAAAAAGCAAAGACTTAGTCTGAGAAGGATTGAGGGTTAATACTGGAGAAGATAGGAGTGACTATGGGACAGCTGAATATGGGAAATTTAAAATTTAGGAGGAGTTTAAATATTTGAGAAAAGAATTAAGAAGTATGGTAATATCATTGCTGTGGGGATTTGAGGTGAAGAAACTAGGTAGAGAGCTAAGAAGAAACAGAATCTAGACACCAGCTACATCAGAGAAAATGGAAAAAAAACCCACAAAAAAGCAAATACCTAATAATCACACACACACACACAAATAAATAAATAAAAGAGCATAACACAATTACACATTACAAAATAAACCAAGAAAAAGATTTAAAACCTAGAAGATACCAGGCAGGACCACAATTTAAAACTGAATAACTACTTGTAGAAGATTGAAACTAAACCCATATCTCTCACCAGGTACTAAATTAAAATAAAAATGGATCAAAGATCTAAACATTAAAACAGAAACATTGAACCTACTGGGAGATAAAACTGGTAAAACACTTGAAGTCATAGGTGTAGGAAAGTATTTTTCTAAACAGAACCACAATTTTGCAAGAAATAACAACAATTAATAAATGATATTACATCAAATTAAAAATCTGTGCAGCAAAAGAATCAATTAGTAGAATGAAGTAGAACTTAGAGAATGGAGAAAAATTATCAGTTGTTGTTATAGATGGCTGAGTTAAATGCAAGTATTGTAGGCAGTCAGATAGGGCAAGGCCCTTAAGTCGCAATAAAGACAAAACACACCACAACTATGACTGGAGACACATGTGTTGAAGACTGAGCCTCAAGATAAAGATAAGATGACCAGACCCACATACTTTCTTTTTTTTTTTGGTACCAGGGATCGAACTCGGGTCCTTGTGCTTGTGCAGCAGGCGGCAAAACCACTGAGCTAACCCCCTGGCCATGGCCCCACATACTTTCTTAAAGGACAAATATTGGGCCTAATAATGTTTAGCCAGACATCAGCCACCTTGGTGGGTGACCAGAGACCTCTGGATCCATCATTTCCTAGGAGAATCTTTGTTCTTTCCATCCACATTTGTTATGTGACTTGTTTTCCAATTGAACCACTATTACCTAAGTGACTACACTTGTAATCTTATTGGATGATCGTGGCTGTGGCCCATGTTGTATTTACGTGGGTTTTGCTCTATAAAACTCCTCTGTAAAGTAAGGTCCCCAAGCTACCCACTCAGATTGCCTCTTGTTCCTCAGGATCTTAATAAATATCTTCCTACTCTTAACTTCCATTAGTCCTGGAATTCATTCTTCAATGTTTAGAGAATAAGATTTCAGTGTATCAGTCATCTAATAGGTTGGGAGATATAATATTTCATATTTCATCTCGGGTATTATTTCCTGCATCAAGAGGACTAATATCTAGAATATACAAAGAACTCAAAGAAATGAGACAACCTAAAATAAAAACCCCAGTCATGAAGTGGGCAAGTGAAATGAACAGACACTTCACAGGAGAAGAAGCACAAATGGCCAACAACTGCATGAAAAAATATTCAAAATCTCTGGCCATTACAGAAAATTAAAACAATACTAAAATTGTATCTTACTCCAGAAAGAATGATAGTCATCAAGAAATCAAAAAATAACAGATGCTAGTGAGACTGTGGTGAAAAAAGAACCCTCCTACATTGTTGGTGAGAATGTAAACTAGTACAAAAAGTATGGAAATTAGTATGAAGATTTCTCAAAAAACTAAATGACCAAGCTAGGTATCTTCCCCAAAAGAGCTTAATAAATCACACTACAGTGATACATGTATACCAATGTTTATAGCAGCACAATTCATAATATCTAAATTCTGGAAGCAGCCAATATACCCATCAAAATTTTATTGATTAAAGAAATGTGGTATAATTTTTTTCTTTTCTCTTAATTTTTCCTTTCCCCTTCCCCTCCCACTTCCCCTACACCTTTGGACCTTTTCTTCCTGTTTCAAATTATCAATTATTCATTTTAATCCTTTTAATCCTTATTTACACTTTTAGTTTCTCACACCACAGAAACTATTCAGTATTTACACATGTGTGTCCTATTTATTTCACTTAAGAGTATGACCTCAATAAAAGAATTTAATTTAAAAAAAAGAAATGTGGTATCTATACTTAATAGAATACTAGCTGGCTAAAAAGGGCAAATATGAGACATTTGTTGAAAAATGGGTGCACCTGGAAAATACAGTGTTGAGTAAAATAAACAAGACATACAAGCTTACTCAGTTGAGAAAGGCAAAGTATGAAGAAATTAATAAAGGAAAAGGATGTATAGAAGGAGACAAGAGGGTCTATCACTTACAAATGGGAAAGGGTTCAAGAGCCCAAGGGCAAAGGGTGAGGAAGAGAACAAGGGGAAATAAATAAAATAAAGATACACTATCTACAAGAACCTAATAACCTCAATGAATGTAAACAGCATATGCCATGAACATGAATATGATTAATAAAATCAACAAGAATGAAAATGGGGAAAGGAGAATTAGAAGAGGAGGGAGGGAAAGGGAAGGGATTTAAAAAAGAAATAACTTGTATTATGTACATGTACACACTCCCAAAGATAAACTGTAAGCTGCATGGACTCCATATATGTACTTTTAAAAATGTTTAATTCTGAAAAGGAGATGGAGAAACAGTCTGCATTTTTGTAATAGATACTCAGGTCAAAATAGAGTCTGAACCATGGACTGGATGTCATGGGAAAATTCAGGATTAGGAGCATGAGGCATGGAACAAAATACCAAAAGAGGCTGTCTCTGAAGGCAGTGGATTTGGAACTCAGGGTACAAAGGATAATTCAGCAGATAGAAATACCATATTGAGATCAGAGTCAAAATTACACCAAAATGAAGTTTGCCTTCACCTCAAGATCTAAATAGGGATGGCAGAGAAAATACTAAAGTGTTAATCAAAGTAAGATAGTAAACAGTCTGAGAAAATGAAGTTAGCACTTTAGAAGGTGATTTCGGAACGGACATGTTTTGAGACTGTTGAATATCAGTAAACCCTCTTGAAAGGGGAGAATGAAGCCAACAGCTGGCTGGATAGTGCTGGAGATGCTTACTAACTGATGACTGGATGAGATTATCAAAATCTATCATCTCTAGGCCTGTTCGTCTACATTCATTTATGTTGCTTACATGGAAGTTTTCCAAATTTCTCAAGCTCAAATAGAACCTTCTGTTCCTGAGCAGAAGGATTTGGCATTAATTTTAGCAACTGTTATCTTCAAATGTGGGACTGTGCCCTGGGAATCTCTGAGCCTGTGAAGAAATAACTTTCTCATAGCTTCTGCCCTGTTGGTTTCTTCAGTTGCAGTTCACTATAAACTGTCTTGAACTTTAACCATTTCTGACAACTTACATACCTGTCAAATTCCTGTTCAGTTTCTTATGGTTCTTGAAGGCAGGATTGACAATGACACTGATTTTTTTCATCTGTGAAATTATATAGACTGAATTTGAACCTTGATAACACCATGTACTAGTGATATAATCTTGTGCAAAGCTAACCATCAGCTACAACAGTGTTGAGAGGATGAATTGAGAGGATGAATCCATGTAAAAAGAACTTTGCAAAATCTCTATGATTGAGAAAGAAATTAACAAATGTTGGGACTATCTATAAATACTATCTCAGGTCCTGCCCTCAGAAAACTAACCTGATGTTATTTTCCTGCATACTACTCTACTTCCTCTATGCTCAAATTTTTTCAAAAATTTGCTTGTTAAGAAAAATACCTAAACTTATATATGAAGCGCACTTGCCTGAATTTTAGTAATTGCTGGTAGGAATGTATTGCCACATTCTGTCCTTCAGTCTACAGTGTGGTAGAAAATGTTGTTTCCTTATGTAGAAACATTCTCTTTATTACTCCTTCCTAATTTAATCATTTTGTTCAGTTATCTACCCCTTTCATTTCAGCTCATGTGACTGAAGGGAAATTGACAACACTTTCAGCTACAGTGTAAGTCTTATTTAGTAGATCTTCATTATTTCTAGACAATTGCACCATATGTCAATGAATCAGAATATCATTTCCGTAGTGATTTTTATTTTACCAGAAATGTGCAAATGCTTTATTTAGTTGGCCCAGTCAGTCTGAAGAATGCTTTCATTTTCCTGGTTAAAGGAGTCTTTACTTTTTCCTCTCTTCTCATGCATGCAATCGCAATTGTTACTAACAACTATTTGGTGCTGATAAGGGAAACCGGATTGGGGAGAGTTGAAAGTTGAGAGATTATCAAATAATTGTGACCAGAAATGGGAAACCCAGCTATAGACTTTTACCCATTGAGATAATTCTCCTCCTAATTAAACCAGTTTGAATTCATTATTTTATTCATTGCATCCCAAATCGTCTTAACTAACAAAAATATACTATGTATTTTTGTTTCTCTTTTGCTAATTGGTTGACCGGATTACACCATTCCAAGCCTAGTCATTTTCTTTTTTTCTGACTTGCATGATGCTTTGGTTGATTTCATTCATTGCCATGACTCTAGTGATCATCTGTAAGTTGACAAATCTATATTAAATCTTACTATTGAGTAGCAAGTTTATTTCCAAATGCTTGTCCTACTGACTTAGCAAAAAATTCTCATACATTAGCAGTTTAATATATAAATTCTCATCTACTTTAGTACTATTTTTTCCTTCACCCATATTATTTTTTGTAGTGTCATTCACTTAAGATTTGGAAGTTTCAGTTCCAACTTTCCTTTTTAGCCCTTATCCAATCATTGAGGAAATATTTTTTTCTTTTCTACTTGCTAAAATATCCCTGAATTTATATCATCTTGACTCTGTAATGTATGACTCTGAGTGCCAAGATCTTCATAATCAATCACACTAAGTGTTGTAATTATCCAAACTTGAATTTCAGCTGTCAGACAGAATTAATCTTTCCTTGATCTGTGTTCAAATCATATGCTCTACAAAACCTCTCACATAACATTCCTCTCATTATACTATTTATGGTTTGTGAATCTAGAATTATTCTTAAACCATGAACACTTTGAAAAAGAGAGAATATGTGACTTACCCATAAATCACTCAGAGTGGGTAACTCACTTTCTGGGACACAATGGTGTTTCAATAAAATACTGTGAAAGAAAGGAGCTTTGGAATTTCTTGGGGCTTCATACAGTGTGAGATACATACCTTCTCAGGAAAAGTTTGCATTTTGTGTCAACTTGGTTTGTGCTAACTATTTTCATATTCTATCATCTCTTTATAGCCTAGCCATCTTCTTCACCCTCCAGATTAACCTCCAAAATAAATAACTTAGAAACTTCCCTCCCAGTGAAAAGCTGGAAAAGGGCATAGCAATCTTCCAGGACCAAAGAGGAAAATAAAGATAATTATGAATTCATTTTCAATAAACAACCTATCACACACTAAGCCTGTTAGAGGTGAGAATTGCATTACTGACATGTATATTTATGGGATAAAATGAGGGTTGAAATAAAATCAATAGAGTCATAAATTGATATAATGCTTTTTATGTCATTCTCTTCTAGATTTATTTGGATATTATCCCCAGAATAAATTCCTTTTAAGGTAACGGGTAATGTTTTGGGAGAACAGAGCAAGAATGCAGTGCCAGTTTATCTTCCCCCAAACACAAATCACCTCTCAGGAGCATTTGTAAAGAACAGTTCACCATATGTGTGTAACACTTTGTAGGACACAGTGATATTCAGCTTCCAAGCTTCCTAACAATGATTATGATTTTCAGCCAAGCATCATTTGCTGCACTTCTAAGTAGCTTTGTA
This sequence comes from Heterocephalus glaber, assembly GCF_053883595.1. Lineage (NCBI taxonomy): Eukaryota > Metazoa > Chordata > Mammalia > Rodentia > Bathyergidae > Heterocephalus > Heterocephalus glaber. The sequence goes on along the minus strand of NW_028258143.1, from coordinate 34,610,642 downwards.
ATGGTGCTAAATTCCTTTAATGTGTTTCTTTGCCCCCTCTTGCATGAAGGTCTTGGCACATGGATCAGGAAGCTTTTTATGGTTTGTGAGATTATAATTTTTAAGTTTCATGTAGTCATACACATTTATGAAAATGATGAAATTAACTAGATGGAAATGAAACCAAAATTGTTATCATGAGGAAGTTCAGAATAAAATTCATGATCCCTCAGAATTCATGCTGGAATAAAGCTAAAACTTCACAGTGTATAGGGGGCTTATTTGTGTATTGTGGGCAAATTTTGTACTCTTTTGGTAAGAAACACAATAGAGAAAATCTAGACTACACAGTTCTGAATCCATAACAATAACAAGATTTTCTTAAGTGCTTCCTAAATGTCAGGTACTTTGAGCACTTTAAATAGATTTATGCATTTAATGACATAAGAATCTTATGAAGTAAGAAACTATTATGTACTCATTTTAGAGAAAGTCAGTTATGGGGTATAGAAGTGTCTCATCCAAGGGCACAAATAGTAATAGAAGAGGATGTGACATAACCAGTAATAGCATTCAATCAGGCTCCACAGCCTACAGATTTGATGATGATACAAATTGCCTCTATTTCACTAGTATCCAAGGACAACTGCTGACTTCAATAAAAGAAAGTGAAAATACTGCACATTGCTGATGTCAAGGTACAGTGTCCAATTAAACAATTTTTTTTGGGTTTAGTCATACTGTTTGCACTTGTTCATAACCAAGTCTTAAAGATTCAGGAGTAATTTACACTAAATTATATTTACCTAATTTATATGAATTTAATAAGATCTACTAACTGTGTTATATACTTGAAACTAATTCAGAAAATATACAAGACTGAGATGATCTTGAGGGGCTTCTGAGCCACTGTCCCACTGCTCCTGGTACAGAGGAAGGGGCTTCCTGGCCACCATCCCTCCTGCTACTCACACCCCAGAGGAAGGGGCTTCCAGGTCACCATCCATCTCACCATTCCTAGCCCAGAGGAAAGGGGTTTGGGGCCGGCATCTGTCCCGCCGCTCCCAGCTCAGAGGAAGGGGCTTCTGAGCCACCATCCCACTGCTCTTGGTCCAGAGGAAGGGGCTTCCAGGCCACCATCCATCCCGCTGCTCCCAGCCCAGAGGAAGGGGCTTCTGGGCCATCATCCCTACCACCGCTCCCGGCCCCTGGCCCACCTCTCCCAGCTCAGAGGAGGTGAACCACACAGGCACCAACAGCACCCCCCTCCCCACCAGTCAAAATGAGAAGACATGTAAATAAGTCTCAAAACCAGACTTCCAGATACCTACAGCAAGCCCAAAGGGAAATGAGATGGGACACTCTAATACTCAACCACCTAGACCCACTGAACTGGCAACAAAAGGGGATCTGGAAAAAATTAAATCAGAAATAACTTCTCAGATAACAGGAGAAATTGTGCTCCTAGTGCAAGACATAATTAATAAATCTAGAGAAGAGCTGAGGAACATGATGGAATCCCAACATAGGAAACAAATCGAATCCATAAAACAGATACAAATACATTTCCAGGAGATGAGAAACTCCACTGAAAGTCTGCACAGCAGAATGAGCCAATGTGAGGACAGAATTTCAGATATAGAAGATAAGATTGCAATTAATGACCAGGAAAAGAAAAATTGCTTCAAAATTATAAGGGAACATGAGAAATCAATCCAGCACCTGCTAGACGATGCAAAGAAGAATAACATAAGACTGATTGGAGTCAATGAAGAAACAGGAGAGAATGCACATGACATAAAAAATTTCTTCACAGAAGTAATGGCAGAAAACTTCACAAGGAGGGGAAAAGAACTTGACATACAGATGAGTGAGGCATATAGGACTCCAAATAGCCTTGATCAAAAAAAATCTATACATAAGCATATAATTGTTAAGATTCCAGGAACTCAACAGAAGAACAAAGTTCTACAAGCAGTTAGAGAAAATAAATGAATCACATACAAAGGAAAGCCCATCAGAATCAGAGCAGACTTCTCAACACAAACCATCAAGGCAAGAAGAGCTTGGAGTAACATATTCCAAGCCCTAAAAGAAAACAGCCTCCAAACCAGATTGATGTACCCTGCAAAACTGTCTTTCAAAATTGAGGGAGAAATAAGATACTTTCATGACAAAGAGAACCTTAGGAACTTCGTGAATACCAAACCAGCACTCCAAAAAATTTTACACAGTGTCCTAGGAACAGACATTGAGGATCACAACCCCAGGAAGCAAAGCAGAATGAACCCATCTGGCATGACAAGGAATTAAATGTAAAGGGGGAGAACCCAACAAAAAGAAAAAGTCCTGGCAATGACAAGTCAATAGGTTTCAGTTATAACCATCAATGTTAATGATCTCAATTCACCAATCAAAAGAAATAGACTGGCAGAATGGGTCAAGAAGCAAAATCCAACAATATGCTGCATACAAGAAACACACTTCATTCAAAAGGAAACTCATAGACTGAAAGATAAAGGGTGGAAAACAATACTCCATGCAACGGGAAGCCGCAAAAAGCAGGAGTAGCTATCCTCTTTGCAGATCAAGTAGATTTCAAACAAACACTGATTAAGAGAGACAAAGACACTACATCCTCATAAGGGGAACAATCCAAGAGGAAGAAATGACAATCATAAATATCCATGCACCAAACTAGTACACCCAACTATATAAAACAAATACTAATGGACATGAAAAGTCATATATGCACTAATACAATTGCAGTGGGGGACCTCAATTCCCCACTGTCACAAATAGATAGATCAAATAGACAAAGAATAAGTAATGAAATACTAGAACTCAATCGATCTCTTGAACAAATGAACTTAACAGATGTTTACAAAGTCTTCCACACCACAAAATCAGAATACACATCCTTCTTAGCTGCACATGGGTCATTCTTCAAAATAGACCACATACTCACACACAGAACATGTTTAAGTAAGTGTAAAGGAATTGAAGTTATCCCTTGTATATTATCAGACCATAGTGCGATGAAATTGGAGATCCATAGCAAAAGAAACTCGAAAAATTTCATAAAAACTTGGACATTGAACAACACACTTCTGACTAACCAATGTGTCACAGAGGAAATTAAAGAAGAAATAAGACAGTTCCTTCAATTAAATGATAATGACAATACAACATATCAGAAGCTATGGGACACAATGAAAACAGGCCTACGAGAGAAATTCATAGCAGAGAATAATCATATTAGGAAAACAGAATGAGCCCAATTTAAAAAACCTGATGCTGAACCTCAAGCTTCTAGAAAAACAAGAGCAGGACAAACCCAAGGAGGAAATTATAAAGATCAGAGCAAAAATCAGTGCAATGGAGACTAAGAGAATGATACCAAAAAATCAATGAAGCCAAGAGTTGATTCTTCAAAAGAATCAACAAAATTGACAACCCTTAGCCAACCTTATCAGAAAAAGGAAAGAAAAGGTCCAAATCCATGCAATTAGGAATGAAAAGGGTGAAATTACAGCAGATCCAGCAGAAATCCAGAGGATCATCAATATCTACTTCCAGAACCTATATGCCAATAAGATGGACAACACAGAAGAAATGGACAGATTCCTAGATACATATGAATTTCCAAAGTTGAACGAAGAAGACCTAAGAATTCTAAATAACCCAATATCAAACAATGAAATTGAAAATGTAATTAAAAACTTATCAACTAAGAAAAGCCCATGCCTTCATGGCTTCACTCCTGAATTCTACAAGACATTTAGAGAGGGACTACTGCCACTACTGTTTAAACTCTTCAATGAAATTGAAAGGGAAGCAATACTCCAAAATTCATTCCTGGAAGCAAGCATCACCTTGATCCCCAAAGCAGAGAAAGACCCAACTGAAAAAGAGAACTATAGGCCAATCTCACTAATGACTATAGATGCAAAAATCCTTAATAAGATACTGGCAAATAGAATGCAGAAGATCATCAAGAAGATCATACACCCTGATCAAGTGGGATTCATCCTAGGGATGCAGGGATGGTTCAACATATGCAAATCAATCAATGTAATACACTATATCAATAGAGCCAAGGACAAAAACCATATGATTATCTCCATAGATGCAGAAAAATGATTTGACAAAACCCAACATGAATTTATGATAAAAATCATACAAAAAATTAGAATAGATGGTCTTTACCTGAAACTGATAAAAGCCATCTATGAAAAACCAACAGCCAATATCATTTTAAATGGTCAAAAACTGAAATCCTTCACACTCAAATCAGGAACAAGACAAGGATGTCCACTGTCACCACTCTTGTTCAATATAGTTTTGGAAACATTAGCCATGGCAATTAGACAAGAGAAAGAAATAAAAGGAATACAGATAGGAAATAAAGAAGTCAAATTGTCATTATTTGCAGATGACGTGATACTGTATATAGAAGACCCCAAGAACTCCACCAAAAGTCTTCTAGACTTAATAATCAAATTCAGTCAAGTAGCTGAATACAAGGTCAACACACAAAAATCAATAGCTTTCCTCAATATGAATGACAGACTCACTGAGAGAGAAATAGGGCAAATAATTCCATTCACAATAGCATCCAAAAAACTGAAATACCTAGGAATCAACCTAATGAAAGAAATCAAAGACCTCTTCTCTGAGAACGATAGCATTCTGAAAAGAGAGATTGAAGATGATATCAGAAAATGGACAGACATCCCCTGCTCCTGGGTAGGAAGGATTAATATAGTGAAAATGGCCGTACTTCTGAAACTGCTATATAGACTCAATGCAATTCCAATTTAGACTGCATCAGCATACTTCAGGAACCTTGAGAAAACAATCCAAAAATTCATTTGGAACAAGAAGAGAGTGATGGGTAACAGACACATGGGAGGGGCTATCACAATCCCCAACCTGTAACTATACTACAAAGCTACTGTGAAAAAAACAGCATGGTACTGTCAAAGAAACAGACCTGAGGACCAGTGGAACAGATTAGAAGATGCAAAAACAAGTCCAGACACACTCAGCCATCTCATCTTCAATAAAGGAGCCAAACACCCTCACTGGAGAAAAGATAGCCTCTTTAATAAATGGTGCTGGAAAACTTGTGTTGCAACTTGCCAAAGATTAAAACTAGACCTATGTCTCTCACCTTGCACTAAACTAAACTCAAAATGGATTAAAGATCTAAATATTAAAATAGAAACACTGAACCAGTTGGAACAGAGGATAGGTAGAACTCTTGAAGACATTAATGTAGGAAAATATTTTATGAACAAAACCTCAGTTGCCCGTGAACTAGCACAAACAATCAACAAGTGGGATCTCTTCTTATTAAAAAGCTTCTGCACAGCAAGAGAAACCACCAGCAGTGTGAAGAGACAACCCACAATGTGGGAAAAAAATCTTCACCTGCTTTTCCTCAGACAAAGGTCTACTATCTCGAGTCTATAAAGAACTTAAAAAGATCAGACCTCCCAAATTGAAAGACCCAATCTGAAAATGGGCATCTGAAATGAACAGACATTTCTCAGACAAAGAAGTAGAAATAGCAAATAAATACATGAAAAAAATGTTCAACATCACTGGTCATTCGAGAGATGCAAATGAAAACAATGCTGAGATTCCACCTCACTTCAGAAAGAATGGCTGCTATCATGAAATCAACCAATAACAAATGCTGGCGGGGCTGTGGGGAAAGAGGAACCTTGCTCCACTGCTGATTGGAGTGTAGACTGGTGCAAGCACTGTGGAAATCAGTATGGAGATACCTCAAAGAACTAGGAATGAAAGTCCCATTTGACCCGAGTATTCCACTGCTGAGTATCTTCCCCAAAGAATTAAAAGAATCATACCACAGTGATATATTTGCACCCATGTTCATAGTAGCACAGTTTGTGTTAGGTAAAACTTGGAAACAGCCCAAATGCCCATCAGCTGGATACTGCATAAAGAAAATGTGTTTTTTTTTATAAAATGGAGTACTACTCAGCCATAAAAAGTGAGAAATTAGAGACATTTATAGCTAAATGGATGCACATTGGTGCAATACACTTAAGTGAAATAAATAGGACACACATGTATAAATACCAAATAGATTCTCTGGTGTGAGAAACTGAAAGTGTAAATAAGGACTAAAATGTATAATAGGTAATGTGAAATAGGAATAAATGGCACAAAGGGAAGGAAGTGGGAGAGGTAGGGGAAAGGAAAGAAGGGAATGGAATTAATATGAGAAAATGGAAAAACAGGAAGAAAATCTTTGTAAATAGGGAGGAATGGAGGGGTTGAAGGAAGTGCTGGGCAAGGGTGAAAAGTAAGAAGCAAGAGAGATTATGTAAAGGTGCAAATTTCCAATGATGCATGTAATTATATTGTATACCTAAAATGTACCAATGATTAGAATGAATAATCAATAATGTAAATAGGAAGAAAAGGTCTAAAGGGGTAGGGACAGGGGAAAGGAAAGAAAGGAAAGGAAAAATGATGAGAAATGGAAACAATGGAAATATTCTTTGTAAATAGGGAAAGGTGGAGTGTGTGTAGGGAGGGCTAGGAATGGGGAAAAAATAAGAACCAAGATGCATCATGTAAAGTTACAAGTTCCCAATGAGAAATGTAATTGTGTTGTATACCTAAAAAGTGCCAATAAAATAATTTAAGAAAAAAATATATACACAAGACCAAAAAAGGCATGAATATTTCAAAGAGCTAATTTGAACACTTCTTATGAAAAATAAATGAGAACATCATTCAAGGTTATTTTGAAATCTAATAGAGACCCAACTTAACCAGTAAGTGATGATCAGGTGGGCAACATAACAAGGTACGAAGGAGACTGCAAAGTACATTCCCAGTAAATACAGGAGTGTGATGTAGTCATTCAAAAAGATAGTTGCTAAAAGCTTTGTGTAATTGAATCATCTAACACGGACAATAATTAATGAATTTCAATGACTGGCTTCTGTACACTTATATAAGCAATGAGGAAGTAACTAGAAAGAAAACAAGCAAAAAATTTCAGCTTACTGGATATGAATTAAAATACTTTGCCTTCACTGCTACAGTATCTCCATATCAAGTCAAGAAATACTTGCCAACTCACCATGAGAGCGAATGCTATCCAGTTTTCAACTTCCTGCTGGATCTGAGAGTAAAATATGTTCAGAAAGCAGAATAAAATCAACTTCAGCAACAAAATTAATCTTTCATTAACAAGTAAAAACCACGTATCCTCACCCTATCTCAAAAGCTATATAGTAAAACTCCCAGGAGCTTAAGACAGAAAACATAGCTTGAAAATCTAATTTACCTCTATAAACAAGTTCAGAAATCTATCACTTAATACTGTTTTTTCCTAATTTACCTGGCCCAGTACTTAACTTCAGTTAATATCATTAGGTAGGGAAAAACTCTTTATATGAGTCATACTGAGGAAGAGAATGAAATGTTTGTACAGTAGAAACCTCAATTTAAAAAAAGGAAAAGAGGCTAGAAATGGGATTTCCACACCATCATCACAAAAATCAAGACAAGGCACTCTGTTTCAGAAACTAAATTAGTTCTACAGAAGATTAAGGGAAATAAAGACAAATTTCAGATCTGCTCAATATTCTGGAATCTTTCTCTATTAATTTGACTAAACCATCAAGAGAGACAATTTGGGCTCTCTGAAAGGAAAGAAAAAGGGGACCTTTGTATTGCTGGGACAAAAAAAAAAATACAACCCTGACATCCACAATTTAAAGGAGAGGTTTATTTATCTCATGGTTTCAAAGGTTACAGTCCATGGTTACCTAGCTTCATGGCAGAAAAATCACTGGAGAAGACCATGGTAGAGCAAAGCTGCTCATTTCATGGCTATGAGGGAGCAAACACAGGGGAAACATGTCAGAGAGAATGAGGCCAAGGAAAAGACATAGCCCCTGTGACCCATTCAGACACATTCAGAAGTTTGCTTTACTAATCTCCTAGATATCTCTCAAACTGATCAAGTTGATAATCAGAAGTAACTATCACTATCACAGTAATAATGATTACAAATGAGTTCTTTTCTGGGAGAACGTTTGTAAATCAAATTCTTTCATAAACCCCACAAAGTGAATCTTTCCATCTTCGATTCAAATATACAATATAAAGCACAAAAGATCCAAACACATAGACACAAATACTGTAAATGAACTATTTCTATTTTTACAGTTATTTTTAAATGGTAAGTACAGTACAACAACTGGTGTATAGGGGATTGCATGGAGTGAACTGACAAGAAGAGAGTTACTATCTGGAGGAAGGAGGGTAGGCAGGAGATGGCCGAGCTGAAAGGTCATCAGCAATAGGAGATGGAGGGCAAGATGGGATTTGAATCACATTTGATGTTGACAATGCAGAATTGTTTGATGGATTCAATTCTGTCTACCCTCTTAAACAAAGATTTATTAATGTCTGAGTAGTAGCTCTTTTTTCTCATCACAGATGTCTCTGTAGCACTGGATGACATTCTGAAGAGCTGCTGCAACCTTTGTGTATCATTCTATGTTGGGGTCCTGTGCCTCAAAAACTAACAGTGTCTCAAAGTAAAAATCCCCTTGCCGTTTTCTGTATTGTGAATCTCTTTGGTTATTCAGTCACAACTTCCTGTTGGTTCTCTTCATCTTTTTGCTAAGCCTCTAATTCCATTAGGTCCTCATTAATAAGAGCCTAGTCTTGTACAACAAGGAGTTCAATGACATTGCCCTTTTGCAGATCTACCTCCAGCTTCTTGCTAATGAGCACTAAGTTGTTGAGGACCTCTTTGAACTCCTTACCCATCTTCAAAAGTCCATGAACTTCATGAACAAACTGCAGGCAAAGGTTCTTCCAAACTTCATTCAAGGTTACAGCCTAAACCTCACGCAGAGCAAAGTTGATGTTTTTATGGCCTTGTAGATGTTATAGTCCTTCCAAAATTGTTGAAAGGTTGTTCTTGTTTCATCAGTTGCCTTCACTGCCTGACAAAAATGTAATGCAAAAAATATTTCTTGAAAGTTATAATAACTTCTTGGCCATAGGTTGAATGAGTAGCATATTATTCAGTGACAGATGGACTACATTTACATTGGAGTGAAAATTGCCAATGAATTGAGGGTGACCTGGTGCATTGTCAAGCAGCAAAAGAATGTGGAATGGGATATCTTTCTCCGAACAACATTTCTGTATCTCTGGGATAAAGTGATGGAAATGGAAATGGCCTATGTATCCCAGGCTTTGGAGTTACTCTTACACACAACAAATAGAGAGCCCTTGGTTATGTTTTTCAGAGTTCATGGTTTCTCTGAATGGTAAACTGAGGGGCTTCAGTTTTCTTATTCCTGGAAGCTTTGCAAGCAAATAGAGTTAAATCTCTTTGCCACTTTGAAGCCTGGCATCAACTCTTCCTCTTTATTGATATAACTTCATCCTCACTTCCTTTTCCAATACAATCCTGTTTCATCAACATTAAAAACCTGTTGGGGTAAATAAGCACCTTCATCAATAATTTCCTAAGTGTTTCTGGAAATTCTTGTGCAGCTGTGTCTCTGCACTAGCCCTCACCACTTCATTTTACATTGTAAAGGTTGGCTCTAGCCCTGAATCTGTTAAACCATCCATGGTTGACAGTAACAGATTCACTCTGTTCTCACTGTCTTTTCTTCAAGTCTGCAAACAGGCTTTTAACTTTTTCTTGAACAAGCAATAGCTGAGTGGGACTCAATGCTGAGGCTGATCCTGCATCCACACACTAAGAAATTTCTTCATTTCTTCTGACATTTTGCCATTCCTTTTGGGTATTATTTTTGACTTGTTTGGCTCAGCAGAATTCACATGCTGCATGATCTTCTTGTTGATCTTTAGAAATGTACCAATGGTTGAACAATTCATGTTCTAAGAATGAGTGATGTCTACCATCTTTGCATCTCAGTGTAATCTCTCAATTATTTTCACTTTTGTTTCCATCTGCTTTTCCTCTTGCTTCTGGACATCTTGGGCTCTGACTGAGCAATGTGCTACTGTACACTATTGCACCCTGCAGTATGCACACAGCAGCACAATTGTGACAATGTCCAGTATATACATGAGCTACTCCTGTGATTTGTTCATGTATATGAATGTTCACTGGTAATGTGAAGTCTGTTTGTATCTGTGAAAGTTCACAACTCAAATTTTTGTAAGTTGGGGACTTACATGCCTTTGTAAGTAATGTAGATAAATGTTCCAAGAACATACATAATTTATATAGTCTTATCTGACATTTTGACAGTTGTATAAAAATGTTAATTGTTTTGTAATAATATTTATTGGGGTCTCCTCAGTGGGAGACTGGAACTGAAGACAGTATCCGATGAAACCTATTAAAAGAAGGAGCACGGGGGACCAGAACTCTGTGTGGAGTTAAGGCCAGGTTTATTGGTAATATTTTTTAATACATTTTTTTGTAGGATACATCAATCATTAACAATTTACAATGTTAGTCAACTAACCACCAGTTATATCTGTGAGTACATAAAGCATCTAAAGAACCATCTATGTTTCTTTAATCTTAGTATATCTTATCTAAATCATCCTGGCTACTTAAAGCTTCTAAAAGTTAGCTACTCTTATCTATTCTTATGCCAAGCAAATATTTGAGAGTCTCAAGGGACTACAGCGGAATGAACACTGTGGGATGGACAAACAGCCTTCTGAAGTTATCTTTAACTTCTCTATCTGGGCCTGCCACAGACCTCAGGACAATCTATCTTCCCAAGGCTGTCCGAGGGCTGGAGAACTTCTCATATCCTCCACAAGTATACAGGTTTTAGAGCTCCCATCACATAAATGAAAAATAAGGTTAAATTGACATTTATAATAAGAGAGGACTGCAAGGAGGCTCTATTCTGTTTTCACTTATAGGTGACAGGAGTCAAATGTTATGTGGCAAATACAAGTTTTATACCCCAATAGTTTATAGGTGGGAGTATTTTGTAATTAATTTTCACTGTTTACTCGGCCTTTTATATAGACTTCCTGTTCTTTAATTGAAAGAGTACCAGAATAAAAATCAGAAAAATACCAGTATATGCTTGGCTGTGCTGTGCACTTTCATTAGCAACTCAGTAATTTTACTTGTAAATGTGGAGAATAAAACCAAGATGACATTCTTGTGGTAAGGATTAAGTGAGATTGCATCTGTGAAACCAACTTGTAAATGATAAACTACTCAGCAAATAGTGGAAATAAAATTAGTTTTAGGTATCATTTATCAATATTAAATAATACATTATATTATTTTGCTTTTTACTTGGATCCAATACATGGCTGCTGCAACTATGAATACATAATCAGAAGACACATATTAATTTTCTATATATGATGATATAATTTTGTGCAACAATATAGGTCTCCCTAGATGATATGGTAAAAACAAGATTTTCTAGCATAATATTCACCCTTTACATTTTCTCTAAATTACCTATGAATGCATCAAAAAAGTTAAAAGAAAATAGTAGCACTGCAACTAAAGATAAAATTGAAATTGTATATCCACAGGCAGAGGAAAGTTCTCTAACTTTATCAGAAGCAGAGGATTGAGTTATACATCATTTTATCCATCTCTACAAACAACTTATACCAATAAAAATGATCCTCCAGAGGTCCTTAGAATGTGATCTTAGTGCCATGAGGCCAGCAGCATCAATATGTTCTGGCAACTTGTTAGAAACGCAAATTCAGAAGTTTTGCAGCACCCCCAGAACTACCAGTCAGAATCTCTACTGCTGGTGTGTAGCAATCTGGATTCTAAAAAGCCCTTCAGATGATTCTTTTTTTTTTTTTTTTGGTACCGGGGATCGAACTTGAGTCCTTCCCCTTGTGAGGCAGGCGGTGGAACCACTGAGCTAAATCCGGGATCCCCTTCAGATGATTCTTCTGGCTGTTAATGTTTGAGAACCAATGACACAGTCAAACAAAAAGAATATTATAACATGTTTGCCATATAAACAGACTCTAAAAAAAAGAATTTGCAATGGCCCCAGATATATAAGTATTATTATTCACATCTTCAGGTGAGAAGAGTGAGAAATAAGAATTAGAAGATTTGATTTAGGAAAAGTTACAGGTCATGTTTTAATTATTTGACCTTAAAGGTTATCTCTTAACCACAGGTTACTGTTTCTTGGTGTTGAAATTACTGTTTAAAAAATATTTGTGAAGAAATATGAAAAAATGGGAGGTTTCTCTTCGATGTTCTTGGAAGTATTGTAAGGACATGGTCTAGATACAGTATTGGTAAAATGCAAATAAAAATAAATGTGAACGCAGAGACAAAAATAATAGATAAAGAAATGAATGGGAGAAATTTCAAAAGGTACTGACAGGATCAAATCTACCCACATTAATCAGAGTAGAATAAAAGCAAACAAAATGTATTGGGAGAAAATAGAACTGATTATGAAAGTAAAGGACAGTTGAAGAAAGGACAGAGAAAAGACAGAATTCTGAGATCTGAGACCTAAACAAGAATCATACTCTTCTTAAATATGAAATATGAAAACAGGAAAGGAAGCAACCATGTATGATATTACTTGGGGAAAAAAATTTCTGACAATGAGAAAATGACTTAATATATGTGTCCATAGTTAAGAAAAAAAGTGCTTCATGTATGCTCTGAACAGAATTTGTTACCCCTGAGGAAGATGGAGGTGGGTGAATTAGAAGTAAGTGTTTAATGAGATGGATTTGAGAAACATATTTTACCTTCTCTGGTTGTTCCAGATCTAAAACTGAAAGCAAAATTTAAAGAAGCTGAAATTCATTGTCCAAGTTCTGCACTCGTAGCTGAGGGCACTGAAGTTGGGGTTTGGCTTCCTGACCTGTTGCTGCGGAGGTTTGGGTCAGAATTATTTTGTCATGTATCTTGTCTTTCATCACAGACGAATTAACTAGTTAGTTATGGTTTTTAAAAAGTTTAAGAAACGTAAGCCACTAAAATGTAAAAACATATAGAACATTTGGATGATATTTAAAGAAAGACTTTCTGAGCTTAATAATAATAGAGTATATCACCAGTATCTCCATGAAAAGATGAAAACTTTTTACCACACAAGAACTGACCACTTAAGCAAATTGAAATGTAAAATTACTTTTATTTTCATATTTATAGAACTTTTCACTTTCTCATTTTATTTGTTTCACATGTAATTCAATTCTACTATAAATGTATATGTGATAAAATACTATGCTAGCTTTTTATTGTTTTGAACAATGTCAAATACCATGAAGAATTGTTGCCATTGCCTTGTTAGGTGAAAATTAGTAAGACACCAAGAGTTTACCTATATTTTGTTTCTGTAAATATTTATTTTTTTCTTATTAAAAATTAACATATATATGTGTATATATATATATGTGTATATATATATATATACATATACACACACATCCTCAAAGATCCATGTGTTGATATACACACAATATTTTGACAGAAGACTGAAGTATATATGTATATGAATATAGTATTATTCAGCTTCACATCACTATGATAAAACAACTGAGAACAATAACTTAAACAAGAAATGGCTTATTTTGGATTATGGTTTCAAATGTTTCAGTCTGTGGTTGATAGTCTCCCTCACTTTTAGGCCTGTAGCAAGGTAGAATCATCATGGCAGAAAGGTGTGATGGAGAAAACCTGCTCACATCATGGCAGCCAGTAAGGAAAGAGAGAGAGAGAGAGAGGGAGAGAGAGAGAGAAAGAGTGAGCAGTGGAGAAAGGGGCCAGGAAGAAGATATAGTCCCCAAAGCCCCACATCCATGAGCTATTCCCTTCAATTAAGTCCATGTCAGTTCTCAATGATGCCAGTAAATTGTGAATCCATCTACTGATGAAGTTGGAGCCATAATGATGCAATCACTTCCCAAATATCACTTTCCCACCTCTGAATAGTACTGATATTATAGTGTGTGTTAAATGTATGAATTTATTAAAGCATACCTGCCTTAACATATTAAAGTGAATATATTGTTCAGTAAAATACTGTCAGGATCAAGAGCATGAAAATTCAATTTATAAAATTAATATTCAAAAATATGCAAAATAAGTTCAATTTAAACTATAATTAAAATAAAATTGGATGTAGTTTTCAGTTCACAATGTGGTATTAAGGACATATTGTGAAATGCCGTTCTCTCCTATTATCGCTGGTAAAAACTGTAATGGGAATATTTCTAGAAAGAAATTTCCCAAATAAAAAGATTTTTTAAAATGTCAAAGCTCAACTTAATTTTATTTCTAAAAGTGCATCTATGAAATAATCAGAAATCCATACATGTGTATGTTTATGAAGATAAACTTTGAAGTTTTATTTATAAATGCAAAACTGAAAGCAATCCATGAGTTTCCAGTTGAAAGAATACTAAGCTTCCACTTCTTCAAGTTGTGAATTATTATGAGACCATGAGAAATTACTAATATTATACTGTTAGGTGAAAATAAGTAGCATATTATTTTATGTACCAATATAGTGTCCCTACAAAAGGGGAAAACAGAATATTTCTCATTTCTTCATGAAGAATACAGCTGCTTTAGTGTATGTTTTCCAAATTTTCAGCGTTCTTTAATAAAATTAAAAATGCCAGTAGTAAGTTTTAGAGAGATACATACAGAGAGTTATAGCATAACATATACTGTAAAAAGTAGCCTAGGATTAAAAGGAGATAATGATGTGTTTACTGAAGTTGTAGAATTATGTTCTTTCCTAAGAGAAACAAAAAGTATAATGTTAATCTGAATGTTTTTCAACCTATTGACAGACATCCTCACTTTTAAAAATAAATTCTTAGGCTTGCTTTCAATATTAATATGGTTAGTATGGTCAATCATTATTCTCTCAAAGCAGTCAATGAATTCAGTCTAATAAGCCCAGTATTTCATAGAATTTAACTTATGCTTTTCTCCATGATGGTATAATGGATTCACACTTCATTGTTTCATTATTATTAACTTTGTCATGAGGGATTCAGCTGTAGACAGACATATACAGAACCCAGAAAAACTTATATGTTGATGGAATGGGGAACAATATGTGAAGATTAAGCCCTGAATTTTTTTTTTTTTTTTGATACCGGGGATCAAACTCAGGTCCCTGCGCTTGCGCAGCAGGCAGCAAAACCACTGAGCTAAATCCCTGGCCAAACCTTGAATATTTTGAGAATAATTTTAGCCCATACTTGCTCCAGGAAGACACATAGGCTTGCACTTTTGCCAGAAGTCTTTTCTTGAAACTTCACCTTTTATACAGCATATTGTGAAATATTTTCAGAAATTTTCGTCTGTTTAGGTATTGAGTAGAGAATGAAAGTATATACTGAGATGAATTACAACCTGAAATAAAGTTTGAAGTATAAAATATAACATGGGGATATTTACAAGGTGAAAATAAATCCCACTAGATCTGTCCAAATTGAGAAAAGAGGTACAACTAATTCTCAAGATTTTTAAAGATCTTGCTATGTTGTTATTTAGGTAAAATATCTGACATTAAATTTTCATATGGAGAGACTATTTTTTATATAATTTTGAGACTGTGAATGTATTTGCTCCTCTGAATTTCTTATTCTGAATTTTAAAAGGTTTCTCTTTCATTTTTCCTTAAGTAAAATCTTGTAAATTATCTTTATTATTTATCAGGTCAAAATAGTAAATCTATTTATTAAAACAAAATCTGTTAATATTTATGTTTTTACATCCAAGTTTTAACAAGTTATTAGTTCATAAAAGACTTAGACAAGACATATGTATAGATTTTCAAATTTATTTTCTTTCATTATATTGGCAAAACTCTAGAATTTTTAACTCACTAGAGCATCCATCAATCTATCTATCCTTTAAACTGTACACTAATCCCTTCCTTTATCCATCCCCTATTCCAAAATTAAATTTATGCTTTATGCCACACATGCTAGGTTCTGGGTGTACAGTGGAACAGAAATAAGATGCAGAATGATCTTCACCCTTGAGGAGCCCATAGGCCGTGATGACTGTGGAAGTTACTGATTTTCTTTGTATAAAAGGAAAATTTCCTTCATCTTTCCATAATAAATTAGGGGAATGATTTATCTATTGACTTTGACAGCTTTTTAAAAAAATTCATTAAGTTTATTATACATTCTAGGTATACAATATGATGACATACATCATTGGGAATTTGCACCTTTACCTGATATATCTTGGTTCTTATTTTTTTCCCCATTCTCCTGCCCTCCCTTTGACCCCCTCCACCCCGCCCTGTTTACAGAAACTTTGTCCTTTTCTCATATTTTTTCCTTTCCCTTCTTTCCTTTCCCTTACTTCTTCCACTTCCCCTTTGGACCTTTTCTTCCTGTTTCACATTGTACTTTAATCATGGAAACAATTGTTGAAAACAACTAAGAACTTACATACATACAGTCTATCTGTAGAGTTATATTCAAGACAAAGGCCCTTACCCTTTCTATGGTGCATAAAGTTGCATGCTATCAATTGTAGCATCTTTTCTGTCTTTACCCTTAGTCTGTCTTTTAAGAGACTATTTTCATAAAACAAACATAAAGTAGAATTCTTTGTTACTCATATAGGGAGAGAAACTGGTGTTTATAAATCATTACTTGTGGAAGTGTAAAGAAGATAATTTGATAAAATAAATCAAATGCTTAATTGGAAGTATCCTTTGACCCCATGATAACAAGCATTTCCAAAATTTTACTCTACAGTTCTCTTCTCAAACTTACATATAACTATAGAATGGACACTGAGATTATCCCAAGAAATTACCAACACCTTTATTTGATGTGAGCAAATGCACTTTTTCTTATCATCAAAAATTAGCATTTCTCTGAGCATAGTTTGACAAATGTAAAACTTTCATGTTACTGAACTCTAAAAATGAATTGGACTAATGAATGGCTTCACTTGACTTCTTTGCACAACTGGGCTGAAATGTGTGACTTCTGAGTCTTATGAATTTATTAAAATTTATATTTTTAGATGTCTTTTTGATGTATAGTTTTTCTCTATGCTTTGATTCACATCCCAAAGAAGTGTATATTCAAAGAAAATAGTTCAAACACATATGAATATCACAATTAGTTAGAGTTAAATGATACTTTGATTTTCTTATTTACTGCAAAAGCTAAAAAAGTGGGTAATTTCAATATAAATTTATATATCCATCTTAGAAATAAAATTGGATTGAGAATGTAGAGTTGAGACTAAAAGAAATTTGATGTGTAACTTAAAACTCTCAAAAAAAGAGGTAGAAAATGCAGTTTACAAAATCTCAAGTCTCAAGTGTTCAATTATCATTATATTGATGTAAGGGTTCTGATAATGAATTTGACATCAAAAAACTTTGATAGTTCTGATCAAAATCTTTCTGTATCAAAATCTACTTTATTATTATTCATCAAATACTTGTTGCATCAAAGGTTTTGTTTTTTGGGTTTTTTCCATTGTACTCAATAGAAATAATTTTAGGGAAAATGTCTTGAATGCTTATTTTTAAGAAATGTTTAATGAACTGGGGAGAATTTTAAAAATTAGCCTTCTAGAAAGACACATTCTGACTTAGAATTTTCTAATTCATTTTTTAAACTCTCAGTTTTATTGATTTTGTTGTTGCTGTTGTTAAGAAAGAAAGAATAGAACAGAATAACAAACAGAAAATACTTACTTAATGTCAAAAAACTTTTAAAAAATTAACCCTGACAGTAAATTGTAAGTACTAAGTTAACTTATTTCATACAGTTTATTTTAAAATATGTTGTTAAAGTTTGGAACAGTTGATTTTTACTACATATGACAAAGCACAATGAAAGTAAGTTAGTTATTGAGTTAAAAAATGTTGCTGCTGAATGTCAGATATTACTTGTGATTCCTGACTCTTTTGCATAAAAAAAGGGAGAAAGGGGAAGCTTTGGACAATGAGGTAGACTGACACATAGATCAGAGAGTTTGCCGATCCACCACATTCCCAAGTGACTTCATATATAACCGAGATCAGTATTTCCAGGGTGGAATGAAAGGATTACATGTTGCTCTTCTTGAGCTACAATTTCTTTTCATGAACTGTCATAAAAAAGCAATAAAATAGTATTGTCATTTTCACTTAATATTTGATGTTATGGGGAATGAAGTCAATACAGTTCCTCTTTCATAAAGCTTCCTACATAATGGACAAGATAGATATTTTAAAATTATAATTTATTTAGGGCTTTAATGAGTACTGGAAGGTTAAAATATACTGTAAAATAGTATGGAATACCATCTTGTTGTGGTACAGAGCCTCAAGGGAGTCTTGCTAAACATTCCTGGTGTGGCATCAGAACATGAGGACAAGTCAACCTGTGAAAGTGGGATGACCTAAGATAATGTGGTGTAGCCAGAGGAAAGAGAATTATCAAAAGATTTGTCATCTGAGGGAACTCTGCTTGTTTAAAGAAATGAAAGACATGCACTATGGAATACTAAGGAGAAAGGAGGTAGTAAATGCAATAAGATGAAGGTGGAAGTCATCATGCTCTATGAGTTTGTGTGTACACATGTATGTATGTGTGCATGAGTTCACACACACGTGCAGGGGCTACAGATACAGCTAATGGAAGAACAAGGGAATACTTATTCATTAGAGGAACACAGAAAAACAACAAAAAAAGAGACATGACAGAAGGCTAACCTCCACTCTCAGTATTCCTGATACACACCCATCAGTCACATTAAGAAATCAGAGCTTTTACATAGTGCACTGAGTTCAAAATGTGCTGTGACCTGACAAATTCACCTAACAAAGGGCCTAATTCACCTGAATTCAAGAGATAGGCTTTATTTCCCACAAAGAGTAATTCAGAAGAAAAAAAGGAAAATTAAACCTAATATTTACTGAAAACCAAAAACAAAAAATCGATTATTGTAGCACATATTGAGAAATGGATTTGAGAACAATTGAACTACATGTCAATTTACAATGTACTCTAGAGTAAAAAGAAAAAAGTGGAAATGGTTTTCCACACTCCTGGTAAAAATGAATACAAAGAGTAATAACACTAATATTTGTAAGTGATAAACTCAATTACAGAATATTTTACAATTCACAGACCTTGTAGTTTAAAATTTTTATATATAAATTTGGTTAAATTTCTTTCTATTTTTAAAATGATTCCCTCTGCTATAATCTACCTTAATATATGTACTAGAACAGCTCAAAAGCTTCCTCACAGAAGGTTGCCACAGCAACAACCCTTTAATATACATGAATGAAATTGAAGGGGAAAATACAGGTGGAATGCAATGGACTATTGAATGAAATATAGTTGATTTTCAAGGGAGAAATAAGAAATCTGAGGCAGATGGAGAAAAGGAAAAAGATCAAACTGCAGAACATGCAAATTATAGCAGCATTGGTCACCTCTGGACTCGCATAAATGTGTATATACCATCAGAAAGCCTAAAACCGAGAGATATTGCTCCTAAAAGACCTATGCAGAGAATGGGGACAGAGATATTACTGGGTAAGCAGCATAGGGGCCTATTACACCCCAAAAGCTGGCCTATAACTAACTTGGACTAAGGCGAGGTTGATACAAAACAGAGAAAGCCCAGCCTACCTTGACTCCCCACTACCTTGTTCTCTTTGACTGTAAGTATACACATCTCTTCCACCATCTTATGCTTTGCAACCGACTTGAAGCTAGTTCACCATTGAGCTTAACTATGTCACCTTCCTCTTGAACCCAACAAAATAATGAATTTCCCAACAGAATCAAGCCAGTTAACTGTATAAAGGAGACTTTTATTGAGTCTCCTTTTATAGTGACCTCTCCTAAATTTATGCCTCACTTCTTAGGCATCTAATATCAGTAGACACATTGCCTCTAAAATTCAATGCTCATAATTTCACTTGCTCCCTAGCTTTTCTTTTCTGTGTAGTTTCTCTTTTTCTTTTTCTTTTTTTTCACATTTTCTTTTCTTTTTTTTTGCTTAAATTCTTTTATTGGTATATTTTAGGTATACAATATATTTACATTTATCATTGCGTGCTTGTACCTGTAGATGATGTATGTTGGTTCTTTTTCTTTATTTACACTGAAATACATACTGCTTTTTCTGAGGGTCATGGAAAAAACTTTTATCAACTTTTTTATAGGCATCATCACACTAAATATTTGTGACCATACTATGACATAGATACTACTTACCCCATTTTGTTTGTTTGTTTGTTTTTGGTACCGGGGATTGAAGTCGGGTCCTTGTGCTTGAGCAGCAGGCTGCAAAACCACTGAGCTAAATCCCTGGGCCAACTTATCCCATTTTAAAGATAAGAAATCCAAGTATTTAAGGTATTGTATCACTTGAATAAAGGCACACAGCTAATATGTGAAAAAATCAGGAAGTGATTTCACATTGTGACCCGAAAGTTTATGCTCTTAGCCTTCCAGCCACTGTTTCCTACTATCCATGTGGAGACGTCCATGAGCTATTATACTCACAAAGGTCTCTTTTTGTTTGTTTGTTTGGTACCAGGGATTGAACATGGGTCCTTGAGCTTGAGCAGCAGGTAGTGAAACCACTGAGCTAAATCCCCAGCCCCCCTCAAATGTCTTTCTTTTGAAAACTATTTCTCTTTCTTTTTTAGAATAATCTTTACTACATCAATAGAAAGAACTGATTATGAAAGAAAATTTCAGACTGAGGGATGTTTGACCTAGTCTCTCTCAAGTTCTACCACACAAGTTACACAGCTTTCAATTTTCACTAACATTTTTGTCTGCATCTTGTGGGTCTGCTGGAGTCCCTTCTCAGGTGTTGATGTAGTTGATCCTTTCTGGGATTACACACTGCTCTCTCTGCTGGGCTGTGGAAGAGAGAGAGAAAATCATCTTCAATCCAAAAGTTTGACATGGTGTCTAACTTTCTTTCTCTTCCTTTCCTCTTCCTTTTTAAAAATTATTGTTCCTGAGAAATTAGGAGACATAGACAATAATCACAAACAATTCAAGGACACCATGGCTCTGATAGCTGAGAGACTAAACAGGAGTCCAGTGAGGGCTTTCCTTAGCACAGATATGTTGTTATTAGATACTATTTTTCAGAAGGGACAGCAAATATATGTTTCCCATATCAACAGCAGAAGCTTGCAATTGTCGCCTTGGTCTGTTTTGAAGATTAAGCTGGAATTACTATTTTAAATTTCTGTTATTTGTGAGTTCTTCCTGGTGTGGAGACTATATATATTCTGTTATTCTGGAAACCTTTTATAGTACAGAAAATATCAACATAAAAGAAATATATATTGACATGATAAAGCAATTTATAGCAAAGATACCCTGCATTTGCCATATTGTGGACATGATTCTGAATCAAGTGCAGTGCAGCAATATTGGGAAAAGGGTGGCTGAGTCATTTAAACATTAAAATACAAGTTAAGCTCATATCTTTGAAGTAACATGGCAAAATTTAAGGTTTGTTAACCTTATTTTTTTCATTTATTCATTCAAAAACATTTATAAAATATCTTGACTATGTAATAGGCTAAATGTTGCATGTAGGGAAATTTTTCTACATTCTCCAAAAGTAAATGCAATATAAGGATTTGCTTGCATTTTATTTTGGGGAAGGGAACATTTGGGTAGGAAAGAGACATTTAAGATGTGGAAGGAGTCAGGGCCAGTGAACAGTGCATTATTTAGTCAGTTACAATAGTTTAATTGGACCAGTGAATTTTAGAAACCAGTGTAGAGTATGTACCTTCTAGTTATTTCACATGAAGAGCAAGAGGGCTGGAATATTTGTATGTAGACTTTGTAACCCATCAGCTAAGAGCCAAAACTGGGTCCGGGAAAGGGGCAGTTAATTCTCTAGGACCTCAGCATGCAGGGCATGTGAGCAGAGCAGCACTGGCACTAGAGAAATCCCAGGCAAAGAGATGTCAACCTTAGGGCATTAAAATGGTGAAGCCAGAAAATATATGCAGGCCAACTGTCCATGTGTTAGACAGTGCCAGAGTTATTAGAACAAAACATCTGGCCTTGAAGAACTCATGCTTGGTGAGGTGAAACCTAGGAATACAAGCGGTTAACCTGGTTTGAACTGAAAGAATGAGAATACCCCTGCATCATTCATGATTAGAGGCAAAGTGAAGAGGTAGGTGAGAAATCAATGTCTGTAATTACAAGTGTAAGCAGTTGATGAATTAAAAAAATACAATCTTCATCTTTTGATAAACTAGGTCCTGGATAAACACTGAGGTCAGAGGCCAAAGAGTTCAGGGGAGATGCTCAGAGAATTGTAAAGGGTGACAACTACTTTTTTAAAAATTCACATAATGTTGAAAGATAGGAAGAAAACTGCAATTTATAACATTTGTAATTACCAAACATAATTTGAAGAGTGTCTTGGGTCATATGTATAGAAATAGAGAATTATTTAATGAAAAGGAAACAATGGATACACTTAACTTTCCTCTTATCATACCAATCTTACCACATGTTCAGCTGGTTCCTAATTTATTTTTCAGTAGAAACAATAGAACACGAACCAACATCAAACTAGCGAAAATATTCTGCCAGTCTAATTAGCATGTTTATAATTAAACTGTATCTTTTAATTGTGGATTCCTTGATGGCTCATACTGTCACATGCTGTTTGCCAAGTTCATATAAGAAGAAATCGGTCATGTATGATATAAGCCAATTTCACTCTGGATTCTGAATACATATATGTAGCCAAAATTAATCTATAGATGGATATAGGTAAAATAGGTGAGAAAGATTAGTTAAAAAAAAAAAAGAAGAACCAAATAGGAACATGTAAAACAAAGAAACTAATAAAAACTTAATGTAGTCTTTCTTTCTTGAAACCATCTTAAGGGTAGGATAGTGCTACATTAAAATTTCAACATTGTTTTCTCATCTGAAAGCTATAAATTAGATTCATATATTTTTTAAAAACAAAGCAAAATTAAATGAACAGATTCTAGCAGGATTTCTCATCTTTACCTAACTAATTACCAACTAAATTTCTTTATGTTCTTACCAAGTAGCCACTTAATAGTTTTAGTACTAGATGTCAAATAGCATTAGTATAACATCACTTCAGAAATTGTATAATATTTACAATACACTATTATTATTATCCCAAGAAACTCCAATGAAAAGGCAACTTGGTAAGCCAAATTTAAACATCTAGTTTGTTTTCATATACCAACATAGTAACTTTGCATCTATATTTACTGAGCATTTGCTAAATGTGGAGTTTTATACTAGACAATGAATTTTTAAAAAATAATCTGATATTCAGATATTTATGTAAATTTGAGAATGTCTACCTTTGGAAGAATGGTGTTTATGTGTGTTTTAATTTTACTTTTCCATGTCATTTTGTTGTTATTTTGTTTTGTTTTTTACTTTGTTGTTTTATTTTGCTTTGTTTGTTTCATTTGGGGGCCTTTTTTTTTTTTTTTTTTTGCAGTACTGGAGATTGAAGCTAGGGTGTTTGTACTGAGCTACTCTATCTTTGCGACAGGATATCTCTGTCACTAAGTTGCCTGGGCTAGGGTTTAACTGCTGATCAGCCTGCTTCAACCTCCCAGAGCTCTGGAATTATAGGTGTGCTCCAGCACTCCTGGTTTACATATCATTTATGAGCACTAATGTACATACTGCTCAAAATAGCCCTTTGAGGTATAGTATGTATAACTACAAGTACTGCATCCTCATTGTTCATATGAGCAAAACTAAAGCACAGAAATATTAAGAAGCTTGCCCTGGGTCATATAGATACTAAGCCACAATGCAGGATGATTCAAACCCAGGCTAAAGTCTACAAAATATGGTGGTGATTATAGGAAGTAATAACTACTCTTTATAAAAATCACAAAACCTTTATAAATGTAGAGCAAAACAGGATACTGGGATCTTTATTCTGAATATCTAATTTTAAAGCTAAAGAGACATGAATTTTTGTCAGTTTGCTGTGCCATAGATATCAATTAAATTCCATCTACCCAGGATCCATGGCCCTAATAGCACTTCAATTCCCTATAATGGCACCTCAATTCCTTATGTATTTCTCCCCCATTCCAGTCTTCTTGGAAGGAATGTACAACTGATATTGTAGATACCAAGTGGCTACACCCTCCCTCTTTTGACTGAGTACTCTTAGGACCCATATATGTCATGATTTTGGTCAGTTTTCCCTTCAAGAACATTGACTCTTGACCATTTGAGAGAAGGGGAAAAGAATATTTGAAGATTATTCCAGTGAGTCAACACTGCAGCAGCTCATATTGTCCTGTGTTTTACACCTGCAGCTTTCTCAGTTTTGAAATAGTTTCCACCACCCTCAACCCCCAGGTTCTAGCCTTGAAGTGACCTATATGCCCACCAACAGATGAATGGATAAAGAAAATGTGGGTGCTACTATGACATAAAGGATAGGCTTGAGTCATTTGTGAATAAATGGATGCACCTTGAGATCATAATGTTAGGTCAAATAAATCAAACACACAAGCTAAATATAGCATAGTTTCTCTTATTTGAGAAAAACAAATTATAAAGACAGAAATAAAACATAGACAACAAGGAGATAGATCTTTCTGAGAGGAAAATGGGATA
Organism: Heterocephalus glaber; assembly: GCF_053883595.1. Taxonomy (NCBI): domain Eukaryota; kingdom Metazoa; phylum Chordata; class Mammalia; order Rodentia; family Bathyergidae; genus Heterocephalus; species Heterocephalus glaber. Next base: position 34,586,000 of record NW_028258143.1, on the reverse strand, counting down.
AGAGAGGAATAGGGGAGAAAAGGGGATTTTAAAAAAGAAATTAAGATATGTTATGCATACTTGCCAAGTCTTTACAAGGAATGTAAACATTATAAGCTACAAACATGTACTGATAAAAGGATAGTCAATGGTTCAAGTACTTTCTCCTAATATCTCCAAAGTTTCATGTAATTATTGAGTTTATTTGTATTTTTTACAAATGTGAATCTTAACATACAATATATACTGTGTCAATGCATTATTTCTACATAGTAAATTGGAGAAAAAGTTACTTGAATGATCCCAGATGATGGAGACCACCCTAAATGAGCTGCAAATTTATAAAATGGCTTTGCATATTAGAAGTCTGAGTCTGCCTATTTGCCCACAATGGTTGCCTGAAGAACCATCAGTTGGTGTGTGGGAAAGGGACAATTCCCCACACCACTGGTTACAGCAGAGGTCTCAGTGATCCATGATGCTGTGACGCCTTGGATAGCAAGAAAATAGTGCAGCTAAGCGTACATGATTTGTACAGAAAACTATAGAGGCAAAAATTAATCCATGAGAAGAAACAAATTTCCCATTAATCTATGAGCTGTTCTTGCTAGAATGTCTTGTTCCCTTGTTGTTAGGAACCTGCTTGCATCAGTGCTCTCCACTTCACTGTCCCCCGCACTGCCCTTTCCCCTTTCTAGAAGCTGTATGTTCAATAAATAGTGGCAAGCTCCAAGAGATGATGTCTTAGCCAGAAAACAGCTTTTACCATCCTGAGCCCCCCATTTATGCATTAAGATCTTGACTTTTTAAATCCTGCCACCATACCCTTCATCAGGTGATTTGGGGTCTGATCAGCCTACAAAAGCCTGGTTTGCTTACATTAATTCTCCTACATTTTTACTACACCATTCTTCTTCCTCAAGAATATGGCATCTTCTTCCATTTCCAAACTCTTGCTATATGAATTTTCACTATGCAAAATCCCAAAGTCAAATGCATATATTTAGTCATGTCACTTTCCATCCCAACTGTTTATCTGAATTTTCATTATCCAAAATAAAGGCAAATTGATTTGGATTAAGAGGTATATGTATAACAGAGAATGGGCTTGTTGTGAAAAATTACTAAGGATAAGTATCAAATTACCATTTAAGAAATAAATTTTCTGCATGAGGAACAAACTTGGATATTCAGATTCAATAGCAATTGTAAAATGAAAGACTTCTGTAAATGAAAGGAGAGGGCAGAGCAAGATTCTTCCAAGTAGCTCTCCTTTCTTCAAAATGTATACAAATTTCAACAATAAAATAAATATCATCAGTATCTGCCCCTAGCCTAAGATCTTTTGAAAAAATTTCTGATTCATTACAGAAAACTGCCTGGAAATCTGCAGCCAATGAAAAGACTCCCCTGAAGCACAATTACAAATTTATGCCTTAGACATTTTCCTTTAAAATATATTTCCTAACATTTAAGATAACCTAAAAGAGAAAACTATTGTATTATATTAATAATCAAAGTATGCTTGACCTGGAGGAGGTCGTAATTATCTAGGTTTAGATTTATATACTTACAAATCTAAATATTAAACAGAGACCAGCTTGATAAATTTTACAAATTTTAGAGCTCTATAGAGATGTTTTCTGTGGTTGTTCTGTTATACTAAAAATGGAAGTTTTGTTCGTGATAATTATATATTTACTTTTTAAATTATGTATATTAACTTGTATAAAACTTTACAATTCAGTCATGTTTTATTATTCTTATTATATTATCTTTTATAAATAGTCATGCTTTCAGACACTTGGGGCTTTTAAGATTTCTGTTCCACTGAACAAAGCCAAGATACAAATGAATATATAGGCAAGTAGAATCATGCGGCAAAAAAGCTTGGCATAAGAAATGACGCAGAAACAAAGTAAAATAAAAATTCTTCAACAAGAAAATGCATTAAGGTTTGTGTCTAATAAAATAATCATGTGGATTTCTGTTTCACAGGAAGAGGAAATGCTTAGTGGGAGACATTTAAGAAGAAATGTTTCATGACACTTCACTATAATCTCTATACATAAAAGATGTCCCTTGTGCACAGACAAGTGGAGAGGGCCACACTGTGGGTGGATAGGACAGGAAGTCAGTCTGAAATAGAGAAGAACAAAACAGCATCAATGAACTCTATACCTGCAAGAGCTCCACTTTAATAATTTAAATCATATTAGTTATTTTTGGCATTTCAAGAAGAGAGATATTTAGACATAGTATTTGGAAAAACTGAAAGAGATAAGATGAAATAAATGGAAACTCTTTTACCATCACAATCTTTCAAATAAAGTTCTCTTACTGCTTTAAATGGTCCAGACACTTTCTATGGAATGTCAGAAAATAAAACTGAAAAGTTGCAACATTTACATTTATCGTACTAATGTGGAATTTTTATCATAATTTCCCCTGCCCCTTCATATATACAGAGCTGGTAATCCCTAATTATTTTGAAGCAACATTTCAGTATAAAGAGATAATATTTGCAACAATTTCCAAAATACTCATCTTCTGACTGACATTACTATACCACAAGTGTTTATCGATTGTAGAAATTAACCAGGTCATTCTTACGTGACATGATAAAAATACTAATAATTGGTAAAAGGAAAATATATAAGTTAGTCCATGGTTTCCCAGAGTCTTGAAGAGGTTGATCATCCAACAAAGGGTAATCACTCGATAATTCAAAGATTTTGCCATCATGATCTACCAGCTCGTCCACACCTTGATTCTATTGAAAACTGAAGCTGACTACTCCCTGAAGTAATATGCATCACAGTCATGAGATCTTGAGCTGCGGCTTCTGTCCTAGGTACCAAAAAGAAGAACTTTGGTGGCAGACTCTCACAGTAGCACCCTTCTCACTCATATTAGTTCACTTAGTCCTTACAGAGAAACATGTAATTAGGGTTTAGTTTTGAGATATGCTATAACCAGTGCTTGGTCAATGTCAAATAGCAGCAAACTAGAAAATTCTACTTCAGTCAATTTTTCCCTTGGATAATCTTTAGAACCTTTGGACTTCATCAAAATATTCGGTTGCTTGAAAGATGTGATTTTTTAAAAACCACTATTCCACTGAATACAAAGATAAAGTTTTATTTCTTAAATTAATCAGAAATGGTCTGAAAATTGAATTATATCTTTGATGAAAGAAAGAAGTTTGAAATACAAAGATACTAAACTGAGGAAAATACTTAAATAAAGCACTGTTGGGGAGTTTCTGAGCAGCTACAGATCAGCACACATGCACCAAATCATAATAGCAAAATGGCGGGTCCTGAAAAAGGAATTGAACCTAGATCAACACTGAAATTTAACAGTGCCAGTTCAGATTACTGAGACTGGCCCGATAGATAGCAGTGTTGATATCTGGTCCACTTCATCTTCTTTATGTGAATGACTAATTGATACTGGAAGCTCTTAGCTTTAGGTAAGTATTGAGGGAGGGTTACCTACCTGGAGAACATATTTTGTAACTAACAAATTGCAAAATACTCCAAAAGAAACATTGTTCATTAGTACTGTATTGGAAAATTCTGACGATTACACACTCATAACACCATCCCCTGTGCTCCTCTATTTTTGGAAATAAAACCTTAATTTTGATCAGGTATTAGATGTTTATGCATGTCAGGGGAGGATAAGTCTACACAAATCATGATAATCTCATTACTCTTGCAATTACACTTAACAGGCTTAGGTAGAGCAATACTGGCCAAGGACATGTTTAGTTGGGAACTAGACAAGGGAACTAACTAGATGGAAAGTCTAGTTGACACCACCTAGTAAAGTTTCCTAGCTGTTGTAAAGAGAGACAATAGAAAAACCATACTATATATGTTAGAACTGAGAGTCATCTTGAAACAGTGAGAGTAGCCAGTTTAGAAAGACAGTCCTGTATAATGAAAGTGGTAGTCCAAAAGCACTGAAACAATAGTTTTGATAGCTATCCTTTAGATTAATCAACCTGGTAGTTTCTCTAATTTTTGTATCTCTGACATAAACATCTGTAATTTTTAAAGATAATTGTGCAATTTTTTGTTATTTGTAACTAAGGACATACTAGCTTTACAAGATAGGCACCATCAATTCTTACCACTACACAGACATTTCAATTCTATAGAATCTTTATTTAGATAGTCATTGTATATGAAAGAAAACTAAATTCATGAGTGGAAAATGTGAATCATTCATAAGTTAAAGATGTGTTTTCTGAAACAAGACTTAAAACAACGTGTGACTCTATTGAGACTGTGCCTTATTACCTATTGTAGAACTCATGACTTTTCAATGTCTAAAATCTTGGAAACAGCCCAAATGACCATCAACAGATGAATGGATAAAGAAGATGTGGATTATTTTACACAATGGAGTATTATTCTGCCATGAAGCAGTATAAACTTGAGACTTTTCTAGGTAAGTGGATGCACCTTGAAGCCATGCTCTTAAGTGAAATAAATTGGATACACGTGCTGAAATATTTCATTGTTTCTCTGGTGTGAGAAACCAAAAGGGTAAATAATGGGGAAAAAATAAGAATCAAGATAATGTAAAGGTACAAGTTCCCAATGATAAGTGTAAATGTATTGTATACCTAAAATGTACCAATAAAAGAATTTTTTTAAAAAATACCAAAATATATAGCATATATTGGGAAATAGGAAGAGAATGTTCAAATGGGAAGGGGAATAAGGAAGGAGGAAGGAAGAAAGGAAGGAAGGAAAAAGAAAAAAAAGAATAGAAGGAAAAAATAGAAACAAAGCTTTTATAAATAAGTAGTGGAAGAGGGGTTTGAGGGGAGGGGATGAGGAAAAAAGGAAGAACCAAGATCTATTCAGGTACAGTTTCTCTATGATGAATGTAATGATATGTATATCTAAACCGTATTAATAAAATGAATTTTAAAATAAATAAATAAAATAAAATTCATTATTAATTTGCTTGTATGCTCACTGTAAGTTTCTGTGACTAGAATGTAAAATTCCCTGATGATAAGATGGACTTTCTTGTTTACTGCTAAACATAATTGGAGTCCAAGAAATATTTTTTGAATAAACAAAAGGATAAATGGATGAATGTTATCCTCAAACAGCATTTGAGAAACACTTAGCAGGGCTACTTCTCAGCATTTGAATGCAAGCTCTGGACAAAGTATGGACATATAAATTGAGAAGCTCAGTTTGTAACACTGGCCTATCCAAGCAGCCTTCTGATTTACAAATATACAGAATCAGGCCCCTCATATATGATGGGTCAATATGTTAAGAATTTTTCTTATAGTGTTGATATAATTAAGAGCATACACTTATGCACATTTATGCTCATTGAAATTATTATTTTTATTTGATGCTGGCTTGTTATTACAATATATGTAGGGATTAAACCATTAAACTTCTGTAAAAATTACACCTTTCTTGGTTTCCTACTTGCAATGATTATCTTTAAAGTAAATGATATGCATGCTTTATTTTAAAAGACTTTCTGCTTCTAATTTAGACATAATACAAGTGGAACATAAAAATTTTAAATAAAAATGTTAAACTTTTAAATGATTTCACAGAGAAAAAGAACCATATTTAACCCGGAACGAGTCCCTCTTTTTTTCTTAAAAGCAAAGCTGATATTTTTTAATCTTTAGTTTTATCGATTTTCTAAACTACTGGATTTCTTCCACATTTTTTATTCTTTCAGTTGTTGTCACAGCTAATGAATTACCAAATAATAGTGATTTGAATCAGATAAATCTGATTTGAAAAATAACCAGATTTTCACTTTTTTTTCCTGGAAGGATTTACGACAAGAAAATTAAACAAATAAAAAATAAAAGGGTTTTTTTCTCATTTTTCCAATTCCCACAATAAATTTTTTTGTGGCTCACTATAACATGATAAGTTGTAAGAGGCAAAGACACGGTAAATTGTAAAGTTGTAAAGATCCTAGGTGTTACTGAAAAGCATAATAGACTTGCATCAAATTAAAAGGTTTGAAAAATAAAATAAGAACACAGTCACAATATAACCATCACATACAATTAGATTTAAAACTATTCATTCCCTTTCTAAACATGTTGACTCCGTTAACAAAGAATGTAACTGGATTGCTGAATTACTGAATACTTAAAGCTATCATTACTTTGTTTCTTTGTTTTCTTTAAAGCCATGTATATTTAAGCATTTGAAAGCTATTTGCCTTGAAAAATGATAATATAAATAATTTGAGGATATTCAAATGATAAAACAATATAGTTTTTTAATTATTTATATATTAATTGGTACATTTTAGGTATACAATACATTTACATTTCTCATTGGGTGTTTGTACCTGAACATGATGTATCTTAGTTCTTACTTTTTCCCCCATTACCTATGTGCCCTTCTCTATTTACATAGACTTTGTTTCCATTTTTTTTCTTTCTTATAATTTCTCCTTTTCCTTCTTCCCTTTCCCTTGCCCCTCCCACCACCCCTACCCCCCTGGACTTTTTCCTATTTCAAATTATCAATTATTCCTGTTAATCATTTTCATCCTTAAGAGACTGCTTAAAGTCACAGTACCAAAATCTGGGCAAAAATATAAACTCGGGAAAACAAATTGAGATGCTAAAGAATTAAATATTTAATTCCCTGGTCACTGAAGCCAATTACTTTTCTGATTTATATCATATTTTGAATCAAAATCCCCAAAAGGCCCATAGGAGGCAGAGTAGGAGGTTTCGGAAGGTGATTGGATCATGGGGGCACTAATCTTATCAATGGATTAACTTATTGATGGTTCATAACTGAGTGGGCTGTCACCAATTAGGCCTGTTTGAAAGAAGAAGGTGGATTGGGGTGTATCCCAGAAGGATACACTCTTGTCCCTAGTCATTTCCTCTCCCTCTGGATTTTCTTTTCTGTCTCTGCTTCCTGGCCACCGTGATGAGAGTAGGTTTCCTCTGTCATGTGGTTTCTGCCGTGGAGCCAGCCAACTACAAACAGAAACCTCTGAAACACTGAGCCAAAAAAAAGTAAGCTTTTCTTCTTTTAAGTTGTGCAAATTAAGTATTTTGTCCTAGAAATGGAAAAGTGATTAATACAATTTATTTTTCAGGGAATTATTTGGATTCACCAAGTGCTTATTTGACACCATGTTATTTACAGATACAAGAACTAATGCTTATGATATAAGCACTTCTGGCTGATGGTGGGAGTTAGATGACCTATCAAGGATACTTGACTACTTCAGCTTATAAAAATAGAATAAGGTACAATTTATTTGAAAAAGGGAAATAATTTACTCATAAATCAAATGAAAAGAAAAATTGTATGTAATTCTAATATTGCTCAGGAAAATAAAGAAGAGAAAATGGAAAGATACAAGCTACCAAATTTTTCTTTCATTAAGTTTGAATAACAATGTAGAACTTGATTGAATTTATTCTATTTTCAACCAGAATGTTTTGGAAAGAATAAAATATTGTGAAAATTACTATTAAAGTTTTCAATGCAATAAAACCACATATCAGATTGTCCCTTTACAAAGATTTATGGCTTAGGAAATAAGTACATATAAAGTCTCTCTCCTCTTACATTCATATTGCCTACTGTTCTCTAATTTCCCTGGAGCTGTCAGTGTAGCCACTTTGAGAAATAGTAGCTCCTTTACTTAATGACTGACATAAACAAGTGAGGTAGCAGTGAACCTTTTAATAAGAGCAACTTATTTATGCATGCTGGGCATGCAGGAGAATTTGGGCAGCAGGAATCACACCTACCAGTCTGAATGTAGAATGAGTTCTTCAAAGTAGGACATTTGGCAAGACTTTGGGTATACTGTGAAGTAGGGAAAAAAAGAAATACAATGATGTGAAAATTACCAGAGTGCTCTAAAATTATTATTATGGTAAAGATGGCATGAAAGATTGAGAGATTTTGAAGAAGTATACATATACTGTTTTTTTGAATATAACACCAATTTAAATTTAAATTATGACATTCATAATATCAGGGAAAGAATAAACAAATATTCAACATATTTTACTTCTCACAATGTTTTATATTCTCATGTCTAGGGTCCTGGACATGAATAATGCCATTTGGTGCTTCAAGTATTCTTATTGTGTGCATATTAGCAAGCATTCCTGCAATATACCAAAGTACTTGAGATAAACATCTTAATTTTTAAAAGGGTTTACTTTGGCTCACTGTTTTACAACCTAGTTAAGAGTTTCTAGTCCAAGACCTGTTGACTCTATTGCTGTTGGCCTGTAGTGAGGCTGCCCATACAGCAGGAGTGTGTAGTAGAACAAAACCGCTTTCTTCTTGTTCAGAAAGCAAATGAGAGCAAGGGGGGCTGGCATCCCACAATCCCCCCCAAGGGCATACCCACTACTTTCAACTCTTAAGGTTTTTCCACTTCTTAAAGGTTTTACCACTTCTCAGGAGCACTCTCCTAAGGTACTAAGCCTTTAATACAACACCATTGAGGGACATTCAATACTGAAACTTCAGCAGTATTTTAAAAGCAGTATCTTTCTAAATAAAATGTAAAATTTCAATGCATGACAAAACTTGCCAAGTGCTATCTTATCTCTATCTATATTGACATAAAAATATGTCTACCAAATTATATTTAATTAGCCATTCATTCAGATGTTTGTCAAATTTTGAAAAATTTATCATCTCTTATTTGATTATTATATGATGCTCACCAATTTAGATAATAGCAATTTGATACAATTTATTGTCAGTTATCGTCTTTTATCTTTTATACATGGGTGCAGGGATTAGTGTTTAATACTTGTTTATTAATGGATAAATAAAGAAATGTATGAATGAGAGTTTTGTGATTAACTGAATAAATAGCAAATGCTTCACCATTTTCTCTTGGAAACTTTATTATTTTTGCTGCAGGTACTCTCTAAGAATTTTCTAACAAAATCTAATTGTTTAGATAGATTACAATATAATTTTCAATATGTCTGGGCTCAGTATTCTAACTGCTGCTGCATCTGCCATTCTTTGGGGGTTTTGGTAACAATGCATGTCTACACCGTGTAGGCCCAAGGTTATTTCTTTACTCTTTCTCTTTCATTCTTAAATGATAATTGATTAAGAAATCAATCTTCTTTCCTTGGAACAGTAGTATCTAATATACTACAGCCTACTGATTTTTAAAAACACAATCTGCTTGAGCTCGCAAAGGAAATGGTGCCATTGAAATTCATTTCAGGTTAAGATAGCTTAGTTAAATATCAAATTGCAAGACTATAGGAAATAATGGAGACATTTATGGTTAATGATTGTTTAGTACTTCAAGGACTATCCCAAAGAAACATTCATATATACTAACAAATACTGTATTGACCTCTACACAATGAAGTAAATACACAGACTTCTGCTAGGCTTTCGCTATTTACAAGGCTTACTTTATCATTTCATCTTGGTAAAGCATTTGCAATTTGGTAAATTTTTTATATATTTCAAGACTATCTCTTTTGCTAATAACTATATAACTTGTTTAATTTTCTGGGGCTTAAATTAAATTTTCTGTAAGAGGATGGTGGATGGAAGGGGACAATTAGTCTGCTCAGAAATAGAAATGGCTTTCAAGTAGACTGAACCAGTTAGAAATATCACAATTAGTTACCAAAAAACAGGTCACAAATCTGAGGACAAAGTCTCCCTCTCTTTTTTATACAGATGGTAATAGATTTGCCTCCCAAGTTCCGCCAGTGTCGTTGATACCTCAGGTCATCCCTATTGTTCTCCAGGTAACCAAAATGGGGAAAAAATTGACATCAAGCTATTTTTATTAGAATTAACATTAAGCAGCACAAACAATATATAGTACAGTCACAAGATAGACCTCCAACCCAAGGCTGGTTGGATGACAAGGTTCTGAAGGCTCTAAACAACATGATAAAGTATAGGTGAGCTGGCAGAGGCTTGAACTAGTTTTCAGTGATATCAAACCCTGCTTCTCTATTTACAAAGAGTAGGGTTAGACAGTGGAAAGTCTACAAAGTGGGAAGAGCTTGAGGTTTTGGCCTTGCTAGTATGAGAAACCTTCTGGAATGCTACTCACCAGGTTTGTTTCTCTGAGGTTATATGATCATGAAATTTCCTCAGTGGGTAAATAGCTTCACAAGGAAACATGTGGGCCTTGGTCTGTGTCAGTGTTCCTGTGAGTTTTTACTCCAGATGATCATCCTGTCTCTCACTTCAGAGGCTTACAGAGGCAATACAAATTCAGGGGTGAAGAGTTAAGGAGTTAATGAAGTGTTTTTCCTCAAAGGAAAGGTACCAGGTTTAGGTTCTTAGAAAGCACTAAGTAAGGAGGCAGACATGGTCCCAAGTAATACAGCCCATGGAAATTAATACTTCTGAATTTCTTTAACTGGTAACTCTAAAACTTTTACTGGTAACTTTAAAAGACCATCTGATGTATAATAAAGAAAATAATGCTTTACTCGCAGCTTTTATGAAGATTCAGCAAATTATTACATAGTAAGTACTAACCTCAATGCCTGGCAAATACTATGGACTAACTATGTGCAAGTTTTGCCTTCAGCACTGAAGTTCCAAAACACCATCTACATCTTAAATTACTTCCCCAAACCGAAACTTTATCTAAAGAAGTGTATGGGTTTAGGAGAGCAAATGAATCTCCATGGTACTTCCTCAAATTATCCTGTTACTTAGAATCCAATCTTCCAGTCAGTAACTAAAATATACCATATGTCATAGCCATCTTCAAAGTGCCTTGGATTTAATAATCAATGGATGTTTGACCGATATCTCTGTATATTATTGGAAAAGGAGTTGTTTTACTTTAGATAATAGATGAAATTTTGACCTGAATGACAATCTTGCATTTTCCACTTTCCATTTAACCATTTCCAAAATAATTTTTATGTCCTTAAAAAATTTTAAAGACCTTAAATTAACAAAGTACACCTTGTAGCCCCTATGATCAAAGGAATAAAAATAATTATAGGTAGGCTTTTATTTTATTCATGAAATGACAATAATTTTGCTAAAAGGAGACATGCAAACTGGTATCTCATTATTTCTAGGATTCTGGAAAACATGTACAGATTATTCTCACATAATTCATTGCCTAGAGCAATAAAGCCAATTATTATTTGACAAAACAAAAACATTTTCTATGATTCAGGTCTTTAGAATTGTTTCATTGAAGAAATAATTATTATAATGGCCTTTGAAAAACTAATCCAAATTACCACATTCATATGTAAATATGAGAAATGAAATTAAAGCATATTTAGAACTGTAGAACATTCTTCTACCATGTCTTGAACTAAATAGGGGCTTTAGGGTTTGATGTATAGCTCATAGGTCGAATGCTTGCCTAGCATGTACAAGGCCCTAGTTCTGAACCCTAGCAGTTCAACAATAAAACAAAACAAAACAACAACAAAAAAATTGTGTTGGCTATAAATGATAGAACTTTTCAAAATAAAATATGTATTTAGTTTTCAGAATACTGTAATAATACTTAGCAAAATTATTAGTACAATTATTTTGTAAGGGGACAATAGACTAAAAAAAGGGAAGAACTATGCTAGTTCCTTCTAAAGCAGTGCTTTTTGAGAGCACAAAGATCCAGTTAGCAAGACCACCCAACTGCATTCTTTATATTTTGAGGTTTGTTTTTTTTTTGGTTAGGTTTTTTTAGGAGGGAGAGTTGTTTGTTCATTTATTTGTATTTTGGAGAAAAGATTGATTCTCCAGCCACATTTCTGTAGCACAAATTTTTATTTTACTTGTACATAAAAATGTAAAATTCACATATTTTAATGGGCTACCATGTGATATTTTGATATATATATATACATTGTGTAATGTTTAAATCAAGCTATACATACCTATATCTATTGAATATTTATCATTTCTTTAGGATAAAAACTTTCAACACACTTCCCTCTAGCTTTTTGAAATGTACGTTCATTACTGTTACCTGTAGTCATCCTATAACACAATGGTACAGCAGAATGTTTTCCTCCTATCATATTGTATCACAGTACCTATTGACCAGCCTTTCCCATCTAACCATGCCAACTCTTCCAAGCCTCTGATATCTATCATTCTAGTTTCAACTTCTGTCAGATTGAAATTTTTATTGATCTATCTACGAATGTGATCATGTAGTACTTGTCCTTTTGTGCCTGATTTCTTCACCTAACATAATGATCTCCAGTTCTATCCATGTTGTCCTAAATGGTAAGATTTCATTCTTTTTTTTCTTTTTTTTTTTTTTTGTAACGGGGATTGAATTTGAGACCTTGCACTTTCGAGACAGGCAGAGGCACCACGGAGCTAAATCCCCGGCCCAAGATTTCATTCTTTTTTTTATGTCTGTAGCAGAAAGTTTTGGTGTCCTTTTGGCCAAAGTACTGAAATTTACTTTGTCCACCATTAAGTCATGAACAATACATTTTCCTAGAATACCAAGAAAAAGAAACAAATAAAGACCTTCACTTTTCTCTTTTTCAAAACTTCTCTGAATTATATTTTATGTCTTGTTCTTTCATGCTACTTTATCTGATAAACAAAGGTATTGTGTCAATGAATGTGATTGAATTACCGGTTTACATTCCTATTTTGATATATTTCTGAGATTCTATCATCTTGAAAATTATTTGACTTAGAGGAATATTAAGATTATAAATATTATGTCTGAGTTGACTTATTTCTGCTTCATCATACCAAGTACAATGCTAGCTGAAGTCCCTGGTGAGTTCATTACAATCAAATTTGGAACTGGCAGAATGGATATTTCACTTATTTTCCCTGGGGAAGTGGTTTACAGCTTGTGTGTATAAGCTGCAAGTAGAAAAGCAAAAGATGGAATATTTTCATGATTCAGAGTCATTTGCTATTACAACTATTTATACTAGAAAAAGAAACTGAAGTGTAAGTATTGTTTTACAAGTTCTTAGGAAAATTTTATAACCATTCTCATCTCCTCTAAATTATCTATCTTCAACATCATCTAAAAATTACTTATTTTCTTAATCTTTAATAATTATTTTAACCATTAAGTAGAATACATAGGGCTAAAGGAAATTTAAGCTTCAAGGTATTAAGCAATTTTATTTACTAGAGAAAAAAATCTAAAACATTTCTAATAAGGACAAAATGAGAAAAGATTTTTCATCTTAGCTTTTACTACTTATACTCATATAATACTATCTAAATTTATACACTTAAGTATATATACCAATATTTAGAATGCATATGTTCTTTAATGTGTGCTTGTGAATATATTTTGGTGTGTATGACAAATAATGCAAAACTAGCTACTGAATTAAGTATGGCTTGAACTCTCCACACATTTGTGTTATTAAAGTTTATTTCTTCCTCGTTTAAAGTTCAATGAGAGGCGAGGGGAGAGAAAGGCTCTAGTGATTCAGGAACTCAGATTGTTTTAGGTTCTGCCATCTTAAATAACTACACCCCAAAGTCACTCTGGGCATTTACATCCTATAAACATGCAGAGACAACATGAATGATGATAGAATGGGAGATTTTCTTAGCCAGGCTAAGCAGCCACAGACATCATTTTCATGCACATTAACTTGACTATTATAACTCAGTCACATAACTCTCCCAACAGAGGTAGACTGGAAAATACAGTATGTAAGTATGTAAAGAAAAGGAAGTTAGTATAGAAAAATAGTTTTGATAAATAATAAACCAATAAATTTAATAGCCTCTTAATTTCATTAATATTCTATTAATAACATCATTATTTCCATATATTTTTCTTTAAATGTTTGATCCTCAAATATAGTTTTTGAGCCCATGTAAGAAAACAAAGAATATCCTTCTAAAATTCGGTATACCTGTAGATTGGTGACTTTCTCATACATGAACTCTAATTATAAATTAATATAATATAATCAAATAATATTACTGCATACTATAAGAAACCATGATCAATAGTGAGATAGGTATATGACTGAAGCATTGATTCATGTCAAAGATGGGCTTTTAAGCATATAAAAGATATAAGATGATGTCAACTGGAGTCTTCTGTATTGCTCAATATGCCCATCCCTCATCAGCCACAAGTGTTGCTCACACCTGTAACTTCTCCAGCAATTTCTCCAGAGGCTCAGCCTTGGACACTAGAGATTCTTGTCTGGGAGTTGCCTTAGGGTTAACCAGCTTGTTGTATATTCAGTGACTGACTGGCAGGAGTACAAAAGCCCTGCTTCCTTTCCTAAATTTGAGACAGAATGAGAATTGCAATATAAGTGCCAGAGTTCCTTGAGGAATTGGATTGAAGCTGGACTTACTGTATTTAATTGTGTTTTCTCCAGTCCTCTCCAGGACCCTCCTAGGGTTTGCCTAAGTTCCACCCTTAGTAAATGTTTTTCATGCACGCAAGCTCTCATTTCAGTCTCTGTTTCTATGGAATCTTAACACATAAAATAAATCATTTGAAACATGTCTCTAAGTCCCTAGTGTCCCTAAACACATTTAGTACAGGTAATGACTCTGCAAAGTCTCTGAATTTATGTTCTGGAAAACAAGTCTCTATGATCACATTACAAAACAGTCTTTTCTTAGTTTGCAACTATACTGAGAGGACTCAGATACACTTATACTCATCAGAAGCACAAATGTAAAAGCCAGGAATAAATATAAATGAATAAAGTTACAGAACCAAAATCCAAAGAAAAAAGTTGACCTCAGCAAGTTGGTGAATAGAGCAGATGATGATGCAAGTTTACCAGCAGGAACTATTTCAAGTTAGCATTGAATCAGTAAATGGATGTGTAACTGCAGTTAAATATATTCAGTGTGCTAAAACAAATTGTGCATGCACTGAATGATTCTAACCTACCCAAGTGTAGCCCAGTTTACAGGAATTTTTTAAAGATGTAATGACATAGAGCATTGTGTGTCCCAGCAATTACTAAAGATAAAAGTAAAGAGTAACAAACTTTGCCAAATTAATATATAGATGTTTTGTATTCAAAATACTCTCAGTAGGTGTGACTATGTATGGAAATTGCAAGGTGATATTCATAATAAAAATTTATAAAAAATAATAAAATCTTGAAGAACAACTCTTACTTTGTTCTATGATACATTAAAATCTACCATAGAACTGTAGTGAACAAGACAGTAAGATACAGAAATAGATCAACTCAACAAAACTTTCATACACTAAATAATGCCGCCCTCACATGTCCACATCCTAAGCCTCTAGGAAGTTCCCAAAGTCAAAAAGAACTGTGTCAATAGGATTAAGGCACAAACTATCAGTAGAGAAATACTGGGAATACTTTCTTAAAATAAGAGAAGCTTCAAGAATCAAGACAAATTATAATAGGCATTGGAAATATACTGTTTAAATATATCAGAAATTTTATATATTTCCATTTTAAATTATCAAAAGACAAAACAACATCTATAAATATTCTAAATAATAAAATTATCAAAAGACAAAACGGCTTCCACAAATATTCTAAGTGTTCTAATAATATTTCAAATATCTTAAAAATTCTAACAATAAATATTCTAATAATATTTGAAATTTAGAATAAAAAATTCTTAATAATGAATAATTCTATAAATATTTAAGTAATATTACAGTAAATATTATAATTCCCAGGTCTAAAGACCTTGAGAATACATTCAAAGACAAAAAGAAATGGAAAAAATAATACTATAAGACAAAAAAATAGAAATCAAGATATTTTAATTTTTTTTGGTTCTTTTTGTTTATTTGCTTCAGGCATGCTAGGCAAGAACTCTACAACTAAGGTACATCCCCAGGCCAATACATCAAACTTCTGTAGCAAATTTAAGTTAAAGTAAATGAAAATAATATAGCAAAAAGAGAATATTTGAAAGGTAATGGCATAATTTTGCAAAAATGAGAATAACCGTGTTTTAATAGATTTGTATTATTATATGGTGGAATACTATTTATTAATGGTTTTTAAATATGTTGTTAGAAAAAAAATGAGAATATTACTAGAAAATTCTATTCATAAATATAAACATACAAATATAGATAACAAATATAATACAGTGAGAATTTTTTAAATATTTTAAACTGAGCCAGGGCCGGGGATTTAGCTCAGTTGTTCTGGTGCCTGCCTTGCAAGTACAAGGATACAAGTACGATCCCTGGTACCAAAAAAAAAAAAAAAACCTGAGCCAAAAGAAAAATACAACATATTAAAACACAAGGGAAACAACTGAAAGATTACTTTGAAGAAAATTTATCTAGCTATAAGTATTATTAAAAGAATAAAGATTTTTAAATTAATGAAACATTCATGCTAATAACTAGGAAATATAAGAAAAACATCAAATAAACCCAAAGGAAAAGAAAGAAAATAATAAATGTTAAAGTAGAAAAAAATAAAATGAAAATAAATATATAATGAACAATTCACAAAACTAAAAGTTGGAACTTTCCCAAGGTAGGTAAAATTCATACAATTTTGGTGGAACTTATTAAGAAAAAAAATAGACATCGTAAAATAATTTCTGAAAAAAGTGTGCATTAGGGGCCGGGGATTTAGCTCAGCGGTTCCGCCTCCTGCCTTGCAAGCGGAAGGACCTGAGTTCGATCTCTGGTACCAAAAAAAAAAAAAAAAAAAAAAGTGTGCATTACCCTAGAATCTTCTATATTGCAAATATATCAATGATTATTTTGTACCAAGAAATGTAACAATATATACTAATGAAATGGACAATTCCTAGAAATATTTAACTTACAAAAACCGAGCTCAAGAAGAAACAAAAATCTTGATGAAATCCAGAATGTACAGAACCATGTCAGACACTGTTCCGGGCACAGACCCTACTAGATTGACTCTGTCACTCCACTGAAAGTCTTTATTTTTTAGGCAGATATGATTCTTTTGAGTCAGCTTTGACAATTCAATCTTTTATGTAAACATGATTTTATTTCTTCTAAAATAAAATGCTAAATTTAAATTTTACGAAGTATTAACAATAGTTTTCTTAAGGGAGGAAGGTGACTTATATTGGTTTAGGACTCTTATTTATAACTATACATTCTAAAGTTAAATTTTAGTTTTTTATATAATGTTAGATTCTCTATATATTCCATTTTTAGTTTAAACATACTGAAACTTTCTTAAAAGAAATAATACTGCATAAAAATTATTTATCAACTTGTATAATGTTTAGCAACTTGCTATGAATAATTCCAAAAACCTGAAAGTAAAAGTATATTATAGAAACATTTATTCATAACTGGTGTTTTAAAATGTAAAGTTGTTTTGAATGGAAATCAGGAACACATTTAGAAAGTAACTGCCACATGAATTCACTACAAAGTATCAACTGGTCTTTAGGACTATATTAGTCAAGAGAGCTGTTTGTTTTATTGGATCAGGCCAGGAGCTACGCTGAGCTTTCAAAAATTGTTTTATTGTACTTAAAATGTATCTCTTCTCTCTCTTCTTAATTGTTGTTTTGTTATTTTTACCCAGGAAAATGAAAAGGAATTCTTTCTTTATGAAAAGTTGTATGTACATAAAAAGATATGAACATTTAGTCAATTTTTAAATTGGTACTTTAATGAATATCAGTAATTTTATCATAATAAATATGAGCACCACCTATAGTTCATTTAACTGACAACATTGATATTTATTTCTCTGTCTCTTGAGGGACAAATGAAATTGCAGTACTGCATAGTGTCTCAAATACAGTAACACATGCAGCTTACCAGAATGTCACCATCAATAACAACCACACAATATACCAAATAAACTTTAATTTATTATGACAATGTTTGTCTATCATAATTCAATTTTTCTGAAAACCACAAATTTAGCTTTTCAGAGGATTCCAAAGCAATTCTCTTCCTTCGTCCAAAATTATCTATCTAAAAAGACATATTTAGAAAGAAACTTTTCTAGAACTTCATCTAGAAAGAAAATGCTTTTGTATAAAATTGCTAAGTATAAAAAGGTCAAGTGTAAAAAGGAAGTTCGCAATTTAAAAAGAAATAAGACCACACTTTAAAGAAATTCTTAAGGTTGAAAATATTCACAGAATGTGGGGGAAAGCCACGTTTGTTAAAATATTTCTGTTTTTATAAATCGACATAAACTTTCTTGAGAAATATTTAACAATATCTGTGTTTAGAATTCTATCCTATGCTACTAGTCTAAAGTACACTGTAATACAAGTATTCACTGTCACATTTAAAAAAAACTTTGTATTATGTTTTATTTGTGCATGTTAATATTACATGATGATGGGGTTTATTTTAGAATCTTTGTACATGTACTTAACATATTTTAATCAGTTCCAATAACATTGGGCCCTCTTCGTTTTTTATCAGTTGTTCCCTCACCTGTCTCCGAAGTTTACGTCTGCTTTCATGTCATCTCTTTATTTTAGTTATCAATTTATTTATTTACATACTTTTTAGATTTCTCCTATAAGAAAAAATGTGCAACATTTAACTTTCTGAGTCTGGCTAATTTTACTTAACACAATGGTTTCTACTTCCATCCATTTTCCTATAAATGACATGATTTAATTCTTCCTTATGGTTCAGTAATATTCCATGGGGTTTATATATCACATTTTCTTTGTCAATTAGTCTCTTATTAGACATCTACTTCTATTGTGAATTGTGCTACTATAAGGATAGCTATGCCTGTATCACAGTGGTATGCAGTCCTTAATTCTTTCAAGAATATGCCCAAGAGTGGTGGAGCTGAGTCAAATGGTATTTCTATGCTTACTCTTTTGAGAAATCTCCTTACCGATTTCCACAGTGGTTGTACTAGTTTACATTCACACCAACAATGTTGATGGGTTATCCTTTCATTCTCACCAGCTTCCATTCTTTTTTGTGCTTTTAATGATAGCTTTTCTGACTGGGGTAAGATGTAACCTAAAAGTAGTTTTAATTTGCATTTCTCTGATGGGTAGTGTCTTAGTTACTTTCTCATTACTGAGAAAACAGGCCCAACATCTACAAGTTAAAATAGGAACAGCTTATTTTAGCTCACAGTTTGTAGAGGTTTCAGCCCGTAGCTGGCCAGTTCCAAGACAAGACAGAGGAGAAATAGCTCATGCCAAAGCAGGCAGGCAGTAGCAACTTCCTTCTTCTTTCCCTTTTTATTCCATTCAGGCTGCAAACCTATTGGTTAAGGCCACACACACACTCAGGTGAGTCCTCCCTCTTCAGTAAATCCATCACCCACACCTAGAACTATGCTCAGCCAATCAGCAGACTAATCTGGTATCACACACTCATGATCCAGTTACTCCCAAAAGCCCCACCTATGAACATATGAGGATTTGGGAGTACATCTAGATATGAGCCATAACAGCTGGAGATACTAAACATTTTTAATATATATTTTAGCTATTTGAACTTCTTTGAGAAGTATTAACTCAGGTCATTTGTTCACTTTTATATTGAACTCATTGTTTTATGGTGGGTGAGTTTTTAAACAAATTTATGTATTTTAGATATTAATCCTCTGGTAGAAGAGTGGCTAACAAAGATTTTCTCCCATTCAGTAGGTTGCTTCTTCATTCTGTTGTTTCCTCTGTTGTGCAGAAGCTTTTTAATTTGATTGAGTCCCATTTATTGATTTTTGATATTATTTTCTAGGTTTTTGGAGTCCTATTGAGGAAATCTTTGCCTATCCCTATGGCTCTAAGTGTTTCCCCTTTGTTGTATTCCAGTAGTTTCAATACTTATGTGTTTATAGTGAGGTTTTTGATCCTTTTTTATTTGATTTTAGCACTGGATGAGAGATAGGGAGCTACTTTCAATTTTCTTCATGTGGCTCTACAGTCTTCCCACACTACTTGTTAAAGAGATGGTCTTTTTTTCCAACATAGATTTGTGGTCACTTTGTCAAAAATCAAATAGCTATCAGGGCTGGAGTTTATTTGTTCTTCTCTTCTCTTTCATTCATCTATATTTCTATTTTTGTGCCAATACATGTAGTTTCTGTTTTTATGGCTTAATAGTGTAGCTTGAACTGTGACATAGTGATGCCTCCAGTGTTGTTCTTTTACTTCAAAATTGTTTTGGCTATTCTGGGCCTTGGCTGATTCCAAATGAAATATAGGATTTCTTTTTCTAGTTATGTGAAAACTGTGGTGGATATTTTAATGAGGATTGCATATAATCTGGAGATTGCATATGGTAATATGGCCATTTAAAAAATATTAATTCTGCCAATCAAAAAACAATTGGTGTCTTTCCATTTTCTAATGTCCTCTTCTTTTTTATCTTCAGAGTTCTGTAATTTTCATTACAGCCTTCTCCCTCCTCCCTCTGTTAGGTTGAATCCTAGGTATTTAATGGGTTTTTGAAGCTTTTGTGAATGAAATTGTTTTCCCGATTTCTTTTCTTTCTTTTTTTTTTTTTTTTTTTGGTAATTTCTATATTGGTATAGAAGGATGGACTTGATTCTGGGGTACTGAGTTTTGTATCTTGCCAGAGTGATGCTGAATTTGCTTATCAAATTTAAAGATTTCTGGTGAAGGCATTTTTTTAATCTTCTGTGTAAATCATATTATCTACACATAAGGATAATTTGACTTGCTCCTTTCCAAATCATATTCCTTTTACTAGTTCTTTCCCTTGGCTGAATGCCCTGACTGACATTTTGAATACTACACTGAACACAAGTGGTGAAACTGGATACCCTTGTCTCATACCATACTTTAGAGGGAATTTTTCCAGGTTATTCTTTATTTAATATGATATTGGCTGTGGGTTGTCATACATGGCTTTTATCATTTTGAGATAAGCTCCTTTTATACTTATCTTCAATTGAATTTTTGATCATGAATGAATTTCAGACTTTGTGAAAGGCTCTTTCAGTATCTATTTAGATGATTATGTGATTTTTTAAATCTTTAAATTTATTTCTGTTTTGTATTATATTTATTGATTTAACAATAAATAAAGATTCACCAATAAAGGTAAACCATCCTTGCATGCCTGGTAGGAAAACAGTTTGGTCATAATATATGGTCTTCCTAATGTGAATTCTGTTAGTGAGGATCTTATGGAGGATTTTATTTTTTGTCTGCATTAATCAAGGATATTGGCCTATAATTTTCCTGTTTTGATAAATAATTATCTGGTTTCAGTATCAGGATGATTCTGGCTTCACAGAATTATTTTTGGAGGATATTTTCCTTTTCTAGTAAATGGAAAAGTATGTAGAGATTTGTTATTGGTTCTTACATAAAACTGGTAAGAATTCAGTCTGGTAGAATTCAGCTGTAAACCCATCTTATCCTGGACTTTTCCTAGTTGGAAAGGGTTTATTTGTGGGTCAATTTTGTTACTTTTCATTGGTATGTTTAGATTTTTTCTAGCTTTGTTTCAATTAATATCTATTTCTTTCACATTCTCCAGTATGTTGGAATATATATTTTAAAAATAATTTCTGATGACCCTCTAGACTTCAGTGGTATCTTCTGTAATTTTAACTTTTTCATTTTTAATTTCATTAACTTGGTCTTTCTCTTTCTGCTGGTAAGATTTCTAAGAGTTTATCAATCTTGGTTACCTTTTTAAAGAATCTTCATTCCTTTGATATTTTCTATTTTTCAGTTTCAATTTAATTGATGTTGGCTCTAATCTTTATTACTTCATTCTCTACTGGTTTATTTATTTTTAGAAATTTGAGGTGTAATATTAGATAGTGAATTTGAACTTGCTATGTTTTTCTAATGTATGCACTCATAAATATAAACTTCTATTTTAGAACCACTTTCATTTTGTTCCACAAATATTGATACATAATATTTCCACTATCATTTGATTTTAGGAATTTTTAATTTTTCCACTGATTTCTTCAGGGACCTAATAATTACTTAAAGCTGTATTATTCAAGCTCCATGTATTTGTGCAGGTTCTGTGGCCTTTTTTCTCTTTATATACAGCTTCTTTCCATTGTGATCTTATAGGTTACATTTGAATACTTCAACTTTTTTGTATTTGTTGTGGCTTGCTTCAAGAGAGTTCCATGGCAGGCTGAAAAGAAAGTGTATTCTGCTGATGTTGATGAAATACTCTATAGATAACATTTAAGTCTATTTGATCTATAGAGTAGTTTAAATCTGGTGTTTCTTTGTTGATTTTATGGCCTAGTTGACCTATCAGTGATACTGGGGATTGAAGTCCCACACTTCTACTGGGATTTATTAACCCTTTTATGTCAAGTAGTGTTTATTCATGAAGTTAGATGAACTGATGTTCAGTGTGTATATATTTATGATTGCTATCATTTCTTGACCAATATGTAGTGACCTTCTTTATCTCTTCTGAACAGTTTTTCTTTGAAGCCCACCTTATTGGACATGAGTATAGCTACTTGTCCTTGCTTTTGGTGTGCAGTTGCTTGGAATATCATTTTCTATTCTTCCACTTTCAGTCTGTGCCTGTCCTTACACATGATGTGTGTTTCTTTCAGGCAACATATGGTTGGTTTTTCTTTTTGGATCCAGTCTGCCAACCTTGTCTTTTAATTACCGAGTTAATACCACTTACATCAATAGTTATTATTTAAATGTTTGTGCTAATTCTTGTCATTGTTTTCCTGGTGTTTTATTCCTTTTTATTAGTTATTCTTTTTTCTTCTATCCCAGCGAGATTTACTTTTTACATTTCTATGGTAAGTGTTTCTTCTTAGTCTACTTGTAGAATTCCTTTAGTATTTTCTGCAATGCTGGTTTGGTGGTCATGAGTTTCTGTAGTATACATATTATGGAAGATTTTTATTTCTTCTTCAGTTTCGAAGGATAGAAATTTGGATTGGCTTTTATTTTCTTTCTGTGCTTGAAAATCTTCATTCCATGCCATCCTGACCTTTAAGCTTTCTCTTCAGAAACCTGTTATTCTCCTGGATTTGCCCTTATAAGTAATTTAGCACTTCTCTCTAGTAGCTTTTAGTACTGTTTCTTTTTCCAGAATTACTGGCAGTTGGACTATGATGTGTCATAGGGAGGTTCTTTTCTGGTTGTGTCTATCTGAGGTTCTAAATGCCTACTTTATCTGGTTATCCCTGTCACTCCAAAATTCTGGAAATTTTTCTGGTACAATTTCAGTGAAGAAATTTTTAAACCTTCTTTCTGTATTTGAATCCCTTATTCAAGGTCAATGAGCCCTTAAATTTTTCTTTTATATTTATCTAGGACCCTTGCATAGCCTGTTCAGTGCTGCTTTTTCCTTTCTTTTTTAAAATTTTGTCTGAATGTTTTAGCACTTCTGCCTGTTTTTAACTCCTGATATCCTTTCTTCTGATTAATATTGTCTTATATCTGGGCTTTCATTTGGAATTTTTTATTTGCCCTAATGAGGTTTCCATCTCTAAAATTTCTACTTTGTTCTTTTTCAGAACTTCTGTTTACTGAAGTGGTGTTTCATATCTCAGATTGTTTTTCTTACTTTAGTCAGCTGTTTATTTATTTCTTCTTGGGGCTCACTGATCATTTAAATTAGGAGGATTTTAAAAAATATTCTTTTTCTGAAATTTCATCTACTTCAGTATCTATGGGATTAGTTTTGGGGAGCTGTGTATATTTGGAGGCACCCTGTTGTTTTGTGGTCTCATGTCTAATTTTAGTTGAGATTTTCATCTCAGTTGAGAAGGATATCTTCTGCTGCTACCTGGGGGCCTTTTGATAAGTGGCTATCTCTTCATTATGTGCTTAACATGATGGGTGTACCCTGAGTGACTGTTTCCACCCTGTCTTTTCTGGATGTTAGATTTAGCTCTTACCATTGCTTTGAAAAGTACCTAATGCTAACATCAATATTTGAAATTCTAACCATATGTTAGAATAGGTAATAGAGAACTTGCTTAAAAATATCTTTACTATTTCACTACCCCATTAAAAGTCAAGAAGTGAAATAAAGTAGTCTAGAGAAAATTAAACATTGAAATATTCAGATAAACACTAACAGTGTACCTAAAGAACAAAAAATGAAAGGTGAAGAGAGAAGAAATTATCTAAAGGGATGTAGAGAAAGTGAGGCAATTAAGTGAGTATGGACAGATGGTGAAAGAAGAGATAGGTGGATCATATTCTAACAATCAGACAAAGTCAGATATCACTAGGAAGCAGCCTAAAGAAGGTACAGTGTTATGCTAAATCAGAAAACTAGAATACATAGCTATATAGTCAAATACATATAGAAAGTCAACCATTATTTTATATAACACATTATTGATAGATAAGTATATAAAAGCAAAACATGGAGGAGAAAAAAGAAATATATAAAATGAACAAACACAAAAGAGAAAAATTATCTGCTCAGTTTGTTAGGATGTATATCCCTGAGCATTTTGTTATTGTAGCTGTCTTCAGAGCAGCATGCTTAGGAGCCTATAGTGTTCACAGGGACCAAAGTGGAGTTGGAGCTACTCTCTCTGGTGGGCCACAGTTTCAAGCTCACAGACCACACTCTTGCCACAGCCTCTATGGCAGGCTTTGTATTTTTCTCTTTGGTGTGTTTCAGGCTTGGGTTCCTAGGCCCTGTGCCTGCCATAGCCTCTGGGCCAAACTCTGCTCATTTCTCTTCTCCTTTCAGTGGCAAGATCAGCTTCCTGCTCTTGAAAGGCTCTCCTAATCATCCCGCAAGCCATAATTTGAATGGCTTCAGGGTGTCAGGAAAAGGACAGCCCTGCCAATACTGATCCAGTGTTCTCTCTCCATCCAGTCTCCCAGGGCTCACATAACCCAGCTGCCAGATTTCACTCCAGCTTGTACTTCACACCAAGCCTAAGGGGAAGGAGGAGTCAGAGGGGAGAAAAGCTCAAGTTAGAACAGTTCTCTTACCACATTTTTATGCTTGCCACTTCCATCTCTGCCTCAGTCTCCCAAGTCTCTTTCTGGGCTACAGTTCCTTCAGCTCCCAGTACAACAGACATGAAGTCTCAAGGCCAGGCTCTCTGGTTCACAGCTATTAGCTGCATCACTGCATGTTTCTCTCTGATTTGCAATTTCCACAGCACCTTTGGGTGAGGGGGTAGTTTTGCATGAATATCAAGTTTCCCTGTTCCCATGTCCCACTAGGATTGCCCCTGGGTTTGGCCTGCACTGCGGTTAGTGATGGTTAGGTCAATCACTAAGACAGTTTCCACTTCCAGGAGCTTCTTCCCCTGGAGCATTTCACAAAATGGTGTCACCTCCAAATCTATTCTGAGAGCAACACTGAGATAGAGCATGGCATCACTTCTTATTCTATCTTCCCCTATTTCTGTATTTTACCTGTTTACTATCTCATTCCAGTATTCCCAGGGGAGAGTCTGCTATCTCCTCATGCAAATGTCCACCTACTAACTTGAGTAAGTGCCTCAGAGGAACCTGTGAGTGCTGTTTCCTCTAAATGGCCAAGATGGAATCACTCCATGTCACATCATTTCTTAACAACAAATACACAAATAGCTTTAAAGTTTATTAAAAGGAAATGGTAATATCATGTTGCTGTGAAATACCATATGGACATTCAATAGAAAGGAGCTAAGTAACTTTCAACAGCAATGAAAATATGACTTAAAGATGTTATTAATTTTTAAAACACCTTTTAATTTATAATTTTATATAAGGAAAATTGGAGAATAAATTAATAAATCCAAAATTATAAGAATAAAATGCGACCCAAAGAGCAGGACATCAAATGTTTTCTGCCCTTGAAGAAGGTTGTTCGAACAAAATATTAGTTTTACGATTAAATTTTTTTCTAATGAGTCATTTACTAAAGTACTATGTGATGGTCAACTGCATGATTTACTATTATCTGGAAAGAATATTACAGATTTATCTCATTGCATTCAACAAACTCCTACTACTTATATTAACAATTGCAGTCATCACAGTTAAGGTGTTTTAGCAATCTTGTAATGGTTCCCCTGCAGCTAATCAATTGATGCAATTGATGTTCAATTGATGTTCAAATAAAATGAAGACATAAGATGTGCTGTGCAAATGAGTTTATTAAAATTATCATTTAAAAAAATATAGTATGCAGTATAGAGTTGCGTGTTCATTTTTATAGCGTCTGAACAAAATATTTATATTAATTTCAAATTGAAATACATTTTTATGTATGGTGATTGCTAATAAATGTTTTTATTGAAATGACAAATATACATTTTTATTCCAGTAATGTCAAAAGTTGCCTATCCTAATGATCTGGCTGTGGCACTGGAAAGAATTCACCTTTTCAAATCTCTTCCTTACTAAGATGGATATATACATAGAAGTTGCCTCTAATGGAAAATTGATAGAACAGGAATGGGAAGTTTAAGCAGATATATGTATTTTACTCCTCACTTTTAGACATAAAAAATATAATTTCTTATTGCTCCTCTTCACAAATATTTCTTTGAAAATTTTCAAATGTCAAATTTTTAAACTATCGATCATGTAAACTTATTCAGTGCTCCTTAAATCACTCATATAATCAAGATTAGATGATGCATGATTATTCATTGTTAAAATGAAAGAAGAATTTGTAAGTAAATACTTATATATACATTATAGTCAGGATATGATAACTCCAATAAAATTTGTTTTTCCATAGAAAGTGATGAAATAACCACCTCTGTGTTGATGATTTTTTTTTTGATATAACACAATAAAAATAAATATTAAACTGTCAAGGTCATAATTTACTCATTTTGTAAACGTTTAAGCCTTTTTCTATAGAACAAAAATGCTCCCACATAAACCTGCATTTTAAAGTGCTTTGTCTTTTTTTAACTTCTTAATCTGTAGGATATTTAATCCTCATAAAAATTCCTAGAGTATATCATGTAATAGTTATATTAGAGATGAAGAATCTTAATCTGAGATATAACAGGAAGTATATAGAAGATTTTATAACACCTATGAATAAAGTAAGAACTTGGGAGCTTTACACATTATATAATAAATGATAGAATAATTAAAATATAAGTAGAAATTAATAAAAGAAAAGCAAAATTTAAGTCAAATAATTTTTTCTTTTAAAAGTAAGTAGGCAAACAGACCCAAACTCCTGATTGACATACAGATACATGACAATTGCAGCATAGGTAAATGAGTATTTTATAATAACATTATGTCAAAGAATAGATGAAATGGAAAATGTGAAAGAAAAATAAAATAGTAAAACTGATTTGATAGAAATAGAAAACGTGAATATAGCTATTTACCAAATGAAATCAGTAGATAATTATCTACATATTAAAATTTCTCAGGGTATTACCAGGTTCTGGGATGCTGAGAACCCCTTCTAGAGATGCTTTCTAGGCTTTTGTCATCCTGAACAAAGAATTGGTCAAGAAAAGTGTAAAACGTAGCAAGATTTTACATTTACTTAAGGTATTAATATATTCTATATAAATATATTCTACATAGTAAGTCTGGGCCAATTAAAAGTAGGAAACAAAGTATACTGCACAGAGTGAGAGCGGACCACTGTGAAAGAGAGAATAGTAGCCAAGAGATTAATGGCAGCCATCTCTTGTATCTCCTACTCCTCAAGCTGATGCCAGATCTAGGCCACCCAATCAAAAATCTGCTTGAGTTTGCAGAAGAAAAGGAGGCAGAATTTTCTAATTGATTCCAGGTGCAAGGGTTGGACACCTATATCCTGGATATCCATGATTGGATATACAGACAAGTGTCCACCTGGTTGGCCACGTCCTAATCTCCAGTCTCAATGACTGAATCTAAGGAAGTTCCCAAAGATCCCATTAGAAACTTAATCCAACCTAAACATAGAATGTTTGGGGATTTGCTGACTCCTAAGGAAGAAAATGATTTTTCAGGAAACATCAGTAAAAGGCACAGGAAGGGCTTATTAGACAGAAATTTAAGTAGCAACTCAAGAGGGGAGTATACGTGCCCAGAGAAATGAGACACACAACAGTTCAAAAGTGGAAATATTAATGTGGTTTTGGTGCTGGAAATCTGTGGAATTTGACAATCTATGGTCTCAAGTCCTGGTTTAGTGGGTGGGGAATGATGGCCAAACCATAGCAAGACAGTGCTGTGTTCATGGGAGAAAGTCTAATTTACAGATGGAAAGGGAGCTTATTTACAGGTGGAAGAAGATAATTTGTAAATAAAAAAAAATTCATTTACAGGTGAAAAGGAATCATTGCCCAAGCTTATTGTATTTTGGCAGAAGAGAAAAAAATTAAAACTGGGTTGGTGTCCTGAAGCTGTAGTTTTTACTTTTAAAATTATTATTTTCTTTATCTCCTTTTTGCCTATTTTTTTTCTTTCCAACCTTATAACCATTTATCAAAAAAAAAATCTAGAAAATCACAAAACCTTATGAATTTTCAGACTAAACATTCAGAAAATATGTTATTTCATCATCATTCAGGTTCTTTCAGAAAACAAGATGTTGTCAGTCCATTTTATGAAACTGAAACAATTTTTTGACAAATTCAAGGGAAAAGTAAAAAAAAATTAAGTGAAAGTTAATATTATAATACAAAAATCCTCATAAACTCTAGTAAACTTAGCTCTCAAACCTATGAAAATATAAAGTGAACACAACCATGTTGGATTTTTGCCACTAACATCAGAATATTTTATCAAATAAAAAGGAAGAATTTTAACAAATAAACTTTGATTAAGAATTTTCTACATTGACAGATTGAGGAAGAAATGTAGGACCAGTTCAGTAATCATGGGAAGGTTATTTTATAAAACGAAGCTTCCATTCTTAATAAACATTATGAATATATTGATAATACCATATTAAAAGTATGGTGGTTGGAGACAGTGACACTTCTGTTCCCCTACAGTTTTTTTTTTGTACTGAAGGTCGAACTCAGGACCTTTGTCTCGGAAGGCAGACATGGGCACCACTGAGAAATCCCCAGCCCTCGCCTACACTTTTAACGCCCTTCAGAGCTAGGTGAAGCTGCATAAGGATGTAAAGATGTGCTCCATGCTTCCTTACATTTTTTTATGCCCTTTCACTTAAACATGATCAATGATGCTTAACGAACTGTGTGTGACTGATTGACAATTTTCCATAACTTAGTCATGGATATATCACAGGTTCTTAGATTGCTTAGATTGCTAAAATGCTGCCTGGACCTAAAACAGTGTCAAGGCAGGAACTATTGTTATAAGTCATTATGATTCTAGAGTTAAGTTATTAGCACACCATAGTCTTCCCAAATAGCAATACAGAAAAAAGATATATAAACAAAATTCATAATGAACTGTTAGGCAATTTAATAGGAAAGCTATGAACTACTCAATACAAGGATAGGCAAAAGACAAGAACAGATATCACATAGGTGAAACTGAAAAAAATGAAATATGAGATAAATGCAAAATGTCTCCATTCACAACTAAACACACTCACAAAGCAGCACGAGAGCATAGTTGTTCATAGTTTCATGCCTATTGTATTGGCAAATCTGATTGAGTTGCTGGATATTTGTCTAAACTCTTGGTTGAAAAGTGGAGTATTGGAGCCCAGAAAATTACAGCCTAAGGTCAAGTCCTTGAAAGCAGACTCAGAAGAAGTGTTTCTGTCCAACTTTTTTCTGTGTTTCTGTCTCCTGCTCCACTTTCTCCTCTCAAGGAAAAGCATAGAAACTAGAATTTCTCCTCTTCAAGATGGGTCATAGAAACTAGAGCCCATTTTCCCCAGCAAGCCATGCAGCCTGAAAATATTACTGTAATTTTCCCCTGACTTTATGTCTCAGATCTAGCCATAAATAAATTCTCTGACCTAGCTTGTTTAATAATAGATCATAGCACCAGCATTTTAGAAGGATTCCTGACCCATACCCTGGAGGAAGAAACGCTGCAGAGAGGCTAACAGGAATATAGCAGATAGCCTTTGGTTTTTCCATTCACTCTATTACTCTAGATTATACCCTATTTATCCACTTATATTTCAACACAGCTATGTATAGTTTGTCAAATGGATAGTTTACCCTGAGTCAGTCCAATCTAAAAGCTGCAGTATTCTGTTATAGGGGTTTTTGCCATGAGGTTTATTATAGGTGAAGAAAGGGATCACTGCTTTATTCCTCTAAACCATCATATTGATAAAATGTTAAATGTCTATCAATGCTAAAAGTGGCTAAAAAATGAAGCAACAAAAATTCATACATGGTGATTGTAGGTTGAGATAACCTCTGTAAGGAGCAATCTCACAATATTTTATATGAAAGTGCTCTTAACTTCTGTTTAAGCTCAGATGTTATGATCTGTAGAAATGGTTCTCTGACTCCTAGGTCTAAGGCAAATGCTTAATCTGTTAAATTACATAAAATTTTTTTCACAGACGTAACTAACATTAGTTACCTCAGGTTTCTCACAAATCAACACACCTTTCCTAATTTAGGAGAAACATAAGTAGTTAACTGGAGAAGGTTTCATTATTTTTAAACAATAGCTTGTCTCCTCACTAATTTACAGGAGCTCTAGCATTATTTTTTTCATACCTGTGAGCTCAACTTTCAGTAGAGGACTTGGCTTATGGCATTAAATTCAAGTACAATTCTTTAACTTCAAATAATTGAGTATTTCTATGTACAAATTGGATTCTACTCAATGTGGCAGCAGCACATTACTTGTAGTATCAGATTAAGCATCATTTTAATCACCATATAGTATTGTTTGTGAAGATGTTGTTTAAAAATAAGTGAAGTTAATGTGTAAGACTTTGGCTACTTTATATAACAACCTATTCTTAATTCAATCCTATTTTCAAGATATTATTTTTCTCTATTGAAAAATTATTGAAACAATCTAGAGTAACTATCAAGGTATGGTCCTGCAGATGTAACAGAAATTCATTAAGTTAAAGATGGAACTAGAAAAATCTTTCAAAGTCACCTGCAAAATATTTTTTGTTCACACATATATATGGTTCTTTTTCTACCACAAGCTTCCTGTCCTCAAATCTCTGTGAAATAGCTCAGCACAGTAAGACTTGTTGACTTTCTGAATGGGAAGATGAAATGATTTCCCAAAGCCAGGGCATCTTAGCTTTATTCTCCTTTTGTAAACTGGTAGTATATATTCCATGGTATATTCTTGGAGATGGCTATATCTTCAGTTTTGTTTTATATAGATGGACAAGCTCGATAGTGATTGAATTTATCTGGGTTTTTAATTGAATGTGTTCCTAGAGATGAATCAAAATAGACCAAAATGACTTGGTTTTCATTTCTTTGGGGGACCACTTGCTGGCATGGCTTGTGCTGAGCAGTCATCTCACCTCTCTCTTTTGACTTTCTCCTTTTAAGCAATACTGCAATAGCTGCTGGCTATGCAGTTAGGTATCTCTGTCTGCCTCCCCTTCAGTTTATTTCACATTATTAAGCTGGTAGGAAAAGGTTAAGCCCCTAGGCATCTGCATCTATTAATAGGAAGAGAAAATTAACTGTTACTGTTGCATAGCTTCATGATTAGTAAACTGCTGACAGAGTTTTCATTTATTTCCTCCTTTTTAGTAACAAGAAATCCCATGTGCCTCATTGGACCATCATAAATTAACTCTGTAATAAGACTTCTAATCTGGTTCTACTGGGAGACTCTTGGTCCTTCATCTTGAATCAGCTATGCACAGAACTAGGAGAAACAAAACAATTACACTTAGTCCAAGAATCTTGTATAATGGTAAAGGAATTGAGGTCATGTGGCCTGTCACAGGGCATAAAAATTATTAATGACAAAACAAAAGCAAGTAGTAGAGTATCCAGATCCCCTGCTACTTCTAGCCCATTATAACTAAAAATTATTATATCACTTAGCATTAGAAATTAATATTTTTATAAGTCAAATATTTAGAAATTTATTTTTCTGAAATAAAACAATATTTTGAACAGGATCACTTGAACAGAATTACCAGGGAAAGTGTTAGTTATATAGGATGTAAGTATGTTTAAAGATATATTTAATTAGTTTTTAAAATTCCATTTTCCAAACATCCGAGGGTCCTCAATGCATATTATATATTTTGGCCTCATCTTTTTTCTCCATATAAATACAATGTTTTTAACATTTAGGCATTAGCTAAAACTTCAAAAACTCAAAGAGGCAGCATGTAGCATAATGACATGACTCTCAGAGTGGAGTGCCCAAGACAGCAACATCAGAGTCACCTGTTAGGTAAATTGCTAGAAATGCAATTCCTGAGACACCCTCCAAGTTTAGTGAATCTGAAACTATTGGCAGGGTACAAAACTATTTTAGGAAGGACTCCAAGTGATTTTTGACTCACACTCTAGTTTGAGGACCACTGGGAGAGTCGTTGAAAACAGTGTCTAAAAGTCAGCCATGATGTTAGAGTCCCAGCTGCTTCTTAAGAGTGCTATCTTAAAAAAATTCATTTAATTTCTATATTCTTCAGATTCTACTTTCTAAGATGAAGGCTATATTAATAGTATTTATATCATAGTGTTTTATGAAGATGTTATGAGTCAACATAAAAAGCTCAGAACAGTACAGAGCATATTATAAGCACTATGCACATGATCATTAATACTATTAACACATTTGAGGTTAGCTGATTGGAATTTAGCTTTAATAATTACCTTGAAGAACAAGACTAGGGAAAAAAGCCAAAAGATTTGAAAACAGATTATTGTGGAGAAAAGCTTGGGTTGAGGAAC
The DNA here is from genome assembly GCF_053883595.1 of Heterocephalus glaber. Lineage (NCBI taxonomy): Eukaryota > Metazoa > Chordata > Mammalia > Rodentia > Bathyergidae > Heterocephalus > Heterocephalus glaber. The sequence continues at coordinate 34,553,329 of NW_028258143.1, read as the reverse complement.
ACGCAGAAGTACGTGACAATTGAGACTACTTGTGGACTACAGGGTCTTTCCATATAATTACTGAGATGAATTTCCCACAAAAAATGTAGTGGAAAACAAATTTCATTGCTGAATGTTTCTGCAGGGACCGACAAAAAATAAGTATATATCCTACAGATATCAGGGATACATTTCCACAAAAAAAATTCTATTTTTTCATTCATTCCTTGAGAGACCAAATGTCTTTATTAAGAAGTACTTTTGACACAGCAAAAATATAATTCTCAACCTGCTAGATGTCAGATGTCCTGAGTTCATGTCCCCCCAAATCAAGGAATGAATTCTAAGAAACAATGGAGGTTAAGAGTAGGGAAGATTTATTGAGAAATAGCCCTTGAGAGACAGGAGGTATCCTGAAAGTGGGTTGCCATTGATGTAATTTGTCAGGGGTAATTTATACAATAAAATCACCATGTGGGTACAATGTGGGTCAAACTATAATCAACCTACAGGAGTACAAGTATAGCTGCTTAGCTAATATTGATTCAATATGGAAGTGGGTCACATAGCAAGGGTACATGGAAAGAACAAAGGCAGCTTTGGGAAGGGCTGGATCTGGACACTCTGACCAACCACCTGGGTGACTGATGCCTAGCTGAACTTCCTGGACCAGGTGGTGCTAATTACAGTATAATTCCACGTTGCTATTTATCCTTTAGGGAGGCTTGTAGGCCTGGCCATGTATGTTTATCTTGAGGTCTGGCCTTCTTCAGATGCATCTCCAACCACAATTCTGATGTCTTTATTTTTTCTTCTTCTGACTTAGTTGATAGCCCAGTCCTTCTCTGACTGTATATTAATTTCTATGTAACCTAGATACCTATAATACTTTGATTTAGAAACAAGGATTGAACACTGTCTATCACTTTTTATCCTGTCTTAGTTTTTTTTCCCAGTGCTTCTCAAACTTGAATGTGCTTACAAATCACCTGGGGACCTTGATCAAAAGCAGGTTTCTGTTTACTGTGTCTCCAGGTGATCATGAGATTTACACTTTCTAAAGACTTACCAACACTGCTACCTCAGCCTGTGGGTATATGTAGCAAGAATTTATATCATCTGATTATTAACAAATCCATTTGGTCCATTCTTCATGGATTCTTGGACATAATTTTTTCTGTAGCCATCCTGATTCTCTGACATTTAAACTTCCAATCACTCTTTTAATCCTCAGTCTTCCTTACTCCAATTCACCACAGTACCAAAGCCATCTTTTTCATCTTTTATTTATATAGGTGAAAAATTCATTTTAAGATATGAATGAATAGCTTTGATAGTGATATGGATGCTTATGGAGGAAGAGTGTTCATTGTGAAAAAATATATGATGATAGTGTAGACTGTTAAATGTATAACTCTGGATTCTAGGGAACAGATGTGCAAAATTTTCCCTTGTATACTAAAGGTATACTAAAAGTAAGGGTATACTGTGGCACATCACTGGAAAGAGATATACAGCTATGTGGAAAGATGACCATAGAATGAAAAGTAGTTTGGGGTACAAAAATATATAGTGCACCTTTGGTTGCCATTATATAAGATTTTCAAGAATTTAACCTGATTTTAGGTCTAGCAATCTATGGAAACATGGTTGAGTCACAAAACCAACTTCTTTGGATCTAATTTGAGAAAAGAAAAGGTTGACTTAGACAAACTTTAAGGAGCATTAAATTGGTATTTTTTTTTTTTCTTTGTACCAGGGATTGCACTTGGGACCTTGTGCTTTCGAGGCAGGCGTCAGAACCACTGAGCTAAATCCCCGGCCCAGGAGCACTACATCTTGACTTTCACAGATATGCTTGATTCTTAGCCTTTGCTACTCCAGTGGTCAGAACTTCCATGTCATTCCTCAAAATACTTTGTGATTTTCTTTCCTCCAGTCATTTTAGAAAAATAAAGATGCCAGTTCCTTAGCTATGCTTACTGCACACAATATATAGCTAAGTTATGATTTAAGCTCACTTTCATTAAACAAACTGTTGCTTTCAAAGCTGGAATTGTGAGCCTTTTAGCTTATCCAGCTCAAGTAAATATTTAAAGAAGACAGTCAGTTAGTCCACAGTAGTTCAGCCAATATTGGGGCCAGACAGATGTTATTCCACCATTTAGAAGTGTTATATTGAAAAAAGATTTGTCTTAGTCTCTTTGGGTTGTTGTAACAAAATATCATAGAGTAGGTATCTTTAAACAGCATACATTTATTTCTCTCAGTAATAGACATTAGTTCCAAGATGAAGTTACCAACATATCTAGTGAAGGCTCTCTTTCTGATTTGCAGATAGCTGTCTGCTAAATGTATCCTCGCACAACCAAGAGAAAAATTAACTCTTGTTTTTTTTCTTATGAGGGTAATAATACTATTGATGGGGACTTCATGACCTAATTGTCTCCCAAAGATCACACCTCCTACTACAATCATATTGTGAGTTGGATTTCAATATATGAATATTAGAAGAACACAAATATTTAGTACATAAAATTAATTTAACTGTTCTCTACCTCATATTCCCCATTGGAAAAGTGGAGATAAAGTAATTATGGCTGATATCTTACATTCTCAGATGATTATATTGAATATGATAAGACCAATGTCTGTCAACTGCAGTGACAGACATATAAAGAGTTCTCAATAAGTATGAATGTAATGGTTGATTTTTACATGTATACTATCCTTTCTATTTCCTTGAATACATTGCAGGCAATTGGTATTACTTCTTCCTTAAATATATGGTAAAACTTGTCAGTGAAAATGACGCTTTCTTTTTAAAATTTTAAAAAAATTTAACAGCATTTCTCACTGATAAAGGTCTTTTCAGGTTATCCATTTTTCTCTTCATATATGTTAAATCTTTTGCAAAATGTCCCATAATTCTTGCATCTATTCCTTTATTTTCATTTTCCTCTGCATTTCAGCTTGGAAAGCTTTTATTGATATATCTTCAAGCTCACCAATTATTTCTTTATTCATGTCCAATCTGACAAAAGCCAGTGAAATATGTTCTTCATTTCTGTACTATAGAGATTTTTTCTGGTAGTTTTCTTTGTTTCTAAGACTTACCTTCTCTTTACTCATATTATTTATGTTATTCACTTTTTCTTTAGACCTCTTAAAATATTAATAATGACTGAAACTCGCTGTTATTGAATTCTTACCATATTTGATTCTGGTTATGAAACTTGTTTTTTTCTCCAAGCTGTTTTCCTTCCATTTTAGAATACCTTTTTAAAAATCTTGACATAATGCATTGGTTACTTGGAGCTGAGTAAGCAGACATCTGGTGTGGGGTTTCATGTTTATCTGCTTAGTGTATATTTTTGCTTCACCTATAAATGCCAGAGGCTTCAAATTCTTCCAGTGCCCTTCTTCTTGCCTCCATTATTTTCTTTGGGCATTCCTTAGAAGTCCTACCTGATATAGTGTACAATGTGTATCTACAGTTATTGCAGCTTCAATTTACTCTACTGCATGAGATGTCTTTGGGGGCAGTGGTAATGTGTGAGAGAGGAGAAGCATGAAATGCAACACTTTCAGTGAGTCTGTGGATTGTTTTGTTACCTTCACAAGTGTTTCTGAGTGTCCTCTCCCACTCATCCCCTACTTTGGAGACACAGGAAGGCTATAGGACAGTGGAGTTGGAGAACTGTTCTTCCTCAACACTGGATAAGGCTCTAGTGAAGTCTTTACCTTTGTAAACTAGGACTATATTATGGAGAATATCTTACCTCTTTTCAAAGTAATTTCTCCTTCTCTCTGCCAGAGATATTAGCAGATCTTTCTCAGCCTTTCATCATGAGAACTTGATGTAGCTCCTAAAGGTAAAACCTCCATTAAGTGTGGTTCTCCTACCAAGACTGATGTTTCTAGCAGAATTTTACTCTCAACTAGTCCATACTCACTTCCTAACAATCATCAAAATTACTATTTAAGTGTTCTTATCAATTTATAGTTTAATTTTTGAAACACAGTATTTTAATGGAGAAGTTTTAGATACCTTATAAGACAATAGGAAAGTTTCTTACTGTTCCCAGGAGAAAAATAATGCCTGGCATGAGAATCGCATGAGAAGGTTAGTTAGAAGTTGGAGGTATAGGGAAAAGTATTAAAAAGCCTTTACTATGGATCCTATGGGAGGGACAGACAACAAAGAGTAGCAGCTTTAGTACTGGTCTCTGGGTATAGCCTAGGTCTCTGGCCCTGGAGTCATGATAGCAATGTGAGAGTCCAATAGAGGTAAGTGGCAAGGGGTTGACACTGGACTGGTTGGTTTGTGCTTGAAAAGTATACCACCAGGTGAGTTGTTTACTATTTCTAGGAATTGACTAAACTTAGCTATACCCCCATAGTCCACAAGGCTTTATATGACAACACCAGCACCAGAATATAGAAAATAAAATACACATCTAATTCATGATTCAGAGACTTATTCAGAAAAGCAAATCTCAGCTGTATACTATTCATCTGTCTGTCCAGATTTCAGCGTGGTAGTTTTCACTGTGACCATGATTCTCTGATGGCTGTAATAAAAGTCATAGCTTTCTGTTTTTCCTTTTTTCCTGTTGTAATGAAGGGATTAATATCTTCCAAGCTTGTTACATATCAGAGCTAAACCAGAAATTTTCAATCCATTTTTAATTATTCTGATGTTGCTGTCATGCCAACCCTAAAATATTTGTAATATCTTCTAGAATCTAAGGAATTATGCTGAGAAAGCTTCTTTTATGGAAATTTTTTGCAGCCCAAGACAAAAATGTCAGGCAGTTTAGTCATATAGCACCTGTACTTTTCTTTTGCTTTTAAATCTAAGATGAAATAATGAAAAAAAATTGTGTTATGGTTATGTTTGTTTACAGAGGAAATTCCCAAGAATTATTTTCTTTAACAAATTCATTGCTCAAATGATATTTAGGATATCTAAGGAAAAAAGACAAAAAATTTTTTTCAATTACACATTGTTAAAAGCACTGGACTAACAATTGGAAGACTCAGGTTTGAGATTATCAATCACTAACCAAATATCTTAATGAGTAGTTCACACCCAAATTTTTCAGAATTTTAATTTCCATAATATTCTATAATTTCCACTAAAGTTAGGTCTATGGAAGGGAATGTGTACATTGTAAATTTATACTGAACAATACAAAAACATGTAGAAGAATAATATCTTATGTATAATTTCCATGCACTACCTTCTATGTAAGGTAACGTCAGAGTTTCTAATACTGCCTGAAAGAAGCTACAGCCTCAGGCCACACACATGTTAAGATAAGTACATTAATGGATGGGGACATAGGTTCTGTACTCTTGGCTTCCTTAATCTCAGATGGGCAACAAAGCCTAAAACACTTAAGAAAGAAGTGCTGAACAAGCAAGAGAAGGACAACAAGAGTACTCAAAATAAGCAACCAAGTGTACACGGGTTCTTAGACAACCTAACTAATTAGGCAGTATAAATTGCTTCTGTAATAGAGGATACTCTTGTTGGTGGCTGATAAAGTCAAGTGAGGATCTCAGGACATATATATGTTGTTCAGACTAGTAAAGGACTTAAGTAACTAGATTAACAATATGGCTTTTTCTTTAGTAGTAAATCCAACCTAAACGACAAACTACAGGCAGAAAATGATTGTAGACTGTGCCTTGGGTAATAACACTGTGAAGAGACCTTTATCGCCCAATAAACATTTGTCCCAAGGGACTTGTAAAATGTAGAAGCAAGGGCAAAAATTCCCCTAAATTGTCTGTTTGTTAAAATTATGTTCCTATTTTTTTAACACTGAAAGTAGAGAAGTTTTATATTACAGGCTCTTTGTATCTCAGTTTCATACTAAACACAAATATATCTTGCTAAAGTCCAAATGAATTCACTTCCCAAGATATATGATGTTTGGAAAGAATGAGGAAGGGATTTGGCATTTCTTGAGAACCTACTATGTGGCAGCTCTGTGGAAGTACTATTTCCTTGTAACCATCCCTGATAGAGAGAAATAGACAAACTATCATGGATTTGCATGGCTAACTCTCTAAGTAGCTCATTTTTTTCTTTATAAATTGAGCATAATAGTACAATCTTCCTTAAAGGATGCTAGGGCTTTAATACCTGTAAAACACATGTCACATCCTGGTGTAGGCATCTTCCACCTCAGTTTTATAAAAATAAAAGCATTTTAACAGAGGAAAGGAAAAAAACCATATGATCCTGTCAGTAGCTGCAGAGAAAGTATTGGACTAAATTCTACAGCTGTTCATGGTAAAAGCTATCAGGAGACTAGAAGTAGAGCAGAACCTTCCCAATGGATAAAACATGTGCTCCATACTTCAGCAAAAACTCCTTATATAAATGGAAAAGATATAATGCTTTCTCCCTAAGGTGAGGAACAAGGGCAGATATGCGTACTCTTCATCTGTCCATTAAACTTTGAAACATAGGGCCAAACCAAAATAACCTTGCAATGAAAGAAACAATTAGCATAGGATTGGCAAGGTACAAGTAAAATCTTTATATGTAGATGAAATGATCAAGTTGAGAAAAGTAAATAAATGTACTCATTTGATGAATGTGGCAGGATTTTAACTTGGTTTTTTTCTGGGTTCCATATCTTGTCTTTTCTCATTCTATTATGAAATTGTAGAATGACATATTATTAAATAGTAATATTAACATATTTTGTGCTATAAGCTATATTATATATAATATATTATCATATAATGTTATATAGGTTTCCATTCTTGCCATCATCTCTTTATCTGAAAAATCTTAATTTTACTTATGTCTTCTTGAAAGCCAAAGTTTGTGACCTTTGAATAAAATGGTAATGTCCACTGCCATACCACCCTGAATGCATCCGATCTCATCAGAATAAAGTGGTAATTTATCTCTCCATTATATATCTTTCTTTATGAAAAAACAATTCAACTGCAGTGAGAAAGAAGTTTAGCAGCAACCAGTTTAGAACCTTACAGAGATCATTGAATCATATGAACTAAAAGATAAATTTGAAAAGCAAATTGCAAATAAACAGAAGATTTAAAAGACATTCCTAAGGATTGCAAATACTTTTGGATCAATTTGGGGGAAATTGTATAATTGCTATAATATTCAATTACTAATATTAAATTTATGATTATTTTATTTAATTTCACATATGGTAAAATTATAACTAGTTCTAAATATCAATTAATTTTCAAATAGAAAATGTGGATAAGGTACATTAAATCTCTAAAGAAATAAATCTGCATGCTAATTTTATAAAGCAGAAAAAAAAATTAAAACATTTGAAAATATAACACTATATCTGTGTCTATGAGATTCTTTCACTGATTTAAAAACTGTTACGTCTTTAAATATTATTTCCAAACATTTTTAAATGATCTTTTTTCTTTTTGATACCTAACTACAAATTGAATTGACTATAATCACATCAATTTTATTTAATTCTCATAATGAGAGAGGAAAATGTAAATGAGTACCACATGGCTTGGTGCCATATTTTGATTATGCAAATCAAAATTTTGATGTAGAGTTATTAAGCAATTTTCTCAGATGTCAATGTTTAATAGAATAAGGCTAATTTTCTTTTTCTTGTTTTGACTAATCAATAAAATAATTTTTTAGACTCTTGGTTAAACATTAATGAAGCCAGTTATTCCCCATAACAGAATAACATGATGTTAGTTGTTGAAAGGTAAAGATAATGACTATTTAAATGAATCAAGCACTTTCTCACAAAACAATGTACTAAAAATAGTGGGAAACCACCTTTTGAGGTTAGGATAAGAAGAAAGTTTAAAACATGAAAATGAGTTTGATGGTAGTGACTAAAAAAAGGAAGAATCATATATGTTGTAGATTTATGTACTATGAATAAATGCAATGAAATAACAGCAAAAGTGTAGCAGTTTGTTTACCTTTGCTTGCTTTCTAGGAAACATTATAGTATATTTCAACATTTCAAAAGTAAAACAAATAAACAAAAAATCATGTAATGTATACATTCAAAACAGAATGAAACAAGACAGAAGAAACAAAAACTCATATAGTATATATATTCTCTATAAGAAAAAAAAATACCAATTAGATACACAAAGACAAAAAGAAACTATTTGCCAAAAGAAACACAAGTATAAGCCAAAAGCTAAAATAGACAGTTACAGACTCAAGATGGAAAATATCATAGAGACAAAATGAAAGAGACTTCTGTGAACATAAGGGTTTTCACACTTTTAACACATACATTCTTTATTTAAAAATACAAAATAATATAAAAAGCAAATGCAAAACTCCAAATGAATAGAAATAAACTATTGTAAGTATACTGTAGGAGAAATAAATAGGTAATTATTTTACTATACACTATTAGGAACCAAGATTCTTAGCATAATGGAAAAGACATACAAATATAAAATCAAGGAAATTATTTAAAATATACTACAATGAACACATAAAGTCTATTTTTTCTAAATAGTTTCTATCTTTATTAATTGAAGGTAAGTAGCAGCAAAGTCACCTAAATAAAAAACAAGCAACACTAATGCTCAAATCACAGGTTCAAATACCATTTCCAACTAAAATAAATCAGAGTTATATGACAGAGTGCTGTTCCAAATAAGAATTAGGAAAAATACAATTTAATTGTTGGACATCTTGTTATGCCAGAAAGCAAGAAATAATTTAGAGATTATTGAGGCTATGGCAAGTGAAAACATGACTGGAAAGATACTGAAATTATCACTGGTAAAATTAGATACAATATAAACATCAAAATTATTAATATCTAAAATTAATAATTACACACTGAATACATGAAACCTCATAATGAATGTCAAAAAGAAAATCAGAAAAAAGTCACTAATAAATTTGACTATTTGGGAACTCCTTACAGTGAAAGTAAACATCAAAAAAGTAACCTTTTATTTGCATTTGTGTTATTGGAGTTCACCTAGGAAAAGATGATCAAATTCTGACTATTAAGTAGTAACAGAGAAAACAATGAAGAAAAATGACAATTAGAAAAACATAATTTTTAACTCAAATGAAATAATTTATTCATGGCTGTGTGCTGGGTCTGGATAGCTACAAGGCATGCATAGGGAGGACTTCTGGGAAGATGGCAGGTTGGTGAACAGCAGAGAAACAACCTCTCTGATATTTGGTGACACTGGAATACAGCAATGTGAGAAAGAGAAAAGAGGAGGAAAGTAGGTACCTGGGACCCAGAAAAGATCTGAAGTGAGAAATGAAGCCCATGGTAAAAACAAAAAGAAAGGCTTCAGTGCAGAAGAAGGTGGCAAGTGCCACTTCTTCACTGAGCCCTGACACACTGCATGTGAGGGGTGGCTTGAATGGTGACTACTGGTGACTCCAGGGGCCTCCAAAGTTGAAATGCAGGAGGGTAACAGTGGATGCAATGGACTGGAGTGGCTGGTCTATTATTTGGGTTCAGATGTCATCTTTGAGAGAGGCTAATCAAGCTCAGAACTCAGAGCACCTGCAGGCTGGCTTCATCTAGTGGTTCCCAGTGTCAGGGTGAGGCAAAAGCAAGTTCAAGGCAAAAGAAGTCAAGAAGTCAAGTTCAAACTGGCAGGGAGCTGAGTTCAAGCCAACAGGAGATACATGGTATGTTGTAGGCTGAACAAATCAGGTTCCAGCCTCATAGCCTGAATTTCAGTGGAACTAAAGGTGCAGTCTTGCTAGGACGATACACTACCCTGCTGTAAATCTACAGCTGGCTTGCTGGGATTAAGCAACACAGATCTGGGCTGAAACATGCCCTGAAATGAGCTTTTTTTCTTCTTTTCTTTTCTTTTTGGTTTTCATTTCTTTTCTTTTCTCTTGATTGTTTGTTTTTGTTTTTTATGAGTGTGATCATTGTTTCTAGGTTTTCTTTGTTGTCCTGTTCGACTCTTATTTTTATTTCTTCCCTCTGTCTTTCCCTCTTGTCTTCTTCATCTGTTTCCCATCACATAATCTTCCTTTATCTTCCAGCCTTGCATCTAATCTCTTCCTTTTCTTCTATTTCCCTATTTTTTCCTGCAACCCTTTTGAAGTTTTCATCTCTGAGGGTAAAATTCACATATTGAGGGTATATTTACTGTACACAATTTTCTACTTTGTTTTAGATTTTGTTATATAACCACAAAACTATTTCATATGGTTAAAGGTGGCAAATTAATAGTTACCACAGTTTATCATTTTCTAGGCTGAGTTTGATGCTATTGTTATTGCTGATTGTACTACTTTAGTCAAGGTGACATAAATGTTCTAATCAGTTATTCTTCCCGGTATGCTAAGGCTGAGATTGTCTAAAGGTCATACACAATACAAAAGGCAAGTGCTGAAGAATGGGGTGTTAGTCCAAATAGCCAGCAACTTCTTATCTCTGATAAAGTGAAGAGGTAGTATCTTGCAACAGACTCAAAACCTAAAAGCCAGCTATACTTGGAAAACATCTTTAAGAAGTAGCCATTTCCTAAGGGTTATAAATACTAGTAATCAAGCTACCTTCTATAAGTAATTTACAATCATCAACCCAGAGATTAAACTAAAATATTAGAAAATAACAGATTCACAATGAGAATACATCCAATAAGATGCAATCTCAGACTTCCAGCTCACCAATGGAAAACCCAGAGGGGAATGAGGTAGAACAACTTGAAAGGCACCCATATGGACTCTTTGATGAGGTAACAGTGGGAGTAACAAAAGTGAATAATGAGTCTCTAGAAAAAAATCAAATCAGAAATAATTTCTCAGATAAGTACACAGATGGTGAGTACAAAGAAAAACATGGAGCAGATGTATGACTCCAGAGCAGATACAGATTTTTTAAAAAGAGGAGCTTAGGAAAATGGTGGAAAGCATGAACACCCAACATAGGAAAGAAATGGAATCCATGAAACAGGTTCAAATGAATATCCAGGAGATTAAAAATTACATTGAAAATATACACAGTAGAATGAGCCAATGTGAAGACACAATACCAGATATAGAATATGGGATTGAGGTTAATAATCATGAAAAGAAAAATTCCTTAAAAATAGCAAGGGACAAAAAAAAAATCAATTCAATAACTGCTAGATGATCCAAAGAAGAATAAGATAAGATTGATTAGAATCAATCAAAAAGCAGGGGATAGTGCAAATGACATAAAAAACATGTTCACAGAAATAATGGCAGAAAACTTCCCAACCATACAAAAAGAATTTGACATATACATAGGTGAGGCATAAAGAGCTCCAATTGGCTATGATAAAAAAAAAAAAAAAACTACCCCAAGGCATATAATACTCAAGATTCCAGAAATTTAACACAAGAACAGAATGTTAAAAATTGATAGAGAAAAGAAACAAATAACAAATAAAGGAAAGCCCATCAGAATCACAGCAGACTTCTCAATACAAACCCTCAAGTCAAGGAATACTTGGAGTCAACTATTTCAAGCCTTAAAAGAAAACAACTTCCAAGACATATTGAGGTGCCCTGAAAAAGCATATTTCAAAATTGATGGAAAAATAAGATACTTCCATTACAATTAAGAAATTAATGACCATAAAACCAGCACTCCAAATATTCTGAAGGATATTCTAGAAAGTGATAATGAGGACTGCAACTCCATGAACCCCAACAGAATGAATCTGCCAGACAAGGTTAGCAATTAAACAGAGGGGAAAAAAAGGGGGAACCAACAAGAAGAAAATAATATGGCAAAGATAAGTCAATACAACTCAATTATAACCATCAGTGCAATGTTCTCAATTCTCCAATCAAAAGAATGGATCAAGAAACAAGGTCCAACAATACAATGAATAAAAGAAACACATTTAATTAAAAAAGAAATTCATAGAATGAAAGTCAAAGGATTTAAAACAATACCCTATGTGACAGGAACCCAGAAAAAAACAGGGGTAGGTAGGTATTCTACTTGCAGACAAAGTGAATTTCAAGCCAACAGTAATTAAGAGAGACAAAGATCACTATATCCTTGTAAAGGGAAAAATCCCAGAGGAAGAGATAACAATCATAAATATATATGCACCAAACACTTGTGCACCTATCTATATAAAAAAAATTAACAGATACAAAAAATAAAATAATCACTAATACAATTGAAATGGTGGACCACAGTACCCCATTGTCACAAATAGACAGATCAACCAGACAAAAAAAACACAATGAAATATCATAATTGAACCAAACTTTTGAACAAATGGACTATAGAGTGTTCTACCCCACAATATCAGAATATACACTCTTAGTTTCACATGGAACATTCTCCAAAATAGATCACGTAGTATCTCATAGATCATACTTAAGTAAATGCCAAAGAATTGAATTTATTCTATGTATATTATCCTACAGTACAATAAAATTAGAAATCAATGGCAAAAGAAGCCACAAAAACTACATAAACCCAGGGAAATTAAATAACACCCAATTGAACAACCAATGAGTCACATATAAAATTAAAGAAGAAATTAGAGAAGTTCTACAATTAAATGATAATGCCAATATAACATACCAAAACTTATGGGACACAATTAAAGCAGTCCTATGAGGAAAATTGAGAGTGAATTCCCATACCAGATAAACAGATCAAGGTCATATGAGAGAGGAAATTATAAAAATGAGAGCAGAAATTAATGCAATGGAGACTAAGAAAACAATACAAAAAAATCAATGAATTAAATAGTTGATTCTTTGAAAGATTAAATAAAGTTGAAAAACTCTTAACCAATCTTATCAAAAAAAGGAAAAAAAAGACTCAAAGTCATGCAATTAGGAGTGAAGAGGGTGAAATCACAACAGATCTTGCAGAAATCCAGAAGATCATCAATACTTACTTTGAGAACCCATATTCTAATAAGATAGAAAACACAGAAGAAATGGAGAGATTAATAGATACATATGAATTAGTAAAGCTGATTCAAGAAGAGACACACATTTTAAATAAACTGATATCACTTAGTGAAATTGAAGATGTAATTAAAAATCTACCAACAAAAAAAAGCCTGGGTTCTCATGAAATCATTGTTGAATTCTACAAGAAATATAGAGAAGACTTGATACTGCTACTTCTGAAACTCTTTAATGAAATTGAAAGGGAAGCAATACTCTCAATTTCATTCCTGGAGGCAATTATTACCCTGTTACTAAAAACAGAGAAGGATCCAACAAAAAAAGAGAACTACAGGCCAGTGTCCATAATGAGCATAGATGCAAAAATCTTCAATAAGATACTGGAAAACAGAATGCAGCAAATCATAAAGTTATACACCATGACTAAGTAGGGTTCATCCCAGGGATGCAGATAGGGTACAACATACACAAATCAATAAATGTAATACACCATATTAACAGAGCCAAGGACAAAAGTCATGATCATCTCAATAGATGCATAAAAGTCATTTGACAAAGTTCAACACACACTCATGGTAGAAAAAACCCTACAGAAAATTGGAATGGATGATCTTTACCTTAATGTGATAAAAGCCATTTATGACAAACCAACAGCCAACATCATACTAAATGGACAAAAACTGAAAGCTTTCATTCTAAAATGAAGGACAAGATAAGGATCTCCATTATCAGCACTCTTTTTCAATATACTTCTGGAAACATTAACCAGACTAATTAGACAAGAGGAAGAAATAAAAAGAACAAGAACAATAAAAAAGAAGCTAAATAATCATTATTTGCAGATGATATGATACTCCACATAGAAGACCCCAATAACTCAAACAAAAACTTCTAGATTTAATAATTAAATTCAGTAGCATATCTGGATACAAAGCCAACACTCAAAAATCATTAGCATTTCTGTACACAAATGTTTTTTAAAAAGCACTGAGAAAGAAATTAGGGAAATCACACTTTTCAGGATTGCATCCAAAAAAATGAAATAACTAGGAATCAATAAAATGAAGAAAGTAAAAGATATTTACATTGAAAAATACAGTACTCTGAAAAAGCTCAAAGAGGATATCAGAAAATGAAAATATATCACTTGTTCTTGGATACGAAGAATATAGTGAAAATGACCATACTTCCAAATCTGTTATACAGAAGTAATGCAATCCCAATAAAAATATCAATGGTATATCTCACAGGATTATAGAAAACAATCTTTAAATTCACTTGGAACCAAAGGAAACCTATAATAGCAAAAGAAATTTTGGGCAACAAAGGCAAGGCAGGTGACATCACAATCCCTTACTTGAAATTGAACTATAATGCTATTGTGTTAAAAACAGCATGGTACTGCCAAAAAAACAGAACTGAGGATCAATGGAAGAGGTTAGAAGATTTATAAATAACTCCAAACACACTCAGCCACCTTATATTTGACAAAGAGCCAAAACCCTTCACTGGAAGAAAGACACTCTCTTCAATAATCTGTGCTGGCAAAACTAATTTTTCACCTGTTGAAGATTAAAACTAGACCCATATCTTCCACCATGCAATAAACTAAAATCAAAATGAATCAAAAACCAAAATATTAAAACAGAAACACTGAATCTACTGGAAAATAGAATAGGTAGAACTCTTGAAGACATTGGTGTAGGCAAAAACTTTATGAACAAAACTCCAATTGCACAGGAAATATCACAAAAAACCAATTGGGATCTCATCTTATTAAAAACTTTAACACACCAAAGAAACCACCAATAGAGTGAAATGATAACCACAATGTGGGAGAAATATTTTTGTCAGCTGCTCCTCAGACATAGGACTAATATCTAGAATATATAAAGAACTCAAAAATATCAGACCCCCCAAATTTAAAGACCCAGTCCAAAAATGGGCATCTGAAATGAACAGACACTTCTCAGAATAAGTAGAAACAGCAAATAAATATATGAAAAAATATTCTACATCACTGGTCATTTGAGAAATGCAAATTTAAATAACTCAGAGATTCCATAATATTCCAGAAAAAAAATGACTATTATCAAGAAATCAATCAATAACCAATGCTGGTGTGGGTGTTAGGAAAAGGGAACACTTTTCCACTGTTGGTGGGAGTGTAGACTGGTGCAACCACTGTGGAAATAAATGTGAAGCTTCCTCAAAAATCTAAAATTAAAGGTACTATTAGATCCAAATATTCCCCTTCTTGGTATTTATTAGTACATGTTTGCTATACATAATGATTACATTCATTTTGGGGAATTGGTACATGTACATAGCACATTTTAATTATTTTTACATTGCTTTCCTCTCCCAATTCCCCTCTCCTTCCCTCTTTTGGTCCCTTTCCCATTTGCAAAAAGGCATCTACCTCTCTGTTTACTCTCTCTGTCTTCTATTTTTCTCTTTGATTTATTTCTACTTTGGGTTTCTCATATAAGAGAAATCATGTGATAGTTAAGCTTGTCTGATTTATTTCACACAACATTATGGTATCAAGGTGCATCCATTTTCCTACAAATGCTTCAAATCTATACTTTACAGCAGACCAGTACTCCATTGTATATAAATACCATTGTACATAAATACACTTTTAAGGATTAAAAATGATAACTATAACTTTATTTAAAATGTTTCAGTAAAACATATATAGATAAAGCAAATACGGAGAATTGTTAAACATTGGGCATGTGAATTTTATTATACTTTTCTTTTTTTTTTTGATACTAGGGATCGAACTTGGATCCTTGAACTTAAGGGGCAGGTGGAGGAACTACTGAGCTAAATCCCCAGCCCTATATTTTTCTTCTAATGTTAATAACAAACTAAACAAAATAATAACAAAATGTTTAAATTGTGAGCAAATGTTCATTCTGAATAATGGGCAATGATTTTTCAACTGTTTATTTTTTTACTATAAATTTATGTCACTCTTTGTTTTGACACTTGAAATGTCTTGATATGGCCCATGGGAATTCCTTTGCACACCATGAGTTGATCTCAGATAATTTAGAATAACCATATGCTTAGCTCCAGAGCAGCAGAGAGCAGCAGAGTTGCTTTGGTCAACCTATGAAATATATTAAGGATACGATGACTTGTAATTATGGGGCTGTGAGTTGTGTAAAAGGACGATATTCTCACTTATCAGCCATGTTTAGGAAAAATAAATGGACTTATATTTTGTACTTGGCTTTGGTAGAGCCTAGGAGGGGTGATGATTAAGAGTGGTCATCAAACTGTGATATGCTTCTGAGATTTCTTTACAGTAAGAGGATTTCATTGTAAGCAAAATTGGGCTCCCTGGTACCAAGATGATTCAATGTGTGCCAGGCTGACTCAAAGCTGATGATTTGTGCTGTTTATCAGTGCATCCTTTTCAACCCCATTGTGGGAAGACAAAAAACCTGACCCTGGTATCTCCAGATTCACTTCAGTTCATATCCTTCTCCTATTGTTATTGTACTGTCTCTTTTGCCTAAAAACAAAGATATTTTCTGAATGTAAGCATTGAAATCCTTGGAGATTCTAAGAATCCAATATCTAAGGCAGTTAATGAATGATTACACTTATTCCTGAAAACTTTTCATACACCCCTTTATTTTCTAAGCACTTCCTTGCTTTCTGGAACAAGGTATCTTAGGTTCAATTTTTAAATTTCCTGCCTTAGATCTGGAGTCAATTATTTCTCCAAGAAGTTTATGACAGCTAAGCTGGATTGTCAACTTCATTAACTTGACAGTCACCTAAGTGACTAATAAATACACTTCTGTGTGTATATGGTGGGTTATGGAAACACATGATCTTGTATGTCATATCTGGTCCATGACTTCCTCTATGGATCTTTTTCCCCTGCCTTACTTCCCAGATTATATTATTGTAGATATGTAAGTTAATTAGATATCTTGTAGACAGTTAGACAGGGCCTCCCTTAAGGTGCCAACCCTCTAGGAGCCAACAGAGAGAACAATTGAGGCACATTCACTGGTTAGCATTACAAAAAGAGGAGGCACTACTTCCTCTGGGGATAGATAGCAGTGATTGATATTCTAAATGGGAAATTCCTTGTATGCAACTTGTCTTTCCATTTGATCCTCATTTAATTAATATTACCTGGATGACTGTACTTGTAATCTTATTTGTTGCTTATGGTTTTGTTCCACCTCATGCTCACCTTGTAAATTTTCATTGGGTCTTATAGTTTTGTTCTACTTTGTACCCGCCTCACCACATGGCTTTGCTGTATAAAACATCTTTGAAAAGTGGAGTGGGCAGGCAACCCACTTTCTAGGCCCTCTTCTGTCTCTCTCTTTTTTTTTTTTTTTTTCTCTCTTCTGTCTCTCTTAAACAGAAGATTTTTTTCTCTCAATAAATTTTTCCTACTCTTAACTTCTGTTGTTCCTAGAATTCATTCTTCAATTTTAGCGAACACAAACTCACATTTCGGGTATCTGGTAGGTTTGGGAGTTCCATCTCTTCCCCCTATATCAATATGAACTAAGCGTCTTTGCTCCACCATGCCTTTCCACCATGATGTTGTTGCCTTGGAGTCAACTAACCATGTACACTATGAGCCAAATAAACCCTCATCCTTTCAGTTTTAGGTATTATGTACTTTATCCCAGCAACAGGAAATGTGACAGAATTCTAATTGTTTTTTTATTATATTTTATTATTACATGATGAAGGGATTTATTTTTGAGAAGCTGGTACATGCATTTAGCATATCTTAAGATCACCCCCCACCCCCAGTGCTTTGCTATTGATTCTAGGCTCTTTCATTTTACAAAGCCAGAATAAATATTTTTAAAAATAGAAATGAAATAGATAATGTGAAATAGGAAGATAAGGCCCAAAGGGGAAGGGGATGTGGGAAGGGTAAGGGAAAGGAAAGGAAAAAATATGAGAAAAGGAAAAAATGGAAACAAAGTCTTTGTAAATAGGGAGAGGTGGAAGGTTTGAAGGAAGGGCAGGGGAATGGGGAAAAAAATTAAAACCAAGATATATCATGTAAAAGTACAAATTACCAATGATGAATGTCATCATATTGTATACCTAAAATGTACCAATAAAATTAGTGAATGAAAAAATAAAATAAATGAGAGTGCATATGGTAAATACACTACTTTCTTTAGCAGGTATTCAAAGTTATGGTTAAATTAAAATTAAATTAATTTTTTTAGTGGAAGAGGTAAAACATTTAAATAGCTGTGAATTCAATGCTACCTCAATAATATATTAAAGTAAGCAGTGTATCAATTGCTATTCCTTCCTGTCTGCCTCCTTCCACTCTACTCACAATTGTTCTTTTACGTGTAAATAAGAAAATTATTTGAGTTGGTACATTTTATTACTTATTATTACTTATATTACTATAAATATATTATTACTTATATTTATATTATTTACTACTGATTCTTTATTACTATTAAAAAGGAAATATACTACATCCATTTTTCTGCACTATGTTCTAACCCTTCAATTTGTTTTGAAGTTCTCACACTTTCAATACGTTATATATTTTTCATTATCTTTATGACTCAATTTAATCACAGGATGTTTCCTTCATTGTCAAGCTTTAAAACAACTCATCTATTTTTAAAGTGCTCATTTGGCTTGATTTTTAATAACTAGATTTCTGACTTATATGGGTTTAATTTTAGCATATGGTTTGAGGTAAGTATTCAATTTTAAAAATGGGCATCTTTAACTCCATTGATATAAATGGATGGCTTTTCCTTAGTGAATGTCAAATAAATATGTAATTATTTCATACCATGTATGAAAAATATTTCATATAGCAAACTTCCATTTGTGCTTATTTACATTGCTTCAGATATAAACTAATATTTACATTGATTTTTCACTTTAATTTTTTTCATTCATTCCCTCTTCAAAACCACCTACTTCCTTGAAATTTGTATATATTATTTTAATTTTAAAATTTCAACCTAAGTTTCTTGGGAAGATTGTTTTTTAAATTTGGTATCCAAAGTGTATTTTTGGCAAAACTTTTTGAATTAGCATGAATGAAAGTTATTATCTATATCAATGGATATGTATTTTGCTGTAAAATTTAGACTTAATAATAGTGACATATTCTAGATCCTGCTTGAGGTACTGGAAAAGGTTGAATATAAATATGAATTAAGCCCTTTTAAAACTAAAATTTTGTGAGTTTGCAAATAGTACTTACTCCTTTGGGAAAATTGGAAAAATGGCCACAATTATTTGCTCTTAAGAGCAATTATCTCCTCTTAAGAGATAGCACACATTTATCCCACTTTTGGGTGTGAATTTCCTAACATGGCCTCTAAGCAGAAGTTTGGGAAGTATCTTCACATTGGATCTTGCCTACTTGCTGTTGTTAGAAATCCTGTGCCTACCATTATGCAAAAACATCTGGGCTGACCTGATTCATGTCAGACTAATAATTCAGTTATCCCTTCATCCAAACCACAACCAGCCTGGAAAGTGGCTTAACCATGCAGTCACAGGCAGCTGCTGGTAGATAAGCATCATTCACAATCTAGGGGCTGGCTGGTTTTTATATACTTTCACAAACTGACTATCTGTATTTCCTTTTCTCTCAATTGTTAGGATGTAGAGGCCATTTTTTCTTTTTCTCAGTATTTTACCTCTCAAAATAGATTACTGATGTACATTTTCTTCCATTTTTGGTTTACAGAGAAGCTTAACTTGCTGTTGTATTACTGGTTTTGTTAGGGATAGCAATTCTTTGAAATTATGATAACATCATCCTAGCATCTTTCCACTGCTGCAAAAAACTAAAAGAAAACCAAAGAACAAAACTGCTGTCATGTAGCTCACAACCTATTTGGACAGCCAGCCATCAAGTAATTCCACAAAATGTAAAATTACACCTGAAGTAATGTTAAGTGGATAATAGTAAAGCTACAATGGTATAAAATTCATATAGTTGAATTGATCATTAATGTTAGGCATATCTTTTGGGAGTTATTGGTAGTTGACTTGAGATCTGTGTGGAGCTAAGTTTTATTTTATTTCTTGTGTATTAGAAATGTTGCATACTACTGTGAGCAAAAGAAGGCTTATTGTATAACTCATCAAAGAATTATCTAATATTAAATGTTTCATTTTATTTCCTAGACCCCCCAGTGGAATCCAAACATCTAAGGATATTGTCTTTTTCACAAATTAGTTATGTAACAGATATGAAACCAAATTTTCAAGAAAACCTAGGCCTACTGTCCCAACAGATATAAGTCTCCATCTATAAATACTTGTAACTCAGGCTTCTGAAAAAGAATGCTGTCTTGGTTATAACTCAGAATTTGCCTTAGCTTTTTCATGTGAAACTATCACATGCATTTTCACACGTTAGGAATGAAAGGTTTTTGATGTTGCCTTTTAAATGCTTTTAGTACCAAATAAGTACATTGTTAAGCCTTATTGATTGAATACTAAATAGGAAAAAAATGTTTGACGATGTAGAATTTTCTAGTACCACTCCTCTAGGAAGAGATTTTTGTAAATACAGTGGAGTTAGGAGATACAAACCATTTGCGAAAGACATTGTAAAATCATAATAAAGTAGAAAGAAGAAAAAATAATGACCGTTCAAAATTTAGGACACAATAGAGATGACAACACTGTTGCAGTGAGATTTAAAATCTAAAGCAAGTGGTAATGAGTTTTGGGTAACTTCTTTTTGTTTCCAATTCTTAGTCCATCTGTGAATATGTGCAATAACACAAAGCTCATAAAGTTAAAAATTCTACCTTCAATTTTGGCTTAAAAAGAATGTTTATTGGCCGGAGATTTAGCTTAATGGTTTCGCCGTCTGCTGCGCAAGCTCAAGGACCCGACTTCAATCCCCGGTACCAGAAAAACAAAAAAAGAATGTTTATTCCCAAAAGTTAATAATGTAAAATACAGAATATCTAATTACTTAAAAACATCAAATATCTATAAAGACATTTGTAAAAAATGTCAGAAGTGTGTAACATCCACACTTATTCTCCAGATGCTGGCAACTTCCTGATACTCTACAAATGTGACTTCCCATAAGCTAAACTTGGGGAGGGTTAAAAGAAACTGGAAGAACTGAACATTGCTGCCCTGATGAATAAAAAGGAAGAAAAATTCTAGACTTCAGTCTTAAAAGTGCAGGATTTTTGTTCAATGCATTTAACCCTTACAATTCTCCAGTATCTTCATTAGCATTCTTGTATTTTTGTACTTCAAAAGCAGAAAAGTTAAATATTCTTTTCCACGATGCACTACTGTATATAATTTCAATGTAATCAACGGCTCAAAATCCTCCAATAAGATCATTTTTCCTGAATCTGCCTCTGTTATACAAAGCCAGTGACATTTCAAGCCAGAAGGAAGGTGTTCTGCAGGTTCGCTTGCTTTTTGTTAGAGTCCAGGCAACTGATTAACAAGCGCTTCTTACCCCACATAATCTAGAATGTGCGTTGTGAGTCGGCTAAGATGGCATCTTCGGTTATGAACTATTTGGAGGCTATATGATTGTATTTATCATATTTCAATCTTCACAGTATGTATTACAAAGTTACCTGTATTTTTAACAATTTAAAAATCAAGACTCATTAAAACATCAGTAAGAGTTTACTTTTTAAATTGCGTCTAGGAAATGGTAGGGTGCTTCTTTTCCTCCTCATCACCTGAATGAGCACAAGGAGCCACCACAATTGGTTTAGTCTGTATGAATCAGTGAGAGATATCTTTAGAATATCAATTTCCTATACCCATGCCAAGCTCTCATCACCATATTCTAGAAAAATTTCAACAGATTTGTTACACGAAATTTTAAGAACCAAAATTAACTTGTTTCTATTTTCTGTATCAGATATTCTATTTAAAGGACTAGCACATAACACAGATAGACATACATATATATCTTTGGGTTTTAAAGAATGTATTTCTCAAAGAGCTTTTCTGATACACCCAACTGTTTTAAAAATAACTCATATAACATTATTTCTTTTTCCAATATTCATTTACTCAGTAAGACATTTTTAACACTTAAGGTGAAATGTATGATTCTTTAGTTAATGTGTATGGTATTATATTTCTGTATTTGTAAGCATTATGGCTCAAAAGCAGACTTGTGTGTGTAGAGCACCTATTTTAGAAAAATGATACCCAATTTTCAATAAGTAGGCTTTCCCCTTGCAAAAACCTATGAAATTGTATCACCTTTCTGCACTCTAATTTGCAAGCAACTTCATGTTGTAATTCCTCTATTTAAGCTCTTGTATTGTATAGAAATCTTCCCCACCTCACTCCATGCTTGCTCCCAATTCTCTTCCCCAGTAATGATGGGATATTTTGACTTCTGGTGCAATCTACAACTGTCAAAGACAAAAAATTTGTTTAGACAAATTTTGGAAAAACTTAAAAATCTTCATAATTTGTGGGTTTGGTGAAAATGGATAAGATGAAGTCTGAAGCTTTCCAAGGTGTGTGTTTTGACACAAGTTGATATCAACTAAAAAAAAATACCTTTCCTGATCCAGAATTTGTATTCTTTGTAAATAGCTTTCCAAGAACAATTTTCTTTTCAGAACTAATTTTAGCATGAAGTTTTTTTTTTTGTATTAAATCCTTTTATTGGTACATTGTAGGTATACAACACAATTACATTTCTCATTGGGAATTGTACCTTTATATAATGCATCTTGGTTCTTATTTTTTCCCCATTCCTAGCATGAAGTTTTTAAAATCTCAATTTGCAAAATTTTTACATACCAAAGGGAAATATGGTTTCTTAACAAAGCTATACAGGTTGTAGACAAGAAGAACATGATAGATTACCAGAGATTTGCAAAGCCAGTTACATAGGTGTTGAAAAACAGAAAAACCTACATAAAGTTAGAAATCTCCATTATTTTACCTCCTAAAACTAATAAACTCCCGTAATAAATATTGCTTACATAAAATTCTAATATGTTACTGTTTTATAACAAATAAACAATAGCTTCTAGTATATGTTTAACACTTTGTTGTTCAAGATGTTTACTGCAAAATAATGATTCATAGTTTATTCTGATTTTATATCTATCTTCTATAGCCTTTCTTTTCTTTTTTGTTTTTTGGTACCAGGGATGAAACTTGGGACCTTGCACCTTTGAGGCAGGTGGCAGAACCACTGAGCTAAATCCCAGGCCTTTCAATAACCTTTCTAAATCTTCAAATTCCTCTGCATCTCATTACATCAGTACAGGCTGGTGAACCCATACCATTTTTAAAACAGAATAGTTAATAGAAGAACTGGCTACAAAAGTGTTAGAAAGTTGGGCAGCGAAAGTAGTGTTAAGCAGACTCCATCAGAGAGGCTGTTTCCTTGCCCTTGGGTTCTGTGGAAATGCCAGCCAGAGGAGATAAGCAGACAGAGAGTCCACACTGTGATACTGCAGGAGCCTAACGTCTGCTCTCTCACTGATACTGTGGCCTCTTCCAGGGCTGGAGCCAAGAGTCACCTCCAGTAGCCTACTTTACAGAAATAATATGGCTTCCTCTTTTTGAAGAGTGTAGTCTAACACAAGCACCTCTTACCAGAAGAATTTAACCAGCAAACTGCTGTCTAAAATAGAGTGAAGGTAGCATAATTTAGCTTTCCAGCCCTTTATAACACAGGAAAGAATGAGAATGGACTCTGGTCATTCTTTAGCACTTTCATTTATGCAATATTCTAGAGAGATACTGTCTAGTTATGTTTTAGGGTTTATTTTGGAGGCACTGTACATATGCGTACAAATGCACATATACTTATATGCACAATACACAGTATGAGAAGGGATGCTACACTGCTATGATCATCAGAAACAATATTCTGAGATGAGTAGAGTTTGGTTGGTGTTAATAGACCTCACAATCTTCTTCACCAGCTTTTATTTTATGGCATTTCCCTTAATAAAAAAAGTAAATAATTTCATGACCAAATAAAGAGTCCAATACTAATGGGCATTCAATTAATTTTTAAATGTCTTACTACTACTTGTTTTGAGGTTGCTGTAGCCACAAATAGAACCTGTAATACAAACTATTGATGATTAGTTCCAGTAAGGTCTTCAGCTAAAATAGCTTTTTTATTCCAAAGCTTGCTTTGTAGATAACTCATTCTAAAATGCATAAATATAAAAGTTTGCCTCTAGTATCCTGTATACCAGATTCATCATTTCTTTTTTTTTGCAGATTCATAATTTCTAAATAAATT
Source organism: Heterocephalus glaber (assembly GCF_053883595.1). Classification (NCBI taxonomy): domain Eukaryota; kingdom Metazoa; phylum Chordata; class Mammalia; order Rodentia; family Bathyergidae; genus Heterocephalus; species Heterocephalus glaber. The sequence goes on along the minus strand of NW_028258143.1, from coordinate 34,529,159 downwards.
CTTATTTAATAATTATTAACTTAAATGTATAAATATGAAATCAAATAACTATATCTGTTAGAAATACATGTTGAAAGAATGTATATTCATACCTAATTACTTTGTAGAATTAAAGTCAAAGATACAATGTGAAAACCAGAAGAATATTGACCAAAGAAAAATAAACTCTATATATGCTTTTTCTTGCTTTGCTGAACTGGCTAGGACATTCAGACATTTTTCAAAATTGTTAGTTTATTTTAGAGAAAATGCTCCTAACATTACTAATCTAAATGTAACATCTTTCAAGTATTTCTGATCTCCCAAGTTTTAAAATGCTCTTTTGGTGGCTTATTATTTTTTAAATTAAAAGCTGTCTAATAAATTGTATCAATAGCAGTTTTATTTTTATTGATGTGCTCTTTTTCTGTATGTTAATTTATTATTCTACTTAAGTTCACATATTTACTAATGCTAAATCTTCCTTCCTTTTTAGGATAACTACAGGAGTATGTTGTATTAGTTTTTCACTCTGCCAGATTACATAAATAAATATGTAGTTTGAATATTTACAGTTATTATGAATTAACTAGAGATATGTTATTTCTAATATTCTTGTTCTGTTCTGAAATGAAGGGTATTAGCCTGAGTATGGTGAAAATCTATTTTCTCTGTCTTGTCTCCCCCATCCCAAAACCAAAAGGTACTGTATATGTAGAGAAACTATGTTGCTTGAAATTGCTTGGGTCAAGTAAGTTTAGAGTAAAATTGGGATGGAGGTTATCTTTGACTACCATTGACATTTTGGGGGTAATTAGTAAAGGATTTACATTTTATACCATTTCAAGAATCAGATTTGTATATTTTCTTTCTTTTTCTTTTTTCTTTTATTTATTTATTTTTAAATTTTATTTTATTGGTACATTTTAGGTACACAATATAATGACATTCGTCATTGGAAATTTGCACCTTTACATAATCTTTCTTGGTTCTTATTTTTTTCCCACTCCCCTGCCCTCCCTTCAGCCTCTCCATCCCTCCCTATTTACAAACACTATGTTTCCATTTTCTCATATTAATTCCATTCCCATCTTTCCTTTCCCCTACTCCTCTCACTTCCCCTTCCCCTTTGCCACTTTTCTTCTTATTCACATTATCTATTATACCTTTTAGTCCTTATTTACACTTTCAGTTTCTCACAGTAGAAAAACTTTTTGTTATTTACACATGTGTGTCCTATTTATTTCACTTAAGAGTATTACCTCAATGTGCAACCGTTTAGTTATAAATGTCTCTGATTTCTCGTTCTTTATGGCTGAGAAGTACTCCATTTTATTAAAAAAAACAACATAAAAAACGCATGTTCTTTATCCAATCTCCAGTTGATGGGCATTTGGGCTGTTTCCAACTTTCAGCTATTACAAACTGTGCCCCTATGAACATAGGTGCACATATATCACTGTAGTATGATTCTTTTAATTCTTTGGGGGAAAATACCCAGCAGGGGAATAGCGGGGTCAAATTGGACCTCTATTGCTACCTCTTTGAGGTGCCTCCATACTGATTTCCACAGTGATTGCACCAGACTGCACTTCCACCAACAATAGAGAAGGGTTCCTTTCTCATTACATCCCTACCAGCATTTGGTTGATTTCATGATAGCAGCCATTCTTTCTGGGATGAAGTCGAATCTCAGCATTGTTTTCATTTGCATCTCTCAAAGGGCCAGTAATGTGCAACATTTTTTCATATGTTTATTTGCTATTTCTACTTCTTTGTCTGAGAAATGTCTGTTCATTTCAGATGACCATTTTTGGACTGGATCTTTAAATTTGGGAGTTCTAATTTTTTTTTAAGTTCTTTATAGAGTCGAGATAGTAGACCTTTGAGGGACTGCAGGTGAAAATTTTTTCCCACATTGTGGGTTGTCTCTTCACACTGTTGGTGGTTTCTCTTGCAGTGCAGAAGCTTTTTATTAAGAAGAGATCCCACTCGTTGATTGTTTGTGCTAGTACAAAGGCAACTGAAGTTCTGTTCATAAAATCTTTTCCTACACCAATGTCTTCAAGAGTTCTACCTAACCTCTGGTCCAGCCTGTTCAGTGTTTTTGTCTTAATACTTAGATCTTTAATCCACTTCTATTTAAGTTTAGTGCATAGTAAGAGATATAGGTCTAGTTTTAATCTTTGGCAAGTTGAAAATCAATTTTTCCAGCACCATTTATTAAAGAGGTTATCTTTCCTCTAGTGAGGGTTTTTGGCTCCTTTGTCAAAGATGAGGTGGCTGAGTGTGTCTGGAGTTGCATCTGCATCTCCTAGTCTGTTCCACTGGTCCTCAGGTCTGTTTCTTTGTCAGTACCATGATGTTTTTAGCACAGTAGCATTGTACTATAGTTGCAAGTTGAGGGTTGTAATACCCCCTGCCTGGCCTCTTTTACTAGGTTTGCTTTTGCAATTCTGGGTCTCTTCTTGTTTAAAATAAATTTTTGGATTCTCTTCTCAAGGTCTGTGAAGTATGCTGCTGGGACTTCAACTGGGATTGCATTGAATCTATATAGCAGTTTTGGAAGTACGGCTGTTTTCACTATGTTGATCCTTCCAACCCAGGAACAGGGGATGTCTGTCCATTTTCTGATGTTATCTTCAATTTCTCTTTTCAGAGTGCTATAGTTTTCAGAGAAGAGGTCTTTGATTTCTTTTGCTAGGTTGATTCCTAGGTATTTCAGTTTTTTGGATGCTATTATGAAAGGAATTTTTTGCCCTATTTCTGTCTCAGTGAATCTGTTGTTCGTGTAGAGGAAAGCTATTGATTTTTTGTATGTTGACCTTGTAACCAGCTACTTTACTGTATTTGATTATAAAGTCTAGAAGACTTTTGGTGGAGTTATTGGTGTTTTCTATATAGGGTATCCTGTCATCTGCAAATAATGACACTTTGACTTCTTCATTTCCTATCTTTTTTCGGTTTATTTCTTTCTCTTGTCTAATTACCATGGCTGTTTCCAAAACTATATTGAACAGGAGTGGTGATAGTGGACATCCTTGTCTTGTTCTTAATTTTAGTGTGAAGGATTTCATTTCATGACCATTTAGTATGATGTTGGCTGTTGGGTTTTCATAGATGGCATTTATCACATTGAGATAGGGACCATCTATTCCAATTTTTTGTAGGGTTTTTATCATAAAAGCATGTTGGATTATGTCAGTTATTTTTTCTACATCTATTGAAATGATCATACAGTTTTTGTCCTTGGTTCTATTAATGTAGTGTATTACATTTATTGATTTGTGTATGTTGAACCAACCCTGCATCCATGAAATAAATCCCACTTGATCAGGGTGTATGATCTTCTTGATGATCTTCTGCATTCTGTTTGCCAGTATCTTATTAAGGATTTTTGCATCTATGTTCATTAGTGAAATTGTTCTATAGTTCTCTTTTTTGCTTGGTTCATCTCTGCTTTGGGGATCAAGGTGATGCTTGCTTCCAGGAATGAATTTGGAAGTATTGCTTTCCTCTCAATTTCATTGAAGAGTTTAAACAGTAGTGGCAGTAGTTCCTCTCTAAATGTCTTGTAGAATTCAGCAGTGAAGCCATCAGGACCCGGGCATTTCTTAGTCGATACATTTTTAATTACATTTTCAATTTCATTGATTAATATTGGGTTGTTTAGAATTTTTAGGTCTTCTTTATTCAACTTTGGTAATTCATACATATCTAGGAATCTGGCCATTTCTTCTGTGTTTTTCATCTTATTGGCATATAGGTTCTCAAAGTAGGTATTGCTAATAGTCTGGATTTTTCCTGGATCCTTTGTAATTTCACCCTTTTCATTCCTAATTGCATGGATTTGGGTCTTTTCTTTCTTTTTTTTGATAAGATTGGCTAAGGGTTTGTCAATTTTGTTTATTCTTTTGAAAAAACAACTCTTGGCTTTATTGATTTTTGTATCATTCTTCTAATCTCCATTGCATTGATTTTTGCTCTGGTCTTTAGAATTTCCTCCCTTGTAAGAGCTTTGGGGTTGTCCTGCTCTTCTTTTATTAAAAGCTTGAGGTTCAGCATCAGGTTGTTTAATTGGGCTCGCTCAGTTTTCCTAATGTGGGTATTCACTGCTATGAATTTCCCTCATAAGACTGCTTTCATTGTGTCCCATAGGTTCTAATATGTTCTATTTTCATTGTCATTTAATTGTAGGAATTCTCTGATTTCTTCTTTAATTTCCTCTGTTACCCTTTGGTTATTCAGAAGTGTTTAATTTCCAGGTGTTTAGGAAGTGCTTGTGGTTTCTTTTGCTATTGACCCCAAATTTCTTCACACTCTGGTCTGATAATATACACAGGGATAACTTCAATTACTTTACACTTGCTTAAACATGTCCTATGAGCAAATATGTGGTCTATTTTAGAAAACAAACCATGTGCAACTGAAAAGAACTTATATTGTGATTTTGTGGGGTAGAACACTCTGTAAACATCTGTTAAGTTCATTTGTTCAAGAGCTTGATTGAGTTCTAGTATTTTTTTGCTTATTTTTTGTCTAGTTGACTGATCTATTTTGGAGACTGGGGTATTAAGGTCCCCCACTACTATTGTATTAGTACTTATATGATTTTTTCATGTCCATTAGCATTTGTTTTATATAGCTTGGCACACTAGTGTTTGATGGATATATATTAATGATTGTCATCTCTTCCTCTTGGATTGTTCCCTTTACAAGGATGTAGTGTCCTTTATCTCTCTTAATCAGTGTTGGTTTGAATCTACTTGGTCTGCAAAGAAGATACCTACTTCTGCTTTTTGGGGGGTTCCTGTGGCATGGAGTATTGTTTTCCACCCTTAACCTTCAGTCTATGCATTTCTTTTTAAATTAAATGTGTTTCTTGTATGCAGAATATTGTTGGATTTTACTTCTTGACCCATTCTGCCAGACCATTGACATTGATTGTTATAAGTGATACATGTTTACTTATCATTGTTATGAGTTTTTCTTTTTCTTGGATTCTTCCTCATTTCAATTAATTTCCTATCATGCTTGATGGATTCATTCTGCTGGGCTTTCTGGGGGTTGTGATCCTCATTGTCTTTTCCTAGGATATTGTCTAAAATGTTTTGAAGTGTTGGTTTGGTACTCAGGAAGTTCCTAAGGTGCTTTTTGTCATGAAAGTATTTTATTTCTCCATCAATTTTGAAAGATAGTTTGCAAGGTATGTCAATCTGGGTTGGAGGCTGTTTTCCTTTAGGGCTTGAAATATGTCACTCCAAGCTCTTCTTGCCTTGAGGGTTTGCTTTGAGAAGTCTGCTGTGATTCTGAAGGGCTTTCCTTTGTATGTAATTTGTTTCTTTTCTCTAATGGCTTGTGGAATTTTTTTCTTATGTTGGGTTTCTGGAATCTCAACTATTGCATGCCTATGTATAGATTTTTTTTGATCAAGGCTGGTTGGAGTCCTATATAACTCACTTATCTGTATTTCAAGTTCTTTTCCTTGCTTGGGAAGTTTTCTGCCATCACTTCTGTGAGCAGGTTTTTTATGTCATCTGCACTCTCTTCTGTTTCTTCCTTAACTCTAATCAGTCTTATGTTATTCTTCTTTGCATCATCCAGCAGCTGCTGATGTGATTTCTCATGGTCCCTTACAATTTTAAAGCAATTTTTCTTTCCCTGGTCACTAATTGCAATCTTATCTTCTATATCTGAAATTCTGTCTTCACATTGGCTCCTTCTGCTGCATAGACATTCAGTGGAACACATTCTCCTAGAAATATGTTTGCATCTGTTTATGGATTCCATTTCTTTCCTATGTTGGGATTCCATCATGTTCCTCAGCTCCTCTCTAGAATTGTTAATCATGTCTTGCACTATGGGCACAATCTCTGCTGTTATCCAAGAAATTATTTCTTATTTCATTTTTTCCAGACCCTCCCTTGTTGCCAGTTCAGGGAGTCCAGGTGGTTAAGTATCAGACTGTTCTATCTCCTTTTCCTTTCAGGTTGCTGTAGGTGATCTGGAAGTCTGGTTTTGAGGCTTGTTTGCTTTTCTCATTTCGACAGGGTGGTGATGTTGCTGATGCCCACAGGGCTCGCCTCCTCTGTGCTGGAAGTCATGGCACATCAACCTGGAAGCCTCCTCCTCTGTCACATTTGTATATTTTCATTCACTGAGATTTATTGATTCCCTTACAAAATGTCAAATTTATTGTTAATGTTTTAATGTAACTTTTATGAAGATATTTAAATATTTTTATATATCTGATTTTACATATATGATTCTTTTTTCATGGCTGATAAATTTCCCTTATATTTGTTGCTTTGTACTAGGGACTGAATTGTGCCCTACCTCACTACCTTCCAAAATTCCTATGTGGAGAAACCAACCACTGATATATAAGAATGTAATTATATTTGAGATTAGGCTTTTAAAGAAGAAATTAGGTTAAGAAACAGAGAAGAAAAGAAAGAAAAAAAAAAGAAAAGAAAGAAATTAGAGTGGGCCCTAGTGCAATTTGATTGGAATTGTTATAAGGGCAGAAGATTGGCACCCTCAGAAGAGATACCAGGCATGTGGGTTGCAGAGAGGAAAGGCCTTGTGAGGATTCTTGAGAAGACAACATCCATAATCATCTGGAAAGGCCACAGGGAAAATTGAGAAGCCCATATCTTGGTCTTATACTTTTAGGCTCCAGAAATGTGAAAAAATATATTTCTGATGTTTAAACCTACTAGGTTGTGATGTTCTGTTCAACAAAAGTTTGTTGAATACTTAAGTGTATGAGTTGAATAATTTTGTGTGTGTGTGTGTGTGTGTGTGTGTTATACATGTTCCAGACTACGGCCAAGACAGATGATAGTAACATGAGCGTGCACGCGCACACACACACACACACACACACACACACAGTTACTGTGATGGAGCTTATATTTTAAGTGAGAGAAAAGAAAAATAAAAGTAAGCACTCAAAATAAAATTATTTCAATCTGTCAGTGCTCTAGAAAGAAAAAATGAGTGATGAGATAGAGAATAACAAAAAGGGAATCTTCTCTGGGTAAAGTAGTCTTGGAAGTTTTCTCTGAGAAGCTTACAGTGGAGAAGAGCTAAAGGCAAGAATAGTATTGGTTGTTTATAAGGGAAGATCAGAAGCTCAAGAAAGAAGAATGGAGGAAAGAAAGAGAGGGGTTGATCAACAGGCGCTAAGTTACAGTTAAATATGAGCAGGAAGTTCTGATGTGCTAATCAACACCAGGGTGAGTATAGACAACAATAATTTAATGTAATTTCAAAAACTAGAAGAAAAAATTGGAAAACATTTTTCTGTAGAGAAATGAATGAAGAGATAAAAATGTTTAATCTAATTTAAACTTTAAAGAATATACAGATTTATCAAAACATCATGTTATTCCATTAATATGGAAATTTTTTATGTATCAGTTAAAAATGAATTTGATTTAATTTTTAAAAATAGCTTTATTACCCTTCCAGTATACTAATTTGTTTGTCTATGATCCCAGAGTTAGCAGCTGGCCTAGCTAATATTGGAATTATTTATTCAAAATCCTAACTCCACTCTGTGTCCAACAGAATCTGAAATCCACAACAAATGAGACTAAATGTGATCTGGTAGAATTTTCATTGTTTACGAATGGGTTTACAGATTATGAAATATGTTGATATGGAAAAAATGTGTTATATTCAGACAGAGACCAAAGAGCAAGAGAATAGATAATTCCAGAAGAGGATTTCTAACTAAACAAGGGTAGCTGTCACTGACTGCCTTGAGAATCCCACTTCCACACTGTCACAGTTTACAAGAGAACACAATGGATCAAGTATTTGTTGCTATGAGAACATTGATTGCATTTGTTTGTTTTCTATTTCTAGCTTTAGATTTCTCACTTCGGTATTTTAAATAGTCACAAAGGAATAATCAGTACTGTTCATCACTCATCTCTCCCTTGGCATGCTATAAAAAAAAGCAGTTGGTCACGATAATATTTTAAAAGCTCAATACATCACTTAATTCTTTAGCAATAAATTTTGCTCAAAATGTGAAATGTTGCCAAGGCAACATAGCAAATCTTCCTGGTCCAAGGTGACTGTGGTATTTTAAAAGGGTCAATTAAAAATAAAATAATAAGATGATAAGCATAGGGCAACAAAATTTTTTATCCATTTCTAAAATGCCCTTGCCCTACAGAGAACATAATTAAAGATGGGGGGGAGATTCTATTTTTTTCTGAAATATTTTAGGCGAATAACAAGTGCAAGTTAGGAAGTCACTTTTATAAAAGTCTTACCTTATCAAGACCTTCTTTCTCCTACTGCCACTCTAAATCAAAAAATTTCTCACAAGGTCTTGAGTATTGAAATATTTATTTAGGGAGAAAAACCAAGAAAAGTTCCATCAGGACTTTAAATGTGGTGGGAGGAGCATTACCAATCCAAGATAAATAACTTAAAATATACAATAGAAATGGTAAAAAACAAAATGAACAAATAATAAATCCATGGAAACTCTGAAAACCAGAAAGAATGTTCAGAATAGGCTTAAAGTATTGAGGAATTTCTAAAAAATAAAAGGACATGGGAAAGAATTCATACCCCACCACATACACACACAAATACATAAGTACACAAGGAGGATGAAAGAAAAATATTTCATGTCTCCATAAGAGATACCAAAAGAAAATTTACACTAAATTTCAATACATGAAGGAGAAGTATAACAATAATGTCTTGAAAACTTAAACTGAAATATTTAACAACATGAAGTCATTTCACTACTTTTGGAATTTGTACAGATCAGTTCATTGAAAAAATAAATCAAGAATATATACATATCTATCTAAATATAATACAGAGATAGATAGATAAACAATGACCAATAGTAAAATGCACAGATCTTATACAAACATTACAATTAAATTTCATAAGTGCAATCACTCACATAGTTATCAATCTATCAAGATAGAGAACATTTCTGCCACCCCCGAATGTTTGCTTATACTCCCTTTCAAACCATACCATTCATAGATAACTAGGGTTTTGACTTCTATTTACTGGTTCTTTATTGTCATATAAACAGAATAACCCAAAGGAAATCTTTCATATTGGCCTTTCACTGAACTAAACATTATATATTTATGTTATCATCCTGTATTGATAGTACATTTTTACTGTTTATTATTATTCCATTGTATAAACAGAGTATATTTGGTTTTCACGTTCCCATGTTGATGGAAAAGTTAAATGCTTGAACTTTGTTTTTGAGTAGATTTTTTTGTAGGTACTTCAGAATTTTCTCCCTACATAATTATGTAATTTGACAGCACATGTTGCCTATATTTCTTTATCAGGTCTCCTGTGCTGTAGTACCACAGGTCAAAAGAAGTAGTGAGAAGAGTCAGCCCCATCCTGTTCCTTATTTTAAAAAGGTTACATTCACCATTAGCATTGGAAACATGTACTGATAAAAAAAGAGAAACAATTTTTTTAAAAGAACTAAAAATTTGGAATTGCATGAAAAAATATTTCACCACAAAATGGGATAGAAGTTGAAGGATTTTGATAAATACCTCTAAGGCAGGTCATTTTATGATATAAGATATAAAATGCTTTTTAAAATTTTTACATCTAATTTATTGACCACATTTAATTAATTTAATCTGTAAATGTAGTGATCTAAGTTAATTTTTTTTTGGTACTGGGGATTGAATTCAGGACCTTCTGCTTGACAGGTAGGTGCTATGACACTGAGCTACATCCCTGGCCCATATTGATTAATTTTTATATTAAATCTTACATTCCCAAAGTGAACTTCATTTGACCAAATATATTATTTCTTTTGTGTACATATGTTTTAATTTACTAATATTTTGTTAAATTGTATGTGTGCATTTATGTGAGATATTTGTCTTTAAAGTTTTTCTCCTTGAAATGCCTTATGATAATTCATATTGGGATCAGAGTAATAGGTGTCTCCTAATATGAAGTTTGAGGGGACATCTAGATACAAGCCAGAAAAGTTCATCTCTAAGACTTGCTGAAGTCCTACCTGTTTGAGGATTGCTAAAAATCCAATTCCAAAGTCTCCTCTGAGATTTAAGGCAAACTCTTAGCTGTGAGCCCCATTACAAATGAAAAGAAAAGGACTTTGAAAATATAATGGCACAAGGTAATCATTACCATTCCAAAAGGCACAAATAGGGGACTAGAAAGAATGGGACCAAAGCAAGTCAAAAATCCAGCAGGGCAAACATTAAATTCCATATTTCCATATGTAGCATCTGGTGCAATTGGTGGCAAGATATGAACTCCAAAGGGCTTATGTCGTTCCACCCCTACTATTATCAGAGCTCCTTTTAAAAGTAGCTCACCAACTAAACATTACCAGATTCTGGGTTGCTTGCTTCTCCTTCTGGATTTGGACTACAGGTTCTTATCTCCAAGAATTGAAGAAAATGGGCAAAAAGCAGTTGCCAAATTTATTAGAAAAACTAAAAGTGAAGAATGAGAGAGAAACTGGCTCTGCAGAGCAAGTTTGGGCTGAGTAAAAGGGAAAAAAAGCAATAAAAATACACCTTGGAGAATGCAAGAGGGGCTACCATAAAGAAAGTCATGATACTGGGCTTCTTGTGGAGTCTGCATCCTTATGTGTCATCCAAATTTCAAGGAGAATTTCTACATATGGGTCCTAAGAGACAATGCTGGGATCCTATGCTTCAGGCTGTCATCAGGTCCAGGCCATATAGTTGAAAACCAGCTTGAGTTCTCAAGAGACAAGGTGCAGGGCTTTGGGCACTGTTCTGCACATGTGTTCTGGGATCTTGTATTTAGCAGGTCATGCCTACTTCCCCAGCCAGCTTTGCCACTTCCTAATCTCCTATCTCACTGTAGCACTGTTTATGGTTGCAGCTCTTAGGGCGTCTCCCTTGGGCCAGCTTTGCTCATTTCTTGCTACTTTCCCCAGATAACCCACATTCATGGTTTCTGCAATGTTCTGGCATTCTCCACTGCAGCTTCAGCTTCACACCCACGCTTCACACACTGCCCTGTCAAGGACAAACTGCCTGACCTCCCAGGCCTTCCTCTGAAATCTGGGTGAAAACGTTCCTGATCTCATTACTCTTACATTCTGCATATGCCTAAAAACAGCACCTTTTGGATGATGCCAGGGTCTGCCACCAGCTGGTGCAGTAGCCAGGGTTCCTTCTCTCTTGGCTGTAAGGGTCAAGTGCCTGGATTGCTGAGTGCTATGAACTCAATCCGAAGGAACAATTCTCTAGTCTGCCACCATTCTGGAACATAGTGCTCTGAGGTGTCTTCTCAAAGCAAAACCTTTCACCTTGGCAATCTTGAGGCAGCAAAAGATGGAGTACTGCTGGTTCCTGTAATGTCCTCAGGCCATTTTTCTATTGTCTTCTTCCAAAGTAAGTGGCTTTTTACTGTAAATCTTTTCAGCAACCAAGTTTCTGAAAACTGCATTGTTCAGAGCCCTTTTCTTCCCTACTGTTTATAAGGCTGTCTTCCTCAATGCCCTGTGCAGACTTATTTCACCCTCTTGTGTAGCCCCCTCCATCCTTGACCTATTCAGTGATCTCTCCCTCCCTCCTTTGTGGAGAGCCTTCACCTTTCACCAGTGCAGAGCCCTCCTCTTTCTTGCTGCTGTGTACAGATACCAAAGCCTCATTAACTTTTGCAGAGCCCTCTTCTTCCCCAATGTGTAGGCAGCCTTCTTCCTCCTTGTCATTTGCAGAAGCTTGTTTCTTTCCTGTGTGTAGAGAGCTGACAGACTTTCTACTGTAGGGAAGGAGGCTCATCCTTGCCATGTGTAGATCTCTCTTTCTCCCTGCTCTGTACAGAGCATTCTTTCTCCTTGTTCTATAAAGAGCCCTCTTCCTTGCTGCTGTGTACAGAGTCCTTTCTCTCACTGACCTCCATCTTTGCAGGCTACAAATTACTGGAGCTTTCTTTCTGGCCAAACTCAAAATGATTTAAATCATTCTTCTGAGCTCTTTGCTCTTAATTGTCAGCATTGATCTGTCTAAAAGTAGCCATGATACTGCTTCAACATTAGACTGCCTAAAATTTCTTGTATAAAATTAGTTTTCTGCCTTTAGTCTCAGTCTCAGGAAAAGTCTGAATATGAGCAAAATGCAGATAAATTTTCTACCAAAGCATAACACATATGATCTGGTGTCCACTAGCAAATGTACTCCTTCTTCCCAACAGAAACCTCCCAAGCCTGTTTTCTTTTTTGCCTGGGAGCCTTTCTATTAGCATTCCAATCTTCTAAACCCTAACCAGAATCTCCTGTCAAGTTCAGTTTACAGCATTCTAGGGTTGCTTCTTCAGCTGACTTCCCCAAATCTTCCCAAACACTTTCAACAAGCCAGTTCCAAAGGCTTCTGAACCACATAGACCATTATAGCAATGACCCAACTTCTCTGATACCAACTTCTGTCTTGGTTACTTTTCTTGTTGCTCAGACAAAATACCTGACACCCAAAGTTAAAGGAGGAGTTTTTTTTTTCAGTTCATTGTAGAGGTATCAGTATCCTGGCTTCAAGGCAGGGTGGCCTTTGCAGAGGAGTATCACAGAGGAGAAGCACTCCATGACAGAGCAGGAGGCAGCAGCAAGCAGTGAATCTGTCTTTCCCTTTTAATTCTATCCAGGCTAGAGATCTTGTGGATTGATCCAAATAGTAGACCTCTATATTATCCACACCTAGAAATATACTAGCTCCAGAGAGTGGACTAATTTAGTACCACATGCCCTTAATCCGAGTATCACACCTTCAATCCATATTCATATACCTTAGATGCAGCCATCTCTGAAAAGCCTCACCTATGACTGTATGAGGCTTTGGGGAGACATCTAGACACAAGCCATAACAGATATAATTCTAGTATGTTGGCATTTGATTTCTCTTTGTCCCAATTTATGTGTTTTCCTCTATTCCTATATTTCTGCCTTTGAATGGAAATATCTTCAGTATTCCATTTCATATCACTTGAAAAATGTTTTAGCTAAGGCATTTTGCATATTTGTGCTTATTTATAGATGGTAATATGGATAAGAAAAAACTACAGTGATGATATACATCCAATTAGCATTCTGTTCATTTTTGTTTCATGATTTTCACTTCTATATCTGTTTTAAACACATATTCCCTGTTATTATTATTACTTCAAATAAACAATAGACTCTAATGAGGCTAATGGGTGAATGTAAAAATAAAACAGTTTGTTCTTAATACTTATTCTTTCTAATGTTATTTCTTCCTGTGGAACTTTGTTCTCGTTTGATATATTTTTCCCTTTTTCCTGAAAAACTTCTTTACCTATTCTTATAGAACAGCTTTGTTTTTAACAACTGTTTTTCACATATTATTTTTCTGTAATACCTTTATCAATTTTTAAATAATGCTTTTATTATATTTGGAATTCTAGGATCACTGATGATTTTCTCTCAGTATTTTATTGATGTCCCATCCCACTATATCTTATGGGATGTTAGAATCATTTGGAGGGATGCTGTTTCTGTAAGGACTTCTAAGTCTCTATGTCATTTTTGCCTGTGCAAGCCTTAAAGATTTCTTCTCATTGACTTTCAACTGAAAGTGAGGCACCTAGATTTGTTTTTCTGGTATTTATCAAGATTGTAATTAAACAAATTTCTTGAAATTTTTCACTAAATTTGGGAACATTAGGTCACTATTTCTTTTTTTCTTTCTTTCTTTTTTTTTTTTTTTTTTTTTTTTTTGAGACAGAGGCTTGCTATGTAGTTCAGACTAACCTTGAACTCACTATGTAACCCAGGTGGCCTCAAACTCATGACAATCCTCCTGCCTCCACCTCCCAAGTGCTGGGATTACAGGCATGCACAACCACAACCAGTCAGGTCACTATTTCTTCAACCATTTTTCAATCTCATTCTCATGCCTTTGTCACCTGTGATTCAAATAGCACGTGCATTGAATTGCTCCTTATTGTAACATATATCATTTAGACTTTTTTTCTGTTTTTTTAATCTTTTTTCTCACTGTGTTAGTTACTTTTCTCATTACTGAGATGAAATACCCAACACACAAAGTTAAAGGAGGAAAAGTTTATTTAGCTCACAGTTTGTAGAGGTTTCAGTCCATAATAGGCAGGCTCCAAGGCAAGGTGGCACATGGAAGAGGGACAATATTTCATGGTGGTGAAGGCAGCAAAACAACAAGGGAATTAACATTTTTCTGTCCCTTTAATCTTATCCAGGCTACCAGGATTAGGGTAGTGCCAAACCAAGCACTGGATTCATTTAGTACTCACACACCCTTAATCACAACATCACACACTTAGATTCAACCATCTCTCAAAAAGCCTATGCCTGCATGAGGCTTTTGGGGGATTTCTAGACACAAACCGTAACAGTCATCATTCTTCAGGTACAATAAATTATAATAATCTGCTCTTAAATTTGCTTATTTCTGCTATTTCCACCTTGCATCCGAGTGAATTTTTTATCTCAATTAATGTTCTTTTTCATTGTTGTTTACTAATTTCCAGATATAATGTATTTTCAAATTATTCTTTATCATTGATTTACTTGACAATTTTAGTAAGAATATCATTATATACACACAATTTATAATTTGTTTTACAGTGTGATATCTTTCTATGCAGAAATGAATGTATTTCTATTTTTACAGAATCTCTTTCATGTCCTTTAGAAAAAAATCCATATTTTCTTAGTATAAAATTCTAAATAATGTATGTTATCAAGTTAAGTAAATAGTTTTGTTTTTTAATTTTATTAGTTCCTGTTTGCCAAACATAATGATTACATTCACTGTAGGGGATTGGTACATGCAAAAAACACATGGAGATAGATCTTTTGCAAAGTGGCAGGGATCTAGAGATGGAAGGAAAAGGAAAGAAGGGGAGGAAAAGGGGAAGTAAAAAGTATTAAAATGGGAGATGTGTTATGTTCCAACTCCCCAACACGAATATATTCATTATGTATCATTAACATGTACTTATTATGAAAAAATAGACTCCAGTTATTTTTAAAGACATAAATGTTACAATAATATTGTAAAAGACTGACAATAAAAATGTGAATACAAAGAAACCTCCAAATAATAATAAGATGGATTTGAGAGCACAAAAATGTAGGGCACTTGTCTGATGAAAGACATTGCCTAAAAGCTAAAAGAAAAATGAGAGACTACTAAAATTATCTCATTTTATATGGAGAAATATGTCTATAAAATCCCTTATGTTTATTTGTATACATATATTTAATTATACATATAGATATATATTTCTGTATAAATGTGTCTACCAACCCATAACCTTAACTCTCTTATTCTCAAAAGAAGTAACAGAACATAATAATGAGGTGTGATAATTGGTCTGTCCCGCCACCCCTGGCCCAGGGGTAGGGGCTTCCAGGCTGCCTTCTGTCCCCCTGCTCCTGGACCACAAGAAGGGGCTTCTGGGCCACCATCCATCCCACTGCACACAGGAAGGGTCTTCTGTGTTACCATTCATCCCACCACTCCCTGCCCAGAGGAAGGGGCTTCCAGGCTGCCATCCATTCCACCATTCCTGCCAGAGGAAGGGGCTTTTGAGGCTCTGGCCGACCACTCTGAGCTCAAAGAAGGTGAGCTATGCAGGTGCCAACAGCACCCCTCTGGGTCAAAATGAGAAGACATGTAAATAAGTCTCAAAACCAGACTTCCAGATGACCTACAACAACCCCAAAGGGAAATGAGATGGAACACTCTGATACTCAACCACCTGGACCCCCTGAACGGGAAACAAAAAAGGATCTGGAAAAAATGAAATCAGAAATAATTTCTCAGATAACAGTAGAGATTGTGCTCATAGTGCAAGACACGATTAATAAATCTAGAGAGGAGCTCAGGAACATGATGGCATCAAAATATGGGAAACAAATGGAATCCATAAACAGATGCAAATAGATTTCCAAGAGATCAAAAACTCCACTGAAAGTCTACACAGCAGAATGAGCCAATGTGAGGACAGATTTTCAGCTATAGAAGATAAGATTGCTATTAGTGACCAGGAAAAGAAAAAATGCTTCAAAATTGTAAGGGACCATGAGAAATCAATCCAGCAACTGCTAGACGATGTAAAGAAGAATAACATAAGACTGATTGGAGTCAAAGAAGAAACAGGAGAGAGTGCAGATGACATAAAAAATCTGTTCACAGAAGTAATGGCAACAAACTTCCCAAGCAGGGTAAAAGAACTTGACATACAAATAAGTGAGGCATATAGGACTTCAAATAGCCTTGATCAAAAAAAAAAATCTACACATAGGCATATAATTGTTAAGATTCCAGAAACTCCACAGAAGATCAAAGTTCTACAAGCAGTGAGAGAAAAGAAACAAATCACATACAAAGGAAAGCCCATCAGAATCACAGCAGACTTCTCAACACAAACCATCAAAGCAAGAAGAGATTAGAGTGATGTATTCCAAGCCCTAAAGGTAAACAGCCTCCAAACCAGATTGATGTACAATGCAAAATTATCTCTCAAAATTGATGGAGAAATAAGATACTTTCATGGCAAAGAGACATTAGAAACTTCATGAATAACAAACCAGCATTCCAAAAAATTTTAGACAATATCCTAGGAGCAGACAATGAGGATCACAACCCCAGGAAGCAAAGCAAAATGAACCCATTGGGTGTGACAAGAAATTAAATGTAAAGGGGGAGAACCCAATAAAAAGAAAAAGTCATGACAATGATAAGTCAATACATACCAGTTATAAACATCAAACTTAATGGTCTCAATTCACCAATCAAAAGAAATAGACTGGCAGAATGGGTCAAGAAACATAATTTAACAATATGCTGCATAGAAGAAACACACTTAATTCAAAAAAGAAACTCATAGAATGAAAGTTAAAGGGTAGAAAACAATACTTCATGTGATGGGAACCCCCAAAAAAGCAGAAGTAAGTATCTTCTTTGCAGATCAAGTAGATTTCAAACCAACAGTGATTAAGAGAGACAAAGAAGGACATTACATCCTTGTAAAGGGAATAATCCAAGAGGAAGAGATGACAATCATAAATATATATGCACCAAACACTAGTGCACTCAACTATATAAAACAAATACTAGCAGACATGAAAAGTCATATATCCACTAATACAATTGTAGTGCAGGACCTCAATACACCACTGTCACAAACTGATAGATCAACTAGAAAAAAAATCAGTAATGAAATACTAGAATTCAATCTCTTGACCAAATGAACTTAACAGATGTTTACAGAGTGTTCCACCGCACAAAATCAGAATACATATTCTTGTCAGCTGCACATAGGTCATTCCCTAAAATAGACAACATACTTGTGCATAGAACATGTTTATGCAAGTGGAAAGGAACTGAAGTTATCCCCTCTATATTATCAGGCCATAATGTAATGAAATTGGAGATCTATAGCAAAAGAAACTGGAAAAATTTCAGGAACATGTGGAAATTGAACAACACACTTCTGAATAAACAATGGGCCACAGAGGAAATTAAAGAAGAAATCAGACAGCTCCTTCAATTAAATGACAATGACAATACAACATATCAGAATCTATGGGACACAATGAAAGCAGTCTTAGAAGGGAAATTCATAGCAGTAAATACTCATATTAGGAAAACAGAATGAGCTCAATTAAACAACCTGATGCTGAACCTCAAGCTTCTAGAAAAAGAAGAGCAGGACAAAACCAAAGCTAATACAAGGGAGGAAATTATAAAAATTAGAGGAGAAATCAATGCAATGGAGACTAAGAGAATGATACAAAAAATCAATGAAGCCAAGAGTTGGTTCTTCAAAACAATCAACAAAATTGACAAACCCTTAGCCAACCTTATCAGAAAAAGGAAAGAAAAGGCTCAAATCCATGCAATTAGGAAAGAAAAGGGTGAAACTAAAACAGACCCAGCAGAAATCCAGATGATCATCAATACCTACTTCCAGAACCTATACACCAATAAGATGGAAAACACTGAAGAAATGGACAGATTCCTAGATACATATGAATTACCAAAGTTGAATGAAGAAGACCTAAAAATTCTAAACAACCCAATATCAATTAATGAAATTGAAAACATAATTAAAAACTTAGCAACTTAAAAAAGCCCAGGACCTGATGGCTTCACTGTTGAATTCTACAAGACATTTAGAGAGGAACTACTGCCACTACTGTTTAAACTCTTCAATGAATTTGAAAGGGAAGCAATAGCCCAAATTCATTCCTGGAAGCAAGTATCACTTTGATCCCCAAAGCAGAGAAAGACCCAAGCAATAAAGAGAACTATAGGCCAATCTCACGAATGAAGATAGATGCAAAAATTCTTAATAAGATACTGGCAAATAGAATGCAGAAGATCATCAAGAAGATCATACACCCTGATCAAGTGGGATTCATCCCAGGGATGCAGGGATGGTTCAAAATACACAATTGATCAATGTAATACGTTATATCAATAGAGCCAAGGACAAAAACCATATGATTATCTCCATAGATGCAGAAAAAGCATTTGACAAAATCCAACACCAATTAAGATAAAACCGTACAAAAAATTGGAATACATAGTCTCTACCTCAAACTGATAAAAAAAAAAAATCTATGAAAAACCAACACCCAATATCATACTAAATGGTCAAAAACTGAAATCTTTCACTCTAAAATTAGGAACAAGACAAGGATGTCCACTATTACCACACTTGTTCAATATAGTATTGGAAACATTAGCCATGGCAATTAGACAAGAGAAAGAGATAAAAGGAATAAAGATAGGAAATGAAGAAGTCAACTTTTCATTATTGCCAATGACATGATACTGTATATAGAAGACCCCAAGAACTCCACCAAAATCTTCTAGACTTAATAACCAAATTCAGTAAAATAGCTGGATACAAGTCAACACACAAAAATCAATAGCTTTCCTCTACGTGAATAACAGACTCACTGAGAGAGAAATAGGGCAAATAATTCCTTTCACAATAACATTCAAAAAACTGAAATACCTAG
Source organism: Heterocephalus glaber (assembly GCF_053883595.1). NCBI lineage: Eukaryota > Metazoa > Chordata > Mammalia > Rodentia > Bathyergidae > Heterocephalus > Heterocephalus glaber. The sequence goes on along the minus strand of NW_028258143.1, from coordinate 34,510,123 downwards.
GAATCAACCTAATGAAATAAATCAAAGAACTCTCCTCTGAAAACTATAGCACTCTGAAAAGAGAGATTGAAGATGATATCAGAAAATGGACAGACATCCCCTGCTCCTGGGTAGGAAGGATCAATATAGTGAAAATGGCCATACTTCCAAAACTGCTATATAGATTCAATGCAATTCCAATTGAGATCCCAGCAGCATACTTCATGGACCTTGAGAAAACAATCCAAAAATTCATTTGGAACAAGAAGAGACCCAGAACAGCAAAAGCAATTCTAGGCAACAGAGACATGGCAGGGGGTATCACAATCCCCAACCTGCAACTCTACTACAAAGCTACTGTGATAAAAAAAAAAAAAAAAAAAGCATGATACTGGCAAAGAAACAGACCTGAGGACCAGTGGAACAGATTAGAAGATGCAGAAAGCACTTCAGACACACTCAGCCATCTCATCTTCAATAAAGCCAAACACCCTCACTGGAGGAAAGATAGTCTCTTTAATAAACGGTGCTGGAAAAATTGGGTTTCAACTTGGCAAAGATTAAAACTAGACCTAAATCTTTTGACATGCACTAAACCAAAATCAAAATGGATTAAAGATCTAAATATAAAAATAGAAGCACTGAACAGGCTGGAAAAGAGGTTAGGTACAACTCTTGAAGACATTGATGTAGGAAAAGATCTTGTGAACAGAACCTCAGTTGCCAATGAACTAGCACAAACAATAAATAAGTGGGATCTCTTCTTATTAAAAAGCTTCTGCACAGCAAGAGAAACCACCAGCAGTGTGGAGAGATAACCCACAATGTGGGAAAAATTCTTCACCTGCTTTTCCTCAGACAAAGTTCTCCTATCTAGAATTTATAAAGGACTTAAAAAGCTCAGACCTCCCAAATTTAAAGACCCAATCTGAAAATGGGCATCTGAAATGAGCAAACATTTCTCAGACAAAGAACTAGAAATAGCAAATAAATATATAGTTCAACATCACTGGTCATTCAAGAGATGCAAATGAAAACAACACTGAGATTCCACTTCACCCCAGAAAGAATGGCTGCTATCATGAAATCAACCAATAACAAATGCTGGCAGGGCTGTGGGTAAAGAGGAACCCTGCTCCACTGCTGGTGGGATTGTAGACTGGTGCAACCACTTTGGGAACCATTATGGAGATACCTCAAGGAACTAGGACTGGAAGTCCCATTTGACCCAGCTATTCCCCTGCTGGGTATCTTCCCCAAAGAATTAGAAGAATCATACCACAGTGATGTATGTGCACCCATGTTCATAGCAGCACAATTTGTAATAGTTAAAACTTGGAAACAGTCCAAATGCCCATCAACTGGAGACTGGTTAAAGAAAATGTGAGTTTTTACAAAATAAAATGGTGCTCGTCTCGGCAGCACATATACTAAAAATAAAATGGAGTATTACTCAGCCATAAAAAATAAGAAAGTAGAGACATTTATAGCTAAATGGATGCACATTGAGGCGACAATCTTAAGTGAAATAAATAGGACACACATGTGTAAATTCCGAATAGTTTCTCTATTGTGAGAAACTGAAAGTGTAAATAAGGACTAAAAAGTATAATAGATAATGTGAAATAGGAAGAAAAGAGGCAAAGGGGAATGGGAATTTGGAGGGGTAGGGAAAAACAAAGAAGGGAGTGGAATTAATATGATAAAATGGAAACAAAGTCTTTGTAAATAGGGAGGGATGGAGGGTTTGAAGGGAGGGCAGGGAAAGGGTGAAAAATAAGAACAAAGAGAGATTATGTAAAGGTGCAAATTTCCAACAGTGAATGTCATTATATTGTATACCTAAAATGTACCAATGATTAGAATGAATAATTGATAATGCAAAATAGGAAGAAAAGGCCCAAATGGTTTGAGGTTGTGGGAGGGGCAGGGGAAAGGAAAGAAGGGAAAGAAAAAAATGATGAGAAATGGAAATATAGAAATAAAGTCTTTGTAAATAGGGAAGGGAGGGCTAGGAATGGGGAAAAAATAAGAACCAAGATGCATCATGTAAAGGTACAAGTTCCCAATGAGAAATGTAATGTGTTGTATTCCTAAAATGTACCAATTAAAGAATTTAAGTTAAAAAATAATAATAATAATAATAATAATAATAATGAGGTGTGATCAAAATATAAAGTGAATGTTTAAATTTTTTTGTACTGGGGTTCAAACTCAGGACCTTGAGCTTTCCAGGCAGGCGCTGTACCATTGAACTATATCCCTGTCTCAAATGTTTAATTGTTTTAAAGCTCTTACATTAAAAGATACACTGCCAGGGGCCAGGGATTTAGCTCAGTGGCATCGCTCCTGCCTTGCAAATTCAAGGTCCTGAGTTTGGCCCTGGTACTTAAAAAAAAAAAAAAAGCTCTGCCATTAATTTCCTTTCAAATACTTCCCTTCAAACGCACTTATTGCATCATTCTTGCCAATTTCTGGAGCAGGTCTAGAAATCCTCTTTGTGTCTTTATGAGGCATGTAAAAAATATGATGAATACTGCTGCCTTGTGCCATCCAAGAGAAAAGCGTATTCACAAAAACATTACAGTGTGTTCTTGTCTACCTTAGTATTGGATCTGACACCTTATGACTTCTTTCCCAAAGACAAAATTATTGATCATGAGACTTAAACTTTTTGAATTGATTCAGGACTTTGAGACAGCCATAACAACACAATTAAAGACAGTCATGAAATAAGACTTCAAGAACTACTTCAGACAGTGGCAAGAAGATAGAATAATTGTGTTCAAAGCAAAGGAAAGTATTTTGGGGGGATTAGTCTCAATGTGTATTATACTGCAATAAACTTTTAAGAATTTAAGCATTCACTATATTTTTCTATCACACTTGCATAATTCACATACATAAGAAAGTAGCCTAAATAGAGTTTATTAGGGATGTAAACAAATGATCCAAAGAGAAATCAAAATTAGCTGGTAAATGTTAAAAAGTGCTAACAAATGTTTTAAAAAATGGGAATGCAATCAAGACACTAAGTTAATATTAAGACATTAAGTTAATATTTTTTGCATACCAAATAGGCAATAAACCAGGTATGGTGGCACACACCTGTAATCCCAACACTCAGGAGACTGAGGCAGGAAGATCACTGTCGAGTATCCTGGATTGAGCCCTGATCTCCTGTTTAGATCATATGATCCAAGGGAAAAGAAAGACACTGAAACAAGACTTAAACAGAAAATGGGGATATGGGACAGTCTGAGCCAAGCTAGCAGCAAAGACATCAGGAACCCAAGACCTCCAGTATTCATTTTTTGTTTCTGTTTTTGTACTGGGGATCGAATTCAGGACCTCGCACTTGCAGTATTTATTGATTACACAAGAATAGGAAGAAATAGGGTGGGGTGTATGTGAGACATTTAGCAATAATGTGTGAGACATCTGGCAATGGAAGTTAACAAAAGCAAGGCTCATAGAAAGGGGGACAAGGCATTCCTGAAAAAGGAACAAAGGGAGGCCAAGACTAGGTCGTAATTAATCAGAAACACATCAGGTCAGTTGGGAAAGGCCATAATTCAGGAAAAGGAATTTAATTGGAGCTGCACTGTCCTTGGTCACGATGTTATCTGAATCAGGGACCTGCTGCTTCACAGACCAGGACTTAGGTCTCTGTTACAACCATTGGCAGGGAGGTTGTGCTCACCCACATGCCATCTAACATGCCCACATGAGTAATGCAGGCTTTGATCTGGCTCCTAATATAATACAGCCAAAGAAGCCTGTGCCACTTATAGCCTACTAGTAAACTGGGCAAGGGCATTAGCTACAGATTACTGGAAGTTCAAGGCCAGCCTGTGCTACATAGTGAATTCAAGGCCAACCTGAACTACACAGAGAGACCTTGTCTCAAAAAAATAAAAGTCAGTTACTTTACAAATAGGGAATGCATTTTCCAAAGAGGTAATGTGTTCTAAATGAAAGTATGAAGAAATTGGCACATATATGTATCAATAATAACATTAATTAAGACTTAGTTTTGGGTGGCAGTGTAGGAACATTTATAAAACATGTTACTCCCCTCCTATGATGTAGCAATTGCTGTTCTATTACCACTAAGCCTGTGGTTGAGAGCACTAATTACAACAATTAGTCATAGCACTAACATGTTCAATAGGTATTACTATTAATTATGGCTAAGCAAATTTCACTCTTATTTTAATGTTGTATCCTTGAACATAGGAAGCATTTCATGGTACACCAAGTGACTAAAACTTAAAAGTCCATAACCTATGATCAAATATAATTAGTTTAAAATATTGTTTTTGTGAATAGAATTGATTTAAGCAAGATGTGTAGTTTATTGATATTCTTGTAATTGCATAAAAATAGATCTGTTAATGGGATTTGAAAATGAATTGTTTTAATATCAACAGAAAAAACTTTTGAAGCAAATACATAAAATATATAGAGCTCAGTGATAGAGGGTGTGTTCTGCATATACATACCCCTAGTTCTATCCCTAGCCCTGCAAAAATATAATAGAAAAAAGAATGAAAAGGAAGTGTGCACTGAGAACTTGCTTGAAAATTAACTATGGTGAGAGGGCAAGTCATACAAAATTGGCTTTATGGAATTTGTTCACTTTTTTCTGGGTAACTTGTATATGCATTAGATGAATAATTACATAAACAATTAAAATGCCCAGTGGTAACTGAATTTATAGATGTTAATTCAAGGAGAAGAATAGATCACACCTGCAGTTAATTTACATTTTAGTTACAAATAGAGACTTCAAAAAATAGCAGTTGCCATTCAATCATCTCCTATTAAAATATGAAATCTAGGAACTTTGCGTCCTTCTATTAAATCTTAAGCATTGTCAAATACCCGTACTCCTTGCACTGCTGACAAGAACTGGTTACTATAACAACCACCACAGAGGTATTACTAACCTCACGCACGAAAACAAAACTGACAATCTGAAACCCAGGAGTGTTTCTGTGCTCACAGAATCATCAGGTAATTTAGAAACTGACAGAATTATAGTAAATAATGGAGAAAATGAAAGGGATTTGAAATTGGAACATTAGTCCAAAAAGCAAGCTTAAACAAAGTACAGGGCATGACAGAAGAGACTGATGAAGGAGGAAGGGCAGCTTTCCATTCACTCCTCCACCTCCCACCCTACTCTTATACCATGGACTTGAGATCACAAGATACTACCACTTGGTTATTGAGAGAAGTAACACCGCATCCTCTTTCCTCTACTGATCTCAAGGCTGTGAGTGAAGTAGGGAGAGGCAATTGTTTATGACAGAAACAGTCATGACATAGAATATATGTATATATATATATTTTTTTCCCACAGAAATACACCCTGATTTCATCACATCTCTCCCAGTAAGCAGCAGGAAAAAGCAATTAAACATTAGGAAGCATACACTTTGAAGATTTTAACTGCACTTGTAAAATGGACATAATATTTTTCTTTCCTTTTTTATCACCGTGAGGTTAAAAATTTTAGCAAGTGATATAAACGTGATTAAGATTTATAAAATGTAATATTTATTATTATAAAAATTAAAATCATCAAATCTCTGCAATGTATTGATAAGCTACTTTTTGTCATGATGGTTTTTTATTTCATTTAAATTTATTTCTGACAAAAAAACCAAAAAATTGCATATACTAATGGAATGCTATTGATATTTCAATAAATGTGTATAACGTATAGTGTTCATATCCATTTAAACATATATATCTCCTCAAACATTTATTGTTGCTTGGTAGTGAAAATTTCCATATAATTTCTTCTGGATTTTAAAAGACACATTTCACTGCTGTTTTCTATAGTCACCCTGCTGTTGTGCAATCACACACCAGAACTTCTGGCTCCTGTTAACTGTAATCATTAATCAACCTTTTCCCTTGTTCCTCTCCCTACTACTCTCAAGTAACCACCATTTGTTATTCAACTTCTATGAGATTAACTTTTTTAGATTCCATGTGAGTGAAATCATTCAGTACCTGTCTCTGTGTCCCTGTCTTCTTTCATTTAATATAATGATCTCTAGTTTCATACATTATGTTGTAATTGACAAGATTTCATTCATTTTTGTGACTTAATATCCCATGCTGTATATTATCAAAATGATATATTATCTCAATTTTGAATAACAAGATACATACTATATCTGACAACAAAATAATGTGGTATTAATACTTTTCAATTTAAGCTTCTGAGAATTAAAAATAAAAATAAATTCAAAGATACATCCCAGTATAAATCTCTATGATAAACTTTGAAGAGTCAATGGCTTCAAGATGGTCTAAAGTATATATCTCAAGTAATTCTATTTATTTAATATGTCCCTAGTATATGAATATTTGTAGTCAATCAGCAATCTATTACCTTTCATAATTTCAATAGATTTAAAATGTCAAGTTCCTATATACTGCTAAATATATTTTGCTCCACATTATAGTATAGTGACCTAGAAGGGTTTTATTCCATTAACTAGAATCTCTTTTATAACTGTGGGAGAGTAAGGATAAAAATGACAACCTCCCATTTTAACTCAGCTTTTTTGAAACTAAGAAGCAGTCAAAATTGTTTTAAAGAGAAAAAAAAAGCTTGTGTGACTATTTTGTCTCAACTGATTTCATGTGCAAGTTCTAAGCCATATATAGCTAACTGAGAAATCTCTAAAGATAGAGATTTATAAAGAGAAATGCTGGTGAGCTTTAACTACTGAGTTGATTGTGTTCTTACACTTACTAGACTTTGAGAAAATCCTAGATGATTTTTTGATTTGTTAAAATAGAGAACAACTGGAAAGAATAACAGTTTTTTGTAGAGGGTGTGAGTGTGTAGGCTTAGGAATAATGCTTAGTTTTGTTTATCAAGTAATATATATGATTTGTTTCATGAATCACCTACCACTGTAACAAAGGCAGAGAGTATAGAAAACTACTGAAGGAAAAACACACAGCTCACAGATCTACCCCATGACCTACAGAATGTCAATTCTTTATCAATAAACACCTTAATCTGTGAGGATGAAAACAATGTGTCTACAATGTAGATGTGATGTAATTGTATTTTCATAATAATGAATATTTTTCTTATTACTTCATAAAATATTTATTTTTTTCTACTAAAAATTTTTCCATGTTGAGAATTCTCTCCTTTGTAGTGTTTTTGTTGTTGCTGTTAGTCTTGCTATTTTCTAAGGCAATTTCAAATCTCCAATTTTAATTTCTACTTTCACTGTACATAAGGTAGAGAAGTAGATTCTACTAAGCTGAGAGAAATCAAGATTCTTATTTAATTAATAAGATTTGGATCAATTCCCCACAGAAAACTCAGCACAATTTCAGAATATTTTTAAACTAATTTGCTTATAATATAAAATACTTGTGAAAATATACTAATTTCATCAATTTGCCATTGTCCACAGAAAATTGTCAACTCTAGCTTGGGATACAAATTCCTGTACCCCATTACTTCTTGTCTTTCATGTATTTGCCATTACAAATCTCCACACATCAATCCAAAAGCCAAGTCTTCCAGTTGCCATGCAAGGGGCAGCATATGAGAGGCTGGTGCCACAAGTGTAAAAAAGAATTTACCAATAGTCAAAGAATATGTAAAAGTTAGGTGTTTACTGATATACTGCAATACTGTAGAGTGGAGGTCCAAGAGAGGACCACATTATGAGAGTGAAAGGCTGAGATTTTTATATTTGATTTGGTTGTGAAAATGGGGGCTAGAAACATCTCAAGAATGCTTTTATCAGGTCATAGAGGTTCTAGGTGCTACTGTCCATTCTTTTTAGTTTTAAGGATAACCAAGTGTTCTTTGAAGACTAATATTTTGTTCGACATCGTCCAGTGCCTTGGCATTGCCAGAAACAGTCTTTCTGAGTAAAATCAATTAATACATATCCAGCAATTGACTAATGTTAGTGGTCAATGAATCAGAATAAAATATATGTGTTTGTACTTTTTTCTTTGTACCTGGGATCAAACTCGGGTCCTTGCACTTACACAGCAGGCAGCAACACCACTGAGCTAAATCCCTGGCCCTATGTGTTTGTACTTGAACAAGACTTTAGATGAAAGTTAGGACAATGGAAGGAATTCTCTTATTCTAAGTTCTTTCTCTAAGACATGACAAGTAGTTATATCATCTAGTGATGTATGTGTAGCTTTTGTCCACACCTTTCAAGTTGGAAAGTTAATATTCTACGACTGACTCATCCCTCACTTGCAGTGTGGCCTTTAAAGAAACAATGGCAAAATAATCATGACTCCACACACTAATTATCCCCATCCCACCTGGCTCTGAACCTATTAATTCTTGCTTGTACTGTGCTTTTTAAAAAATTCTTCTTATGTATATTTGACCAACCCTTATAAGTTTGGCTAGAGTCTCTTCTTCATGAAAACTACCTACTTAGCTATATATAATCCCTCTCTTAACCCAAAGCTTAAAACACCTCTTTATTAGTGATGTGGTAGCACATATTTCAGTCTCCGGAGTAGTAATTATAACTTATACACATTCCCCTTCCCTTTACCTGTATTATACTAGGGCAATATAGAGAAGTGTAAAAGGATTTGATTAAGTTTGGGGATTCCACAGTAACTACTAGATTTTCTTCAATAGGATAATAATAGCCATGACAACGAACCACACTATGGACCAGCCATTATGTGGAAGAAATATACAGATCTGAGTTTAAATCCAAATTCCACTCTTCATTAGCTTTAAAGTTTTGATCAAGTTACTTGATATTTTTAGGACTGTATATTAAAGATCTCACAAATGTTATTCCATTTCATATTATTCCATTCAATATAACAGTGAGAGACATGTTCCTTTATTAGCAAAATTGTAAAACAAGAAAATGAATAGTAGAAAACTAATGTTAAAAAACAAAATTACAACAAATTTAGTTTAATTTTCAATTCTGAAATCTTGCACTATTTCATTCTAGAAAATATAATGAGTGCTCTCCTGAACATGGCAGAACAATTGGTTTTGTAAAACAGAAACAAAGAATAGACTAGAAAAAATCAGATTGGTTAATACCAGTGTAGGAAATAGTTTATTTAGTTAATTTAAGAGTAAGGCACCTAACAAATGCAAAGGTCTAAGATATATTAGATGACTATCCATATTGATAAAAATTAGGAATAACAGTGAACTAGGACTTTGTACAAACAATGAATTTCCTCAGGCAATATGAAATGCAATCCACTCCCTACTGAAGGGAGTTACAGCCACTTCTTACAAAGCTCCACAGTTTTGAGGAATTTAAATGCATTGAACTTCCTTAGGCAGCACAAAAGCAGCCCACTTCCTCTACAAGGAGGTGCAGCTACTTCCTACTAAGTCTCTAAGTTCTTAGGAAATTGCAATACAAATTTTTTTTTCTAAGATCCTAGTTTCCAGTAAACCCTACATGTTGAAGAGTTGGGTTAGAAGCCTGATTTCAAATTCATCATTTTGATATAGGAGATTTATAACTCTCAACTTGCTAGATGTCAAATGTGCCAAGTTTGTGATTCTTGGAATAGAAAAAATGAATTCCAAAGTACAAAGGAGGTTAAGAGTAGGAAAGGTTTGTCTGGGAATAGGAATAGATATTGAGAGACAGGAGGAGTGGATTGCCATTCAGGTCACCTCTCCAAGAATGTTTCATAGGGCAAAATCAAGATGTAGGTACAATGTATGCCAAATTATAATCAACCATTAAGATTATAAGCATAGCCACCTAGGTAATATTGATCCAATAGGGAAGCAGGGCAAGTAGCAAGGGCATATGGGTGACATAATTAACCTTCACTTATCTATGACTTCTAACACAATGGTAGGAACAATGTATAAAAGAACTGAGCTGCACTCAGAGAGGTGGAAGATAAGCAAGGTTTATTATACCAGTGGGTCCAGAGGAGTTTGTGACTCCAAATTCTGAGCCCTGAGCAGAGGGTATGCAATTATTTTTATGGCAAAGTTATAGAAGTTAAAAAAGCAGTGACAGTTTGTAATTTAGCACATCTGGGTCAATTGAAGAAAAAAAAGGCTCCTTTAAAAACAAGATGTGGCAAAACCATTTTCTATAGGAACAGAATTGTCAGGGCAAAGAACAGCAGCCACAGGGAGGGGGAAGATTAAAAAGGAAGGTGACAGAGAGTATTAATTATGGCCTTTAGGGTTTTATCTAATACTTAAGACAGGTTTTGGTTTTTTAAGTTTTGTTTTTCTCATCACTAAAACAGGAACCTTTTGGGGAAGGGATGTGTCTAGGTCATGTTCTGGTGACATGCCTCAGTTTCTGATCCATATTTGGATGTCTTAGTTACTTTTCTCTCATAGATGAGACAAAATATCTACACCCAAAGTTAAAAAAGAAAGGCTTATTTAGCTTATAGTTTGTAGAAGTTTCAGTCCATAAAACTTGGCTAACTCAAAGGCAGGATGCCACATGGCAGAAGGGCAACTGTTCATAGCAGTGGATGACAGCAGAAACAACAAGGTACCTTAACAGCTCATTCTATCTTATCCAGAGTACTTAGGGTGAGTAAGATTCACCCACTTAATCCTAGTGCCCTTGGGCCTAGTCCCATGATGATGAATCAATCACACACTCTGATTCAGCCACCTCTGAAAAAGCATGAGGAGACATCTAAACATAAGCCATAACACTAATCTTAATGGACTTGGTGGGACCAAGTATAGCATAATCTCAACTTTCCAGTCATCCCTTAGTTCCCTAATAGATATAAATCTGGCCACTGTGACCTTCATCTTGAGATCTTACCTTCTTCAGATGTGCCTCTACCCATAAACCTGACATCTCCATCTTTCATTGACCTCCTTGAGAGCCCAGTCTTTGACTATATTATTAATTTTAATCTAACTTAGCTGCATATAAAGAATTTTAAATCCACAGAGCCACCTGTGATAGGTGACTACTGAACAGTAGAGAAATTCCTCTGCCCTATTTATCTATAAATAGCTCTGGATTGAGGGGCCATGTGCCCATCCATTTGGAATCCCTCCTGGAAATTCAAGAGCTGTTTTTCATCTTAATATATCCAATCAAACCTCTCCTGACCTCCAATTTTAGTTTGTGACTCATTCTTTGAGTTGTGCAGAAGTAGTACCAATAGAATATTAGGGCTGAGGAATTCATTCCCTCCACTCACTTGAGATCAAGAACCATACTAAGGCCATCCCTCCCTCCCTAATCGCTACTCTCCAACCACCTGAGCTCAGGCTCCACCCTACAAACATTCTATATAACCCTAGACCAAAGCACATGGTGCCTTTTTTCTTTTCTCTCTTTGCTCTTGAATCTGAAAGACTGCTTTATCTTCATGCCATCCAGTGTTCCTTTTCTGTCACCCTAGCACCATTTCTTTTTTTATATCCTCATTAATGTGTCAGGGATTAACCCAGGAACAGGCTTGAAAGGATAACACAATTTAAATTCTACCCAGCTCATCTACAGACATATCATTGCGTCCCAAGAAGACCCCAAGTAGGATTATAATTCACAAGGTAGAGACCAAACAAAAGTTATACATCAAGGTTATTTTAGTGAGTATGTGACAAGGGATGACTAAACCTGAGAACTACAATAACCTTAGGTCTATCATTCAAGACTTTGATGAAAATTCAGTTGCCTCTCAGCTCTGACTTGAAGAAGCACTCCATAAATACACTAATTTTACTATTCTCCAGTTATGGTGTTTCTGCTTAAAACACACAGAGTGGAATGAAATGCCTCATGTTCAGGTTTTTTTTTTTTTTTTTTTTTTTTTTTTTTTTTACTGTCAGAGGGAATTCTCAGAAACTATGGTGTTTAGAATGGCCACTGAGGAAGAGAAAGATATTCTGGATCATCCTGTCCTGAGACAACTACTTATCTCTCAAGGGGATGGAGGTCTTTCTGATTTGTTTGATGATGTTTGGAAGTCTTTTCTGCCTCTTCTTTATAGTTCCCAAGCCAATAAATCAGGCTTGCTTTTCAGTTACAGATTTATAAGAGGCTAGGAACTATGCAAATGAACAATATGCTTTAAAGGGGGGAAAGAAATAAACCCAAAAAGGATATTCCTCCTTCAATAGAACCAAACTGGGACTGTGATACTAGTGGAGAGCTAAGAATAATGCTTGACATGTTAACTGCTTTTATCATGGAGATAAAGAGGCATATTAAGTCTTTCATAAATATACTAATATAGTTCCATCTCCCAAGGAGGGAGAAGCTCTACTGGTATATTATTTCATCTGTCAATCAGCTCTGGATATTGGGCATAAGCCACAAATACTTGTGATAGGGCCTCAGTCACCTATGGCCTAACTGCTGAACATGATCATTTTCTGTGTTGAACAATCAGGACCCAGAGAAGCCACAAAAGGAAAAGGCTAAGATTATAGCTATTGCAGTCGACACCCTTTAAACCCACTCAGGTCATCTAGAAGAAGCCCAAGGAAAACTGGATAAAGGTTACTGTTTCAAGTATAAGAAGACTGGACACTGGGCATGAGATTGCACCAAGCCTCTGCCTGGGCCCTGCTCTATATGTGAGACAGCTAATGCACCTGAGTCATGGGTTTGAGAGTTTGACTGTTTCTGTTCCCAGAGAGGGGCTAGGCCCACCATAAACCTCATTTCCTCTTCTGGTGACTAAAGAGACCCAAGGGAACCTACGATGCCCTTATTTATGAACATCACAATCTCCTCTATGGAACCCTGGGTAATCTTAGATGTCATGGATGAGCCAATTCAAATACTTCATTCTGTTTTTACCCCCTTCTCTAGAAAACCCTCCTCTGGATCTATAGCCTTAGCTAGGGGTGAGGGGACCTTCTAATCAGAAATTACTTGCAGATGTTTTAACCAAAGATGATGCAAAGTTAATTTTGAGATAGAAACTAGAAATCCTGGCTCCTCATCAGGTCAGAGCTATTCTAGAGACAAAAGGTTACTTGTGGGGAACAGGTGAACAGCTTACTAAGTACCAGACCATGCTCTAAGACACCCCTACAATTACTGTACAAACTTATTTGATGCCTACAGACCTAGAAGTTAGCCACTCTTGTGAACAAGTTATCCCCCAGACCTATGCAAGCAGGCAGGATATCAGTGACCTACCCCTCCAAAACCCTGAGGAGGTGTGGTTCACTGATGCAAGTAGCTTTGTCAATCACCTGTAAATCACAGAGAGGAAATTCTACAAATCCTGAACACAGTCCACCTTCCCAAGCAGATCACAGTTGTACACTGTAAAGGGCACCAAAAAGAAATGTCTGAAGTCTCCTTGGGAAATCAAAAGGCTGATAGGGGATCAAAAAGGGCAGCTCTACAACCTTTAAACACTGTAGCCTGATTTCCAGTTCCTGAGGAACAATTAACTCTAGTTTATACATGGGCCCCAGGACAAGGGGAAATTAAAAAGGGGCTCTGGTGTTTAGAAAACAAACTGGTCTCTCTTCAGTGGGCACAGTGGAAACCTATAAAAACCAGTGCCTGATTCCTTCCATATAGGAAGAGATGCTACATTGGAAATGATCACTCAAGTTTTCATGGGACTAGGACTAGCTGCAACCACCCAAATTGGTCTACAAAGCCCGCCAACTCTGAGCCTGCAATAACTTGGGCCAGGCAAAATGTCTCCTTTATTAGAACCTGTAGAGAAGAGAGGGATATACCCTGGGGAGAACTAGTGATTAGACTTTATACATATGCCACCATGTGGAAAGTTTAAACAAATATTGGTCCTGATGAACAGTGACACCTTAGAAACGGAATTGAAGCATTTCCTACCTGCTTAAAAAAGGCAACAAGAGCAAGTCAAGCTGCTTCTTTTTTTCCCCATTTAGTTTATTGGTACATTTTAGATATACAACACAGTTACATCTATCATTGGGATCTTGTACCTTACATGATGTATCTTGGTTCTTATTTTTTCCCAATTCCCCTGCCCTCCCTTCACCCACTCCACCCTAACCTATTTACAAAGACTTTGTTTCCATGTTATTCCTTTTCTCATATTTTTTCCCTTCTTTCCTTTCCCCTTCCTCTCCCAGTTCCCTTATTTCTTTAGGCATTTTCTTCCTATTTCACAATATCAATTATACATTTTGATTCTTATTTACACTTTTAGCTTTTCACACCAGAGAAAATATTTGGTATTTACACATGTGTGTCCTGTTTATTTCACTTAAGAGTATGGCCTCAATGTGCATCCACTTAGCTATAAATGTTTCTAGTTTTTCGTTCTTTATGGCTGAGTAGTACATAGTGGCACAGTTTGTAATAGCTGAAGCTTGGAAGCAGCCCAAGTGCCCATCAACTGGAAACTGGATAAAGAAAATGTGTTTTTTTAAGTTTCTCATTATTTATGGCTGAGAGTACTCCATTTTATTAAAAAAAACCACATCTTCTTTATCCAGTCTTCAGTTGATGGGCAATTTGGTTGCTTCCAAGTTTTAGCTATTACAAACTGTGCTGCTATGAACATGGGTGCATATGTATCACTGTGGTATGATACTTTTAATTCTTTTGGGAAGATATCCAGTAGAGAAGTACCTAGTTCAAATGGGACTTCCAATCCTAGTTGTTTGAGGTATCTCCATATTAATTTCCACAGTGGCTGAAGCAGTCTACATGCCTACCAACAATGAAGAAGGGTTCCTTTCTCCCCACAACCCTGCCAGCATTTGTTATTGGTTGGTTTCATTATAGCAGCTATTCTTTCTGTGGTGAGGTGGAATCTCTCAAATGACCACTGATATCGAACATGTTTTCATATGTTTATTTGCTATTTCTACTTCTTTGTCTGAGAAATGTCTGTTCATTTCAGATGCCCATTTTTGAATTGGGTCTTTATATATGGGGAGGTCTGATTTTTTTTTTAGTTCTTTATATATTCTAGATAGTAGATCTTTCTCTGAGAAACAGATGGTAAAATATTTTTCCCACATTGTAGGCTGTCTCTTAGCTCTGTTGGTGGTTTCTCTTGGAGTACAGAAGCTTTTTAATAAGATGAGATCCCAGTTGTTGATTCTTTGTGCTAGTTCCCATGCTACTGAGGATTTGTTCATAAAGTCCTTTCCTATGCCAGTGTCTTTGAGAGTTCTACATAACTTGTCTTCCAGCAAGTTTAGTGTTTCTATTTTAATATTTAGATCTTTAATCCACTTCCATTTTAGTTTAGTGCATGGTGAGAGATAGGGGTTTAGTTTTAGTCTTTGGCAAGTTCAAGTCCAGTTTTTCCAACACCTTTTATTAAAGAGGCCATCGCTCCTCCAGTGAGGATGCTTGGCTTCTTTGTCAAAGATGAGGTAGTTGAGTATATTTGGAGTTGTTTCTGCATCTTCTAATCTATTCCACTGATCCTCAGGTCTGTTCCTTTGCCAGTACCTTGCTGTTTTTATCACAGTGGCTTTGTAGTACAGTTTCAATTTGAGAATTGTGATACCCCTGCCATGACTCTGTTGCCTAAAATTGTTTTTGCTATTCTAGGTCTCTTCTGGTTCCAGATGAACTTTTGGATTTTTTTCTCTTCTTCTGTGAAATATGCTGTTAGGATTTCAGTTGGGACTGCTTTGAATCTGTATACCAGCTTTGAAAGTATGGCCATTTTCACTATATTGGTTCTTCCTACCCAGGAACAGGGGATGTTTTTCCATTTTCTTATATCCTCTTCAATCTGTTTTTTCAGAGTGCTGTAGTTCTCAATGTAGATATTGCTTGCTTCCTTCATTACATTGATTCCTAGATATTTCATTTTCTTGGATGGTATTGTGAAAAGGATTGTTTCCCTAATTTCTCTTTCAGTGAGTCTGTTATTTGTGTATGAGAAGGGTATTGAATTTTGAATGTTGACTTTGTCTCCAGCTACTCTACTGAATCTTTCAATTGAGTCTAGAAGTCTTTTGACATTGTTTTTTGGGGTCTTTTATGTAAAGTATCATATCATCAGCAAATAATGACAGTTTAACTTCTTCCTTTCTTATCTTTATTCCTTTTCTTTCTTTCTTTTTTCTAATTGCTGTGGCTAATGTTTCCAGAACTATATTAAACAGGAGTGGTGATAGTGGACACCCTTGTCTTGCTCCTGATTTTAGCATGAAAGTTTTCAGTTTTTGACCATTTAGTATGATGTTGGCCATTGGTTTTTCATAGATGGCCTTAATCAGGTTGAGATAAAGACCTCCTATTCCAATTTTCTGTAGGGATTTTATTATAAATGGGTGTTGGATTTTGTCAAATGCTTTTTCTGCAGCCATTGAGGTAATCATATTGTTTTTGTCCTTGGCTCTGTTAATGTAGTGTATGACATTTATTGATTTATATATGTTCAACCATCCTTACATCCCTGGGATAAATCCGACTTGGTCAAGGTGTGATCTTGTTGATGACCCTCTGTATTCTGTTTTGTCCCATCCCACGGGTAAGTCAACAGAGACCCTAGAGGGGGAGTGAGAATGACAAAGGACAGGGGACACAAGAGATGGAGACAAGACAGGTTTCTGATCAAGTCTCGTTTATTGCGGAAGCTGCTACAGCATATATACCCCGTAGGGCTAGAGGGAGGGAGCAAGGGGAGGGTACTGGGGCTACTTCCTTGTTGCCAGGTAGACTTGCAGCAGGCTTAGACATACCCGTAAAAGGCACTCAAGAGTTCTAGTGGGGGGGGCAAGGCCCCCCACAGGTCCTCCCTTTAAAATTATAATTTTAGAAAGGCTTCAGGAGAGCCAAGCCTGCGGGGACTGAGCCTGTCTTGGGTCAGAGTGACATACGTGTCTGCACCGTGCACCTTACCCGTCATCAGTTAACCAGAGAATCAAGGCTCTGGCACCTGTCTTAGGCGGCGCACGAGGGCTCTCTCATTGCATGGCATGCTTGCTCAGTTGCCCGTCATTGGCTTGCCAGCCCACTCACCAGGTGGAGCAAGAACACTTCACCACGGCAAGGACCTAATCGATGGTCCGGAATTCATCCTGGTCAGCCATTGCCAATCTATGATAGTAGACCTGTATGGGTGCTGTTTTTATTGCCTCTATCCGGGCTCTAAGGAAGGCCATGATTTTGTTGTATATTATGGGCCCCAAAGAAATGAGCAGAAGTAGGCCCAATAAGGGTCCCAGCAAAGGGAGAAGATAAGGGAGGAAACCATTGAGGCCAGTCCAGAGGGGATTTTGAGCGAATTCTTGTCATCGTCTGTTTAGATCTTCTTGAAGTTCGCGAATTTTTCCCCTGACGATCCCAGATTTATTGGCATAGAAACAACAATGTTCATTTAGGGCTATGTAAATCCCTCCTTGTTTTGCCGTGAGGAGGTCCAGGCCCCTTCTATTTTGAAGGACCACCTCAGCCAAAGAATCGATCTGATCTTGTACATCTGTAAGAGTGTTGGAGAGAGCTTGAACATCATTAATCAACTGGTTGGATAATTTGGCATAGGAGTGTAACGCCACTCAGATGTCAGCAGAGCCAGTGGCAAGGGCACCGGACACCCCCAGCCCCACGAGCAGGGGGACCAGTGAAACGGCCCTGTTATGTCGCCCAGCAATATAGTCAAAGCTGGGCAAGGGCACCGGCTCATCTCCAAGAATGAGGGTGATGTCCGGGAGGACAGTTGCCACCATGCACAGCCCAGTCCAATTAGTGGGGAGGGAGGTGAATGCCAAGCTCCCTCCACAGACGAGCACGTGACCCGGGGCAGGGCAAATGGCAGCAGAGCCATTAAGCATTACAGAGCAGAGAGAGGAATTTTGGACTCTGACAGGTATATCAAAGCTATCATTGTGGCCCGAACTTAGATAACAAGCTGAAGCATTGAACTGTACTGGCTGGACCCTGAAGGGCAGAGAAAAACTGCAATTGTAACTAGAACTGTTGGCATAGTCAGTTTGGTCGACAACTGGCAAGGCAAGGGGCAGGGGTGTGCCAAAGGTCAAGCATAGCCAACAATCCCCAGCAAAGGCTGGGTTGCATGTATTGATCAAATGATAAGTGGCCTCTAAGACACTCAGGGTTTGGGCGTCAGGGTCTGGGCCTCGAGGTTTGGGAAGGGCCAATGGATGATAATTTAGGGAGGGGTACATCTCTTGGATGATAGTCTCGAGCTGTTTTTGCACTCGCTCTTCCCTGAGCTGATCTGAAGGCCCACCACCATCAGATATATGGATTGAGGCCTGTGGCAGCCAGCAGACATCTTTGCCGGGACTGCCATTGCAGGAGGGTTGGCCAAATTTAGGATATCCAGTGGGGCTGGAAAAGTCCCAGTCACCTCCGACGGAGCCCCTGTAAGTTTTTTGTAGAACAGCAGTTAGATATATTTTTCCATCGGAATGTGTACATTGTTGGGCTTCAGTGTAACAGGTAGAATGCATCTCTGTGGCCTTGGCACAATTGGCAGGGCATGGCCCTGGTTTGCCATTGACTGTTGGTATGACTTTAGGCTTAGGGACGCAATCCGATTTTTGGTTATATCCTTCCACTAGCGCAGCCTCATAAACTAAGTAGGCAATCTTGTCGCCGCAATCAGTACTACGAGTGTAACTTGTGGGTGCAGCCCTGCCAGAACCCCCAGCACATTCACAGGGGTTACCATACAGGGCAATGAGCAATTGTTCTTTGTTAACTGGTTGAAATCCACTTTTTGTTGTCGGTGCCAGGAACAGCAACAGACCATGCAACAGAATCAGGGATGTCATCTTCTTAACCTGTAAGCAAAATTTCATCCTGCGATGTAAACAAGGCTGGGCTGTAGATAAGAGAGTTAGGCTAACTTGATTAAGCTTTTGAAGATAACCAATGTGGACATATTACAATAACATATTTAAAACTTAACCGATGTAAATATTTTGTAACAACATAATCAGTGCTTAAATATCAAGAATAACCAATGTAATCAATTTATAACATATTTAGATAATATTCGTTGTGATGTGTCTCCCATAAGATTATAATATAAAATTTACTAGGGGGTCCCTTTAATGAATTAAGACCAGAATAATCATTTTCTAGGTGGCCACTTCTATATTCATCAAAGGGAGTCCCCATCTATATTCATTTTGACAAACAATTAAGAATATATATCTTTTTATATTACAACTGTTAATTGTAATTTGATTATTGCATGTAGGTGACAATACACATTACTTTCATAAAACAAATCTCAGTGGCACTTTGGTCAATTAGCAACCTGGGAAGGAAGGCATGTCTTTAATTTAATAATATTTATCTGTAAGTCAATTTAACAATAGGCAAATATCTTTTGAAAAGGAAGGAAAATATTGAGCTCAACTGTACGAACACAAACAACAGACAATAGACAAACGTATGAGACAGTGGATAAAATTAGGGTGCACTCAAATATAACTGGCCAAATTGAATTATACTATTCTCTTTATGATTATTAGATTATAATTGTAGACGCCATTGTTAACTGGTTGAAATTGGGCAATGTTAGGTCATCGGCATCATCAACACGCTTATCAACTTGTTTTACTAAGCGTTCTGGAAGCCACCTGGCTGACTTCATTTCCTTGGAGTAAACACACACTGACCCTCGGCCCCAGATGAGTACGGGGTCAGGCCCATGCCATAAGTGGTCCAGGGGGTCTCTCCACATCACAGAGACAAATTGTTTTTGTGTCTCTGGTTGCCAGAAACAGTTAGCTGCGGATAATCCCTTAGCATCCAAATTTAAAAAGTTAAGAGTAAATAGTGCATGTGATATTAGGTTTCTGGGTGACCCCTTGATAGGGTACCATTCCCCTTTTTTATTTTATCTAATGTAATTTTGAGTGTGAGGTTGGCTCGTTTTATAATGCCTTGTCCTTGTGGATTATGTGGGATTCCCGTTATGTGTGTTATATCTAATTGTTTGTAAAACTTTGAAAAACCAGAACTGGTATAGCCTAGACCATTGGCTGTTTTAATTTGCTGTGGACATCCAAGTACTGAGAAGGCAACTAGAAGGTGGGCAATTACATGTTTAGTAGCCTCCCCGGATTGTAGGGTGGCAAATATAAATCCACTATATGTATCAATGTTGACATGTATATTTTTAAGATTTCCAAATTCAGGGTAATGTGTGACGTCCATTTGCCATAGGGCATTTGGAATTAAGCCACGAGGATTAACTCCCAGATGAGGTGTGGGGAAGATGGAGGGTGCACGTAGGGCAGGTTTTAACAATTTGTCTAGCTTGTTCTCTAGTAAGTTTATACATGAGGCGAAGCGTGTGGGCACTAAGGTTATATAACTGGTGCGCCTTCTGTGCCTGGTCAATCTGAATGGAGGCATCAATACTTAGTGAGTAGGCAAAAGCCTGAGGTCTTGTGGCCAGATCTGTTAACCAGTTGCCTTTTGTAAGTGGGCTGGGTAAGTTAGAGTGGGCACGAAGGTGCCCAATAAAAAAGGGCTTGGATCTTTTTCTGATTAGATCTTGTAATTGAATAAAAAGACCACCAGTTTGAGAAGCATATTTTATCAATCTACATGTCTCTAATAGGGGAACAGATTGAGCAATGTGAGCACTGTCAATAAAGAGATTAAAGGCTTGTTCAGGGAATGCAGAAAAGACTGCTATGACTGTGTGTAGCTCGGTTATTTGGGCTGAAGAACAGCTGGTTTGGAAGTGGACAATGTTATTGTCCCACACATAGGCAGCTATCCCGGTAGAAGAACCATCTGCAAAGACTAATAGGGCTTCTGTTAGAGGAGAACAGGAACTGACTTTTGGGAAAGTGAACTCATGTCTATTGGCAAAGTCAATAAGTTTGTTTGGAGGATAGTGATTGTCTATTAAGCCTGTATAAGAAGCGAGAGCAACTGGCCAGGAGCCGGTAGTCTGCATAAGCCAATCGATTGGGGTGAGCCAATTTTCTGCCACCGATTCTAAAATGGCCATTGTGTAAGGTGCAGTGGCCCCATATTGAGCTGCGGCCGTTTTAAATTTTTTAATGACCTTGAAATCGAAACCACTGTGGTGTCCCCACGCCTGTCCCTGTGCGTCAGTAGTTTTAGTTACGAGAAAGGCTTCCGCATTTTTAAGTTTTAGGGATACTCCCAACCCGGATGGCACCCTAGGGGCCGCCCCTCTAACAGGGGGTCGTGGCTTAAGTTTGTCCTCTCTATGGACATTTTCATGGGTTTTGCCTGTTCTTAAGCCCTCGAGCTGGGTAATAAGTTCCTGGTGTTCCTTTTCTAATCTTATTTGTTCTTTTAGAAATTTTATCTTGTCCCGGAGTTCTTTTTGGGGATCAACAGCAGGGCATGCCAAAGCGGGCACATTGGGAGTGTTAGGTACTGGAACATAAGGAGGAGGACCTTGGACTACGGGTGGCCAGGCAGGATTATGATATCTGGCTGCCTCCTCCTCAAGATTGGCCCAGTCAGCCTCCCCCGGATCATTCCGTGGCAAGGGTGGGTGTCTGAGGTGGCAGAGGGAAGGGTACAAGGCCGGTTCCTCCTTAACAGGCAGGGCGGGGTCAGAGGCAGGGACTGAAAGACCGGAGGCAGAAGCTGAGGAGCGCCGAAGCTTTTCTTTAAAAGGCTTGGAAGAGGCAGAGCCCTCCTGTAAACCCTCATCAGTTGCATTTTGTTTTTTCTTGTCTGAGTCATCGTCACTATCAAAAGACATCAAGTCTTTTTCCTCATTTTTTGAGGAAGTCCTGTCCCGCAGGGGCTCGGGCCTCGGCGCCATCTTGGCATCTCGGGGGGTGTTTACAAACTCCTCACTCCAAGGGAGAATGATCGACCCTTCCTCCGATCGGAGAGCTGTCTCCCCGACCTGGATGGCTTGAGCCACCAGCGGATCTTTGGTTTTTTGGGAGATAATTTCATTAATAAGATTTCAATAAGAAAATGCAATAATCGGGACCTTTTCTGGTCCACAAGTAGCATAATAACCTTTAAGGGCCTCCCCTACCCTTTTCCATCTCCTCTCGTCAATGGTACCCTCAGCGGGAAACCAAGGGCAGAGATCTCTAATATAATAAAAAAAAAAAATTTAACAATTGTTTGACTGTAACCTTTACCCCTCGTGTCTGTAAAGTTTCTTTAAGACCTTGTACAAATAACTCATGTTGGCTAATCCCCTGTCCCATAATCGCTGCTCAACTCACCGAGGTGCAGGAAAGACAGCAGGTTCACGTCAGACGCAATCCTCTTTTTTCTATTTTATTTGTCTCTTCTATTTTATTGGGCCCCCGAGCAGCGTTCTTCACTGGATCCCCCGTTCTCGGGCCCCATGCTGGGCGCCACTTGTCCCGTCCCGCGGGTAAGTCAACAGAGACCCTAGAGGGGGAGTGAGAATGACAAAGGACAGGGGACATGAGAGATGGAGACAAGACAGGTTTCTGATCAAGTCTCGTTTATTGCGGAAGCTGCTACAGCATATATACCGTAGGGCTAGAGGGAGGGAGCAAGGGGAGGGTACTGGGGCTACTTCCTTGTTGCCGGGTAAACTTGCAGCAGGCTTAGATATGCCCATAAAAGGCACTCAAGAGTTCTAGCGGGGGGGGGGGGGGCAAGGCCCCACACACTGTTTGCCAGTATCTTATTGAGGATTTTTACATCTATGTTCATTAGGGAGATTGGCCTGTAGCTCTCTTTTTTGCTTGGGTCTTTCCCTGGTTTTGGAATCAAAGTAAAACTTGCTTCCAGGAATGAATTTGGAAGTATTGCTTCCCTTTCAATTTCATTCAAAAGATTAAAGAGCAGTGGCAATAGTTCTTCTCTAAATGTTTTGAAGAATTCAGCAGTGAAGCCATCAGGACCTGGGCTTTTCTTTATTGGTGATTTTTAAATTATGTTTTCAATTTCAATGATTGTAATTTGGGTGTTTAGAATTTTTATATTTTCTTTGTGCAAATTTGATAATTCATATGTATCTAGGAATCTGCCCATTTCTTCTATGTTTTCCATTTTATTAGAGTACAGGTTCTTGAAGTAGGTATTGATGATCCTCTGGATTTCTGCTGGATCTGTTGTGACTGCATCTTTTTCATTCTTAAATGCATGGATTTGAGCCCTTTCTTTCCTTTTTTTGGTAAGGTTGGCTAAGGGTTTAATGATTTTATTTATTTTTTGAAAAGCCAACTCTTCAATTTGTTTATTTTTTGTATCATTCTCTTAGTCTCCATTGCATCGATTTCTACTCTGATCTTTATAATTTCCTTCCTTGTATGACCTTTGGGTTTGTCTTGCTCTTCTTTTTCTAGGAGCTTAAGACTCAATATTAGGTAGTTTATTTGAGCTTGCTCTGTTTTCCTGGTATGGGCATTCATTGCTATGAATTTCCCTAGTATAACTGCTTTCCTTGTGTCCCATAGATTCCTGTATGTTGTATTGGCACTATCATTTATTTTTTAAAGCTGTCTAATTTCTTCTTTAATTTCCTCTGTGACCCATTGGTTGTTCAGGAGAGTGTTATTCAATTTCCATGTGTTTGTGTGGGTTTTGTGGTTTCTTATGCTATTGATCTGCAGTTTAATTGCACTATGGTCTCATAATATAAAGGGGATAACTTCAATTCCTTTACAATTACTTAAACATATTCTATGAGCTAGTATGTGGTCTATTTTGGAGAATGACCAGTGTGCAGCTGAAAGGAATGTATATTCTGATTTTGTGGGGTGGAACACTCTGTAGATATCTATTAAGTCCATTTGTTCAAAAGATTGGTTCACTTCTAGTATTTCATTGTTGATTTTTTGTCTAAATGATCTGTCTATTTGTGACAATGGAGTTTTGAGGTCCCCTACTACAATTGTGTTAGTGCTTATTTGGTTTTTCATGTCCCCTAATACTTGTTTTGTATAGTTGGGACCAATAGTATTTGGTGCATATATATTTATAATTGTTATCTCTTCCTCTTATGTTGTTCCCTTTACAAAGATGACCTTCTTTGTCTCTCTTAATTAGTTTGGGTTTGAAATTTACTTGTCTGCAAATAAAATAGCTACCCCTGCTTTTTTCTGGATTCTTGTCATGTGGGGGACTGTTTTTCAGCCTTTTACTTTCAATCAATGAGTTTCTTTTTGAAATAATTACATTTCTTGTATATAGCATATTGTTGGATTTTGCTTCTTACTTTCTTTTTTTTTCTTTTTTGGTACAATCCATTCTGTCAGTATATTTCTTTTGATTGGTGAATTGAGGCCATTAACATTGATGGTTATAACTGATATGTATTGACTTATCATTGTAATGTTATTTTCCTGTTGTTGATACTTTTTAATTTTTCTCCCTCTTCCTTTAATTTCTTGCCTTGCCTGATGAATTTGCTCTGTTGGGCCTCATGGAGCTGTGACCTTCATTAACTTTTTCTAGGCTATTGTTTAGAATTGTTTGGAGTGCTGGTTTGGTATTCATGAAGTTTCTCAGTTGTTCTTTGTCATGGAAGTATCTTATTTCCCCATCAATTTTGAAAGGTAGTTTTGCAAGATAGAAAACAACCTTCAATCTAGTGGTTGTTTTCTTTTAGGGCTTGAAATACCTCAGTCCATGCTCTCCTTGACTTGAGGGGTTTTTTTGAAATGTTTGTGTGATCCTGATGGGCTTTCCTTTGCATGTGATTTGTTTCTTTTCTCTAACTGCTTGTAGTATCTTGTTCTTCTGTTGAGTTTCTGGGATCTTGATTATTATATGTCTTGGTGTAGATTTTTTTTATCATGGCTAGTTAGAGTCCTATATTTTTCACTTATCTGTATGTCAAATTCTTTTGCTCTCTTTGGGAAGTTTTCTGTCATTAATTCTGTGAACAGTTTTTTATATCATTTTTACTTTCTTCTACTTTTTTGTGAACTCCTATAAACTTATATTATTCTTCTTTGCATCATCTAGCAGCTTTTGGATTGATTTCTCATGCTTCTGTATTATTTTTAAGAGCTCTCTCTTTTCACGGTCACTGACCATCATCCTGTGTTCTATATCTGATATTCTGTCTTCAGATTGGCTCAGTCTGCCGTGTATGCTTTCAATAGAGTTTTTAATCTCCTAGATATCTGTTCAAATCTGTTTCATGGATTCCATTTCTTTCCTATGTTTGGTTTTCATTTATTTCCTATGCTGGCCATTCATGGTTGCCATCATGATTGTGAACTCATCCATTTTTGAATCTGTTTCTGTTCTAGAGTATCTAATCATGTCTTTCATTCTCCTCATCATTTTTGGAGTTACCTGGGAAATTATTTCTGCTTTGAATTTTTCTAGGGCCTCATTCATCTGTTTTGTTACTTCCTGTGCTATCAGTTTGGTATGTCCAGGTGGTTGATTATCAGACTTTTCCACCTTGTTTCCCCCAGAATTTGCCTTTGGTGGGCTGCAATTCTGGGTTTGTGCCTTCATTAAATGTCTTCTCATTTCTATTTTTGTTGTTGGTGTTGTTCTTGGTTTAATTCCTGGGTTGATACTTTGATATTGCTTATTGTAAGTATCTTTGTTACTTGTATTTAGAACCCTTATGGAATAATTGCTTCTCAGAGGTGTTTTCCAGATATAGCTGGTCTTTAGGTTTTGAGTCTCTAATGATTCTGAGGCAACTGTGGTGATCTGGTGTGCCTTTATTGCAGAGATTCTCTTCACTTTTCCAGTGGCTTCAGTTTTCATCAAGGAGCCTGAGAGAGTCCCTCTTCCAGTTGTTTACTTCTGCTCTATCTTCTGGAGCTCAGAGCAATGGTCTTTATGACCCCCTGTGCCTTTGCAGTGTGAAACCAGGTACTGACACAGCCAGGAGGGCAGAGGTGGGGGGAGACTATACTGGGCTGGGCTGGGGTAGTGCTGCAGGTGTCCACATGGCTCCACTCTTCACTCAGAGGTGGGGTGAGGGAGAGGCCAAGTCAAGGTGCTTCTTAAGGAAGTCATCCCCAGATTTGGACACCCCAGTCACCTTATTTTACCTCTCAAATAATTTGAGGAGTAAGAAAGACTTTAGGAATAAAGTATCACCTTTATTCCTCCTGGTAGCCTCAATCTTTTGAAAAAGTAGAGAGAGAGTGAACTAGACCTTAAACCAAAAATTTGCCAAGAGACAGCTGGGTTCTGGTTCCAACTTCTGCCAGTGGTACTTATGAGAATTTGTAACATTCCCCAAACTTGGCTTAGTTTGAGCCCATTTGATATGTTATATGGAAGGCCATTTCTATCCTCTGATATAGTAGACCAATAGACTGTGAAGTTCTTACAATATTTCATCAATCTGGGGCAAGTACAACAGGCTATTCAAATGTATGAGAACCGAGTCCTGCCAATTCCTACCACAGGAGGACAAGCTATTGTCCATCCTAGAGACCAAATGCTTGTAAAAACTTGTAAAGAAGGGAAACTCACTAACCAATTAAAACCAAATTGGAAGGACACCTTCTCAGTGATCACTGACACACTTGCTGCAGTAAAGGTGGCAGTAATGGATAATTGGATCCATCTATCTAGAATAAAGACAGTTCTGCTGGGGATTTAGCTCAGTGGTTTTGCTGCCTGCTGCGCAAGCACAAGGACCTGAGTTTGATCCCTGGTACCAAAAATAAATAAATAAATAAGTAAATACAGTTCCACCTTAACTGTCTGAGGAACAAGATGACCCAAAAGGAGAATACTACTCTTGTAAGCTGCTAGACACACTGTGTAGCCCAGGCTGGCTTCAAACACATGGCAATCCTCTGCCTCAGCCTTCCAAATGCTAGGAATACAGGTCTATGCCACCACACATGCCTGTTTTACATTTTTTAATTTATTATTTTCTTTGCCTCCTTTCTGCCTAGTTTTTATTTCTTCTATCCTACCTCAGTACCACTTTCAACTTGTTCTGCTGTCAAAAAGATAAGAGCCCTCCTCTCTCTTACATTGGTAGGTGGGGCATTATTGGCAAAATTAGCTCTCAAAGTCCCCCAAATCAATGAGAACATGGCCTAAAAGAGCATGTCTGACAGTCAGCTAGCTATAGTTGCAAGGATAGTTTGTCTTCAACTACAACTGAGCATTTGAAATTGAAGCTACTTTCCAATTAACAATTCAGAATTAAGGCTGAATGTATAAAGAAAAAAGGAAATAGCTCAAGCACTTTTGCTTTTTAATAGGTTTGCCCTTTATATGGGCGAATTTTGTGACAGGGTACACCATGAGAAAATCTAGAAGAAATGAAATTGGAAAGATCTAAAAATATCCAGTACCAACACTATGATTTGTAAAATGCTTAAACTTCAGAGATTCTAAATATACATACCTATTAATTACCACCCCATATGCCCCAAGCTGTGCAAATGGCAGTTTTTTTTAACTCTCCCCTCCCTTTGCTCCCAAGTGCAATCCTCCTAGGCAAGCATTATAGGTCTCTTTTGTCATAACTTTAAAATAAGTATTAGGGTGAGAGTCATGATTACTTTCCTTCAAGGCAAAGCCTACTCTCTAAGTGCTTATACATGTAGATCTCATGTTTGCAGGAAAGGGCAATGATCAGCTAGTGTGCTGTAGATTCCAAGAACTAGGAATGTCTGTTTAAATCCTAGCTCTGTCAGAAACCAGTTGTAGAGTCTTTCCTAAAACATAGCTATTTTTGACCTCAGTTTTCATTTCTGCGAAATAAAACATTTTGATTAAAGATAAACACTGAGCTATTTAATTTTATGCTTATAAATCTACTAATTATGTATAGCTTCCATAACAGTAAATACCTTTCTTATCTTCTTTTTCTATCATTAATCTTTTTCTATTATCTATTATGAGTCCCTCGGGTAGTTTTTTCATCCTTTCTCTATTTGTTAACAACCTTAACTTGTATTCATTTTTAGTATTTAAATTTCCCATTATTTGATATTACATGTTAAATTTTCAATTTCAAGCATGTTATTTTTTTTTTTCTACATCATTTGTATTACCAAGAGATATGAGAGACTCCTCCTTGGAACCATTCTCTCTTTTTTGTTTTGTTTTGTTTTGTTACTGAGATTGAACTCAGGACCTTGCACTTTCCAGGAAGGCAGCAGCACCACTGAGCTAAATTCATGGCCCTCATTCTCTTTGTTTTTTGACTCAGAGTCTCATTATGTAGTTCAGACTAACCTTTAACTCACTAAGTAGTCTAGGATGACCTTAAACTTGCAGCAAACTTCGTGCCTTAGCCTTTTGGGTGCTGGGATTGTAGGAGTGTGCCACCACACCTGGCATGGAAAGCATTCTGATTCTCCTGCATTCCAGACTTTCTCAGTCTCAAAGTCCATTTAGATTGCTTCAACACCTTTGCAGTTTGTTCATACCTAAATCTTATTATTATTCTCCCTACAAGCTTTTCTTATTAGATTTCAAATTACCTGTGTCAGTATAACTCAGCTTATTGAGACTGAGAGCTGAGATTACCAACGTCAACATGATTTAGCTGCTTGTTCAAGGAAAAGTCTTCCTAAGGAACATGAGACTAACACAGCAGGCAACTTCACAGTTTGTTTCAGGAGGAAATAAATTCTTTCACATTCTTACCTGGTTCTTGGGTTCCATGGACTCTTTCCAGGTCCTTCAGTGTCCTGCACAAAGAATAGGGCAAAACACACAGAAAAGGTAGAGAGGTTTTACATTTGTGAAAGAAAAAAAGAAGTACACTCTGCAGAGTGAGAGTGGGCCAATTCAGGTAGGAAACAAACTAAACTCTGCAGAGAGTGAGCCACTGGGAGGGTTCTTAGTCACAAGGTTAATGGCAGAGGTCTTTTTGTACCTCTCCTTCTTCAGTCTGATGTCAGATCTTGGCCATCCTGTCAAAAACCTGCTTGAATTGGTACCAGAAGATTTGAAGATAGTACTTTCTGATTGGTCCCAGGTATAGGATTTGGGAACGTTATTCTGTGCTTGAGAGACCTAAGTTACCTTAAGAGACTCCATTTTGTCTGAACTTCCCCAGTCCTGATGGGAAACTGTCCTCTGTGTTAGCTCTGAAGAAGGGGGGTCTTATCTCACTTTTGTACTCCTGTATGATGTCTCAACACACCAGATGTTCTTATGTCATGCCTATACTCCTGCTTTTGATTGATGCTTAAGAGTTTAGACAAACAACTATAATAGCACATATGGAACCCACTGGTTGTAAATAACTGGATGTGTGTTTACATTTTATAAGGGCTGGTTTTACATTATGTATCTGGTAACCCAGAGGTGCTAACCACACATTCTCTCTCGCCTCTGTAGATACACTTACTGCAGGGCTAGGGAGGGGCGAGGAGGAAAGGGTTTTCTTTATAAAAACTGACCAAAAGTTCAGTCCTGGGCCAGTCTCCTTGCAGGGGATTTGGTCCCGGTGGGAAATAAAGTTCTCTGCGGACTTTATATCGTGTCGTGACTTGGGTGATTATCGCTATCGGGGACTTAGCCCCAACAGTGCTTACCCTGGATCCCCATGATTAACAGGTCACACTTGATCAACTGGCTGGCTGGCCCTTATCTTCTGCTTCAAAATCATATACTGAATTTCACTACATTGTAAGTACATACTGTGAGAGACTGTTGCTCTTTATTCTAATCTACTCATCATATGTCACCAGGCTGGGTCTGAGAGGTTCCTGAAGTAGACATGTAGAACTTGACCCATCCTAAACATAGAATGTTTGGGGGTTTACTGATTCCCATCACATAAAAAGAATCTTCATCATATGTTGCTATGAGGCATAGGAAGGGTTTATTAGGCAGAGATTTTAGGACACATTCAAAAGTGGAGTGAGAGTGCTCAGAGAAATGAGATGAACTACAGTTTGGAACTGGGAATATTTATATATTTTGGAAGAAAACTGGATATTGATAATCTTGGTCTTGGTCTGCTGAGGGGGGAAAATGGCCTACAGTAAGATAATGGCCTATCCAGAGGAGAAATCCTAATTTGCAAGTGAAAATACAGTCTAATCACAGGTAAAAGAAAGCCATTTGCAAGTAAAAAGTAAATATTGGAATCCATTTACAGGTAAAAGGAAACTATCCAGGTTAATTGTGTTCAGAGAGATGAGAAGAAAACATTAAACTGGGCTAGAGTCCTGAAGCTACAATATTCATTTTAAAAATTACTATTTTCTTTTTCTCCTTTCTACCTGTGGGGCACTACTTCTGATTATACTCAAAGCCCAGGGAGCATAAGTATATCTGAGGAGGTTTAAGGACAAGACTCTGCTCTCAAGGACATGGCATAATGGGCCACAGTTATATAAGAGTGACTTAACATACTTAACCAAGCATATGAGGCATGGACAATGTCATGCATCAGGTGTTTTGCCTCACCATGCCCCAGTAAACTGGTAACAGATACCAAAAGTGCTGTAAAATAAAGAGCACTATAGCCTTTTAGTAGATGTTTTTGTTGAAGGAATAAAGAGATGCAGCTCTTGGGCTCTGGGGCTCTGTCTCCAACCTTCCTGCTCTGATGCTGCCTGGATGCTGATAAATGGCTCCATGCAGTATTCTTATTGGTGAACTAATTTATTAACTCTTTCATGCAAGAAAGGAGTATATGGACAAATCTAATACCTCTTTAGGTGCTACTGGAAAGGCTTGGCCCTCACACTACCTAGTTGTTATTTTCTACCTTACCTTGTCATAGTTGCTAATCTTTTTTTCAAGATAGAACTTTGTACTTTTTTTTTTTTTTGTACCAAGGATTGAACTCCAGTCTTTGTGCTTTTGAGACAGGTGGCTGAACCACTGAGCTAAATCCCCAGCCCAAGATAGAACTTTGGACCTTCAGATATACATACTCTACTATGCACCTGGGATGTCAAACTTGGAAAGCTAGCTTCCAGATACATACATTTTTTAAAAATTAATTTTGGTACACTTTTGATATACATAATGATCACATTCATCATGGGGAATTTATACCTATACATATCTTGATTCTTCTTTTGAGCCAATCCTCTCCCTTACCTTCAACCCTTCTTCCACTCCTTAATTACAAAAGTTTTGTTTCCATTTTCTTCTTCTATTCCCTTTTTTTCTGTTCCTTTCCATCCCTTCTTTTTTTCCCTCCCTTGTTCATCTTCCCATTTGAACATTTTCTTCCTACTTTCCAATATCTATCATTCATTTTGATCCTTTCTGTTTCTCAAAGAGAAACAATGTGATATTTAAGCATGTGTATTTGATTTATTTCACTTAAAAGTGATATAAAGGAAATAAATGTAACTCCTAACCTGCTAGATGTTAGATATGCCATGTTTATGTTCTCCAAAGTTGAAGAATGAGTTCTATGGAACAATGAAGGTTAAAAGTAGGAAAATTCATAGGAGAATAGTAATAGATAAGAGGACTAGAAAATAACAATGGGGAATAAGAATGGGGAATATGAATAGCTCCCAAGAGATAGGAGAGGTCTCAAATGGGTTGCCAATGAGCCCACTTCTCTTAGAAAATTTTATAAAGCAAAGTCATGAGGGTTGGGTACAATGTGGGTCAAATTATAAACAACCAATACAACTACAAGCATAGCCACTTAGCTAATATTAATCCAGTGATAACAAGGGCATATAGATGACATCAGTAACCTTAGTCCATAATCTATAGCCTTAATTTTGTCTTTAGTCATAGTAGTTTTAGTGGGTGGGAGAAGATGGCCCACCCCTAATAACATGATGGTTTATTTATATGGGAAATCTCAAAAGAGTGGTACCAATAATCTTAAGCTTCCTTAAGGAAGTATGTGAATTTAGCTATTGTGATTTTAATCTTCATCAGATATGCCTCTAGCCAGGTTTTGATGTGTTCTCATTTTCTACAGTGACTCTATCCAGGGCCTAGGCCTGTTTGACTTCCTATAATATTTTTACTTAACTTAGCTGTCTATAATAAAAGTATGGACTCAAGGTGGATCCATTTACTTAAAAATGTCTCAAGTTTATCCTTTTATAGCATCTGGGGAGGGTTGTACACCATGCCATGCTATGCCACACTGTAAAGTCCAAGGGTGGAAAGCAAGCCTCTGCTCTGCTTCGGCATGCCACTGCTCTGCTGGAACATACAGCTCTTGGGCATCCTAAATTCAGCATCAGTAAAGAATTTAAGAAGCAATTTAAAATAAGACAACATGAAGATGGAGGAGGAAGAAGAAAGATGACAGCTACTCTGGACAAGTATGGAGAATGTGACAGTGAATTGCTTGAGGATTCTTGTCTGCAGCTCCTTTTTATTAAGATCCTGTGTCACATAAGCTTCTGGATTGATACTTAGGTCCTTTTTATTTTGCCACTACAGTGCTGTTTTTAGCACAGGAGCTTTGCAGTATAATTTCAAGTTGGGATTGTGATGCCTTCTGCTTTGCTTTTGTTCCCCAGAATTGCTTTTGCTATTCTGGGTCACTTCTGGTTTCAAATGAGTTTTAGGATTGTTTTCTCCAGTTCTGTGAAGCATGCTGTTGGTATTTTGACAGGGATTGCATTAGATCTGTATAATAGTTTTGGAAGTATGGCTATTTTACCTATATTGGTGCTGGCTATCTAAAAACAATGGATATCTTTCCATATTCTGATATCCTCTTTGATCTTCTTTTTCAGAATACCACAGTTTTCAATGTAAAGGTCTTTTATTTCCTTCGTTAGATTGATTCCTAAGTATCATTTTCTTTCTTTCTTTTTTTTTTTTTTTTTTTTGGTACCAGGGATCAAACTCGGGTCCTTGCACTTGTGGAGCAGGCTGTGAAACCACTGAGCTAAATTCCCAGTCCCTAAGTATCATTTTTCTTGATGCTACTATAAAAGTGATACAGGGTGTATGATATATGTACCTCCACATACTATAAGGGAGATATTAACACTCCCAACCTGCTAGATGTTCAAAACGCCAAGTTTGTGCTCTTTAAAATCAAAGAATGAATTCTAGGAACAATGGAGGTTAACAGTAGGAAGAATTTATTGAAGGAAAGATAGCTTCTTTCTAAGAGAGACAAAAGGGAGTCCCAGATAGTGGGTTGCACACCAATCTGACTTCTCAAGTTCTTTTATTGAGCAAAGCCACAAGGTGAGGAGGGTTCCAGGTGGGACAAAACTACAGTCAACCAAGATTATAAATATAGCCACTTAGGTATTATTGATCCAATGGAAAATCACAAGGTGAGTATGAGGTGGGACAAAACTATGAACAACAAATAATATTACAACAAGTATAGTCACTTATATAACATTGATTAAATAGGGATTAAATGGGGAAGCAAGTCATGTAGCAAGCTTACTTGAAAGTACAAAGATTTTCTGGGAAGGAATGGGCTCTGAAGGTTTTACTTTCTACCCAAGGTAATTGATATCTATTTAGAATATCAATCACTCCTGTTCATCCCTAGGGGAAATATGTGGCTGTAGCAGTTCCTCTTTTTCTTGAATCATGGCCTTCAGGGAATACGCCTCTACCCACAATTATATTCTGTGCTGAGGGCCCAGCCCTGCCTAAGTGGTTTATAGTATTTACTAACTAGCTTAGCTGTCTGCAGTAAAAGGTGTTGTTCCTCTAATTTCTCTCTGAGTGAGTTTGTCATTTGCGGACATATATTCTTAAAGGGCCTTCCCTCCACCAAGCCACTTAACTCTCTCTTAGGTGCTATTTTGAAGTTCTATTTCCCTATAGGCACTTAATCATGAACTTTTCTCTTCTTTCCCTGAAATATCTACCTACAATTACTCATTCATACTCAACATATCTTTGCTACTTGCCTCAATTATTTCCACATCGAGAAAGCTTTAAGGCATAATTGATGAATGAATTTGAATTAATCCTTTCATCTCAATCTCCCCAGGATTTATTTTAGTATTTACTTTTGCTTACTTTAAGATATTATGTTAAAGTATTCTCTTAGTTTTAATACTTTCTCTTCAACAAGGTGTGTGACCTTCATCAAAATTCTATCTTCTCCCTCGTATTTCCCAGTCACTAGATCAACCATGTGATTGGTGACAACCAAAAGGCTGGAAAATAACAACGATGTGCCACTTCTGAGCAAGAGCATAGAAGAGTCAAATGGAGCTTCTGTGCTGTCTCTTCCACTAGAAAGCTACATGTGCCAGACAACACTGCTACATAATGATAGATACAATCCTGGCCTGGGTACCCTAGTAATGATGTAAGATGAAGATCTCACCAGTTATGCTACAAGTAGAAGGTGAAAGACATCACACCTTCATTGTTAAGGCATGGGCAATCTAGAAGTACAGAGTTTTCAAAGTTAGCTCCATGATTTTTGGTAAAGAAATATTTTTTTATTCATTTTGGGTTTCTTCTTCATTTATTTGTATATTTATTGACAGTGTCTCTCTTTGTTACCCATGCTGGCCTCAAACTCAGGCCTAAGCCTTCCTCTCACCTCAGCCTCCCTAGTAGTAGCTGGGACTGTATGGAGACAGATATGAGTGTGTGTGTGTGTGTGTGTGTGTGCGTGCATGGGGGGTGCTCTAGATAGCAGAGTGGAATTTTCCACTCTAGGAACAAAGAAACTTTCCTCTTCACTCATATATATGTGGGAGGAGGGCATGGAGGACCCTATGGGATGCCTGGGAAAATAGAGAATGGAGACAAAGAAGTATGGTCATTTTATGTACTTTCAAATGACCCTGTTCTCTCTGGACCATCTTTCCCATTCTACAGTAAACTCTTTTTGCTCCCAAACTAAGACATTGCTTGCGTATGACCTCTCACTATTCAAGCTGAGTGGGCCGAGTGAAAGAAAAATCAAGAAAATTCAGATTATCTTTTTTCCAGTGCTGAGACCTGAAATTTGGAAACTTCTTCCTACTCTCCTGAACCAAGGTGAGAGGAGATGACTTTACTACATCCTTTGTCACTTGATTTTCTTTCTCCTTTCTCATATGACTTATTCTGCAAACTTCTGCTGTGAACTGTTGACAGGGATTGTCTGCCAATTTGTTTATTTTACAGTCTGGGATTATATTGTTTCCAGCCACCCAGGACCCTCTTAATACCACAGGAGGCTCACTCTCTGGGTTATTTGCTTCACTTTTTTGAGGGATATTGGTTCCTTTAACCACCTTCAATGACTCATAAGATGGGAAGAACCCATAGTTTTATTTCTCATGGGTCTCCTGGGGCCTCCAGACTTCAAGGGAACTTCTGTCTGTCCAACTAAGTTAGTGACCTGCTCATCTCCAGGAAAGGGCCCTCCGTAATAAAATGGGACATAAATTGATAAGGTTTATACAGGATGCCACCTGAGGGTCTGGAGATTGGAGATTGATGGGTTTAGATATGGCTGATCTTACCACAAGACTCCTTGAGCCTATTTCATTTTCAGTTTGTATCCTCCCCATGTGCTATATGTAAGGACCTAGGTCAAAGATTGATTGTCTTTTATACTGTGAGGTGACCTCCAATGCCCAACTTCCTTCTCTAGATGGTTAAAGAGAGATTCCTGGGAGGTTTTGCAAAAAGGAAACCTCAGAGGCTGAGCCAGATGGCGGGATCCCTTTCTGTTCTCTCTTGGGTTTTCACTTGGGGACCTGAAAACTGCCACCAGTAAGCTGAAAGGAAAAGGCTTGTCCCCACTGCACTTATGAGGCAGTAAGGGTGGAGGCAAGGAGTCTCCTACTGTGGCCATGAACAAAGGGGTATAGGAAGAAAGGCCCCCACAAAGACTCCAGTCAGACAATTCCCATACCATTCCCTGCTGGGCACAGCCTGGGGTACCTCATGGCTACTGTTGGTAGGACAAAGGGGAGTTAAGCTTCCTTCATCACTATCATGAGCACAGAAACTTGGAAAGGATGTTGTCTTGCAGTCATGATAGGGACGTTCTCGTGCCTTCCACTTTCTTTATGTGTGTGTTTCAAGTGGGAAATTTGGTCAGCCTCTGTCCTGTGGAGACACCTCTGGGGTGTTTTCTCAAGAACTGGGAGAAACTTGACCTTCAATTCCTGAAGAATGGATAGGGTATCCATTGTGAGATGGCAAGACTTGGCCAGCAGGAGGAAGTATAAACTATAAAACCATCCTACAGCTAGATTTGTTTTGTAAAAAAGAAGGGAAACACTCAGAGGTTACTTATGTCTAGGCTTTCTTTGCCCAAATGTTACTGTGTTTTGGAGTGCTAGAGTCTCCTTTTAGATGTAGTTTCAAGGTTCATTCCACCTCAAATAAAAGTTGAATAATATAAGCAGAAGTGGTGGCAAAATTTCACAATTATTTGAGGTAGAAAAATTACAAGTGACAGGTAATGGAGAAACTGGCTCTGGATAGCAATCTTGGGCTGAGTAGAAGAGAGAAAAAATAAAAATATAAGACAAAAGTACACCCTGGGGGCACAAGGTGGGGTACCATGAAGAGGCATGATAGTGAGTGCTTAATGGTTTTCTCATCTTTTTATTCATTCTACACATAATGAGTTCTCATGAGAAGTCAATATACGGGGTCCTGAAAATTGTTTGGTACATGTATCCTGGGATCTGGTCACAATTATTCCCCTATTCAGCTTTGCCACACCCTGTCTTCCTGCCTCATTCAGGGATAATGAAACATTTTGTAAGACCTGCAAAACTGACTCAGACTTTCTAGCCACTTTAATTGCACCTGGAGGAACCATTCTTCTTTCATACTTTATACTGCTCTCTAGACAAGATGACTGGGCATGACTCTTGGATATACTATACCTGCTTGAAGCACTGGAAAAGGGACAGAGAGGCCCCATGGGCAAAAAAAAAAAAAATTCTCACCAGCAGGAGAGGACAATTTCACAGCCTGTTCTTGTGAATCACTGGAGGGCCTCAGGCTGCTCTTCAAAAAGACTCCAAAAAATAAGTAATGACTGATAGAAGAACTTTAACTCATGAACTGTTCTGGATGCATCTTTTCCTTGGGGTCATAACTCTGGTTCTTCATTGGTGTTTTTGGACCTGGGAATTGGAAATGTTTTTACTATCAATAGTTTGGCCCCTGATATCCAATAATGAATTCTGGGCTGTTCTTCCCTCTTTTCCTCCTTCTTTCTCTAGCAGGGAGGACTACAGAGTTTGGGGATAACTCCCCTAATATGTGAATACAAATAGCTTCTGTTATACAACAGGGACACAACTTCACTAATAAGTGGGTATGTACTACAATAGGATGTATATCTCAAAATCATAGGGGTGGATGGATAGAAACCACCTCCCTGACATATACATGCCAGCTTTAAGCCCCCTAAATTACCCTCATCCAATACAGCTGGTGGAGCTTTCAGAACCCCCTCCCTGTTTATTATCCAAATAGACACAATGGTCTGGGAAACCAATCTGTCAAGGAATAGGTTTCCCTGTCCTCAAAACACTCAGTACCCAATAGTGGAGATTATTATTTCACCTTCCTCAAGAGATCCCACCATCACAGGATCCATGTGTCCTCCAGCTAAGTTCGCTTATTATAATAGACTGAGATGCCTGATGATTCTCCTAGTTAATGCAGGTCTTGACTATTATGGTCCCACAAGATGGTATAACTGTTCTGCCACCTACCACCAGAGTGCGGTTTTGATCTTAATGACCAAGCTTACCTACAATGGATGCAGTAGGATTCCCAGTGTCGGCGCCTCTGCCTCATGAGGTTTTACCTTGAAACAAATCCATCCAGCCACTTGCCTAGGGGTAGCAGATCTATACTCGTGCATTCCTAAACCCAAACCCCACCAAAAAAGCACTTGGGGCTCCTAGTCTCCTTTTCCTGGAAAGGGGTCTAATGTTCATGTCTCTCAAAAGTTTTGGCTCCACCTTGAGACATACCACCCATTGTTATAACTGCATCTGCATGCATGGAATCCGAAGGTAAACTATGACCTACTGTCTGAAAATGAGGTGTCTGCCTATGTCTCTAACAAAAATCACACCTCCCTTCCCCCCCAAAATGTCTAATGGTGGCAAGGGTGATAACCTTAGTGGGTTCTCTGTTTACCTGGGCCGGTGAAGCAATTTATAATCCTGTTACCATGGCCAGTATGTCCACTTTGGTTGGAGAAATACCCAACAAACGGGCAATTTTGCTAGACCTCACTGGTTCTCTAGATTTTCTAGCTTATCTGGTTGCAGCCCACCAGGCAGTCTAGATCTAATGATAGATGTGTGTGTGTGTGTGGGGGGGTCTGTATAGTAGCTAATCACTCTTTTTGCTTCTGGATTAGTAAAATGAATGAGGTGAATGGAAAGACCCACTCATTCTTAACCAGATTACCAGTTTTAGGGGGCCTTTCCCAGCCAGAACTATAAGACTTGTCAGGTGGCATCGGGAGATGCAGCCTTTCCTGTTCTCCTGGCTGCTGCAACTCCTGGGACCACTTTTGTTTTTACTTGTTTTCCTTTTTTGGACCCTGCCTTCTTAACATTGTGCATTTGTGTCTTCCGGCCTAGCAGCTGTAAACCTGCAGATGACCTTGAAAACTGTGGACTACCAGCTGGTGCCTCAAAAGGACTTTTGAATTTATCACACACAGAGAGCAAGGAGTTTAGTACCTGCCTTTTAGTGCTCCTCCTCAGTCAGAAGTATCTAGGTGATTTCAATGCCTCATATCCTGAAGAATAAGGAGCTAATACTCCTTCAGGAGGGATTGTAGGCAGATAGATATAAGTGATAGGGAAGATGGTGTTAGGTAGTGAAGCAGAGAAGAATTTTTTACCTTAAGAATAAAAAAACCTTCCTCTTCATTCATACATACATAAGAGGAAGGCAGGGAGCTTGCTAAAGGCAGGAAGCATGGGAAAATAAAGAGACTAGATACAAAAAAGCCTGTGACTTCAGGCTAGACCCATCTTTCTCAGTGCCATCTTTCCTATTCTGAAGTAAACTCTATTTTCCCCTAAACTAAAAATTTGCTTATACATGGTCCCTTACTATTCAAGCTGGACAGTCCAAGTAAAATCTTCTTTATGGGCCACCAATAAACAGGAAAATTTGGGCTACAGAACTATATAAGTAGGCGATGGTGCCAAAGATAGATACTATTTCCTTAAATAATTTTATAATTTTCTCCATGGTATACTATGTCTTTTTTACATGTTATACTCATTAAATAATTTTGAGTATATGCCTTTTATTGTTTTGCAATACTTCTACCTAAACATAACTCATCTCAGAAATTTTAATG
Source organism: Heterocephalus glaber (assembly GCF_053883595.1). NCBI lineage: Eukaryota > Metazoa > Chordata > Mammalia > Rodentia > Bathyergidae > Heterocephalus > Heterocephalus glaber. Next base: position 34,471,039 of record NW_028258143.1, on the reverse strand, counting down.
CACTAGAAATGATATCAATAATAATGACCTGTAACTATTCCTCATACCATTTGAAGTATTACATTTCTAGTCTTGAAAATCAGATTTGATGTTTTATAAAGAGTTATCTGAGTATGATATGGTATGATAATTATGAGGGATCAATGAGAGAATCAGAACTTGCATGAGTATGGAATAACAGATTAATTATAGAAATCAGGCTTTACACAATTAGAGGGATTGTTTCAAAGGATGCTTGAAATGTTGAGTAAAAGGGCCAGAGGAAACAGTAAGCAGGCAGTTTGGAAAGTTAGCCTGTCCGACTGGGAAAGGAGATTAGGGTGTGGCAAACTTCCTTGGAAAGTGGGTATAACTTGTCAATCAAAGAAATACAGAACACATGAACAGAAAATCAGTTCCCAAGTTTTGCACCAACCAGAAAATGACGTCTTGAATTCTTCTGGCATGAAATCAAGCAGACTTTTGATAGGACAGCCCTGACATAATCCCGGAAAGAACAAGACACAAAAGATATTGGACATTCACCTCATAGTGATTCTTAAGTCTTTCAGTGGCCCACTCTCACCCTGCAGAGCATATTTCTTTTCCTGCCTTATTAAAGGTAGGAAAACTTATTATACTTATTAAACTTATTAAAATTATTACATTTATTAAAGTGTAAAACGTCAGTATCTTTTTTGTATGTCTTGACTATTCTTTGTTCAAGACAACAAGAACTTGGCTTTAGAAGGACACACAGAATCCCAGAACCTCAGTAACACAGCCACTGAAATAGATCTGTAAAGGGTGAGTTGGTGTAGAAGTCTCCAAGAAACTTGCCTGACTGGGTCTTCAGCCAAAAATCTGGCGATTAGGTTGAGATCACTATTGGTCCCAAAGCTGTTGGTTCTACCAACTAATATCTGTGTTGAAGCTGATAATAGAGTAGAGTGAGTACACGTTGGCCTCTCTTACCACCTGTGTATCTCCTGTCACTGCCACTCACAATACAGATTTTCAGAGTTAAGTGTTATGATTAACTTCTACTATCTAAATCTACAAATTCCCATTTTAGCTCACACAATCAAACTCATTTTTAAATAGGAATCTCAAGAATCAGAATGATATTTGGTTCACAAACAGAATTTTAAGTAAGAACAGTCTGAGGGCATAGAATAGTGTGTTACAAATGGACACAAATTACCACTTCTCCATCAGTGGGTGGAGGTTATCCTTCCCTTAAATAAGAATTGGCTTTGAGAACAGCTTAAATTTGTAGTAGAAGTGAAACTATTGCTGCCTCTTGTTTACCCCTTATGAGACCTTGCAGTTCATTGACTGGTCCCTCAGCTCCTGGCCCTTGGGTCCATGTCTATGTTATTCCTGGTCCTTGCTTTTGTCAGCTTCCCCTACCAAATGTCTAAGCTTGGCAGGGGCACTAATGTAGGTCATTTTCTATGAAACATATCAACTTCTTGAACTCATGAATTTTGTTTGAGGAGTCTGTTTTCAGCCTGGAAGACATAATTTCAGAATCATGTTACAATCTGAAATGTCTATTACCTAACTTCCCTCCATCCATCTCCTTCACAGGTGTCAGGTAGTAAGAAGCCACCCCTGCCTTTCAATATCCTCTGGATTTACCTTCCACAGTGATTCTAAAGATTTACATTCAATCCCATCTTGGTACCTGTTTTCAGGAAGACTAGAATTAAGACAGGCCATTTTTTAATGCATCAAGTAATTAAAACACAACTGACCATTTTTTCCATATTTATCAGTGATATATATTCAGTAAATATATTTTAACAAATGTTTAATTATTAAAGTTATTCTTTTAAGAACTTTTTATGTAAGTGTTATGGCTTGTTTCTAGATGTTCCCCCAAGCCTCATGCATTCATATCTAGGGTGTGTTTTACTGGGATTAAGGAGTGGTGATAAATTAGTCTACAGATTGGTTTAGCATACATTTGGGTGTGGATAATGGGAAGGCCTACCCTGGCTGTGGGTGGCATCAATCAATAGATTTGGAGCCTGGATGGAATGTAAAGGGGCAGAAAGAAGGCAGGATTGCTGCTACTGCTGCTGCTGCTGCTGCTGCTACTTGGCTGCTTGCTCCTCACTGCCTTCTGCTTACCACACCACGGACTATTTCTCCTCTGCAATGCCTCTCTTTCATGCTGTCCTGCATTGGAACCAGCAGGCTATGAACTGAAACCCCTACAAACTGTGAGCTGAAATAAATCTTTCCTCCTTTAACTTTGGGCACTGGGTTTTTTTATCTCAGCAATGAGAAAAGTAACCAAGACAATAAGAATGAATTAAGGAAAGGACATTCTCTTTGTTCAGACAAGATGCTTATATATTTTTTTCTTTTGGGAAATAGTGTGATGTACATTTTAGAAAGAAATTAGCTCTTCAGATTCACTTATTTACAATGAGCAACCAGCAAGTCCTTTCTAGGTGCCTGATGTCTTGTTTAATCATGATAATATGTTGAAGTTCAGAAAATCAGAAAGTTTGAAGCCAGTGACTGTGAAGAATGAAAAGAGTGAAAGCAATTACATCTAACAAGTAGGACATCATCTGAAATTTTTAAGATTCAAATTCATAGAGTGAGAAACACCACTTCATGGACCATGTAACATAGAAACCATAACAAAACTCTCAACAATGGACTGTAGAATTCAATGTAAGTAGTTTTTTTTTATTTCTCAGTCTTCTTATAACAATGACTTACTTATTAAGTGTTACTGTGTGTCAGAAAATATTTTTCATTTACTATCTAAGATCTCACCCAAAGATATAGAATAGGTAGTGTTTTAATTCCACTTTGCAGTGAAGATCTATAATCCACAAGTGTTACATGTTACTCAAATTTAGCCAGAAGTAATGGAGTCAAGCTACAAACTTAAGCAAAATTCTGATGTTCATATCTCTTTGTTTATAATCTTGTTGATTGTTTTTTTGAGACATGGTCTTGATAGGTAGTTCAGGCTGGCCTTGAACTCACTATGTTACCTAGGCTGTCATTAAACTCACTGAGATTTTGTCTCAGCCTCCCAAGTGCTCAGATTAAAGGCATGTGACACCACTCTTGGCATAATTTTACTAATTTTTATACATCCACTTACTTATTTTTGAAAAGTTTTATTGCCACCCAATTCATGCTAAAATGTTTGCAATTAATGTTGAATTTTTTATTATGTGTTCTAAAAGAAAAATTGTATGCTTAAACAGCAATATATATATATATATATATATGCACACAAAATTTCTCCCTTCTAAACAAATAGTATCACACAGTTTTCTTTGTACAGCTTCTATTTTTTAAACAATTGTGAGATTTTGACATCAACTTAGAAAAATATCTGATATTTTAAAAGATATTACCTTACATTATGCTGATATATTCTAATTTACTAAGCAGTCAACTATCAATGTCCATTTAGATTATTCCCACTCATTTTGCTCTCAACAAAGTATAGTGTGGCAATTAACCACCTTCTACTTAACTCACTTCTATACTTCTTTCAAACTCCATAGGCTTATTCCTATCCTATATCTTCTCTGGGGAGATACAGAACTCTAGCATACTTTTAAAAACAAAAATGTAAGAACAGTTGGAAATACACCAGTCTCTCATGATATTTTTCATTTGGCAAAATGGTCTAAACCTTCATGTTCAGCTCAGAGTATTTGCTAAACTGATCAAATGTGCTGGAGCTGAAGTAGGAAAGAAGGGAAATTTGTACATGTGGACAGTTAGGTTGACAATGAGAACTGGTATCAAGAGGTCCTTTTAAAAAAATTATGAATCTCTTGATGTCTTAGGAAAAGTTGCAGTATAACTCTTTAGGCACTAACAACCCACAAAATGATATAACAACTAATTCTCTCACCAAATATTTGCCTGATGCCTAGACATAGTTTAAAGAGCCCAGGAAGTTATTTGTGTTATTTTTTCCTCACCCACATTAATTACTTACTTGGAGAGTCAACTTGTTAAACTGAACAACTGTCTTCAGGAAATGTATTTTATTTTGAGGTATTTGGAGAATACTTATTAAATAAATCCACATGCTATAAATAATACTATTCTTGTTAACAAGGCCTTTGGAAATTTTAATGCTTCTACTTTGAAGATATTTATTAATCATATCTACTATGCTGAGAAGATTTGTTCCTCCAGGTTTCTTTGCCTCTTATTATGCCAATTCCATTCCAATGTAATCTTATCTCACTGTTAAGAAGAGTAAGCATTATTAAAGCTCTTTAAGGGCAGATCAGTGGTGTGAAACCTTTGTATATTAAAAATCAGTGGCATATAGGATATTCAATAAAATGAAATTTGTCCAAAGATAAGCAGAAAGTGAGACAGAAGGGCCTTGCCTTGCATTTCTCATCTTCGGTTAACTCCTGGTGGTCATAGACTCAAAAGTCTCCAATTCTTTCCTCAAGCCACCAGTAAGAAAACTTCACTGTATACCTTGGTTTAGAAATACAAAAGGTGCAAGGAAAACATTTTTTAGACAAGCTTATTTGCATATACATCTTGTCCTGAATTGAGCAAAGATGTTAACTGAATGAAGATATAAGCTAAGTGATAAAGGACCAGAGACTGTTTCTGTAGAATGAGTGAATATACAAAATATACATTATATTCCTTCAGACAGCAATATTATTCAGTTACATCAGTTACATGTTAACTAGAGAAACAGATTTAAATATATATGATTATGTACAGGATTTACTAGGTAAGCTAATAATGGACACATGGGGAATCAGGGGTGAAAGAATGCAAAACAATTGTCTCCATGCTGAAGAACTGGAAGATCTAGGCAAAGGTCTAGAACTCACACTAGAGAGTCCAGTGTGAGTCTGTGCAGGTCAGCACTGGAAGGCCAAAGAGTCTACACTGGCATCCTGAAAGAACTGAAAGCAAACATCACATCCAAAGGCAATGGCAAACACCAGAGCTTCTCCAAAGAAGAAAATGATGTACTACTTCTTTCCCTTTTTATTCAGTCTAGGCTATAGGCCTATTGGTTGGTGCCACTTACATTCAGGGTGGGTCTTCCTTTTTCAATTTGCAGCCCTCCTATCTTTAATCTACAGACACATCTAGAGCTTTACTAATTGGCTAGGCAGTTCTTGTCAAGTTGACAAATCACAATTAACCATCAGTTATGAATTTATTAATCAAACCATTATCTTGGGCCAAAATTATGCCAAATATAGGGATAGGAGGCAATGACTCAGCATGTTCTCTGTTTCTGACCAATAGGAGACACATAGATAAACAAGTGAAAGTCAAAGAATATTGCAGTCATTATAATAATAATAACTAACAGCTAGAGTAACCAGTAAGTTATTCATCTTTCAAATCTCATGAGTTGGTGGTAACTTCTGGAATATCATTTTGAAGAATTGGAACTGAGTCAGTGATGTTACTAGTTGGTGACCTGATATGTTATAGTCAATGCTTACTAGAGTCAGATGTAGAAGAGTGTGAGGCATCTGTCTTCACTCTGGAGGCCCAAAGGATACAATCGAGGGCTTGGTGCCCACAGCAGGGAATGTCCTGTGCATGTCTGTATCAAGAGGCCAAAGGATCCATGATGGGAGACTAGAGGATCTGTACCAGAGGGCTGAGGAATCTGTACTGGAAGCTAGCAGATGAGATCCAAGATGAGGACAAGGATTGAAGCTCCCCTAAAGAAAGAAAGCAACCAAAGCTCCTTCGAAGAAAAACTGCCAGAACTCTTCTGAAGAAAAGCAGCCAGAAGGAAGCTCTTCCAAGGAAGATCAGCTGCAATCCTTCCTTCTCATTTTCCTTTTATATCATTCCAACAACAAGCCTCCTCAAGTGGGACCTCTATGCCCAGAACCATGCTAAGTCAATTTGGCTGGGCATTCCCCACTCAAGTTGACAATTATTCAATTAATCGCCACACTGCTATAGATCTGGGATGGAGAGGGTCAATCTGCATGCTGTCTATTTGCCATCTCTTTGTGTAGTGTAGAAAATGTACAAAGAGAAGAAAATTTGACCCTTTGTTTTAAAGAATGGTTGGCATTTGTTTACAATTGGACATAAATATGGCGAAGGTGGTGAGGAGCTATCAAAGCACAGGAATAAGTATGAAGAAAAGCAAAAGCTATAAAGCAGATTTAGTGTTAAGCTCCACACTCCCTGTATCTATAGAGTAGTTTGAGGGGGGAGCAGGTAAGTGTCAGGATGGAGATTTCCATAGGAGTCAATCAATGATCTCATTTTGTGTATGCGGAGGAGATGGAACATAATCCCCTAGACTAGTGCTCTGGAAACTGTGACCCACAAGACATCTGTATCAGAATTATCCAAGGTGCTCATTAAGGCAACCAAACCAGAATATCTGTACATAGAGCTAAGAGTCTTCACTTTTAACAAGCTCTCCAGGTAACTCTTAAGCATACTAAAAATTGAGAACTCCCAGTAGGAAACTATTATGCCACAATGATCAAACTTTTCAGGAAATTTTCATGCTGAGCAGTTAACTCATGTTGTTCACAAATATTTTCCACTCTAGAAGTGGACCAAGCTGGGGCTCACTATTAGCACCTGCATGCGTAGCCTCTCAGAATCTCCTTTATAGGCCAAGTTGCAGCGGCATTTCCAGCTCATTAATTTTAGTTAGGTAGAATTTTTAGCATAGGGTGTAAATTACATTCCTAGAATCTAACTGTACTCAGAAATATATGCTGTTTAATTTGAACATTTTTCAGTAAATTGAAGCAAACAGAGACATTTCATCCTAGAGTTAGAAATATGTTTCTGCTGTGGAGAAGCTTTAGAAAGAGAATAACACACTGTTGTTGTCACAAGGGTCCAGATGACAGCTAGTTTTTCAAGTCACCCTCTTGTAGTTATAGACTTTTACTGGCTCATTATAAAAAACAAAGGAAAAGCTACTGCTTTTTAGTGGAACCGCTTAGTTCATTAAATAGACCTATCTTAGTGGTTAAGAAACCCACAACTAATTAGGTTTAGTTTCTATTTACATGTAGATGAAGTATACACTTCAGCATGTCTTTTTTTTAAAACAATTCAGTCTTGTAAAACAACCAGACATGACTGGATAAAAAAAGAAAATCTTTGAAGCTGTGATTTCATTACTCTATAAAAATTTTTGTCTTTGTTACTATCTTATACATTATAAAAAATACCCTTTTGCTTCATAACATGTATCAATGCCTGTTCATGCAATCATTTCTCCAAATAATATTTCTTGTCACATTCCAAAGTATTATAGACAAAAGGATGGGCAAGAAACAAACTGTTTCTCAATCTCATAGAGCTCCCATCTAGTGGAGGGTCTAGCTAGCTATTAATCAAATAACCAGCTCAATAGAAGCCTAACTTCAAAGGTGATAAATGCTGTGAAGAAAAGTCGTATGTTCTCATGTGAGTGTCAGACACAGTAAGTGGAACAGGTTTTGGGGATTAGGGAAAATTCCCTGGGAGAGACACTTGGTTTTGAGTTGTGAACTAACAGGAATTATAAATTTGGAGGATGGGATGGATTCTAGGTAAGGGAAACTTTAGATTTGCGGATTTGGCCTCAGCATCCAGTACTCATTCGCTGAGATTATAGGAGACTTGCTTGATAACAAGAAGCTTAATTCCACTTCATTCACATTGCATGGCCAAAGCAACTACCTCCTCTAAAATTATGCCACTCACTGTGGCAAAATTCATCCAATGACTGTCTTATTCTACTATACAAAATCTCCCTCATGTACACAGATTTAGGATGGTGAAGTGCAAACATATTAAATGGAAAATGATGTAGTGAGATACAAAATCATTCATTGGGATAAGTTCACAATAGTTTTAGCTCTGCACAGTCAGATTAAACATAGTCAGAAATACAGAATATGTAACAAACACCAACAGGTACACTGACTCCTCATATAAAATGAAAAGAGCATGTTATTTACAAATTTTTTTTTTTTTTGGTACTGGGGATCAAATTCGGGTCCTTGCACTTGCTCAGCAGGCAGCAAAACCACTGAGCTAAATCCCCGGCCTGTTATTTACAAAATAATGTGATTGCTTTAATATAACCTATTGAGTCTATTGAAAGAAGCAAGTAGATATGTTGAGATAGTCTTATTGATTAGTGAACAATTTGTAGACTGACAAATTAAAAATTGGACATTTTTCTAGTTGTTTCTACTCAACTTATTTCACCCTTTGATAGTATTGAAGTTTCCCTCCCGTGAGCTCTATATTCCCCCATCTTCCTGGCAGTATAATGTTTCTCTACTCCATCTCCTAACCATTCCTTCTATGACTTCTTTTGTTATTGTTTTTGTTTTTTGTTTTTTTGAGCAGGGTCTTGCTATATAGTTCAGGCTGAACTCACTATGTAGCCCAGGTTGGTCTTGAACTCACAGCAATTGTTCTGTCTCAGCCTCCTGAGTGCTGGGAATACAGGACTGTGCAACCACTCTTGGCTTTTTTTTTTCTTATTCTTTCAAGAACACTTGTTCCTGTGCTCAGAACCTCAAACTTCCAAAAAGTCATACAATTCAAAGTTCAGATCTTGTCCTCATTCTCATTCTGATTATTCTTACAATTTCACCTCTTTTGTGAGTCAGCTAACATATAAATGATAATTTTTGAATATGTTTTTCAAGTTTGAACTTATTCCTCAAGCTTAAAATTATATCTTGAGGTGTCTGCTATATAGTTCTATCCAGGTATACAATAAAAAAACAAACAAAAGTGCAAACCCCAAGCTGAAAACTTAGTTTTTCTTCTATAGTCATTTCTTCTTATATCTTTTTCATCTCAATTTTGGTTTGAAGAATCTATGTTCCATGTACTTTTCCTCCTAAATATTTTCAAACTTAATAGCTTATTTTAGATTTCCATCCCTGCTTGGCAAAAGTAAGTTTTTTTTTTGCAGAGTAACAATATTTAACTCAATTAAATTTTAAACTTAATGCCTAAGAGTAGTGGTGGTCAGTAAAGACAACTGACATAGCAATCTGAATATAAGTGCTACATCTGTAAGATGAATAATGTGTGCATGAACTACACAAAACAGAACTTTAGAACAATTAGGCAAAATACTTTGAAAATGAAGTATACCATAACACTATACTTTAGTAGTCCTTGCCTAATTTGAATTACAGACCCTCTGAGACAATTAAATAAATGTTAAGGCACTTTTATAAGGAAAGTGTACAAGGACTTGTAACAATAAATTTTTATATAAAATTTCATTACTTTTACTGAGTTCAGCTTAAAACTTCCTGCTGTAATCAGTATTTAATTTCCCTAGTGCTTTGTGAGATGGGTTGAGAAAGTTACAAGAAAAATTTCAACAGTATTATATATTCTATCAGGATAGATCGTACAGACAAAAGGCCTATTTTTGATCTAAGAATAATAGTGAGTCAGATAGAAATGATTTCTCTAATGTCAAATATTCTCTTCAGTACACTAAGATATATGTTTGCATCCTCATAGTCCCACAGAGTCATGTGCTGTAGTAGATGTGGGTATTTGAACATAGGTCTATAGCTACAGAAATAAATATAAAGATAAAAAATAAGCTAGTCACATTTAATGTAAACAATTGAGATTCATGTTTTAATATTAAATATATATTATATTATTTTATTATTATAATATTATATGATATATATTTTATGTATTAAATTTATATATTTAAAATTTATATTTCCTTCATGTTTTAGCAATTAGAGCACACACATTAGCACAAATGCTCAGCATTACTCAAATATTTAATTAGTTTAGAGATTAACATTGTTTCAGCCTATAGGCAAAGATTACATTATTTAAGTAAAAGAGAATCAAGAGCTGAGCAGTAAGTTGGTAATTCAGAGCTCTATAAATGTCTTTTCTAGAGTATCCATTCAAACTCTTATTCTTCATCAAACTCAAGATTTGGAGTCAGAATTATATGGACAATTTCCCCATCTTGCCAGTTTGCCATCTGTCCTAAAATAATCATTATGTTTCTACAACAATGGTATTGTGGAATCTTCATTAAGAAACAAACCACTATTTGGAAAAATTAAGCTGGCACTGAAGCTGTTGGCCCAGCAAAATCTCACATGTTCCACATATGTTGTGCCTGTTGCAGACAAAACTAGAAGTCTATAGTTTTAGCCTGATTTGAAACTGTGGAATAAAAAACTACTAAATCAGGCAAATCAAATCAAATAATAGTTTTAAATAAAAAGGAAAAGGTAAGATCTTGTGGAGCCTTCTCTATTGTGGGTAGTAACTAGATAATTCAACACTTTCACTTTACTGTTGGGTGCATTGAGAACACTACTGTTTAAAACTTCCCATTTGATTCTTCTTTTCTTTTGTATCCTGCTGTGAGCAATCACAGATGTCTGTTCAAATGGCTCACAACCACTGAAATGGATGACAGATTTTGTGTGTTTCACAATCTAATAATGTCATGCCCTACTAACCCTCCCTAAGCATTAAAGTAATTTGAAATAATATGGTTATTAGGTAAAAATAACAATCACATTGGTGTTCACTTTATTCATTAGTTCAATAGCAAGAATCAATACCTGCAGTAATGTGTATGATCATTTTGAAAAGACTTTAAAATAACGGGATAGCTAAGCAATTAGGAGATGATTGTGCTGATGCATAATGTAATAACAGAATCAAAATAGTAGGTTTCATCAAGCTATTGTTGTTCTAATTTCTAGTATATAATTTACTTCTTTGGTTTATACTTTTGCTTCTATTTGGCAATGAGAAAAAATGCTATGAAAGGAAAGGACATTTCCTCTCCCTAAAATTTCCTATGCATTCTTTTTCTTAAACACCTTAAAAATATTTAATCACAAGTATTCAGGATTCTCATGGCTGACAGAAACATCTGAGATATTTTTGGCAGATTCAAAAGAAGAGAATACCAGGTCAGTGTCAAAGCAACTAAGAGTTGTCATATATCATGTGTGTACTATTTTATCATCTATAGTTTCCTTTCTATGAATGAAAAAGGCAGTGTGTTCCTACAAATTATGTAAATATTTTAATAAGCAATATCAGATATCAGGAAGGAAGTTATCCATGCTTCATTTTCAGGGAAAATGGAAATCAATTCTCTTTCAAAGGAAGCTAGTAGGATTAGTAAAGATTTTCATTTCACAAAAGCATGCTACCAAAATATTGTTTTATTAATAACAATTTCCCTACATGTAAATGGTGGAAACATAAACATCTTTACTATTTTTTAATTTCTGGCTGTACTTTAGAGATTCAACCCAGGATCTCATGCATGAGAAGTAAGCACTCTACTAGTGAGCTGCATTCTTAGGTTCCAGCTAACATCTTCAGCAGCTATACTTAAATTCAAAATATTGTCAAAGTAGGCAAAATAACCTTCATGCCCATTAAAGATGCCTACATACCACTTTAAAACGACTTGCCAAAAACAAAAACTATGTGTTGGCAAGGAGGTACCGATATTGATGTACCATACTACTGGCGAGGATATAAAATGAGGCAGCCCATTTAGAAAACAGTATAGTGGTTCCTCAAGAAAGTAAAAAATTAGAATTTATTATATGATCCTGTTACTTAGGTCTGAGGTGTTGTACTCTTCCCCTGGGATCCTTTCCAGGTTCATGTCTTGTGTAAAGAATTAGTCAAGATATGGCCAAAAAGTAGGAAGGTTTTACATTTATTAGAGATAGAAAAAGAAATATGCTCTGCAGAGTGAGTGTGGGCCAGTTAAATGTTGGAAAAAACATGCACTGGAGATTGAGAGTGGGCCACTGAGAAAAGTGTGAGAACACAGTAGCCTCAAGGTTAATGGCTACCATTTTTATACCCTACTACTAAGGCTAATGTCAGATCTACCTCATCCTATCAAAGGCCTGCTTGATTTCACACCAAAAGAATGGAAGATAACATTTTCTGATTGGTCCCAAGTGTAGGGCTTGGAACTGTTTATCTGCACATGTGTCAGAATTCTGTGATTGACAGGTATTGAAGAACCCTAGTTAGCAAGACAGACTCCATATTGCTGCTTGACCCACCTGCCTGCCCTTTAGATGAACTCAGAAGGAGGAAGCTTAAAAACCTCCTCCCCTTAGAAAGTCTCTTTAGAAATAACAATCAACTATTGTTTTACAAATGTTCTAACAGCAGGACATTCCACTTCTGTACCTTTTGCTTGCTTTACTAGTTCTATCCCATGGGGTTCCTAGAAACTATTGGCCTCAAAGGTGTATAAAACATGTTTGTCTCCCCCCAGTTGAGGCTGGACTCCAATACTTGGCTCAGGTCTCAGCCAGTAATAAACTCCTGTGTGGATTTAATATCGGTCTCTGGTTGGTTCTCTCTCACTGGGTGTAAAAATTGACAGGTATGCCCACTTGCCCAGTGGGTTGGCCACCCTCTCTTCTCCTGCCTCAATTCAGCAATTCCTCTTTTGTGTATGTATCTCAAAGATTTGAAAGAGGAAATTATATCCTGTTAATAGCAGCATTTTTCACAGTAGCCAAATGGAGAAAAACCATAAAAGTTCATTGATAAATGATTGGAAAAAATATAAACTATATGCAAACAAATATTTTTCAGCTTTAAAAGGAAGCAAATTGTGAAGCATTTTACAACGTGGATTAATGTTGAAGATGTACTAGGTGAAATAAACTAGCTACAAAAAGTACAACAGTGAGAGTTCACTTATATGAGGTTTATAAAATAGTGGTAGGGAGGAGCAGGGGAGGGGAAGCAATAGGGAATTGTGATTAATGAGTACAGAGTTTCAGTGTTGTGAAATGAAAAATTTATAGAGATGAGTGGTGATGATGGTTTCCCACTGTTGGCGGTCTCTCTAAAGAGAGACCTGAGACCCCAGAAAGCACCGACCTTTAAAGAAAGAAAAGGAGACAGCCTGGGGGATGAACAGCAGTTTAATTCCTCTGCACTATTCAACAATCACAAAGGAAAGAAGCAAGGTTTTTATACATGTAGGAAAGCAGCTTAGTTATTCTGGCTATTGTCTTTCTGATTTTAACCTCTGATGATAACCAGTGACTTTAAATGACACATAAAAACTACAGGAGAATTCACAAGTCCCTTGCTTCAGTTCACCAATCCCATACATCAAAGAGCACACTGCAGCCTTCTTCTTATCAGATAGTATCAAGAGAGCAGGATGATTTCAGCCAAATTCAAGCCCACCGGCCCACCACAAACATCACAGATGTGCATAGTGAGTCCTATCTCTCTCACCACCCATACAGTCTTTGGGTCGTGGTCTTCTGATCCCAGAAAATGGTAAATAAGAAAACTAGGAAAACCTGTTTTTCTCCCATGAGACTTTTACAATGTCTCTTAAAGATTTCTGGCATTCTTTTAACAAACAGACTTGTGGAATTTCTCAGGAGTGACTTAATTTTCTCAGTTAACAAACTTCTTGTGACCAATTCGTACAACTAGATAGCTGAATTCTACAATTGCCCACAATTCCCCCTTTTTTATTTTATTTAGGCTAAATTCTTGATTATAATGTCAAGAAGATCAAGAGATGGGATCTTGAAAGGCCAGGAAGGTAGATGTCTTATGCCGACTCAATTCGATGTTTGGTCCTTCTATAATTTTGTAAAACAGCAAGAAATATAGTAAAAGAGGAAATAATATTGAAAAAATCATCTTTAAATTTATCAATCATTGGACAAAGGGAACAGAGATGGTTTCTGTTTTTGTTTTAGCATATAAGTAATTCCTTTTATGGGGCACAATCCCATACAGTAAGGTAGGCATTGTATGCCCCAACACGATAGCAACAAACATATGATAACAATTATGACTACAAGAAAAAGCTGTTTTAACCATTGCAAATTAGCCAACCATTGAGTTAAACATTGAAACAAATCCCATCCTAATTTTTCATTATGTACTTTCTCTGTCAATTCTTCTAATTGGTTTATTTTTTCCTGAATCCCTGGGCTATTGTCAGTCATATTAAAACAGCACTTTTTTTAATTTTTTCACATCCTTGATGATGGAACAAGAGCAAGTAATCCATTGCTGCTCCGTTGTCTAGTATAGCCTGTCAGTGTTCTTGTAACTCCTGATTAACTAATGCCAAGGCAGATGGGGTAGTGTTTAAACCTTTGACCACCTTGCATGCCAATTTTCATACTGCCTTTTCTGCATGAATTCCTATGGCAGGCTGAACAAGCACAGATGCTATCATAGGTATCACTTGAGCATCTGTCAAGAGACCTACATCATCATCACATCCTGGTTCAGTATAGGGTGACCAATGTTTAATTCTTTTGGGTGCTATCAAATCAGTTCAATCTGGCAATATTATGGCCAAGTGACTTAGGCAGCACCAAGTCTCAGATAAGTAAACAGGGATATAATTAAATGTTACTCCTTCACATGTATAAAACCATCCTGATGGTAAAGGTATATGACCATTGTTATATATGATTTCTTGTTCCTCATAACAGGTCATTTTTTTAAACTTTTTAAATCTTAGACATTTTGTAGTACAATTTTTATATATAGCACATTGTGTATTGTTTAACATAATCATCTGAGGTGTATATAACTTAATAGCATTTTTTTGGTTTAAAATAAGAGGGAGTCCCCCAATTGTAAACATTTTCATATGTAAGATTTTTTTCTGGGATGTCTTTAAACAGGGTATAAATTTGTATCAGACTCAAGGGAGTGCCCACCAGGATGAGACAACTCCCTAATACATAATATAAATTTCCATCTACATTTAAACAGAACTCAGACAAATTAAGTGATTGTGCCAGTTGAATCCAAACATTACCAACAAGGTCTAATTGTTTTGGGGGTAATATTGCCAATTATCCAGAAAACAATGACTTAAAAATAATGATCATAATAAATGTTGAATTACTGGTCAATATAGCAAACATTACTATTCCCAACAAAAGTAATCCATCAGTTTCCCTTTTTACCTCTTGGACTTTATAAAAGTTTTTGTTTGAATCTAAGAACATTTTGTTAGAATAGAGAGGAAGAGTCCAAAAGGAATCAGGAATATATATTATTGGTTTTACATTTATCCAATCTTTAATTATAATAGTACTAGTACCATTTTGAGGGGCCAAATAATCACAATCCAACATATTTACACCTACCTGAGCAGTGGATGAATTTAATAGAGATATCATAGTAAGGAAGAAAATTACTGAGCATCTAGGCTCAGGGTGGGTTGGGCCCATAGATGACATGTAGTCTCCAGCCTTTGTTACCAGATTAGTTAACATATCCCAATCAGGGAGCTTGGAATGGTATTTAGCATGAGACTTTTTCTTTCTTTTTCTCTTTGGTTTAAGAGAGAGCTTTCTAATTTTTTGAACAACCTCTTTTTCTGATCTTCCTGGAATAGTGCTTAAAGGTTGTCCAAGCACTACCTGTTCCTGGAGACCCACCATCCAGGGCATTGCCTTGACTCTGGAATCCAACTCCTCATTCAGGAAGCCAGACCTGGGTAGCTCTACTATCTGTGGAAACACAAGCATATCCCTTCTCCTTTGTGAGCATTTGTCCTGGTATCCAATTATCATGATCTAATTTTACCCAGACTGGTTGAGGTGATTCTGAATCAATTTCTTTAAAATGTTTTTCAGCCCAAGATTCAATGTCTCCTTGTGGCAAATTTAAAAAATTTAATGTAAGTAAAGTAATATGTGAAAGTTGATGTGGTGTTTGTATTAATTGTTTCATAAATTTCTTATAGGTTACATTTTGTCCTTCATCTAAAAAACCAATTTCCTTTTCCTCATATTCCCCCTTTTTTATTTTATTTAATTGTAATTTTAATGTATGATGAGCTCATTCTACAAGTGCCTGTCCCTGAGGATTATAATTAATGCCAGTAACATGTTTAATATGATATTCTTGTAAAAATTTCTTAAATTTTAAGCTAGTATATGTAGGTCCATTATCTGTTTTTATAGATCCAGGAACTCCCATTATAGCAAAACATTCTAATAAATGAACAATAACATGTTTAGTTGATTCTCCTATATGAGCAGAAGCCCATGTGAATTTGGAATAAGTATCAAGCCATACATGTAAATAACAAAATTTGCCAAATGGAGGATAATGAGTAACATCCATCTGCCAAATTTGATCTGGTTTTAAACCTCTTGGATTAATTCCCATTGGCCCTTGTTTTAAGTGTAGAGGATAGCAAATTGGACATGATCTAATAACTTTATGGGCCTGGGAATATGGAATTTTATATCTTTGATGTAGCCTTCCTGCATTAGTATGCAAAGTATCATGTTTTTTGTTGAGCATTGTTGAAATAAATTAAATTTTTGTTAGGACATGCCAATCTATCTGCTTGATCCTTGCCAAAAGTTAAAGGTCCAGGCAAATTGGAAGGCACCCTTATATGAGTAATATAGGTAGGCTATTGTCATTTTCTGATCAAGGCTTGAATTTCTTTAGTTAGAAATTGTATTATGGATGAAGAGGTGCATATAAAAGCAGTTTCTAATTGTTTAATCAAATTAACCACATACATTGAATCTACAACAATATTAATAGCTACATCAGGCTTCCATTGTAACAGAGCTAAGACAGCAAACAATTCATTTTGTTGTGCTATATGATAGGGGGTTAATATAACCTTTTGTTCTTTGGGTGACCATATAGCAGCCTGTTTTTTCTTGGTGCTGTCTATAAGTTTCTGTTTTTGTAAGGGGTTTAGTAGCAATGATTTTATTAATAACCCATTCTATCATGATAAAAAAGTTCCACATTTTTCCTTTAGGGTAATGAAATATTATATTTCCAAAATAGTTTGCTAATGCTAATTGTAAAGTATCTGTTTTCATTGTTTCCTCAAATTGTTCTTTGGTAAATGGTAAAATAACACTATCTGGTTCTTTTCCTAACATTTGTTTGCTTCTGGTTCTTCCTCCTAAAATTAATTTACCAATTATACTAACATATGAATTAATAGAAGAAGAATGTTTATGTTTAGGATGTATCCATTCTAAAATTCCTTGATCTTGAATCAAAACTGCTGTAGGATATACTTTAGTGGGAAGGATCATGAGCCCTATAGCCAATTCCGGATCAAATCTTGTTAGCATTTTATTTTTAAAAGCTTGTTCTATCAATTGTTCTCTTTTTTACCTTTTGGAGTAAGAATTCTGGGGCTGTTTAAATCTGGACCCCCTTTAAGAGTATTAAACACACTTGTTAGATTGCCAGTAACAATGCCTAAAGCAGGAAGGACCCAATTAATATTACCTAACAATTTTTGAAAATAATTTAATGTTTTTAATTTACTTTTATCAATGGTAATTGATTTGGGAATTATTTATTTATTTATTTATTTATTTACTTTGAAAATACCTTGGTGGTCGTACATGCTGATGTATGAGATGTCCACTGCCATGGCCCACACCACCAAGCTCACCATGTCCGGCAGGCTGTGCTCATCCTTGTCCAGCATCAGTCCCACGTGCACTGGCAGCTTCTGCAGCACGCCAGGCCAGGCTGGCTGAGCCTGCGTGGGCCCTAACTGGGTGGCACCAGCGCCTCCCGGGTGGGGTGCCAGGGGCTCATGCTGCAGGAAGCTGAGTGGCGCTAGGACCACGGAGGAGGTGGCATGGCAGCAGTGCCACCAGGCCAATGTCCAGGCACCAAAGCAGGCGTGCAGCTGGGCGGACAGCACATGGTGCAGGCAACTCACTTGGGCCCATCATGTTCGCTCCACACAGGGCACCTGCTACCCCCTGCTGCTATGGCGGGCTATCTTTACTCTGCATCTGCCAGCATAGGCACTTTGGTCACAAGCGCCTCACTTCACCCTTGCCACCATCTTCCCCTGAGCTACTTTTTGAGGAGGAAGAAGAATCAGTATTAAATTCCTGTCTTTTGCAATTTCAGAGAGGATATGATTTTATCATGGGCTGTATTTTAGATTTGGCGTCTAAAGATTTATTATTGTTTTTAACTAATGGCATAGGCTGATCTATGGGTCCTAAAAGATCTTGTTGCATGGGCATAGTTTTATTAGACATTTTTGCTCCTTGTGCTGAGGAACAAAGGTTTCTAATTTTTCCTTCTGCTGGAGTTAGCATAGAAGTAGCCAAGGGTATAACTTGAGGGGGAGGTAAAGGAGCCAAAGGACAAGGAAACCCTTCTTCATCAGATTTATCATGCTTATCCTGAGGTATAATTTGAATTAAATCATTTGCAGCATTTTTCTCATCTTCCTCAATTAAACCTTGTTCTTCAAGAGCTAATTTAGTCTGATCTGATAACTCTGTTTGTGCAGTTAAGCCTTTAGCACAAGGAAGGACAAGCTGGATTGCAATTGCAGTTCCCCAAAACCTGTCATCAATCATTACTCCTTTTCTATAAGCCTTTTGAACACAAGCAAGCATTTCACTCCATTTATCTTTGGACAAGCCCTCCTTGAACTCAGCCAAATTATAAAATCCATTTGCTGTATGCAAACATCATTTTAGATCCTCCTTATGGATCTTAAATCCAAACCTCTTTAATAAAAGTTTAAGGTTTGAAATGGCTTCACTAAACTGTGAAGACCCCTGTCTCATTGTTACCCAGAAATTTCCAAGTCTTCCCCAACTCACAGAATGTCGATCGCTCCCTTATTTTCATGTTACCTCCGCTGAGAGGATTTGAGGTCCCTATTCAGGTGCCACTTGTTGGTGTTCTCTCTAGAGGGAGACCTGAGGCCCCAGAAAGCACCGACTTTTAAAGAAAGAAAAGGAGACAGCCTGGGGATGAACAGCAGTTTAATTCCTCTGCACTATTCAACAATCACAAAGGAAAGAAGCAAGGTTTTTATACATGTAGGAAAGCAGCTTAGTTATTCTGGCTATTGTCTTTTTGATTTTAACCTCTGATGATAACCAGTGACTTTAAGTGACTCATAAAAGCTACAGGCGAATTCACAAGTCCCTTGTTTCCGTTCACCAATCCCATACATCAAAGAGCACACTGCAGCCTTCTTCTTATCAGATAGTATCAAGAGAGCAGGATGATTTCAGCCAAAATCAAGCCCACCGGCCCACCACAAACATCACAGATGTGCATAGTGAGTCCTATCTCTCTCACCACCCATAGAGTCATTGGGTCGTGGTCCTCTGATCCCAGGAAATGGTAAATAAGAAAACTAGGAAAATCTGTTTTTCTCCCATGAGACTTTTACAATGTCTCTTAAAGATTTCTGGCATTCTTTTAACAAACAGACTTGTGGAATTTCTCAGGAGTGACTTAATTTTCTCAGTTAACAAACTTCTTGTGACCAATTTGTACAACTAGATAGCTGAATTCTACAATTTCCCACACCCCACCAGTGTGACTATAGTTAATCCAATGGATCTGTGCACATAAAAACTATTAAAATGGTAAACTTTATGTTATGTACATTTTACCACAATTCTAAATATAAAAAATAATTTTTAAAAGGTGGTAAAATAAGTAAATATTTATTCTTTCTTATAAAGTACCTATGTAACCATATGTGATTAACTTTCTTGCTATACTATTTTTTATTTATAGCTAAAGTAACATTTCTAAAAATTCAGTTACTTTGCTTCCATAGGCAACAATTCCTTCTCATTTACAGCTTTCTTGCTGAGCTACTTCCATGAAAGTGCCTAGACTTGATAAACTAAAGCATACCCAAAAATAAAGAGATTGCTAATTAAATGTATAAAATTAGACAAACCAATTCATTTGCAAACATTTTACCAAACATGTTACATACACAAAGGGAAAAAACCTGCTACATACATAAAACAAAATGTTAAAGATAGCTACTAATATTTGTTCTTCGAAATTATGTATTTTTTAATTCTGTCTGCAATGAGGTTTGTGTAATACACAGTTAAAAGGAGGAAGGGGAGGCATTGTAGTTATTGTTTTTCGATTATATCATGCTGATATCTTAATAAACATGGATTTCTTTATCTCAGAAATTTTATGTCCTCATTTCCTAATTGAAAGACTCTCATGAAAATATTGTCCTCCATGGGAGTCAGCAATGAACTTTAATATTATCTCTAGGTTTAATTAATGTGGTTTATCTTCTCTTTGGGGTAATTAATCTGATTAAATGTGATGTCACACACCAAATTCTTTAGCTCTTCACCTATGAGCTCCACTTCATTCATAAAGAATGATCATCACCCTGTAATTTTTCCTTCATCCCTCAATGAGCTTTAAATCCACAGCTGTTTCCAAGGAATACTGACAGGTCTTCTTTGAGAGATAAGGGAACTGGCTTAACATCTTTGCAGTCTTGTGCAATACCCTCTTCAAAACGTGCTGTGTAGGTGACATACAAATACCATAAGCACACTGAATCTTCTTAAGTCAGTCACCAGAGTCTTATTGTGAGTACAGCTCTCTCCTGACTGGAATGTCAGAGAAATGCAGGGCTGTTCTGAGAAGTGTAACAGATAAATACCAGGAAAGGATATAACTCTGATTAGCTACCTAATTTTCCCTGGGATGCCACCAACAACTTCCCCAACCCCAAACACTCCTAGAATAGTCCTGGAGAAGGCTTGGTGCTGAATGGGATTCTCAGCATCTACAAAGTGGGATTTGTTGACTGTAACATACATAGTGTTTCTCAACTTAATTTTTAGAAACTAGATCAAGGCTGGCTATAAGCCTGGAGCTTTTGAGAAATCAAGTAGCAATAAACTACTTAAATAGTGCTTTTAATTCTCTGCATTTCTTTGTTTTATCCAGTGTAGATTAGGTAGAATTTTTTTTATCATGAAAATAAATTCTAATAAATTCAGTATTTTAAAACCAAAGAAATGATTTCTTAGCCAGGCATGGTGGCACATGCCTGTGATCCCAGCACTTGGTGAGGCTGAGGCAGGAGGATTGCACTGAGTTCAAGGCCAGCCTGGGTTACATAATTATTTCAGGGATAGCCTGAATTACATAGAGAAACCCTATCTCAAGAAAAAAAAACAACAAATTAATTATTTTTTATTCCAGACCCTTCTTTTTTAAAAACAAACATCATACATTGATTATCACTATCTTTAAAAACAAATAGCAACAGAATTTTCTCACATTTTAATTCTCAAAATTTATATTGTAGTTATGTTTTTTCAGGGATGCTTCTGTATTGAATTGTCAAGGATAAAAGTTCATTTCAAACCTTTTTTTTTTCTATTATTGTTGCTTTTCCCTTTATGATCTCCCATGTATCCAAGGATGATACTGATGTCAATTTGCCACAAAACCTCCATTGTGAACACAACTTTTCTGCAGTCTATTCTTTTAATTTCATGTTTTATTGCAAACTAGGTAGTCTGATCAACTCAAATGCTAATTAGTTCATGAAGTTCTATTCTCAAATGTCACCCATCAGTGGATATTGCCCTAATATCATCCTCTTAAGGACAATGAATTAATCTAAAAGAATATCTATTATGCTTGAGATTTTTAGATATCCACATATGTGCACATGTACACACACACACACGCACACACACAGACACCAGCGGGGTGTTAGTTCTTCAACCCTTTGTTTCTCAAAGTGTGGACCTCAGACTAATAGCATCAGGGTCATCTGGAAGTCTCTTTGAAATGCAAACTCTCAAGTCTCTTCCTACAGTTAATGAATCATAATCTACATTTTAATAAGATTCTCAAGGATTTCTGTGTACACTAAAATTTTGTAAGCACCCTGAAATGCTATCATTAATATTATACATAAATAAGACCCAATATTTTGAGTGTGTCTATGTACAGGAACTGAATAATTACTTTGCATGTGTTATCTTATTTCATCCTCACAATAATTCTATGAGTTGAATACTACTATTATTCTATAGATATTATTCCATAGCTTGTCTCCGTTTATAGAGCTAATAAGTAGAAGAGTTGGGAATTAAACCCAGTTCTTTTGGATGTCTGATCATGAAGCCTCAATCATCTGATTGATGTGCAAAAGAGATTAAGCCATTTTGCTTGCTTGGTAAAATGGAGAAGTAGTAAGGATATGATCCTGATGAGGTCATTATACCTTAGTCTAGTAGTGGTTTCATCCTTCAGTGGAAAATTCAAAGTCTCATAAGTCTAAGAAAGAATACAAAGCATCCATGTCCTCCTTGATGTAGACAGGCCTTTTCTTCAGGCTCAAATCAGCATCACTGTTACTTGTGCAAAATAGATTTCTGGTAAATTAACCTTGCCTTGTTCCTACTTCTACATTATCACATCGGTCAATTCAGGATCAATATGACAGATAGCAGAGATATCCAAACACAATAGTAAGACTACAAAAATAATAATGAGATGAATGGGGAATTTAGTAATGGCACCTTTTGAGTCAAAGAGAATTGGGAAATCATAAAGAAGTGACAGTATGAAATGAAAGACATAAAAGTAACAATATGAAATGGAAAAGAGCCATTAAAGGATGCCAAAGAGTTTTAGTTTACTAATAAGTATTCCAAAAATATTAGTTTACTCCTAATATGAAATATCCTCTTAATATGAAAAACTCACTTTTTATATAACATCAATAGGGCATCATTTAAATGAAACAGTGATTAAAACTAAAATTGAATATACTTTCAACCCAAGCCTTAAAAGCCCACTTTCCAGAACTAATCAGTTCCAGTAAGGTGAGGGTATTTAGAGAACTTATCAATCTCCATATTTATCTGTATATTTCCCTACTTACCTATTTACATATAATTTTTACTTTCACAAATTAAGATTATACCAAAAATCATAGAATTCATGACATTTTATTTCAATTTTTATAATTTCTTGTTTCTTTGGCCCATTTTACATTTAGATGCTAATGTATTTTATTATTGGTAGAATTTATTGTGTATTACAAGTGTTAATTTTTTTCTAAAATAAATTATATGCTTTTCATGATTTGTCATTTAATGTGTTAGCAGTATCTCCTGAACAAATACTTTTATTTTAGGAAATAAAATCTATAAACATTTTCTTTTATTATCTTAAAAGTGAAGTTCTTATTAGCTCCACCTATTTTCATTTCTGGATGTCATATTTTTAAAAATTTATAAACCTCCAAATTAGCCTTTAATGTATCAAAACCCAAATACTTCACGCAGTGTTTGGCTAACCTATGCATAGGAGGAAAGAGTTTTATTTATTGAAGCCTGTTTATTTTTACTGATATTAGATTATGTGAATCATAATTTTCTAAGTCATTTTTCTCAGAAGTCATTTTGAAGGAAAAATCTCTTCATCAAAATTTTATTTGGGTCTCAGAAACTATAAAGCATATAAATAATATTATTTTGTTCACATATCCCTAGTCTGGAGTTCATATTTTGCTACACTACTTCTTCAACCCCATAAATGTGAAAAATCACTATCAGAAGATTTATTCTCTCAAACACGAAGATTCAGGAATATCGCAGATAACTCTTCTAAGAAGAAAAGAAGAATTACACCAGGCAAATCTGCTAAGTGAGCCATAATTATTAGTGGAAATGACAGATGTCAATGTCCTACTATCTTGACTATTCATAAAGTAAATATAATCCCAGAAGTGTAGATTCAGAAACATCTTGAGGGGCTTCCTGGCCACCATCACTTGCACCACTCCCAGCTCAGAGAAAAGGGCTTTTGGGTCACCATCCTTCCCACCATTCCTGGCCCAGAGGAAAGGGCTTTTGGGCTGCCTTCTATCCTGCTGCTCCCGGCCCAGAGGTAGGGGCTTCTGAGATGCCATCCCACTGCTCCTGGTACAGTGGAAGGGGCTTCTGGGCCACCATGCCTACCACCGCTCCTGGGCCATGTCCCACCTCTAACAGCTCAGAGGAGGTGAGCCACCCAGGCAACAAAAGCACCCCTTCTTCCCCCCAGTTGAAATGAGAAAACACATAAATAAGTCTCAAAACCAGACTGCCAGATCACCTACAGCAACCCCAAAGGGAAATGAGATGGAACACTCTGATATTCAACTACCTGGACCCACTGAACTGACAACAAAAGGGGATCTGGAAAAAATGAAATCAGAAATAATTTCTCAGATAACAGGAGAAATTGGGTTCCTAGTACAAGACATGATTAATAAATCTAGAGAGAAGCTGAGGAACATGATGGAATCCCAACATAGGAAACAAATGGAATCCATAACAAATGCAAATAGATTTCCAGAAGATGAAAAACTGCATTGAAAGTCTACACAGCAGAATGAGCGAATGTGAGGACAGAATTTCAGATATAGAAGACAAGATTGCAATTAATGACCAGGAAAAGAAAAATTGCTTCAAAATTATAAGGGAACATGAGAAATCAATCCAGCAGCTCCTAGATGATGCAAAGAAGAATAACATAAGACTGACTGGAGTCAATGAAGAAACAGGAGAGAGTGCAAATGACATAAAAAAACCCTTCACAGAAGTAATGGCAGAAAACATCCCAAGCAGGGAAAAAGAGCTTGACATACAGATAAGTGAGATATATAGGACTCCAAATAGCCTTGATCGAAAAAAATCTACACATAAGCATGTAATTGTTAAGATTCCAGAAACTCAACAGAAGAAGAAAGTTCTACAAGCAGTGAGACAAAAGAAACAAATCACATACAAAGGAAAGCCCATCAGAATCACAGCAGACTTCTCCAAACAAACCATCAAGGCAACAAGAGCTTGGAGTGACATATTCCAAGTCCTAAAAGAAAACAGCCTCCAATCCAGACTGATGTACCCTCCAAAACTATCTTACAAAATTGATGGAGAAATAAGATACTTTCATGACAAAGAGCACTTTAGGAACTTCGTGAATACCAAAGCAGCACTCCAAAAAATTTTACATAATATACTAGGAACAGACATTGAGGATCACAACCCCAGGAAGCACAGCAGAATGAAGCCATCTGGCACAACAAGAAATTAAAGGTAAAAGAGGAGAACCCAACAAAAAGAAAAAGTCATGGCAATGACAAGTCAATACATTTCAGTTATAACCATCAATGTTAATGGTCTCAATTCACCAATCAAAAGAAATAGACTGGCAGAATGGGTCAAGAAGCAAAATCCAACAATATGCTGCATACAAGAAACACACTTAATTCAAAAGGAAACTCATAGACTGAAAGTTAAAAGGGTGGAAAACAATACTCCATGCAATGGGAACCCAAAAAAAAGCAGGAGTAGTTTCCTCTTTGCAGATTAAGTAGATTTCAAACCAACACTAATTAAGAGAGATGAAGAAGGACACTACATCTTTATAAGGGTAACAATCCAAGAGGAAGAGATGACAATCATAAATATCTATGCACCAAACACAAGTGCACCCAACTATATAAAACAAATACTGATGGACACAAAAAGTCATATATGCACTAATACAATTGTAGTGGGGTACCTCAACACCCCACTGTCACAAATAGATAGATCAACTAGACTAAAAATAAGTCA
This sequence comes from Heterocephalus glaber, assembly GCF_053883595.1. Lineage (NCBI taxonomy): Eukaryota > Metazoa > Chordata > Mammalia > Rodentia > Bathyergidae > Heterocephalus > Heterocephalus glaber. Next base: position 34,445,573 of record NW_028258143.1, on the reverse strand, counting down.
TGAAATACTAGAACTCAATCGAACTCTTGAAAGAATGAATTTAACAGATGTTTACAGAGTCTTCCACCCCACAAAATCAGAATACATATTCTTCTCAGCTGCACATGGGTCATTCTCCAAAATAGACCACATACTCACACAGAGAACATGTTTAACTAAGTGAGAAGGAATTAAAGTTATCCCCTGTATATTATCAGACCATAGTGCATTGAAATTGGTGATCCATAGCAGAAGAAACTCAAAACATTTCATGAACACGTGGAAATTGAACAACACACTTCTGAATAACCAATGGGTCACAGAGGAAATTAAAGAAGAAATCAGACAGTTCCTTCAATTAAAAGACAGTGACAATACAACATATCAGAATCTATGGGACACAAAGAAAGCAGTCTTACGAGGGAAATACATTGCAGTGAAAATGCATATTAGGAAAACAGAATGAGCCCAATTAAACAACCTGATACTGAACCTCAAGCTTCTAGAAAAAGAAGAGCAAGACAACCCCAAAGCTCATACAAGGGAGGAAATTATAAAGATCAGAGGAGAAATGAATGCAATGGAGACTAAGAGAACAGTACAAAAAAATCAATGAAGGCAAGAGTTGGTTCTTTGAAAGAATCAACAAAATTGACAAACCTTTAGCCAACCTTGTCAGAAAAAGGAAAGAAAAGGCCCAAATCCATGGAATTAGGAATGAAAAGGGTGAAATTACAATAGATCTAGCAGAAATCCAGAGGATCATCAATACCTACTTCCAGAACCTATATGCCAATAAGATGGAAAACACAGAAGAAATGGACAGATTCCCAGATACATAGGAATTACCAAAGTTGAACGAAGAAGACCTAAAAATTCTGAACAACCCAATATCAAGCAATGAAATTGAAAACGTAATTAAAAACTTATCAACTAAGAAAAGCCCAGGCCCTGATGGCTTCACTGCTGAATTCAACAAGACATTAAGAGAGGAACTGCTGCCATTACTGTTTAAACTCTTTAGTGAAATTGAAAGGGAAGCAATACTCCCAAATTCATTCCTGGAAGCAAGCATCACCTTGGTCACCAAAGCAGAGAAAGGCACAACCGAAAAAGAGAACTATAGGCCAATCTCACTAATGAACATAGATGCAAAAATCCTTAATAAGACAATGGCAAACAGAATGCAGAAGATCATCAAGAAGATCATACACCCTGATCAAGTGGGATTCATCCCAGGGATGCAGGGATGGTTCAATATATGCAAATCAATCAACATAATACACTATATCAATAGAGCCAAGGACAAAAACCATATGATTATCTCCATAGACACAGAAAAAGCTTTTGACAAAATCCAACATGCATTTATGATAAAAACCCTACAAAGAATTGGAATAGATGGTCTCTACCTCAAACTGATAGAAGCCATCTATGAAAAACCAACAGCCAATATCATACTAAATGGTCAAAAACTGAAATCCTTCACAGTAAAATCAGGAACAAGACAAGGATGTCCACTATCACCACTCTTGTTCAACATAGTTCTGGAAATATTAGCCAAGGCAGTTAGACAAGAGAAAGAAATAAAAGGAATAAAGATAGGAAATGAAGAAGTCAAATTGTCATTATTGGCAGTTGACATGATACTCTATATAGAAGACCCCAAGAACTCCACCAAAAGTCTTCTAGACTTAATAACCAAATTCAGTCAAGTAGCTGGTTACAAGGTTAACACAAAAATCAATAGCTTTCCTCTACACCAATGATAGACTCACTGAGAGAGAAAGAGAGCAAATAATTCCTTTTACAATAGCATCCAAAAACCTGAAATACCTAGGAATTATCCTAACCAAAGAAATCAAAGACCTCTTCTCTGAAAACTATGGCACTCTGAAATGAGAGATTGAAGATGATATCAGAAAATGGACAGACATCCCCTGGTCCTGGGTAGGAAGGATTAATACAGTGAAAATGGCCATACTTCCAAAACTGCTATATAGATTTAATGCAATTCCAATTGAGATCCCAGCAGCATACTTCATAGACCTTCAGAATACAATCCAAAAATTCATTTGGAACAAGAAGAGACCCAGAATAGCAAAAGCAATTCTAGGTAACAGAGACATGGCAGGGGGTATCACAATCCCCAACCTGCAACCATACTACAAAGCTCCTGTGATAAAAACAGCATGGTACTGGCAAAGAAACAGACCTGAGGACCAGTGGAACAGATTAGAAGATGCAGAGTCAAGTCCAGACACATTCAGCCATCTCGTCTTCAATAAAGGAGCCAAACACCCTCACTGGAGGAAAGATAGCCTCTTTAATAAATGGTGCTAGAAAAATTGGATTTCAACTTGCCAAAGATTAAAACTAGACCTATATCTCTCACCATGCACTGAACTAAAATCAAAATGGTTTAAAGATCTAAATATTAAAATAGAAAGTCTGAACCAGTTGGAACAGAGGTTAGGTAGAATCCTTGAAGACATCAGTGTAGGAAAAATTTTATGAACAAAACCTCAGTTGCCCATGAACTAGCACAAACAATCAACAAGTGGGATCTCTTCTTATTGAAAGGCTTCTGCACAGCAAGAGAAACCACCAGCAGTGTGAAGAAACAACCCACAATGTGGGAAAAAATCTTCACCTGCTCTTTCTCAGACAAAGGTCTACTATCTCGAGTCTATAAAGAACTTAAAAAGATCAGACCTCCCAAATTTAAAGACCCAGTCAGAAAATGGACATCTGAAATGAACAGACATTTCTCAGGCAAAGAAGTAGAAATAGCAAATAAATACATGAAAAAATGTTCAACATCACTGGTCATTCGAGAGATACAAATGAAAACAATGCTGAGATTCCACCTCACTCCAGAAAGAATGGCTGCTATCATGAAATCAACCAATAACAAATGCTGACAGGGCTGTGGGGAAAGAGGAACCCTGCTCCACTGCTGGTGGGAGTGTAGACTGATGCAACCACTGTGGAAATCAGTATGGAGATACCTCAAAGAACTAGGACTGGAAATCCCATTTGACCCCACTATTCCACTGCTGTGGATCTTCCCCAAAGAATTGAAAGAATCATACCACAGTGATATGTTGGGAGCAATGCTAGGGATAAATTATTTGGTTAGCCTAGTTCTCTTGCCTACAGCCCAGCTACAGAATAACTCCAGTTTGGCCTCCGGTCACAAATGAGACTTCAGTGATCCAGTGATGCTGTGATTCTCCAGGACAAGAAACATCCTGGGAGAACAAACATCTGCTCAGTTCCTCATTGTTCTTGGACTGATTAACATCTTGTTTGCCAGAGATGTACTGAACTCTCTGCAAGCCTTCTGTTACACCTTGTTTATCCCAATGTGAACTATTGAACGCTCTGCAAGTCATTTGTTACATTTGTTTCTCCCGATGTACTGAATAAAAGGTGTGGTAAACTGGGGGCTTTGTCTTTGCTGCCCAGAGCAGCACTGATCAGACCCAAAGCTCAGCTTCTTCTCAGTCTCATTTTTCTACCTTTCCTGTAATTCGCCGTGTGCTGCCGTGGCTCACAGGAGACCAGGACTCACTGCAGAGGTTCTGGTAACGTCCCCTTCCCCTGTCCCCTACAGTGATATAGGTGCACCCATGTTCATAGCAGCACAGTTTGCAATAGCTAAAACTCGGAAACAGTCCAAATGCCCATCAACTGGAGACTGGATAAAGAAAATGTTTTTTTAAATAAAATGGAGTATTACTCAGCCATAAAAAATGAGAAATTAGAGACATTTATAGCTAAGTGAGTGCACATTGAGGCGATACTCTTAAGTGAAATAAATAGGGCACACATGAATAAATACCGAATAGTTTCTCTGGTGTGAGAAACTGCAAGTGTAAATAAGGACTAAATGTATAATAGATAATGTGAAATAGGAAGAAAAAGGGCAAAGAGGAAGGAAGTGGGAGGGCTAGGGGAAAGGATAGAAGGGAATGGGATTAATATGAGAAAATGGAAAAATAGGAACAAAATCTTTGTAAATAGGGAGGAATGGAGGGGTTGAAGGGAGGGCTGAGCAAGGGTGAAAAATAAGAACCAAGAGAGACTATGTAAAGGTGCAAATTTCCAATGATGAATGTCATTATATTGTATACCTAAAATGTACCAATGATTAGAATGAATAATCGATAATGCAGAATAGGAAGAAAAGGTCCAAAGGGGTAGGGGTAGTGAGAGGGCCAGGGGAAAGGAAAGAAGGGAAAGGAAAAATGATGAGAAATGGAAAAAATGGAAATAAAGTCTTTGTAAATATGGAAGGGTGGAGGGCATAAAGGGAGGGCTAGGAATGGGGAAAAAATAAGAACCAAGATGCATTATGTAAAGGTACAATTCCCAATGAGAAATGTAATTGTGTTGTATACCTACAATGTACCAATAAAAGAATTTAATACCAAAATTTTAAAAAAAGAGTCCAAAACAATCTCTTTAATAATTAAATACGGTCTGGCAATGTGGCTCAGTGCTAGAGCAATTGATTAACATATGCTACGTCATGGGTTCAAATCTTAGCTCTATAAAAATAAACATTAAATATAAAAGGAAAGAACAGTATTTTTTCAGTAGTTTGGGAGTTTAAGGACATAAATTCCCATGGGATAGACACCAATTATTCAGCACAAAAGTCTTAATCATAAAGAAAAACGTTGCAAATTAGTCATAACTCACTGTGCTCAATACATCCCATTGACCCACATCCCCCAATTATCTTCTGGGACTTTTTCACTCAGTCCAGCACTTGAAATCATTCTGTTCTTTGTCTAAGAAGACCTGAGCCTCTAATTTCTTCTATGATCTCTCCCTTGTTTCTAGCAATAGTACTGAAATAAAATCAACAGTAGTTCATCTTGTGTACAGTACTTTCTTTCCTTTAACATAACCACAGCTAAGAATTTACAAATGGGAATTTAGAAGCCCTTCTGTATTGGGGGATGCCTGGCCACCATGACTGAGGGCACAGCAGAGGATAAAAGAATATGCAAAGAACAAAGAATAAAGAACAAATGATAGTTTATTACTGAGAGGGCAAGACTTGATTTTAGCTCTTCCTGGCTAAGACTTGACCTTAGCTTTTCTTGGCTAAGATCACAAACTCCAGACAAATCAGTATTTATTGTTTACCCAACATAGCAGGGGCATAAAGACAGATGTAAGGAATAGTAGGATAAGGCACTAATGACTCAGGCTTGAAAAAGGAAGGAACTATTGCATTCCAGTGAAGGAGGGGTCACAGTTAACAAGTCACCTGTGTTATCTTTAATGTTTGGTCTGTGAGAGAACTGTACAAGAGTTGTAATTCTTCAGCTACAGTGTCATCTTGCCATAGAGATGTCCCAATATCGTCAGTCATTGAGATCTCAGTTGTGACCATTGTAATAGAGAATTCTGTCTCTGTATACCAGCCAAAGATTCATCTGGAAAGTCACACATAGGCCTTGGATTAACTCACAATTCACCTAATAGTCACTTTATAAGCCAATTTATAAGTCAATTCACTAATATTTATAGCCTGACCAGTGTGGTTTCAAGCTGATTTTCTGCACTACTGTCAGTCCACTTAACCTCAAAACTTTGTTTTCTTATAGATTAATAGAAGTCCCTTTTTAAACAGCTGTGAGAATTAATGAAGATAACTACACACTCTCACATAAGGTGACCACTCAGCCTCCCCTCAAAAGCCCCACCTATGGCCACCTGAAGCTTTAGGAGAGACATCTAGACACAAGTCATAACAAAGTGTATCATCTTTTTCATTGAGTTTCTCCAACATACCTCTGTCTACATCTGCATGTGGAATTAAATTTCTTCTGTGAACATCTCCCTCTACTCAATTTTGCTTGCCTCACTACATAATTAATTTGAGGCTTCTCTCTCTCTTCTTTATTTTCTTCTTAGTGTTTAACTGAAATATGCTTCCATTTACATATTCCCATTTATGCCTCACATAAGCCCTTCAACTGTGAAGAAGTTAGGGGATGTATATTTGAGAGCAGGCTACTTATGAAGAAAAAAGGTTTATTTAGCTCACAGCTTCAGAAATTTAAACTTCAGGGTTAGATGGCCACATTGGTTGAGTCTTTAGTAAGGGAAGCAGAAGGTATCACCTGACAAGACCATGAGTAGGAGCTACCAATCATCACCATACAGGAAGTCAAGAGCTGAAAGGGGGCCAGGTTCAGACTTTTATGACAATCTTCTCAAAAGATCTATCAAAGAAGGACAACAGCACTACATTCAACTCTTCCCAAGTAGTCCAATCAGCCAGACCTGAGGACCTCCCACCAGGGACCACTTCTAAAAATCTCCATCACCTTATAATATTTACCCACAGAGCACCAAGCCTCCAACATGAGGGAACAGTGAAATCATATTCAAAGCCCAGCAGCATTTTAAACCCTTTTTATAGGTGTATATCAGTCATTGCTTATTAGAGAAACACATTTAATGCAAGATATACAAATATATAAGTATTCACAAGATTACCTTACAATGGCTCCCACAGAGTCACTTATGGAAGAGTGCAAAAGGGCTGTCTGTGGATTTGAGATCCAAAGGATACAGTGAAATACTTGGAGCTCCAATAGTGTCCCATGCAAATCTGTATTAGGAGGCTGAAGAGTCTGCAATGAAAGGCTAAAAGAACTGTGCTGGAGACTAAAGAGTCTGTGCTGGAAGCCAGGAGACAACATCCAAGGTGAAGGAAGAGTGGAGCTCTTCTGAAGAAATAGAAGTGAGGTTTCCTTCTTCATTTCTCTTTTATTCTATTCAGGTGACAAGCCTATTGGTTGGTGCCAGCACTCACAGCCAGGATGGGTCATCTGTTTTAAGTAAATCCTTCCAGCTACACATAGAACTATACTGATCCAATTTAGTTGGGTGTTTCTTAGTCAGGTTGACACAGTAAATTAATTGTCAGAATCCACACTTGTCAACTTGACAACCAGACACATTTCCTTAAATCATACTTAGGTTGACTGCTATCTACAGAACAGGTCATCCTATCCACTTGATTGTTAAAGCCTTCTTCTGCTGAGGTCACTTTTTGGTGAGCATTTAAATGTGATACAAATATTTTTACAGTGACCATATCCACATATCTCTTCCTTACATATCCTTGTCACCAATTTTCCAGTCGTATTCCTTCCATGTTCCTGACTATCTGGCCAGACCATTGACTACAGCCCATAAATCAGTATATAGTAGCACATCCAGCCATTTTTCCTTCCAGGCAAAATGTATTACCAGGCACATTGCCTGAAGTTCTGCCCACTGTGAAGGTTGCCCTTCACCATTGTCCTTCAGGGAAGTTGTGGAAAAAGGCTGTACTGCTGTAACTGTCTGCTTGTGGGTAGTGTCTGCATAACATGAGGAACCATCCATAAACCAGGCCCTAGCCATCTCTTCCTCTAACACCTGACTGATCATATGGTACAATCCATGAGGCCATAGGTACATCCTGGGAGACAGAAGGCAATAGAGCAGGAGTAGGAGCCATGGGCATCTGAGCAACTTCTTATTGTAACTTACTTGTGTCCTTTGGACCTGCTCTGGCTCAATCATGTATATACCATTTTCATTTAATGATGCACTATTGTGTTGCAAATGATCCAGTCAAAGGGCCTGGAGCCCACTGTAGTGTCCTGTGTGATTCTGTATCAGGAGGCCAAAGGGTCTGTGCTGGAAGGCTGAAGAGTCTGCACTGGAAGCTAGGAGACAGTGTCCAAGGCTTCCCAGACTGGACCTTCTCTGAGGAAACAGAAATGAGCCTTCCTTCTTCATTTCCCCTTTATTCCATTCAGGCTACAAGTCTGTTAATTGGTGGCACTCAAATCCAGGGTAAATCTTCTGTCTTCAGTTAATCCTTTTAGCCATACCCAAAACTATGATGATACAATTTAGTTAGGTGTTTCTTACTCATAGTTAACTATCACAAAGTGAATAACTAAAAGAAATATTTTTGAAAAATTCAAGTAGGTGGTAAATGTAGGAAACTGTACAAAAGGTCCATCACCTAACTTTAAGGTCTATTTTACCAACCAACATATTTTAGAATACATAATTTATCTTTACATATCTACTTTTCCTTAAAATATCAAGGAACATAAAATCATCTAAGTCTCTAAGACCTATTTAATTTTCTGCCTGAAACCAAATACTTGACTGAATTTCTGAACATTCTTAGTGGTGTTTGTTGCTACCAACTGAATACTTTCCTTTACACTTCATGATCTTTGTGATTCAGCTAACAAAGTAAACTTTCAAGTTTGACTAAACATTAGGAGTCAATCACCATCCTGTCACATGAATTTTTCAGTGCATCTATTTGCTGTGTACTACTGTAAACAGAAGTCACTGACATCCTCTACCTGAAAAAATAGTTCTATTTTGGGGGGAGAAGGATGAAAAATTTCATTGATCAGAAGTTTCATGAAGAATAAAATACAGAACTACTAGTAATATATGAACTTTCTCAAGATTAATATGGTTGAATTATTTGTGGTGAACACAAGAGACACTTTTTTTCATTTAATCCAAAGCAATGTTTATTCATCAAATAGTTGTTATCTGTGTTGTGCCCAGAGTTATAAAGTGAGTCCAGGAAATACAATCTATACATTGACTGAAACTACAATCTTGTAGATTAGTTGAAAATATTAGTGAAATAACTACACTTACAAATGTGAATTATTTGTAAAGAAAAATTCTCTAAAAGGGAAAAATCCTTACTTACTGCTGATTAAAGGGACAAGAACACATAGCAAGGACTGACCTTAAATGAGGCTTTGGGATGAGATTCTAAACCACTGGCAGGAGGATAGAAATATGAAGATTTGAGGAAATCAACCAGGTAAGATTAAGATTAATTCACATGAAAGCGACTAAACAACACATGAAAACTGCAATTTGAAAACATAAGTTTATGGAAAGAGAAACAGTTTAGCCTTCAGTAGCAGCTTAATTTTGATAATTACAAACTATATAAAAAGATCATATTTACAATAATAGGGAGAATGGTTGGTGATTTAGCTCAGTGGTTCTGCCACCTGCTTTGTAAAGCTCAAGGTACCAAGTTTGATCCCCGGTTAAAAAAACCCAAAAAACAAAAGGCAAGAACAAACAAACAAAAAACAATAATAGGGAGAAGCAAAATGTTAAACTAGTGTACACAATTTTAGAAATATCACTTACAGTCAAACTTTTAGTATGAAAAGCACTTTTGCCTGCCAGAGGCCCACCATTCCATCCGTGAGTGCATGCAGATCCTAGAGAGCAGCTGTGTGGCCCAGACAGGCGTGGCTGCAGGTGGATCCCAGTCAGGGCTCCCCAAACCCCAGAGGCTGGACACACCTGCCCAGGCCAAAGACCCACCCAGAAAGGAGCTGCATGGGCACATAGGTTCAATCAGAGGCTCCCCATACCATCGGCCACAACCAGGGACCCACCTGGAGAAGAGCTGTACAGTCACACAAGCAGAGGCTCGCCAATAACATTAATAAGTGTGAGGAGACACTAGCCAAAGCCTGTGCACAAAACAGAAACTGGGGTGCACAACCCCCAACCAAAGGCCCTCCCAGACAATAGATAGGCCCCAGCAAGAGGCATGCCTAGATACCATTCCAAGTGTGCTCAGGCCACAGGCAGAAGTCTGCCCAGACAACAGGTCAGGTCAGGGATCTAGAAGGCCACCACTCTGAACCTAGGAATTGGTGTACTGGTGAGCAGCAGAGTAAAGGCTACTGGGTGACTTGCTGAGAATTCAAGACCACTGGGTGGGCAAAAAGTCACCTGAACAAAGACACAGCAGGCTGCATCTGATGAAATGAGAAGACATGTAAATAAGTCTCAAAACCAGACTTCCAGATCACTTAAGGGAACCCCAAAGTGCAATGAGATGGAACATCTGATACTCAACCACCTGGACTCTCTGAACTGGCAACAAAAGAAGATCTGGAAAAAATGAAATCAGAAATAATTTCTCAGATAACACAGAGACTGTGAGCATGGTACAAGACATGATTAATAAATCTAGAGAAGACACAGATTTAAAAAATAGAGGAACTGAGGAACATGATGGAATATCAACACAGGAAACAAATGGAATCCATAAAACAGATGCAAACAGATTTCCAGGAGATTAAAAACTCCACTGAAATTTTACGCAGCAAAATGAGCCAATGCGAGGATAGAATTTCAGATATAGAAGATAGGTGACCAAGCAGTGACCAGGAAAAGAAAAATTTCATTACAATAGAAAGGGACAACAAAAAATAAATCCAGCAGCTGCTAGATGATGCAAAGAAGAATACCATAAGACTGATTGGAGTCAATGAAGAAACAGGAGAGAGTGCAGATGACATAAAAAAAAAATGTTCACAGAAGTGATGGCAGAAAACATCCCAAGCAGGGGAAAAGAACTTGAAATTCAGATAAGTGAGACATATAGGACTCCAACTAGCCTTAATCTAAAAAATCTACACATAGACATATAATTCTTAAGATTCCAGAAACCCCACAGGAGAACAATGTTCTACAAGCAGTTAGGGAAAAGAAACAAATCACATACAAAGGAAAGCCTATCAGAATCACAGCAGACTTCTCAAAGCAAACACTCAAGGCAAGAAGAGCTTGGGGTGACATATTCCAAGCCCTAAAGGAAAACATCCTCCAACCCAGATTGATGTACCCTGCAAAACTATCTTTCAAAATTGATGGAGAAATAAGATACTTTCATGACAAAGAGCACCTTAGGAACTTCATGAATACCAAACCAGCATTCCAAAAAATTTTAGACAGTATCCTAGGAAAAGACAGTGAGGATCACAACCCCAGGAAGCCCAGCAGAATGAATCCAATGGGCTTGACAAGAAATTAAACACAACAGGGGAGAATCCAACAGCAACAAAAAGTCATGACAATGATAAGTCAACACGTATCAGTTACAACTATCAATGTTAATAGTCTCAATTCACCAATCAAAAGAAATATATTGGCAGAATGGGTCAAGAAGTAAGATCCAACAATATTCTGCATACAAGAAACACACTTAATTCAAAAAGAAACTCATAGACTGAAAGTTAAAGGGTAGAAAACAATACTCCATGTGACAGGAACCTGAAAAAAACCAGGAGTAGGTATCTTCTTTGCAGAACAAGTGATTTCAAGCCAACACTGATTAAGAGAGACAAAGAAGGACATTACACCCTTGTAAAGGGGACAATTAAAGAGGAAGACATGACAATCATAAATATATATGCACCAAACAGTAGTGTGCCCAACTATAAATAATAAATACTAACAGACATAAAAATCATTTAAGCACAAATACAATAGTAATGGGGGACCTTAATATCCCACTCTCACAAATAGATAGATTAACTAGGCAAAAAATAAGCAACAAAATACTAGAACTCAATCAAACTCTTGAACAAATGAATTTAACAGATGTTTACAGAGTCTCCCACCCCACAAAATCAGAATACACATTCTTTTCAGTTGCACACAGGTTGTTTTCTAAAATAGACCATATACTCACACATAGAACATGTTTAAGTAAGTGTAAAAGAACTGAAGTTATCCCCTGTATATTATCAGATCATAATGCGATGAAATTGGGGATCAGTAGCAAAAGAAACCACAAGAATTTCATAAACACATGGAAACTGCATAACACACGTCAGAATAACCACTGGGTCACAGAGGAAATTAATCAGAGAGATCCTAGAACTAACTGACAATGTCAATATAACATGTCGGGATCTATGGGACACAATGAAAGCAGTTTTACAAGGGAAATCCATAGCAATGAATATTCACATTAGGAAAACAGAGTGAGCTCAATTCCATAAGCTGATGCTGAAACTCAAGCTTCTAGAAAAAGAAGGGCAGGACAAACCCAAAGATCATAAAAGGGAGGAAATTATAAAGATCAGGGCAGAAATCAATGCAATGGAGACTAAGAGAACAATACAAAAAATCAATGAAGGCAAGAGTTGCTTCTTCGAAAGAATCAACAAAATTGACAAACCTTTAGCCAAATTTATCAGAAAAAGGAAAGAAAAGGCCCAAATCCATGCAATTAGTAATGAAAAGGGTGAAATTACAACAGACCGAGCAGAATCAAGAGGCTCATCAGTACGTACTTCAAGAAGCTATACGTCAATAAGATGGAAAACACAGAAGAAATGGAAAGATTCCTAGATACATGTGAATTATCAAAGTTGAACGAAGAAGACCTAAAACTTCTGAACAACCCAATATCAACCAATGAAATTGAAAATGTCATTAAAAACTTACCAACTAAGAAAATCCCAGGTCTTGATGGCTTCACCTCTGAATTCAACAAGACATTTAGAGAGGAACTACTGCCACTACTGTTTAAACTCTTCAATGAAATTGAAAGGGAAGCAACACTCCCAAAATCATTCCTGAAAGCAAGCATCACCTTGATCCCCAAAGCAAAAAAAAAAAAAAAAACCTGAAAAAGAGAATTATAGGCCAATCTCACTAATGAACATAGATGCAAAAATCTTTAAGAAGATACTGGCAAATAGAATGCAGAAGATCATCAAGAAGATCGTACACCCTGAATAAGTGGGATTTATCCCAGGGATTCAGGGTTGGTTCAAAATACACGAATCAATAAATGTAATAGACTATATTAATAGAACCAATAACAAAAAATGTATGATCATTTCAATAGATGCAGAAAAAGCATTTGACAAAATCCAACATACATTTATGATAAAAACCTTATAAAAATTTGAATAGATGGACTCTACCTCAACGTGATGAAAGCCATCAATGAAAAATCAACAGCCAATATCATACTAAATGGTCAAGAAATGAAATCCTTCACACTAAAATCAGGAACAAGACAAGAATGTCCACTATCACCACTCTTGTTCAACATAGTTTTGGAAACATTAGCCACAGCAATTAGACAAGAGAAAGAAATAAAAGAAATAAAGATAGGAAGTGAAGAAGTCAAATTGTCATTATTTGCAGATGACAGGATAACTCTATATAGAAGACCCTAAAAATGCCACCAAATGTCTTTTAAACTTAACCAAATTCAGTAGAGTAGCTGGATACAAGGTCACACACAAAAATCAATAGCTTTCTTCTACATGAATAACAGACTCAGTGAGAGAGAAATAGGGCAAATAATTCCTTTCACAATAACATCCAAAAATTTGAAATGCCTAGGAATCAATCTAACAAAAGAAATCAAAGACCTCTACTCTGAAAACTATAGCACTCTGAAAAGAGAGATTGAAGAGGACATCACAAAATGGACAGACGTCCCTTGCACTCAGGTAGGAAGAATCAACATAGTGAAAATGGCCATACTTCCCAAACTGCTATATAGATTCAATGCAATCTCAATTGAAATCCCAGCAGCATACTTCACAGACCTGGAGAAAACAATCCAAAAATTCATTTGGAATAAGAAGAGACCTAGAATATCAAAAGCAATTCTCAACAATAAAGACAAGGTAGGGAGTGTCACAATCCCCAAGCTGAATCTATACTACATAGCCACTGTGATAAAAACAGCATGGTACCGGCAAAGAAAAAGACCTGAGTACCAGTGGAACAGATTAGAAGATGCAGAAACAATGCCAGACACACTCAGCCACTTTATCTTTGACAAAGGAGCCAAACACCCTCACTGGAGGAAAGATAGCCTCTTTAATAAATGGTGCTAGAAAAATTGGGTTTCAACTTGCCAAAGATTAAAACTATACCTATGTCATGCACTAAACTAAAATCAAAGTGGATTAAAGATGTAAATATTAAAATGGAAACACTAAATAGGCTGGAAGAGAGATTAGGAAGAACTCTTGAAGACATTGGTGTAGAAAAAGATCTTATGAACAAACCCTCAGTTGCCTGTGAACTAGCACAAACAAACAATTGGGATCTCTTCTTAATAAAAAGCTTCTGCGCAGCAAGAGAAACCACCAACAGTGTGAAGAGACAACCCAAGAGGTGGAAAAAATTTTCACCAGGGGTCCTTCAGACAAAATTCTATTATCTAGAATCTATAAAGAACTTAAAAAAATCAGACTTCCCAAATTTAGACTCAATCCAAAAATGGGCATCTGAAATGAACAGACATTTCTCAGACAAAGAAGGAGAAATTGCAAATAAGCATATGAAAAAATGTTCCCCACCACTGGTCCTTCAAGAGATACAAATGAAAACAAAACTGAGATTCTACCTCACCCCAGTAAGAATGACTGCTATCATGAAATCGACAATAACAAATGCTGGAGGGGCTGGGGGAAAGAGGAACCGTACTCCATTGCTGGTGGGAATGTAGACTGGTGCAAGCACTGTGGAAATCAGTATGGAGATACCTCAAAGAACTAGGACTGGAAATCCCATTTGACCCAGCTATTTCCATGATGGTTATCTTCCCCAAAGAATTAAAAGAATCATATCACAATGATATATGTGCACCCAAGTTCATAGCAGCACAATTCGTGATAGCTAAAACTTGGAAAGAACCCTATTGCCCATCAACTCTAGACTGGAAAAAGAAAATGTGGCTTTTTTATAAAATGGAGTACTACTCAGCCATAAAGAATGAGAAGCTAAAGACATTTATAGCTACATGGATGCATACTGAGGCGATACTCTCAAGTGAAATAAATAGGACACGTGTAAATACTGAAGTTTCTCTAGTGTGTGAAACTGAAAGTGTAAATGAGGACTGAAAGGTATAACAGATAATGTGAAATAGCAAGAAAAGGTGAAAAGGGGAAGGGGAAATTGGAGTGGTAGGGGAAAAGAAAGAGGGGAATAGAATTAATATGAGAAAAAGAAAAAATAGAAACAAAGCCTTTGTAGATAGGGAGGGGTGGAGAGGTTGAAGGGAGGGCAGGGGAATGGGGAAAAAATAATCACCAGAACGGATTATGTAGAGGTGCAAATTTCCAATGGTGAATGTCATTATATTGTATACTTTAAATGTACTAATATAATTAATTTAAAAAGAGAAAAAAAGAAAAGCACTTTTCCCCCATTAAGTTACAGCTATCATGTTTATAACCTAAGCTTGGCATTCAATTTATAGAGGTCTGGCCTGGTTCCTCAAAAGATCATTTACCACCATTATCTATCATTTCTGTTGCTACATTTGGCAATGGGTATTATCCCATAAGTGCTATCCCAAATAGCAAAATTTGAAATATTCTTAAAATTTCACAGTGTTGTAAAAATTTTAACAACGTTTTTAATGTGCTACTGTCAGGTAGTAGAAAAAGTGATGAAAAAATGAAAAACAAAGTAGATATTTATGATCCTCTGGATTTCTGTTGGACCTGCTGTGACTTCACCTTTTTCATTCTTAATTGCATGTATTTGTGCCTTTTCTTTCCTTTTGTTGATAAGGTTGGCTAAAGTTTTATCAATTTTATTTATTCTTTCAAAAAACCAACTCTTTGATTCATTGATTTTTTTGTATTGTTCTCTTAGTCTCCTTTGCATTGATTTCTGCCCTGATCTTTATAATTTCCTCTCTTGTACAAGCTTTGGATTCATTATGCTCTTCTTTTTCTAGGAGCTTGAGGTTTTGCATTAGAATATTTATCTGAGTTTTCTCTGTTTTCCTAATATGGGCATTCACTGGTATGAATTTCCCACATAGAACTGCTTTCATTGTGTCCCATCGATTCCTGTATGTTGTACTGGCATTTTCATTTACTTGTAGAAACTGTTTAATTTCTTCTTCAATTACTTCTGTGACCCATTGGTTGTTCAAGAGGGTGTTATTCAGTTTCCATGTGTTTGTTGGAGTATTGCAGTTTCTTATGTTATTGATCTCCAATTTTATTGCACTATGGCCTGATAATATACAGGGGGTAACTTCTATTTTTTTACATTTACTTAGACATGTCCTATGAGCTAGCATGTGGTCTATTCTGGAGAATGACCCGTGTGCAGCTGGAAAGAATGTGTATTCCAATTTTGTGGGGTGGAACACTCTGTAAACATTTATTAAGTCCATTTGTTCAATAGCTTGGTTCAGTTCTAGAATTTCCTCGTTAATTTTTGTCTAGATGATTTGTCTATTTGTGATAGTGGGGTATTGAGATCCCCCACTACAATTGTGTTAGTGTTTATTTGGTTTTTCATGTCTATTAATATTTGTTTCGTATAGTTGGGGGCATTCGTATTTGATCCATATATATTTAGGACTGTCATCTCTTCCTCTTGGATTTTTCCCTTCACAAGGATGTAGTGACCATCTTTGTCTCTCTTAATTAGTTTTGGTTTGAAATCTACTTTGTCTGCAAATAAGATTGCTACCCCTGCTTTCTTCTGGGTTCCTGCAGTGTGGAGAACTGTTTTCCATCCTTTTACTTTCAGTCTATGAGTTTCTTTTTGAGTTAGGTGTGTTTCTTGTATACACAGAAGAAATGGGCAGATTCCTAGATATATATGAATTGCCAAAGTTAAATCAAGAAGATATAGAAATTCTAAACACCCAAATTACACTAAGTGAAATTGAAAATGTAATAAAATATTTACCAACAAAGAAAAGCCCAGGTCTGGATGGATTCACTGCTGAATTTTACAAGACATTTAAAGGAGAACTATTGTCATTACTCTTTAAACTCATCAAGGAAATTGAAAGGAAAGCAAGGCTTCAAAATTCATTCCTGGAAGCAAGTGTTACTTTAATTCCCAAACCAGGGAAAGACCCAACCCAAAAAGAGAACTACAGGCCAATCTCCCTAATGAACACAGATGCAAAAATTCTCAACAAGATACTGGCAAACAGAATACAGAGGGTCATCAAGAAGATCATACACCCTGACCAAGTTGTATTGATCCCAGGGATGCAAGGATGGTTCAACATTTGTAAATCAATAAATATAATACACCATATTAACAGAGTCAAGGACAAAAACCATATGATCATCTCAATAGATGCAGAAAAAGCATTCGACAAAATCCAACACCCATTCATGATAAAAACCCTACAGAAAATTGGAATAGAAGGTCTTTATCTTAACCTGATTAAGGCTATCTATGAAAAACCAACAGTCAACATCATACTAAATGGTCAAAAACTGAAGGCTTTCACACTAAAATCAGGAAGAAGACAAGGATACCCACTATCACCACTGCTGTTCAATATAGTTCTGGAAACATTAGCCACAGCAATTAGAAGAGAGAAAGAAATAAAAGGAATAAAGATAGGAAAAGAAGTTAAACTGTCATTATTGCCTGATGATATGATACCTTACATAGAAGACCCAAAAAACTCCTCCAGAAGATTTCTAGACTTAAGTGACAGATTCAGTAGAGTAGCTGGATACAAGTTCAAAACTCAAAACACAACAGCCTTCTGGTACACAAATAACAGACTCACTGAGAGAGAAATTAGGGAAACAATTCCTTTTACAATAGCATCCAAAAAAATGAAATATCTAGGAATCAATCTAACAAAGGAAGCAAAAGACCTCTACACTGAAAACTACAGCACTCTGAAAAAAGAGATCGAAGAGGATACAAGAAAATGGAAAGACATCCCTTGTTCCAGGGTAGGAAGAACCAATATAGTGAAAATGGCCATACTTCCCAAACTTCTATATAGATTCAATGCAATACCAATTGAAAGTCCAACAATATACTTCACAGAACTAGAGAAAATAATCCAAAAATTCATTTGGAACCATAAGAGACCTAGAAGAGCTAAAGCAATTCTCGGCAACAGAGACATGGCTGGGGGTATCACAATCCCCAACTTGAAACTATACTACAAAGCTACTGTGATAAAATCAGCATGGTACTACTGGCAAAGGAACAGACCTGAGGATCAGTGGAATATATTAGAAGATGCAGAAACAACTCCAGACACACTCAGCCACCTCATCTTTGACAAAAGAGCCAACCGTCATCATTGAAGAAAAGATAGCCTATTTAATAAATGGTGTTGGAAAAACTGGATTCAACCTGCCAAAGATTAAAACTAGACCCATACCTATCACCATGCACTAAACTAAGATCGAAGTGGATTAAAGACATAAATATTAAGATAGAAACACTAAACTTCCTGGAAGATAAGTTAGGTAGAACTCTTAAAGACATTGGCATAGGAAAAGACTTCATGAACAAAACCTTAGCAGCACGGGAATTAGCACAAAGAATCAAGAAATAGGATCTCATTATTAAAAAGCTTCTGCACTGCAAAAGAAACCACCAACAGAGCTAACAGACAACCTACAATATGGGAAAAAAATTTTAGCAGCTGTACCTCAAAGGACTACTATCTAGAATATATAAAGAATTGAAAAAAATCAGACCCCCAAATTCAAAGACCCAATTCAAAAATGGGCATCTGAAATGAACAGACATTTCTCAGACAAAGAAGTAAAAGCAGCAAACAAATATATGAAAAAATGTTCAACATCACTGGTCATTTGAGAGATCCAGGTGAAAACAACCCTGAGATTCCACCTCACCCCAGAAATAATGGCTGCTATCAAGAAATCAACAAATAACAAATGCTGGCAGGGTTGTGAGGAGAAAGGAACCCTTCTCCATTATTGGTGGGAGTGCAGATTGGTGCAATCAGTGTGGAAATCAGTATGGAGATACCCCAAAGAACTAGGACTAGAGGTCCCATTTGACCCAGCTATTCCCCTGCTGGGTATCTTCCCCAAAGAACTTAAAAAATCATACCACAGTGATACATGTGCACCCATGTTCATAGTGGCACAGTTTGTAATAGCTAAAGCTTGGAAGCAGCCCAAGTGCCCATCAACTGGAAACTGGATAAAGAAAATGTGGTTTTTTTTAATAAAATGGATTATGCTCAGCCATAAAGAATGAAAAACTAGAGTCATTTATAGCTAAATGGATGTATATCGAGGTCATACTCTTAATGAAATAAATAGGACACATATGTATAAATACCAAATAGTTTCTTTAGTGTGAGAAACTGATAGTGTAAACAAGAGTTAAAATGATTAAAATGAATAATTGTTAATTTAAAATAGGAAAAAAGGCCCAAAGACGAAGGAGTGAAGGGAGGGGAAGGAGAAAGGAAAAGGGGGAAATGAAAAACTATGAGACAAGAAAAAAAATGGAAATGAAACCTAGGTAAATAGGGAAGGATGGAGGGGGTGAAGGGTGCACAAATAATGGGGAAAAAAATAAGAACCAAGCTATATCATGTACAGGTACAAACAATTAATATAAATGTAAATGAATTGTATACCTAAAATGTACCAATAAAATGTACCAATAAAATTAATTTTTGAAAAAATGAAAAACATTGAGGACTAGATTTGACTGTGGGGATTTAGAGTACATGAAGTTTTAATCTCTTACTGGTTATAAAATTATTTTGTAACCTTGAAAAAAAATCAGTTGTTTTCAACTGAATAAGGATTCCCTCCTGCAAAAAAAAGAGGAGTTTGTTATTTTTTCTTTCCTCTGGCTTTTAAAGATAGAATAACACAACCTTGAATGCATCGAGGCAAGAAAAACCTGCCTTTCTCAGTTTTAATTTTCACATATTTTAATTAATTTTATTAAATTTATTTTTAATTGATACATTAAAAACAAAATTGTACATATTTACTGGATACTATATGATGTAATGTGACATGTATATATTTTATATTTAAATCAGCTTTAATATACCTATCTTTTCAAACACTGATCATTATCTTATGACAAAAACATTCAACATCCTTTCTTTTAACTTTTTTTCTCTTTTTCTTTTGGTACCAGGGATCAAACTCAGGAACTTGCCCTTTCAAGGCAAGCAGCAGAACCACTGAGCTAAATCCCCAGCTAACTTTTTGAAATGTACAGTACATTATCATTATTTATAGTCATCTTACTATGCACTAGAACACCTGAACTTATTTCTCCTACTTTCCTATAACTGAGTGCCCATTGATCAACCTTTCCCCATCCATCCACCTACTCCTTGTTCTTCTGGCCTCAGGTAGCTACAGTTCTACTCTTACCTGCCATAAGATCAATTATTTTTTATTCCTTATGAGTGAGATTTCAGTACTTGCCTTTCTGTGTCAGGCTTATTTCACTTAATGTAATGATTTCTAGTTCCATCTGTATTGTTGAAAATGACAGAATTTCACTTTTTTATTGGAAGACTAGTATTTTATTTTGTGTATATACCACATTTTCTTTTTCCATTCATCAGTTAATGGACACTTAGGTTGCTTCCATTGCTTGGCTATGGGAGTAGAGATGTCTACTTCATATATTGATTTCATTTTCTGTCGACATAAACATAGTAGTGGGATTGCTGGATTACTTGGTGTCTTAGTCATTTTCTCATCACTGAGACACAAAACCTGACATCCAGAATCTAAATGAGGTGTAGATTATTTTGGTTTATGGTTTTTAGAAGATTCCATCCACAGTTGTCTGGATCCAAAGTAAGAAGGGCTGGTAGAAGGGGGGTAGTGGGGAGTGGGAAAGGGGCTACTCCTGTCATAGTAGGCAGGAAGCAGAGAGCCAATTGAGGAGCAGGGAGGGAGATATTCCCTTCCAGGTCCCTGCCCTGTAGCTCCATCTCCTAAGAGCAAGTCAGATACACTTGCTCTCATGATACAGCCTCCTTCCAAGAGCCCTACCCCTGAGGACATGAGAGTTTTGGAAGACATTCCAGATCCAAACTATAACATGTGGTAGTTGAATTTTTAAGTTTTTAAGGACCCTCCATATTCTTTTCATAATGGTTATGCTAATTTACATCCTCACCATCAATGTTCAAGGGTCCCATTTTCTCCATATCTTTGCCAGAATGTGTAATCTTTGACACTGCAAAAGTCATTCCACTATAGTAAGCTGATATCTCATTGTGATTTTGATTTTAATTTTCCTTATGCATAGTGAGGTTGAGCATTTTTCCATTTATTTGTTGGCCATATATGTCTTTTTTTGTTTGGACAAATATCTACTTAGCCTATTGGCCATTTTTAAAAATAAGATTATTTGTTTTTATGCTATTGAGGCTTTGGAGTTCCTTATCTGTACTGGTTATTAATCCCTTGTCAAAGTATATAGTGTTCTAATATTTTCTTCCTTTCTGTAGTTTGTCCATTCATTTAGATGATGGTTACATTTGTCCATTCATTTAGATGATGGGTACATTAGAATCTTTTAGTAGGCATTCACTTCTCTCTTGGATTGTGATACATTTCATTTTCTAACACAAAATTCAAATCTGAAGTCTAGGGGTATAAATAAATAAATAAGCCAGAAAGAAATTAATTGGCAGTGTCATCTTCTTCAGCACTTCTTTTTGTGAAAATCACAGAAAATTCCCATGGGGGAATAAAAATAGGCAAGTACACACCCACTTCCCTGCCATTTTAACAAATTCCCTCAAGGGCCCTGGAAACCATAGTCAGTTTGCTATGGACAATATTATTAAGTCCTTGAGAATGTTTTGAAGATAGGATACATTCTTTCCTCATTTTTGTCTTTCAAAGACCACATTCCATGCACTTGCATAATTTTATAAATGGCAAAACTTGGCTCCTGAATCTGAAGATTCAAAACCAAAATTGTTTACAGGAATAAAACATGAGAAAATACTTTTCAATTCTCTACTCAGTGACTAAAGTCAATATTCTCTAATGACAATTAGACCATGAACACTGTAAGGACAAAATTACAACTTATTTCAAAGATCTTTTTTTTTATTTTTAGCCACCCCATTAAAAGCAAAATGTATACATATTAGTGGCGGTGCCATGTAATATTTTAATTATGCATTTTATAATGCATTGTATAATAGTACATGTAGAAATGCATATAATCCATATATAATAATGCATATATAATGTTTAAATTGTTTTAAACACACATCTCCTCAGATGTTTGTCATTTCTTTGTAATGAAAACTTTCAAATTCCTTCTTTTTAGATCTTTTAAATGTATAGCACATTATTATTAACTCTAATTACTTTGCTGCACTTACTCCTAATTAACATTGTCCCTGTTTTTCAGCCTTTCCCAATCCCTCCTCATTCACTCTCTCCAGTCTCTGATAAGCACCATTTTATTCTCAATTTCTGCGAGATCAACTTTTTAGATCATACATTTTTATGCTAGAATCAGGAACCACTTCAGCCCACAGAATAGAGTATGAGCAGAAGTAGCTGTTTTTATAGAGAGATAAAGGCTAAAAAAGGCAGAAAAAAAGATCAGAAACCAGAATGGTCATTTCAGTTTCTTTTGTAATATCATAGGAGTAAGGAAACAGAACAATAAAAACATAACCAGTTAACATCAAGTTACTTCAGGTTTTTTATGTAAGAATTAAGACAGAAGGAGCTTTAATTATAATGCCAACAGAAACTGGACCATTTGGGTAATTGCTTTTTCTCTTCAGATTTTTCAGAAGTTCAGATGATAACATAGTTTTAGTTTAATGATATGGAACTTTACCATGGGTAACATTATTTTAATTAATTCTAGTACCTTGGAGCTCAGTGCAAGAACATAGGGCAAAGCAATAGCCTCCTATAAAGTTTATTTAACAACACTATTATCTGTTCAGTTTACACAGACTAGAGAATAGAAAAATTATTCAGCCAACAGGGTTTTGGGGTGGAGATTCTGATGTTACTGTGTAGTTCAGTGATACAGAACACTGAGAAGTGGGAAAATCAATGTCTTAAATATGATACTAATTCAATAACAAATTTTTTAGGTGAGTTTGTTATGAGCCCGACATTCTGTAATATATTTGTAATTTCTCTGTATTTGGATTTTATAAGGATATTAGTGCTTACTATGTATAATTTTCAACTAAATTTCACAGTAAAATAATAAATAGGAAATAAGCTTGTACTTTAATATTCAATTTAGTTTCTTACTGTTTATGTTACTTTTGAAAAGGCAGTGAATGCCTCTGTGCCTCATTCACCCATCTGTAACATAAATACAAATAGTGCCAGGGCTGGGGATTTAGCTCAGTGGTTTCACCACCTGCTGCGCAAGCACTAGGACCTAAGTTTGATCCCTGGTACCAAAAAAAAAGAAAATAGTGCCCATTTTCAATGTTATTGAGCATTAAGTAAGACAAATGTAAATAACACAAGGTGGGGCCCCTCTCCCCTCCCTCCCTGTATTTCTTTGTATCCTCTCTAATTTTTTAATTCTAAAGGGTTTCCCCAAAGATTATCAAATGTCTAATTTACTGTTGGTGTTGTCCCCAGAGAAAGAATTCATAACTAGTATAGTTCTCATTTATATAATATCAATATATATCAAGATCAGCATCATCACCCAATAGTTTCAATTTATAAGGTCCGTACACATATTTTATGATTTATGGTCTTTTACCCAAAGTTCTGGGCAAATAAATTAATGAGAAGGTGCTTAATCTTTGAGATGACTATAATGGTCTATGGATCACCTCAAGAGGCTTGACTCACCTACTTCTATCCCTGAAAACACTTAAATGCTCCATTCACTAGGGGTCTTGATTTTAACCAGCTCTAATTGCATCTTGATAGAGTACTTTTGAACTACTAGACTGAATGTGATTCATGTAGTCATTGAACCATGATTTGTGAAGTGTTTGTCATGTACAGGAGCTATGGTAAATGTAAGAACATTATACATGACACAGGCTGCATTATAACGTTTTTCTTTGTATTAAATCCCTACTTGGCACCAGTCAAATCACAGCAAATAAATCCACTTCAGTATCCTTGAAAGTGGCTTAATTATAAAGATTAGATTAGCAGTGGATTAATCCCAAACAACTGACAGAGAGAACTGTGAGTTCCACCATTATGTAGGAGCTGAGGCTTAAGGCAGTAGGCAGAGAGGGGAGGTGACAACCACTATTCTTATGGCTTTGCTCTGGAAACAGAGACACATTTGAATATGACTCATGCTCCTCAGCAAGCTTTAGTTAAGGGATAATTACACAGGTTGCCCTAGAATAGAACAAAGATAATTAACCCACTAGATTTTTCCATCTAAACAAATGCGTTTCTGAGGACATGAACACACATTTTATAAGAAACACAGTCCAGACAGCTTCAATCAAATTTATGTGGAAATTACATGGATAAGGCAATGTTTGCTTCCGATTTTGATAAAAGGGAAGAACACAGAGTTAGAGGAATGGGGAAAAAAATCAGTGCAGAGTCCAAAGCTGTTCCTCACCTTAGGGTTAATAGGAAGATCCATTTTCCTCCTAAATATTCTGATTTATCTTCAGGAAAAATAACTTTATAAATCACATTGCATGCTGTATATTCTGGAAAGTAATACTGTCTGTTATTAGTCTTTTTTGCCAACCCTTAACCAAATACTGTAAAAATTTCTAGTAGGTATATAGTAGAGGCTTAAAAAATTCCTTTGAACTTTACATTAGTTCAGCAAAAGTAAGAAATAAAAAAAGACAAGGTGTGCTTTTGAAAGCTAAATAAAACAGTTTTTTTTCTTCTCTTCATCTACTATCTTAGAGGAATTTCTATCATGAAAGTTAATGTCTTCAAAAGGGAGTTTTGTTTTCTTTTACTCTAATTAATATTGAAAACAGAGGTCTTCAGCATTTACTGTTTCCAGTATACAATATTCCTCAGAAATTATTTTTCATAATTAAACTTGTAGAAACTACCTATGTTCTTTAAGTCAACTTATCATTACTGCAACTTCTACTTCATGAAAATTTCCCCATTATTCAGGATATCAGTTTTTCATTTTTATTCTTTATTATTTGTTTATCATATGTTTGTCTTTTGTATAACTTCCTTGCTTATCATTGTATCACCAGGCTTGACGACTAATAAATGAAGCAATATTTGTGAATGAAGTGACCAATTTAATTTCCATTGGACTCTCATACCTAATGCAAGGGAACTGTAAATACTGTCAATATGATCTACTTCTTTTAAGTCATGGTAAATATATGCTGCCTAAGGTTAAAATTTCTAATTAAAATGCAACTTCAGAAAATTAACTGATTATAGTCTTTACTGCTAAGCAGCATCATTTTGAGATCTGCCATAGAATAATTAGCAAGAGCACTGTTTCTAGAGTTACGAGATTTAGGCTGAAGTTCTGATTTAATCATTTATTATCTATGTTATTAATGTAAATAAAAAAACTTTATAAGCTTTTCTTTCATCATCTGTGGTATCTCATAAGGTTGTAGTAATTTAAATAGCATTATCCATAGAAAGTGTTTTATAACATTGCCTAGTCCATGGAAAGCTGTTATCTATCTTACATTTAGTCTCCCTTTACCCTCATATGGGGAGCTGTCCAGTGCCCAAGTGCTTGTCTGATGCATACAAGTAATCAGATCAGATTTTACTTCATGTTGAGAAAGCTGATCCTAAATTATTGGTTCAAAAAAGCCTGAGGTCACCCTAGATCAAAGTGACCCTGCTCCAACTCTTTTTTTCATCTGTTGTGTGTTTCCCATACAATTGGAAAAGATATGAAGAGTAGATACTGTATAGAGAGAAAGTAGAAAAGGAAATCAAAGAAGAAGAGAATGGATACTGCTCTAAACAAGTCAGAAAACTAGAATTTATGTGCTCTGAAAGAAAGTGGCAATGCGTACTAATCTGACCGCTCTTTTTCCCCACCTACTTGGAGATAAATATGACTTGGATTCTCATTCCAATGCTGACAATATTTGACTTAGACAATAACTTCAGCTCTTTGGACCTCTTTTTGATTCCCATGAAAAGGTAAGAAGGTAAATTAAATTGTCTCAGTAATTTATCTCATCTATAATGTTGTGTTTAAAAACAATATTATTAGTTCCTGTTGCAGTCCATGAAGTTTACACTCAGAGAGTAGGGATATATACATAGTGCATCCTGATTCTGTATGTTTTTATAATTTCCGTTCACATATTCTCTTCAGATTTGAGTAGCTTGACATGATTTTCATTAATGTCAAAATTAACTAAAACTTTAATTGTATTAATAACTATATTCTTATACAGTATATACATTTATAAGAAGTAAATATTATCAACTCCCTTTTTTATAAGTTAATACAGTAACTATACATCTCAAATGGAAACGAATGCTGACCATTATTATTCTCTCTCTCTCTCTCTCCTTCTCTCTCTCTCTCTCTCTCAAGACAGGGTCAGGCTGGACTTGAACTCACTAAGTAGTCCAGGCTGGCCTCAAACTTGTGGGAATCCTCCTGCCTCAGCCTCCCAAGTGCTGGGATTACAGGGGCATGACACCATGCCCAGTGACCATTATTATTCTTTTAATCTGTATCACTATTGATGACTTCATCATTTGCAGAGTATTTTATATTTAGTGGTTTTGGTATGGTGGAGAAAAACGAGACATGTTTTAGGAGTCAACACTGGGTGAATCATTAGCTGCATGTTTGTGAGAATTTTACTTTTCCTAATTTTAGTAACACTTTTCTAATTATTTCAAATTTTTCTCTAACAGAAATAGAGTTATATTCTTGGTAATATGCAAAGGGATTTAGGAAAGAAATTTACCACCATGTATATATCCCCAAATGTGGTATTATTATATTATACTCTGCAAATTTCAAATATATTCCTTCCTTAGGGAGAGAACATTTCTGTACAAAATGAAGACTGTCTTCATAATGGCATGTACATGCAGGTTTATTGTGTTTTCAGCTATGAATTTGAAAAGAAGTGTCTTAGCATTTCCAGGTGTCTCATTATTTTCTTAGTTTCAAGAAGATTCCAAATGACCTTTAGAAGCATTTTGAAATATATTCCCTGTTGCAAACTGTAGAGAAAAAAAATAATACTCTGAGCAATCAGACATAGCATGCTATTGTTTGCCAGCCATTAATATACGTTACAGATCTGCAACAGTTGATAGAAAACTAGAAAATGTATCTTCCAAATATTTGCAAGGTGAAAGCTACCCTACTCTGCTGGGAATATATGTGCAGCTCTCGGAAAACATCTTTCCGTGGAGCTCTAGGGAGCACCTCTTCACTTTTCCAGCAGCGCTTTCCTTCATCTGTTACTTAATGTCTTAAAGCTGAGCAAGGCACTGTGACTGATCTCTAATTTTTCATACTGTGGTGGTTCATTCATTCATTCATTCATTGCCCACCCATTAAGCACAATATTTTCAGGTGAACTGGAGAACAAAGACATCAAGCAGCAAGGTTTAAATGCTGTACTTAAAGAAAAAGTCATTAGGATAATATTTCTTTGCAGAGGAATAGGTTTGTAAGTAGTATGTTAGAAAGTTTGACACTCCATTACCTGTTACAACCGAAGTAAGAAAGTTTGAATTTTAGGAAAATGTTTCTCAAACAAATTTAACCTTGATATAGTTACATAATAGTCCTACAATTCTGAATGCATGAAATAAAATATTCATTGATTTAAAAAGAAATATACTCTCACAAAATGCTGAGGAAATTACCAAACCAAGAAAATAAAATTCTGAAATTTTTTCCCAAACAATATTAACAAATTGTAAACCCCTAATTAAGAACTTTTTTCTGGAAATAGTGCTTCATGCCTGTAATCATAGCACTCAGAAGGCTGAGGCAGGAGGATTGCTGTGAGTTTGAGGCCAGTCTGGGCTACTTAGTGAGCTCAAGGCCAACCTGAACTGTATAGTGAGACCTTGTCTCAAACAAACAAGCAACAGAATAAGTACCTTTTACTAATGAATATTTAGAAAAAATTTTAAAAAGCAGTATAAAGCAAAAGTCATTATTATAGCTTTGTTACAAAGAATAAACTTAAAGTAATCTTTTAAACCAGAAGGATGTTTTGCTTTCTTTTTAAGGAAATAATACATTGAACAAATATTTGAAATATTGTTGCTCTATTCTGTTCTCATTGGGCATGAAACATTCTCCTTATTCCAGTATTTTGCTTACACTATAGAGTAATATATATTTATATTTATATGTATATTTATATTCACACATATCTGTCCCATTTTTCAGAATATGATGGAGAAGGAAAAAAATGCAAAGCCACACAGTGTGCAGGTTTTCAAAGAGCCTTTAATCAGGCTGTTTATTAAAAAATGCTTCTTCATCAATAATT
Organism: Heterocephalus glaber; assembly: GCF_053883595.1. NCBI lineage: Eukaryota > Metazoa > Chordata > Mammalia > Rodentia > Bathyergidae > Heterocephalus > Heterocephalus glaber. The sequence continues at coordinate 34,417,489 of NW_028258143.1, read as the reverse complement.
TAGCTATTAATTTTTTAGAACTGAAAATATGTACCATTTTCATCATGGAAATTGACAATTCACATAGAAGCAAAGTGAATGATTAAACTTCCATGTGCCCATAACCCAACTTCAACAAGGAGCAACTTTCCGTTCTTACTATTTTATCAATTCCTTAAATACAGTTTGGTTTTCAGGAGTATTTTAGAGTAAATCCTATTTATTCAATCTATAAATATTTCAGAACATGTGTCTAACTGGTGTGATAATTTAGAAAATGATAATATAGCAATCATACCGAATTTAATAAGTAAAAATTCATAACAATATCAGATACATCATTCTTTTACAGTTAGTTTACTAAGACTATTATTCAAACAGGGTCCTACTACATGGCTAGTATGTTCCTTATATATCTTTTAATGGTAAGTTTGTGCTCTTTTTTTTCCTTTCTCTGTTTATGTCTTTGTCTCTCTTGTTTATATGTTTGTGAAACTAGATCATTTGTCCTGTAGAACTTCACATATTCTGGATTTGACTGGTTATATTCTTTCTATTGTTGAACATGTTTCTTTTCATTGGATTTCTGAATTTCCTATAAATAAGCGGTAAGAGCTATCTATTGTACTGTTATCTCACCGTTTTCCATTATGTCTAACTGTTCAAATTTAGTATTGCAAAGATTCATCTTAGTGAAGTACAACTCATTCACCTCTTCTGAAGTTCTTTAAAAAATTTTCACTCAAGTATTTTAGTATCTATTGATGTCATTGTCCAGATAAATTATTTCTTTGGATGCTGGCAAATAGTGACTTTCTTTTTTTATCATTCTTCTTGCATACATTTAATTCGATTCATACATAAAGATCTTTTCATCAACAATAATTTTGCAACTGAGAAAGTTAATAGAAGAGCTCTGTAAATCCTCAATTCTTTGTTTTCAATTCTCAAAATGGCCCTAGGAACTCTAAGAAGAATAAAAATTCATGTTCTGCTTTGCCTTTATTGTTTTTCTGTATTTTAGCCATTAATTTTCACATGTTTATGGTTTCAGACAATTGCAGTCATTATTTTTCCTGAAGTTCAAGTTATCTGGTCTGTAACCAGTGGCTTTTGGCTTTTTTTTTTCTTTGATGGATTTCATGCCATCAGGCATACAAGGATATGTCCTCTTCATCATGTACATTTCCTACCCAAACTCTGAATCAGCCATTTTTCTGAGGAGTCCTCCATCTTGCTTCCTTTTACCAGAAAGTTAGATTTTAATAATATTTAATTCCCAGATACATGCAATGGTAAATTCATAATTCCACCTAACATAATACAACCACACCTTGTGCAAACAAAAACACAATGCCTTTTTTCTCAAATGAGAATATAAAATCTTTTTATCCCTCTTTATGTAATGTTTGTTCCTCTTCTTGCTGAATCATGCTTGTTATTCTATAATATTAAGACATGATGCTTGGTACTATTACCACAACATGGTAGAAGAATAGAAGCAAAGATGAAGAGGATTATTTACATGTGTTCAAGAGGAAGAGAAAGATGATGCACAAGTGGCTTAAATGTGTGTATATATTCATATATTTTTTCATTCATTAATTGTATTGGTACATTTTAGGTATACAATGTGCTGACATTCATTATTGGGACTTTGTACCTTTACATGATATATCTTGGTTCTTATTTTTTCCCCATTCCCCTGCTGTCCTTTCAACCCCTCCACCCCTCCCTATCTACAAAGACGTTTTCACTCTTTCTTTTTCTCATATTTATTCCTTTACCTTCTTTCCTTTCCCCTACCCATGTTCATAGTGGTACAGTTTGTAATAGCTAAAACTTGGAAACAGCCCAATTGGCCATCAACTGGAGACTGGAGAAACAAAATATGTGGGTTTTTTTTAAAAATATATAAAATAGAGTACTACTCAGCCATAGGGAACAAGAAACTAAAGCCATTTATAGCTAAATGAATGCACATTGAGGCCACACTCTTAAGTAAAATAAATAGGACACACATGTTTAAATAGCAAGTAGTTTCTCTGGTGTGAGAAACTGAAAGTGTAAACAAAGATCAAAATGTATAATAGGTAATGTGAAGTAGGACGAAAAGGTCCAAAGGGAAGGGAAAGTGGGAGGGTTATAGGAAAGGAAAGTAGGGAAAGGAATAAATATGAGAAAGGGAAAAAACAGAAATGTGTGGATATATTTTAATATGAAAATAAGAAAGAAATATTCATGATTGACACTTTTCTGCAACCTGAAAAATGATTATAGCTAATATTTAATGACCATCTTCTATTACACATTCCACATTCTAAATGACCTTGGTGAGCACTTTAATAGGTGATGTTTCCTTTCCTGGTGGGTAACATAAGTATTTTGAAAGGTCTAGGAAGTTAGAATTGCAGCCTCTCTTGAACTATTCTAGTTTCTATTGACTTTAATAATATGAGCTATCTGAGCAGTAACTTTATAGATCTCTGAATTCAGTGCTATTCTTCCTTGCTCCCAAAGTGTACTAGCAACCTAATTTTCCTTTCATATTGAGGACTAATAAAGGATAATAAAGCCTGTCTTGTCCTTGTGGACTGCAACTTAATGGTTCATAAGTGTATCTTCTGGTAGAAATATTTCTCCTTTCTAATCTAAGACCTCTAGGCCATCAGAGCCCAGTGTCACAAGTGCCCATCAACTGGAAACTGGATAAAGAAGATGTGTTTTTTTCATAAAATGGAATACTACTCAGCCATAAAGAATGAGAAACTAGAGACATTTAGAGCTAAATGGATGCATTTTGAAGCCATACTCTTAAGTGAGATAAATAGGACACACGTGTAAATACTGAAAAAGTTTCTCTAGTGTGAAAAACTGAAAGTGTAAATAAGGCTTAAAATGATTAAAATGAATAATTGATATTTGAAATAGGAAAAGGTTCAAAGGTGTAGGGGTAGTGGGAGGGGAAGGGGAAAGGAAAGAAGGGAAAGGAAAAATTATGAGAAAAGAAAAAATGGAAACAAATTCTATGTAAATAGGGAAAGGTGGAAGGGATGAACAGTGAACAGGTAATGGGGAAAAAATAAAATAAGAACTAAGATGCATCATGTACAGGTACAAGCACCCAATGATAAATGTAAACATATTATATACTCAAAATGTACCAATAGAAGAATTTAAGCAAAAAAAAGAAGAAACAAATTAGTCACTCCTATTTCCACCCCATAATCCCAATACCCATTAATCCTAACAGTGCGAGAAACAGCATCTTATATCAGTCATACATTTTGAATAAACATTGCACCCAGGAGAACATATACCCTAAGCTCACAAGGGGTGGTCAAAATTGGCTTCAGAACTGAGCCTTCAAAAAGCCAACCCACCTTATAAGAGATGGCTTCTGTAATGGGCAACATGGTAAGACCAGTGGATTCCATAATCATGAGCCATTACAACACTTGGTATAAAGTGAGACTTTTTTTGTCAGAAGTGATTTATTGAATATCATCAATGATAATGAGGCATATTGTAAGTCCTAAGATGGTAACTTTTAGAACCATTGTGGGAGTGAAGGCAAATTTACATCAGAAATTGATGTGAAAAGAAAATGCTTTTCTTTCCATGATATATATACAGTCTAAAATAATCAACCTGGTGGCAGGCAAAATCTAAATCACCATTTGTTCTGGCTTATATCTAGATGTCTGCCCAAAACCTACTGAAATCAAAGTGAGGAGTTTCGAAAGTGGATAGATTAAGGTGTGTGAATGTGAATGAAGGGTGTGATATTGGGAATAAAGGTGTAAATAATAGAAGGCTCACCCTAGGTATCTGTGGCACCAATTAATAGACTTGTAGCCTGTATGGAATATAAAGGGACAGAAAGAAGGTAGGCTTGCTCCTGCTGCTTCTTAATTTGCCTGCTTACTGTTGCCTCCTGCCTGCTCTGCCATGGACTATGTTTCCTCTGTAATGCTGTTCTGCTATACCACCCTGCCTTGGAACCAGCAGACTATGGAATGAAACTCCTACAAACTTTGAGCTGGAGTAAACCTTTCCTCCTTCAACTTTAGGTGTTAGGTCTTTTGTCACAGCAATAAAAAAGTAACTTAGGCACCGATTATAGCCTAACTTTGGAAGTGATGATTACGTTGGTCAAGACACACAAAAGATCTCTTAAATTTCAAATGGAAGGGATATATAACCTCATGTTGAATGTTGGATGGAAAATACATTATACAATTTTTGGCAAGTATAATTTCTCATTATTCTATCACTTGATATTTTAGGTAGCAATTTGCCTTTGAGATCATAACAGAGCAATGAATAGAGATATGCATTACTTTTTATAGCTTTATTATTACTTATCATATTTCATTATGTGATTATTCTATAGCTCATCAACCTGTTCCCTACTGATGAATATTTTATTTTGTTACAGAAAAGAGTTTGCTTTACAAAATTATTGTACAAATAATGTTGCAATAGTTTTAGTCCTAATTTATTCTTTTAAATTTTATTTTTTGTGTGTCTTCAAGGTAAAAAATACGCACTTAAAATTTTTCTGTTCTCATCTTTTTATTCAGATACAGTTTGAGGAGCATATTATTCCTTTCTTTCCTAGAAATGAGGCCTTTTTTTCACAGATTCCTAAAGAATACATTTGTGAACTATATCATTATTTGATTAAACTCAAATAACTCAGATATATTTTTGATATAATAATATGCATACACAACAAAAATCAATCACTGACTAGACAACTATATTATAGTGTTTATCCTGCAGAATTATGTGTTCTATATCTTTATGAGAAAGCAAATTAGTCTTTCTAATTAATAAACATTTCTACAAAACTGAGTTTTTAAAAATACCATTCATTTTTTAGGCAGAAGCAAGAAATTTTTATGAGTGTCTAGTATAATAGATAAAACTGTGATCCATACTTTTAAGGTCTAGTTGGATTTTGATCAAACTGAGTCTCTGGAGATCTCCTATAACTCACATTATACCTTGTTCAGAGAAAATAAAGTTTTATCTATGACTCAAGCAAAAAATAAAACTGATTCATACTGAGATTTAAGTTCACCTGAGTCAACTGTACTGAAATTTTCATTTAAAATTTATATAAGATTATTTATATAAGATTATATAATTATAAGATTATATTTATATAAGATTATTCAGTCATAAAAATTAAAACTGCTGTATTTCCTTGTTTTTCTTTAACAATGTTATTTACCCTAAATGGTAAGTCATCTAAGAAGTTTACAAGATCTGAAGTAAAGGCTTCTTAAGCTAATAATAAAAGCTGAATATAAGATTTTGGAGATGTTGAAACAGCAAAAATTACGATGAGAAGAAACTGAGAGGTTGAGAAAATAACTTGACGGGGTAGGAGACAGGATAAGTCAAAATTGTAATGTATCAGTGTATAAAGCAATGACATATATTTGCAGTGCAAGATATGTCAGATATAGAATAGGCACTATACTCCGTCACTCTGTGATTGTATCAGAAATTTCTGCTATATGTGAATTTTAAATGAGATTGAAAGTGGTACAATCATTCTATATGGGATTTTGTTTCTTGTCTCACTGGTCACACTATACTTTTAAATAAGGAAAGAGTTTCTCATTTGATGCATTTAAATTGTTTTGATTGCTATTGATAGTAATAAATTTATTTTACATTATGATTCAGAACAACTATAATGCTACAGAAAATTTTGAGAACAATGCTCTCTGGTAACCCTGGTTATGTTCGATATATGTTGATATTTTGTCTTCTGTCCAACTCAAAATTCTGTGTCACTAAATAAAAGAACAGCACTCTCCTCCTCCTGTTGTTAGATAATACAGTGCTATATCTGAATCTTCAAAAAAAAAAAAAAACACACACAGATCTTACACTAACTTCTAAATCTAAATCTCTAAGCTAGATCTTCATTCTTGAAGGCTAGACGTGCATGTCTGTGTACCTATTAGAATTTTTCTCCAAATGGCTTGTATGTGTTGCAAGTCCAACATAACTAGGATTAAAATATTTTCCTCCTCCAATTGTCCAGACCACTGAATGAAACCACTAGTCACTGAAATAGAAATTTGCGAGTTCTGCTACAGAAAAAAAACAAACAAAGCCTTCATAACTACTGTGTTTTGATTACAAATAGTAGAAATCTTAGTTCAGATTGGTTTAAACAATAAGGATATTTATTAGTTCATTGAAACTGATTTAATCCTGGCTTGATTTTAAGAGCAGAAACTTGAACTGGGAGTAGTGCCACAGGCCTATCATGCCAGCACCCCAGAAGGCTGAGTCAGGAGAAATCACAAATTTAAGCCCAGTCTGGGCAGTTTAGTAGCTTACTGAGAACCTGAACAAAAATGTAAAATAGGACTTGGGATGTAGCTTAGTGCAAAGGCCCTGAATTCAGTCCTCTCTACTACCACTAGCACCTCTCCTCTCCCCACAAAAATTTCCAGAAAAACCTTCCAAAAACTTCTAGACAAACTCTGAATTGAATTGCATCACATGCCCATTTCTAAACCAATTCTCATGTTTAGGGAAGTGTCAAGTGCTTAGACTTAGGCTCCTAAACCAGTTCTTCTACAACAGCATACAGGATAATATATGAAGAAATCCACTGAAGTTGTCCTATGTGGCCCTTTTTCTTGAGGACATGAAATATATCCCAGAGGATTGACTTTCTAAAGAAAAGACAAGTCTCTAAGAAGAAGGGAAATTTGTGAATTAGTTCTTAGTTAAGCAGCCAATAATGCCAATTTCACATGGAAAGTATGTTGCATCTCCCTTCACATGCCATGACAATTGCGGTTAATTTATAAATTTCCTAGTAGACTACTATTGCTATGACCTTACAATCATTCTGAGCACTCTAGAAAGGCACTTTAAATGTATTAGATCTATCACACTGTTTGATTGTTATTTACTATTCCCACCTTCGACTCTTCTACTTTGGCCCCATGACCTTTAAATTATGCAATTTCATCTATGACATAATTTACAAATCTTTCCTAAATCTATAGCAGTATTTCCAAGTGTAATCCTTTATAATCTGAACTATTGCAAAAAGACTCAAGCCTTTAAAACTATCCTTCCTTATGATATGAAAGTGTTTTCAAAATGCATATATGAGCATATCACCAGCATATTTACAATCCTTCAATGATTTTCCATTCCCTGTATAAAAAAGTGCCAAATCTTTGTCAGGCATGCAAAGCTGTTCAGGACAGCTCATTTCTTGCATATTTCTTATTCCTGTTTACCCCAACATGAGCCTATGTTCTTGTCATAACAAACCTCATATAGCTCCTTAATTGCACCTTCATGATTCATAACTTTACACATTGTATATCTCACTTCCTCTGCTCAGAAAGTTCTCCCTTCTTTGCTTACTAACTTCCCACTGAGATGCCTCATGGCGCAGAATGGTACATGTTCTTCTTTGCTGCAGCAGGTTAATATGGATGTTTTTCTGATAGTCATTGTGCTTTGTGTTTTGTCAATATAGAGCAATGCTTCACAGCACAGCACACATAGAAAATGAGAGTCCTATTTGTAAGGCACCCTGAGAAAAATGGGATTCTCTTTGGTTACTTTATCAGCAAAAGTTGTATGTGTCATTCAAAAAGTGAGGAATGGCAACAACTCAGCAAAACTTTAACACAAACTATTGTAGGAGAGGTTCTAGTAGGAGATTTAGGGGACATATGACAAGATGGAAGAAAAGATTATTTTTTGGCAACAGTTCACTCATACAAATTCCCTCCAAGCAAATCAAAGCTTTAATCAGAACTGCTTTCCTGAGGAAGAAAAGATACTATTCTTTGTCACAAAATGTGTGTCATTTAAAAGTAAGAGTTACATCCTATTCCTCTCATAAATCCCTCATACCCTATTACATTAAAACCTTGGTTTGCAAGCATAATTTGTTCCAGAAACATGCTTGTAATGAAAAGCGCTAATGTATCTTAAGTAAATTTCCCTGTGAGAAACAATGGAAACTCAGATCATTCATTCTACAACCTAAAACTATTCATATAAATATGATTTCAATACTGTAATATAATACAACTAATAGAGAAAATAAAAAATATAAAGAAAAATAAACAAATCAGGCTGCAATTACTTTTGAAAACTTTTTTGGCTGATGCGAGGGAGACAAGAGAGAGGAGGGTAATTGTGTAAGATGACTCCTACTATCACTAATACAAGCACCGCTATTGGCACAATGGTATCTTTTTCTTTTCATGAAGCTTTAACAAGGACACTTGCTTTTGTCTCCTTTTGAGGTTTTGGTGAAATGACATTGCATTGTCATTAAACAGAATCATCACTTGCATTGCTATAGACTCATTTGAGTGGTATTTTTCCACAAAATTTTGCACTGTTTCCCATATTTTACACATCTCCCTAATCTCATTTGAAGTAAGGCATTTCTTTGACTTTTTTTTTCTCCTCCTGCTATGCAGAGGAGATCTCAGTATCCTCTTGCGATTGGGAGATGATTACCCACAATCTCCATTGTGAAAGCAAGGGACAGGGAGAGAGAGAGGAAGAGGAAGAGGAAGAGGAAGAGAGATGGGAACCATTAGCTGTCCTGTGATGTTCGACATGACATACCAACTGTATTACAAGATATTGCTGATTTATGAAATTAAATTTTATTAGAAATGTTTGTTCATCTTGGGGAACATTCACAAGAACAAGTTACTCATAATCTAAGGTTTCATTGTAATGAATTTTTTTCCATCCAGTTTTCCTCCAGAATGAGGAGTAAAAGGAACTACTCTTTTTAGCTTACATATTCCCAGTGAAGTTCTTCCACTGAAGTAATATTACAGTGTTTCTTATTTTGATGGGAACAGCTCATCTATTATTAGTTCCCTGTCCATAAATAAGTTGGGATTACTTGGGTGAAAGTCAGGTAGAGTGGAAAGAAATGTCCCTTCTTAAAATTTCTCAGAGGAGGTCTTATTATCCATCATTTGTACTTGTAAGGAGGCAGTGAGGTATAGGAAAGAGTAGTATAGAAAAATAGAACTATGAATGTAAGGCAATGTTTATGGCTGTAGAAAAAATGGAAATCTGGCCTGAGATTGGCCAGGTATGGTACATAAATAAGGCAAGAAGTGAAGTAGATTGGTGTTTCCCTACAATTTCCCTTTATATTCTTGTTTCTGTGAGTTAGCTTTAAAGGAAGAGACAGATCTTACAAGGCAGGCGGCAGAACCACTGAGCTAAATCCCTGGCCTGGAAGAAACAGATGCTCTTCCTCCATTATTCTTTCTGGGGTGAGGTGGAATCTCAGTGTTGTTTTCATCTGCATCTCTCGAATGATCAGTGATGTTAAACATTTTTTTTTGATGTTGAACATTTTTTCATATATTTATTTGCTACTTTTACTTCTTTGTCTGAGAAATGTCTGTTCATTTCAGATGCCCATTTTTGAATTGGGTCTTTGAATTTGGAGGGTCTTATTTTTTTCAGTTGTTTATATATTCTAGATAGTAGACCTTTGTCTAAGTTACAGCTGCTAAAATTTTTTCCCCACATAGTAGGTTGTCTCTTAGCGCTGTTAGTGGTTTCTCTGATATTGTTGATCCTTAGTACTACAAAATTAGTTTTGTTTCATCATTTATTGCAATCTAGTGATGTGCCTTTCCAAAAGACATTATATTAAATGATAATAAATTACTGCAATAAAACAATACTCCATTATACTAAATAAGACAACAAAGTTAGTATTTTTCTCATGGTACATGAGGATTTCATGGATGGTAATAATGTTGATTTTTTATATCATTGTTTAGGTATGTTAATTCAAAAGTTCCAAAAGTATAGATTAGCTATATTCAAGCCATTCACAAAATATTTAGTTTTAGTCTCTGTAACAGTTAATTGTGATTGTCAACTTGACTGGCTTGAGAGAAATCTAGTAAATTAGTAAAGTACACTGTGGATGTGTTTGGGTGGTCACAGAAGTGCTTCAGACTCTACCTGGTTCCTGGCCTTTTCCTCTCTGGTACTCTTTCTACCTGTTGTTGCTTCCTGGCCACCACGAAATGAGTAGCTTTGCTCGCCTATGCCCTTCCACTGTGACATGTCTGCTTTGGAGCCAGACAACAATGACTGGAACCTCTAAAAGTGTGAGCCCAATCAGATCTCTCCTGCTTTAAATTGTAGGTATCAGGTATTTTGTCCCAGCAGTGTGTGTGTGTGTGTGTGTATGTGTGTGTGCATGTGCTTGTGTGTGTGTGTGTGTTGGTGGTTGGGAGCCATGCAGCCTTAACACACTCTTCAGAATATAGGTACTCAAAAATAATTTTGAGTGATGAAAATATGCAATCAATTTTAATCAAAAACAGAGCAATTAACATTTTCTTTTCAAATGCAGGCCCTATCACACCCATGATTCAAGCACATACCTTCTCAAATATTAATAGGGGTTTCTAGCTGTGTCAAGCTCTCTAAAGACTTTTTTCACATGCTGTGCATTTAGAGAATTAATTTTGTGGAAGAAAATTTACAACGGCATCCTTGGCCAAGACCATGCATTAGCAGGGGTAGAAGACTTGGGCTATAAACAGGTGAAATAATAAAGCATAATCACTATGCTTGAGATGCTATTCAATAAGCATCCTTCCACAATTTAAATCATTATGCTTGAAAAGTAGATAATGTAGCCCATATTGCATTTTTGTTTTCTTTATAAAAACTTAAAATTTAACTTCATTCAAGAAGGATTGTGTCACAAAGGCCCACTTGGTTTTTACTAATATAAAATACTAAAAATTAAAGCCAAAAAACCCCCACAATCATTTGCCTTAAACACTAGGTACATTAGTAAGCATTTTGAATGCAAACATAAAAGATCTATTATACATGTTCTTTTTCTTTGTTGCGTCACTGAAAGAGTAGTGAGAAGAAAATAATTTCTGTTATACAGTTAATCCACAATTAGATTTTTTCAAAATTAGATGTTTTGCATAGATTAAAATTTTACAAGAAATACGTGATGTGCATTTTAGCATTTACATTATACAAGTGATGATATATGTACAACTAGGTTAAGTAACTGATGAGGCAGTATACTTTTATTTACGAGTGCCCCAAACCCAAACATGGCTCAGTTTAAGCAATGGAAGAATTTTTTGATGCATTACCCAACAAAAGAATGAGAGCAGAACAGAATTTAGTTCTAGGGACCTAAATTCCTTCAAACATCTCTTTATTGTTTTTTACTTCCTACTCACATGAGATTGGGACATAGACAATTGAACTGAAAATGAGAGAAAGTGAGAATACTTCCTGTTAGTTTCAAACAGACAACTCATAAACAGAAAGTCTAATTGGCTTGGCTTCAATCCCTGCAGCAAACTCCATGAACAGATTCAAAGGGTTCCATGACTGACTCATTCTGGGTCATGTGCTCGTTCCTGCAGTTTGTGTTTTGCACTTCTTATCAGAAGATAGAAATAAATGAGGATGAGTTGTTGTGATTGGTTCATGAAGACACTGTCTTTACAGTACTTTTCCTGTGATGGAATTGTCCCTGGCTCCTCATTTGGCCATTGAAGGCTGTTTTTCCCAACACAGCCAATTATTGTAAACATACAATAATTTCAAGGGTTTAGGCTAAAATAGAAACAATAGTTGGAAGGAATATCAATACATTTTCTTTTGACTATTAAGCTTTAGCTAGAAGAAAGATTTCTTATTTTGGAGAAATAAAAAATAGTGGATATAATAAAGAGGAAGTCACAAAAAAAGTCAGTGTAATAATAAATGTCCACCTATTTGATCTCCACCTTCATATTCAAGTAGCAATCTGGCCAGAGAGCATTAGTCAGAAACTAGATTTATCTAATTGTACGTTGGGTTAAGAGCTTTAATTTGAAAGTGATATTTGTCAAACCATACTATCCACAAATCTAGTACATAATCATAGGGGTTTATGCTAAAGTACCCTACTTTTTTTAATGCATCAAGTTAGCTAATGACAATCTTTGGTGAGCTGTGCATTTTATTTTAGTCTAAGCAGTATCTTTTCCCAAGAGTTTTATAAAGGTTCTTATCTTTTGAAAAATCTTCTGTCTCTTCAATTTCTTTTCCCTTAGTCCTAATTTCCGATGCTTTGGATCTTGAAAAACTTCCAGAGAATTTTAAAAGGTCATCAGCTTTGTAGTTGTATGTTTCGTTGGCCTACATGTGGAAGAAGCATAACAGCATAGAGGAGATAAAATAGGATTAAAATATTCGGCCTTTGGACTAAACACAGAAGGAGGCTGATTTTTTCGCTTTACTGGGTTCCTTGTCCTCTTTGAAGACTAAAATTTTATTGATCAACTGATTTAAATTTAACTGTTAACAATAGATGGCCATCTGAAGTTTCTTTGATGTTTAGGTATTGATATTGGATAACTCATCATGTAATAACTGATTTTGATGTTTAGTAATAATATGCACTGCAGCAAATCTTCACACTGTACATCGCCATCACTTAGCTTCATAGAAAGTGTTTTGATACTGAGGCTTCTAGAAAACTTCAGAGAATTACAAATCAACATTTTTTACCCTTATAAGAGAACCCAGCATTTGACCAAGGTTTAGAAGCACAAACTGTACCTAAGGTGTACTATTCATCTGTTGGCTTTTTTTTTTTTTTTTTTTTTTTTTAGTACTGGGGATAGAACTCAGGGCCTTGCACTTGCAAGGCAGGCAGAGACTTGGCAAATGTTTTTGACTTAGTAGATTTCTCTGTGAGTAAGTTAGCTATAAAAGAAATATCAGAAAATATGCTCATAGGCCATTGTGGAGAAAGCAAATGGTTTTTACTTTCAGTTCTTGATAATAAATAATATTTTTAAGTTCAATGGGTAAGGAGTTTCAGCTTTTAGAATCAGAATTTTAGAATGACTCATGTACAAGCACATGTACATTAATTTTAGCTTAGCAACAAATAGCATCCTGTAAGAAATAAAGCAGCAGTAAGTCAGTAGTGTTGGAAATAACAGCAATATCTCAATAGTATTGGAAATCTTTTCAAAATATTTGCCTACAAAACTTATCATTAAAGATTTTCATAGCTTAACATAGACAGAATTTTGTATTTTAGTATGGTATCTACTGAAAAATGGCTAAAAATGTTTGTATTCTGGGCTTTCTTCTGCAACTTATGCTTTTTAGAGAAACTGATTTGAAGAGGTTTTTACATAAATATCCTAAATTACAAAATGCATGTGCTTCAGGGTGCTCTAGGTTAAATTCTACTTCACTGATTTGTGGAAGAAGACAGGCAAAACATGGCTTATAGATTGCTTATGGTGGAAAAAAGAATCCAAATTTCTATACACAGTGAGAAAACAAGGGGGGAAAATGCCCAGATATTTCTTATGCACTGAAAACATCCTCTTTTTGCATAGAGGAATCAATAATGAACATGACTGATTCAGGTAAATCTGCACATTGTAGCCAAGAATGCTACATAAGTATAGTGTGAGATGCACTGTAGTTGAATCATTGGCAACTCTCACAGCAGCATTGCAGAAGTGGGCACTGTTGGCTAATAAGGACAGGAAGCTTCACCCCAGCCCACATGGCCCACATCAGATGTCAACCAAAGTCATGTGGCTTCAAAAGTCATACTCTTTTCACTGTACTCTATGGTATAAAATTATAGATCTGGATCCATTTCAGTGTAAATAACACTGGCCAGAGTGGTTAACTAAGCAGACATGAGTCTTCTGTGCTTTTATTGGTATATAAAGAGATTTCTATAAGGTACAAAGAACACTCATTAGGTATGCAGAGCCTGTGTCCTGCAAAGGAGCTAATAAGAATGTGCATTCCCACCTCCTAATAGCTATAGAATGGCTAGTGACTTCTGAATCTGTCCTTGGTAGATGAAAGATAAGAGAATGTCATGGTGCAGGGCTGACACTAAGCACATGTCTCTATCTGCAGAGTGGAGCACGTGAATGTTGACCCTGATTAGGCATAACAAAAGGACTTGATTTCAATATATTTAAAAAAATTTGGAATATCCAAATTTATGCTATGCAATTTTCTTTAAATGTATGTTTCCTTGGGAATCTATAAGTAGTATATGTGTAAGTTTTAGAAATAAGCTTTAATAAGAAATTGTGATAGATCTGTACAAATAGTTTGTGTATAATAGCAAATGTTATTTTATTATTCAAGGGTGGAACACATCCCAGCTGCCTTGTCATCCTAACATTTCATTATCCTATCACAAAATACCATGCTTCTATTAGAGGAAAAATTCCCATCTGGGTCATATCAAATTTAATTACTCTAACACTCATATAATTATGGAGTTGTCTCAAGTTCCAAATGCATCCCCTCCCTTAAAAATTAATAGTTTTACAATGAGGAAAGACACTGTAATCCTTTTAGTAGGAGGACATGTTAAAAGTAAAGAGATGGTAAAATCTATCAACATAGATAAGAACAAGAAAAATTTTAAAGTCCTTCTTTTACTGCTCCACTTCCCACCCACTCTCTCAACCATAGCATGGAATTATGGTACACCAGCAGTCAGGAGAAAAGATGGAATTTAACTTGACACTTAAATATTTGTTGGGTATTTAGAACATGCCAGATATTCAAGATTTTTGCAATGTATTACAATGAAATAAAAATGCCTGCTCTTATATACCAGTGGTGTGTGCTTGATAGGTATGAGAATTGAAGAGACAGAATAAACAACTAAAAATCAAAACTAATAAAACTCGTAAACCGGGCAATACATAAGCAAATGTTAAATGCTATGAAAAAATGTAACTGGATAATGGATTGCTATAACTAGAGGAAAGATGGGATATGGGCTACTGTAGTAAAAAGATAGATGGGAGATTTCTTTGAGAATTTAAGTTGTAATCAAGGTGACTGAGTTAGCATGTGGATCCTCTAGACAAGTATTCCAGGTAGAGGCCTTAAACCAAAAGTGAACCCAACTTCTTCAAAGAAATGATAAAGAGGACAGAGTGATTGGGATGAAGTGAACTAGAGGAAACATTCTAGGGGAAGAGATAAGTCATTTTGGATCTGATAATGACATAGTCATTCAGCTTTTGCAAAAGAAGTTGTAGGCTTGTGAGCACAGGAAGAAAATATCTGGGTTGCATTTTGTGTATCATTCCTTTTCTGTTTGAAAATGGAGGGGAAGAGCCAGGAGTGTAAGCAATCTGGCAAACAGATTCTTGACATATTTGGATGGTCTGGGCCACAACCAGTAGTGGAGATGAAAAGAAATGGTTAGATTCAGGACCTATTGTGATAAGGGAATCAATATAATTTTCTAATAATGATACTAAGATTTTTGACTTGAACAACTGGCAAAAGGAGTTGTCATTAACTGAAATAGAAAATCTCCTTGGGGTTGGTGTGGTTGGAATGTGCCCCTCAAAGTTCACATGTTAGAAACTTCATACATAAAGCAAGAGTTTTGGGAGTAGGGACCTAATATGGGGCTCTTTCCCGATGAATGGGCTATGATTATTATTGCAGGAGTAAGTTAGTTATTTTGATTGTGAATTTATTATAAAAGCAAAGGTGAGAAGATCCCCTTATTGCTCTCTTGGTCTTGCCTGGTCTCTGGAATGACACAGCAGGAAGACCTTTCAGGGGGCCAGTGCCATATTCCTGATCGTCCACAACTCTAGAATGTGAACCAAATGCATTTCTTTTCCTTATAAAGTACTCAGTTAAAGGTATTCTGTTGTAACTATAGAAAATAGATAAAGCTGAAGAGTTCAGTTTTGGACATACTGAAATTGAGATATTTTTGACAGGCAAGTGAAGATGTCAAATAGTTGAATATCAAACATTTTAAAATGGAGAAATTTTGTAGTAATTCACATGTCAGAGGTATTGAAATCCATGTTTCTAGATGAGATCGCCCAGGTCCTGAAGGCAAATAGAGAAAAAGACTAAGGGTGGCACCCTGAAGTATCCAATATTGAGAGATAGTGGGGGACAGCCACTAGGTTAGGTACAAATTTAAGAAATGAAAAACAGATATTCAAGGACAAAGGTAGTAATGTCCATAAATTTTCTAATTTGGCTCAAACAACCAGTGTTTTAAAGAGCTTATTATGTGAGGAAAATGGATTCACACTTGACTTTGTTCCATTTGAGTAGAAAAAAAAACGAAGTGCTTCTGTTATGACTTCTATCTAAGACTTACCCCCCACAAAACCCAAAACCTCAGCCGCTCATAGGTAGGGCTTTTGTGAGGGACAGGATCATGATGATGTGACACTGGTTAGTCTGATAATTGGTTTAACATAGTGCTGGCTGTGGGTAACAGATTTACTGAGAAGGGAAGACCTACCCTGGGTGTGGGTGGCACCAACTAATAGGCTTGCATCCTAGATGGAATAAAAAGAGAAAGAATACAAAAGTTGTGCTGCTTTCTGCCTGCCACGCCATCATGAACTGTTTCTCTGTCATGCTCCTCTACCATGCCACCCTGCCTTGAAGCCAGGTGACTGTGGACTGAAACCTCTACAAACTGCAAGCCAAAATAAACTTTTCCTCCTTTTAATTTGGGTTTTGGGTATTTTGTCCCAGCACTAAGAAAGTAACTAAGACAGCTTCTGTATACTTAATTTAACCCTATACCATAATTTAAAGACACAAAATCACATATTCACAGGGAGAAATCAAGGTGCAGATCCAAGAGCTGAAAGCACAGGTCTCATTAAACTTTTTTTTTTGTCTCATTAATCTTAAGACTGCTATTCACAGTGCTGTGCTGGGTGGGTTTTTTACACAGTGCTGATCTCATATTTCTACCTTGTAAGGTATCGAGTGGTAGATAAAGGGTGCCTGCTGCACCAAGTTCCTGTGTCTCTTGTTGTAGAGAAGCTTGTTTTAGGTGTTTGCACATTTATCTAGATTTTTACTTAACTTTCTAAATTGATGAAGAGGTTTCTGTCGAAAGGAATTCACTATCTGACAACTCTGATAATAGAGGGAGAGATTAATAGAGGTAATTAATATCTTCCCTCATATATCATAAAGCAAAGATAATTTCTGTCAGAAAAAACAATGAGTCAGCAGAGAGGCCACCTCTTCATTTCCTTGGCTCACAAGAAGGAAAACACAGGCTCAGAACATAAATTCAGGTTGTTTCTACCAAGCATTGAAGAAAAGCAAAATAGGGTAAGTTATGGACCTTGCCAAACTTTATGTGTGTGATTTATCAGGTTAAACTAAGTACCTGGTTAGCACTGAAAATGTAAGGTTGTGTTCAGAGACAAGAATAACACAAGAGCGGCAGAGTGGGGTCCATGGAGTCCCAACTGGTTTATAAAAAGCTAAGTAAAGACTCTTTGAGTGTAAAAAACAGAATCTAGACAATAATCTTTATACTCGCTGACAATTATAGAAGAGTTTGGGAAAACCAGTGAGGTACTCAGGATGTTTGTAAATCAGTGAACTTCTAAATCACACAAACCTGATATGAAGGACACTTTACTTGCATTTTATTTACATAAAATTATGCAAATGTAAAATATTGAAATCCTTTCTTCTTACCTTTATTCCTTCCTTTCTGATCCCTTTTTTTTTCCTTTCCTGATTTTCTTTCTTCTTCTTCTTCTGTCTTAGCAAATTAAGTGATTTTTTTCCTCCTTGATTCTTACAGTGTCTAGGACTGCAGAGTTGAAGCTGAGAAATAGTGCTGCGGAGAGAGTTTCACCCACCACTAATCTTGAAAGACTTTATTTTGAGACCAATTTGGTATGAACCATAATATTCTTAAAAAATGATTTTTATCACTTTTCATGTAATTTTTATAGAGAAATTAAAGATTAGTCTCAAATCATTGTAAAATTTTAAAAAAACAATGCTGTATAATCACACACATTTTAATATTTCTATTTTCATATATTTTCAAACTGTAAGGGGATCACAAGGTTTTCTTGCTCCTAAGAGAAATTAGTAGGCACTTAAATAATCTACTACATGGAGCATGAATATGAAATGGTGAAATTGTTTATCTATTTAAAAAGACAACATATACAAAGAAAAACTAAATTGGCATATTTTAATTCTACAAAAATGTATAAATATTTAAATTTACAGCAAAAGAACAATTGTACCATTTAGTAATGCTTACATTATTTAAAATGTTTAATTCTTTATGCACAACCTACTTTTATAAATGTTAAAGAATTGTGTGTCAAGCAAATATTTAAAACATTGTTGAAATGACTTCTCTCTAGCTATGACTACATGAAAACACAAAAGCTCCCCCCCAAAAAGTTTTGCTCATCAACTTCTTGTTTCTCTTGTGCTATTTTTTTTAGCTGAAAGTACAATTAGAATCAAGCAGTAGCTTATATTCATTTTTGCTCCAATTGAATGCATGATGAAAATTAAAATTTAAAAAATAAATGTACATATAGCATTAATCATTTAATTTCTCATTTTCAAAGTCATTAAAAATGGGCTTAAAATAAAAGGAAAATGATAACTTCATATAATGATAACATTATATATATATATATATATATATATATATATATATATGATGACACAGTACCACAGAAGTGGCCTTTGTCTTAAAAGAGTTAACAACATACTGCCCTGCATCACTACTATTTCAGAAGGATTTTAAAAGCACATACAATGAAAATTTCCTTTAGAGTTTATTGAACAATATAAAATAAAAGTTGGGCACAGATTTACACAAAGTATTTAAAACACATTGCTGGTGTTCATTCAACACCTTAAAATCATACAACAGCTTACATTTAATAGCAGTTTGAACATAGTGGAGTCACATCAGACACACCCTATACTGTACAGAAGAATTGCCAATCTTTTATTTTCCATATTTTATCATATTTTGGAACAGGGTAGGCAGTGGCTGAATTCTGAAACAAGCTGCTTTAAGACAATTGAATGTGTGCTGCCCAATAAAGTAGGAAATTTATTAAAGACTTAAAGTTATCAGTTATGCAGAATGTCCATTTGTGGGTGGTGACACATCCATAGAAGCTTGAATTTCTTCAATATTTTTTGTACTTGTGAAATCATCATACTTTTTAACTTAAGGATGTATACAAGTTTTGCTCCTCTGACACTGGAGTTAGCATCTGTGGATGAAATGCACATGTAGTAGCTGTGATTGTATATGATCATCATTTCACAAATGGTAAAAACAATGCATGTGAGAAGATACTCTCTTCTCCCTTTATTTTTTTCTTTTTATTTATTAGGCTGATTCTAAGCACCAATGTAAAATCAAGTTATGAGTTATTTTTACTAGAGAGCTACAATGGGAAGCTTAGAAATATCTGCTGATTATCTTGCCATCTTTGAAGCTGCATAACGTAGAAAACATCAAATGTTCACAGTTATAGATGGTCTAATTCTCTGTGCTCCTTGTAGGCCAACATTACTTTTAACTAATATCATTATAAAGTAAATGAGAGAGACTTTTTCATAAGTTGCTACTGAAGAGGCTTTGCTTTATTTCCCTAAAACTGTTTGCCAAATGATGCTAGGATATTTCATTGTTCAATAATCATGCTGTTTTCAGGTAATCTCTTTATTTTTCCTTCAGGTCTTATTGTTTACAGAACTAATTTTATTTAAGCATGAAAGATAGTAAAAATTTAAATATTTCTAAATAATCAATGTTCTAATAAGAAAGTTTTAAATGAAGACATTTTTCTCATTACTGTGCCCTTTTAATAATATTTCTGAGTGATACATTAGGTAACATTAACAATGAAGAGTGCTGGCAAAACTGCTTGTAGCTGTATAATCCCTGGGCAAACTACATTATGTATCTGGGTCTCAGGCTGATTACATAGAAACATAAAAACTAATGATGGA
This sequence comes from Heterocephalus glaber, assembly GCF_053883595.1. NCBI lineage: Eukaryota > Metazoa > Chordata > Mammalia > Rodentia > Bathyergidae > Heterocephalus > Heterocephalus glaber. The sequence continues at coordinate 34,397,611 of NW_028258143.1, read as the reverse complement.
TCATCTTTAAAGCTTTGTAAAGCTTTTGTAAAGCTTTTTAAAGATTTTAAATTATCTTTTGTCCATAGGATTGCTTGGAAAATAAATTTAGTAAGTATGAAACCATGAAAATACAATCTTTAAGGGAATGTACATATATCTCCCTCCAAAAGTCAAAAGCTTAGACCCTTAAAAAGTGGCCCACTGAACATAACCAGAAAATTAAAATTAAAATTAGTTTTAGCTTAATGAAGCAACTTATATAAGGTAGCAGCATTTCTATAAAATGCCATATTTCATTTCCATAAGGCAGGATATTTTATAATAGAAAATAACATATAGTTCATATTTTAATATGAAGGATGTTAGGAAGAAAATTATCATTTGGAGATAAAATTATGCAAATTCTATGTAAATATATTACTGGACACTAAAGTATAAAATACAAAAAAAGTACAACACTGTAGCACTTAGCAACTTTAACATACTTTTCAATTTATTAATTCAAGAAATATTTAAAGAATATTTCATATGTGCCAACAACTATACCAGATGCTGAGGATATCCAGTGAACAGAACTGACAAAGACCCTGGCTTTTAAAAGGACTTGTAGGGCGGTGGGTAGAGCTCAATGGGACAGCAATTAGCTAGCATGTGTGAAGCCCTAGGTTTCATCCCCCAGTAATGTAAAACAAACAAAAAAATACAAAACAACAATAAAAATAAGAGAGACATATTAGAGATGTATGTTGGGTTGTGGGCTCATGCAGGTAGAAGGATACGCTGAAATAAAAAGGTAAAATTATAGTTTGTCAGAAGTTCAGGAGATGCAGACAGCAAGTGGGACAATGGTTTGCCTTACTGCTGAGAGAGCTTGCCTAAGACCTAAAGACAGTGAGGGAGAGAGCTCTGTGGGGCCCAGGGAGCCAAAGATTGAGAAGGAAATTTGCTAGGGAGTCAGGGTAGAGTAAGTAAAATGTGGAATGGTAAAAGAGAGGAAGTATAGTGAAGTGAACTGTGTGTGTGTGTGTGTGTGTGTGTGTGTGTGTGTGTGTGTGTCTGTGTCTGTATAGTAGACTGGGGGGAGTGTATGGTAAGGACTATTATTATGAAGGATTTCAAATACTACTGAAGACAGATGAAAATCCATTGGAAGATTGTGTATGTGAAATGTCATAATGAAATTCATATTAAACAGAATCACTCTGACTATTACATTGAGAAAAGGAGATGAGGATTAGCAAAAGTTGCTCACCAAATCACAAACATTTTGCAAATAAAAAGGTAAGAAGTAAATCACATTGTGGATATGGTGGCAAACCATTAGCTTGTGGTTACATTTGAAAGAAAGCATCAAGAGAACTTTATAATGGAGAGAGAGACAGAGAGAGAGAGAAACACTGAGAGAGAGAGAGACGGGCCGGGGGGAGAGAGAGCAAAAGATTTTTCACTTGGATATCTGGAAGGGTGAAGTTGCATTAGCTGAGATGAGAAAGACCACAGAAGAGGATGGTTTGAAACAATTTGAAATATTTCTTAGTCTAGCTCCATAGATAAGTGATATGCAAGATGAATGCACTACGAATTTCACCATGCTTTTAATTCTCAGTACTGCAAGCATTTTTGAAAAAAAATACAATGTTAATCATTGTTTCCAGGGTTTTGAGTGATTTATATTTTATATCATTTTTTAAAGTTGTTAGACCTATCATGGCATGTATCCAAAGAGCTGAAGAGTCTCTGAAGATTCTTCCTAAATGAAACTCGACCATGAAAATCCCATATTTTCACAGTGACCACAAACACACTCTCAGTTATTTAAAATACAGCTGAAATGCATCCAATTCAGTTTCCATGAAGTAGCTATATTTTAGAGTATTTATCATTCACCATTTTCTAGGTAACATATGCATTTTGATTGATAAAAAAGTAGGGTCTGTCTATTAAATAAAGGAATTCCTCAAAGTTTAAGCTTTTTATGTTGCACATGAATATTTTACCTTGTTTTAGTCAAGATGAGAAGAAAATGGAGGAGAAAAAGAGGAAAAATAGAAAATGGAATTGTTAGAGAGTCTCAGCTGACTGGATAGGACACGATTAATTAAAAGTTGTGGGTCACTACCTCTTAGGAATTTCAGGTTCCATTCTAAGTTTGCTATAAACTTGAGTCTATATTTTGAAAAATAAAAGCTCTGACATTTAAAGTTTTATTAAAAAATTTAGTAAATTTAAGAATTCCCAGAGACCTTGGAGTGGGGGATGTCTACATTTTTAGGAGTAAACCTGAGATGTTCCAGGTTGTAGAATTCTTTTCTGGAGTTTTCTAGCAACAAAGAGAATGGAATGCCAGCTAGGAAAATGGAAAGTGTCTTTTTTACTATAAAGTTGTGTGTGTGTGTGTGTGTGTGTGAGAGAGAGAGAGAGAGACAGAGGTGTAGCCAAATTTATTAATATGTTCTATATATAAGAGCTTTATAAGTAAAAAATGAGGACAATAAAAGTGGAATCTTTTGCTCTAGAAGACACATTTTCCATCTTCCTCCCCACATTCTCAATTTCTCTGGCTTTTGCATATACTTATAATGCATAAAACTCATATATAGACCAATTTTATGAGTATTTAATATGGTGGCAAATAAAAAGCTTATTAGTAAATATCTCATTTATAGAATTTTCTTCATTTTCATAAGAACTACTTAAGTATTTTGAACAAAAGGGTTTTTAAATGGAAAGAACTTGTAAAACTAGCCTAATTATGAATGTATTATTTGAGCCATAATTTATGGCAAATGATATTTGGCAGTCTAATTAGAATAAATGTTTAATGAAGGTGTATTGAGTTTACTCTCTTAGGGATAAAATTATAGAATGATGTTATATTGCAGCAATGAAAATCTGATTGCAATATATTTTTTCATACAAAACAAAAATGACAAAAATGAACTAACTACAATATCTAAATGTGAAAGAATTGGAAATTTTGCTAAAACTCTACCCTTCACTAATGTTCTATTACAGCGTTGGTAACAAACCAGAGCATTTAGAGAGACAAGGGAGGGCATAGTTTATGGAAACAAGATGATGCTGAGTCCGGAGTCTGTGACATCAACTCTGGGAGCAGGTTGTTCTCACCTTGTCTCAGGAATTACCATGACCCAGCTACAATATCTCTTAATGACACTTGTTTCAGTTTAGCTTCATCCTGTTACCCTCAATATCTGTATAATTTCTTCCTATTTCGTTGGAATTTAACTTGCTTACTTAAATGGAATTTTTGAATTCTTTTCTTTCTTTGTTTAAACATGATGCTTTGTAAGGAATCTATGAACTCATTATCCTATTTAATATTTTCCAAATACAAAATTTGGAATGTAACATTTTGTATAATGAGTTTAGTGCTCATAATCCTATATGTAGTCCTGTTGTTGATATAGGAATTCAATATGTTTCCATGAAGTTCCAGTAGAGTAAGTTTATAAAGCAGTTAATATTTCAAAATGAAGATATTTTATAAGGCATTTACATTATTTTTTTCAATCACTGTGGCAACAAAAAATAAAATGCCTCCTCCACAAATAACCCTATGACATAGGACAATAAAGACTGTTTTGTAAAACAAACAATTTGTTTCTCAAATTGTTCCAATGTTTAGTAACAGTTTGCTATTATTCATGTTTTATTAATGTGCTTCTTCAATCAGATACAAATTTTAGTAGGGAAATAATCAAACATTTCTAAAAATGAATTATAAACTGTGTTTTAGGATACTAAAAAGAATTTTAAAACTTTCAATTCAGCAAAGTTAATATTTTCTTCTAATGGAAAGAATGGAAAAATAAAAGTGTAGACACTTTCATGGCTTGGGGCAAATGGTCTTTAAGCCCCTAAGGTCATGTTCCTCAGCAGCCATTGTTGAGATCTACTTCCACTACAGTCTTGCATGGTGGGCACCATTTTATCTTCTTCAGAGGGTTCATCGAGACACTGGTTACTGTTAACATGTCTCAAGGTGAGTCTCTGTAAGAGATAGCCAATAATCAGTACAGCCTATTTCATTTTCAACTTTACTAGCAATTAGGAATAAACCTGCTTTTAAAGAAAATCCTTTATGATATTTTAGTATATTACACTGTGTTACATTTATAAAAAACTATACACAGGTGTCTGGATTAACATCAACTGTCATGGAGTCATCATTGTCTAATACACATTTATTTGCAGATGGCTAAAGAAATTGGCCAACCTTTATCATGAGTTCCCAAGAACTCAGGCTCCTTTACAAAAGCCCATTTGTAGCTTTGAGTTCAGTTCGGGGCTACAAATATTCATAAGCTTTTGCAAAAGCTTAGTTTTCTTAGCCATGTGTAGTTCAGTAACCATTTGGTAAACATACAAATAGATGTCACAGCTGTGACCCAAATGAACAAAACTGCTAGAAATGTTCCCATTTCAAATACTAAACAAACCATAGTATCTCAGACATTCATTGTAGAAGAATGATTATTATAGTAACAAATAATTTCTCTGACTTTATAATATCCTTACCATATTTTGATCTACATTTAAACATCTTAAAATATATAAGTAAAATACAAGTATGATTTACATTGGGAGTCACAATTTGGACTTCCCAGATCCACATTTGAAATCTATGTTTTCTATGTAGTGATTACATATCATTTTGTTCAGTTTCCTGGGCAATGCCTACATCCACACAATAGAAAAAATTCCCTAAGATGAAGACAAGTTTCTTAACATACATGAGATGATTTGCTGTTATATCTTGAAAATAGAACCCCAGATAATTTTTGTTGCAAATTACCAAATTTAAGGGTAGACAAAAATCTTTTCATCTTATTTTTTGTGTTCATTCTTAATACTACATTGAAAACTGCTAAAAAACAAATGCATGGGGGGCTTGATAAAAATGACAGAGAAGCACTACTTGGACAATTGTAGTTTGTATAGATGAAGACTGAAAACACCTTGGATTACACTGTTGTGAGACATGAAAGACTGGAGAGTAGGTGGTGGTTGAGGATGCCTAATAAACAACAAACAGGAAATTAAAAAAGCAAAGCTTAGAAGTAAAGGATATTTCCAGTTTGAGGCCTTTGTTGTTGCTTTTCAATCATGGAATCAAGCCATTTATACTAAAAAATGAATTTCTTTTTTTAGAAATTGCAAAAGATAAAGAACATGTTTGATCTATTCTTATGACACCTGAAATTCAATAACCAACCAGTTTGGACAAACAAAAAAGATATTAAAATAAATATTTTTTCTAAGACATTTTAGTTAAAGTCAACTAAAAAATCCTTCATTTCTGTTACCTACCTAAGGTCACACATACATATACATATACATATACATACATACATACATACATATACATTTTAAAAAGTCACTTACCATTACATGCATTTATTAGAGCCTTTAAAAAATGTGTGATCTTTACATATATCCAGTGTGCTATTAAACTGCCAGTGCTTTATCTGAATCTGCTCACAAGTCAGAGTTATTGAATGCTTTGACTGATTTTCTGTTACTACATGTTGTAATTTTAAAAAGTACCTTAAGATTGTTTTTCTTTTTCTGTTTTTTTGCTTATTTGACACAGGATCTCACTATGTAGTTCAGGATGGTGGAGAACTCACTATGTAGCCCAGGCTGGGTTCAACCTCTAGGCAATCCTCCTGCCTCAGCTTCTGGAGTGCTGGGATTACAGGCACGCACCATAAGGACTGGTGAAATTATTTTTCTTTAAGGATCATATTGAATAAGTGTTGCTAATGATACAGAAAATGACAATCTGAGGCTGTGCGGGAAAAATAACCCTTCTACATTGCTGGTGGCAATGTAAACTATTACAACCACCATGGAAATCAGTATGGTCCCTCAAAAAACTAATAGAAATTCCATTTAACCCAGCCATTCTCCTTCTAGGTATCTTTCGAAAAGAGTTAAAAATACCATATAACAGGGAAACGTGCCCTGTGTTTATAGTAGCACAACTCATAATAGTGAAATTTTGGAAATGATCTATATGCCCATCAATAGATGAATGGATAAAGAAAATGGGTTATTTATACACAACAGAGCACTACTCTGCTCTAAAGAAGGATAAACTTGAGTCATTTGTAGAAAATTGGATGCACCTTTAGGCCATAATGTTAAGTGAAATAAATCAGACACACAAGATTATATATCACATAGTTTCTATATGAGAAACTCAAAATATAAAAAATAGCAAAATAAAATTAGATAGTAGGAAATATGGAGATTTTGCAGAAGTGAAGGAGAACGGAGACAAAAGGAGTAAGGAGGGTGAGGAAGGGGATGAAAAAAGAATTAAAGTGTTATGTGAATATACCAACTCCCCACCAAGAATATAATCATTATGCCCTGAGAACATATAACAATCCAAATAATTCAAAAATATTTGTATCATTTTTCCTTAAAATGCACAAGTATTTCCACTGTAGGGAATACTAAAACAATAAAAAACTCTCCTTCTTGATGTAATGCAGTGGAAAACCAGACATGTTAAGGTTAGATAGATCTAAGTGTGAATTCTACTCCCCAAATTACTAGTTGTGAACACTTCGGCACGCCACCAAATCATTCTGAGGCATCAGATTCTTCATCAGAAAATCCTGAGTTTTACATTAAAATTGCTTATACATATTTTTTCTCCTTCTGCTTAAAAACTGACTGTGAGATAATTAACCATGACCTCTGGGCATCCAAATAAAGATAAAATTGTTAACTTTGTTGCTAGGCAATATGGTTTATGGTAAAAATGACCTCTGATTGGTGAACTGCATCAAGTCTGAAAAACCACATCTGAATATCTGATACGAAGCCAAATTTCGGGCACTTCTCTCAGTGCAAAAACAATTTTGAACATCCCATTAGGCTCCCAGGAGTTACGCCTACTAAGTTGTTACCAACAGTGTCATCTCCGGTGAGGAGGAGGCTATTAAGCCGGTATGGCTTCTGCATCTGCCTGATGTGGATGTCATAACTTTACACCAGGCTGCCATCTGTGAGGAGGCCAACTTCCAGAAGGTGGTAAGGACCGCTGTGGGAAATGCTGCAAGTTGTCCTGCTAAGAGAAGGAACCATGGTCTCTGCCCTAGAACTCTGTACGTAGATTCGTGAAATTAAATGATTAGTGAAGCTTAAATTCCCTTTTGGGACATTGCACATACTAGGGTGTATAGCTTTAAACACTAAAATAATATATAGAAATTGCCTTGTACGCAAGTCTTTTTCATGTACAAGCTGTGGACTACTCCAACTTTCAGAATGTCCTTATCTCAAAGGTAGCTCTAATCTAAACAATTCCCCTACTGCCCTCTGCTCTCCATACTTCGATTCCCAGTTTTGTCACAAAATTCCAAACTCAGCTGTGTCCTCCCAACAATCCTTAGCTCATTCATGTAAACCAGAAACCGCCCTGTAACTTCTCATGTTTTCTCCTATGGTAATAAGATACTAGACAATGTATAATCTTATTTACTGGACAGTAAATCCTTTATAGCCTCGATCAAAAACATGGGCTTCTTTGCAAGAATTCCACACCAGTTTATTGATCTGAACTGAATAAAGATTCATTTCATTGCTTGCTGAGAAAGTACTCACAAATCACACAAGTGAGAAATAAAAGGTACCATTCTGAAAAACTGTTTATGCTGTATCACTTCACCAACCACAAAGAAATGCTCAGAAATAGTTTTCTTCATAGAAGTATTGAAAAATTACATCTTACTTAGCCTTCAATAATGTGTTTGCTTAGTGTTTCAGATTAAAATAATTTCAAGATTTATGAAGGTTATGATATACCTGCATACAGTCAAAGAATCTGAATAAAAATTATAAAGTTAATGTGTGTTTCTGAAATATCTTATTGTCCACTTATTCTTTTTCCCAGCTTTAATTCAGAATCCCTATACTAAGAGAGAAAATATTTCATGATATATTCTATCAGTTATGTTTCTGTATAGATATACTTGAAATAAAAACCAGAAAAATACGTATTAACTAAAGATAGACTAAACATTACTTAACACATGCAGTCTCCAAATTAATCAGCAGCTGAGAAGTAAAAGACAGAAAAGGAACTCCAGGGAAAAATAACACATGTAATTTTTCCTTAAGCTTTGAGATTTCCATAATCAAACATAATCAAAGCACTAAAATAAATTTAATAAATCCTATAACATAAATTTCTAAAATTATTAGAGAAAGTAATCAATAGTATTCCCAAAAATATTTTTAAAAACTTCTATTCTTATATAGTTTCTTAGTAGCCATTTTTGCAAAGCACTATCATTGCATGTTTCACAGTGGGATGATGGTGGCCATCAGCTACTTTGTTTACAGAAAGACAGGACTGGGTGATTACATGAAGAATAGTATAGGTCTGTTTGACAAAACAAAAAAAGAATAATGACGAAATGAAGTACAAAGGCAGTAATAAATCAATCATTCATGACAACATACAATTTGTACTGGATAGGAGAGGAGAAGCATGTGACAATAATTGCATCCATGGAGCTCTGGCCCGCATTCTTCAATGTCTGTCAAGCCACCTATACTCAGTAGAGGTAAATGGAGATGAGACTGAGACTATGAAGAGGGGTTTGAAATCAAATGATGAGACATTTTGGGCAAGAAATTATTTTTAATAGAAGAGATTATTTTCATAATCTATAAATAAAAGGTTCTTTTAGTACCAAATGGGTTATTTTGTGAGTGGATATTCAAGTAAATGATCAGACCAGAGAATTTTCAGTTACAGTCCTTGGCCTCCTCATGGCTTTACCTTCATCTTGAGTGGGCATCGGGGAAGAATCTGGCTGACAATTGAGCTGAAAAGCTTTGCTTTCGTTTGCCCAGTGTGGTGTTCAAATTGCTCCTGCTTAAGTTCGCACAGAGCTAACCTGGTGAATTCTAATGGTTCCACATACACACTGACATTCATTAGATATCAGTTGAAAAGTTAACGAAGGTGGAAAAAGAAACATCGACTTGACTGGGGCTCCTAACTTGAAATTTTTTTTCCAAATATAATTAAGCATTTTATTTATTTTTTGTTTCTTGCTTTCTATTTGTTTTTTTTTTTTTTTTTCATTAAGGAGCAGAAGCTCCAGAGAGGCCAGAAATCACAGCTGCCAACATCACCAAGCCCTGGGCCTGCTGTGGGAGATGCTAAATATGTTTGTTAATTTAAAACAGTGAAGCACAGTGCAGAAAATAAACACTGTAAAAATAAGGTTTATCTCTTATGAATGGACACAATCATTGGGTTTACCTTTTAAAGGATTTCTATCTTCTACAGTAAAATGGTATAGGAATGATTTATAAAGATAGGAAAGAGTAATATTTTATATGTGATTTATAAAATGATTCTGTTGGTGATATAACAGTAAACAATGATTGGTTAAGAAGACTTTATTTTAAAGCAAATCTAAATTTTCTATCCATACTCTTAGAAATTTCTAGGCTAGTTTATTCTCTGCCTTCAGTGAATTTTCTTTTTGCAATGAACTTTTCTTGGTAAATGTCAAGTTAGCATCAAAGACCTTAGTGTTAGGAATGGTGAATTCCATGTTTCATTAAAAAGAAAAATGAATCACAAAGTGTTTTTATGAAATAAATAAAAAACAAAATGATTTAGCTTAGGGAGTCAGGGTCAGCAAAAGTGACTTTAGGGCATGAGTAAAATATAAATATTTCATAGGAAATATAATCATAATATTTTCCCCAGTAATGCTTCTCAAATGAATAAACACGAAAAAAATCATAGTTTTCATTCCATATACTTTGAAAAAGCAAAAAGTCTGTAGAAAAATTAGAAATCTCAATGTTATTGAGATTTTAAAATTTATTTTTGACTTAATAAAATCCACATAATTATCGTCTCCTTTGCTTAAAATCAAAATATTATTTATTTTCAGTATTTTGTGTAGAACAGATAAAAATTATTAATATTTTATGTTTCCCCAAAACTTTATAATTTATGTATAGTTATATAGTCAATGCCACAAAATTAAATATCTTCTATTCTTATTATGGTTTTCTTTCCTATCATTAAAGTAGTCTTCAAGTACTATTAAGAAATAAAAGATTTCTATGAGATAGATCTGCCAAAATTCATTTAACTTTTATATTTGAGGATAATGACTCTGGGAGGTAAAACCATAAAGTCAAAGGTATGACTAGTTTAACAAAAATTAACAAAGTTCTGTTTAGAAATATACATGGCAATAATAGTAATCAGCAACAGTAACTATGGTTATATTATTATATGTCATATAGCACTATATGTTAACCATTTCCTGCCATAGTGACAGAATAAAAAAGAAATAAAATAACATATGCGAAACTGGGCATTGTGGCACATGCCTATAATCCCAACACTGGGAGGCTCAAGTAGGAGGACTGCAAGTTCCAGCCCAGACTGAGCAACTTAGAGAGACTCTGTCTCAAAAAAAAGAGTCTGGGGATGTAGCTCAGTGTGAAAACCCTGGGTTCAATCCCCAGTACCACAAAAAATATTATATATCATATATGTATATATATTTATATATGCTTTTTAATGGATATTTCAAATTACTTTTCATTTTCATAGGCTGTCTATATTTATCCTATGCTGCTTATTTAACAACTTGCATGTTTTTATATTGGGAGTACAATTTCTTTTTTGTTGTTAAACATCAGTTCTTTCCTTCCTTCTTTTCTTTCTTTCATTCTTTCTCCTTCCTTCCTTCCTTTTCTTTCTTTCTCTCTCTCTTCTCTCTTTCTTCCTTCTTCCTTCCTTCCTTCCTTTTCTCTCTCTCTCTCTTTCTTTCTTTCTTTCTTTCTTTCTTTCTTTCTTTCTTTCTCTCTTTCTCTTTCTTCTTTCTTTTCTTAGACAGGGTCTTGCTATCTTGCTGTGTAGTCCAGGCTGGCCTCAAACTTGCAGCGATCCTTCAAAGTGCTGGTATTACAGGCATACACTGCCACACCTGGCCATCAGTTCTTTTTCAAATTTTTTGAAAATGCCTCATTAAGAGGCTGTCATGTCAACTCAATTTTGAAGTCAGTTAACATAGAGGGTGACATGCAGCTTATTGTCTATTTTTCCTACTCCTTTATTTAAAATGTTGACTAGAAAATAGAGTAATATGAACCTTAACTTAGTATTACTTTTTGTTTATAAATAGAATCACTTAATTGTTCTTTGATGTGTAAAATATCATTTCTGGGGATATATATATATATTATATAATTTTAAACACATTTTAAGATGGACAAGAAAAAAATAATGATTCCTATCTTTACACATATTTGTGTGATTTCTTGTCTAAGACAAGATGTTTTACGAAATATCTCTAAATCTACATTTCCAAAGATACAATTCCCACTAAAGCCAACTCCCATCAAATTATGGAAACAATTCTGGTGACAAAATAAGAACTGTAACATCATAAAATTGGTCATATCTTTGCATTAAAAGACACAAAATACAAAAATTTGATGATTTTAATGAACAAACACAACTGACTGCATAGTTTATTTAAGAATCAGTTATACCTCTCTATCTGTATTATAATAGTTTAAAATAAAGACAAATAATTATTTTATTATACATAAGTATAGAATAAGAATCAGGTCACATTATTGTAGATATTTAATCACATAGATAATAAATTTCACATCCTGACCAAGTACAGAATATCAATTGTTTAAAAATTAATGTAACATTTTTATTCAAAATATTAACTATGTTCACTTGACAATGTAATCTGTGCAGTCAGTAGGAGTATTCTAAAAATCAACTAAAATATTTTAAAAACTAGAACTAAAAATACAACACTAATGTACTGAAATCTCTATTCACTAATTGATTCTAATGGGAAATGACAGGTATGGGTCAAGGGGGACGTAAAAGGTAATACCTGTCTAATGTACTCCACTTTCAGAAGGTAAATTGAGTCATTGCATTTATTAGGATCTCTACACATGGATTGTATTTATAGATCACTTACCTTGAAATTATATTCCCATTTACCTGACTTCTGATAAAAGTAAACAAAAGAGTGGGGAGTAAGTAAAATCTATAAGTTTCTGTGATTTCAGTAAACATCAATTCAACATATTTCACCTGCTAAAAAAATTCCTTATATTGTACCCCTGGGGAACATTTTATGCAGATGGATATAAAATTCATAGCAAGTATTTTTTCAGTCAACTTGCTCAGTCACATGAAAAACAAGACTTAATTTTAGCATCATATTTTGCTCCCTTTTTTCTTTGTTGCACAGTGTTTGCTGAACATAAGTTTTCGGATCTATAATTAGATTCTCACCCTGTGTGTAGTTGCCTAGATGTTTAAAAAGAAATGTGATTAAGTGCACATATTGTAGAAAAAATGTAAATTTCAGAAATAATGGAACACAATTGCGATGCTCAAACAGCATATATGAAAACCTGAATAAAATAAAATGAATAAATGACAGACTTTCATAAAAACAATTTAAAGTTGCTTAGTGAAATGAAATCTACTATTTTTCTCTTTTGCTTTTACCACTGTGGGAATAGCTATTTCATGATACTGAACTGATTGGGTAATTTATTCAAGAGATTGGAGACAAGACAGATAAATTTTGTTAATCTGCAAATGAAACAGACTAGGTCAGTTATAAAGCAGCAGCAAAGCTGGGTATGGTGGCATACAACTGTCATACCAGCACTCTGAGAGGCTGAGTCAGGAGGATCACAAGTTCTAGCCCAGCCTGGACAACTTAGTGACTTGTGGGACCCTGTCTCAAACATGAAAAATAAAAAATGTACTGGAGATGTGGCTCAGTGCTAGATTTAATCCCCAGTACCAAAAAAAAATGTAACAGCAAATTAAATTCATAGTTATGTTATTAAAGCAATATATAGTCAGGAACATGAGAAACTATCTTTCAAATCAAAGTTAATCAGAGTTATGCATTCATTACCTACCTGTCTTTAGTTCCACTCAACTAAAATAAAAAGCAACTAGATATTAATTATACTATGAATATGTGTAGATGAAGTTTGTAAACAATTAATCGTAGTCACACAGTGCTTTTATGACTATCTAAATGGGACAAATTTATCATATAATATATTTCCTGTTATTAAGAAAGAGAAATTTTATGTGAATAAAAGTTGGTACAGGGAATAACTGTTAGCCATTAATTAGTTCATTACACTATTTTCCATTTAGCTTATTAGAACTTCTCTATTGAAAGCATCTAACTTTTTGTAGTTTTTGAATTACCTTAAAAGGCAATGTAGTCTAGTAGGAAAACTAGAAACCTGGCTGTGGAAACTTAGACAAAGCCTTTACTCTATGTTCCAGTTTACCAATATGAAAAATAAGTAAATAATAATATCTATCTTATAAGACTCTTTTCAGAGTTGCAGAAGAAAACAGATAAAATTATAGCACTCAACTGTTTTCTCTTTCTTTTCCCTCTTAGCTAAGAAATAAATGGAACCAAAGCAGCTGGATGACTTTATTTTTTGAAGCTTCATGGCACTGTTTCCATTTTTCTCTGGACATTCCAACAATTCAGCTCCTACTTATGATTTTCTTTTTTAAGATTGAAAGAACTATGGGAGATAAGGCAATGGGATACTTCAGCTGCTCACACTGTGAGATTCCCAATTGTACTGATAACTAGCTTTCTTTGAAAACTTTATTAGGACCTAAATCCTAGCTTTAATGCTAGAATGGTAATCTTTGAGCATTGGCTTTTTCCTCATAAAGGCTAGAGAAAGGAACTTTAAGGTACATTTTTACTCTGTAATTCTGTGAACTCCATGCATTTTTATTCTGCACTACTGCTGATGTTTCTCAAAGAATAATTTTGCCCTTGCTATCAAATGGTAAAGAACGAAGTAATAGCAGTAGTGAGTAGTACTCATCCACTTTCAGCTGTTGGTTACTGAGCATGGTTCTCACATCTCAACATCAGCGACTCTCAGGCTTTTGCTCCATTTTCTGCTCATCTTTCAAAGTGTATTCATGGCTTTTCCTAAGTTTGCAATGTTTTCCAACAGTGCATAAAACCCATGAAAGATATATCAATACTTGCTCACTGTATGCACCAATTGTTTTGTGTTTTGCTTTGTTTTGGTTTTTTGAGACAGGGTCTTGCTATATAATTCAGGCTGTCCTTGAACTCACTATGCAGCCTAGGCTGGCCTCGAATTTGAGGTGATCCTCCAGCCTCAGTGCCCCCTCCACGACCCCTCCACCCCCCTGCCCAGTGAGTGCTAGGATCACAGGCATGCACCACTATACCTGTCTACTACATACACCAAATTACAATGTACATATACTAAATGACCTAGGGATTTTGTTAAAATAGAGCCTTGGATTTACTGTATCCAGCATAGTGTTTTAAATTGTATTTTTCTAGCAAGTTTCTAGGAGTCCTAGTATCAACTCTTTGGTAGCAGGTATTTAAACTATCCTATGGACTAAAGAAACTCTAAGTAAAAAAACTTACACATAAAAGAAATCATAAAAAGTAGTTATTATATTTCAATTTAGTTACAAATTTATCTTCTTTTTAGGGACCTCACAAATAATCAAATTTCTAGGTGAAATTTCCATAAAGGGATATATTATTCCAATATTTGTTCCATTCTTGTATGATTTCTCTACATCATTATCTATACATTTTTAAATTTGGCAAATTGATGTCATTAGACTAGATGGACATCATAATTTATTTTTGAAAATAAATATATAGGAGAGTAAGTTAAATTATGGCACATAATTACTAAGATGATCAGATTAATTATTTAAAATAACATTTCTCAATATTAAGCATTTTGTATAATCCAAAAGCAAAATTAACAAAATTATACTACTTTGAAATATTACAACAGATAACTATTTATTCTCCAAAAAAGTGAATTTATAAAACTTATTTCATTATCATAGGGTAAGCTACATTTTTTTCACTTTTCTTTTGAAATTTCTTAGTATTCATTAACCTTGATACTGACTTACAGAAAACATAAACAAAAATCTACACTTATGTACAGAAATTATTTTATAAATGAAAGAATTTGAGTCAAGACTATGGAAGTTTAAAGTTTAAAAGTTTAAAGTTTAAGAACAGTACACTGAAATTCAACACAGCCTTATCTTACAAAAATATATAATTGCTTTCCTTTCTGAATATATGTAGGCTAGATTTACTTATTTTTTAGCATAAACTCAATAGTCTTGGCTTCCTGGAAGAAACGCAACAGTAAAATCAAAAAGCTTTATTTAAAAAGTAAATACTACTTGCAGGATTTCTACTGTCTCTGTGCTTTTCCTCACAGAACAGGTAGAGCACTGATTAAGAATCCGGATTTACCTACTTGTATTTAGTAGCAGAGAAGTCTTCTGGAGGATTAGAAAGGATGGTAATAACATATCAAGAAATAAATGGTGGTCTAAAAGGGTTAGTAAGATATTGTGAAGTCATATGATAGACCACATTGGTGCAGCATAGGATGGATTCTTAGTGTTTTTCCTTAATTATGTTCCAGAAGATTTTGCTTCTGACGAGCCTGGTAACATCGTATAAATTTTAGGCTCTGAATTAGCCCTACACAATCAGTTTCAAATTCTGTAAGAATTCAATAAATTTTTCTGATACTTAATTTAAGAAAATACAACGCCATGCAAATTAAATGGCATTTAGAAAGCTTTTATAAAAGAAGACCTTGTTAAAATATCAGCAATATCCAAAACTTTGCAGTTGGCTTTTGAAATGTTTTCCTTGGAGCATATTTCAGGATTTCATGAAACACTGCATTTGTGAAGCCTGTTTATTGTATTATTTATCTTGTAAAAGTAGAGTTCTTCTCTTTAATACTTTTGCTAAGCAAAGAGAACTAAAAGATATGACGCTATCGCTGAGGTTGTTTGTAAATGTAGAGAAAAACATTTCTTTTTTATTAGCTCCATCTGATGGCTGAAATGGTTTTTACACACTTCCTGGGTATAAATTCCCACCAATAATTTTGTTGTTTTCTCTACGCTCATCTCTGTCTGAAAGGGACGCTATGTTGGTAAGATGTTTTTAGCTAATTATATGTCTAGTTAATTAAATTCTGTAAAGTGGGTCAGGGATTTAGCTCAGTGGTTCCGCCGCCTGCCTCGCAAGCGCAAGGTCCCGAGTTTGATCACCGGAACCAAAAAAAAAAATTCAGTAAAGCATTTATTATGATAAATAGTAAAAAATTCTTTGCAATATTTTTTTCATAATAGTAATTAAATCTTGTTAGATTTTAACTTTAGGTTGAGAACTATAAATATTAGTTTACAATGGTATGAAATTTAAAATCTGAAAATATGAGTACATTGTCAATATGTACATCCTATAGTGTACATCCTCATGCATTTCACTCAGATAATCATAGTATTCCGTTGTCTAATTCATGTTGACATGTTCCTGGAGATCACAAACATAACTGTGATTATTCCTATTTTGTACTAATGAACTAGTTTCATTAAAAAAATCCCTACTTATTTAATTTGACATCCTAATATTATTAGATATGAACATACATGCTTAAAATACAATTTTGTCATTGCAGAAAAAAATAGTTTTGGATTTAGTTTTGAAATATATAAATAAGCCTAATAATTAAATAATAAGAAAGTTCAGGAAATACTATACCTCAGCATCATATTCCCATAGCTGGTTTCCTCTCATGTGGTGGCATTTTAACATAATTACAGGTCCATTGAGTCTGGATACATCCAAGCACAAGTCATCAGTTCTGATTTCTTTGTCAGCCGTATAAGAAAACACCTGAAAATATAACACTCAGCTAATAAAATAGTATCTACTTTACAACAAAAGTCACAGTGCAGGAGATCTATCTGTGAAAGGTTTTGTACCAGATAAACATGTGATTTCAGATGATTCTGCTGTGTGATCTGGAAAAAGCTGGTTCATCTCTCTGTGTCTTTTTCCTGAACTGTAAAAAAGGGACAATGTCATCTATTGTACAGAGTTTTGGTGAAGCCTCCATTTAACAACTAAATTACTAAATGCTTATTATCTGCTGATGCTATATTTCATGCATGACACTTGCCTTATAAAACTAAAAACAGGTTAAGTAAAATGACATTTGTTAATTGGATGGTGCTCAATAATTGGAAGTGCTTGTTCCCACAACCTCATGACCAAGTCCCCACCTCATGTGAGGATAATGATTTTACCTAGAAATTTAAATCTTTCTTTCAGTGACATAAGTATACCGTGTAATGTTTATTCAATGTTTTCAGTGAGTTTTGAAGGTTGTAGAATTATATTCTCCAGAGAGCTCATTAATGGTAGGCTCATGCACTTATCTTTCTTAAATGGTTCTGGCTAAGCTTGACTACAACAATTTTCAAAATATCCAGGAAATGTCAAGATGGATTATGAACTCATTGTTAGAGAACTCAAATTGAAAGTATAATTATTTTATTTTTTTCTTAAGGTGAATAACTTACTTATAACATTGACTGTTGAAGTTCCTTGAGTGTTATTACCAACATAATTATAAATATTTTTCTCATAGCTATGACAAGTGTGGTTCTTCATTTGGTGAATTTTTTCATGTTTTCTTCCTTGCAATGTCAGAGTGCATATAATGAGAAAGATCATTTCAGGATTTTGTTTGTTTCCCAAAGCAGTCTGAAGAAATCTAGTAAATGAGCTCTACAAGTAATTTTAAAACTCTAGAACTCTAATCTGGAAGTTGAACAAGTGGATCTTGAAAGCTCTGCTTCTACAAACTGCTAGTCAGGGTTTCTCTTAAAATCTTAAGAGGCTACAGAATATTACAAAGTCAATTTTGCAACCAAGAACTCTCTTAAGTTCACCTCTGGAAAAAATTATTTATAATAGCTATACATTCAACTCAATAATTTAGACTTTTGGGAAATGTGCAATATTTATTTAATTGAATTATGTAAAATATAGATCTAATGAATGTAATGTAAAAAATTTATCTTTAGTACATTTTCATGTTTATAATGTTAAGAAAAAACAAGTAATGAAAGAACAAAATTAATGGTAAGTGTATCCTTCCCAAACACTTTCATTTTTAAAAGCACAATTCTAATCCATTTAAATCAAATAACTGAATATAGTAGTGAATCTTAAACTGAGGAAAAGAAAGTCCTAAAGAAATGTATTTTGCCCATCATAGCATTATTTTAATACTGACTCTTCCATATAGAAATTGTTTTCTTTGATTGTATAGAGGTGCTGATATTAAAAGGGAACCAGAGCATCCTCGTTCAGCTTCAGTTATACTAATGCACCAAGAAATGCTTTTCCTCAGGTTTCATATAACAATTTGGAAACTGTATTTTTTGAAAGTCCTAGTAAAGAGTGTAGCATATTCTTTGCTATTCAAATTATCATTTTGATTTTTTAGTGAATAGTTAGATACCACAAGTAATTGACATTCAAAATACATATATTTGAAAAAAAATTTGAGCCTATATACATACACATATATGTGTGTGTATATATATATAATTTTTCTTTGGCCTTTGCACTGGAAAAAAAAATCTCTTATGGAAATGCTTGGCCCACAAGTAGTTTTTCTTCAAAAAAGAAATCTGCAGGTGATGTTTCATTATTTTCTGGTATCAATATAAAATCAGGATTAATTTATTCCATATCTGAGAATTTTATTCTCATGCTGGATTGTTTCTAAGATTTTTTCCTCTTTATAGTAATAATAAGGCAGTGAGTTAGTACATAGATGCCTTTTTGATTTGATCTAGAAATTATTAGATTTGATCACATTTATCCTTCATACTTATAATTGTCATTTGTGCCTTAAAAAAAAAAATATATATATATATATATACACCCTGCTGTTGAAGGTACATGAAACCCGGTTTAAGTATACTGAAACACCATGCACAAATACTTGCAAGAGTATTCAGTGATTGATATTTAGTATTATCCAAATCTTGGAATTATTACCCCATTGTGGACTTGTGTGTGGATTCTCGCTTTCATAATATACTCAGTTTCTCAATTGTAGGACAGAAGCCAGCAGGATTTGTTCTTGCTTGTCTGCGTTAATTAATACCTTGGTCTCTGTCCACAGATCTGAAGACACATTGTGTTACCTGATGGAAGGCTTTCCTGACACCTTCAGTTAGTTTATCTGCACAGAACCTGGACCTCTAGATTCACCACTTTTGAGTTCCTATGACTTTGAGATGCTTGCTAGATTTCCTACTAAGCCACTTTTCCCCATGGCTGTTGCCTATTGCCCATCTCACAACTTTAAACAGATTAATTCTCTCAGGTGGTACGTGCAATCCTCAGTACTGAGCCTGCCCTGTTTGTTCTGCTCTTTCTGTGGGTGAAACCTTATTTCTGACCATAACGTAAGATAAAATATTTGAACCTGTACAACTCTGAAACACTTTAATTTAAACTGTCACATGTATGTGAGATTGATTTCTTTCATTAGTGAAGTATATTCTTACCAAAAAAAGGACTCTATCCTCCTTTCTGTGTTACCATCCAAGTTGTTTTATCAATGATAACCAGAACTTATCTTTACTAAAACCAGAAGTGTTATAAAAAAACCATAGGTTTAACCTGTGATTTCAGTTGCTTCACTGATTGACTTTAATGACAGTTGATTGTTTCAAAGTCCAATCAGTTTAATTATGCTAGGGGACTAGTGGCACTGTACAACAATCAGTCTCCATGACCTTCCTTCCATTATACAAGAGGAAATTGAGAGGATGTTAACATTTATGGAGTACTTACCTAGGGAAGAAACCATATGTAATATTCTTCATACACATTACATTAAATAAATTTGTCTTTTTGTTTCATTGTACAGTTACATTTATGTATTTATGAATGTTACAGTATTGAAAAATATAGGTCAAATTCTTTATATAAAATATAGAGAGGAAATGGTTGATATTGCTTTGAAAATTCTATTTTATATTTAATGTCCATATTGTCTAAATATATAAAATATGAACTATTTAATTACACATATGTCCCTATGCAGTCTCTTGGTCAATCTAGATCTATAATCCCTAAAAAGCCCATTTTTAATTCAGTTCTTTTAATTTGAGCCATTTTATAAGAAAAGATGAATCCTATGGTTGATTTTGAGGAACTTGTTGATTAGTATGCTTTTAAAAATTGCTTTGATCACCATAACCGCAGTTTCTAGTATCTCATATTGGGTTATTTTGCTAGTGTTACCAAAAGAAAATATCATAGACTAGGTGGCTTTCACAGTAGAAATGCATTTCCTGACAATTCTTTGATAGGGTTGGTTCTTTCAAAGGCCTCTTTTGTCTTACACATGGGCATTTTATCTCTGTCTTCATGTGATTTTTCCTCTTTCCTATATCCTAATTTTGTCTAAAAAGGTACAAGTTATATTAGGTTAGATCCCTCACTTTTCCTAAATTATCTTTTAAAAGACCATATCTACAAATTTAGTCACACGCTGATACTCTGGGGGTTAAGAATTCAGCATACAAATTTGAGGTTAGGAGCAAAATTCAGCCTATAATATCTCTTGACCATATAAAAATTACTGAAAGAGACTATATGTCTTTCCCATAAATGAAAACTATGTCAGGCTTTTTTTTTGCTTTTTGTTTACATCATTTTAGAATCCAATTCAGTAATGAGAATGCTGTTTAGTATTATTAATCAAAACTCAAAATTTTATGTAATATCAAATTTTCTCTTGTTTAGCTATGTTGGACATGCTTTAGGTTGGCAGCCTGGGGTGTCAAGGATATCCTTGCTTCTGTATTTCACTGTCTAAAGCTTCTTTTTCTTCTATTCCTCTCAAATTCTCCTAGGCTGCTGGTAAGATTTTATTTTTCAGGGCAGTAAAGCTGTAGGGGAAGGCTTACCCAAAGCATTTCCTAATAACTCCTTCCTGTTCTCTGGTTTAAATGAGTTTAAATTTCCTACCCTGAGAGCATCTACGGCCTTTTAGAGATTCCCATCCTTTAGCATCTCTCCCCACAGTGCAACTGATGAGGGCAATGCATATTTTATAAGCATGCACGTTTTATGAGTTGACAAACTCTGGGAGGCATGCTGATGGCAGATAGGGCTGTTTAGTCCCCTCAATTTAGTTTTCACAAGACAGCTTTGTCTATAAGGTATTAGTCAAGTCATAGCCTGCCACCCTCTGCATATGCAAGAAGCACACAGCAAGTTCTCCAAGTAGTATCCTACATAATTTATAGCACCTGGTGCAAAATTTAACCAAAGCACCCACAACTAAAAGTTATAAAGAATTTCAAGAGTGGAAGAATATGTGATTGCATGGACCACACACCCACAGAGCTGCTCCTGCCTTCAGTTCCCTCACTAGAAGCCAAAAGCTCACCTCTAAAGGGTAGGCAACAACTTTCTCTACAGAAAATCTTGCAATCTTTTCCATATTCTGAAATCTCCTGCTGTGGGTTGAATTGTGTCCCCCAAAGTGATATCGGGTCTATGACCCATTCACTCAGA
This sequence comes from Heterocephalus glaber, assembly GCF_053883595.1. NCBI lineage: Eukaryota > Metazoa > Chordata > Mammalia > Rodentia > Bathyergidae > Heterocephalus > Heterocephalus glaber. The sequence goes on along the minus strand of NW_028258143.1, from coordinate 34,376,063 downwards.
ATGTGGGCTTTTTGGGAAATAGGCTCATCACAGAATTATTTGTAATTAATTGTTATGATACGGTCACACTGCATTCAGGCACGCCATTAATCCAAGGTGACTGGTATGTGCATCTATATGAAAAGACAGAGCTAGAGAAAGTCAGCCATGTGATGGCAGAGGCAGGCAGAGAGACAGCAAGGATTGCTGGCAAACAGCAGAAAGTAGATGAGACAAAGAATGACTCTTCCCTAGGTTTTAGAGTGGGACATTTCTGACACCTATATCAGACTCTTCTGGCCTCCAGAATTATAAGGCAATAAGTTCTTTGTTGTTTTAAGACATTCAGTTTGTGGTAGTTTGTTACAGCACCCCCAGAAAACTAATTCATCATTGATTATTCTCATGATTGGTCAAAAGATCTAAAAGTCATTAATTCCTTTTTCAAATTATGATCCAAAGTTTGCTCAGGTAATCTGTTTTCAAATTTCACAAAAGTTGAATCTTAGTGTCTGTGATGAAAATAATAACATCTAGTTGTCTAAAAGTTTCAAATCAATCATTTCACAACCATTCTTTGATTTAGATTTGTGTTCAAAAATAGCTTTTTTACTGTGACTAGCCTAATTTTATGTACACTTTATTGTCAGATTGATTTCTGTCTCTAAATTGATGCTGTGTTCAAATGAGTATGCTATATATGAGATGATAGCTAAGTGCAATCTCAATTTCTTTTCTTTTCTTTCTTTTTTTGGGGGTGGGGGGGCGGATACCGGGCATCAAGTTTGGGACCTTGCACTTGCAAGGCAGGCAGCGGCACCACTGAGCTAAATCCCTGGCTCAATTTCTTTAAATCTTGTTATTTTTATTTCCCATAATGTCAGCAATTTTTATTATTTCATATATGCATATAGTTTGTTCTAGATTTTTCTTTGGGGGAATCATGTCCAAAACATCTTATAATTTTTCCAATATATAAAAATTTAAAAACATTTAAACAATTTTCAGACTGTTTTGAGAATGATCTAAAATATTCTTCATTAAATCAATGCTTTATTTCACACAATAAAAGTGTCTATACACTTTTTAAAATTACATTATGTGAAATAATCCTGATGTATGCATAGTTATCTTTTTAGAAATAGTTTCTCCTTCGCCCCTTTGAAAATTTCAATTTTTTGCTCAGCTGGGTAACATAAACAGCTGGGAACGCAGCCTAATTGCAGCAGTGCAATTTCAAAATGACAAGATGCTCTGTGGTACCTGGATCTTGCCTGCCTCAGCAAAGGGGTCAGGAGCTCAGCGCCCTCTGCTGGCATTTTCTTACCATACACTCGCTTTTCTCATCCTCATGAAGATACGGGTGGATAGAGGATAGAAGATAAACAGATAGATGAATAGGATGATACACATAGACAGATTTTGTTTTGTTAATTGTTTGTTATTAATATAGACTCTATAAATAAATGAATACTTTGAATGCACACAAAATATTCAGTGTGCATGTAAATTGCCCCTGTTTATTTGATTCAGCATTATTATATAGGATATAGTTTCCCTATCTTTTGTTTAGTTTTTAATTTACAAACATTTTTGCCTGCAAGTTCCTCAGGGCAATATTTACTATTAAGGTTCGCAGTTTGAAGGGTGTGTAGGTATCATTTTATGCCAACTGCTTCACTTTCTACATGAAAAAGTTGAGTTGTGATAATTACAGGATTCACCCCACAGTCTAGGATGTTTAGTGGCAGATCTCTCTGCACCTCTCATTCACATCTTTGCTGCCATTCTTCTGTGTTCCTGTACTGTTCTGCACTCACCTATAGCGGAGTTATTTTACAGCTTTTGACTCTGGCCGATTTTGTTAAGTATTCTGAATACGGTTAATTTGGGAAATCTGTCAGCAACCATTAAGAAGGAAAAAGTATAAGAATAGAACTCATAATAGTTTTCCTTCTCATTCTGTAAAATGTCTCAGGAAAAACTGTATTGAAGTAAAAGGAAAAGCTGTTTAATAGAAGAATGAGACTTACAGTGAAAAAGTTTGTTTAAAAACACACTCTCCCGAAGTCAGTATGGAGAGTATAGAAATACAATTGAGTTCATCACTGTTGCCATTTAGCAGACTTTGCTTCCAGAAAATACTTTTTTATGCCCTAAATGATTTCAGGCTTTGTTTAGAGCACGGTCGCTTTGTGGTATGTGTCGATAAGAGTAAGAAATAGCTTGACCTTTACTATACTTACACTTCTAGTTGGTATCTATGCTCTTTTACCACTTTTATGTTCTAAAATTCTCATTAAAAACAGGACGTTGGTCAGTATGTCATCTTCAATATTCTCATCCCACCTTCACCATTATCTGTGAAGCCTTAATTCTTTCTCCTTTCATCTTAATGTAACTAAGTGATGTTTCTTATTTGTGCTCAACACATCATCTCACTTTTCTATTCCTGATGTGGTGTGTACTAGTTATATTACTATGATTATCTTCCCACTCCAAGTTGCCAAGGAAAAGGTTGTCTTCCAAAAAGCCTTAATACATTCTTTACTTTTTTCACTTAATATTTTGTAACTACTTTTCCACAGATAATTTATCTGCATTTTACTGCAGGATGTATCAACTCTGTGTATCTTTGGGGTAGGATAACATTAAAATAGTGAGCTTTGGAAAATTACACAGACTGATGTTTGAAATCCACTACTCATCAGAAGCAGAGTTACTGTGGGGTTTGACAAATTCTTGGTTTCCTCATGTTGGACAAGGGATGAAGGATTCTTTCTGTTTCATGTGCCATTTTGAAAGTCAAACAAGGCAATTTATATAATCTCCAAACACAGTACTTGCCTAAAGTAACATTAGAATATTAATGATTATGTATGCAATATTCATGCATAAAATCTATACTTAATTGCATTCTTTCTCATCTTTTCCCACTGCCAATATATGTTTTTCAAAAAAACCTTGCTAAACCAATCACTATGCCAAGGGTATACTTTGAAGGTATTTGCAAATTATTCTTGGGAGATGTGTCCAACAGTGTCAAATAATTAATTACTGAAATGGAAATGGAATCATTTTATCTTGAAATTCTCTTGTTCACTTTGTAGAAAATGAAGCAAGAATATAAAATAAGACAATAAGTAGCACACACCAATACAATTACAAAATGTGACTAACATTTCTATTTTCTACTTCATTGATAAATCCTTCCATTTTAAACATTACTGATATTAAATAATATGGACTTTTAAAGATTTACTCTGCCTTTAAGGAAGTCTCTAGTCTGTGAAAACAAATATTTAAGCATTATGCTCCAAATACTTGTATTTTACTATTGCAATATTGAAGAATATAAATTGTGCATTTAAGTCCATTTGGGAATCCCTCCCAGACTATATACCCCTGCATAGCCTTGGATGAGCAGATGATGTTTTACTGTGACTGTGGTACAATGTGCAGATGGCCCAAGGTTCCTGTCCCTTGCTGTACCTGCCCTGAATAACCTCCTTCCCTTGAGTGTGAGAGAAACTGCAACTATGGTAGAAGAGTCACTCCATGATTACATTATGCTGTAAAATGTTATGTAAAACCTCAGATTAACAACCAGAAGAAAGAACTTCTGTTGGCTTTAGGATGAAAATGTCATGTTTTGGAGAAGGCAGAGCAGCAGGGAAGGGAGGTAGAGATCCAAAAAACACACAGGCAAAGATGGAGTCAGTTCTATAGGTGCAAGAAACTGAATTTTGCCAACAACCAAGAAATTTAGAAAGGGTTTTGAGCCTCAGGTGAAGCCAACGCTCTGGTCAACACCCTGATTTTAGTAGTTGGAGACCCTGACAAGAAAACTCAGCCATACTGTGTCTGTATTTCTGAACTACAGAACTTTGAGACATTACTTTTTTTGTACATAATTTGTGAAGTGTGTCAGGGTTTGCCTGTTATCTATGTGCCATTCATGTAATGTTAATTCAACATACAGACATTATTTGAGTATAAGAATTTCCTCTGCTTTCAATCTGCCTTAAACTCTGTTCTTTTTTTTCTCACTATAATGATTTTCTGTATGTTTCTTCGTTGTATTATTCGTTAAATGTTTATTCTTTGAGGGACTGGCCATCAAAAACAAATTTTAAAGGAAAAAAATTGAACTCTTGAATGGGATAATATTTTTTAGTCAGGGGCAATATAAGCATAATTTTTCTCATGTGCCTGTGTCTTTGGTTGCTGTCCTGTATAAGGTATCTGGTCTTTGAAATTCTTACTCATCTTTGCCTGCAAATGTAAAGTAGACATAGAAGCAATAATGCATGTAGTTCACATGACATTATATAAACTATTTTTTAGAGTTTAATAATTGCAAATCAATGATAAAAGACTGCATGCCATCGTATTTAAGTATATAATACATGTTTGCCATACATACTAATTATATTTACCTTAGGGAAGTGGTAAACATACATATTGCATCTTGATCACTTTTACACCCCTTCCCCTTGCCCTTCTCATTTCACAGATCTTATTCCCATCACTATCTCTGGAACCTACCTTCATGTTTTCTAATATCTCTTTCATTTTGCTCTTTAGATTATGTATTTGTTTATTTTTTCTTTTTTAAATTTTATTTTATTGGTACATTTTAGGTATACAATAGAATGGCATTCATCATTGGAAATTTACACCTTTACGTAATCTCTCTTGATTCTTATTTCTTCCCCCTTCCCCTGCCCTCCCTTCAACCTCTCCATCCTCCCTATTTACAAAGACTTTGTTTTCATTTTTTCATTTTCTCATATTAATTCCATTCCCTTCTTTCCTTTCCTCAACCCCTCCCACTTCCCCTTGCCCTTTGCCCCTTTTCTTCCTACTTCACGTTATCTATTATACCTTTTAGTCCTTATTTACACTTTCAGTTTCTCACACTGGAGAAACTATTTGCTATTTACACATGTGTGTCCTATTTATTTCACTTAAGAGTATCACCTCAATGTGCATCCATTTAGCTACAAATGTCTCTAATTTCTCATTTTTTATGACTGAGTGGTACTCCATTTTATTTTTTAAAAACCACATTTTCTTTATCCAGTTTCCAGTTGATGAGCATGTGGGCTACTTCCAAGTTTTAGCTATTACAAATTGTGCTGCTATGAACATGGGTGCACATATATCACTGTGGTATGATTCTTTTAATTCCTTGGGGAAGATCCCCAGCAAGGGGATAGCTGAGTCAAATGGGACTTCCAGTACTAGTTCTTTGAGGTGTCTCCATACTGATTTCCACAGTGGTTGAACCAGTCGACACTCCCACCAGCAATGAAGTAGGGTTCCTCTTTCCCCACATGGACTTTCTTTTTCCCCACAACCTAGTTTTTGTTCTAGTTCTTGTTTTCTGAATCCTTGATACATAGCCATTCTTACAGGAGCAAGACAGAATAATAGTATTGTTTTAATGGCCAAAGATGATGAATATTTTTTCATGTAGTTATTGGTGTTTTAAATTTATTTTGAGAACTGTCTATTCATTTCATTTTTATTGGGTCTTTTATTTTTTAGGGTCTTCATTTTTGAGTTCTTCATATGTTTTAGAATTTAGTTTTCTATCTGAAGAGTAGCTGGTAAAGATCTGTTCCCATTTGGTTATATTGCCTCTTCATTGTTTTGGTTGTTTGCTTTGCTGTGCAGAAGCTTTTGAATTTGATAAATCTCATCTGTTGATTCTTGGTATTATATCTTGTGCAATTAGGGTTCTGTTCAGGAAGTCCATGCTTATTCTTATGTCTTCCAGTGTTTTGCCAATATTTTCTTTAAGCAGATTCACTTTTACTCCTTTCATACCCATTTGAATCTGATTTTGCTGCATGGTGAGACTTGTGGATCAGGATGGATTCTTCTGCACGAGCAAAACCGGTTTCCCCAGTACAGTTTTTTAAAAAGGCTACCTTTCCTCCACCTTAAGTTGCTGTTCCCTTTGTTAAAAATCAGATGATTGGAGGTGCTTGTGGTTGCTTCTACATCCTCAATTCTATTCCATTAGTCAACACATCTTTGCGTGTGTGTGCATGTGTTTGTGTGTGAGTGTGTGAGAGTACTATGCTATTTTATTAGTGTAACTTTGTATTATAACTTGAAGCCCAGGATTGTAATATCTCTTGCTTTGTTCTTGTTGCTCAAGATGCTTTGGCTATTTTGGGTTTCTTCTGGTTGTATATAAATTTTAGAATTGAGTTTTGTAGTTCTGTAAAAAATGCTGTTGGTATTTTGATCAGAACTGCATTCAATCTACATATCAGTTTGGTAATATGGCCATTTTGACAATGTTGGTTCTGCTTATCCAAAAGAAAGACATTTTTCCATTTTCTAATGCTCTCTTCAATCTTCTTTTTTTCCACAGAGTACTTTAGTTTTTTATATAGTTATTTCACTTCTTGGGTCAGTTAATTCCTTTTCTATTTAACTCTTTGAAGGTGCTATGAATGGAATTGTTTTCTTGACTGGTGGGGTCCATTTTGGGGTGCAAGAGCACTATTGATTTTTGTGTGTTCTATCTGTATCTATATATTTTTACTGGCAATTTTGTAAAATTTTATATGTTTTCAAGGATTTTCATTGATCATCATGAGACACTTCCTAACACTTTGGTATATAGTGTTATAATTAGATAAAATTAGCAACTATAAAGAAATCCTCAAAAGGCAAATTATAACATTCTAGATGACACAAAAATATACTTATTGTGCAACAGTTATAACTAGCTGTTACCTGTAAAGGTAAAATATCCTTTAGTTTAAATTAGACATTATTTTAAAAAATAACTTCCCCATTATTATCAAAGCATTTGCCTGGAGTGCAATTAATTCTAAATGTTTTAGGTAGGTTCACGCTTGCTAGAACCAAGTGGAAGGTAAAAAGATAGTAAACAATATTTAGGAAGCACTTCCTGTGTGTTAGGCAAGATGGCTTTTATTTAAAATGTATTGTATATTAATAATATAGAGCATATATCATATACATTTCTTTAGTAAACATTAAAGCATTACTATTCTTATTTTGTAAATAAGAAACAAGATGCTTGTGAAGGTTAAATAAATTCCACGAAGTCATTCAGTTTCCAAATGGAAGAATTAGTCCTTGAACTTGTGTGTCATGTCCCAAAACCCATGTTCTTTCCATATACTAGGCATTTTGTTTCTTGTTGATAAAATTTGTTTTTCAGTTAATTTCCAGATTTTATTAGTTTTTCCTAGTTTTCCTACATGAAGAAATTTTGTTCATTTTTTCTAGGATCACATCCAGGATATTAACTGCATTCTATCTCTTTAGTCTACTCAAAGAATCAGACTTCTTTCTTTCTCATGACCTTGACATAATTGAGGAGTACTTTTTAAGTACTTACAGAAGGTTGCTCATTTTAGATCTGCCTAATATTTCCAGCAATGTTAGATTGGGGTTGTAGGTTTTTAGGAGGAAAGCCACAAGGTGTAATACCAGTTTTATCACATTATATCACAAGTGGTATAAACATGACTCACAGTGTAGAAACTTAAAGTAGTTCACAGTGTTCTTCTACTGTGTAGTCATCATCACTTTCTTTCATGTATTATGCTTTGGAAGAGCTAATAAGCACAGCTCACATACAAAGACAGGAAAGAAGTTAAGTTCTACTAGTGGTAGGGTCACCAGATACATTATTTAAATTCTTCTGTACAGAAGATCCCAGAAATCACTTTTAACCTGTTTCTAAAAACTTCAAACATTGAGACCATGTCTTTGTTTTAGACTTACATACAATACTACATTAAGTCTCCTACATTTAAAAATCAAAAGTAGATTATGGGTCATTTCATTAACTAACTGAATGAATGAAAAAACGTCTTGGTAGGTGAATTAAACATGCCAAGTTTTCCACCCCAAAGTGGGACTGGTTCTCAGTAGTTTGTAAGCCATGGATGGAAAACACCAACCATGCAACAGCCTATCACAACCACTTCAATTATTTCATGACCTTAAAATACATCTCTGAAATATTTTGGTTAAAACAAAAACTTTTGTGTATTACAGAGTACACATTTATTTTACATCTTTTAAAAAACACTTCAAATCTTTTTAGAGGATTAGAACAAAAGAGTTGGCAAGAAAAGAAATACATCTATGTGGTTGGGTTTCATTAGAAGACTAAGAATTTCTATAGTAAATTGGAATGGACACTAGGCTGTTTCTATGGTAACCCACTGAAGCCTTTTTCCCGGAGAAAGGACAGATATCATTTCTGTACATACCACATGTAGCTTTTTGCTTTGTAGGAATCAAACCCTTTGATAACATGATAAAAGAATTGAAAAAATAGTTCTACATACTGTTACTTCTTGCTGGAAAATTATGCTTTGGCACTAAATAGTAAGAATAAGAGGCCCTTTTCATTTTGGCTGTTTTCACTCTGTCATTTCTAATAACTAAAGTGCGTGTCCACATATTTCCATGACCTTTATTACAAATAGGTTACAAGTTATCCTCTGTCAACCTTTCTATTCTGAAATCCCTTTGCTCCTTTTATTACTTCAAATCAAAATTCCCTTCCTGACATTTACATTCCATTATAATATTAGCTTCTCTACCTATAAAACTTAATTTTCCACTGTCCCAGTCAAGGCCTTCAATTCAATTTACGGCAGCATTCTGGCTGTGTTTTCACACACCATTCTCTGTGATCACTGACTGCTTTGTGAAGCCTGTTAGACCTACTTCTGACCTTATCAGACCTTGTTCTGAAAACCTCCTGTAGATCCAACTGAATACTTGCTTTGTAAAACATCTCTTCATATTTTCAACGAGATTGGGTAGAAGGATTATGTGCCTATTTACTTATTTTTAATTCACTGTTACAAAGTGGATTTAAAGAAGATTATATACATATACCAGTCTGTTTTCCTGTTTGTGTATTTAATAGGAAGAAATAAAAGAAAAAGATCTTGTATGAACAATGGTAATTAATAAAAAAGTATGGGACAAATAAAAATGTTAGCCCATAGAAGATTCTTACTGTTCTCTGAAAGGATTATGTATTTTGTACAAGAAAATGTTGAAAAATTACACAATTCATAGAGTCCATAAGTAAAAGCCAAGAAATTCTAAGGAAACAAATATCTTTTCATAATACTTAGTCTTGTACATGATTTGTTAAAGGATAATCATATTAAGGACTCTGTTGTGCACTATATATCATCTTTACTAGATTTCTCATAAAACACAAAAAACCTTAGTTTTAACCATATTTTAGTGTTCTTCTTGATATTCATATATTATAGGGTACATGTCACGTGTTTTATGTATTTTTTATTTTTTCCTTTAAATTATTAGCATTTTATGATTAGAAGCTTAGTTAAAATTTTCACATTGCTTTGAGAAATTTTCCAAAAACATTTGTTTGTTAACCAGTCTTCCTAAATTTGTGCATCCTGACATTGGACTAAAGATTTCACAAATCGTCTGACCTTGCAGATTTTGCTTATTCAACAATGGAGACAGAGAATATTAGAAAGGTGGACATCTATGTCAATTATAAAATTTTGCAGATTTATAAATTGAGGGCCAGAAAGGACAAGGGACTTCTTGAAATCACGTTGCAATTTTGAAACCCAAGAATTCTCATATCTAGACTTTTCACCAATGCTGACTCATTTTAAGTAAAGTGTAACAGAGTAGTATACAATTGAAATGCAGGGCTCAATTAAGACAGAGTATAATGTATATGGGAAAGAATGTTTCTACTTGAAATAACATGTAGGTTTAATGATAGGAGGTTAAACCTAAGTCAAGTTTCAGAAGAAATCATTTTTTCAAATATCCTAACTGATCATCTACCCTTTTTACTATTAGAAGGGAGTCAGCTGGCTTCTATCTCCTTCACACATGTAGGCACTGCACGTGCGCGCACACACACACACACACTCCTGGCCTTCCTCAGTAGATGACAATTAGTCTCCATATGTAGATGACATTCTTTCTAATTCTACATATAGTTGCAATCATTAATTAATAGGTAGAAGCTCAGGAGTCTCTCTCCTAATAATGTGTGTGCTGATGGAAGGAGAGGGAGGTATAGGAGGTTGTCTTTGGGGTATATCAGTGTCTTTCAATGAATGCACATCTAGTAGTATCTTTACATACATACCAAGAAGGAACAAATACATTCAGACAAAAGTATCACGCTCCTATTCATATGGATTTCAACTGAAAAACAGAGATGACAGTCTTGCCTTGTCCTATTTTATGTATATTAGAAAATACAAGATGTCTAATTAGCAAGGTTGGAAAGATATATGCAAAAAAAAAAACAGAAAATGTTTCCTTTGAGCAATGCGCTTAGCCACACACTACTCATAAGAAAGGAGACTATCTGCTCACTAAATTTCCTGAGTTTCCAATATCGTTTGCAAAATGCAAGATAAATTTTAACATCCAGTTCTTTCTGTGCCCTATCCAGATAAAATATGGTCAAAATATTGTTACTAAAATTATGCATTTTAGATAAGATAGTATTTATGTTCAAACAATATATATTTTACTAATTCTTTCAATAAGCCTCTGCTGTGGGAGTATGCTTTGTGGAAAAAATCAGACATTTGAAGTTAGACAAATCTGGGCCTGGTTCTTGCTCTAATTTTGATCTCTAGTAAACATGGAAAAAATTATGCATATTATCCAACCTCAGTCTACCCACTAATAAAAATTTTATTAATTTTCTATATTTATTGTAAGGAAAAAATTATAAAAGTAATATATGTATATAATTATAGATATAATTTTTATTGCTTTTGATATAATTATAGATATAATAGATATTGATTTCTATATTTAAAAACTTAATAAAATATTTATAATATGAATAACGAAAGATGGAAATATATATGTATTCTAAATATATATTTATATTTATACTATATATTTAAAGAAACCTAATAAAATTTCTATGGCAAAGGGAATGTTCAACACTTATTTGTATACTCCCCAACCATGTTATAAACTATCAGAATAAAGAATTCATTATCTGTCTTTTATACTTCCAATGTATTAGTGCTTAAAGCAACTCATACTGCTAATCTGTAAGCAAAGAGTTTCACATAAAAATGGAATCCCCAGAGACAAACTTTCTAAGATTTGAAGATTTTGAAAAACCAGTAGGGTTTTGAGCCATTCCTTGTAGCTGTTCATTTAATTTCTTAAAGTGATAAGATGACATAATATGTTTCCAACTTTCAGGAAGGCTCAATGTCATAGATCTCTTTTCCAAAGGAGTGAATTGTTTATGAACGCTGAGCTGGACTATCTCTGAATGTTGTTTGTTTTAAGCCCCTACATTTATTTTGGTGTGGCTGCTTAAATAAATTATGATAAACTTGGCAGCTTAAAACAACATAAATATATTCCATCACATTTCAAGAGGCCAGAAATTCAAAATCAGTTTGTGTGGAGGTCAGGCAGCAGTAGGCACACTGTCTCTCCCAAAGCTCTGTGGGAAAGGCCTTGCTTCTGGCTTTTTGCAAATACTGCCAAGCCCAGTCTGAGCCATAGCTCTCCAAGACCTGCCTCTGTGGGCACATTACCCACTCCTCTTCTGTGTGTGCTCCAAATCTCCCTCTTCCCTGCTTCACTCTTAGAAAGTCACGTGCAGTGCAGTTGCACTTTAGGGCCAACAAGATAATCTGTGGCAACTCCACATCTTAACATGTGTAACAGATCCACAGTCTTTTTGGTCATATAAGGTAATGGATAAAGTCTAGGAATTAGTATGAAGATACTTTTTGGGTCATTTTTCAGTGACCAGAGCCTCACACATTTCTATAGGAACAGTTTCATCCACCATGAAAATGATTTTTCCCTTATGTGGCTTCTCTAAAATATTGAAACTTTATGCCATGAAAGGTCCTTGGGCAACTTTTATATAAATTTGTCTATTTGTTCATTCTTTAATGAGCTTTACTACTATAGGCATTTTTTAAAGGAATGAACTAATTGTTGCTTTCAAGAAGTTATAATTTACTTGAGATAAGATGAATAGACACACATAATTGAATGACAACCTAAGGGTTAAAGAGAAAGCAATGTTGAGAGATAGAATATGAGTAAGCAAAAATTTATGAGAAAAACATTCAGTTGGAAATAAGGGAATATATATATATATTGAAGAAAGGAAGAAACATAACAGTATATAAGGAGGGTGGGTTTTGAAATATGACTAGAAGGATAGTGTTCACATATCAGAAAAGTGGGGAAAAGTTAAAAAAAAATGTTTCTGTGAAAAGACACAGTTGTGATAAAATAACAAATATTAACAAAATTTTAAAAGTCTGGTCAGGGCAACAGAGTTGATGGAGTCAAGTTTTTAGGTGTGTACAATAGGAGATGCAGTTATAAAACAGAAAGGTGTCATACTTTATAGTACTTTGACTAGTAAATAATATTAGCCTTATCCTGTAATAACAGGAACCCTTTCAAATTTTTGTGCTGTTTTGTATACTTTTCCAATTAAAAGTGATTTTTGGCAAAAAGTCATTTCTTCCTTGTCTAGGGAGGATGACACAAAGAAGACTTGGAACTAGTCAGAAAGTATATTGAAAACTATTATAGATCTCAAGTGAGAGGTGATCAAGGCCCAGATTTAGCAAGCAGAATTTTAATGGAAGAAAAAAAAATAGAAAGGATTAGTAGGAAGAATTCACAGGGCTTACTGTCTAGATTAGAGAGGGCAAGGCACAGTGAAAAACAAAGGAGCAAAACATGAAGAAGAGTTAATAGATTATGGGATAAAAAGGCTTTGGATGAAGGATGACATACATAGGTACACTGAATTTGAGACTATGTTTGGCCCTAGAGTTAGAAATGTGCATTAGTCATTCTGAAATAATAGGTTAAAACAACTGATAATCCTTTAGAGCTGCCTGTATATAAATTTGAGAGGATTGATTTCCTAGGAAAATAAAGTATTATGAACTAATAATAAATACAACAGTATGGTGATAACAGACTCACTACACAAACACACACATATCTAGAAACTTGATGCCACACCAATCTCATGATGGCAGGTCCCCCTGGATTTATGTGGAAAAACACTAATTTTTGGTTTGAGGGACTTAAATGATAGCTCATAACCCATGAACAAGTGGGTCAGTGTGAAAAGTTTGTCTTTTTTGGACATTTTTCTTTACTACTATTATATATACAATCTAGATTGTGAATTATGATAGACAGGTTTATCTTGGATGAATGATTCAGCCAAATTACCATTTTCTACAGTCTAAATATTTGTGCCCTCAAATCCCTCAATTCATCTGTTGAAACGTATGCCCAGTATTTTAGTATCAGAAGATGTATAATATTAGAAGATCTGTTTAGTCATGAGTGGGCTAAGGATCCTTATAAAAGAAACCATAGAGAACTAGCTAGTCCCTTCTATGTGAGCATACAGCCGAAAAAAGGTATAATTTATGAACCAGAGAACAGTCTACACCTGACAGTGAATCGCCTGACATCTTGATCTTGGACTTCCCAGCTTCCAGAACAATAGATCTCTGTCATTTATAAGCCACCCAGTTTAAATTTTTGTCAAAGTAGCTCAAACAGGCCAAGTAACCATTCCACCTTCAGTATATTTTAGCCTCTGAGTAGGATCATAAAGCCAACAAAAAACAGAGAAATTCTCTCCAAAAAGCATTGATGAAATTGAAATGCTCTTGGAATAGTTTCTGTTCCTTTTGAAATTGTGATAACTTTGCTTTCTTCTAGCTTGGATATATCCAACTCATTTAAACATTTAATGACTGGATGGTGTGCCTTCTTTCCTCACAGGCCATTTCATTTCCCTTGCAAATTTACTTCATGAAATCTTTTACAAGTTTTAATTCCACTGTGAAAACTCTAAAAGGGGATCCAATCACTGTTAAAATGGCTTCTAAATAATTATAACACTTATAAAAATGCAAACTTTAATATAAATACATATCTATTGAGTGAACAGATTCATTGTAGTCTGTGAGTAAAGTAGAAGGCATTACTAAAATAATTCAGCTTCTTCTGGGAGAGGGTCTGTAATCAAAAGTCAGGGTTTATTTTCAAAAATTTTAATGTAGCTTCCATCAGATTAGATTATTCTTAAGTATATATAATTACATTTTAGAGGAGGAGGAGGCACTTCTATGAAAGTTAGATAATACCTAATGATACCTTTATCTGGGCAGAAAACATGATTTTGATAAATGCCTAGCATAAGCTTCCCTAAAAGGCTTGCTATCTTGAAAAATAGCTCTGAATCATTTACTGGAATAAATTATATGGAATGTTTTCGATGTGCTCTTTCCAAATGAGTTGTTCCAGGGAGAAAGAAAAACATTATAAATGCTTTTAAAAAAGTTATTTTTCTACCACTTTAAACTTTTGTCTTTAAAACAAAGAAGTATAATATGTAAGGGATGTGAGTATTTTTCTATCACTTTAAGTCTTTAAAATGCAGAAGTATAATGTGTATGGGGTCTGCTTTTTTTTCTTGATTGGTGAGGGCAATTCACAGGGAAATGTTCACCAAGAAAATTAAAAAATCTTTATATTGATTATTGATTTCAAAGTAAAATGATTATTTTATAAATATTATATTAATATGACTTTTACCAAATCATAAACATATTTTAATACAAAAATTTAAAAAGTACTATCAATATATGGGTAGGTATAATATATACCAATAAGACTGATAACCAATGATCATTTTTGGTACTAATTCTTTTAAGATGGTGTGAACATCATTTAAATACAACTCATTATAAAAGAATGGTATTTCTGTACCAAAAAGAGAGAGACAAACCCTTGGTATACAAAAAGCGTTTTAAAGTATGTATATGGAAACACTACAGACAAAATGTCAGTCAAAAAATATTTGCAACGTGCATGACACGTTTAATGAAATATTGTTAAAGATGACAAGAAAAAACCCTCACAATGGAGATTTAAACAAAACTATATCTATTAAAAATATGTAATATCATTTTAAATGCTTAAATGCTAGTTTTTAAGTCCTCAGATGCATTGATAACAGTAGGAATATGGTTTAAAAATGTTAAATGCTTCTCCCAAACTAAAGTTGCAAAGAGGAAATACAAAAAAATATATAATGCACCATCAGCATTGGCCACTATGAAAAGTCCTGGGGGAATGTGATTGGGTATGAGTACAAATATAGTGGTTATGAAGGTGATTTGGAATCAGACAGAGTTAGGTTCAAACTGGCTTTCTGACTTAATCATGCTACTAATTTCTCAAACTTTCCATTAAATCCATCCTGAGTAAAACCATTACAATAACACAATGTACTTCAAAGATGGTTGTGAGAATCAAAAAAGATAGTACAGATTTAGTGCCTGAGTGTCATTTCTATTTCAGTAATTAGTCCTTTTAAATTGGTGAAAATGTAAAAAGAGGACCATCTGTCACTGTACATTAAAAGCCTTGTAATGTTGTATAACTTTGATTTTACAAATTCATTTCTAGACACATTTCTAAAGAAGTAAGTATGGATCCTTAGCAGGCTTCAGCTACAAGGATATTGAATATGGTTTATAACAATGAAAATTTACAAGTAATGCTGTGTGCTAGACAAGAGGAGAATCTATCTAAAAAAACTATAGTTCGTCCACTGAAAAATATGTCTTGGGCAGATTGAAAAATTGTACCCAACAGCTAGTAGAAGAGAAACTAAATAATTTTTAAGTTTGTGAATAAACAGGATAGATCCAGTAGTGAAATTGGGGAACAGTATCAGTGAATTGTAGAGATTTGAAAATACTTGCACCATGAAGAGAGTGGGAAATTATCAACACATATTTTAAGCACAAGAGACTATCAAAACATCAAGGTAGACCAAACTGCAAGTCCAGATCAGAAAGAAACTACCACGGACCCTTGATTTACAAACTCAATTTGTTCTTGAGGGCTGGTTGCAACTCAAGTTGGTCAATTGTCTTCAAAGTCTCTTTCATGCATAATTTTAGGACAGAATTTCTTCCAGGCAGATCTCATTGTCCTTAGAGAGACATTGGCCCAGGATTTCTCAATTAATCCCACACAGGCAAGGATGTTGTAATGTTCCTTCCAGAATTCTTTGAGTTAAATCCGGCATTCTACCAGACTTTGGTTGTAAGGTAAAACTAAAATTCCTATCATAACCCAAGTTGTTCGTATGTCAGGCCATTCGTAAGTGAAGGGTCCACTGTATGAGGAGCATTGTATACCATACTAAGTAATATGGATTTTATTTTTTGAGCAGTGGACATCTCCTAAAGATTTTGATGAAAATTTAAATCCAGTATAATATAAGTGATGTAGTTACAGACATAAGGAGGTATTTAAGTCATAAAGTTGAAAGAAGACATAGGCAAAGATGACAGAGATGCTGGATATGAAGGGATTGTGAAGTAGGAGACAAGAGACACTTTTAGATATACATGTCAGGATTTTTTGACCAATCAGACTTCAAATATAAAGTTTCTCTATTAGGTTTAAATTTTGGATATCTGTGTGAAAGGGAAGAAAATGAGTTCCAGTTTGGAAACAGATGAGTTTGAGATGCTTGTAGAAATTCATAATAATTAATTATTTGAGAGCCCATGTCATCTTTTCAGAAATATAGATGATAATCCCATAACTTCTAGAACCATATTTTACATCACTAAATTGTAAGGTTTTTCCTTCACTTGTAAAAATTATATCGAATTAATGAAATTCCTCTTTAATTCTTTTTAAAGTGTTTAACAATCAACATGATGCTACTTGCTAATGAAAACATTTCAAGAAAAATAGGAATAGAGTGTCTAATTTTGCAATTATTCCTGATAGTAGGTAACTTTATTCATAATAGTTAAAAGCGTACCTCAAAATGATTATTTCAAATTTAGTAACATTTTTCCACTTTATAGCTTTTTAAAAAATAGTATTCTAGCTACAAAAGCTTTCACTGATTCAAATATTTCAGCATTTAAGGAAAATATTTCAGACAACTACAAAAAAGTAAGTTTCTTCCTCATATCTCCATGACTTAAGAACAAATAAATCTACCAAAACTCCTGTACAAAGAGAAATGGTTAAAGAGTAATTGTCAATAAACATAAAATATTTTAACTTAGAAATATAACTGAGTTAACAATCATTTTAATGTTTGTTACGGCTTTTGTGTAAAGGCTAAGGAAAGTATATGAAGAGTATTTTGGGCTGGGGGGCTAATGTACTTGTAAAAATTCAAAGCTAAGCCACAAAAATAGATATTGCTTCCATGGGAACATAAAAGAATAGCAATAAAACAGGAAAGGGATGTTGAAAATAAAATCCTAAAATCTGTTCTTTTACAAAATAAGCAAGAGAAAAATCTAAAATTGCTATTAAGTATTATCCTGAAAATACTGAATTCAATCAAAGCAGAAGTCATAATAATTGAGTTTTATGTGATGATTTAACTTTTTCATAGTATGTATTTGTTAGAATAGAGCTAGAAGCAAGTCACTGTTTGTAGCTGAACAATACTAAAGGAAGTTACATTTTTATTTTGCCTTTGAAATTAGCCACTGAATGAATACTTTAGCTTTTACTTTTTGAAATAAAATAAAAAATAATTGAGAACATAAGTGAAAATAACATAAAGGGAATAACTGATGCCAATGGACAAATATAAGAAACAAGAGACTAGTGACAAGTAACAAGATTTCAGAGAAATCTTTTATGCATTTTATGGACAAATATTGTGCTCACTTCAGCAGGATGTATAAATTTTATGGACAAATATTAAAGCTAAAATATTAAGTAGCTTACTCATAAATTACTCAGTCAAGTTGATGATATTACAAAATGATGTCCTTCTATTCTCAACAGTCTCCATTTTTATTATGAAGGTAACATATGCAAAAATGTGAGGTAAAAGTGAAAATCTCTATTCTAATTCTAACTTCCTTTTATTTTTTATTTTTTGTTGTTGTTGTTGCTTTGTTTTTTTGGTTTTTGGTATCAGGGATTGAACTCGGAACCTTGTGCTTGTGAGGCAGGCGGTGAAACCACTGAGGTAAATCCCTGGTCCCAGCTAAATCCCTGGCCCCCTAACTTCCTTTTAGATTTATTCTCCTTAACAATCTATATTCCAGACAGATTACAATCCTAGTAGGTTACTACACTTATATAATATATATATTATAAATTTACAGAAAAATACTCATATATGTTTTTCATAAATAGGATCATTGAAAGAGGCACTCTAGATTTTTCCCATTTTGTATTTTCAATGACAGTACTTATATGCCTTCCTTTGCTACTTATGTGACTACACAATATTCCTTACTATGTATACATTAATATTTATTTAACTATTCATCTTTTAATAGATATTTAGTTGTATATATATATATATGTGTACACTATTAATAAGTACATAGGTTGAAAAATAAATATGATTTCAGTTTCTCACTTGTCATTAAATTGACAATGTAAAGGTATTAGAATGTATTCAGGAATTTTTTTTGTTTATTGCTTATTTTTTCACTTACTTTATGAACCCCTAAGATTGGTGTTTTTGTTTTCCTTTGGTTACAATGACAATAGGTAAAATTATTCCTTCACAATCTCTACGAGGTGATAAATGTAAAAACCCATTGTTCTGACCATGAAGACCCTGATGTCTTTGTTTGACTCGTTTATTATGTGCCTCTCAAATCACAATCACTGTGCCACATGCTGGGAATGAAGTTAGGGTTACAGGGGATTGGGAAAGCTTATTTGGGGTATTTGCAATTTTGTAAATAAATAATGTAGTTTTTAATACTTATGATCTGGGTAAATGGTGTAATTCACACAAATATGAATATATGAGAATCCTTTTTAACACTATCCTTGCCACCTTATTGAATTTTTAAAGGTAATTTATGTCAAGTACTTTTTCTCTTTCATTTTAGTATGCATTAGAATTAGAGTGAGATCATAAGGAATGTTTTTTGGTTTCTGTACATCATTATGGTACAAATGATTAGTTGATTTTTCCCCATAACCTGTTGAAATGGATTATAGCAGTCAATTCTGAATGCCCATCCAATGTCTGTGATAAATGACTTGTGAGAAGCAGCCATGTGTGTCTCTGAGGCCAAAAATTCAGTGATTTTGTACTTAGGTGTATTCAAGTAACATATTTTGGCCAAAGAGACATACAATACATAGAAGAATGTTGAATTTTACTTTTTCCAAAAAAAAAAAAGTAGACATGACCCTTAGAACTCTTCCTCACTACACTTTTTCTTATCCTGAATGTGGGCACACTGTGTGGAGAAGATTCATTAAACTCTTCTGACCAGCTGATGACTGTGAAAGTTAACTACAAGGATTCCTCATGAAATTATTTATGACTTAAACAAATGTCCACACTTGACTACATTCATACTTATGTGAAAAAATTAAACCCCACACCTTTACTCTTCTGGTTTTTCTTAATTTTCATTCTTATTTGTACCTGTTTGCAATACATAAGATTAAAATCATAACATCTTAATTCTTTGTATGTCCTCTTCCCCTTCTCCCCCTCGCTGCCCTCCCCCAAGCTTTTGCAATTTATAGATAAATTTGTCAGAATTCCTTTGGTTTGTGACAGTAGAGGCCTTTCATTTATTGTGAATCAAAACAATAAGCTGGATCATTTAAAATCTTTTTTCCTCCATCTGCCTATATTGTTTTTTCTATGATCTTTCATCATAAACTTATTTTCACAAACACTATAATTTAGAGATTTGCTTTTAAATATTTTCTTGTATGAAGTAAAACTTTGGAACCCTACTTGGCTTTTAATTATTAATTGTTTCATCTCTAAGGAAAGCATTGAATCATATAGGATCTGTGCAAAATATGGTATCAAAACATCACAGGGCCCGTTATGTTCTTGTTTTACAGTACAGAGTTACCATGTAGTCCTGAATCCACATGTGCTGGATAGACTACCTTTTGCAACCTTAGTTCACTCTAACTTAGAACTTACACCCCTTAGAAAGAACTCATAACTTCGGCACCAACTTGCCAGCAGCTGTCTCAAGCTCTGTCTTGTTTTGAACATTTTCCAGGAATTCCGAATTCTTTCTTTCAAAGGAGCAAGGCTTCTTAAAACAGAAGACTCACAACCGAGCAACCTTGTTGTAGAGACACATTCCAAGACTTAAGCGGATATGAAATTCTTTCTTATGCTCTGATAATTTTCTGAGAATTAATTGAACTGATGAAACCAAAAATTTTTCTAGGGTTTTAGTCAGCCTTCAGTGCTAACTCATGTACTTAAAATTTTTATTGAAATTCAAAACTTGTAGAAATCCTGATACACATAAAAAGTAACAGAAGAAACAGAGTAACCGTAGAATAAAGTATAACCCTAATTTGTTCATCATGATAAAGTGAAATGGGTCTAAAATATTTAGCTATCTTCTTAAAATGTATGTTCATTGAAAGTATTACCCTTTGATTTACTTTTGCAACACTCTTTTAACATACTTGGAACGATAAAATAGCCAAAACAGTTCTTGGTTTGAAGGCTCATTTTTTTTTACTAAGCTAAAAACTTATTGTTATTAGCACATGAGCCATGACCTACACTAACAGTTTTAACAATATTTTCCCCCTGAATTTGTAAGCTGATAAAAAAGAGTTTACCTGGTTTCCTCCCATGCCATGACAATTGAATATACCCACTTTTTCATTTTCCTTGCGGCCCATGTTGTCTAAACATTGATTGGTTTCAACATTTCTTATCTAAAGGGGAGACACACAAAAAGAGAAGGTAAGTCAGAAAATCTTTGTGATATTATTAAAGTACATTGTTCACTAAATGATGCAAGTTTGTAAGGAAATTCCCCAAAAATATTTTACTCTAAATATTTATTTTTCTTTTTTGATTGTCTATACTTATTCTCAGTTTGTAAACTCCTGCTGAAGTAAATTTGAACAGCACTGCCTTTGGCATTAACACCTAATCAAGTTGTAGTATCAGAGAAGAAGAAACATCTGCATGAATTAGGAATTCTTCTCAAATCCTCTAAAGATTAAGACAAATAATTTCCCAAATAGCCTCAGTTCATTTTTGAAATCCCAGACTACCTACCACATCCAAAAAAGTAAAAACAGTGTTTAAATATTCAAGTTTAAAAAGAGTGATCATCATATATGGTGAATGTTTAAATTTTTAAAAATAATAGTAAAAGGCACCCTGCTATTAACCTCCCTCCAAATATTCCCCCTACTTTGAACACACTTAGACCACTGTTCTTGCTGCTTTCTAAAGTGGCTCTTTGCTGAGTGTCTTTATGAGGTTGATCAAAAACATGGTGAATGCCATTGCTGCATGCTATTCAGTAAAAAAGGCAGGCTCATAAAAACATTATGGTGTGTCCTTCTGCCATATTCACCAGATCTGGCACCACGCAAATTCTGGCTCTTCTCCAAAGTCAAAATGACCATGAAATGTAAATATTAAGGCAAATTGTACCCAAATAACCACACTCCATTCTTGATCTTCCATCCAGGGAATCCATTCAGGACATCAAGGCAGCCACAATAGAATAACTAAAAGTACTTACAAAAGAGCATTTACAGAACTGCTTCAGAAAGTGCCAAGAACAAGAACTGATGTGCTTGATCTCAGGGGGAATATTTTGAGGGGGATTAATGGCCATGTACCCTTTACTCTAATAGACTTAAAAATTTTAAATACATTATATTTTTCAGTCTCACCTGGTATGGTTTATCCTGTGCATTAATAAATATTAATTATGTTGTTTATTTCTGTGACTAAAACATGTATCTTCTTTCATTCATATTGCCAAACTTAATGAAAATGCTTGACCCTAAGAGAAACTGTTACAAAGTTAACTGGAATTTCACATTGCAGATTATTGAGAACCAAGATTAAATTGCCAACTGCAGACATAAGATTCTTGATTTACACTCAAACACTGTATTCATCCCCTAATTAACATAAATTAATGAATATTTGAGAGAAATATAATTACAAATGTCTTTTATTTTCAAGATGCTAAAATTACTAAATCAAGCACAAATTAATATAGAGAAGGAGGAGGAAGAGGAAGAAGGATCCTTCTATTGAATGATTTGTTTTGGATGGCTTTTCCTTATTTTTGACTCTAAATATATATTTGTAATTATGCAACCTGTGTGTGAGAATTTTATATCTCTAACCCATATTAGGACATGCATGTTTTAGTGTTCCTTCAATAAAATTACTTGTATATTTTTATATACAAGCTATATATTGATTTGACATCTTAGTTTTCCACTTTGGCAAACTAGTAAGATCAGATATTTATATATAAACTTACAGAGAAGATGGATTAAATTTATATGATTAACTTTGTGTGTGGTGAATAACCTCATGGTCAAGTACTGGCTCATGGAGTTGGGAACAGTGTTATCATTTGCATTAATACCCCAGTCAGAAGATGAGAATAGTGGAGATCAGAGTTCACACTTGGTATGGATTGGAAAGAGCAGGTCAAGCCCTGTTCCAATGCGCTGAACTAGAGAGCAGTCATGAATGATTTTATCAATAAATCTGTTTAGAAAGTATAGAAAACACAATAAATATTTCAAGAAAAGGATTTAGGTTTCCAGAAGCAAAACACATATGGGCAATATAGGTTTGAAATATGTCCTGAATCTGATTTTGGTTGGTTCAGGAATTAGAGGGAACTGAGTGTACAGGCCAATGATTTCTCAGGATCTGTAGATAGACAATATTGAAGGAGGTAATAATTGATAGATGATATAGTAAATATACCCATATATACTATACATAGTAGAATATCAGAAAAGTAACAGTCTGATCAAATTATATACATGTAAGTAGAATTGTTTTCAAATACTTAACATTGGTCTCTTTATAACTTTTCATAAAAGATAAACTTTTTGAGAAGCAATAAAATTATTTTTTATTACTGCAATTTAGTGTCATAAAAGTATAGAATAATATTTTGCCATAATACTTAATAGTAATATCACAAAATAATTCATTTTTTAAATGTAAGCTGTTCTATCTGATTTAATGGACTCTGCTAGGAGCTTGGTACAGTACTTGAATAGATACTAGTTAACAATCACAAGCCTTTACCGAATGAGGTTTTTTAAGTTATTGCCCCTTTAACAGACAACAGAAAATTTAAAGTATATCCCACTACATAATCTAATATGCATCTGATAGCATGACACATTAAATGTTGAAAATTAAATACAGAATTGAAGAATATCTCCCAAATATTTTCCCTCAGTAACAACTCATTATCAATCTCCTTTTTATAACAGTTTCTTTTTTGTTTGTAGTACTTCCAATGTATTAATTCAACCAAGAAATACTATTGAGACAATACATACATCACGCCTAACACTATTTGAGGTTGGAAGATATAGGAATGAATAAAATATACATACTCTCTTCCATTGTGGAGCTCACATTTTAGAAGGAAAGAGTGCAATAGACAGATTTATACCATCAGAATATCAAGAAACCTTACAAAAAATATAAAGGAGAGTAAGGGTAGAGAAGTTGATGAAGGGGTGCTATTTTGGAAAGAAGACCAGAAAAGTTCACTCTGAGGAGAAGATACTTGAAGAGACAATTTAAAGAAGTCAGAAAGTGATATTTCCATCTAAAGAAGAGCATTTCAGGACAACAACTAATATATGCTCCCTATACCTAGTTGAGAATACTGAAATAGCAGGTTAGCAATGGGGCCACGTGTGAAACAGCGAGCAAAGGGCAGGCTAGAGAATTTTCCAAGGTTAAATAATGTAAAGAACCATAGCTCTTTGAATGTGAGTACAGAATAGTAATAACTATTCTGGCTTTTGTCAGGAGAACAGAGTAGAGGCGGGGACTGGAAGCAGCGAAACAAGTAGGCAGCATACTAAGTCAGACTAGCAAGAAAGAAAAAGGTACTCGGAACGGAAGGATAATAATGGGGGTGGGAGTTTTTGAGATTTTTTTTAAGGCAAAGCAGCAAGACTTCCAATTAAATTGGATATGAGCTGTGAGAGGAAAAAAGACCTCAAGAAATATACAAAGTTTAGGTCTGAAAAAATGGGCAAGTGATGTTTTCTTTACTGGGAACAATACTCCGAGTTCTTGTATGTTGATAGCTAACACTGTCTTTTATACCTGAAAATCAGTTTGGTAGATCTGAAGTCTTTGGCTGATAATGTATTGTCTGGAGTATCTTTAAAATGTTCCTGCATTTACTTCCAGCATAAAAAGTTGTTTCTGAAAAGTCTCATGGCAATCTGGCTTTTCCTCCTTATTATACTTAACTTACTGTATTTTCCACCTTTATTATATTTACTTAGATGCTAAACTGACTTTTTTCTTTAAAATATAATAGATTTATTACAATAGATATTGGTATTGTCTATTATGGATACTCCAGGTATGTAGTGTGCATTTTCATCACTTAGGTTCAATTTTATTTTTAGGGAAGTTTTCTTGATTTATAGTTATTAATACTCATTTTGTTTCATTGCACTGATTTTCCATTTAGGAAATATTATTTTGGATTTTGTTGCTCCTCTTCTATGTATATTACTCTTGATCAAATAATTTTAAAGTCTCTTCTTTATTTAAACATTCCTCTCTTTTCTGAAATCCCAATGGCATTTTCTTTTTGAATTATTATTATTATTATTATTATTATTATTATTATTTTCTTGTACCAAGATTGAACTCAGGATCTTGCGCTTATGAGGCAGGCAGCGGAACCAATGAGCTAAATCCCTGGCTCTTTTTGAATTATTGATCATGCCTTCTCAAATGTTTAGTGTTCATTGCTGAAATTATTTTTTCCTATATTTTCTAATTTTTCTTGTATTCTTGAAGCTCATATCAGAGAATTCCTAACTTTGATTTATAGCGTTATTCTCTATACTTTAACAATTTCAATATTTATTTTTGCTTCTTTTTAATAATTAGTTTACACTTTCCCTTTGTCTTAGGAGCATAGAGTTTTGGTGTGTTTGTATTATTTTCAATGATACTTTATTCTTATTATTTAGTCTTAGGGTATTCATTCATTTTGTATTATTTTTTCCGTTTGCATAAAACCAATTTTCCTCGATATTTTAAGCAAGAGGAATTGATGACAGGGCCCTTTCTAATTTAACAAATCTAGAATTGCCTCTACTGTACTTTTTTGAAGTGTAAAAAAAAGCCCTTCTACTTTTTCAGATTCCCTGCATCTGTTCACCTCTTCTCTTGTTATGTGAACTTTTCATTTCCTTTGCCCCTATTGTCCCTAACCTCTCAGTTTGCCTAGCATTCTTTTTGTTTTAATGGGGGAATTAAAAAACATTCACAACTGCTGATTTTTTCAAGAATTCTGAAGTAGATTTATTTTCAGGATTACTTGAAAAACAAACAAAAATGTCCTATATTCGATGTGTTCTAATTATTCCACGTTCAATATGGTTTGGTAGTTTCTGCCATGTAATGTTTTTTTGTCCTTTACAGTGTCCAGATACTAAGAGAATGTAATACAGGAGCTTAAGTATGGTCAGGCTGGCTGGACATCAAAGCTGGGAGAATAACTAGAGGCAGGGGTCTGTGGTTTAGAAAACCCATCACAATGAGATCAAACCCTTCTAACATCTGAAAGTTCTAAAAACTCTACAGCACATGAATTCTTGCAAATCAGTAAATGTTGCAGTTCTCTATGATAATACATATTAAATAATAATATTAGAATGAATTCCAGTTAAAATAATAGAAATGTGAAGCAAAAAAAAAAAATTCAGGAGATAAAGTAGCTTATTTTGTTCACTGGTTAGTTACCCAGACCGATATTCTTTTTTTTTTTTAGTTCTTTTACTGGTACATTTTAGGTATATAATTCATTTACGCTTATCATTGAGTGTTTGTACCTGTACATGATATATCTTGGTTCTTATTTTCTTTTCTGCATTACCTGTTCACCCTTCACCCACTCTGCCCTTCCCTATTTACATAGATTTAATTTCCTTTTTTTTTTCTTTTTTCATAGTTTTTCTTTTCCCTCTTTTCCTTTCCCCTTCCCTTCCCTTCACTCCTTCATCTTTGGACCTTTTTTCCTATTTCAAATTATCAATTATTGGGCTGGGGATTTAGCTCAGTGGTTCTGGCGCCTGCCTTGCAGACAAAGCGCAAGGTCCCAAGTTTGATCCCTGGTACCAAAAAAAAAAAAATTTTTTTTAATTATCAATTATTCATTTAAATCATTTTAACCCTTGTTTACTCTATCAGTTTCTCACACTAGTGAAACTATTTGGTATTTACACATGTGTATCCTATTTATTTCACTTAAGAGTATGGCCTTGATATGCATCCATTTAGCTATAAATGACTCTAGTTTTTTGTTCTTTATGGCTGAGTAGTACTTCATTTTATATATAAAAAAACCACATTTTCTTTATCCAGTTTCCAGTTGATGGGCACTTGGGCTGCTTCCAAGCTTTAGCTATTATTCACTGTGCTGCTTTAAACATGGGTGCACATATATCACTGTGGTATGATTCTTTTAATTCTTTTGGGAAGATACCCAGCAGGGGAATAGCTGGGTCAAATGGGACCTCTAGTCCTAGTTCTTTGAGTTATCTCCATACTGACTTCCACAGTGGTTGCACCAGCCTCCACTCCCACCAGCAATGGAGAAAGGTTCCTTTCTCCTCACAACCCCAGCAGCATTTGTTATTTGTTGATTTCTTGATAGCAGCCATTCTTTCTAGTGTGAGGTGGAATCTCAGTGCTGTTTTCATCTGCATCTCTTGAATGACAAGTGATGTTGAACATTTTTTCATATATTTGTTTGCTGCTTTTACTTCCTTCAGACCAGCATTCTTTAAGGTTAACTCTGATGAAGACTAACATATTTTGCCTATAAATAGACATACTCTGTTATCCTGGTAGGAAAATTAACAATTACATCCCCAAGACTTTTGGAAAAATAATCATGACTATACCATCCACATGTGTGTAAATCAGCCAAAAGAAGGCTTTCTTACTGCTTATCCTATTAAAGGGTCAAGCACAGTGTGAATCTATAAATAAATCTCCAGACTATCAACAAGGAGGGTAAACCTTTAAAGACTTTAGCTTCTGCATTTTTCAGTGCCTGATTTTACCCTTAAATCTTTCAAGCAGCTTCAATGATGTCTATTTTTAGTTATTACAATTTGGTTTTAAAATATTTTAGAAATACAATGCTATATATGCAAGGTCATTAACAGGTTGCTATAGTTAAAGGATATTAGAAGAAAAGAAAGTGCTGAGGGCTAGTATAAGATGCAAAATTCATAGTCTGGTATCAAAATATCTTCGCCAACATGCAAATGAAAATTATAAACACCAAGACTTAAGTCACTTGGCTCCAGACAACCTTTTCTCCTTCCTTTTGCTTTCTGATAGGTCTGTGTTCCAAATATCTCACACTACGGATTTTTTACTTTTTTGAGACTGCTACCCTGTCATAGCCCCAAGTTTGGGCCAGGATATTCTAAGCCACTTTTCAATCTTGTACTTGAATTAGTCTTTATATGAACAATATCAGAACCTCCCATGTTAAATCTACATAAGCTGAAGGGTTGTGTTAAATCGACATAAGCTTAAGGGGTAGTTAAAAAATTTTGGTCTGCACAGAGCTCAACTTCCTTAATCCATTTTGAGCTGCTTACTGAGTTTAGAAGGCACATACTTCATTAAGTTACTTAAAGGTATTAGTGCAAAGCAATCACATAGCTTTTAACTTCTCATTGGAAATTGCATGTAATTTATGGGCTGGGTAGAGTATTAATTCAATTATTTAAGTAAAATGTAAACATGTAAGAGAGAGAAAACTGAATACCATATTGGCTTCTACATATTCCAATGAAGCAAGGAAATTTATAAATACAAATGTTATAATAGCCATCATATGACAATATTAAATAGAGAGAGGTTTAAAAACAGTGAAGTTTTAGGAATATATACATTGCTAAATGCTAAAACCCTTATTGAAAATTAATAAGGAAGTACAGTAGTATGAATATACCTCAAAAATAATTTTGTTTAATGACAAGTAGCTTGTGCATCTGATACAACATTGAGAATCTAATTATTAGAGAGAAAATGCTTTCTTAAATAAAGAAGATAGCTTTTTGCATTCTTCCAATAATAGTTAATGTAGTTAATGACAGGCAATAAGGAAGAAAAAGCTTTGAATAAATGACTGTTGTCCATTAACAGTTCAACACAAACTCATTATCAAGAAAGATGTCCATCTTAAATTATTTATACATGCCTGCACAAAATTGAATTGAGAAGCAGTGTTTGGTGAATTTGCCCTTCAGTTTCCATGGAAACTGATGCTGGATTGTATTTCTTTAAAGCTGGTTTTAAGGTGGAAAAACACAGCATATTAATACTCAGAAATCTCAAAACAATATATTTCATAGAATTAAAAAATTTATTGGCTTTGTGAAACAATGGCTGATGGCATGCCATACAGCTCATGTATGACACCTTTTATTTCTACTGATTGTTTGATCATCTCTTGTCATCCTCTGCCCATTTGAGTAGAATGGCTTAATAGCAAACATCTTTCTTCATTTAGTCTTGCACCCAGAGAATATAACACAGGATTTAGCTCAAGCTTTTATTTAATAAAAGCATTTTAAATAAATAAATAAATATATATATATATATATATATATAAAATAAAATCAGCTATTTTCTCCCAGTCAAATAAAATATCAAAAATTAGTGTTAGATTTGGAGGTATTTGAAACCTGACTTCAATAATTAACTAGTTATGTGATTCATAGGCCAATCACATAGAGGAGCACATACAGATCAGTTTCCTTATCAGGGAATAACAAAACTCAAGTCAAGGAGTCATTGTTACATAGTGTTATACATATACGTCACCCAGAGCAATTTTTAAGAGAGCAAGAAATCAGTAAATGGCTATAACAGTTATAATAAGCATAACTACTGGGCTACTACTTTGTGCCAGGCATTGTGCTACATGCTCTGTCCCCAATCATCAATAAAACCCCGTATGAGAATATCCATTCTGCTGATAGAGGTACAGAGAGGATACTGGGCACTGCTGAAGTAGGAAATTGTGAGCCCAGAATTTGAACCTTCCTCTGCCTAACTCTAGACCATGAGATTTTTCCAGTATATCATGCTACCTCATGTGGATATGTTTCAAATATCTTGAAAAGTTTAAAGTCTCTCTTTAAAAGTTTTTCACAAAGTATTTCTAGAAATTAAAGTATAGCAACTTGATCCACTACAGAAGATAGCTAATTCAGTATCAATAGGTTGTAGAAAGGAATTTTTCCACACCACATTTTATTTTTACTTTTTAAGGAAGTCAATTAGGTTTCCTTAGTGTAGTGTGGGAAAGCATAAAATTTGTTGTTTAATTTGGAAATAAATATCTCATTCTGGTTCAAAGCCCTGAGTCTCAGGATTCACCTAGTGGTCCAAGGGAATTTGCAAAAAGTCCTTTTTGATGGTTTCTGGTCTTTGTTTAGCCCCTGGCCACACAAACTTTTTGGAAAAAAAGAAATTATCATTTAGTCATTTGTGTTCATTGTCAACAATGAGAGAAATACTTTATTACAAGAAGAGAAACACATCTTTCTTCTAAGGGTTTTGTGAGGTGTGTGGTTAAACACACTCCACAAAACAGAGTGTTAGGTATTTTATCACAGATCTTCAGTGGATTGCAATGCAAAGGTTATTTTATTTTAAAATCACTCTCATAAAAGCTGTGTGTTGAATATAAATCCTTGTGATATCAGCACTCACATGGGTATATCATATTTTAGAAAAAACAGCAAAAATACTCCTTAGTAGAGGTAAACAAATAGCAGTAACAAAATAATATTCTGAAAACCTACCTATATGACAACAGCAGGCTTATAAACATTTTAACTGATAAATTATATCAAACAATTAAAGCAGAAAAAAGAAGGAACACTTCTCCCCTCATTCTAGGGAATCAACATTGTGCTAATCCTAAAACTGGATAAAGATAATAGAAGAAAAAAGTATGAACATAGATAGAAATTTATTTAACAAAACAAACTCTTACAAGTCAGATCTGGCAGTATGTAGAACGTTGTTTTATTATAGGGATGGCAGTGTTGGTTCAGCATTGGAAGATCCACCCCCAAAAGTCATCATTTTAACAGAGGAAAGGAAAAAGCCATATGATCTTGTCACTAGTTGGAGAAAGAGTACTGGACTAAATTCTATACCTGTTCATGGTAAAAGCTATCAGGAGACTAGAAGTAGAACAGAACTTTCTCAACAGATTAAAGACATGTACTCCATACTTCCAGCGAGAACGCCTTATATAAATGGAGAAGATACAATGCTTTCTCCCTAAGGTGGGGAACAAGGGCAGATATGCTTACTCTTTATCTGTCCATTAAACTTTGAAACCTAGTCCCCACCAAAATAGTCTGGCAATAAAATGACACAACTAGGATAGGATTGGCATGGCAGAAGCAAAATCTTTATATGTAGATGAAATGATCATCTACAGAGAAAATACTAAGAAATTTCTAGGAGCTCCTAGAACTTGTATTTGAATTTAGCAGAACTAGAAAACACAAGGTACATATAAAAAATAATATGAGGCAGGACTGTCTATAGTCACATACATAGAAAGTATAAGTCAGTGTTATTACACACAGAACTTTTCACTACTGTTCAGATTACACATGTGAACTGAAATTTCTATAAATAAATATTGACACAGTTAAGGAGGAACTAGAGATTTTTCTGTAAGGGTGGATAAAGCATACAAAGTAGTCATTAAAAACAATTCAGTGAGGGTTCCATCTAGGTCAAGCATTTTTTCTTTCATTGTTTTCTACTTTATTACACATAAATGTGTTTATAATGTCTCAGAGCAGTAAACAGTGTGATCAAAAAAGTAATATATGGAGCCATATAAATTGCTAGATAGTCTACCATCTTGGCCTACAAATGTGGCAACTTAAAACAAACGTCATGCATAATTAATAAATTATTTGCCATATGCATTGTATTATTGCTGGTGAAATGCTTTTATCAGCACTAATATTAAATTAACTTTGACTCAGAAAGCTAATCTCTTGAGAAATTATTAGTATGGAGCATATAATTAAAAGGATAAATCATTCTTATTTTGAGCCTCTAAATACATATTAATATGTGTTATAGAGCTATGAGGAAGCCATTTGTATACTACTAAATAAAATATTTTGGAAAAATGATATAGATAAATGAAAGTCTTATCATTTTTATAAAATACCAACACACGACTTTCAGTATTCATACTTTCTCATGTGTGTATGAAGTTTTCCAGAGTATTTCAACTGATTGCATCATATTTTAATAGGCTAAATATCAAAGCACATATGAAAATACAACTGTCTCCTATTAAGCAGACTTTAGCACAGTTTACAAAAATATAAAAGATTTTGGTCTGAGTATTTTCACTATTTGATTTTGATTTAAAAACATATTTATTTTTTAAAAAGTTTTATTTATATTATGATGCAATTGATTATTACATTGTTTTAATGAATTATAAAATTTTTAACTCAGTTTTAGTTTCAAATATTAATATTTCTAACTCACGTAAACAAAAAGCTCTTTGGAGTTCACGAAATATTTTAAGAGTTAATATTTGTAAGACCAAAAGTTTTAGAAATGTATGTAGAGGAACAAGAAAACATTATTTCTTCAGTTTAAAAATTTCCCCTTACTTTTACAGTTCCCTACAATTAGGATCCTTTTTGTCCTTGAAAAATAAAGTCATCTAAATAGATCTATTTAAAAAGCCTTACAGCATTTTATTCAGTACATGAAAAAATAGTAAGCTCTTTAGAAATTGCTCCATTTGCAAAATACATTTATAACAACCAAAATAAATAATTCATACCTCACCAAGTGAGTAATAACGTCTCGGGATCTGGGAGTCAGGATAGATGTTTTCTAGGTACCAAGAAAAGGGCTTACACTTCAGATTTTCTCTTAGTGTTTTTCTGACTGACACATCTCCATAATCCACTTTGACAACACCTGGAATTTTTCAGAGAAACACAAATCAGTTTGTGCTATTTTCATTTCAGCAGTTTCACTCTGTTTACTTTGCTAGCAATTTTTGTCTCTATAATTATAATCCCATCAAATTCAATTGCATGTGCAGCTGTTACTACACTGATTTTCTTAGTACCATCCAATTAGTACATTAAATAGACATTAAAAAACAGTTCTTCCATTGGTTATGACTTTTGAAATGCAAATATTTATCACAAAGTATTTATAATTCATGGATTCAATAATTATCAGCTAAATATAAATTGTTATCAATTTAGTGTCTCATAATCAAAGCTTAACTGAATTATGTGTCTGTTTTTCTTTAATAAAATTTTCAAGATTTTTGTTAATGCTTATTTATTCACCATGTGTATATTTTATGAGAAATTTATATAAATATAATCCTCACAATGATGGCAGATGTATTTTAACTTTCCTTTCTTCTTGAATTTCTTTCCCATCTATGATACCTACTTGATTTTTTCTTCATTGATTTTTGTTTGATTTTATATTATGGATTACTAAATACCATGTCAAATCCTTGGAAAAGTTGGTAAGTGAACAAGAAAAAATTCATATATGTATACTAAATTGTTTAATTTTATTTCATATAATAGCAAAATATTTGAAATCAAAATAAATATTTGCATTGAAGATCATAAGTGGTGTTTTTAAGAAATTAAAATAATTTGTCTAATTTTTATGTAAAGGCTATGGTAACATGATTCATTTTTATCAATTCTAAAAATGACATTTGACTCAAATGATTAAATAACTATTACAAGTTAGTAATTATTTCTTAGATTATTTTGAAAAGACTTCAATGTTTAACACAATTTTTTAAGGCCAATAAGTAGCCACATGCTGGTGGGGGCAAGCCTAGGAGCAATGACTTAGTATTTGGAAAATTCTGTTACATACAAGCAGCAAAGCTAATTAATCATTACATAAAATAAGGAGCAATTATTTAAGAAAGCTAAATATCTGTAGTTAATCTCATTATTATGTCATTATTTTCAAAACTTTTTTACTTAACAGCTCCAACTCCTTTTCATCTTCACAGTTTTTTGTTGTTTTTTTTTTTAAGATTGAATGCCATAGTTTTGTTAGAAAGCATTTTGGTGATACTTAAGCAGCAAAATCATTTCTGTCCAGAAGAAAATATTGATTTTCCTAGCTGGTATTTGGACAGAAAACAACAACATCTTTGAGGTGTTTAAACAGATGAGTATTTGCTTTTAAAATTTCTCCATCCAGAATTTCCTATGTGAAGTGCAATCTACAAATGAAGAGGCTGGAAAATAATTTTGTATTTACATAATTGCTAAAATAATATCATAATATGTTGTATCTACAGTTGAAATGATCAGAATACATTATCCTCAAAATTTACATATACATATATATGTATATATATATATCAGGTATAGACAAAAAACACTGTACCCTAAGAAAGCTTACTTCTAAAGTTAGTTTTACTGCTCTGGTTTCATTTTTGAGGTACATGAATTTAATTGAGATGAAATATTTAATATCAGAATTCTTCCTTTTCCCTCAAGCTAAAATTTAATTGTCCTGGCCTCAGAATATTTTCCTATAGGTGTTTTATGAGTGGTTTTCTGACTGGAAGGCATGTTTGAAGATTCATTTATATATCATTTTATAACATCTCAGAGAAAACATTAGTTGTGGAGACAGGATTTGGCAAAGGGTGATTGGTGGAGGATAATAGAACTTACTAAGGAAACCAAAACTTTTTTTAAAGGTATAGGGCATCTTACTTGCCCTGGCCAAGTATTTTAGGGAAAGAAGCATTCTCAACACTAGAAGACACTCTGAAGCCTTCTTTACTTCTACTACAGGGACCAGGACCAAGGAACCCTTGGAACTCAGTGGATACAACTACAAGATTGCAGGACCTTTCTTGTGCTTTTATGATTTAGTGACTGTGAAGTAGAGCCCGAATCAGTCTATTTAGATCTGTGGCTGGAAATAGCATTTCATTTGTTTCCCAAATTCTTATCTGCAAACCAGATCTCTAGTATGTAGTTCCAGCAACTTTACTGGGATCTCAAATAGGTATCACCTAGATGTCTTCAAAAGTACATACAGGTTATCATTGATCTTCAGAAAGGGATGAAAATAAAAAGCAACTAGCATAAAACTTTATTCACTGAAATTATTGCAGAATATTTACCAAATATAGAAAATAAGAGGGATACTCTGGTACTGGAATTATTTAGAACCCACCATAGACATAACCAAAAAAGAACCTCTCCATGATATATCATACTGAAGATGCCAGAACAAAAAGAAAATACTAAAAGTTGTTAGAAGTGCTAAATTACCTATAAGATCAAACCCATAAGAATAGTAACAGATTTATCAACACAATCCTTAAATATCAGGAGAGAATGGAATGAAGTTTTGCAAACCTTAAAGAAATTGATGCTAACCCAGATTACTATACCCTATGTCTGTCCTTCAAAATTGAAGGAGAAATAAAGACTTTCTGTGATAGCAATAGACTATAGAAAACAATGACTACCAAGTCAGTACTTTAGAAAATATTTATAGAAATCCTAAACAGAGACAAAAAGGACAAGAACATCCAAAAATCCAAGGAAAAGAGCAAATATCACTGTGATAGTAGCCAAATGCATGGAAAATACAAAGAAATCAAGTACTGGAAAAACAATAAAATGACAAGACTCAGTACATATGTTTGAATAATAACAGTCAATGTAAATAATCTTAACTCTCCAATTAAAGACACACCCTGGCACATTGGATTAAAAAAAGATCCAACTATATATTGACTACAAGACACATACCTTATCCCCAAAGCCACACAAAGAATAAAAACAAAAGGATGGAAAATGAGAGAGTCCAAGAAGTAGGAACCTGAAGGCAAGCAGGAGGAGCTATTCTATTTTCTGATGAAGTTGTCTTCAAAATAGATAGATATATCTATTTTGAATAGATAAAGAATAGATAAAGAAGGTCAATGCGTATTGGTAAAAGGAATGATTCACTAAGAGATATAACAATTATAAATATATATGCAATAAATATAAGCATACTAGTTTCACAAAACAAAAACTTCTTCACATAAAAATATAGATAGATCCAATACAATTACAGAAGGGCACTTCAATATCCCACTCTCACAAATGGGTCAGCCAGTCAAAAAATCAACAAATCGTTGAACCATTACATAGAACAGTATATTTAGTAGACATCTATAGACTGCTTCATCAAATAATAGCAACATAAATTCTTTTCAGCAGCCGAAAAAGCTTTCTCAATAACAGAACATATTTTAGGTCATAAAGCTTGTCTTAATAAATACAAAAGAACTAAAATAAATGCATACATCATATTTGATCAGAATTGGATGAAACCAGTAATCAGCAAAAGCTAACCAAAGAAGAGACACAAACACATTCATATTAAATAATACACTCTTGGAGAATCAATGGGTCATGGAAGAAACCAGAGAAGAAATTTTAAATTTCATACAATCAAATGACAATTGAAACACAATATATCAGAACCCATGAGACATAATGAAGTTCTAAAAATGGAGTTGACTGCTACAAATGCCTACAATGGAAAAATAGCAGTACCAAATACATAATCTAATGATGCATCTCTAGATCCTAGAAAAACACAACCCAAAACCCAGAAGAGTAAAAAAAAGAAGAAATTATCAAGATTAGAGCTGAAATTGATACAAAAAATAACATAATGTAAAGGCTAATTCACTAAAAAAATGCTTCTTTGAAAAGAGAAGCAAGATTGATAAACCCTTATCCAATCTTACCAAAAGAGAGGACCTAAGTCAAACAAATTAGAACTGGAAAAAAGAATAAAATTACAGCAGGTATCACTGAAATCCTGAGGATTATTTGAAACAATTTAAAAAAGTTCTAACCAACAAATTGAAGAATCTAGAAGAAATGGATACATTTCTAGACATATATGACTTACCAAATGTGAATGAAGAAGATATAAAAATCCTGAACAATCAATAACATTGATGCAATAATAAAAACTCTACCAACAATGAAAGGCACACAAGTTCTGGTAAACTTAAGAGAAGGACCATTGCCAATACTTCTCAAACTTTTGCATATAATTGAAAGTGAAAGAATGCTTTCAAACTCATTCCATGAAAGTAGCATTATCCTGATATCAAAACTGATAAGAATCCAACAAAAAGTAAACTAATGGCCCATATTGTTGAAGAACTTCAATGAAAAAGGCCTCAATAAGATACTTGCAAACAGAATTCAACAGTACATTAAAATGATCATTCACCATGCATGACCAAATGGGCTTCATCCCAGGGATATAAGGATAGTTCAATATATATGTCAATAATTGTAATACACAATATAAATGAAGGATAGTTATATCACACGACCATCTCAATAGATGCAGAAAAAGCTTCAACAAAATTCAGTATCCCATCATGATGAAAACCCTATCAAAAATAAGCACAGAAGGACCTTATCTTAAAATGATAAAAGTCATCACCAACCAACATCATTCTGAATGGGGAAAACAAAAGCATTGTTTCTGAAATCAGCAATGAAACAAGAATGTCTATTCTCACTACTGTTGTTCAATACAGTACTTGAAACTTTCAATCGGGCCAGAGAAAGAAGTAAAAGGAACAAAAATAGGAAAGGAAGAAGTTAAATTATTCCTATTTGGAGATGACAGATTCTTTACAAAAAAATAGCTCAAAAAAACTCTAGCAGAAGACTTCCAGATCTGAAAAATTTAGTAGTCACAGGATAGAAAATAAACACACAAAAATTAATAGTGTTTTTGTACACTAGTAATGATCCCACCAAAAAGAAAAATCAGGAAAACAATTCCACTCTTGATAGCTTCAAAAAAATAAAGACCTAGGAATCAACCTGAACATAAAAATTATAGAATTCTGAACAAAGAAATTAAAGAGGGCATTAGAAATTGGCAAGTCAACGATTGTTGGACTGAGAAAATTAATATTGTTTATATGACCATATTACCAAAAACAATCAATAGATTCATGCAATTTCTACTTAAACACCAACAATATTCTTCACAAAACTAGAAAAAAACCCCTAAAATTCATATGGAA
This sequence comes from Heterocephalus glaber, assembly GCF_053883595.1. Lineage (NCBI taxonomy): Eukaryota > Metazoa > Chordata > Mammalia > Rodentia > Bathyergidae > Heterocephalus > Heterocephalus glaber. Next base: position 34,338,780 of record NW_028258143.1, on the reverse strand, counting down.
CAGGGAACTATAATCAAAACAATTCTGAGCAAAAAAGACAAAGCAGGAAGCATAGCAGATTTTAAGTTATACTACAAAGTTAGAAGGAAAAAAAATGGTACTGGCACAAAAAAAGTGGACACATAGACCAATGGACTGGAACAGAAACAACCCCAGGCATATATAGTCATCTGATTTTTGACACAGGGACCAAAAGTATACTTTGGAGAGTAGACAGCCTCTTCAACAAATGATGCTCAGGAAAACTGTTATTCATATGCAGACAATGGAAACTAGATCCCTATTTCTCATTCTGTACTAAAATATAATCATAATGGATCAAAGATCTAAATGTTAAAACAGAAACATATGATCTGCTGGAAGATAAAATAGATACTAATTTTGAAGACACAGGCATAGGCAAGGAATTTTTGAACAGAAACCCAATGGTACAAGAAATATTGCTGCAAATCAAAATGGGTTCATATCAAATTAAAAAGCTTCTGGACAGCAAAGAAAACAACAAACAAAGGGAAGAGACAACCTACAGAATGAGAAAAAGTTTTGCCAGCAATTATTCAGAAGACTAACATCTAGAATGTATAAAGAACTCGAAAAAAATAGATTCCTCAAAATAAAAGATCCAATGAAAATACTGGGCAACAAAAATGAATAGATATTTTTCAGAAGAAGTACAAATGGTCAATAAATACAGTACATGAAAAAATGTTCAACATTGCTAGCTATTAGAGGAATGCAAATTAAAACAACTTTGCAATCACATCTTACCCCAGAAAGAATGACTGTCATAGACAAAGTCTAGTAATTACAAATACTGGTGGGGATGTGGGAGAAAAGAAACTCTTCTCCAGTGGAGAGAAGGAAAATTAGTATAATCACTATGTAAATCAATGTAGAGCTTCCTAAAAAAACTAAAAATAGAAATTCCATTTGACCTAGCTCTCCCCCTTCTAAACATCTTCCCCAGGAGATTAAAATTATCCTATTATTATGATAAGTGTATACCCGTGTTTTTAGCAGCACAATTTATAATTTGCAAGATCTTGGAAGCAGCATATATGTCCATCAACAGATGAATAGATTAAAAAAATCATACTTATACACAATAGAAAGATAAACTCTACCATAAAGAGAGGTAAACTTGAGGAACTTGTAGGTAAATTAATGTGACTTGAGAACATAATGTTAAGTGAAATAAATGAGACACACAAGATTAAATATCACTTGGTTTCTCTTATAAGAGAAAATCAAGGTATATAAATGCAAATGTGGAGCAAAATGGAAGACAAATAGGAAGGGGGAGAGTTTCAGGTGATTACATAAATTTCCTATTCTGTTGTTTCAAAAATATTTTAATATATGTTAATTTGTTTCATTTATACTAGTTTCTCCAAGTTCATTGAAAATAAAGTGTTGAACTAATATCTTTTTATTTCTTCTTTGTAAGAGTGAGGATTTTTGTCGGTCTTGTACTCTACTTTGAAGATAACAATATACAATGTATTAAAGATTATTATTCTTTATTATTTTGTTTTAAATTTTGTTTAATTTTTTCATAAAGTTGGAAAAGAAAAATAAGTAAACAAAAATTAGACATAACATAGTAACTGACCCTATTTAGCATCAATACAAATTAAATTGTGTGTTCATACACAGACACACAGCATTGAGTTGTCAGTGATTTTAATCTTTCCCTTTCTACATTACTGAATTCTCTTTTAAATTTTTCTATAATTAATATCAAAACTAAATCTTAAAAATATTACAGAAAGTAATTTTTTTTCAGTATTGGAAATCGAATTTAGGACCTTGCGGTTGCAAGGCAGGAGAGGCACCACTGAGCTAAATCCCCGGCCCAGAAAGTAATTTTTAAAAGAAATGAATAGTTATTGTCTGTACCTCATGGGAGAATCTTTATCATCTAATCTGCTAATGATACTAAAATTAAAGTTATACTGTAATATTTTTTAAAAATAGATCTAAGACCTACATATAAAAATAGAAACTGATTTTGCTGGAAGACAAAGCCATAGGCACAAGCAAAGACTTGCTAAACCAAGCTTTATTAGTATATGAAATAATATCAAGAATCAACAAATGGGACTATATCAAATGCAAAAGCTTCTGCATAGCAAAGAAAGCAACTGTCAGAGGAAAAGACAATCCACAGATTCAAAAGCAATTCTTGCCAGTTACTCACATATATATATGCATATATATATGTATATATATAAACTTCAAACTTCACCCACTTAAAACAACTCAATTAAAAATGATCTAATGAAGTGAATAGACACTTCTAAAAAGAAGTGCAAATGGCCAATAGTACCCCCAAAATATTGAACATTTTTAGCTAGTAGGGGAATGCAAATCAAAGCAGTACTGAAATTCCATAATATCTCAGAATGACTATCATCAAAAACACAAAAAACAGCAAATGGAGTCAAGGACATGGGAAAAAAGGAATCCCTCTACATATTAGAAGGACTGTGAACTAGTACAACTGTCAGCAATCAATATGGAGAAACCTTAGAAAACTAAAGCTAGAAATGGCATTTGATGCAGCTACACCTCTCCTGGGTCATTCCTGAAAGAATTACTGATATCATACTATAGCAATACATGCATACTCATCTTTAGAGCAACACAATTCATAATAGCTAAGCTCAGGAGAAAGCCCAGATGCCTGTCAACAGTTAAATGGGTGTTATGGTTTGTATCTAGATGTCCCCCCAAAGCCTTCTGCAGATGAGGTGGGACTTTCTATTCAAGAGGAAGTTGAATCTAGAATGTGATGCTGGGGTCAAGGTTGTATGATAACTAAACCACTACACATGAGTGATTAGTTTGGCACCGCCCTAATCCTGGTAGTCTAAATCAGATAAAAGAAGCAGAAAGATGCATTAAATTCTATCTTGTTGCCTTTGCTACTGTGTGGACACCTTGTTGTTTCTCCTCTGCAATGCCTGTTTGTCATCCCTGCCTTAGAGTCAGCTGATTATGGACCGAAACCTCTACAAACTGTAAGCCAAATAAACCCCTTCCCCTACGAGAGAAGTAACTAACACCATGGGGAAAGAAACTGTGGTGTATATACCCATTGGAAAACCATTCAGCCATAAAGAAGAATGAAATCGTGTTATTTCCAGGAAAACAGATAGAACTTGAGACCATAATGCTAAGAAAAATAAATCAAATACAAAAAAGTTAAATATTGCATGATTTTTTCTATATAAGAAATTTTAAATAAATAAATAAAAATAAAGGAAGATGGCAGTAAACATGTTACACAGTTTAAATCAAGAATATATTGTTTTGAAGTTTTGTAAACCATACAAAATGGAAGATCATCTGTTAATTTATTATTCACTTTGAAAAATTCTCTTCAGAAATGCTTTATAAAGATCTGCACCTCTAAAATAATAATAAGAGCACATTTTTGGGTTTTCTTTTACATGTGTATGCTTTTGAAAATGGTGCTCAGAATGAAACTCAGAGCCTAGTACATGCTAGGCAAACACTCACCACTGAGCTACAACCCCAGCGCTTGTCCTGTTTTCCTCCTCCTCTTCTTCTTCTTCTCTTTCTCCTATCTTTTTACTTAGTTCTTTTTTTTATTGGTACATGTTTGTAGTATACAATGATTATATTCATCATAGGAAGCTAGTACAAATGCATAATGTTTCTTAATTCTTTTTTTTAACCCCCTTTCCTTTCTTCCCTCCCCTCCTCCCCAGACCCTGCATTTTTAAGCCAACTAGCAATTATTTTATTGTAAAGTATCCAATTGGCATACTGTGTTAGAAGCTTAGCAGATTACCTAGAATTATTTTTTAAATTTTAAGCTACTCTTCTAAGCCACCATATTAATTTATCCATTCTTTATGCCCACACAAGTTACTCACATTCCTAAACTTTCATTAGGATGTCACTAGACAGAGCTACATTAAAGGCTGATGGCCCATTCCTGATAACAATACATAAAGATTATCTGTTGCATTTATTATTTACTATTATGACTGAAATTTTATCTTAATGGACTAAAAATAAGATAATTAATTTTACAAATATCAGCTTCTATGGAAAGGTATGTCACACAGAAGAACCAAATATCTGACTCATCTCAATTTATTTAATGTCTGATTCACTATCAAAGTTAGAGCAAATCTAGAGGCTAAATTTTCTAGGTAATTATCTCAAACTTCTGTTTGATAATAACATTCTCATACTCAGCTGCTTGGTTACAGACCAGTGCAAATAAGGTAAATAAGAAAAGTGAATGTATAAAGTAACCTTTTTAAATAAAGGTCAATTTGATAGTAGTTGAGGCAAATGAAACTTCGTGGTAATATTTCACATCTTTTAGCTAGATCAGCCAGGGTATGTGGTCACCTGCTCCTACCTCACATATTTTATTGAACATATGAAATATTGTTCTACTGATAATGCAATTGATCTGCCTATGCACATTTTGGTTGTTTTGTTGGTTTTAAATTTTTCTCTCAGAAGAAAGATATGCATGTTATTTATCAATTAATCTTTATTAAATTTCCTTAAAATTTTTGGAAATTGTATATTCACTGAAGATAACACTAAAATGTAAATAACCCTACACATTTTAGTATCCCTGGTAATACACTGTGACAGTTAAGCTGGACTGTCAATATTATTGGCTTGAGAGTTTCCCAGGAGATTCAAAAAGTATATATTTGGGTGTGTAAGGGAAAGTCATGGGGATATGACCTGAGATACTATATCTGTTCTCTCACCCCTTCCTATATGGCACTGTTTCCCTGATCTGTTTCCTAGTAGGCAGCCAATGAAGTAAACAGCATTTCTTTCCCAAGAGCTTTCAGCGAGATGTTTCTGCCTTGGAGCCAGCCAACTATGGACTGAATCTCTTGAAATTGTGAGCCAAATAAATCTCTTCTCTTTCACTGTTGGTGTCAGCAATGGGAACGACTATATATATATATATATTTAAATTATAGTAAAGATTTTTCTAGACTTAATTTTTATATAAATATACAGATACAACTTTCTTATAGAAATTGATTCCTATAATAATATGAATTTGCAACTTGTTTTTTGGTGAAGCAACATGTCATGAAGACTTTTTGAAGTCAAACTTCCATGAATGGTAAAGAATTTTGTGTAAAATGAGATTTTTAAAGCTTTTAAAAAATATTGTTGATTAATGTGTTAATTGTATGCATTAATGGGATTCAATATGATACTTTACCATACACATAGAGTGCAACAGTGGTATCCATCCAACCTGTGTCCATTCCACCTATCTTCCCAGCCTCTAATAACATTGTTCCTAACTACCTCTACTGCACTCTACTTTAAATTAATTAAAATTTATTTGACCTGTCTCCTATTGCTGAAGTTATTGAAGTTATTTATACATAAATTACTTATATTTCAGGTCTTAAAATCAACAAATATCATTGTACAATTTTTTTATACTTTTATTTTATTTTATTAGTACACATTTGCAATGCATAATGATTACATTCATCATGAGGAATTGGTACATGTGCATAACACATCTTATTTTTTTATCCCCTTTCCTTCCTTTTCCTCCTTGCTCCTTCCATCTCTTGGTTCCCTTCTCTTTGCAAAAGATCTATCTATCTCTGTCTTTCTTATAATTTTAAATTTTGCTATATAATTTATTTATATTTTGGGTTTTTAACATAGAGGAATCATGCCATATTTACGCTTGTGTATCTGATTTATTTCACTTAGCGTTATGTCTCAAGGTGCATCCATTTTTCTATAAATGACTCAAGTTTATCATTCTTTGAGGCAGAGTACTACCCCATTGTGTATAAATACCACATTCTCATCATCCATTCATCTGTTTGTTGATGGGCATATAGGCTGCTTCCAAGATTTAGTTCTTAGGAGTTGTGGTGCTGTAACATTAGCATGCATGCACCACTATAATATAATATCTTTAACTCTTTAAGGAACATATCTAGAAGTAGAGTAGCTGAGTTGAATGGAATTTCTTGTTTTAGTTTACTCTTGACTATTTGATTAGAATAATTTTAAGAAGCAAAATATTTTCATAATTTATATGCCTTCTTTAAACACAGCCAGCCCTCTATATTTGTGGGTTTTACATCTACAGCTTCAACAAATTGTATATCAATTGTACAAAGCATGTAGATATTTTTTCTTATCACTAATGCACAAATAATAAAGTCTACTATAATAAAGCACACACACCATATTAGATAGTATAATTTAGGGATGATTAAATATATATAGAACAATGCATTACACTATAAACAGATTCTATGTCGATTTATATGAGAAAGACTTGACCATTTGCAAACTTTAGCATCTTCAGGGAGTCCTGGAAATAATCTCTCACAGGTACCAATGAATAATTGTGTATATACATCTATGGCAAAGCTGCTTTCTTGAAACATCAAACTTGTCACTCCCTGAACATTTTCCCTTTATGGAATTGCTGGACAATTGCAGCTTCAATAATTGATGGCTACTTAAATTAATGAATGATTAAATGCATCTGACTGGTATCTAAATTTTTTTATGATAATTTCTGGTTAAATCAAGAAAGCACCAAAATGAAAATTTGCTGAATGGTTTTTGGAATGGAATATGGAAGAAAATCTTAGGGATAATATTGGGTCAGTATTAACAAACCTTACACTGTCAACCATCTAGATGGCATATGAATGGTATTGGATGGAAAATACATATACATGGTAAATTTTTCAAAAAAGCCAAGCTCCAAATGTGAAGTTGTTTGATCAATTTATTTTACTTAGTTTTAAATTTTTATATTTGTATACAAATGATATATGATCAAAAGCTGTGTATAAATTTTTTATTGGGGATAAAATAATTTTAGAGAAGAAAGAAGTTCTATATTAGAGTTTAAGAAAGTTTTAAATAATGGGATGTTTCATAATGGTTATTTTTCAATTGAAAAAGTCAGATGAAATATAATACTTAAACATTTGTCATTTGGTCACATTTTAAAGCAAACAATATTACTACTGTATTTCTCAGAACATTTACTATGCTAAAGTGCATTGTGCATAACCAAAGTAGATAGTATTTCCCAAACTTATTCCTCCTTTTCCACAATTTGAGACAATGCTTCATTGAAAATTGAGAAAAGCAGCTTTATTGTTTTTTAATAGCTAATTCAACATAATGTCACTCACAAGATATAAAGTGATCCTCATAAAGAAAAACTCTTGTAGAAAACTGTAGTTATTTTCATATTTCTTCAACTTTTTTCTAATAACTGTTTTCATCTTTTGATTTTAATTAAAGCAAGAGAATGGTAGTAAAAGCAAACAGATGTGTTTTTTGACGTGTATTTACATCCAATTTCCAGAACAGTGTCTGGCTCCAGTAGATAACCTCTATTATTTGCACTACTTCACTTGGTGCACCCTCCCTATTTTTTATTGTTTTGCATTTCATTCTCTCATATGTATGTATATACAAAAATATATCTGAAATATTTGCTTTCACAACTTAAAATTACTGCTTAATGTTTACTAAAAGTGTTTTGAACTTATTTTAATTTCAATTTTCATTATTTTATAACACAGATATGGAAACAAAAATGAGTTTATATAAAATTTGGCTGAAAATTGTTATTTGGTCTCAGAAAAAAATCATAACAGTAATTTTTAATAATTTAAGAGAGTACTGGTCTAGTCTTTATTTAGTAAACAATCTTTTCTCCAAAGCCAATAGAGAAATCTGATTTTAGTTTTAGAATTATGAATTATTAGAGAAAAAACTTGTATGACTCAGACTACAGCACATTGGTTGTTCCATCTTATTACCTTAAGAAAGAACTAAGATTACATTAGAGACACATTCACTCAAACCAGAGAAATAAAAACTGCATATGGTAATACTATAAATATTGGGGAAATCATGTTTCTAACAGAAATGATCTTTATATCATTCAAAAATATATATTTATGCAGGAACCAGAAAAATTTGAATATATGCAGACATGATTAAGAGAAATTTAGAACCTATTAGTTCATTTAGAAACTAGTTTGCATTAATTAGGTTTGAATAATGCACTGCCATCTCATGTGGAAATGGGTAGTTTATGTAACCTCATAAGACCTCAGATTCTTCAGCTATTAAATGGACATAAAAATAGCTACTTTTTCTGGTTATTATTTAATGAAATATTGAACTGATTATTAAATAAATTAAAATTTAAAACATTCAAGCAATGCATGATGCATAATAAATGATAACTAACTGTTACAAATTATGCTTGTTCCTTTTGTATGAAGGTGAACTTCCAGAGACAAATTAAAAGAGTAGTCTAGTTATTTTCTGAGCCTGTGCTCTTCTTTTGTGTATCAGATAATTGGTATGGGAAATCAACCACTTACTTTGGCCCAGATCCTCTTTCAGTGAGAAACACAACATATATCGCTTTCAGGACTTCTCAGAATTGTGCTCCTGCACTTGTCATTTAAGATCTTAACCTAAGGAGTCTTCTAACTTCAAAGAATTAATGAAAATGAAACTGAAGCGCCACACCTTTCTGAATTTGTATTTAATCTACTCACATTTGTGCCTTGTGGTGATTTTGACACATACACTACATATTAAAGAAAAAAAACTATAGTCATAGTCTTTTAGTTAAAATACACTACTAAGAGCAGAAGGAAATTAAAATTAAAGAACCAGATTAAAATTAAACTTGCTCTAAAAGAACAATTGATTCTGATGTGAATAACCAATTGTAAAAATTATTCTTGGCCTCTACTATCAACCAATTTCTCCCATCTGTCCTCAACTACTAAGAATGAGTGAGCTGAAAAAGGCTGTAAGAGAGTCATTACTCACCCCCACAACTTCTTGTGCTGTTACTATGGCACAAACAATGACAAAAATTTCAATAAGCATGAGTTTGACTTATGCTTTTTTGGAATGGTAGAATAACATTTTGCTGCTGGGTTTGCCATGCAGTACTTGTCTTCTTCTAGCACTGTCATGTTAAATAATTAATACCAAAAAGAAAGCAAAGTTAATTTATTGTATACGTAAGATACAGTTCACAAACCAGACTTAGCACCTCTTGCTGTAACTTTTCAGCAATTACTAAAGTCAATATTCAGTCATGACTGACCCACTGTGTCAGCTCCACTAAAATATTTTTCTTCATAATAGCTTACTTCTCTATTGCACAGAGAAGTCTAACATGTTTCTCTTATTTGTTAGAGCTGAGTATTTTTCTCAATATATCACTGGTCTAGGATTACACTGCTGTTTAATTCAACAAACTCCCTGGATCTACAGAGTGAACTGGGTATCTAAAGAGCAAGACAAAATGCCAATATCTTGAAAGGAAAGAGCATATCTGTAATGTATTTTTTAAGTGGGTGAGTTTGATTTGTCTAGGCAAAAGGAAAACATTTTGATTTATAACATAGCTGGGGTATTCAAATGTAAAAATTCTGAAGCTCATCAGGAATGTTTGTTAAAGTAGATGCAATTTACCATTGTTGATTTAAGTTCCTTACTTTATTTCTCCTATCTTCTGATTTTGCCCATTGTAAATAAGTTAATATTTCAAAATCATTACTCAAAGGTGAAGGAGGCAATTGCTGGGAAATTCAGGGGGAAAATTTCATTGCAGTAAAATTCTGCTCATTAATAACAGCATACAATCACAACATACATCAAAATTCTATTTGTGTTAGAAATGACCTTTCACAGATGAAAAACCCAAGCCTCAGAAAGGTGATTGGGTTTGGGTGAAGCAACACAGCTACATGAAAGGCCTTGTCCCGGAACCTAGTATTCATGACTCCAGGTCAGTGCCCTTAAGATCTGCTTCTTCTCTCAACAGGTTTTGTTTTTCATTGTGTGTTTTCAACTGAGCTGGGTGATAGAAATAGAGTGCTAAACAACAACGATGCATAATGTCTTCCTTTATGAACTTATCTGTGCTTACTTAAATCCCCACCACAAATAAAAATTGACAAAGGTAAAATTAGAAATGTGTTTGAGAGATGTACAGGACATTAAAACATAATATGGAACTGATCCTCTGGTGATTAGAGAGAGGAAGGTCAGGGAAACCTTCTCAGAGGAAATGATCTTTGAGCTGAGATGAGGACATAGTTGAGGTGAAATAAAGAAGGCAAGGGGGTGGGCAGGACAAGAAATGTCACCTGGCTTGATGGTTTGGGAGCATATTGATAATATGTTGTTTTTCTTTGGTTGTTACCAAGGGTTGCTCACCTGTCTTTTTCTGTGTTATTTTTGGTAGCAGAGACTTCAGTGTCCACTATAAGGCTCACTTCCTGACATTCACACCCAAGTGTGACACAATTATCTTATGTGGATGTGAAATCTGTGATATATTTCTAATAAAAATAGGTCAAAGGAAGATGGTGTGTCTCTTTCATGGTAACAATACTCATGATTGAACTTCTATCTTGCCATCAGGTACATGTTTGCTCTCTGCATTTCTGGCTTTGGAGAAACAAACTGCTATGTATTGAGCTTCAGGTGCCCTGTGAAGTCGCCCACAGAAAAACACCCTTCTGGTGAACAGCAATGAAGAAACTAGAGATTTCAGAACTGTGATCTGCAAAGAACTAAACTCTAACAGTAATTGCATAAACTTGGAAGCAGACATTTCCCTAGTTGATCCCTAAGTTTGTTGCGAGTCCAGCAAACACACTGATTACAGCCATATGAGAAGCCCTGATATTTGACCCTGTACTCCTGACCTACAAGTGAGAGATAATAAATTTATGTGGCTTTAAACCATCAAGTTTGTGGTACTCTAGTATATGCTACCCCTTTGTATCATTTCAGATTTCATTAAGATAATGCATAGAAAGCACCTCACATAGAGTGTAAGCTCAAAATTTTTAACTCATCATTGCAAAAAATTACAAGTGATTTTTTTCAGTTATATAAGCTTTACAGTAAAATATTTCATACTCTAATAATAGAACATAGTCTTATTTATTCTACTTTTTGAATTTTTAGATACAAATAGAAATTTTTCAGTTCACAGTCCTTCTATGAACTGCAACAAATGTTAAAGCAATTTTTTAGTGATTTTAGACATAAATTAAATTATTTGCTTTTCCAGATAACAGTCATTAAGATAGCATTTTACTTATATGCTCATGGTTTCATTAATCCTAATCACTTCAGTCTTTTTTATGTAATACTTAATTTTCCGTCATGTTTTTCCTGCTCAGTATTCAACATTTTCTAAGAAAAAAGTTGTTTTCCAAGGCAATGTTGTAGAATTCATTGCAAATTTTTAAGAACAATGAATTTGTATGGCTACTAACTAGTAAAATTATAGATTTTTAGCTTGACAATAAGCCAATATTAGGTTTCAATATTTGTAGAACACAGACACTATAGGGCTTTATTTATACTTAGCAATTATTAACACATCAGGCAATAGGATGCTAGAAGTCATAGACAGAGTAATTAGGGAAAAGATAAAAATAAAAGGCAACTTATTTGGAAAAGAGGAAATTAAATTGTCCCTGTTTGCAGATGATATAGTGAAATAAATAGAAATACAGACTCTTTCAAAACTGTTAGAATTAATTCAGTGTACTAATTCAGCAGTTATAGCATGCAAAATCAGCATGCAAAAATCAAAAGCATTTCTATTCACTGATACCAAAATATATGAAAACTAAGAAAACAATACCAGTTACAATAGCAACAAAAGAAAATACTTAGCAATAAATGTAACCATCCAGCCACATATATGTTCTCTAAAATTACAACCCTTATAATGTTTTCATTTTACATAAGAAGAATTTTCCTCAGACTAAGCCTTAAATATTCTTATTTAAGTTATAATTAGCCAATTTTAAATGCAAAGAGAAGATTCTTAACAATCCAACTCACTGTAGAGCCATCATGGTAAAATACGGCAGATCAATGGTTAATCCAAGAAGAATTATTTGAACACTGTTGTAACCAATTTCCCCTCTGTATTGTTTAATGGAGGTGGAATGAAACGCAATTTTTATGCATATATAAATGGTGTTATACTATGGACCAATAACAGAGAGGATGAATAATGACATTGAAATAAACTTCTTGGAGTTCAGGGTTTTCCCATTAAGAAGAAAAAAATGAAATAAGTCATTCTTCACTGTGTAAAATGTTCATTATGTACCTCTTTATTGTCCCAAGAGGAGATGCACAGGACTGCACATCTAAGATCATTTCTTTTTTTTTCCCTTAAATTCTTTTATTGGTACATTTTAGGTATACAATGCATTTACATTTATCACTGGGAACTTGTACCTGTACATGATTTATCTTGGTTCTTACTTTTTCCCCATTCCCTGGCCTCCCTTCACCCCCTCCATCCTTCCCTATTGATAAAGACTTTGTTTCCGTTTTTCCATTTCTCATAATTTTTCCATTCCTTTCTTTCCTTTACCCTAACCCTCCCACTTCTCCTACCCCTTTGGACCTTTTCTTCCTATTTTGCATTATGAATTATTCATTTTAATCATTGGTACATTTTAAGTATACAATATGACATTCATCATTGGAAATTTACACCTTTACATAATCTCTCTTGGTTATTTTTCCCCATTCCCCTGCCCTCCTTTCAACCCCTCCATCCTCCCTATTTACAAAAGACTTACAAAGACTTTGTTCCCATTTTTTCATTTTTTTCACAGTAATTCCATTTCCTTTCCTTTCCCCTACCCCTTCCACTTACCCTTACCCTTTGCCCCTTTTCTTCCTATTTCACATTATCTGTTATACCTTTTAGTCCTTATTTACACTTTCAGTTTCTCACACTAGAGAAAGTATTCGGTATTTACACATTTGTCCTATTTATTTCACTTAAGAGTATTGCCTCAATGTGCATCCATTTAGCTACAAATGTCTCTAATTTCTCATTTTTTATGGATGAGTAGTACTCCATTTTATTTTTAAAAAACCACATTTTCTTTATCCAGTCTCCAGCTGATGGGCATTTGGGCTGTTTCCAAGTTTTAGCTATTACAAATTGTGCTGCTATGAACATGGGTGCACATATATTACTGTGGTATGATTCTTTTAATTCTTTGAGGAGGATCCCCAGCAGGGGAATAGCTGGGTCAAATGGGACTTCCAGTCCTAGTTCTTTGAGCTATCTCCGTACTGATTTCCACAGTGGTTGCACCCGTCTATATTCCCACCAGCAGTGGAGCAGGGTTCCTCTTTCCACACAGTCCCATTAGCATTTGTTATTGGTTGATTTCATGATAGCAGCCATTTTTTTTCTGGAGTGAGGTGGAATCTCAGCATTGTTTTCATTTGCATCTCTCGAATGACCAGCGAAGTGCAATATTTTTTCACATGTTTATTTTCTATTTCTACTTCTTTGTCTGAGAAATGTCTGTTGGTTTCAGATGCCCATTTTCAGATTGGGTCTTTAAATTTGGGAGGTCTAATCTTTTTAAGTTCTTTATAGATTCGAGATAGTAGACCTTTGTCTGAGGAAAAGCAGGTGAAGATTTTTCCCATATTGTGGGTGGTCTCTTCACACTGCTAGTGGTTTCTCTTGCTGTGCAGAAGCTTTTCAATAAGAAGAGATCCCACTTGTTGATAGTTTGTGCTAGTTCATGCAAGTTTTGTTCATAAAATTTTTTCCTACACCAAGGCCTTCAAGAGTTCTACCTAACCTCTGAAGACTTTTGGTGGCATTCTTGGGGTCTTCTATAGAGTGTATCATGTCATCTGAAAATACTGACAGCTTGGCTTCTTCATTTCCTATCTTTATTCCTTTATCTTCTCTAAATGCCATGGCTAATGTTTCCAAAACTATATTGAACAAGAGTGGTGAGAGAGGAAATCCTTGTCTTGTTCCTGATTTTAGTATGAAGGATTTCAATTTTTGACCATTTAGTATGATATTGGCTGTTGGTTTTTCATAGATGGCTTTTATAAGATTGAGATAGACACCGTCTATTCCAATTTTTTGAAGGATTTTTATCATAAATGCATGTTGGATTATGTCCAATGCTTTTTCTTCATCTATGGAGATAATCATTTGGTTTTTGTCCTTGGCTCTTTTGATATAATGTATTACACTGATTGACTTGCATGTGTTGAACCATCCCTGCATCCCTGGGATAAATCCCACTTGGTCAGGGTGTATGATCTTCTTGATGATCTTCTACATTCCACTTGCCAGTATCTTATAAAGGATTTTTGCATCTATGTTCATTAGTGAGATTGGCCTATAATTCTCTTTTTCAGGTGGGTCTTTCTCTGCCCTGGGGATCAAGGTGATGCTTGCTTCCAGGAATGAATTTGGGAGTATTGCTTCCCTTTCAATTTCATTGAAGAGGTTAAACAGTAGTGACAGTAGTTTCTCTCTAAATGTCTTGTAGAATTCAGCAGTAAAGCCATCAGGACCTGGGCTTTTCTTAGTTGGTAAGTTTTTAATTACATTTTCAATTTCATTGGTTGATATTGTGTTGCTTAGAATTTTAAGTTCTTCATTCAAATCTGGTAACTCATATGTATCTAGAAATCTGTCCATTTCTTCTGTTTTCCATCTTACTGGAGTATAGGTCCTAGAAGTAGGTATTGATGATCCTTTGGATTCCTGCGAGGTCTGTTTTAATTTCACCCTTTTCATTCCTAATTGCATGGATTTGGGCCTTTTCTTTCCTTTTTCTAATAAGGTTGGCTAAGGGTTTGTCAATTTATTCTTTCGAAGAACCAACTCGGCTTCATTCACTTTTTGTATCGTTCTCTTCATCTACATTGAATTGATTTCTGCTCTGATCTTTATAATTTCCTCCCTTTTATGAGCTTTGGGTTTGTCCTGCGCTTCTTTTTCTAGAAGCTCGAGTTTCAGCATCAGGTTGTTTAATTGGGCTTGTTCTGTTTTCCTAATATGTCTATTTACTGCTATATATTTCCCTCATAAGACTACTTTCATTGTGTCCCATAAATTCCAATATGTTGTATTGTCATAGTCATTTAATTGAAGGAACTGTCTGATTTCTTCTTTAATTTCCTCTATGACCCATTGGTTATTCAGAAGTGTGTTGTTCAATTTCCATGTGTTTATGAAGTTTTTGCGGTTTCTTTTGCTATGGATCTCCAATTTCATCACACTATGGTCTGATAATATACAGGGGATAAGTTCAATTCATTGCACTTACTTAAATATGTTCTATAAGTGAGTATGTGGTCTATTTTGGAGAATAACCTATATGCAGCTGAGAAGAAGGTGTATTCTCCTTTTGTGGGGTGGAACACTCTCTAATCATCTGTTAAGCTCTTTTGTTCAAGAGTTTGATTGAGTTCTAGTATTTCATTACTGATATTTTTGTCTAGTTGATCTATATATTTGTGACAGTTGGGGTACTGAGGTCTCCCACTATAATTGTATTAGTGCATATATGACTTTTCATGCCCGTTAGTATTTGTTTTATATAGTTGGGTGCACTAGTGTTTGGTGCATAGATATTTATGATTGTCATCTCTTCTTGTTGGATTCTTCCCTTTACAAGGATGTAGTGTCCTTCTTTGTCTCTCTTAATCAGTGTTGGTTTGAAATCTACTTGATCTGCAAAAAGGATAGCTACTCCTGCTTTTTTTTGGGTTCCTTCGACATGGAGTATTGTTTTCCACCCTTTAACTTTCAGTCTATGAGTTTCCTTTTGAATTAAGTGTGTTTCTTGTATGCAACATATTGTTGGATTATGCTTCTTGACCCATTCTGCCAGTCTATTTCTTTTGATTGGTGAATTGAGACCATTAACGTTGATGGTTATAACTGAAATGTATTGACTGATCATTGCCATGACTTTTTCTTTTTGTTGGGTTCTCCCCCATTACATTTAATTTCTTGTTACACCCAATAGGTTCATTCTGCTGTGCATCCTGGGGTTGTGGTCCTCATTGTCTTTTCCTAGGATATTGTCTAAAAATTTTTTGAAGTGCTTGTTTGGTATTCATGAAGTTCCTAAGGTGCTCTTTGTCATGAAATTATCTTATTTCTCCAACAATTTTGAAAGATAGTTTTGCAGGGTACATCAGTCTGGATTGGATGCTCTTTTCCTTTAGGGCTTGAAATACATCACTCCAAGCTCTTCTTGCCTTGAGGGTTTGTATTGAGAAGTCTGCTGTGATTCTGATGGGCTTTCCTATGTGTGTGATTTGTTTCTTTTCTCTAACTGCGTGTAGAATTTTGTTCTTCTGTTGGGTTTCTGGAATCCTAACTATTATATGCCTATGTGTAGATGTTTTTTGATCATGGCTAGTTGGCATTCTATATTCCTCACTTATCTGTATGTCAAATTCTTTTCCCCTGTTTAGGAATTTTTTTGCCATAACTTCTGTGAACAGTTTTTTTTATGTCATCTGCACTCTCTTCTGTTTCTTCTTTGACTCCGATTAGTCTTATATTATTCTTCTTTGCATCGTCTAGCAGCTGCTGGATTGATTTCTCATGGTCCCTTACAATTTTAAAGCAATTTTTCTTTTCCTGGTCACTCACTGCACTCTCATCTTCTATATCTAAAATTCTGTTCTCACATTGGTTCATTCTGCTGTGTAGACTTTCAGTGGAGTTTTTAATCTCTTGGAAATCTGTTTGCATCTGTTTTATGGATTCCATTTGTTTCCTATCTTGGGATTTCATCACGTTCCTTAGCTCCTCTCTAGATTTATTAATCATGTCTTGCACTATGAGCACAATCTCTGCTGCTATCTGAGAAATTATTTCTGATTTCATTTTTTCCAGATCCTCTTTTGTTGCCAGTTCATGGAGTCCAGGTGGTTGAGTATCAGTGTGTTCCATCTGTTTCCCTTTGGGGTTGCTGTAGGCCATCTGAAAGTCTGGTTTTGAGATTTGTTTATGTGACTTCTCATTTCAACCCGGGGGAGGGGTGCTGTTGGTGCCCATGCGGCTCACCTCCTCTGAGCTAGGAGCAGTGGGACAGCGGCTCAGAAGCCCCTTACTCTGGGCCAGGAGCAGTGGGAGGGACAGTGGCCCGGAAGCCCCTCTAAGATCATTTCTTTTTTTTTTTTTGGGACTGGGGATCAAACTCAGGACCTTGCACTTGGGAGGCTGGCACCAGAACCACTGAGCTAAATCCCCAGCCTCCCTTTTTTTTTGGGTACTGGGGATGGAACTCAGATCCTTGCGGTTGCACAGCAGGCGGTGAAACCACTGAGCTAAATCCCCAGCCCCCTAAAATCATTTCTAAGAGTCAACAAAGGGGCATCAAAAAATCAGGGAAAAATTATTTTTAGTCTAATTAAAAATTGTTTTTTATCTGAACTAGAGCAAGTGTAACAATAACCAGTCTCAGTGAATCTGGTGAGTAGAGTTTGAACATAAGAAGTATATGATGGATTTTTCTTACAAAGAATTGACCTTCCTTGTTTCAGTTCTCTAGTACAAAATACTGAAGATTAAATGCTTAATAGTTTTTAAATTTTAGTGCTCTAGTTTGGGTTGAGGGTGTTCCTAAATTGTAGATATCATGTGAATGCAGACCTAAAATGGAACACCAGGATAATCCAGCCCAAAAAGAATGTTCCAAAAGAGCATAATGCATTCTGGAGCTTTGTTCCAACACTAAACCACTGTGCTGCTATGGTCAAAACACCAGTCTTTCTGTGAGGCTTTCCTTACTACGCTCTTTATCTTTCTTTCTTTCCTCCAGTACTTCCTTCTTTCTCCTTTCTCTGTTACTCCCTCCCTGTCTTCTTCTTTTCTTCCCTCTTTCCACTTAATTATCCAAATATTATCTTGAAAAATAAAACAACATCTTACAATTATCATCAGCATGGGTCATATGTGTGTGTGTGTGTGTATATATATATATATATATTATATATATGAAATATATAAATTACAAAAGACAATTAAAAGAACCCAGACAATTCAAAAAGAAGTCACCAATGGAATAAAGTAGAAGAATTGCTATGATATCTTCTTATAATTTGGTATTTGTTACATATACTTATCAAACAAATATATATATATTTAAATATAAACTATTTACATTACTTATTGTTCTCAACAAGCCATTTTCCTCCTTTCATGAAGTTCTATTTTAAGAAATCTTTTAGGTACAATTGTAAAAATATAATAGCTGTGGTAAGATCTGAACCTTCTATTTTACTCCAATGTTTGCTATTAAGAACTTTCAGTACAAGGTCAACAGCAGTCCTAAAAGAATCACACTTTAGGAAAATTTACTTTATTCTAGATGTAGAATCATATATTCACTAACTTATAAAAAATGTGATTAAATCCATAGAGGACTCATTTTGGGATCCTGACATTTGCTGTTGTTTAGGGTACAAGTCCTACAATCTTTCTTCTTTGTTTCTTTGACATAATCTTGCAAAGAAAATCCACAGATAATACTGTCCCGGGACAACATCAACTTGTAATTTTTTCTATGTTTTTATTTAGTGTAAAAGATGTTCGGATTTTGGTATTGATCGAGACTACAAATTTAAGATAGTTCAGTAAGACACAGATACTAAGATGTTACACACACATACAACTGTCACTCTTAACTGAATTTAAGTAAAGTCCTTAAATTCTAACATTTTTTGAAAAAATCAAATCTGATAAAAACTGGATATTTGTGCTCAGAGAAATATTATAGGAAAGAAATGTAAGATTTATCTCATGTTGTATAATACTTTTTATTGAATTTTAAATTCTCTCCAAATACCTCAGGCTTATCTAATTACATAATGTACCACATAAGCCAGGGATGTGTCATTAAATAGCATTAAGTGAACTCATTGTGATCTGTAATGAAGACAGGATTTACTCAGGAAAGAACGTATTTTTTTGTAGGAAAAAAATGATTTTCATATATAAATATATGTGTGTGTGTGTGTCTGTGTGTGTGCCCCATTCTATTTCAATTACTTGGGTATTACAGTATTACAGGTAAAATGATTTTTACTATTTATTTTCTTAAAAAATGGAACTTCTCCAAGTATTTGACTGCTCTATATCATTTGTTCTATGACGGAAGAAGGCAAATTACATATTCCTTTTGATTTCCTTTTGAGGGATATAATGACATAATGTAAGGTTTCTACTGTATAATGAAAAATTAGAAGGTATGTAGTAATGGCTAGATTCTTTCAATAAAATGTAATTAAAAAAATTATGAAATGTCTAAGTGAACTTGCCAGATTATGCAGTGCCAGCACAAAAAGAAAATCAAATGTGGACTCCCATCCTCTTATTACACAAAGAATCCAGTAGATGGAAACCTTTCCCTTTTAAAATTCAATCTGCTTGAAAAGCATGTGGTTGGATTTGCTAATCGTGAAGAAAAAGTAGCTAGAAATAGCTGGGAGGAAAAACACCACTTGTTTTTCTAAGAGCCTATCAAAAAGACCACAATTTACCTGTTTGTAAGAGGTTTGAAAATTGCATTATCAAAATCAAGTTGTTTTGACCTCCATGAGGTGAATGAGAATGGAGAGAATCGATTGATTCCTGAAGCCTGGCTCTTGATGGTTGCACAGTTTTGTTTATCTTCCTGCATTAGTGTCCATGTTCTTATTGCCCGTTTTCAATGATAAATTCTCTAGGCCCGTGGTTTCATCTGTTTCGGTCCATGATAATTCTTTGGAAGTAAGCTCCAGATGAGCAGAGAAGGACATTCTAAATTAGCCCCTCCTAGGATGAACAAAGAAATATAGCCCAGGATTGTTTGTGAGAGGTGAGACTCAAGTTCACGTTTTCACTGTTCCCTCTTGGACCCAGTGTACAGTTTCACCTTCCTCTTTGCCTGGCCATCTCTGCCTTCTTACCATAGTCTTGCATATTATTTCTCAGGACACTAATAGATTATCCTTAGACTTGACTATCCAGGAAATAAAGAGGTGTGCTCTATATAACTGACCAGATTTAATCATTAAAATGAATTACATCACTATTTTTCCATTGGATTGTTTACTTAGTTCTTTTTCTCTGAGAAATATTTAAAACAAGAGTAGTGAAAAGTCTGGGCTTGTAGCATTTCTGTGTACAAGTGTAAGCTGGGTATTTCTGTCAGTTCAAACCTCAATATGGAATCAACATGTTGTCAGGGATTCTACATTTCTCCTTAACTCTAAACTGCATTGTTGAATGGCGTTTCTATGTATTTACAAGTTGAACTAATGAAACAATTATATACAGTGGCACCCTCTTCTAGTGTAATTAGGGTACTTGAAATTAACATTACAGATTTTCCATTGAATTGAATCATAATTGTGTAATGGGGTCCTTGCCCTCTTTTTCTTACTTAGTTCTTAAGTCTATAGTTAAGCTTTAATTTAAAGCTTTATCTCTGATAATAACTCCAGACTACTCTATCTGCACATCAGTTTTCCTTGTACCAAGCAAGAGGCATTAACTCATGTTTCTTTGAAAACTCATTTAGCCATCTTCCCATATGGTTTTAAAGACAAAAGGGCAATTTTACTTAAATAAGATTTGATAAACAACAGCAATTACAATTTCTCCAGGTTAATAGTATATAAGTATTCCAATTTCAAAAGAGATCTATGTAAAATATTTGTATGCTTATTGAATAGCTGGAATTCACCACAAATCTGAATAGTTTTCAGTGATACAACTAAATTCCATTATAAATTTGCAAAATAAGCTGTTAGTGTCCTTGTAATAGGCTTAATTTATGCACTGCATAATAAGTATCAAGAAAAGGAGCCAGGGAAAGGGAGGAGAAAATAGATGTTACTCTTTTATAACTGGTGAGTCATCCCAGTGGACAAGTCTGAAGGAGAGACTCACAAAAGGCTTTCAGGAGTTGTAGAGCATTTTTAACACAATTATAGCTTCACAACTTGAGAGACCAAAAATGGTCCCCAGATATATGAAAGCGGCTTTAAATAAAACAAACCAAAGTGCCAAATCCAAAAACATCTCAGAATCTTTGTTATTCTTCATAGTATTTAATTAAAAATGCACTCTTGCCATGCTTGTAAGCTCCCATCATTATAAGGCCAAAGCAAAACTTGTGGCCAAGTTGGAAAAGTGTTCATTACTGTTCTGTGACCAAAATATGTTTTGTATCTTTGACTTAGCTATTTTGTAAGCTAAAGCAATTTGAAAGCAAGTGAAAAAACCGAGTGAAAATTTGAGATGTTCATTTTTATTTAAAGCAGAGTATGATTTTTATACTGGATTTTTTGAAAAATAAAAAATCCAGTGATGAGGTTCTATTCCTCACCTATGTGATTACTATCTATGTCATTATCAACAAAGAATACCTATTTCTTTTGGACATAGATTCTCTTGTCTCCCAGGGGTTCTGTTCCTAGATAATTAGTGTTCAAAGCTTTGGGTTTGAATTTGAAATAATCTTCAAAGCTTTTAATGGTAGAGACATGCACAGATGGCATGAAAAATGAAGGGACAGGGTTGTAGGCGGCACCAATGAATAGGTGTGTAGCCTGGATGGAAGAAAAAGTGAAAGAAGAAGAAAGTGTGTCCATTTTCAAGAGTTCCAGGCTTCTGGAGCTGCTGTGTCCTTTGCTGCTGTTGCCTTTGGACATCATTCTCCAGGTCTGCAAGGTTTTCAGCCTTCAGGGCAAATTTGCACCATTGACTCTACAGTGACAGTTTCAGGACTTTGATCTTGGACTGGTGCTGCATCTTTGGGTCCCTCTGGTTCCATGGCTTCCATTTTCTTAGGCTGAGCAGCTACTATATTCTTTGGCTCTTCAGCATTCAGAATGCCATTGTGGACCTTCCCGCATCTGGTCCTGCAGACAGCCATTGTGGCCTTTTTCACCCCTGATCCTATAAACCTACCTAATAGTTCTCCTTGCATAATTATAGGCATATTTTCTATTGATTCTGGTTCTCTAAGGAATCTTAACTAATGTACTTGCCCTTCTCAAAGACTTTCTTCGCACTACTGTTTCCTCGTCTTAATCTTCAAGTTCGTTTCCTCTACACTGGATCTGTTTCAGGAGTTCATAAATATTTTCTATTATTTCCTATTTTTAAAACTACACCAATAAAAATAAAAAATAGTTTTCTTGCCACATGATCATTATTTTGTTTCCTTCGTATACATGAAATACCTTGTGGAAACATTTGTTTGTAATAGTGATTCTCCATGTTGGCAGGATTTTAGAAAGCACTGGGGAAATATTTAAAAATATTAAAAACTTCAAAAATATATACAAACTCCTCCTCCTCATTCTGCACAGTTTTATAATTTGATTTTACATTAGACTGCTACAGGAACTGGGACCCTTGCAAAATTTCACAGTTGATTCAAAGATGAGTCTACTCTGAGGAATATTGACCTGTATTCTATTTGTACTTCCACACTTCCAGTGTTGTCTTCATCCTATTCTGAGGTGGATTCTATCAGTGCTATGCTACTCAAATTTCACTAAGCAGTTCCCAATCATTTCAATTTATCCAAATCAAATAGTTACCTCTTGGGGTTCATCTCACCTTCTCAGCAACATTTCATCTACCTGACTGTTTCTGGACAGTTTAGATTTCCTTAGCTTCTATGAGACTACATTCTACTGATCTTATAGTCCTACAGCTACTGTTGATTCACTTTGCCAGTGCCTCATCTTATGGCTGGACTTCTAAATGTTGTTATGCCCAAGTCTCAACTCTGAGACTCTTATTTTCACTGTAGTCTTTCCCTAGGTAATCTCATTCAGTCTAATGAAGTAAAACTCTCTATATGTAAATAATACTCATTATTAACACTAATCCTGACTTAATTCAAGAATTATAAACCCAATTGCCTATTTGATACTTGCACTAGAGGGTCTAGAAAGACACCTCCAAAATTTCACAACAAATCTCTGGATTTAGCTCCATTCAACTCCCAGATGCTTTCCTTTTAGCAAATGGCTCTATCAACCAGTAGCTCTTAATTAAAATTTGGAAGGTTTTATATTTCCATTTATCTTTCCATTGTTTTTCACTGACTGTTATTAGGACACACTGTTGAGTCTACTTTATAATACAACTTAGTCCTGTTCATTTATGCCATCTCTCTTTTTATTGTCATCATCAAACTTCTCCTTTTGGCTCTTAAGTACTCTTCTAAGTAGTTTTCCAAAAACTGGCACTGATTGAATAGAAATACGACACAGATATTGTACATTTTTAACTTGCACAAATCTCAGGAACATATGTATTATGATTTCATTTTATTTGAGAGACTTCAACATCTATAAATGACCAGATCCAAGCTTACATCGAAGTGAGCAAATTTTGCCCAGTCTGTTCATAAAGTTTGTGCCTTCTACAGTGTCCTGATGCCTCTCTCAAAGTCCCTTGAGATACAATTACATACCTATTATCATCTGAAAGAAATTCTGTTTTGGGCTTTTAGGGCTCTCCAAGGAGACCTTGTGTCTTGAATATATTAAATAAAATCTTCAAGAAACAAATTTGGTATCCCCTTAAAGTCTCTGCCATATGCTCTACAATTCTAGAATGTGTGGGACCATTCACTGAGGATTTGTGATATAAACTAGAAAGATCTGACCTTTGAAGGAAGGGAAAGAGAATGATATTTCAGCAGCAATTTAGTTCTCCCTGATGTCTCTAAACTGATATCAGACAGTAATACAGAAGTTTTAGAAATGCTATACTAAGGTAATGATAACAATAGTGAACATTTTTTGAGAGTTTCCTTTATCTCAAGTTCCTTTGCCTTAACTATGTGATATAAGTGTTAACTCCATTTTAGTAATTAGAAAACTCAGGTCCAGAGAAGGTAACTGACTGTGCATCTTCTAATAACAAGGTGAAGGGAGAAACAGGATTCAAAGATGATAAATCCAGTTCCAGAACTGTTGGCTAATAATCTTCACACTAGGCCAAATCCACTCAATTTCCACCCCTGATTGTAATTTCTCTGAAGTGAAAATTATTTATTTTAAAATATGCAAATAAAGTTAGTATTAGGAGGCATCTGACTGGTATCCTCCTCAGGAGTACTGCCTTCATCCCATGATGATCCAGAGAAAGAGTGGTTTGAATCCAGTAAGCCTCTCTCCCAGCAGTTTGCTATTATATAGCAGTTTCTGTGTGTCCAGCTTTGTCTGAGAAAAATGGCCTCTATAGCATCTTATCTCTGCTAGGTGAAACTCACAGTTAGAATGTAAGAAAAAAAGAATATGTAGGTTTCCTGTTATGAAGAAGTGTCAATAATTTGAGATAGCAAATCTTTGAAATTGCCTTTTTGTTCAGAGCCAGAGATATTTTTCCAAATATTTTGTACAATTTATTAGCATTGAATTTTCTTGTAAGTAAAATGAATTCATTGGAGTCATAAGCAAATGTTTATTTTAAAAATAAATTTCAGGTACTTTGGAGGCTGAAGCAGGGAATCTCAAGTTTGAGTATAGTCTGGGTAATTTAGAATGATATTACCTCAAAATATTACCTCAAAATAAAAAATAAATAAATGAAGGGGGACTCTGAATACTCTGGGCTCAATACCTAGTACTAAAAATTATTCTTGGTCAGACCTCAGTCTTATTTGCTTTAGTGACATATTGACATTTTCTTTTCAAACAACTACTCATTTTTAATCAATTTCATTTTTGAAAATATTGTGAGAATTTCTATTTTCATAAATCATATTTTACTTTTCAATTTTCTTCCCCTCAACTCTTGAAATTTCTACCCCACAATTTTACCATTATTTATGACAAGTGATTTCATCCTTAGCTCTTTTTGTTCCATAAATTATTCTTTTTTAATCAATTCTTCTTCCATGCCTGCCATTTTTAAAATATGGTTGTAAATCATTGTCTCCCTTCCTACTCTTGTGTATCATGAATATATAAATTTTCAAGGTCACAAAATGTCTTGTTTATAAAATTATGATAGAATTATATCTTCTAGTATGCTTTATAGTAAGCCTTTCAAATGATTCTTTATTCAAGCTTGCAATAGAAACCATGAAAATATGGAATTTTCCAAATAATGGGTATAGGCAGTTTCATCATTTTAAACTCTTAAATAATCAATAATTAAATGGTATATAATATTAAGGATACAATTATAACCTTGGATTTTGAAAGTATATTATCTTATCATCTTCTAAATTTTGCTGGTAATGGCACCTGGGATTTTCAGGAACACTGTCTGATTGCCATTTGGGGACATAGTTAAACAGTTATGTATAACTATCCTCTTCTTCTTCCCTCCTCCTCAGTGCCCTCTCTTCACATTTTAGTTATCATGTTACTTTACACCAATCTCTACCCATCTTATGGAGTTGATTCTTCCCATTGTATACTAATTCCCATTAAGTCCTGTGTCAAATCACCTCGGTTCTAATCTGGTTATTCTCACTTGTTTATCACTATTTAGTCTTGACATATATAAAACATTTTGGAAATTCACTCTAGCTTGAAGCATTGAGTTTGGTTTAACAATTTAACTTATTGCAAACAATATCTCATATTTCTAAGAGAGAGGAAAGATCAGATGTGTTGTCCACATTTCTTTAGGAGATGAACCTGACATGACTAGCGTTTTTTCCTGAACAATGTATTTTAGAGAAAGACATATAAATTTCAAAACTTTTTAAAATGGAAAAAGCATACTATAGTTTCAAATCTCAATATCAAATTAACTCATTCCCTGCAACCGGGACATTCTTGAATGAAAAGTAGAAGAAAAATAAAGAATAACCTTGGCTGTGATATATCAATAAGTCTTTCCTAATGCTTTCGGCATAAATCAGTGGTAAATGATGTATGTGCATACAATCAGAAAATATTTAATATATTTTTAATTAAGATTAATTACAGGAACAAATAACAGGCGTTAATTCTCCTCAATGGTGTTTATTATGTAAGTGCTCTAGTGGAAAGGATTGTCAATAACATTGACTTCACACTAATAGAAGCAGGTCTAGGTCTCTTCATCAGGCTGATATGAGGTCAGTTTCCTCAGAGGGGAAAATGCTCATTACTCTTCACATTGAAGACATTTTTCAGATTTGGCTGAAAAGGGTATTTCCTTTTATAAAGACAGTTCATTCAACACATTAAGTAAGACTGTTTAGTAATTACATTTATGGAAGATCTATCAGGAAAGAATGCAGACAATAGAATTCTAAGCATATGGCTATTTCCACTCTGAGTAAAACTTATAAAAAAAAATTTTCCTGCTTCAGTCAAAATAAGCCTTATTTCAGCTGTAGGATGATCATGTCACAGCAGTCCATATTACTTTATGAAATAGGTAAGCTTTTGGCAAATTCAACTATAATTTTATTGGGAAAACTTATCCTTTAAAATAATTTAAGCATGCATCATTATAGTAGTATACAAATGACTAGTGCATGATAAGAAACTTTGTAACATAAATGGCACACTATGACATAAGTTCAAAGCTTTCCGTTCTCTCTCTTTTTGAGATATATGATTTGTAAGCAGAATACAAGTATATTTTCCTTTTAATCTTTGTTGGGGTTATAACTGGTTTTTGTGTTTAAACTAAAGTTTATGGTTAAAAATGATTTATATAAAAACTGTTCATATTCAATGATTGATTGTGAACTACTTAGAGGAAAAACATGTATATTCTTATATCCAAAGAGCTTAATGCAGTAACAAACTTGGGAAGAGAGTTTAGTTAATAGAATAAAGGTAAGTAGAGCCTCTATGAAGTGAATGATTTTACTCATGTGAAAAGAAGAAAGCAGCAGAGAAAAATGGGAAAATAGCCTCAACTAAATGGGGTTCTATGTCTCATATGTAAACTAAGCAGTTTTGAGCTAGATTATGTAGTAGTGCTAAATTGGCATATAATATTTTTGTAGAAAATATAAGAATATGAAGGTGGATAAAACATAGATATAACAAGACTCAGTAGAGAAGAAAACTGATTCTAAAACACAGCATGAGAAAACAGCATTTTAAGTAAGGTCTCATTTTATTAGACCCAAAGTAATCTTTAGAAGTATATTAATTTGCTGCACTTTCTCTAACTGTCATCACATTATTCTTAGTCATGATGGAATTCCCTGGAAATAAGATGTACTCTCTTGAATTTTCAAGGCCAGTTTTCTTTAATAATCAAATTTTGCTGATTTCCCACAGGGTAAGCAATATTGAACAATGTGTCGACACTGTATTAAGTTAAATTCCTTCCTTCCAACAAGAGTTTGCACTATTACACTCCCAAAAGTAAAGTTAATTGAAAATTAAGTATATTTTAACTGTATAAGATAAAATTAGAAAATATCTCTCCATAATTCTGAGTTATAAATTATTTCTCTGTCAATAGATGTTGCTCACCTTCAAATTGGTATTACGGTATAATTTGCATTCTATAAGGATACTGCAACAGCATCTAATTTCTGTTTGCTCAGTACATTTCACTATATTTCCTTCAATACATAACCTATGTGATTTTCAGCTTATGCAATTTGTGGCTCAGAGATGCTGGATTTCAAATGCTACTTAATCAAAAGGAATGATTGAAAGGTAAATGACTGAGATTGTTTCACTTTTTAGACCCCTCCTCACCCCGCTAGTTTCATCTAATGACTATGCAGGGATTGAAACATTTATGCCGACCCACTGAGCAGTGCTGGGCTCTGGTTCCTTTGTAGATGGCATAAACCACTTGGGTATTATTTTCAGATGAATAAAGACATTTACTTAAAAATACAATTGCATAAACATGATGTGGAAAGCACAGGTCTGCGGAGTCAAGTTAACACTTCTATTTAACTCTGGTTTTTATCTTCTATATCTATCTAAAAGAGCTTCACATAAAAACTCCCTACAGACAAAGAATTTGCCTACATTTAAATTTCAGACGGCAGACATAACCATTTCATTTCATCATGGTGCTCTTTGCTTTTTTATATTTTGAACTGTAGTTTAATTTTCTTCCATTACTATAATGGGTCAGAGTATGCAGAACAGGGATTACAACAAAATTGAATTTTTAAAGAAAAGGTTGTACAATTAGTTGGGTTGAGAGAGAGAAGTATGGTTGGCAGTATCCTTACCAGCTCTATCACAGAATTCCACAGAATAAAGGAACAAGACATTTTCTTGTCAGAAGATAAAACAAATGCTATAAACATAATTCAGATATCCATGCTAAAAAGCTGAAGGCAAGTCAAGACTTAAGAACATTGAAGCCATAATGGAAAGACAGATGATAAAAGAACAGTGATTTAAACTGGGGTTATTATAGATAGGTAATTTATTTATATATCTTGTTGTCAGGTAGACAGGGCCTTCCTTAAGGTACCTGCCCTCCAGGAGCCAACACAGCAAGGAACCATTGGAGAACAACTGAGGCACATTCACTGATTAGCATTATAAAAAGGAAAAGAAGTACTACTTCCCCTAGAGACAGATAGCAGTGATTGATATTCTAAATGGGAAATTCCTTGTATGTGACTTGTCTTCCCATTTGATCCCCATTTAATCAATATTACCTGGATGACTGTACTTGTAATCTTATTGGTTGGTCATGGTTTTGTCCCATCTCATGCCCACCTTGTAAATTTCCATTGGGTCTTACAGTTTTGTCCCACTTTGTACCTGCCTCACCATGGGTTTGCTGTATAAAATAGCCTTAAAAAGTGGGGTGGGCAGGTGACCCACATTCCGGTCACCCTTCTGTCTCTCTTAGGCAGAAGCTTTCTTTCTCCCAATAAATTTTTCCTACTCTTAACCTCCATTGTTCCTAGAATTTATTCTTCAATTTTAGAGAACACAAACTTGCATTTTGGATATCTAGCAGGCTTGGGAGTTACATCTTATCCCCCTATATCAGGGCAAGCTTGTTTGACAAGAACACATCTGGCTACCAAACTTTTTTGATTTAATCGAACTGAGGTAATATAGTACTAGAGACAAAAAATAAACTCTACATTCTGGACACTTTAGCAAATCCCAGAGATTCATAATAACCACAATAACCACAACACAAAACAAAAACAAACAAAAAAACAAGCTTTGAATGCACTTAGGTGTAGAAAATATTACTAAGTCAAAACAAATCAGCAATTAGTACTAATAAACAATGAACTTTTAGGGCTGAGGATTTAGCTCAGTGATTCTGCTGCCTGCCTGGCAAGCACAAGGACCCAAGTTCAATCCCCGGTACAAAAAACAAAAAAAAACAACAATGAACCTTTAAGTGCTAGGTAAGAAAAATGGGTACCTCAAAAATAGATTATGATTTAAGTTTATGATAGTGAAAACTCAACTAATGAATCTAGTATATTTTAAACGACTTTAAATCTTGACCTTAACTGAATTATTAAACCATATGGCATCCATACTCATGAAAATGGATGTGTCAAGAAAAAGGATGAAATTTATTCTTTAATGCACATAATAGTTGGCCACTTATGAATGATATTTTAGAAGTGATACATGCATTACTAAAACTAGCTGTTAGTTTTCACTACAAAAAAAGAAAAACAAACAGTGCCTAAAGCAATGATCATTATATGTTTAGCTCAAAACTATGTAGGTCAGGAATTTGGATGGATTTAGCTTGTTGGTGATTTTTTTTTTTTTTCTGGCTCAAATTCTCCCTAGCATTTGTGAAGATCTCTTAGTTTTTCAAGGTTGACTAGTTAATGATGATTTAGACTGGATAGGCTGGCATAAATGAGACCTCTCTCTGCATTGTCTCTCACTCTCTAAGAAGCTAAATTGGTTTGCCCACATAGTAACCTTTCTGTTTTCAGGGAGAGATTGATAAAATATATAAAGCCCTTCAGTCTGAGGATCAGAACATGATTTATGTCTCTTATGTCACAAAAGCAAGTTATAAGATTAATCTGGATTTAAGAAGTAGGAAATTAGACATTTCTTGATGGGAGGATAAGAGTAAGTGTGTGTGTGTGTGTGTGTGTGTGTTACACTCTGATAATAAATGTTGAAAAAGAAACTTCTAATAACCATTCCAATTCTCACTGCCAATGCTTCTGTAAAAGTAGTAGAGTGCTATCATTTCCTATTTTTACACAATTGTTGCTAAATCTTCTTTGCCTACTTTATTCCTTGTTTGCTATTTCTGACATGTTAGCTTAATCATTGTCAAGTCTATGTTACTGGACTTGGTAGTAATGTCCTCTCTTACCCCAAAATATGCACACACTGAATTGAGTGAGTATGGAAGCCAACAGAGTTAGTTACCTTGAGAAATACATCTAATGAGTTTTCAAATACAAATAAGGGATGAAGAGAGGATTAGAAGATAAAGTACAAAGTTGAGGAAAGCTAGATCTAAAATTCAAGCATGAGGAGTCATTGCCCAAGGCTGAGGTAAATAACACTGTCAAGAAGGGTGTCATGTTTGTTAGCATATGATGTTTTCTACAAACATTAAGAAATTGGGTAGCTATTATTTGTTTACTAATCAAGATAAAATAATCTAATAGGAACAAGTAGTTCTATTAAGTACTCACTACATTGACAGAAAGAGAATTTCATATTTAGTCTTAAACCAACCTGACATATGGACACTATTTTCAATTCTATTTTATCTAAGAGTAATTTTGGAATTAGAGAGTAGCCTATTTTACAATAAAATGACAAACTATACCCAACTGCTATGCAGTAGAGCTTTTATCTGAATCCCAGAAATCTGATTCTAAATATTTCACAAAATCAAAATAATCACTTCAAAAAAGTATTTTAGCAAAAAGAAATACTGGAGAGAATTACACTTCAGAAAGGATAATGATTTAACCAAAATCATATATTTAGCCAGCATCAAAATTTGAAATATACTGTAATTTAGATTACATATACATAAAAGCTTGAAGGACATGTTCATAGTCTATGTGATATAAACTATATGTAGATGTACTATTACAAAAATTAATCTAAAAATATTTTCACACTCTTTTCAATGTTATGAGGCCCAATTCAAATGCTACAACATCCTTGGGTGGATTGATCTTGCCTTTCCTCTGTTTTACATCTCTTTAAACATCTAGTGCATAGTATACCATTTGGTACAAAATATATGAAAATATAAAAAATATTATGAAGGCTTATGAAATAGTCTTGTTTATGACAACAGACCTTTTGAGGGCCAGCCATCCATACACAGATACCTTTTTAGACATTACTATCAGCCTAAAAATGGACATAGAATGATAAGGATAGCCATCTGAGACACATTTTCAGTAGGAAATCAAAATTCCACATTCTTTTTGAAAATGTTCTTTGCTTTATTGCTAATACAGCATTCTTTATGACATAAAATACAGTCTATGATCCCTCCTTGGGCACCTTCCTTTCCTGCTATGGCTTTCCAATCTACTAATACCTAGCTAGGAAGGAAGCTGGACAGAGAATTGTCTTTCTCTTTAATACTGGTGAACATAGGCAGACCATTTTTATGTGAAAGGAAAGAAGACTGAATATAGAGCTGGTGAACTGTAATCAGATTATCATTTTCCTTACATTGTAAGCAGAAGCAGTAAACAAGGACACAAATGTTAATGATCATTGCTTAACTGAAGCTATCCAGTTAGCACTGTTGAATTCAGAGCAGTGCAATGATTCAACTAATGTAACCTATATGTGAATATTTCCAAACATCCAATCAAGAAAGAGAAGTGATCAATACAATAATATATAACTCAAAAGAACACAATCACCTTTCCTTATCACAAGATTTATCAAGATTTTTTCAGGGATTTATTAAAATGTATTAAATACAATTTCAGAGACACACTATAGTCCCTTCATATATTTATGTCTATGATCATTACATTATGGTTCTTTTGCAATAGTTTCTGTTTTTCTGACATGAAGGACTACATTTTCCGTCAGTCCATCTTAACAGATTGCCTTAGACAGCATTATATTATGTCAGGTTAAAGAAAACAGCCATTCTAACTTAAATTCATTTTACTGGGAAGAAGTAATCTAATTCACATTGATTTTAAGTAAACCTTTACATACTCATCTGCTCCATTTTAAACTGAACTTGTACAAATCAATGCATCTCTAGCATCAACATGCACTAAGCAATCGATGGGTAAGGAAAACCATTATTTACTGTTCAGTAATTGTGTTTATATTCAAATAAAATGTAGAAAATGTGCAAGGCCATTTTGGAGGAAGAACAAGGGATCTATGGAGCACTCGCAGACTATCTTGTACTTTTTTCAAATGAAGCCAAAACAAAATCAGAGGCATTTTCTCAGGAAGTTAAGGAGATGGCCATAAATCTTACTTTTGCCTCATTTTATCCTCCAAGT
The DNA here is from genome assembly GCF_053883595.1 of Heterocephalus glaber. Lineage (NCBI taxonomy): Eukaryota > Metazoa > Chordata > Mammalia > Rodentia > Bathyergidae > Heterocephalus > Heterocephalus glaber. The sequence goes on along the minus strand of NW_028258143.1, from coordinate 34,306,471 downwards.
CCTAAGGTGGGTGTCACCATTTTCATCATCTTTCAATTCTAGGAAGCTTCCAGTGGATGAAGGGTAGTTCCAGCCACCCTGGCTGCAGGCAGCAGTGTTATTCACCAGACTGTGACCAGCTCTGGTGCTGATCTACTCTCTGCCCACCTGCTCATTCTTGGCTTTGACTCTCACTTTGTTTTTTCTCTTGTCATTTGAATTTGCAGTGCATACTTGGTTGTGGAGCATTTGAATCTCAGTTCTCCCTAGTGGACTGTGTCTTGGACTTGTCCCACTGGCAATGCATTCTCAAGATCACCTTGAATAGGACATCTGTTCTAGTTTTAACCACATCTGAATGTCCGTTTCTGGTACATTTGCAACACTCACTTCATCGTGAAGGAAGGAGAAAGGGGAGTCAAACAATGACAATAGAAATAAAATTAAATGAAATATCTTGTTGCTCTGATTCATCACACTTTGTATTAAACCAGCCCTACAAGGAGCAGGTCAAATAAACCTACATTCCTGCTTTCCAGCATAACTGAACAGATGGGCTCCGATGAAATTGCCCATCAAAATTTGTTTGTCCTATTTTAGTATAGTTATTCAGATAAGGAATGGAGATTGAAATAAGGAAAAGCTGAAAACAGAGTCTGTTTTGGGTGAATTTAAGTGAGTTAGCAAATACACAATAACATGAATACAAGCCAGAAATTTCTTTCATCATATTTCTTGTAAACCAAAAAAAGCTGGGGATTGAACTTGGCATGCATTGAAGCTATAAAGTTAGATGTACAAAAACAGTAATGATGCAAGGGAAATGGACACACGCCCATTAAAAGATCAAGCAAACTTGTGAATAATATTAGCAAATAAGAATACATTTTGAAAAACTGTAAGATTGTTTTTAAATCTAAAAAATATGTCATGCAAATAAAGCAAAACCAAGATCAGCTATGGTTTTCCTTTGCAGTATTTTGTAGCCTTTTTATCATTTGGAGTAAGTTATATTACTAGTTTATTAGCTAAAGTAAAAATGTAACCAACTCTGAATTCACATAGTGAGAAGAAGAAAAACAAATGTGGACATCATTGCATAAATACTTAAACATCAACTGCATCAACCAGTGTCAATATTTGTAGATAGAGTTTCTTGAAGTGAAATTTACATACTGAGAAATGTAAACATCTTAAGTGTATATTTGCTGAGTTTTGGCAATATATATAACTGTAAACCAAGACTATTCAAAATGCAATACATTAGCATCACTCCAGGTAATTCCTCCTGCCCTTTAACTGTCAGTCCCATCTTTCCAAAGAAAGCTACTATTCAATGATGTCTCCAATTTGCTTTGAAATGCATTAAAATAAGATGGAATAAATGATGGGTAAAAGCCTAGATAGATGGGTAGTTATGTGATAAAACAAGTATAGAGTATGACATTAATAGTTACAATTAGTTGAGTATATAGTTGTTCATTGTCACTTAATGTCAAATTTGCTGAATGTTTTCCTAATACAATTTTGAGGAAAATGTATTATTTTATGCACTAGGACACTGGAACATTAACATCATTTCTAGGACATTTTAAAAATGTATGACAACATATCCTCACAAATATTAAAAACTTGTAGACTCTTTTATCTCAATATTGAGAATACATGCTCAACACTGCATTAGTCAATAAATTTGCTTTGATAATTACACAGATTACAAATTTCTATTTTCTTCATTAAAAACCACACTTCCCAATTAAGTTTTAGAAATAATCTAAATTTTATAATGATATTCTCAAAAGATAGTTAAAGGCAACCATTCATTTCTGCAAACTAAAGCATGACATTTTTTGGAGTAGTTACCCATGCATCTTGAATAACAATTTCAGTGAGCAAGGTGTCCATACAAAAACTACCCTTTTATTTCATGTTAAGCTTTGGACTTAATTAAAACATAATCATAGTTTTTTGCATTTAGGGAGAAAATATTTTGAGACCCTTACAAACATTTTGAGTAGTGGTGAGAAGTGTTCATAAAATAAATAAAAATACTTAAAAGATGTTTAAGTTCTCAATGCACAATCCCTCACAGATGTAAAAAACTAGGTAACATGAGTTGGCTAATTTTATACAAGATATTATCTCATAATAGATTTCATCAATCTTTACTTTTAAATTCCTGTATTTAACAATAGAACATCAGGCCGGGGATTTAGCTCAGTGGTTTCGCTGCCTGCTGCACAAGTGCAAGGACCCAAGTTAGATCCCTTGTACCAAAAACAAAAAAACAAAAATCCTCAATAGAACAGGTAGGAAGCTATCTTACTAATACAAGATCAACACATAGTACTACCCATTAATTAGTTCCTGATTAATTAGTTATTTTTAGCTACTTTATCAATTCAGATCATGAAGATATATTAATCATCTATTACATGTTAAGCTCTGTGCTAAGGAGGATCGATTAACTAATAGTATTATGATATGTGTTTGCAGAAAATGGTACTAGTTCTCTTATCTTAAACATATAAGAAATATTAATAAAAAATAAGACTATGTAAAATCATCAAAGCAGCCTTTTAAGCATAACCCAGAATTTCTTTTTTAGAGTTTTAGAATAGAAGAAACAAGCTAAGCTGGGTTTATATTGTGCCAATTGACAACATTAAGAAATTTGCCCTTCCGTATGCATCCATTTAACTATAAATGCCTCTAGTTTCTCATTCTTTATGGCTGAGTAGTTCTCCATTTTATAAAAAAACCCCACATCTTCTTTATCTAGTTTCCAGTTGATGGGCACTTGGGCTGTTTCCAAGCCTTAGTCATTATGAACTATGGCTCTCTGCTTTTTGCCAAAAGAGAAAAGTTTAAAGATGGTTTCCCTTAGATCAGTGTTGCAGATACCATAATATTAGAGTTATTTTTGATATTTATATGTACCTATACTGATGTACCAAAGGAACCAAGAGAACTCATGTCCTGCATATTTGAGAAAGTATTAGATTAAATCACAAGGAATAGTTGATGTAGGCCAAAAATTTTCAACTATCAGCAAATTCATGTGGTTTGATTAAATACTGTTTTAAAAAGACAAATCTCCATTTCTGCATAGGACCAATTACAGTTCCAGAGCTATAATTTTTCCAGGAGTTAAAGGAGATGTCAAATCTAAAAGTGTTATAAATATATCTATATATAATATTATCTGAACTTGGGAAAAGCAACATATGGGGTGTGTGTGGATGCAAAACTTGGGTGCATTATTCTAATGGAAAGTAAATAGGGAACAAAGCTTATAGTCATTTGTAACATCAAAATCAGTCAACAAAAGGCAAGCTGGGATGTACTTGGACTATGAATAAATTTCAGCTGAGTCTAATTTCAGTTGGAGTTTATTGCATGTAATGGTCGAGATCCTGTCAGACAGAAAGTTAGCGACAAACAAACAAGTGGGAGGTCATCAATACAGAAACACTAGCACTCAAATTGGAGAATCTGAATATTAAGGAACTACATACAGTACAGCATATCAACTTATGGAGAACTAAGGTTAAGAATTCTTATTAGATAGGTTCATTGAGTGCTAATTGTATAGTGGCACTACACTAACGAGCTCTATATCTGTTATTTAATTTGAATCAATAACACACCATAACACACCATATGAGTTACATATTATAATATCCATTATATAAATGGTAAACTGAGGCTCAGAGTTTAGATCACTTGACAAGAACTGCACAACTAGTAAATAGCTCATTTAATGTTCAGATCGAGGTCACTGGAGTGCACAGATCAGGATGTATCCATGGCTTTCTGTAAGTCACCAAAGAAAAAAGGCCAGTGATGTATTCCTGAGTACCTGCCATAAAAATGTGGACCCCAGAGAACCAGAGAAACAAGATTGGTGGACGTTAACAATTAAATTACCTTAATGCCTCCCAAAGTGGTTACCCTCAGACTCTCTACTGGTCTGTCATATATTTGACGTACCAGAGAGAAGCTAAATAGGTCTGAGTAAGCAGAGCTGGAGGACAGTAGGTGAATATACTGGTAAGGAATGCCGAGTAGGAGGTGTGCTAAATGTACTGGCTCTAGTAGGGACAAGGAAGGAAATTAAGTAGTGTTGGGAATCATTTCTCATTATGTGGGTCAAGAAAGAGGGGGAATACAGTGTTGATAATATTAGAAGCAATGGAGCTAGATTAACTTGGGCTCAATTTAAGCTTCTCTACTGCTTCCTCTGTGGATGAGTCTGCAAATCCTCTCACCTCTCCGAGCCTCAAATTTCGCATTTGTAATCTATTTGTAATAAAATTATCTGCTTCATGGGATATGAGCCTGAAATGAGAAGCTAACACTACTTAGAACTGTGTTTAACAACATTAGCAAGCACTCAATAAAGAATAATGTTATTGACTAGAAGCCCGTGCACTTCACTTTTCTGGAGATGTATAAAAGAGAGGGCCTGTTTCATCTACCTGTAACTCAAAGACAATTGCTATGAAAACCAACTTTGGCAGAAATGCAGGGAGAAACTGTAGCAGAACAAGAGCAAGTCATGCAAAGCTTCAGGGGAGGTGCAGTGGTTCCTCCACAGTTCACTTTACTGCTTATCAGGGCACAGACAAGGCAGGCCATGAATAATGTGACTGAGGCAGTGCAGAGATACTGGGCAACTCTATGCATCAGGAGGAGCCCACATTTATTCATTTACTAAAAGGGATCCTGATATTTTTCATAGCACATTGTGAAGACTGCAACAAAATTAAATTCTGTAAGTGCACTCTAAATGTAAACACTATGTAAACTAGATTTTATTATTATCCAACAACATCAGCAGTATTAAAAAAATTTTCTTTATGGAACTGACTTGTGAAAAAACTTCTTATGAAATAGTTACAGTTCCTGAAACTTGATCCATTTAGTAAATTATCTGTTTCAAAGAAAAATGAACTCAGTGGTGAAGTTTTATTTTCTATAGTTGATTAATAATGTGTATTTTACTTCTTATTTTATATGATTATATAAAACTACTTGTTTTATTGATTGAAGTTTTTAAAACCTGTATTTTATGATAGAGATACATGGATCAATATACTCTTATAAGAGATTTATTTGTGTACAAGTGACTGAGAGATCTCATAAAATACAGTTCTGGCCTTTATTGAATTTTTTTTTCCAATCAGAACTGCAAACTTCTAAACGTGATGCTCAAAAAATATTATAACATTAACCCATGTCTTCAAATGAAATCTTTTTAGCTTTATTGAATCTCAGATCTTTCAAAATAATAAAATCAAGCTTAATGACACAATTTCCAAAAGATTTTCTACAGCCTTGCCATTAATGCTTAGACTGAATCAGTGCTACCTGTTCTAAGTCATTCTTGTGTTTTGAAGTCCTTAAATGTATCCTCAAATTCTTCATGATTAAGGCTAGAGCTCCTTATATGAACCTTCATTAACTGAAAACATCGTATTTCTTCAGCGTCAAATCTTGTGTTCTCATTTCCCTAGCCTTCAGCTCCAACTCGGTTTCCTATATAGTCTTAGTCTTTAACAAGATTCAACCATTTACTGTTTTTCAATAAACATGTCTTTAAAAGACAAGAACTTTTGCCAGAGGAAAGGGGACCAAGAGATAGAAAGAGAGGTGGTAGGAGTGGAGAGGAAGTGAGAGGAAAAAAAAGAATTAAGATGCATTATACACATATACCAACTTGCCATAATGATTGTTATCAATATGTATTTCAACCATGTACTAATAAAAGTTTTTTTTAATTTCTTCTGTCTTAAATATTCTTCTTAATGTGGAACTACTAGTTTCTATTTGTCCTTAGATATGGTCAAAGTGTGAGATTTTCTGGAAGCTTGTTGCCTGGTCCCACTGATGTACAGCACCTGCCACACCATGCAACTTTGCTTCCTGTTTGCCTATCTCCCTCCTCACCACAATATGAGTCTATGAGGGACATTATGGCTATTTCCTCATTCCTGAAACTCTATGTTCATGTGCACATAGTAAGAAGTCAGGAAATATTTTTTGAATGAAAAAATGAGTAAATAAAATCATCACTACTATTTTGACTCTTAATGCCCTGCTTTTACTATAGATGCTTCCATTTTAATCCACTGTCTTGGAATCACTGAGATACTGCCTTTGTGTTTCTGAGACATGAGTGCCTAAGAAAAGTGGCACCTATTTCTGAACTGCACACAGTGTAATAAACCCAGCTCTGATACTTCCAGCAGACTCTGCTTCTATGATTGGCCTGTTGCTTTTCATGCAGCATTCCATGATCTAGAAATATATGCAAGATTCAAGAGTTACTTAACACCAGGTCCATTTTACCTTGATTGTTGGTCCAGAAGACCACCTATTACTATCTTCCAAAGTTGAGGATAATATGTCTGTTTTGTGGATTGCACATCTTCTTAGCATCCACTTCTGGGTTATGTTCATCTTCTCCACTCCTGGCTTCTCTCCTTGCAACTGTCTCACACTAGAGTTTGGGTTTGAGTCTACTTTCTAGGCTCTTTCCAAATAGAGTGATTTCATAGTAAATCGAGCTGCACTCATACATAGCCTAAGAAATGAATTGCGGCAGCTTTAATGTTCAATCTAGTAGGAATGCTGCTAGTGAATAATTTTATTTTATGCAGTAGAACTTTTTGGCTTATTCTATATTCTAAGGGAAATATTTATGACTAATAAATTTTAGTATAATTGCTTATGTTTTGGCCATGGAAGAAGAAAATCTAGAAATCAATCCCTTTAATTTAAAGTGCTTTAAACTATTTTAGGTGAGCTTACATTATCTTTAAATTTTCCTATAAGCAAAATAAGATAGTTGTACTTTATGCACATTTCATGGATAGGAAAAAATACAGTGAAAGCGTAAATGCTGTGACATGTTTCATTAGTTATGTGTCTAATTATTGATGATGATAATAATTACATGTAGATCATTAAACCTCAGTTTATAGCTCTTTTTTTGGATTATGCAACCCTGTTTATTGATAACTGTTGTCTGGAAATAGACGAGAGATTCTTAGTACTCTTTAGATTTGCGTTTGGTTATAGAACACCTACGAATTGTTACATTCTTTTCAAATATGGTAATTTCAAAATATTTGATGTTTAAAACATTCTAATGAAACTGCAACCAACGTTATCTTGAAATTTAGCGTTCATTTCCAAATTACTACTGAAAAGTATAGAAAGGCAGGACTATCTGAAGGAATTCACTAGACTTTTCATTTATGTAACCCTTTAAAAAGTTTTGGAAAGGCTCCGTTTGATTCTGACTATGCTTTTCATCCTTAATGCTCACCTCTGAATAATGTACAGACTCCAGAGAGCCCAAAATTCAAGTGCATATTCAGGACCTAGCTCTGTCACTTCTTTGTGAAGGCTTCCCTACTGTCTCATATAAAATGGTATTGGGACTTGTTCAAATAGATTCCCCTGCTGTGATGCACAGTTAGGAAGGAACACACTGCGTGTCAGAGACAGGGCAGGCCCAAACATGAAATGGATGCTGTGGCTTTGTTACCAGTATGACAGACTCCAGGGTTGGACTACTGTTAGGAGAGAATGCACACTCTTTTTTAAAGGAACTCTGGATTCAAGAAGAGGTCTGTTGAGAGAAGCTGAGCCGGGCCCAGTACCCAGAAGGAAGCTCCCCTGCTGCCATCACACGTTCCTAGGGAAGAGAAGGTGAGCCACTCGGGTGCCAGAAGCAGCCCCCCACCCTGTGGAAATGAGAAGACACGTAAACAAGCCTCAAAAACAGACTTCCAGATCACCTACAGCAACCCCAAAGGGAAACGAGATAGAACAATCTGATACTCAACCACCTGGACTCTCTGAACTGGCAACAAAAGAGGATCTGGGAAAAATGAAATCAGAAATAATTTCTCAGATAACAGCAAAGATTGTGCTCATAGTGAAAGACATGATTAATAAATCTAGAGAGGACATAGATAAAAAATAGAGGATCTGAGGAACATGATGGAATCCCAACATAGGAGACAAATGGAATCCATAAATCAGATAAAAACAGATTTCCAAGAGATTAAAAACTCCCATCAAAAGTCTTCACAGCAGAATGAACCAATGTGAGGATTGAATTTCAGATATAGAAGATAAGATTGCAATTAGTGTCCAGGAAAAGAAAAATTGCTTTAAAATTGCAAAGGAACATGACAAATCAATCTAGCAGCTGCTAGACCATGCAAAGAGGAATAACATAAGACTGATTGGAGTCAATGAAGAAAGAGGTGAGAGTGCATATGACATAAAAAAACTGTTCATAGAAGTGATGGCAGAAAATTTCCCAAGCCAGGAAAAAGAACTTGACATACGGATAAGTGAGGCATATAGGACTCCAGCTAGCCTTGATCAACAAAAATCTACACATAGGCATATAATAGTTAGGATTCCAGAAATCCAACAGAAGAACAAAATTCTATAAGCAGTTAGAGAAAAGAAACAAATCACATGCAAAGGAAAGCCCATCAGAATCACAGCTGACTTCTCAATGCAAACCATCAAGGCAAGAAGAGCTTGGAAGTGATGTATTTCAAGCCCTAAAGAAAAACAGCCAGCAACCCAGATTGATGTACCCTGCAAAACTAGCTTTCAAAATGGATGGAGAAGTAAGATGCTTTCATGATAAAGAGCACCTCAGGAACTTCATGAATATCAAACCAGCTTTCCAAAAAATTTTAGACAATATCCTAGGAAAAGACAAGGAGGATCACAACCCCAGGAAACCCAGCAGAATGAAGCCATTGGGCATGACAAATTAAACGCAAAGGGGGAGAATCCAACAAAAAGAAAAAGTCATGACAAGACTTTTAAAACTTTTAACTTCATCTCCCCAATGAGTGTATAATTCAATCTTGTTATTGTACTGATAAGTATTTTTCTGATTCTAGAGTTGCACACCTTTCCTTGTGCTGTACTGGCTATTTATCATCTTCTTATGTCTACTTTTTAATTGGGTTGTCTATTAATGAGCTGTAAGAGTTCTTTATATATTCTGGTCGTAGGATATATGCATTGTAAATATGGTCTGTTTAAAGGCTACTTTTTATTTTAATGATGTCATTTAAAGTTCTAAATTTTGATGGAATTTCATTTATCAATTTTTTTCTTTTATACATCATGTTTTTTGTATCCTAGGTAGTTCTTGCCTACCCTGAATTCATAAATATTTTCCCTTATAATTTCTTCTTAAAGTTTTATACTTTTAGGTTTTCTTATTTAGGTTCATAGATCCCTTCAAGTTATTTTTATGTATGGAAATAAAGGGTTGAGGTTAATTTTTTATATATGGATACCAGGTGTTCTAGTGCCATTTGCTGAAAACACTAACTCTTCCTTGACTCTTGAATTGAGTTTACATTCTATAAAATGTTAATGTTAAATAATCTTTCAAAACTCAGTGGACCATATATGTGTGGTTCTATTTCTAGATTCTCTGTTCTATTCCAATGATCTATATGTCTTTCCTTACACCAACACTGCCTTGATTACTGTAGCTTTAGAAGAAGTCTAAAAATTAGGTACTAAACGTCTTCCAACACTGTATTTTGTCTCTTTTTTCAAACTTTTCTAGGTCCTTTGTACTCCTACATATCTTTTAAATTTTAATACCCAATTCTTCATTTATAGCAAGTATACATAGACCTGAAGTTTTATATAGACCTTGTGTTTTCTAATCCTGCTAAATTCAAGTACAAATTCTAGGGGCTCCTAGAGATTTCTTAGTATTTTCTCTGTAGATGATCATTACATCTACATATAAAGATTTTGCTTCTACCTTGCCAATCCTATCCTAGTTGTGTCATTTTACTGCCAGACTATTTTGGTGGGGACTAGGTTTCAAAGTTTAGTGGACAGATAAAGAGTAAGCATATCTGCCCTTGTTCCCCACCTTAAGGAGAAAGCATTGTATCGTCTCCATTTATGTAAGGTGTTCTCACTGGAAGTAGGGAGTACATGTCTTTAATCTGTTGAGAAGGTTCTGTTCTACTTCTAGTCTCCAGATAGCTTTTACCATGAACAGCTGTAGAATTTAGTCCAATACTTTTTCTCCAACTACTGACAGGATCCTATGTTTTTTTCCTTCCCTCTGTTCAAAAGATGACTTTTAGGGGTGGATCTTCCAATGCTGAACCAACACTGCCATCCCTATAACAAAACCACTTTCTACATACTGCCAGATCGGACTTCTAATTGTTTTTTTAAACAAATTTCTATCTATGTGCATACTTTTTCTATTATCTTTATCCAGTTTTAGGATTAGCACAATGTTGATTCCCTAGAATGAGGGGGAAAGTGTTCCTTCTTTTTTCTGCTTTAATTATTTGATATAATCTATCAGTTAAAATGTATATGAGCCTGCTGTTATCATATAGGTAGGTTTTCAAGCTAGGAATATACTTTCTTTAATAGCTGCTATTCAAATTTTATATTTCCTCCAGAGTCAGTTTCATTAATTTGTCTTCCAAAGTACTTTTTAGAAGTTGTCAAATTTATTTCAAAAATGATTTTTGGGCCCGGGATTTAGCTCAGTGGTTTCATCGCCTGCTGTGCAAGTGCAAGGACCCAAGTTTGATCCCCAGTACTAAAAAAAAACAAAACAAAACAAAAAGAAAACCAAAAAAACCCTGATTTTTGTAATGTGCTTTCTATATCCTTTTAAATTCTGTAAAATCTGTGGTAATGTCTCCTAGATCTTGATATTGTAATTTAAAAAATGTATAATTGATATTGTGCAATAGGAAGAAAAGGTCTAAAGGTGCAGGGGAAGTGGAGGGGTAGGAGAAAGGAAAAAAAAGAAAAGAAAAAATATGAGAAAAGGAAAAAAATGGAAACAAATTCTTCGCAAATATCGAAGGTTGGCGGGGGTGAAAAGAGGGCAAGGGAAAGGGGAAAAAAAAAAAGAACCAAGATACTCAGGTAATGGTATAAGATCCCAATGATGAATGTAACTGTGTTTTATATCTAAAATGTACCAATAAACTTAATGGGAAAAAAATTAAAAAAGTAATAAAGGAACTCTGGGCATGCAAGGAAACCTAACAACTGTGTGTTTCTTCCCCATTGACTCTAAACTCTAAATACATTTAAAACAAAGAAAACACATCTTAACACCTTGAAAGCATTAAGCACCATTAACACAATTAAATTAAAAGTGAATATGCTAAGAATTTCTAATCAAACAAATGTGCTATTTGGGAATACTATTTGGGAAGTATTCATAAGAGTAGGTTCTTTCCACTCAAATGCCTGGGAAGTCATTTAAAATATGAGACAGTTAACAGTGACAGTTTGTAAAGTGCTTTAAGACCAGGAGTTAGAAACAAGGCCAAGTGTCCTGGGATTTAGATCAGTGGTTTCGCTGCCTGCTGCACAAGCACAAGAACCCGAGTTCAATCCTCGGTACCAAAAAAAAAAAAAAAAAAAAAAAAATAGAAACAAGACCAAGGTTATGGGGTTCTTTTCAATACTAGTGATCTTTATATCCATTTTATTGTCTTTAAAACTGGGATATAATGTAATTCTTAAATATTGTAGTCAATATCAGAGAAAATATGATAACTCTTACTCAGAGTGCCCTCTTCCTTGTAAGGGTTAATAAAACCTACCTATTTCAGAATCTTTAGTAATAACATGGATATACCTGATAAAAAGAAAAGTTCTGATAAGGTACATGGCCTTAGAAGCATCACAGTCTAGTGAAGTGCATACTGACTTTAAGCCAGATGGATCTCATAGGGAAGTCAGCTCTCCTAAATTTTAGCTGTGTGATCTTAGCATTTATCTTCTCATAGCCTGTTTCTTACTATGTACATAAAATTAATATCCACTAATGTCATGTATACTATCTATGGTAGGATTTGGCTAATTCCTTTTGCCTTAATTGTAAACCCATGGCTATAATTTTTGCCCATCATTTCAGTTGTGTAGAATTAAAAACACCAAATATTTTTCTTCTATGACTTCAACAATATGACCTGTTAATTGTATTTGTGTCACTATATAAGCAAAGACAAAGTTGAAAAAAATACGTAAGTGGCAGACTGAAATGGAAAAATCAAACTGACAGCTAATTAAATGTTTAAAGTAGTGGAGACTGGTCAAACAACTGATGTGACTTATAAAGTTGCAACTTACAATAGAAAAAAAGCAGAAATAATTGCAGATTTGAGTACATAAAAGTTATAAAAATCATATCCTCAAACTGCATTACAAAAATTCAAAAAAGGAGTTGGGAATAAAGTATTTTATTTATAACAAACATGAGTGATTGAGGGTTATCATCTTTTATATAGTATGTAGTCACATAAATTGTCAACCAATATACAAATATACTGATAAATACATAGGACAAACCAAGGGTAATGCATTAATAGAAGAGGAAAATACAACTACTGCATTCTGTAAAGTACGCATAATACTTTTTTCTATCTTTTCTTCCTCCCTCCTCTCCCCTCTTCTTTCTTTCTTTCTTTCTTTCTTTCTTTCTTTCTTTCTTTCTTTCTTTCTTTCTTTCTTTCTTTCTTTCTTTCTTTCTTTCTTTCTTTCTTTCTTCTTCTTCTTCTTCTTCTTCTTCTTCTTCTTCTTCTTCTTCTTCTTCTTCTTCTTCTTCTTCTTCTTCTCCTTCTTCTTTGTCTTCTTCTTTCTTCTTTTTCTTTTTTCTTCTTCTTCGTTGCTGTACTAGGATTGAACCCAAGACTTTTCACATGGTAGAGCAAACAATTTATCACTAAACTACACCTATAGCCTCTGTACCATTTCTTAATTATGAAGTAACAGATGTTATTCAAGTATCTTGAGCTATATTCTTCATGTGAGAAAGAGGGACAATATTTATATTAGATAGTTATTGCAAAGATTAAATAGGATAATGGATTTGGACATAAATCTATTCCAACAATTCCCCATGCTGTCAAGCTAATATTTTCAATAGTTTTATTTTATTCTTTTGAAAAAGGATTGATGTCAGCTCAGGGCTATTCTTGCAGAATAACTCAGATGTCCTTTTAACACCGTCAGAATATTATGTTAGTTCAAAGATAAAAGAATGACAGAAATGGCAAAATAATGGCTTTTCAAAGTCTCTGTCAAGCCAGTCAACAAACAAAAGCTCCTTTTGTGAGCTATGTAATATTGAGTTGTTTTCCTTTAAATTTTATAAATTTACACCATGTGATTATGCAATTTGTACTCAAAGACTTTTATGTTTTAAAAGCAGAAAGTTTTCAATGTGAGGTTAATGACACTGAGAAAAAACTTGCAAACATCATAGAAATAATACATAAAATCCTTTTTAGAACTATATTCTATCAAGTAACGGTAAAGACTCCAAAGAGAGAGAAAAAGATTACACATTTGCCGCTGTATTCATATTTCCAAGCCACTAAGGTGCCACTCAGTGAAATATTCTGTCTATAAATAGACACAGGTGATAGAATCACATATCTTTTCAAAATGCAAAATGTTCTTCTCAGGGGTTCAATTAGTCACAGTAAAAGCAGTCAGAGCAGCTATCTTCCCAAACTTGAGCAGCCCATAAGATTTTGTTTTGCAAAATGTTTTCATAATCTATTATCTCATTCATGCAACCAAAAATCCCGGGGAGAACACCTGTCCCTTTCTAATTATTTTAGTAATTATGAGTGAGTGATCTTGATTCACTGTACATACCAATGTTGTACCCATGATTTGGAATAAGATATTCAAGAAGATCTAGGACTTCCAAAACTTCATTATAGGCATAATTTTTTTTCAAGTCAGAATTCTGCTTTCCACTTGAAACAAAAGGCAGTCTAGGAAAGGCATGGCTGTGCCTTCTTGATTGACTTCATGTAAATTTTAGATCTGTAGTGAATAATCAAATCTAACCTTTAATTTTTTTAAATAAAAGCTGTAGTAATCTGATCCAATAGGTCTATGAGATCACACACTAATTGTTATGTATTCCATAACAAAATTATCAATTTGCCCACTGGTTGAAAATTTCTTGTAGTAATGTGTCATTTACGATTGTATTTCCAGTGAACAATAAAGTGCCTAATACAATATAATGAAAACACTTTCTTCAAAAGAATTTATTTATAAATGAGTGAATGTATATATCTACTGATAACATCAAATTTCTCACCCCTAAACAACAAATAGCTCTAATATTTTGAGACAGATCATAGTTCGTTAAAAAAAAAAAAGCAGGTTTAATAAATGGTGCTGGAAAAATAGGGTTACAACTTGCCAAAGATTAAAACTAGACCTATATCTCTCACTATGCACTAAACTAAAATCAAAATGGATTAAAGATCTAAATATTAAAACAGAAGCACTAAACTGGCTGGAAGAGAGTTTAAGTAGAACTCTTGAAGACAGTGTAGAAAATATTTCATGAACTAGTACAAACAATCAACAAGTGGGATCTCTTCTTACTAAAAAGCTTCTGCACAGCAAGAGAAAACACCAACAGAGTGAAGAGACAACACACAATGAGGGAAAAAATTTTTACCAGTTGTTCCTCAGACAAAGGTCTGAATACATAAAGAATATATGTATATATAGAATATATACATATATCTAGAATATATAAAGAACTTTAAAAACATTAGACCTCTCAAATTTAAAGACCCAATCCAAAAATGGGCATCTGAAATGAAGAGACATTTCTCAAGAAGTAGAAACAGCAAATAAACATATGAAAAAATGTTCAACATCACTGGTCATTTGAGAGATGCAAATGAAAACAACACTGAGATACCACCTCACCCCAGTAAGAATGGCTGCCATCATGAAATCAACCAATAACAAATGGTGGTGGGGCTGTGGGGCAAAAGGAACCCTGCTTCACTGCTGGTAGGAGTGTAGACTGGTGCAACCATTGTGGAAATTAGTATGGAGATACATCAAAGGACTAGGTCTGGAAGTCCCATTTGACCCAGCTATTCCCCTGCTGGGTATCTTCCCAAAAGAATTAAAAGAATCGTATTACAGCACTATATGTGCACCCATGTTCATAGTGGCATGGTTTGTATTAGCTAAAACTTGGAAACAGCACAATTGCCCCTCAACTCTAGGCTGGATAAAGAAAATGTGGTTTTTTAATAAAATGAAGTATTACTCAGCCATAAAGAATCAGAAATCAGAGATATTTGTAGCTAAATGGATGCACATTGAGGCCATACTCTTAAGTGAAATAAATAGGACACACATGTGTAAATACTGAATAGTTTCTCTGGTGTGAGAAACTGAAAGTGTAAATAAGGACTAAAAGATATAATAGATAATGTGAAATAGGAAGAAAAGGGGCAAAGGGGAAGGGGAAGTAGGAAAGGTAGGGGAAAGGAAAGAGGGGAATGGAAGTAATATGAGAAAATGAAAAAATGGAAACAAAGTCTTTGTAAACAGGGAGGGGTGGAGGGGTTGAAGGGAGGGCAGGGGAATGGGGAAAAATAAGAACCAAGCTATATTATGTAAAGGTACAAATTTTCAATGAAGTATGTCATTATATTGTATATCTAAAATGTACCAATAAAATTAATTTTAAAAAACCAAGCAGGTCATATTATCTTTAAAAAAATAATTTCATTCAATCTTGTCTATACCTGATTATTCTCCAAATCTCCAAAATCTTCTCTGAATTCTCCTGGGTGGTTGTATATTTTGCTCCACACAGCAGGTTTTGTGGTAGAGTAAAAGAGATCCCAGACATAACATGGAAGTACCAGTTTATCCTGTGTTTGTATTTTGATAACTTACTTGATCTGCCTCATTTTAAACTTTTTAATCTCTAAAATAGAGATAGCAAACCTTAAATATTACAATGTTTCCAAAGCAGTTGCCATGTAGCAAATTTTCAAATCATAGTAGTAAACAAAGTGAGCTTAACTCAGGCAAATTAAACCATGCATTCCACAAAAAAGAAGAAATTGCTAAATATTTTAAAAATTGAACACTGGGGAATGGAATCCTTCTCAAGAAGATATCTACCCACATTTAAACACATAATGAGATAATGTACTTGATTTTATATTTACACTTGTACAGAATTGTTCCAACAAATGGTTGGCACATTTTTTCCTATAAAGGACCAGGTAGTAAATACTTCAGACTTTGTGGGACATAGTCTCTGTTGTAAATTTTCAGCTCTGTTGTGCAGCTAAAACAGCCCCATGCAATACATAAACAAATGAGCACATCTGTGTTTTAATATAATTTTATTTATGAACACAGACATCTGAATTTCATAAAATTTTCTCATGTAATAAAATATCCTCATTGTTTTTAAATCATTTAGAAATGTTAAAAAAAAAATCCTTAGCTCACAGGCTGTAAAATATGAGACAGCAGACTGGATTTGTTCCCATGGCCAGAGTTTGTGAACCTCTGGTAAAAAGCAATCCATATATATTGAAATTTATGAACGATTTAGGGAATTTTTAAGAGTAATTTTACAGTTTTTTTAAACCTACATGCTGATATAATAACCTAGCCACCTTTTGAGAGGTAAATTAATTTTTATTATTAGTATCTTTCAATTGCCTCAGTACTCAACACTTTTTTAGATCCTTTTTCCTCTGTCCATTCTTTTCTGTGCTCATCCAGTATTCTGACGTTAACATCATTCTCAGGTTGATGAATCAGAAATTTATATCTTCAGCCTGAACTTTTTTCCTGAAACTTGGACTCATATAACAAAAGCTCTATTCAATATCTCCACCTGGATGTGTAAAGTACATTTAAAACTGAACATGTCCAAAACTATAAACAATTTTCCTCCTAGACCAGTTCCTCTCAAAAGTTTCCCACAGCATTTTATGATAATTTTTCCCTTTTTTCAGGTTAAAATGTCTGAGTCATTCTATACTTTCTCTTATAGCATACACCCATTCCACCTGCTGTATTATTTGTACAGTATACCTGGACTATTAGCAGTCCTTACCTACTCTTGTCATCATCTTCTCTCACTTGGATTGTGGCGGTCGACTTTCACCTGGTTCTGCTCTTTCCCTGTTGGCTATTTTTAGTCTATTTGTGACACAAGATTCAAAGTCATCTATTACATTCTAAATTAGAGTGACACTCCTATGTCCAAAACCCTCTGATAACTCTCCATTTCATTCAGAAAAAGTGAAAACACTGGTCTTCGTTGTGTCTTACCAGAACCTATACAAATTGCTTCTATTCCTATTCCTCTCCTTTCGTTCCATGCTTGTCTGACCTCATCTTCCACAGCTCTTTTTGCTACCCACCTTGCTTCAGCAACAGTCATTGCCTTTATAATCTTCAAGGGGACAATCACACCTGTGTCTGCATAGTCTACCTTTTACTTGAAACATAGATTTTTGCTGAAACATTTTTTCTTATTGAGGCAACTTCTGATTACTGATTTATGTAACAATATATTTACTATATAACATCTTCATTCCCAACACTTTTGTGCTTCACTTAGTTACATTGTTACCATGTACCATACATTACACATTTTAACTATAAAAAAAATGCCCATTAATCTCTACGAGAGCACTTTTTTTCCTCATTAAATTTATTGTTATATTTTATGAATAAAATACAGTTACATTCAACATTGGGAGCTTGTACCATTACATGAGTATCTTGGTTCTTACTTTTTTCCCCTTCCCCTGCTCTCCCTTCACCCCCTCCACCCTTCTCTATTTGCATAGATTTCCTTTCTTTTCCCTTCTTCCCTTTCCCCTACCCCACCTACTTCCCCTGCTCCTTTAGACCTTTTCTTCCTATAACGCAATATCAATTATACTTTTTTAGAATTACAATATCAAGATCTAGGAGACATTACCACAGATTTTATAGAATTTAAAAGGATATAGAAGGCATATTACAAAAATCGTTTTCAAAATAAATTTGACAAATTCTAAGAAGTACCTTGGAAGACAAATTAATGAAACTAACTCTGGAGGAAATATAAAATTTGAATAGCACCTATTAAAGAAAGTGTATTCCTAGCTTGAAAACCTACCTATATGACAACAGCAGGCTCATATACATTTTAACTGATAGATTATATCAAACAATTAAAGCAGAAAAAAGAAGGAACACTTCTGCCCTCATTTTAGGAAATCAACATTGTGCTAATCCTAAAACTGGATAAAGTTAATAGAAGAAAAAAGTATGAACATTGAGAGAAATTTGTTTAAAAAGCAAACTATTAGAAGTCAGATCTGGCAGTATGTAGAATGAGTTTTATTATAGGAATGGCAGTGGTAGTTCAGCATTGGAAGATCCACCCCCATAAGTTATCATTTTAAGAGAGGAAAGGAAAAAGCCATATGATCCTGTCAGTAGTTGGAGAAAAAGTATTGGACTAAATTCTACAGCTGTTCATGGTAAAAGCTATCAGGAGACTAGAAGTAGAACAGAACCTTCTCAACAGATTAAAGATGTGTACTCCATTCTTTCAGCAAAAATGCCTTATATGAATGGAGAAGATACAATGCTTTCTCCTTAAGGTGGGGAACAAGGGCAGATATGCTTACTCTTTACCTGTCCATTAAACTTTGAAACCTAGTCCTCACCAAAATAGTCTGGCAATAAACATAAACAAATAGCATAGGATTGGCAATATAGAAGAGAAGTAAGATCTTTATATGTAGATGAAATGATCATCTACAGAGAAAATACTAAGAAATCTCTAGGAGCCCCTAAAACTTGTATTTGAATTTAGTAGGATTACAAAACGCAAGGTATATATAAAAATTCAGGTCTATGTATATTTTCTATAAATGAAGAATTGGGCATTGAAATTAAAAAGTTATGTAGGAGTACAAAGGACCGAGAAAAGTAAAAAGAAAAAAAGTGTTGGAAGACATTCAGTACCTAATTTTAAGACTTCCTCTAAAGCTACAGTAATCAAGGTAGTGTTGGTGTAACGAAAGATATATAGATCATTGGAATAAAACAGAGAATCTAGAAATAGAACCACACATATATGGTCCACTGAGTTTTGAAAGATTATTTAACATTAGCCTTTTATAGAACACAAACTCAATTCAAGAGAAGAGGAAAAGAGTGTTTTCAGCAAATGGCACTAGAACACCTGGTATCCGTATATAAAAAATTAACCTCAACCCTTTATTTCCATACATAAAAATAACTTGAAAGGATCTATGAACCTAAATTTAAAAGACTAAAACTATAAAACTTTAAGAAGAAATTATAAGGGAAAATGTTTGTGAATTTATTGTAGGCAAGAATTTCCTAGGACATAAAAAACATGTATAAATGAAAAAAATTGATAAATGAGATTCCATCAAAATTTAGAACTTTAAGTGACATTGTTAAGAAAATGAAAAGTATTCCTTAAAAGGCCGTATTTGAAATGCATATAACCTATGACCAGAATATATAAAGAACTCTTCCAGCTCATTAATAGACAACCTAATTAAAAAGTAAACCTAAGTATATGATAAATAGCCAGTACAGCACAAGAAAAGGTGTACAACACTAGCATCAGAAAAATACTAATCAGTACAATAACAAGACTGAATTATACACTCATTAGGGAGATGAAGTTAAAAGTTTTAAAAGAACAAATGTCAGGTTAGGTGTGAACCAGTTAGAACTTTCTAATACTGCTAATGTGAATGTGAAATGATACATTCCTGTTCTTAAGTTTTTACTTGAGAGGAATGAAAACACATGTTCACAGTAGAGTTGTACATATAAGTTGAGTAGCCCCTATCTGAAATTCTTGGGACCAGAGTGTTTCAGATTTTCATATGAAATCCACTTCATCTGCAAAGAGGATACCTACTCCCACTCTTTTTTTTTGGTTCCTGTCACATGGAGTATTGTTTTCCACCCTTTAACTTTCAGACTATGAATTTCTTTTTGAATTAAATGTGTTTCTTTCAACCACATTGTTGGATCTTGCTTCTTGACCCATTCTGCCAGTCTATTTCTTTTGATTGGTGAATTGAGACCATTAACATTGATGGTTATAACTCATACATATTAACATCACTGTCATGACTTTTTTTGTTTTTGGATTCTTCCACTTTGTGTTTAATTTCTTGTTGCGCCTGATGGATTCATTCTGCTGGGATTCCTGGGGTTGTGATTCTCATTGTCTTTTCCTAGGATATTGTCTAAAATTTTTTGGAGTGCCGGTTTGGTATTCATGAAGTTCCTAAGGTGCTCTTTGTCATGAAAGTATCTTATTTCTCCATCAATTTTGAAAGATAATTTTGCCGGGTACATCAATCTGGGTTGGAGGCTGTTTTCTTTTAGAGCTTAAAATTCATCACTCCAAGCTCTTCTTGCCTTGAGGGTTTGCATTGAGAAGTCTGCTGTGATTCTGATGGGCTTTCATTTCTATGTGATTTGTTTCTTTTCTCTAACTGCTTGTAGAACTTTGTTCTCCTGTGGGGCTTTTGGAATCTTAACAATTATATGCCTATGTGTAGATTTGTTTTAAAATCATGGCTAATAGAAGTCCTATATGCCTCATTTATCTGTATGTCAAGTTCTTTTCCCCTGCTTGAGAAGTTTTCTGCCATCACTTTTGTGAACAGTTTTTTTTATGTGATCTGCACTCTCTCCTGTTTCTTCTTTAACTCCAGTCAGTCTTATATTATTCTTCTTTGCATCGTCTAGCAGCTGCTGGATTGATTTCTTGTGGTCCTTTACAATTTTAAAACAATTTTTCTTTTTCTGGTCACTAATTGCAACCTTATCTTCTATATTTGAAATTCTGTCCTCACGTTGGCTCATTCTGCTGTGTAGACTTTCAATGGAATTTTTAATCTCCTGGAAATCTGTTTGCATCTGATTTATGGATTCCATTTGTCTCCTATGTTGGGATTCCATCATGTTCCTCAGATCCTCTATTTTTTATCTGTGTCCTCTCTAGATTTATTAATCATATCTTGCACTATGACCACAATCTGTGCTGTTACCTGAGAAATTACTTCTGATTTCATTTTTTCCAGATCCTCTTTTGTTTCCAGTTCAGGGAGTCCAGGTGGTTGAGTATCAGTGTTCCATCTCATTTCCCTATGCAGTTGCTGTAGGTGATCTGGAAGTCTGGTTTTGAGACTTGTTTATGTGTCTTCTCATTTTGACGGGGTGGGGGGTGCTGCTGGTGCCCACATGGCTCACCTCTTGTGTGCTGGCAGGGGTGGTACAGCAGCCCCTAAGCCTCCTCTTGTGTACTGGGAGCGGCTCATCTCCTGTGTGCTGGCTGGGGTGGTATGGCAGCCTGGAAGCTTCCTCTTGTGGAGAGCACTTTTTTTAAAATGTCATTTTGGACTGTGGTTTCCCCTATTAGATAAAAATGGTACCTGACACGGTAGGAACTGAAAATGTATTTTTTGAATAATTGAGTATCTTTCAAACCTGGGAAGTGGGAGGTTTCTATTTATATTCATTGCATATGTCTATAGATCTTACTGGACAGAAAATCAAAATGTAGAGCAGACTTTGATCAAGTCAATATTATTGGTCTCTAGCCCTGGATATGTCCTTTTTTAAAATATTTATTATTTTTGTGTTATTTGATTTTTGAGACAGGCTCTCACTATATAGTCTTGAACTCACTATATAGTATAGAGTGGACTCGAACTAGCAGTGATCCTCTTGCCTAAGAATCATGACTGCTGGGATTATAGGTGTGCACTCCACAGCCAGTGGATATGTCCCTTTATATCTGTGTGATCTTGGGTAGGTTAAAAATTCTACGACCTGAATTTTATTATCTCTATGACCTAAAATAGTGTAAAAAAGTTCTACCTATTACACATATGAATTATTCATATAAATATATATGATGTAGTCACATAAAACACATTAGTACAAGTATAAACATGTACATATGTATGGGAAATTATAAAGATATTTATGACTGCTTAACATCATTCTGAGAACAAAATAAGATATATTTTTGAGGATGTTATGTGAACACTCAATTGCTGTTCAATATTAGATCATTATAAAAGGAAGATGTGATTTTTTTACTAATCATTTTAGGCTAAATAATAGATTTGATTTCTTCCCATATTCATTTTTGACCCATGAGCATTGTAAGCTGAATTTAATAAGGACTAGTTGATGGTATACTGAGCTTTCTCCATCTATGGAAGAAGAAAGTGAAGTAGAGTCTTGGGGAAAAATCATTTTTACCATCAACATCAATATAGTACATTGGGTAGAAAAGGGAATAATAGAAGAGAAGTGAATCAAAACTCTATTTTATTAAATTGAGGTCACCAAGAAAACTTAGTCTGAAAAGACATTAAGAACCAAACTATTTCCTGGCAGAATGCTTGTTTAGCATATACAAGCTTTTGGGTTAAATTCCCAGCACCACAAAACAAAACAAAGCAATTTTTATGTAGTATATTTGAAGAATGTATGTGCAGTATATAAATGCATATGAATGAAAAAGATGAGGATTATGGGAGATACCAGTAGATGATGGGAGATGATGAAATCACATTCATTTGTTTCTAGTCAAACATGTCCCTGTATGAATATCTTAATATTCTAATTAAGTTAGAAAACAAGAACAATGGAAATCTGCTAAAGGACAAGCAATAAAACCATGTGATTAAGGCAATACTATGTCTGGATGACTTAGGAAACATCAATAGACACCATTATTTCAAAGCCATGTAAAACATTCTAGTTCTTTCAACATCAACTATTTTGAGGACAAAAATAGGAGACTTTAAATCTATTTATATATTATCATCACTTCCTATACTAACAAAATATCTTTGTTTGCAAAGAATATGAAGTATATATTTAGAAGGCCTATACTGTAACTGAAATTTTTCATCTTCTAATAAATTCCTAGCAGTTTGACACAAAAATCTCTTTCAGCCCCTGGGAAATAAGTCATAAGTTTAAGAAACCCTAGTGTACACACAGAGAAGACACATGCACCAAAACTGATTACCAAACCAGAGTTATTACTACTTAAAGGGGTTCACAAGATTTCTTGGGAATCATAATTTATATTAGCAATTAGAAAAACCTCATGATTTAATATCCATTGTTACTAAAGTGGATATCGATGTCTGTAGGTGAATTGAATGCTACTCAATGTTAAAACTCTCCTCCATAGTGCACAACAAATGTTAATCTTTATATTCATTTATTCCCAGTCAAATGTAACTCTAGGAACATATATATTAGTAGGGAAAGCTACAATTTAATTCTAAACAATGAGCATATTCCAAACTCACATTTGGTCAATACAGATACTGACATATTAAAAAAAAGGTGGTAAGTATGAAAATGCATTATATCATTTTAACTCTAGTATAATATACACTTGTTATTTTATTGAGTCACTTTATGAAAAGTTTTCCAATCATTCAAAGTTCCTTCTAAGTTACATCAACCAATGGTACAACAGTATTACCCCTGTTAAAATGGAAGGTAAGTCTGAAGAAGCTATCACATATAGAAGACAGATCATTACAGATGTACCAACTCCATGTTGATTGGCCAATCCTAAGCCTGCTCCCTTTGCCTTGTTCATTGCTTCCTCCCAAATTATAACACAGGCTCTTGTCCATATTTCCCTTCCCTGTCTGCTTCATGACTGACCCTGTTGCTTCACCACGTGGCCTTCCATGGTGTCATATTTCTGCTTTCCAGGTATCTTTGAGCAAACAAATGTCTTCCTTCATGACAGCCATTTTCAAACCTGTATTACCCATGACTGATTAAAACAAATCCTAGGTAGTATTGTATATAACTTCTCTGAAAATGTTTCAACTCAAATAACAGACATTAACAAACATATCCCCATATTTGGAAAAAAGAACAATCTCATACAAAAGCAGGGAGAGACTTTTCACTTATTCAGTTGTCAGAAATTTTTAAATTGGTTATTCTTAGTTTAATTTTTCTACAGGATACTTTAGTAATATTTACAAGATACTTTAATAACACACCAATATAGCAACAATCCACGAAGCTTATGGTAAAAAACAAAAAAACCGCTAATAAGACAAATGCCTATTAAAATAGTGTGGTATTGAAAACACACACACACACACACACACACACACAAAACTACATGGTGTTATGTCCTGTGTCTGGATGTCCATCCAAAGCCTCATGTGCTCATGGGTGGGACTTAGGAGAGGTGGCAGGATCACAGGTGCATGATACTGAATTATGGGTGTGCAATAATTGGACTAGTCCACTGATTCAATTGACATATTTCTGAGTGTGGCTAAATGGATTTACTGAAGATGGAACCCCAACTCTAGGTATAGGAGGCACCAATCAGTTGCCTACTAGCCTTAGTGAAATAGAAAGGGACAGAGGGAAGGAGGTTCACTTTTTTCTGTCTGCCCTGCCATGCACTGTTTCTCCTTTGCCATGCTGCCATACTTTAGAGTCAGGCAACTATGGACTGAAAAGTTTATGAGATAAAACAAATCATTCCTCCGTTAACTGATAGGTGTGAAGTATTTTGTCTCAGCAACGTCTCAAATTAAAAGAGGAAATGTTTATTTTAGCTCATAGTTTGTACAGGTTTTACTCCGTAGTAGAATGCCTCCAAAGCAAGGTGGCATGGTACAGGGGAATGGAATAAGAGAAATAGTCCTTGGCATGCAGGCAGAAGGCCGCAGCCTTTCTTCTTCCTTGTATTCAATTCAGGCTACAAGCCTATTGGTTGGTGCCACTTACACCCGAGCTGAACCTTCTATTTTCAGTAAATCCATTCAGCCATACCCCAAACTATGCTAAACCAATCAGTGGATTAATCCAGTTATTATATACCCTTAATCCAGTTTCACAAATAAATGATCCAGCCACCTCCCCAAACCCCCACCTAGGAGGGTGCGAGGCCCCAGGAGGACATCTATTTATAAGACATAATGGATACGTATAATACTATGTTCAAAGGAAAACAAAAAATTATAATTCCACTTTTATTCCAAAACATATATTTGAATATTGATAAAAGGCTGGATGGCTGAGTACTAAAATGTTGAATGAGTACCACTTTGGATGTGGTGGGTTTATGGACATTTCATAATGTTTTATTTCAGGTTTTAAAACATTTCAAAAATAGAGAAAATAAACAAAGCACCTACAAATAGATGAAATGTCAACTATTTTTTAATCTTCCATCCTATCCGTCCTTCCTTCCTTCCCTCTCCTCTTCCCTTCCCCTCCCCTCCTTTCTCCTTCCCTCCCCTGCTCTCCTGTTTCCTTTCCTTCTTCCCTCCCCTCCCCTCCCTTCCCCTCTCTTTCCTTCTCTTCCCTTCCTTCTATTGGTTTCCCTTCTTTTGACTTCCCTTCCCTTCCTCTTTCTACCTTCCTCCCCTCTCTTTCTTTCTGGTATTGGGGATTGAAACCAGAGCCTTCACACTAATCTGTATCTCTACCCTTCCCCCCTCCTCCTCTTCCTCCTTCTCCTCTTCCTCCAATTTTTAAAATTTTGAGACAGGTCTCAATGAGTCACTAAGTTGCACACACTGGGCTCAAACTTGTAATCTTTCTGCTTCAGAATTCCGGAGTGCTTGGATTAAAGACTTACCACCATGCCTGGCTATATTTTTCTTTCTTTAAAAAATAGATTATAAATACAGCTGAAAGCCTCACTTACAATTATCAATTATCCCTTATACAATTTTTTAAAAAAAGTTTTCATAGTGAGTATATATTAATTAGTAGTCAGTAAACCATATTTTACATTTAACTGGTATGGTACTATAATATACCTGTATACTGAAATAATGTTAATCTACATTAATATTTCACATTGTAAAATGGTAGCATTTCAACTTGAATCTTAGCCTTAACCTGCAATATTTATTGTATGTGGTTGACATTTTACCAGTGGTGACCAGGGCAAACTACATATTTTGTAGGGACATTTTTTTTTAATAGAGAAATATTTAACCATTTTTAATGAATTATTAAATGTAATTTTAAAAAGTGTTTCATGTTTAAACAAAATAATTCTTTAGCCAGTTGTTGCAGGCCTGCATTAAATAATAACTATATCTACAAAGCTTTATTTTTAGAAGATAAGAAATTCAACTTGTATCATTGGTTTTGAAATAATGTTGGCGAGAAGATGCCATTTGTTGAACAAAACTACTGATAGAAGCAAAGAGATTTGCAAATCTTCAATTGCATAGACATGTATTTCCTACTTTTTTGTATTATTTTACATTAATTTTGAATTCACTTGAAGTAGCAATGAACTCTTCATATCTGTTTAAGTATAAAAAGAATGTTGAAAATGTTTTAAAATATCATTGTTGTACAATGATTAATAATAGCTATGAAATAAATAATTGTAAAAGCAATTATCAGCTTATTCCTCCCCATAAACAAATTAAAATGTTGAATATTTCTCCCTGTTTAAGGAGAAAGTGATAGTTGTTCTACCAAATCTGGAAGTGGCAGCTGATGCTTCATTCAAAACTAGCCTTTATTTCAACAAATATAAATCATCTTGTGTCTTTTCTTGGATTCTAATGATAGAAGATAATATCAGAGCGGCCTCTTTCTACAATTGTAGTAACTCAGAGCTTCACAGGCAGCTGTGTTCATTATGTTGGAGCTGTCAGTCATACAGCCAGTCATTTATATTGCTTTTGATGTCTCATTGTTATGTTCTCTCGTGGATATTTCTTTTCTCTTCTTTTTTATAGGTGTTTAAACATTCAATTCTATCTCCTTCCAAATGACATTATAGAAGATTCCCATAAGATTTTCTTTGCCCTGATAGAGAAGTATGATTCTTTCTTCATTCCTCTGTGAGAGATATGATTTTTCAAGCTAATCCCAAAAATATATTTCATTATTATCTTGACAACTTTTCTCTTCTTGCCTTATGATGAACTGTGGGACCCTATAGCACTGTACACAACAAAAATTTATTGTGATTTATATCACATATACCAAGGTAATCATTGACAGCCAAGAAATCAGTGCACAATCTTTAAATCAAATTGGAACTGAAAGTATTCTTAGTAAAGAAGAAATTTAAGCTATAAATACAACACAGCAAGAAATGAATCATTGACATGAATTTTCAGTTCTTATTGTCCAAAACAGTGGGGATGTATCTATGGCACATGTGCTGAAGCAGTCTGTTTGTATCATTAAAGGCTCTAGAAGGTTTGCCATCACTGCCATCTAAAGTCTAAGGCCATTTACCAAAACAATTTTGTTTTGTTCTCATTGCAGAAAATGAAGTAACTATACACCCATTTGTTTGCATCAGAAGACTTGCCATCATATTTAATTTCTGCCCAATTATAAACTTCTAAAACATCTTAATGTTCATTTTCCCATTATTTTTCACTGAGATAAAGAATAAGGATGTTTGAGAGCTTACTTTCATTCAAAGAGTTCAGTTTTAAACATTATTTTGCCTAAAATTAGCATTTCAGTGCTTTCTAAAAGAAATCTTTTATAAACTATTTCATAGCAAAATTAACCTAATCTGTATAGAAACTCACAAAATTAGAGGATTTGCAATTGTTTTATGAAGAATTTATGAATTATGTGTAAATTTCTCCTAATATTTAAGAAAAATTTATTTTAGCCTAAAAAAAACAACTTCTAAGCTTTCACTACATTTTACAGTTTCAGTTTCTACCACCAAAATATCCCTAGACTTAGTGTGTATCTCTTCTATGCTACACCTACCACAAGCTTAGCCCATCAATATTTTATAGGTGGTTTAGAACAAAACATCTTGCAGCCTCCAATCTTCTTACTACATTTCTTCTACCAAATAACTGCCAGAGTGATTCACTTTCAACTTATATCCTTCACTAGCACCCAATTGCCCTTTGAGATAATTCCATGCTGCTGCTCAACTCTTCCAACCATAATAAATTTTTCCCTTTCAGTTACTGGACAGCATCATGCTTTCTCCTAACTCTCTACAGGAATAAACCGCAATCCTTCTGTCTGAAAAAGCACATTTTTCTACTAGTCTCTTTTTTCCTGGGTAACATCTGCTCAGCTAAGAAATCAAGTAATTCAGAAAGACTACTCTGCCCTCAAAACTATTTTCAGAAGACTTCATATATTCTCTATTATATTTTCCATTCTATATCTTACTTCTCAAATATACCCTATTTACTCGCCTTTATTCACCCCATGTGATAATATGAATGAGAACTGGGAACATGACTTTTTATTTATTTTTATTTGTTGAAGAAAAATGAGTGGATTCAAGAGTCAACAGGAAAATATATTTTCATATACATCTCATCATAATTCAAATTCATTGCCAAATGAAGAGAACTAGTATCAATTTTTCTTCCAGCTCAAGGGTTTCAACTCCTTAGCCCTGAGTATCTAAAATAAGAACATCATTCCAAGAGTACTATACTACATTTCTTATATATTGTTCTAACTTTAGTTTTGCTCTTTTTCAGAGGATGGGGATTTTTCTGCTCTTTGTACAAAACAATCACTTTTTTCTCATATGCAAATTTCCTATTTTATAGCTGAGTTTTCATACTGCCAAACACCAATGATATTAAACTTAATAAACAGACTCATAGAACCCTTCTCAGTCATAGCCTTTCATTGGAGTAGCTCTCTTGTACCTATGACTCTCCCATAAATGGACTCAGGTGATGAGAGCAATGCTACAATAAGGGAAAAATCCTTATTTGTTCAGTAGTAAGTTGAAGCAGTGAAAGGTGCTCTACTATTATCAAGGTTTCTAAAAATAGTCATGTGATTTTTTTCTTTACCTAAACTTTATTATCTTCTATGTACCCAAGCCTTATTTCTTTCTCACTTTCCAAGAATACTTAATTCTAAAGGATCTGAAGAACAGTTAAAGACTATTTTTCTAATTGTTTCCAGAGGTTCTACTGAGTTGTGTGTGCAGAGTTAGAGCAGTATTGGAAACACGAAAAGGAAATGACAGACTCATAAACAGGTCATTCAAAAAAATGTGACATTTTAAATTTAGGTTTCAGGCTTGAGTAATTTTATAGATGCACTGAGAATGAAAATTCTGCCTGGAAAGAGGTAGGAATAAATGTGCTACACATGGAAGCTTCCAAGAAGTGCAGCACATACATTCATGCTTTTTATTACCACAAAAAATTCTAATAACTGAAAATACATAGATGTGAGTAAATAGATTTCTCACTTTTCCTCTATTTTCTTTTGTTG
This sequence comes from Heterocephalus glaber, assembly GCF_053883595.1. NCBI lineage: Eukaryota > Metazoa > Chordata > Mammalia > Rodentia > Bathyergidae > Heterocephalus > Heterocephalus glaber. The sequence continues at coordinate 34,277,287 of NW_028258143.1, read as the reverse complement.
TTACATAAGAAAACTAATGATTTTTCAATGTTTGCCTTTAGTCATGGTTTAACATAATTTCATAAATTTGTCCAGTTTCAGTATATACCTTATCACTAAGGTGACTCTTGGAAAAGAGAATTGCTGGTCACACTATTAGCCAATCTGGGTACATAAAAATCAACCACAACAACCAGAAGATACATTTGTGCCCTATGATGTCTCTATCACAGGTCGAGTAGCTAGGAGAGGTAAAGGTATTTAATTGTAAAGACTTATTTGTTTGAATTCCCAGGAACAATACAATTGGGTCCAGTAAAGGATAATTAAAAAAAAATAAATATCTCATTCTCAAACCATGAACCAGGGACTTAGAAATGACATATTGTGTCTATTTCATTTTTAGCTTGGTTATATACTCAAAATTTCTCTGTTGGGTAGCTAGGGTAGAATATAATATTCCCATTTTACAGATGAGTTCCTCAGGGGATTCACTGAGATTCAAGGATTTATCAAAAGAAAATAATTCTTGTAAAAAAAAACCCAAACAAGCTCTGGACATTCTGGCCAAAAACTCAGCATTTATTTCCTAATGGCATGGTCTAGTGGAGATAAGAACAAATATCTCTATATCTCTTGCACAACATTCATATATATATATATATATATATATATATATATATATATACACATACATATATATACACTCAATATCAACATAAATCCTTTATTCTTCCTTCAGCCTTTTCTTTTTGATATTTTTAATCTCATTAGTTTGTCTTATAGATGATAAAATCTAAATCAGTTTATATGCTGGAAAATAATGAGGGCTTAGACTTAAATTACAAAAGTATAGTGTTCAAATGTATTTGAATAAACACTACTTTTATTTGTTCTCCTGTTCACTTATTTGTTTATCACATGCTAATTCCATACTTATCTATAGGAGAGCATTTCTACCAGCCACTGAGTAAAGATATACTAATAAAAAGTCATCAACATTGAATAGTTTCCAATTGAGTCAAAGATCTATAAAAACTACAGACATTAAGTGTACTTTTCAGCTGGTCATGGCAGTGTATCCCTGTAATCCTAACCCTCTGGTAACCTGAGGCAAGAGGATCACAGGTTTGGAACTAGCCTGAGCAACTTAGCTACTTAGTAAGACCCTGTCTTAAAAAAATATATTTTTTAAAGGCTCAGTGTGAAGGCCTTAAGTTCAATCCCCATTACCACCCCAAAAATTGAAAAAAATTGAGGAATATGGTAAAGTAGTATAGGAGAAGATTCAGCAAAAAGAATGTTTGAACAGGATCTTGAAGACATTTTTAGATGAATAAAGGAGAAAGGCATTTGGAGATGAAATGAGAACATATAAAAATATAAAAGTTAAATATGTCTAGGTCAGTATACAAATGTGAGAAACCTGGTTGAATGTTGAGTCCAAAAGGTGGCAATTTCAAATATTTTCCATGAGAAGAAATAAATTATCAAACCCATTACAAATGCATTTAACCCTAAAATAGAACAGGTAGTGATGGCACATCTGCTATTCAAATTGAGCCAGTCAAATGAATTTTTCCTTAATGAAGATTGCCTTGGGCATTTATCTCCAGAACTCTTGTGTGTTTCACAAATAACACATTATCCTTTCTTTTCTGTAGAAAGAAGCAACTATCTGCTTATTCCAAGAGCTAGAAGTTTTGGAGAAAAAAATAAATGGATGTATAGAAAATTTATACGTAAACATAAATTAAGCATGCATACAATATTGATAGAAAAATTTTCACATTTATATGTTACAGTATTTTCAAGCCTGATTATACTACTGTTGGTGAAAATGTTGGACATTTGTGGTTAGTAAAACCACTGACATAATTTTGAACAAACACTGGCCTGTACCTTGTGAAATCTAATTTGTTTGTCAATTTCACTTCTAGGTATATTGCATAGAATGTGCTTTTCAGACACTAATATTCAGAGGAGAATATACTGTAGATTCTGATTCAGTAAGCATCTACTGAGGCACTTTTAGCAAACTCCAAGTGATGCTGATATTTCTAATCCCTGGACACATTTTCAGTACCAATAGTAGAGGACCTGTTGTACTGGTGCAACAGGACATATGTAGAAGAATGTCCACAAAAGAAATATTTACAATAACAGATAGTTGAATACAACACAAGAATCTATAATTAGCAGCAGAGATGAGTAACTATGATGCAATAATAGTATAGAACTCTATGCAGCAATGAAAATTGCATATTTGGATGAATATAAAAGGCATAAATTGAGTAAAATATTCCACATGTCACTTATGTAAAACATCAAAAGCAGGCAAATAAATGCATGATAAAATCAATAATGAAAGGAAACAATAAAATGTTTATCACAATATTCAAGATAGCCCTTTAGCAGCAGGATGGCCAAAAAAATGCAGTAGAGAAAATGCATTCAAGTAACTTTAAATGATCACATTTGTTAGGATCACATTTTTAACCAGCTTGTTAGATTTCAAGATGTTTGTTGTTATATCATATTTAACTTGTATTTTATCATTTAAATGGTTTTATAATAAAAATTGCCTATACTGATTCTAATATAAATATATATAGTATGAAATAGTATAAAATGTGGTTAACATTAAAAACATGACATTAACAAAAATGATAATCAAAATACATAAGATAATGCCTTGTATGACAACTGATAAATTTGAAGGCAAAATCTAAAGTAAGAATTTAGAAAAGGCAATTCTGCCAAAGTGATGCAATCAAATTTATAGCTCTCTGGTGTGCTAATTTGATTCAACAACAGGCTCAAAATATACAAAGAGTGCACTGTTTGCAGCAAATCCCTTAAATTATCTTCCATGAGACTTTTAGTAGAAAATAAAAATCACACATCAATTGTATTTCTGTAGTAAGAGTTTAAATTGCACTAATAGGATATTGATGATTAAGGTAATTTATGTAAATTCTGGAAATCACAAGAGCAGGAAAGTCTTTATAATATATTAATGAAATTAAAGAGAGCTACGATTCAGGACTGTCCTGTATATAAAAGTGTAATTCATATACTATGAATTGGAGCCCAAGGATGACCAACGATGTCTTCTAGAAAGTGTCATAGCTCCCTTCCAGCACCAAAGCTCTATTTGACTGCCAATCCTCAAAAAGGATCATAGCAGAAACAATTCCTATCTAAAAACTGCCAAAGAAAAGGTTACCAGTTATTCTACAAGACCAGAGGAATGTTTAGCAATAATGCAGCATAGAAGGTTTTAAATTTAAGGCAATCAGAACTTCTGATGGATTAGCCATATTGTACAGCTGCATACCATGGCCTCAACACCCTCAAAACTTGAACTGTCACAGAGAATTTATTGATACTGAATATTTTCCAATATTGATTTTGCTTGACTTTTCACAGTCATTTTCAAGTCTTTCCTTCTTACAAAAATCAAATGGCAGGGTGTTTTGTATGTTAAGGAAAGTTATTATTTAATGTAACAAGACTAGGCTCTATTTTGTTGGTCATTATATAAAATAATATAGATACTGGCTTACTGAAGGGTAGAGACCAGAATTTTAGCTTCTATCTTTTCCAGAAAGAACTGAAATTTGTTGTGTAAAGAGATAGGGCCATTTTAGCAAATATTCATATTGATACTGGTTCTCATAGAAGAGAATATTGATGTATATGTAGAATATGTAAACATAGTAAATAAAAATACATGATTTCCAATTAATAATTAAGTTGTTAATAATTTGTTAGTATAATATATTCTAAGTACAAATATTACATGGGACATAAAAGGATTAGAATATTTATTGTTGATCTGTCATTCAAATTTAATGTGACTATTCCCCCACTGAAATCCTTTTCTGTATCTAATAATCACATTATTATTTAGTGATTTGGGATTCAACATTGAAAAATTCTGTGAATGTATTATAGGGGCCAGAAGAGCAACCATAGAGCCAACTAGAGGCAAAAAAAAAGTGAGACCAGGCAAATTCTAATAACACTGTAGTGTTTCTGGGGCTTTAAAATGCACAGCAGTCACCAGAGGTCTTGAAAAATGCAAAAAAATGATTTGGTGAGGCTGGAGTGGAACCTAAAACTGCATTACTAATAATCACACATGAGGACAGTGCACACAGAAGAACAAGAGGTTGTAACTGTACATATTAGAATCACCTGTCTTATTAAACACAGATTCCTGGGACCTAACCTCAAGGTAGGTTTCTAGTAAGTTCTCAGTTGATGCTCAGTTTGCTGCTTGAGACCACATTGTGTGAGATCACAGGTTAAGAGAATGAGACTCTTAATAGACAAATTCTATATGCTATATTGAAAAAGTAAATCCAAAATAGAAATTATGCTTAATTATACATAATTGAGAGTAATGTCTCATTTTAAAATGAAATGTTCACAAGGAAGGTTAAAGAGAAACTTAATATATAACTAGGGATGCATAATCAATACAAGTATAAAATATAAATTATATAACTTAGATAATTCATAGATTGTCAAGTTTAAACAACTGTACCAGTTGTAGCAAGATCTATGCCCTTCCCAAGGCTTCTCTCATTTTCTTTATATATTCAAGTGCATTTGAGCTTTAATCTGAACAAGCAGTCTAATTTAATTTCTTTAATGTGAAAACAATGTAGCATAAAAAATACATTCAAAAATCTCAAACTGATTACATAAAAATCAGGTATTTCTCACTGAAAGAATACACAAGAGATTAACACAAGATGTGGAAAAGGAGTGCAGTAGGGGGCAAAGTGATTAAGATGTATCAGTACAGACCTTGGTATGTTGTTTTTATTTTTGAATTAGGTGAATTCATTGCATATTCAAAATAGAAAAATAAAACACTTTAAAAATCTTGTTTAATAAAGAACATCATGGACAGAGCTAAATGCAACCTGGGAGAATATACTTTCTGGCATGCCACAAAACCATCTCATGAAAATCTATGACCCAGAAATTTTGCTTCTAGATATAATTCCTTCTAGTTTATTCTTATATAAGTCCATAAGAAAGTGTCTGTTGGGCCAGGAATTTAGCCTGCCTTTCAAGCTCAAGGTTTTGAGTTTGATCCCTGATACCACCCCTCAAAAAGTAAAACGAGAACATGTCTGTTGCCTGTATTTCAAACAGTGCCTGTACAATGTAAATGTTTGAAATTACTCATTGAAGAACCTAGTAAATAATGACAACAAGAAGTTAGAGCTTCTCTGGGTAACCACCACAGCAAGAGTTAAAATGCAGTTCATTTTTAACACAATTTGCAGCACAAAATGAGTCTCATACACAATGTGTATGCCATAAAGCAAAGAAAAATAATGAAATATGTAACTCAGTAACATGTCAATTAAAATAAATTAACATGCAAATTATATACATTGCTTCAGTTAACCATTCAAATAAAATAAACATACTAAAATGTAATGGTTGCCTATAATAGGGATAAATAAAAATAGTTAAATAGCTATTTAGGACTAAAAATATTAATGTGCCTTGAATTAGGAAGTATGATTAAATCCTCTATCTAAAGTTTAAGAGAAAACTTGTAATCAAAGATTGTCAAAAAACTTCACTATTCTTTCTTAGAAAAGGAGATGTAAAAATCTCTTTCTTTGACTCAGAATCATTTTGAAATTCCCAAAACGAACTTACAAATATCCCTGAAGCTTTTGCCTAGGCCTCTTGAAATATGTGTGATACTGGAAGCCAGCTTTCTTTAACTGAGTATCCTGAGATCATGACCAGAAACTAGATATTAAGACTTCAATTAACTATTATGTTCAGCCCAGTCTTTCAGCCATCACATCAAGATGACAAACACTAAAGAAAACCAGCCTAGACTTTTCAAACAAGCTCATCTGCCAGATGAATACTATTGAGTGACTTCAGTTTGGGAACTTTAGAGAAAATAGGGAGAACCAATGGAGTAATGCCATATGTATTGGAGGAATCACTCTGCTGCATCCTACTTAATCTCCTGACCTAATAGAATCATGACATAATAAAATGTCACTGTGTGAAGCTGCCAAGATTTGGGGTAATTTGTTAAGCAGTAATAAAAAAACTAGACCAAAGACAAACAAAAAGCAAAGCCTGACTACCATCAGTTTTAAAGACAACTGATAAAAAATAAAAATATGAATAGTCAAAAGATGAAGATAAATATACTGTTATAAGCTCTGAAAGTGTTTCCCAACCTGAGTCAGAGTCTTCACACCAAAGCTTCCCCTATTTTACAGATGTATGTCTCTTTAACTGTTCTCTTAGTCTCTGAAAACAAGATGTTTGTCCTTACTGTTTTCAGTTCTTGAACCCTGTGCCTTGTCCCAATCTAAAAGGCTGGAGTCACAGGAAGATAAACTTCCTTATGAGGGCTGCTGAATCATCCATCCATACCAACATAATGAAGTGGTTGAATGTGATATCATATTCCAAAAGATATGAAGAAGCTAGTTATTTGAGTAGAGTTGGAATTTGAGATAATCCTTTTCAACTGTCAATTTAAATAATATTTAATAACTGATATTAAATCAATTTCTAAGAATAAAAATTATATGTTTACATCAAGCAAGGACATGAGTTTGATCCTCAGTACACCCCCAAAAATACATTATAAACTGCAATCTAAAAAATTTTAGTTTATTTTCTTGCTTTTAAAGCAAGAGTGTTAGATCTTAGGTCCTGGACTTTTGAGAATTCCATAAATAGGAATCAAAACTTCCATGGATCCCAGACTTCTAGGGCAGAGACGCTCAGCTGGTCCCAGCACCCAGAAGGAAGCTTCCCGCCTCCATCCCAGGCTCCTAGGGCAGAGAAGCTGAGCTGGACCCAGCACCTGGAAGGAAGCTCCCCTGCTGCCATCCCAAGCTCCTAGGGCAGAGAAGGTGAGCCACGTGGGGGCCAGAAGCACCCCTCCCCCCGTGGAAATGAGAAGACATGTAAACAAGTCTCAAAAACAGACTTCTGGATCACCTACAGCAACCCCAAAGGGAAATGAGATGGAACAATCTGATAATCAACCACCTAGACTCTCTGAACTGGCAACAAAAGAGGATCTGGGAAAAATGAAATCAGAAATAATTACTCAGATAACAGCAAAGATTTTGCTCATGGGGCAAGACATGATTAATAAATCTAGGGAGGACACAGATGAAAAAATAGAGGATCTGAGGAACATGATGGAAACCCAACATAGAAAACAAATGGAATCCATAAAACAGATAAAAACAGATTTCCAAGAGATTAAAAACTCCATAGAAAGCATGCACAGCAGAATGAACCAATGTGAGGATAGAATTTCAGATAAAGAAGAAAAGATTGCAATTAGTGACCAGGAAAAGAAAAATTGCTTTAAAATTGTAAAGGAACATGAGAAAGCAATCCAGCAGCTGCTAGATGATGCAAAGAAGAATAACATAAGACTGATTGGAGTCAGTGAAGAAAGAGGAGAGAGTGCAGATGACATAAAAAAAACCGTTCACAGAAGTGATGGCAGACAACTTCCCAAGGAGGGGAAAAGAATTTGACATACAGATAAGTGAGGCATATAGGACTCCAGCTAGCCTTAATCAAAAAAAAATCTACACATATGCATATAATAGTTAGGATTCCAGAAATCCAACAGAAGAATAAAGTTCTACAAGCAGTGAGCCAAGAGAAACAAATCACATACAAAGGAAAACCCATCAGAATCACAGCAGACTTCTCAGTGCAAACCCTCAAGGCAAGAAGAGCTTGGAGTGATGTATTTCAAGCCCTAAAGGAAAACAGCCTCCAACCCAGAGTGATGTACCCTGCAAAACTATCTTTCAAAATGGATGGAGAAATAAGATACTTTCATGACAAAGAGCATCTCAGGAACTTCATGAATACCAAACCGGCACTCCAAAAAATTTTAGACAGTACCCTAGGAAAAAACAATGAAGATCACAACCCCAGGAAACCCAGCAGAATGAATCCATTGGCCATGACAAATTAAATGCAAAGGGGGAGAATCCAACAAAAAGAAAAGTCATGACAAGGCTTTTAAAACTTTTAACTTCATCTCCCCAATGAGTGTATAATTCAATCTTGTTATTGTACTTATTAGTATTTTTCTGATTCTAGAGTTGCACACCATTCCTTGTTCTATACTGGCTATCTACCATCTTCTTACATCTACATTTTAATTGGGTTGTCTATTAATGAGCTCTAAGAATTCTTTATATATTCTGGTCATAGGTTATATGTATTGTAAATATGGTCTGTTTAAAGACTATTTTTCATTTTAATGATGCCATTTAAAGTTCTAAATTTTGATGGAATCTCATTTATCAATTTTTTTCTTTTATACATCATGTTTTTTGTATCCTAGGTAGTTCTTGCTGAACTCATAAATAAACTCATAAATATTTTCCCTTATAATTTCTTTTTAAAGTTTTATACTTTTAGGTTTTCTTATTTAGGTTTATAGAGCCCTTCAAGTTATTTTCATGTATGGAAAAAAAGGGTTGAGGTTAATACCAGGTGTTCTAGTGGCATTTGCTGAAAACACTATCTCTTCCTTTGCTCTTGAACTGAGTTTATGTTCTATAAAATGCTAATGTTAAATAATCGTTCAAAACTCAGTGGACTATATGTGTGTGGTTCTATTTCTAGATTCTCTGTTTTATTCCAATGATCTATATGTCTTTCCTTACACCAGCACTCTCTTGATTACTGTAGCTTTAGAAGAAGTCTTAAAAGTAGATACTAAACGTCTTCCAACACTGTTTTTGTTTTTAACTTTTCTAGGTCCTTTGTACTCCTACATATCTTTTAAATTTCAATATCCAATTCTTCATTTATAGCAAGTATACACAGACCTGAATTTTTATATATACCTTGTGTTTTCTAATCCTGCTAAATTCAAGTACAAGTTCTAGGGACTCCTAGAGTTTTCTTAGTATTTTCTCTGTAGATGATCATTTCATCTACATATAAAGATTTTGCTTCTCCCATGCCAATCCTATCCTAGTTGTGTCATTTTATTGCCAGACTATTTTGGTGGGGACTAGGTTTCAAAGTTTAATGGACAAATAAAGAGTAAGCATATCTGCCCTTTTTCCCCACCTTAAGGAGAAAGCATTGTATCTTCTCTATTTATATAAGGCATTCTAGCTGGAAGTATGGAGTACATGTCTTAAATCTGTTGAGAAGGTTCTGTTCTACTTCTAGGCTCCTGATAGCTTTTACTATGAACAGCTGTAGAATTTAGTCCATTACTTTCTCTCCAACTAGTGCCAGGATTATATGGCTTTCTCCTTTCCTCTGTTAAAATGATGATTTTGGGGGGTGGATCTTCCAATGCTGAATCAACATTGCCATCCCTATAACAAAACCACTTTCTACATCCTGCCAGATCTGACTTCCAATAGTTTGTTTTGTTAAACAAATTTCTATCTATGTGCATACTTTTCCTTCTATTATCTTTATCCAGTTTTAGGATTAGCACAATGTTGATTCCCTAGAATGAGGGGAGAAGTGTTCCTTCTTTATTCTGCTTTAATTGTTTGATATAATGTATCAGTTAAAATGTTTATGAGCCTGCTGTTGTCATATAGGTAGGTTTTTAAGCTAGGAATACACTTTCTTTAATAGGTGCTATTCAAATTTTATATTTCCTCCAGAGTTAGTTTCATTAATTTGTCTTCCAAGGTACTTCTTAGAAGTTGTCAAATTTATTTCAAAAATGATTTTTGTAGTATGCTTTCTATATCCTTTTAAATTTCATAAAATCTGTGGTAATGTCTCCTAGATCTCAATATTGTAATTTAAAAAATGTACAACTGATATTGTGTAACAGGAAGAAAAGGCCTAAAAGGGCAGGGGAATTGGGAGGGGTAGGGGAAGGGAAAAAAAGGAAAGGAAAAAATATGAGAAGAGGAAAAAAAATGGAAACAAGGTCTTTGCACATAGGGAAGGGTGGAGGGGGTGAAGGGAGGGAAAGGGAAGGGGACAAAAATAAGAACCAAGATACTCATGTAAAGGTTCAAGGTCCCAATGATGAATGTAACTGTATTTTATACAGAAAATGTACCAATAAACTTAATGGGATGAAAAAAACCTTCCATGAACTCCACATTTATGTGATTAAAGTTGTGTATTCATGTATCTCTCTGAAATAAATTAATATGCTTTATCATATTTTCAAATAGTTTGTGGTTCTCACCCAAATTTGAGAAGTAACTGCCTTTAAGAAATCCAGAAGAGGGCCGGGGATTTAGCTCAGTGGTTCCGCTGCCTGCTTCACAAGCACAAGGACCGGAGTTCGATCCCCAAAAAACAAAACAAAACAAAGAAATCCAGAAGAAAAATCTTATGGAATAGTCATTATATAAGAAATTTTGAAGTGTGTTTGCTATTTATCAATAATGTTCTAAATAACATTTCCAAAAAATAATATATGAATATATGTTTATAAAGAATATATGTTTATAAAATATTTGATTCTTAGCTAGTACTTCCTTTTGTTTTCACCGGACACTTTTCCTATTGTATTTATATTCGTTAAATCCTCCATATTTTACAACATAGTTTCATTATGTATAGAATTTACTCTCATTGATGCTCAGAAAAATTTTGTGACGTAGATATTATTAAAAGTCTTACTTTATAGGTACAGAAACAAGTATATATACCTTGTCCAAAGCTACATACTTGGTACTGGATTATGTCTTCTATGTAGAAACATGGATGATCAGAAGAATTTTTCTCCATTCATGTCCTAATTTACAGGACAATAGGATAAGAACACATTGCAGCTATTGGTTATATTAAACCAAAGTGGAATTTTAAAAAGCTAGAAAGAAGTTGGAAGCAAGTATAGAAAATGAAAATTACTTGGCAAGTATCCTAGGGTAGAGGAAAAGATGACTGACAATGGATCACATTTTCAAAGGAGCACCTGTGGAAAACAATGGGTAACATTAGAACAAAGTTCCACTTGTGGACACAGCTGCTGTTGTTGCATTCTGGTTTTCTAGGCTTAATGATATTCATCATGATGTAGCTAGGCTAACACCTGGGTTATAAACACTAGGGTTTCTTTCTCCTCTTCTACTTTCACCCATCCCTATCTTCTTTTCCCATAGTTGCCTACTGCAGACTTTGAAATACCCTGTCATCTTTACCTAGACTACTGTTAGCAAAGTCCACGCTATAGTGTAGATCTGGAATGTTCCTCAAAAGCTCATGCATTGAATGATTGGTCCCTATTGGGAAATTGTAGATACTTTAGGAGGTGGGGCCTAATTACAGAATGTAGTTCCTTGGGGGCGTAGCTTTGGAGGGTATATGGAGACTCCTGCCTTTTCTTCTCTTTCTAATTTGTGGTAGCCATGAAGTATTCAGCTTGCTCCATCAAGTAATCCCTACCATAGTCTTCTACCTCATCACAGGCTCAGAAAAAATGGAGCCAAGTGACCACTGACTGAAACCTCTGGAACTGTCAGTTAAAATAAATCTTCCCTCCTTTTAAATTTTTTCTCTGACATATTTTTTTCACTACAGTAGAAATCTGACTAACAAAGAAATTTATGATGGCACTTTCTAATATACTTTCCCTAAAGTGGTTTCTATTTATTGTCTTTTTAACCTATATTTGAAGACTTACTGGAAAGGAACCAACATATACCAAAAAGAGAAAGACAGAGAAACACACACACACACACACACACACACACACACACACACACACACACAGATCAAAATATTGTTATTTTAATTGGAAATGTTCTACTGGGGAAAAACAAAAGAAATAATATTCTTTCATTGTTACTGTCTCTAGGAGTTTGATCCAGAATGGAGTTTATAAATAAATTTAGCATCTCATATGATGTAGTATTGTAACATCTCATATAATGTAGTATTATACAGAGAAACATCTACAGAAAGAAATCTAACTAGCAGTACCAGAACTGTGTAGAATTTGAAGGAAAAAAACCAGAGCTTTCTTCTGTATTTCTGGTCCAGGCATAGGGTAGGCTAGAGTAAACCCTAAAAGAGGATTGAGAAAGAAGCAGAGTGCTATGGGAAAGATTAGTCATGGGTTGCTGAACCACCAAGTGAGACTTCATATCTATTCTGCTCTATTTTCTTCCATTGCATTTTACCATTTTAAAAGTCTCCATATTTTATTTGCCTTAGAAAAATAAAGAAGCAAAGTGATGAGCTGGTGGACTACTTGTCAGGCTGCTGCCTGTGTATTTTGAAAGTTTTCATCCAGCAATCACTGTTTGTGTCAGGTTTTATAGTGTGCTCACAAGAATCTTTTTTTCTCTTAAAACAAGAGAGTACTTAAGTATGGTGGCTGTGTGAAAAAACTTGCATATTCATAACTTAACTTGAGCCATGACATAAAAGCTGTATTTTTCATGTAAAGACAGTAGCATTCCCTCATGACTAATGACTAAAAAACCTAACTGTGATAAATACCCCTGAAAATGCCATTTTTCAGTTACTGATCCTTAGTATTCACACTGAACAGGTTAGTCTGGTATTGTATAACATTTCTCTAAAATAAAACCTTGAAATTTGACTCCTGAAATATTTCTACCTCAGAAGATTTAATTTGATTTATGTTTGAACACATGAACATCAAGAATTTCATTAGCCATGTAACTATTTGACAGAAATAAACACAGATATAAAGAAAACATGATTTCACAATTTAAAGGTTGACAAGATGCCACAGGAATGTGAGGCAGGAGGAAGACAGTGCAGTGCACAGAATCTGCAATGCATATTAACTCTGCAAGTAATATTCCAAATGAAGAGAAAACATAGTCTGATAGGTCTGACATTACAGAATGGTTTTATATGAGTACTTCTGAGTTTTTGAACTAATGGTAGGGGCAAATATTATTATGATGACATATCTACTTAGTCCTTCAAACTTGTAAGGAAATTTATTATCACAATAATCTATAATGATAGTTTAATAAAAATGATAATTTAATAGTGTTTTGCTTTTAATACAATGAAGGTAAGACATTTTTATTACTGCTAGAGAAGGTAAAGCATGCTAAATAATAAAAAAAATAGATTGTGATGAAAGAAAATATTTTTAGACAGGGATCTCATAGCACTGCAAATCAATCCATTTATTTACATAATACTTATTGATCTAGAACTTAAAATTATATCTTTATTATTTATCTTATGAATCCGTATAAATAGCTAAGTTCTTTTACATAATAGCTGGTTTTAGTAAAAATGATATAGCCTCATATATCTTATTTCCAAGTGAAATCCTGCTCTTCTACTACTTTCTACATGATATAGAATAGATCAAAGACTATTTACATATTTATATCTAGTTTAATGCTCAATTCAAATAATTGAAAATTTATTCAGACACTTGAGATCCATAATATTTTTATCAGAATTTTTAGTCAAAATACACTTAATTGAATTATCTTAAAATGATAAAAATTCTCAAATTATTAAGTTGTACAAATTTCCTAGTTGATTAGTTTTAAAATTTATTATTTTTAACAACAGAGATGATACACCAAGAATGGACAAAGTGTATAAAACAAGCAAATAAAAAATCAAAATGGTAACAGATGAGTGCTCATTTTTAATTAAAATTTTGACAGATTATCTCTCAGTAATAAGAATACCATCAAGGTGGCTTCATTTATCTTATTTTAAACCACATAAATTGAAAAGAAGTAACTATCTGATACATTTTACCAATGTACTTCTATGTCTACATCTTAATTTGCTGATATTATGTGAAATTTAAAATTCAATTACCAAGCCAAACTAACCAAAGATAAACAATAATGTGAGCCCATAATTTTGTTACATTGTTAAATCTATTTAAAAACATAACAACCTGCTAATTTTAGCATGTTTCTTTCAATTAAAACATGAAAATTTCTAGACAGTTAATATAGAATTAATACTTATCGCACTGATGGTGTGTTAATGAATCATGAGTATATATGCATGGGTTCTAAAGTAAAGCTTTCATACAAGGCAACTGGTGTAGCCAGCTGGTTACCAAGATGGTGGCTACCAGTCCTTAGGAACTGACAATTACATAATAACAATGCTACTGATAAAATTGGGCAGAAAGTCCATATATTAAATAAGTATTCTAACTTTTAAGAAATTGTTTCCCCTTCATTTTGCAAAGTTTATGCCCTACATTCCTGATGGACCTTGTAATCTTCATTTTATTCATTGTCCTGTATGCTTTCTTAATGAAAACAATATTCCCTTTAACTCAGAATCTCATTTAATGAAGAGATCTTTTATTTCTTGAATAATTTGTTAAAGAACAGCTATTTCCAAGACAATGTAAACTGTGGGTTTGTTTTGTTTCCCAAAATGACTATCTTAGCTTCAACACTTCATATCTGGGAAATTGTGGATTAAGGTGGATTATTAATTTACTGGATTTGGGATCCAGCCAGGGAATAAGTAAAGTACACTTCTGGGAATATCTGGTTACTGGGCATATACTTTGAATTTATATCTAGTTCCTTGTTCCTTACTCTCTGGAGCTGTTCCTCTGCTCTACTCCCTGCCTGCCATGGACTGAGAAGATTTTATCCTCATTCCTTTCTGCCATGATACTTCTTCCTTGGAGCCAGCCAACAGTGGGCCGAATCCTCTGATTCAAAATCAAAACAAAAAAACCCTCCATTAAGCCATGGATGTCAGGAACTTGATCCCAGCAACAAGAAAGCTGACTAATATAGAAGTTTAATCTATCTTGTATTAATACTGGATATTGAAAATACTAGATTTCAAAAGTCATCCTTAACTATGCTCCCTTTTGGAAGCATATATATACAACTGGGTCATTACAGAATTAAATTCATATTTTATTTTAAATAGCCAAAGGATAAATATAACATAGGAATTCAGACAAATGTGATTTACTAGAACAACCAGGGTCCAGGATTTAGTCTGATGGTAGTATAGATAAGAAATCTGTAATGCACTTACCTAGACAACATTTACGTAATGTAAATTTATGTAAATGACTACAGCTAAGTCTCATTTACACTCAGTTCAATTACAAATTAGCATTGACATAATGTAATTATATAATTTTTAACTGTACAATTTTAGTTATCCCATAATTAAATAACAAAATGAAGGCACTATGAAGAATTGAGGACAAGATGAAAGTAGGTTTGATAAAGCCTCTGCATGCACTGAGTTGTACCTGATTCATATTTAATCTTCTTAGATCAAATAAAACTTTTAGACAACTGTTGACAAAATAATCCATACATCTAACACAAGTGTTCTTGATCATTTGCACCAATTTAAAAAAATTTGAAACTTCTTAATTCAACCCCTTTAATAAGACCTAAGGATATTAAAATTAATCATGACCCATCCAGTACAATTGAAGTAGAATTTTATTAGAAATTTCAGACTATCACATTAGCTGCAGGGACAAAAAATGATTAGACTCAAGCTATATATGTTTTATTTGAGAGAGAAGAAAAGAAAAATCCTAGTTGTATGAGCAATTTTGGTATCTGAAACCTGGAAGGTAGTTATTATTTTTGAATCAGTCTATACTAGAACTTGAGTGATATTCACTCTACACATACTTGGAAATTACCTAGATTTAATAAAATTATTTTGAGAGGCTATCTGAAGTTATTGTTGAGTTGCTAATCAAACATTTTGAGGTTACAATGTTCTACCCTCAGGCTTCATATTCAATGATTTGATTATACTCAGTAAATATTATTTGTACTATTTGTTTATTAGCTTTATAGAACATGAATACATTCAAGATACTTGAAAAGAATTACTTTGATGAGAAATAACATAATCATTTTAATAGATTTATTTAACTTTATAACTGTTATAGCTGATACTTTTACTTTTGTCTCATGAATAAAGATAAAATCACTATTTAAAAGTTATCTAATTAATTTCAGGACAGATCACTGACTTTACTTAAAAAGAGACAAAACAAAAGTATTAATTTCATTCAAGTCAAGCCTAAATCATTCAAGGAATATTTCTGAGGCACCTGAAATGAAACAGGTTTGAGGAAAATTGTTTAATAAAATATAAATTAAAAATTCCATAAGGGTAAATTAGACAGATTTTACTTCAGTTAACCTGCAGAGCATGTACTAGTCTGGAAGAAAATACTTAACAATGTAAATAACAGATGAAGAATTATTTGCCAGAATGCATAAAGTCTTACGTAAGAGAAGGGAAAACAATGTCAAACACAGAATAAATTATAACTTCTTCACAGAAGAAATCAAATTTTAACAACAAAGTGAAAAAATTTCATTCTGGTAGGAACGCTAGAAAAGAAACATTATTTAAGCAACTATATATGCAAACATAAATGAAAATATAAATAACTATGTACATATATGTATATTCACACACGTACATGTAAAATGAAAAGATTGATCTAGAGTAATGATAGTATATAGTAAGTGTACTTTGTGGAGTCATAATCAGGTCTTCTTTTTTTGCGGGAGGGTACCAGGGATTGAACTCGGGTCCTTGGGCTGCACAGCAGGCGGCAGAACCACTGAGCTAAATCCCCAGCCCTATAATTAGAT
This sequence comes from Heterocephalus glaber, assembly GCF_053883595.1. NCBI lineage: Eukaryota > Metazoa > Chordata > Mammalia > Rodentia > Bathyergidae > Heterocephalus > Heterocephalus glaber. The sequence continues at coordinate 34,260,680 of NW_028258143.1, read as the reverse complement.
CTTTTAAGAACATTAAAAATTTTCACCTTATCTACAAAAATAAAATGTAAATATTTACTAAATCTATTTCTATGAATATACATGAATGGTAACTGATATTTACACTAATTGAGTGCTTAATATTTACAACACATTATTCTAAGTGCTTCAATTATCTTCCTTTATATAAATTTTATGTGAAAAGCTCTTTTAATATAGTTCTTATTTTGCAGTAGAAAAGTTAAGGGCAGAGAGATTAAGTCAGAGAGGCTAAATATAGCAAGGATTTTAACTAACCCAGGCAGTCTGTCCCCATAACTCTTATTCTCAACACTGCTACCTAGCTCAAAAATTCTTAGCACTGCCACCTTACTCAGAAACAACCTCTCAGGTTCACAAGAAGTAGTTATAAGAACATTTCTATAATTTTAGTATATGTGCTCCCAAAGCGAGCACAACATTTCTATAATTTTTTGTAATAGTAGAAAACTGGGATCCTGTTAAATGCTTGACAATACTGGTATGATTAAATAAGGTGTGGTGTATACATAAGATATAATACTATTTTTGTAAAGTGAATTGATATAACCCTATGTGGATTATATGTGAAACGTTATACATTATCAAGTTAGAGAAAGTTAAAACACTACTCATATATATAAATGAAAATGCATGGAAAAAATATTTGAAGGCTATATGGAGGTAACAATTGGAACTCATATTTTATTTGTCTTTGTATAGATAAGTAAAAAACAGTAAAAAAGATTTGTGCTCAATGAACTCATAAAAGCTAACAAATAAAAAGAAAACAGAATAGTCCCTTTATTCACATAGTCTAGCAGAAGAAAGAGTATTTTAAAAATGCATAAATGATAAAATATTATAAATATAGGGAGTCATTGGAGTACCTGATATATAAATGATGAAAAAGAGTGAAGGACAATAGTACTTTATATGGTGTTTCAGGAAGAGGTGGTAACATTCATTAACTCTTCACATACTGTTTTGGTTAAATGCCAAAACCTGAAAGCGAGATGGAGTATGTTGAGCTTCCAGACCTGAATGCAGTTCCCCATAACAGGTATGAAGAATCGCCAGGGATGGCTGGGAGCTTGGGAGGAAAGAATGGAAAGAGGGGCAGGGGCTGGGTCTCACATGGCCTCCTGGGCTGTGATTTGTTTTGTCATTGAAATGTTGTCAGGAAAATGAGTGAAGACATGAGATTAGGATGCAAGAAGATCGTCCAGCAGCTCTGTAAGGATGGGTAAAATATAGGCAAGCTTTGAGGAGGTGGAGAAATACAAATAAATATCCAGAATATATTAGTAAAAGTAACAATAACAAGAATTTATCTAGTGACTTAAATATTAAAGAATTCAAAACTCTTTTGACTGATAGTACCAAAGAAGTTTTTTGTCCAGTATGAGAATACTGAATACAATTTGAATTGTCATCCCTTCTTTCAGTATTTAGAATTCTAAGGCATCACACAGATAAATGAATTTATGTGCTATGATGACATAGAATATCAAATGATTTAGAATTTGCTTCTTTTTATATCACATACACTTAGTGATATCAGGGTTGATAATGCAGAAAAGCGTTTATTAAATAATAAAAACTTAGAATTCATAGCTACAAAGGTTCTTTCCTTTCAGAAGAGCTGCACACTTTTCAGACAAATTCTTGTTAAGCCAACCAAAAACTAATATTCTTAGGGTATTAAAAAAACCTGCATGCTGCACATTTTGCTGGAAGCATCAAATCTGTGGTTATGAAATTATCTTTGAACCACATTTTCATGACTTACAAAGAAATTGGGTCCTATCCTCAAAGACTTGATTTAAAAAACTGTATCTTTTTAAAACATCAGCATGCTGAAAAAATTTATATTTTATGCACACAAATTTCAAGATATAGAAATGAATATAGGACTTAAACTTTAATAATGATCCAAAGATTCTGTTCGGAAAAACCACCTTTGATAAGCTGCTGATTCTGAGATATTTTTTAAAAGATTAACAATTAAGGAGTTAATCTTCAAAAGAAGTTCAAGGATCCTTCTTTAAATGTTTGGTTTATGTTTACCTGGAATACAGATCAGACTACTACAATACTGCCAAAGGAAAATAAGCTATTTTTCAGTTACACATAAATACCTTTAGAAGTATGTTTCCAGAGTCTTTAAATTTTATTTCCAATTTATTTCTGCTCAAAACCAGATCACAAGCTGTCCATTAAGAAAAGGCAGAAGAACCTGGGAATTATATAAGGATAGATACTACTACTACTACTACTCACCATGTCTATCAACACAGTTAGAAATTCACCTCCCCAAAGAAGGAAAAATCAGTATTTATAGAACAGCCAGCATTTCAAATGTATGGTCAGTATTATGACTATACTCTATTTTAAAGTTCTTAAGCTTTTTACTTGTGACCAATAGGGAAAAAATATTACCATTTATAATGAGGTGTTCTGTGAAGAACAATATCTGCTTACATCATTTCATTTCAAAAGATTTGCTGGGACAATTAGATTGGCTCAGAGTGAAACAGCCCAATTACTAGGAGAAACTGCCTGAGGCTTTAAGAGCCTATTGGGCTTTAAAAATCCATGATGCTATAGTATCTGCATTCCTATAAAGAGAGCCAGAAAGCATACTAAATAAATGTTAAAATCTATTCTTCAACACTATTTCAAAGTGATTCTATTTTTTTTTATTCATTTGGGGGATATATTTAAACACTGTTAACTCTTTCAATACTGCCAAATGGTCATTGTGCAAGAGCCAAGACAATTAGGACATATAGTACATGTTATGAAAAAAAAATTAGATGAAAGGAATTTGTACATATAGCTATTTATAGATCCCATTTTAACTTTATTTTTTTTTTTTGGTAGCAGGGATCGAACACGGGTCCTTGCACTTGCAGGTGGCAGAACCACCGAGCTAAATCACCGACCCCCCATTTTAACTTTAAATTAATCCAAGCACTCATGAGAAACATAAAAATCAACAAGTGTAAAAATAGCCTTATTTTATGTTTATGAATTTTTGTATTATACTACTCTACAAAGTAATTTTCTTATCTGCCTTAATTATGCCTTTTAAACTTCTGGAGGATAAGATTATATTACTGCATACAAACATGACTATGTTAAAGTCATAAAACTCTAAGCTCTTAAGTAAGCCAATGGGACATTCTTTACTATTTAGTCTTCAACTCTTTTATTACTGGGTCTTTAACCGTGGTGTGAGTCAGAAAGTTGGGATAAAGTCTTTTTTCTCATTTGGCGCAACTCTTGTGAAGAGATTCTCTGATATAAATCAGATATCTAGGGAGAATTCAACAGAAAGGAAAAAATAAAAGTGATTCTTATTAAAATTCATTTATTCAAGTATTCAACGATTCTAATTACTCAAAAAAAAGACTACAAAGTGACAGTAAAGTTGTTAATCACTGTAAATGCAAATCTGAACTACTTTTTATAGAGATATAAGTAATAAAAATTAAAACAATATGGCAAGCACTAAGATAAAATGAGAAGGGCTGGAGATTTAACTCAGTGGCACTAGGTCTGACTGGCAAGCCCAAGGTCCTAAGTTCAATTACCAGTATAGGAAGAATGACTAAACACCTAAATAGTTTAGGTAAGAGAGAGCTGATGTGTGCATAAAGTCAATCAATATGCAGGTAATATTTTACAGAGCATATTGGAAGGAAGCAAAGTTATCAGAATTTATTATGTAGAGACCCATTACACAATGGTATAAGTGGAGAAAAAGTTTGTTTAATAGAAGCCCTGATATAAACAGTAGAAATCTCACAAATCGTATTGGAAAAATTAAGATACACAAAGATCCTTCTAAAAGAAAACATAAAAATTTCCTTATCATGCACTAAGGAAGCTCTGGAGAACTCAATACATTTTTTTACAGATTTTTTTTTTAAATGCTTGCAAGTTTGTGGTAAATGTATGCACATTACAGTGTATAATTCTAAGAGTGTATGTAAATACCAGGATCTGTCCCTACCATAAACATGCCAACTTCTCTTTTCAAAAAGTTACAGATCAGGACCATCGGTGGATGGTGAGGACCTAGACAGCATGGAGCCCCCACTGCTCTGTCCCTGCGGACACTCCCTCAGCTTCTGGCCTCTTGGCTGTGCAGCTACCTGGTTCCACGCTACAGAGGCACAGGGGGTCATAAAGGCCATTGTCCTGAGCTCCAGAAGATAAAGCAGAAATGAACAACAGAAAGAGGGCCTCTCTCAGGCTCCCTGATGAAAACTGAAGCCCACTGGAAAAGTGAAAAGAATCATCTCCGCAATAAAGATACCCAAGAACACTGTACTTGGTAACTTGGAGGGATCATCACCTCCCATCAGAACCTGGACTATCTTCAGGGGAAGGGCAGCTAGAACCTGCAGTAGAACCTTGCAGAGTTCAACCCAGCAAGAGGACAGGGAGCTCAAATTGGGACTTGCAGCCAGAAATTTGCCTGACTCTCATGGGTCTGCTACTGGCTCACTGAGACTCATTGGCTTATATCTGCACACTGCTGCCCACATTGTCTATTGTGACAGCAGAGACATACCCTGAAGGAGGCCTTTCATTTTTATTTTCTATTTGTAACATTTTTTTCTCTTATTTTTAATTTTTATTTTTTTCTACTCTTCAAATTTTTACTTTTCTCTTCTTTTTTTCCTCTTTTCTATTTTCTTTCTCTCTCACTCATTCTCTCACTGTCCCACATGGTTCTTCATTTCCCTTTTTGTTCCTGTTCTGGCAATAATTCAGATTTCTTTTTTACTTTTTCTTTTCTTCTCTTTTTCCTTCTCTTGTCATTAGTTTTAAAGGAAAGTAAATACAGTTTCTAGCTTCCCTATTGCTGTTAGGTTGTTCTGTTCTCATCTTTGTTCTTTCATTCTGTCTTTTTCTCTTGTCTTCAACAGTTTCTTAGAGTTTGTGTGATCTTCCTGTGTCCTCTGGCCTCACTGCCTTTTCCTACCCTTCTATCTATCTATCCCTCCCTCCTCAACTCCTTCTAACTCCCCATCCTGGAGAGTAAAGTTGCTATATTGAAGAGTTTATTCACTATACACATATGTTGAGCTGATCCTCAATTTTGATTTAATTCACACAGTTAAAGGTGATAGATTAATAACTACCACAAATTGTAAATTTCTAAACTATGCTTGATGCTATGGTGTTTCTGATTGTATCATTTGGGCTAAGGTGTTGTGCTTGCCTTCCTGGTTTAATGAAAATGAGATAGCCTCAGAGTCATTAGAGACTCAAAACTTAAAGACTAGCAATATCTAGAAGACACCTCTGAAAAGCAATCGTTCCATAAGGGTTCTAAATACAAGCAACAAAGATACTTACAATAAGCAATTTTGAAGTATCAACCCATGAATTAAACCAAGGACAGTGCCAAAAACAAAAATGAGAAGACATTTAGGCAAGGTGCAAACTCAGACTTTCACCCCACCAAAGGCAATTTCTGGGGGAAATGATGTGGAAAAGTCATAACCACCTGAACACCCTGAACTGATAGCACAGGAAGTAACAAAGCAGATGAATAAAGCTCTAGAAAAATTAAATCAGAAATAATTTCCCAGATAACTACAGAGCTGGTGAGCAGAGTGAAAGACATGATTAGAAACTGTAGAACAGAAACAGATTAAAAAAAAAAAAAAAGATGAGCTCAGAACAAAGCAGGAACCCATGAATGTCCTGCATAAGAAAAAAATGAGAACCATGAAACAGATTCAAACAGATATCTTGGAGATTAAAAACTTCATTGAAAGTATTCACAGCAGATTAATGGAATGTGAAGATGGAATATCAGAAATAGAAGACAGGATTCTGGTTAGTGACCATGAAAACAGAGATTTCTTAAAAATAGTATGGGACTGCAAAAACCCAATCCAGCAGCTGCTAGATGATGCAAAGAAGAATGACATAAGACTGATACAAGTCCATTAAAAAACAGGAGAAAAACAATAGACATACAAAAAACTGTTTACAGAAGTAATAGTAGAAAACTTCCCAGACTGAGGTAGAGAATTGGACATACACATAAGTGAGGCATATAGAACTCCAAATAGCCACAATCAAACCAAATCTACACCTAGACATATAACAGTCAAGATCCCAGAAACCCAACAGAAGAACAAAATCCTACAAGCAGTTGGAGAAAAGAAACAAATCACCTACAAAGGAAAGCCCATCAGAACCACAGAAGACTTCTCAACTCAAACCCTCAAGTCATGGAGAGCCTGGAGTGAAGCATTTCAAGTCCTAAAAGAAAATAACTTCCAACCTAGACTATTGTAACCTGCAAAATTATCTTTCAAAATTGATGGAGAAATTAGATACTTCTACGACAAAGAACACATGAGAAATTTGATGAACACCAAACCAACACTCCAAACAATTCAAAACAATATCCTAGAAAAAGACAATGAAGGTCACAATTCCATGAAGCTCAACAGAGGGAAGCCACCAGGCAAGGCAAGAAACCAAAGGGAAAGGAGAAAAATAAAAAATAAAAGAGCCAACAATAGTAAGACGTCATGAATAGGATGAGTTAATATCTATCAATTATAACCATCAATGTTAATGACTTCAATTCACCAACCAAGAAAAATAGACTGGCAGAATGGATGAAGAAGAAAAATCCAACAATATGCTATATGGGAGAAACACACCTAACTCAAAAAGAAATTCATAGACTGAAAGTAAAATGATGGAAAACAATTCTCCACACAACAGGAATCTGGAGAAAAGCAGGGGTAGGAATCTATTTGCAGTCAAAATAGACTTCAAACCAAAACTAATTAAGAGAGACAAAGAAGGTCATTACATCCTTGTGAAAGGAACAATCCAAGATGAAGAGATGACAGTCATAAATATATATACAACAAATATGAATGGCCACAACTGTACAAAACAAATAATAATGGACATGAAAAAACAAGCACTAATACAACTGTAGAGGGGGACCACGGTATCCCACTATCACAAATAGACAGATCATCTAGACAAAAAATTAGCAATGGAATTCTAGAACTGAACCAGGCTATTGAACAAAATAGACTTAATAAATGTTTAGAGAGGGTTCCACTCCACAAAATTGGAATACACACTCTTTTCAGCTGCACACAGGTCATTCTCCAAAATAGACCACATCCTAGCTCATAGAACATGTCTAAGCAAATGTAAAAGAATTGAAGTTACTCCCTGTATGTTATCAGACCATAGTGCAATGAAATTGAAGGTCAATAACATAAGAAACCACAAAACCCCCACAAACACATGGAAACTGAATAACACCCTCCTGAACAACCAATGGGTCACAGAGGAAATTAAAGAAGAAATTAGACAGTTTCTACAAGTAAATGATAATGCTAGTACAACATACAGAAATCTATGGGGCAGAATGAAAGCAGTTCTACTTAGGAAATTCATAGCAGTAAATGCCCATATTGGGAAAACAGAGAGAACTCAAATAAATAACCTAATGCAGAACCTCAAGCTCCTAGAAAAAGAAGAGCATAACAAATCCAAAGCTCGTACAAGAGAGGAAATTATAAAGATCAGAGCAGATATCAATGCAATGGAGACTAAGAGAATGATACAAAAAATCAATGAATCAAAGAGTCGGTTTTTCAAAAGAATAAATAAAATCGATAAACCTTTAGCCAACCTTATCAAAAGAAGGAAAGTCTCAGATCTATGGAATTAAGAATGAAAAAGGTGAAGTCACATTAGATCCAGCAGATATCCATAGGATCATCAATACCTACTTTGAAGACCTATTCTCTAATAAAATGGAAAACACAGAAGAAATGGACAGATTCCTAGATACATATGAATTGCCAAAGTTAAACGAAGAAAATATTGAAATTCTAAACACCCCAATTGCAATGAGTGAAGTTGAAAATGTAATTAAAAATTTACCAACAAAGAAACTCCAGGTCCTGATGGCTTCACTGTGGAATTCTACAAGACATTTAAAGAAGAACTATCACCATTACTCTTTAAACTCATCAAGGAAATTGAAAAAGAAGCAATACTTCTAAATTCATTCCTGGAAGCAAGTGTTACTTTGATTCAAAAACCAGGGAAAGACCCATCCAAAAAAGACAACTATGAACATAGATGCAAAAATCCTCAACAAGATACTGGCAAACAGAATACAGAGGGTCATCAAGAAGATCATACACCCTGACCAAGTCGGATTTATCCCAGGGATGCAAGAATGGTTCAACATTCATAAATCAATAAATGTAATACATTATATTAACAGAGCCAAGGACAAAAACCATATGATCTTCTCAATAGATGCAGAAAAAGCATTCCACAAAATCCAACACCCATTCATGATAAAAACCATACAGAAAAATTGGAATAGATGGTCTTTATCTCAAGCTCATAAAAGCTATCTATGCAAAACCAATAGCCAACATCCTAATAAATGGTCAAAACCTGAAAACTTTCATGCTAAAATCAGGAATAAGACAAGGATTCCCACTTCTGTTTAATATAGTTCTGGAAACATTAGCCACAGCAAATAGAAAAGAGAAAGAAAGGAATAAAGACAGGAAAGGAAGAATTTAAACTGTCATTATTTGCTGACAATATGATGCTTTACAAAGAAGACCCAAAAAACTCTGCCAAAAGACATCTAGACTTAATTGACACATTCAGTAGAGCAGGTGGATACAAGATTAACACTCAAAAAACAATAACCTTCTTGTACACACATAAAAGACTAACTGAGAGAGAAATTGGGGAAACAATTCCTTTTACAATAGCATCTAAAAAATGAAATATCTAGGAATTAATTCAAAAAAGGAAGCAAAAGACCTCTACACTGAAAAATACAGCACTCTGAAACAAGAGATAGAAGAGGATATAAGAAAATAGAATGACATCCCTTATTCCTGTGTAGGAAGAACCAATATAGTGAAAATGGCTGTACTTTCAAAACTGCTATATAGATTTAATGCAATGGTGATTGAAATTCCAACAATATATTTCACAGAACTAGAGAACACAATCCCAAAATTCATTTGGAACCAGAAGAGAACTAGACTAGGAAAAGCAATTCAAGGGAACAGAGATGTGGCTGGCGGTATCATTATCCCCAACTTGATACTATACTACAAAGCTACTGTGATAAAAACAGCATGGTATTAGCAAAGAAACAGGTCTGAGGATCAGTGGAACAGATTAGAAGATGCAGAAACAACTTTAGACATACTCAGCCACCTTATCTTTAACAAGGGAGCCAACCACCCTTATTAGAGGAAAGATAGCCTGTACAATAAATGGTGTTGGAAAAACTGGATTTCAACCTGCCAAAGATTAAAACTAGACCCATACCTATCACCATGCACTAAACTAAGATCAAAGTGGATTAAATCTAAATATTAAGATGGAAAAATAAACTTACTGGAAGATAAGTTAGGTAGAACTCTTGAAGATATTGGCATAGGGAAAGACTATCAAAACCTCAGTAGCATGGGAACTAGCACAAAGAATCAACAACTGGGATCTCATCCTATTAAAAAGCTTCCTCACTGCAAGAGAAACAGGAACAGAGCTAAGAGAGAACCTACAATGTGGGAAAAAAATTTTAGCAGCTGCACCTCAGACAAAGGACTACTATCTAGAATATATAAAGAACTGAAAAAAATCAGACCTCCCAAATTTAAAGACCCAATTCAAAAATGGGTATCTGACATGAACAGACATTTCTCAGACAAAGAAGTAAAAGCAGCAAATAAACATATGAAAAAATGTTCAACATCACTGGTTATTCAAGAGATCCAGATGAAAACAACACTGAGATTCCACCTCATCCCAGAAAGAATGGATGCTATCAAGAAATCAACTGATAACAAATGCTGGCAGGGGTGTGGGGAGAAGGAAACCCTTCTCCATTGTTGGTGGGAATGCAGACTGTTGCAACCACTGTCAAAATCAGTATGGAGATACCATGAAGAACTAAGACTAGAGGTCCCATTTGACCTAGCTATTCCTCTGCTGGGTATCTTACCTAAAGAATTAAAAGAATCCTACCATAGCGATATATGTGCACCCATGTTTATAGAGGCACAGTTTATAATAGGTAATGCTTGGAAACAACCCAAGTGCCTATCAACTGGAAACTGGATAAAGATATGGTTTTTTTAAAAAAGGTGGATCACTACTCAGCCATAAAAAATGAGAAACTAGAGTTATTTTCAGCTAAATGGATGCATATTGAGGCCTTAGTCTTAAGTGAAATAAATAGGACACACATGTAAATACCGAATAGTTTCTCTAGTGTGAGAAACTGAAAGTGCAATTAAGGATTAAAATGATTAAAATGAATAATTGATAATTTTGAATAGGAAGAAAAGGTCAAAGGGGTAGGAGAAGTGGGAGGGGAAAGGGAAAGGAAAGAAGGGAAAGGAAAAATTATGAGAAAAGAAAAAAATGGAAATAAAGTGTTTGTAAATAGGGAAGGGTGGAGGGGGTGAAGGGAGTTCAGGAATGGGGAAAAAATAAGAACCAAGATACATCATGTACAGGTAGAAGTACCCAATGATAAATGTAAACATATTGTATACCTAAAATGTACTAATAAAAGAATTTAAGCCCCAAAAATGACAACAAAGGTTACAGATCACTGAAGGAGATGCAATATTAACAACTCAACATTCTAAGTAATAGCAAAGAAATTCATGATTTTTATTTTAAGGTACAGAAACCAACAGAATCTATAGCCTAAATAAATAATGGTTATTTTTTTTCATCATAAAAATGACAGATTTCTGACTTCCTGAATAAAACCCACTTTATGAGTTTTTGAATGAGCTGAAATCTGCCTATGGTTAGAACTGTTTTTAGGCATCTAGTTCTAGACTCTGGCCTACTTTTACTCTACATTTCCCACTGAAAACCAATTTATTGTTTGATGGTTTTGGTTCCTCTTCCTTGTCCATGCTATAGCAGGCAGATCTACTATGTTTGGCAATGGTGATTGTGAGAATTATATAAGCATAAATGCCCCTTAGGAAGTTCCTAGATATTTTCAGGACTTTCCCCAGATGTCCTCTTCCAGTTTTCTAAAGTACCATTGTGGATTTAAATGAGTGCATTTCATAAGAATAATAACCTTCCAAACGATATTTATTGTTGTCTAAAAAGTACACTTTTTAGGATACACAAAGAATCCCTGAGAGTAACACAAAGTCATTAGATCCAGATAGCAGATTTTACCATTTTAACTTTAAAAGTTGTCTTTTCATTCTAGTTTGAGAAATAGTTTCTATCATTTATCTGTCTTTTCACTCAGTGGAGAATTATACCAAAAACTAATATAGGACTCAGGGAAAATATACTCAAAATAATTTTTTTCATTCTTAACAATTCAACAATTTATCTAAAGGAAATTTAATGGCCTTAAAAAGATGCTCAGGATTAACATCTCTTTAACCTTTCTCACATGCCATCCTCCAGCAGTACAGGGAGAGCTTTCTGCAAAATTTCCTAAGGACCTAGACCTGCCTCCAGACCTGCTGAAGAAACCAATATGTCTGGTATCCTCCCTAACTTTCATTAATTAAACATATTGAAGAAAGAGAGGCAGAAGTCTGTCATCAGAAGAAGATCTGGATAGATTTGTCCAGTGCCACTGTCCTCTATTTCAGGCCCCAGAGAACCTTTTATAATCTATTGTTTGTTCCATACTGCCTATGACAGACTTTGTCCTGGATCATAGGTGCTCTAAGCCACTGAGCTCCCCTAAAGTCATTTTGCCCATCTCGTCAGGAAAAGAGTACATGTTTCTCAATTCATGTCAGCCTAGTGGATAATCTTATTGCTTTGATTTGATTCCTATGCTGTGATATTACCACTTTGGCATGTAAATTTGTATGCCTTTTCTCCCTTTTTTAACTTATATCTTCCCAGTACATTCCAGCAAATCACTTTTTTAATTGAACATTTTTTACTATTACATGTTTGCGGTACCTAATGTTTACATTCCTTGTGTGGACTTGGTACATGTATGTAACACATCTTAATTCTTTCTTTATCATCCACTTTCTTTCCCTCCCCTCACCTCTTTTCTCCATCTTTTGATTCCCCTTCCATTTAAGAAAGTTGTCTCTACTTCTTTTTATCTTTTACTTATAACTAGGAACTCTCACATAAAAGAAAACATGTGATATTTAAGCTTTTGTATCTGATTTATTTCGGTTATCATTATGGTCTCCAGATGCATCCATTTTCATATAAATGACTCAAGTTTTTCTTTATGTCAGAATAGTGAATTATTTACTTATATTGTTGCTACTATTATTCTGTACTTAGGGTTATATATATATATATATTTTTGTATTAAATTCTTTTATTGGTACATTGTAGGTATACAGCACAATAACATTTCTCATTGGGAATTGTACATTTACATGATGCATCTTGGTTGTTATTTTTTCCCCATTGCTAGCCCTCCCTTCATGCCCTTCACCCTTCCCTATTTACAAAGACTTTATTTCCATTTTATCCATTTCTCATCATTTTTTCCTTTCCCTTCTTTCCTTTCCCCTGCCCCTCCCACTACCCCTACCCCTTTGGACCTTTTCTTCCTCTTTTACATTATTGATTATTCATTCTAATAATTGGTACATTTTTGGTATACAACATAATGACATTCATCATTGGAAATTTGCACCTTTACATACTCTCTTGGTTCTTATTTTTCACTCTTGCCCAGCCCTCCCTTCAACCCCTCCAGTCCTCCCTATTTACAAAGATTTTGTTCCTATTTTTCCATTTTCTCCTATTAATCCCATTCCCTTCTGTCCTTTCCCCTAGCCCTCACACGTCCTTCCCCTTTGCCCCTTTTCTTCCTATTTCACATTACCTATTATACATTTTAGTCCTTATTTACACTTTCAGTTTCTCACAGCAGAGAAACTATTCAGTATTTACTCATGTGTGCCCTATTTATTTCACTTAAGAGTATTGCCTCAATGTGCATCCATTTAGCTATAAATGTCTCTAATTTCTCATTTTTTATGGCTGAGTAGTACTCCATTTTATTAAAAAAAACACCACATTTTCTTTATCCAGTCTCCAGTTGATGGGCATTTGGGCTGTTTCCAAGTTTTAGCTATCACAAACTGTGCTGCTATGAACATGGGTGCACATATATCACTGTGATATGAATCTTTTAATTCTTTGGGGAAGACGCCCAGAAGTGGAATAGCAGAGTCAAATGGGACTTCTAGTCCTAGTTCTTTGAGGTATCTCCATACTGATTTCCACAGTGGTTGCATCAGTCTACACTCCCACCAGCAGTGGAGCAGGGTTCCTCTTTCCCCACACCCCTGCCAGCATTTGTTATTGGTTGATTTCATTATAGCAGCCATTCTTTCTGGAGTGAAGTGGAATCTCAGCATTGTTTTCATTTGCATCTCTCGAATGACCAGTGATGTTGAACATATTGTCATGTATTTATTTGCTATTTCTAGTTCTTTGTCTGAGAAATGTCTGGTCATTTGAGATGCCCATTTTCTGATTGGGTCTTTAAATTTGGGAGGTCTGATCTTTTTAAGTTCTTTATAGATTCAAGATAGTAGACCTTTGTCTGAGGAAGAGCAGGTGAAGAATTTTCCCACATTGTGGGCTGTCTCTTCACACTGCTGGTGGTTTCTCTTGCTGTGCAGAAGCTTTTTAATAAGAAGAGATCCCATTTGTTGATTGTTTGTGCAAGTTCACGGGCAACTGAGGTTTTGTTCATAAAATCTTTTCCTACACCGATGTCTTCAAGGCTTCTACCTAACCTCTGTTCCAACTGGTTCAGAGTTTCTATTTTATTATTTCGATCTTTAATCCATTTTGATTTAAGTTTAGTGCATGGTGAGAGATATAGGTCTAGTTTTAATCTTTGGCAAGTTGAAAATCAATTTTTCAAGCACCATTTATTAAAGAGGCTATCTTTCCTCCAGTGAGGGTGTTCGGTTCCTTTGTCTAGGATGAGGTGGCCGAGTGTGTCTGGCATTGTTTCTGCATCTTCTAATCTGTTCCACTGGTCCTCAGGTCTGTTTCTTTGACAGTACCATGCTGTTTTTATCTCAGTAGCTTTGTAGTAGAGTTGCAGGTTAGGACTTGTGATACTCCCTGCCATGTCTCTGTTACCTAGAATTGCTTTTGCTATTCTGGGTTTCTTCTTGCTCCAAATGAATTTTTGGATTGTTTTCTCGAGGTCTATGAAGTATGCTGCTGGGATATCAATTGGAATTGCATTAAATCTATATAGCAGTTTTGGAAGTATGGCCATTTTCACTATATTAATCCTTCCTACCCAGGAGCAGGGGATGTCTGTTCATTTTCTGATATCATCTTCAATCTCTCTTTTCAGAGTGCCATAGTTTTCAGAGAAGAGGTCTTTGATTTCTTTCGTTAGGATGATTCCTAGGTATTTCAGTTTTTTGGATGCTATTGTGAAAGGAATTATTTGCCCTATTTCTCTCTCAGTGAGTCTGTCATTGGTGTAGAGGAAAGCTATTGATTTTTGTGTGTTGACCTTGTAACCAGCTACTTGACTGAATTTGGTTATTTAGTCTAGAAGACTTTTGGTGGAGTTCTTGGGGTCTTCTATATAGAGTATCATGTCATCTGCCAATAATGACAATTTAACTTCTTCATTTCCTGTCTTTATTCCTTTTATTTCTTTCTCTTGTCTAATTGCCATGGCTAATATTTCCAGAACTATATTGAACAAGAGTGGTGATAGTGTATATCCTTGTCTTGTTCCTGATTTTAGTGTGAAGGATTTCAGTTTTTGACCATTTAGTATGATATTGGCTGTTGGATTTTCATAGATGGCTTCTATCAGTTTGAGGTAGAGACCATCTATTCCAACTTTTTGTAGGGTTTTTATCATAAATTCATGTTGGATTTTGTCAAATGTTTTTCTGCATCTATGGAGATAATCATATGGTTTTTGTCCTTGGCTCTATTGATATAGTGTATTACATTAATTAATTTTCATATATTGAACCATCCCTGCATCCCTGAGATGAATCCCACTTGATCAGGGTGTATGATCTTCTTGATGATCTTCTGTATTGTTTGCCAGTATCTTATTAAGGATTTTTGCATCTATGTTCATTAGTGAGATTGGCCTATAGTTCTCTTTTTCAATTGGGTCTTTCTCTGCTTTGGGGATCAAGGTGATGATTGCTTTCAGGAATGAATTTGGGAGTATTGCTTCCCTTTCAATTTCACTGAAGAGTTTAAACAGTAGTGGCAGCAGTTCCTCTCTAAATGTCTTGTAGAATTCAGCAGTGAAGCCATCAGCGCCGGGATTTTCTTAGGTGATAAGTTTTTAATTCCATTTTCAATTTCATTGGTTGATATTGGGTTGTTCAGAATTTTTAGGTCTTCTTCGTTCAACTTTGGTAATTCATATGTATCTAGGAATCTGTCCATTTCTTCTGTGTTGTCCATCTTGTTGGCGTATAGGTTTTGGAAGTAGGTATTGATGATCCTCTGGATTTCTGCTGGATCTGTTGTAATTTCACCCTTTTCATTCCTAATTGCATGGATTTGGGCCTTTTCTTTCCTTTTTCTGACAAAGTTGGCTAAGGCTTTGTCAATTTTGTTGATTCTTTTGAAGAACCAACTCTTGGCTTCATTGACTTTTTGTATCATTCTCTTAGTCTCCATTGCATTGATTTCTCCTCTGATCTTTATAATTTCCTCCCTTGTATGAGCTCTGGGGTTGTCCTGCTCTTCTTTTTCTAGAAGCTTGAGGTTCAGCATCAGGTTGTTTAATTGGGATTGTTCTGTTTTCCTAATATGTGTATTCACTGCTATGAATTTCCCTCATAAGACTGTTTTCATTGTGTCCCATAGATTTCGATATATTGTATTGTCATTGTCATTTAATTGAAGGAACTGTCTGATTTCTTCTTTAATTTCCTCTGTGACCCATTGGTTATTCAGAAGTGTGTTGTGACCCATTGGTTATTCAGAAGTGTGTTGTTCAATTTCCACATGTTTATGAAATTGTTTGAGTTTCTTTTGCTATGGATCTCCAATTTCATCGCACTATGGTCTGATAATATACAGGGGATAACTTCAATTCCTTTGCACTTATTTAAACATGTTCTATGTGTGAGTATGTAGCCTATTTTGGAGAATTACCCATGTGCAGCTGAGAAGAATGTGTATTCTGATTTTGTGGGGTGGAAGACTCTCTAAACATCTGTTAAGTTCATTTGTTCAAGAGTTCGATTGAGTTCCAGTATTTCATTACTAATTTTTAGTCTAGTTGTTCTATCTATTTGTGACAGTGGGGTATTGAGGTCCCCCACTACAATTGTATTAGTGCATATATGACTTTTCATGTCCATTAGTATTTATTTTATATAGTTGGGTGAACTAGTGCTTGGTGCATAGATATTTATGATTGTCATCTCTTCCTCTTGGATTGTTCCCTTTACAAGGATGTAGTGTCCTTCTTCGTCTCTCTTAATCAGTGTTGGTTTGAAATCTACTTGATCTGCAAAGAGGATAGCTACTCCTGCTTTTTTGGGGGTTCCTTCGACATGGAGTATTGTTTTCCACCCTTTAACTTTCAGTCTATGAGTTTCCTTTTGAATTAAGTGTGTTTCTTGTATGCAGCATATTGTTGGATTTTGCTTCTTGACCCATTCTGCCAGTCTATTTCTTTTGATTGGTGAATTGAGACCATTAACATTGATGGTTATAACTGAAATGTATTGACTTTTCATTGCCATGATTTTTTCTTTTTTTGGGTTCTCCCCCTTCACATTTAATTTCTTGTCATGCCAGGTGGGTTCATTCTGCTTTGCTTCCTGGGGTTGTGATTCTCAATGTCTGTTCCTAGGATATTGTGTAAAATTCTTTGGAGTGCTGGTTTGGTATTCACAAAGTTCCTAAGGTGCTCTTGGTCATGAAAGTATCTTATTTCTCCATCCATTTTGAAAGCTAGTTTTGCAGGGTACATCAATCTGGGTTGGAAGCTGTTTTCTTTTGGGGCTTGGAATATGTCACTCCAAGCTCTTGTTGCCTTGATGGTTTGTGTTGAGAAGTCTGCTGTGATTCTGATGGGCTTTCCTTTGTATGTGATTTGTTTCTTTTCTCTGACTACTTGGAGAACTTTGTTCTTCTCTTGTGTTTCTGGAATCTTAACAATTATATGTCTATGTGTAGATTTTTTTTTGATCAAGGCTATTTGGAGTCCTATATGCCTCACTTATCTGTATGTCAAGCTCTTTTCCCCTGCTTGGAAAGTTTTCTGCCATTATTTCTGTGAAAAGGTTTTTTATTTCATTTTCCATCTCTCCTGTTTCTTCATTGAGCCCAATCAGTCTTATGTTATTCTTCTTTGCCTCATCTAGCAACTGCTGGATTGATTTCTCATGTTCCCTTATAATTTTGAAGCAATCTTTCTTTTCCTGGTTTCTAATTGCAATCTTATCTTGTATATCTGAAATGCTGTCCTCACATTGGCTCATTCTGGTGTGTAGACTTTCAATGGAGTTTTTCATGTCCTGGAAATCTATTTGCATCTTTTTTGTGGATTTCATTTGTTTCTTATGTTGGGATTCCATCATGTTCCTGAGCTCCTCTCTAGATTTATTAATCATGACTTGCACTAGGGGTACAATTTCTCCGGTTATCTGAGAAATTATTTCTGATTTCATTTTTTCCAGATGCCCTTTTGTTGCCAGTTCAGTGGGTCCAGGTGTTTGAGTATCAGAGTGTTCCATCTCATTTCCCTTTGAGGTTGCTGTAGGTGATCTGGAAGTCTGGTTTTGAGACTTATATATATCTTTTCTCATTTTGACTGGGGTGGGGGGCTGTTAGCACCTGCACTGATTACCTCCTCTGAGCTGGGTGAGGTGGGACAGGGGCCAGGAGCAGCGGTAGGGATGGTGACCCAAAAGCCCTTTCTTGGAGGCTGGGAGCAGCCAGAGGGATGGTGGCTGGGAAACCCCTTCCTCTGGACCAGGAGCAGTGGGATGTTGGCTCAGAAGTCCCTTCCTCTGGGCCAGGAGCAGCGGGAGAGATGGTGACTGGGAAGCCCCTTCCTCTGGACCAGGAGCAGTGGGATGATGGCTCAGAAGCCCCTACCTCTGGGCCGGGAACAGTGGGATTCAGTACCTTGGTCTGGTGGTGTGGTGTCCTCTGTGCCTTTGTAGTATGGAATCAGGTGGCTGCCTGTCTGTAGTGGGGTGATTCAGTGTCTTCTGAGTGACTCAGGACCTCGGTAGGGTGTGCACAGACCTGCCTGTCTGCAGCAGGCTCTGTTTTGTAAATTTTTCTTTTTTTTTTGGTACCAGGGGTCGAACTTGGGTCCTTGTGTTTGTGCAGCAGGCAGTGAAACCACTGAGCTAAATTCCGGGCCCTATATTTTAAAAACTAAGTCCAAAGTGCCCTGAATAAGCTCAGAAAAATATATCACTGTAGTTCATGTTCCAAATGTTCTAAGATTTGGCATAACCTATACCAATTAGTATCAATCATTTCTAGCTAATCCTTTAGAATTTTTAAAATCTTGGCATAGAACTTGAACTGCCATTTGTTATATCTTGGTATTTTTTAAAATTAATTTTATTGGTATATTTTAGGTATACCATATAATGATCTTCATCACTGGGAACTGGGAACTTTACATAGTCTATCTTCATGTTTAATTTTTTCCCCATTCCCCTCCTCTCCCTTCAACCCCTCCACTCCTCCCTATTTACAAAGACTTTGTTTTCATTTTTTTCATTTTCTGATATTAATTCCATTCCCTTCTTTCCTTTCCCCTATCCTTCCTACTTTCCCTTCACCTTTGTCCCCTTTCTTCCTATTTCACATTAACTATCATACTTTTAGTCCTTATTTACACTTTCAGTTTCTCACACCAGAGAAACTATTCAGTACCTACATGTGTGTCCTATTTATTTCTCTTAAGAATACTGCCTCAATGTACATTTAGCAATACATGTCTCTTATTTCTCATTTTTTATGGCTGAGTAGTACTCCATTTTATTAAAAAAATAAAACATATTCTTTATCCAGTCTCCAGTTGATGGGAAATTGGGGTGCTTCCAAGTTTTAGCTATTGCAAATTGTGCTCCTATGAACATGGGTGCACATGTATCACTCTTGTATGATTCTTTTAATTCTTTGAGGAAGATACCCAGCAGGGGAATAGCTTGGGCAAATGGGACTTCTGGTCCTAGTTCTTTGAGGTATCTCCATGTGGATTTCCACAGTGGTTGCACCAATGTACACTCCCACAAGCAGTGGAACAGGGTTCCTCTTTCCCCACAGCACCAATATTTGTTACAGGTTAATTACATGCTAGCAGCCTTTCTTTCTGTGGTGAGGTGGAATCTCAGCATTGTTTTCATTTGCATCTCTCAAATGATCAGTGATGTGGAACACTTTTATCATATGTTTATTTGCTATTTGTACTTCTTTGTCTTAGAAATCTCTGTTCATTTCAGATGTCCATTTTGGATTTGGTCTTTAAATTTAGGAGGACTGATTTTTTTCAGTTTTGTATATTCTAGATAGTAGACCTTTGTTTGAGGAACACCTAGTAAAATTTTTTCCCCAAAGTTTATTGGCACATTTTAGGTATAAAGTACAGTTACATTCATCATTGGGATCTTGTACCATTACATGAGTATCTTGGTTATTTTTTTTCCCTTCCCCTGACCTCCTTTCAACCACTCCACCCTTCCCTAATTGCAAAGACTTTGTTTCCATTTTTTTCTTTTCTCATATATTTCTTTTCCCTTTTTTTCTTCCCCAACCTCTCCCACTTCCCGTGCTCCTTTAGACCTTTTCTTCCTATTACACAATATCAACTATACATTTTTAAAATTACAATATCAAGCTCTAGGAGCCATTACCACAGATTTTACAGAATTTAAAAGGATATAGAAAGCATATTACAAAAATCTTTTTTGAAATAAATTTATCAATTTCTAAGAAGTACCTTGGAAGACAAATTAATGAAACTAACTCTAGAGGAAATATAGAATTTGAATAGCACCTATTAAAGAAACTATATTCCTAGCTTGAAAACCTACCTATATGACAACAACAGGCTCATATACATTTTAATTGATAAATTATATCAAACATTTAAAGCAGAAAAAAGAAGGAACACTTCTCTCCTCATTGTAGGAAATCAACATTGTGCTAATCCTAAAACCGGATAAAGATAATAGAAGAAAAAAGAATGAACATAGATAAAATTTTGTTTAACAAAATGAACTATTAGAAGTCCGATCTGGCAGGATGTAGAAAGTGGTTTTATTATAAGGATGGCAGTGTTGATTCAGCATTGGAAGATCCACCCCCAAAAGTCATCATTTTAATAGAGGAAAGGAAAAAGCCATAGGATACTGTTAGTAGTTGGAGAAAAAGTATTGGACTAAACTCTATTGCTGTTCATGGTAAAAGCTATCAGGAGGCTAGAAATAGAACAGAAACTTTTCAATAGATCAAAGACATGTACTCCATACTTCCAGTGAGAACACCTTATATGAATGGAGAAGATACAATGCTTTCTCCTTAAGGTGGGGAAAAAGGGCAGATATGTCTACTCTTCATCTGTCCATTAAACTTTGAAACATAGGCCTAAACCAAAATAGTCTGGCAATAAAATGATGCAGTTAGTATAGGATTGGCAAGGTAGAAGCAAAATCTTTATATGTAGTTGAAATGATCATCGACAGAGAAAATACTAAGAAATCTCTAGGAGCCCCTAGAACTTGTATTTGAATTTATCAGGATTAGAAAACACAAGGTATATGTAAAAATTCAGGTCTATGTTTACTTGCTATGAATGAAGAATTGGATATTGAAATTTAAAAGTTATGTAGGAGTACAAAGGACTTAGAAAAGTAAAAAGAAAAAGAAAAGAAAACAGTGTTGGAAGATGTTTAGTACCTAATTTTAAGACTTCTTCTAAAGCTACAGTAATCAATCCAGTGTTGGTGTAAGGAAAGACATATAGATCATTTGAATAAAACAGAGAATCTAGAAATAGAACCACACATATATGGTCAACTGAATTTTGAAAGATTATTTAACATTAACATTTTATAGAACATAAACTCAAGTGGAAAAGATAGTGTTTTCATCAAATGGCACTAGAACACCTGGTACACGTATATAAAAAATTAACTTCAACCCTTTATTTCCATACATAAAAATAACTTCAAAAATCTATGAACCTAACATGAAAGACTAACACCATAAAACTTTAAGAATAAATTATACGGGGAAATGTTTATGAATCTAGGGTAGGCAAGAACTTCCTGGGATACAAAAACCATGATGTATAAAAGAAAAAATTGATAGATGAGATTCCATCATAATTTAGAAATTTAAATAACATTGTTAAAATGAAAAGTAGTCCTTAAACAGACCATATTTACAATGCATATAACCTATGACCAGAATATATAAAGAATTCTTTCAGCTCTTTAATAGACAACCCAATTAAAAAGTAGACACAAGAAGATGATAAATAGTCAGTACAGCACAAGGAAAGGTGTGCAACACTAGAATCAGAAAAATACTAATCAGTACAATAACAAGATTGAATTATACACTCATTAGAGAGATGAAGTTAAAAGTTTTAAAAGCCTTGTCATGACTTTTTCTTTTTGTTGGATTCTCCCCCTTTTGCGTTTAATTTGTCGTGCTCAACAGATTCATTCTGCTGGGCTTCCTGGGGTTGTGATCCTCATTGTATTTTCCTAGGATATTGTCTAAGATTTTTTGGAGTGCTGGTTTGGTATTCATGAAGTTCCTAAGGCGCTCTTTATCATGACAGTATCTTATTTCTCAATCAATTTTGAAAGATAGTTTTGCAGGGTACATCAATCTGGGTTGGAGGCTGTTTTCCTTTAGGGCTTGAAATACATCACTCCAAGCTCTTCTTGCCTTGAGTGTTTGCATTGAGAGGTCTGCTGTGATTCTGAAGGGCTTTCCTTTGTTTGTGATTTGTTTCTTTTCTCTCACTGCTTGTAGAATTTTGTTCTTCTGTTGGGTATCTGGAATCCTAACTATTATAGGCCTATGTGTAGATATTTATTTGATCAAGGCTAGTTGGAGTCCTATGTGACTCACTTATCTGTATGTCAAATTCTTTTCCCCTGCTTGGGAAGTTTTCTGCCCTCACTTCTGTGAACAGTTTTTTTTATGTCATCTGCACTGTCTCCTGTTTTCTCTTTGACTCCAATCAGTCTTTATATTATTCTTCTTTGCATCATCTAGCAGCTGCTGGATTTGTTTCTTGTGGTCCCTTACAATTTTAAAGCAATTTTTCTTTTCCTGGTCACTAATTGCAATCTCATCGTCTGTACCTGAAATTCTGTCCTCACATTGGTTCATTCTGCTGCATAGACTTTCAATGGAGTTTTTAATCTCCTGGCAATCTGTTTGTAGCTGTTTTATGGATTCCATTTGTTTTCTATGTTGGGATTCCATCATGTTCCTCAGATCCTCTATTTTTTTATCTGTGTCCTCTCTAGATTTATTAATCATGTCTTTCACTATGGGCACAATCTCTGCTGTTATCTGAGAAATTATTTCTGATTTCATTTTTTCCACATCCTCTTTTGTTGCCCATTCAGGAAGTCCAGGTGGTTGAGTATCAGATTGTTCCAACTCATTTCCCTTTGAGGTTGCTGTAGTTGACATGGGAGTCTGTTTTTGAGGCTTTTTTACATGTCTTCTCATTTCTACAGGAGGTGGGCTGCTGCTAGCACCCACGCAGCTCACCTCCTCTGCCCTGGGAGGGATGTAATGGTGGCCAGGGACCCTGATCCTGGGCCTAGGATTGGCTCACCTCCTCTGCCCTGGTAGTGGTGGGTGGCAAAAAATTTTTCCTGCATTGTCTGTTGTCTCTTCATACTGTTGGTGGTTTCCCTTGCTGTGCAGAAGCTTTTTAATAAGAAGAGATCCCACTTGTTTATTGTTTTTGCTAGTTCACATGCACCTGAGGTTTTGTTAATGAAATCTTCTCTTATGCCAATGTCTTCAAGAGTTTTACCTAACTTATCTTCCAGCCAGTTTAGTTTTTCTGTTTTTATATTTAGATCTTTAATCCATTTCAATTTTAGTTTAGTGCATGGTGAGAGATATAGCATTCCAGCAAACCTTCAGAGAGTAGAGAAGACATTTCCCCTTTCCCTTCCTCTAACGTCACTTTTCATAAATAATATTAATTTTGGATGGTTATAATACATATGGTCACAATTATTCTCACTTGTATTTTTGAGTGTAAGTTTTAGGTAATCACACATAACACACATCTTTTAACCTTTATTCATATTTGAGCTTATGTATTTTTATTAAGTAATAACTTGAATTCAGATAGTATCATCAAAATAAAATGAAGAGATTTGTCAATACCTGTCAATTTAACATGTTCTTGCTGAACTTAGCTCTGTGAACATCTAGACTGGATTTCTACTCCAAAAAGAAACACCCCTATTTGTGAAGTAGTGTTCCTGGCATTGGGTTTGTTACACAGAAGAGGCTTGAAAATATGTGAAAAAGTCCTTCTAATCACACATTTACTCAGACAATGCCTTCATTTACCTCCTTAAGTGAATTTTAGATCTTAATATAAAAGTTCACATTCTGCTTTCTTCCTTCATACTTGTCTCTAAAAGAATTTAATTGCCTTACACACATAGTCAAAAATCAGAGCATCTCAATTATAATCCAAACTGGCTTTTCTGATCCACATCATAGATTACATTATAGAAAAAAAAAGAAATGTAGGCTTGTATTAAAACTATCAAAAATGGAACACTTGAAGTTATTTTGCCAAAAGATTTGTATTTCTGTCAGTTTATGCATTGTCTCCTTTATTATCCTTTGAAATCATGATACAACTTTTTGTCTTCCTCTGGTAACTTTACTGTTTATTTTTAATACTCCAGTTTTTTGTTTGTTTTGTTTGTTTGTTTTGCCTTTTTAGGAATAAGTAATGTGACTTTTCAATAAAATCTAGAAAATTATAAAGAAATAAACCCAACCATTCAATAATAGGATTTTCTCAAAATGACATTTTTATTTTTTACTGATAGAATTTTTTAAATTTGGGGGAAAATTTAAAATATGCAGAAAAGTATGAGGAAAATAATGAAATTACTCAAAATTCCATTATTCAGTGATAGCATCTTTTATTTTTATTTCTGTCCATATACTTTTGTATAATTAAAGTAGGATAACATATTATCATTCTATATTCTTTTACTTAATTTATTGATAGTTTACTATGTCAATTCTTTATCAAAACATGAATTTCGATATCTGTATGCTTTTTCATCTGCTTGTGAAGTTAGATATTTCTTTCTTTAGTTAGATATTTAATTTAGACATTTAAGAAAACAAGGCAATGCGAAACATTCCTGTTTAAACACACATACTATTAACTGACTCAGTAAGTGCTAGCTACATTTGGATATCTTTGTGTACTACTTCATTTTTGTTCAGAAAAAATAAGACAGATTGAGAGACAGAGAAAGAGAGAGGAATATTTAAGCACTTGGAATAGTCTGTCATTTAGATCAAAATTGACAGTGTAGTACATCTTTCCTACATGTAATTTTCTGCAATATTATGGTAATAAACAACATTTTATTAAATCTAATAGACTAATATCAATAATGAAATGTGTTAAACATTTTTAAGTTTTATTTTTCCTTGTAAAGGAATAAAAATGCTAGAATTGCATACCTGGGGATATGATATAGAAGAAGTCTTTAAATTCATCCATCCAAACTTCTGCCAGCCTGCGGTTGTTCTTGTTGATGACATGACCCGTGCCACCAGGGAAAGTGTATGGGGTTGCCTTCCGAAAAACATGACCAACATGGGAGCAAGTTACAATCTCCAAAGAGCCTCCACACTGCCAAATCTAGGAAAAAGAACAGTTGTTTTGTAACAACTATTACAAATAACGTAATAATAATATATGAGAACAAACTGAAGCTTAGGTAAATACTACAGATCTTATGTTTCAAAGAAATATTGAACAGACACAAAATGCTAAGATGTAATATCTCAGTACATTTAAACACTTGTGGCATTGGATCATGACTGTAAGATATAATTGTATTCATGCCATTTTATTAGACAATGTAATTCCATTTCTAGTACTCAACTCAATTGCTGTTTAACAGATATTTGGTATCCAAAATGTACTATATTAACAAATTTGTACATTTTAAGATGTAATATCAAAAACAATGTAAATTGAAGAAATATCATTCCATTTTAATCCACTCATCTGAAATTTTAAGTGACTATTCCCCCTCTATCTCATACTATTGGACATGCTGTTTTCACATGCTGAGATGCTTTTATATCAGTGAAATCTATATATTATTCAAAATCTGTCTTTAAGATCATTGTTTTTTGCCAAGCTTAGTGGCACAAGCTTATAATTCCAGTACCTGGGAGGCTGAGGCAGAAGGACCACCATAAGTTCAAGGCCAGTCTGAGATACATAGTAAATTGATGGCCAGCCTTAACTGCATAGCAAGACCCTGTCTCAAAAACAAGCATATAGATGCTCTAAAGGTAGATTTAGTATTGTATGCATTTTGTACTTTAAATATGGTTTTACTGAAGAACTAACCACACTGTCATATAATAAGCAGACTTCATTATCTCTTCTTTAAAACCATGAGCTCTTAGAAGACGTATATTACATGATAGTCTATGATTTACAGTGCAATTAAGGCTAAGCACTATCAAAATTATCCACAAAATACTGATAAAATTACACTATATAGGCTATACCAATAGTTTGAATTCTTATATGGATATGTGTGTGCGTGCACACACACACACACACACACAGAATTGGCCTTTCACATACATAAGTTATGCACCTGTGTATTCAACTATAAATCAAAAGTATTGGAAAAAATTCCATCTGTACTGAACATGTACAGATTTTTCTTGTCCTTGTTCCCTAAAATTACAGCTATTCCACAGAATTTATATTATATTAGCTATGATAAATAATGTAGATTATTTAAAGTATATAAAAGGACATGCAAAGGTTATATGAAATGATGTCAATTTATATAATTGACTTGAGCGGCCACAAATTTTGGTACACACATATGAGAAATCCTGAAATTAATGTCATGAATACTGAGGGAACGACTGTATACATTCATGTGTATGAATATGTATATATGCATACATACACTATATATACACAAACACACTGCTGCAGATAGAATCATATGTATTTATGTGTGTGTTTATTACATATATGTTACAAGTTTCTTATCATAATAAGAAAAGGTAATTGTCATTGCTATATGAATGTTTTTGAAATTTTTGAAAGCTTTATATGAGACTCCCTTTATCCTTTAGTAAGATTACTTCAACAGTAATAACTTACATAGTTGTAGTGTAATATCAAACCAAGAAATTGATATTGGCATAATATTATTAACTTGACTACAGATAAAATACCATAACAAAATATTTACATAGATCAGGTGGTAGCTGAAACAACAAAAATATATCCATCAATGTTCAAGAGATGGGGAAGTCAACCATAAGTCGCCAGCATAATCAGTTTATATTAAGGGTGTTCTTCTTGGCCATAAATGGTCACATACTTGCTGTGCCTTTACAACAGAAAGAGCTCTGTTCTTTCTTCTTCTTCCTCCTCCTCCTCTTTCTCTTCTTCTTCTTCCTCTTCTTCTTAAACAAGTTCTATTGGATTGAGGTCCCACCTTTATGATCTCACTTAATTTTTAATAACTCCTTACAAGCCTGACTTAATCACTTTGCTGGGACACAAAACTGGACATCCATAAATTAAAGAAAGAACGGATTATTTTGGTTCATGGTGTTTAGAGGATTCAGTCCACAGTTGGTTGGCTCTAAGGGAGCAACACTTTGGTGGAAGGACTGGGTGGAGGAAAGGTGTTCATCCCATGGCATTCAGGAGGGAGAGCACCTGGGGAGGAGCCAAAGAGGGAAATATACCTTCCAGTCACCCTTCAGTAACCAGGCTGTTCTGGACAGGCCCCACCTCATACCAGTACACTCAGCTGCTGAACTCCTTGGTGGATCAAGCCACTGATGAGTATAGCACCCCCATTATCCATCTCCCTTCTGCAAATCCTGCCTCTGAGCACATGAGAGTTTTGAGAGACATTCTAGACCTAAGTCATAACAAAGTGCAGTCTCCAAATACAGCTAAATGGGGTGTTCCATCCTCAAATATGAATTTGGAGAGAACATGATTCAGTTCATAGCATGACCTCACTGTTTCCAATGCTACTATCCATGAGCTAATCCATATCTCTTGTTGATTAGTTGAAATAGATACTTAATTTTCTTGTGGTTTTTTTCCTGTTGTACTCCTACATTTTTCCCTCTAAGAAATCAGGGTGTTTTTTTCAGTTTTATATAATTTCATTTTAATTCTCTGTTCAAATTGTTCAATGGCTTCTCATTGCACTGCGAGTATAAATAAAATTCTTTAGCAGGTTCTCTAAAACCCCACATGATTCTCTCACTCTGTAAATAAACATAGTGATATTTGCTTTCTGTCATTTCCTAGCATAACATACTTTTTTACACACCAAAGCCTCAACACCTGCTCAATAACTGCATCACATTTCTGGTAAGGATGGCTGTGTCTCATGTGTTGCATCTCAGCTTAAACTTTATCCAATAAATCTTCTTTAATGGCCTCATTTCAAGTAGACTCATCCATTGGTTTTCTCTAATAGAATCCTGTTTATTTAATTCATTGATTATCACAATCTGTAACTTATTTATTTGTATTCCTGTATAGTTTATTTTCTCAACTTGCATACAGACTCTAAAAGGGCAATGGAGATATCTGCTCATTTTTTGCACCACTAGAACAAAGCAGAGTGCTGTGTAGATAGTAAATATCACAATGTTTCTTGATGAACAACTAAAATTGACAAGTTTAACATGAATAAAGAGCATCCCTGGCAGAATGGTAAGATCTAAACAGACATATTTTGGGAAGATATTAAATTACATTTTGTTGGAAATATTTTGTTAATATCAGAGTAGGCAAGGAAATCCAGTCAAATGCTGTGTATGCTATTCCACTTATCTTGAGAATCAAGAATGCTCTTTGGAGGTCATAACACAACAAACAACAATCAGAAATGGTCCATGACAAACAGGGTACTATGTTATTCCATCTTAATTTTTAATGTGCTCTCAAAGGTAATTATCCAATCTCACATTAATCGCTCTCTTTTAAAAACATGATTTAGTAAAGTACTCAGGCATTCATACTGTGACCAGGCCTTTCCAAAAGAAAATCTTCCCAAATTCAGAAGAAATAACACATCGCATGTTGTACATGCAAGAAATGTAAGATTTTTTTATTATTTTAAAGAATGCAGTTAGTGGTAAGAAGGCTTTTTCTCCACTTGTATGGATTAGGCACAAAGGAGAGCTCTTCTCTTTTATAAGCCAAACAGGGAGCTGACTGCATGCAGGTAATAACAGCAGTTGCTAAACAGATATCATAGGCTAATCCCAGTGCTGTCTCCAGAAGGGAGCAGAATGTGTTCATTCATTCAGAATGTGTTTGGGAAAGCTGGAAGTGTGAATAAAATATGACCTAGAAAAATAGGAAGCCACTTCCAGTGTAGAGAATTCTGAAGGTGGGTTTAGGGTTTATTGTACAGCTTGCTCCTCAGAATAATTAGGTCTAATGATTAAGTGACCTTGAGTTGATGTGGCCTTTAACTGAAACTATATAAGGCTTCATAGATTTCTGAGGTCTTCAGAATGTGGACCACAGAAAAGAGAAAAAGAAAAATAAGTTGTGGGACTAGCAATATGGCAGATTAGTAAGGAAATAGACTATTGAGAAAGACTGGTGAGGATACCATGCAGTGAGAAGGACACTAAGTTCTCTCTCTCCCAAAGACTCTTTGATAGCAGAAGGGATAGGGTTTGAAGCTGCACACAGCTATAAGCAAATAATGAAACTGTGTATGTGAGATAAACACATGAGTGGAGGCCACTAGAAGCAGATGATACTACACCGAGTCAACAATAGGGAAACGTCATCTAGCTTGTCAGAAGAGACCTGCCATTTCTCGACCCATCTTGTTTGGCACTACATTCTGAGGGCTGCAACCCCCAAATCTCTAGCCTTCCCCATTCCAAGCTCATCTGTCAGCATAGGCCTGGGGAGAAAAGAGAATCTCAGCTATGTCGTGATCATAAAACTAGGGCTGTAAATTTGACATGAGATTTTTCAATAACTGAAAGCCTCAAGTGTGAAGAAAACTTGACCCCAGTAAAATGATATTAGATTAGAAAGGGCTATTCTTCAGAGCATGAAAATAATGACTTGAAAACATATTAAAACATTGCAACTCTGTAATTCACTAAATTCAGACTAAATCCTGCTATACACAAAGCAGTAATTGACAACTGTCTTCAGGTTTCTGCATTTGCATTTTGGAAAATAAGGGTTAGCACTGTGGTTGTGTAAATGAGATGCCCATGGCTCCTTATTCCTACTCTATCATTTCCTGGTCCTACCAGGGCTTGTAGGCTTATCAGTTCTATGTCAGTATTAGAGCACAGAACATGAGACCTCAAAATATGGCATCTTAGCAAATAAAACTACAGAAGCTAGGTCACTCCAGCCTTTTCCTATTTTGCTCACCAGAAATGGCTGTAAGGGAATTTTCTAACCTACTTCAGATAAATTTTGGTCCTAACACTCTCATTCTAATGGGATCCTGAACAAAAAGCTGAGGGCAACAAGAATCTGAAAAGGTAAGGCTCGCTAAATTCTTCCACTTCCCTTTCCCACCCTCTGCCCAAGGTCCTTTATTATCATTAGACCATGCCCTTCTCCATTCAATCATACTTTATAGGACTGTTCATTCTTCATTGATTCTAAGCATAAAATTACAGTTTTCAATGGGTCTTTGGGTGTCATTTCTGAATTTCTTGTCATATAACATGTTGGTTAAGTATATTTGCTATAATGTTTCCCTTGTTAAACTCTTTTGTTATAAAGATATCAGCCATAAAATTTGTGATAAATAGGTATGGAAAAAATTAATTTTTCTCTCCTAAATCTGAATATGTATACACAACAGAATGAAATTTGGTTTGAAATCTTTTTAAATAATTTCTAATGGTCTGTTTCCTTTCTCTCTTAATAGGCAAAGTTGAGGATTTATCAAGATGTTGATTTTATGTTACTCACAATGAAACTTTGTATGTATATACTGTGTATTCAGGCACAATGCCCCAAAATGGTTGTTGCTTCTAAGATGTAAGAAAAAGCTTCTCTTTAATTTTCATAAATGAGACAGTTATTAAATATATTTAGCAGACATGCATAGAAGCGGTGACAACTTTTGAGTAACTCAGTGAATATAGGCTCACAGCTTACTCCTGAAATAATGTGAGTACTTCTCCCAGTAGCCATCTGTGCACACAGAATGTGTTGATAAACACTCACATTGCATTTTTAGGTAAAGCTTTCTTCCCCTCAATTTGCATGAAAATAAAAGTTTAAGGTATGAATACATAATAATATGAATTACTTAAATTAATATCTGGTCATAGTCATAATTAGTAAATATAAAAATAAGACTTATAATTGATTAAATATTTACCAGATAGTTAACCATATGTTGAGACTGGTAGATAATATGAGGGAATTAAGACATAAAAAGTTCTGAGAAAATTATATAGTTTAATGTTAACACAGAAAAAATCCAAACTGCATGGAGTCTCCAATGACAACCTGGATAATTTCTTTTTAGTGTACTTTTTTTTTGTACCAAGGATTGAACTCATGACCTTGTGGCTGCGAGGCAGGCATGGTGCCACTGAGCTAAATCCCCAGCTCTGTCTTTTAGTGTACTTTTAATAAATATTTTGGAAGGAAGGTGGAAAAAAGTATAGAAGGAAAGAAGAAACAATACCAGACAGATATTAAGAACTTCTGTTAGTAAATAAGCAAATAAGATATATTCTGTTGACTCTCCCACTCTCTCTACCTACTTTATAATTATATAACTCTTTGAAGACTTAATTTTCCCATTGGAGAGTAGTGGTAGTAATTACTTCTATGATGTTAATGAGATTTTATGTATAAAGTATCACACCTGCACGTGATATAGGGTAAAGTAAAAACAGAACCTAGTAATAATTTAACTTTTGGTGTTGTTTTTCAGTAAACCAAATACCTGTATATTATTAGCTGATTCTTACTTTTCAAAAAAATTAAAACTTGAAAAATTTTACCCTTCTTTAAAATTATAATATCAGTGTCTAGGGGTTTGGGTATACAGTGATGAATTTAAAAGAATAGCCAATTAGTTTCCAATTAGAATACTACATTTTGTCCTCTAAAATTGTTTTACAATATCTGAATAGGATTAACTGAATAAAACATGATGTCTTGTCCACATGAACAAGTGATCCCTAAATTACTTTGTGTCACTGAGCATATTGATTGTTATTTCCTAGGCTTCCAACAGATTAATATTTATATATTTTTCCTCAAGCAATTTTAATCATGTATAAAACACAAACTGTTCTTTTATCCATAGAGAATTGAAGCTACTTACTTGTCTTTTTTCCCAGATTTTTTTATGAATCTTTTGATGACAGAGAATGTTGTTAATCAAAATGTAAAATGTCCATTGCTCATTTGATTATCTATTTGGTTTTATTTCTCCTGCTAAGAGACAATTAACTAACATGCATTATTTTTTCATTTTTTTGGCATACATCAGTGACATTTTAATTAAGGTTCATAAACTTCATAAGATCTAATGTCACAATCTCAGTTCTAGTGCTACTATTGTTTCTAAATTTACAGCTGTTATGGCAAATTAATACAGCTGCTTGTTTTTATATGAATCTTTACTCCCACAACCCATAAACATAATAACTCTGGCATGGCACCATTGTTTAATGTAGTCTTAATAACAAACACAGTAATATCCATGGAGACCACGAAACACAATAGTTATGAGGTTAGGCTCCACCCCCTAAGATTATATTTAAGCTCTCCCATTTACCACTAGAGTGACTTGAGTCACTGCTTTCTGTACTTCATGTTTCAGATACTTCAATGCAAATAGAGCCATCTACTCCAGAGAGCTGTTGTGACAGCATGCAAAACAGTTACTCTTCAATTTTTACTTGAAAGTTGCCATTTATTTTTCACAGTTGTTTTAATTTTGAATGCCTTCTTCAATTGTTTGATACACTATAGTTTTCACTGTACTGTATAATTAAAGAGATTCATGTGATCTGGGAAATTACCATAGATTTGCAATCATAGTTTGATGAGATAATAACATCTCAAGGTGAAGATTTGTCTACATCAAGGTGTTGTGGCTTGTCAGTGCTTACACCTTTAAGTCATCACTTGGCAGAGACCACAGAAAGATTAATTATACCTTAGGAATCTACCATAACTCAGTACTTGATAAACTAATGGCCTCCCCCTTTACTTATGTATTTGTGCGTGTGTGTGTGTGTGTGTGTGTGTGTCTGTGAGAGAGAGAGAGAGAGAAAGAGAGAGAGACAGAATAGAGAATATGCTGGGGATAAACCTAGAGAATTAAATGTGCTTTTCTGAAAAAAAAATATTTGTATGGAAAAAAAAAGAGCATCAGATTTAAAATTGGATAATCTGGATATTAGTATTGAAATATAAACAAACTGATTATAAAATTTGTAAGTTACTTAATCTTGAGAGTCCTTAGACAATTCACATGTAAAAGAGGAAATAAGGCTGATGATGGCTTTCATTATTTAAAAAAATTCTATGATTCAAATTAACCTTTTGATATGGTATACAGATCAGTTTTGAAATCATATATTTCATATATTTAGATGGATATAAAACCTTGATCTGAAACATTTTCCTATCTTGATACTTTTAATTTACATTAGCTATATGAGAAGAACATGATGAAAATACCATTCTCTGAAAAAAACAAACAGCATGTGAGCCTGAAACAATTTGGAGCTCACTCAGAAGCAACAGAATTTCTCCCTCAGGTATGGGAGTTCCTCTACTTTAGAAAGATCATAGCTATTATAAAGTACAGGAACATCAAAAAAACACATTCATTTTCCAAGATAAATTTTAAGATATATTTATATATTAGGGGAATTTTCCATCTGTCATGAAAAGTAGACAATGGTGAGTTGATTGTATACAATATAACATTATCCCATAAATTTGCTTCTAAAATGTCCAATTATCAAACATTTTCCCTTATCAAAGACTTTGCATCTTAACACGGAAATGAGAGCCCCAAATTCAAAATGGTCCTTTTTCATACCTACTCATTTTCTGTAGAACTTCCTACACTGACCTTCAAATATGTTTCTTTAAAGGAAGGTGCTCCACCACTGTTTATCTTTTTCATTTGTTATAGGCCTGGCTTTCCTTTGTAGGTGGAAGAAAGATTGGGGAAAAGAAAAAAAAATGAAGAAAATAGAACAAAATAATTGAGAGGTATGGCTTTACTGAGTATAGCATTAAGGCAAAGAACTGAATTGAAATGAAATCGAGCATACGTATGAACCACTGTATAGCAGAGACATGAT
Organism: Heterocephalus glaber; assembly: GCF_053883595.1. Lineage (NCBI taxonomy): Eukaryota > Metazoa > Chordata > Mammalia > Rodentia > Bathyergidae > Heterocephalus > Heterocephalus glaber. The sequence continues at coordinate 34,226,987 of NW_028258143.1, read as the reverse complement.
GAAATAGTGCTGATCACATAAGGAATCTTTAATTTCATCTCCAGCTCCTCTTGAACACAAACAACCATTCCCAGTAGTTCAAATACACAAGGAAAAAAACACAATATACACATTTTACAATATATATTATACTATTTTTCCTTGGAGTTATGTGATCTTCAAAGTTACCACATATTATAGCCACTGTATTTTCTGTGGTCAGGAGAATTGTTATGACTTTATTCTATCTCATACAAGAGACACTAATATTTTAGAAAGATCCCAATTCTTTTTTATATCAACATGGAAATATATGGTCCTGAGTGTGTTATGGGAAATCTTCCATGGTTTGCTTAAATTAAGCATATGAAAATAGTAGACATGGTCTTGCCACTCCCACCCCAGAGGAAAGGGCTTTTGGGCCATCAGTCCTGCCACTCACAGCCCAGAGGAAAAGGGTATTGGGCCAACATCAGTCCTGCCACTACTGGCCCAGAGGAAGAGGCTTCCGGGCCACTGTCCCACTGCTCCTGGTCCAGAAGAAGGGGCTTTCTGGCCACCATCCCTACCACCACTCCTGGCTCCTGTCCCACCTCTCTCAGCGGGGAAGAGGTGAGCCACATGGGCACCAAAGCACCCACCCTTCCCCCCAGTCGAAATGAGAAAACATGTAAATAAGTCTCAAAACCAGACTTCCAGATCACCTACAGCAACCCCAAAGGGAAATGAGATGGAACACTCTGATACTCAACCACCTGGACCCACTGAACTGGCAACAAAAGGGATCTGGAAAAAATGAAATCAGAAATAATTTCTTAGATAACAGGAGAAATTGTACCCCTAGTGCAAGTCATGATTAATAAATCTAGAGAGGAGCTCAGGAACATGATGGAACCCCAACATAAGAAACAAATGGAATCCATAAAACAGATGCAAATAGATTTCCAGGACATGAAAAACTCCATTGAAAGTCTACACAGCAGGATGAGCCAATGTGAGGACAGAATTTCAGATATAGAAAATAAGATTGCAATTAGTGATGAGGAAAAGAAAGATTGCTTCAAAATTATAAGGGAACATGAGAAATCAATCCAGCAGCTGCTAAATGATGCAAAGAAGAATAACATAAGACTGACTGGAGTCAATGAAGAAACAGGAGACAGTGCAGATGACATGAAAAATCTCTTCACAGAAACAATGGCAGAAAACTTCCCAAGCAGGGGAAAAGAGCTTGACATACAGATAAGTGAGGCATATAGGACTCCAAATAGCCTTGATCAAAAAAATCTACACATAGACATAAAATTGTTAAGATTCCAGAAACTCAAAAAAAGAAAAAAGTTCTATAAGCAGTTAGAGAAAAGAAAAAAATCACATACAAAGGAAAGCCCATCAGAATCACAGCAGACTTCTCAACACAAACCAACAAGGCAAGAAGAGCTTGGAGTGACATATTCCAAGCCCTAAAAGTAAACAGCCTCCAACCCAGATTGATGTACCCTGCAAAACTAGCTTTCAAAATGGATGGAGAAATAAGATACTTTCATGACCAAGAGCACCTTAGGAACTTCGTGAATACCAAACCAGCACTCCAAAGAATTTTACACAATATCCTAGGAACAGACATTGAGAATCACAGCCCCAGGAAGCAAAGCAGAATGAACCCACCTGGCATGACAAGAAATTAAATGTAAAGGGGGAGAACCCAACAAAAAGAAAAAGTCATGGCAATGAAAAGTCAATATGTTTCAGTTATAACCATCAATGTTAATGGTCTCAATTCACCAATCAAAAGAAATAGGATGCCGAATCAGCCCTCTGAAGACAGGTAGGTCTGCGCACGTCCTACCAAGGTCCCAAGTCGCACAGAACATGCAGAATCAGCCCACTGCAGATAGGCAGCCACCTGGTTCCACACCACAAAGATGCAGAGAACACCAGACCACCAGACTACCATACTGAGCCCCACTGCTCCCGGCCCAGAAGTAGGGGCTTTTGAGCTGCAGTCCCACTGCTCCTGGTCCAGAGGAAGGGGCTTCCCGGCCATCATCCCTCCCGCTACCCTGCCCAGAGGAAAGGGCTTTGGGGCCACCATCCCTCCCACAGCTCCCAGCCCAGAGGTAGGGGCTTCTGAGCAGCCATTCAACTGATCCTGGGCCAGAGGAAGGGGCTTCCTGGCCACCATCCCTCCCACAGCTCCCAGCCCACAGGAACGTGCTTTTGAGTCACCATCCCTACCTCTGTTCCTGGCCCTTGTCCTACCTCTCCTCAGAGGAGGCAATCCATGCAGGCGCCACCAGCCCCCCTCCCAGTCAGAATGGGTCAAGAAGCAAAATCCAACAATATGCTACATACAAGAAACACACTTAATTCAAAAAGACACTCATAGACTGAAAGTTAAAGGGTGGAAAACAATACTCCATGTGACAGGAACCTGAAAAAAAGCAGGAGTAGCTATCCTCTTTGCAGATCAAGTAGATTTCAAACCAACACTGATTAAGAGAGACGAAGAAGGACACTACATCCTTGTAAAGGGAAGAATCCAAGAGGAAGAGAGGACAATAATAAATATCTATGCACCAAACATTAGTGCACACAACTATATAAAATAAATACTAATGGACATGAAAAGTCATATATGCACTAATACAATTGTAGTGGGGGACCTCAACACCCCACTGTCACAAATAGATCAACTAGACTAAAAATAAGTAGTGAAATACTCGAACTCAATTGAACTCTTGAACAAAGGAACTTAAGAGATGTTTACAGAGTTTTCCACCCCACAAAATCAGCATACACATTCTTCTCAGCTGCACATGGGTCATTCTCAAAAATAGACCACATACTCACACATAGAACATGTTTAAGTAAATGCAAAGGAACTGAAGTTATCCCCTGTATATTATCAGACCATAGTGAGATGAAATTGGTGATCCAAAGCAAAAGAAACTCAAATAATTTCATAAAAATGTGGAAATTGAACAACACACTTCTGAATAACCAATGGGTCACAGAGGAAATTAAAGAAGAAATCAGACAGTTCCTTCAATTAAATGACAATGACAATACAACATATCAGAATCTATGGGACACAATGAAAGCAGTCTTATGAGGGAAATTCATAGCAGTGAACACACATATTAGGAAAACAGAATGAGCCCAATTAAACAACCTGATGCTGCACCTCAAGCTTCTAGAAAAAGAAGAGCAGGACAACCCCAGAGCTCATACAAGGGAGGAAATTATAAGATATTAATATATTATAATATATTAGAGGAGAAATCAATGCAATGGAGACTAAGAGAATGATACAAAAAAATCAATGAAGCCAAGAGTTGGTTCTTCAACAGAATAAACAAAATTGACAAATCCTCAGCCAACCTTTTCAGAAAAAGGAAAGAAAAGGCCCAAATCCATGCAATTATGAATGAAAAGGGTGAAATTACTACAGACCCAGGAGAAATCCAGAGGATCATCAATACCTACTTCCAGAACCTATATGCCAATAAGATGGACAACACAGAAGAAATGGACAGATTCCTAGATACATATGAATTACCAAAGTTGAATGAAGAAGACCTAAAAATTTTGAACAACCCAATATCAAGCAATGAAATGGAAAATGTAATCAAAAACTTATCAACTAAGAAAAGCCTGGGACCTTATGGCTTCACTGCTGAATTCTACAAGACATTTAGAGAGGAACTGCTGCCACTACTGTTTAAACTCTTCAGTGAAATTGAAAGGGAAGCAATACTCTCAAATTCATTCCTGGAAGCAAGCATCACCTTGATCCCCAAAGCAGACAAAGAACCTACCAAAAGGGGAACTATAGGCCATCTCACTAATGAACATAGATGTAAAAATCCTTAATAAGATACTGGCAAACAGAATGCAGAAGATTATCAAGAAGATCATACACCCTGATCAAGTGGGATTCATCCCAGTGATGCAGGGATAGTTCAATATATGCAAATCAATCAATGTAATGCACCATATCACTAGAGCCAAGGACAAAAACCATATGATTATCTCCATAGATGCAGAAAAAGCATCTGACAAAATCCAACATGGATTTATGATAAAAACCCTACAAAAAATTGGAATAGATGGTCTCTACCTCAAACTGATAGAAGCCATCTATGAAAAACCAACAACCAATATCATATTAAATGGTCAAAAACTGAAATCCTTCACACTAAAATCAGGAACAAGACAAGGATATACACTATCACCACTCTTACTCAATTTAGCTCTGGAAACATTAGCCATGGCAATTAGACAAGAGAAAGAAATAAAAGGAATAAAGATAGGAAATGAAGAAGTCAAATTGTCATTATTTGCAGATGACATGATACTCTATATAGAAAACCCTAAGAACTCCACCAAAAGTCTTCTAGACTTAACAACCAAATTCATTAAAAATAGCTGGTTACAAGGTCAACACACAAAAATCAATAGCTTCCCTCTACACGAATGGCAGACTCACTGAGAGAGAAATAGGGCAAATAATTCCTTTCACAACAGCATCCAAAAAACTGAAATACCTAGGAATCAACCTAACCAAAGAAATCAAAGACCTCTTCTCTGAAAACTATGGCACTCTGAAAAGAGAGATTGAAGATGATATCAGAAAATGGACAGACATCTCCTGCTCCTGGGTAGGAAGGATTAATATAGTGAAAATGGTCATGCTTCCAATACTGCTATACAGATTTAATGCAATTCCAATTGATATCCCAGCAGCATACTTCATAGACCTTGAGAAAACAATCCAAAAATTCATTGGGAACAAGAAGAGAGCCAGAATAGCAAAAGCAATTCTAGGTTATAGAGACATGGCAAGGGGGTATCACAGTCCCCAACCTGCAACTCTACTACAAATCTACTGTGATAAAAACAGCATGGTACTGGCAAGGAAACAGACCTGAGGACCAGTGGAACAGATTAGAAGATGCAGAAACAACACCAGACACACTCAGCTATCTCATCTTCAATAAAGGAGCCAAACACCCTCACTGGAGGAAAGATAGCCTCTTTAATAAATGGTGCTGGAAAAATTGATTTTCAACTTGCCAAAGATTAAAACTAGACCTGTATCTCTCACCATGCATTAAACTAAAATTAAAATGGATTAAAGATCTAAATATTAAAATGGAAACTCTGAACCAGTTGGAACAGAGATTAGGTAGAACCCTTGAAGACATCAGTGTAGGAAAAGATTTTATGAACAAAACCTCAGTTGCCTGTGAACTAGCACAAACAATCAACAAATGGGATCTCTTCTTATTAAAAGGCTTCTGCACATCAAGAGAAACCACCAGCAGTGTGAAGAGACAACCCACAATGTGGGAAAAAATCTTCACCTGCTCTTTCTCAGACAAAGGTCTACTATCTCGAATCTATAAAGAACTTCAAAAGATCAGACCTCCCAAATTTAAAGACCCAATCAGAAAATGGGCATCTGAAATGAACAAAAATTTCTCACACAAAGAAGTAGAAATAGCAAATAAATACATGAAAAAGTGTTCAACATCACTGGTCATTCGAGAGATGCAAATGAAAACAATGCTGAGATTCCACTTCACTCCAGAAAGAATGGCTGCTATCATGAAATCAGCCAATAACAAATGCTGGCGGGGCTTTGGGGAAAGAGGAACCCTGCTGCACTGCTGGTGGGAGTGTAGACTGGTGCAAGCACTGTGGAAAGCAGTATGGAGATACCTCAAAGAGCTAGGACTGGAAGTCCCATTTGACTCCACTATTCCACTGCTGGGGATCTTCCCCAAAGAATTAAAAGATTCATACCACAGTGATATATGTGCACCCATGTTCATAGCAGCACAGTTTGTAATAGCTAAAACTTGGAAACAGCCCAAATGCCCATCAACTGGAGACTGGATAAAGAAAATGTGGTGTTTTTTTTTAATAAAATGGAGTGCTATTCTTCCATAAAAAATGAGAAATTAGAGACATTGATAGCTAAGTGGATGCACATTGAGGCAATACTCTTAAGTGAAATAAATAGGACACATATGTATAAATACCGAATAGTTTCTCTGGTGTGAGAAACTGAAAGTGTACATAAGGACTAAAATGTATAATAGGTAATGTGAAATAGGAAGAAAAGGGGCAAAGGGGAAGGAAGTGGGAGGGGTAGGAGAAAGTTAAGAAGGGAGTGGAATTAATATGAGAAAATGGAAAAATAGGAACAAAATCTTTGTAAATAGGGAGGAATGAAGGGGTTGAAGAGAGGACTGGGCAAGGGTGAAAAATAAGAACCAAGAGAGATTATGTAAAGGTGAAAATTTCCAATGATGAATGTCATTATATTGTATACCTAAAAAGTACCAATGATTAGAATGAACAATCGATAATGCAAAATAGGAAGAAAAGGTCCAAAGTGGTAGGGGTAGTGGGAGGGGCAGGGGAAAGGAAAGAAGGGAAAGGAATAATGATGAGAAATGGAAAAAATGAAAATAAAGTCTTTGTAAATAGGGAAAGGTAGAGGGGGGTGAAGGGAAGGCTAGGAATTGGGAAAAAATAAGAACCAAGATGTATCATGTAAAGGTACAAGTTCCCAATGAGAAATATAATTGTGTTGTATACCTAAAATGTACCAATAAAAGAATTTAAGAAAAAAAAAAAGCAACCTCATCAACTCATTCAAAAATATGTACAGAAAGACTATATTATTGGTCAGACATTATACTCATCTGTTGTCTTCATACAAAATATATTTTCTACTATGGAAATAGAGTATCCATAATTCTGCTGTATGTCTGGCTTATAACTGTTTCCCCTGCATCCCACATGAGTTAGTTTCTTCTTTATTTTTCATATTTTAAGTAAATACTTTCATTGATAATTTTCTTAAAATAAACTAGGATGGTATTGGTAAAAAAAAGAAGAAAATAGTAGACAAGAAATTAAGAGTATGATAGTCTAAAAAAATTAATAATATAGTCTACTGGATATTGAAAATCCTATGAAATATAACGTGATTCTGCTTAAAAAACTTACTACCTCACTTCTTATAATTATAAAAAGTATTACTTTTTTATGAATAAATTATTCTAAGAGATAATTCAACAAGAAATGTGATAAAGATTCATTTTCATTTTTCAGTAAGCAATAATCTTAAAGCATAATAAATCTGGAGGTTTTGGAAGGTTTTTCAGTACATTTAAGATTAACGTTAAGACAAAACCAAAATACCCAAATCTTTATTTCCTTTATTATGCAATTAACTCAATGAATAAATGTCAGCAGTGAAAAAACTGCATGTAGCTGGAACTGGAAACTGGGTGGAATATGTCTATGACTTACTAAAGGATATTTGGGTCAGTACTTTACATGTAACACTGATGTACTTCTGTATGGAATGATGTGAGTGCCTGTCTGATGACCTTAGCATCTGCTGCTTCCAGCCATACTGCAGCTCATGACAGCTGCATAAGGCTGCGCTTGAATTCATGCCAGAACAGTCCCCTTTGAATATCAGTAGACCACCTGGGTACCCAGCTGCAGGATGTGACATCTCCTGCTCTTTCAGATGCCAGAAATACATACTAAGAACTTTGGTGGAAAAGAAAATCTGGTACATACAAAATTATCTTTTGGCTTCTCATTCTCTCCATTTGTAAATGAATGCCCACCTTTCCAGACTATGGCTGGTTCATTTTAGTATAAATGGAATTTTTTGTGTAAATTGTAAGTGGTCAAGTGCTTTCCAAACATAAAACAACGTGATGCATTTGACAACAGGGAATGACCTCTCTCTTCTCAAGTGTTTTCTCCCAGGACTTGATTGGCATCACTTCAGCAAATGTACACTGACCATTGACTTTGTGTCAAGTGCCCTGCTGGGATCTGGAGCACAGAGATAGAATAATAAACCATGGCTCTCTGTCTTCAAGCATCACACAGGCTACTAGAGTTGTGAATGGGAGACTGAGCTTATTACAGTCTACTCATCAGTTTGCAATGACAGTTCAAGAGCAGTCTCCCATAGTACATGAAAGTGAAGAGCTGTTTTAAGAAGTACTCACTCCAAGCCTAGTCCCTTCATAGACAATATTCTTTGCCCCTAGTTTTTAATCAGCTAGAGACATTTCATTTCTGGTCAAGAAAAGAAGACTGTTTAATAGAAAGCTGTAAGTTTGCTTTACATAACTACTTATCCTACAGGGTATATATAAAATTCTAGTGCTACCAATAGAAAACTAAGACTCCTTCCCAAAAAATTATCATGCAAACACTTCTTTTTGCTGAAAAGTATATAGTCAGATAAATATGAAACACACAAAAATATCCATATTGATATCACCACAAGTGTCCATTAGAAATAACAACAAAATTTATGATGAGGGGAAGTAATACTCTATTTTTCAGTTTCTTTGTTTTTACTTTTTACTTAAATAGTAATTTTTTTGGTACTAGGGATTGAAACTAAGTGTTCCCATTGAGCTAAATTCCAGCACTCTTAAATTTTTTTTTATTTTGAAGCAGTCTCACTAAGTTAGTAAGTTGTCCAAACTGACGTAAAACTTGCAATCCTCCTGCTTCAGCCTTCCAAAATGCTGGAATTACAGATGTGCCTCATTACTCCTGGCTCAGATTTTTATTGTGAAAAAACTGATAGTGGTCATTGTAGGTTACATTTCACATTTTAGAAGAAGACTTAAGAAATAACCAGGGAGGTTGGGGAGCTCAGTAGCAGAGAGCACATTTAGTATGTGTGAAGCTCTTGGTACAGTCTATAGGGCCATGCAAAAAAAAAGGAAGGAAGGAAGGGAGCGAAGAGGGAGGGAGGGAGGGAGTGACAGAGAGAGAGAGCTGGAAGGAGGCATGAAGGGAGGGAAGAGAGAGGGAGGGAAGAAAGCCAGAAGAACAAACTATGAAATACCAATACTTAGTATATTAGCTTGCTCACTTAATCACAAAAAGGAAGGGAGATAACAAAATTCATTTCTCCCAATCTGATGCTTGCATCACAGTAAGGATATTTTCTTCTCCCTGCTTAACTAGAATTGCAAGATGATATTCCTCTGACATTTAAAGGTTATTCCATAGACAGCACCGGTGCTAGTTTAAACGCTTGCTGAAGAAGCCATGATTAGTCTAACACTTTCTCCTTTCAGGAAGACCAGGTATCAACACCATCTATGTCTCTGTAGACTTTTCCCTTCTACTTTTCTGGAGCTTAGAAAAACTGATCTGATTTTGTTTTCATTTTCACCTTGAAATGTCTCAAATGGTCTTAGCTTCCTCTTTCCATTTTAGGAAAGAGAGTGAGCCATCATCTCCAGTTAGACTCTGCTCTGGGCCTCCTGAACTCTGAATAGAGGACCACTAGACTTGGAGCCTAGAGACGTGGGTTTGCTCTTCAGCACAGCCAATTTTTAATCACATGACAATTTTCTGAGAATCAAAACATTCAGCTATAGGAAAAAATGATATCAACTCACAGTATTCTGGTAGGGGTACAACGAAATGATGAAGGCGAAACTGCACTGTCAACTAAAAAGTGTTACACAGGTGTACTTTATTATCTCTCCATTATTCTTCCAGTACCTGAAGGTATTTATCAAATAAATTATACCTGACTATTTCTTTTTCAATATCATCTTATATATTTTCTACAGCTTATATTTTATCATCTATGATAAAATAAAAGGATAGCAAATACAAAAATGATTATTTTGATAATATTTATCATTTAAATTTTTATGCATTTTCTTTCTCACTTTGTGGTAAATTCTTTAAAAAAATTTTTTTCTACCTCTACCTATCTTCAAAATCCAATTACCTTAACATCTTATATGCCAGTATCTTAAATCCATCATCTGAAATTGCTTATGAAGTTTTTTATGAGCTTTCATTATTCTTACTTTCTTACTTCTCTGCAGCATTTGACACTGTTGACAATCACCATAACTTTCTGAGTTTTTGTGATGTTATATTTGTTCTTCTCTGACAGCTTTGACATAGCATTCAGTTTCCTTTCTCCCACCCCTAAAGTAGGTGCCAGCTACACTTGATCTTAGCCAAAAGGCCGAGAAGCAATAAAAAGTGGGTGCCAGTTAAGGACATGCCATGCTCTTCTGCTCTCTTATTTTCATACTTGGCAAACTCATCCATTCTCATGCTCAGTTAATTATAAATTCTGTAAAACTAACTCTCAAATCTGTTACCTTCTTTATACTTTGCCACTACTCTGCAACATGATTTCCAACTCCCTCAGGTATATCTTTAACTTTCCATAAGCCTAAAGAGTCAAGAATTTCCATTCTGTTCCCTAAATGTGAAAATAAATCCTGTAGTTCCTGGGGTCTTCTCTTGCAATGCCACAGAAATAATCAAGGAACACCATCTTTCAGCTGATCTAATCGTTATTCACAAAGGTCATTGCAACATTAGTGTGAGCACTTTCCCCTTCAACAACTCCTTACAGCTACATATCTTCATTTCAGAATTCTAGAATATATGCTGATTTCTCAAACTCAAATAACTTCAGTCAGCCAATGAAAAATACAGAATATAAAGTTTGCTTGATGAATTAAAATACAAAATTTAGAAATCTAGAATTTGTGGCCCAATCAAAATAGTCCAAAAATGTATGACTGGGATTGCACATTGCTGGCCTGTGAAATAATTTTAAAAATGGGGAAATGGCATCAAAATTTGATAATGGAGTAGGGCATGCATAAATATCATTTAGATTGCAGGCATATCATGATAGCAACAGAGAGAGGCTAATATTCTATACTCAAAGTTTTATCTCAACTAGTTGTTAGTATGATAATTGACAGAATCTGCTTAGAATTTGTAATTCACCAAGTTTAGGTTTTTCTTAGATATAGCGAAAACTGCTTTTAAAAGCCTGTTAAAAATCTAAAACTACCTTTTTTCCATGATAATTACTCAGTGTCCTTTGTAATTAATACTCAATTTTAAAACATTTGGATGAAAGTCTCCTCTCTATCATTTCACACTCTCAGAGTGACTCCTACTAGCTACAGTCTGTTAATGCTAAAATCTTTCAGACTTATTTAAATAAATTTCATAATTCAATTCCTTTTTAAACTACATTTCTGGTTGGCTAGAACAACAGTTAAGCGATTGGTAGTCATGCACTTAAGATAGACATCACTAAATGTGACAGTATAATCATAGATTAAGATGTTGCACATTTATTGCAGTAGTTGCCATAGAGATTTAAATTTGGCTCTTTAATAAAAAGTACATGGCTTCAATTTTGAATGCATTAATTCTGGCTAGCAATGTGCAGAAGGTTTCCTAATTGAAAGTGCAGATATAAAAATAACAAGTTTGGAATTTTGACCTAGAAATCTTTAAGGGATCACATATAGGTATAAAAATAATAAGTTCAATTTCTTGAGAATTTAATGGATATTTCATTAATCCTGTCATCTAATAGCTAGTTCTACAAATTGCATATGTAATGATTTAGCAAAATTTCAATCATGTATGTTCAAGAGGGAAAGGAAACAGTGAGGAACCAAATATCCTAATGCAAACTTAGGTATGGCTCAAGTCACAAGGAAGGAGCACAGAAGTATGTATCTTAAACTGAGAGTGCAGATTTTTAGACATTGTTTTTCTGTTGCTGTCTACAAGAGTAGACCCTTGAAGTTTTGCTTTATGAATTCTCTCATTTTTCAAGACCACAGCAATATTTCCTTCCTTTTGATTTAATGTACTACATAACTTCACCTTCAGATATCACCTAGAACATATTATATTGTCACGTGTAATTTATCTTACACATCCTCACACTGAAATCAAGAGCTACATCTGTACATGATATCCACAGCTTTAAGTCTAGGTTTGTATTTAACTTGAGAGAGATGTTCTGCATCTCTCAGAGAGAAAATGAGGGCAGATCTCAGAGGTGACCTGAAGTATAACACATACATTGAAAAATGCACTAAAGAGAAAAGACAAATTAATGAAGAAAAAACTTCCTATGTTTAACAGATACTGGAATCTGTTATGACAATATGTATAAGAAAAGTCATAAAAGATTATGCAAATGTAAAAGATCATAAAAGCATAAACCATTAAAGAACATGGCCTGGCCTGTTTGATTCATTTCTATATCCCTATATTTGGCACAGTGGTGGATAAATATTAGGTGTACATTAAGAGCTGAATAAATTAATAAAAAATACTATTCTTAGAGAATGAATTGTTTTCCCAACATCCCCCCTACCTCCAATCATCAGGAGATTTGTGATCCTGTGAACTTGAAATGGTAACAATCAGTACATTTCACTGCTGCCAGAGACCTTTTGCAATTACTATAGCTTTTGCTGAAAGTCACCCCTGTACATTCTTGCACAGCTGGATTCTTCCTTTCACTTTGCTCTCAGCATAAATGTTCCATTAAAGATCTCCTCTGGCCATTTTAGGCAACGTAGTTCACTACCCTGCACATTGCACCTCTGTTCTTCACACCAGTTTACCTAATTTTATTTTCTTCTAGGCACCTGTGTCATTAAAAATTAACAAGCTAATTCTCCTGTTTACCTATTATTAACTGTCATCTTCTTCTAGTATAAGCTTTATGAAAGCAGGTACTGATTCTCTTTTCTATGCTTCTGTCTGCATTTCTAGACAGTCACAAATACTGATTCAATTAATGAACTTTCTAAATTCAAATTATTTGCAAACTTCACTTGAATTTAATGGTATGTTATTCTCATTAACCAAATGATATATGTAATAATACAAATGATTCTTAAAATCTCTAAGCTAGAATATTTTTGAAAGTTATTTACATTGTTTCCCTTTCCATATAAGAAAAATGGAACCTTAATTTCTAAAACAAATAGTTTACAATTAATTAATGGCAGTAAATAATAAGATACAAAAAGAAACATGCACTTCATTATCAGAATATTTCAGGGGCTCTTCAAATGTAACTCATCAGATAATTATCTTAATTCTCAGTTCCATTTTGTTTAATTAAGCAAACTTAATGCAAGACTGTAGTAAAATTTGGTCAAAAGAGAATATGTCAAACATCTGTGCTTATGTGCAATATTTCTGTGCTTATTAACATTCCTCAAAAGCTCATTGTATTGTCATAAATTCAAACAGGTAAATGGAGGTCCATGGGTGTGGAAGGCAGAAAATTGTTTTCTGAAGATGACATTTTAGATACTGTGTTTGATGAGATGATTGATTTTTCTTTTTCTCCCAATTTTTATTTTTTATTAGCACATGTTCACATTACAAAATGATTGTGTTCCTTGGGGAAGTTAGTACATACAAAAAACACATCCTAATTCTTTTTTCTATGCCCTTTCCCTCTCATCACTCCCCTGTCCTTGTATCTCTCAATCCTTAATGTATTGAAACATACTAAAAAGCCAATTATCCCTGCCTTATTGCTGGAACATTATACTTAGTGTTTTTGAAATATCCCTGTATTTGTTAAAGAACAATGTTTTCTTTCTTTATCTTACTTCAGAAGTCAAGTTTATTCCTCTTTCGTGCACATTTATTACCATTGAAGAGTATAATCCAAGAACACAGAATTTTTTTTATTAGTTATATTGATACATTTAAAGCATACAATATAATGACATTCATCATTGGAAATTTGCACCTTTACATAATCCATCTTGGTTCTAAGAACACAGAATCTTAATTAGACTGACTTTCCAAAAATTATTTACACCATGTATTTCTGATTAAATCTTGTAAAATATCATTTATTTCTGCTTTATATATTAACAAAAATGAATATATACATTATTATAGTTTCATAATTCCATAATTCTCTTGAATACCCTATCCCAACTCCTCAGGATGTCTGGTGAGTACTACTCAGCACTCACTGCAAAAGACACATCTAACTATGTCATTTTTATCCATATATTATTCTTTGTTATATCCTCTACAACAACTACTACTAAAGACTAATATTCTTCATGAATATTTAGTTTTCACACTCATATTTTCTAATGCACACAAAAATTTAGACCTATCTATGTAGATGGGTAAAAAAACAGATACTAGACAGAAATAAACATTGGATGATTGTTTTTGCAGGCTGATAAATACAGTACATGTGTCCATTTCTTCAGAGAAACATTCATATGGTAAGATTTTGAGAAGTTATAAAAAAGGAAGCACTGAATGTTATTAGTGTAAGAGAGTTATTATATTTATTTCACTCCCTAATATGTGGTATTATGTGCCTAAAATGCCTTTTTTCTATTCTCAAATAGCTAACTTTTATCAGTTCTTTTATATCCAGTTCCATTACCTACTTTTCCTATCCCATCACACTAATTAGAATTTGTCTTACCATCTCTATGCATTAGCACATTATTACCTAAAAAAGGTTGCATTTTACTCTTGCAGAATTTTTGTTTGTTTAGTTCCAAGGGAGTTATGACAACCTGGCACAGTGATGGTACTGTAACCAGTAATTGTCAATTATTTATGGAATGAACAGATAAATAACCAAAATCAATGGAAAATTCATATCTAGATTACATTTTAATCTGTTTACAACACTGTATCCAAGTAATTTCCTTCTCTTACAACATTACACATAAGCAATTCTGTGAGCCAATCCTGAGAAAAAATGTGGAGAGTCTGAGAAACGGAAAACATTTAGCATCATAGTTTTCATGGCTGGTCTCTAATGTAATTTTTATGTGTCTAAATATTTAGTATGTGAGTACTACTTTTAATAAGAAAAAAGAATAATAACAATTTAAATATGTCTTGACTAACAGTTTAATTAGACTGCATTTAGACAACTTTTATCTAAGAGGAAAAGGCTAAATCATATTCTATGTTCCTTAAGACATAAATTATTTAAGAGATCAAATCACTAAAAAGGAATTTAACAGGGTCATCTTGTCTTGGACCACCTCAGAAACCTGCCATGCATTTTAAGAGAGTTACTGGATGTTTGACAAAACCTAGTCTCATACATTGACTGCCTTTTATCTAGCGGGCAATATCTCTTAGAATCCAGTTTCCTTTACCTGAAAAGAAAATTCAGTGCAATGCTGCTATTATTATTATTATTATTATTATTATTATTATTATTTGCTTTCAGCAATCACTGAAGTTAGTGTTTACTCAGTGTTACTAGTCCATATTCTTTTCCTTATGGACTATTTCTGTTGCCCTTGCAGTTGATTTTTTTCCTTGATTCCTAATTGTTTTATTTTTGTGAGTTTCACAGTCTTAATCTCTTAGAAATTTTTTAAAAATAGTAAATAAACGTAAATAAATGGTTATGGTATAAAAATAAATCATGGAGAGTAACCACAACCCATTAGAGGCCATCTGATTGACATCTGTTGTCATGTAAACTAAAGATATTAACACAAAAGTTGGAAAAACAGAGTCACATTAGAAACAATTAAATTTTATGGCACATACTCACCCATGTTTTCAAAAATAGGCAATAGATATGTCTTTGGTGTACTATCTCAGTTAACTCTTCCCGCAAAGACACTTTATTCTGTGATATAAATTAAACAAGAATAAAGACATATGTTTAAACAGTGGTTCAAGGCAAAGGAGTGGCCCAGATATCAGAATATCTAAATGTAGAAGATAAAATATCCATCCACTGCAATATGCTTCATGTTTAGTCTGTGGCAAATAGTTAAACAGAGACATCCAAACAGGTAACCAGACAGTCATTTGTAGATTAAATCATTAATACTGGTTTATATGATTTATGAAGGCTATACATACACATAGCTACAGTTTATGATCCCTTAGCCTATCTGAAAAGAGGGTAATATATTTCTAGGTGCACAGTAAGCGAGTGCTTTATTACACATTTTTAATTCATTAATTTTATTGTTACATTTCAAGTATACAATATGCTGAAATTCATTATTGGGAATTTGTATCTTTAAATAATATATCAGGGTTCTTATGTGTTTCCCCATTTCCCTGCCTCCTTTCAACCCCTCCACACCCCCTATTTACAAAGACTTTGTTTCCCTTTTTAAATTTTCTCATATTTATTCCTTTCCCTTCTTTCTTTTCCTCTTTCCCTTCCCTTTTGCCCCTTTTCTTCAGACTAGTCACGTTATTTATTTTATATTTTGAT
The DNA here is from genome assembly GCF_053883595.1 of Heterocephalus glaber. Lineage (NCBI taxonomy): Eukaryota > Metazoa > Chordata > Mammalia > Rodentia > Bathyergidae > Heterocephalus > Heterocephalus glaber. Next base: position 34,210,882 of record NW_028258143.1, on the reverse strand, counting down.
ACCTATTTATACTTTCAGTTTCTCACTCCAGACAAACTATTCAGTATTTACACGTGTGTCCTATTTGTTTCACTTAAGAGTATGGCCTCAATGTGCATCCATTTAGCTATAAATGTCTCTGATTTCTCATTCTTTATGGCTGAGCAGTACTCCATTTTATAAAAGAAACACATTTTCTTTATCCAGTCTCCAGCTGATGGGCAATTAATTGGGCTGCTTCCAAGTTTTAGCTATTACAAACTGTGCCACTATGAACATGGGTGCCCATATATCACTGTGGTATGATTCTTTTAATTCTTTTGGGAAGATATCCAGCAGGGGAATAACTGGGTCAAATGGGACCTCTAATCCTAGCTTTTTGAGGTATCTCCATACTGACTTCCACAGTGGTTGTAACATTCTATACTCCCACCATGAGTGGAGAAGTGAGGAACCCTTCTCCTCAGCTCCATCAGCATTTGTTATTGGTTGATTTCTTGATACCAGATATTCTTTCTGGGATGAGTGGAATCTCAGAGTTGTTTTGATTTGCATCTCTGAAATAACCAGTGATGTTGAACATTTTTTCATATGTTTATTTGCTATTTCTTCTTCTTTGTCTGAGAAATGTCTGTTCATTTCAGATGCCCATTTTTTGTATTGGGTCTTTAAATTTGGGAGGTCTGATTTTTAAAAAAATTCTTTATATATTCTAGATAGTAGACCTTTGTCTGAGAAACTGCTGGTAAAATTTTTTCCCACATTGTGGGTTGTCTCTTTACGCTGTTGGTGGTTTCTCTTGTGTAGAACTTTCTACTAATAAGAGATCTGACTTGTTGATTATTTGTGCTAGTTCACATGCAACTTAGGTTTTGTTAATGAAATCTTTTCCTATCCCAATGTCTTCAAGAGTTCTACCTAACCTCTCTTCTGGCCAGTTTAGTGTTTCTTTTTTAATATTAAGATCTTTAATCCATTTTAATTTTAGTTTAGTGCATGGTGAGAGATATAAATCTAGTTTTAACCTTTGGCAAGTTGAAACCCAATTTTTCCAGGACCATTTATTAAAGAGGCTATCTTTCCCCCAGTGAGGGGGTTTGGCTCCTTTGTCAAAAATGAGATATTTGAGAAAAGTGTCCCATAAAACCATATCCACCAAAATTGTGAGTGATATAGAAATTTATTTAGATTAAGTTCAATTCAATGAAATATTTCTATGAAATTCTGGTTTCTTTAACTGCTCAAATAAAACAAAAATAATTGTTACATACACTGATGGGTAATCCATTTTCCTAAGGTTTGCATGAATTAAGGTTACAGAAAACCAAAGGGTTCTAACAGAAATAGCTCTGATAGACTTCTGATTTCTAACAAATTATTATAACTAACACTTTTACTTTTCAAAATTTGAATCATGTGGACCTGTCTAGCAAATGCTTCACTTTCTTTTAATACTATTAAAATGTGGGTACTGAAATCTTTAAAGGTTGGCAAATGTCACTGCTTCATTTATTCTATTACCTGGTTCAATAAGAACACTTGTCTGTCACTTTTCCACTATGTATAGGTCAGCTCTCATCTTTTCCACTTCATTAGTTGTAGATCTTGAAGATGAGTGGATTTCAGATAAGAAGATATTTTCTCCATTTACTTTGTTCAAATAAATTTATTGATGCTGTCATTATGATTGACAAGATGAAAACTGGAACATTCACAATAAATTCCATCCTCAATAAAAAATTGTTGACCAAAGAGCTTGTTTTTAAGAATAATAAATTACCCTTTAAGGAAAATGAATAACCACATAGTAAACTACACACACAAAATCTTTAGTAAGTACTATTTTATCAACTCCGTTGTCCAAAGAAGTAGATTGTTAAAATTATACCAACAAGGCTATTAAAAAATAACTAGGTTAGGATAAACAGATAATCTGTTATAATATATAAAGGTCTCCTATTGACTAAATATCATGAGTTAGATTTCTTCTTCATTTGGCTCTCTTTGGGGGATTCCTGTGTGTGTGTGTATGTGTGTGTGTGTGTGTGCAATTTTAAGCAACTTTACTGAAATATAATGGGATAGAATAAAGAACATATGTTGAAGTTGATCCACTAGTAAATTTTGTCATGTGTGAAACTTGCAAGGCTATTGCCACAATCAAGGTCATGAATATATAGATTATCCTAAAAGTTTTAGGATTCCAGCTGGAATCTCTCCATCTCGGCCTCCTCTCACAATCCAAGGCCCTTCTCTAGACAATAAGCTATCTGCTTTCTGACACATAAAGTAGTTTTCATTTACTAACATTTTATATAAATGGACTCCTACATTATATAATCTTTTAACCTGGCTTGTTTCCTTCAGTGTAAGAATTGGAAGGTTCACCAAAGTTGTAGGTTGCATCAATAGTGTGTGCATTTTATTTTTGAGTAGTATTCCATACACGGACAAATCATACTTTATTTATTCACCTGTTGATGAACACTTGATTGTTTCTGGCTTTTGAATAACATAAATAAAGCTGCAATGAATGTTAGTGTACAACTCTGCATGTACATATACCTCCTCTTCCCCTGAGTAAATACTCAGTAGCAGTTTAAGAAATAGTACAACTTTGTAAAATTTCAGGTTGTCATTTTACATCCCCACCAGCATTGTGTGTGCAATTCTTCCCACACTATCACCAACAAAGGCAGCCTGCTTAAGCGCAGCCATTTCAATAAATGGACAGCATTCAGCCAGTATATTTTAAATTTCATTTCCCCAAAGACTATTATTAGGAATTAGCTTTCTATATTCAATTAAATAATATTTATTTTAACTAATGCATAAAAACAAAAAAAATTGTACATACCAGTAAGTTAATATGTATTGTTTCAACTCATGTGCATACTGCGCAATGTTTAAATCAGGCTAAACATATCTACCTGCTCCCTCACATATTTATCATGTATTCATAATGAAAACTTTCAATATATTTTCTTCTACTTTTCAAAAATATGTAGCTCCTTATTATATTGGCAATCACACAACAGAATTTCTTGATTCTATTTAATGGTAACATGCATATTTATTATTTGTACTCCTTCCTTAGTTAAATATTTTTTCAAATATTTGAACTAGTTTTGATTGGGCTGATTTTTTTTCTTATTAAAAACTTTGAGGGTTTTTTCACATTTCTTTTTATTTAATTTAACTTCTTTATTAGTACAAGATTGCTCTACATAATGCCTGTTTTCATTGTGGGTATCCAGTACATGCATATGACACATCTGAATTCTTTTTTTCCCCCTTTTTCTCCCCACATTCCAACCATCCTACCTCTTCTACTCCCCATACCATTTGCAGTAAATCTATCTCCCTGTTTTCTTTTATCTGTCTTTTACTTTACTCTTTACTTTTTTTTTAATCTGGATACAAGGTGTTTATCAGAAATATAATTTGCTAACATATTTTCTGGTTAGTGAATTGTTTTTAATTCTCTTAAAAGTGATTTAGAAGACCAAGAGTTTTTAATTTTGATGAAGTCTAACTTACTATTATGTTCTCTTATGGCTCAAACTTTTGGTTCTGTATCTAAGAAATATTCACCTAGTCATTGGTTACAAAAGAATTCCTTCTGTGTTTCCTCTTTCAATTTCAGATTTTACAGTTTGAATTAATATTTTTATGTTGGGGGTATGGAATTTGAAATATTTAAATTTCTTTGTTTCTCTTCTCACATGTATATTCAATTGTTCTAGAATTATTTATTGAAAATACTGTCTTTTTTACTCTTAAACAGCTTTTGCAAGTCTGTTGAAAATTAGGTGCCCATGTATGTGGTTAATTCCCAGATTTTTTTCCATTGCCTGTTTGTGCCAATACCATATAGCTTTGATTGATAAAACATTATAATAAAATTCGAAATTACATTTTACTAGTTGTCTAACTTTTTCTTTATCAAAGATTTTTTTGGCTATTCTACATTCCTTGTATTTCTATATGAAATTTAGACTTAGCCTGTTCTTTCCTATGAAGAAAAGCCCTCTGGGACTTGTTCTAATACTGAATGAAATATATATGGGAGAGAATTGACATATTAATATCATATTGTCCCTACCATCCAATAAATTTGGTATATATTTCCATTTATTTATGTCTTCTTCAATTCTTTTCAGTAGTATATTCTAATTGTTAGAACAAAGGTATTATACAACTGTTATCAGATTCATCATTATTTCATATTTTTGATGCAATTTTAAATAATATTATATTGGAGTTTGATGTTTGCTGCTAGTAGTAGCAATAAAATTAACTTCTGAACAATTTTTTCTTGTGTCCTGAAACCTTGACCATATGTCTTACTTCTTTGTTTTAATAGTGTATTTATAAAGTTTGGGGAATTTTCCAGAAAAACTTGTCATCTGGAATGAGTCCTTCCTTTTCCTTCTCAGTATGAATGGCTTTACTGTATAGTTCTTGCTTTACAGCCATACCAAAAACCTCTACTACAATGTGCAGTGGAAGGCATAAAAGCCAAAATCCTAATACTTTTCTTACTTTAGGGGGAGTAAATCCCATCTTTTAATAGTAAATGTGCAGGTTTTTTCACTCAAGCCCTTTATCAAATTGAGTAAATTTTCATCTATAATTAGTTTGTTCCAGGATTTTTTTAAAAAAAACAGGATTACAATTTGAGTTTTGTCAAATACTTTCCTTGAATTCATTTCAATGACACATTCATTTTTCTTTTCTAGTTTGTTAATACACTGAATTACAATGGTTGATTTTTGCATGTTAGATCAATCTTGTATTCATATGGTGAACTTCACTTGTTCAGATGTATTGGTTATTTTACCTACTGAAAATCTTGATGAGTTAAACTATCAGGTAGTAATTTCATATCTGTGTTTAAAGAGATATTGGTTTGTTGTTTTCATTTCTTGCAATATCTTGATCAAATTTTTGTTCCTGAGAAATACTGACTTCATAGGGCAAGTCTCTTTTTGAATTATCTGGAAGAGTTTCTATAGAACTAAACTTATTTCAACCTGAAATGTTTGATAGAAATCATCAGTGAAGTCATCTGCTTATTGTTTCCTCTATGAAAACTATTTCTTAAACTATAAATTTCATTTCTTTATTAGATATAGGGCCATTTGATTTATTTCTTCCTACTAGGTTTGATGGTTCATGTCTTTTAAGGAATTGGTCCATTTTATCAGGATGAAAATGTTCTGTACATAATGCTATCCATAAAATTATTTTACAGTCCTGTAAATATCTGTAGAAGATACCATGATGTCACCTTTCTCATTTCCAGCACTGATAATTTTTGTCATTTCTCTATTTTGCTTAAGCTTGGTTAGAAGTTTATTTTATTTTTCTCAAGGAAACCAATTTTGATTTCACTGCTTTTGGCTAAAGTGTTCCTCTTTTATATTTCATTTATTTCTGCTTTAATTTTTATTAATTCTTTTTATAGACACTTTAGAATTACTTTTTCTTTTATAGTTTCTTAAGGTGGAAGATGACATCATAAACTTCAGATCTTTTTATTTTTAAAATAGATATTTACTGCTATAACTCTATTATTATTTCAGTGACACTTCAAGCTTTTAAATGTTATGTTCTCATTTTCATTCAAAATATTAGTACTATCACTATGACTCATTCTCTGACACATGATTATTTATGTGTGTATTGTAATTTTCCAATATTTACACTATCAGTCTGTGTTGAACATACAGGTACTATTGATTATCTAGAGTGATTACTGAGCAATGAGACTTCTAATACTTTCTGATTAAGATTGTAATCATTGTTTTACATGTATGTGCTGGTCAGTACACAATTGTATACTTGCACAGATATTCTCTCAGTCTCCTGAGTTCTCCGTCCATGTGCTTCTCTTCTTGTAGTACATAGCTCACTGAACTCTGGCTGTTTTGATCTCCCCGGCCATTCACCTTTATCTTATCAACTGATGGAATCCACCAGTCTCTGGGTTCCTGTCTCATGCTGAAGCCTAGAAACGTTGTGAGCCAGTAAACTAAAGCAACTGTGGGGTTCTTGCTTGTTTCTCATCGCTAAGTGACCACTAGCTTTCATGATCTGCTATCTGGTATCTTGCAGTTGTTCCCTCAAATAGTTTTGTCCACTTTAATATTTATTTATTTTTATTATTATTATTTTTTTGTATCAGGAATTGAACTCAGGATCTTGCACTCTCCAGGCAGGTGTGGTGCTACTGAGCTACATCTCTGGGCCTTACTTTTCAAAAGAATTCAGAAGAGTGTGAAGGATAAAGGTAAATCTAGTATCTGTTACTTCAAGTCTAAACAATATTTTTTTTGTTTTATTTAAACTTATTCATGAGTACAGGAAAATATTTTCCACTTTAGGGTATTAGATGTTAATAATTGAAGGAAATGTGCGGCAATATAAAAAGTTCTTTTGTAAATCTAATTTAGAGCTACATTTAATTGACGGATCAATAGTAATATATGCTTGTATGTTCATGTGTGTGTGTGTGCTTTGATTATCCATGTAAGGTCAGATTATTAAGGACATAGATGTTAAGTGATACTTAGGAATGTCTTGATGCATTCAAAGTTGCCCAGCTTAAAACTATCACTATAAGATATTCTATTTATGACACACATTACAGGTGTTCGTCAGAGAACTCAGCACTACATTTATCATTTCAATGTTTCCCCAAAACATATAATGAAATGCTATATCTTCTCTATTCTATTGATGAAACATTTAGGCTTTAGAGATACTACCTTACCAAACTTACTCAGATATTAAGTTCTAGAGCTAGGTCTTGAGCCCAGGCTGCCTGACTCCCAACTGATACTTGTAACAGTCCACCCTACATTGCTTGAGGTAGGCTTCTGAGTCCTTTGCTGCCTTAAAACTCCTTTTCCTTAAATGACCTCAACTGATTCAAAGTGGCAGTTCATCTTCATAGACAAAATGATATGTATTCTTGGGAACCCTCCTCCATATATTATAGGTTATGAAATACAAAGACTTTCAGTGGCAATGCATGAATGATACGTTGAGTGATGTTTAGGTCAACAACAGATTGCTACTATGGTAATTCATAATTTATTTTGTCAAGAATTATTTTACATGACTATCAATTTCTCAGATATTTCTATAAAATATCCACTTCTACCCAACTTTGCACATATACCACTTCGTATTCCTTTTCCCTTTATTTTTCTCTTTAGCATATAATTAACATATCAATATATGTTAATACTCTTGTAAATTATCTCTTTTATTAAAGTATGTTTCATAAAACAAAATTTTGTCCTTTTTGTCCATTAGTATGTCTACAACATTTATTGAACTCAAGAATATTTACAAATAAATTAACATTTATGCTCAGTCAGTATTCTTAGGGTTTATGCTATTTCAGTGACTGTTGTGTAGAGGAATAGGGAAGGATATCTGAAATGAAGTTTTCAGAAGCATTAGGTTCTACTTAAAGATAGTCTCGTTGTTATTGGATATTATCTATCTATCTGCCATTAGAGGCTACAACCATCTCAGAATTGTAGGGGAAGACTACATTTTCATGATAGTTTCTCCCGCTCTCCTGATGATACTACTGACTCCTAGACCAATTAATTTATGGAGGGGAGACCCTTAATGAGATAGTAGCAAAATATTTAAGAGTAGCTCCTCTGGTTTTAGAATTGTGGGGTCAATGTCCAGCCATTCCACTCCTAATTATTATGAATATCAGAACTCACTGTTAGAATATGCCAAAGATTTCTATTCTGAGATTCCAAGGTATTCAACCTTTTGTCACTATAATAAAACCTATTATGTTTAAGAAGGATAGAAGTATCTTTTGGGGGAAAATCTATAGCTGTGTCTTCAAATTTTCTAATGTCTTTAAGTACCAACACTTCCTTGAGTATCAAAGATAAAGTGATACTGTTATAAATAAATCTTCACAAAATGGTCATTTGTTTTGGCTTGGAATTCATTGAGGCTAGCCAAAATCCCAGTCTTTGGCAAGCTTTACATATTTCTATCCTTTTCATTTACATTAGTACTTACAAAGAACACATCAAAAAAACCCATAATAACTTCACTGACATCTTAAAGACATTTTCTCAGTTCGGGGTAACTGATTTGCCCATATTCACATGAAAGAGACAAAAGAACGTCATACAAATTTGATAAAATAACACATGTTCTTGTCAATAACACATATGTTTATTTTAAAGCATTATGCCTTACTCTTTGTAGTTCAGTACGTGGAAGGGCTAAAATCCATACTGCATGCTCGCCATATGTCTGTCATGAAGTGATTGAGCTAGATACTAGTTTTAAAAGTTCTGATTATAAATCTACAACATTCTTATTTTATTACAGTAAGTTCTTATCTCAGTAAATTATGAAATTATTTTAAAGAGAGATGAGGAAGTCTCAACCATTGCTTTATGTCTAGTGTATCATTTATTGAAAATATATGAAAATTAAGGTGATGGTATGTTTTAATGCATTTGAAAAATAGTCACTCATGTGTGTTTTATTTCTAAATAATTCCAAACATTAATTTATAATAAAAACTTCTGTGTCATTTTGTAGAGATCTGACTACTAACTATATTCCTTCTCTTTCCCTGATATCTCCATGACTTACCATTCACTAAATCTTCCTTTTTCATAAATTTATACCTCTCTTGCACTTCCTGATCAAGTAGTCTCTTCTAACTTATCATATTAGTCCATTAAATTATTTTGTAACACACTTTTCAATCAGTTAGATGAATAATATCTCTCCAATCTGGAAGCTATATTTTAAAAATAAGTACAGTCCATTGGCAGAGAATCAAGCTTAACAGATAGTAAAAAAAGAGGTAAAGAAAATTTTAGGAAAGAAAAAGAAATAACGATGTTTCTAGTTTGATTTTATTTTCTATTTTATGTCCAGCATAATATCAAAAGAATATTGGTTAATGAATGAATAATTATTCTCAATATAATGTCTATGGGTAAAATTGAAATTTTAAACTTTTTTGTATACTGATTTCTTTATTATTCATTCCTGCTCTCTCTCTTTTTCCTATCATTTCTTATTTCTTCCACTTCAAGAACTACGTTGAGTAAGAGGTTTGGTTCCCCAAATGCCCTCAAAGGTTCTGCAAAGACATATAATTCTATCTGCATATGTGCATGCACATGTGTGTGTGTGTGTGTGTGTGTGTGTGTGTGTGTTTTAAAGCTATATCAGCTTATAGGTATCTAAGCAAATATGGAAATAATAAAATTCTATTAAAATTCTACTAATGGTTTTCTCAAACCTATGTTTATAAGAAAGGGTTAATAAAGAATAATATGACAAGGGCAGAGGATTTAGCTCAGTGGTTCCTCTGCCTGCCTCACATGTGCAAGGACCTGAGTTCAATCCCTGGTAACAACAACAACAACAACAAAAATAATAATATGACTAACTCTAGGGCTTGTAAAATCTTCAGATTATACAAGATCCATTAAATTCTACATTACAAAAATTGATATATTTATTCTCAAATTTTAATTACATATCACATATATTTACATTATGTTAACAAACTTCTAAATAAAGATTTAAAAGACATAATTCTTGAACTTCATAAATAAATATATTTAAAATCTAATAATTTCATTACACAAATAATTTGGGCAAAACAATGAAGCATTTCTAATATTTCACATTTAAATTCTAGGAAGTTATGAACAATACCTAATTCATTTAAAATATAATAATATATCTGATTTGAAGAAAAAATAGTATACAGGCTCTTATCTATTTCTTATCTTGAAGGCAAATTTGTTTGGCTATATTATAAATTTTGAATATAACAAAATATTAAAAATATTTATATAATTCCTAATGTCATATTTATTAAAAATCCTGTTTCCATTTATTTGGAAGTTAAATCAAGTTATATTACCCAAACTCATTCATCAAACAATAATATCATGGTTGTGAAAAGTCATGGTGCTTATAGAATCAACCAGAAATCTTTGATCTCAGATCATTCTTAAAGTTATTTGAGAATAAATTCAAGCCTCACTTGTAATTCAGATCACATAAGCAATTCTAACTTTCACTTCAAAAACATTAAGTAATTTTATAGAAAAATATTTCTTTTTTAAGTAAAAATCATTATTTCAGCAATTAAAAACTCTCGTGTCTTTTTAGTACTAATAAAAACTTTGAAAACTTAAAATGTATAATTTCACATATTAGTAATAGTAAATTATAATTTACTGTTTAATAGCAAGAACTGCATGCAATAAGACTCTTACAAAGCTTCTAAATAAACATTAAAGTGACCGAACTGATCAGTAAATTGCATCACTTAGCAAAAAAATTTTGACAGTAAATTACTGGGTCCAGTCTGTGCATGCTACAGCATACTATGTTCAGAATTAAAAAATAAATAAAATTCAATTACCCTAAAAGATATTTCAAGATTCTCTCCACCCCAGATATCCATTCCTGCATCGTATGTTCCTATCTCTTCAAAGTAGTTTCTGTCAATAGAAAATAGGCCACCAGCCATAGTAGGGGTCCTAGTTGAAAAACAAAAGCAAAAACAAAAACAAAAAGAATATCTTTTGAAAACAATGTGGTGTTCAATGAAACTGTATCAATATTTTTGACATTTTAACTATAAAAAATACTACTCAAAAAGTTTTAATTAGAAACACAAAGCCAAGGTGCAAGGTTTTAAAATTTAAGAGTTTCACTTTTTTCATATTTTATTTAAAACCCAATTTAGATTAGTCTATGTTTTGTTTATTGGAAAGCAATAGACACAATGGCCACTTAATACTGGGAATTCTACATTCCTTCTGAAAGTCTAATGAAAAGGCTGCCTTTTATACTGTCCTTAAACAGGTTAACTGGTCATGAAACTAGCACTTGTGATCTTTGGTCACAAAATTACAAATCATTTTAACGTAAAGTCTAGGAAACTCAGTAAATGTTTTCTGTATGAAAAGATCCATAGACTATTTAAATATTAAAAGCCTTAAATGGCAAACAATTTTTACAGAAAAAATATAATGATACTTATAAAGATACATTTAAACATAAAATATTTACATCTCATTGCTTATTCTTCTCTTAATCTAATTAAAACAGCAAGATTAATCAGCTGACTTTCTAGATAAATTGAAATCCCACATAATATTGATACGTTTAGGACTATCAGCATGGCTTCTAAAACATTTTTTCTAGGAATAAAAGCCATTTTGGTTCTTATTTTCAGATTTCTTTATAGGAACTAAGAACTAAGATGGTAAGTTTTAAAATGATTAAAATAAAAATATTGATTAAAGGCAATTTTTAATGTATGAGCTACATAAACCTTTATAATGGTGTGAAATAAAGATAAAAAGAAAATTCTGTTGTTCACAGAATCATACTGGTAAAGATGACTTTTTGAATAAAATAATTGTTACATAAAATCAATCAGTTGTAATACAGTGATTTCCAACATTTATAACATATTACCATTTGGGGGATCCAAAAAAAAGCTTCATATTTGGTTACTATGTCCCACAGATTTAGATTTAATTGGACTGGAGTGGGGAATGACTGATATTGCATAGAGTCCTCAGGTGATTCTTACATACCACCAAAGAGGAGAAATACTGATGTATTAGCTTAGTTTGGAATGCTCATTTGAGTAGTTTGTGAGATTATTAAAAAACCAAATATGTCACTTTCCTTGAAATTATATCCTCCTCTGCCAATGGTTATTTTCATGCTTTCAAATTAAACAGTACAGTTCTCTGAAAAAAGCACCAAATAATATTGCACTTGGACTTCAAACATATTGTAGAATTCTCTATTTCTCCCAGTGCTCTCACTGTTTCATACTCAGGTAATTAACTGTCTATCAGCTGGAGTAGCAGAGCTTTACTAAGTCTCAGAGCTGTTTTATTACTTCTAGTCTTGCTGAGTTCCTATCATGAACGGTATCATTGACCTTCTGAGGTATAATGAGAAACATTAACAAAGCTAAACAGATGGTAATTATGGAGTAGTCATGACCTCACCTGATTAGGGTTTTAGAACTATATGGCAATAACTACATAAGGTATTATAGGGCTGGAGAGTCTATTTAATAAAATTATGAACAAAAAATGCTACAATTATCTTATTATAGTGCAGCCAAATGCCTAAGAGTGTTAAGTGATGCATTTTAATGATGAGTTCAGAGAGCATGTCTCCTCATATGCTTACTGATAAAGTACTAACACATTTTAATTTAAATACATGTAATATTTTTCATGTTATTGTTGGTAATTCCTATAAATACTGCATGTTAAAAATGAACAATAAGTGGTAAAAAATTTAACAACAAGAATAACTAAAATAACTTGCTGTTATTTGAAAAGTAACAAAAACAAACAAACAAAAAAACAATTCCTAAAAAAAATCCTGTATTTTCTTTTTTATTGGTACCGGGGATCAAACTCAGGTCCTTGTGCTTGCCCAACAGGCGGCAAAACCACTGAGCTAAATCCCCAACAAGTTTTGTTTTTTTTTTTTAAATCCTGTATTTTCTGAACAATGATGCTTTTAAAGAGGATTTTTTGCCTGCAATGTCAGTTAGCTGTCTCAAATAGTCAAAGGCCGTGCTTTATAATATTTAATACCTATAACCATGGCTATTGGCATGCAACACATTCTGCTCTAAGTTCATTGTATAGTATCCCTAATGAACTACTTGCATATGCCTCTATACAGCTTAAGTGTTCAGACAGTCTAGAAAATAGAAAATTTTGATTATAGTTGAATTAGTTGAGATTGTTTGGTTTTTAGGGTTGTGTCTATATGGTTATCAAAACCATCAATCAATGCAATTTTGAAAAATAGAATATAATCATAGCTCTGACTGTTAACACTTCCTACTACACAGGAAATAGGTGAAGATAGATGGATTCAATAAAGTAAAGCATTGAGCTCAGCGTCCAGCACATAATACACCATTAATGAGGTTAGGCAATTTATCTTTCTTACTGTTTTGACATTAATGGTTCAAACTAAAGTCTTGAGGTTCTTAATTTTGGATCTCCATATACATATCCTCATTTGGGGCTTCAAAATGGTTCAGAGCTACTTCAAATGTGCTTCAATGAACACGACTTCCGATTCTTTAATCCCTCCCGTTGCTCTCAGAAGTCATTTGCCATCCTCCATTGGTGGTTGTGGTTCCTTAGTTGATTTATACTCTCAAATTAATAACCCTTTCAGGAAATTTTCTTCCTTCTTCTTGTCCCCTTTCCAAGGAACTGCCATGTTAGTGGAAAACTAGTTTAGTTCCCTTGGTTCTCTGTCTTTGCTTTGTCTGATCCAGTTCACTTTTTGTAATTTTGTGTGACTGGATTAATTGATCCTTTACATCATCAACTTCTGCTACTAAGACCCAGACAATCTCCGGCAAGGAATAAGGTGAAGCCAACTGGTTATACTGCGATGTGTGTTATTAATTCTCTGCTTAATTCACAAACTGCTAACCATACTTCTAGCTATGTTTACTTGTTCATCTGTCCTGTTTTTCAAAGAATCTTGCAAAAGTTTTGGATTCTTCTAAAAAAAAAAAACAACCTGAGGATTCAGGCAATGCATAAAATCTAAACTCCCTTAAGCTCTATCTCAATACACTGTGTATCTTTCTCATGTCCTCTTCTTTCCCTTTATTTTGCAGAAAGAATAGCTCCTTTCTTCTCTGTGGGCTAACATTCACAGACTTGTTCCCTCAACCAGTTCTCCCCTGACTACTCTTTCGGCCACTTGCTCATTTACTGCATTTATGTTTTATGCCTTTGATTCTCTAAATTGCTCCCTCCAGCTTGCAAACCTGTTCAATTCAGTTCTATTCTAAACCAAAATACATCTTCATTCCATTTTACTCCTCACTGAAACTAGGGATATACATTGTCTATGCCCTTCACTGGTAACTTTATTGAAAGTATACTTTCTATGTACTTCCTCAATTCCGTTTGACTGTCTAACTAGAAACTGGATCCTGCTCCTACCTCTGCAATAACATTTTCCTGAAAAATTCTCATTGATTCTGAACTCCACTAGCCTTTCCTTAACTTTTCCTCTGAAAGCATTTAACACAACTCATCAGCCATCTGCTTGAAATTCTTTTCACTCTCCCATTGCATTGTTTGTTCTATAGAGGTTTTTCCTTCAACTCATTCGACAGTACATTTTTATTCTTATCAAAGCTATTTCTTCTTTGACCTTGCAAGCTATTAGACCGTAGAAAATTCTTATTTTTACATCCACAATGTGAGTTCATTGTACACAATAATAATTTTTATGTATATATTCGCCCAATAATTATCTTCTCTTGTCTAAAATGTGGTCTTTCCAAGGGTCTTTCTTGGCACTTCTCTGTTGATAGTCCTTTGTCTTGTAAGATCATTAGTCCTCTGTCATTAACAGTTACCTCTACTAGGCTGACACGTAATTGGTGTTTTCTCACCTCTTACCTATTATTTGGGCTTTGCTAATTATTGACTATATTTTTCCCTTGGCATGTGCCACTCCTCTATTTATAATGCCCAAATAACACGATTTCTAGACTGTTAGTGTTTAGGTCTACTTAAATAACATGTCTCAGATACTATAAATTATAATGGATAAATCATAAGAATAAATATTTTATTATTTACACAAATATGAGACCAGAAGAGCTAAAATGTCCATGTACTTCTGCTACTTTTAAAATAACAAAATACAATGGCTTCATTTGGTTAAGTATTTAAAAGATTTAGAAACCAAAGAGAAACTAAATGCTGTGAACTTTTCTTTCTTCCTTTTCTTGACTACTCTATAGAGTATAAAAAGCAGAAAAGAAAGAAAGAAGGCAAAGACAGAGATATTCTTTAATCATCAGAGTTATGAATGTCTAATCTTGAATACAATTAGTGATTTTATAGTTAAAAATGAAGTGTTTTATAATATTACCTGTTAAGACAATCACTTAAACATATGTTTTGTATGAAAATACAGATTTCTATACAGAAGAAATTGTTATTTTAAGTGTTCATACTGCTTTACAGTTTCAGTAAAGAAATTTACTCTAATCCTTAGAGTCTCTGAATATGAATAATCTCAGTGCTTTTTTAAAGGATAAGAAAATATATAAATCTCTCCTTCGTGCTGGCAAGAGACTTGTTTTGTTTCCTAAGAACCCATTTATCATAAATTTGGAAATAAAATACCTTAACTTGTGCTTAAAGACCTTATTTCTAATAAAGGAGTGATTATTTTTCCTGTCTCTGAGTTGTTTTGAAATTCCTCATAACCTGATGAAACCCTAAGCTTCCAGAGTGATGTACAGTAGTTGATGCAAATTATAATCTTTCCTTGTATCCTCATCTTACACTTACATGAGGTCAAAATAAACAGTAGGGCCAGCTGAGATCAGATAGATTAAAATGATTTGACCAATATATGATAATATATTGTGACACTAAATATGATACTGAAAATAATCATATAAATATGATACTAGATCCTTCACCCTGAAAACTTTTTATGATTTCTATTTTCTTCTTATCTTAACAGACAGCAAAGAAAATCTTGCAAAATGTACCCCAAAAGATTAGGACACAATATAATAATATGCTTATTCCTGTAAAGAATATCAAATCAAACAGCTAGAGATTTAAATCAGTGGTGCTGTCTGCCTTGACAGTTCAAGGTCCTGAGTGTGATCCCCAGAATTGGAGGGAAAAAAAAAAAAGAAAAGAAAAAAAAGGAAGAATATCAAGTCAAAGATTCCATTTGAGATGAAAATGTTTTACATCTCTTAAAATTAACATATATTAGATTTTAACATGAAGATGCAAAAATGTTGAAAGGCTGAACATTCAAAGTCAACTCTTTCAGAGCACTTGTTCTCCTCATAATGTTGACCTTTCCTTGAAATTTTTTTTAATATTTCTTATTGTATACATATGTATTAAAGGCTTTGCTACTATCTATACCTGTTTACTTCTTCAAATCAAAAAGTATATGTTAGTTAAATTATGAAAAGTCTAATGGAGAAAATATAACATAAAAATAAAAAATAATTAGTTCCTAGTAAATATAAGAAATTGTCATTATACAAGATTTTACAGAAAAAATGTGTTTTTCATTTATTATAGTTAGTAAAGAAATTATGCATTGGAGTCAGCATTGATTTTTTTTTTTTTTTTTGTAGAGGGAACAAAATCCCAATATTGGCAGGAGATAAGAATGTTAGCACAAATGTCACAATATTCAAATACGTAATTCTCTAGAGACATTAAAGAATAAATATTTTTTAAAATACAGTATAAATTAATCTTACCTAACTTGGACTACAAAAAAAGAAGAGTTAAGGAACTAATAGAGACATTAGTAAACATTAAAATTTGTATTGATCCAAAAAAAGAAAAAAACTTTAAGGGCGTAGAAAAATTCTGATGATATATCAAAATGTAACCTGTGCAACATATATCTGTAGAGAAATACTCCGAATAAAATATAATAAAATACTAAAATAATAAAAAAATAAAATATAACAAAATACTAAAATAATACTAAAATAATAATAAAAGACTTTTTATGATCTTAGATATTTGTCGCATTTGTTTTGGAATATGTGCTTCTTTATCTAGAAAGAAATTGAAGTCCAATTCCTCCTCAATATATTTATGATTTCACAATACTTTATGAGCTAAACAAGGCAAGGATAATAATTTTCCATTTTATAGTTAAGAAGAGTGGGTAATTCACCAAGTAGGAGAACTTGAAATAAAACCTGACTGACCCAAAGCCAACTTTAATGCTTTTTCTATGACTATACATCAGAATAAAAAATCCAGAGATGCTGCATGTGTATATTTTGTTTTTCATGATATAAAGGCATAGCAGTTACAATCCAAGATGTTATTGACAATGTTAATTTATTTAATAGTCTTTAGAAATTCCTAATTATAATTAAGTGAAAAATAGATGTATGAGATCTGACAAAAAAAATTTTCTTTTAGACAAGGTATTTCAGGCTGGCCGCTGGCCTGAAATCAGGGCACTCCTCCTGCCTCAGCCTTTCAAGTGCTGAGATTACAGGCAGACAAATGTTAATAAAAAGGGATATAAAAATAAGTAAAAAATATCAGGAATATTAGGTAATAATAGTACCTGTTTGATTTAATATGATAGCAATGATTAGTGAAAATTTAAAAGTCTTATTTTAGGAATACACTTACCATAGTATTCCAATTAAGGATAAAATTACCCATATTAAGAATATTAACAATAGCTAAATTTTAAGGAGTCCATATGGTAAGATGTGGAGACTAAAAAATTTTAAACAGACTTGAAAAATAACCAATAAGTTTCTAATAAAGATAATAAAAATAACCAATGGGTTTCTAATAAAAAAATCAGTAATGAATTAAAGTGGAAACAAACATATGACTATTTACTGAGGGTCACTTACAGTGAATAATTAAGAGACTAGTGGAATCAATAGGACTTGAGCCAGAAACATGCACCACTCTAGTAGACATAGTTCACCCACACTTACTTCATATATTGTGTCCTCTTTTCCTCTTTCCCTCTTTCCCATATACACAGCCATTTCCAGATAGTAAGCAATTTTACAACAGAGATTGCTTTAGCCATTTTTATATGTGCAGAACCTAGCACCTTACTTATCAAGATATATGCCTGTATAGTTCCATATAGAATCACATTTATCACAATAGTCTAAACCAAATCACCTCAGATTTGTATATGTTAGAAAATGCACAATACATGCACAAATTAATTAAATGATTTGGAGTGATATATGCATTATTGAATAATTTCGATGCTACTTGCCTATTTCTTTAGGTAACATTTATACTTATATATACAGGGTTAATCTGTTTAATGAGAATCAAACTTAGCTACGAGGAAGTAGCTTCTAAGTCAGAGGTCATAAATTTAAGGTTAAAACCAGACAAAGTTAATTATGAGAAGTCAATTGGTTGGAGTAAATTTATTTCTCTCAACTTTGATTGAAACACAGGTGCCAAGAAATACTTCCCCAAGTACAAGAATGCTGGCAAATAGCAAATAACCATCTAGATCAGAGTCAGAGAGAAAATTATAGGGATTAGAAGGACTTGGACAAAGCTTTCACATGACTTCTACGTGGGTATTTTCTATTCAACTCTACATGATGGTGCCAGGTGGAACTATTGGGCCAGTTGACCAATCTATTTTGACTTTTCAGGATCTGGAAATCCAGATTTTTAATGAAAGCAATTCATTTAAAATTTTTGAAAATGCAAAATATGTACTATATAGGCCAAATAAAACACAGCTACAGAGCATATTTGGGACATAATCTCCTAATTATAATCTCAGGGTCAACAATTTGATTACTACTATGTATTTCTGAAAACTCATATAATTTGATTACCAATGTGTCAAAAGACTGATTAAAAAACTAAATATTCAAGATTAATATGCTATTATTCTATATTCACAAACCCTATTTCACAAAGTTATTATGAAAAAGAAAATATCAAAGCTGAGAGCTTGACAATAAAATAATAAGCGTAACCTTTATAAACTGTACTTTAAAAGTAGTGTAACTGAGTTTAGGTCACAAGTTCAAGTTGGTAAAATATATTTGCAGATGTATGATTGTATTTCTAAATTATGACTAACAGATTATACTGACTAAAAAATTCCATCAAAAGTGACATTTTAAATGAAGCATTCTGCTAAGTAAACTAAAAATTTCAACCTCATTTTAATCACTTTAGCTATTCAAAATTCTGTTAATCAAGTGAAAAAAAATGTCTCCAACACCCAGAATGATTTATCTGTTTGTACAAATGTGAGAAAAATGATCACATCTTCAAGTAATAGATTACAAGTACAAGGAAAGTTCACATTACATCTATGCTGATGAAAATTACCTGCAGGCTGTTACAACAGAGCCAGTGAATTAATTAACCTTTTGCCATAAAATTTAGAAACTTCAGCAGAGACTGAGGTTTCTCATTTCTCTTGCTCCAGTTTCTTCAGTGTTTTAGAAAATAAAATGATGTGCTGATACTGAGGTTAATAAATAAATTATTCTGAGGTATTATTCTTTCTCATGTTACTTCAATAAAACCACAAAAATGTGATTAAAAGGTAGCAAATTAGATGAGTCATCATTTGTTTCAGTTAAAAATGACTAATGATAGTTGATTTCCATGTAGATTTTTCTTTGATGAATGAGATAATAATTTCTTACTATGAATGTTGGCTGCCTTAATTACTGTTCAATTCCCTGAGACATCTAATTTGAATATAACATGTCTTTTGTAGATGTATTTTTTAAAAATAAGCACAAATATGCATTCTTATATACTTAATTTTCAAATAAATATACAGATTATCTATATTTAAGTGTACTAAACATCAGAAATACTAAATGAAGCCAAGAAGTAGAAAAAAATCTAATGATGGCATTATGAGTCACTATGTTTCCTCAGGTATCAGTGAAAAGGATTAACAGAACTTGGTAAAGGGGAAGATTGTATAATATTTAAAAATTACTAAATTTTGCTGTAAATATTGACAGTAATTTATATGTCTTTATACAATGTTAGGAGGAATATTTCATTTCTTCTATGTGGTAGTGATAACTACTTGACAGCTTTTAATACTTAAAGCTTCAATAACAATTAGGGCTATTTTCTTCCACTAAGTAGTTTTAAAATTTATTTTTAATTAATTCATTATTTAAGTAGTTAATAATGGATAAAACATATCCTCAGTTGGTTACTGAACAAATCTTGTTTAGATAATGGATTATATGTAAATTGTTTTAGAATCTTAGGATATGACCCTGTTCTAACAGAATAATGACTTGCTATATTCAACTTCAAAGAGCTAAACTACTGAATAGGCTCCAAAACAGTTTTAGGAAATCAATTTTTGGTTACAGGTAAGAGGTCTGCAAAAATATAGTAAGGTAAGAATGTGATATTTAATTTTAATAAAATATCACTTATCTAGACAAATAAACGAGCATATGATTTTTTTATTAAGGGTAAGCACATATTTTATTAATAAATATTTCAAAATAAGCAGCTAATTAAAGTAATTTCAAACAAATAATAAAATGTTTACAACTGCTAATATTTTAAATTTTCCAAGTAGATCTTCCTATTAATCTAAAGGAAGATAGTTCTTTAAGGTTAATGAAATTACAATATTTACCAAACATTTTTAGTTATTTCAATTTTGAGGACACTTCTGTGATAAAGCATACACTTTTAGCTAAGTGATACTTTTATTTGAAGTATTAAAGCTAGCAAACTCTTGTCAAATGGAAAATTCATAATAAATATGTTTTGAATATATAATATATAAAGCTTCAAAAAATATTAGAGATTTCTATCAATACTTAGGTTTTTCTATGCTAATTTAAACTGGATTTAATATCATTATTATTATATATGGAAATATCATTGATTATATATAATATATATAAGTATGACTTGAAATAATTCAAATGAAGAACAAAATTTATAATATTCTTTAATTATTATAGGAATACATACACCACTTTTTGGAAGATGATATCTACATACCTTACAGGTAATGTTCTATCTCCCTTCCTCCTATCCATTTCTCTTTGTGGAACAGGATACCAGCGGAAATTGAGTTTCCAGTTAAAACCTCCATAAGTCATATCTGACCCAGCCATATATTCGAAGGTATCATCACTAATCACATCAATGATAGGGCATACAACTGTTTTCCTGCAAAAAAATGAAAACCAGTTTACATATGTCATCATTTAAATGCAACCTTAGCTTCTTCAAATTGATTAGAGCTGATAATATGTTAATTTATTTGTGACTTAAATGTCTTTAATTTTATTTCATCTTTTTTTCTCTATGAAATTAGTTCATTTGACTATATCTTTCATACATTCTCCTTATTCTAACATGTGAAATCTAATCAAATATACTAATTGACCTTCAAACTGATTTCCAAACGCATTCTAAGTACTAACTCAGTAGGATGAGCATAGCCTATTTTTCATAAAACCTCCACCTACAGCTTGATTAGTAGAGCTGCTTTGAGATTATGCATCATTTTAGCTACAACCCACTGAAAACCAATAACATGCACAGAGGGGAGAATAAATGACAGAAAATTAGATCTGATAGTTTGCATGTCAAATAGGGTATGTTAGTTTAAAGGAAATGTTCTAAAACTATCTTCATAGGAAAAAAATCTACTAGAATAAAAAGTAGGAACAATTAAAAACATGATCTATCAGTATAAGAAAATGTTTTCTATGAAAGATAATCAAGTCATGACAATTTTAGAGTAAACTGTTCTAGAATTAAGAGTTCACGGTTGTCACAATCCAGACAGTATTGTAAGATAGGGCAAGATACAGTAATCAGTCTAAGACTCTGATGTTTTTTCTATTTCCTAAAGTAAGAAGAAATGTAAGAGGCATGATGTTCTTGGTAGTAGCTTTTTACAGTGAGAAAATTTCACTTGGAGATGTCACTCTTTTAATCCATGGTGTGCCTTCATTCTCTTCCCTTATTCCCAGCTTATGTGTTTTTCTGTGAGACCAACCTTCTGCCATAGCCACAAATAAATGTTAAAGTCTACCCAATATTGCATTGATTGAAGCTAATTTTGAAGAGCCAGAGCTTGATTTTTAGATATGGCAGAAAGTAAAATCAATCATATGCTTCCAAATCACACATACATGTGGAAAGAAATGTTGACTATTATTTCTTCTTTGTTAACACTAGTGATGTATCATCAACAATCATTGTTAACTGTGTCTCCACTAAATACATTTGGCCAAAGCCTGAACTCTGAAATCAGTAAGATTCATCTATTCTTGGGAAAGTTTGTTGGTGACTCTGGACCTAACAAAGTATTATCTATTTTTTATTTAGATTTAATAATTTAACTTGTGGGATAAAGAAATTAGATCTTATGACATTGGACAGAATTTATTATCTATTTATGACGATGTTAGAATTTATAATCAGGACAAGGGGTGATTATTATATACAAATATAATGCATGCAAATTTTTAGAATAAATAAGTATCAAACACATGACTACAATAAAATCTTATATTAAAACCTAAGATGAATGTGAAACATATGTTTAAAAAATAGCACAATGTACAAAAAGTTGTCAGAAAATGTATTTAAGATGTTCTAAGTTTACTTTGTCAATCTTATTCTCCTGTGGGTACCGTACAGTACACAAAATAGCATTAGTTGTGTATTACATGTAGATGAATAGAAGGTTCCCACTGCTTTCTTGAACTGATGTGGTTCACTGTACTGACAGCCTCCATCTATCTTCCTGGCAAGTACCAAATCCTGCCAGTTATGTGATATGGCTGAAGTAGCGCAGACTAAGAGTACCAGTCTTGAGTGTCTAATTAAAAACTCCAATCCTACACAGACTCATCTACTGAACATGAAATGACTATGCAAGCAAAGTGTTATGTAATCCTTTGTTAACACAGTGGACAACATTCAATTTTAGTTATCTTCATTAGGTGCTTAGAAATTATACTCATTTATCCCCAGTGTTTATTAAGGTGTGCAAAAAAAAGCCTGTGCTTCATTGCATCACCAGAAAGAATTGCATTTCTGTATTAGGGTTCTTAATTTCTACAAAGTGTTATTCAATTTTTCAAATTTCACAATTTGTATGTAGAAAGTGAAAGTATTGTTTAAAATATTAAACTTAACAGCTGTGCTCTCTGCTTGTTTTTCTAATCATTATTTTATTTTAGTGGAGAGAGTTTGTGTGCATGTTTATTTTTAAGATTTTCAAGGTGAATCTGAACTATACTCTGAGTGATAGCACTGAAGAAATCAAGAGAACACTGGTGAGCAGGTAGGTAGAACTGGATTATCATTCCCAGCACTTTCAATAACTGGGGCAAGGAATATAATTTTTTTGTCTCTCTCTATTATTAGGTATGATAAGAAAATCTACATTACCTACCTCAAAGTGTGGTTGTGAGGACAAAGAATGCTTTGAAAATGTGCCTTTATAATATAGTGTACTGTTTCAGATTAGATTGATTTCCTCCACCTAGGAGCCAATATTCAACATACTTTTATTGTTTGAATTGCTTAATTTTTTCTTAATAAAATACCCAAGTTCAACAAGAAGAAAGCAATCCTTTGTATACTAAAGTTGCTTTTTGAAACCTATAAAATAAACCTTCTGAAAATAGAAGCTTGAAAGAGAAATTCTGATCAACAGCTAGAATTGCCTTACAGGTTCTGTCATAACCTGTGCAGACATAACACATGAATTTCTACCTGTCTTCCTTTATTCTCGCCAGCAAGGGCTCCAGCCATCCTAACGTGCATTCACAGTGTGCATCCAGAAAAGTTATGACCTGCCCTTTTGAAGCAGCTGCTCCTCGAAGACGAGCACGTATTAACCCTGAGCGCTCTTCCATCCTGATAATTTTGACTGGAACTTCTAAATTTTTCACGTAATTCTCTAGTGTGAACTTGAGAAAATCTGTAACATGCAATAAGAATTAACAAGAAAAATTTGAAACAGTTTTAAGGCAGACTGGCTACTTCCATGATAGAAATTCAACACACAGAAATAGCGGCCAACTCATAACACTTTTTTCTCATGAGGTAATGTGAAAATACCAATTATATCAGTTAATTAAAGTCTCATATCTAGTCATATAAATTTTAAATATGACCAGTTAAATTGGGAAAAAATATTTTGGAAGTCATTTTAGGTGATTTCTTAAGGTAGTTAGAGTCAAATGAAGATGAGGAAAACTAGAAGAATAATTGTTCCTAGAGTTGAGATTGGCAAGGCATATGGATGAAAATTAGATAGATGGTTGATTGAAAGCAAAATACAGATCACTGTACCTCTCTTTTAGCCATAATAAAGCTTTCTAATTAAAAAGTATAAGAAATATATTTCATACCTCTTTCACTGGCATCATCTACCAAGATGACCTCAGAGAGTAGGTAGTGTGGGGAACGATTTATAACACTATAAACAGTTCTAAGGAGAGTGCTCCATGCTTCATTGTGAAACACAATGACTACACTTGTGTTTGGAAGTTCATCAGGGTAGACTTTTGTCTTGCATCTGGAAAAGAGGAAAGAAGAAAAATGTTATTTTTCACCCTATTCATCATAAGAAGAAATATTCATAATAATACAACTTCAGTTTTGAAAACCTATACCAAGGAAATGTTTTATCTGAACTCATTTTCTTTCTTATAAGTGCTATGAGTAATCACTTGGCCTTTTGAAAATTAAATATGCATAATTACTAATATTTTATTCTAACTCTGCAGGGAACAAAGCAGCATGATTTCTACAAGTCTAAGACAGCTAAATAACATCCCGAGACTGTCAATAAAGGACTAGGTACAACAGGGATAGATGAACACATTTAGTGGATGTAATTTTCATTCTTTGTTTAGAAAAAGTAATTATTATATACCTCAAAATGTTATAATTACATGAATACTTGTGAGTCTACAGGGCTTTAAAGACGGCAAAATAGATTTTTTTGTTTTAAAATCTTGTTATGTACGATTTTCATTCTACTTGAATTGTATAAGCCATAGTCCTTTCAAAAAGGGTTTAGGAGCCAGGATCCTGGCCTTAAAATGTCTTGATTTTCTGGATGTCAACAAAGAAATGGGCTTCCAGCAATTCTCAGTGATGTACACAGATATCATCTGGATGTTTGTTAAAAGTCATATTTAGATTTGTAGGATCCAAGATGGATCCTGAGACTTGGTATTTTCATAAAGCTCTCAGGAAATTAGGATGGTCTCATCTCAGTAGCCCACTGGTTAGTAAGGAAGTAGGCCTGTTATTAATTTAGGACTTTATGGTATGAGAAAAACTTTTAACTTTACTTACAAATCCAAAGAAGTCCAGATTTCACCTTTCAAGCAATCAATCCAAAAAAGTATGTTTGGATAAATAATAATGTGCAGTGCTTTAGGTGATTCCAAATTTAACATACAGAAGATTGTTTCCCTGTGAACTTGTCAACACTCCTATCATTCTGTCATGCAATTTTAAATCATCATGATTATATATTACAGAAAAAAGCCATAGGGCACATGGAGCAAAAATAAAAGTTTATTCCTGAGGCTGTTTTTTAATGTAAAATATTCAAAAAGCAAATTAAAGTAATTCCATAAAATTAAATGCACCAGATACCTCCTGGAACTTATGACCTAATACATTACACAGTGCAACTTTGTTAAAGGTAGTTTCCTTATGAATGAGTAGAAAGAAAATCCAATAAAATGTGAAACATAAAAACATATAAACAAAACTGATTGTGTGCCTGTTGAGATCATAATCATTTTTAAATAGCCTAAAGTCTCATATGAAATATTCTGCAATATAGGCAGATAAGAATGTACATATTCTAAACTATAACTTTGTTCGGCATATATTTATTTGAAAAAAGTTCATCAAGCATCTATGATACAAAGCTACTGCACATATAAGAAAATAAAAATGTACAAGGGTGAGAAAACCAACTGGAGTCATAGATATCTCTTCCCATTGTGGCAGCAAAATTCAAATACTTCCATGAGCTTCATTATCATTTGACCTGACTAAAATATGTATGATAAAGATAATTATTATCATCAATAAAGAAGTAATTTGGAAAAATAGGGTGAAGGCAGTCCAATAGTCACCACCAATTGGAATAACCCATGACTATCTTACTCAGTGTCATTTTGGAAAAAAGTAATTTCTTTTAAATCATAATTTTCTTTTTGTTACACTAAATGCTAACAAAGAAAATATAGATGAGATATAAATTTAAAATTATTTAAAATATTAAACTAAAAGCAAGTGTTTAGGTGCTGAATCTTAAAACTTTTTTCAAGCTTTATTTTTGTGGTTAAAAAGTCCTTTCACACATGTTAATTTTACATTCATTATATGTGTCAATGTTAGAATGAACTAATTTACCACTGATGCAGCTATTATGTTTACTTAGAGTAAATTTCCACTGTCATTTTTAATGTAGCATGAAAGTAAAATTGGCTGATATGTTTATCAATTCTTCTTCTTATATAAACAGTCATTCACCAAGAGAATCAAAGTTTCATTTATACCACTGAAGAATTTATAGTGATCTAATGTAGTGTGTTGATTGTATTGCACTATTGATTGATCAGTATTGCACTGTATATTTGAACTATACTAAAATAACTGATTTTAATTTCTCTCAACACACACCAAAAAAACAATAAGGATATAAAGAGATGGATATTTTAATTAGCTTCATTTCAATAACCATGTTTATGCATATCAAATGTCAAGTTGCACATCTTAAATATATACAATTTTTCTTCATCACAGAAACTTTAATAAAGTTGAAATATGTCTGCAGAGAATAATATATGAGGTACCGATAAATTAAGTAATTATTAAGTTATACAAATTAAATATTTTATAATTGTTATTTCAAATGCACAGATCTATATGAATAAGAGTCATGATGATCATGGTTTATAATGAGTTGTGACATTGAACTGGTATCAATGTTTGTATTTCATCAAATTCACTGTTTCATATATGGTAAGATACATTGTGATTTTATGTACTACAAAGAAAAAATGTTTTCAAATAAACTATAGCACAATTCTCTTATCATTACAATATTTTCATTACTTAAATAGAGCTTATAGAAAAAGCTTTTTAAATTATTTGGGCAAAGATTTCTATGAATATTGTCATGCTTAATTTATGAATAAATCCCATCAAATTCCTGTTAATTTGAAGTTTTCTTTACCCATTCTATGAGGCTTTCTGCAGTTTTAAAGTTGTTTTGTCAATACTTTGCTTGGTAGTATGAAGGGATTTTTGGTGTATTCTATTTCTGTTTGTTTGTTTTATGGTACTAAGGATTGAACCCAGGGCCTCATGCATGCTAGGCAAGCACTCTGTGACAAATTATACCCTCAGATTTAAAGAGTATTTTTTTTTGGGTACTGGGGATCAAACTCGGGTCCTGTGCTTGTAAAGGCAGGTGGCAGAACCACTGAGCTAAATCCCCAGCCCCTAAAGAGTATTTTTATAAACTTTATACAAAGTGCATTTAAAACTTTATGGTGCAAATAAATTGTAGAGATCTTGCTAAAATTTAGGTTTTGATTTCATAAATGTAAGATTCTGTGTTTCTAATAAGATGTGTGGAAATGCCAATATTGTCTGTGATTTAAATACTAAAAAACTTTATATAAAGTGTTCAGCTGATGATTAACCCCATATTAGTTACTTTCCTCACCCAATACCCAAAGTTAAAAGGATAAAAGTTTATTTAGCTTGCAGTTTGTAGAGGTTGCAGTCCATAATTGGCTGGCTCCAAGGCAGGGGAACCTGGCAGATGGGCAGTGAAGAGAAATCATTCATGGCAGGCAGGTAGCAAAGCAAGCAAGGGATGACCACAGCTCTTTCTAGCCCTTATATTTTATGCAGGCTACTTAGACTGAGTAGCATTCAAACCCTTAATCCTACTGCCCTTGGGCCTAGCATTGCACCGTGAATCAATTGCAGCATCACACACTCTAGATTCAGCCACCTCGGAAAAAGTCCCACCTGTGACCAAATGAGGCTTTGACATCTAGATAAAACTCATAATATTTCACCCCTGGATACCCAAAGACTCATACACATCTCTCATGCAAGAGGCACTTAGTCCATCCCCAAGAGCTGCCAAAGTCCTAATATTTTCAGCATTGATGAAAAGTTCAAGTCCAATGTCTCCTCTGAGATTTAAGGCAAACTCTTAGCTCCGAGCTCCTGTACAAATGAAAAGGAAGTTAAACACTTCCAACATGCAATGGCACAAGAAAGACATTACCATTCCAAAGGTAGAAAGAGAGGGATACAAAGGAATGGGACCAAAGTAAGTCCAAAATTCAGCAAGATAAACATTAATTCCTGTAGTTCCATGTTCAGATTCTGAAGCAGTCTGTGGCTGGATATGAATTCCAAAGGACTTCTGTGACCCTGGCCCTGCAGTATTTCTGGTGGTTGTAGCTCCCATGGCTTCTCGCTGGGGCCATCTCTGCTCCCTCTTTGCAGTTTTCTTCAGATGATCCATGTTCCTGTCTTCTCAAAAACTTTGCAGTCTCCACTGCACCTAAGGCTTCACACAACTTCACACAGCTTCACACACTCCCCTTTCAGGGCCACACTACCTGACTTCCCAGGCCTTCTTCTGAATTCTGGGTGGAAGCCCTCCTGACCCCACAACTCATGCATTTTGCATGCATCTAAAACCAGCATCACCTGAATGATGCCAAGGTCTGGTGCCAGGTGAAGCAGTAGCTAGGGTTCCTTCTCTCTTGGCTATAGAAGTGCAGTGTTTATGAACCAAATCCAGAGGAACAACTTCCTTAGGCTGTTGCCATTCTGGAAGATGGTGCTCTGGGGCTTTCTTCTCAAAATGGAATTGTAGTCATTGCTTTAACAAATTATTGCTCCATTATATAAAATTTAGTTTATAATGGTATTTCTTTGCTTTCTTTTAGATAACTTTTTCTTATACTGAATTACAATGTAGTCTTTTTCTTACCTGAGAAAAATTCCTCACCTCTATACTATCAGATATTTTGTCTTTGTTTGTTTATTGATTCTGTGAAACTTTGTCTTTGCTTATTTATTTTTAGGTAATGAACAAAAATATAAAAATTTTACATACTGATGGGGAACAATCTAACTTATGATATATATTACTTAATGTTTAAATTAGGTTAAATATATTTATGGCCTCAAACCTTTATCATTTCTTCATTGTAAAAACTTTTAAAATCCTTTCCAATAGGTTTTGAAATGTATAATACATAATTGTTATCTATACTAAACATAGTTACGTTGCAATAGTATTCCACAGCTTCTTGTTCCGATCTAATTATAAATTACTATCTACTGATCATATTTCCTCCATCTGCTGTCACTGGCTACTTGTTGCAGTCTCTGGTAACCAACATTCTCAACTTCTGTAAGATCACCTTTTTCAGATTCCCAATGTATATGAGATCATGCAGTGCTTATCTCTCTGTACCTGACTTATTTCCGTTAACATAATGATCTCCAGTTCCATCAGTGTTGTAGCAAACCATAGGACCTTTTTTTTTTTTTCTGACTGAATAGTGTTCCATTGTATAGTTTTACTACATTTTCTTTATCCATTCATCAGCTGATGAACACATAGGTTATTTCCATCTCTTGGCTATTATCAATAGTGGTGCAGTGAACAATGAAGTACAAATCTGTCTTTGACATATGGATTCCATTTCCTTTGGATATTTATGCAGCAATGGAATTGTGGGGTAATATGGTACTTATATTTTTAAATCTTGGAGAAACTTCCATACTTTTTCCACTATGGGTGTGTTAATTTAATTTCCTATCCACAATGTGCAAGAGTTTCCGCTCCTCAATATTCTTGCAAGCACTTTTTATCTGTAGTCTTTTATGTTAGCTATTCTTATTGTGGTGGGGTAAAATCTCATTGTGGTTTTGATCTCTATTGCTTTCGTGGTTAGTGATATTCAGCGTTTGTATATGTTTATTGAGAAATGTCTATTTAGATCTATGGCCCATTTTTAAGTCAGGTCATTTGTATTTTAGATATTACATTTTTGGAGTTCCTTATATATTTTGGATACCAATGCCTTGTCAGATGTATACATTGGAAATATTTTTTTCCATTCTTTAGGTGTCTCTTCACTCTGTTGAGTTTTCTTTTGCTGTGCAGAAGCCTTTTAGTTTTATGTAATCTCACTTTTTTCTTTCATTTCCTGTGAATTTCAGTTCTTATTTTTTAAAAAATCTATACCCATTTTTGCCTACATTTTCTTCTAATAGTTAATTAGTTAAATAGTTTCAGATCTTACATTTAACCTTTAACCTATTTTGAGTTAGTCTTTGTAACTGGAGGGAGATGGGGTCTAGCTTCATTCTTCTGCATATGTATATCTATTTTCCCAAAACATTTTATTGAAAAAAATGCCTTCTCAGCAATGCATGTTCTTAGCATCTCTTCAAAAAATCAGCTGTCTGTATATGCACAAGTTTAATTCTATGCTCTCTATTCTGTTCCACTAGTCTACAGATCCATATGTCTGTTTTGATGTCAACATCATAATGTTTTGATTACTACATTTTTCTATTATATTTTGAACTCAGGTAATGTAATACATCCTGTTGTGTTCATTTTGCTCAAAATAGCTTTGGATATTAAGGGTTTCTTGTAGCTACATGTAAATTTTAGAACTGTTTTCTAGCTCTGTGAAGAACACCTTTGTTATTTTGATAGCGATTGCACTGAATATGTAAATTGATTGGGATAGTATAGATGTTTAACAATACTGAATATTCCAAATCTTGAACGTAGCATGACTTTCTATTTTGTGTTCTTTTCAAAAGATCTTTTACCTTTTCTATTAAATTTATTGCTTTGTGTTTAATTTGGAGGGGGATTATAAATAAAATTGCTTTCTTGTTTTCTGTTTCAGATAATTTACTGTGGGCACATAGAAACATTACTGGTTTTTTAAATGAATTTTATGAATTCATTTTTTAAAAAAATTTTGGTGGAGTTTTGAGGATGTTCTGTATATAAAATCACATTCTCTATAAGCAGTGATGATTTGATTCCTTTCCCAATTTGGATTCACTTTGTTTCTTTCTATAGTCTAATTACTCTGGCTAGTGCTATGTTAAAAAAAATGTGGTGAAAGTGAGTGTAATAGTCACTGTGTCAGCTACTGGAACACAATGCATACCATATACATCTTAAAGAAGGAAGTAGCATTTATTTGGCTCATGGTTTCAGAGGCTTCAGTCAGTCTAATGTGGCTAGCTGTAAAACAAGAACAGCAGTGAGGAAGAGTATTATAAAGCAAAGCCGCTACTCCATGGTGGGTGGGAAGCAGAGAACATGGAAGAGTGCCAGAGCAGGAGCTACATCCTCCAAAGACAGCCACCCGTGACTCAACTCCTCTAACTGGATCCTGTTGTCTAACAGGACACTCAGCTACCTATGAACCTCAATGGATTAATCCAATAAAGATGATAGCACTTCTATGATCCAATCATATTATCTCCAGAAGTCTCTTACTCCACTCAAGTTGGCAATTAAGATTAACTGGCACAGTGAGCATCTTTGATTTTAGAGAGACAATGGAGAAAGTTTGTAGCTATTCTCTGTGCAATTTACAGATAAATGTTGACTTATTATAATTGGCCTATGTAATGTTGAGGTACATTTCATGTATACTTAATTTGCTCAGCATTTTTATCATAAATTTTATCAAAAGCCATTTCTGCATCAATGAAAGGATCACATGGTTTCTGGCTTTCATTGTATTGATATGGTTTCTTATACTTATTGATTTGCATATATATAGCTATCCTTGAATCATTGGGCTGGATCCCACTTGATCATTGTGAGTAAAGTTTTTAATGTGCTGTTGGATTTAATTTACTAATATTTCATTGAGAGATTTTTCCACATAATAAAATCTTTATGAGAATTAAATGTAGAATACATAGTGCACATAACTTAGTGAAAAACAGAATATATGAGCAGCTAGGACCACATTCAGAAAATCTTACAGAAAAATTGGCTATATAACTACTGCCAGGTGATACACAAGGATGATACCCAACTATGACTATAAAACTTACTGATTTCAAATACTTTTTTTTTCCTGGTACCAGGGATCCAACTCAGGACCTTGCACTTGTGATGTAGGCAGAGCACCACTGAGCTAAATCCCTGGCCCTGATTTCAAATTCTTACAATGAAAAATCTGTACATCTTAGATCAGCTGAGTACAATATTTTGTTGTTTAGCCAAGAAAATGTACTTGGTACTGATCTAAAAAATACCTTAAGGGGGGGATTAAAAGTGGCCAAGTAAGACTGGCAGTAAAATACAGTCTCCCCAGGTCCTCGGATGGAGACACCTAGAAAACAACAACTTAATGAAGAATAAAAGAATTAGACTTTCAAAAATTAAGTGCTCAGTGAGCTCAGAGATTATGAAACTGAACAGATAATGTAGATAATAAAATGATCAGTGAGTTTACAGAAAACACTCAGGAAAAAGCTAGCTAGCAGAGCTAAACAAGATGTTACAAAACACAAATGACCAGTTTAGATAAGAATTAGTGTCCATGAAAAGGTATGGAACAGAAAACCAAGAGATAACAAATTCTATTGAAAATATGGGCAGCAGAAGTGATCAATGTGAGAACAGCATATGAGAACTAGTGAAGATAAAACCAGATTGAAACCAGGGCTTCACATGGAACTACAGCCCCATGTTCCCCAGGTAGGGATCTAAATTTGCAACCCTCCTGCTTCAGCCTCCAAATTCTAGGATTATAGGTTCAAGCCACTGCACCCAGCTTATATTATTTTATACATTATATCAAATTTTTAATGAAATTGGTTAGAAGAAAGAATAAATTATATTCCACTTCTAATCAGAAAAATTGAAAAAAATTTAAAGTGTTTAAACGCATCTTAATCTTATAACAAATAGTTATCTTTAGATTAAATAGCCATTTCTCTAGAATTAGCACATTAAAACTCAACATAGGTCAACTTTCATTGAAATTATGTACTCATAGATCAAATACTCTTTTAGCAAAATGTCTTATGAAGATTTTTTCCCCTTTTACATAAACATCTAAATGGAATTGGTGAAAATTAACATTATTATGGGACCACAATGTGTAAGTAATTAGCTTTCAGAGTAAAAGTCTCAGACAGCAATAGCAAGTTATATCCACTAGTTATATCAAGTGCCCCAAATCTGGTGTTCCAATGAATTCATATGCATTACCATGCACCATTTCATATAAATACCATATTGTGACATAATGAATTCATATTTGAAGCACATGAAAGTGTATTTCCTTTTAATTATATAATGATATATTTTTGATAGTTAATATTGGCTGAATGTTGAAATCATCCTACAGGTTTGAAAATACTGGTGTGTGGGACTCATTCACAAGGATTTTGATTACATTGTCTGGGTGTGGTAATGGGTGATAGTATTTATAAAAAATATATGTTTTGGGGATAAAAACACTACCTGTGAAACCAAAGTTGAGAATTGTCACCAAATGTTCCTCAACCCAAACATTGGTTTTTTAAAACACGTACAACCTTCTTTTACCTATATCAACATTTTAAAATAAAACACATTAAATGCATAAGGGTAATAGCTCTTTTCATATCAGATGGAATTAAGAAGACACTCTTTCCTGTAATTTTAGTTTTGGGAAGTTAGAAAATTTTCCTTGCTTCATTTATAACTTTCTCTGTCATCTAGATGTACACTAATATTTCAGTCTTCTGTTTCTTAGCTGTGAGTTTACAAATATATGAAAAAAAAATTCAGCCAGTCCACTTCAGAGAGAATCAAAGGTAGAATCATGTTTCCAATGTCTGTAATGTGGAAATGCTGTGAGAGAGCATACTTATTTCCCCTTGACTATGCACACATTATGGGAAAATAAACTGTTACAATTTGATTTTATCTTTTTCAAAAGCATGTTGATGTTTTTAGATAAGCTACTGAATGCAACATGTCACATCAAAGAAAGAAATATTGACCAGAAGATAAGAATGTAAAGTCACAAAGGATTCATAATTACACACTAGTTTAGTTAGACACAATCCATTTAGGACTCCAAAGGCTGTCAATGCTATAGTTTGCATGACTTAGATTGCTGCTCAGTGAGCCAGTGGTTGCTTTTACTGCCTCAAAGAAGATTAATAACAGTAATTAAAATTAAAAACTTGCAATACAAATCATCTGTATATTTCTTATTTTTAAGAGCTATGAGAATTCAGATTTATGTGTAGTTTGTTTCCTAATCAACATTACTATTCAATGACAGAAACTTTATCATATTCCAACACATTTATCCAAAGAAAACTTGGGCAACAGGAAATTAGTTCTTTCCTACAATTTGGCATCTTGAAGCCCAAAGTACTGTGAAGCATTCAATGCTGTATGCTTTATAGGTTTGTTCTGTATATTGATTTATGTTAAATGCCCAAAATAAGTTCCAATGTCACAATTACTTGAATAATTTACATTTTTTAAATTCAGACTTTTTTTTTATCTGCCCCAAATTATTTCATGTCAAAATCCAGGTACATGTTGTAAACATCTTTGGCCTATTTCCTGTCAAACCCATTCTTTGCTCCTTCTGTTTTATTTTTTCCCCTAAGTACTGCTAGGAATGGGGTGAAAGTGTTACTAGGCAGAATGCATTTCCAACACTGTTACTTACTGGCTTCTATTTGAAATAATGTCACCAGAATCTCTAGTGAAAACTGGAACAGGAAGCCAAAGAATTTCTTACTCTAACCATTTTCTTCAACCAATACAAGATTATTCAACCCCTTTCCTTGGCTTCATACCTTCCATATGCAATATTTTTACATATTATACTCTTTCATAATAAAGCTACCCAATCAAATAGTCTAGAACTCTTAAAAGCAGAAAAGAAAGAAGATTAATTGTATTTATTTCTGCCTTTCCAGAACTTAACATTCTGCATGTTATAAAAATATATTTAATGAGAAACTGAAAAAATAAAAACTGCACAATCAGCCAGGCTATTGTATAAGTTATCAGATCAACTACCAAATCAAATCTCTATGTTAATGCAATCTGAACTAGAGGTATAAAAATATACACTTTCTATATTTTTCACTCTTTCAATGGCTTTTGTTTCCCAAGCCTCTAAAGCCAGGTAAATAAATAGAAAAATAATAAGAAAAAAAATAATATAAGAAAATGAGATTGTAAGTTGTACTGTCTGAAGAATTGCCCTCAAAGCTAAGTAATATGATTCCTGTTTGGAAATACAGGAGCAAGATCTGTCTCTGGGAAGTCTATGAACAATTTCATATTTTGCCGCTTAGGATCACTGAGGAAATTCTAAGCTTCAGCTGTGTCATCACCTAAAGTGAAGTATAACTGCCATCCTGTCAATACTGTGAGACTTTGAGGACAACAGATGAAATTATGAAGGAATTATGAGACTATAATCTATTATTATGCTATTATGAATCTTTGTATAAGGTATCGTAGACCAGGTATCTAAAATTATGGGCTCCACCTTGCTGCTTGTAGCAGTATGACCACTGGCTTCTTGGCTTTTAACCTTAGTTCCTGTCCCTAAGAACAGATCGGGTGTCCAGACTTCTCTGGCCTAAAAACTGCTTTATTTTTATCGAGTGTCATTTCAGCTTTACGTAAGGGTCTTGGCCCTTTCTCTTTCAGTCCTAAATAATTTATTGCCCCTCATCCCGCATTTCTGTTGCTGTTGCGGTGCCCACTGTTAGAACTTTGTGTTTTGACCTTAATTCCTGCTTAAAATTTTTTGCTGTAAGAACCCAGAAGGTCATATTTTACTTGCTTGCTGATACTTCTGCAGCTTGTTTGCTATTGCACGTCTATGCTCTCTCTGCCACTTGATGCCCCTTCCTACTAATGAAACTGATGCATACTCATACTTGTTCTACCCTGTAAGTCTCTCTGATGACAAATCCAGCAGTCTTCAGTGGGTTTTAGGCCACATTGCCCCACCTATGAATCCTTATTTAAGACACACATAATAAGAGATAATAGTAATAGCTAGGAGGTATTGTGCTATTTTTTATATGAATCATCTCATTTAATTCTGCGAACTTCCATTTCCTGACACTACATAGGCTGTCAGGATTATGATAAGCTTATAAATTCATAAATTTTATTATTAATTTCACTTCATGCTTCAAGGATATCTAGAAAGTAAACATATTTCAACAATGAACTGTTCCAACTGTCCCCTTCTCAGGAGAAATGCTACTCATATAAGACAAGAGCCCCTTTCAAGGGGTAATAGGTAGTTTAACTAGACACACTACTTGCATATCATTTGATATTTCCTGATTATGTCTGGTGATAATAAACTACTATGTCATATACCTTCCCCAATTTCAGTGAGATGCCTGGACTGAAAGATCTGTTTTAAATCATGTAAACCTAGACTGCTAGTCACTATTAAATGCCCACCTTGACTTCCCCTTCTGAGATGCTAAGACCCTCTGAAAAGTTGCTGTTCTTTACTGCATTAGGAAATAAGTTCAAGTTTTCATCAACAGGTTACTCTAGGGGTGTAGTTTTAGCAGAAAAGATAATGTGCACAATACTCCCAATGAACTAGTTACATTGTATTACTCAAGTTTGATAAATAAAGAACATGATGTTCACATCAGTAAGTGATTTGCTCCTAAGTAATGCTATGGATTTCAAACCTAGGCTGTTTTACTTCAAAAGTTGTTAGTCTTTCTCTTCCTTGATGGGGTAAGTTTTTGTTAATGGGAGTGTTTCTGATATCCACATTACAGCACTCTCTTAATCAAACAGTTTTGCTAATAAAGACTGTAAATTATTTTTATTTCAGTATCCCCAGATGGAAGTAAAAAGGATCTGGATATGAAAAAAGGTTCTATGATGATTATTAGAGTGATAATGATTTTAAAATCTAAGCAATAAGTGCCCATCAAAGCTTGGTGCCTAATGCAAGCCAAGGCCAACAAATGGAGCTGATACTATTATTTAAGAGCCAGTAAGGAGCAGTAGGTACCCAGAATCAAGTTGGTTTTGGTTTTTGTTTTAAAATGCTGTCTCAGTTTTCTTGGCTATTAAGTAGTAAGATAAATAATAAGAGCATCTATCTTCCACAGTTACTTGTAAGGATTAAAGAAGGTAATATATGCAAAGTACTTATTAGGTCAGTGCTTGGCATATATATACATATGCATATATATGCATTTAATATGTGTATATATAAAGTTCATAACAGCTGTATTTATAATATAGAGTTATCTTCTTAGAATCTAAAAAAATACAGAAAAGTAAAGGCAGCCAAAATGTACAAAATATATATCCAGGTTCTTTCGCTATTGCATTAGTGAACAAAGGCATTTTATTGTAAACTGTGCTACTATCCTGCGATACTGAAACTGTAGTAATAAAGCTTCTCAAGGACGAGCCACGGTTTAAGGACTTGGCTTAGTAAATATTATATTGCCAAAAGAGATTCTTTAAATTCTTACATTATCATTCTAAAATGATAATTGTTATTTTGTTCTTTCCAATTTTGAATAAATTCATTGCTTCATAAAAGTAGTAGTAGAAGAGAAATACAAAACAAAAGTAAAACAAAACAAATTTGTTTATAAACAAAAATTACTGATAGAAACATGAGGGTTTTCCAAGGTTTCTACTCTGAGCAGGATTCCAAGGAGACCATGGAAATTCTTAAAACTTTGACTGAATAAATATTTGCTCCAGGAGGACAGATGCTTGAGCTGGAGGAGACTAAATTAGAAAATGAAAAGAAACAAGGGAGAGCAGATGAGCAAGTACATTGATGTGAGGCTAAAAATGCCAGTAGACTTTCCTCAGTGCCATGACAATAGAGAATATTTAAAGATCAATGATGTCTGAAGTTTGGGAAAAGGGATGCACCCCAGTACATAATGCTAAGTTAAATAGATCAGATACAGAAGGTTAAATATTGTATGGTTTCTCCTATATGAGAAAACCAAAATATAAATCATTTTAAAGAGCAAAATTTTTTTAAAAAGACCAAGATGTTAGGAAACAGGGAGATACATATTGTGGAGAAGGGAGAAGTATTTGGGGGTCAGGGGAAACTGGAGGGAAAGGAAGGGGAAAGAAAGTAAAGAGGATTCAGATGAGATATGTATAAGTACTGATAATCCACCATGAATGTATTCATTATGTGTTGCAAACATATAGTAATAGAAAAATTTAAAGAAGAAAAAGAAATAAAATGTTTGGTTTTGACTACAGTGGTGCAATACAACCTCCCTTCTCCTCTTATTGTCCATTAAATTTAGGCTGTGCACAAATGCATTGCATTGGTGTTTTCATAACTGTATGTCCAATTTGAGAAAGAACACAAGTTCAGTGTCTGTACTACACTGTGTGGAGCAGAGAAAGCCATCACAAAAGCAATCACAGAACTATTAAGTTGACCATGGAACTGAACAAATCTTGGGAAGGGCTCTGGACTTCCACTGAAAATCTTGAGGTTTAAGCTGATCTCATCCTGACTTTAACAATGTGCACTCAACTGACATCTTGGTTATACTAAAAAATAAATTTATGATGGGTCTAATTTCTACCAAAAAGGGGCAATTATATACTTCCATTGGAGATACTCCCATAATGTGAATAATTAACCTTTTATCCTAGGTCATAAAAATAAGAAAAAATACCCCGATTATTGTACAAGTAATGTTTATATTCCTTCTATTGTGAAGAAATCTCCTGAATTTTGGAAATAAATGATAATTCAACTCTGTACTTGGATTTAAAAAAATACTATTCAATTAAATGCTGTGCCTGTTGTTGTTTTGGAACATGAATTTATTAGGTTGCTCCTTTTATGTGACTCTGAATATAATTCCTTCATGCTATTGAAAGTACTTACCAATTAGTTGTCTAGAATAAATGTATTTATTGTATGTAAAAACTGAAATTAAAACAACTTAGCAACAAAACTATTTGCTACTGCCATTCATAATTTAAACACATTTGCTAGTGAAAGTATCACTGATTACTTAAATTACTAGGCCTGACCTTGAGACCAGACCTTGCTTCTGCCCTCATTTATGGCCTTAAGTCAACTGATCACCCTAGGGATCACATTTTTTAGCTGTCTCAGGTCATGGAACCACTATCCTCCCAGATTCAAAGCCAGTAACTTCAATGTGGACATTGTAATGGTGATGTTGACCTTATTATTAGTCATCAAATCCTTAAGTTATCAACTGAACTCAAAAGGATGCATCTATGGAATATTCTTAGAAAATGCAAAGAAAAATGAAAATCCAAATATCTATTCTTCTCTGCAAGGTTTTGATGGCTTTTCACTGTCTGATGAACAAATTTAAAATTGTCAAGGATCTAGCTCAGCCTATGTCATGTTCCTTTCTCTTCTCCCTATCATCTCTAATTTTTCACCAGTGCTTAGCATCCCAGAATTCAGGAAACAAAAATTTCACCTCTTCCTAACTCTAGAATTCCTTGTGTTTGCACTACTTTCTTCCTGGAAGAACTCATACATATTGTCCATGGTGGGGTTTACTCATACTTTCTCTTTGAAACTTTTATTTTCCCATAGATGCTTAACTCTTAGCTCTCCTAAACTCTCAGTACATTTTGAGTGTTTATTCTCCTTTTCTTCTCATATACATATATTCTTGGGGAATCCAACCTCCTGAAAGAATGTAATAATTCTGAAACAGGTGGAAAATTCTCAATCATACTATAGCCACTGTTTTCAACACAAGATTTGAAACTTTCCCTGAAAGATTCCTTTTCTCCCTAGTATTTTTCTAATGAGACTTTTCAGCTACAGAATTCTTTGGATATAAACATTTATGTATTCTAAACAGTATGTTTGAAAATTTACATATACTAAACAATATGTTGGTTATGAGCTACATAGACTTAAGGGAAGATGTAGCTATTAAAAATGAAAATGTAACTGGACAAATAAAGTTCTATAACCAGAGTGACTTATGATAAGAGATAGTGTTTCAGAGTAAAAATCTACTTTAAGAAAACCACGATTTTTCCATATCATTAGGTTCAGGTAAACACTTTTAGTAGGAATACAACAGAAGTATATTATATCCTCTAGTTTATCACAAGAGGCAACAGAGGGTGTTGATTTCTACCATTACTCATGGCCAATTTTGTCACTTAGGTAGGCGGTGTTCTCTACTATAAAATTATTTTCTTTTTGTACCTTGTGAGGAGATTGAGATTTGCTAAGTTTTTCTATTTCTAGCAAAATTTCACCCACTCATTATATCAGTATTGAAAATTATTGCTACTCATATCTCCTGCATGTATCTTTTCATATATTAGGACATATATTTTCACCATAAATTCTTAGAAGTGGAATAATGAGCCAAAGGCAAATGCAAAAACAAATTGCATTTGATATTAAAAATCTCTCACTATTTGGGATGTAGCAATTTGCTATAATATTAATGTATGACAGTCTTGTTTTCACATAGACTTGCAAATAAAATCATCATAATTTTAAAAATTTTATTTATCTAATAGGTAAAACTAATGTGGGCCAGTTTTTACTAGCATTTTCAAATTAAAAGTGAAGTAAAGCATCCTTAAATATGTTCAAAGGCAATTTCATATTTGTGTGTGCGTGTGTGTATGTATAAATGCCCATACTAGTCTTTTGATCATTTTTGTTTCATGAGATCATGTTTTACACTGAAATCTCTGTAATGATGTTTTAAAAATATTTTTATAGTGATATTATTCCTCTGTGATGTATCTGGCAATATTTTCTATCAGTTTGGTATTTGTTTTTCCATTTCACTTATTTTTTTTAAATTTTAGTACAGTATGTATTCAACTATATCAGTATTTTTTCTTACTGCTTATGTCTTTTTTTGTATTAAATTCTTTTATTGGTACATTGTAGGTATATAACACAATTACATTTCTCATTGGGAATTGTACCTTTACAAAATGCATCTTGGTTCTTATTTTTTCCCCATTCCTAGCCCTCCCTTCACTCCCTCCACCCTTCCCTATTTACAAAGACTTTATTTCCATTTTTTCCATTTCTCATCATTTTTCCTTTCCCTTCTTTCCCTTCCCCTGCCCCTCCCACTATCCCTACCCCTTTGGACCTTTTCTTCCTATTTTGCATTATCGATTATTCATTCTAATCATTGGTACATTTTAGGTATACAATATAATGACATTCATCATTGGAAATTTGCAACTTTACCTATTCTCTCTTGGTTCTTATTTTTCACCCTTGCCAGCCCTCCCTTCAACCCCTCCAGTCCTCCCTATTTACAAAGATTTTGTTCCTATTTTTCCATTTTCTCCTATTAATCCCATTCCCTTCTATCCTTTCCCCTAGCCCTCCCACTTCCTTCCCCTTTGCCCCTTTTCTTACTATTTCACATTACCTATTATACATTTAGTCCTTATTTACACTTTCAGTTTCTCACACCAGAGAAACTATTCAGTATTTACACATGGGTGTCCTATTTATTTCACTTAAGAATATTGCCTCAATGTGCATCCACTTAGCTATAAATGTCTCTAATTTATCATTTTTTATGGCTGAAGAGTACTCCATTTTATTTAAAAAAACAAATTTTCTTTATCCAGTCTCCAGTTGATGGGCATTTGGGCTGTTTCCAAATTTTAGCTATTACAAACAGTGCTGCTATGAACATGGGTGCACATATATCACTGTGGTATGATTCTTTTAATTCTTTGGGGAAGATCCCCAGCAGTGGAATAGCAGGGTCAAATGGGACTTCCAGTCCTAGTTCTTTGAGGTATCTCCATACTGATTTCCACAGTGGTTGCATCAGTCTACACTCCCACCAGCAGTGGAGCAGGGTTCCTCTTTCCCCACAGCCCCGCCAGCATTTGTTATTGGTTGATTTCATGATAGCAGCCATACTATCTGGAGTGAAGTGGAATCTCAGCCTTGTTTTCATTTGCATCTCTCGAATGACTAGTGATGCTGAACATTTTTTCATGTATTTATTTCTATTTCTACTTCTTTGTCTGAGAAATGTCTGTGCATTTCAGCTGCCCATTTTTTGATTGGGTCTTTAAATTTGGGAGGTCTGATCTTTTGAAGTTCTTTATAGATTTGAGATAGTAGACCTTTGTCTGAGGAAGAGCAGGTGAAGATTTTTTTCCTACATTGTGGGTTGTTTCTTCACACTGCTGGTGGTTTCTCTTGCTGTGCAGAAACCTTTTATTAAGAAGAGATCCCATTTGTTGATTGTTTGTGCTAGTTCACGGGCAACTGAGGTTTTGTTCATAAAATCTTTTCCTACACTGATGTCTTCAAGGGTTCTACCTAACCTCTGTTCCAACTGGTTCAGAGTTTCTATTTTAATATTTAGATCTTTAATCCATTTTGATTTTAGTTTAGTGCATGGTGAGAGATACACGTCTAGTTTTAATCTTTGGCAAGTTGAAGCCCAATTTTTCCAGCACCATTTATTAAAGAGGCTATCTTTCCTCCAGTGAGGGTGTTTGGCTCCTTTGTCAAAGATGAGATGGCTGAGTGTGCCTTGCACTGTTTCTGCATCTTCTAATCTGTTCCACTGGTCCTCAGGTCTGTTTCTTTGCCAGTACCATGCTGTTTTTATCACAGTAACTTTGTAGTACAGTTGGAGGTTGGGGATTGTGATACCCCCTGCCATGTCTCTGTTACCTAGAATTGCTTTTGCTATTCTGGGTCTCTTCTTCTTCAAAATGAAATTTTGAATTGTTTTCTTGAGGTCTATAAAGTATGCTGCTTGGATCTCAATTGGAATTGCATTAAATCTATATAGCAGTTTTGGAAGTATGGCCATTTTCACTATATTAATCCTTCCTACCCAGGAGCAGGGGATGTCTGTCCATTTTCTGATATCATCTTCAATCTCTCTTTTCAGAGTGCCATAGTTTTCAGAGAAGAGGTCTTTGATTTCTTTCGTTAGGATGATTCCTAGGTATTTCAGTTTTTTGGATGCTATTGTGAAAGGAATTATTTGCCCTATTTCTCTCTCAGTGAGTCTGTCATTTGTGTAGAGGAAAGCTATTGATTTTTGTGTGTTGACCTTGTAACCAGCTACTTGACTGAATTTGGTTATTAAGTCTAGAAGACTTTTGGTGAAGTTCTTGGGGTCATCTATACAGAGTATCATGTCATCTGCCAATAATAACAATTTGACTTCTTCATTTCCTATCTTTATTCCTTTTATTTCTTTCTCTTGCCTAATTGCCATGGCTAATGTTTCCAGAACTATATTGAACAAGAGTGGTGATAGTAGACATCCTTGTCTTGTTCCTGATTTTAGTGTGAAGGATTTCAGTTTTTGACCATTTAGTATGATATTGGCTGTTGGTTTTTCATAGATGGCTTCTATCAGTTTGAGGTAGAGACCATCTATTCCAATTTTTTGTAGGGTTTTTATCATAAATGCATGTTGGATTTTGTCAAATGCTTTTTCTGCATCTATGGAGAGAATTATATGGTTTTTGTCCTTGGCTCTGTTGATATAGTGTGTTACATTGATTGATTTTCGTATATTGAACCATCCCTGCATGCCTGGGATGAATCTCACTTGATCAGGGTGTATGATCTTCTTGATGATCTTCTGTATTCTGTTTGCCAGTATCTTATTAAGGATTTTTGCATCTATGTTCATTAGTGAGATTGGCCTATAGTTCTCTTTTTCAGTTGGGTCTTTCTCTGCTTTGGGGATCAAGGTGATGCTTGCTTCCAGGAATAAATTTGGGAGTATTGCTTCCCTTTCAATTTCACTGAAGAGTTTAAACAGTAGTGGCAGCAGTTCCTCTCTAAATGTCTTGTAGAATTCAGCAGTGAAGCCATCAGGGCCTGGGCTTTTCTTAGTTGATAAGTTTTTAATTCCATTTTCAATTTCATTGGTTGATATTGAGTTGTTCAGAATTTTTAGGTCTTCTTCGTTCAACTTTGGTAATTCATATGTATCTAGGAATCTGTCCATTTCTTCTGTGTTGTCCATCTTATTGACATATAGGTTCTGGAAGTAGGTATTGATGATCATCTGGATTTCTGCTGGGTCTATTGTAATTTCACCCTTTTCATTCCAGATTGCATGGATTTGGGCCTTTTCTTTC
Source organism: Heterocephalus glaber (assembly GCF_053883595.1). NCBI lineage: Eukaryota > Metazoa > Chordata > Mammalia > Rodentia > Bathyergidae > Heterocephalus > Heterocephalus glaber. The sequence continues at coordinate 34,167,025 of NW_028258143.1, read as the reverse complement.
CTTTTTCTGACAAGGTTGGCTAAAGGTTTGTCAATTTTATTGATCCTTTCAAAGAACCAACTCTTGGCTTCATTGATTTTTTGTATCATTCTCTTAGTCTCCATTGCATTGATTTCTCCTCTGATCTTTATACTTTCCTCCCTTGTATGAGCTTTGGGGTTGTCCTGCTCTTCTTTTTCTAGAAGCTTCAGGTTCAGCAGCAGGTTGTTTAATTGGGCTTGTTCTGTTTTCCTAATATGTGTATTCACTGCTATGAATTTCCCTTGTAAGACTGCTTTCATTGTGTCCCATAGATTCCGAAATGTTGTATTGTCATTGTCATTTAGTTGAAGGAACTGTCTAATTTCTTCTTTAATTTCCTCTGTGACTCATTGGTTATTCAGAAGTGTGTTGTTCAATTTCCACATGTTTATGAAATGTTTTGAGTTTCTTTTGCTATGGATCTCCAATTTTATCGCACTATGTTCTGATAATATACAGAGGATAACTTCCATTCCTTTGCACTTACTTAAACATGTTCTATGTGTGAGTATGTGGTCTATTTTGGAGAATGACCCATGTGCAGCTGAGAAGAATGTGTATTCTGATTTTGTAGGGTGGAACACTCTGTAAACATCTGTTAAGTTCATTTGTTCAAGAGTTCAATTGAGTTCTAGTATTTCATTACTTATTTTTAGTCTAGTTGATCTATCTATTTGTGACAGTGGGGTGTTGAGGTCCCCCACTACAATTGTATTAGTGCATATATGACTTTTCATATCCATTAGTATTTATTTTATATAGTTGGGTGCACTAGTGTTTGGTGCATAGATATTTATGATTGTCATCTCTTCCTCTTGGATTCTTCCCTTTACAAGGATGTAGTGTTCTTCTTCGTCTCTCTTAATCAGTGTTGGTTTGAAATCTACTTGATCTGCAAATAGGATAGCTACTCCTGCTTTTTTTGGGGTTCCTTTGACATGGAGTATTGTTTTCCACCCTTTAACTTTCAGTCTATGAGTTTCCTTTTGAATTAAGTGTGTTTCTTGTATGCAGCATATTGTTGGATTTTGCTTCTTGACCCATTCTGCCAGTCCATTTCTTTTGATTGGTGAATTGAGACCATTAACATTGATGGTTATAACTGAAATGTATTGACTTGTCATTGCCATGACTTTTTCTTTTTATTGGGTTCTCTCCCTTTACATTTAATTTCTTGTCATGCCAGATGGGGTCATTCTGCTTTGCTTCCTGGGGTTGTGATCCTCAATATCTGTTCCTAGGTTATTGTGTAAAATTTTTTGGAGTGCTGGTTTGGCATTCACGAAGTTCCTAAGGTGCTCTTTGTCATGAAAGTATCTTATTTCTCCATCCATTTTGAAAGCTAGTTTTGCAGGGTACATCAATCTGGGTTGGAAGCTGTTTTCTTTTAGGGCTTGGAATATGTCACTCCAAGCTCTTCTTGCCTCGATGGTTTGTGTTGAGAAGTCTGCTGTGATTCTGATGGGTTTTCCTTTGTATGTAATTTGTTTCTTTTCTCTAACTGCTTGGAGAACTTTGTTCTTCTGTTGTGTTTCTGGAATCTTAGCAATTATATGCCTATGTGTAGATTTTTTTTGATTAAGGCTATTTGGGTCCTATATGCCTCACTTATCTGTATGTCAAGCCCTATTCCCCTGATTGGGAAGTTTTCTGCCATTATTTCTGTGAAGAGATTTTTTATGTCATCTGCACTGTCTCCTGTTTCTTCATTGAGCCCAATCAGTCTTATGTTATTCTTCTTTGCCTCATCTAGCAGCTGCTGGATTGATTTCTCATGTTCCCTTATAATTTTGAAGCCATTTTTCTTTTCCTGGTCACTAATTGCAATCTTATCTTCTATATCTGAAATTCTGTCCTCACATTGGTTCATTCAGCTGTGTAGACTTTCAACGGAGTTTTTCATGTCCTGGAAATCTATTTGCATCTGTTTTATGGATTCCATTTGTTTCTTATGTTGGGATTCCATCATATTCCTGAGCTCTTCTCTAGATTTATTAATCATGTCTTGCACTAGGGTCACAATTTCTCCTGTTACCTGAGAAATTATTTCTGATTTCATTTTTTCCAGATCCCCTTTTGTTGCCAGTTCAGTGGGTCCAGGTTGTTGAATAGCAGAGTTTTCCATCTCATTTCCCTTTGGGGTTGCTGTAGGTGATCTGGAAGTCTGGTTTTGAGACTTATTTATGTGTTTTCTCATTTCGACTGGGCCAGGGGGCTGTTAGCACCTGCACAGATTACCTCCTCTAAGCTGGGTGAGGTGGGCCAGGGGCCGGGAGCAGTGGTAGGGATGGTGACCCAAAAGCCCTTTCCTGTGGGCTGGGAGCAGCGGGAGGGATGGTGGCTGGGAAGCCCCTTCCTCTGGACCAGGAGCAATGGGATGGCACATCAGAAGCCCCTCCCTCTGGACCAGGAGCGTTGGGAGGGATGGTGGCCTGGAAGCCCCTTTCTGTGGGCCAGGAACAGAGGGCCAGAAGGTGGCCCAAAAGCCCTTTCCCTTGGGCTGGGAGCCATGGGAGATATGGTGACTGGGAAGCCCCATCCTCTGGACCAAGAGCAGTGGGACAACAGCTCAGAAGCCCCTACCTCTGGGCCAGGAACAGCAGGACTCAGTACCTTGGTCTGGTGGTCTGGTGTCCTCTGCATCTTTGTAGTGTGGAACCAGGTGGCTGCCTGTCTGCAGCAGGGTGGTTCGGTGTCTTCTGCGTGACTCAGGACCTCAGTAGGGTGTGCACAGACCTGTCTGTCTGCAGGGGGGTGATTTGGCATCTACTGCTTATGTCTTATGACCACAGATATTTCATTTTTACTCGGTTATAGAAGAATTTAGCATGTTTGTATTAAATTGATGTGGATCTTATTCTTTTGTGAAGTACGAGATATGTATATTATTCTAACTTTTTCCAAATAATTAACTAGGTACCTCAGAATCACTTATTAATTCCAGGACAGTGATTTGAAATGTCACTATTAGTGAATGTTATGCTGCTATTTAGTCTTGTACTTATCTCTGTAATTATTTCTTTCTACTTGTCTTCTTATTGATTCTCCCTTATCACACTGTTTTAATTATAGAACTTTATACTAAGTTTTAATATCTGGTAAGACTACTGTCCCCTGTGGCTTATTTATTTGATTTCTTTACTATTATAAAAATGTTTTTTTTCCTTCCATGAGAGTACTTCTATCTGTTCTGATCTCATCACAGTGTGTGTGTATATCAGAGTATTAGAACACTCCTCCCTAAATTTTACAGTGTTTTTACTAAAACTTGATTTTGCTTTAGATTCTTTCTTTTAATGCAAAATTCAACTCAAATGAAACACATATATCTTAAACATACATTTCTTAAGCTTTGATAATTGCATCCAGATGCATGATTTAAACATGTATCAAAATATGAATAATTGGGCCGGGGATTTAGCTCAGTGGTTTTGCTGCCTGCTGCGCAAGCACAAGGACCCAAGTTTGATCCCTGGTACCAAAAAAAAAAAAAAAAAAAAAAAAAAAAAAAAAATGATTACAACTGAAGACAGTTTTTATCACACATCAACTTTTATCTCCTGAATTAATGACTTATTTGCTTTTTTATAATTATTTTCTGTGATCCTATATTGTACATGTCCTTTTGTTGAGGGTTTATTTTCTGTCTGTCTTGGTCTCTTCTGCTCTTTCTACCACACACTCATATGCACACACACATTCACAGAAACCATGTACACCCAAAATGTATTAAAATATGTCAATATGCATTATGTCATATATTCAGAACAAAAATAATATAAACTTTTCAAGTATCATTCTGAAGAATGACCTGTTACTGAGTGTTTTCTGAATTACAATCATTAACTAAAGTCAAAGCTATCTCCACATATCAAATCATCTCTTCCCATCATTAACATCTCATAAATGCCCTGAGCCTCAATTGTTATTGCTAAATGTAACATATAATATCATGCTTCAGTGACTGCAAGCAATATCAAAATGTCAAATATATCTATTTTTAATTTCAATGTAATACTAGTTAAGAGCAGGCATTACTATTGAAGAATGAGAATCCTTGGTAATAAATATTTCTACTCATAAAAACATAATTTCCAAATGATTTATTAAAAATGAGACAATAAATTTCAGCAAAGTAGATTAGGTTTTCATTTATAATTACACAGTGAAAAGAAATAGTGAATATAATCACTTCCATATAGATTTGCTATCTTTCCAGCAGCTTTTATATGTTGCTGATATCTACTATACAAGGTTGCCTAAATCATGGTTTGTATTTATTTACTCTTATTAAATAAAATATTGCATATCGTTATGCAATGGAAAAGGACCACCAGAGTAATCAGTTTCTTCCTTAAAATAATTTTTAAGATTTAAAACCATTTGATTAGATGTGGATATTTTTATACTTTCACATGTAAAAGAAATTCCATCTGCAAATATTTTTGCTGTCATAATTTTTTTTTTTTGGTACTATGGATTGAACTCAGGACCTTGCATTTGCAAGGCAGATGTGGTGCCATTGAGCTAAATCCCTGGTCCCTAGAGTTATAATTTTGGTTTATCAAAATGTATGCATTTAATATTCAGAGAGAGTATTTCTTTTTTTCTATCACTTATATGTTCTGAATGTGACTTGGAAAATTTTCTTAACTTAAGTCTTTAAAGTTTATTTTATCAACATATTCTTATTATTTCTTTAAATACTTTTGGAATAAAATAAAATTTTTTAAAAATTCTTTTTTTGTCTTTGTTTTGTGCTGACACTATAACTCCTGTTGTCTCATTGATGGGATTCTTGCTAATCCAACCTGCTGCATGAACTCACAATTGCTGAACCGGTTCATGCTTGAAGAGAGAACATATGTTCATTCTGTCTCCTTTTCCTGTCTTCTCACAGTGAATGTAGCCATGCTGGGCAGATTTAGCTTCTATTTCCTTACTGCAATACCTTTTCATTAGATTCCACATGGGTTAAGCTCTGGATACTGTCTTGGGGCATTAGGCTACAGAAAACTAACCCAATTTGTTTATTTTGGTATATCATATCCATAAAGATAGCTCTGTGATCTGGGGTTGGGGGAGGTGGAAGCTTTCAAAAAAGAAAGAAATGATTAATGGAGCGTGGGACACACTAAGCAATGAGACTATTAAGAAAACATTCTTCTTGCTACTATGGGCAAAGCTCCTATTCCTACACTTTGCATGGTATTTATAATAGTATATATTGAATCATAGGCCCAGGAGGTGCCTTATTAGCTACCTTTTAACTTTATGCATGGGGAAAATGCACCATAAACCAGAGAAAAGACCAGAATGAGAGTCTTGCAAATAGATAATAGATGCCAAGATTGATGATGATCATGTAATCTAAGCCACTCAGGAGGCCAAGGAAGGAGGATGGCAAGTTCAAGCCAGGCTGAGTAATTTAGGAAACAAAATTAGGAAGGTCTACGAATGTAGCTGAGGCATATAGCACTTGTAAGGCATATATGTCAAGGTCCTGGTTCTTTCCTCTGTGCAAGAAAAACAACAACAACAACAACAATAACAAAAACTAGTGGCTGTGTTGTAAGAAGGATCAGGTGTTTGAACTTTCAGAAAAATGATCTTGTTTCTTTATCATATTCAGAACATAGTGGGGCCCAAATTTTCCCATAAAGTACAAGTAGACATAGCTCAACTTTTGTGATGTACATAGCAACAGATTATAAACAAAAGAAACAAGGCAGTTCAAATTTCATTCTGTGGTTTATCAAAACTCATATTAGGAACAAAAATTACAAAAACATTTTGTTTTTGTTTTTTATAAGGTTTATATGTGTAAGGTGTTCTTATCATTAGGCCTTCTTTTATCTGCTGTGATGGTAAGTATTCAGAGTATCATTTTACAGAAACAACATAGTACTTATAAAGAAAATCACTGAAATGTTTCAAAGCCCTCTCTCACTGATCAATGATTTCTATAATTCATTTAGAAGTTGTTACAGCATTCTTTTAGGAATTTAAATTTTATCTAAATTAAATATTTGATTTTATATACAAGATTTGTAGGCAAAACATCCAGTGATTTTTATCCTTAGAAAAGTGATATCAACTGTAAATTGTGCACAAGGAACAGGCAGTAATGGAACAAAGGCATGTAGTGAATAAATGGTGAGAAAAAGAATGATAAATGATAAAAATGATGAACTTTCTGAACTGGTAAGAAGATACAGACATCCCATAGTATTTTTCCTTTCTTTTTACGAACTCATGACCTTGCACTTGTGAGGCAGGCGGCAGCACCACTGGGCTAAATCCACAGCTATACCATAGTATTTTTTAAATTCTAATACTGAAAATAAAATCTGAGCCAAAGAAACTATAAAAAATTCAAACTATTTTGCAGAAATGATGGGTTTTCCCTTCATTCTCTGAGAGGATTACCTTAGTGTGGCTTCATGGGAAAGAAGAAAGGTCACCTTTTGAACTCCACTCTTTAAAACACTGGAGGGCCTGGGATTTAGTTCAGTGAATCTGTCACCTGCCTCACAAAGGCAAGGTCCTGAGTTCAATCCCTGGTACCAAAAAAAAAAAAATCCAAAAAAACACTGGAAACAAGAAAAATGCATGGCTTTCTATAATAAGATAAATGAGTGATATTTTAACCCAGGAAAAGAATAGACCTCTTTTTAATTTGGCCTTTGTGCCCTAAAAGAGAATGTTTCCATGTTATAAGGAGTTTCAAGACTAGTGAATAGAGCTACTAACTGAAATCTAATTCTTTCCACATGCCACAGCAAAGAATGAGTTGTCACTGGAATCTGTAACTGGAAAGCTCAAACAAAATTGCCTTTATTTCTCCAAGAAAAAAATTTCTGCAGTTGTGATTGTCAAGTTACTACAAACTCAAGGTCACTCCTCTGTCATATCTCAAATGGTACATTATTCCATAATTATAAACTGCAGGCTTAAGGAATAAAAGAAAACTCAAACCAAGCATAAAAGAAACATGTACCTGAAAAACAAAATGGTTGAATGAGGTGAAGTACTGAGTCAAAGAATTATTCTAATAAGAATCCTAAGCACAGTAGATGCTGGCATTGAAAACAGTGGTAAGGATCATTCAACCTTGACTTACTTATACTACAACTTGTTCTATTAGTGGCAGTAAGATCTAAATAATAGACTTCATAATATGACATTACCACAGATTTTAAAGAATTTAAAAGGATATAGAAAGCATATTTCAAAAAATCTGTTTGGAAATAAATTTGGCAACTTCTAAGAAGTACCTTGGAAGACAAATTAATGAAACTAACTCTGGAGGAAATATAAAATTTGAATAGCACCTATTAAAGAAAGTATATTCCTAGCTTGAAAACCTACCTATATGACAACAGCAGGCTCATATACATTTGAACTGATAAATTATATCAAACATTTAAAGAAGAAAAAAAGGAAAATTTCTCTTCCCATTTTAGGAAATCAACATTGTGCTAATCCTAAAACTGGAAAAGACAATAGAAAAAAAAGTATGAACATAGATAGAAATTTGTTTAACAAAACAAACTCTTAGAAGTCAGATTTGGCGGTATGTAGAAAGTGGTTTTGTTGTAGGGATGGCAGTGTTGGTTCAGCATTGGAAGATCCACCCCCAAAAGTCATCATTTTAACAGAGGAAAGGAAAAAACCATAGAATCCTGTCACTAGTTGGAGAAAAAGTATTGAACTAAATTCTACAGCTGTTCATGGTAAAAGCTATCAGGAGACAAGAAGTAGAACAGGACCTTCTCAACAGATCAAAGTCATGTACTCCATACTTCCAGCAAAAATGTCTTACATAAACGGAGAAGATACAATGCTTTCCCCTTAAGGTGGGGAACAAAGGCAGATATGCCTACTCTTCATCTGTCCATTAAACTTTGAAACATAGGCCCAAACCAAAATAGTCTGGCAATAAAATGACACAATTAGGATAGGATTGGCAAGGTAGAAGCAAAATCTTTATATGAAGATGAAATGATCACCTACAGAGCAAATACTCAGAAATCTCTAGGAGCCCCTAGAACTTGTATTTGCATTTAGCAGAATTAGAAAACACAAGGTATATATAAAAATTCAGGTCTATGTATACTTGCTATAAATGAAGAATTGGATATTGAAATTTAAAAGTTATGAAGATGTACAAAGGACCTAGAAAAGTAAAAAGAAAAAGAAAAAAAACAGTGTTGGAACACGTTTAGTGCCTAATTTTACAGTAATCAAGGCAGTGTTGGTATAGGGAAAGACACAGAGATCATTGGAATAAAACAGAGCATATAGAAATAGAACCACACATATATGGTCCACTAAGTTTTGAAAGATTATTGAACATTAGCATTTTACAGAATATAAACTCAATTCTAGAGCTGAGGAAGAGATAGTGTTTTCAGCAAATGGCACTAGAACTCCTGGTATCTGTATTTAAAAAAATAAACTCCACCCTTTATTTCCATATGTAAAAATAACTTGAAAGGATCTATGAACCTAAATATGAAAGACTAAAACTACAAAACTTTAAGAAGAAATTGTAAGGGAAAATTTTTATGAATTTAGGTTAGGCAGGAACTTCCTAGGATACAAAAAACATGATGTATAAAAGAAAAAAATTGATAAATAAGATTCCATCAAAATTTAGAACTTTAAATGACATCGTTAAAATGAAAAGTAGTCCTTAAACAGATCATATTTACAATGCATATAACCTATGACCAGAATATATAAAGAACTCTTACAGCTCATTAATAGACAAGCCAATTAAAAAGTAGACACAAGAAGATGATAAATAGCCGGTACAGCACAAGGAAAGGTGTGCAACACTAGAATCAGAAAAGTACTAATCAATACAATTAGGGAGACGAAGTTAAAAGTTTTAAAAGCCTTATCAAAAAGACTTTTTTCTTTTTGCTGGATTCTCCTCCTTTGTGTTTAATTTCTTGTCACACCCAAGGAATTCATTCAGCTTGGCTTCCTGGGGTTGTGATCTTCATTGTCTTTTCCTAGAATATTTTCTAAAATTTTTTGGAGTGCTGGTTTGGTGTTCATGAAGTTCCTAAGGGGCTCTTTATCATGAAAGTATCTTATTTTTCTATCATTTTTGAAAGATAGTTTTGCAGGGTACATCAATCTGGTTTGGAAGTTGTTTTCCTTTAGGGATTGCAATATGTCACTCCAAGCGCTTCTTCCCTTGAGGGTTTGTATTGAGAAGTCTGCTGTGATTCTGATGGGCTTTCCTTTGTATGTGATTTGCTTCTTTGCTCTCACTGCTTGCAGAATTTTGTTCTGTGGGGTTTCTGGAATCCTAACTATTATATACCTATGTGTAGATTTTTTTTCCTTTTTTCTTAAATTCTTTTATTGGTATATTTTAGGTATACAATACATTTACATTTACCTTTGGGTGCTTGTACCTGTACATGACATATCTTGGTTCTCATTTTTCCCCATTATCTGTGCGCCCTTCACCCCTAAACCCTTCCCTATTTACATACTTCATTTCCTTTTTTTTTCTTTTCTCATAATTTTTCCTTTCCATTCTTTCCTTTCCCCTTCCCTTCTCACCACCCCTATCCCTTTGGACCTTTTCCTATTTCAAAATATCAATTATTAGTTATTAATCCTTTTAGTCCTTATTTACACTCAGATTCAGTAGAGTAGCTGGATATAAGGTCAACACTCAAAAAATAATAGCCTTCTTATACACAAATAGCAGACTCATTGAGAGAGGAATTTGGGAAACAATTCCTTTTATAATAGCATCCAAAAAAATGAAATATCTAGGGATCAATCTAAAAAATGAAGCAAAAGACCTCTATACAGAAAACTACAGCACACTGAAAAAGGAGATGGAGGAGGATATAAGAAAATGGAAATACATACCTTGTTCCTGGGTAGGAAGAATCAATATTGTGTAGTTTTGTGGGTTTTTTTTTTTTGATCAAGGCTAGTTGGACTCCTACATGCCTCACTTATCTGTATGTCAAGTTCTTTTCCCCTTCTTGGGAAGCTTTCTGCCATCACTTCTGTGAACAGTTTTTTTTTATGTCATTTGCACTCTCTCCTGTTTCTTCATTGACTCCAATCAGTCTTATTTTATTTTTGGATAGTCCAGCAGCTGTTGGATTGATTTCTCGTGGTCCCTTACAATTTTAAAGCAATTTTTCTTTTCCTGGTCACTAATTGCAATCTTATCTTCTATATCTGAAATTCTGTCCTCACAGTGGTTCATTCTGGTGTGTAGACTTTCAATGGAGTTTTTAATCTCATGGAAATCTGTTTTATGGATTCCAATTGTTTCTTATGTTGAGATTCCATCATGTTCCTCAGATCCTCTATTTTTTTATCTGTGTCCTCTCTAGATTTATTAATCATGTCTTTCAGTATGAGTACAATCTCTGCTGTTATCTGAGAAATTATTTCTGATTTCATTTTTCCCAGATCCTCTTTTGTTGTCAGTTCAGGGAGTCAAGGTAGTTGAGTATCAGTGTTCCATCTTGTTTTCTTTGTGTTTGCTGTAGGTGATCTGTAAGTCTGTTTTTGAGGCTTAAGTGTCTTCATTTCCATGGAGGATGGGGTTGCTGCTGGCATCTGTGTGGCTTACCTCCTCTGCCCTGGGAATGGTGGAATGGCAGCCAGGGAGCATCCTCCTGGTCACTGAGAATGGCTCACTTCCTCTAATATTACTACTTCTTAAGAATATTGGGAGGATCAAACAATTGGTACTTGTTAAGTACTTAATGCACTGTCTTCATCATAGTGAACAATCAATAAAAGTTAGCTATTAATACCATCATCATAATTTATCATCAAAATGGCTAGGAAGCAGATAAAAATTAAATAAATATCTAAGAGGAATTTAAGACTTTGTAATTTATTTTGACTTGCGTTGAATTTCAAGCAGTTGAAATTGCTCTTCATTTTCAAGAATCGCTAATAGAAATAAGAAATATCCAAAACAATGGTATATGAGATACAAAGAGAGTTTATGCATAATTTTAGGAACATGTTGATACTACATCAAACAACAGATAATGGGATTAGTCAAATATTGAGACAAATAGTAAGAAATCGACAACAGATGATAGTTCACAAAAATAATGGATAGAAAAAATGTATTTCAGATTTCAATACTTATGTATAAAATGTGACAGTCAAAAATAAAAAAATAAATAAAAAGAACACATGGAGAAGCCTAGGAAAGAACACCAAAGAAAAAAATGATGATAAAATTTAAAATAAAGTGATTATTAAGTGAGATAAAGACTTAGGCAAAAGCACACAATAAGAAAAAGACTGAGAAGACTATGTTGGATTTCCCAACACAGAGGCCTTCTGTGATCATAATGAAAGCAACTTTAATAAGTCTAGAGGTACAGGCATCAAATTACACTGTGTGGAGAAATAAATTGGAGGTGAGTAAGTAGATGCAATCAGAAAGACTGTGCTTTGTCAAAGTTTAGCTCTTCTGGAAAAGTAAAAATTAAGCAACATTCATAGGAAGATTCAGGGTCAAGAGAAGGTATATTTGTTGCATGACACTTACTCATGTGTTTATATGAGGCAGGTGATGGAAAAACACTCATAGTCTGAGGAAAGACTCAATAGGGAAGGGGAGAATGAAAACTGAGGGGAAAAATGTGGTTACTGTCACATCCCCGTGAATGGCTGATTTTAGAATATATAGTTATTTACCTGTTCACAGCCTTGAGTAAACTGAGTAAATAAATATTTCCATAATAAGAGGTGAATGACCCAGTCTGATTATTGAGAATCCACCTATGAAAAGTCAAACTGTTATCTGGGTTCACTAATAGATGTATTTGCCTTTATAATAATCAGCTCCTTCACAAAATTTCTGCTGTTAATCCCTAGAATCTGATATCTGATATATATCAGATATGATATCTTAGTGTTCTGAATATTGAAATACCTTCATGGTCCCATAAGCATGGTCCCATGCTTGCTGAATACTACCTCTTCTAATAGGTATTCCTGGTCTTTCCCTGAAATTTATACCCCCAGACTCCTATTGCCTAGGAGTCTAGACAATTTCTGATATTATCAACTAAGTTTAGAGGTGATTAAGTACATACAAATTCTGTCCAGACTTTTTGAAAATATATCTTAAAATATTTTTTTCTGAAAAATTATTTTCTTTAAAAAATTAAACATGCTTTTGTTCTTAGAATCATAAGAAAATAAAATTATAGTTATTTTAATATTGCAAGATTTGCATATCACTGGAATGCTAATTAATCAGTGGGGATTTGTAAATTTTTGAAAGAATTTTTCCACAACTTTGTATATATAAAGGAAACCAGATTTTAGCATGGTCCATTAAACTCATAAGGCTTACAACTGCCAGACCATGTGCATAATATCATTTGATGCCATTACAATCAAGGAATACATAAATCAGAATAGAACATATGATGCATTAAATAAAAAATATAAATCTCAAAATGTTGATAACCTATCTCTCCACTAATTCACATAACTAGATTTTCCCTTCAAACACACTAGGTTGATTTTCAAATGTATAACCAGATGTAATCCCCTCCAGAAAGATTACTTTGCTCATTCTTATCTTTCAAAATAAGAAATGAAATTTGAGTTATGTACTCAATAGTGTGTATTTCACTGCTGGAATCTGAAATTTACATTTTAATTGTTATTTGTCAGATACTTCAGAGATCATTTTCATAAGAGACAAGGCAAATGGTAAGGTCCTTTTTTATATCTCCAAAATATGAAATATAAAACTCTTTGTAAAACAGAACCAACTTTTTTTTCTAGAACCAACTTGTATAGTTTAATAAGACACTATAATAGAAATCGATGGAAAGTGTTTGATACAGTTACCTGTATAAAGATTTTTAAAGAAGGATAAACAAATTATTTTTTCACGGTCTTCCAGATACTTACATGGAAAAATATGGATATAAACCTATGTCAAAAGGTTTTATTGAAAGTTACCTTTACTAAGCTGCCCTGAATAAAGAAAAAAATTCTACTTTCATTATAATATTTGGACCATCCTGACTTAATCTCATTTTAATGAACAGAAGGAGAATATTTGGAGAATTTGTCAAATGGAAACCATTTAAATTTCAAATTCATAATTTTCCTGATCAATAATCAGAGAAAAATTAATGAGAAATTTCCTTCACGTGGAGGTAATAGGACCTATAAAACAACTACATGTTGACTTATTGAGTTTAATTGAATAACAGTAGTCAAAAGCCTATCAATTTTTGTGTCTAGAAAATGATGCATATAGAGATATGTAAGAAAAATGTCTCTACAGTGTCCCAGTGTGCACCATCTACAGGTTTTTGTCTTGTAGGGACATAAACTCTTCTGTTAGACGTTTAGCTGTCACAATTCATACTGACAACGTACTCTGAGTCCAGGCTTGAATATCAAATCTTCCATGGAGGGCCAGGGATTTAGCTCAGTGGTTCTGCTGCCTGCCTTGCAAGTGCAAGGTCCTGAGTTTGATCCCCGGTACCCCCCAAAAAAATCTTCCAGGGATATTTTCAAAATAGATTATTAATGTTTTAGACAAGACAACATATAAGAAAATACACAAAAAGTTCACAAGGATTTGTGTTTGTACATATCAGAAATAAGATAAAATATAAGAAATATGTGTAAGTTCATTGAAGTGTAGTTATCAGTATTAAAAGTATTTTATAAATATAATTGAATTACTAATATTAATTTCATATTTTAAAAATTTAAGATTTTCCTAGCACAAATATTTTAAAATTTAGCCCAAATAACAAATGTATGATAAAAGTTTGTGATCTTCAAATTTTAGGTATAATATCTTTAATTTTATGATACCATTAAGCTTAGTTGAAAGAGCAGGGATTCTGAAGCAAAGCGTTCTACCAGAATGCTCTCATTGAAAATGTACCATATGCTCTAATGGTATCAGTCTTCCAAAAGTTACGCATTTTTTCTTCCAAAAATTCATTACACAAACTTTTTTTACTGAATAATCTGGTGAGATCTAGTGAATAGGGAAAAAAAAAAAAGAATCCTTCCCTTATGGAACTTTAAATGGAAGAATGAGAAATAATCTCTGGGCTTTGAGAAAAGCATGCATGGAGGTGGAAGAGATACAATGAAGGATCATTACAAATAAAACATCATCTGTAGAGTAGGAAAAATGCAGATAACTTTGGGCTGAAAAAGAAAGGCACCTCAAACAGAGTAAAACACATACATAAATATGTAGATATATGAGGCAAGTTTGGTGGAGGAAGACTGCTAAGAGACAAAGTAATAAAGGAAGTTCAATGTCCGGGTCATAAAAGGTATATCACATCACAGTGATGCATTAGTTTTATCCTGAGGGCTCCACTGCGTTAATAAAGCATAAGCAGTTAGATGACCAGGTTTTTATTTCAGAAAGATTCATTCAGTAGCAGTAAAGATTAGATTGGAAGGAGGATAAAGTGGTGATAGCAGGACTTGGATGCAGATGATGGATATTCATCTCAAATTAGTTCAGGAACAATAGACAAAATTATTGGCTCATACATCTTGAAAAGTCAAAGGAGAACTTTGTACATAGTTGGATCCACTTGTTCAAGCAGTGTCAACTGTCTCCTCATTTAGGTTTGATTTTCTTCTATGTTGACTTCTCTTTCCACTTGTGGTTGAAGAACTACCTACCAGAATTTATAGGCTTATATAACTTATATATACTACTCACTTCAGTAATACTTCTGAAAAATGTCATTTTCCTTAAAAGCCCAAATGAAAAGTTGAGTGAAGACTCTAATAGATCATCTTCACTCATGTATTGTCTATAAGTCCAGCACCAGTTTCATGGTAACAAACTGTTTGTAATGGCACACCTAGCACAAGCTCACCCCTTGAGGTAGAGATCACTGGGGACATGCAATTTTCCAAACCGGGGGGACGTTACTAGAACAGTCAAGATTTTTTTTAACCTGTCCTCTCTCCGTATTATCCTGGTCTCTCTTTAATCATTTTTTCTCTGTTTCCTTTTATGTGTGGTCTTCCTTAAATTATGCTGTAATCATTCTCAAGACTAACTTTGAATTTTTTTGTTTTAAATGTTCTCCTTAGACTATCTCACCTGGGATCATGGATTTAAATATCATTTATATGCTGACAACTCAGGCATTTCTACATCAAGATCTAATCTTTCCTCTGGGTTATCAACTTGATATAGCCAATTGAATGTCTCACAGGCATCTCAAAATTAACATATCCGAAATTAAACCTGCCATACTTTTACTTTTCAAGATCTTTATTAATGTTAACTACATCCATTAAGTTACTTAAACCAGAAACCTAAGGATGATTTTATGCCTTGCCCCTCATCTCTAATACATCAAATCTATTTCCCAATGTATTATGAATCCACCTTCTTTGATATCATTATACCTTCTTAGTACAAACTACCACAGCCCCTACTAATACTAGAAAAATTGTCCCCTAAATAGTTTCTTTGCCACCATATTTGATAATTCCGATCTATTTTTCTAAACTCTTTAAAATAGTATTTAAAAATGGAATTATCAGGCCAGGGATGTAGCTCAGCAGCACAGCACCTGCCTGGCAAGAGCAAGGTCCTGAAGTCTATCCCTGGTACCAAAAAGAAAAATAAAGAAAACAAGTGGAATTATCATATCGAGCCTAAGTGAATTAGCTAAACATATATTTAAATAAAATACAAGTTTCCTAATAGGGGCTTAATAATCTTACCTATAATACCTATTCTTTACAATTCCTCTCTCAAACCACATTGCTGGTGTTCTCCAATAACTTACATACACAAATGATGTGTGCCTTATACTGGTAGGCATACTAGACTTCATTTAGTTTGTTAAATGTGCCAAGATATGTCCAGCTTCAAAACATATTTTTCTCTTTGAAATTTTATTCTCCATTTTCATGTGTAGCTCCTATCTCAGCTTATATTTGTTTGTGTAGACTAGAACTTCTTGCCAGAGAAGTAGGGAAGACAAATAGGAAAGTTAGAGAAACTGAAAGTGTAAATAAGGACTAAAAGGTTTAGTAAATATTGTGAAATAGGAAGAAAAGGGGCAAAGGGGAAGGGGAAGTGGGAAGGGTAGGAGAAAGGAAAGAAGGGAATGGAATTAATATGAGAAAATGAAAAAATGGAAACAAAGTCTTTGTAAATAGGGAGGGGTGGAGGGGTTGAAGGGAGGGCAGGGGAATGGGGAAAAAAATAAGAATCAAGATAGATTATGTAAAGGTACAAATTTCCAATGATGAATGTCATTATACTGTATACCTAAAATGTACCAATAAAATTAATTTAAAAAAAAAAAACAAATAGGAAAGGTAGAATTGAAAATTTCTCCAATAATGCTATGTCTTATATATGGAAAGATTCCTTCAAAAATCCTAGAATAAAATAAATTAAGTTGTATGATAAAAAATAAACATACAAAAATTATTTGCATTTTAGACAGTAATAATCAAAAGAAGATCAAAAAAACAAAACCTTGGGCTGGGGATTTAGCTCAGTGGTTCCACTGCCTGCCTCACAAGTGCAAGGACCTGAGTTCAATCCCCGGTACCAAAAACAAAACAAAACAAAACAAAAAACTTATAATAGCTTAAAAACAAAATAAAAGTACTTTATGAATAAGTTTAGGGAATTAAATGATCTAGACTCATCACTGAAATAAATAAATGGAAGAACCTATGAAGAAACGGAAAATATTCTATGTTTATGAATTGGAAGAATTAATATTACTGACGTGTACATATAAATTATCTTTATCTATTTTCTATCACTATAAAATAATACGTCAGCCTGAGTAATTTATAAAGAGAAGAGAATTATTTTAGCTTTTAGTTTGAAGGATATAAAGACTAAGACAATAGTTTTATTATCTGGTAAAGAAATTCTGCTACTCTAGGTCCAGGATGTAGCTCAGTGGAGCCATTCCTGCCTGGCAAGAGCCAGGTCCTGAATTTGATCCCGGATACCACACACACACAAAAGAAATTCTGCTGCTTTACCTAATGGCAAAAAAGCAGAAGAAGAATTTGGCACATAAGAAAGGCACTAATCTCTCTTAATTATCCAATTACTACTTGAAAAAATTCACCTCCCAACATGGCCACCATAACAATCAAATTTCATCATGACCATCACCACATACAAACCATGGTGAGCTACACAGTCAATGTAATTCCTGTTGAAATTCCAGTGACATTATTCATAGAAATGGAAAAATTTTTTCAAAATTCCTACGGAATCACAAAGTAGCCAAATCAAACATATGCAAAAAGAAGCAAGCTGGAACTAGCACACTGAGTTCCAACTATATTACATGGTCAGAGTAATTAAAACAGCACAGGAACTCAAATAGACAGACACATAGAAAAATTAATCAAAGTAGAGAACCCAGAAGTAAGCCTATCAGGAAGTTATGATAAATGGATATTCCACACAGGAATATTCTACAAAATTTGTCAATTAATAATTTTACAAATTGAATATGAAATGATCCCTCTGATACAATGTCCAATTATACTAGGCATGTTGGAGAAATTTTAACATGTGGATTTTTTTTCTAAAACTTTTTACTGCAAAAAAACCTTTGTCTAGCAAAGTTTCAGAGATGGAAAACATCACCATTATGCAAATGATGGGGGGAGACATCAAGCAGTAATGCAGTAAAATAATATTACAGTTCACAAGAAAAAATCATTTGCAGAAGATAGTACAAACTGAGTGCAGTTCTGAAGAGTGAATCTTGATTTACAGACATAATCACAAGTTGCTAACCTAAGGTTTATCTTTGGGTCTTACTCTCTGAAATTATATAAAAAATGTTGTATTTATTTGCATGCATGCATTTTGCTAGTGAAAAGAGAGTCTTAGCTATCATTAAGTTCTCCATTGAGGTCTGTGACCTAAAAATAGGCCAACCACCATCACCACCACAGAAATACACTGTATTCTGAGATTTAATTAACTTGGCTTTTATGAAAACTATGGGTATACTTATTTTATCCAGTCAGAAACATGGCTTACTTTCATTTATTGACAATTTTTTCTGAACAATCATAAATCCTATTTTTCTTTTTTTTTGGTACCGGGGATCGAATTCGGGTCCATGCGCTTGCATAGCAGGTGTCAAAACCACTGAGCTAAATCCCCGGCCCGTTAATCCTATTTTTCTAATCCTGCTAGTCTGAATATGATAAAAGGTCCAGGAAGATACCATTAAATCCTCTTGTTGCCTTTGGTACCTTATGTACACCATCTTGTTTCTCCTCTGTGATGCCTGTTTGCCATCCCTGCCTTGGAGCCAGTCAATTATGGACTGGAACCTCTATGAACTGTGAGCTAAGTAAACCCTTTCCCCTTTAACTTTTGGTGCCAGGTATTTTGTCTCAGCAATGAGAGAAAAGTAACTAACACAATTATTTAAAAATTTAAAAAGAAATTTATATTTACTCATTAAATTCTTAACTTACTATCATGATGGTTAGGGTAGAGTTTTAATTTGATTGGCTCTAATAATAAGCCCCAGAGACAGGTGTAGCACACTTCTAGTTGTGTCTCAGAGGGTCAAGATAGTGGGATATTGGCATCTATGTCTGGTGTTTTTCCTCTTCTACTCTGGCACTCTTCCTCTGTGTGTGGAATATTGTAACTGTGGATGTGGTATTCTCTAAGTTCATGAGTGGCAGTTTTAGCAGAAGCTAAAAGAGCCAGAGCCAGAATAAGTATCTATAACTGTAAGGACAAAGTGCTTCCTTTTCCATGGTGAAAGTGGCCTAAAATTATCAACTTGTCACCAGAAGTTACCCTGGGCAATGGTGTCATATCAGGGACTAAGAGTTGGTCTCTGCTAACAGCAGATCAAGCACTCAACAGTAACTGTAGCCAGATCAGCTTTGTTGAGTGAAGGGCTATGTTGCTGAGCCCATGTATAGTCTTCATCTCTGCTACCATGATCACAGTTTTCATGAGCTTATTGGGCAATTGCAGGAGTGGCTGGAGAAAGAGGTTGAGTGCTACCCACAGATTAGGTCATCTTATCCACTTGATTATTAATGTCCTCTTTGGTGAGATCTTTGGTGATGAACATTTAAATAGGATACACATATCTTCACATCCTTATTCATATGGAGAAGGCTATCCATAAACCTCTTCCACAAAAGTCTTAGTCATCAATTTCCCAATGATGGGAATTCTCCAAAACCCTGATCATCCAGCTAGATCACTGACTACAGTCCATGAATCAAGATATAGTCATACATCTGGACAATTTTTTCTCCCAAGTAAAATGTACAATCAGATGCAGTGCCCAAAATGATGATTTCTCTTTAGCACTGTCCTTCAGGGATGTGCTAAAAAGGGGCTGTGCTGCTATAGCAGTTCACTTATGGGCCATGCCTGCATAATATATGCAGAATTCACTATAAACCTAGACCTAGTCTTCTCTTACTCTCTCACCTCATCATCAGTTACACTCCATGAGGCTAGGGGACAGAGGCAGTACAGCAGGAGTAGAAACTCGGCATTTGGGCTACTTCTTGTGCCGACTTGTACATTCAGGACATGCTTAGGCCCAATCACGTATATACCATATCCATTTGATGATGAATTCTTGCTATGCACATCCAACTTTATCAGAGAGCATCAAATTCATGATGGGTAACCACATTACATGGTAAACTGGTGCCCCCTGATCAAGGATTAGGTTTCCACTAGAGATCAATAACAAGCCATGAACTGATTTTCAAATTTGCTACAAAGTCTTACAATTCACTGCTGTGATTTACCCAGGAAGGCCTGCCAGAAGCTCCAAATAACATCTGCACCCATGACTGACACTTTAAGTACCACTGGATCTACTGGATCATATGGCCCAAGTGGCAGAGCAGCATATACAGCAGTTTGGACCTGTTCCTGAGTCTTCTCCTGTTCTGGGTCCCACTCAAAGATACTAGCTTTCCTAGTCATTTGGTAAATATGGTGGAGTAACACACCTAAATAAGAAATGCATTGGCTCCAAAAATCCAAACAGACCCACTATATATTGTGCCTTTTTCTTAGTTGTAGGAAGGGCCAGATGCAACAATTTATCTTTTACTTTAGTAGGGACAACTCGCATGCATCAAACCATTGGACTCCTCAAAATTTCACTGAAGCACATAGCCCTTGAATTTCATTGGATTTATTCCCAACCTTCTTATATGCAAATGCTTTATCAACAGGGCCAGAGTGGTTACTGCCTGTGTTACTTTTCTCTTGTTGCTGAGACAAAATACCAGACACCCAAAGTTAACAGGGGAAGAGCTTATTTGGCTTACAGTTAATAGAGGTTTCAGTCCATAATTGGCTGGTTCCAAGGTAGGTGGCACATGGCAGAGAGGCATTGCAGAGGAGAAACAACATGATGCACACAAAGTAGTGAAAGCAACAAGGGAATTAGTTCATTGAGGCAACAGACTGCAAAAAAGCATCAAGGGGGTCTCTTTGCTCCTTTTATCTTATTCAGACTACCTGGATTAGGGTGGTGCCAAATCAATCACTAGTGTTTATGGTTTAGTAACCACACACACTTAATCCTAGCATCACACACTCTACATTCAGCCACCTCAGAAAAAGCCCCACCTATGACTGCATGAGGCTTTGCGGGGGACATCATGACACAAACAATAACACTACCTCTTGCTCAGCTGGTCCAATCAACATAATTTATCAGTGTAATGGGGCAGTGTGGTACCTTCCTTGTGTAAGAGAAAGGTGGGCAAATGCCTGCAAACTAAATTGTGATACAGTGCTGGATAGTTAATGTACCTCTGAGGTACAACTGTAAATGTACATCACTGTCTTCTCAGCTAAAAGCAAATTGTTTCTGGTGGGGCTTTATGGATAGATTTGGAGAAAAAGGCATTTGTCAAATCAGTAGCAGCAAATCAGGTACCAGGAGATGAGTTCACCTGTTAAAGCAAGGAAACTGCATCTGGTGTATCAGTTTCAACTGAAGTTACCACTTGATGGAGCTAATAGTCATCCACCATCATTCTCCAAGATGCTTCCATCTTCTGCACAGGACACATAGGAGAGTTAAATGGGTAGGTTGTGGCAACTAAGACACCTGCATTTCTCAAGTCCTGAATTGTAGCATTAATCTCTGAAATCTTTCCACAGATGTTTTTGATTTACTATTTTCCCAGGTAGACAAAACTCTAATGGCTTCTATTTAGCATTTAATATCTTTTTTTGATTTTTTAAAATTTTATTTGTACATTTTAGGTATAAAATATAATGACATTCATCATTGGAAATTTGCACCTTTACATTGGTTCTTATTTTTCCCCCTTTCCCTGCCCTCCTTTCAACCCCTCCACCCTTCCCTATTTACAAAGACTTTGTTTCCATTTTTTCATTTTCTCATATTAATTCCACTCCCTTCTTTCCTTTCTCCTACCCCTCCCACTTCCCCTTCCCCTTTGCCCCTTTTCTTCCTATTTTATGTTATCTATTATACCTTTTAGTCCTTATTTACATTTTCAGTTTATCCCCACACTAGAGAAACTATTTGGTATTTACACGTGTCCTATTTATCTCACTTAAGAGTATTGCCTCAATGTACATCCATTTAGCTATAAATGTCTCTAATTTTTCATTTTTTATGGCTGAGTAGTACTCCATTTCATTAAAAAAACCCAACAACACATCTTTATCCAGTTTCCAGTTGACGGGGATTTGGCCTGTTTCCCAGTTTTAGCTATTACAAACTGTGCTGCTATGAACATGGGTGCACATATATTACTGTGGTATGATTCTTTTAATTCTTTGAGGAAATACCCAGAAGGGGAATATCTGGGTCAAATGGGACCTCTAATCCTAGCTTTTTGAGGTATCTCCATATTTATTTCCACAGTGGTTACAACAGTCTGCATTCCCACCACCAATGAAGGGTTCCTTTCTCCCCACAACCCTCACAGCAATTGTTGTTGGTTGATTTCTTCCACTTTTAACAACTATGTGATATATATTTCTTCTTTGCCCTTACTGGAAAGTTGATAGAAATAACTAAAATCCTATTGGTTGCTAAAAAACAATCTGAAGTGTCAACTATTTAATAGAAAAAAGCAAAATTAGTGGCACAGAGTTGTAAGAAGTAAATCAGTGCATCACTGTAGAAAGCTCATTGAAGTCCTGTTTCAAAACTATATATGCTCTCTTATTCCTGTCCAACATCACTTAGTCCATACCAGTGTTTCTGAAGAACTTTTGAAAGAATATGTGAATAGTGGCTCCTCAAGGCACAGCCAGCATGTAAGTAAAACAATGACCATGGTTTAGGCCAGGGAAAGGTATCACTAGCTTCAGCTGGAAATTTCTAAAATGAGGCTCCTACCTTCTCTTTTCCCAGGTTCCTAAATATAAGTAATCACCTGATCTTTATCTAATGTACACATTTTAACTGAATGTCTACTATGTGTCTATTGAATAATAATAACTACTACTATTGATAATTATAAGAATAAAAACAATAATCATGTAACATGTACTAATCAGTGACTGTTTGGCAGATATTCTTAGGTAACGCAGTCCTCCAACAGAGTAAGTGATATGTCATTTTTGTTGTTCCAATGAGGAAAATAAGCCACAAAAAATATTTCTGCTTGTAGAACAGTCTTAGAGTGAGATTTAAAATAAAAAGATTCATAATAAAATTGAATATAGATAACATAAATTATCAGATTTTTAAGTGCAGGGTGACATAATAATTCAATAAAGGCAAACAAAAAAGTATGATATAGAGATGAGAACATGGAAGACTTGTCTGGTGTTGCTAGAATATGTGGCAGAAGGAAGGAAGTAGAAAGCAAGACACAAAGTTGGAGAAGATGCTGCAAAAAGTTCAATTACACAAGGGGCATGCATGTCTCTCCTATGATTTATACTTTATCCCTGTACTTAATGACCTCATACTTAGTGGTTAACAGAGGCTCATATTAAGGAAAGTGGTATTTTTAGATTATAAATACTTAATCATTTTTCTGGTAACAATGTAAAGAATGGATTTGATAGATACAGTGATAGAAGGAAGAATAGCAGTTAGAAGATTGTTGTAGGTATCAAGGTAGGAGGTAATAACATCCTTTAATGACTCAGTCCAGAGATATAGAAGACAAACAAATTTGAAAAATAAGTCCAGATAGCTGATTCTGCATATTGAAATATCCTCTTTTTTCTTGACTTTAGGCTTGTTCCCTATCCCTTATAACACTTACTCTCAAAATTTTAGATAACTATGATCTCACACTTAGAATATTTAGTAGGAAAATATGTGTATGAGTAACAGACTTATTTTAGATTTCACTCAAATGAAGAAAACATATTATGTGTTTTAAAAACCAAAATTTTCTTACATTAAATAAACATAAAAATCATAACTGTCTCAAATTGCGTAATTCACAATTTATAAATAAAAACAATGTAAAATAGTACATTTAAGTAAAGATGAATGAAATACAAATAATGAAAACTAAAGGAATAGGTTTTTTTTTTTTTTTGGTACTGAGGATTGAACTTGGTTCCTTGTGTTTGCGGGGCAGGTGGCAGAACTACTGAGTTAAATCCCAGGCCCTAGATTTTTTTTTCTAGAGCTAAATTCAGACATGTTCCAAGATTCTGGAAATAAATTACACCTAGATTTTTGGGGCAGTGGAGGTAATTATCTTCTCAGTAAGTTCTTAACATCCTTAAAGCCCTATTTCAAAGGAATAAAGATGAATTGGAAAGATTCCATCAAGGTCTACATGTTGATTATGGGTGTAAAGGATGATCTTTCACTCATCCATTTACCCATCAACTTATTCATTTATCATTCCAAACTCATTCAGTTTGCACATGCGTAACTTATGCTGATTATTGTGATCTAGAAGAGTATGCAAAGAATTACAATACCATATAACAAATACTAAGATAGAGAAATATAAAAATCCAAAACTTCCCATGAAGAGGAGAGAACTGACAGAAGAAGTGACACTCAAATGGAATACAATCCTAGCATGAACAAAGGCATGAATCATAAGATAATATGCTAATGTCTCAGACTGGTCATTAATTTTTTTGTCATATAGTATTGTATACAAGAAGCAGTAATAGAAAATGAAGCAAGAGATAATGATGGAGAATTAACTGTTAAAAGCCTTTAGAACTACTGAGAATTTTTTATTTTATCTTACATATTTGGGAATTTAAGATGTTCTCAAAACAATTCCAAAGTTATCATATATGTTTTGAAATTTAACTTTGGTAACTCTATTGAAGAACCATTGTTGTATGATCAAACTGGAAAAGAGAATTTTGAGAATATTATAATTAGGAATCTTCAAATGAACATCAAAATCCCCTCATAATACAGGAATTTTTAGAGAATGGAAATAAGAAGTCAAGAATCATGCTACTATGGCTTGAAATATATTATTTGTTCAAAGATTATTTATGTCTATAATATCCAAGACAATCTTTCAAAGTTAGAAATATAGTAATGATAAATACTGCAATATTTATCATAGGATAAAATCATATATTTTAGGAAGAGCAAACTTTCATTCAAAAGAGAAACAATTAAATGGGGTAATAAACTAAAAGGAATAGAATGGTGGAAATACAGTTAGAGAGATTAGAGAAAGGCTATCTGAAATGGTTGATGTTTGAACTAACACTTTTTTAACAACAAGTCAGTCAGCAGTAATGTGCCTCAGAGACAACGAAGGCAACAGTCCTGGATGAATGAACTTTAATATTCAAAAAATAGAACTAAGGACTGTGTACCTGGATCAAAATGAGCTTGTCGGAATGTGATACTCTAGGTCCGGCAGAGGAGATGGAAAAATTTTGTATTACTGATAGCCTAGTAGGTAAGGTACAGATATTGTATCTTGTTTAATGTAGTTGGAATCCATTGGAGAGTGACTATATAAGTAGTAACTGTATCACACTGAATTTTCATAAAGTAACCTCTTACTACTCCATGAGTAATAGATTGTGCGTAGGCAACAGTGGAAACACAGGCGATGACAGTGACTTGTTCTAAGGGAAAAAGTGAGTTAATTTGAGATACATGAAGGATTTGCCTGAAAATCTGTGTGGGGTAAAAATGGAAAATAATCAAGAGAAACTCCTGGAATTTTCTCCAAATCATGAGATGGAAGATGTTGTTACTCATTGTTGCAAGGAGAACCGATAAATGGAGTATCCTGGGAAACAGGAGTCAGGCAATGCTCCAAGGCTTTTGGTGCAGATCACCTTAGAAGAAATACATGACTAGGAGGTTTCATAGTAAGAGAAAAGCTGTCATTAAACACACACACAAACACACACACATACACATACGTGATGTGACATAAGGCAATTCATAGAAAGTATGAATCTTTTACAATTAGCAATGCCAACACTGATAGCTTAAAAGTAAGGATTTTAGTTTTGATAAATTGAGGACTTCCTAGTGCAGAATATTAATGTTATTAATCACCCAGATGTTTATCATGAAAACAGATTGAATGCAAGTGAATAAAGAGGAATACGAAACACTTATCTTTATTCCCTCATCATTTTCTGCTGGGGCTGCTCAAGGCAAAAACAGTGAACTATGAGTACTCAAAATAAATTTTACTGTTTTATATTTTCCTCATTCTCCATCCCCAGACTGGGTTGCAACACATATTAAGTTCTTTGCCTGGGGGTCAGTTGTAGACTATGATATCAAAAGAACTCACACAAAATATATAAAAAATGCGTACTTCCAAGTGTTATAATAAAAGCTCTAGATGTACTCAGATCCCATTTCATAGACCACATCAATTTAACTTAAAATACTGTGCATATTAAAATTTTTTATTTTAAAATTGTAGTATTCCATTACACAGAAAGTGATTATGTTTAACTTTGTAAAGCATAATTTAAAATAGCTAAAAGAGATTCATACATTCTCATCACAAAGAAATGATAAATGTTTGACATGTTGGAGACCATAAGTATCATGAGCTTATCAAATAACAATGCATATTTATATAAAACACCACACTATACTTCATCCAGATGTACAATTGATATCAGTCAATTTAAAACAAAGTCCTTATTTTATTTTTCTTCTCGACACCTACCTCAGCAAAATATCTATAATTAGGCTCAGCATTTTACATTTTTATGAATTTTGTCTGGATAAAGCTAATGTTTGTTTGCATTGGAAACTGACAGTGGTTACTTGGCGTCATTATTGCATATCCTGAAGGGCTACAGGGTGTGTCTTAACTTGTCTGAATACAGAAAATGAGAGTTGACTAGAAACAGAAGCAAAATTTCTTATTGTTTTTAAGAGAATGACATGATGGTGAATGATGGATGTACTTGTTGAAATTAACAAAAGTTTCAGTTTATATAAAATCTTCATATTGATGAAACCTTGGATCTTGGTATTGGCTACCAGGAAGGAATTAAAATCTAAATTTTCTCCAGGGTGGAAATCTATAGCTTTTTTATGATTTTTCTTTTGCTTACTTTTTTTTTGTCAAAACATCACTATTTTATTATTTTAAAATAATTGTACATGTTAATTATACAAACAAATGGGTTTTACTATATTTCCATATATGTGCCTAATGTATTTCGATTTTATCCATTCTTCCCACTACCCTCTCTTATCTCACTGCTCCCTAGCCCTTTTTTTCCTTTCATATATGGTCCCCTTCTATCTTCAGGTTGTGCTGCCACACCATGGTTGAAGAAACAATATAGTGCTACTCAAAATTCTAATCTATAAAGACTCCATCTGAAGGATCTGGGTTAAAAGTAACAACAATAAAAATGCTAAATCACTTAGGTTTAAACCAAAAGAAGAATTGTGTTGTCAAAGGCATTAAGAAGGCAACATTTTCGGAAAAATAAATCTTTCATAAGAGATATATAGTAGATGTAATTAAATTATATATATCCTTCAAAGTCTAGCTCACATATTGTCTTATTGTGTGTCTTAGTTACTTTGCTCATTGCTGAAACAAAATATCATGGCCAAAGTTAAAAGAAGAAAGGTTTACATGGCTCATAGTTTGTAGAGGTTCCAGTCCATTATTTGCTGGCTCCAAGTCAGGGTGACATGATAGACAGGCATGGCCAAAGAAAAACAGTTCATGATGGGCAGAAGGTAGCAAAGAAAGCAAGGAAGTAACAAGGCAAGCCTCTTTCTGTCCCTTATATTGGATTTAGGCTACTAAGACTAGGATAGTGCCAAACCAATCAGTGCACTTATTTAGCAATCACCCACCCTTAATACTAGCACCCTTAATCCTAGCATTGCACCATGAATCAATCACTTTAGATCCAACCACCTCTGAAAAAGCCCCATATATGACTTCATGAGGATTTGGGGGGACATCTAGATACAAGCCACAACACTATGGTACCCTGGATATACCAATTCAGTCTCTTCACAAAAAAGGCAAAGTTTCCTCTCTATTAAGGATGCTTTTTTAATCCTGTGTATATGGGGCTTTATTCTGCTTTGGCTTTTCTTCTGTGTTTGACATAGAGACGTCCTCCTTGAAGCCAGGAACATAGTAAGGGAATTTCAGAAAAGTATTCTGGAGTGATTTAAATCTAAGGTAGCGAGTATAAGCAATATAAATGCCTTAAAGTTACTTTCATCAGTGCAGTTAAGCTGTAAAAATGTGACTGTCGAGAGACGAAATGTAATCAACTTCAATAACATCTTAGTGTCCTGAGATGTCAAGGACAAATGACAGACAGTAAGAGTGTCAATCAATAGAGTTACTCTAACCCAACAAGAATTTAGGTGACTGGAAAGGACTGCTAGGCACAAATCAATCTTTTTGTACACATCTTCTCCACTAGATGCCAATTCTGTGAGTGAAAAGCAAATAATTCTCACATGCATATGCTTATTGAAAAGAATTTAGAAATAGCTCTTACCATTACCAAATGCAAATAACAATAAAGGAAGCCTTTGAAAGAAGGAGAGTTTTTACAAAATATTCTGATTTAAGAAAACATCTTATGGTCTATGGTTTTGATTTCATCTATATGTTTAAATTGGAATATTGTCTAAGCCTATTTAGAATAATTATCTAAGAAGGGGCAATCCTATGCCACTTTAAATAATGTTAGAGGGTTATGAGACACTTGTGTCCCATCATTACAAACATTTTCTCATCATGATTGCTAATAGGTATGAGACAATCTTCAATGCCATGCTTCACAAAGCAGGTAACAGGTGCATTGGTCTCACAGCATTCTCCCTAAACGGAATTTCTGTCAAGAAAGCAACAGCAACAAATCAAACAAAGCTTCTATGACATGCCAGGATTTCAAAGTGCAGCTAGAGAGAATTATTCTCCCCATTGTAATCAATATACATTCATGTAAGACTTTCTATTGTCTTTATTAACTACTGACAGTATAATTTGATCAGTGCACAGTAATGCAGATTACATTGTTAATACCTATGACAATTCTTTGCTAGTGGATCATGACTCTTTAGGTAGTCAATAGCTCTCACAAGCGAATACAAAGCACATCATTTCTTAATATAATATGTGATATCACTACACACACCTAAACAATCACATACAAAGAGACCTCAAATGTAAAAACATGGAATATTTAAAAAAGATTTTTAGGTTCATTTACTTGTTATAAAATAAAATTGCATTTTCTTAATAAAAGAAAAGTATACCGAATGTTAAGTTTTTTAGGTAAGTTCTTAAATCTCAACTCAAAACTAAAAAGATGAACAACATCATATGCATTAATCTTTTATACCATTGTCTCTACTAGGGTTTGAAGTGTCTTCTCTAACATTCAGCACTGAAACATAATGGTAATAACATAGAAGGGTCCTTTAAGAGGTGATGAGGCCCTAGGGCTCCTCCGTTTTGAGGAGGATTAAGAATTATATGAATAGAATCTTTATGGAACCTTTAGCCCCCTTTCCCATACAGGTTCTACCATGTGAGGAAACCCTGCACCTCCACTCCAGAGGATTCAGCAACAAGGCACCATCCTGGAAATAGAGAACATGGCTCTCCTTGTACACTGAACCAGCGAGCACTTTTATACTGGCTTTTCTACTCTCCAGCACTCTGAGAAATAAATTTATATTATTTACAATTTACCCCACCTCAGTTACTTCATTATAACAACACAAACAGACTAAGACAGCCTCCAAAAGAAAATGCATTTAAAGTATCACATGGCATTTTTTTTTCTCCCTTTTACCATACCCTTTCCAGACTAAAATTCTTTGGTGTCATCTTCCCCTTTACAACTCAGTACTCCACCCCAATGGTTAAAGCAGCAAAGCTTTTGATGGGAAATAGAATTGTACATCATGCATAATCTAAATAGTAACTTTACCTTTACAATTAACTTCAGTCTGAAAGAACAATGCTTAAATCTACTGTATGATCAATGTCCCTATATAATTATACATCTTAAAAGCTTACACATACAATAACTTGTAAAAATTTTAATGCCTTAATATTTAAGTCTCTTTTAAGTTAATCCCTCTCTTTCCCCTGCCAGAAAAAAGTGACTTTCTAATGGGAATTATTTTACTTAGGTTGAAAATATAATTTCTGAAATCTACGTAGAATATAGTAAGTATATATATCACTGAGATTCTTGTTTCCCAAGTATAAAGGATAATATATATTTGAATAATTTAATATGATTACAATATGCACTGATTATTATAGTCATGGGAAATTCAAGACAGAGTCAGATAAATAATTTTTTAGCCTAAGGTCAAAAAATCTTATCTTCAGTATCTAGAAAAAATATATTCCAAAATTAGATTAACAAAAACAAAACATTTGCAGGGTCCCTGTACTGTAATATTATAACAATCTGCATTTTTATATTCCTAATTAAACATTGTGATATAATCAGTTAGTTTTTCTCTAATAAAAATGCAAACATACACATAAGAAAAAATTATTATACACAGATATACTGTATCTTGTTTAGCTTTTACTGTTAAATAACTATAAAACTCTCACTTTGTCTTAGAAAAAATTGCATAAATGATTAAAAAATCTTATTAATAAATAATTGTGTAATTTGATAAGGTACTGTGAAGAAGAAAAAGTCACTAAAACTCAAGCTTTGTGAAGTTTAATGTACCTATTCTACACTGTGTTTGATTGTGAAAAAGCATATTCCAGTGAAATATCCTCCCAAAGATCAAGATTAAACTTTATTTCAAGTAATCCAAATCGTAAAATAATAATTTACAGAACATTTAATTATCATAATTTAATTTATGATACTACTTTCCAGACAGAATATGTACCTTTTCTTCTTAGTATTCATTTTTTACATTAAAACCACCATAAGTATGCTATCCCATTAGTAATTTATAAAAGCACAAAATAAATTTAATTAATTTTAGATATAACACAAATATATGAGAAACACTAATGATACAGCAAGAATATATCGTGATAGTAATTTTTAATATAAAATATATGCAAATGATTAAAAATTATAGAACTTATATTTAAAAGCTGCAGTTTCTAGATAAACTCCCCACCCTAACTCGAACACTTCAGATGCTTTTATGTAGAAGTGTTTTTATTATTATTCTTCTATAGATATAATTAATATATTATCATATCCTTTAATTTGAACATATATGCACATTTTTATTGGAATCATTAATATTAACTATTAAAATTCTATTATTCCACAGTAGGATTTCATTTGTGTCTTATTATTTTGTTCAATATAATTAATTTTTTTAACCATATTTATATTTTAAATAACATATCTAAACCCTTATTTTCTGTTACATGAACTACAAATAGCAGATCTTGATTCTTCCCTTTGTAAAATGCTATTGTGAACTCTTTTGCTCTTAGATTTTCCCTCCCCTCCACTTTCCAATTTATTACTGGATTAGTTTACTTTTTCCCCCAAGGTTAATCACATTCATATTACCTTTGTTAATCT
This sequence comes from Heterocephalus glaber, assembly GCF_053883595.1. Classification (NCBI taxonomy): domain Eukaryota; kingdom Metazoa; phylum Chordata; class Mammalia; order Rodentia; family Bathyergidae; genus Heterocephalus; species Heterocephalus glaber. Next base: position 34,135,950 of record NW_028258143.1, on the reverse strand, counting down.
CAGCTGCAACAGTTACTGTATATACTCAAAGTACTCACTAAAACTTCAGTCTCACCTCTCAAAATTGGAAGAAGTCAAAATCTCTTTGAATATCTTTTCTGACCAAATTTTCTGTTCTAAAATGGTAGTCACCTTAATAGTAAAACAGATCATTATATTTTTAACATTAGAAAAATAAGTAAAACTTTGACGTTGAGACAATTTATTTTGAACAGGATAATGGAAACTGTAAAAAAATAATAATGACATAATAATAACAAAAATTATGAAGGCTATCTTTAAATTTTCAAAAGCCTTTCATGTGTAAACAGAATTTTATATGGTATTAAGAGAATTAGATAGTGATGGAATAATTGATGTTTTCAAACTAAGAATCACCTAGTAATAATAAAACCAGTGAGAATCACAGCTTATGATGTTGAAATATAAGTCATATGTTCACTTGCCAAAAAGAAAGACTTTGTCACATAAAGGTCATGAAATGATTTTAAGAGAACCTAATTCTTTGAACTATGACTAGAAAGAGCATTAGAAGTGCACCACGTTTTATTTGGAAAGTCAAAATCTAGAATTACAGTGTGGCTAAAGATGGTTTTAACTGCAATAATCACAAAGATTGTACAGAATAATTAAACTCACAATTACTGGTCATGGTTTTTATTAGTTGCAGCACTCTTTACATATCCATTAGTACATATTGGTTGAATGAAAACTCAAACTGAAATCATATTTTATTATGGCTTGCTTTCTTTCCTGTCTTTATGCTGCTCCTAATCTCTCTGCTTTGCTAAGTATTTCACTTTGCTATCTAGAGAAATGAACACTCATGGGTTAAAAATGCTTTTTTAAACAAATTTTTAAAATGCAAAGGTTTATAATTCAATCATGAATTCTTCTTTTTATTTTTGAAATATCATTTGAAGGACTCCTTATGTTATATCTAATCAAAATCCCAGGCAACTGAGCATTAAACATAAAAAGGAATTGAAAAACTCTCAGAGTTCTTTGACTTTGTATGTGATGTAAATTCTCATATTGGAATTTATGGGAAGTTTTATTTTTTTAGAGTATCTGATCCTTTTAAGATTGTCTTTTCTCTATCAAAAATAGGTGCAACCATTCTAGGCTTTACAATCTGATAGCCCAATGTCCAGAAGAAAAGGAATTTTATTTTCCCCACAGCTCTCAGAGGAAAGAGGAAGTATCTTATGCAGAAGACACTGGCATTTATTTGGGATGTTCCCAGAGTTCAAACTGACTCACAGGCCCAGGTCTGATGAAATTAATATGGCCAATAGAATTAATTTTATTAATTCTGCGTCTAATCTGGTTGTGTCAATATTATCTGTATTACATATATATGAATAGCAGAGGTTCAGTTCTCAGAGTAGCATTGGGGTTGTCTCCGGTAAAGGATGAGGGCTTGGAGGAAGTGGCAAACTCCTAAGCTATTTGCTTAGCTGTGTAGGTTGGTTTGCACATTTAGCTACCCACTAGTCTAAATGTTAAGATCCAGTAATGAAACTCTCCAGGTAAGACTGCCAAAACTTAAAGATTTTCCTCTTTAATGATCATAAAGAAGCTATGAATTATATCCCTTGTATGTCAGGAAACCTTTGAGCACTAAACAAAAAAAGGATGGAAGAAAACTTCTTTGTCAAATGAAAGTGTCAAAAATATGAGAAATGCTAGGGGCAGAAAAGATCAAGTAAATGTGAGTAAAAGTGAATTTAAGGTGAAGTATCTTATATAAACATTTTGTGTGAGCAGCAGCCTTTCAAAGAAGAGAATTATGATTTCTTAGGAATTGTGTGTTTTCCCTGGTAGAGTACATTTATTGATACAAATTATTTAATCATGTTCAAAGGAAAGAACCCTGAAGGAGAAATATGCATTTCTCCCATTGTAAGGTTTACAAGAAAATGGAAAACTGTTGTCATCAGCACTGAAATTTGAAATGCTAAAAAGAGCAACTTTAAGTAAAAAGCCAACATAGTAACTAAAACTAGTGATTGAAGACATAAGTCAGGAAAAAGAATAAAATAACCAAGGAAAGAATATTTCTGTTTCCAAGAATCAATGGTCCATAAGTGGACACATTTGTTTTCAAATTGAATTGGCTGAAGAAGTTGAGAGAGGTAGCAGTAAAAGGCAAAAGTGAACAGTGTGGCTCTGGAATCTTAACTCATAGGAGTGAAATCCTCACAACTCTCGCAGAATGACTTACAAATTGTGAGTCTTTAAGAAACCTGCTTAATCTCTCTCACTACAGAACGCTGACTGGTAAAAAGGTGATATTAATATTTCTTAATTCATGGCATGGTTGTGATAAAATCCATGTAAAGTGTATAGAACAGTGCTTGACTTCTAGAAGACCTTTAATAAGTCTTACCCAATAACACTATTGAAGGAAACTTGAGAAGTTTATCCTGAGAGTCTAATGTAATTGTGCTCTGAAGGGGCAGTCGAAATCTTAGGGAAACAAAGATACAGACACATCCAGATAGGCCATCTTGCTCAAAGAGACTCAGCCAGTCACCCTCAGCATGACTGTTCACTTTTAAAGCTTAACAGAAATAGAGATTTTTCATTTGTGCTATATTATTTTTTTCATAGCTAAACTTTGACGTTTTCTGCTCTGCTTGCCAATTCCACATTTTTCTTAACTGCATGTGAATGGCAAGAAAAAAAAATTGATCTCAACCTCTCAATTGAGATCTTCAGGAAAATATTGATATCGAGTACTAATTTAAAGACTATAAAACAGAATGGCTTCTGCTAGTGTGTTAGTGTGTAACTAATCAAAATGACATACCAGTTAGACTGATAATGTTTACTTAATGAAGTCAGATACAACCTTGGCTTATGTCAGAATAATCAGTGGAACTTTTTAACAGGACACTCCACTGAACTTACCTCTTAAGGTTCAAATTTAATCTGTGTAGACTGAGATTTAAGAATCTTGATTTTTTTAAAAATTTCATTGAGTGATTTTGATATATAGTCGAGAACCACACGTGTAAAAAGATATTTGCCTTCCTTAAAAATAACCAATACTGATTGGTTGCTTACCAGATGCCAGAGACTGCTCATTATTGATTATATTAATTAACACATCTGACTCTCAGGTCATGTGATCTCCAGAGTGATGCTGAAAGACAGGCCGTTGTTATTATTTCCATTTCACAGACATAGAATTTGAGGCACAGGAAATTTAAGTAATTTGGGCAAGGAGAAAGATTAGTCAGCATGGGAGCCAGGACAGAAACTGAGGCAAGAAGTCTTGATCCAGAGGCCACTGATTGCAAGCAAAGATGATTTTTATCGATCACTCTAAAACAATGAATGGAGGTCAGTAAGTTGAGGGAAACTGCCCTCAGCTATTATCACTAAGGCACATGGGAATTCATTACCACACTATTTTAGATATTTTTGAGGGCAAAGCAATAGGCTTTTACCACTTCTGGCTGAGATCAGGGGTGTTATAGATAAAAAAACAAAACAAAACAGGAATTCAGAAAATCAGGTTCCCAGAGAAAAGCTGTAGGAGAAAATCTCTGATGTGGAAATGAGATTTAGTCGTGAACGTGTTTGTGCAGGAACAAAAAATTACCTGTAACAGCCTGGTCATCCTTGAGGAAGACAACCTACTTTCCCCCAAGAAGAGCTGACCTGATTCTGGATATCCAAGTGAAAGGCACAGATTTGGCTGTCTTTAAGCCTGAGTCCATGCATTCCACCAACTAAGATGGAAAAAGTAAGAAGAAGCATCGCCACCATTTTAGATTGTAAGAAAGAAATTAGGATGAATCGTATATATAAACAGTATTTGTGCCTCCCTGCTTCTATGTACAACAGATATAAATTATTTACAGTATAATTTCAAATAAAAGTACTTGCTGTCATTGTTGAAAAGAGAAGAGATCTTATCTTGATCTGAAAAAAAAGGTATGTGTGCTTTTATTTCCTTGACAACACACACACATACTACCATTTCAATCTAAATGTTTTAATGCATTCAATATTTATTAACTATTTTAATTATTGTTTAACCATAGTTCCTTTATTCAAGAAATGGAAATTATAGCAATTTAAAGAACTCTTATGAATGTGAATTATTAATGAGAATGTTTAATGTAAACTTTGAAGTTCTGCTTCTAAAATAGGGAAACCAGCTCTTTAACACTGTATTCAAGATATTTTAACATCTTATTCAAGCTACATCTAATCATTGAATAAATAACAACTTAATCTTAAAAAGTTAAAATATTTCCTTAGAAAACTTTGTAGCTAAATTCTGACTAAGAAACTTTAAAATCCACTTTTAAAAATTTTATGTATTTGGCAAAAACAAATGGTCATCATTTATTCGAAAATTTTATAAAAATCTACCTAATTGTTACCTATGAAGGATTATGAAAATCAAATCTTAGACAAATGTATAGTGTTATGCTACGTTTGTTCACAGACAAAAGAGCAAAACAAGTGATTTTATTTCATAATGCTGTTAAATATGGACAAAAGTTTATGCTATATGGCTGATAGAAACATTAAAAGATAAAAGAAAAATAAAGCAATGTTATTCAACTTATTTAATCCATGAATATCAAGGTAACCCAATAAAGGAGACTGACTTTGTGGCCCATCTGGGTATCATATCACATTTGAAAAGGAACAAATTAAACATTTGTAGTCATTGAAAAGTGACTTAAACTCTGAATAGCTCACACAAATTACATTCATGTCATATGAAGAACATTCACAAACTTTTAAAAATTCTCTTCCAGTAACTGGACATTTTAAAATTTTCCTATCACTCCGCACTAAATCTGACCTTATAATGAAGCTTTGCTTGCTTAAAAACATAGCCTTTTCAGATCAACATTTTCTTGTAAAACAAAACCTATCTATCCTTTAATATGTAAGCAAGTTTTTTTTTGCTCATTAAGTTTATTGGTATATCAGCCATCTCATCTTTGACATAGAAGCCAATCACTATCATTGGAGGAAAGATAGACTATTTAATAAATGGTGTTGGAAAAACTGGATTTCAACCTGCCAAAGATTAAAACTAGACCCATACCTATCACCATGCACTAAACTAAGATCAAAGTGGATTAAAGATCTAAATATTAAAGCAGAAACACTAAACTTGCTGGAAGATAAGTTAGGTAGAACTCTTAATGATATTGGCATAGGAAAAGACTTTATGAATAAATCTTCAGTAGCATGGGAGCTAGTATGAAGAATCAACAACTGGGATCTCATCATATTAAAAAGCTTCTGCACTGCAAGAGAAACTACCAACACAGCTAAGAGATAACCTACAATGCGGGAAGAAATTTTTAGCAGCTGTACCTCAGAAAAAGATCTACTCTCGAGAATATATAAAGAATTGAAGAAAACCACATCCCCCAAATTCAAAGACCCAATTGAAAAATGGGCATCTGAAATGAACAGACATTTCTCAGACAAAGAAGTAAAAGCAGCAAATAAATAAATGAAAAAATGTTCAACATCACTGGTCATTCAAGAGATGCAGATGAAAACAACACTGAGATTCCACCTCACCCCAGAAAGAATGGCTGCTGTCAAGAAATCAACCAATAACAAATGCTGGCAGGGGTGTGGAGAGAAAGAAACCCTTCACCATTGTTGGTGGGAGTGCAGACTGATGCAACCACTGTGGAAATCAGTATGGAGATACCTCAAAGAACTAGGACTACAGGTCCCATTTGACCCAGCTATTCCTCTACTGGGGATCTTCCCCAAAGAATTAAAAGAATCACACCACAGTGATATATGTGCACACATGTTTATAGTGGCACAGTTTGTAATAGCTAAAGCTTAGAAACAGCCCAAGTGCCCATCAACTGGAAACTGGATAAAGAAGATGTAGGGTTTTTTTATAAAATGGAGTACTACTCAGCCATAAAGAATGAGAAACGAGATATTTATAGCTAAATGGATGCATATTGAGACCATACTCTTAAGTGAAATAAATAGGACACACATGTGCAAATACCGAAGAGTTTCTCTGGTGTGAGAAACTGAAAATGTAAATAAGGATGAAAATGATTAAAATGAATAATTGATAATTTGAAATAGGAAAAGGCCAAAGGTGTAGGAGTGGAGGGTGGGGAAGGGGAAAGGGAAGAAGGGAAAGGAAAAATTATGAGAAAGAAAAAATGTAAACAAAGTTTATGTAAATAGGGAAGGGTGGAGGGGGTGAAGGGGGCACAGGTAATGGGGGAAAAAATAAGAACTAAGATGCAACATGTTCAGGTACAACCACCCAACGATAAATGTAAATGTATTGTATGCCTAAAATGTACCAATAAAGATGTAAACTTAAAAAAAAAATGTCGGTACATTTTAGCTATAAAATACAGTTACATACATCACTGGGATCTTGTACCATTACATGAGTATCTTGGCTGGTATTTTATCCCCTTTCCCTACTCTCCCTTCACCACCTCTATCCTTACCAATTTGCAAATAGTTTGTTTCCATTTTTTTCCTCTTCTCATATTTTTTCTTTTCCCTTCTTTCCTTTCCCCTACCCCTCCCACTTCCCTTGCTCCTTTAGATCTCTACTTCCTATTACAAAATATAAATTATACATTTCTTAAATTAAACTACCAAGATATAGAAGACATTACCACAGATTTCACAGAATTTAAAAGGATATAGAAAGCATATTACAAAAAACTGTTTTGAAATAAATTTGACAACTTCTAAGAAGTACCTTGGAAGACAAATTAATGAAACTAACTCTGGAGGAAATATATAATTTGAATAGCACCTATTAAAGAAAGTATACTCCTACCTTGAAAACCTACCTATATGACAACAGGCTCATATTTATTTTAACTGATAAGTTATATCAAACATTTAAAGCCCAAAAAAAAGGAACACTTCTCCAAGCATTTTAGGAAATCAATATTGTGCTAATCCTAAAACTGGATAAAGATAATAGAAGAAAAAAGTATAAACATAGATAGAAATTTGTTTAACAAAAAAAACTATTAGAAGTCAGATCTGGCAGTATATAGAAAGTGTTGTTTTTGTTTTTTTTTTATAGGGATGACAATGTTGGTTCAGCACTGGAAGATCCACCCCCAGAAGTCATCATTTTAACAGAGGAAAGGAGAAAGCCATATGATCCTGTCACTAGTTGGAGAAAAAGTATTGGACTAAATTCTACAGATGTTCATTGTAAAGCTATCAGGAGACTAGAAGTAGAACAGAAACTTCTCCACAAATTAAAGATGGGTACTCCATGCTTCCAGCAAAAAAGTCTTATATGAATGGAGAAGATACAATGCTTTCTCCTTAAGGTGGGAAACAAGGGCAGATATGCTTATTCTTTATCTGTCCATTAAACTTCAAAACATAGGCCTAAACCAAAGTTGTCTGGAAAAAAAATGACACAATTAGGATAGGATTGGCAAAGTAGAAGCAAAATCTTTATATGTAGATGAAATTATCATCTACAGGAAAATATACTGAGAAATCTCTAGGAGCTGCTAGAACTTGTATTTGAATTTAGCTGGATTAGAAAACATAAGGTATATATAAAAATTCAGGTCTACGCATGCTTGCTATAAATGAAGAATTGGATGTTGAAATTTAAAAGTTATGTAGGAGTATAAAGAACCCAGAAAAGTAAAAAGAAAAAGAAAAAAAAATAGTGTTGGAAGACATTTAGTACTTAATTTTAAGACTTCTTCTAAAGCTACAGTAATCAAGGCAGTGTTGGTGTAAGGAAAGACATATAGATCATTGGAATAAAAGAGAATCTAGAAATAGAACCACATATATATGGTCCACTGAGTTTTGAAGGATTATTTAACATTAACATTTTATAGAATACAAACTCAATTAAAGAGTCAAGGAAGAGATAGTGTTTTCAGCAAATGGCACTAGAACACCTGGTATCTGAATATAAAAAATTAAGCTCAACCCCTTATTTCCAAACATAAAAATAACTTGAAGAGCTCTATGAACCTAAATATAAAAGCCTAAAACTGTAAAACGTTAAGAAGAAATTATAAGGGAAAATGATTATGAATTTAGGGTAGACAAGAACTTCCTAGGATACAAAAAACATGATGTATAAAAGAAAAAAATTGATAAATGAGATTCCATCAAAATTTAGAACTTTAAATGACATCATTAAGAAAATGAAAAGTAGTCCTTAAACAGACCATATTTATAATGCATATAACCTATGAGAAGAATATATAAAGAACTCTTAGAGCTCATTAATAGATAAGCCAATTAAAAAGTAGACACAAGATGATAAATAGCCAGTACAGCACAAGGAAAGGTGTGCAACTCTAGAATCAGAAAAATACTAATCAGTACAATAACAAGATTGAATTATACACTCATTAGGGAGATGAAGTTAAAAGTTTTTAAAGTCTTGTCATGACTTTTTTTGTTGTTGTTGGATTCTGCCCATTTGCGTTTAATTTGTCCCACCCAATGGATTCATTCCCTGGGCTTCCTGGGGTTGTGATCCTCATTATCTTTTTCCTAGGATATTGTCTAAAAGTATTTGGAGTGCCAGTTTGGTATTCATGAAGTTCCTAAGGTTCTCTTTATCATGAAAGTATCTTATTTCTCCATCAATTTTGAAAGATAGTTTTGCAGAGTACATCAATCTGGGTTGGAGGCTGTTTTCGTTTAGGGCTTGAAATACATCACTCCAAGCTTCCCAATGGATTCATTCCCTGGGCTTCCTGGGGTTGTGATCCTCATTATCTTTTTCCTAGGATATTGTCTAAAAGTATTTGGAGTGCCAGTTTGGTATTCATGAAGTTCCTAAGGTTCTCTTTATCATGAAAGTATCTTATTTCTCCATCAATTTTGAAAGATAGTTTTGCAGAGTACATCAATCTGGGTTGGAGGCTGTTTTCCTTTAGGGCTTGAAATACATCACTCCAAGCTTTTTTACCTTGAAGGTTTGCATTGAAAGTCTGTTGTAATTCTGATGGGCTTTCCTTCCTATGTGATTTGTTTCTTTTCTCTCACTGTTGTAGAATTTTGTTCTTCTGTTTGATTTATGGAATCCTAACTATTATACGCTTATGTGTAGTTTTTTTTTTTTTTTTTTGATCAAGGCTAACTGGAGTCATATATGCCTCACTTATCTGTATGTCAAGTTCTTTTCCCCTCCTTGGGAAGTTTTCTGCTATCACTTCTGTGAACAGTTTTTTTATGTCATCTGCACTGTCTCCTGTTTCTTCATTGACTCCAATCATTCTAATGTTATTCTTCTTTGCATCACCTAGCAGCTGCTGGATTGCTTTCTTGTGGACCCTTACAATTTTGAAGCAATTTTTCTTTTCCTGGTCACTAATTGCAATCTCATGTTCTACATCTGAAATTCTCTCCTCACATTGGTTCATTCTGCTGCGCAGACTTTCAATGGAGTTTTTAATCTCCTGGAAATCTGGTTGCATCTATTTTATGCATTCCATTTGTCTCCTATGTTGGGATTCAATCATGTTCCTCAGATTCTCCATTTTTTATCTGTGTCCTCTCTAGATTTATTAATCATGTCTTGCACTATGAGCACAATCTTTGCTGTTATCTGAGAAATTATTTCTGATTTCATTTTTCCAAGATCCTCTTTTGTTGCCAGTTCAGAGAGTCCAGGTAGTTGAGTATCAGATTGTTCCATCTTGTTTCCCTTTGGGGTTGCTGTAGATGATCTGGAAGTCTGTTTTTGAGGCTTGTTTATGTGTCTTCTCATTTCCATGGGGGGTGGGGGTGCTTCTGGCGCCCATGTGGTTCACCTCCTCTGCCCTAGGAACAATGAAATGGTGGTGTGGGAGCCTCCTCCTGGGTACTAGGATTGGCTCACCTCCTCTGCTCTAGAAGCCCTAGAATGGTGGGGCGGGGGCCCTCTCCCTGTCCGCTGGGATTGGCTCACCTTCTCTGTCTTAGAAGTGGTGGAATGGTGGCAAGCGAGCCTCCTCCTGGGTGCTAATATGTAAGTAAGTTTAAACTTTTAATTTCAATTTTCTCCCCAGGAAAGGAAAAGCTGGTGAACCAAGAAGGCCAGTGTGTGTGTGTGTGTGTGTGTGTGTGTGTGTGTGTGTGTGTGTGAGTGTGTATGTGTTTGAATGTTTGTCACTGTTCTCATTGAATAAGCTAGGACATTTACCCTTTAAAAGTTTATCTCATTTAAAATAAGTCAAAGCAGATGTCCTTGTCAGTTCCTCTCAAAGTATTTCATATCTCTAGTATTTGCCACTGAAATGTTCCAAAAAGATTAGATTCTGAAGAGAACAGTCTAGAATGTTAAGACTAGGCTGTAATTGCCTGATATGATAAGAGCAAGCAGCTGTTAAGCACTGGAAATAGAACTACTACAGATTGAAGTGTGCTACAAGTGTAAAATACATACAAGATTTCAAAGACAGTATACAAAAATAAGAAAATATCAGCAAATAATTTTTATTAAATGTTGAAATTATATTTTTATATGTTGGATAAATATATATATGTACATATATATATGTACATATATATATATATACTCACTGGTGTCACCTGTTTCTTTTAGTTTTTGAGAAAATGAGTATTAGAAAAAAACACAATTACACAGGTGGCTTGAATTTGTGGGGCTTGCTTGGATTACAACTGGGAATGTCAGCACTATTTCCATTTTCAGACTTCAAGGTCTGTAGTGCAAACAACACCATTTATGATGTTTGATTAAGTTAATGAGGAAAGACTAAATTGTTTTTCATTATTTCCTACATAGCAGATGGTAATAGACAAAGCTGAGGTGAACTTTGCCTCCTCTGTAGTTCTTAAATCTGGTAGAATTTTTATTAATAGTAACTTATTTCTATCTAATGAAAGCATATTCTAGGCAATTTAAAAAATTTAACAGTTTTCACTTGTGTTATAATCATATTGGATTATTTTTAACCCTGCATGTAATCACACAGGGCTAAGATACTAAGACAAGCACACTTATTTTCACCTTCTAACAGTTGAAGGGACACATTTTCTTCAGTGGAGCATGCAGAAAAATTTAACTCTGATTCCAGCAACAATTGGTTGCGTCAACAGCTATAATCACAGAGGACATCAAGTTTTTGAGCCTTGACTTGCCAGGGAAAGGGGATTGCTCTTCATGAAGGAGGTGATTTCATGCCTGAATAACCCTGTACTACTAAATCAGAAAATGTGGGTTACAGTCCTCCCACATCATGGACTCTGCTGCTGCAAGCAAAGCCTCTAAAGAACATTTTAGGGAATTCCATTGAGAACAAGATGCTGAGAAGAAAAGGAATGCACATGAGGATATCAATAATGTATCTTTTATGATCTGATATTTTTGCTTTAAAATGTTCTACTTTATGCTTTTCTATGGCTTTGATAACCACTTCTATTTTATGTATTAAAGCTAATGATAAAAAAATCCAAGCATCACTTTTATAGGGATACAAATGTGAACTTTTTTCTACTCCAACTTTGTAGGAGTAGATGGAAGAATACATGGTAGTAGCGATATATATGCCAAGATGGAACTTCATGGCATTCTTCTAGTTTCTATTTAAGGTCAATCTTTTTTTCTAAATTAACAATTAACTTCTAACTTTTTCTGTCTTAGTCAGCTTGGGCTGCAATTACAAAATACCAGACTGGGTGACTTAAAAAGTTAATTCTATTCTCATAGTTCTAGAAATTGAAAGTCCAAGAACAGGATGCCAGCATGGTCAGAGTCAGGTGAGGAATGTCTTCCTGGCTTACACATGGCAACCTTGTTTTGTGTTCACATGACCTTTCCTCAGTATCGCTAGGAGTGTGGGCCCTGTGTCCCTTCTTACAAAATAATCATCCCATCAGACCAGTCTCTTGCCACCTCATAACCTTACATACTTCCCAAAGTACATCTATGAATTCCATGATATTAGAGGTTAGAACTTCAATACGTGAATCTTAGAAATATTTAGTCAATAAGAGCATCCATATTTTTAGATTCATATGCCATATTTGTTATTACAAGTATCTTGTATCCCCACTCTCTTTACAAATGGAAGGTCAATTTTGCTCAGTGGTTCTGCCACTTGCCTTGCAAGCACAACAACCAGAGTTCAATCCCCAGTACCAAAAAACCCCAAACAAACAAACAAAAAAAAAAAATGGAAGGTCAAAATGTACAATTAGACAAATGAAAATAATTACTTAGATGTCTAAGTTTCAGATATTTTCTTTGCATCACTTTATGGAAAATTTTAATCCTACTAGATAGGATTATTAAATCTGCTCTTCAGATTAAGAAACTGAGGCACATTAAATTTTGAATAAAATAATTGACTCAAGAATGTTACAATTATTAGGTATTATATCCAGAGACTTCAAAAATATTTTCAATATTATGCAATATAAAGAAAAAAATGAAATAATGTTTTGAGTATGAGACAATGATTTTTAAGAATAAAATAACATATTTTTCCACTAACATAATTTTTATTTCTGATATAAATTGAACAAAATAAGGAAAGTCACAACCTACTCCATTTGTTATATACAAATACAAATAAAATATTCATCAACAGTTTAAAAATAGCCTGCTGTTTATCAAATATCTTTGCTGTTGCAACATTGATATTATCTTTTCTCACTTTAACATTAATAAATAGTAATTTACATGCAAAGCTTTGGCTGTCTCACAATCACAGTGTCTTTTTGTGTTTTGTCTTCCTCAGCTGGCAGTTGGCCAGTAACAGATTTTATTCTTAATCAACATGGTTGTATTTTATAACTCTAATTTATAATGTTTTAATAAACCCAATTAAAAACATCTTGCAACAATGAATCTCTGCAGTGTAAATCTTATTTTGTCAGTAGTAACCATACCATTTGTTTTGTGTCATGAACTACTTTTTGTTTGAGGATAATCAGCATCCCATACTCCGTCCATTTGATTGAGTAGAGACTGCCAGACTCTGACCTCTCAGTCATTATTCTGTGCAATACAGAGCATTCATCTAGCCATGTAATTTCTGGATGTTTTGTCCAAGGGAATCAAAGTATTGTAGAAGAAAATTTGGAAAGTCATGTTTTCCACCATCTGGGGAATGTTGTACTACATGAGACTGAATGAAACAAATGTAGAGCAAAAAACAGAAATGAGAGAGATAACTGATTGCCAGATAAATCTCTTCTGTTTTGCTGAATCTTTTGGTTAACTACCAAGGAAATTCTTCATATCAACCCAAACAGAACAATCTATATTACACATCCTTTGTGGTAAACCACTATGAGCTGTGTTTCTGTTACTTATAATCAAGCAAACCCTAATAAAAATGTCATAGGAACAGAAAATATTATAATTTAATTTCACTTGAAATATTACAAAGCCATTTTAATATCTTCAATGTCTACTGTATATTACTCCTTTGTATTTTACATTCTAAATGTGATCTAAGGTGTTGAGGTCACCAGCCAGTTTTGAACTCACACGTCACTTGTTACTCTACTAGGGTATTTAGAACCTTCAATGAATGGGTCATGCACGATAATGATGATGTGATATATTACTGAAACTTACACGTTTATAAATATGGCATTGTACTGCTAACCCAAACCAGCACATTAAACAGGAATATGTTCTGAAATCACCATGAGGTGAATTTTGAGAAATTAGCATGCTTGTTCTGGCTGAGACCCTCAGAGTAGATTTTACCTTGGATTTCTAAACAGGTTTGAAATTTTTTTATTTTCCTACCTCATTGTTACTCATCTATTTCTAGAAATTTTTAGAGAATGATTAAACAAAAAGTTACTGAAATTATATTTGAAATAATTAAAAATACTTTTGGGTGTTTAAAGGAATTTATAACTTAATTGAAAATAATTTGAAATTAGTTGTGTTTGACACAAAGTATCAGACTATGGAGTTTTATTATGGAAAAAATGGAATTTTATCCTAGAGAATCCTGGTCAAGCAACATGGATAGTAAACCAGAATTCACTATTTCTTACACAATTGTGGTAATTCTCTGCAGCACAATAAGCTCACCAATCAGTGTGATGGTGACTAATATCAGAATATACAAAGAACTTCAAAATATTAGACCACCAAAATAAAAGACTCAATCAAAAAATGGGCAACTGAAATGAACAGACACTTCACAGAGGAAATATAAATGGCCAATAAATATATGAAAAAATGGTCAACATTTTTTGCATTAGAGAAATGTAAATTAAAACAATTCTGAAATTCTATCTTACTGCAAAAAGAATGGCTATCATCAAGAAATCAAATAATAACAAATGCTGGCGAGGCTGTGGAGAAAAGGAACTCTTCTTAGTTGTTGGTGAAAATGTAAGCTAGTACAACCACTTTGGAAATCAGTAGGGAGATTCCTCAAAAAACTGAAACTAGAAATTCCAATGAATCATCTATTCCCCTTCTAGGTATCTTCCTGAAAGTGTTGAATATGTCATATTATGAAGATAAATGCATGCCTATGTTTATTAGCAGCACAATTCATAATAGCTAAGTCTTGGAAATAACAATAATAAATAGATATTCTGTATCTATCAACAGATAAATAGATAAAGAAAATGTGTTTTTTACACACAACGGAGTACTACTGTGCCATAAAAAAGATAAATTTAAATCATATGTAGGAAAATGGAAGTATCTTGAGACCATGATGTCAAGTGAAATAAAGCAGATACACAAGCGTAAATATCACATAGTTTCTTTTGTATAAGAAACCCAAAGTATAAGCAAAGAGCAAGATAAAAGGTAGATAATAGAAAAGAGGGAGGTAGATCTTTCTAAAATAGGAAAAGGATCAACAGACAGAGGCAGGAGGAATGGTCGGGAAAAGGGTGAAAAAAAGAAAGTAAGATGTGCTCTATGCATATACCAACTTCATACAATGAATGTAAATATTATGTACTGCAAACATGTATGTAAAAAAGAAGGAATCAAGATATGGATAGAGGGGGGAAGGAGGGAAGGGAACAAGAAAAAAAGGAATGAAGATGTGTTATGTACATGTACCAATTCTCCACAAGGAATGTAAGCATAATGGAGTACAAACATGTACTAATAAAAAAAATAACAAAGTCTGGATATGTGAGTATGTAGCTCAGCATTAATTTTGCTCAATCTACAGTACTGGAAAAAATATATATATATACACATATGCATCAGAATTCTATCCAAAGTTATGGAGCTCAAATCCCAGGTGCAAACATGGTATATAGTGAAAAATTATATAGTATTAAGATGCAGTAACTAGATCCATGTGTACTAACATGGATAATTTCAATACTACTATGTAGAAAATACAAAATATAAAATATTATATACAGTCTGATCTGATTATGTAAAACACCTCTTTGCATATGCTATGCATTTTCTGCAAGTACAAATATTTGAATGAATTCTTCATTAGGTCTGGAAGAAAAAAGATTAAATTCATGTGAGGTTAGCTCTGGTTTAAGGGAGAGTGGCTAAACAGTTGGTGTTTTTGTCAAAAGAGACAATATAATGCTCCAAATTTTAAAAGACTATATAATTTCAAAATAAGTAAATTGCAAGAATAAATTAAATTAATTAGAATAAGTAACATAAATAAATGGAATAAAAAACAAAAAATAGAAATATGAAAGATAATTTTGATACAATTTTAATTTCTTTTTCTCAATTTCATTTTCTTAAAAAATAAATTTACATTTTGTCCTATATATTTATTTTTCTTATTATTTCTAATCAAGCCTGATACTAACTAATGAGAAGATCATCAAGTCTGACAATACATAGTATTTTTGTCTGCTTTGTTTCATTTTGTTTGTTTCATTTATTACATATATATATATATATATATATATATATATATATATGTATTTCCCCCATTAACTTTATTGGTACATTGTAGGTATACAATACAGTTACATTCATCATTGGGATCTTGTACCATTACATGAGTCTCTTGGTTCTTATTTTTTTTCCCCTTCCCTTGCCCACCATTCCTTATTTCCAAAGACCTTGTTTCCATTTTTTTCCTCTTCTCATATTATTTCCTTTCCCTTTTTTCCCTTCCCCTACCCCTCCCAATTCCCTGGGTCTTTTAGACTTTTTCTTCCTGTTACACAATATCAGTTATACATTTTTTAAATTACAATATTAAGATCTAGGAGACATTGCCACAGATTTTACAGAATTTAAAAGGATATAGAAAGCATATTACAAAAATCTTTTTTGAAATGAATTTGACAACTTCTAAGAAGTAACTTAGAAAACAAATTAATGAAACTAACTCTGGAGGAAATATAAAATTTGAATAGCACCTATTAAAGAAAGTATATTCCTAGCTTGAAAACCTACCTATATGACAACAGCAGGCTCATAAACATTTTAAATGATAAATTATATCAAACAATTAAACCACAAAAAAGAAGGAACACTTCTCCCCTCATTTTAGGAATGCAACATTGTGCTAATCCTAAAATTGGATAGAGGTAATAGAAGAAAAGAGTATGAACATAGATAGAAATTTGTTTAACAAAACAAACTATTAGAAGTCAGATCTGGCAGTATATAGAAAGTGGTTTTGTTATAGGGATGGCAGTATTGGTTCAGCATTGGAAGATCCATCCCCAAAAGTCATCATTTTAACAGAGGAAAGGAGAAACCCATATGATCCTGTCACTAGTTGTAGAGAAAGTATTGAACTAAATTTTACAGCTGTTCATGGTAAAAGCTATCAGGAGTCTAGAAGTAGAATAGAAACTTCTCAACAGATTAAAGATATGGACTACATACTTCCAGCGAGAATGCCTTGTATGAATGGAGAAGATACAATCCTTTCTCCTTAAGGGGGGTGGAAAGGATAGATATGCTTACTCTTTATCTGTCCATTAAACTTTGAAACCTAGTCCACACCAAAATTGTGTGGCAATAAAATGACACAACAAGGATAGGATTGGCATGGCAGAAGCAAATTTTTTATATGTAGACGAAATGATCATCTACAGAGAAAATACTAAGAAATCTCTAGGAGCCCCTAGAACTTGTACTTGAAATTAGCAGGATTAGAAAACATAAGGTATATATAAAAGTTCAGGTCTATGTACACTTGCTATAAATGAAGAATTGGATATTGAAATTTAAAAGTTATGTAGGAGTACAAGGGACCCAGAAAAGCCAAAAACAAAAATAAAAACAAAAACAGTGTCAGAAGATGTTTAGCACCCAATTTTAAGACTTCTTCTAAAGCTACAGTAATCAAGGCAGTGTTGGTGTAAGGAAAGACATATAAATCATTTGAATAAAACAGAGAATCTAGAAATAGAACCACACTATATGTCCACTGAGTTTTGAAAGATTATTTAACATTAGCATTTTATAGACTATAAACTCGATTCAAGAGCCGAGGAAGAGATAGTGTCTTCAGCAAACGGCACTAGAACACCTGGTATCCGTATATAAAAAATTAACCTCAACCCTTTTTTTCCACACATGACAATAACTTGAAGGGATCTACGAACCTAAATATGAAAGCCTAAAAGTATAAAACTTTAAGAAGAAATTATAAGGGAAAATATTTATGAATTGTAGGCAAGAACTATCTAGGATACAAAAAACATGATGTATAAAAGAAAAAAATTGATAAATGAGATTCCATTCAAAATTTAGAACTTTAAATGACATCATTAAAATGAAAAGTAGTCCTTAAACAGACCATATTTACAATGCATATAACCTATGAGCACAATCTAAAAAGAATTCTTAGAGGTCATTAATAGACAACCCAATTAAAATGTAGACATAAGAAGATGCTAAATAGCCAGTATAGCACAAGGAATGGTGGGCAACTCTAGAATAAGAAAACTACTAATCAATCAGTACAATAATAAGATTGAATTACACACTCATTAGGGAGATGAAGTCAAAAGTTTTAAAAGCCTTGTCATGACTTTTTCTTTTTGTTGGATTCTCCCCCTTTGAGTTTAATTTGTCACGCCCAATGGCTTCATTCTGCTGGATTTCCTGGGCTTGTGATCCTCACTGTCTTTTCCTAGGATATTGTCTAAAATTTTTTGGAGTGCCAGTTTGGTATTCATGAAGTTCCTGAGGTGCTCTTTATCATCAAAGTATCTTATTTCTCCATCAATTTTGAAAGATAGTTTTGCAAGGTACATCAATCTGAGTTGGATGCTATTTTCCTTTAGGGCTTGAAATACATCACTACAAGCTCTTCTTACCTTGATGGTCTGTTTTGAGAAGTCTGCTGTGATTCTGATGGGCTTTCCTTTGTATGTGATTTGTTTCTTTTCTCTCACTGCTTGTAGAATTTTGTTCTTCTGTTGGATTTCTGGAATCCTAACTATTATATGCATATGTGTAGATTTTTTTGATTAAGGCTAGCTGGAGTCCTGTATGCCTCACTTATCTGTAGGTCAAATTCTTTTCCTCTGCTTGGGAAGTTTTCTGCCATCACTTCTGTGAACAGTTTTTTTTTATGTCATCTGCACTCTCTCCTGTTTCTTCATTGACTCTGATCAGTCTTATGTTATTCTTCTTTGCATCGTCTTGCAGCTGCTGGATTGATTTCTCATGTTCCCTTACAATTTTAAAGCAATTTTTCTTTTCCTCCTCACTAAATGCAATCTTATCTTCTATATCTGAAATTCTATCCTCACATTGCTTCATTCTGCTGTGCAGACTTTCGATGGAGTTTTTAATCTCTTGGAAATCTGTTTTTATCTGTTTTATGGATTCCATTTGTTTCCTATGTTGGGATTCCATCATATCCTCAGATCGTCTATTTTTTTGTCTGTGTCCTCTCTAGATTTATTAATCATGTCTTGCACCATGAGCAAAATCTTTGCCGTTTTCTGAGTAATTATTTCTGATTTCATTTTTCCAAGATCCTCTTTTGTTGCCAGTTCAGAGAGTCCAGGTGGTTGAGTATCAGAGTGTTCCATCTCATTTCCCTTTAGGGTTGCTGTAGGTGATCCAGAAGTCTGTTTTTGAGACTTGTTTATGTGTCTTCTCATTTCCATGGGGGAGGGGTGCTTCTGGTACCCACGCTGCTCACCTTCTCTGCCCTAGGAGCTTGGGATGGCAGCGGGGGTGCTTCCTTCCAGGTGCTGGGAGCAGCTCAGCTTCTCTGCCCTAGGAGCCTATAATATATATATTGATGGAACACTTCTTTGAAATCTGAACATTTCCATCTTGTTTAGTTTAAGTTTGAAGAAAATATCAGTAACCACAGGAGGTGGAACTCAATCATCTAAATTAGTTTTTTTTTGTGCACTGAGTGTCAAGGATAATGGGTTTATCTTATAAATTTATTCAAATATGAAAAAACAATTGGACAATTTTTAGCTCAACCTTATAGGAGCTAATTTCAAGAAAAACAGTGCAGGACAATAGATAGATTATTGTAATATTTCTCAACTGACATCAAAATGAAAGTAGATTATTGTAATATTTCTCAACTAGTTTTGAAAACAACTTAGTCACTTTCCTCTTGACTGAGTCCTAATACCCAATAATTATAATTTAAAGAAAGTTTAGCTCATAGGAAGTTCCAAGGCTGAAGCAGTATGGTTGAAACACCCAGAGCAGGAAAGCTGCAAACATCATGGCAGAGATAGAAGGGAGGATGTAGGACAGAAATATACCCTTCTAGCTCTTGTCCCAGCAAACAACCTCTTGCCATCAGGTCCCAGAGCACACTCAACTGTTGAACTTAACAGGAATCTGATGATAAGACAAGCACTGCCATGATCCAACCAGCATTCTAAAGCTCCAACTCTGACCCTATGAGTGATTTGGAGGAAATTCCAGACCTAAACCACATTGAACTGATGGTATAAAATCAGTGGTGGTGGTGTTGGTGAGGGTAAAGTATTTGCCTCTTAATTTGAATCTAGTGATCATTAACTTCCTCACCAATACATCTCCAAGTAAAAGCAATAGAAAAACAATAAATAACTTCTGAATACTCTGCAATGAAATGAAAAGGTTGCTGAAGAATTTCACCTACATTCCTTAATATGATGGTTGTCTTGAAAAATGAATTCATGATATTAAGTTGTAACATGGTAACATATAATCAGAAAGGATAGTCTTGAATAAATTTTGTAGTAAAAACTTACTATATATTTAAAATAAACCTGCATCCTCAACTTCTCCCCATAATCTGTTTCTGTTATATTCCAATAATGCCATCAAATTATGAATCCATCAATAGATTAATTCCTCATGAAACTATTTCCTTTGAAAAGCTCTATCTCTGAATATAAGTTGCGGAACATTTCTAATTTTCTAATGGAGTGAATGCAAAGGAGATATGAAAAGTCAGATCTTTTGCAAAAGGAAAGAGGACAAAAAATGGGGGAAGGAGCTTGGGAGAGAAAGGAAGGGATGAAAAAGGAATTAAGATATGTTACATAGGGGCCAGGGATTTAGCTCAGTGGTTTCACCACCTGCTGCGCAAGCACAAGGACCCGAGTTCGATCCCCGGTACCAAAAAACAACAACAAAAAGATACGTTATATATATGTATTAACTACCCACTATGAATATAATCATTCTGTTTGGCAAACATGTACTAATAAAAGTTTAAAAACCTCAATAAAAACACAGTCCACTGGTGGGGCGGGGGGAGAAAAGCCTGAAGTTTTCTAATTAGATAAACCTTAAGGAAGTTAATACTAGTCTTTTAAGTTTTAAATTTTATAATACATAGATTTTTCTCTTTTCTCTTTTTGTGGTACATAGGATCAAATGCAGGTGCTCTACTACTGTGCTATGTCCCTGGCAGTTTTTGTTATATTTTTATAATTTTAGATAAGATCTTGCAAAATTTTCCAGGGAGCATTTGAACTCATGATTCTCCTGCCTCAGCCTCCCAAAGAGCAGCAATTACGAGTGTGAGTGACAACGACTGCCTTTCAGATAATAACTTTTTTCATAAAATCATTTATCTAACCAATTTTCCTTAACCGATAAAAATAGGATTATTATTTTATTCTAAATCAATACATGTATAATTTTAAATTTTTTCATGCAAGTATCAATAGATGTAACTTACATTAATAAATAATATTTAGGTTCCTTAATAATTTATGAGATTAAAATTTGAGAGCTGCTACTGTGATAAAAACAGCATGATATTGGCAAAGAAGCAGACCCAAGAATCAGTGGAATAGATTAGAAGATGCAGAAACAACTCCAGATATACTCAGCCAGCTCATCTTTGACAAAGGAGCCAACCACCCTCACTGGAGGGAAGATAGCCTATTTAATAAATGGCGGTGGAAAAACTGGATTTCAATCTGCCAAAGATTAAAACTAGACCCATATCTATCACCATGCACTAAACTAAGATCGAAGTGGATTAAATCTAAATATTAAAACAGAAACACTAAACTTGCTGGAAGATAAGTTAGGTAGAACTCTTGAAGACATTGGCATAGGAAGACTTTATGAACAAAACCTCAGTAACATGGGAACTAGAACAAAGAATCAACAACTAGGATCTCTTATTAAAAAGCTTCTGCACTGCAAGAGAAACCACCAACAAAACTAAAGGTCAACCTATAATGTGGGAAAAAATTTTCAGCAGCTGTACCTCAGACAAAGAACTACTATCTAGAATATTTAAAGAACTGAAAAAAATCAGATCCCCCAAATTCAAAGACCCAATTGAAAAATGGGCATCTGAAATGAACAGACATTTCTCAGCAAAGAAGTAAAAGCAGCAAATAAATGTATGAAAAAATGTTCAACATCACTGGTCATTCGAGAGATGCAGATGAAAACAATGCTGAGATTCCATCTCACCACAGAAAGAATGGCTGCTATCAAGAAATCAACCAATAAAAAACGTTGGCGGGGGTGTGGGGACAAAGGAACCCTTCTCCACTGTTGGTGGGAGTGCAGACTGGTGCAAACACTGTGGAAATCAGTATGGAGATACCTCAAAGAACTAGGACTGGAGGTCCCATTTGACCTGGCTATTCCCCTGCTGAGTATCTTCCCAAAAGAATTAAAAGAATCATACCACAGCGATATGTGTGGACCCACGTTTATAGCAACACAGTTTGTAATTGCTAAAGCTTGGAAACAGCCCAAGTGCCCATCAACTGGAAACTGGATAAAGAAGATGTAGGGTTTTTTTATAAAATGGAGTACTACTCAGCCATAAAGAATGAAAAACTAGAGACATTTATAGCTAAATGGATGCACATTGAGGCCATACTCTTAAGTGAAATAAATAGGACACACATATGTAAATACAGAACAGTTTCTCTGGTGTGAGAAACTGAAAATGTAAATAAGGATGAAAATGATTAAAATGAATAATTGATAATTTGAAATAGGAAGAAAAGGTCCAAACGGGTAGGGGAAGAGGGAGGAGAAGGGGAAAGGAAAGGAAAAATTATGAGAAAAATTATGAGAAATGGAAATAAAGTGTTTGTAAATAGGGAAGGGTGGAAGGGGAGAAAGGAGGACAGGGAATGTGGAAAAAATAAGAACCAAGATGCATCATGTACAGGTACAAGTACCCAATGATAAATATTTATGTATTGTATACCTAAAATTAACAATAAAAGAATTTAAGCAAAAAAAAAAAATTGAGAGCTGCTAGTTTATTGTTCCACTGCAAGAGTGGAAAAGAAGGATCTTGAAGGACCCTAGCATAGAACCAATATCATTGTAAAAAAAAAAACAAAAACAAAAACAAAAAAAATCCACTTTAGTGTCAGACTAGTTCTGATCAAGGCATATAGAACAGAGAAACAACTTTTAAACACCTAGAAATTATTACACCAAGCTTACATAAAACAGTATATGTGCATTTGTAGTTTCTGCAACTAGAAATGTACTGCAGAAATAAAACATTGTTTTGGGATAATTTTGTTTTGTATTTATTAGCACATGCTTGCAGTACATAATGATTAAATTTCTCATGAGCAGATGGTACATGTACTAAATTAAGTAGTCAAATGATTGACATAATTTTGAGAGTCAGACAGCCTATGTTTGAAATTTGGTTTCACAATTTTCAACATTGCTGTCATGGGCCATTTGTTTATCTCTATGAGCCTGTTTCCATTTATGGATGCAAAGAGAGCTAGAAGAGAATCAGTCTCAAAAGGTTGTAAGATTAAACAGCCAGTGCACAGGAAATAACATGTTTTCTGATATTTAGTAAGAATTATCTAAATATCAGTCAGTATTTTAATTATTTTATCATTATTATTATTATTATTACTAACCCCCAGATTAAAATAGCTGCTGGGATGAGAGATAATTGATGACCAATAATATAAGGAGGAAAAAAAGTCTTAAAATGTTGTTTTAAGAAATGCATTGATTAGTGGACTTTGACATTTATATTTGGATTATTTTAAATACTAAGAATTTTTTTAAAATTAGGGAAATATTGGTAGTAAGAATTTATCCATAATTAATTTTCTGAACTAAAGGAAATAATTTTGACAATTTGTAAGACACATGTAAATGAAACATAATTATCTTGCAGCAAATGAATATTTTTATTTCTATTTTTATATATGATATCCAGTAACTTTAAAGTGAACTACAAAAATGCACTACAGTTAAACTTTAAAGGGCTTTATTTCATGTTGTGAAAATTTATCAAATTTGCTGTTAAAAAGAAAACAAAATGGTATTGTTTCATCTTCAAATTTAAATTAGCCATTTGGGAAAAGTATATATCCACTTTAAATCAAATGATAAAACATAGGATTGCTATTTTATCAAGTAACTAGCCAGAGAGAAAAATATTAATGTAAATAGAAAAAGTACTGTAAGTATGCATAGTAAATGAACACCTTGATGGTTGCAAAGATCAGGAACATTTTGACTTGAAAAATAAAATATTTTTAAGTATCATTCATACTTTGTTAATTTTCTTCTAGATTACTAATTTTAAAATCTATTCCTCTGTTATCAACAATAAAACATTTTGTCAATATGGTTTTCAAAATCATAAAATAACTAACTGCAAAATAATTAAGAATTAAATATAAAGGAATATATTCATTTAATTGCTTGTTTTATCATTGACCTATGCCTGAAAATCTACAGTTAATGATAGTGAAAGATAGCCATTAAATTAAGTGTATAAAGTAGACAAAGAAAATGAACAAACTGAATATAAAATCTGGTGTTACATATCCATGGATATCTGTCTCAGTGAGACACATGCAAAGTTACCCATATAAGGATATTAGCTTAGAATAATAAGTTTAAATTATGAACAGTAAATCTTTTAACTAAGCTTCTTTGGAGTATTGATTCATAAAACTCTTATATATAATTATGGAATTTTGATTTTTTTCCCCAAATACATTAATTGCATTTACAATTGGAAAAAAAACACATCCTTTCAACAAAAATACATAAACTTTATAAATCTAAACATTTTTATAAGAAATAAATATAGATATCAAAGGCAATATTCATATAGATTTTAAAACAACAAATTCTTTGTTAAATTGGCTGGAAAAAAACCATAAAAAAAAATGGACTAGCAAAAAACTTAAAATACTTACTAAAGGAATGGAAAATTTATAAACAATATGTATGCTATCAGCTTTTTATTTTTACTGTTCAGGAAACCAATTTTGATGACTCTATAAATCTACATGAATTTTGAAAGAATCGCTGAGCAAATGGCACAAAAAATGATTATGAGCAAACTACAGATGTCACAAATTATTTTTCAGGCACTGATCTCTTTAATGCCATCTGTATTACGTGTGTTTGGGTTGGTTTAAACAATTTAATGACACCTTCAGAAAGCAGTATTCATGCTGAGCATAGGAATTGCATTCCAAACTAAGCAGCATATTTCTGTAAATTTTGCTGTGAAACTTGTTTTCAAATCAACCACATAATAAAATGTACCTATGTCAGGTGTTGAGAAATATGTGCTCAAAAAACATCTGCCTCTTAATCTGATTGGATATGCCAGTCAAGTACTAAATAGGATTATGTGAAAATTAGATGAAGAACTATTTTCAAGGTTTTTTATCTTGGAAGAGAATCCCCAAACCAAAATTATTGACACTTAAGTATCTTTTCTTTAAAAATTGCTTTACCTGGATAGAAAATTGTAGCTGAAATCTCTTTTAATTATAAATGTCAGATGAGAGGAAAAGCCCTTAAAATTAGCATTTAGTATTCCTCCATGGCCTATTTCATAATAAAAAAGCAAATAGAAGATATTCTATTTTAAATGGATGTTAAAGACCTTCAATGTTCAACACTACAACCTTGTAAAAATCATTATGCTTTAAAGAGTGATCTTCAACATTTCACATAGTTTCTTCCCACCTTTTCTCACTTGGGAAGCACTTCATGTACACTTTTAATATTATAATGAGTATGAGAGAATCAACAAGATGTTATATCACATGTCCAATTTACCACCTAATTTACCTTTTCATTAATTGTAATGAAGTCAGTCATTATAGTAAAATTATATATCTCATACACAGATTAATTCACTTACTTCTATATCTATTTGTTCACTGAACACTTGTTCAATATGTACTAGATGTTAAGAAAGATGAGTGAAAACATGTTCTCTTAGGTATGCTGCAGTGGAGGGAAATGCACATGTAAAAGTTATTCATAATAAACTAAATAATATGTGCTATTAAAAAGCATAAAAAGTGTTATGGTGAAGAGAACTAATTGCCATACCTGGGACAGAGCTAAGAGGGTAAAAGGAGTTAGAAGAGTTTTCATAGTAAGGCACGACTTTGATGGGATGTGCAAGGTGAGTAGGGCCTTTGTGGATTTGGTGAGGAAGGGGATTCTCACAAAAAGAATAATATGAAGGAAATTGAGCACTCTACTGATATAAACTCAAAGTTGGTTCTGTGTGACTGTATCACTTATGAAACAAGGTCTATAGATGAATTATTTTTTTAATAACAAAACATTTATTGGTACATTTTAGGGATAGATGAATTTGGAAATGCTGCCTGAAAGAGTATGAAGGATGCTAAGGACTGAGGACTAGAATGTCAGTGTAGGATATTAGGACAGGAACCTCATGATCATAGTTACATTTAGAAAACAATTCTGGTAGATATGTGAAAGAAACTGGAAATGACTGAAAGAAGAAAACTTTATCACAAAGCAGGTAATAAGAATATAAATTAAAAAGCTATTGCAAAGCTTCAGGCAGCAAAAATGAGGATTAGAACACTGGGATTAGAAAAGTACAGGCAGACTTGAGGAATATTTAATTTATAGAATTAAGTAATTTGTAACTAACTGTATATATAATGTGAGTGGAAGACATGCATAATTTATTTTTATTTTCACTAAGCAGTTCTCATGTTTTAGATAGTGTTTTCTATATTCTAATTCCAATTTAAAAAATCTGTCAAATCACTCAAATGCAAAAGTGGTCAGACATGTTTTATAGGCTAAGGATTCTGAGTACTGTCTTTGAAAGTTGGTAAACCAGGAGACAAGTACTCCATCATTCACTGAGCAGGTACAGCTTCCAGAAAGTTGCTTCCATATTTTAACATCTATTTCATATAAGTAAATGAAGGAATAAAAGTATTAGTCTATGTAAAGCAGTTGGCATAGCACCTGGCCAATCTGCAGGGATGGTGTAGGAGTAGAAGGCATGGTGCCAGTGGCACCTTCACTATGAGTTGAGAGTGCATAACTTGCAATTATTAGATCCACTAATGACAATTCTGCTCTTAAAACTTATTTTTATATTCTTTCAGTCACTGGGGTTTGGAGACCTGGAGCATACAAATCAAATTCCTAAAAGGATAAGATGATCATGGAGGAATAGTGGTGTGTTCTTGGCCTTCAAATGAGAGTGTCTAATCCATAGTTGCAGAGGCTGTCACACTAAATATTTTAGCCAAGTGTTGCCAGCTCTTTCTTTGTTTGGAACTACAAAAAAAGTGAGACAGCTCCAAAATACCATTTTCCTTTCCCCTTCCTCTCACTGCACGCATCTCTATAATTAATATCTTGTACTAATGTAGTATATTTGTTGATTATTATGCTATTAGCCATTATTCATACATTTATTATTATTATTATTATCATTATTAAATATATCCATAGTTTGCATTAGGGTTCACTTACTGTTATAATTTTTAAGGGTTTTGGAAAATGTATAATAATGTATGTTCCATGATAATATCATACAGAGTATTTCAACTGTCCTAAAAATGTTCTATGCTCTATCTACTTACCACCTCAACCTCTGATCCTGGCAACATTTGATATTGTTTCCATAGTTTTGCATTTTCTAAAATGTCACATAGTTGGAACCATACAACACATGTTCCTTTCAGATTGCATTCTTTCATTTAACATTACATTTACATAGTTCCTCTATACATTTTGTGTGTTGAGAGCTGTGTCTATTTAGTACTGAATAGCATGCCATTGTCTAGATATACCATGGCAAATGTTATTTTTTTTTTCATGACTAATTTTCTGATGACTTTTAATGTGAAATTTTTCAATATTTAAATACTGGCAACAAATTCAAGTTGTTCTTGATGTGTAATATTGTCTCTATCTGTTAAAAGACTAATACCTTAGCCATACTCCCCCCCAAGTTCTGAGGTCAGTAGCTTGAAGTGGGGAGGGGATTCATATATTTGCATATCTAAAAAGGTCCCAGGCAGTTGCAAATGCTACTATTTCCTGGCCCACAATTTGAATATAATCAAAACTATAAATTTTTTGTAAGAGTTTTGGGAAAAATTAAGTCACTAACAGTATTTTTATGATTGATTTTCCCTTTTCTTTCATTGATATATTAAAGGAAATAGAATGGACACGCCTTCCATATCAGCATTATAAGGAACTGTGACTAGCACAGTAGTCATAAAAAACTTTACAAACTAATGGAAAATTTCAGTCATACTGTTTGTCTTTTCAATGTTATGTAACAGTAGGTATACTGTTATTCATAATAGTCTTGCATCCTACACCAATGTAATTACATTTTCATTCTTTTGACACTAAGATCCCTTAAAATGATTATTTCTTATTTAAATTATATGTTCTATTATCACTTGAAAAAACTCTCTGGATAATGCAGATTGCTGAGAGGCATATGTTTTCACAATGGAGGCAGACATTCCATTAAAAATAGGCAATATACTAATTATTATATGTGCATGTATGTATGTGTAGAATTAGTAGCTATGGTTAATAAAATTGTTTCTCCCCATTTAAGGAATTAACACAGGTTTTCTTAGCCTATTCCTACTACTCCAAAGAGGGTCCATTTATACATTTCTAAGTTCATGAACTTGGATGTGGAAAAACATGCTTCATTTCTAACTGAGAGGCACTTTATGAAATTAGGGAAGGATTGCGGACATCTTTCAATACCTATTACTTTGTCATTAACTTAAATCATAGATATTTTCACAAGCATATTACATTTGCTGGCACCTAGGCTTATCATTCAGATTTATCACTATTTTGAGATTATGACAGTAATAAGATGAACCTCAAGATAGAAATAATATAGGAAATATTACTCAGTTTCATGTGCATTTTAAAATATTTTTGTGACTATATCATTATAGTAATTTTCTTTTTACATTATATTTCAATAATTTTATTCTGAAAACCTATCTACAGGTTGAATCAGGTTTTCCAATGAGTTCCTGGCATTTAACGGTTAAGAATCCATGAAAAGCTCAGCAAAACATCCTTCCTACTTCAAATTAGCACTAAGGAGATGACTGATTTGGGTTATTTCCTCCAGAACAGTTTTCAATTCAGCCACCTGATTAGGATTTTTCATATTCAGGATCTGTATTAGAAATATGGCTGTTCGGTCAACTAGAATGACCCATGTATTTCTGCACAGAATAAATGAAGCAGAGTTTGCTGAAAGAGCTATGTTCTTATGATCTATGTGGATTTCTAAAAACCTGGCCACATTATTAATCATAAGAACAGCTAAAAGGAACAGATTAGCAACACTCTTCACTGGTACATTTGTTACTACTCCAGAAAGTGAAAAGAAAAAAAAACAAACTAAAATTATCTTAATTATGAATTAAGAGCTCTATAATGGTGTATATTTTTAAAATAAGAATAAGTAGATATTTGACTTACTTTTCAAAGGCAGGAAGATGTAAGTTTCCAATTTCTCTAATCAAACTAGCAAAATGACAGACAATATTATTCATTATTTGCCCAGGAAATAGATATTGGTTATATAGGCCCATTAAAATGAAATATTGGCCCAAATTTTCATGAAAACTTATGATTAATCATTTTTAATA
The DNA here is from genome assembly GCF_053883595.1 of Heterocephalus glaber. NCBI lineage: Eukaryota > Metazoa > Chordata > Mammalia > Rodentia > Bathyergidae > Heterocephalus > Heterocephalus glaber. The sequence continues at coordinate 34,106,607 of NW_028258143.1, read as the reverse complement.
TAGAAAAGCTTCTTAGTAAAGCAAATGGAAAGCAGTATAGATCCATTGACAAGATTTCCCTCAGTTTTCCAAGTGTGAAAATAATTCTTCATGATAAGAGACACATGGCATAAAAATGTGATACTCAATTGTCATCAGCAATGAAAAATGAGACAGCAAAAATGAAAACTGAAACCTCACTTTTACAATTGATTAGAATTTTCAAAGAACTTCAGTTTTCTTTTCCAATGACAAATCTAAAGAGGCAATGAATTAAATGTCAAGTTTTCTGTATGTCCTTACATAGAGGAAAAGAAATAAAAGTTATATCTTCAAGTAAAGTCAAAGCTTCCTAACATCATGCAGCTTAAACATTTCCTTAGACTATTAAAGTTTATTTTAGATAAGTTAAAGTTCACTTTTCAAATTTCATGTATATTTACTCCATAAACTCTTTCCAACATATTCATGGGACTGTATGGAAGCTTGGAAAATCCTCCAATTTATTTTACTGAATTTAACACAGCCCTTGACACACCAGGTTTCATATAGTCTGAATTTATAGATTACTGTCTGCTTTCTGTGAATTCACAGATGAAGAAACCTACAGTAGCACTACTACACCTCCATCAGACTGTGACTGTTTCTCTGACACTCATATGTGGTTAACAGGAATAAAGGACAAAAAGTTTGACAAATTGGTATTTGACAAAACATTTTCAAACACCCTAAGGCACTGCTTGGCTAAATGCACTTAAAATAGCCAGCCAATCAGTGAAAGGACTTTGATTGCATGCAGAATTTCCACATATTTTAAATTCTTTTTCTAAAGAAAACAAATGTTAAAAATCACAAATTAAAAACTCATTAAAATTTAATTATACCTATTTAAGTTCATAAACTAGTCATCTACAATTAACCCTGAAAAAGGCCTTTTCATTTGGCAAACTTAGTTAATAATTCCATTTTTTGTCACATCTATATTCATGTTTGATGTTCAAACTCAAAGTCAAGTAAAATTAAAAACTCACTTGTGTAATATAACACTTTTTGTATGTGTATATGTGTGTGATTTTATTTTTGTATGTAGCACAAACATATGTTTACTAAACAGAAAAGAATCAGGATGGAAAATAATGACAAATAATTAATAATAAGAAACTCATAACAGAGAAACCATAATCCACAAGTTATCACCACTTCCAAAATGGATTATATTATAGTGACGCACAGATGGTCAGGAGTACAGAACTCTAAGTGAAACAGATTTGAAATAGCTGAAAAGACAAGTTGTGAAGCTGAGAAATAGATTAGCACTCCTGTGTTCATACTCCACTGGGGTCTGCCTTCATCAGACATCCAAGAATTTTTATTGCAAATTAGGACATAAAACATTCATTTTTGGAGCTAAGAAAGCTAAGCGTGGCTTCATCCCCTCCTCTAATTCTTAACTGTAGTATTTAGGCCAGCCAGTTAATCTCATAGAGTTTTGAATTTCACATCTGCAAAATGGGATAACACTGAAACTGTCAACTCAGGAGTGGTTTTGATGCTTAACCAAGATGCATTTGAAACAATTTTATAAACTGAAAACACACAAAGTTACAGTACAATTTTATTGTCGTATTTCAAGCCACAGAAAAGTGCTGCTTCTGGAGTGGGTAGGAGGCAAGTGGCCCTAAGGGCAAATTCCTAGAGTAGCAGATAAATTTAACTTCATACCACGCTATTCTACCACTAAAAACTTTATTACTTTGTAACTTTATAAGAAGTATCTAAAGATAAAGGATTCTCTCCTTGGGAAAATTTGTTTAGAACACTCCTTCGAAAACCTCCAAGAAGTTTAGTCACAAAAATATTTCTGACCTCAGTAATGTTCTTCTGCCAGGAAACCTGAGTATCTAATAAGGCCTAGTAAATATCATAGGATTTAAAAATAATCTTTCTTATAATTAACAACTCAGTTTTTGAGAAAGCAATGTCTTAAAACAAAAAATTATTTTGTATATATTTATAGAGGCCAAAATTCAGAAATTGGTTTCATTAAGCTAAAATCAAAGTGTCTGATATTATTGATTGCTTCTGTAGGATCTGAGGAAAAAAATCCTAAAAGCAAAATTCTTTGCTTTCTCTAGCTAATAGAAAATAGATAAAAGCATACATTGTTAAAGAATGCAGTACCTGTCTGCTCTGAAGTCCTTACCTTGTGGCCCCTTTCTCCATCATTTAAGTGAATTACACCAAAATCTGCCTCATTGTAACACAGGCTTTCATCTGACTCTGACTCCTCCTACACACTTTTATAAGGGTCCTTGTGATAAGAGTAGGCTGACACACATAATGATAAACCAGGATAAGTTATTTACTCAATACAGTTAACCATATTTACCAAGTCCCTTTTCCTATATGTAACAGTAACAGTTTCTGGAAAATATGATACAGACCTATGGATACAATATCATTGAGTCTACCACCAACTGGTAACTCAAAAAAAAGCACTTACAATGAATCCACGCATAATTTTTTGACTTTATGGTGATGTAAAAGCAATACATACTTAGTAGAAATTGTATTTTTAATGTTGAATCTGTCCCAGGCTTCAGATATGCTGTATGATACTCTCTTGTGTGGGGCAGCAACAGTGAACAGAAGGTCTAAGTCAATAACCTCTACAGATATACCCTGGAGATATTGTACTGTGAATTTGATTCTAGACCCCCACGATACAAAGAAAACTGGAATAAAGTGAGACAGCATTTTTATTTGGTTTCTCAATACATATTAAAATTTTGTTTACGAGTACATGGTAGAGTAAATGGGCAATAACAGAATGTCTGAAAAGAACAATATACTTACTTACACAATCACTTTATTGCTAAAATAGTCTAAAGAAGTGGTCCCCAAGTTTTTGGCACGACACACCAGTTTTACAGACAATGTTTCCTTGACCAGGTGGGTGGAGGGGGTGATGTGGATGGTTTTGGTATGACTCATGGGAGCATACATCTAGATCCATAGCATGCGGAGCTCACAGTAGAATCCACACTCATGAGAATCTAATGCTGCAGCTCCTATTTTGACAGCTGGGCTCAGGCAGTAATGTGAGGAATGGGAGTAGCTGTAAATACAGATGAAACTTGTCTCCTTGGTGATCCCCTCACCTTCTGCTCTGCAGCCCAGTTCCTAACAGACTATGGACTGGCACTGGGTCAGGGCCCAGAGTTTGAGAGCCCCTCATCTAATATAGATTCTTGCTTCAACAATGACAGGTGGTTGATGCCAAGGGTTGAGGTAGCTATGTCAATATCTTAGAATAATACAACAAATGAAAATGGCCATATTGATAGATTTCTCTGTAGCATGTGGTTCTGTTCAACACCATTTTAACCTACAACAGAATTTCTTTGTAGTAAAGTCAATCCTATTGTAAAATGGTCACTGTATATTACATATCTGTACAAATATGCAAAAACAAAACCTATTATTTTGTATAAATAATATGTGCTAATAAAAATAAGACCTAATGAGCTTGAGTATTATAAAATAGATAAAATAACTGTAATGCACAAAATGAGGTAATTCTGTACCCTGCAATATACTGTGTTCCTGGTGTTTTGGGTATACAAATATTCAATGAACTACATGAGATAGCCCTTTATTATAAAACAGGATTTCTTAATCTGCTTTGCATGTTTTCAATGGAGTTTTTAATCTCCTGAATATCTGTTTGAATCTGTTTCATGGATTTCATTTCTTTTTTGTGTTAGGTGATCATGGTTTACATTTCTTTCTTATGCTGGGCATTCATGGTATCCAGCATGGTTTTGAGCTCATCTATTTTTTTATCTATTTCTATTCTAGAGCCTCTAATCATGTCTTTCACTCTGCTCATCATCTCTGTAGTTATCTGGGAGATTACTTCTATTTTGAATTTTTCTAGAGCCTCATTCATCTGTTCTGTTACTTCCTGTACTATCAGTTCAAGGTGTTCAGGTGGTTGATTATTGGACTTTTCCACCTCACTTTACCAAGAATTTGCCTTTTGTAGGGTGGAAGCCTGAGTTTGTGCCTTACTTAAATGTCTTCTCACTTTTGTTTTTGGTACTGTCTTTAGTTTAGTTCCTGGGTTGATACTTTGAAGTTGCTTATTGTGAGTATCTTTGTTAATGTATTTAGAACCCTTATGGAATGACTGCTTCTCAGAGGTGTCTTCCAGGTATAGTTGGTCTTTAGGTTTTGAGTCTCTAATGGCTCTGAGGCTATATCATTTTCATTATACCAGGAAGGAGAACTGATTAGATCAATCACAACACCTTAGCCCAAGTGATACAATCAGCAACACAATAGCATCAAGTACCTCTAAGAAAATGACAATTTGTGGTAGTTATTAATCTATCACCTTTAACTGTTTGAATTAAATCAAAATCAAGGACCCACCCAACACATGTTTATAGTGAATAAACTCTTCAATATAGTAACTTTAACCTTCAGGATGGGGAGTTAGAAGGAGTTGGGGAGGGAGGGATGGGTAGGTAGAAGGATGGGGAAGGTTTGCAGTGAGGTCAGAGGACACAGGTAGGAGAAGGAAAGAGAGAAGAAGAAAAATAAAGAAGAAATACAAATTAGGGCCAGAGCAGGAATACAAAGAGACATGATGAACAATGTGGGACAGCAAAGGAGCAAGGCAGAGAGAGAGAGAGAAAAATAAGAGAAATGAAAGAAAAAAGAGAAAAATAATTTTAAAAGAGTAGAAACAGAAGAAAATAAATTAAAAATAAGGCAAAAAAGAAAAAATTAGTGGTAATTTTTCAAATAACAAATAAAAGATATAAATGAAGGGCCTCCTTCAGTGTATGTCTCTGCTGTCACAATAGACAACATGGGCAGCAGTGTGCAAGTTATAAGTCAATGAGTCTCAGCCAGCCACAGACTCATGAGATTCAGGCAGATTTCTGGTTGTAAGTCCCAAGTTGAGCTCCCTGTCCTCCTGCCAGGTTGAACTGTACAAGGTTCTACTGCAGGTTCAGGCTGCCCTTCCCCTGAAGATAGTCCAGGTTCTGATGGAGGTGATGATCCCTCCAACTTACCAAGTACAGTGGTCTGGTGTGCCTTTATTGCAGAGATTCTCTTCACTTTTCCAGTGGGCTTCAGTTTTCATCAGGGAGCCTGAGAGAGGCCCTCTCTCTGTTGTTCACTTCAGGAGAACATGACAATGGCCTTTATGTCACCCTGTGCCTCTGTAGTGTGGAACCAGGTAACTACACAGCCAAGAGGTCAGAGACAGGAGGGGGGGGCACTGTTGTTGCAGGAGCCCACCTGGCTAAGCTGGTGGCTGGTGGGCATGCCCGGCGGGGTGTCCTCACAGTCTCCTGGATGCAAGTGGGTGGGGCAAGCTGGACAAAGCAGGGGGCAGCCACCTGGGACTGCTCTGACCACACAGCCAAGCTCTGAATCTGAAGATAGAATAGCAGATATAGAAGATGTGATTGCAGTAAAAGACCATGAAAACAGAGTTTCTTAAAAATAGTAAGGGACCACAAAAAATCAATCCAGCAGCTGCTAGATGATGCAAACAAGAATAACATAAGACTGATAGTAGTCCTTGAAAAAACAGGAGAAAGTACAATTGACATTAAAGTACTGTTCACAGAAGTAATAGCAGGAAACTTCCCAGAGAGAGGTGGAGAATTGGACATACAATTAAGTGAGGCACATAGAACTCCAACTAGCCATGAGCAAAAATATACAACAGATATACAATAGGCAAGATTCCAGAAACCCAACAGAAGAAAAAAATCCCACAGGCAGTTAGAGAAAGGAAACAAATCACCTACAAAGGAAAGCCCATCAGAATCATGGCAGATTTTTCAACACAAACCCTCAAATCAAGGAGAGCCTGGAGTGAAGTATTTCAATCCCTAAAAGAAAATACTTTCCAACCTAGACTATTCTATCCTGAAAAATTATCTTTCAAAATTGATGGGGAAATTAGATACTTCCATAACAAAGAACACCTGAGAAATTTCATGAACACCAAACCAGCACTCCAAACAATTCTAAACAATATCCTAGAAAAAGACAATGGAGGTCAAAGCTCTATGAGGTCCAAAAGAGGTAAGCCCTTAGGCAAAGTAAGAAACAAAAGGGAAAGGGGGAAAAAAACAAGAAATAAAGGACCAATAATAGTAAAACATCATGACAAGGATGAGTCAGTATCTATCAATTATGACTATCAATGTTAACGGTCTCAATTCACCAATCAAAAGAAATAGACTGACAGAATGGATTAAGAAGCAAAATCCAACAATATACTATACAAAAGAAACACACCTAACTCAAAAAGAAATACATACACTGAAAGTAAAAGGATGGAAAACAGTCCTCCACAACACAGGAACACAGCAAAAAGCAGGGATAGCAATCTTACTTGCAAAGTAGATTTCAAACCAAAACTAATTAAGAGAGACAAAGAAGGTCACTACATCCATGTGAAGGGAACAGTCCAAGAAGAAGAGATGACAATCCTAAAAATATATGTGGCAAATATGAATGTCCCCAACTATACAAAACAAATATTAATGGACATGAAAAACCAAATGAGCACTAATACAACTGTAGAGGGGACCTCAATATCCCATTATCTCAAATAGACAGATCATCTCGACAAAAAATTAACAATGAAATTCTAGAACTGAACTAAGATATTAAACAAATGGCCTTAATAGTTGTTTAGAGTGTTCCACCCCACAAAATCAGAATATACATTCTTTTCAGCTGCACACAAGTCATTCTCCAAAATAGACCACATGCTAGCTTATAGGACATGTCTAAGTAAATGTAAAAGAATTGAAGTTACACCCTGTATATTATCAGATCACAGTGCAATAGAATTGGAGATCAATGACATAGAAACTGCAAAACTCATGCAAACACATGAAAAGTGAATAACACCCTCCTGAACAACCAACAGGACACACAGGAAATTAAAGAAGAAATTAGATTAGAAGAAAATGATAATGGCAGTACAATTTACAGGAATCTATGGGACAAAATGAAAGCAGTTCTATGTGGGAAATTAATAGCACTCAATGCCCATATAAGGAAAACAAAGAGAACTCACATAAATAAGCTAATGCAGAACCTCAAGCTCCTAGAAAAAGAAGAGCATAACAAATCCAAAGCTCATACAAGAGAGGAAATTATAAAGATCAGAGCAGAAATCAATGCAATGGATATGAAGAGAATGATACAAAAAAAAAATCAATGAATCAGAGAGTTGGTTTATTTAAAGAATAAATAAAATTGATAAACCCTTACCCAACCTTATAAAAAAAGGAAAGAAAAGGCTCAAATCCATGCAAATAAGAATGAAAAAGGTGAAGTCATAGGAGACGGAGCAGAAATCCAGAGCATCATCAATACGTACTATGAGAACCTGTACTCTAATAAAATAGAAACACAGAAGAAATGGACAGATTCCTAGATACATACAAATTGCCAAAGTTAAATGAAGAAGATATAGAAATTCTAAGCACCCCAATTACAATGAGTGAAACTGAAAATGTAATAAAATTTTACCAACAAAGAAGAGTCCAGATCCTGAAGGTTTCACTGCTGAGTTCTACAAGAGATTTAAAGAAGAGCTATCACCATTAGTATTTAAACTCATCAAGGAAATTGAAAGGGAAGCAAGGCTTCCAAACTCATTCCTTGAAGCAAGTGTTACTTTCATTCCCAAACCAGGGAAAGACCCAACCCAAAAAGAGAACTACAGGCCAATCTCCCTAATGAACATAGATGAAAAAATCCTCAAGGAGATACTGCCAAACAGAATACAGAGTGTCATCAAGAAGATCATACACCCTGACCAAGTGGAATTTATCCAGGGATACAAGGATGGTTCAACATATGTAAATCAGTAAATGTAATACAGTATATTAACAGAGTCAAGGACAAAAACCATATGATCATCTCAATAGATGCAGAAAAGGCATTCAACAAAATCCAACACCCATTCATGATAAAAACCCTACAGAAAATTGGAATACAAGGTCTTTATCACAGCCTGATTAAGGCTATCTATGAAAAACCAACAGCCAACATCATACTAAATGGTCAAAAACTGAAAACTTTCACACTAAAATCAGGAACAAGACAAGGATCCCTGCTATCATCACTCCTGTTCAATATAGCTCCAGAAACATTAGCCACAGAAATTAGACAAGAGAAAGAAATAAAAGGAATAAAGATAGGAAAGGAAGAAGTTAAACTGAAATTATTTGCTGATGATATGATACTTTACATAGAAGACCCAAAAAAAAGGTTATCTATGAAAAACCAAAAGTGAACATCATACTAAATGGTCAAAAACTGGAAACTTTCATGCTAAGATCAGGAACAAGACAAGGATCCCCACTATCACCACTCCTGTACAATTTAGTTCTGGAAACATTAGCCACAGCAATTAGAAAAGAGAAAGAAATAAAAGGAATAAAGGTAAGAAAGGAAGAAGTTAAACTGTCATTATTTGCTGATGATGTGATACTGTACATAGAAGACCCAACTTACTCTGCTAAAAGACTTCTAGACTTAATTGATAGATTCAAAAGAGTAAATGGACATCAGCTCAACACTCAAAAAACAATATCCTTGTTATATATAAATAACAGACTCACTGAGAGAGAAATTATTGAAATAATTCCTTTTACAATAGCATCCAAAAAAATGAAATATCTAGGAATCAAGCTAACAAAGGAAGCAAAAGACCTCTACACTGAAAACTACAGCACCCTGAAAAAGGAGATTGAGGAGGATATAAAATAGAAAGACATTCCATGTTTCTGGGTAGGAAGAACCAATATAGTGAAAATGGCCGTACTTCCAAAACTACTATATAGATTTAATGAAATGCTTATTGAAATTCCAATATATTTGACAGAACTAGAGAAAACAATAGAAAAATTTATTTGGAACTAGAAGAGAGCTAGAATAGCAGAAGAAATTCTAGGCAACAGAGATATGGCTGGGGGGTATTACAATCCCCAACTTGAAACTATACTACAAAGCTAATGTGATAAAAACAGCATGGTACTGGCAAAGAAACAGACCCAAGGATCAGTGGAAAAGATTAGAAGATGTAGATACAACTACAGATACACCTAGCCACCTCATGTTTGATAAAGGAGCCAACTATCCTCATTGGAAAAAAGATAACCTATTTAATAAATGGTGTTGGAAAAACTGGATTTCAACATGCCAAAGATTAAAACTAGGCCCATACCTATTACCATGCACTAAGCTAAGACTGAAATGGTTTAAAGATCTAAATATTAAGACAGAAACATTAAATTTGCTGGAACATAAGCTAGGTAAAACTCTTGAAGACATTGGCATAGGAAAAGACTTTATGAACAAAACCTCAGTAGCATGGGAACTAGCACAAAGAATCAAGAAATGGGATCTCATCTTATTAATAAGCTTCTGCAATGCAAGACAAACCACCAACAGAGCAAAGAGACAACCTCCCATGTGGCAATAAATTTTCGCCAGCTGTACCTTAGACAAAGGACTACTATATAGGATATTTAAAGAAGTGAAAAAAATCAGATCCCCCAAATTCAAAGACCCAATTAAAAAATGGGCATCTGAAATGAACAGACATTTCTCAGAACAAGAAGTAAAAGCAGCAAATAAATATATGAAAAAATGTTCAACATCACTGGTCATTTGAGAGATTCATATGAAAACAACAGAGAGATTCTACCTCACCCCAGAAAGAATGGCTGCTATCAAGAAATCTCCCAATAATAAATGCTGGCAGGTTGTGGGGACAAAGGAGCCCTTCTCGATTGTTGGTGGGAGTGCAGACTGGTTCAACCAGTGTGGAAATCAGTATGAATAAACCTCAGAGAACTAGGACTAGAGGTCCCATCTGACTCACCTATTTCCCTGCTGGGTATCTTCCCAAAAGAATTAAAAGAATCCTACCCCAGTGTTATATGTGCACCCATGTTTATAACAGCACAGTTTGTAATAGCTAAAGCTTGGAAACAGCCCAAGTGCCCATCAACTGGAGACTGGATAAAGAAGATGTGTTTTTTTTAATAAAATGGCGTGCTACTCAACCATAAAGAATGAGAAACTAGAGACATTTATAGCTTAATGAATGCGTATTGAGGCCATACTCTTAAGTGAAATAAATAGGACACACATATGTAAATACAGAATAGTTTCTCTAGTGTGAGAAACTGGAACTGTAGTTAAAGATTAAAATGAATAATTGATGATTTGAAATACAAAGACATGTTTCAAAGGGGTAAGGGTGGCTGTAGGGGAAGGGGAGAGATCGGAGTTACAGGCTGGAATCTGGAAAGAATCCATATATAGATTGTATTTAAAACTGTAGGAAAAGATGTAGATAGAGACTAGGCTGGAGCTCATCAGTGGCTTGTGAAGGAAGAGTCACTGAGATCAAACGAGAGAAGGGTATATTTGCAGAAGAAGCACATACAACTATGTACAGTACACAATACTCGATGGTGTGATAAATGACTGTTACTGTTCTAGGTACTTATCATAACATGCTGTGCTTTTTATCCTTTAGAGCATAATCCTACTTATATAAAAGAGTTTACTGTAAAACAGTGTGCTGCTATGCCAGTGGTAGCCTCATGTATCTCATGTTTAACTGCGTATTTGGATAATATCAAGGGCCATCAAAAATGACTGATGTATACCTTTTCAGTTTGCACTTAGAAGTTGGCACTCTGTGTGGTACTTTGCTATACACACGGATGAAATTGCTTAATAACATATTTCTCAGATTATATTTCCATCATGTGTCACATGACTGTATTAAAATTAAAATTTTAAAAAAATTGGCCTATCTGGAATCTACTAGCTAATTACAAATTTTTTCGAGATGACTATTTGTTCAATATTAGTTTAGAAAATCTTTCTAAAACAAATCACATCCTCTGATATCTTGTTAATGCTTGAGATTTTTTAAAATTATATGGAAAAATGTTTAAGTACTTTTCAGTTTTGCTTTGAGTTCTATTATATTTGAATATTATTATAGTTTTTTCCCTTGTATTGCTTTTCTTTGAATAATTTTAATTTTTGTATATGTGTATGTTTAATGAATGATAATCAAGTTATACATAAAAAATAGGATTTCTTACATGATTTTGCTCAACTGCATGCTAATATATGTGTTCCGAGCACAGTTAAGGTAGGCTAGGCTAATGTGGTATTTGGTAATTTAGGTATATTAAATGCATTTTCAACCTGTCATGGGGTTAGCAGTACTTAATCCCATTGTAAATTGAGAAGCATCAGTAATTCATGAAATAGCATGGGAACAAAGATGGAATGTCACAAAAAATGTTACCTAGAAAGAGGTGAAAATTTTATTTTGAATACACACATGCACTAGTTGCCTATTTCCTGGGAATTAGCTAGACCCAATCGTGGAGATTCATCAATAAACATGATGGCTATTAAGATGTGTTCCCTAAGTCCCCATTCAGGAAAAAAGGAGTTAGTATTTAACCACCTGCCATGAGTACTGCCAACAAACAGATCCATCTAGCCTATATTAGAAGACTGCCTATGTTAAGGAAGTTCCCACCCTCAAAGCCATGTTCCTTCCAAAGTTGTGATAATTTGATAACTAATTGATCTAGCTAAGAGTTCTGAAGGGATTTCCTAACTTCACGATGTCAAATATGGTGGATGAAGCTTCCATTCAGATTCCATCACAACTGAACTCAGTGGTATGCTGTAGCTGACTAGTACTTTCTCACAAGGACTGACTATTTAACTCTTTTCTACCTCAAACCCAGCGATGTAAAGTTATAGCTTAAAATTAGCCATAGTAAGAACACTTGTAACTAGAATCTACTTCCCAAGTTTAATGGTTAATTTTATATGTCAATTTGGCCAGGCTATACTACCCAAATATTTAGTCAAATATTATTTTAGCTGTTTATATGAAAATATTTTTAGGTAAGATTTGAGTAAAGCAGATTATCTTCCATTATGTGGTCCCATCCAGTTGGTTTACTAGAATGACTGAGTTCCTCTGAAGAGGGACTTTTGCCAGCAAACTGCCTTCAGACTCAAAGTGCAGCATCAACTCTTCCCTTGCCTGCCAGCTGCCAGCCTACAATGCAATGTCTAGGCTTGTCTGTCTCTCTAGTTGCATGAGCCAACTGTTTAAAACAAATCTCTCTCTCTGACATCCTGCAGTACTACTCTGCAACACAGCAGCCCTCCTTATGTGACTCAGGCTCCAACATCTTTCCCTGTGCCAGCTACTTCATGGACAACTTACTAACTGCAGTTGGACTCTAGTTCATCATGACAAACTGCCTTTGTTTATCCACTGATGTGGTATCCCATACCCCCAACTTGGCTGCCTCCCATGTGAAAGTACTCTTCTCTCCACTGAGGATTTAACACCCTACACTAGAAAGCACTTCTACAATAATGCCTTTGTTGTTACTTTGTTCAGGAACTAACATGCCACACAAGGCCATTTTTCATGGTGTTGAAATCCTCAGTCTGGTTCTTATATGCCATGCAAAGCTGTCTTTCTATGAGGCCATTTTCTTCAGCCTATGTATTAGCTTTCCTGTTACTGACACACAACACCTGATGCACACAATTTAATGAAAAGGTTTATTTTGGTTCACAGTTTCAGAAGATTCAGTCCATAGTCAATTGGGTACAAACATCATTGCAGAAGGGGATGGTGGAGCAATGCTGCTTAGTTTATGATAGCTGGGAAGCAGAGCAGGGGAATAGTGCCACACAGGAAGGAGCCAGGGAACATAAATAGTTCATTCCTCCATGACCCATCCTGATGTACCCAGAAATATGCTTTCTAATTCCCTGAGTGTGTCTTAATCCAATCAAACAGACACAGGTAAGGTTAACCATCACATCTTGCTGGGGCTTTTATGTACTTGCAGTTGCCTTCTGTATCCTTCATAGGTTGTGACACCTTTGGGCTTGTATGTATATATTTCTTACCCTGGTTCTGACTGTTCTGGGTGATAATCGCTCTATCCTTCTGGTTTCCATGGTCAACTTCCATCTATTGGTTTTAGGAAAAAATGTTCAGGGAAAAAATGGTAACAAGAGGGGAAGGGAACAAGGAAAACCCTTCACTTTAATTTTGCATGCACAAGAGAAATTCATTGTAGCTGCAATCATTCCCAAAAGCCCATGCAAAACGTCCAAAACTTTAAACTAATTTTTGAAATTCATTTAATCACCAAAGATTAATTAGTACCAGAATCCCTCTATGAACTTTAGACTAATATAAGTTTTACAGTTCTACTTTTAAAGATCTATTTGTCTACTGGAGAAAGAAATCAATTAATCATGCTGTTTTCTAATATACAATATACTTCTTGTATACTTTTCATTTTCTAGAATGTACATTTCACATTGGCAGGGAATATATCTTATCCATATTTGCAATCACAGGATCTGGCACACATCTTGCAATCTAGTAGGCTGCAACAATATTCATTTAGTGAATAAGTTTAGTTAATCCAGATCAGTGTTTTGGAACTAATAGAAAGCTATTTTGTTTAGACTTCTAAGATTTGATCAGAAATTTACTGGTGTACCAGACCTAGGTCCTGACATCCAAACTCCTCACAAAGTTGTAAATAACTTTGTGTGCCCAAACCCAAGATCATAAGCAAAAAGTACCTCTACCTAACACTCTCTTCAGCTCCTAATCAATAAAAATTGCCCACCACCTGTGGAGCTTGATTCAAGGATAACCTTTCTGGTGAGTTCTGTGAATAGCCTTCCTCTTTATGTAATTCTCTTCTCAGCTAGGAGCCCAGATCTAGGTTTAATTTATCTTTCTCCAGCCAAAGACCATAATCTGTGTTTTTAAGTATCCCTTCTCTTACATAATTTCTTCATCTAATAGAAAGATCCAAAATATTCACCAAATTCTCTCATAGTAATGAATCAGACACAGTGCTCCATTTCATACTAGTAAGTTACATTTCATAGATATTAAGTACACATGAAAATTAAAGAAACAAAACCCAGAAATATAAAAACGTAAATTAGAATTCAATAACATATCAAAATGATTAAATAATCAAATCAGTTGTTCATCCTTTCTAAAATGAGCACTGTTTTTATTTTGATGATTTAATGAAGCTGTAAGTGTAAGCATATACATGTCGCAGTTAATTACCAATCTCTGAAATTTGACATACTTACTTATGTGTGAAAAAATGGAAGAAGAAAGTGAAAAAGATCACCAAATTAAAAAGAACTTGCCTCCAAGAAAAATAAACAGAAGGATTCTATTAAATTTATTGATTTTTTTTTGTTCTGGTAAACAAAGAAGGTAACAAAAATATCAAACTTAGAGCAGACACCTGCTAGATTATTTTATTTTACTTTCTCCCCCATTACATGTTTTGGTACATTTTAGGTACAAAATACATTTACATACATCATTGGGATCTTGTGCCACTACATGAGTATCTTGGTTCTTATTTTTTTTCCCCTTCCCCTGCCCTCCCTTCACACCATCCACACTTCCCCATTTGCAAAGATTTTGTTTCCATTTTTTTTCTTTTCTCATATTTTTTCTTTTCCTTTTTTTCCTTTCCCCTACCTCTCCCACTTCCCCTGCTCCTTTAGACCTTTGCTTCCTACTACACAATATCAATTATACATTTTTAAAATTAAACTATCAAGACCTAGGAGACATTACCACGGATTTTACAGAATTTAAAAGGATATAGAAAGCATATTACAAAAATCTTTTTTGAAATAAATATGACAACTTCTAAGAAGTACCTTGGAAGACAAATTAATGAAACTGACTCTGGAGGAAATATAAAATTTGAATAGCACCTATTAAAGAAAGTATATTCCTAGCTTGCAAACCTACCTATATGATAACAATAGGCTCATATACATTTAAAGTGATAAATTATATCAAACACTTAAAGCAGAAAAAAAGGAACACTTCTCCCCTCATTTTAGAAAATCAACATTGTGCTAATCCTAAAACTGGATAAAGATAATAGAAGAAAAAAGTATGAATATAGGTAGAAATTTGTTTAACAAAACAAACTATTAGAAGTCAGATCTGGCAGGATGTAGAAAGTGGTTTTGTTATAGGGATGGCAGTGTTGGTTCAGGATTGGAAGATCCACCCCCAGAAGTCATCATTTGAACAGAGGAAAGGAAAAAGCCATATGATCCTATAATTAGATGGAGAAAAAGTATTGGACCAAATTCTACAGCTGTTCATGGTAAAACCTATCAGGAGACTAGAAGTAGAACAGAAACTTCTCAACAGATTAAAGACATGTACTCCATACATCCAGTGAGAACACCTTATATGAATGGAAAAGATACAATGCTTTCTCCGTAAGGTGGGGAACAAGGGCATATATGCTTACTCTTTATCTGTCCATTAAACTTTGAAATCTAGGCCCAAACCAAAATAGTCTGGCAATAAAATGACACAACTAGGATAGGATTGGCATGGCAGAAGCAAAATCTTTGTATGTAGATGAAATGATCATCTACAGAAAAAATATTAAGAAATCTCTAGGAGCCCCTAGAACTTGTATTTGAATTTAGCAGAATTAGAAAACACAAAGTATATATAAAACTTCAGGTCTGTGTATACTTGCTATAAATGAAGAATTGGATATTGAAATTTAAAAGTTATGCTGGAGTACAAAGGACCTAGAAAAGTTAAAAACCAACCAAACAAACAAAAAAACAGTGTTGGAAGGCATTTAGTACCTAATTTTGAGACTTCTAAAGCTACAGTAATCAAGGCAGTGTTGGTGTAAGGAAAGACATATAAATCATTGGAATAAAACAGAGAATTTAGAAATAGAACCACTTATATATGGTCAACTGAGTTTTGAAAGATTATTTAACATTAGCATTTTCTAGAATAGAAACTCAATTCAAGAGCCAAGCAAGAGATAGTGTTTTCAGCAAACGGCACTAGAACACCTGGTATCTGTATATAAAAAATTAACCTCAAACCTTTTTTCCATATATGAAAATAACTTGAAGGGATCTATGAACCTAAATATGAAAGTCTAAAAGTATAAAACTTTAAGAAGAAATTATAAGGGAAAATATTTATGAATTTAGGGTAGGGAAGAAATACCTAGGATACAAAAACCATGATGTATAAAAGATAAAAATTGATAAATGAGATTCCATCAAAATTTAGAACTTTAAATGACATCATTAAAATGAAAAGTAGTCCTTAAACAGACCATATTTACAATGTATATAACCTATGATCAGAATATATGAAGAAATCTTACATCTCAGTAATAGACAACCCAATTAAAAAGTAGACACAAGAAGATGATAAATAGCCAGTAGAGCACAAGGAAAGGTGTGCAACTCTAGAATCAGAAAAATACTAATCAGTCCAATAACAAGATTGAATTATACGCTCATTAGGGAGATGAAGTTAAAAGTTTTAAAAGCCTTGTCATCACTTTTTCTTTTTGTTGGATTCTCCCACTTTGCATTTAATTTGTCAAGCCCAATGGGTTCATTCTGCTGGGCTTCCTGGGGTTTTGTTCCTCATTGTCTTTTCCTAGGATATTGGCTAAAATGTTTTGGAGTGCTGGTTTTGTATTCATGAAGTTCCTAATGTTCTCTTTATCATGAAAGTATCTTATTTCTTCATCAACTTTGAAAGATAGTTTTGGAGGGTACATCAATTTGGTTTGGAGACTATTTTCCTTTAGGGCTTGAAATACATCACTCCAAGTTCTTCTTGCCTTGAGGGTTTGCATTGAGAAGTCTGCTGTGATTCTGATGGGCTTTCTTTTGTATGTGATTTGTTTCTTTTCTCTAACTGCTTGTAGAATTTTGTTCTTCTCTTGGTTTTCTGGAATCCCAACTATTATATGCCTATGTGTAGATTTTTTTTGATCAAGGCTATTTGGAGTCCTATATGGCTCACTTATCTGTATGTCAAGTTCTTTTCCCCTCCTTGGGAAGTTTTCTGCCATCACTTCCGTGAACAGTTTTTTATGTTATCTGCACTCTCTCCTCTTTCTTCATTGACTCCAATCAGTCTTATGTTATTCTTCTTTGCATCATCTAGCAGCTGCTGGATTGATTTCTTGTGTTCCCCTAAAATTTTAAAGCAATTTTTCTTTTCCTGGACACTAATTGCAATCTTATCTTCTATATCTGAAATTCTATCCTCATATTGCTTCATTCTGCTGTGTAGACTTTTGATGGAGTTTTTAATCTCCTAGAAATCTGTTTGCATCTGTTTTATGGATTCCATTTGTCTCCTATGTTGGGATTCCATCATGTTCCTCAGATCTTCTTTTTCTTTTATCTGTGTCCTCTCTAGATTTATTAATCATGTCTTGCACCATGAGCAAAATCTTTGCTGTTATCTGAGTAATTATTTCTGATTTGATTTTTCCCAGATCCTCTTTTGTTGCCAGTTCAGAGAGTCCAGGTGGTTTTGTATCAGAGTGTTCCATCTCATTTCCCTTTGGGGTGGCTGTAGGTGATCTGGAAGTCTGTTTTTGAGGCTTTTTTATGTGTCTTCTCATTTCCGGGGTGGGGGGTGCTTCTGTCGCCCGTGTGGCTCAACTTCTCTTCCCTAGGGGCATGGGATGTCAGCAGGGGAGCTTCCAGGTGCTGGGACCAGCTCACCTTCTCTGCCCTAGGAGCATGGAATGGCAGCAGGGGAGCTTTGTTCTGGGTGCTGGGACCGGCTCAGCTTTTTGCCCTAGGAACGTGGAATGGTGGTGGGGGAGCTTCCTTCCAGGTGCTGGGACAGGCTCACCTTCTGTGCCCTAGGAGCATGGAATCTATTTTACTTTTTAAAGAGTAATATTTTTATTGACTTTTATTTCACGTTAATGGTGACTTAAGGGAAAAATATCATTCCACTATTTTTGTGTGCTTTTCTGTTTTGAATTCTCATTTGGAACCCTCTGGGACAGTAAATACATGTTTCACTTGGCATGAGATTTTCACTTGGGTTTCAAATAGCACACTTATTAATTAATTTATTTAAAATATAATTACTGAGTATAGACCAAACAGGTACTTTGCTATATATTAAAAATATCAGAAGAAAAATATGACAGATGCTACACACTTGTCTTTCTCAATCTTTAAATTTATTACAAACTAAAAAATTCTTTCTTCAATTTCAATAATAATTGTTTTTTCCAAACTTTTACATTTTGAAGATTCTTATTTTGAATATATTCTGTGTATGAAAGTATTAAAATTCAAACACTCTGTCTCTGAATTGTGAATTTAAATTGCTAATATTTGAGGCCAATATCATGTGTATTGAGGCCAATATCACATTGTATTTTTCTAATTAATAATGTATTAATATAAAAATTACATAAATATTTGAGTAGATAAATCCAGGAAAATATTACCTAAAATAACAGTACTTTGTTTAGTCAATATGTTTTTATTTCTTAATCCATATATATATATATATATATATATATATATATATATATATATTTCCTTAATACCAAGTTAAGGTTTTAATGTGGCCTTCAATGGAGCAATAATATCTTTCCTAACACAGTGTTTCTTTTACCTTTTGTTAAACATATCTATAGTTCTTGAAATCATATAAATACATATTATTCATATTTTAAGTATTTTAGTTATTATTCCAACTTTCAAATATAAGCAACTGAAATAGAATGTTATATATGTTCTCTATATATTTCAGTTATACTTAAGCCATTAATCACTCAAAGGTGATCTTCAGAACTATTTACAGCAATTTAACCTTATTATCAGATTTAAAATATTGTGAATTTCTGAATTCATTGCCTTTTCTATTATTAATTCTGCACCTTTTTTGTCTTAGATGTTGAGAAACAGAATATTCTATACTATGTCTGCTTTGCTGCATTCTAGAAGGTCTTGCAAAAACCCCAGCATCTATGATTCAGTCACAATATGAAGACTTTGCATTTTCTGGTATGCCAAGTATTCCACTGACATTCATTCAACAAGGTTTCCAAGTAACAGAATTTTAGAGCTGTGAGTGATATCAATACTTTTGTTTTATAAATAAAGAATGATTATTTTAAATGATTTTTTTAACAAATGTTTTGAAAAAAGCTATCTCAAGTGCCCCTATTAATCTCTCCAAATTCTACTAATTTCTTATTTTTATGATTTTATTCTTCAGGAGATTTATCCATATTTACTATCATTGTTCTTATGATTCCCTCAGGGCTGCTCCTGTAGAGATAGGATTAAGATTCAGAGAAAGAACATGAAGGAATACAATCAACCCAACTCCTGCATGTCAGATGGAAAAGTGCCCAGTGATTACACAGGCACCACATCCTGGGTAGCAAATGGACAAGGGCACTGAGATGAGTAACAGAACCTTCAGTATTCAATAAATGTGGGTTGATATAAAATTTTAACCTTTTTCATAAATAACTTTGAAAAACCCAGCTAACTACTATGGGCTTCCATTGCCTTATCGTTTCACCTTATGAGTAGTGAGGCATAAAAAATATTTGAGTGGAAAATATAATAATAGTGATTTTAAGAATTATATATAACGCTCATAAAATTATACTAAAAACAGGATGAAACTCATTCATTTGTTTAAAGTGCCACCAAACCATCGCTTTGATCTTTATAATTTCATAATGAAGCTAACAATAATCTGCCACCCAATTTTTGGTTTTGACTGTTAAGCAAAGTAGAGGTAAATCTTGTGTTACTTAACTCTCTTTAGCAATATGATTTATAAAGCACAAATATTCTATATATGTAAATTAATATACTTTATTAGAAATATCCTATCTTGGTCTACCTCATCTATCATTAGAAATAAAGGAAATACAGCAAGTTCTCTAACACTGCACATACTATATTCAGGCTGTGACTGAGATATGTGCATTTCATGCATACCACATCTTTTAGCTTCCTGTTTTCTCAGCTGCAGTTTTTTGACACAGTCTATTAAGTACATGGTTGAAGCAATTTATTGTTAAAATCTCTCACAACTGAATTGGCTCTAGGATGACTAAATCTGTTTATGAAAGGTATATGATATCTTTTTTAAAATTACTCAATTATTTTGAAGTTGTAGAAGGTCTACAAAAACATTAAAAGTTGATAGACCCTTTCCTACATATATACATTGGTGGTTTGTGTGCCAATACAAAGTTCTCAATTATTAAATTCCATTCTTTTTTCAGTACCAGGGATCAAAATCAGGACCTTGTGGGTGCAAGGCAGGTGCTGTGCCACTGAGCTAAATCCCTGGCCCTTAAATTCCATTTTTATAACAAAGTTTTCTCACTCCAGTTGTCTTGTTGATGTTGATTCTGATATGAAATATTTATGTCAAGATGGAAAACAATAACATGGTTTTATGCATGTTTTTATTGGTGTGTTTGAGTGTGCATGTGTATGTGTGTGTGTGTGTGTGTGTGTGTGTGTGTCTATTAGGATACTGGAGATTGAATCCAGGGCTTTTGCACTGACATACATCCCTGTTCATTCATTCATTCATTAATCTATTCATTCATTTATCTAAGAGTCATGGTCTCCTGAGTCATGAAGTTGCCCAGGATGGGTTCCATCCTTGCTGCCTCAGCCTCCCAGAGTGCTGGAATTACAGGTGTTTGCTACTACTCCCAGCTAACAGAATTTTTAAATGAAAAAAATATAGTTGAATCTATTATGTTGCTTAGCCCTTATCTTTCCTTATAACCAGCTCCTTCTCTTAATTACAATAAGAGGTTAAACAAAAACATTGAAAAATGGTGTTAAAGTACTATTTGTTGTTACTTCATTTTCATTAACAAATATAGTAAATACTGAAAAGGTCATAGCCAATCATATGCTTTTTGAATCCTTGGGTAGGAGGGTTCAATTTTTGCATTATCCTCATGATCTATTCACTATCCTTCATAATTTATCCACTAGCCTTTGGAGTTGTTTATTTGAAGTTCATAAGATCTATCTCAGACACTCACTTGATGATCTGTCTCTCCCCACTCATACTATAATGCATATCTATTCTGGATTCTCCAATGTGATACCAAAGTAGGACTCACAATTATTTTTCCCCTTTATTTCCAGAGTCTATTTCAATTATTGGGATATAGATGCCTGAAATGCAAAATGTCCATTCTAATAGAATATTCATGAAAAAAAAAGACATATTCATTGGGCCCTGGATAAACATTAATTATACCAAGTACATTGCAGCATGTCATAGATATTTGTGCTTGTCCTTTATGATCTCAGTATTCTTATTATTTTCTCCTCATCAGATGACTATTTCAGTGCCCCTATCTATCTAGAAATTTTAGAAATAAAGACATCAGAAAGCATTGAACTTTGGTGTCTAAGAGCCTGGTTCAAACCATGCCTTTGTGGTTTTTATGCTATGTGTTAACAGATAAATTTGGGCAAGTAATACGTTAAGAAAAGTACATTTTCTCTCAATTTTAGCAAGTTTGAAAACTAAGATTAGATAGATAATTTTAAAAGTTCCAATAGAAGTTGCTGGAATGACAGTAACACTGATACTATGACTATTTATCAATCCTGCTTCCCCCCCACCTCTATGGGTGAAGTCCAACTTTGGAAGAAGGGTTAAATAAAGTAGGGGAATTAAAAGGCACTGGGTATATGGTGGCATTTTCTACTTCTGGAGAAGGAGATGAAAGTATTTATTATACTTCAAATCAAGTGATACAGATCCTAAAATATCTATTTTCAGAGGTTGTAGCTGCTTTTAATAGATCAGCATCATATTTTTCCTTCAATTTTAATGGCTGTAAAATTATAACTTTAAATGATATTTAGAACTAAAATGTAATGGGAAAGCATGACTTGGTATCATTAGAATTTGGAAATACGTAAAGCAGAAATTTTTATCTTAGAAAAAATTGAAACTGTTGGGTGGGGAAAAGAGGTCAATAGTTGAGATGTACTGCTAAATTTTGATGCAGGATGGAGTCATCAGTTCCCAAGAACAAGTGCACATGATAAGAGGTAACTGGACCTGAAGTTTCTAAGCAAGGCTTTACCCTATAGGGCTGAGGCAAGGGAGCTTCAGAAGCAGTCTTTTTTTCCCCTTAAATTCTTTTATTGGTACATTTTAGGTATACAATACATTTACATTTATCATTGGGTGCTTGCACCTGTACATGATGTATCTTGGTTCTTATTTTTTCCCCATTACCTGTGTGCCCTTCACCCCCTCCACCCATCCCTATTTACATAGACTTTGTTTTCATTTTTGTCTTTTCTTATAATTTTTCCTTTCCCTTCTTTCCTTTCCCTTTCCCCTCCCACTTCCCCTAACCCTTTGGACCAGAAGCAGTCTTTATATGATATATTTTCTGAAGCAGGAACTGAGGAGGAAGATTTAAAGAAGTCAGGTGAGAGTCATTGCTCTGTGTTAGAATTCAAATTGTAAAGAAGTTTCTAAAATGTTCTTCACAAAAATGAAAATATGGAGGCATGCCAAATTGGAGAGTATTGTAACCAAGAGATAGTAGCCAAAAACTAGGCTGCACCACTTATCTGAAAATGAGACTTTTCCAATAACTACAAATTGCTTGAAAACTGCATATAAATCATTCAAAACCTGGTAAGAGAAATCTGGCAAGTTAAGAAATTATGGAAGACTGCTAGCTTTGGCAGTACATATACTAAAATTGGAACAATACAGAGATTAGCATGGCCCCTACACAAGAAACTATGGAAGAAAGTCATTTCTTACAGTTCTGCATAAACAAAAACATCTCTTTCTCCCTTAGTTTTTAACTGTAAGTTGGAAATAATTATATTTATATTTTAAGCCTAATTAGAGAAGAAGATTCAAGGGAGAGGATTTTTAAAGCATCCAAGTAATGACTGGCAACCATCAGTTCCTCAATAAATGGAAGCTTAAAAAGAACTATCAACTTAACAGTTTGTTAGTCTCTCTTAATAATCACTAAATTTTAAGTTCTTCAATTTTCATCTGCTTTTTGACAGAGTACATTGCAATCCCTGACATTAAACTATGTTCAATTTCTATCTTTCTCCTATTCTGCAACAGACTAAATTCTCCTGCTGAAGAAAAAAAATGATAAAAATATTTATTTATAACAATACAGGCAAACACCTCTTTTATCATGTCAGTATTCCTCTGAAGATCCACAAAAATCTCTCTTATGATTACAAAATCAGTCAAATTTTCTACGTATTGAATCCTCTATACTATCAGAATATATATCATCATTCATCAATAAGTCCACTGAATAAAAGTTATTTCAATCACACAGTAGAAACTCTTCTAGGAATAGGAAATCACAAAACATAGAAAGATCTTGCATTCAGTGGCCTTTAATGAGATAATAAGGTGGATAAGTTAGTAAAACATGCACTATCACAGGCAGACAGTAGGACAAAGGAGAAAAAAAGTCAGCAGAGAAAGAAGGTTGAAATTGTCGAGAAATGGTGTAACTTTATACAATGTGGCCAAATAAGAGTTTAGAGGAATGACACCAAGTAAGGATCTTGAAAGTCAGAGAACAGAGGATGTAGATGGTTAAGAAACAAACATCCCAGGCAGAGGAAATACTAAGTACAATAGTCTGGAAGACATTGTATTCTTGGTGTGTTCCAATGTGCATGTATGCCTATGATAACAGACATAAGAACAAACAGACTCATAATTTAAGAACAGTTCTGCAAGATCACTCTTACTGTTATGCTGATCAGAGACAAATTTGTCAAAGATAAGAAAGAAAGAAGAAAGAAAGAAAGAAAGAAAGAGAGAGAGAGAAAGAAAGAAAGAAAGAGAGAGAGAAAGGAAGGAAGGAAGGAAGGAAGGAAGGAAGGAAGGAAGGAAGGAAGGAAGGAAGGAAAAAACCAAAATATTTAACATCTTACTACAATGGTTCAGGTAAAAAATATCAGTAGCTTAGACTAAAATAGTAGCACTGGAGATAATAAGAAGAACTAGTGGCAATCCACTTTCCAGTCCCCATTCTGTCTCTCCTAGGGAGAAGCTTTCTTTCTCTCAAGAAATTTTTCCTACTCTTAAACTCTGCTGTTCCTAGAATTCATTCTTTGATTTTAGAGAACACAAACTCAAGTTTCAGATATCTAGTAGGTTTGGGAGTTACATCTCTTCCCCCTATATCATTTAAGAGGTCTTCCACCAAGATTACTTGTCAGACGTTAGAGTTTTCTTTCATAGGTTCTAACTTTGGTCCTTTCACTTCATAGATTGTAACTTTTTGTTTCATAGGCTCTGGCAATTTGTTTCATAGATTCTGGTTTCTGTTTCATAAATTCTGGCCTTTGTTTTGGCTTTTGTTTCAAAAGTGTCTGAATTTTAAGTTGTGTTTTAAATGTTTGCAAATTTCTTGTTTTTCTTATGCATTGTCCTCTGTTAAGATTGCATTTTGTTCTTGTTTTATATGTGTTGCATTTAGACTTAGTTGCTTAAAAATGCTGAAAATGGGTCTCATGAAATCATCTCAGATAAAGACAGTTCAGGCTTTTATCTGTCCCTTATAGAATGCCAAACAGTGGCTACTCTGCCAGCTAGCAATTGCCTTTAGGGCAGCTGCCACTCTCAAAGCAGAGGACAGGTTTCTCCAGTTGTCCTCTGGTGAATCCCCACTCCCATTGACACCAATGGTGGGTGGAACATTGACAAGATAGGCAATTGTGTTCCTTTTAGAGAGAGAGATCTGACTGCATGGAACTAGCAGAAACTGAGGTGACAACTGAGGGGTCATGGCCAGGCCTACTCTCTGGTGGAAGGTCCCTCAGAAGAAACTAACTCCTGACAGACCATATGGGTAATCAGCAGAAAAATCTCCACATCTTGTCCTACCTGGACTCCTCAGTGAGGTGAAAGGGAAATCTGTCAGTGATCATGAACTATCCTCCATCTCAGAGTGATCTGAAATAATGCTTCCAGAGCCCTTTTTTTTTTTTAATTCTTTTATTGGTACATTTTAGGTATAAAATACAGTTACATTCATCATTGGGATCATCTACCATTACCTGAGTATCTAGGTTCCTATTTTTTTCCCCTTCCCTTGCCCTCCCTTCACCCCCTCCACCCTTTGCTATTTGCAAAGACTTTGTTTCCATTTTTTTTCTTTTCTCATATTTGTTCTTTTCTCTTTTTTCCTTTCTCCTACTCCTCCCACTTACCCTGCTCCTTTAGACCTTTTCTTCCTATTACACAATATCAATTACACATTTTTAAATTACAATATCAAGATCTAGGAGACATTACCACAAATTTTAAAGAATTTAAAAGGACAAAGAAAGCATATTTCAAAAATCTGTTTTGAAATAAATTTGATAACTTCTAAGAAGTACCTTGGAAGACAAATTACTAAAGCTAACTCTGGAGGAAATATAAAATTTGAATAGCACCTATTAAAGAAAGTATATTCCTAGCTTGAAAACCTACCTATATGACAACAGCAGGCTCATATACATTTTAACTGATAAAAATAAAAAACAATTAAAGCAGAAAAAAGAAGGAACACTTCTCCCCTCATTTTGGGAACTCAACATTGTGCTAATCCTAAAACTGGATAAAGATAATAGAAGAAAAAAGTATGAACATAGATAGAAATTTGTTTAATAAAACAAACTATTAGAAGTCAGATCTGGCAGGATGTAGAAAGTGGTTTTGTTATAGGGATGTTGGTTCAGCATTGGAAGATACACCCCTAAATGTCATCATTTTAACAGAGGAAAGGAGAAAGCCATATGATCCTGTCACTAGTTGGAGAAAAAGTATTGGACTAAATTCTACAGCTGTTCATGGTAAAAGCTGTCAGGAGACTAGAAGTAGAACAGAACCTTCTCAACAGATTAAAGACATGTACTCCATACTTCCAGCAAGAATACCTTATATGAATGGAGAAGATACAATGCTTTCTCCTTAAGGTTGGGAACAAGGGCAAACATGCTTACTCTTTATTTGTCCATTAAACTTTGAAACTTAGGCCCCACCAAAATAGTCTGGCAATAAAATGGCACAATTAGGATAGAATTGGCAAGGTAGAAGCAAAATCTTTATATGTAGATGAAATGATAATCTATAGAAAAAATACTAAAAAAACTCTAGGAGCCCCTAGAACTTGTATTTGAATTTAACAGGATTAGAAAACACAAGGTATATATAAAAATTCAGATCTGTGTATACTTGCTATAAATGAAGAATTGGATATTGAAACTTGAAAGTTATGTAGGCGTATGAAGGACTTAGAAAAGTTTAAAAAAATAGTGTTGGAAGACATTTAGTACATAATTTTAAGACTTCTTCTAAAGCTACAGTAATCAAGGCAGTGTTGGTGTAAGGAAAGACATAGATCATTGGAATAAAACAGAGAAACTAGAAATAGAACCACACATATATGGTCCACTGAGTTTTGAAAGATTATTTAACATTAGCATTTTCTAGAATAGAAACTCAATTCAGGAGCCAAGGAAGAGATAGTGTTTTCAGCAAATGGCACTAGAACACCTGATATCCATATATAAAAAATTAACCCCAACCCTTCTTTTCCATACATGAAAATAACTTGAAGGGATCTATGAACCTAAATATGAAAGACTAAAACTATAAAACTTTAAGAAGAAATTATAAGGGAAAATGTTTATGAATTCAGGGTAGGCAAGAACTACCTAGGATACAAAAGACATGATGTATAAAAGAAAAAATTGATAAATGAGATTCCATCAAAATTTAGAACTTTAAATGACATCATTAAAATGAAATGTAGTTCTTAAACAGACCATATTTGCAATGTATATAACCTATGACCAGTATATATGAAGAATTCTTAGAGCTCATTAATAGACAACCCAATTAAAAAGTAGACATAAGAAGATGATAAATAGCCAGTACAACACAAAGAAAGGTGTTCAACTCTAGAATCAGAAAAATACTAATCAGTGCAATAATAAGATTGAATTATACACTCATTAGGGAGATGAAGTTAAAAGTTTTAAAAGCCTCATCATGACTTTTTCTTTTTGTTGGATTCTCCCCCTTTTCGCTTAATTTGTCACACCCAATGGATTCATTCTGCTGGGTTTCCTGGAATTGTGATCCTCATTGTCTTTTCCTAGGATATTGTCTAAAATTTCTCAGAGTGCTGATTTGATATTCATGAAGGTCCTGAGGTGCTCTTTATCATCAAAGTATCTTATTTCTCCATCAATTTTGAAAGATAGTTTTGCAGGGTACATCAATCTGGGTTGGAGGCTG
Source organism: Heterocephalus glaber (assembly GCF_053883595.1). Lineage (NCBI taxonomy): Eukaryota > Metazoa > Chordata > Mammalia > Rodentia > Bathyergidae > Heterocephalus > Heterocephalus glaber. The sequence continues at coordinate 34,079,300 of NW_028258143.1, read as the reverse complement.
TTTTTCTTTAGGGCTTGAAATACATCACTCCAAGCTCTTCTTGCCTTGAGGGTTTCCATGGAGAAGTCTGCTGTGATTCTGATGGGCTTTCTTTTGTATGTGATTTGTTTCTCTTCTCTCACTCCTTGTAGAATTTTGTTCTTCTGTTGGATTTCTGGAATCCCAACTATTATATGCCTATGTGTAGATTTTTTTTGATCAAGGCTATTTGGAGTCCTATATGGCTCACTTATCTGTATGTCAAGTTCTTTTCCCCTCCTTGGGAAGTTTTCTGCCATCACTTCTGTGAAGAGGTTTTTTATGTCATCTGCACTCTCTCCTCTTTCTTCATTGACTCCAATCAATCTTATGTTATTCTTCCTTGCATCATCTAGCAGCTGCTGGATTGACATCTTGTGTTCCTTTACAATTTTAAAGCGATTTTTCTTTTCCTCCTCACTAATTGCAATCTTTTCTTCTATATCTGAAATTCTATCCTCACATTGGCTCATTCTGCTGTGCAGACTTTCAATGGAGTTTTTAATCTCCTAGAAATCTGTTTGCATCTGTTTCATGGATTCCATTTGTTTCCTATGTTGGGATTCCATCGTGTTCCTCTGATCCTCTATTTTTTATCTGTGTCCTCTCTAGATTTATTAATCATGTCTTGCACCATGAGCAAAATCTTTGCTGTTATCTGAGTAATTATTTCTGATTTCATTTTCCCCACATCCTCTTTTGTTGCCAGTTCAGAGAGTTCAGGTGGTTGGGTATAAGATTGTTCCATCTTGTTTCCCTTTGGGGTTGCTGTAGGTGATCCAGAAGTCTGTTTTTGAGGCTTGTTTAGGTGTCTTCTCATTTCCACGGGGTGGGGGGGTGCTTCTGGCACCCAAGCTGCTCACCTTCTCTGCCCTAGGAGCTTGGGATGGCAGTGGGGCAGCTTCCTTCTTGGTGCTGGGACTGGCTCAGCTTCTCTGCCCTAGGAGCTTGGGATGGTGGTGTGGGAGCCTCCTTCTGGGTGCTGGGACCGGCTGAGCTTCTCTGCCCTAGGAGCTTTTGATGGTGGCAGGGGAGCCTCCTTCCAGGTGCTGGGACCGGCTCAGCTTCTCTGCCCTAGGAGCTTGGGATGGCATTGGGGGAGCTTCCTTCTGGGTTCTCCCTCAACCAGCCATTTGCCCTGACTCTGTGTATAAGCTGATGCTCAGCTGCTGGAGAAGAGATACCAAGCACCTTCCCTCATTCCAAGAAATCCATCTTCTGTTCCCCTTTTCTTTAAAATAAGCTCTGGCACAAAACCCCTGTCACCAAGTTGTAACTCCAGGGCAAGGTCTCTACCTGAGCTGGGCCGGCTATGCCCACATCCCCAGAGCCCTTTCTTAAACCTCCATTAAGAGTCGAGCTACAGGTTTGGACTGCTTTCTCTACTACTAGTAAGACCTTCAGACAAATGTAGAAAATAAATATTTGATAGATTAAAAGCTACCTGAGCCTTTTCTCACTCCCTCCAGGCATAGTCTTCATCATTTACGTGTGTAAGGGAAAAATGCCTTTTCCAATAGGTTATGGACTTTGGAACGTTGACTATGGACTTATAAAATGCTATATGGTGATTTTTTTGGATGTTTAGCTAGCTTGAGCTTTATTTGGACTTTTTCCTCTCTGCTAGTGAGTTAAAAACTCCCCTAAACCTTTTCTCCAACTTGTTGGGGGTTCATTTGAAAATCCCTTCTAGTCAAACTACTCCTCCTTCCAGAAATTCAGACTAAGTCAACCCACAACAACTGTTTTGTCTTACACTAGGGAAAATAAGAATCAGTAACTTGCATTTGTGTTTTTAAGTGCTAGCTAAAATATGGGACTGTTTTGGTCAGCCTTTCTCTTCCTTCATGTGTGAACACAAGTTGATAAAGTTCCTTTACTATGTAGACTGTGGCCACTAGGAAGACCTATGAGTTTCAAATACTTAGTGAAATTAAAATGGACCTTAAAGGAGTAGCCTTGTCTTGCTGCTAATAAAAGTTGCCTAAATGACTAGAAAGACAACAGAAATTTCTGAGAGCTTTATCTGCCCTAGGGTGCAGGGCAGAATCTCTGACTTACCATCTCTGGAGGTGATCTCTTTTGCAGGAAAAGTGCCCTAATTTGACTGTTGTCTTATTTTCCTCTCTTTCAAGGAACTAAAACTCAGTGGTTTAAATCTCTCAGTTTGCTAGCAATCCTTCCTTTTCTAAACATGTTTGTTATTGCTGAAGTCATTTGTAACTTGGGCTTTGAGAGTACCTACTGGAGTAAGGATATGAGTTCCCTGAGAAAGATAAGGTTGCATGCTGGTAAAGGGTAGATAGTCCAGTCCAGTTTTATTCTCTGGTTCTTCTCTCTCCAGAAGGTAGCTACCTACCCTGGAATGGTATAAACCTTGGAGGATGCCCTGGGGACACTCTATGGGGCACAGGAGTCAAGTAGAGACTTATGGGACACCATTATTTGTTTCTCTTGTTTCAGATTAGGAACTCCATATCTGAACCTCTTACTCCTTTGGAATGTATTAAGAAGCAATTTAGTATTTTTCTACACCTGTGTGTGTATGTGCCTACCTCTTAAAGCCAAGAACACAGAGGAAAGTACTATGATGCTATCTCATAATTAGAATTATACTGTAAAAGAGAGAAAATGGTCAAAATCATCTTATGTTGAGATTTTCTTTACATTAAGAAGTAATTCTTGGGGCCAGGGATTTAGCTCAGTGGTTTCGCTGCCTGCTACACAAGTGCAAGGACCCAAGTTCAATCCCCGGTACCAAAAAAAAAAGAAGTAATTCTTGCTTTTGTTCAAATGTAAATGTGGGACATAGAAAAATGAGCAACACCTCACCCTTTAGACATTCAGTACCTCTAAGCCTGAGTCTACTTCTCACCTTTTAAAACCTGAGAATAAAGTTTCCAAGACAACTTTAAGCCTAACCACCAGATGCTGAGGGTGGAGTTTCCAGGCCAGACATAATTAAAACCTCAATGAAGCTATATCCATCCATAGCTAAGTTATTCAGGTCCTTCAAAGACAATATATCTTGCAGAAAGTAAATGGCAAATATGGGACTACCCGTGTTCATGTGTCTTTTTCTCTCAGTGATCTAGGACAGATCAAATGAGACCTAAGAAAGTTTTCAGATGACCCTGATATGAACATTGAGGTCTTTAGAGGATTTATGTAGACCTATGGACTAGAATCTACTCTGCTGAATTTTCTAACAGACAGGGTTTCTAACGTCTCTAGATCTAAGGCACAACTTTGCAGCCTTGAGGTTAAATATTTAGGCCTTATGATATCTAAAGAAACCCAAAGACTGGGGGAAGAAAGAATTAAATTCTTTCCTTTCCACAGCCAAGACTCTAACATAGCTAAGAACTTTCCTAAAAATTACAGGCTTTTGTGGCCTTCAGATAGCAGGATATAGTGAGATTGCATGACCCCTCTATTAGCTTATAAAAAACCGCAAGAGACAGACACCTGGGAACCTTATTCCCAGACTGCATTCCAGAAGCTCAAACAAGCACTTCCAAGTGCCTAACTACAGGGCACCATGTCAGATTTTATGTTAATAAAAGGTGAGACATGGCTTTGGGAGTATTTAAACAAGATCGGGGAGCTGCTGAACAGCTTGTAGGGTATTTAAATCATAAATTAGATATTATAGATTCAAAATAATTTATTTAAAAAGAAAAACCCTAAACAATATAGTTAAAACACTTTCATTGTTTTTCAAGAGGGAAAAAGCAGCCATTTGGGTCCTTTGATTATAGGTTTGATTTTCTGGTTGGCAATTCAGTTGGAGTCAATTATAGCTTTTGTCTCTAGAGACATGTTTTGCTAAGGATTGCAGATCCACTCTGGAAAAGCTCCTGATCTTAATTGTCCTTCTACATCTGAGATGGTTAAGATTTAGTTCTTGTGCCATACTTAAAGACACTATTCTCTCCCTTCTTCACTGTCCTGCCCCTGAGAAATAACACAGTTTGATTCAAGGCACTTTCCTCTTCTGTGGCTGCTGGATTTCAAGATAAAGCCTCCAGAATGGTGTATTTCCCCTCCCTGGAAAACTTCCAGAGTAAAGCTGACCTTCATTTATCTCTGGGCCATATAGAAAATTGGTCTAGGTTTAATCCTGAAACTCTCAAGAAATAAGTGTAAAAGTTTTAGTCTGGATTTATCTGTCTTTCAGCCCTCAGGCAAAATTAGAGAATGGTAAGAATAGATAACCTGGCTCTGGCCACTTCCTGCATCTTTAGTTAGCCACCATTGGCAATGGATGAGATAAAGTCTAAGGGACACCTTAGATTGGGCACAGAACAAGAGGGATAGACAGGGATGCCTTCTTTTCCCTTTTTTTTTTACAAGATGGGAAAAACTATCATAGGTAGACATTTGCAGCACAGTAGGTTGGAGCCTTGCCAGGCCTTTTTCCTTCACTGCATGGAATTCATACATAGCTCCAAAGAGTGCCACCTAGTCTTTTTTATATGCAAACCTGGCCAGAGTGGACTCCCTGGAAATAGTTAAAATTTCTTGTAACTGTCTGTCCCTTTAGAGGGGACAATACATGTGGGTATCAAACAATTATGGTTATCAAAGCAACAATGAGAAGCCTGTATAGCTGGGTATTCCAGTCAGATAAACTGTCAGCTTAGGCCCATCTTAAAACTGTTTTTGCTGTGCCGGGGGTTTGCCTCAGTGGTTCTGCTGCCTGCATTGCAAGCACAGGGTCCTGAGTTTGATCCCATCCCCCTTTCCAAAAAACAAAACAAAAAACTGTTTTTGCTTTCACAGGTGTAGATTTTTATTTCTTTTGATTCTTATTACAAGAGATCTCTGTTAATTGATCTAAAAGTTCTGACTAGTCCTTTTTATAGTTATAAACCTAAAAATTATAAAAGTTATTATAATTCAACTTGGCCAAATACATCTGAGTGCACTCTGATTTATAAACAAGTTGTCTTATGGGTATGTCTGTCTGTCCTTTCAATTTGTTACAACACATACAGCTGTTTTGTTTGAGTTTATTTCTTTTGGCATTTTGGATTTTTTAAGATTTTGCCTGTAACTCAAGTTGGCTTATAAATGTCACTAAAGACATGCTTCCTCTGGGTTTCCAGATGATCCAAATTAATGTCAACTGGTTTTAAAAATACAGTACATATTGTTGTCTGTGTATAACTTGGAAATCTTTCATTGGTCAAAATAATGTGTTAATTGTTATAATCTGGCTCTCATAGGTCATCTAAAAATTTAAGATAATTAAATAAAGACTATTGGGCTCAGGAAAACTACTGGACAGGACTCTCCTTAGTAAATAAAGGAGCAGCTGCCTGGAAAAAATTTATTCCACCTTTTATTCACAAAGGGGACCCCAATAATTTCCATAGCCTCCTGGGAAATACATTGTTAAACACATCATTGTGATGGTCATATGGCTCAGTTTTCTGTGGGAAAACAATAAGGTTTTATCTATGATGCTCTTGGTACAAAACAAAATTAAGGGACAAAGGGTTTTATGTAATTGATACTCATTGTTATTTCATGTTATATATATTCATGCCTTCCGGGTGTACAAGTCTTCTAGGATAATTGCTTATGGTAGTGATCTTTTTTGACTCAGGTATCTGCCTTTCTCTTACACTCCAGCTACTTGTGATAAGAGGTACATGTCAAGCCAGTATGAGAAAAGCAGTCAAATAATAGCTTTCTTAAAATCTTATATGATAGGGCCAGGTATTTAGCTCAGTGGTTTTGCCACCTGCTGTGCAATCGCAAGGACCCAAGTTCGATCCCCGGTACAAAAAAAAAAAAGAGTGCAGTGAAAAACTTATTTGATGTATGTTATATGTGTCAGCACACTTAGGGATGTTCAGTCGCCAAACATTTGAAACAATGTCACACACTAAAATTAGAGGCTAGACATTATGAACTCATAAGGTACATTTATAGGCCAATATGTATGTTCTCTTCAGATGGCATCCTACTAAAAGATAACAGATAAGAGTTTTCTTTATTTCACTTAATGCCTTGTGATTAGATGGAGGTGTTCGACTAAAAGTCTATTCCATACTAAGATGGACATGTGTTACAAAGAAAATGTCATCATGATTGTCATGCTAAAATACTATGTGTGGCTCTTAATCTTAATTTTCTCTATGTAATGTATAACTGTTGTCTGTTAACATTCTACAGGGATTCAACTAAATGACCATGGTTGGTAAAATAACAGCACTCTAACTGTGTTTTATATTTCAAAAGTGCTTGAAGTCTAAACTATTATGATAGTTAAGCTCACTGCTTGTACTGAAATACTTATGTCACTGATCTTCTCTTCTGGGTGTTCAACAGCTAAAGTTTGGAGACCAAAACTAGAAAGGTAACTGGGCTATGAGGACAGCCAATACTTTGGCCCTGGCCCCTCAAGGTCAACAAAGATTCAGGACACAAAGGAACCTTTCTTACAGGATCCTACATCTTTAGTAAGTCACCCAACCTCCTGAGCAGGGAGATTGCTGGAAACCAGAGGACAAATGTCCTATGTGCTAAAGGAGGGTCACTAAGAGGGAAAATATCTCCATGCTTTCACAGAAAGCAACATGGTCAAGCAAGGCCATGACCTATCCTGACAGCTGACACTAACAGGAGCTGAGAGGCTCATAATGCCTGACAAGCCTTAACTGACCTTGATAGATAGCAAGAGGTTCACACTGATGGACACAGGTCTCACTTTAACTTGGTCTTAAACACCCAGCAGAAAAGAATAACCAAAAGGCATAAAATAATGCCACAAAAATAAAGCTAGATATAAAAAAGGGCTCCAGTCACTGATCCCTTCTGGCAGTTTCTACCTACACCAGTAGCTGACCACAGTTATAGATCATTAGGAAAAAACTATGGTAGAATCTATAAGACCCAGCAGGTCACAATCACTATTTCAATTTCTAAGTGTGACTTTCTTCCCAACTTGCCCTTCTATTCTAGTGTGCTCATGCTTAGATTATACATGCTCTACTTTCTTAAAAGTTTTGTTTATTTTTGTCTGAAGGCTGCCAAACTCCAAGCAGTCATACAAATGGAACAAATGACAAATATGCTAGAATTCTTTTACTGGGATCCACCAGATCGACTTGTAACAACTCCTAACTGCTAAATTACTTCTATGTTGGATTCTGAAGTCCCCTGGACCTTCTTATCCTCTTTGTGGGATGCTATTACCAGTTCCTCCCAGTGGAAACACTTGTTGGCTATATTCATAGCAATCCTGCTGACCTTATAATTTGGCCCATGTATTGTTAACTGTTTCTTTGGCTTTGTCTCCTCCAAACTCAAAGCTATACAGCTACCAAGATGACAATGCCTGGCGCCCATTGAAGAAGGCCTTTAGATAGACCCTCTGTAGAGTAACTCTAACTGCTGATCACAACTACTATGACCCTCTTCAGCTGGAAGAAGCCAGGCCTGTCTTCACCCTTTGCCCCCTCACAGCAGTTAGGGTACTTCTTCAGAGGGGGGAATATTGCAGATAGGTAACTTAATGAGATATCTTGTAGGCAGTTAGATAGGGCCAGCCCAGGAGGAACCAACATGGTGGACAGTCAAGGAGCCAACATGGAGGACAATGAAGATACATTCACTGAAGGCCAGAATTGTAAAAGGAGAGTAACTACACACCCTTGTGCTTCCCCTGGGGATAAATAGCAGTAATTGATATTCTAAATAGGTATCAATCACCAGGGTGGGGGGGACAAGGTCTTAAACCAGCCTCTCCAGGAAATATCCCTGATCCCCACCTTTACTGAAAATCCTTGTATGCTTGTTACATGACTTGCTCCCCATTTAATCAATATTACCTCAGTGACTGTACTTGTAATCTTATTGGTCTGTCATGGTTTTGCCCCACCTCATGCCCATCTTGTAAATTTCCATTGGGTCTTATAGTTTTGTCCCAGTTTAAAAAGTGGGGTGGGTGGGCAACCCACTTTCAGGTCCCCCTTCTGTCTCTCTTAGACAAAAGCTTTCTTTCTCTCAATAAAGTTTTCTTACTCTTAAAAGAAAATAGAAGAAGAACTGTGCTGGGGATCAAACACAGGACATTATGTATATATATATATGTATATATATATATCAAACACAGGCAAGCATGGTGCTGCTGAGATAAATCTCCAGCTGGGAACTGATTATTTTGAATTAGCTGATGATTCAGATGTTGGTTAAGAGAAAGCAGTCAAATGAGACTCCACTGTTTGCCCTTTGCAACTGGAAGAACAAAAATTCCAGTTCCTAAGATGATAAACTTCCTGAAAAGGAGAGGTTTTATAGGAACTATGTGATAGTGAGTTTTGAACACATTACACTTTAGATGTGTGTTAATCATTCAAGTGAAGATATCAATAATATTGTTAGAAATAGGCTTAGGTTGAAGCCACTGAAAATAGAGGCTCCATGAAATTACCAAGGTAGTGAATACCAACAAAATGCTGGCTAGTAACAAGGTCTTATTCTCTGGTCATACTTACCTGTAGAAGTCAGGGTGAAAGAAAAGCACTTGTGTATAACAAAGTGTTAGACTGGCAAGAGAAGTATGAGAGAATTAGGATACTGTGGGGACTTGAGAACCAAGTGAAAATTTTGTTCCAAAATGGAGATAGTAATAGACTCTGTTAACTTAAGTGAACAGCTCAAGAAATGCAAGGACTGGGAACCCACCACTAAGCATGAAAATAAGAATCATTAGTGACCTTGGTAAGAGCAATTTTACAGACACTGTGTGGCTAAGAGTTCACTGAAATAGATGTATAATGAAATGATAGGAGTCGTTTATGACAGTGAGGACAGACAACACTTTCAAGAACATTTTTAAACAAAAGAAGAGAAATGGACATATCTGTGAGAAGTGTCAAGTGATGCAATTCAAGTGTTGTTTTTTAAGGAAGAATGAACAAGATGTATGCATGCTGTTCTGAATAACCTATGAGACAAAGAAATTCATGCAAGGAACAGGCAGGACTATTGAGACAAGGCACTTAAGCAACTAGGAGAGGATGGTGTGGTTATGATTAGAAATATGGACAATGGATTCAGAGTGACAAAAAATGATAGGGCCAAGGGGACCAGGGATTTAGCTCAGTGGTTCAGGCACCTGCCTCGCAAGAGAAAGGTCCCAAGTTCGATCCCCAGTACCAAAAAAAAAAAAAAAAGGATAGGGCCATGGATTTAGCTCAGTGGTGCTGCCACCTGCCTTGCAAGTATAAGGTCCTGCACCTGCCTTGCAAGTACAAGGTCCTGAGTTTGATCCTTGGTACAAAAAAAAGGATAGAATATAGGGTTAAAATTTAAATGAACCATTATATGCCTTGATGAGACCAGTGGGAGTTCTGTTCTATTTACTTTTTTTTACACTTTTTTCTTAATGAAATAGAAAATAAGGTTCAAAACTAAAAATTAGAATTGGAGGGGAAGTATCACAGGTATGAGGGGGATGCTAAAATTATGAGGGGGGTGAGATAATACTTTAAAAGAAATAGCAAAGGAAAGAGAACAGATAAGAGAAATATATGACAGATGGATAGAATTAGGGTCTGCATGAGAGTAGTGGTTAAAAATTTAAAGTAACAAAAGTCAATATCACAATATGAACAGTAACAAAAATAAACTATCATTAAATTAATGTCTTCATCAAATTACGTAATCATTCTACTTTCATATCTTTTCATGTTTTCCTTCCTATTTAGAATCTCTATATTCTCCCTTGTGTGTATGCTTATGTAAGTCCCACCTCTTATTTTCAATGGCTAATTCATTATTCATTTTTTTCTGTGAGCACCTTAGTAATGTAAATCTCCATCTTGTCTTTTCTTCTCTCATATTCTTTTGTGTTCTGGAGTGGTTAAGATTATATACTTGGAATTTCACTGCCTAAATTCAGATGTCAGATGCATGACCTTGGGGAAATTCATTAACCTGAGTATGTTTCCTAGCTTATAAAACAAACACAATAAATCATAAGACATATTTTATGGGGTTTTGATTGAAAATTACATAAGCTAGTAATTTAAAATATGCCTTACACATAGAAGTTTAATATTGACTACTAGCTGTCTTTACCAATATCAAAGGACTTATTAAGCTATATGTTTAAATTATATCATGGGGTAGAAATCTTTCCCTAACATCTATGCTATGTAAGGTTATTAAAAATAAGAACTATTTTCTATATTAACTTTTGATCATATTGTAAAATACTGGGTAAAAGATACTGGGTGAGTATTTGTGAAATTATAATTTTACTTAATTGATATAAAATTTAACATCATACTACTTGGCATGATGATAAAATAATTATACTGCATCTTTTTATTTAGATTTGAAAATAAAACACCATCTTAGCAAATTGTCTCAGGCAGTCTCCTATGACATTTTAGTGAAAATGTTTCTATCTACATCTATAATTCTCATCCCTCCCAAACAAAAATCAAAAGGAACAGAAAGAATGCCTTTTCTCAGGGAAAAAATGAAAGAACAGTATAAATACAAAAAATCTATAGTAGAAAATATGTTTGAGCAGGTCTATTTTTATCCTAAAATTATGGTCATTACATACGTTCCATGTATTTCAAGTTGAATAGGGAATGAAAAAAATGAAATTTATTTATTCTGATAAGTATATTTTACTACAATAAAAGTACATAGTAGTATTACAATATTAAATATTAAAATTCAAAACCCACATACAAAGTTTCTCATTTACACAGCAATTGCAATTTAGAAAGTATACTGGCTTCTACAGGTAGACTTTGAAAGCTTATGAGAATATTAATTATGATACATAATGAGAATTTATAGATAAGCCAAGATTTCCTACATCAATAAAAGTACATCTCACTCTGTAGGGTTAAACATCTAACAATGAAACCCAATTCTTCCTAAGTTAATCGATATTATAAACTGACATAAGAATAATTTAGCCCTTCCTTAATACACTGGGATACACACAGAAAACATCTGTCCATGGCAAAAATAGTGAGGAAGAATTTCTTACAAAAGTCAAATGTTCCTTTCTCACAGAATTTTTCTAATGATAAAGCATAACTATCTTCCTTCTTATGATGAATCAGTCTCCAAACATGTGTTATGAAACCATCTTTAGTGAAAAATTAAATGTTTGCGTAAATAAAAAATTATACATTTTAACCACAAATACAAACTTTGAAAGGTCTAAGTTTAATAATATCAGAACTGAAAGTTGTTTAAAGCTCTACTTGCACAATAATATTAATACTATACAGAAAAATTTATCATTGATTTACAAATGAGAAATATAAGATGAGAATATTAATTGGATTTATGATCTCTGTTATATATCTCTGTTACATATCTATTTTTAAATTTAAGAGTCACTATAATTTTCATATGCTGGCAAAAAGTTTAGCAATAAAGATAACAATAATTATTTCTATAACACTTTGATTTATCATATATGTGTACATGTTGAATTAATTCCATTACTCATATTAAAAGTAGATATGTGAATGCTTATAGACACATGTGAATATACATTCATATTCATACACAATTTCCATTACCATAAATCTCCTAGTCACTCAGTTTTGAAATATTAGAGTCATATTTTGGTCCCTCGGTTTTCTCTTCCCTTTTATCCAGTCAGTCATTAACTCTGGAATTACTTTACAATATGCTTGGGATCATGTGTATTTATAATTCTTTTCCCTCCTACTTATGTGTTTCAAATTTAAAACACTCACACATAAAACTGAATAATTCAATCATATACCTACCCCTCCTACAGCTTTCTTGAATTTAGTGATTTTCTTTCTTTCATTTTAATGCATTACTACTTATTGCTTCATGTTTCTAAGGCCACTATCCTGACAGTTTCCTTATCTAATCATATCTGCGTGAAGACAATAGGCCAAAAGAGAATCTTATTACATTCAGGCTTTTCTTAGGTATAATATCTTTTATATAATATTGTGGGAATATCCCTTCCTAAATACCCTTTCTGCCATACCAAATTTCTGTTCCGAAACCTCCTGCCTATCGTGACATGTTTAAGTTAATGAAGAGGCACTGTTTCTGAGCTTCCTCATCACCCTAGATCTACGAGGTGAATGGCTAGTCCTGCTTCTCCACTCTATTTGGGTGTTTGCTAATAAGACACAAATTGTTCCTACCTAAACTCATCACCTTTCCCCAATCCTCAATTACCCAAACCTTCTGCATCTTTAAAATTAATTTTTTTCTGTTTTAAAATTTCCTGATTCATTAGAAAAACTGTCATTCTGATAATATGAACTGTTATTAAATATTCTTTGTATTAATCACATAGAATGATAATATGGAGAACAAAACCAAAATATTAGAATTATAATGAAACTTTAGCATACATTGTAGTTGGTAGATATAAATAAACCTCTTTTAGTCCTAAATGGAAAAACATAAATAAAAATATGATTACTGTGGGAGACTGAAAAGCCAAAAATTAAATTCCCTTTTTTAATTAGAATTTGCACAGGAGACAAATAAATGAAAGCTATTTTGGGAGTGTGGATAATCCTGCTCACACCAAAAGTGGCTCACTCCTCTAAACTCTCTTTTCTTCCCAGAAAGTGCTCTCTCTTCTTGTATCCTGGTTCCATACACATCCATTTTTATAAAGTTGCCCTTTACCTCTCCTCCAGAAAATGGTGCTTTTAAATTCATAATGTCAAGTACTAGATTTTCAATATTGCACTCTGCAATGAAGGACTGCGTCTTGATTTTCATGGAAATGTAATTAGATTTTGATAAATGCTACAAATGTAAAATAAAAGATTTTTTTTAAAATGAGGGTGTGAATGAAAATTAAATTTTCAACTGTGGGAAGAAAACATCTATCATTAAAAATCCTCACAAAATAAAGCTAGAAATCTCATGTTTCCCAATTTAAAACTTTACTTCAAAGGAAAACCAATCAAAACAGTGTGGTATTGGCATGAAGACACACATATACACCAATAGAATAGAATAGAGATTCTAGGAATAAAGTTTTGTGTATACAGCTGAATAATTTTCAACAAGGATTCCAAGAGTACATAATAGGAGCAAGGAGTATTTTCAGTAGTCTTGTTAAAACTGGATATTTATATGCAAAGTAATGAATTTGTGCCCTTACATTACATGGTCATTACTGAAAATAGATCAGAGATCTATATAGAAGAGATTATACTATAAAATTCTCAAGTTAAAACATAAACAGAGACTCTATGATGTCAGATTTTTCAATAATTTCTTAGACACAATGTCAAAGACAGGCAAAAAAGTAAAAATAATTCAATACCCAATATCAAACTGAAAAAAACTTCTGTGCATCTAAAGACATAATCAACAGAGTGAAAAGGCAAATTACGAACAAGAAGAATATCTTAGCAAATTATAAATCTGATGGTATTAATATCCAAAACAAATAAGAACATTTATAACCTAATGATAAAAATAACCTAAATTAAAAATAGGCAAAAAATTTATATCAGCATTCCTCCAAAGAAAATATACAAATGAATAAAGACAAATACAAAATGTCTAATATCATCAACCATCAAGGAGATGCAAATAAAAGAATCACAATAGGATATTAGCTCACATTCACAAGGATGGCTACTGTAAAACAAAAATGGAAAGTGAAATATATTTGTGAGGATGTAAAAAATTGGAACCCTTAAAAGAGTATAGCCACTATGCAAACAACATGGTCTTTCTTCAAATACTGAAAATAGCAACATAATGAAGCAATTCTACTTTTAATTATATAAACCAAAGAATTGACAATAGGGTCTCAAAGAGACACATATACACCCAAATTCATAGGAAGATTGTTCACAGAAGCCCAAGATGAAAATAATCCACATGTCCATCTATTGAAGAATGGATAAACAAAAAGTGCTATACACAAACAATAGAATATTATTCAGAGTTTCAAAAATTAAGAAATTCTGACACTTAATAAAATATTGATGAAACTTGAGGATGTAATGCTAAGTGTAATAAGCCAGTCACAGAAAGACAAACTATATGACTTCAGTTATTGGTAGTGCTTTCACTAGACAGATTCACAGAGACAGGAAGTAAAATTGTGGTTGCCAAGGGCCTGGAAAATGCAGGATTTTTGTTTGATGAAAACAGTTTCAACATTGCATATTGAAAACAATTGTGAACATAAATTGCACAGTGTGCATCATGTGCTTGTAAGGAGGAAGGGAAGCTTTGACTATCTTTTTGCTTTTGTACTGTAGCCTATAAATTAAACTGATGAAACACAGATTAATAGAAAATTAATAGAAGATTAACGATACAATTTCATATGACTCAATAATTTATTTTTTACATGTATGGCCTTTGTAGAAAAGAAGTGAATACCCAAAGAAACAGTTAAATTCACCAAGCTTATATACCATTTGTAGGGATCCAGCTTGAAATGACTAGGGCTATTTTTGTTGTAACCACCATTTTGCTTGTCACATGACCATGGCATATGGCCAAATCATACAGGGCAGGCAAAATCATTTTGTACCAGACAGTATTCTCAGATAAATTGTTAAATGATGTTGGATATGTTAACTGTTTCTCAGAAACACCAGGAATATTTTGATTGGTCACAAAGCAACTTTGTCTACCCTAGGGTATAAACGCCTTCATACTTTAGAGTGTGGAAATCCTCTTGTTTTACTAACACCTTAGAGATGTTTCTGTCTCTAAATTTCCCGCAAAATTGTACTTTGCACAGTCCTGCATCTGTCTGCTTCTTTCTTTGATCTCACAAAACCTTCCACCTTTGGCAGCACATTGTTATGCAGAGTACAAACTTTTTGGAAACACTGATTTAACACACAGTGATAAATTGTGAGGTGTCAAGACAAAGGAATCGAGCTAGAGGGCCACAAAGGTGGTAAATTGTGATAATATATGGGAAAACTAATGGAAGATAGAAATTATTTAGTGGGATTTATTTTATACTGACTTATCTTGGCACTGTCACCAACTCTACTGAGAAAAGTGGATCTTTTCCTCCTACTATAAGAAAAAAGAATGCCTCAAACAGGGGAAATGTATATGCTGCCTTTAGACAGAGGGTGGTCAGCAGAAAGCTTTTCCTTTGCCTGTTTTTTCTCAATTGACTACAGCTCAAAATGATCCCATTTATATTTAACACTACTGAACTGTGCATTTAAAAATTGTTACAATATTTTACACTATATATACATATATATTACACTGCAAAAAGAGATCAAAGCAATAGTTTCAGAAAATTAACTCACATAAGAAAACTATGGAGAGGCAGTTCAAGTGTAAATGCTGTTATTTAGCATGATTTCTGCCTACAGCAATACTTAAATGTGTTCATAAGAACATACCTAGACATATTCTCTTCTGTTTCATATTTGAAAAAACATTTTAGTGCATCAGTATTATTACCCCAAAGATAATATTAGCTATAATTTTTACATTCTTCAAATGCAAATATACACACTGACATTCTTGTACACCATTTGGAAAATGGGTAGTGAAATTAATTCCACACATGAACACATAAACCACAATATTAAAAAAAAAATCATTATTTTCACAGGCAAAATTTTTATTAGCATTTGAAAATTGTAGTAATTCTCAAATTTAAAAGAAAAGATGTGGACCAGAGCTCAAAAATCCAATTAATATTCTCATTTTCTATTCCTTTGTGCAATCAATGCTACACTTATCATATTTAAATTTATGGGAAAGAAATTCATATAAGTGGGAAGGTACTCATGAGCCCAGAAATGAATATACCATGGTTTGGTTTTATTTCATATAGTAAATAAACTCTGTCCTTTGAGAGCAACTAACTCAAAATTTGTGTGCTATAGCTCTTCTTTCACTAATAACATAAGATTGCTAAAATCTTTTTATTAGCTTGCAAGTGTGCAGATGTATAAAGCAGTTATTTGGTCTAGGATATAAATAGCTGAAATAAATTTCCTATTTTCTCAATTTTTTCTGATGAAATATATTTAAATGCAAGCTACCTTATAACCTTGAAATAACTCAATACCAGTACTTGAAGTTCCATGAAATGTCTGAATACAAATATAAAGAACTTTAGAATTCTAATTGCCCATAGCTTTTTAAATAAATACTCATCCAATAATTACTGTTAACTTCTTATTCAAAAAGAATTGCAAGGAGCAGAGGGAGGAGTTGGGAGGTTAAAAATTTCCCATAATCCAAAAGAGGAACCAAGGGCATAAGAGAATGCCACAAAACAATAATATTTATAGAATGTAGAAAATATTTTGCATATATAATTCATTAAGAACTCAAAGCACCCCATTTTCATTATTTTTCAATCATATGTGGCCCAAAATATCATAATTAGTCATATATTTGTGTATATATAAATATATTTCTATAACTTAGCTCTAAATTTCTATATTTCAGGGCCTATTACACCAGTTTTGTGTTCAAAAGACTAAACCAATATGAGGTAAACAACAGGGATTTGCCGAATGGTTGAGTTACTAATTAGTTTAATCAATGAAAGAAAACTTGGATTTAGAAAATTACTTTCCCAAAATGAAACAGTAAGCCATAGGGTCAAATCTTAAACCTAAGTGCCTTGGCTCCATATCAAGAGACTTTCCCCTAGTCTTAACTTGAAATTTTTCTGTCTAGAATTGCCATTCTGTTTCCCCTATTTCTTTTCCATATAATGGAACACAGTACTATCCCCAGACCATGGGTCATGATCCAAGTCATTTTGTTTTTCCTACTTCCTATAAAGCCTAGTAGCATAGGCTAATACTGACTACTAAGATCCTCACAATGATGTGTTCATGATCATTTGATAGATTTCTTAAGTCTAATAATTATTACTTTCTTTTTCTCTCTTACCCTTCTCTTTTACTTTCTCTCCAATATTAACAAAAAAATTTTGGTAAAAAGACCAAAACAAATGATATGCATTTATTTGCTTTCTAAAAGACAGAAGCATTTAAGTCCTATTTTTTAAAAATTTAAACAATATAAACTTATAAAAACTTAAACACACAATTGTTGAGAAATATGCTAACAAATTCCCAATGCTGAGTCTCAACTAATCAAGTTAATATTCACTTTTTTCAACATTCTTGACAAGATAAAATTTCACGACATTTCCTTTTCCTTTTATTTTTTGTAAATTTGTGAAGGGTGATAAACAGAGTGAGGAAGTTTGTTACTGATGTTTAGATTTTATTCATAAGCATATGCACATTATAATAAGAATCCCATAGATCTTCCAAAAAGTAAGTTAGCAGAGGCCTCTAGCCTTGTACTTAAAACATACAAACATTATATTTGTGATACCTATAATGTTATATCCCAAAAGTAATTTAGGATTACCTATAAATGTATTATATATAGTAATAAATTCAATACATTAAATACCCGTAGGGATGAACATTCCAGACTTTACTCCAGGTTTTTCTGCTATTTCAATACAATTGTCTGCAAAGAAAGTACTTTTGCCTAGTCTGTTCCATGTGAAAACATGGAATATTTGCTTATACTTACTACTCTGAACAAATTTTCAGATAGTTTTGGATTGTTATGAACCCAAAATGTAACATTAAACTGCTTGAACTATTTTCTGGATTTAGTCAAAACAATTTAAAGATATATTGTTGTAAAATATATTTGGATATTTGAAAGAATTCATTGTGTGAGTCAGACAATTTCTGAGTACCAACTCAGATTTTCTATGAAAACAAAGTAAGCTTTTCTAAAACTAACTATTTAGGGATTCACTTGTAACATCTATACATAATTTGTACTTCATCATTTTATAGTGACTAATTGAATGTTCCAATATCTTTTTTTCTTCCCTCTGGGGATCAAACCCGGCCCCTCACTATACAACTGGGCTACCTTCCAGTCGCCATAGCACTTTTCAAGGCCTAAAGTTTAAAAACCTCAGGTAAAAGGATTACTAAAATATCTCTGTAACTATTAAGTAATAGTTTGGATATGTGATTCACAAGGAGTTTTTCAACATTAGACATAAAAGATGGTTTTTAGTTGTCCCCAATAAACTTTACACACTATGATTCATCAAGCAATTCTAGATAGTAGTTCTATTTCCTTTTTGATGACATCCATTGTGGTGTCACAAAAAAATAAAATAGAAAATAATTTATTTGAATAACTTTATTTCATAAATTATTTATAAAATCTCAGGACTTAAGCAATAATAACCAGAGTAAATATGGTATTTATGTAAATTTTATGCTAAGCAATTTAACTCTTTCATTGGCAAATGTTGACTGGTTCCACAGTGAAAGACTTGACCACTCAAGCATTTAACTGCTAAGTGACTTAAATTCCTAAAAGAAGAAATACCACTGTCCACAAATGAAATCTTTGCATAATGAAGACTTTGCTGTCTTTCTTTTTCCAATCTACAGTTCTGTATTAAATCAATTTACTTTAATAATTCCAGATCTGTTATAAAATCTAATTACCCTTTGTTATGATACCTGAACTATTATTTGAAATTTTAAGAGTGTTTATATAGTTTTTCTAAATACATTAGCATCATAGGTACCCATTATATCACACCAAGGTATATAAAACAAAGTAATAAATGCAAAATATTACCTAATAAACAAAGCATTTAAAATGTTCAGAATTATTTTGAAGAATATGCATATTATATCTTTCAGGGACATACGTGTAAATACCAAATTGTCTCTTTGGTATGAGAAACTCAAAGTGTAAATGAGGACCAAAATGTACAGTAGATAATGTGAAATGGGAAGCAAAGGTTCAAAGAGGAAGGGGACATGGTGAGGGGGGAAAAGGGGAAAGAAAAAATATGAGAAAAGAAGAAAACAATGGAAACAAAGCTTTTGTAAATAGGGTGAGGTAGAAGGGTGAAAGAGAGGGAAAAGGAATGGGAAAAAACAAGAACTAAAATATATCCCATACAGGTGCAAATTCCCAATGATGAATGTGATTATAATGTATGCCTAAAATATAGCAAAAAAATTAATTTTTAAATAAATAACATTGAATACATACAAACATTAAATACATACAAATACATAGAAATAACATTAAATACATACATTCTAGGTAACTTTCCCAAACAGTTAAAGACATTATACCACTATGATTTATGGATACTCATGTTTATAGCAGTGCAATTCATAATACCTAAATCTTAGAAACAGCCTACATGCTCATCAACAGATAAATGGATTAAAAGTGTGCTTTTTATGTATAACAGAATACTACTGTGCCATAAAGAAGGATAAACTTGATTCATTTGTAGGAAAATGGATGCACCTTGAGTTCATAATGTTATTTGAAGTAACATGGACGCACAAGCTTAAATATTGCATGGTTTCTCTTACATTAAAAACTCAATGTATATATAAAGTATAAAGTGGAAGACAGATAAGAAAAAGGAGAAAGAAAAAAGGTATTCTAATATATTCGAGATAATGTACAGTATCTAAAAGTGTAATTTGACTTAGTACAATTGTCTTACATGTTTTATATGTTCTTTGGTCTATTAGTCTTGTTTTCAGTCAGTATATATGATAATTAACTTTAGAGATCTTATAGGATAAATAAATAAATCTGATACAATTCTGATTCAACTAAATATGATACATCTCTGAATGTAATCATTATGTACTGCAAATATGTACTAATAAAAGTAAAAAAAATTGAATTTCCCTTTGGAGCAACTGTAATAGCTTACTGGTTTCCTCCTTATTTAATGAGTCAAAGAAAATCTTTATATATGTTAAAATAAATACATAAATACATACATATAAACATAAGCTCAGGACTATACATAAAATATTTAGACCTTTATAAAACACGTATTTAATATTTGGTTTTCAATCATTTTCTAGAAAAAATATCCAAAACATGTATCTATTTGTGGTATTTTTAAAGAGATATTTGAAAAGCATACAATGTTAAGAAGGATCAGTTACTTAGCTACCAAGGGAATCCTCTGACAATAATCAGCTTCAGCATCTTAATAAGGAGTTGGTCTTATTTGAAGAAATTTAGAAAAATTTCCAATTTAATAAATATATTAATATCATGATATAGTAATGTAAGAAACACATTATAGGTAACAAACTTGCATTAATTATAATTTTACTGTGCATAAAGAAAATCACTGTATATCTTACATGGAAGTGTGTACTGCAGCATATTTGTAAACTCAAGACTTTTCCAAAATATCAGGTTATATCTTTTTTAATACTACAAATAGGCTGTACAAAGAGTATATAGTAGAAAGGCAATATTAACACAATATTCTGATTTTATTACATCCAATTAAAATATCTTCAACTTAGTAGAACATAAATTGACATGAAGCATATAAAAGTTGAATTTTTCATCATTTTTCAAGCAGTATTATTTCCAGGTAATTTTTTTTCATTGCTGATAAATATGGCAATTGTAAATAGCATACATTGGTGGAACACCTATTGAGTAATTTTTAAAGGGTCAAGGAATCATGGAAGTAACTGAATATTTTTATGTTGCAATAGCAAAGCACATAGTTTTTCAAAACAAAGTATATGGTAAATTCTTTGCAGGCAAGCGAATAATCTATTAAAAGCATGTTTATTCTGTACTTGGTAAGATAAAGCAAAGTAAAAAAAAGTTCACTAAGAAAAATCTGTTAGGCCTTTGAATTCTACTGTTTTTGTAAGTAACATGTTTAAAAATTAGTTCATATTTCCCCAAAAATGCTTACATAATAAATTTCTGCTACACAGTTGAATGTATAGTAGTCAGGACCATGTAGTTATAAAATTAATATAATCAGGGTTAACTGAAGTTCTGAGATTCTGAAACATGGAAATTACTAATAAACAGGATTATAGTGTAAGTGTAAACTCACCCTTCTAATCTTACATCCGGCAGACTTCTGTTAAGGGCAATTAGATCACTGGCCATGAGATTAAATTGATTGATTTTAAACAGTTCTTTCATTTTCTCTTGGTCATCTTTAGGAATCAGCACAGCCTTTCCCATTTCTCCTGGACCTTCTTGGTTTCTCGAAATAACAGCTGTAAGACATGCACAGGTACACACACATACGAACACAGAATAAACTGAATAAATAAACTCCTGAGGTGTATTGTTTACTAGTTTAATAATACAATCATCCAGACAATTGCTCAAAATCCATACGCTACATGAAAAAAACAATCTTTTGGGCCGGGGATTTAGCTCAGTGGTTTCACCGCCTGCCGCGCAAGCGCAAGGACCCGAGTTCGATCCCCGGTACCAAAAAAACAAAACAAAAAAAAACAATCTTTTAGTTCGTTACATCAATTCTATATTTTGTCTTTCAACCGTAGTCATAATTTGACTAATGACTAAAACTTCAACAAAGAAAACATCACGTCCTAAAACACTGTGGTTGAATGTTTCAATATACTTCTTAGAGATGATATTCAGCACTAGAACATATGTAAAATGAAAGAGAAATTTGAAAATATACTAATATTAATTTATTTTTGCACCTAATTAAATACAAACTGTAAAATACTGTAAGAACATACTTAAAAGCTAGGATAGAACATAATCAGTGAACTTTTCTCTGATTTGGCCTTCATAGTTTTAAAGCACCAGCAATACCATTACTAGATCCAATACAAAACTGACCAACCATTGAGTTATTGTCTATAAGTTTATCCTGACTTTGAAATGTCATGAGTCAAACAGGGAAAGAGAATAAACATTTCAGTAGAACTTTAGATATCAGTGCCAGGAAGGTGATTAGCTTGAAATCATCTCACATATAGAAACATAGTAAGAACCTGGAAAATTTTAAACGGAAAAGACATATGCACCCAACTTCAAACTATTTAAAAATTACCATTTGCTATACTTTGTATCTTAATTTGTTCCCAAGAGACTATGTGGCAGAATCTTGCTCCCCTGGATGACACTATGGGAAGTGTTAAAAACTTTTAACAGGTGGA
This sequence comes from Heterocephalus glaber, assembly GCF_053883595.1. Lineage (NCBI taxonomy): Eukaryota > Metazoa > Chordata > Mammalia > Rodentia > Bathyergidae > Heterocephalus > Heterocephalus glaber. The sequence continues at coordinate 34,057,254 of NW_028258143.1, read as the reverse complement.
AATAGAGATCTCCAAAGTCCTTGGAGGTATGTCTTCAAAAGGGGCTGCTGGACCCCAGTCCCTTCCTTCCTCTATCTTGCCTCTTGGCCACATGTTGAGGAGTTTTGCTCTGCCACACACTCTTGCCATGACCTTCTGCCTCACCCAAGCCAATGGACCCCACTGATCATACACTACAACCTCCAAAGCTGTGGGGAAAAATAATTATTTTCTGTGTGTGAGTTGATTATTTAAGTTATGTGTGATAGTGCTAGAAAGCTGACTAGAACATCATTTAAAGAAAGTTTACAAAGATTATCATTCAAGAAGTAAAACAAGAAAATGTCATTAATTTCATGAAAAAGCATATTTTTCTCAATTTAAGAAATTAAATTCTAAATATTAATTATTCCAGAGTAGGAATTGTCCTTCAGAGTTAGTAAGCTGAGAATTCCCAAAATCAGTTGGAAATTCTGGTGTTGATAACCTTGTGCTGTTAGTTAGATATTTACCTTGAGGAACATTTGGGAGGAAAAATAATTCCTCTAGGATTTGGGAGGAAAAATAATTCCACACAACATGTTGAAAGAATTTCTATGGTTCTCTCAAGAGTCTTCCTAATTCTTATCGCTTCTTGGTCTTTTGGCTAAGATCAAGTGGAGAGTCCTCCTAATTCTAAAATAAGAATATAATCAGACTATGTGATAACTCCTATCAATCAATATTTTCAATTTTGATTCTAAGATATTCTGGACTATAAATTTAATTCCACAAAATAATATTTTCCTGATAGAAGATGTTGAATATTATTTTGAAACGTTATTGAATGATTACAAAATTCAGGGTAATTTTTTTTTACAATTTTTAGAAATCAAGGAAGTACCTCCCCATTCTCAGTTATTTACAATCTTCTTATGGGGAGGAAAGCCACCTTTATCTTCTTAGGTCCTGCTAATAGCCTAAGAATTAAACTTAAGAATTCGTTTGACACAAAAGCAGATAAACATTTTCATATAAAGAAAAATAAATTGTAGGGCTGAGATAAGACAAATAGGCATGGATTCGAGGCAGAAAATTTTAGGACAGTAATTAGGAAATACACAGAGAAACAGAATGAATGTTAAGGTTATTTTAGCAACTTTGTTTGCATAGATGCACTCTAGGGCTGACTCCCAGTTTCTGAAGAAAATAATGTTCTTCTCTTTCTGAACATTTTGAAGGGTACATTTCTAGTCAGAAATTTTATGACCTTTTAGATCAAAGAAGACAGAAGAGGTTAGACAGAGTTTCCTGTATATTGTATCTTAAGTACCTGCAGCTTAAAACATCATGTCAAAACTCCATATCTGGGAGTAGCAAATTCTGAACCTTTCCTCCTCTATAACAAAAAGACATTATTTTACAGAGAAAGGCACTATAGTAAGTGTAATAGTCCCAATGCTGGAAAGTAGATAGGATTAAAATTTTCTGCTCTATGAGGAAGACAAGTAGCTCAACTATGACTTTTTAGGTCATTAAGATCAAGTTAAGGGCCAGAGATTTAGCTCAGTGGCGACCCGCCTGTCTCACAAGCCCAGGAGTTTGACACACGGTACCAGAAGGAAAAAAAAGATCGAGTTAAAAGCTCACAGACATTCAAAAAAGTAAGTTTCCTTTTAGCATTATTGTTTAGATTATCATTTTGTCACCTGTACTAGGAGTAAATGGATAGTGTTAACATAGTATTAAAAATCAGAACTTAAATTGTCACAAGCAGTACTCTTATAGCTAGAACTAGTTGCAAACATGTGTAATTATTCTTCTTATTCATTCTCAGTTTCTTAGTGGGGAATAAATAATAGCTTAGTGTTTATCAGGGTATGAGTCACAACTGCAGAGTTGAATACATTTTTTTATAATTGTCTCTAGTCAACGAATGTTTGACGTTAACTTTTTCTTGTGTATCAGCAGCCGTATCGGTTTTTCACCTTATTCAAGCAAAAAAAATGCTAAATAATTATAGTATAGAACCAGCCTTTTCCTTTTCTGGCTTGTACCTGAAAGAATGCATTCTAATAGAAAAAAAGGGTTTTTAAAATTTTCTTTAAATAGCATAAACAGGAAATGAGAAAGAACAAGCAATTGGACTCATCTGAAGTAGCTTGAAACAGCATTTCCTATTTTTTCCTCACCTGTTGATTCTTTTTCTCATTATAGCTTAAAATAATTACTCAAAAATTCACAAAATATACTTTCCTACATACAGCCAAACAAAAAAGTCAAAATGAATTGTTATCAAATATTTGTGATGTTTATCTATTTTCATAGACAACACAATCTGCATTCTAGTTTCTTAATTGTTGATGTGAACATAGAAAGAAAATTCCTGATTCCAACTGATTTACATTAAGAAAGGAGTAATTAATATAAAATTCTCTAAATTATTTCCTTACTCATTATACACTGAATCATTAAGAACTGCTAATTTACTAGTTTTAAAATAACATTATAAAACTGGAAATATGTAGAGAACAAAAACCTTTTACAAACATCTTGCATTTTCTTTAACATCATGCCTATTTAAAAGACTTAAGGAATATTTTATTCAATCTTAGAATTCCCACTGATAGAAGATAATCACATACAGCTCATCAATGTACTGAAAAGAATTCCACATGTTAATTTCACTGTTTATTTAGGGACATTACATGACAAATACTTTTGCAAAATGACTCCATTAATGAACACTCACTACTTATAAAATGAGAAATGGATTAGCTTCTATTCAGGGAAAAGTTTTACTTTAAAAACAATTAATTTTAATGTACTGATTTGATTCTGCTAAAAATCGTAGTTTTTTACATGATACACATTTGTAAAAATGTAATACTGAAGCAAAATCAAAATGTTATCTCATGTGACATGCTTTCCAAATATTTTAAAAATTGTATTTCTGATCCTAATATCTACTCAATTGTTATTTTTTTTAATTACCTTTAAACGCTTTCTTCTCTTTGACACCCCTGCTCTTCTTTCACTTTTATCACTTCCAATTTGACAACTCTAAAAATTAGAAATCCCTACCTTACTTTTTCTCCTCATTGTACATTGATATTTTGTTATAAGCAAATTCATGCTTTTGGTCTTGTTAATCATAAATATGTTTGCAGTGGGTGAAAAAATGAGGAAATCATAACAGCTCCTGTACCATATCTCTACAAAAAATAGAGCTTACCATTCTCTAGTTACCATTCTCTAGGTTATGCTCTTTTGCCACTTGAAATGCCCTCAGTTTAATAAGATTAATTCTGATTAAAATAAAGTAAATCAGTATACATTCAATTTGGCCTACTTAGAAACATTAATAGGCTTTAAATTATAGTTAACCTGTAAATGTGGAGGAACTCTGAAAATGATAGAACCATCAATGATACCTTGACATGCTCAAAACTTTGAACTAGAGCAGAACCAAGGAATGTCCCACCTGCTAAGCCCCCACCCTCCAAGTCTATCCCCCCTTCCTCCTCAAAAAGCACAAAAGTGCTTTCTCTGAAATCTCCCTACATACCTAAAAGTTGGATCCCCTAGAAGATTAATTTATGGCAAGGAAGTCTAGAATGAGCACCACACATAGAGCTCAGGAGAACATTTTCCTAGGCTATTCTCTGTTCTTTGGGCACAGTCTTCTTCCCTGAAAATCATTTACTCTTCTTTTAAAAGTACCCATAGCCTACTTATGGCTCAGACATACTCAGATTTCATTCTAAAATATATCTAAGAAACACTTTAGATCTACTCAATCATTACTTGAATAAAGTACTATATATATGCAAGTGAATGTCTGTACATGTATGCAAATATAAATATCTATATTAATCACATATATATGTAAATGGTAAATAGATACATAAATTGTTATATTCCTAAATGAAATTATACAGTAATTAAAAGCATGCTACAAAAGAGACTGTTTAATGAAGTGGAAGATGTTCATGTTATACTAAATGAACTAAATGGTCATAAAACTATGCTATAAAGTAGTTCCATTTTTGTTTTTAAAAGTTAATGTATACACATACTGTGCAAATGAAGATCATCAGTGATTGATTAAATTTGAGAAATGTTTGTCCTCTCTCTATTGTATTATCTGTATTTTCTTAATGAACTCAAAATTACCTAATAAGGTAATTTCAGCTACCTACTAATAAAAAAACCCTAGTATCCATGACAATAGATATAGCCTTGATTACATACAGACAACTGCAAAGTACAGTTAATGAGATTGGGGCTAAAAAGAAGGAATCAGTGTCTGATGGAGTTGTTGACAGAAAGAAAATATCCTAATGTGCATGAAATGACATACAATTAGAAAAGAACCCATAAGAATTATGGTAAAGAACTAAATGGTAAAAGAAAAACACCTAACCTGCTGGAAGATAAAATAGGTAAAATATTTAAAGTTATAGGCTTAGGTAAGGACTTTCTGAGCAGAACCCTGGATACACAGGAAATACTACTAAGAACGAATGGGATCATATTAAATTAAAAAGCTTTTGGACAGCAAAAGAAACAACAAACAAAATGAAAAGACAAACTACAGAATTGAAAAAAATTTTCTGCCAACTATTCTTCAAACAGAAGACTAATATCTAAAATATATTTTAAAACTCTAAAAATTATACACCACAAAATAAAAGACTCAGTAAAAAATGGGTAAGTAAAACAAATAGCCTTTTTCTCAGAAGTACAAATGACCGATAAATAAATGAAAAATGCTCAACATTGCTGGGCAGTAGAGAAATGAAAATTAAAACAAAACTAAGATTCTATCTGCTTACAGCAAGAATGATCCTAATGGAGAAATCAAATATAAAAAACGCTGGGGCGGCTGAGAGAAAAAGGGATCTTTCTACATGGTTGGTGGGAATGTAAACTAGTACAACCACTGTGGAAATCAGAATGGAGATTCCTCAAAAAACTGCAATTGCAGGCCCAGGGATTTAGCTCAGTGGCACCACGCCTGCCTCGCAAGCACAAGGTCCTGAGTTCAAACCTTAGTACAATCCCCCCAAAAAAACGAAAAAAACTGAAACTACAAATTTCATTTGATTTAGCTTTTCACTTCCTAGGTATCTTCCCAAAAGAGTAAAGACATCATATTACAGTGATGCATGCATACTTATGTTTACAGCAGCACAATTAAATAATGGCCACAACTTGGAAGCAACTTATATGTCCACAACAGATGAATGCGTCCAAAAAATGTGGTATTTATACATAATGGAGTACAGTGCTAATCTGCCATAAGACAAACTTGAGTCATTTATAGGAAAATGGATGCACCTTGAGACCATAATGTTAAGTGAAATAAATCAGACACACATATTTAAATATCACATGCATTCTCTTATATGAGAAACTCAAAATATAAATAAAGAACAAAATAAAAGGAAGTAGGGAGATAGATCTTTCTCAAATGCAAAGTGGATTAAGAGATGGAGGGAGGGGGCAGAGGAGAGGGAATGAAAAAAGGAATTACAATGTGTTCTGTACATGTACCTACTCCACACAAGGAATTTAAAAATTATGTAAAGCAAACCTATGGCAGTAAAAAAATATGTTTTTTCTAGCAAGAAAATTTTTTAAAAATTTACAGATAAGAGAAAAATTTAGTTGTGAGCAAGGAGAAATAGCAAGGTCCTTGGTTCTTTTATAGGGAGAAGAAAATTCCTCTATTAGTATAAACATTTTTATCTTTTCTTTCACAATTATCCCTAAAAATTCCTCATATCCATTAAGGTGTTCTACTCTTATATACAGTAAGAGGTTGTCTGGCACACGTTATAGTCACAAATGTTTCCTGGAAAAAATTGGCCCAGCTTTTAGAGTGTTCAATAAGGTAATAAAATATAATAAAACATAAAATTATTTCCTTCAGCATTAAGAATATACTTCCTCATTAAAAGTATTTAAAAGACCCTGATCTTGTAATGACTATATATTAGCCTTAGTTTTAGCTTTAAATTGAAAATCTCATAACTCAACTTCTATCAATTCTGCTCATAAGGCAAATGCAGAAAAGAAGAAAAAATCATCTTGAGGAAAATTCTGAATTCTTTCAAAACAGAAATGCTAAACTGGGCTGAGGAATGTTAGAGAAGCTTCTTTGGAAAGGACATCTCAAGTGGAACACTGGCCATTATAAAAAAGTCCCAAACTTCATCATGAATTATTCCTAAAATAGACAATAATAAGCTCCCAGCATTCAATATATCACCATAGATATACATAATTACCAAGTTTGCAAACCTATTCTCATTTTAGACAAAAAGAAAAGGGCACTGCATTCATGAACTGCACATCTAGTTAAAGAACTGGATATATACTTTTAAATATTTTATGAATCTAACATTTCCTTTCTTATAAAGCTGAACAAAATATCTAGTGCTCCAAATATATTAACTAATATTTGTCAAAGGAAAGGTAAAAAGGTGATGCAATTATTACTTGATGATTTATGAGTTCATGTCAGTAGTAAAATATCCTTCACAAAATGCCACAATTAAAATGATCAGTAAAATAATATTAGATTGAGTAAGAAGAAAAATGTATCATCTCAAGTGTTCTAAAGAAACCTAAGTTGCACAATTAAGTCTACTGCTGGACCCTGAGACTTGGTGAATGGCAGTTATGCTGAGCATCACTTTGCAGCCCTAGGGCCTGACTCTACATCATCTCCAGCCCTCTGTGTCCCAGGTGCTGACATCTGTGTGCACATCATGCTCCCTTCTCCACTGATTCTTGCAACCAAGAATAAGGGACTGACTGGTAAGGCACTGAATGGTTACTAAAAGACAGGAAGCAGATGACTTTCAAGTATTTATTTCCATGGTTCCCCCTCAGCAGAGTGGCTGAGGCTGGCTCTACCACCCAAAAATTTACCTGCAGATTGCCTCATGAACAGTTGATGAAGGGGAAAAAAAATGCAAGGCTAAGTTAAATAAGAATCCACTTTAAATGCTGACACTTTCTGGAAGTTTCCTTTTTACAACCCTACTCACAAGTCTGAAGTCAGTGAGATGAAAGGAAATTCTTTCATTGGGCAGAAATTCTGAAAGGACATTTGTCTAAACATTGTCTGAAGGTTGAGATAGCTTAAAGTAGAGACTGAAACTAATCCAGGAATAAGAGCAAACAGGTGGACAGCTGGTAAGAAACTTACAAAGTATAAGACTGGAAGACTGATGACAAGGAGAAAGATTTGTGATAAGGTCTGAGGGAGGAGTATATGAGTGATGCTCTTAAAATGCACAGAAGACAGATTTTAAAACCCATTGTAATTCACCAAAGAGAGATTATATAACAAATGAGTCTTTCAGTAATTAGATGGACAAAATTATTCTTCTTATAACTGTCAGTCCTTCTCCTTTATCCACAAGCCCAGTGTGTGCACAATAGAACAGAAACTAAGAGACCAAAATAGAACAGAAGACTATAGATTTAACAACAGGAGCTTCTAATCATAGTTGTTACCATTATGGCCACTCACCCTACCAATACTAGGAGACAACACAAAACAATTCATGTTGAACCATTCTTGACATATAGTGGGAGATTCCTTCAATTGGATCCTTTTTCCCAATGTGAGGAAAATATCTTCTTACAGGGAGCAAAAGATATCTGGGATGTTTTTCTCTGGTCACAATTCGGTTAGTATCATCATGTGTAGGTTTACAAGTTACTTTTTGGCATTGGATTTTGGCATAATCTTGCTTCAGGCAAGAGTAAATAATTTATGGCATAAGAAATCTTGGCAATGGTCTCCACCAGAGCATCCACTAGTTATATGGTCCAACACAAGTAGTTGAGATGATGAAATACAGTCATCTGCAAAGACTGTTACAGAATAGATTGATAAACTAAAGCTTAAGAATTTGAGGTGCTTTCCCACAGAAAGTTCTATATCTTAAAGCAATATCCAACACTTGGTACCATCTCTTCTATAAACTGGAATGCACTGGTACAGGAACCAAAAAAGTAACAGAGAGTAGTCTCTCTTATGAAATAACCTATTGAAGGGATATTTGTTTTCCATGTTCATAACCTTGAACTTTTTGCATAGAAGGGCACTAGTTTGCATTGGGAAAATTCTTCCACTACAGAACACAATCAAGGCTGTTAAATTGCAAATTGAATCTGCTTTGGCTACTATGAGCTCCTCAGTCTATCATATTGACTGCCAGTGAAAAGACCCATAGTACTGGTTGAGATGACTAATGTTATTTTCTATAGGAATTTAGATTGTGGTCACACATGGGGACCTCAGAGATTTCATTGGTTGGAACAGTCCAACTTTCTAATAGACTGAGTAATAGAAAAATAAGGCAATCCAGTAAAGACAGGGCAAATCTAAGGAGCACTCCCCAAGTTCATAGAACCAAAGATTACTTTACAGATTAGGTACTGGCAGAGAATAAGGCATACAAGCATTCAGTATGGCTAAAAGAATTTATAATCATCACTGAAAACCTCATGATCAGCCACATAAGTAGAAAGTGTAGCAGTTGTATTTTATGTTAAGTAGAAACTCTTTTCCTTACCTATTTTTTAAAATGTGTTATGCAAATAACACTTAAGTTTCCTAGTCTTTTAGATTCTACCTGATAATGAGTAAACTGACACCTGTTAATGGGAATGTAGTAAGTGACTGGATTCCAGTAATCTCTATATTAGAAAAGCAGTTTCCTTCCAGAACAGACACTAAGAAATAACTAGGGGAGCGTACTGTAAAACTTCCATGTACTTCTCCAGACACTCTCCACACTTATCTCTCTCAAACTACTCCTCTTAAATTAACTTCCTTGGCCTTTATCTGTGGACTTTCTTTTCTCTTTTTAGATTGGGTTCAGCCAATGGGAGGAACCATAGGACAGGACAAAATGGAACATTTACTCTGTTGTGGAAAAGTCATAAACGTTCTGTCCCAAAACAAATGCCATAGTCCCTATCTGTTGGACCTCTTCATAGAAATATTTCTAGGAGCTCAAATAATTAATCTCTTCTTATCGCACTTAGGTTCTGGAGTGGTGATGACAACCCCTTGATTACTGGCCTTAATGTACAACCAACTCTCATTACCTTCTCTGCACTCTTTTTACTCCTTTATGAATAGCCATTGTGTTACTCTGTGTACTCCTTTATAAACAGCCATGTTATACTCCCCTCAGCTACTGCTTGAAGTATACCATCTGTTTTATGCCGGAAAAAAAAGAAAAAGAGTTTAAAAAAGTATGGGGAACTGTGGTGGACTCCACAAAATCTCCAGTTAAATCACTTTAGCACTTACACCACCATTTTCTCTAGATTGAATACAACTTTGAGATTCTTATTACGTTCCTAAACGTCTTCAACATTTTCTATTTTCATATTCTTTGATCAAGTACAATGTATGAATATGAACCTACAATAAATTATGATTATTTAGTGATAATTAATATGTCTCTACCAAAAATAGAAAAAGTAAAGTAAGGTTAAAATTTGATATTTTATGTTTCTACTTCAGTGAACAATCTTACACATTCCTGGTGTATGCAAGTTACACTTTGGTAATCACTGTAAAGAAAGTGATAGTAATGTACATTTCTTTTTCTCTCAAAACATTTTGGGGGTCACATTGCATTGGTTGTTATATAGGTACTATTTCACTTTAGTACTTGAGTCATGATGCTTGGTAAAGGGTTTACTTTATTAGTTGCTCTTAATGGTGCAATGCAAAAAAATAAGAGAAAAATTACTCATATTTGGCCAAAATATGGATAAAGTCCACATGGCAGGTGTGCTTTACTATATTTCCTGAATATCACATTCCTTTTCATTGAATTTAGTTAAGTTGGAATACAAAAAAAAACTGGAAAAAAAGTAGTTTAGGATAGTGCTCCACACATACTGGAATCATAAATGCCCAAATGTACTGTCATTTTAAATATTAATCAAAATATATTACTTAAAGTAGGGTGAAAATACTGCTGGTCTCTGTGATGATGAAAAATATCCTGAGGCTAATAAAAGTTTCTAAGATTTGAGTTTCAGACTTATCAGATGTAACTCTGAGAGGAAGTTCCATAAATCATAAAAAAATTCAAAAATATGAAATTATATCAATTCTTCTATTAGGTGTCATTTAAAGGACCTAGATTGCCTATAAATTAAATGGTGACTGGCTTCTTCAGATATTTTTCAGGAGTTCTAGTAATAATTTCAGGCTATCAAAAAACATATAAATATTCTACAAGAAACACTGTAATATAAAATGTAACATTTTGATAATTATTTTTCTAGGGAGAAAAATTACTGGTGGAAGAAAAGAGTTTAATGTTCCACTAAAACTGCTAACCTCAGTAGTCAGATATCTAATCACTACCTGTCTCCTACAGTCATGCCTTATGCTTATATTTTGGGAATTCCAACAATTTTATTGGCCATCTGTATAACCACCTGCTAATATTTGTATTTACTGTTATAAATCTTATCGCTCATCATTAATTTATATTGAGCTTTTGAGGTTTTTTCCTTGCCTCTGGATAATTTTTATTAGTTCATACTAATGAAAGAACCAGGATATAATAATATACTATAATAAAGTATGAATTTATTTAATAGTCAAAGGAATTAAATGTTTGAGCCAAATAATAGTAACAATTTTCAGAAGTTGGTCAAATACTATCCCTACTCTTTTGAAGTATACAACTATTCTAGGATCTCAACCATTTGCAATACACAAGGCCTAAATTAATATTGGTTTAATAAGAATTTACTGAGTGTTCCAAAAGAAATATACTAGTTCTCTTTTTTAAATATGGTCATAAAAATTAACCCAATACATAACCACTAGTAAGATGAATGTTTAACTATTTTGTACAACTCTTAAGATCTATATAGAATATTGTTAAATATATCACAATTTTTCTAATCTAAATCTTGCTTTTACAATGGGACTATGGTTATGCCACAAGGCCAAAAGCATATTATGGGTATCTACTCACATATATAAAGTATAGATTAAAACAATAAGTCAACAGAAAACAACACAGGGCTCTGAGCAATAGGATAAGGCATAATCTTCCTTTTATTGCTACAAAGTTTTCTTTTAAAATGCTTAATCACTTTACCTGATCATATATTATAAATGTTATACATGTACATATTTCTTTATTTCAAAAAAGTATAGGTATTTAAATGTGTGCATGTATGTGCATTTCCTCAAACTTCTAGTTGTCTAAAATATTTTTTATTGATAATTGCTTTTTGATATTTTAAAAATACCTGATAATTTTACCTTCATCTTTACACAACTACATAAACAGGTGCTTAATTTTCATTGTATACACACTATTATTTTAAATCATCTACTACTTAAAAAAACCTGTTGTGGTTTAAATCTGTATTTGGATATTCTGCAATTGAACTTGATTTTCAAAGTAACTATGAACCTTTTGAAGAATGTTTCCCATAAATTTATTTTAACTAGGTCAAAAAAGCAGTTTATTCTAGCATTGTGTTCCAATGTTTAGTAAAATTTCAGATTGCTATAGGAATAAGTACCAAAAGTAACTTTCCGCCTACCTCGCAAACACAAGGACCCGAGTTCTATCCTCACTATCAACCCCCCCCAAAAAACAACAACAACAACAACAAAATAAAACAAAAGTAACTTTAAGAAATAGCTTTAAATCTCTTTCTATTACAGGTCAGTGCTATCCAATAGGTAATTACATTGCAATTTATGAGTACTGATTGTTCATTCATGCTCCTGGGGAGAGGCAACTACAATATGTCATTATATTGCTATATTTTTATTTGTGTTATATTTAATCCCCTCTGCCACTGAAATTATTTAAATTTTTCCTTTTTAATTTATACTCTAAGTAATATTTTGTTATTATTGTGGTTTGTTTGTTTTTGTGGTACTGAGAATTGAACACAGGGTTTTCACACTGAGCTGTATCTCTAATTCTGTTTTTATGTTTTCTCTTGAGGTAGGGTTTCACTCAGTTGATAAGTTGCCCAAGGTAGTCTAGTATACAATCCTCAAGCCTGAGCCTCTCAGAGTGTTGGTAGAAGTAACTTTTAAGATTGTTTATTGCTCAAATTTTAATTCATAATTCACTGCACTATGCCCAAAGCATTTCACTATGTCACAGATACTGTTTCTTTGGCTTCGAGCTCTATTTATTCATTAGGGTATCTTTTCTCCTATACACTATGCTTTTCTATAGATTTTCATATGGGAGACCAAATGGATGAAAAGAGTCAACATGGATAGGTATGTTGAGTCCATATTGCCTGACATTCTTCAAAATTCAGATACCTTTATAACTTATAGAATTATATGATGATAATAATTATAGAATTATAGAATTATGATAATGTCTTTAGATTAAAAACTTAGGACTCATTAATTTATGGTTAATGCATAAAAATATCTTAAATATGAACCAAGACTTTGTTGTGTGAAACCAAGACTTCGTTTGTACATTAGGAATTTTCAGTTCTATATATTTCAGTTTAGCTTGAAGTCAGTGTTCTAAATTTATCTTCACAATGCTGTTTATTTACTGTCATTTATGAGAGTACAATGTAAAAATATGTAATCTCTGGGAAATATAGATTGAAAGGAAAAGAGGGAAGGCACAATGGAGCACTAAAGTGTCTTTGTGTCTTGAGTATTAACAACTCAACAGAAGGAAGCAACTGCTGCAACTTGTTATTGCCTTGTCTATTAACTGACTTAATGAGCTTCCTTCCAAATAGATGTTCAATATCTGAAAAATAATCACAGATTCAGCAGTTTGAGATATCACAGAAAGAAGCTGAGCTCCTGTGGTCATTATGGAAAGGCATTCTGCACTTAAGAAAGATGTCCCCGTGACTCTAAAACCAAGCTATGAGTGATGGTAAAAAGCACAGTTTTAATTTTAGTTATCACTTTAATTGTTCAGAAACATTCTTTTTTATTGATAATCTTTTTACTACACTAACTACAAAAAGGAAATTGGGAACATGAAACCAAACTCTGCCAGGATTAACTGTATAGAGCTCAATGTAGTATATTTTGCACACATATTATAAATTCATTAGGATTAATGAAATTTTTCCAGCTTAGAGTTTTTCCATTACCATCTTTTCCCCATCTAATGTGAATTATTGTCACTTCCTCTCTATCCTCTCGGATCTCAATGACTTATCAAGAATTTTCTTGCTTGTTTGTATCTGAAAATTATCTAATTCATAAATGTTTCCTTTTTAAAGCTTGTGGTTGTCTTTCACAAAAGTGATCCAATATGTAACATGTAAATTACATATTAATTATAATTATTTTGCTGTAACATTAATTTAATTTAATTCTTGTAAGTTTTGGATATTATGGGGTCTCTAAATTCAATTTGAAAAACATTTATCAAATTTGTGCCTGAATCTATTTAGAATTCTTGGGGTAAAAGTGAAAGTCACAAAATAAAGCTGACTATAACCAAAAGAATTAGTACGGTTGTTTTTCTTGAATATTAGCATAATATATATTCCACAGATATGGCTCACTCAGTAAAAATTTTCCCTTTATTATATTATATTCTCTCTCATTAGTATCACTAGGAATTTTTCAATGGATGTATGTTATTATCTGACAGAGACTGAAAATAAAGATAATAATTGTGTATGCTCATGTGCTAGGCTCTATTCTAAGGCTGCATCTGTACTAATTCATTTTAGCTGCATAGCATTCCTCTGTGAGCTGTATATTATTGGAGTTGTCCAATTTAATGGAAGATGAAGCAGACAAGTATGGAGTATTTAAATGTCAAGCTTGCCCAATTAGCAAGAGAAGTCTGGATCAAACCTAAGGAACTCACCCTCAGAATTTGGGTCACTATATATTCTACAACTTCTCCAAATCTCCACACTAAGAATTATAATCATTTTCATTAATATAGCTACTTAAGATCCTTCTGTAGAAAACCGAAATCCAACACAGTTATCTCTTGTTTAACTGAATCAATGGTTTATATTTAATATCAACTTAAAGTCTTCAGATTCCACTGTGTAATTCTTAGGGACAAGTATTTCTCCATTTTTTTTATCAATTTATTCTCATGGTCATTGACATAAAATCTCTTTTTAATTCTAAATTGATCATCCTTCATATTAAATTAGAGAATTACCTGAGTTAAAAATAATTCAATTTTACTGTCAAATGAAAGATATATAATATTGAGAGAATAGTATTTATGTTTCATTACTCAATAATTCTATAGCTTTTCTATGTTGTGACACATCACAATATATGTACTTAAATATTTCATCATAAATAAGTGATTTAATAATTATACAATGATTTCTGAAAACATAAAGTTCCATTAAATATTGCTATTATTTGTATATCATCCCTTGTACAGAAAAATAAAATAAACTTTACTATATCAGTATAAATAAATAAAATATCTAATAACAAATGTATTGAATGCATTTGTTCTTATTCTGTATCTACTGTTTCAAAACCATGAACACATCACTCTCTCTCCTTCTTTCATTTAATGACACCAATATAACAGATGTACAGCTTCCATATATTTCATATAAATCAAATTAATCAAATTAGCCTAATTTATAAGATTAACCATCTTTTAAGATAATGAAGTAGATTCTACTTATACACACATTTGGGAAATTTGGGAAGAAGATGAAACCTAGATATATTACTAATTTAATTTTACTTGTGGTCAGGCCAGCATCATTGAAGCTGGTAAACTGTGGGCCTCATGCAAGCTGGAAAACTGTGCTATCACTGAAGCACATTCCCAGACTCTGTTACTAATTTTCATTCTGGTTTCTATCCCTGGTTAAGAATCATTTCTTAAAACTACATGGAGGTATTACTTAAACAAATCAAATGTATTAAGTGTATATTTTCAGTTCAATAGTTTCGACAAATGTCCTCACTCATGTAAGCAACACTCAGAAAAAAAATATCTACCATTCTGCAGAAATACCCCACACACCTTCTGCAGCAAGCTCCAACAAATTCTCAGTCATGCTGATATGCCTTCTGTCACTACAGTTTAGATTTGTTTCTTCTAAATAAATAGAATTAGACCATATGTAGTCTTCTGTGCCAACATTCTTCTGCCAGTGTATTGTATTTAAGATTCAGCTATATAGTTTAGTGTATCAGCAGTCATTTTTCTTGGGTAAACACCAAGGAGTGAAACTTCTGGGATTATAGGGTAAGTATACTTTTAATTGTATAAGAAATTGCACTATTTTAATCTTTGGCAGGTTGAAATCCAGTTTTCCCAACACCATTTATTAAACAGGCTGTCTTTCCTCCAATAAGGGTTGTTGGCTCCTTTGCCAAAGATGAGGTGGCTGAGTATGTGTGCAGTTGCTTCTGCATCTTCTAATCTATTCTTCTGATCCTCAGGACTGTTCTTTTGCCAGTACTATGCTGTTTCTATCACAGTAGCTTTATACTATAGTTTCAATTTGGGAATTGTGATTACCCCCTGCCATTTATCTGTTGCCTAGAATTGCTTTTGCTATTCTAGATCTCTTCTTGTTCCAAATGAATTTTGGGATTGTTTTCTCTAGTTCTGTGAAGTATATTGTTGGAATTTCAATTGACATTGAATTGAATCTATATAGTAGTTTTGGAAGTATGGCCATTTTCACTATATTGATTCTTCCTACCCAGGAGCAAGGGATGTCTTTCCATTTTCTTATATGCTCTTCCATCTCTTTTTTCAGAGTGCTGTAGTTTTCAATGTAGTCTTTTGCTTCCTTTGTTAGATTGATTCCTAGATATTTCATTTTTTGGATGCGATTGTAAAAGGAATTATTTCCCTAATTTCTCTCTCAGTGAGTCTGTTATTTGTATACAAGAAGGCTATTGCTGTTTGAGTGTTGACCTTATATCCAGCTACTCTACTGAATCTGTCCATTAAGCCTAGAAGTCTTTTGGCCAAGTTTTTTGGGTCTTCTATGTAAAGTATCATATCATCACCAAATAATGACAGTTTAACGTCTTCCTTTCTTATCTTTATTCCTTTTATTTCTTTCTCTTTTCTCCCCCTCCCCCCATTAACTTTATTGCTACATTTTAGGTATACAATACAGTTACACTCATCATTGGGATCTTGTACCATTACATGAGTCTCTTGGTTCTTATTTTTTTTCCCCTTCCCTTGCCCTCCCTTCACCCTCTCCACCCTTCCCTACTTGCAAATAACTTGTTTCCATTTGTTTCTCTTCTCATATTTTTTCCTTTCCCTTTTTTCCCTTCCCCTACCCCTCCCAATTCCCCTGCTCTTTTAGACCTTTACTTCCTGTTACACAATATCAGTTATACATTTTTTAAATTACAATATTAAGATCTAGGAGACATTACCACAGATTTTACAGAATTTAAAAGGATATAGAAAGCATATTACAAAAATCTTTTTTGCAATAAATTTGACAACTTCTAAGAAGTAACTTAGAAGACAAATTAATGAAACTAACTCTGGAGGAAATATAAAATTTGAATAGCACCTATTAAAGAAAGTATATTCCTAGCTTGAAAACCTACCTATATGACAACAGCAGGCTCATAAACATTTTAACTGGTAAATTATATCAAACAATTAAAACAGAATAAAGAAGGAACACTTCTTCCCTCATTTTAGGAACTCAACATTGTGCTAATCCTAAAATTGGTTAAAGATAATAGAATAAAAAAGTATGAACATAGATAGAAATTTATTTAACAAAACAAACTCTTACAAGTCAGATCTGGCAGTATGTAGAAAGTAGTTTCGTTATAGGGATGGCAGTGTTGGTTCAGCACTGCAAGACCCACCCCCAAAAGTCATCATTTTAACAGAGGAAAGGAGAAAGCCATATGATCCTGTCACTAGTTGGAGAAAGTGTATTGGACTAAATTCTACAGCTGTTCATGGTAAAAGCTATCAGGAGACTAGAAGTAGAACAGAACTTTCTCAACAGATCAAAGACATGTACTCCATACTTCCAACAAAAACTCCTTCTCTGAATGGAGACGATATAATGCTTTCTCCCTAAAGTGAGGAACAAGGGCATATATGCCTACTCTTCATCTGTCCATTAGACTTTGAAACATAGGTCTAAACCAAAATAGTCTGGCAATAAAATGACACAAGTAGGATAGTATTGGCACGGCAGAAACAAAATCTTTATGTGTAGATGAAATGATCATCTACAGAGAAAATACTAAGAAATCTCTAGGAGCCCCTAGAACTTGTACTTGAATTCAGTAGGATTAGAAAACACAAGGTATATATAAAAATTCAGGTCTGTGTATACTTGCTATAAATGAAGAACTGGATATTGAAATTTTAAAGTTATGTAGGACTATGAAGGACCCAGAAAAGCCAAAAACAAAAACAAAAACAGTGTTGGAAGACGTTTAGCACCCAATTTTAAGACTTCTTCTAAAGCTACAGTAATCAAGGCAGTGTTGGTGTAAGGAAAGACATATAAATCACTTGAATAAAACAGAGAATCTAGGAATAGAACCACACATATATGGTCCACTGAGTTTTGAAAGATTATTTAACATTAGCATTTTATAGAATATAAACTCAGTTGAAGAACCGAGGAAGAGATAGTGTCTTCAGCAAATGGTACTAGAACACCTGGTATCCGTATATAAAAAATTAACCTCAACCCTTTTTTTCCACACATGAAAATAACTTGAAGGGATCTATGAAACTAAATAAGAAAGTCTAAAAGAATAAAACTTTAAGAAGAAATTATAAGGGAAAATATTTATGAATTCAAGGTAGGCAAGAACTACCTAGGATACAAAAACTATGTGTAAAAGAAAAAAAATCGATGAGATTCCATCAAAATTTAGAACTTTAAATGACATTATTAAAATGAAAAGTAGTCCTTAAACAGACCATATTTACAATGCATATAATCTACGAGCACAATATATAAAGAATTCTTAGAGCTCATTAATAGACAACCCAATTAAAATGTAGACATAAGAAGATGATAAATAGCCAGTATAACACAAGGAATGTTGTGCAATTCTAGAATCAGAAAAGTACTAATCAGTATAATAATAAGATTGAATTATACACTCATTAGGGAGATGAAGCTAAAGTTTTAAAAGCCTTGTCATGACTTTTTCTTTTTGTTGGATTCTCCCCCTTTGTGTTTAATTTGTCACGACCAATGGATTCATTCTGCTGGGTTTCCTGGGGTTGTGATCCTCATTGTCTTTTCCTTTGGCATTGCCTAAAAGTTTTTGGAGTGCCAGTTGGGTATTCATGAAGTTCCTGAGGTGCTCTTTATCATGAAAGCATCTTATTTCTCCATCAATTTTGAAAGATAGTTTTGCGGGGTACATCAATCTGGGTTAGAGGCTGTTTTTCTTTAGGACTTGAAATATATCACTCCAAGCTCTTCTTGCCTTGAGGGTTTCCATGGAGAAGTCTGCTGTGATTCTGATGGGCTTTCCTTTATATGTGATTTGTTTCTTTTCTCTCACTGCTTGTAGAATTTTATTCTTCTGTTGGATTTCTGGAATCCTAACTATTATATGCCTATGTGTAGATTTTTTTTTGATTAAGGCTAGCTAGAATCATATATGCCTCACTTATTTGTATGTCAAATTCTTTTCCCCTCCTTGGGAAGTTTTCTGCCATCACTTCTGTGAACAGTCTTTTTATGTCATCTGCACTCTCTCCTCTTCATTGACTCCAATCAGTCTTATGTTATTCTTCTTTGCATTGTCTAGTGGCTGTTGGATTGATTTCTCATGTTCCCTTACAATTTTAAAGCAAGTTTTCTTTTCCTCCTCACTAATTGCAATCTTATCTTCTATATGTGAAATTCTATCCTCACATTGGTTCATTCTGCTGCACAGACTTTTGATGGAGTTTTTAATCTCTTGGAAATCTGTTTTTATCTGTTTTATGGATTCCATTTGTTTCCTATGTTGGGATTCCATTATGTTCCTCAGATCCTCTATTTTTTTAACTGTGTCCTCTCTAGATTTATTAATCATGTCTTGCACCATGAACAAAATCTTTGCTGTTATCTGAGTAATTATATCTGATTTCATTTTTCCCAGATCCTCTTTTGTTGCCAGTTCAGAGAGTCCAGGTGGTTGAGTATCAGAGTGTTTCATCTCCTTTCCCTTTGGGGTTGCTGTAGGTGATCTGGAAGTCTGTTTTTGAGCCTTGTTTATGTGTCTTCTCATTTCCACGGGGGGGGGGGTGCTTCTCCTGCCCACCCGGCTCACCTTCTGTGCCCTAGGAGCTTGGGATGGCAGCAGGGGAGCTTCCTTCCGGGTGCTGGGACTGACTGAGCTTCACTGCCCTAGTAGCCTGGGATGGAGGCGGGGGAAGCTTCCTTCTGGGTGCTGGGACCAGCTCACCCTCTTGGCCCTAGGAGCCTGGGATGGCAGTGGGGGAGCCTCTTTCTCTTTTCTAATTGCTGTGGCTAATGTTTCCAGAACTATATTGAACAGGAGTGGTAATAGTGGGCATACTTGTCTTGTTCCTGATTTTAGCATGAAAGTTTTCAGTTTTTGACCATTTAGTATGACATCGCCTGTTCATTTTTCATAGATAGCCTTAATCAGGTTGAGATAAAGACTTTCTATTCCAATTATCTGTAGGGTTTTTATAATAAATCGGTGTTGGATTTTGTCGAATACCTTTTCTGCATCTATTGAGATGATCATATGGTTTTTATCCTTGACTCTGTTAATATAGTGAATTATATTTATTGATTTACAAATGTTGAACCTTATCCTTGCACCCCTGGGGTAAATCTGACTTGGTCAGGGTGTATGATTTTCTTGATGACCCTCTGTATTCTGTTTGCCAGTATCTTGTTGAGGATATTTGAATCTATGTTCATTAGTGAGATTGGCCTGTAGTTCTCTTTTTGGGTTTGGTCTTTCCCTGGTTTTATTAGACCCATACCTATTACCATGCACTAAACTGAGATTGAAGTGAATTAAAGATCTAAATATTAAAACAGAAACATGAAACTTACTGTAAGATAAGTTAAGTAGAACTCTTGAAGATATTGGCATAGGAAAAGACTTTATGAACAAAACCTCAGTAGCATGGGAACTAGCACAAAGAATCAAAAACTGAGATCTCGTCTTATTAAAAAGCTTCTGCCCTCCAAACGTCACCACCAAAAGAGTTAACAGACAACCTACAATGTGGGGAAAAAAAAATTAGTAGCTGTACCCCAGACAAAGGACTACTATCTAGAATATATAAGGAACTGAAAAATATCAACCCCCCCCAAATTCAAAGACCCAATTCAAAAATGGGCCTCTGAAATGAACAGACATTTCTCAAAGAAGTAAAAGCAGCAAATAAATATATGAAAAAATGTTCAACATCACTGGTAATTTGAGAGATGCAAATGAAAACAACACTGAGATTCCACCTCACTCCAGAAAGAATGGCTGCTATCAAGAAATCAACAAATAACAAATGCTGGCAGGATTGTGGGGAGAAAGGAACCCTTCTCCATTGCTGGTGGGAGTGGAGGCTGGTGCAACCACTGTGGAAATCAGTATGGAGATACTTCAAAGAACTAGGACTGGAGGTCCCATTTGACCCAGCTATTCCCCTGCCGTGTATCTTCCCAAAAGAATTAAAAGAATCATACCACAGTGATATATGTCCACCCATGTTTATAGCAGCACAGTTTGTAATAGTTAAAGCTTGGAAACAACCCAAGTGCCCATCAACTGGAAACTGGATAAAGAAGATGTGTTTTTTTTATAAAATGGATTACTACTCAGCCATAAAAAATGAGAAACTAGAGTCATTTATAGCTAAATGGGTGTATATCGAGGCCATACTTTTAAGTGAAATAAATAGGACACACATGTGTAAATACTGAATAGTTTCTCTAGTGTAAGAAACTGAAAGTGTAAATAAAGGTTAAAATGATTAAAATGAATAATTGATAGTTTGCAATAGGAATAAAGGTCCAAAGACGAAGGTGTGAAGGGAGGGGAAGGGGAAAGGAAAGAAGGGAAAGGAAAAATTATGAGAAAAGTAAAAAAAAATGGAAATGATGTCTATGTAAATAGGGAAGGGTGGAGGGGGTGAAGGGTGCACAGGTAATAGGGAAAAAATAAGAATCAAGATACATCACTTACAGGTACAAAAACCCAATGATAAATATAAACACATTGTGTACCTAAAATGTACCAATAAAAGAACTTAAGGAAAAAAAAAAGAAATTGCACAGTTTTCTCTTAGTCACATTCCCCAAAACAATATACTGTATAAGAATTCCAGTTTCTGAATATTCTTGCCAGGACTAAATAATATAATTACTTGGAATACTGGCCTCATTAATAGAAGATATCTCATTGCAGCTTATTTTCAAAGAATAATACATAACTTATTTAACAGTTTTCTATTTATTTTTTAAATTGTAGGTATTTAGACTAAATAATATTGAATATCTTTTTGTCATCTTGATTTCCATTCTGTCAGTATTTGAGCATGAGCCTAGATTAAGGTGTAGAAGGGTCATCAACAAGGAAAATTTACCTCCTCTGCTTTAAGCAATTCTAGAGAAAAAATCATAGAAATCCACATTTTGTTTACATGTCATAAATTATTTTCTGGATACTCACTTCATAGAATCTGACCTTCACATCTTTATTTCAGTTCATAATCATCCTATTTCCAAATTCCTCAACCTCTAAAGTTTTATAGAGATGCCCCTCTCTTTCCCTTAGCCACAAATTTACAGAAATAAGTCTTTTTTTCACCAGGTTGTTTCAATACAGTTTTTGGTCAAGGAATTTTAAAATTTCTTATCATATAAGACTGCTAGCAAAAAAAATGATTTTATTTGTATGAGAAAAAATGTTGATCTATTTTATCTTCAATTGTAAAGAATAATTTCAATACATATATAATTCCACACTGCTAGTGTTTCTATCAGTACTGGTATAACTTCACTCCACTCTTCTTGCCTGCAGGTTTTCTCATGAGGAATCTGCTGTATTTATTATCCTTACTCCCCTGAAGGCAAGGCTTCTACATCTCCCAACATCTTCCCAAAACACTCAAGATATTCTATTTATCTTTGGTTTTGTACTGTTTGAATATGAAATATCTAGGTAGTACTTAGGTATTTATTCTGTTAGTGTTCTCTACATTTCTTGTAACAAGAAGTCATTACTTCTTCAAATATTTTGTCTGTTATTTTTCTTCTTCCTCACTTTCTGTTATTCCATTTACACAAATGCTGTACAGTCTCTGTCCCAGTCTTAGATGTCCTTGTGCCTCCACCTCAATCCTTTTTTCTGTTTATGTTTTACTGTGTGTTATAGCTTGTATCTAGATGCCCTCTCAAAGCCTCATGCAGTCATAGGTGAGGCTTTTTGGAGGTGGCTGGACCTTGAGTGTGTGATACTGGGATTGATTCATGGTGGGATGCTAAGATTAATGGTACCCCAACTTGAGTGTAAGTGTTATTCACCTTAAGGTTGGGTAGCCTGGATAGGATGTAAGGGACAGAAAGAGTGCTTCTATTTACTATTATCACTACTTGTTGCTTCCTGCTGGTTCTCCTTAACTGTTTGCATGATAATCTAGGTAACAGTTGAGCTATTTCATCTTTATCTAATAGAAGTATTTTTTTTACAATCAGATACATTAATGTATCTTATGGACATTACAAATTTCATCCTTATAAGGATGATTTGTGGTAAAAGTATGTATATCATACTATAATGTGGAGTGTATTTTGACTTCAGTAAATTCCATTCTTTCTTTATTCTCTCTTGCTTTTTTTCTTTGTGGTTTTGTCAGTTTCTTTAGGGGTATGCTTTGTTTTCCTCTCATCGTTGTTTTATAGTTCTTGTACAGTGTTGGTGGGATTTTGAATTTATGATTACCTTGAGACTTATATGGAACATTTATATTTACAACATCCTGTTTCAAGGTTGTAACAACTTGAATTTGATTGCCTTAACAACTCTACATATTTACTCCCCCTCTTATGTTTTGATATCAAAATTTGTATTACTTTGCAATGTGATTTCCTTAAAATTTATTTTAGTTGTAGTTGTTGTTGATCATTTTACCTTAGACCCTTTTTTCAAGGCTAAAATTGGTTTATCCACCATCAGTATAGTTCTAGAGTATGTTGAACATGGCTCTGTTTCATTTATATCACTGAATATTGAGCCCTTACATATTTTATGTTACTAAACCCTAACCCCAACCCTAAAATGATTTTTGACAATTATGTCAAAATTAGACAATGGGAAAAGGACAACCCTTTGAAAAACTGTGTTCAAAAACAGGATATCTATAGGAAGAAGAAGAAAATAGGACTCATCTCACATCAAATACAAAAAACACCTCAAAATTAATTTAAGTAGAAGATGAGAAACTAAAGAGACAAAAACTATTAGACGAAAGGCTTGAGGGACAAGTACATAGCATTGTTTTGGGCAATGATTTTTATTTTGTATTTTATCCCAAACAACCAGCAACAAAAACTAAAAAACTGACAAATGAGATTATGTCAAACTAAAAAGTGTTTGCCTATTAAAAGAAACAATTAACAAGGTGCACAGACAAACTATGGATTGGGAGAAAATATTTTTAAACTATGCATCAACTAAGTTGCTCAAACACCTCATTAGTAAAAACATAAAATAAAAATCCAATTAAAATTGCCAAGGGAACTGAATAGATATATCTAACAGAAGATATACAAATGGCCATCAGATACATGAAAAATGTTCAATATTGCTAATCATCTTGGAAATACAAATGAAAACCACAATAAGACATTTCCTGTCAGAATGGTTACTATTAAAAGATGA
This sequence comes from Heterocephalus glaber, assembly GCF_053883595.1. NCBI lineage: Eukaryota > Metazoa > Chordata > Mammalia > Rodentia > Bathyergidae > Heterocephalus > Heterocephalus glaber. Next base: position 34,033,385 of record NW_028258143.1, on the reverse strand, counting down.
GGTATATGTGCCATGAGGATGGAGGAATTTTTTTGGACAATGTTAGTGAGAATATAAATTAATATGGGCATTATAGAAAATATTACAGAGGTTTTTCAAAAGCTCTAAAAAGCAGAAATAGCATATGATCCAGCAATTCCACTTTCAATTATTTAGCCAAAATATCTGAAATCAGTTTAAAAGATCCCTGTATGTTCCTGTTGTTTGTAACACTATTCACATTACCCCAGATAATAAAGTCAACCCAAGAATGATTGGATAAAAAATGTCATATATAAAACAATGGAGCATTATCTTGCCTTCAAATGGAAGAAAATTCTCTCATTTGCAACAATATAGACGGAACTTGACAGCACTAATGCTAAGAGATATGTCTCATGCTGCAGCTAATTTCCAGAAATACACCACAGAGCTGTGTTGTACAATATGGTAGGCAGTAGCTAGGTGTGGTTATGTACATTTAAATTAATTGAAATAAATTAAAATTCTGTCTCTCATTTGGACTGGCCATTCAATACTCACTTGGAGTTAGTTGTCACAATACTGTAGAGGGCAAATTTTAGAACATTCACATCATTTCAGAATTACCCTTGTCTTAAGGGGCAGCACTATATAATTCTCTAAATTGATCCAACCTTTTGCTATTCTGTCAAACCTTACTGTAAAAATTAAAAGTTTTATTAAACTGCTTATGTTTTTCTTGCAAAGGTCTTGTTTATAGGAACTTTTATAATATAGTAGTTATTATATTAGGCCTATTTAATCAGAATTATGAGTTTATTAAATAATATATTGCATTATCTGATGAAGGGTCATAATGGAACCATACTTGAAATTTTAATTTTCAGAATAATTCTGGAGACATTTTTTTAATAATTTTATTATTTTAATGAATAATGTACATGGTCTTAGGTTTATCAAGATACAGCAATAGGCTTTGTATTCTTCTCTTTTTTTTCCTTTTTTGGTAATGGGGATCAAACCTAGGATTGCAGCCCTAGCAAGAACATGCTGAGCTATACTCTTATTCCAAATTTGGTTTCTTTATTTTTTTAATAAATAGAATCTAATGCTGAACAGAAAGTTAATTTTTTCTCCTCCTTTCTGTTGTCATAAAACATTCTTTACCACTAATGGCATTTTTCGTATTTAGTATCATCTCAAGAGTTTGGGGGCATTTTTTGTTTTTACTTAAGTGTCCATCTTGCTCACTAGATTATGAACTAAGGGAGAACAGAGATTCTTATTCTCTGCTTTCCCAGAAAATCTAATATAATGTTTTGAAAAGAGTAAGTGATCAGAAAAACTTCACTGGAACTATAATCTAGCATTAATTTGAAAGAAAAAACATAATTTATGGCAAATATACTATAACCATAAGGGCTTTTTAAAAGATTGATAAATTTACATGCTTTTTCTCTTCCTTTTTAGTTTATATTGATAATGTAGGGTTTTTCTTCCTAAAGTGCCCTGTATCATGGTGAGCAAGTCAGGACCATGTGGCTTTCATACTAAGTCAGGTCTTCCAACCTAATTTTTATCACTAGTAAAAGTGACATTTTAACCTGAAATACATTTTCATATTTTTCAATTTTATAAAAAACATGCAAGGAAGTAAGATGTTATTTATTGGTACTTCTCATGGCCATTGCCACTGAGGGGCTGATAACTATAGTAGTAATGTTGAATTTATCTGGAGTCAATGAGAATTTATTAATAGTATTTGAACAACAAAATGTACTTGGGTTAATTTTTATTTAATCAGAGGTAGCAAGGAGAATGGCTTTTTATAACATAACTAAGAAAAATATCAATTGAGAAGATATTGTAGGAGATGGTAAACTTTCAAGTTTCCGAATTTATGTATTCATTAGATGAGAAACATTAAGAATCATGTCAGTGTTGAGACATATTTTTATTATTTTTAACTGAGTTTGAGATTACTATAATCTACCCTATTGTCATTTTCCAGGGCCAGTTGGAAAGACTGCATGCCTCTTACAAACCTCTTGTCATTCTCAATGTAATTTGTTTTCTCCACACTAGAAATTAGGCTATCTTTATATGTTTCAGAGCAGAAAAAAGCAAGGAATTAAGTCCCTGATACCAAATGCCAGGAATGAGGTTGAGGACATGGATGAAAAACACTTCCCACAATTGTGATTTTACATTCTCTGAATATGTTATATAAATTCCACTGAAAGACATCAAATTCTACTTCAGTTTGTCTAAAAACATTTCACTAAAAGTGACATATGACGGATAAGTAAAAAGATCATTTCTCATTAAATATACATTAACATTATACAGAATAGAAAACCCATTCAGGAGCTGAAAGAAACCTCAAGTCATTACTTAATGTACACGTTGCTAATAAGATATGATATTTCAATCATGTTTTATTTTTGTGCTATTTGGAAAGAATAAAAATTATTTCATTCTACATCATAGTTTGCTGGAACTGATGATTATCACCCTTTGTAAAGGACAATATTGAACTTAGGGGTTTATCATTAAACCTAAAATCCTTTATAAAACAGAAAACCAAAACCACTGCCACATTTAGTAAGTTGTGGATATCTGCAATGGGAATTCCACTTTGAAACCCTTTCTGATGCCAATTACAAACCAAGATAGTACAGATGAACACATTCATTTCCTACATGTATTTTCCCTATTGAAAATTTAAAATGTTCAATTTTTAAACTGTACATAGATAGAATACCTAACAGATATAAGTATTAGAAAATTAATCGACAAAAGGCATTATATGATTGAAATATGATGAAAATAGGAACAAACATTATTTTGATAGTAAAATTAACTTGTTAATCTTTTCTTCTTACTCCAAGAAAATATTAGTGATTTATTTGTAGCCAATTACATGAGGTTGTGAGCTCTGAAAATAAAAATACTGAAGGTGCCAGTGAAGAGAATAACCAAAGGGAGATAAGTAGCTAAAATGTCAACTAAGACAATATGTTAAATGAATATTTTCCTTCCAAATTGAATGTTAGTCTCCCAATTAAATACTGTATAATCTACATTAGGGGAAAGACAGCTAGATAAAAATAGACTGGTTGATTATAATATTAAATATATCTCTATTAAAGGGAAAACTCTTAACTCATCAGATACATTTTTCCAAGAAAACATTCCTAAAAAGTTGATTTGAAGTGGCAATTTTAAGGCAAGGATTACTGCTGGTAAATAACTTTTATTCATTTAATATCCTATTAGATTATAAATTGAGTGCCTTGTTATTTATAAAAGTCTAAGACAGAGAAGAATATATGTTAAATCTATGGAGTTTATGCCAAGACTTTAAGGAAAATAAACTACCCTGGAGGTGATCAGGTTGTATTCTCTTGTGACCTGCAATTTTGCTTTTCTCACTGGAAGGCAGCTATATTTGCTACCTTGGAAACTGTCGGGTGGCCTAGCTTTGTTTTGTTTTGTTTTTTTGGTACCGGGGATTGAACTCGGGTCCTTAGCTTGCGAGGAAGGCAGTGGAACCACTGAGCTAAATCCCCGGCCCGGGTGGCCTAGTTTTGCAGGACGTCATCCAGTTGGCTTTAACAGGCTGCTCAACAGCACTGAATTTTAAAGAATAGAAATAGACTTAAGAAAAACAATAATAATTTATCTACACAGAATATGTTCTCAATTTTAAAGGTGCTTTATATTTATTGACCCTAAGATAATGTTGTACACGACATCTTAAGAAAATTAAATGCCAAACTCTAAACAATGTAAGGCTCCACTGGTAGGAAACAGGTATAAAGCCACCATACTAAAAGATCTCAAATATGACAAGCCAGTGGGCAATTCATGTTTGCCTCACGTGGTCATGGTTATGGTCAGCTTTTATTGAGTTTAACAAGCAGCATGATGGGGAAGGGGAAGAACGTATTTGAAACAAGAGTACCTGAGTATGAATTTCTTATTGTGATACACCAGTTGTGTACTGAAATATTCATATATATATATATCATATATATTATGTATGATAAAGTTTTTATCAGATTATCATCATTTTTCTTATTTGCCTAATGAGGAAAATAACTATTCTGAAAATTATATGGAACTCTCATCAAGGTCAAATGAAATTACATCTTTTTTTTTTTTGGTACCAGAGATCGAACTTGGATCCTTGTGCTTGTGAGGCAGGCAGTGGAACCATGAAATTGCACATTGAAAAATGATTAAAATATGTCAGGACTTGTTAGTGGTTTCATTCATTCATTTATTCATTCAGTGCTAAGTATTAAACCTGGAGACACATATGCTAGGCTATACACTTAGCCCTATTTATTTTTTATTTTACTATTTTTCTTTAATGTGATAATGGTTTCAAGAATTCTCTCCTAAAGTGTCAGTTTGAATTATTTTCCTTCTTTGTGGTCTCACCATATCCTAGACTCTTCACTAAACACATAAAACTATTACCTATTAATTTTTGTAACAGTTTTGTATTCTATAACAGAGATGCTAAATGAATATTATTGGACTGTACTAAGCTAATATTAAAAATTTAAAAATATATATGGGCATCAGTGTTTACTATAAACTTTGTTCATATTTTGCAGTTTCTCTTAACAATCTGTAATCACTGATATTTTGGTTCCAGATATCACTAAAAATAAACATGAAAGTAAAAGAAAAAAGAAACTTCTACTCTCAAATAGTTTTACAAAGACATACAATATAAAAGAAATATTCACCACTTACTCCCTATTTCACATCTCATTTTCTTTATTCATAACATTTTATTTGTTCTACAATTGAGATTCTATTGAGATATAAGTAGGGCTATATTATTTCATTTAATGGTACATGAAATCTTTTCAGATTTTAGGCTTAAGTATTTGAATTTATATTTAAAATTTTTCTACTTAGTCCTTTAAAAGTAGATGTGCTGTGCATTCTATTTTATTTTCTGAACAAGGGCTGGGACACGATCCAGCTATTTTCTTAGGCATGGTACAGAAACTCAAGTCATTTTTCTCTCCATGAAGTCCTTTGAAGCAGAGAAGTACCTTCAGCTGTCTGCACTCACAATATTCCCTGTAGTCATACTTCATGCCTCTTACTTCACAAGCACACTTGATACATTTTCCTCAGTGAGTATCAGGTGCCTGTTCACCTGATCTTACTTCAGTTACCACTGAGCCTGTTGATTATGGAGTAAAAGATGTATCTCTGCAACTATAAATTTCTGTTGGTCTCGATGCTGTTAACTAGCCTCTAAATACATTCTCAGGGACCCTTAAAACCACTTCTGATGATAGGAAGAATAATTGCATATTTCTAAGTATTTGGTTATGCCAGTGCAATTCCACCAGTGACAGTTTTCAGTTAATTAAGTTAATTGGAAAGATATTTTCAGCACTAAAGGGGATATAGCCTACATGGAGCATGAATTTCAAATTGGACAGTTACTTTTAAACTCCACAAGACCCACACTACTTAAAATAGACATTTTGCATATCTTGCATAGTCTAGATAAACATCTTCAAAAATTGACAGAGATTTCAAATGCATACAGAATGTCAAATATTTGCCTCAGATTTTCTTAATAAGTTTAATTAATTCTTATTTCAAAACCAAATTAGTGTTAAAGATAGCAATGTAAAGAAATTCTTACCAATATAGATGTCAAAAAATGGCTGCAGTTAACTTGACTGGGATTTTTTACTTTTCACAGGAGGACTCACAGACCTCAGCAGCTGGAACTTGGATTGCCAAAAGCACCGACATGAAACCATTTGAACAACCATACACAACAAAATTATAGCATTTTTTGCAGACATGAAGCATGAAATTCCTCCACTGGCAGCAAGATAAACTATATTTAGCTTGTAGTAACAAGTTTGCCAGATGGGGTTTCTGTCTATCTACATTTTCGTAATAAACTCTCAGGGTATAATTAAATGTTTGATTAGTTCAAAGTTGTTTTGTAATCTAAATAATCCATTTAGTTATCAACTACAGAGCTTTGGTCAGTTGGTGTATCTTATCAGTCATTACCTAATATCTCATATATCAATGAATATTTTTAATTGCCTCAATACAAGGAAAAAACTTTACGCTTAATTATGTAAGTCTTTTTTTTTTTTTTTTTTTTTTTTGGTGCCGGGGATTGAACTCAGGACATTGCACTTGTGAACCAGGCACCGGGACCACTGAGCTAAATCCCTGGCCCTATGTATGTCATTTTTAACAATGAAAAATTCTGAATAAAATTTAAGATGAATTACATATGTTCAAGTAATTTAATCCTATAATCTAATACAAAAGACACCAAAAATGGCATTTTATAAAAGCCTTTTATTCTTTCAAACATTGTCAAAACTATATGTTTAATAATAACATAAATGTTGTATGCTGTTATGGTTTATATCTAGATGTCCCCCAAAGCACCATATGATCATAAATGGGGCTTTTTGGCTTGCTGTTAATAGGTAGTATCTGGTCACGAGAGGTGAGTTGCTGAGGAGTGACCCGGAAGGATTTATCTCCCTTCCAGGCTCTTCCCTTGACTCTCAATGCTTCCTGTCTGCCAGGCCATGAGCAACTGTTCTCTGCCATGGCTCTGTGACAAACTGTCTTGACTTTGAGACAGCTGATTATGGATGGAAATCTCTACAAATCTCTACAGTGACCCAAAACTCTGTAAACCTCTCCTTCTTTAAGTTACCGATGTTCGGTATTGTATCTTATCAAGGGAAAAGTGACTAAAACATACACTATAAAAATGATAACTGATAATAACTCATCCTTTTTATTTAGTATATTTTATAATGTTTAATACAGTTGTTTATATTGATGCAAATTTTCTTTGAGTTGTAAATATTTTTTTTAAAGTCTTGAGTCTATCCAGTTGAGTATAAAGAGAAGCAGCACTCAAGGTGGATACAGCCAAGAACACAGGCTCCCTCTCCATTCCTAGTCAAGAGGCTACTAGCTCCCATGAAGATGCATCTGATCACCAGTTTTCCTCAGCCCTGCTCCCAGTTCAGTATGGCAACAATGGCTGAGAGCCTGGGCTTTAAGTGTTCTATGCTGGTAGGTTTGAAGTTTCATTGCACAAGTGACAGGCCAAAAATAGGGAGACATTATAAGAAATATACTCTCCAAATTGATAATCCTTTACATATGTAATAAGCATGTCATTTTGTCTTCATATAATTAATACAGATAAAATTTTAACATCAAATAAAATTCAAATTTATTTGTAAGGCCATAAAATTACATAAATTTCATCTATATATTGTTTAGCTTATATTATATTACTTCCATCCCCAAATAAGATATCCTCCACAAAAATATTATGACTTTACCAAGTTTCTGAGCACTAGATATCAAATACAGCCTAAGCAGTAAAAGAGGTAGTGTCAATTATGTCATGTCATCACAATATTATATTCTATTTATTCAGGCTAAGCTAGTTTAAGCAACTTTTACAACTACAATGAACAGGTGGCTCTCTCTGAATTACCTCTTTCCACTACTACAGATATTTATTACTCTGTATTTAATCATTTTATTTGACTCATTAAATTAATAATCCTAAATTACCATCCCCTAGAGTCTAATAAGAATATCTGTTGTTTTTTTTCAAAATTCAAAAAATGTTTTCTAGATTAGAATTTTTAATGTTGCATTTTAGATTTTAAATTTTAAAATAGTAAAGATGGGTAGACGTTTCTGTTTGATAATTGTGACACATTTTTTTAGGTAAAAAGGAAAAAATACCGGCAAAGTGGTTAGGGTAGATCCAATATATTCTAATGTTAGAAAGTTATTTTTATAGAAGTAAAGGAAATCTGAGTTGAATATCCAGAGCAATTTCCTGACTATGAACAATAAATGAATTATGGAACAGTTTCCTGAGACATGGAAGAAGCTAAATCACAGAAGTTATTTTTAAGTAGCCTAGGAAAAGTGCTGAATGAACATTTTTAGGATAGGAAATCTAGGCTTTCAAAAAGATGGAATGGGGATCAAGTTTGGCTTTTTTAAAGGGCTTATATTTTGGGCTTGTACAGATAAATTTTAATTGTAGAAAAATACCTTCCATTAAAATGGTATCTAAAGTGATAGTACAACTTAGATTTTCATCTATTCCTAGAAATAATTTCACCTTTTAAAAATGTAATTAAATACTTCTGATTGTATAATATTTCCATATTTTCTATATTTCAAATGAGCATTTCACAATAAAATTACTATTTAATGTATGTGTTTATGTGCATATATATCTTTCACAACTATGTTATATATTTATATCATTTTCCATTTTACACAAATGATAATCTTGTTTCTCGATATCCAGTAGAATAATTGGCATGTAAGCAAGTTACATATTTGTCTACACAAATAATGTTAATAATATATGCAGAGTGATGGCTTCGGGAGTAGTTATGGAATACAGAATCTGTGGACCATCTCCTCAGAAAACAACAATTATTAGTGAGAGTTATACCAAAAAATAATCTCTGGAAATCATCCTGAGGGCTTATGACAAATGAAGAATAATTTATTTCAGAAAATCCAATCTTGGTAAAAAGAGTACGACTCTGTGGCATTTGAGCTACAACACCCATCCTTTCCTCTCACACACAGCTGAGTGCGAAAGAAGCTCCACTCTAGGTGGATATAGGCAAGAACACAGGGCTTCCTCTCTACACATTCCTACTCAAGAGGTAAGCTATGTCACTTGGAGAGGCAGCAGACTACCACCATTTCTCATTTCCACTCCTAGGCTTGTGTGGCAAGAGTGGCTGAGAACTCTTGGCTTTTTCCCTTATCTGTTCCCTTAACTATTTCCCATTCCTATGGCAGAAATTCTACCTCAGATATGGAAGGCTGGGAATAGGTAGGCTCTAGTCACTCATGGCCCAACCTATCTATAGGGCAAAAGTTTTGTGCTATGAGAGGCAAACATTGCTCAGAAGCCACTACTCCACTGTCTTACATGTGAGTCAGCAACATCATTCTGAGAGAAGCAAACCACTGTCCACAACCAGCTACAGAGCAATGATGTATAGGTATTTTTCCCAGTGACAAGGCAGGCCTTTGAGAACAAAGAACTCCAAAGATCTCCTCAAAGGAACTTTCTGTGGAGTTAGTATAGGGAAGATTAAGCCCAAAGATATTTTCAATATGTGAGGATTTTGGAAGTGAGAGTAAAAATAGGCTGGTACCTCCATGAGAGCATCAAGCTTACCCCTAGACCAACTATAAGTTTTCCACAGAGAGCTAGTTAAAAAGACAGCCAAGAATAGCCTTCCTGAGGGCAGAAAAAACCTCAGACAAGACCTTGAAACTACCCCTGCAATGGAAGCTGAATCTAATTGGATCAGACCCTGGAACAATTTATACCCTACAGTGGTTTTTTTAAAAAATAGAGCAATCAACTACAAATTAGTATTGAAGAACAAAAGGGCAGATCCCAGATACGTTCATGCAAAATAATTTCCCAAATTTATACTGATAGTACATTTCAAAACAAGCACTGTTACACTACTTTAATTGAATATAGAAATGATTAACAGTATGGAGAACAGTTTTCTAGAAAATCTGTACAAATATCTTTAAAAATATATAGGACATAGAGAGTTAAAGTAGGACTAATTAGCAAAAGAAAACACTGTCTGGATCTATTTAAAATTAAAGGATGAAAAAGGTTTTTCTTCATACCTACTAGAGACAAAACAAGAAAAAGAATATTAGAGTGAAACAGAAGAGATTAAGATCTTGGTTACTATTACAAAATCAATTAGAGATGCCAGACTTTTGCAAAGAATTATATTATATGGGACACCTCCTGTGACCACTTCTATTTAGTACATTTTCACCATTATTGTAATACATTTTATACTGTATTTGTTAGAATTACATGCAATTATTATCTACTGCCTTAAAAAATCACATTAAGCAATTTACAGAAACATAAAATATTATCATATAAACTAAGAATTTCTATAAAAACTCTTTAAGATTCCACACAAATATGAAAGCCAGGATTCACATTTAGGGTTTTTGTTTTGTTTTGTTTTGCAAAAAAAGAGAAAAACACAAATATTTGTAAAATTCACATTCTTATTCCAAGAAAGTCACACTAGTTCTCCAATGGTCAGCCTATTCTAGTATTATTAAGCCCTTTTGCACTCTTTCACACCTGTGTGGGCAGCCATGGTAAGCCAATCTGGTAAATCTTTATAAATTTTTATATCTTGCATAAATCTGTTTCTCTAGTGAGCACTAACTAATATATTGGGGCTGTGCCTTTGAAGGGGACTGCAGGACCCTGGTCTCTTGTTCTCATTCCTTTTCATATTCTAACCACAGAAAGGTTAGCAGCTTGCTCCATCACATGTTCCCATCATGTTATACTGCCTTGCCATAGGTTCAAAAGTAAGAGGGCCCACTGATTGTGGCCTGAAACTTCTAAAACTATGAACTGAACAAACCTTTCCACTTTCAAAATTAATTGTCTCAGCGCTGGGGATTTAGCTCAGTGGTGTCATGCCTGCCTCTCAAGCACAAGGTCCTGAGTTTCATCCCCAGTACCAAAAAAAAATTGTCTCAGGCATTTTTATAGCAATAGAAATAGAAACTTGACTAATAAAGACACAATAACATTGAATTACTTTTCTCATGTGATGGGCACAATGTGAATTAATATAATTGTTATTTTGCACTTGTTAATCTGTTATTTCAGAAAGGTGTAGCCTACAAACTTATGAGGGTTGAGAAAAGATTGTATTTTTTTCTGTCCTTCAAAAACACATGCAATGAAATACATGGTTTTTTAACAAGTTACTCTTTTAAAACAAGATACACTTGTTTTCTTCTCCTCAATCAGAAAGTTTTGTATAATCAAATATTTATAAATTTGTTTCATTTTCTTTAAGAAATATAAGTTATTCTTTGAAAGCATCAATCAGTTGGGACCCTGTATGTTGTGTTTATAAAATTTAAAACTGCAATGTCCCATAACATATAACAATAAACTATTTAGTTCCTAAGTTTTAGTGGAATCACTGGGTTTTCCAAAACATAACCCATGCTTTATTGTATCACCAAAACAAATTCAAAAGTAAATCTTGTGCAAAGAAGTTACATTTACTTCATGAAAATAAATCAGTGATCTGAATGAAGATACATACAGCCAAAACCTTATGCAAATGAATATGTAGAATACTGATAATATATGGAAGTTCATCATTATTCATATATATGTAGCTAACAATTGTAATATTAATATATAGAGGTTTCTCTATATTTGATATATATACATATATATAAAATCACTATAGAAAAAAGATGCTGTTAGTTTCATACTATAGCTCATTCAAATGTGTACTGAAGAAGGGGAAATGCCATTGTGTAATACTTTTCCAGTATATCTTTCTGAAGACACTGCATTATTAGCAGAACAATGACAAAATACTTAAAAACACATACTTTTCATGAATGAATGATTCACCAGAAGAAATTCAGGATGTGGGGTGTGGACCTCATCTATGTCTAAAATTTAAAATATGTAATCACATATCATCCTCATTGAAGCACTTTTGCAGAACAGATGACAGATTAGGTAACTTGCTTGAAATTTCAATTAAAAGACAGAATTAGAAATTACATATAAGGGTCTGAGACTCTGAAGACTTCAATTTTCTTTTTTTTTTGTATTAAATTCTTTTATTGGTACATTGCAGGTATACAACACAATGACATTTCTCATTGGGAACTGTACCTTTACATAATGCATCTTGGTTCTTATTTTTTCCCCATTCCTAGCTCTCCCTTCATGCCCTCCACCCTTCCCAATTTACAAAGACTTTATTTCCATTTTTTCCATTTCTCATCATTTTTCCTTTCCCTTCTTTCCTTTCCCCTGCCCCTCCCAATACCCTTACCCCTTTGGACCTTTTCTTCCTATTTTACATTATCAATTATTCATTCTAATCACTGGTACACTTTAGGTATACAATATAATGACATTCATCATTGGAAATTTGCACTTTACATAGTCTCTCTTGGTTCTTATTTTTCACCCTTGCCCAGCCCTCCCTTCAACCCCTCCAGTCCTCCCTATTTACAAAGATTTTGTTCCTGTTTTTCCATTTTCTCATATTAATCCCATTCACTTCTATCCTTTCCCCTAGCCCTCCCACTTCCTTCCCCTTTGCCCCTTTCTTCCTATTTTATATTACCTATTATACATTTAGTCCTTATTTACACTTTCTAGAGAAACTATACACTATTTACACATGTGTGTCCTATTTATTTCACTTAAGAGTATCGCCACAATGTGCATCCACTTAGCTATAAATGTCTCTAATTTATCATTTTTTATGGCTGAGTGGTACACCATTTCATAAAAAAACCACATTTTCTTTATCCAGTCTCCAGTTGATGGGCATTTGGGCTGTTTCCAAATTTTAGCTATCACAAACAGTGCTGCTATGAACATGGGTGCACATATATCACTGTGGTATGATTCTTTTAATTCTTTGGGGAAGATCCCCAGCAGTGGAATAGCGGGGTCAAATGGGACTTCCAGTCCTAGTTCTTTGAGGTATCTCCTTACTGATTTCCACAGTGGTTATACCAGTCTACACTCCCACCAGCAGTGGAGCAGTGTTCCTCTTTCCCCACAGCCCTGCCAGCATTTCTTATTGGTTGATTTCATGATAGCAGCCATTCTTTCTGGAGTGAGGTGGAATCTCAGCATTGTTTTCATTTGCATCTCTCAAATGACCAGTGATGTTGAACATTTTTTCATGTATTTATTTGCTATTTCTACTTCTTTATCTGAGAAATGTCTGCTCATTTCAGATGCCCATTTTTCGATTGGGTCTTTAAATTTGGGAGGTCTGATCTTTTTAAGTTCTTTATAGATTCGAGATAGTAGACCTTTGTCTGAGGAAGAGCAGGTGAAGATTTTTTCCCACATTGTGGGTTGTCTCTTCACACTGCTGGTGGTTTCTCTTGCTGTGCAGAAGCCTTTCAATAAGAAGAGATCCCATTTGTTGATTGTTTGTGCTAGTTCACGGGCAACTGAGGTTTTGTTCATAAAATCTTTTCCTACACTGATGTCTTCAAGGGTTCTACCTAACCTCTGTTCCAACTGGTTCAGAGTTTCTGTTTTAATATTTAGATCTTTAATCCATTTTGATTTTAGTTTAGTGCATGGTGAGAGATACAGGTCTAGTTTTAATCTTTGGCAAGTTCAAGCCCAATTATTCAGCACCATTTATTAAAGAGGTTATCTTTCTTCCAGTGAGGGTGTTTGGCTCCTTTGTCAAAGATGAGATGGCTGAGTGTGTCTGGCGTTGTTTCTGCATCTTCTAATCTGTTCCACTGGTCCTCAAGTCTGTTTCTTTGCCAGTCCCATGCTGTTTTTATCACAGTAGCTTTGTAGTAGAGTTGCAGGTTGGGGATTGTGATACCCCCTGCCATGTCTCTGTTACCTAGAATTGCTTTTGCTATTCTGGGTCTCTTCTTGTTCCAAATGAATTTTTGGATTGTTTTCTCAAGGTCTATGAAGTATGCTGCTGGGATCTCAATTGGAATTGCATTCAATCTATATAGCAGTTTTGGAAGTATGGCCATTTTCACTATATTAATCCTTCCTACTCAGGAGCAGGGGATGTCTGTCCATTTTCTGATATCATCTTCAATCTCTCTTTTCAGAGTGCCATAGTTTTCAGAGAAGAGGTCTTTGATTTCTTTCGTTAGGATGATTCCTAGGTATTTCAGTTTTTTGGATGCTATTGTGAAAGGAATTATTTGCCCTATTTCTCTCTCAGTGAGTCTGTCATTGGTGTAGAGGAAAGCTATTGATTTTTGTGTGTTGAACTTGTAACCAGCTACTTGACTGAATTTGGTTATTAAGTCTAGAAGACTTTTGGTGGAGTTCTTGAGGCCTTCTATATAGAGTATCATGTCATCTGCAAATAATGGCAATTTATTTTCTATTCTTCATTTTCTTCATTTTCTATTCTTCATTTTCTATTTTTCTTCATTTTCTATTTTTCTTCATTTTCTATTTTTATTCCTTTTATTTCTTTCTCTTGTCTAATGGCTGTGGCTAATGTTTCCAGAACTATATTGAACAAGAGTGGTGATAGTGAACATCCTTGTCTTGTTCCTGATTTTAGTGTGAAGGATTTCAGTTTTTGACCATTTATATGATATTGGCTCTTGGTTTTTCATAGATGGTTTCTATCAGGTTGAGGTAGAGACCATCTATTCCAATTTTTTGTAAGGTTTTTATCATAAATGCATGTTGGATTTTGTCAAATGCTTTTTCTGCATCTATGGAGATAATCACTGGGTTTGTCCTTGGCTCTATTGATATAGTGTATTACATTGATTGATTTTCGTATATTTAACCATCCCTGCATCCCTGGGATGAATCCCACTTGATCAGGGTGTATGATCTTGTTGATGATCTTCTGCACTCTGTTTGCCAGTATCTTATTAAGGATTTTTGCATCTATGTTCATTAGTGAGATTGGCCTATAGTTCTCTTTTTCAGTTGGGGCTTTCTCCGCTTTGGGGATCAAGGTGATGCTTGCTTCCAGGAATGAATTTGGGAGTATTGCTTCCCTTTCAATTTCACTGAAGAGTATAAACAGTAGTGGCAGTAGTTCCTCTCTAAATGTCTTGTAGATTTCAGCAGTGAAGCCATCAGTTACTAGGCTTTTCTTGGTTGATAAGTTTTTAATTACATTTTCAATTTCATTGGTTGATATTGAGTTGTTCAGAATTTTTAGGTCTTCTTCATTCAACTTTGGTAATTCATATGTATCTAGGAATCTGTCCATTTCTTCTGTGTTGTCCATCTTATTGGCGTATAGGTTCTGGAAGTAGGTATTGATGATCCTCTGGATTTCTGCTGGGTCTATTGTAATTTCACCCTTTTCATTCCTAATTGCATGGATTTGGGCATTTTCTTTCCTTTTTCTGACAAGGTTGGCTAAAGGTTTGTCAATTTTGTTGATTCTTTTGAAGAACCAACTCTTGGCTTCATTGATTTTTTGTATCATTCTCTTAGTCTCCATTGCATTGATTTCTCCTCTGATCTTTATAATTTCCTCCCTTGTATGAGCTCTGGGGTTGTCCTGCTCTTCTTTTTCTAGAAGCTTGAGGTTCAGCATCAGGTTGTTTAATTGGGCTTGTTCTGTTTTCCTAATATGCGTATTCACTGCTATGAATTTCCCTCATAAGACAGCTTTCATTGTGTCCCATATATTCTGATATGTAGTATTGTCATTGTCATTTAATTGAAGGAACTGTCTGATTTCTTCTTTAATTTCCTCTGTGACCTATTGGTTATTCAGAAGTGTGTTGTTCAATTTCCACATGTTTATGAAATTTTTTGAGTTTCTTTTGCCATAGATCTCCAATTTCATCACACTATGGTTTGATAAAAACAGGGGATAACTTCAATTCCTTTGCACTTACTTAAACATGTTCTCTGTGTGAGTATGTGGCCTATTTTGGAGAATGACCCATGTGCAGATGAGAAGAATGTGTATTCTGATTTTGTGGGGTGGAAGACTCTGTAAACATCTGTTAAGTTCTTTTGTTCAAGAGTTCAATTGAGTTCTAGTATTTCATTACTTATTTTTTGTCTAGTTGATCTATCTATTTGTGGCAGTGGGGTGTTGAGGTCCCCGACTACAATTGTATTAGTGCATATATGACTTTTCATGTCCATTAGTATTTGTTTTATATAGTTGGCACACTGGTGTTTGGTGCATAAATATTTATGATTGTCATCTCTTCCTCTTGGATTCTTCCCTTTACAAGGATGTAATGTCCTTCTTCGTCTCTCTTAATCAGTGTTAGTTTGAAATCTACTTGATTTGCAAAGAGGATACCTACTCTTGCTTTTTTTTGTGTTCCTGTCGCATGCAGTATTGTTTTCCACCCTTTAACTTTCAGTCTATGAGTTTCCTTTTGAATTAAGTGTGTTTCTTGTATGCAGCATACTGTTGGATTTTGCTTCTTGACCCATTCTGCCAGTCTATTTCTTTTGATTGGTGAATTGAGACCATTAACATTGATGGTTATAACTGAAATGTATTGACTTGTCATTGTCATGACTTTTTATTTTTGTTGGGTTCTCCCCCTTTACATTTAATTTCTTGTCATGCCAGATGGGTTCATTCTACTTTGCTTCCTGGGGTTGTTATCCTCAATGTCTGTTCCTAGGATATTGTCTAAAATATTTTGGAGTGCTGGATTGGTATTCACGCAGTTCCTAAGGTGCTCTTGGTCATGAAAGTATCTTATTTCTCCATCCATTTTGAAAGATAGTTTTGCAGGGTACATCAATCTGGGTTGGAGGCTGTTTTCTTTTAGGGCTTGGAATATGTCACTCCAAGCTCTTCCTGCCTTGATGGTGTTGAGAATTCTGCTGTGATTCTGATGGGCTTTCCTTTGTATGTGATTTGTTTCTTTTCTCTGACTGCTTGGAGAACTTTATTCTTCTGTTGAGTTTCTGGAATCTTAACAATTATATGCCTATGTGTAGATTTTTTTTGATCAAGGCTATTTGGAGTCCTATATGCCTCACTTATCTGTATGTCAAGCTCTTTTCCCCTGCTTGGGAAGTTTTCTGCCATTATTTCTGTGAAGAGATTTTTTTATGTCATCTGCACTCTCTCCTGTTTCTTCATTGAGCCCAATCATTCTTATGTTATTCTTTTTTTGCATCATCTAGCAGCTGCTGGATTGATTTCTCATGTTCCCTTATAATTTTGAAGCCATTTTCTTTTCCTGGTCACTAATTGCAATCTTTTCTTCTATATCTGAAATTCTGTCCTCACATTGGTTCATTCAGCTGTGTAGACTTTCAATGGAGTTTTTCATGTCCTGGAAATCTATTTGCATCTGTTTTATGGATTCCATTTGTTTCTTACGTTGAGATTCTATCATGTTCCTGAGCTCCTCTCTAGATTTATTAATCATGTCCTGCACTAGGGGCACAATTTCTCCTGTTTTCTGAGAAATTATTTTTGGTTTCATTTTTTCCACATCCCCTTTTGTTGCCAGTTCAGTGGGTCCAGGTGGTTGAGTATCAGAGTGTTCCATTTCATTTCCCTTTGGGGTTGCTGTAGGTGATCTGAAAGTCTGGTTTTAGACTTATTTATATGTTTTCTCATTTCGCCTGGGCCAGGGGGCTGTTAGTGCCTGCACAGATTACCTCCTCTGAGCTGGGTGAGGTGGGCCAGGGGCCAGGAGCAGCGGTAGGGATGGTGACCCAAAAGCCCTTTCCTGTGGGCTGGGAGCAGCGGGAGGGATGGTGGCCGGGAAACCCCTTCCTCTGGACCAGGAGCAGTGGGAAGGTGGCCCAAAAGCCCTTCTTCTGGGCTGGGAGGGGTGGGAGGGATGGTGGCCTGGAAGCCCCTTCCTCTGGGCCAGGAGCAATGGGACAGAAGGTGGCCCAAAAGCCCTTTCTTCTGGGCTGGGAGCCGTGGGAGGGATGGTGACTGGGAAGCCCCATCCTCTGGACCAGGAGCAGTGGGACGACGACTCAGAAGCCCCTACCTCTAGGCCAGGAACAGCGGGACTCAGTACCTTGGTCTGGTGATCTGGTGTCTTCTGCGTCTTTGTAGTGTGGAACCAGGTGGCTGCCTGTCTGCAGCGGGGTGATTCGGTGTCTTCAGCGCGACTCAGGACCTCGGTAGGGTGTGCACAGACCTGCCTGTCTGCAGCGGGCTGATCAATTTTCTTTTTCTAATGAACACTGATTTCCCCCACCATGATATTTCATAATTTCAATGTATTTTGAATAAAGACTCTTATCTGGGATCTTCCCAATTTGTATATTTGGCTGGGGTTTTTTTCTCTATTTTCAGCTATACTGAAGCTAAAGTTTGTATAAAGCCATCATTCATGTGCTACTCTTACGGTTGTATTAAAAATCATAATTATAGTTTGCTTTAATCAGCAATTAAATTAGTTCCAAACCACTGTTTTCAATTGCTGCTATTTTAAATTTAATCCAGAAAACAATGCCTGTTTCTTCACAAATTTTTTAAATTTATACTTTTTTTTTCCATTTAGAGTGTTTTATTCTTTGAGAATTAGTCCTGACAAATATTTCAATTTCCTGGGCAGGCAAGGTGGCAAGAGGGAACTAATACAACTCAATAGGAATATGGATCAGTAGTATAGAATGAGTTCTCCAGCATTTTCACCATAAAAAACTCTTCTGTAAAACTGGTACAAGACCAACAACAAAGCATAACCTTGAAATTGCTTGAAAGCAATTAAAATGTCATACTCAACACAAAAAGTCAAAAAGAAATAGAAACTTCACCTTAGAAAGAAATTTGATATAAATGTTCAAAATTGATGATCATATTAAATTACTCAAAATATAAAAGGATTTCTAGACAGTTTCAAATACAATGTTACTAACTTGTTTGTGTTGAGGATTTAGAAAGAGTCAGATTGAAGAGAAATCTACATAATACATAAAGTTTTTCTTCAGCAGTACTGTTATCATGAAATCTTATTTGAACATTAACAGTGAGCTTCCTTAACATTTTAGCTAAAACAAATACCAGTATTATGGTTAACATAAAAGATAGCTTTGTTTTAATATTCAGTTTTTCAGCATCTGTGATAGAGGCAAATGAAGGCATTAGTATTATAGTAAGAAGTTTTAAAATATAAACTCTCAGCACACTTAAATAATTTAGTTATTACATTATACTCAACAAAAAATTAATTTCTGAAATTTAGTGGTTTTTCCTTACAATTGGAATATTGTTCCACAGATCACAATTTAGTTTTAAAGAGTCCTTTTCATACTTAAAATATATTAACCTGATGTTTAAAAATTCAGACTTAATTGATATAATAGAAACTATGTAAACCAAGAGTATGATCAGCAACAAATTTGCAGTAATAAATTCATTATTAGGATATAGTAGAGAGGCTTGGTAAGAAACCAAATTTAAGGAACTTAAAATCTGATTATGTCAAATTTTAACCTATCACAGTAAAAGTAACATTTACAGTTAAAATACCACTTTTGAACCATTACTGCTTAAGGTACACACATAGACAAACACACACACACAAAAGGCAATCAATACTTGTTATTGAAAAAAAATCTCTCACCTAGAAAAATTTGAAATCCATTTTTTAGTATTCCACACAGTACTTGAATATTCCAGGCCATCTCCACATCAAATAGGTCTCTCAAATGTGTCAACCTGTCCTCCCTCCCACCAGGGGACACTTCCAAAATAACATCCTTCAGTACTAATATTCAGAATGTGCTCTTCTCATTCAATGAAAACATCAAGTTTGAGACAGACTTCATGATATTGAACACTCATTGAACCCAATACTGGCCATCTCCTTCTAATAAGGAAAACCGTCACTGTAGCCATTTCTTCCAGCCCTTTACTTATGTTGTTTTTCCACTTGATCATGGACTAAAGTGGAATGTCACTTCTTGACACATTAAGGGAAATGCTGGGCAGAGAAGGGCTTGTCTTGTGAGAGGACCCAAAGGTCCTACTTAATTATTAGGGATCTATGTTATTATTAAGGGTGAGTCTCCAACAGAGGTGGTCATGGAAAAGTGAAAGATGTTTTTTCTATCTTTGAAGTTCTCACTCAAAACCACTTATTCCAAGGAAAGCTACTCTTCCTCTAAAACTAGTGCTTAGCAAGACCCTGTATCAAAAACCAAAAAGAAAAATAATAAAATAAATAAATAAAAATAGTGCTTATGTCTTGAACTGTTTTGTATTTAGTATTTGTTCTTTTGTGGCAAGAAATAAGTAGTTATATTTTATCACATCTGTTAAAATAGAGCTGCATGGAAGGTATGTCGAGAATGAAAGCATCCCACTAACTCAGAAAGTGAGGAAGTACTAAGGCATTTCTGGCACATTTATATTCAACAGCTTCAGTTAAAATGTGAGGGAAGAGAGCTACAAAAAATTATCAGAAATAGGGATTTAGCTCAGTGGTGCAGTCGCTTGGTTTGTAAGCACAAGGCCTTGAGTTTGAGCCCTGGTACCAAAAAAAAAGCAAAAAAAAAATTATCAGATTAAACCAGCAAATTATTGTTCAAAGTTTATGAAATAACAATATTTTTAATGATATACAGAAATCTTATTTCCTCTGGGACATAATATTGAGAGTTCTTTATTTGAATGCACATAGCACCAAGCCAAATTTCATCTCAGTTTTATCTGTTCTATGATGTTGGTAAGTTATATATTTTCAGTTTCTTCTTGTATAAGATGAAAATAAAATCCATGTAGTTTACTGGTAGTTTATTTTAACAAACATCACAAAGCCATGATAAAACTCCTTTTAATTTTACTTGCTAGCCTCTAGATACAGGGAACTATTAAAAGGTAAGTAACAGGGCTGGGGATTTAGCTCAGTGGTTACGCCGCCTGTCTCGAAAGCGCAAGAACCTGAGTTCGATCCCTGGTACCAAAACAATAAAATAAAATAAAATAAAAGTTAAGTAACTAGTAAGTCTATTTGTTCAAGTACTAGTAAACAAGGATGTACATTTTAACCAGACATCTAGGTACTAACAACAATGCTATTTTAGAAAAATTATTTAATGTTCATTAATGCTTTAAGAAGTTTTGTTTGGATGAGCAGGAAATGGCTTGAATTAGAGCCTGGAGACTAACAAAACCTAAAGTTCAATTATTCTTTTATTGTGGTTGACCACAAGTATCCATTACAGTTTGAGGGTACTTCATACTATTAAACATCACAATATTATCAAAGCATGAATAAGATAAAGCAGTGGTCATTTGAAAATTGTCTACTTTCAGACCAAACTATGTTTGGACCTCTTGTAGCATTCAGACCCCTTATAAGTTAATGTTAAGTACAGGGAGCAAACCGTTGCAGTGTGTAGTAAAGGAGAATACTTTGTGTGTGAAAAATGAGTAGGAAGTATTTCAGGACATGCCATGAGATTTGTGTAGGAGTGTCAAAGGAATGGATAATGCTTGTTCCATCATAGCCCATTTTATGCTATCAACTTGTTACAAACACTGAAATTGAAGTCCGGCTCCTATCACACTAAGTGAGGGAAATTACAGGCAGTAAAAAGGATTATCTGGTAAGGGCATACAGGGCAGTGATAATGTCACAAAAAGAAGGTGAGTTTTAAACACAGGTAGCCAAGAAACAGAGGGCAGAGAGTGAAAGGCTAAAAGAATAACCACTTCTCCCACAAGAAGATAGGGTAAGATGCCAATGTTATGGCAGTTTTAAATACAGAAAGGATACAGAAGAAAAACACAAGTGAAAATGTCTAGGGAAGGGATACATAAGTGCCAATTAGTATCCAGAAATGAGGCAAAGATTTCCATGGACCATGATTTTTCCTTTTTTCTCTCTCTGGAATTTATCCTGAACTCAGCTGAATTTTAGTTATTCTGCAGATAAATTCAATAATGAGGACATAAAGCTCAGTTTATATGTGCGAATTGAGCTAGAGGCCTACCCTAATACCATCGAGAAGTGTGTGCAGATCCCAGTGAGAAGACAGTGTGGACCAGAGCAGTGCTGCTGCAGGCATGTCCAGCCAGGGGCCTGCACAACCTTGGCCCCTTGAGCCCACAATCCACAGCCAAAGACCCACCAAGAAAAGAGGTGCACAGGCACACAAGCAACAGCCAGAGGCCCTCCCCAATACAACAGGTAAGGGCATGCATATCCCAGTGAGAAGCCAGTGTGGACGAGAGCAGCAGGGCTGCAAGTACATCCAACCAGGGGCCTCCCTGACCCCGGCTGCTTGGGGTCACAAGCCTCAGACAAAGACCCGCTGGGAAAAGAGCTGCACAGGCATACAAGCAACAACCAGAGGCCAGCCCCAATAACATTGGTAAGTGTGCAAAAGCCCTAGCCAGAAGCCAGCCCAGATACGAGCAACTTGGATGCTCAGCCCACAGCCAAAGGCCCTCCCAGACACCTACATAGAGGGGTAAGTCCTAGCCAGAGGCACACCTAAATACCATGCCAAGTGTGCACAGGCCCTAGCCAGAACCCCCCCCCCAGGACAACAGGACAATGAAGGAATCCAAGAGGCTACCACACTGAATCCAGGAATTGGTGCACTGGTGAGCAGTAGAGAAAAGGCCTCTCCATGATTTGCTGAGAACAGAAGACCACTGGGCAAACAAAAAGTCACCTCAACAAAGGTGCAGCAGGTTGCATCCATTAAAGTGAGAAGACAAGTCTCAAAACCAGACTTCCAGGTGACCTAAGGCAACCCCAAAGCACAACGAGATGTAATGATCTAATACTCAACAATGTGGACCTCCTGAACTGGCAAAAAAAAGAGGATCTGGAAAAAATTAAATCAGAAATAATTTCTCAGGTAACAGCAGAGATTGTCCCTATACTGCAATACATGATTAATAAATCTAGAGCAGACACAGATATGAAAATAGAGGAACTGAGGAACATGATGGAATCCCAACATAGGAAACAAATGGAATACATAAAACAGATGCAAACAGATTTCTAGGAGATTAAAAACTCCATTGAAAGTTTACGCCGCAGACTGAGCCAATGTGAGGACAGAATTTCAGATACAGAAGACAGGATTGCAATTAATGACCAGGAAAGAAAAATTTTGTAAAAATAGTAAGGGACCATGAGAAGTCAATCCAGCAGCTGCTACATGGTGCAAAGAAGAATAACATAGAACTAATCAGAGTTAATGAAGAAACAAGAGAGAGTTCAAATGACATAAAAAAAAAAAAAAAAAAAAAAAACTGTTCACAGAAGTGTTGGCAGAAAACTTCCCAAACAGGGGAGAACAACTTGACATACAGATAGTAAGGCATATAGGACTCCAACAGCCATGACGTAGAAAAATCTACACAGAGACACATAATAGTTAAGATTCCAGAAACCCAACAGAAGAACAAAGTTCTACAAGAAGTTAGAGAAAAGAAACAAATCATATACAAAGGAAAGCCCATCAGAATCATAGCAGACTTCTCAACACAAACACTCAAGGCAAGTAGACCACGGAGTGACTTATTTCAAGTCCTAAAGGAAAAGAACCTCCAACCCAGACTGATGTACCAAGAAAAACTATCTTTCAAAACTAATGGAGAAATAAGATACTTTCATGACAAAGACCACCTTAGGAACTTCATGAATACAAACCAGTACTGCAAAAATTTTTAAACAATATTCTAGGAGAAGACAAAGAGGATCACAATATCAGGAAGCCCTTCAGAATGAATCCATCAGAGGCAACAAAAAAATAAATGCAAATGGGGAGAATCCAAGAAAAAGAAAAAGTCATGACATAAATCAGTACATATCAGTTATAACCACGAGTACTAATGGTCTCAGTTCACCAATCAAAACAAACAGACTGGCAGTTGGGTCAAGAAGAAAGATCCAACAATATGCTGCATACAAGAAACACACTTAATTCAAAAAGAAACTCATAGACTGAAAGTTAAAGGCTGGAAAACAATACTCCATGCAACAGGAACCTGAAAAAAAAGCAGGAGTAGCTAGCCTCTTCGCAGATAAAATGGATTTCAAACGAACACTGATTAAGAGGAACAAAGAAGGACACTATATCCTTGTAAAGACAACAATTCAAGAGGAAGAGATGATAATCATAAATATGTATGCACCAAATACTAGTGTGCTGAACTATATAAAACAAACACTAACCAACATGAAAAATCAAATAAGCACTAACACAATAGTAGTGGGGGACCTCAATACCCCAGTCACACATATATTAACTAGAAAAAAATAAACAATGAAATACTAGAACTCAATCAAACTCTTGAACAAATGAACTTAACAGATGTTTACAGAGTGTTCCACCCCACAAAATCAGAATACACATCCTTTTTCTTGCACATAGGTCGTTCTCCAAAATAGGCTACATAGAACATGTTTAAGTAACTCCAAAGGAATTGATGTTATCCCCTTTATATTATCAGACCATAGTGTGATGAAATTGGAGATCAATAGCAAAAGAAAGTGCAAGAATTTCATAAACATGTGGAACTTGAACAACACACTTCTGAATAACCAATGGGCCACACAGGAAATTAAAGAAGAAATCAAACAGTTTCTACAATTAAATAACAATGACAATACAACATTTCAGAATCTATGGGACACAATAAAAACAGTCTCATGAGGGGTATTCATGGCATTGAATACTCATATTAGGAAAACACAGTGAGCCCAAATAAACAACCTGATGTTGAACCTCAAATTTCTAGAAAAAGAAGAGCAGGACAAATGCAAAGCTCATTCAAGGGAGGAAATTATAAAGATCAGAGCAAAACTCAATGCAATGGAGACTAAGTGAATGATACAAAAAAATCAATGAGGCAAAGAGTTGGTTCTTCAAAAGAATAAACAAAATTGACAAACTCTTAGCCAACCTTATCAAAAAAGGAAAGAAAAGACCCATATCCAAGCAAATAGGAATGAAAAGGATAAAATTACAATGGACACAGCAGAAATCCAGATTATTATCAATACCTACTTTGAGAACCTATACACCAATAAGATGAAAACACAGAAGAAATGGACAGATTCCTAGATATGTATGAATTATCAAAATTGAAGAAAAAGACCTAAACATTCTAAACAACCCAGTATCAATCAATGAAATTAAAAATGTAAAATCCTACCAACTAAGAAAGGCCTGGTTCCCGATGTCTTCACTGCTGAATTCTACAAGACACTTAGAGAAGAACTATTGGCATTACTGTTTAAAATCTTCAAGAAATTGAAAGGGAAGCAATACTCCCAAATTCATTCCTGAAAGCAAGTATCACCTTGATCCCCAAACCAGCCACCTCATATTCGGCAAAGGTGCTAAACACCCTCACTGGAGGAAAGATAGCCTCTTTAATAAACAGTGCTGGAAAAACTGGGTTTCAATTTCAAAAGATTAAAACTAGACCTATATCGCTCACCATGCACTAAACTAAAATCGAAATGCATTAAAGATCTAAATATTAAAACAGAAACACTAAACTGGCTGGAAGAGAGGCTAGGTAGAACTCTTGAAGACATGGGCAGATGCAAGGATTTCATGAACAAAATCCCAGTTGCCCGTGAACTAGCCCAAAGAATCAACAAGTGGGATCTCGTCTTATTAAAAAGCTTCTGCACAGCAAGAGAAACCATCAACAGTGAGAAGAGACAACCTACAATGTGGAAAAAATTATTTACCAGCTGTTCCTCAAAGGTCTACTGTCTAGAATATATAAAGTACTTAAAAAATCAGACCTCCCAAATTTAAAGCTCCAATCCAAAAATGCAAATCTGAAATGAACAGACATTTCTCAGACAAAGAAATAGAAATAACAAATAAACATATGAAAAAATGTTCAACATCACTGGTCATTCAAGAGATGCAAATGAAAACAGCATTGAGATTCCACCTCACTCCAGGAAGAATGGCTGCTATCATGAAATCAACCAATAAAAAATGCTGGTGGGGCTGTGGGGAAAGAGGAACCCTGCTCCACTGCTGGTGGGAGTATAGACTGTTATAACCACTGTGGAAATCAGTATGGAGATACCCCAAAGAACTAGGACTAGAAGTCCCATTTGCCCCAGCTATTCCCCTGCAGGGTATCTTTCCCAAAGAATTAAAACAATCATACCACAGTGATATATGTGCACCCATGTTCATAGTGACACAGTTTGTAATAGCCATAACATCGAAACAGCCCATTTGTCCATCAACTGGAGACTGGATAAAGAAAATGTGTTTTTTAAAAATAAAATGGAGTACTACTCAACCATAAAGAATGAGAAACTAGAGACATTTATAGTTAAATGGAGGCACATTGAGGCCATACTCTTAAGTGAAATAAATAGTGTAAATAGTGTATAGTTTCTCTGGTGTGAGAAACTGAAAGTGTAAATAAAGACTAAAAGGTATGATAGATAATGTGAAATAGGAAGAAAAGGGGCAAAGGGGAAGGGGAAATGGGAGGGGTATGGGAAAGGAAAAAGGGGAATGGAATTAATATCAGAAAATGAAAAAATGGAAACAAAGTCTTTGTAAATAGGAAGAGCTGGAGGGGTTGAAAGGAGGCCAGGGGAATGGGGAAAAAATTAGAATCAAGTTATATTATGTAAAGCTACAAATCTCCAATGATGAATGTCATTATATTGCATACCTAAAATGTACCAATAAAATTAATTTTAAAAATGTGTGTGTGTGTGAATTATAGGGGAATCTTGGATGCACATAAATATATCAAATGTTTCAATATGACTACATAGAATAGGAAAACCATACTAGAGACCATGGGAGATATGAATAACTGAATATACTTCAAAATTCAATATTTCCTGTCTTTTTAAAATGTGATAAGCTGCTTAGGGAGCTTTAACACTGGGAGTCTATGTTTACCCAAAAAGTCATAACACTTATAGGATGAGTGATATACTTTTCCTAACACAGGTTTCCAATTCATGATGAAAGGCATCTAAAGTCACAGTAGTTTGATACTCATAGATGTAGAAAGTAAATACACAATTGCCTCCATTATTGGAAATGTGCATTGGACTGTGTATGTCTTGAAATTTGGCCACAGTAAATATGTAGAATGGAAAGCAAATAGCAAGTTAGAAATCAAGCATGTGATCCTTTTCTTGCCACCTCCTAAAAGGGAAATCATTTCTTTTAAAGATCTCTAAGAGGAAAATTCTAAAAGTCCCTTTCATGATTATTTGGTTTATAATTTAATCATACTTACAGACTGATATCTTAGGCCAAGTGCATTTTAACTTTTCCTTTTTGCTACTTGATCTTGTTTCCAACATTTATTTCATTAAATGTTAAAAGAATTACGATACTTTGATAACAAAGATTGTGTTGTAGTCTCTTCCTGTTTCCTCCTTTGCTTTTGTCTCCTCTTCTTCCTTTATAGCTTCACTCACAGTGGAGAGGATTAGAAGAGAGCAGCTGTATTCCAGGGTAGGTTGCCACAGAATTTTGGAATAAATGATGCAACTAAAGCAGCTTACCACAGCTCCTTCCCCACAATCTTGTGGATATAATACATCCAGAGATCATCAACTGTATTAACTAAAGATTTGCACACAACGAAATGATGGAATGAGCATAAAGTATTTGAGTACATTATATACCCCAGTGTACTCTAATCCAAAATATTGATTACCACAAAAGCTTTATAAAATATTAACAAAGAATAACATGTTATGTTCATTGATTTTGCTCAATATTATTTCACAAATGAGGATAGTAATTTAATTTTACATAAATTATATGTAATGATGATTGTTGATAAATAATACTAGTCATCATCACTTAAATTTTATATTATGTTAAAAGTTGTATTATGTATTTAACAAGTAGCCTTTTATCAATTATGTAAATTTTAAACACAAAATTTCAATTAAGGAAAACTACTTGCATAAGGTCTATGTCTCAAGATTGAAAGACTTGTTTTTATTCTTATCCAAAAATATTTACAAACATGCTTTTTGTGGACTCCATGACAGTCTTATTTTTACAAAAGCTCTTACATGATATCCCATAACATTTATAAAATTTATCTTACTAGTAAAACATTCATCAATAAACATTCTGTCATCATGCATTTCTTTACATCCAGTTCTCTTGATGATTAGCTCTTCATATTTTGATTATCTTCTATATCCATTCCTGTAACAGTAGAACTAGCAACAAATTACTCCCTTGTTGGAATATGTTTATGTATTCCTCAAAGCTATAGGCATATATTGTAATCTTTATAGTAATTTAGCAAGGAAATTATCTTGAAAGAATAACTAAATGTGCCCTGTGCCAACCACTACTCCAAATATTTTACACACATTAACTCATATAATCTCACAACACCAATGAAAGCCTTATTTTCTCTTTGTTATTATAGTTGATATAATTTAGGCACAAAGCAATAAAGTAACCTTTATTAGTTCACATAAACCTGAAATTTAAACTCAAGTAATATGGTTTGGAGCCTCTCTTTTAACCTCTGAATTCACTGCCTCTTTTTCTAACCAACAAATAAAAGCCTGATAAGATTTATTGAACTCTCACATAGGCAATAAATTTGATAGTTTCAGAAGATAGAAAAGAGACAGAAATTATGATACCCTATCCTAGCATATTCATCATATATAATATATAAGGAAGGTACGTTCAAATGATTATGAGACAGAATTCCAGTTTTCTCCATGAAAATGCCAGCAATCCTGGACAAAGATACCTCTACAAATTTGACATTATTCAGGAATAAAGAAGGAAAGAAGAACCTCTTAGAACCTACATTCATTCTCCTTATTTACTCTATCTGTATATATATCTATCATCAATCTCAATTACAATATGAAGCACATTTACCTCAAACTTTAAGTGGGGTAATTTTTCTAACAGTTTTATGATTATTTCATTTATTATAATAAAAAAATGCAGAATGCTTTGAAAAGACTCAGTTTTCAAAAGCAAATGTATGCATCTGCAGTGAGAAACTCATTCAATTTTCTCTACTATAGAATAAACTCAACACATTAAACACAATTATTATTATTAATATAAACAAAAAGATTGTATTTATAGTATGTGAACTGCACAACCAAATAATGTGTTATGGATTTAAAGATATTTAGCAAGTCTGATGGTAGCCAACAAATTAAAATACATGCCTCTAAAGAAGCAACATTCTATTGGTAAATTTAAATTTCAATTTGTTTAATTTTGCTTAAGAATTGGTGTTGGATTATTTCATTGATTGTAATAAAAATTTTGCATAACATTTTGAAGTTTTGAAAAACAAATACAAATGACCAATTTTCCCATAACTGTTTAAAACTGCTACTAAATATTTGTTATATATTTATATTTCTGTACTTTTTAAAACTATGATCATCCTCAGTTCAGCAATTTTGCAGACTCAGCATAGTACATTTAAAATTTCTAAGATATATTGTTTGAGAGAAAGTTACCTTTATTTGATATGAAGGCTTCTTCCATATGAACATAATTTATTTAACTTTTCCTAATTGTTTCCAGTTTTTTAACATAAAAATCACATTTTAAAATAATTAAACGTAAATTCAATTATGCATATTTCCAAAAGATACATTCCTTGATATTACCATCTAGGAGCATTCATAAATTCTTGCTCTATTATTCCAAATGAGATTCCTAAAAATTTGCATACTTACATTCAAATTCTATGATCATTTCTGTGTGGCAAATTTATGTTTTAGTTCTAAGTTTTCCAATTTGAAAAGTTAAATATAAACCAATGAAGATATTGTGAAGAAACATTGCATCAAGTCCTATGGTAAATTTATAAAAGCTTGCAAATAAAAACTCCTTAAAGATTTCTAGTACATGAATAAGAAATATTAAAATTAATTAGGATTTATAGTTTGTAAACTGAGCTGCATTTGCATTTTTTTTACTGCAGACACAAGAAAATATGCACATAACCTGAAGTCTAGAAGTTTTGCTCATTTTCATTGTTGCACTAATTAATTCCCAGTGTGAATTTTATTATTCATGCTACTCTAGCTATCAAAACTGTAACTATTATTCAGTCTCCTTTAGGATTATTTATAACCTTCATTTGCGGTGAAGTGTACTAAAATAGAAGGGATTTTAGAGACTATCTTAGAAAATGCTACATTAATAGGTTTCACTTATAGAATGTAGCAAAGAAGCAAGATCAACTTAGATATTTAATATGCTTTGAAAGGTATTATTTAATGTATTTTGCAATAGAACTTCTATGTTTACTTGATTAGTATTCATTACAAAAATTTGCCAAATGCTTAATATTGTCCAATAATAAAATTTTTTAATGAAATTTCCCTCTAGGTTTACCATGTTTGTTCACTTGCAACAGTCCCAGATTAAAACAAAATGATGAATTCTACCCACTTTAGCATTTATTAGAAAAATAAAAATAAAAGAGTAGAGGTTTGCACAACCGATTAAATTGCTGTATAGTTATACAATGCTATGAGATGTTAGATAATTTTTCCTGAAAATAATTTATCTCCTATCATTGGACCACAGCAGAGTTTTTGAAACCAGAATACATTGGCTTGCAGTTTACTTCCACTATTTATTAATCCTCTGAAAACAGGTAAATTACTTGAACTCTCTGTATCTCATTCTTCTCATCTGTAAAATGCAATCTGGTTTGCTAGATTATTCTTTTTCAAATATTTGACATTTCTCTTGTAAGAGAAAGTATGCCTAATGCTGCTTTAATGAGTGGTCCTCCTCCATATGGAAGGATTATACAACATCTTCCCATTAAGACCTGTTCTGTTATTTGAATTATTTTCTTCAAAGCAATGTACACATACATGGTTAGTACCACTTACACACAAGAGCTTCAAGAGCTATTTCATAGTTAAGCTTGCCCCTTTTTCCTGTGTCATAAGATTGACAATGCCCTACAGGCACTAATTCTTCAGCTTGGCTCTTACAGTAAAGACTAGACACCCAGAGCTATAGTTGGCCTATAGTACATATCTAACATAAGCAAGAATACACTTTTGTCATGGTTCTATGCCTCTGGGATTTTAGTGTTGTTTGTTATGGCAATATAACACAGCTTAATCTGGTATACTATCCAGAAAAATTAGTTTCAGATGTGTGTGTGTGTGTGTGTGTGTGTGTGTAATTTAGAACAGTGGCTGGTGTACAATAACATTACTTCTAGCAATATTTCAATGGTAAATAATGACTTTTAAATTTGAAAATAGCCTGTGATTTTATGAAATAATGTAAAGTTCGTTAGTGATAAATTAACATTGAAACAAAAAATATTTATTTCAGTACTGACAATGAATATTAAATAAATTTCTACTAATAGTCACAACATTTCCGTAACGCAATTTAGAAATATATTAATAATGTCAGTTTTAATACTTAGTGAAGTAATCAATTACAGATACATTTTAAATTGTGACTGAAGAGTATACATTGCTACTTTTATTTACAACAGAAAAATGTTAGAAATATATAGCTCCCTAATAAGAGGAATTAGTTAAATTATGATATAGTCATAAATTAAATTTGACTTAAGTAAATAAAATTGTTTAATGATACTTTAAATGCTAATAAATATCACGTATTTACATAAATATCCATTTTATATTAAATATATAATTATGTAGCACAAAACGATATTATATAAATTAATATATTAAGTGGTTTATGCAGTAATTTCATTTTAGTACAAACAAGTACACATAGGTAATTCTCTTGTCTTTTGTACTCATTTTCTACTTTTGTATGTACGGATTTCATAATAAGAATAATTTAAAACACATTGCATTTTATTTATGTGTGTATGATGGGAAACCTCAGGAGGAAAAAAAGGGAATTTTTCTTATGCCTATGTAGTACAAGAGAAATGGGAAGGCCTGTAGTGCTGAAAATAAAGTCTTCTTCTCAACTCTTTCTGTGAGATTTTACAAGTTACCAAAAGTCATCAAGTCGTTTCCTATGTCTACAAAACTATAAAAATAGAATGAATCTTAAAACAGCTGTAGGAAAGGTGAATAAAATTATGCATGTAAAAAGCCTGACTGTGGCTGAGGATATAGCTCAGTGGTACAGCCACTGAGACATGCTTGCCTGACATGCTAGTCCAGGGATTTCATACTGTGCCAAATAAATTAAATTTCTCAATGAGCATACGAATCTTCACTCATTCATGAGGCCTAGCATTATTTTACAACTCACTGATTATCCAGAGCTGAAGCAAGCAATAGTTCTTTTTTATTTGACATCCTTTGTAATTAATATCACAACTAGGCCAATAGGATAACCTTAATTGACAATGAAATAGCCAAGTCCTGAGACTTCCTTTTGTCTATCTTATTTAGCTACCAGTTTATTTTTAAGAAGAATTTACAGTAATTAACTATATAATTGAATATTTTCAAAATGTAATGTAACAAGCCTCAAACTTTTGGTCTCTTAAGACTCTTCTACTGCCTTAAAAATGATCAAGAAACTAAAAAGCATCTATCTATCAAAACTTACTGTATTAAAATTACATATTTAAAAATTATTTTAATGTAAAATAAACCTAATATATTAACATGTACTTAAAAGATTTTAATGTAAAATAATTGTGTTTTCTAATGAGTGAGGATCTTTTTTAAAAATTAAAAAAAGGATTTTATGATATCAATATTAATCAAAACCAGCTGCATTCTCATATCTGCCTTTGAATCAAATCTGTTGCAATATGTTGCTTTGGTTCTATTGTTAGGCAGGTAGGTATTAGCAGGCTTGAGGGACAAAAGCAGAGTCCAAAATAGCATGCTTTATCAGTTAACAGTTAAGAGACAAAGATCACAATGTGTAATATATTTATTATCATATACAGTGGTACCTACATTCACAAATTTAATTTGTTCCACGATTCAGGGAAAAACGGCCACATTCATGTTTCTGAGAGGAATATGCCTGTGGTGGTATTTGTCACAGGATGCAGAGCTCTCAAACTAAAGCAAAATTTTGCCAAATGCTTCTGTTCACAAACTGAATTGTTAGCAAACAGAAGCATTTGTGAACCAAGGTACCGTATTATTCTATTAGGGGTCAGACCCAAAAACACAGGACTTCTATTTTTAGGAGAAGGCAGATGGCATTCTTGGCTGTGACAGTCTATTGGCCACTGCTATCAGGCAAAGAAATATTCTTTCAAGACTTTTCTACCTTGGACTGGGACCTGGTTTAAATTAAGAACTTACGTTTCATAAATTTCTTACATCATTAAAGCCCCTGGGGAAAAACCAACTATCAAAAAGGACAAGAAGACATTTTGCAATTCCCTTTGAACTTCTAATTAAGTGTCAATAACCATCATAATTATCCTCATTTCCTAAACTCCAAAGTAACTCTTGTCTGTATAAAGACACCAATCTCCATTCTATGCAGATGTCTTTGAGACACTGCCCACTTTCTCCCTTGAAGGCATAACTCTCCCTACATCTTTTTTTTTAGTAAATCCTACCAATATTCCTTGTTTGCACACTTGTGTGTCTTAACTGAATTCTTTTATCAAAGGTACAAAGAACCAAAGACCAAGAGGTGAGGAACTGGCTCCTTATGGCATTGGGATCTGTCGACATGGGGACAGTGTAGTGTCACTTTGTTTCATGCATACATTCATTTGGAAAATGGAATATTATGTTATAGCTTTTTCATATAATTAAAGATATTTGGCTTTTGATACTACATTAAAACTCAGTAATCATTTCTTAAAGGTTAATACTGGTAAGGTAGATCCTAAAGCCATAACCATGAATATTTCACATGCTAGTGGGATACATTTACTGGCTTAACTTGCCGTTTAAATATTTTAAAAATCTATGCATGACTGAAAAACATGACCTGATTAATTGGAAAATGTTGGGTGTTTTTTTTTAGCTATGCAATATTTTGTGAAAGTTAATACCATGTAAAATATTTTTAAATTGTATTATTATAACTTTTTTCAGAAAGGGTTTTAAGTGTTGGGAATCTATCAAGCTAACAGTGAAGGATATGAGTTTTCTAACTTTCCCATTTTCAATTGAAAATCCAACTGTTATCATTGACAGTAAGTTCTGTTAATTGTTTTCATTGAAGCAAATGACTTCATTCAGTTTTGAAGTAAAACATCTATCTGATAAATACTTAAGTTTAAATATGCATACTTTGTCAGTCATTGTTTCAGTTAAAATGATGCTTCAGGAACAAAGTAACTGGCTTAGCTTGCAACTCAAATAAATGCATAAGTGCTTTTACACTAACTAGCCACTGCACTTTAGTGTGAAGCCAAGGTGCTTTATCTTTAATTGCCATTTTATCACAAATTATGTATATTAACAGCCTTCATTCTTACTAAGGCAACAATAGTTTGACCCACTACTTGTTATCTCAAAAAAGCTCAGATGTCAACAAAAAGAACAATGGAAAGATTACCTTATTATCCTTTTTTAATTGACCTCCTAAACACCCTGAAAGGGTTTGGGAGCTCTATAGAGATCCAAAGATTACAACTGAGTATCACAGAAACAAAGCATGTTCAGTCCTAAAGTCATGCAAACGTTTTCATCTCTTTACTTTGTTGAGAAAAGTGGGAAATTGTTACACTGCTGCATTTTCCTGGAAGGAATATTTTTCTATCTTCATTTAATTGTCTTCCTAAAAACCAGCAAACTGGTTTCCAATTGAAAATTTGGTAACTAATTGCAATCTCATCATTCAGCTTGATTTTAAAGCTGAAGTTGCAATGTCACCTCTAGCCCAGTTGAAGTTTTCTCATAGATGGGGAGCTTCAGTGCTCTATTATTTATGACCAGGCAACAATGTCCTATGGCTTTCAGAAAGCATTTTCCATTCTTTTCTGCTACACACTGTAAAGAAGGAATCATCAAACAATAAAGTATAGATATGGACCCTGGAAAACTAGTAACAGTTACGAGCTATAGGCCTAGGTTTATAGATTTTGAGACAGATCTTAAGTATATGGCAAAAAAATAGAAAAAGTTGTAATCATTTTGAGGCTTTTTAATTGCAACAAAATATGTTTTCCATCGTAGACACAAACAGAAGTGTCACACAGAGTTCTCATATTCAAACATGATGACTATGCATGTGTACATGAAATTCAGTTGATTCTCATTATTTATGGTAACTAAATCCTTTAAGATCTATGTGAACACTTCATTAGCAAATATTTAGCTGTTATTCCTAGGAGAAATATAAGGTTAGGTTCCTGTAAGACTCTGGTCACAAAATTTCAGTCATTCAAAATACTATGAGGATTGGATAGGTCTGCTTGTCAAAGTTCTTATAAAATAGGTCATACTAGCACTGAATTGGTCTTTCACACAATCTTTTTCCTGTATAGCACTTAGTAGGTTATTTTTAAAACTCTTTAATTGGAGAAAAAATAAGAACCAAGATACGTTGTGTAAAGGTACAAGATCCCAATGACGAATGTAACTGTATTGTATACCTAAAATGTACCAGTAAACTTAATGAAAAAAAACCCACCTCTTTCATGGTTTCCTATCTGCAGAACCTCTCTCAGCTGCAGGGTCAATATATTCATGGTATATCAGACTTTGAAATGTGTGGGTCACATATAGTTTGATATTTTTCTGATGTTGGTTAACACGGCAGTACACATTTTAACTATTAGTCTCACAATAATGCTATCGATCCAATTTTTTTTATTAGTCACCATCTCATGGATCTACAAATATAACCACTTTCCTATCTTCCAAAACTTCAGCATCTGCTACAGATGTTGGTCGGCACTTCACAGAGTAATTTTCATGTACTGATCAGCAAATTTCCTCTTCCTTCTTCTAGATGCCCTATATTGTTGATTCATGAACACTGAACTCACAGCCTAAAGTACTATAACTTATGCTGAACAAACGTACACATTTTCTCTTTGAAAAATATACCACTGCCTTTCTGTGCTTGTCTATCACAGCATAAGGAACATTGCAGCATTATATTTGTGTGCCATTTTAAACAGTAAAATCACCTACAAAAAGCACAAAAGGCAAAAATTTGGCAGAAAATAGACTGGAAACAGAACTCCTTCACAGCATGAGATGAGAAATGGTAAAATTTTGCCTCACCTTCTTCTCCCCTAGGCTGGAACATGTATTTTGAACAAGGCAAAATTTTCAAGCACTGTGAATGTATGTGTATCACAGCAAAAATGGTGAGTACAAATTTGGGCCTTGTCAATAAACTTTATAGGAGGTAAGTAAATTTACATATAAATTCCACAAATAATAAAGATCAAGTATGGTAAATTTAAAGTTCAAAAGTATGTGGAATTACAAAAATAATACAAGACAGAACAGAAAGATGAAAGTATAGGGCATTTTTCCTGCATATAAGTGTTCATAATTAATTTTCCAATATTTTTGCTAATTTTTTATTAGTACATATTTGTGGTACACAAAACTTGTATTTATCTTAGACAGTAGATACATACACATGTCTTATTTTTTTAATCCCCTTCCCTTTCTCACCTCCTCCAAATCTCCTTTTCTCATTTTCATTATTATTATTTTTTTTTTTTTTGGTACCAGGAATCGAACTCCGGTCCTTGCGCTTGCGAGGCAAGCAACGGAACCACTGCGCTAAATCCCCAGCCCTATTTTCATTATTATTGTTACTATTTTCAGTACTATTTTCAGACATCTAGCAATTACATTTATTGTGGGTATTTGGTACATATACCAAATCATGTACATGACACGTGTTAAATACATCCATTCCCCCCACCGCCCTCAGTCTTCTGGACCTTCCCATTTGGAAAAGATCTATCTCCTTGTTTCCTTCTATCACTCTTCTATTTTGCTCTTTATTTGTATTTTGCCTTAGTTAAATGAGATGCTATAATGTATTTAACTGTGTATGTCTGATTTATTTCATTAATATTATATTTTCACTTAATATTATATTTTCTATATAGCCCAGTAGTATTCCATTATGTATAGACAATACCATGTTTTCTTTATCCATTTGTCTGTTGATGGCCATACAGGTTGCTGCCAAGATTTAGCTATTATGA
This sequence comes from Heterocephalus glaber, assembly GCF_053883595.1. Lineage (NCBI taxonomy): Eukaryota > Metazoa > Chordata > Mammalia > Rodentia > Bathyergidae > Heterocephalus > Heterocephalus glaber. Next base: position 33,996,723 of record NW_028258143.1, on the reverse strand, counting down.
ATTGTGTTGGTATAAATGCTGATATAGATGTATTGCTATAATATGATGTCTTTAGCTGTTTTACGAAGATAACTAGAAGAATACTTAAGTCAAATGGAATTTCTAATTTTAGTTATTTGAGAAATCTTCATAGTGATTTTCCTAATGGTTGTACTAGTTTGCATTCCCATCAACAATGTAGAAGGGTTCCTTTCTCATCACAGCCACTCCAGCATTAGTTACTATTTGATTTCTTAATTAGTGCCATTTTTTTTCTGGTGTAAGATGAAATATTAGCATTGTTTTAATTTGTATTTCCCTAATGGCCAGCAGCATTGAATTTTCTTTCTTATTCACATTTGTTGTCAGTTTGTTATTCTTATTCTAAGAAGTGTCTATTTCTTTCACTTGCCCATTTCTTGATTGGGTCTTTTATTTGGGGAGGTTTAATTTTGGGGGTTCTTTATATATTCTAGGAATTAGTCCTCTGTATGAGCAACACTAGGCAAAAAATGTTGCCATTCCATAGTTTGTCTCTTAACTCTACAGATTGTTTCCATGTGCAGAAGTTTTAAATTTGATATAAACCCATTTGTTGATACTTGTTGCTATTTTTTCTGCAACTGGATTCCTGTTCAGAACATCTTTGCCTACACATACAATTTCAAGTGTTTTACCTATTTTATCCTCCCATATGTTCATTGTTTGTTTTAATACTTGGATTTTTGATTGATTTTTATTTTAGTTTAGTACAAAGTTAGAGATATGGCTGCAGCTTCAATATTCTGCACATACAGTAGATAGCCAATTTTCCCAGCACCATTTGTTCAATAGGCTATCTTTCTTCCAACGTATGTTCTTAGATCCTTTGTCAAAAATAAAATAGCTGAGTATGTCTGGGGATGTTTCTGCATCCTGTGTTCTATTCCATTGATCCACATGCATTGCATTTTTGTGCAATGCCATGCCATTTTTATCACTATTGCTTTGTAGTATAGCTTGAAGTCAGGTATTGTAAAGGCTTTTACTTTGCTCTTATTCTTGAAGACTGCTTTTTATTTTTTAATTTTTTTTGGTACCTGGGATCCAACTCTGGACCTTGCCATGTGAGGCAGGTGGCAGCACCACTGAGCTAAATCCCCGGCCCCAAAGATTGCTTTTAATATTCTGGGTCTCTTCTGGTTCCATATGAATTTTAGGACTGTTTTTTCTAGTTCTGTAAGGAATGCTGCTCATATCGTGATTGGGATTACTTTGAATCTATATATCAGTTTTGGGAGTATGGCCATTTTGACAATATTGGTTCACCTATCCATGAACAGAGAACATCTTTCCATTTTCTGATGTCTTCTTCAATACCTTTTCAGAGTTCTGTAGTTTTCATCGTACAGGTCTTTTACTTTCTTACTTAATATCTAGGTATTTTTTTCTTGATGCTCTTGTGAATGGCATTGTTTTCCAGTCAGGGATGTAGCTTACTGGTGCTGTTTCTGCCTGGCCAGTGTAAGGTCCTGAGTTTGATTCCTGAGACCAAAAGAAAAAAAAATGATATGTATTCCTAATTTCTTCTCATTGCATTCATTATTGATACACAGGAATGCTATTCATTTTTGTGTGTTGATTTTGTATCTTGCTACATTGCTAAAATTGGTTATTTATTCTAAGAGTTTTTTGGTAGAATTATTTGGGTCTTGTGTGTAGAGTGTCATGTCATCTCTATACAATGTTAATTTGGCTTCTTCCTTTCCTATACACACCCCTTGTATTTCTTTCTCTTGCCTGATTGCTCTGGCTTATGTTTTGAGTACTGTGTTGAAAAGAAGTGGTGAGAATGGGCATCCCTTTTGTGTGTGCAATGCTGAACTCAAGTCCTTTGCACTGAGCTCCATTTTCAGGCTTTTAAAAACAAAATTTTTAAACAGTGTCTTGCTAAGTTGTCCAGGCTGAACTTGAATTTGCAATCTTTCTGTCCCAGCTTCTTAGAGTTTGGTGCCACCGTGCCAGGTTTAAATTTCCAATAGTTCAGAACATCTAAACATTGTTATTAAAGTTGATTGTACATGGCATTAACATAAACAGCCAGAAATATTGGATAAATTTAATTGTGATTCATCCAAGTAGCATGAATCCCCCAATAGGGGTCTTATGAAAAAATAGATGTCAGTAATTAAGGCAGTTTTATTCTTGAAGGAAATACAAAAAAATCCTGATACTTAAAAAAAAATGTTACCTTGCAACAAAATGTCATTAATCAGAAAATTTTCTGTAACTTTCAATTTTATCTTGAAATTTTGTTTTCGCCAATTAGCATTACCTTGATGCTGACTGATTCCAAAAGTTTTAGAAAGCACTGAATACAAAAATAAAATTTAATGAAAACCTGTTATTCATTTACTATTGCCAAAAATATTTTGAGATCTCTTTAATAATAGTTAAATGCTTTGATTTTTCTAATGACAAACTTGAATTTTTATTTATCATAACATAAAATGGAAGGAAAAGTACTCTTTTTTTCTCTCTTTTTGTTCTTGGTGACTTTGAAGCTTTACTTTATGTTTCTCCAGTTCACTTGTATTGTTCATTAAAGATATCAGCTTTAGAGTGTTACATCTATTTTATGTTTCTCTACATCTGCTTTTGATGTTTATTTGTATTAAAAACTTCTTGAGTCAATTATTTTGATTAGTATTATATATCATTTGTGAGACTATGACAGTATGACCATTGATACTATTTTTATCTCAGAGAAGATGGCTCTTTGTTCCTCAGGTTGTCCCTGAACTATGGATCTGCCTGCCTCAACTTCATGAGAGGGTCGACCTTTCTGAACACTTTATGGATTGTCTGCTTCTATACCCTGTTTTCCATGCTAGTGCTTGATGTGTTGCTCCTTGCAGTGATCCCATACTTTATTAACTAGTCTGATTGACAATAAGTCCTGAAATCTGATACCATGTATTCTTAACAAGTATTTTAGCTACTCTGTGCAATCTGAATTTCCACATAAATACACAAGTTTTCTTACTGTCCAGCAAAATGAAAGAAATGTGGCTGGATATAAATTAGAATAGTATAAATTTATAGAGTAATAATATTCTGCATTTATTTAGCACTTCATCTAATTCTCTAAGCAGTGTTTTAAGGGTTTCTGTACAGAAGTCTTGCACATCTATTAAATTCACTCCAGAGTATTTCATAATTTTATGTTACTGTAAATGGTATTTTTAATGCTTCATTTTTTCCAATGGTTTGTTCCTAGACTACTACTAATGACTTTTACATAGTGACCTGGCAACTACAGGTCACTATTCTAAAGTTCTTCTATTCTTTCTGCAGTTATGTGCTTCCATTTGCAATGATTTTTCTTCAAACTGAAGATATTTCTTTGTATTTCTTGCAGACACAATAGCCTGGAGAACACATTTCTAAGCATAAGATTCTATGCTGACTTTTTGTCTTGTGTCCCTCAAAAGATAATTTTACATTTTTCTTTTGTTTCAAGAGGAAAATGTCAGCTGTCAGTCCTATCCACATGCCAAATATTGAACAAAGATCCATATCTTTCACGATGTACTAAACAAAAATCAAAATGAATCAAATATCTAAATATTAAAATAAAAAGACTTAATATTCTAGAAGACAAAGTAGTTGAAAAATTTGTAGACAGAGGTGTACATAAGAACTTTCTAAACAGAACACTACCTACTCAAGAAATAATACCAGTAATCAACAAAAGATAATATCAAATCCGAAAGCTTCTGCAAAGCAAAAGAACCAAACAGAACAAAGAGATAACTTACACAATGGAAAAAATAATTTTTCCAGCTGTTTCTGAAAAGACCAATATCTGTAATATATAAAGAGCTCAAAAGTAGACCCCTCTGTGTCTATCTATCTATCTATCTATCTATCTATCTATCTTATCTGTATCCAAGAGATGCAGGAAAGGGGAGAAAGTGATACAAAAATCATGAAGATGTGTCATGTACATGAATCAACTCCCAACAATAACTGTAATCATTATGCACAATAAACATGTACCAATAAAAAATACTTTGAATGAAAGATAAATTGTAGCATCAAATGTCAAAATAATAAATATGGGTCAATTTGTGTCAAATGTAGAGAATGGGCTTTATGGTTTGCAGCATTAGTGGTGACAGCTTTTGTGGAGTATTGCTTTCTCAAGAAAATGGAGCTCTAAGTAAGGTTCTGAAATTAAGCCGAATAGAAACATAAATTTATTTTCCTGTAGAAAAAAAGACATAAAATACATCAACCTTTTCTTCCCCTGATCACCAATATCACCACCAATCTTTCAAAAAACTAAACAGAATAAGTGAAAGTTATATAATAGTATTCTTAGGAAGGAATCCTCCAAAGCAAATAATATTAGAAAACAGCAGATCACTTCAATATCAAATGACAAATAAAATATTGTAGCTAAAGTACTTTGCTGATTAAAACTATCTCCCTAAAAAAAAAACTGAAAACATTCACCAAATTGCAAATTTAATTTAATATCTAAAGCATGTTACTTAGGGTCATGAAAAAAACACTTTATGTTAGAAGTTCAAAATCTAATACTCAACATGGATAAATAGAGGGAAAAGATGGGACAATTTAAATGGACTTGTATATAAATTAGAATAATAATGTACCACAAAATTTTAAAGTATGTGAAATAAAATAGGACTTAATTCTACATATCAAAACTATACATCATTTCAATAGACTCAGAACAGTAAACTGGCTCATATCTAGTAAAGTTGTTAAACTTTAAATATAAATTCCTTAGATGAAATATCTTCAACACAGAAAAGAATTGGAAAAAGATGAAACATCTTCGACATGTAAAATAATTGGAATTTCCCCAGGGTTCTCCAAAACAACACACAGAGCAAGGAACAAATAGAATTGCATTTTCCAGACAGATAAAGAATAGATGTGTCAGGAAATAATGTCATATTTTGTCGAACGCTCTTTAAAGTTTTGAAGCTACACAGAGAGAGAATGGAATGTGCAAAGTCTCAGGAAAACTGTACATATGTACTCTCCTTGAGAAATCTACTAGACAAAGATGTTCTTCCAACCTAGGGAATAACGAAAAACCTTCCGACAGGATGTATGATGGGTGTGATGGTTAATCTTGATTGTCAATTTGTTTGAACTGGACAATGCCTATGAAATTTGCAAAGCACACTTCTGGGTGTGTCTGTGAGGGTGCTTCCAGAGAAGATGGGGATGTGGAAGAGCAAACTGAGGGAAAAGAATGGGAGGCTCATTCTGAATGTGGGCAACACTATCCAATAAGAAGACCAAGAGCACATTCCTTCATTCATTTCTTCCTTCTTCCTCTTTTCCATCATCTTCACCTCCTCCTCCCTCCTCCTGTCCCCCTCTTTTTACTACCCCACCTTTCTTCTTCTTCCCTCCCTGGCTTTCTCTCTCCAGATGCCAGGAGGTGAGCCACATTAGTTCATAATGCCTCTCCACCATGATATAATGTTTGTGCCTCACTACAGACCTAGAGGCAATGGACCCAAAAGATCTTGGACTGAAACCTCTGAAACTATGAACCAAAATAAACTTTCCCCCCTTCATTGATTTTCTGAAGTATTTTGTCACAGTAATAGAAAGTTAATACAGTGAGCATTCCATGTATATATTTTTAGAATTAAGATTAAAACAGAGGAGGAATTCTTGATAGAAAAACTAAAATGCATTAAATTATAATCTCTGAATATTACTGAAGAGTCTAGCTCCTGGCCAAAATTTTTATGGGATCTTTCAGGACTTGTAATGGGCAATTATAAAGGCTTAGTTGGCAGGTCACATGGGTGAAGGCTACCATTCTCGCACCAGAATTGGTTCATATCTAGTGTTTTGCAATTTCCAAAGGAAGCAATTTCTACAGTAAAGGGGTAGCCTCCCTAGCTAACAATACTATGAAAATAGAGTAATATAAAATATATTGGAAAAATGAGACTTAGAGCACATGTTAAAAAGTAAATGGAGTATATATCAACATAGGTGAATCTGGTTAAAAGATATATGAGTGTTTTTTTTTTTTTTTTGCACTAGGGATCGAACTCGGGTCCTTGTGCTAGTGCAGCAGGTATTTTTAATATTATTTAACAACTTTTATGCAAGCTTGAAAAGATTTTCTAATACAAAATTTGAAAATACCATCTAAGAATTATTTGTAAAATATATCTACTCAGGAGAACAAAGAGGGGTATTAGCTCAAAATGTTTAATATCTTTGCCAATCTCAATATAAAACAATCTTCTGGTAGAAATTATAATTTCATATTGGCTGAATATTTCTATGTATTCTTTCAAATCTGACCTTCAGCTCTTTGCAGCTGCCTGAGTCCTTCTAGAAGCTCATGGACTTCAGTAATTGGCTCCTTTTTACCCTAAAGTACTCTTTTGTGTTTAGCCAATGAATAATATATGAAGGAAAAGAAAGTGTGAGTTCAGTTAATCAAGGTGTTTTGTTCAAGTTTGCTCCTTCAGCAAAGATTGCTATTTTTGTTTTGTTTTGATCTTTGTTTTCCTGAGACAAGTCTCACTATGTTGCCCAGGCTGGCCTCCTGAAACTCATGCATGTACCACTATACAAGGCCCCCAAATTTTCTATTTCTTCTGAAAGACCTGCTTATACAGATATAGCTACACTTAAAATATTTTCTATCTCTAAACATTTACATCTCCAGATATCTATAAAACCATTCCCTCACCTTACTTGAGGGTGTTAACAGTAACTTTGGTCTTGTGAGTCTGGCTTCTGTCTTCATCAGCTCAGATGCTATAACAAAATACCATAGATGGTCAGTTTAAATAATCCACACTTAGTTCCTGAAATTCTGGAGAGTGAAAATTCCATGCTCAAGGAGTTTAGCAGATCCAGTCTGCAGTGATAGCCTATTCCTGGCTTGCAGACATGTACACACATTGGTGGAGATCTAGGCTACAGTCTGGTCTCTCTTCCTGTTTTTATGATACTAATCCCATCATAGGGGCCCTACCCTCCTGATTTCATATAAAGCTAATCACCCTCCTACCAAGCCCCATCTCTAAGTATCACAACATATGAATTTTGAACCTCACAGCTCCCCAAACTTCATTACCCATTTCTTATTTCCTTCAAGCTTGCCCACATCTTTATGGATACTCCTTTTATCAAACTGTCCTTCTGCTTGTGTTATGGCTTTCTAGATGAAACCTTTTCTGATACATACTGTTAATAGGAGAGGAAGTATCTATGAAAAATATAATGCAGTATATGGTGGGAAATTTTGAAAATTTTGTGTTATAAAAATGTAATTATTAGCAGTGCTTTATTGAAAATATTTAAAATTAATCATTTTGAAAGATCTACATAAGCTGATTCACAAAAAAATGGATGAGCCTGACTTAATTGTAGTGACATAGCATCCTATATTTTAGTTTACAACTTGATTTTTTTTTCAAAAAAGTCAACAAACTGCAAGCCCCTGTTAATAATGGTCTTAAATAATTGTCAAAAAGAAAAGATTACCATAAAGTAGATTAACATAATGGTACATGTATAAGTTAGTAGGATATAAATATTTATATAGAGACCAGAACCAATGCCTTACCAAATAAATAAATAAATAAAGTCAGTTCACGGTGTTTCCTATTAAGTCTAAATTATTGTCATAATTAATTTTATGACCCTGCATGGATGATAAGGACATTGAAGAATATTCATGGAAATGGAAAGTTAAAAATTGCTAAAGCAACTTAAATATTAAAACATGGAATTTTCCAATTTTTCTTTATGTTTTCTCCATTTTTTCTCAAACTTTCTGTTCACTTTCTACCAATCCCTATTGACAGCAGTGTCACCCGGCTAGGCAAAAGAGGACACAGATCTTCTCTCGCAGTTCATGGGATCTTCATTTTCTCACTTGCTTCAGCTCAGAACGTTGAGTCATCCTTGATTCTCATCTTTGTTTCATATCTGAAATCCTACTGATTAGCAAAGACTATTGGTTCTGAGTCAAAATCTGATCATTTAACATCTCCTCTACTGCTCTTGTCTCTATCTCACCCATAGAGGGGGAATTTATGTTCTCAGTGCTCTGCTCCACCATGGAACTTGAGACAGTATTTTGGGTTATCTGTTAATGTGTCTCTCTTTTACAATTGATGATGAAATTTTACCAGGGCACTGTCTATTATACTCACCCTAGTTTTCTCACCATTAAAAGTCAGTTACCAAAAAGAAAAAAGAAAAAAAAAGTCAGTTACCACATGAATATTTAGTGAATAAAAAGGAGAAAAAAGGAATTAAGGAAGTACACAGGAATTCCTTGTACATATTTTTAGAACCTGCCAATCCACCATTCCTTCAATATAAAAGGTTAAGAAAAGATTTTTTCCTGCATTTTTCTTAATACTTATTTAGTTGTAGGTAGTCAGATAAAAGGCCATTGGTAGAAATTCTTGGAATATGGAAAATTTACCTAAGAGAAAAAGCAATTATTTCATATCATTCCTCATTTTTTTCTAACCTAAATGTTTTACTTCCTCTATGTAAATGATTATTTTAAAAATCTCATATAACCAGACTAATATTGCATTGTTGTGATACTTATTATCACCTTTGGTGCACCTGGAAAGGAGACTACCTTTAGTAACATACTCAGGGAAAATATATCATGGTATTTTAAGCTAAGAAACATTTAGGAGCTTAACTAATGGAACTGTTACAATCAGTATGAACTATAGGCTTGATTTCTGTTTAATGATAGCTATACAATCAATAACTTTAGATGCATAAGAAAGACTTAAACTAATTCAAGTGAAAGAATAAAAACCTCAACTATTTTTAAGCACTGTAAAAAGTGAATTTGAATATGAAAAATATGTTCTATGAATGTAAAGCTATCAGGATACTTACTGATCAACTAATATATTAATTGCATTCTAGGATAGGATAATCAATATTTTTGTTTAGATTAAAAATATAAAGATGCTTTGCTGCTAAAATATGTATATGATGAATAAGATAAATTTAGTTGCCTCAAATTATTAAAATGATGATAGCTAAATAAAACACACTGTGAACTTTTTCTTTTTCTTAAAAATCTGAGGGCATATTAGAAGAATGTCACACTCAACACAATTGAATTGACATTTGGCCAACATGATTTCCAATTATTTTTCATTAAAAAAAAAACCTATTTTTCTTTTAAACTGAATAATATATTTTAATGCACATCTCCAAGAAATAGGACAAAAACATCTTAACTCATTTGTCTTACCTAAGCTTTTATCTTTATGGGAGGTGAGTAATTCTAACATAATGAAATGCCTCCACAGAATGTATAACTACAAAGATAAAACATCATTTTGGTTGATTTAACAATAAAATTTAGATTTCAGTTGACCATTGCCTGAGAAAACAGCCCAGTCTTGACTGAGTATAGAGACATACTATCAATTGAATTTTCAGAATTATCATATACTTTGCTGTGGTAAAGGCCACAAGTCTTGAAAAGTCCTACTTGAAACTGCAATATTACTAAGGAGAATGAATTTTTTTTTTGGTACCGGGGATCGAACTCGGGTCCTTCTGCTTGTGAGGCAAGCGGTGGAACCACTGAGCTAAATCCCCGGCCCAGGAGAATGAATTTTGAACTGTGATAAAAGAAGTTATAACTTAATAAGATGTTTGTGAATAAGGACAGTAGCTTGCCTTTGAGCTTTCTCTAAAGCCAGACTCCTCATTTTTAAAAATGAACCTTTTGGGCTCACAAGATTCTGCTTACATGGAACAGCACGGCTCTTCCCACCCATAGAGCTTTATTCCCTAAAGTGGTAGCTCTAGAAAACTTTCTCTGGTTAAGTTACTTTCACTCTTGAAGCTAAAACTCAATGAAATCTTACAAATTATCTGCTTGCTTCTAACAATTTTAATGATTAGATATTTGTTTTGTCTATGAAAAAGTACACATGAGGCAGAGGACAAGATGTTTACATTGCTCTGAACAATGTGGTACATAATAAATGCCACATGACTAATGAATTAATCACAGTCAAATAAAAACAACACAGTATTAATTTCAATCTGTAGACAACTGTAATTCCATGAGGTATACTTGTTGAAATGAAAAGAAAAATAAAAGCTACGTGCTGGAAAATATGGCTCAAGAGGCAGGACCTCCACTGTTGAGAAATCCATCAAAGATAGAATCCTTTCTCATAGAGACAACTGCTGCTTCAAAGTGATAGGAGTATCTACAAAAGCGTAGTAGTAAAATAGACAATGATATGGCAAAAATTTCTACTTATGAGCCAAATCAAAAGTCAATAAAACATTATGTAGGATTAGTGAACTCCCATAAAGATTTTGATCCAACCTCCTCTTAACTTTGCTAATATAATTAACAATACAGAGTTACAATACAAATTATTTTCCTTTTAGGAAAATTATTTTCCACATCCTATATTATCAATATAATTAGACCTTGAACAAGAACATTTAAAGACCATTTTATAATCTCTTATATTTATTATGGGTATAGTTTTCATTTTATAAAGCTTCCTCAAAGAAACTTTTAACAATAATTTTATTGTCAGCTTGATTTTCTTTTTACTTCCTCTACAAGCAATGCTTTGGTGGCTACTAGTAGCCATTCCTCATGGAAAGTTCTGAAAATATGAAAGGGGTTATCAATTTTGTGAATATTAGTATAGAACATTTGCAGCTTTTTAAGACTATGAATATGCTTGCATATATAATTTATATCTTAATTTTGTAGAAAATGAGAATATGTATTTTCAAACTTAATATTTCTCTTAAGTAAAATGCAGAATATTTTGTAAATAAATATCTTAAATTCTAGAATAACTATCTAATTGCCAGTAACTTTTCTGGTGGAGTTTATGTTCCTTTTATCACTCTTCTATCTTTGTTCCTTATATGACTAATAGCCAAAGCAAAGAATGTCACTTCAGAGAATGAAAAAAAGTGGATTACTTGGACTTCACAGCACATTTGTTCAGAAAGCATACTGGAGAAGAAAGGAAAATATAGCAACTTTAATAATCCAACATGCATTTTCTTTTTTAAATATATGTATTTATTGGTACATTTTTAGGTATAAAATACATTTATATTTATCATTGGGTGTTTGTACCAGAACATGATGCATCTTAGTTTTTATTTTTTCTCCCATTACCTGTGCACCCTTCATCCCCTCCACCCTTCCCTATTTACACAGAGTTTGATTCCATTTTTTTTTCTCATAATTTTTTTCTTTCCCTTCTTCCCTTTCCCCTTTCCCTTCCACCATCCCCAAAACCTTGGACCTTTTCTTATTTCAAATTATCAATTATTCATTTTAATCATTTTCATCCTTATTTACACTTTAAATTTCTCACACTAGAGAAACTATTCGGTATTTACACATGTGTGTCCTATTTATTTCACTTAAGAGTATGGCCTCAATGTGCATCCATTTAGCTATAAATGTCTCTAGTTTCTCATTCTTTATGGCTGAGTAGTTCTCCATTTGATAAAAAAAAAACACATCTTCTTTATCCAGTTTCCAGTCAATGGGCATTTGGGGTGTTTCCAAGATTTAGCTATTACAAATTGTGCCGCTATAAACATAGGTGCACATATATCACTGTGGTATGATTCTTTTAATTCTTTGGGGAAGATTCCCAGTAGGGGAATAGCTGGGTCAAATGGGACCTCTAGTCCTAGTTCTTTGAGTTATCTCCACACTGATTTCCACAGTGGTTGCACCAATCTACATTCCCACCCACAATGGAGAAGGGTTCCTTTCTCTCCACACCCGCGCCAGCATTTGTTATTGGTTGATTTCTTGATAGCAGCCACTCTTTCTAGGGTGAGGTGGAATCTCAGTGTTGATTTCATCTGCATCTCTCAAATGACCAGTGATGTTGAACTTTTTTTCATATATTTACTTGCTGTTTTTACTTCTTTATCTGAGAAATGTCTGATCATTTCTGTTGCCCATTTTTGAATTGGGTCTTTGAATTTGGGGGGTCTGATTTTTTTCAGTTCTTTATATAGTCTTGATAGTAGACCTTTGTCTGAGTTACAGCTGCTAAATATTTCTTCCCACATTGTAGGTTGTCTCTTAGCTCTGTTGGTAGTTTCTCTTGCAGTGTAGAAGCTTTTTAATAAGATGAGATCCTAGTTGTTGATTCTCTGTGCTAGCTCCCATGCTACTGAAGATTTGATCATAAAGTCTTTTCCTATGCCAATGTCATCAAGAGTTTTACCTAACTAGTCTTCCAGCAAGTTTAGTGTTTCTGCTTTAATATTTAGATCTTTAATCCACTTTGATCTTAGTTTAGTGTGTGGTGATAGGTATGGGTCTAGTTTTAATTTCTGACAAGTTGAAATCCAGTTTTTCCAACACCATTTATTAAATAGGCTATCTTTCCTCTAATGAGGGTGGTTGGCTCCTTTGTCGAAGATGAGGTGACTGAGTATGTCTGGAGTTGTTTCTGCATCTTCTAATCTATTCCACTGATCTTTGGGTCTGTTTCTTTGCCATGCAGTTTTTATCACAGTAGCTTTGTAGTATAGTTTCAAGTTGGGGATTGTGATGCCCCCAGCCATGTCTCTGTTGCCTAGAATTGCTTTTGCTATTTTAGGTTTCTTCTGTTTCCAAATGAATTTTTGGATTGTTTTGTCTAGTTCTCTGAAGTATATTGTTGGAATTTCAATTGGCATTGAATTGAATCTATATAGTAGTTTTGGAAGTATGCCCATTTTCACTATATTGGTTCTTCCTACCCAGGAACAAGAGATATCTTTCCCATTTTCTTATATCCTCTTCAATCTCCTTCAGAGTGCTGTAGTTTTCAGTGTAGAGGTCTTTTGCTTCCTTTGTTAGGTTGGTTCCTAGATATTTCATTTTTTTAGATGCTATTCTAAAAGGAATTATTTCCTGAATTTCCTCTCAATGGATCTGCTATTTGCATATAAAAAGGCTATTGTTTTTTGAGTGTTAACCTTGTATTCAGCTACTCTACTGAATCTGTCAATTAGGTCTAGAAGACTTTTGACTGAGTTTTTTTGGGTCTTCTATGTAAAGTATCACATCAGCAAATAATGACAGTTTCACTTCTTCCTTTCCTATCTTTATTCCTTTTATTTCTTTCTCTTGTCTAATTGCTATGGCTAATGTTTCCAGAACAATATTGAACAGGAGAGGTGATAGTGGGCATCCTTGTCTTATTCCTGATTTTAGTGTGAAAGTTTTATGTTTTTGACCATTTAGTATGATGTTGGCTGTTGGTTTTCATAGACAGCCTTAATCAGGTTGAGATAAAGACCTCCTATTCCAATTTTCTGTAGCGTTTTTATCATGAATGGGTGTTGGATTTTGTCAAATGCTTTTTCTGCATCTATTGAGATGATCATGTGGTTTTTGTCCTTGACTCTGTTAATATAGTGTATTACATTTATTGATTTACAGACGTTGAAGCATCCTTGCATCCCTGGGATAAATCCAACTTAGTCAGGGTGTATGATCTTCTTGATGACACTCTGTATTCTGTTTGGCAGTATCTTGTTGAGGATTTTTGCATCTATGTTCATTTGAGAAATTAGTTTGTAGTTCTCTTTTTCGGGTGGATCTTTCCTTGGATTTGGAATCAAAGTAACACTTGCTTCTGGCAATGAATTTGGAAGCCTTGCTTCCCTTTCAATTTCCTTGATGAGTTTAAATAGTAATGGTGATAGTTCTTCTTTAAATATCTTGTAGAATTCAGCAGTGAAGCCATCAGGACCTGGGCCTTTTTTTGTTGGTAATTTTTTAATTGTATTTTCAATTTCACTCATTGTAATTGGGGTGTTTAGAATTTCTATGTCTTCTTCATTTAATTTTGTCAATTCATATGTATCTAGGAATCTGTCCATTTCTTCTGTGTTTTCCATTTTATTAGGGTACAGGTTCTCAAAGTAGTTATTGATGATGCTCTGGATTTCTGCTGGATTTGTCATGGCTTTGCCTTTTTCATTCTGAATTGCATGTATTTGAGCCTTTTCTTTCCTTTTTTTGATAAGGTTGGCTAAAGGTTCATCGATTTTATTTATTCTTTCAAAAAACCAACTCTTTGATTCATTGAGTTTTTTTGTATCGTTCTCTTAATCTCCATTGCATTGATTTCTGCTCAGATCTTTATTATTTCCTTTCTTGTACAAGCTTTGGGTTTGTTATGCTCTTCTTTTTCTAGGAGCTTGAGGTTCTGCATTAAGTTATTTAACGGCGTTTTCTCGGTTGTCCTAATATGGGCATTCACTGCTATGAATTTTCCACGTAGAACTGCTTTCATTGTGTCCCACAGATTCCTGTATATTGTACTGGCATTTTCATTTACTTGTAGAAACTGTCTAATTTCTTCTTTAATTTCCTCTGTGACCCATTGGTTGTTCAGGAGGGTGTTGTTCAATTTCCATGTGTTTGTGGGGGTTTTGCGGTTTCTTTTGTTATTGATCTCCAATTGTATTGTACTACGGTCTGATAATATACAGGGGATAACTTCGATTCTTTTACATTTACTTAGCTATGTCCTATGAGCTAGCATGTGATCTATTTTGGAGAATGACCCGTGTGCAGCTGAAAAGAATGTGTATTCTGATTTTGTGGGGTGGAACACTCTATAAACATTTATTAAGTTCATTTGTTCAATAGCTTCATTTAGTTCTAGAATTTCATTGTTATTTTTTTTCTTAGTTGATCTGTCTATTTGTGAAAGAGGGGTGTTGAGGTCCCCCACTACAATAGTATTAGTACTTATTTGGTTTTTCATGTCCATTAATATTTGTTTTGTATAGTTGGGGGCATTCGTATTTGGTGCATATATATTTAGGACTGTCATCTCTTCCTCTTGGATTGTTCCCTTCACAAGGATGTAGTGACCATCTTTGTCTCTCTTGATTAGTTTTGGTTTGAAATCTACTTTGTCTGCAAATAAGATTGCTACATCTGCTTTTTCCTTGGTTCCAGTTGCATGGAGAACTGTTTTCCATCCTTTTACTTTCAGTCTATGGATTTACTTTTGAGTTGGGTGTGTTTCTTGTACACAGCATATTGCTGGGTTTTGCTTCTTAATCCATTCTGTCAGTCTATTTCTTTTGATTGGTGAATTGAGGCCATTAACATTGATAGTTATAATTGACAGATATTGACTCATCCTTGTCATGATATTTTACTGTTGTTAGCTCTTTTCTTATTTTCCCCCCTTTCACTTTAGTGTCTTACCTTGTGTGGTGCCTTGTCTCTGCTGGGCCTCATGGAGTTGTGACCTTCATTGTCTTTTTCTAGGGTATTGCTTAAAATTGTTTGGAGTGCTCATTTATTGTTCATGAAATTTCTCGGGTGTTCTTTGTCATGGAAGTATCTAATTTCCCCATCAATTTTGAAAGATAATTTTGCCAGATACAACAGTCTAGGTTGGAAGTTTTTTTCTTTTAGGGCTTGAAATACTTCACTCCAGGCTCTCCTTGATTTGAGGGTTTGTGTTGAGAAATCTGCCATGATTCTGATGGACTTTCCTTTGTAGGTGATTTGTTTCTTTTCTCTAACTGCCTTTAGAATTTTGTTCTTCTGTTGGGTTTTTGGGATCTTGACTATTATACGTCTAGGTGTAAATTTCTTTTGGTCATGGCTGGATGGAGTTCTATATGCCTCACTTATCTGTACATCCAACTCTTTACCTCTGTCTGGGAAGTTATTTACTATTATTTCTGTGAACAGTTTTTTATGTCTGTTGTGCTTTCTCCTGTTTTTTCATGGACTCCTATGAGTCTTATGTTATTCGTCTTTGCATCATCTAGCAGCTGTAGAATTGATTTCTCATAGTCCCTTACTATCTTTAAGAAGTCTCTGTTTTCATGGTCCTTAACCACAAACCTGTCTTCTATGTCTGATATTCTGTCATCAGATTCTCTTAGTCTGCTCTGCATGCTTTCAATGGAGTTTTTAATCTCCTGAATATCTGTTTGAATCTGTTTCATGGATTCCATTTCTTATGTTGAGCGATCATGTTTACCATTTCTTTCTTATGCTGGGCATTCATGGCTTCCAGCACAACATGCATTTAAGATAAAAACCCTACAAAAAATTGGAATAGATGATGTCTACCTCAAACTGATTAAAGACATCTATGAAAAACCAACAGCCAATATCATACTAAATGGTCAAAAACTGAAATCCTTCACACTAAAATCAGGAGCAAGACAAGGATGTCCACTATCACCACTCTTGTTCAATATAGTTCTGGAAACATTAGCCACAGCAATTAGATAAAAGAAATAAATAAAAGTAATAAAGATAGGAAATGAAGAAGTCAAATTGTCATTATTTGCAGATGACATGATACTGTATATAGAAGATCCCAAGAACTCCACCAAAAGTCTTCTAGACTTAATAACCAAATTCAGTCAAGTAGCTGGTTACAAAGTCAACACACAAAAATCAATAGCTTTCCTCTACATGAATGACAGACTCACTGAGAGAGAAATAGGGCAAACAATTCCTTTCATAATAGCGTCCAAAAAACTGAAATACCTAGGAATCAATCTAATGAAAGAAATCAAATACCTCTTCTCTGAAAACTATAGCACTCTGAAAAGAGAGATTGAAGATGATATCAGAAAATGGACAGACATCCCCTGCTCCTGGGTAGGAAGGATTAATATAGTGAAAATTGCCATACTTCCAAAACTGGAAGATCTTTTGTTCAAGAGTTCAATTGAGTTCTAGTATTTCATTACTTATTTTTTGTCTAGTTGATCTATCTGTGACAGTGGGGTGTTGAGGTCCCCCACTACAATTGTATTAGAACATTTATGACTTTTCATGTCCATTAGTATTTGTTTTATATAGTTGGGAGCACTAGTGTTTGGTGCATAGATATTTATGATTGTCATTTCTTCCTCTTGGGTTATTCCCTTTACAAGGATGTAGTGTCCTTCTTTATCTCTCTAAATCAGTGTTGGTTTGAAATCTACTTGATCTGCAAAGAGGATAGCTACTCCTGTTTTTTTCAGGTTCCCGTCGCATAGAGTATTGTTTTCCATACTTTAACTTTCAGTCTATGAGTTTCATTTCTAATTAAGTGTGTTTCTTGTATGCAGCACATTGTTGGATTTTGTTTCTTGACCCATTCTGCCAGTCTGTTTCTTTTGATTGGTGAATTGAGACCATTAACATTGATGGTTATAACTGAAACGTATTGACTTGTCATTGTCATGACTTTTTCTTTTTGTTAGGTTCTCCCCTTCTACATTTAATTTCTTGTCATGCCAGATGAGTTCATTCTGCTTTGCTTCCTGGGGTTGTGATCCTCAATGTCTGTTCCTAGGATATTGTGTAAAATTTTTTGGAGTGCTGGATTGGTATTCACGAAGTTCCTAAGGTGCTCTTTGCCATGAAAGTATCTTATTTCTCCATCCATTTTGAAAGATAGTTTTGCAGGGTACATCAATCTGGGTTGGAGGCTGTTTTCTTTTAGGACTTGGAATATGTCACTCCAAGCTCTTCTTGCCTTGATGGTTTGTGTTGAGAAGTTTGCTATGATTCTGATGGGCTTTCCTTTGTATGTGATTTGTTTCTTTTCTCTAACTGCTTGTACAACTTTGTTCTTCTGTTGAGTTTCTGGAATCTTAACAATTATATGCCTATGTGTAGATTTTTTTGATCAAGGCTATTTGGAGTCCTGTATGGCTCACTTATCTGTATGTCAAGCTCTTTTCCCATGCTTGGGAAGTTTTCTGCCATTACTTATGTGAAGAGTTTTTTCATGTCATCTGCACTGTCTCCTCTTTCTTCATTGACTCCAATCAGTCTTATGTTATTTTTCTTTGGATCATCTAACAGCTGCTGGATTGAGTTCTCATGTTTCCTTATAATTTTGAAGCAATTTTTCTTTTCCTGGTTATTAATTGCAATCTCATCTTCTATATCTGAAATTCTGTCCTCACATTGGCTCATTCTGCTGTGTAGACTTTCAATTTAGTTTTTCACCTGGAAATCTATTTGCATCTGTTTTATGGATTCCATTTGTTTCCTATGTTATGATTCCATCATGTTCCTGAGCTCCTGTCTAGATTTATTAATCATGTCTTGCACTAGGAGCACAATTTCTCCTGTTATCTGAGAAATTATTTCTGATTTCATTCTTTTCAGATCCCCTTTTGTTGCCAGTTCAGTGGGTCCAGGTGGTTGAGTATCAGAGTGTTCCATCTCATTTCCCTTTGGGGTTGCTGTAGGTGATCTGGAAGTTTTGTTTTGAGACTTATTTACATGTTTTCTCATTTCGACTGGGGTCGCGGGGGAGTGCTGTTGGCACCAGCGCGGCTCACCTCCTCTGAGCTGGGAGAGGTGGGACAGGGACATAGACCAGCAGTAGGTATGGTGGCCTAGATGCTCCTTCCTCTGGGCTGGGAGCGGCGGGAGGGATGGTGGCCTGGAAGCCCCTTCCTCTGGACCAGGAGCAGTGGGACGGCTGCTCAGAAGCCCCTACTTCTGGGCTGGGAGTAGCGGGATGGATGGCAGCCCAGAAGCCCCTTCCTCTGGGCCGGGAGCGGCAGGACAGAAGGCGGCCCAAAAGCCCTTTCTTCTGGGCCAGGAGTGGTGGGACGGATGGCCAACCCAACATGATTTTACACAGCAGGAAGGAATAGGATTTGGAAAAAAAAATTAATAGTGATAATAATGACCATGAAGCAGTGTTATTTAAATAATTAGCTTACTCTGTCTTCATTACAGCACTATGAATTGAACATAACTATTATGACTTTAACAGATGAGGAAAACAAGACTTTCATTCAATGAGTTATTTTATTCATTGTTTCCCAGCTTCCAAGTAGCTGAGCCAGGATTTAAACCATCCCTCACTAACTCTACACCAAATACTCTTAACTATATCACAATATTTTCTTCATGTTGGTCAGAAAAGCTGATTTTTAAAAGTTTTTAAAATCATATTTAATAAGGTATACAGAAGCCTCCAGTGACTAGTCTCTACTGGAAAATTTCATTCTTGAAGATCAATGGAATTTGAAGCACCAGCAGATGTCATTAAATCATTATTTATTCATTTACTAAGATTCTCATTCCAGCTCTAGTAAATGTACTCAAAATGTATAGAAAAATGAAAAATGAAACTAAATTAAGTATATAATACTATGAAAAAAGATAATAGAGTGCATTTAGTTTTAGTATATTGTTATAAGTTTAAAATCATGTCAAGGTATGAGAAATGACTATCAAATCATCTTATTCTCAATACAGCAAACAAAGTTACATGCTACTAAAAATTCACCAAATAGAAAAAATATAAATTTACTAACTGGAAAGAATTATGCATTAGTTTTCTATGATGCTCCTAACAAAACAACACAGACTAAGGGGCTTAAACAGCCAAATTTCTCCAAATTTCTGGAGGCTAAATGTTCAAATTCAAGGTATCAGCAAGATTGCTTTCTAAGATATGGGCATTAGGATGTCAACACATGATTTTTGCAGAAAAATAAGTCTTTCCATACCATATAGTAAAATAATTCCTAAAAAGGCATGGGGTTTAATCTGCCCAGAACTTTTTCTTGAAGAAAAACAGCCTATCAGCTATCAGACAAAAAAAAAAAAAATCTATAAGACAGTTACAGAATAAAGAGCATGATGAGATCCTAGGATGGTATCACAGGGAGCTGGCCTACCAGACACAACTTTAAATTTGCTAGTGTCTACAAATGCAATCAGTGTCTCATTGGCAATCTTGCAATATTTCCTCACTAGAGAGAAACAGAAAAAAAATAAGGGTAACTATTAGAAAAGAAGATAGCAAGACAGGGAAATGTCATGACAATAACAGTTTATTGAATCTTTGTACCAGTGAGAAGAGGTGGGTACAAAGTAGAGTTTTTCTGCTTTAAATTACATTTCGTTTTTGTTTCTTATTGCCTGGCTTTCGTGGGGGTTTTTTCTTTTGGATTTTTTGTTCTTTTTGTTTGTTTGTTTTTTAATTTTTAGCAACATCAGGGCTGCCACATTGACTCTAAGGAGTTTGTATTTTAGAACTAAAAGGCTGTTTCTCTGTGTCTGCCAAGAAAGCAGCAAGCTAACCACAGGACAAGCCTTTTTTCATCTACCCCTGAAGCAACAGCACTTCTCTCAAGAGCTATAAGGCCACTCAGCAGGTCAGTGAAAAATAAGAGAGGGAGATGATAGTCAGACAGAAAAGAAAGGGAAAGATCACTGAAGCAAAGGTCACAGAGGAATCTTCTCTAAGGAAAACACAGGTAACTGGTGTGAAAGGGATAAAACTAAATAAATACTAATATAATTATTGATCTGTAGCATAAATATCCATTTCATTCTTATTCTTTATCTCATACAATGACTATTATGGTCTTTTCCTATGTCTTCCACACAGAAAACCAAAAGTCACATGGTTAGAATGTTACAATGGCCTTCACTTTGACTGTGTCTAGTTAGTGTCCACTACAAAGCTTTTAAAAAAATTATTAGAACATAGCCCCTTTTCAAATATTCCTCTGCATAAAAATGAATATCAATCGCTTCTCGGCCTTTCAGCCAAGAACATGTGTAAAAGTGGATATCATCAGTTAATTATTGTTACATTCATCCATAATTCACTTAATCCTATTGATTCATGTATTACATATTTGTATTACTTACATGCATTACTCCTTAGATGTATGACTCTTGCACACGTTGTGCATAGTTAAACCTGTCTCTTCATTATTCTATGAATGTTTCACCTTTCAGTCCAGAATGTCCTTTTTTCCCTTTCACGGACCATAACACACCTCACCTTCTAAGAACTATACAAAATCCAATCCATTTCTAATTGATGGTTTCCAAATATTTCAACCTCCACATATCTCACCCTGTCATTTCAAGTTACCTCAGATTAAATATGACTCACATTAAACTCATCACTTCTTCCAAAAAAACTGATTTTGCCTCAAGGTTCCTTTAGTGTCATGTTAGCCAAGACAAAAGAAACAATCATCTTTTATTCTCCTTCTCCTTCATTAGATTCACATTTAATCATTCATTAAATTTTGTTGAACTGATTTCTTGAATGCCTCTAGTCTCTCTCCTTCCTGATATCCTCTTTATTGTTCCTCATCTCCTATCCTTCCTGTGTCTTATGCCCTGCTATGGCTGGGATCTAGATGTACCCCTCAAAGCCTCATGTGGTCATAGATGAGGCTTTTGGAAAGTGGCTGAATCATGGGTGTGTGGTACTGGATTATCACTGAAACATTTACAAACTGTGAGCTAAAATAAACCTTTCCTCCTATAACTTTTCCTCCAATGAGAAAGTAACTAAGACATGCCTTTCTTTATCATACACTCTTTTTCAGTATACCAAGTTATAGCTCTGGAGCAAGGCAATCAAGGCACATTCTGTTAGAGCTTCTATAGAGTAGAGATCAACCTTTGCCACATTCACATTCTCAAGATGGCAACATCATCTTGCCATAAGACTGCTATTGAATGGTCCATGCTTTTGAACAAGAAGGTCCACTGCCTGAAATGCCCTTTTTTTCTTCATCCTTCAGTTAAATTTCTGTACATGTTTAAGGAAGTTTAGATGCCACCTGCTTGATAATGCTTTCTTTGACTTCACCAGACAGACTTGCTTGCATCTTCCTCACAATTCTAGAGCATTTTGTACAAACTTTCTATTCAAAGTAATTGTGTTATAATATAGTCCTCGTATATATTCCTGTCAATAATGTGATAGCTTTGACAGTTTTGGTCTTCCATTTTTTAATCTCTATTCCTAGAAAATGCCAGGACAACTGTTCCATAGAGATGTTCATTAGATACATAGTAATCAGCAGACAAAAATGAATTCTCTAGAATATGTGCACTACTATATTCATTGAAAGCATTAAATAAAAGATAATCCACTGATTATTTTATAGATGTAAATGTTAATCAGATGTTTAAAAACCTTAGAATTAATTAACTTTTGAGTCTTAAAGTTGGTAAGCATTGGAATTTTATGATTTTTAAATGAATAAGAGCATGTTAATGATACTGTTAATAATTTTTTTTAAAAAAATTAATGAATCCCTACATGTGGTATATCCCACATAAATTGTAGGACATAAGAAAATATAAAACTCTTACATGATATGGAAAACTGATACTTGGCAAAATATTAGCAATTAAATCAGTTAATTACTTTGTAACCAATTCAATAAAATGGAAATCAATTATTTTGCTCTTTTCAATGTCCTTGAGATAAAGCTTTTGTGTAAATATTACCATAAATTTTTACTTATGTTAAATATTATTTGATGAAAATTTAGGATGTTAGCAATTTGAAGAACAGAGATGTTGTGGTGGATTAACTAGTGGTCAATTTAAGAGTTCTGGGCATGGAAGACCCATCCAAGGATTGTTGCCAACAGCATTAAAGGAGAAGAGGAGGGAAAGATTGTATGCTGTGGATTTTTCCAGCAGAAGCTGCTTTTTTGGCAGTTTTCCTTCAAAGGAGCTTTGGTTGCTATCTTCCTCCTGGACAGCTTCAATCCTAATCTTCATCTTGGACGTTGTCTCCTGGCTTCAAGTGCAGATCTCACACTCTATAGGCACAGATCCCTCACCTTGCCGGCACAGACTTTCTACCTCCACCACTAGCCCTTTGGCCTTTCTGGTGCAGATCCTTGATACAGACATGCACGGGACATTGCCATGGGCTCCAAGACCTTGATGATCCTGCGGGTCTCCAGCAAGCAGGATCTCTTCTCCATCTGACTCTAGTAAGCATTGGCCAGTAGAGATATACATTTTGAAAGTAGGAAAAATATTGAGGTTAATTTTAATTGATATAAATTTATATTATATTTGAATACAAAGTTGCAATTCTATGTAAATAATATCATGTTTTAGAAAACTTTGTATTAGTAAGTTTTCTACAATATTAAATTTTGAATTATTTTCCTTCCCATAATTCAGTCTCAGATATAGTTCATTAATGTATCAAACTATTGTAAGTGCTATGAAGAAATAGTCCATGTAATAAAGTAGGGGAACTCCTTAGTATGAGGCATTTGAAATAAAATCTGCACAATTTTAATTAACCATGCAGAAGCAACTAGAATATCATGTAAAAAGGTCTGGAATATTTCTTCAAAACACTTATAATTGTTTGTAATTATATAGCTAGTAATTGTCTTCCCAGCAGACTAAGATTAACACAGTATTCCCAAGAGTAAGTATTATGTTCCTAAAATACTGCAGACACAAATAAAAATCAGTTAAATGAGTGAAGTTTTCTCTTTTTTTTTGAGTAGGAAAAATTTATTGAAAGAAAGATAGCTCCTGTCTAAGAGAGACACAAGGGGGACCAGAAAATGGGTTGCCTGCTCACACAACTTCTCAAAAGTGTTTTATGAGACAAAGCCACGAGGTGAGGTGAGTTCAAGGTGGGACAAAACCATAGTCAACTAGGAAGATTGCAAGTACAGTCACTTAGGTAATACTGATCCAGTGAGAAATCACAAGGTGGACAAAACTATGAACAGCCAATAAGACTGTCATTTGTGCCACTGTGAAGAAGTATTTTTTAACATCTTTTTATTCATTTTGCCAACAAATATCAATGAAAACCTAGTATATATAAGATATAATCCTAAAGGCAAGAGGAGAGAAGTTACCAGAATAAAATGGTATCTGCTTTCACAGAATTGACTTTTCATGTCAAAGACATAAATAAATAATAAATAATAGAATTGAGGTAGTGTTGTGAACTTTAAAAATCATCTTGATATTGCCTAGGAGACTCCTTTACATTGGATAGTCAGGAACTTCACCCTGATGAGATACTATTTAACCTGTGCAAAAAAGACTCAAATGATAATGTCCTAACATATTACCCATAGAAAGAGTCCTCAATCTCATCTTCCCCACTCATTATAAGACATTTCTGAGAAAGTAGGAATTAAATCATTGGTATTAAAAATTATAAACAATCCAGTAATAGGTTTCCAACATACTCTATTTCAAAGGTAGTTAGAAAAATAACACAAAACTGTAATTACTGGGACAATGACATCATTTCAATTTTATGTACAAGGTAATAAACTCAGGGGAGCAAAGTAACAATAGCTATTCAAAGGAGAACCTGAGTTCTACTTGAGCAAGTCTCTAATGCTCCTTTTCCATCCAACAGCATCTTGATCTTACAGCTCCTTTTAAGATCTATATAACAAAAAGTTAAAATAACATAATGTATTTGATATATTTAGTATAAAGACATAATCATTGTATAAAAAATCACTTGTGATTTTTTTATAAATCAAAGACAAAGGACTCCAGTTTGAATATAGGTTTGATTCCATTCAGTAAATTTTACAAACTCTATAATAGCATCCAAAAAAATGAAATATTTAGGAGTCAATCTAAGAAAGGAAGCAAAAGACCTCTACACTGAAAAATACAGCACTCTGAAAAAAGAGATTGAAGAGGAAAATGGAAAGACATCCTTGCTCCTGTATAGGAAGAACCAATATAGTGAAAATGGCCATACTTCCAAAACTACTATATAGATTCAATGCAATGCTGATTGAAATTCCAACAATATACTTCACAGAACTAGAGAAAACAATCAAAAAATTCATTTGGAACCAGAAGAGACCTAGAATAGCAAAAGCAATTCTAGGCAACAGAGATATGGCTGGGGGTATCACAATCCCCAACTTGAAACTATACTACAAAGCCACTGTGATAAAAACAGCATGGTATTGGCAAAAGAACAGACCGAGGTTCAGTGGAATAGATGAGAAGATGCAGAAGCAACTCCAGACACACTCAGCCACCTCATCTTTGACAAGGGAGCCAACCACCATCATTGAAGAAAAGATAGCCTATTTAATAAATGGTGTTGGAAAAACTGGATTTCAACCCGCCAGAGATTAAAACTAGAACCACACCTATCACCATGCACTAAACTAAGATCAAAGTGGATTAAAGATATAAATATTAAAACAGAAACACTAAACTTGCTGGAAGACAAGTTAGGTAGAACTCTTGAAGACATTGGCATAGGAAAAGACTTTATAAACAAAACCTAAGTAGCATGGGAACTACCACAAAGAATCAACAACTAGGATATCATCTTATTAAAAAGCTTCTGGACTGCAAAAGAAACCACCAACAGAGCTGACTGACAAGCAACAATGTGGGAAAAAAAATTTAGCAGCTGTACCTCAGACAAAGGACTACTATCTAGAATATATAAAGAACTGAAAAAAGTAAGACCCCCCCAAATTCAAAGACCCAGTTCAAAAATGGGGATCTGTAATGAACAGACATTTCTCAGAACAAGAAGTAAAAGCAGCAAATAAATATATGAAAAAATGCTCAACATCACTGGTCATTTGAGAGATGCAGATGAAAACAACACTGAGATTCCACCTCAACCCAGAAAAAATGTCTGCTATCAAGAAATCAACCAATAACAATTGCTGGTGAGGGTGTGGGAAGAAAAGAACCCTTCTCCATTTTTGGTGGGAGTGCAGACTGGTACAACCACTGTGGAAATCCTTTTGGAGATACTTCAAACAACTAGGACTAGAGGTCCCATTTGACCCAGCTATTCCCTTGCTGGATATCTTCCCAAAAGAATTAAAAGAATCCTACCACAGAGATATATGTGCACCCATGTTTATAGCAGCATAGTTTGTAATAGCTAAAGCTTGGAAGCAGCCCAAGTGCCCATCAACTGGAAACTGAATAAAGAAGATGTGAGGTTTTTTTATAAAATGGAGTACTACTCAGCCATAAAGAATGAAAAACTAGAGTCATTTATAGCTAAGTGGATGCATATTGAGGCCATACTCAAGCGAAATAAATAGGACACACGTGTAAATGCTGAATAGTTTCTCTAGTGTAAGAAACTGATAGTGTAAATAAGGGTTAAAATGATTAAAATGAATAATTGATAATTTGAAATAGGAAAAAAGGTCCAAAGACATGGGGTGAAGGGAGTGGAAAGGGAAAGGGAAGAAGGGAAAGGAAAATCATGAGAAAAGAACAAAAAATGGAAATGATATCTATGTAAATAGGGAAGGGTGGAGGGGGTGAATGGCACACAGGTAATGGGGAAAAAGTAAGAATCAAGATACATCATGTACAGGTACAAACAACCAATGATAAATGTAAACATATTGTATACCTAAAATGTACCAATAAAAGAACTTAAGAAAACAAAATTAACAAATTATAGTTTATATGAAGCTAAAAAAATCTATGAAAAATATTATTAAATCATAATGTTGTCATGAGGTTTACAAGTTTGTCAGAAAGAAAAACATAGAAAATGCTAATTAAAAACACACTGTAAGACATGAGGTTCTGACTTCTTATTAAATGACAAAGTGTTTCACATATATGAATTTTTCCATCTTTCTGTATATACTTTCCTAAAAATTTGGATAAATTAAAATTAGAAATTGATTTTTATTTGGACATAAAATCTGGCAACATAAAGTTTTAAACAAAGTCTTAGAATTGGGAAAAATCATAACACAGGTTCAATTTTCTTCACTGTTGGCTTTACAGATTGCAATATAACCAAGAAGAAAAATTATAAAAGTTATATTTGAATTGGATACCCATTTTAAACCTCATCTCCAATATCATAATGATTTTGAAAAATGGGTTTACTATATTAGCAAATCTAAATGCAAATCATATTTTCTATCATAAAAGAAAATTTCTGAAAAAGTATGTAAATGAATTTTTGTGTCACTTTGAAAATGTATATTCTCAACTAAATAAGAGAGGCTGAAACAATTGTGTTTCTCATTTGCCAATAGATTTTTATGGCACTCTCGGTAATTTGTTTACAGTAATTCATGACATACGTCTTCTCTTAGTGAAAATTTAACATGTTATACATTCATTTTGAATGAACATAATAATTGCTAAGAAAAAAAAACAATATTTTCTGAGATAAGTGTTCAAATAGAAAGCAATGAAAAAATTTCAATTTCTAAATCTGTCAGAAAATTTGCCTTAAATAAAAAAGTAAAAGAACAAAAAAGAGAGAAGGCTAGATTTCACAGAAGCAAGGTCTGAAAGTAATACCTTATTTAATGTGAAAAACAAGTAAAATAACATAATGTAAAAATGTCAAGAAAACTCTCCATTTAAGATATCTTGGGAAATTCCTACTCAGCTTTGAAATAAGCAGCTATATTTTTTATGACCTTTCATAAGTCCTGAAATTTATAAAATAAAAAAAATTTCTCCAAAGAACAAGATAACCTCTGAATTTACAATACCAATCTTTCTAAATGTGTGGTGTAGTTTATAATTGTGTCCTATTTTTAACGGAGAGTCAAACAACACCAATATAATTTCATGCCTTAGCTGCAGTTCTAAACTTGTTATATGGATTTGCTATTTTTCTACTGATAGTTTCCTTGCAGCACTTTCTATGAAAACAGATGTTCTCTTTAAAATTACCATGATATTATATAGAATCTGAGCATCTTGCAAATAATACAGAGTTTTGAGACAGAAAGTAGAAAAAAGAAATACTGATACATTGGTTTAAAATAAGTGTTTTACCTTTGCCAACTTTTTCCTATAGCTTGTTGATGAAATCATTTTTATCTTCTGTTCAATAATTTAAGTGAAATATGTCCACTTAAACATTCTAATACATAAAAAAGAAAGAAGATTCTCTCAGATTAAGTAACGTCTTTAATGTAATTACAAGTTAACAGAAAATACTGAGCAATACCTTTGTATTAGGCATCATTCAAAGAACTTATAGGTGTCACCTCTTGAATTATTAGAACAGCTCCAAGATTATGTTATTATTACCTTACTTTACAGATGAGGACACTGAAAAACAGTGGTTAAAAATTTGTCCAAGTTCAGAAAATACAATTTTAGAGCCTGCCTCTTTATTCATTAATTTATACTGCCTCCCAGGAAAAGATGTTTGTTAATTACAGCATGTTCTGTTTAATGCATCAAAATGTCAGTGCCTCAGAGGCATCAGAAAAATGCCTTAGATTTGAATATACTTACTGTAGGTTTTAAAAAAACTATGAAATTACCTGCTTTTATTAAAATCTTTATATTTTACCAACATGTTTACTGGACTTTTAGCTTCCCCTCCCAAAATTCACATCTGAATGTATGTGCACACGTGAACGTACATGTGTGACTCTTTCTCCTGCATTAGACAATGACTCACCTGAAACAGCAACCATATCTCATGTGGCTCTGTCTCCAAGATCAAGAGGGTCCTTACAGACATGCAGTAGGCATTGAAAGAACTATTATTTAATGAACAAATACATGAGTTATTTAATAACAGATATGTCATTTGCTAAAGTGAACTCAGAAAACATACATCAGCCAGGCATAGTGACACATGCCTGTAATTCTAGTTACTTGGAAGCCTGAGACAGGAGGATTACAAATTCAAGGCCAGTCTGTGCAACAAAGGGAAACATTGTTTCCAAAAACAAAAAGTGAAATAAAAAGGGCTGGAGATGTAACATAGGAAAGACCAGGAACCGGCTATGGATACTAACATGTAATTACATCTGAAATTTTTATGGCACTTAAAAGTTTAAAAATTTCCTTCCTCTCTCTCTATATATATACCATTTAATCTACAAAATACCATAAAGATTAAATTACCATCTGCAATGAGAAAATAAGTTTATAACAGGTCCAACCAAGGCAATATATTTAGCAACTGGTAAAATCACCACTCAAATCCACATATTCTGACTTGTAAACTGAGTCAATCCATATTATGCATGTCCAGAAGAAAAATTGCACTGTAATTCACTCATTATTTTGAAAATTTCAGTAAAGAAATGAATAAACAGTACACAAAATCACCTTAAATTCCTTATAAAATGATTTCTACATATTTTAAACCCTGAAAAGGTTAATAAAATATTTTGTTTCAAAATTCACAAAATATTATGTACATAAATAAGACACAGGTTCTAGAACTGGGATTCTCAAACGTTGCTATCTATCCATCAGAATCATCTGAGATCTTTTAAATCCTAATAATCTACTTACAATAAGTTTTAATGAGAATCCTTAGGAGGAATAAAGGTATCTTTTTTTTTTCTTTTGCAACCTAGGATGGTGCTCCCATTGAGCAATATAACACAGTTCTTTGTTGCTTTATATTTGAAGACAGTCTCTCTAAATTCCCCAAGCTAACCTGGAACTTGCCATCCTCCAGCATCAGTCTCCTGATTGGCTAGGATTAAAGGCATTCATCACTATTCTCAGCTTCAGTGTTTTCTTAAAAATCCATAAATGTTTCCAAAAAGAGCCAAGTTTGTGAATTTACCTTCTAAGTTTCTGCAGATTCTTTCAGTGTTTTGTTTTTCACTCTGATTTACTGGACAAGAGGCCAGATGTTTGTTAGGTCACAGAGATGAAAAATATAATACAAGATGGTATAAATGAAAAATAATTGAGATTTGATATGCATATGTACCAATTCACCAAGATGAATGTAATTATTATGTATCGCAAAGATATATGAACAATTTAAAGAAGAAAATTAACTAAAAAAAAGTATGTGAAAAAATTGCCCGTGTATGTGTACATGTATATTCACACCCATACAGACACACAAGTCACTAAATATATATGTTCAAAATTATTTTCTTGCCATTAATTTTGTGCACCATACAAATCAGTGATAAGGTGAAGCTAATTTACATTTTCAGAATGCAATTTGAGATTGATAAACTGCTTATAGTAAAACAGCTATTCTCAGAAGCTTGTTTTGTCATTATTATATAAATTTTGCATTAACTGAAGTAGCTTTTACTATGATAATATCTGCAATGCAGAATTTGTGGTTGACATTCTTGGCAATTAGAATGTATCATGTATGTCCATGGTATTTTAAAAACAGATAAATTTAAACAGAGAGCCTACACTATAAAATATTGTTAGTTTAGGATTTAAGAAAGCCTTTCAGGAGAATTACTGTTGCTATATCAGAATTTCTTAATTTATGATGAGAAAATGTATCAATAAATTGAACAGAATTTTAATTTGTCTTAATAAATAATTCTTCAGAACAGATATATATCCTTAAGAAGAAATGGTTTTTATTATGAACAAATTAAAATACTAGGACAATAAAATCATCAGAAAATAAGTATATAATAGAAAGGTTTTTAAGTCTATCAAAAGAGTAAAAATTTGCTTGAAACTTACAAAGTTAGCTAATGAAGAATTTCCTCTGGAACAGAATTATTTTTTTCTCTATACCACTCTTCCACACAACCAAGACTTCAACCTATATTTGTAATATAATAATGTTGAAACCTTGAAATACATGTGTAAATTATAGTCTACATTTTGGAAAAGCATATTTTTAAAAACTTTTATATGTAGTTATGATGTATTTTTATTGCAAATTAATTTATGCCACAACCCTTTAAACAAATATCTGGAATGTCCCATGCATTGGTCTAAGCATTAATAAATAAAGTAATGATCAAAACAGCTCTGTTTTCATGAATTTAACACTTTTTAAATTGCTTTAAAATCAAATTATAGTTTAAGACACTCAACTTTCAAAGTTTTCTACATTTAGAAAATGACTACTTCATCATACATTATCATGATTAAGTATATAACATGCTAGACATCTGCTAATTTTCTTACTACTGCTATTTGTCGATCAGTAATATAGAAACAATTAGTAATGATATTAATCGTTGTAGGCAAAATAAAACTAAGTTCTGGGGTCAGTTTAAAGTTCCACATAATACTAATTTTAATATCTATCTGACTTCTAATAAAGCATTGTGATCTGAAAACAATTAAGCTATAGGTTATTCATTCATTCCATGGCAAATAATATTTTAATGTTAAATGCTTAACAGTAAAAAGCATTGCATACACACATACACTACTGAAGAACAGGGATGTGATAAGCAATGGAAAATCCAAGTGAAATCAAAACTTCACCTTTTGATTCTAATTTCATTGTCAAAACTGATTCATTTGTTCTTTTCCAAACATCCTATTGATGGAATCCTATACTACATAGCTATGTTTTTTGAGTGTATCCATACTTGCTTCCTTCTTAGGTTTCAGTGTCTTCTTTAAGGTTATAGTTTATCCATTTGGTGGTTGAAGGGCAAGTGGTTTCCGGTTTTTGGTGATTATGAATAAAGCGACTAAAAATATTTCTGTACAAGATTTTATGTGAACATCAATTTTCTTTTTTCTGGAATATATAAATAGTAATGTGAATACTGAGTCATACTGTAAGGTTAACTTTATAACAAACTGCCAGACTGTCTTCCAGTTTCTTGAGCATTTGCATTTTCACCAGCAACATCTGTAAAGCTTCATTTACTCCATATTCTGCTCAGTAATGATTCATGACTGTCTTTTTAATTTTAACCTATAATAATAGGTTGCAGTGGTATCTCATTGTGTTTTTATTAGTGAACCTTATAAGGAATAACAGGTTTCACTGTGGCACAATATTTATACATGCATGCATCATACTTTCATCATACTCATCCCCCCATCACCAATACTTGCTCCTCATCTATCCCATTGAAGCCTGCTCTCTTCTCTGTCTCCTTTCTATTTTCATGTCAAATTGTGGATTTTCAGATTCCACATTGAGAAAAAACATGCAATTCTTGTCTTTCTGAGCCCAAATTATTAACACGATGTTCCAAGTCCTACCCCTTTTCATGCAAAGAACATGATTCCATTCTTCTTTATGGGAGAATAAAACTCTATGGTTATACATAGAAAATTTTATTTATTCATTTATACTATGGTCAGCAACTAGGGTGATTCCATAATTTAATTATTATGAACGGAGCAGCAATAAACATGAACATGCAGATATTTCTAAACTAAGCTGACTTAATTTCTTCAGTTATAAACTGAGAAATATTATAGCTGGATAATATGGTAATTCTTTTTAGTTTCTTGAGGAACCTCCATAGTGATTTCCATCATAGTTGTTCTAATTTACATTCCCACTGACAATGTAGGAAGTTCCTTTTTCCTTGCATCAGAGCTAGCAATTAACTCTGGTGAGATGAAATCTCAGCATGGTTTTGATTTGTGTTTGCCTGATAGCTAATGATGTTGAACCTTTCAGATAATTATCGGCATTTGTATTTCTTCTTTTGAAAAATGTATTGCTTATCTGACCATTTATTGGTTGACTTATTTGGAGTTTTGTGGTGGTTTTTTTTTTTTTTTGTCCTTTATATTTTCTGGATATTAAAGCTTCACCAGAAGAGTAGCTAGAAAAGAGTTTCTCCAGTTTTGCAGGCTGAGTCTTCAGTCTGTAGTTATTTGATTTGCCATGCAGAAAGTTTTAAATGTAATGTAACCATATTTGTTGATTTTTGCTACTATTTCCTGAGTTATTGGAATCCAATACAGGAAGTCAATAACTATGCCTATATCTTAGTTTCCATTTTTTTTCTTCTAGCAGTTTCATAGTTTTAGATAGTATATTTAGGTCTCTGATATAGTGTGAGTTGATTTTTATACAGGATGAGAGGGATATAGTTTCAATCTCTCACACATGAATATCCACTTTTACCAGCACCATTTGGTAAGGAGCTTTTTGTTCTTCAACAGGTTTTTGACACCATGGTTAAGAATCAGATGCCTACAGTTGTACATGTCCTCTGTTCTATTTCTTTGGTCTATTTTTCTGATTTTATGCCAATACTATGGTAGTTGTATTACTAGGAATCAAGATAATATTTTGAAGTCAGATGTGATACCTCCAGGAATGTTCTTTTTGTTCAGAATTGTTTTAGTTACTCTGGATGTTTTATACTTCTATACAAATTTTAGAACTGTTTTTATTTCTAGTCTGTGAAGAATTTCAATGGAATTTTGATAGGACTTGAATTAAATCTATAGATCAATTTCAGTGATATGGCTGTTTTAACAAAATTGATTCTGCCAATCCATGAGCATGGGAGAGTTTTCCATCTTCTAGTGTCTTCAATTTCTTTGTTCAGTGCTTTGTGATTTTCCTTGTCAAGTTCTTTCTTTAGTTAGGTTGATTCCTAAGTAGTTTACATTTTGAAGCTATTGTGAATGAAGTTGCTTTTCTTATTTTTGGCAAAGTATGAATTCATTACTGATGTACAGAAAATACATTGATTTTTGTTTGTTGATTTCATATACTGCCACTTTGCTGAATGTATTTATTGAATCTAAATGTCTTCTGGTTGAGCTTTTAGGTTCTTCTAAGCATAGGGTCATATAGCCTTTGATTAGATAAAATTTGAGTTATTCCTTTCCTATCTGCATCCTTTTCATTTATTTATTTTGCCTAACAGCTCTGGCTAAAATTTCAAGTAATATATTGAATAGAAGTGATGAGATTGGATATCTTTTTCTCATTTCTGATTTTAGAATTTTCATTTTTTTCTAAATCAGTACAATGTTTGGTGTGGGTGTGTCATATATAGCTTTACCATGTTGAGGTAAGATCCTTATATACCTAGTTTTTTCAGTCTTTATCATGAAGAGATGTTAAATTTTGTTGGACACTCTTCGTCAATTGAAATGACCATGTCATATTTATCTTTGATTCGATTTATGTGATATATGACATTTATTGATTCACATATGTTGAACTATCCTTCCATCCCTAGGGGCAAACACTTTTTAATCTATGAAGGCTTATTTTATGATCCAAAATGTATTCTATGATCATTAATGCTCCATGTTGTACGGAAAACAAAGTGTATTATAATTTTGTTGTTTAACCTATTATGTGAATGTTAATTAGGTAAAATTGACCCTGTAATTTGACTCTTCTTTATTCTTTCTGATTTTCTAATTGTTTTATTGTTTTTTATTAACTGTTTTTCTAGTTGTTTTATTAATTAGTGAGAGTATTGTAGCCTTCAAATATAACATTATCTTTTGAATTCTGCCAATTTTTGCCATCTATATATTAAATGTATGTTGTAAGTATATATGCATATGAATTTAATATTCTTCCTGGAATCAAGAATGTGTTCTTGGATAACTGAAACCTTAGTCATTCTTAACTCTATTAATATACCTAAATTGAAGTCAGTATTATTAACATAGCTAATTCAATTTCTCTTTGGTAGATAAATCTGTGATTTCCATCCCTCCATTGTTTTAATTTTAGTCTATTTACAGCATATTCTTATATATGAAATGGGTTTTTTATAGTCAGTATATACTGATATCATATTCTTGTTACAAAATTTGTCATTCTGTCTTTAAATTAGTGTGTTTAAATTGTTTTCATTTAATATAATTAACATTGTTGCATTAAAAATATACCATCTATTTTCTCTTCCTTCCATTTATTTTTTCATTTTTATGTTATTTTTTTTTAATTCCAATTGAGTTTTTATTACTCCATTTTAGCGAGACCAGGCACACATAATGTATAACTTTTTCAAAAAGTATTATTTTTACTTAAACAATATTAAAGAACATTAGATTCCTTCATATAGATTATGAGAATGGTATCTATATTCCCCTTCTTCTTCCACCCATCATTTATGCTATTCTGTCATAAATTGTATTTATAGATGCACAATAAAATAAACAAATATTTCGGTTACTATTTTTGCTTTAGATAATTATTTTCAGGAGCAATTAAAAATAAGAGAAAACAAATTTTATTTGTATCTTCATTTTATTTCAGGACCTTTTAATTCTTTCTGTATATCAAAAGAATTCTCTGATACCGTATTCACTATCCCCAAAGAACTGCCTTTAATATTTCATATTTTAAAAATTATTCTAAAGTGAATTCTTTCCATGTTTGTTTGGTAAAAAAATATTTTCCTTCATTATGAAAAATTTTGGTAGCTCTAGAATTCTTCATTGATAGAACTTTAATGATGCCATTCTTCTCTAATATGACTTCATTTCTGATGAAAAGTTTGTTGAATACAATGCTTCTTTTCTCTGGATATCTTTAAATTTTTCTGTCTTTCTTAACAGCTTGAATATGATTAGTCTTTATTTGTATGATTGTGTATTAATTTTCTTTCTGGTAATTCTACAAGGCTTTATCATTATATACAGTGAATATGTAATTTTTAAAAAATCATTCCAATGAAAGGCACATTGCCATTAATCTCTCTCAAAATACTTCCAGTATTTTGAACAAACTTATCCCATAATTCTTGCCACATACTGAAACAGTTCTGGAAGTTCTCTTTCGTATCTTCATGAGGTGTGATCAACACACAGTCAATGCTCCTGCCATGTGCTATCCAATAGGAGGCAGGCTCATAAAATATTAAGGTGTGCATTCTTTATTTTTTCTTTCACTAGATTTGGCACCCTGCAATCTTCTGGTTCTTCCCCAAAGTTAAAATGACTATGAAAGGTAAAGGCAGCCGTGATAGTACAACTAAAGATACTTACGAAAGAGAATTTTCAGAACTGCTTCAGAAAGGAGCAGGAATGATAAAATACAAATACATCTGTTCAAAGCAAGGGGAAGTATATTGAGAAGGATTAGTTGCAATGTGTCTTTTACTATAATTAATTTTTAAGAATTTAAATATTCACTGTATTTCAGTCATACCTCATATTATTTGCATCATATTTGGCTTATTTGAATTATTTTCATCTTGGCAAGCATGTTCATTTTTCTCTTACCATTTGGTATGCCTCATAAATTTTGTTTAAAGCAGAACATCTTGTGTAGATCATTATAGATTAAACTGAGTAAAAACTTTCATGCTGTTTTTGTTGTTGTTGTTTTGTTTGTTTGGGGTTTTTTTTGAGAAAGGATCTCCTTACATAGTTCAAATTGGCTTTGAACTCACTATGTAGCCCAGGGTGGCCTTGAACTCACAGTGGTCCTCCAGCCTCAGCCTCCCTCCTGAGTGCTGGGATTACAGATGTGTAACATGCCCAGTTTATGTCGTTAACTGAGATGATGGTCCTTCTGACAGTCCTGGGTTTGACTCAATCTACTCAGCAGTTTATGTAGGTGTGTTGTTTATTCTTACCAAAGTGTTATCTAAACTTCTGATTCCTATACTGTGGTCTTGTGTTTAGAGTGGGCACTAAAAGGAGAAGTGATTTTTCTACATATCTATGCCACTCTCAACTTTGAGTATTCCTTTTGTGCTATGCTACAGAGGTCCATCTGCATACTCTTTTATTCTCCTAGCTGTTACTTACTGTTTGAGGGTTTATTAGCCCAGTTACTGGAAGAGTTCCCTGTTTTCTGATTAACCTTCAGTCTTACTAGACTCTGTGGTTCTAGATGGAGAGTTTGGGGTAATCTCAGAACTGCAGTCTCTCTCCAGCTATAATTCTGGGACAAAAAGCAATTCCTGCATTTTCACTCCACTGTCTTCACCTCTTTTCAGTTAATTTTCAGCTGTACCATGAGTACCATGGTTTACCATCCTGTCTCTAGAAGTTTAAAGCTTTTATTTTTTTACAATTGGGAAGGATCCAGGCAGTGCTTCCTACCTTTCACGAAAGGGCAGTTTACCTTATGCTCTACCAGTACCAAAAGCCTTAGAGTTACTCTATAAACTACTGCAAATTCATCTTATAGCTGCAACTAATGAATAACATATCTGTTTCCTGTCCACAATTATCTTTACTAATTAGATAAAACTGTTCAGTTAAATTCCTACTGCAATGTTGTGACATCTGCCTCAGGCTAATAACTGCTCACGTTCAAGTTCAAGTTAGTTACTCACTCATTAACCTCAGCTCTCTAATAAGTATGATAAAAGTTATGAATATTAAAATTGTTCAGTTTTTTGTTTTTGTTTTGGGCTGTTATTCTAAATTTGGGAGTGATGATCCTTCAAGTTTTCATTTCCCAACGGAGATTAGAAGTCTCTTTTTTAGGTATTAATCAATGTGTAATATCATATTTTAATGAAAACATGATCATATCTCATTAAGATGTAGCAGTAGAAGAAGCATGACTAAAATATAAACAAATTCCAAACAGGATATAATGCAGGTTAAATAATTTTTTCACTATACCAGAAAGGCTTCAATCATACAAAAGAACTGTCTAAAATAATCACAGAAACTTATCTACTACTAATTTAAACTCTTGGAAAAATTTAGAGATATTAGAAAATCAGAAACACAAAAAAATTGCCTTTCAAAAAAAGTTTATCTTTGTGTAGAAAGTAGATGGAAGAATAATCTCTCAAATAATAGAGACTCTTACCTAAAATTTTATGCTTGGGAAAATACTAGAGCAAATAAAAAAGTAGAAAATCAATTTGCAAGCTACAATAAAATTACAAGCTATTAGATTAAAAAATAATAATCACTCCCATGTGAAGAATAAGTTTGATAGACCAATCAAATTTATTTTCCTAGGAAAGTAGCAAAAGCAAATTAATAAGTAACTGAAAGTATATTTCTAGTTTCTATTTACCAGTCCCCCCATGATATTTCTAATCATTATGCATAGTTTATTTTCTAATTCATTTCCTAATATTCTTTTCTTAACTTTAGCAAAAGCTTTAATATCTTGCTTTCTGAAAATAAACTTTCTGTTTTTTAATTCTCTTAGGAAAGGCCATGCTTGAACAGTTTTAAACTTATGTCATTTGGGTCATGTATCACATGACATTCACACAACTACAAACAGAGACCCAGTATAGTTTATTCTCTGAAAAGTGACTCACCTATGACACATTTTCTCCAGTTACATATGTTTTCTCCATTCAATAATTTATCCATACTAATACCATGCAATATCTAGGGGGAGATCACTTTTTTTAAAGAAGTTAACAATTAAAAATCTTAATCTGTTTTTTAAATAAATTTTTATTTGTATTGTTACATGTTTCCATCCCCCCTGCCTTCCTTCATCTCTTGGCAGAGTAGCTATATTAATATCAGACAATTTAACCTTCAGAAAGAAAATTACTAGGGAAATTTACTAGAGATATCTTATCATTAATTAAGTGTATTGGTACAATTATCTTTCCCATTTCCCTCAACTTCCTTTTACCCCTCTTTTCTTTCCTATTTACAAGAGTTTGTTTCCATTTTATCTTTCTTTTCTTTTTTTTGCTTTTCTTATCCTTCCTTTCCCTCTCCCCCTTCCTTTATGCCCCTTCCCATTTGAATCTTTGTCTTCCTATTTTACAATATTTATTATACATTTTGGTCCTTATTTTACACTTTCAGTTAAGAAAAAACACTTCAAGCATCAGGACAGGCAACAATAACACAGAATAAGACTCCACAAACATGATAAATGGAAGCAAAAAATAGGTCAATGAGATTGTCTCAAAATAAGAAGTTATACAACAAAGGAAACAGTCAACAGAATGAAGAAACAATTTAAATAATGAGAGAAAGCACGCAAACTGTTTATCAGACAAAGATCTAATATCCGGAATATATAAGGAGCTAAAAAAAATCCAACAAACTAGCAAATATTCTAATTAAAAATAGGCAAACGATATCAATGGTTATTTCTCAAAAGATCACACTCCAATGGACAAGTATACTAAAAAGTGTTCAATATCACTAATTAACTCCAGTTAGAATGATTACTATAAAAATATGCTGATGAGATGTGAGAAAAAAGAACCCTTACTCATTGCTAGTAGGGGTATAAATTAAAACAGTACAAAACATGAGTTAAATATTGAGGTCTTACATGTTTAGATAGATAAAACAGTTTTACACTACTGTTGAATCTTCCACTCTTTGTAAAACTCTCTGCTTTCTGATATTCAGAGGCATCCTGCTTTCTGCTTGTCCTGCAACTCCCTGACCTTTGCTTTCCAATCTCTTCTTCAAAAAGTAAGATAAGCTCTTGAGTTCTTGACCTTTTTCTTTGTTTGTTCTGGATACTGAACCATTCACGTGATGAGACATATTCAACAATTAACTCTAGTTCCTAGATGTCACTGTTCCCAATTTAAATCTATCTGTAATGGATTTAATTATGTCCTCCCCAAATTCACCTGATAAAGACCTAATTATAAATGTTTTTATGGCTTGCATCTAGATGTTCACCCAAAGCCTCATGTGCTGCTCATAGGTCAGGCTTTTCAGAGGTGGCTGGTTCTAGGGTGTGTGATGCTAAAATTAAGATGTATGATGCCAGGATTAAATTGTGCAATGCTGAAATTAAGGGTATCTGATTATTAAATTAGTTCACTGATCAGTTAAGAATAATTCTGGGTGTGTATAATGGGAAGGCCCAACCTGGGTGTGCATGGCACCACCCAAAAGGCAAGTAGCCTGGAAAGGATAAAAAAGAGAAGTTTCTGCCTCACTGCTTGCTGCTGCTTCTGCTGCTGGTGATTCACTGCTTTGTTGCCTTCTGCATACCATGAGCTATTTCTCCTCTGCCATGCCACCCTGTCTTGGAGCCAGCTGATTATGGACTGAAACTGCTACAAACTGTGACCTACAATAAACCTTTCCTCCCTTAACTTTAGGTGATGGGTATTTTGTGTTAGTAATGAGAAAACACAACAAAGATTGATACTGGTACCAAGAATGAGGCCATTGCTGTGATAGTACCTGACCACATGGTTTAGGAGCCTTTGCAACTGGTTTGTGGGAAGCATTTGTAAAAGAATGGAAATGCTGGCTGTAAAGCAGCCCTGGAATGCCTTAAACTGTACTTGATGAGAAGTTCTGGTCAGAGCTCAGATGACCAGAATACTGACAGAAGTGCTCCCAGTAAAGACAAAGTTCAGAAGTTTCTTCTGGGAAGGACTGCATTGGCTGTTGGACTCTAGACATGGGTGCTTTGCATTGGGAGAAAATTTGTCTGTACTTTGCTCCTGTCCAGAGACTTTCCTGAGACTGATTAATCTTGCAGAAGAAATTTCAAAACAGTCTAATGCTGAAGCAGTGACATGGCTACCTTTGGAGGCTTTTAGCCAGATCTATAAGCAAAGCAGAATGATTTAAAACATTTTGAGTTTGTTCAGAAAAAAAAGCTCTGGTAGCAAAGAAGGAGAAGAGGAGAACTTGACTGCTGAGAAGGGACAGGGCAATAGAAAAAATGACATAAGGACTCACAAGAACCAGCAGGAGTCCAGCCTTTGCAGCCTCAAAACTTCAAAGGTAAAGAACTTTGCTTTGAGAAGAGAGACCCAGAATATCATGTTCCAGAATGGCAGAAGCTTAGGGAAGTTTTTTCTCAGGATTCTGTTCCTAGAGGTCAGGAATCTAGGCATTTAACCCTACAGTCTGGAGAAAAAGGAAGCCTGGTTACTGCGCCAGCTGGTGGCAGACCTTGGCATCATCAATATGGTGCTAGTTTTAGATGCAGGCAGAATGCAAGGGTCAGAAAGATTTTTACCTAGATTTCAGAAGAAGGTCTGGGAGGCCAGGAATTGTGCCCCTGAGAGGGCAGTGTATAAAGTTGTGAGTATGAAGCCAAAGGGGAAGTGAATACCCCAGAAGGTTGGAGAAGCCAGGAACATGTATTATCTGAGGAAAGCTGCAAAGTGTGAACAAAGCAAGCCCAAGAAATAAGCCATGGGAGCTGCAACTATCTGAAGTACCATAGGGGCAGAGCCATTCAAGCATGTGAACTTTGGAGTTCACATCTTGCCACAGTCGGCCTCAGATGCTGGACATGGAACTGCAGGACTTGATATATGCCCTGCTAGATTTTGAACTTGCTTTTATCCCATTCCTTTCTATTTTCCAATGTGTACCTTTTGGAATGGAAATGTTTATCTTGTGCCATGTATGTTGGAAGTGTTTAACTTTCTTTTCATTTGTTCAGGGGCTCAAACTAAGAGTTTGCCGTTAATCTCATAGGAGACCTTGGACTTTGACATTTCTGCAGTGCTGAAACTATTAAGGTTTTGGCAACTCTTAGAGATGGATTAAACCCCATTTGCATGAAGAGATATGCATGAGTCTTTTGGGAGCTAAGGACAGAATGTTATGGCTTGTATATGTTCCCTCAAAATCTCATGTGCTCATTGGTGGGGCTTTTCAGAAGTAGCTGGTTCTAGGGTTTGTGATGCTGAGATTAAATTGTGTGATGCTGGGATTAAGGGTGCAGGATTACTAAATTAGTCCTCTGATTTGCTAAGCATAAATTCTGAGTGTGGATAATGGGAAGGCCTAACCTGGGTGTGCATAGCACCATGCAAAAGGTGGGTATCCTGGAAGGGATAAAAGAGAAAGGCTTCTGCATCACTGCTTGCTGCTGCTTCTGCTTCTGGTACTTCACTACTTTGCTGCCATCTGCCTACCATGAACTGCTTCTTCTTTGCCATGGCCCTCTGCCATGGCACCCTGCCTTGGAGCCAGGTGGCTATGGACTAAAGCTTCTATGATCTGTGAAATGAAATAAATTTCTCTTTTTTTAACTTTGGGTGTTGGGTATTTTGTCTCAGCAATGAGAAAAATAATGAAGACAAATAAGACAAATGTGTATCTGTAGATAGATTCTTTAGGATATAATTAGGTGTAAGGAATGTCATACTAGTGGAGCCATAATCCAATCAGTCTATGACTTTGAGCGGTGGGGGGAAGAGAGAGAATATATTACTAGTGTTCAGTCTTTCATGCAGAAACACAAAGAGAACCCTAACAAAAATCAACCTATGCAACCATTCTCATTTCAAACTCCAAGCCTCCAAATTTCAAAACAATAAATTTCTGTTGTTTAAGCCACTCAGTTTGTGAATTTTGTTACTGCAGTCAAGCTGACTAATGCATTAGCAGACTACCAGTCATTCTGGCATAGATGTTCAACAGGTAACTCATGCCTAACACATCTAAATCAATATTCATTATTTTTCCACTAAACTTTACCCTTCTCTTATATTCAATATCTCCTACAATAGCAGCAAACCTGAAGACTGAGCAGTCTGAGATTATCCTTATCCTGTACCTTCTGACAGCCAACAAATTGTCAAATACCATAAATTATCTTGACAATATAGCCATAACTTAATTTCTCTCCACTACTAATATGGTAATATTGGCTCTCATTTTCTATATGGACTATTTCAGTATACTTCTCACTAAAATAGTTTCTTCACTTTAAGCTTTACACCTGAACAATCCATCTTCTGCTGTCATGTAATCAATTTTAAATGCAAATCTACCAAGACATCCCTCTTACTTGAAATTGTCAAGGATACCCATTGCTTATATACTGCAAACAGGCCTCCTCTCCCCTAATCCCAAGATCTGAGCCCAGCTTATTTATCTATCATTTTCTTCAGTTTCCAAATGAAGTGAAATCCAACATGCTTGTTTCATTGTATGGCTATTCAGGTTACAGTGGACTAACGGTGCACCAATAAAAAAAACAAACTCTAAAAATAAAATAACGTAAAGTATACTGACTAATGTCAACAAAAAACTTCATTTCCACCTGTACTAAAATTATAAGAACTTGAAGACAATACAAATCATAAATACATCTAATTTCAGATCTTCAAAAGGTATCTACAACAAAATTCCCCAAATCTTCCATATGAAGAACTCAATGAGTGTATACAGAAATTTTTAGGTTGAAGATATAAACTGGTAAAGTTTCAAAAATAATAAAAAGTTATCTAATTTAAAAAGAAAAGTTAAAACTGTATTTCAGTGGAAAGCTGGTTTGGTAATATTTGGCAAACAAATCTAATTACTTCTTTTAGTCAACAATAGCAAATTATTTTTTGTGTTTAGGAAATAAAAAGACCACTCATTACATTTTCTCCATTTCTTGGAAATTAAGTAGATTTCAGAATGTTACTATTATGAATAACATCTTAGTAATTTATAAATAAATAATCAAATTCCAAATAAGGACTAAAGTAGCACAGCAATCAATGTATTATTTAAATAGAGAATGGCTTTTGGTAGTTTTTTTTAAGTAATGAGTATATTGTGGTGGTAAAGCTACTACTTCCCCTTTGTACTGTTGCAGGAAAATGAACAGTAACATAGAAATAATTTCATTTTACAATTAATATATTTATTAATAACAATTATTTAAATTTAAAACTATTATTGAAATTTAAAATATCTTTATTAAAATTTTATTACTCAGCCTAGACACAATGAAAAATGCCCATTTTAATGATGAAAATATTAGGTCTCTGCATTCCTACCCCAATAGTGTTTTGGGGATACCACACAGCCATTATTTCACTGTTCCTTGTTCTTGCTAATAGTGGGTTCTTCATCAGTCTTCATTTGTCCTTTTGATATTATTGCCAGAAAGAACAGACTCATTTCTGCATATTTATTACACTTCTTTCCCAAGTAGCTGGTTGTACTTACCTACCCATCTCCAGAGGAAATTCTCATCAATTTTATATTTGTCTTTATTATGTTCCAGTTTTTCACAAAGAAAAATCTTTTCCTTGACTTTCCACTCTTTCCTTTCAATAATAATCACCTATAATGCACCTTTTACAGTCAATTTCTGACTTATCATGTTTAAAAATAAAAATTCTTATTCATTTTTCTAGTTGTCTCATATAAGTTAGTCAAATCATCCTATTGACTTGATTTTTTTAATTTAATGGCCTAGAACAATGGAAATTGGCCCAATCGCTGCTTAATTTTCAAAACTTAATGTGTAAAATTGCCTTGTGTTTATGACCAACCCAATAATCTAATCCTGTACTCAACAAAATCACTGCACCTCCATTTTGTTCATTACGTCCCAGCTTCCTGTTGAAAACAGATCAACTATTCATGGGAAGTAGAGAAAGAACCATCTAACATCATTTAAAATCTACTAAATTTAATTTACATTTATAATATAAATATTCTCTTTCCATTACAAATCAATGAAGGGCACATGTCAGCCTGCAAGGTATTTGTCCAAAGTGAGATATTAATATAATGTGTTGAGGCAAAGAATAACCTAATTTCTGCCATCTGTGTTGGTAAAGTTGAAAATAAAATTTAAAAAGATTTGTTCTGATGGCAATAATTCATATTTTAAGATATTATCCAAAATTTAAGATTGTAGAATTAAAGCACTTCAATTTCTGACATTTAAAAAAGTAACTTTTATTTTCATTTTTTTCTTATTTGTACATATCTATAAGGCTTTTTGTTAAATATACTATATATAGATAAATTTACCTACCATCAATAAAAATATATCTATAGAAATTGGATCTGTATGTTTTTTAGAGTATGCAGATGATTTATGTACAGTATGCATTTGTTTTACTCATTCTATTTTACATATATTAATAAAAAGGAATTATATATTTTCTCTATCAGTGTATTTTGGATCAGGTAAATGAAAGGAACTGTCAGAAAGATGAATTGCAAGGAAAATACCCTACAGAAATGATTTGAGGTAAGGAGAAATCATTAGTACAAGAGGTAATATACCAAGGTCAAAAAGAAAAAGGACATATGATTATATGATAATAAATAACCCAAATATCTCTAAGGAAAACTAAGTGAGCAACACTTATTCTGTCTTTAGAAAAATAAAAATTTTGAGTAACCCTAACAACTGTAATGAGATTCCGATTAAAGATAGTGAAGGGAATAGTAACCTGAGATTGGACTTCCAGAGATCAAAGATGAATATGGGTATAGTAAAGAAGTAAGGACAAGAAGGGCTCTATGTTTTCATCGCAGATAGGATGTATTCCCTATTGAGTCAAGTATAGAAAAGGTTACAGTTATTAGACTTCCTTAAGACTGTACATGAAAATAAGTTTTTACCATAATATGTTGTAGTGCTGGTTCAAAGCTGATATTAAGGATGCCAGTTAGTGAAAAGTAAACAATGCTCTGGATACAAAAAAAAGAAAAGCAAAGAAAAAATCAAAAGTATAAATGCACACAAAGGAAACAGTTCCTTTCTCTCTCTCCTATCCACAATGTAATCATAGCATTAAATGGTAAGGTGTCAGTGAATAGTTTTCCAAGCC
Source organism: Heterocephalus glaber (assembly GCF_053883595.1). Taxonomy (NCBI): domain Eukaryota; kingdom Metazoa; phylum Chordata; class Mammalia; order Rodentia; family Bathyergidae; genus Heterocephalus; species Heterocephalus glaber. Next base: position 33,951,759 of record NW_028258143.1, on the reverse strand, counting down.
TGTTCTAAAATAGATTTAAAAAAACCTTCTTGATGAAATAAAGAATATATGTCTTCATAGAAAGTTAATTTGAAAACAGTTAATTCAAAATATAATATTGCATAATTTGGGAATATCACATTTAGAAGTGAAAAGAACTATGCAGATTATTTAATGAAAACATTTCATTCTACCATGGAAGATTTACAGTTTCTAGGGGTCAGAAGTCTGGACATATCATAGCTGCTCAGGTTCTGAGACACTAGAATCAAGAAGCTGGCTAGGCCATGTTCCTTTGGGGAGTTTAAGAGTCCCTTGAAACATCATGTGATCCACAGTTATTTTCTTGCAATGGCAGAGATGAGATGGTTGTGCTTTGTTTGTTTTTATCTTTTAGCTGGGGGCTGCTGTCAGTGCCTACAGACCATTCACAGTGCCTTTCCCCAGCAGCCTCTCATACTTAAATACTTAAATACTTCAAGGCTAGTAGGAGAATACTTCTCTCTAGGAAGATTCCAGCCATTTTTTAAAGAACATATCTGATTAGATCAGCCTTATCCATGAGATCCTCCATTGTTACTAATTCAAAATTAACTAATTTGGAATATTAATACATCTGCAGAATCATTTTTCTCTTGGCCATGTAATTGAACATAATCACAGGAATAATATCCGAGGGTATGCACCAGTCTGTCCACATTTGTTGTAGGGAACAACACAGGACATGGGACTCTGGGAGCTACTTTAGAAATCTGCTTGACATCTATTTCCCAAGGTACAACCCTCCATGATACCAACTGAAAGCCTGAACACTTACCACAGCTAATTCTTGGCTTGTGCTGACATCTACAGACCTGGATGACTACCAGATTCTGTACTAGAATCTCTGCTAGCCTCCTCTCTGACACTTATAAACTCCTAATTACTTGAAAGATAAATCTGTGCTGAACACTGGGATCCCCTTCCTACTTTCCTTCTGGGATCTTGGCCAATCAGGTATTCCCTACCATGGTAATGATTTGAGTCAAACACAGAAGTCAGGTGTAGGTTCTTTTCAAAATTATTTTTATTTTTTAAATGTCATTCTCTTTTTTTAGTGGTTCTCATCAGGAATATTAATCTGCAAAGAGATCATCTACTATTACTGGAACCCAAAATTCTTCTTATATTTGAGGAGATTTTCTTTACAACCAGTTAACACCAATTTGTAAGCTCTAAACACTAACAATAAGCTAATTTTTGCTACAATTTTTTTTTTTTTTTTTGGTACCAGGGATCGAACTCAGGACCTTGTGCTTGCAAGGCAGGCACCGGAACCACTGAGCTAAATACCCAGCCCCAGTTTTGGTACAATTTTAAAGAAAGAAAGCCCTTTAACTTTAATCAGTGAAAGCTGTGGTACATTAATTAGATAACATATTTTAATAATAAACCTTCATTTTAATCTTTTTAAAATTAAATTTTATTAACAATTCCCCAGTACCTCAAGAACATTAAAAATTTTGTGTATATATCAGACATGATCTTTTAAAATTATTTTTGTTTGAAATATTCAATAATTCACATTTTTTTAAATTAATGATTTTAGAAACAGCTTCCATTTTGAGGGTTAGACGGGTTCCTTGAACTTTGGTAATTAAGAATTTCATAGGATTATTCTAATGCAAAATTTTTATGGAACAAAAATAGATGTTTGGGTTATTATTATCAAATTTGTTCCCCTGAAGTTCTATTAACCTTTAACATTCAAACATTGTGAAGATCCTTTTGTGTGCCTGGTGAATAAATGTACATTTTTTCCTCAAAGGATTTTTTCTCTGATTGGACAGCATTAACCAACACAGTGCTACTTTAATGTGTCCTTGAATGGGCAGTATTAGTAATATCTGACAAGTTTTCCAAAATTAAAATTCTAAAGCATCATGTTCCTACACCTACTGAACTAGAATCTTAAAGAGACACAGCAAGAAATCTGTGCTTGGATCATCCCATTGGTTGATTCTTACATTCTCTAAAGTTTCAGAAACATTGATCTAGCTCCTCTTAATAGCAGCAGAAGTCTGGATTTTAACCCTCCCTCCCCCCCACACACATAGATCCAAAGTTTTCCTGGGAATTTTTTCCCTTATTTATATGTGTTCCCATCTGTGAATTAGTAGATTCTTTCCCATCAAGAGGCAAAGGGATAATGAACTCATTTCATGCATAGACAGCCCTCTGGGATATAAGGCAAAGAAACCAAGGCTGAATGTTGATTTAAGTATTTCTCATTCTCACACTGGTTGGGGGAGCATAAATTTCACCACTGTACAAACAACTGAATGTTAATCAAAGATACTATCACTATTACTTCATTCTTTCAAATTATGTAAAAAGTAATTTTAAAGGGCTTCTTTTTAAAATCCAAAAGTAGGCACACGTTTTCAAAATACCAAGAATTACACAGAATAAATGCATAAACCTAAAATAAATTCATAACAAATAAATATGATAGAAATCAAACTTTCACAACTAGTTAGGGGAGTATGTTGCTTGTAATTCCTCTAAAAGATAATTATTGCTTGTATCAACACTAATGTCAACACTAATAGAATTTAGCCATTCACAAGCAACAATTTAATGTCATTTTCAATAAAACAATGATATAAATGGAAAGTGTAATTAATATGACTGAAATTACACAAAATTCAAAATATCTGTAGTATTCACAAGTGTTAAAATGAGAAAAATCTAATGTCATTAGTGAAACAAGGCCAGAACATGGTTCATTTTCTTCACAGTGATAGAATTCTAAAATAACAGGTTATATAAATTGTGCTTTTAAAAAATTACTACCATTAAATTTCTTATTCCATTCTTTCTAATTTTAAAAGCATTCTTGAGATGGAGATGCAGCTCAGCAGTACAGTGCTTGCCTAGTAAAGATGAGGCCCTAGGTTTGATCCCTAGCATTGCAATCAATCAATCAATCAATCAATACATTTTTTAATCCTTAAGTATTTTTCCTGAGACCAGAATAATAGCAAACATGTAAAATGCTGATTATCATTGTGCCACTTTCCACCCACTATGTTTATTTGGTTAGCACTGTGCAAATAGTTACTGTCTTTGAAATAACGAATACATATGTATTTGAAAGATAATTGTGCTAAAAAGTATTTTTCTCAACAATAATACCATGTCACTTCAATGATTAGAGATAATTGAGAAATGGCAGTAAAATTTTGTGAAACTGATTGCTTCAAAAATAGGTACTGTTCTACGGTACCACCACTGAGATACTTGCAAATAAAAACACTGACAAATCAATCTCCACAGGATATATTGTAAGAAAGGCTACTTCATATTTATTTAAAGTTCCATATTCTGGCAGAAATTAGTCTCTTTTTCAATATTTAGTACCATATTATGAACTCAGATTCACAATGAATAAATAAATATTTCAAAGGAACGTAACACTTCATTTTGATAATCTATGATAAAATATATCTATGGTAAAATAACAATTAGGAATGCTCCTATGGAGAAAAACCAAAGGTAAATAACAAGATTTTGTTTTGAACCATTAAAAGAAAACAAGGCTTTGTATTTAACAATTAAAAGAAAACTAATAATAACAACAAAATAATTCTAAGCTGCCACTAAGCTCCTGTGAGCAACAACAATGTCTTATTCCTATTAATGTATATATAATACTTCTTTAGCTCCAAAATGATTATGCAGTAATATTATTTGTATCTATGACACTGCACTGAGTTTATAACAGTAAATATAAAATGAAATACATCTTAATTAAAGTTAATTGAGGGTTTAAGACTTTTTATTACAAGCAAATAAAAAGTATAGATTTATCCATTTTAATCAAGTTACAGTATAAGTATATGCATTTTTAGATTGGTAAATTTAAACAGGAAAAATTTAGTATAGATAGGCAAACTGGTAAAAAATCTATCAGCTTTGAAATTGATCAATAATTTACTTTTATGCAAATTAAAACATTTATCCAATGTAATGCTAATAATTCTTACTTTATTTAGAAATATATAACCTCATTTCTCTAGAGATTTCAACTTTCTTAGATTATGATATTTAATAGTACTATTAAGAACACAAAGTTAAATTATAAAAAATATTTTATTTGTGCTAAGTAATTAAAATATGATTGTGGTTGCTGTGGGTGCTAACACATTTTCAAAAGCAAAAAAAATTAATTATGATTGCCAAATTCTTCTATCTTTATTTGTATATATGTAATGTTAGTAGAATTTAAACATATTAAGACTTCCTTCTACAAACAATGTTAAAAATTATCTATTAATCTCAATAATACAGTTGGTATGATCAATTCAATATATTAAAGAATCCTATTATTTTCTACTGTTATTTCTAGAATGTACAGTCCCTTTTAATTTTTACACATCTATTCAGAGTTAAACTGATGTTTAATTTATAACAAATATCCACAGGTGCCAAATATAGCACCTTAAAATAGCCAATAGTCATAACACTTTGGTGATTGAATTATCTACAAAAATTGTATTTTATAAATAGATTTCACAAGCTTGGTAAGAATATACAATACATTAGTTATAAATACATCACCTTCTGAATTGAAATGTTACTTCATAAAGAAACCTTGGACTAACCTTTCCTAATAAAATAAATACTGTCTGATTTCACAGTACATTTTCCAAGAAAGTAGACATTTGCAAGGTTTCAGAGTTTCAACAATGGAAGAAAATTAAGTATTAGGGAAAGATATGAGATGTGCAGGAAAAACAATGACAAATATTAGTTTACTTCTCTAGGTTTTGAGGAAAATAAGTAATTTTCCCAGGAGGGATGCATGATGAACCCACAGTAAGAGGACATGGACATTTTCACTGTTAGTGCTGCCAAGAGAGTTCTGCTTTTATTTTCCCACTTACTTTTTTCTAAATTAAAAAAGTGTTGAAATGTTTTTATAGACTAAAATGATATACCCAGGATAATATATCACAAATGCACTTTGATTTGTAGAAGGGTTACCCACATCACTAAGGAAAATGTTATATGAATCTAGAAGCCTGGAAATAAGTTATACAATCAGATCATTTTGTGTTCAGGTCGAACTCTACTTTATCCATATGTGTATTTTTTTCAACAAATTATGCACAAAAGTAATACTTTTGTTATTAACTGGTTCTATTCCATTTTAGTTCCAGATATGTTTTCACAGGCTAAAGTAAGTTTCAATATGCATTCTAAATAGGATTAAATATTTCCTAATAATCACTGTTTTTTTAAATTTTCTTGCGAGATCACTTTGCACCTGAACTTTTCCCCAAGTTTATGTAATTCTTTTAGCACACAATTATAAACATGCACATAAATTTATACAATATATCTAGTAGCTACTATTTCATTTCAAGTGCATTCACTTCATGATACTTAAATATTTAAGTAAATACAGTGATTAATTTTTTCCTAGATATTGAGAATTCATAAAAAGTACAGCATAAAAATATATCAATGATAATTCACTTATTTACAAATCCCCTAAAAATAACAAGATAACACCAGCCTTCTAAATTGCTTATTTCTATTTTGGCATTCAGTACATGTTATTCCTAAAAAAAAGGAAATATTTAATGATCTTTAACCTACTGGTCCAAAAAATAACATTGGTAGTAATATGAAATCCCACAACTTTTAAAGAAATAAAAATAAATAGAGTGTTGTGGCACAGGCCTGTAATCCCAGCAGTCTGGGGAGCTGAGGCAGGAGGATCACAAGTTCAAGCCAAGCAGGGCAATTTAGTGACTTAGTGAGGCCCTGCGTTAAATTAAAAATTTTGAAAATATTTTTTAAAAATTATTTTTAAAGGCTGGAGACATAGCTCAGTGCATACACCCTAGGGTCAATCCTCATTACAAAAAATGTGTTGAAAATGGAAGTTTAATAACTAAAGAATGTAAAGGGTTTATTGAGGCTATCACAGCCAAGAGTGACAAAAATGAGAAGCAAATGCAAGTCAAGCCTATCGTCTGAAACCAGTGCAAGATACTACTGTCTCTGTTAGCATAACATACATTTATATATCATGCACGACAAAAGTATTTTCTGAGAAATGCATCATTAGGTGCTTTCTTCATTTTTAAAACACCATAGGGAGTATACTCACACACAAAACTAGACAACACAGCCTCCTATACACCAAAGCTCTATGGTACAGCTCTCCGACTAGAAACTTCTACAACATCTTGCTATGCTGAACAATGTAGACAAATATAATAAAATAAGAATCAGTATGTCTGAACATATCTAAATACAGAAAAGATTCAGTGAAAAGATAAAATATGGGGCACGAGTTTAAGGTGCTCGCCATGAGTGGAGCTTGCAGAACTGGAAGCTGATCTAGGTCAGTTAGTGACAGAGTTGATTGAATGTGATGGTCTAGGAAACCACTATAGACTGAAAATATTGTGCACTGGGGCTATATAAATTTTTACTTTCCACAGTAATAATTTAACCTTAACTAATAATATGTCATATTATACAATTTTATTTCATTTATTTTTCCCCCCATTAAGTTTATTGGTACATTTTAGGTATAAAATACATTTACATACATCATTGGGATCTTGTACCACTACATGAGTATCTTTGTTCTTTTTTTTTCCCCTTCCCCTGTCCTCCCTTCACACCATCCACACTTCCCCATTTGCAAATATTTTGTTACCATTTTTTTCGTTTTCTCATATTTTTTCCCTTCTTTCCTTTCCCCTACCTCTCCCATTTCCCCTGCTCCTTTAGACCTTTGCTTCCTATTACACAATATCAATTATACATTTTTTAAATTACAATATCAAGATCTAAGAGACATTACCACAGATTTTAAAGAATTTAAAAGGATATAGAAAGCATATTTCAAAAATCTGTTTTGAAATAAATTTGACAACTTCTAAGAAGTACCTTGGAAGACAAATTACTAAAGTTAACTCTGGAGGAAATATAAAATTTGAATAGCACCTGTTAAAGAAAGTATATTCCTAGCTTGAAAACCTACTTATATGTCAACAGCAGGCTCATATACATTTTAACTGATCAATGATATCAAACAATTAAAGCAGAAAAAAGAAGGAACACTTCTCCCCTCATTTTAGGAACTCAACATTGTGCTAATCCTAAAACTGGATAAAGATAATAGAAGAAAAAAGTATGAAGATAGATACAAATTTGTTTAACAAAACAAACTATTAGAAGTCAGATGTAGCAGTATGTAGAGAGTGGTTTTGTTATAGGGATGGCAGTGTTGGTTCAGCATTGGAAGATCCACCCCTAAAAGTCAACATTTTAACAGAGGAAAGGAGAAAGCCATATGATCCTGTCACTAGTTGGAGAAAAAGTATTGGACTAAATTCTACAGCTGTTCATGGTAAAAGCTATCAGGACACTAGAAGTAGAACAGAACCTTCTCAACAGATCAAAGACATGTACTCCATACTTCCAACAAAAACTCCTTCTCTGAATGGAGGCAATACAATGCTTTCTCCCTAAGGTGGGGAACAAGGGCAGATATGCTTACTCTTTATCTGTCCATTAAAATTTGAAACCTAAGCCCCACCAAAATACTCTGGCAATGAAATGACACAATTAGGATAAGATTAGTAAGGTAGAAGCAAAATCTTTATATGTAGATGAAATGATCATCGACAGAGAAAAGACTAAGAAATCTCTAGAAGCCCCTAGAACTTGTATTTGAATTTATCAGGATTAGAAAACAGAAGGTATATATAAAAATTCAGGTCTGTGTATACTTGCTATAAATGAAGAACTGGATATTGAAATTTTAAAGTTATGTAGGAGTACAAAGGACCTAAAAAAATTAAAAAACAAAAAAACAAAAACAGTGTTGGAAGACGTTTAGTACCTAATTTTAAGACTTCTTCTAAAGCTACAGTAATCAAGGCAGTGTTGGTGTAAGGAAAGACATATAGATCATTGGAATAAAACAGAGAATCTGGAAATAGAACCACACATATATAGCCCACTGAGTTTTGAAAGATTATTTAACATTAACATTTTATAGAATATAAACTCAATTCAAGAGCCGAGGAAGAGATAGTATTTTCAGCAAATGGCACTAGAACACCTGGTATCCGTATATAAAAAATTAACCTCAACCCTTTATTTCCATACATGAAAATAACTTGAAGGGATCTATGAACCTAAATATGAAAGCCTAAAAGTATAAAACTTTAAGAAGAAATTATAAGGGAAAATATTTATGAATTCAGGGTAGGCAAGAACTACTTAGGATACAAAAACCATGATGTATAAAAGAAAAAAATTGATAAATGAGATTCCATCAAAATTTAGAACTTTAAATGACATCATTAAAATGAAAAGTAGTCCTTAAACAGACCATATTTACAATGCATATAACCTATGATCAGAATATATAAAGAATTCTTAGAGCTCATTAATAGACAACCCAATTAAAAAGTAGACATAAGAAGATGATAAATAGCCACTATAGCACAAGGAAAGGTGGGCAAATCTAGAATCAGAAAAATACTAATCAGTACAATAACAAGATTGAATTATACACTCATTAGGGAGATGAAGTTAAAAGTTTTAAAAGCCTTGTCATGACTTTTTCTTTTTGTTGCATTCTCCTCCTTTGTGTTTAATTTCTTGTCGTGCCTGACAGATTCATTTGCTGGGCTTCCTGGGGTTGTGATCCTCATTGTCTTTTCCTAGGATATTGTCTAAAATTTTTTGGAGTGTTGGTTTGGTATTCACGAAGATCCTAAGGTGCTCTTTGTCATGAAGGTATCTCATTTCTCCATCAACTTTGAAAGATAGTTTTGCAGGGTACATCAATCTGGGTTGGAGGCTGTTTTCTTTTAGGGCTTGAAATACATCACTCAAAGCTCTCCTTGCCTTGAGGGTTTGCATTGAGAAGTCTGCTGTGATTCTGATGGGCTTTCCTTTGTATGTGATTTGTTTCTTTTCTCTCACTGCTTGTAGAATTTTGTTCCTCTGTTAGATTTCTGGAATCCTAACTATTATATCTCTATGTGTAGATGTTTTTGATCAAGGCTATTTGGAGTCCTATATGGCTCACTTATCTGTATGTCAAGTTCTTTTCTCCTCCTTGGGAAGTTTTCTGCCATCACTTCTGTGAACAGTTTATTTATGTAATGTGCATGCTCTCCTCTTTTTTCATTGACTCCAATCAGTCTTATGTTATTCTTCTTTGCATCATCTAGCAGCTGATGGATTGATTTCTCATGTTCCTTTACAATTTTAAAGCAGTTTTTCTTTTCCTGGTCACTAATTGCAATCTTTTCTTCTATATCTGAAATTCTATCCTCACATTGGTTCATTGTGCTGTGCAGACTTTTGATGGAGTTTTTAATCTCCTGGAAATCTGTTTGCATCTGTTTTATCGATTCCATTTGTTTCCTATGTTGGGATTCCATCATGTTCCTCAGATCCTCTATTTTTTATCTGTGTCCTCTCTAGATTTATTAATCATGTCTTGCACCATGAGCACAATCTTTGCTGTTATCTGAGTAATTATTTCTGATTTCATTTTTCCCAGATCCTCTTTAGTTGCCAGTTCAGAGAGTCCAGGTGGTTGAGTATCAGATTGTTCCATCTCGTTTCCCTTTGGGGTTGTTGTAGGTGATCCAGAAGCCTGTTTTTGAGGCTTGTTTACCTGCCTTCTCCTTTCCACAGGGCCGGGGGGGTTCCTTCTGGTGCCTGCGCGGCTCACCTTCTCTGCCCTAGGAGTTTGGGATGGCGGCAGGGAGGTTCCTTCCGGGTGCTGGGACTGGATCAGCTTCTCTGCTCTAGTAGCTTGGGATGGCAGCAGGGGAGCTTCCTTCCGGGTTCCATGACTGGCTCTCAATTTTATATCATTTAAATTATCAACTTTTCTAATTACACCTAGCTAGAAACTTAAACATATTACACAGCTGTACAAAGATATTTTCTCTATTTACATTCTTATTCTATAAGACTTTTTTATATTTTTAAGTTTCTTTTTATTTTTAAGTGAAAAACTAGGTGCACACACACACACACACGCACCAAAAGACCAGCCACTAAAGTTCAGGATCATCAATGCCACTGTTTTCCATCTCCACACCTCTTCCCACTGGAAGCTCTTCAGAACCAGCAATCTGCATGGAGCTGTCAGCTATCATCATAGCAAAGTCTTCTTCAAGAACACTCTTAAGGGACTTTCCTGAGGATATTCTTGAGGAGGTCTTACTCTTTTCGAAATATCCCCATAGCGTTTTACTTGTATTGTTTCTTTTTTTAATCATATATTTGTTTCTAATCAGATAATTCACCATGAATTGCCTCTCTGCTAAAACATTTTATTTTCAAAGTCTGTGTTCTCAAGCTTTTTAAGGAACTTGCTGAAGTATACAAAAGCTTCTGCTAAACTCTTAACTGTGAAAAGTTCTTGGGAGTTAATTTTTCATCTCCTGCAGTTTCCTTTGCTCTTGCCTCTTCGGTTGCACATCCACAGATGATAGGAATCCTACATGGTCACCATTATAATGTGTTCTGCTGTTGTTCAAGACCTCATTATGTGGTACATGTATATAGTAGAATTATTTACCCATAGGTCTATATTTACCAGTAGATTATAAGCACTTCAACCTGAAAAAATACACACAATTCATTCTTTTCTTCTATGGTAGTAAAACAGTGCTTTGATGGTATTTCATTCTTTTTAGGATCAAGGCCCAAACCCTGAGGAAAAAAATGTTCAGCACATTCCTGTGCCATATACTCTCCTGGGAACTGTTCCTACAGACGGGGCTCACTACTCCCCTTAAAATCTTCCTTACTTCCTCCAGTACAGCCTCACATTTCAGAATTTATCTAAATGAGATCTGCTTCCTTGGTTCCTCACCTTCTACTCAGCCTTGTCTTCAGGCCTTCACACTTCCAGGCTTTTGACCCAGCCAGTGTCAGTTCCTTCTCAAGCTCTTTTTCTCATCCCAACCCAGACCTGTCCAGCCAATGGTTTATTGGAATAAATTACCTGGTGTTCCCAATATCATGAAAGGAATATTCTAACCATCTCTCCTACTTAAGCTTCAATTTCTGTGAAATTTTTGTTATAAATTCTTCTGTTTGAGTATTGTGCAAAAGGTTTTGCTGAGTATAGTTCTAATGGTGATTTTCTACAAAGCTGTCCTGCTTCTGTTTGCTCTATTTCCCAAAGGTCAGGGAACATATGTGCCCAGAGATTTGGAAGTTACTACGAGCAAGTTTAGTCAGAACATTGGGCACTCATTCCAAATGGAAGTCAATTTGCTAGCTTCAGTTGTTTTTCTGTTCCTACAAAGTACTTAAGCTTTAGGCTAATAGCCAATTTTGCCCTTCAATCTGCTCTTCAAATGTTGAAACAATAGTTTTCACCATTTGTACACCAATTTCCTAAAATATTTGTCTGCAGCTAGTTCAGAGTTGCAGAAGAAAGAATTTAATTCTACTTTATCAGCTGTATGGCAAGGAAAGTACGTGATATTCGTTTAGCCTTTTCTCTAGTACTGTTTTAGGATATTTATCATCCCATATTCTCCAAACCTAGTTTTTCTTTTGCTTTTCCAAAATAATGAAGCACAACTCTATGTAATGAAAGACAATCCCAGATTCTAAAACACATTTTAACACATGATCAAGTAGCCTAAATCCCTTATAACAGGGATTTCTAAAATTTATTATCTTCCAATAACTCATTTTCATTTCTACATTAAATGTGGAAAGATCTTTTTATAAGAAAGTGAAAATCCATATGAGTTACTCACTTATTTATTACAACTTATACCCCAGAGATTTAGGACTCTAAAACTGGCAATCCACATAATTAAGGGAAGAGATTTCTAAACACAAATTATGATGCAAAGAACCCACTGTTAGTAAACACATCTTTTAACTCTTTTATGATAAACTGCTACCTTTCTTACATCTTTTTCAGTGCATCTTTTCTTGACTAGAATGCCAGCTCCACCATTAACCAGTTATGTGGTTTGAAGCAAGTAATTTAACCTCACTTTGTCTTACTTTTATTTGTGTTTACTTGAGCAATAAACACAATGAAAAACTATTCACCTTTTAAAAAAAAGGAATTTGTGCCAATATGGATAAACTGAAGAACATTATACTATGTAAAGTAAGCTGTGTACATAAAGCCAAATACTGTAGGTGCTCACTTATATGGAAATTGCAAAACAATTCAAAAACCAGCGAGTAGAATGGTGGTGACCAGAACTTAAGGGTAGACAGAGAAGGGGAGTTGTTGGACAAAGCAGATAAAGTTTCAGATCAACAGAAGGAATGTTTAGAGATCTACTCAACTCAGGGATGAGTAATAGTCAATAATAATATATTGTAAGTTTCAAAGTAACTAAAAGTAAATTTAAAATACCCCACCATAAAAATAATACGTACATATTTTAGATATGTTAACTAGCTTGAATTCATCATTTCCCATTGTATACATATATCAAAAGATCACAGTGCTACCCATCAATGTATACAATTATTATTTGTCTATTAACGAAGTACTGATTTTAAAATGTTTTTAAAATATAGGTTCATGGTGCTCTACCCTCCAATCTCCTGTCCTTTAAGGGGCTTAATGCTGAATGCAGGAATTTCCTTGGTTTTTAATATTATAATTCTACCTTTACCAACAGTTTTAATGTAATGGTCTCAAAATATCTTTCTCTGCAAAGAATTATTTTCACTTACTTGAAGTCAACCACCTCCAAATTCAAAGTGAGTTCCCTCCTTTCTATCTTTTTTCCTGTCTTGCCCAGGAAGTCAAGGGACAAACTCTATTTATGTTATTTTCTATGTTGTCAAGTCTGTCAGCACCTAATTTATAGTGTAATTCCTCCAAAGACTGATTATGTTAACAGAATCCCTCGCTTCTTTTAACATGCCCAAATTCCTTCAAAAAAACACAAGACTAAGCTCTATTAATTTAATTTTAGATATAATTTAAGTATATATGTATAGTCATAAAGTATTTAACCTAATTTATTCTAATTAAAATGTAAGAGTTTTCAATCCAAGGACTAACATTTATGCCCTCTCGTGATGAGGTAGGGGGAAAATAGTGCTTTAGTATTTGTCTTGTTTCCAAGGTAGAGAGCATGAAGTTTTTCTCTCTTAAGCCCACACAAATTTCTCTAATTTTTCAACAACTGACTCAACAACTCCACCTAGATAAATTATAAACCTCTTCAATCTAAGCCTAAGGCTGAACTCCTGTTTCTCAAGAACTTCTCTCCTTTCATTGCCAGCCAATTCCTCTCCCAAGTTTGCCTATTTTATTCAAATGCATCACCATTTTTCATTTGCTTAGACCAGAGATCCACCTCTCATTCTGATTCTTCTTATTTCTCCATCCTTCAGATCCAGACTGTACCAAGACCCATTTATTCTGTGTACAAACGGATATCAACTCTATGCAATTCTCTCCATCTCTTCCTCCTCAGTTCAAATTACTGTGAACTACTGTTAATTACATCCCCTTTTGGTTACCAGGCATCTCCTTATATTTCCCACTAATTTCCAAACAATACTCAGAATAAAAAGTTTTATATACATGTCTAATTATGCCATTCCTTTACTGTTAATATTTTTCAATGCTTTCCATTTATTTAGATAAAAATATAAAGTTTTACTAGGATCCAGGAGACCATGTATGAGCTGCCTCTTTCCAAGCTTTTCATAGTTCTCTCGTAATTCTCACCTTCATCCACTTCAGCACACCCAGTACAGCTCAAATTCCTGGGCTCTTCCAGAGGCCTCCCACAAACAGAAGATGTTTTACTTGTAAAAGCATGAGTATAGAACAAAGTATTCTATTTGGACAAGAAAATCTAGTCACTGTGATGGAGATAAACATGGGCTTAAAATATTTAGAGGCACAGGATTAAAAATAAAAGCCCAAAACAACTTATGATCGTGAATATCTATAATTCAAATTGCAAAACTGCTGTCAAAAGAATGGGTCCAGTTAGTGATTTTCAAATGTGTTACTATCAAATACCACTATTTATATTGTTAATATATACTACAGGATAAATTACACTGTTATAATCCAGTATTTATTGATTATTATATATAATATCTAACTTACACAGGAAAAACTCATTTGGGACAGTGCCAATCATTTACTTTTCGTATTAAATAAGCAATTTATATTTTTTTAGTAAGGACACGTTTTTCCCCTCTTTTGAGAGTCCAAAGGCAAAAAGAAGATGTTGTGATTTCTAAGTGAAATTCTTCCCAGTAAACCATTTTCATGTTAGTGCAGGTAGTTTTTTATATTTTGAAGCCAATTCTTTTCTATCTAAAGCAAATATAAGGCAACGATTTGGAAAGGAGGCAAAGTCACAGAGATATAATTATCTTTTTACTGTTAGATCAAATAGGCTCCTGGCCAGTGTTTCTGTACCTAATCGCTATCTGGCAATTTCATGTTACTTGTAGATAATGCTTATAATTCTGGCCAAGGGCCAGCTTCTGATCTACCACAAAGTGCTCTGACCTGAACAATTATGCTGAGATCACATAACAACCTACACCAAGGAAACAAAATACAGCCAAAGATTTCCAATAAAAAATGCAATATCACAATGCATCACCAAAGTCAGCTTTTTATTGAATAGTATTTTAATAAATAATGAAAACGAGAAAATAGGCCTAAAGTCTTCTGTAAGACATTCCATCCAGACATGTTTTCATGGAATTTTAGGCAGTGATTGAATAAACTCTTCATGTTCTACAGTTCTGCCATTAAATAATGTGTTGAGCTGATGTAATCTGCTAAAAAGAAGATGACGCAGCAAAAGTTAATCTTTTTCTAGAACTTGCTTAATTATTTTTGTATGTTGTCCTCCACTCTTAAATATATGCTATTGTTTGGCACTGAAAATACAACAAATGAGATGAAATACTACTTTGTCCAAGAGCTCCATAGAAAGTCATAAATTATCAAAGTTTAATGTAAAAACTGATATAAAAGAGATATGGTATGTGAACAGAAAGGAAATTCATACAACTAAAGTAACAATTAAGAAGGTATGTTATACATGGTGTCAGGGCAGGAGGACTCTGAGCAGAATGCTTGGAAACGACTTCCTGAAAAATCCACCTTAGAACTTACTTGGGAGGAAAGAAGCCTTAAGCAGAGTGATGGACCTGTTTTTAGGAACGGGATTCTCTTTGCTGAGAATTAAACATAATGAGCATATTTAGTTCTCTAAGAATGAGAATTTACTAAGTCATGAACAATAAGCAATCATTAAAATATAGCCAGTATTCATTTGGGAGTTTACTTCTTACTTGTAAGTGGTATATACACAAATTACATTTACAATTATAAGGTAGATGCAACGATTTTCCCATTTTTCAGATAGAAGGTCTCAAGGCACTATGTACTTAAATAACTTCCTCAAGTCAAAGTATAAGCAACAAGATTTAATCCTGAATAGATATTTGAAAAATTATGCATATTTCATTACAGAACACATACATGCAGTAAAGACAATAATAGAAACAAATATTGAACTAGATAGAATTGAGCAGATTTATACTACAGAAGAGAAGATTAATAAAAACTGACAGGGAAAAGATTATGTAAAATAAAACAGAAAAATCAAATTGTAAGCAATCATGAGTTACATATAGGATAATAAATTGTAGTTACAAAAAACAGAGCACTGATTTCTAGGAACAGGAGTGAGATTAGGGATAATACTGGTTACACAACTGTATACATTTGTCAAAACATAATACACACTTAAAATTAGTAAATATTGTTCATAAATTATACTTTAATAAGCCTGATTAAAGAAAGAAAACACAATTTGAAGAATGGGTAAATTACCACTTGTTTTAAAAAAAGATGGTAACATAGCTCATTAAAATTAATAATTGATTTTGTATGCAATTTTAATAAGATTTAAATAATATTAAAGATAATAGGAATCTTTCTTTACTAGATTTCAGTATTAGCATATACTTGAATGCCACCTTATCTGTATGCTTTTAGGATGTATATCAAAATCTTCTGGAGTTAGGATAGCATACTTTGTAACACAGCCCCCAAATACACTTCCAAGTACCTGGGACAAAACTGTACATATAGTGATTTTGTTATACATGTTAAATATTGTTGAATATCTATATACAGTAATTACAAGATAATTTAAGGTTTCTACAAACTTGTGCTGTATTTATTTCATTTCAGATTCCATATAAATCCTAAGACATAAGAATTCTACTAAAGCATAATAATACTAGAAAACATCTGTTTCCACAAAAGTTTAAGAATTAGTTATTTCATTAAGCTCTTAAAGCTCTTTTCCTATAAATATAATTTTAACATTCAATGGATTTGCTTTAAGAAGGATTCTATTGTAAAATATAAAGCTTTAAAATTAAAGATGACAGACATAATCAAGTATGATAGATATTTCCTTAAACTGGCTAGTATAATGCATTACAGTACTGTGATACCATTAAACATTTACCTTTCTTATTCTCACATTATCCTTCCTTTCCTTTAGGAAGAAGCATAATATTTTTCACTAAATGGATCAAGGTAATCGACACATTTCTTGAAATGTCAGCATGGTACAATACATGAGACCCAGAATGAAATATATTCATTTCATTTAGACCAATACAGACTGCCACATGTTAAATGGGTATTAAAAATTAAAATAGAATGCAAAGGACATAAAAGGTTGTGATGAAATAAATTATAATGAATTTTTTACTACTGTATTATGCAAATGAAATCCATTTCAGTTTGTTATATTTAGAAATCAGGGCTTGACAGAATGTTTAAAGCTCAATTCTTCCATTACTGTGAATATAACCATCCATTTAACACTATTCTGTATATGTCAAAGACTAACTCTGTCAGGTAATGCAAACCAAGCAAAAAATTAAATGGAGGAAGAAGGAGAAAGGGAATAAAGTCCCTATTATAAATGCCCATTTTTAGTTACCATTTCTAATAGTTCTAGAGTTTATAAAGAAATATCAGTACAAGCTGACTAGTATTTATATTAACTTTTAGGTACAAATTATTGAGATGGTTGTTTTAAAGGGGAAAAGCAAAAACAATTTAGAGATAACATTTTAATGTTGTGCATAGTTATATTCTTCAAAGCTACTGTAGTACTCTACACCAGTTTCTTTGGAAATTCTAGCTCAGGACAGAATTGACAAAAATTAAAATAAGATTTGGATTGATATTAAGTGAAATGCTTGTTAAAATTAAACTATAAGATATCACTACTTATTGCTGATACCAAGTTTCACTCTAAGAGAAAATCAGAGTTTTAAAAACAAAACATTTACTTTTGCTTTTGTTTGTAACAGATTAACTTTGTGAAAGATATCTTATTGTTTCCTAAATTATTTCCATGTAGAAATAGTTCTCTTTCCAACAAATTAAGAAAATGAAGTTTCTTGTTTTTTCTCTTCAAATGCTAATAAAAATTCTCAGCACCTTAAATATTCTCAGCAACCCAATATAAAAAATTCAAACTTTCTAATGAATATATTCTTGTTTTTCACAGATTAGAAACTACTGTCATTGTACTTTTTGGTATAAAATTACATGTTTACAATAATCTACAATCCTCCTGAAAATTAAACTGAAACATGACATTTGATTAAGTTCATTCAATGTATATAAATCAAGTTAGAAGTTACAGCTTCATCACAGTGCTTGTTAAAGGACACAGGATGTAATTCTCACATCAGAACTTGTACAACCCCTTCAAGACAGTTTAACTTCTCAACTGTAAAGTGAGGTAGTTATCTACACTGACAGATGATATGCAGATACTAATATATCCCTATCGCTACTTTTTTACCAGGCCAACCTGGTTGCACATGATTATTAATATTTACAACAGAATTTACAGTTATCAGCAACTCATTTAAATGACAGCACAATATTAATATCACAGTAGAAATGTTGTATATACATTTATAAACTCCACATTTTGAGATTTATTTCTTGATTTCACTGAAAACAGATCAATATTTAAATAAATTTCACTGTATTTACTTACTAAATGGCCAAGTACATTTTCTTCCTTACAAATGGATCATAAAGATTTATTCCACAGTACAATTTCTCTCTGAGCCTCTCACTTTGATTCCTAACGTTTCACTTGCTTAAAATGATAAATGTTGGAATGGTGTTTGTTCCTGTGGATTGTAGGGAAATATGACAGAAAGAATGTTAATTTCTTCCAGCACATTTGTTAAGAGTTGAACATCAGCTTGAAAAAGCAAAAACAGCAGAAATTACACCTTTTAAATTTCCGTAGCAGACAGGCATTTTATGTGTAGTAACTGTTTGTCCTTCATAGCAAGAAAAAGGATAAGATTACTTACTAGTCCCATAAATGACATGATAAAAGATAGAATAAATTAATGATAAAGCTATTGAAAAAGAAACTGCCAACAAAAATATATCTTAAGCTATTTCATCTCAAGGAGAGGACTAGTGGATATGGAACACTGATCTACATTCCAGGAACCGAGGAAAAAAAAAAACACCTTAAACATAAACCTCTCATGAATAAGAAGGGGAAGAGAGGTTGATGAGAGGAGAAGGGAATGGGAAAAAATATGAATCAAGATATATCATGTACAGATATAAATTCCATGTGATGAATGTGATCATTATGTATATCTAAATTATACCAATAAACTTAACTAAAGATAAAAAACATAAAGGAGTTAATTTGGTTCAGTCAATTACTGGTGTTAGGTGACAAACCAAAATTCATAATATCACACTATGAACTTACGTAAGTTTTGCCCTGCTGTTTGTGAAAATTATAAGAATAAATGTTCATGAGATCAAATGAACAATCGCTTAATCCAGTATTTGTCCTCTAAAAAATAATTTGGGAGTTAAGTATAAAAGTTGCCTTACCCAGCTTTATTCTCACACACTGGTGTGTAAACAAAGTTCCCCAACTATTTAATAATCTATCAGAGACTTTCCACTCACGAGTGTAGATGATTTTAAAATTTTAAAACATGAATATTTTAAATATAAAATATTATTTAAAATCACAATGGATATATAAGAGAAAGCTCCTTTAAAGATGGGTTAAGGGCTTCATCCACTGTATCAAGCCACATTGTCAATATACAAGGTGGTATGAGTCACCTTCAGGACACCTTAGGGATCTGAGAAAGTAAGTTTGCAAACAACTGCATGCCTTTTAATCCATTAGAAGCCCACATCTACTTCCTACTCACCTTTTAAGAAAAATGAGTTATCAAATCTCTTAGGATTATATGAGGATTACAGAAACTTTTACTTTTCCTTTGCTTTAAATGGTAGTTTTCAAAATTTAAAGTTGCCTTTTAGCTATCTAAGCTTCAGAAACAAGTATTCACCTGCTTGCTCAACAATCTTACATGAAATCTCAACATATCCATGATGAAGCTCACATTCCTAGCAAAGACTGCTCTCTGCCAAACAACAGCTCAGGGAGGTCATTGCTTAGTCATTGTGTCTGTTCCACGCCACTGCACTAACATCTAACTGGTCTGCTTCCTCAGCCGCTATTCATGTATTCTAGTCTATTTCTTTTCAATCAGAAGTTAGTTTTGCTTTATAAATGCATATCTGAATTTAGCACTTCCGTGTTTGAATTCCTTCAGTGGTTTGCCACTTCTTTTAAAATTAAGAGAAGAACCCTTAATCTGGCTAAGAATGATTTGAACATTTTATTTGCCTATTTGGTTTTGGTTTCCACCAGTTTTAGCATCCTCAGTTTCTCACATACTGTCAAGTCCTTTTTGCCCCAAGTCCTTGGCACAGGTAAAATCAGATCATCCATTTACATATTATATTATGCATCACAATTCTAACTCATCAGGCAATTCTCTTTCTAAAATTTATGTTCCATGTTGGCTAGACGTTATGCTCACACTCATATCCTAGAACATAGCATAATGTCTTATACAAAAGAAAGTTCTGTGATTTTCTATCTGTTGGATTTGTAAATTTGTGATAGGGCAAAGAATATGACTTAGCCTTCACTTCATTTTCATAGACTTGTGAGCTGAGTTAAATATTTAATCATTTTGATGACTTTGAAAGAAGCATATCAGCCTCACTTCAGCGCTGAAATTGCTCTTCTCGCTTTATATTAGCTTCATTATAACTTTAATGAGATTTGAAGAATGTCTAGAATCATATAAATGAATTTTTATTTGTGTATATGATGTTATATACAAAGATTCTACTAGAGAATGATTATAATTTGCATTTGTGTTTCAAAGTTATTATAAAGAGCTCAACTCTCCAATATCCTTTGAAGCATTAAGCATATGAATATCTACAGAAACTGAGAAGCTGCACAGAGAGGAAAGACAGTAGATGTGGAATACCGTATGTATTCAGGTTACTTAATTTGTCAGAGAACATAATCTCAGGTCACTAACTCCTTCCAACAGTGAGTCTATTTTTAATTCATTGTTGGATATTTAGTTGTAAGTGCCTCAAGTTTACTTACACATATTGCTCTATTCAAAAGCAATGAAGCCTTTATTACCACATCAATTTTTGATCCTCTGTCCTTCAATAACTTGACATACTATTTAAATAAATGTGGCTAGCTGAATCACCAAGAAGATTCACAGAAATACACAAACTTAAAATTTAAAACCAATGATTTTGGATAATTTATTAAAAGTAAATATGAACTAAATAATTTTATGTTATGAAATGGTATATGAGCTTTCCTTGGATAATTACATTAAGTATAATGTAAATTTATTTAAATAAAACTGTAACTATAATATTCAGCTCAGACTTTAATCCAAAAATAAGCACAATTATTGGGGTCAAATAAATAAAATTAAATAATAAAAATACCCATTTCAAAGCATTCATTATATACCAAAAATATGCAAGATTTTCTGGAGTTGTAACATAATTTTGTCACTGAGTAATAATAATAATAATATCATAATAATAACCCAATGAAGCTAAGTGTGGTGTTCCAGGCCTCCAATCCCTGCAGTGTGGGAGGCTAAGGCAAGAGGATCACAAGTTTGAGCCTATCCTGCACAATTTAGTGACTTGGTGAGAACCTGTCTCAAAATTTTAAAATAATTTTAAAAGAGTTGAGGATGTAGCACAGTATGAGAGCCCTGATTTCAATTCCCAGTGCCACTAAATAAATAATAATTTAAAAACTTTGTGAAATAGTCCTTCCATTTAATAGATGAAGAAACTGTAACCAAAAAAGTATTTGCCAAAGGCCACACAAAGCAAATGATAGTTCAAGGATTCATACCCAGGCTGAATACAGGTAGATTCAAGCATAAAGTATTAGCTATGATAAAAATGTAGAGAGCTTTTCAGCTTTTTGGTTCTATTTATTGAGAGAAGATAGAAGTTTCTAACTCTGAGAAATAGTAACCCAACAAGTATTATTTTATGGACCATAGTCTATCTCCC
Source organism: Heterocephalus glaber (assembly GCF_053883595.1). Taxonomy (NCBI): domain Eukaryota; kingdom Metazoa; phylum Chordata; class Mammalia; order Rodentia; family Bathyergidae; genus Heterocephalus; species Heterocephalus glaber. The sequence goes on along the minus strand of NW_028258143.1, from coordinate 33,930,233 downwards.
TACCTCTGAAAAACTTAGTTTGTATTAAATTGACTACTCTATTTGTAATGTTATGGGAAGCATGAATATTATTACTGAAATAATGTTTTTAGAAAATCTATAAAATCCATTTTGCTAGAAGATGACTGAGACATCAATAGCATCCTCAAAGAGAAAGCTTCTTCAGTAATTAAAGACTCTACTTTTGAGAACACAATAATTCCAGGATTGATAGGTCAAATTTCCCTAGAGTATCCAGGGGACAATTCAATAGGGAGTAGGGATAAGTGTGGTCCTGATCAATGGTTAGAATTTCAAAATTTGAAAAGTAACTGGGAAAGTCATTTTGGACTTTATTCTAAAATTGTAATGTGCTTACAAATATCCTCAGGATCTTCTTAATATATGGATTCTAATTTAGTGGCTTTGATTCTGAGATTTCATGCTTTTCTAACATACTCTCAAGGCAATGCCAATGCTATAGGTTAAGGGTAGTAATTAGAGTTATAAGTTAATTCTAGGCATGAGCAAACACACATGCATGAAGAATCACACATGCTTTGAATCGAGTACCATCCTTTCCTTGGAGAAGTAATAGATGGAAAGGTGTATTTAATTATTAATCAAATTATGGAGGGCTCTGTATGACAGTGTCCTACTTCTTCATTTTATTTCAAGTACAATGAATGCCTTCAGTGCTTTTTCAAAACACAATGTCCCCTCACATTGACAAGAGCAATGCTTTAAAAGGACCTAAACTTAAATGACTTATCAGTTTATTTAAGGATAACATGTCTTCTATTATTCGAGGAGCAGAGTCCACACCCTTAAAAAAATTACTTAAATGAAATTGTTTCAATAATTTATCTGAATTAAAGTTCAAATTTATTTTAAATGCACATTCACATCTATAAATTTTTAAATCCTCTAACCTCACATCACTTTAATTAAAGCACTGAAGCCAATTTATATTTTTCTATGTTATTAATATTTTGCCAAAAGTTTCTAATATTTTAATGTTCTAAAAATATCAAATTCTCTGCAGGAGTTAATCACTTAATATCTTGTAATTAAATGCATTTACTGTGTTACTTATTGTAAACAACCTAACAAAGCAGGTTGATGAAAAAACCTTTTTATGAAGGAAAAGCTAAATAAACTCTTTTTGCTTTCTAGAATGAGCTAACTTCTAACCTTTTTTATTAATTAGAAATGTTTGTTGTCACTCAGCACACATGATTCCAACACAGTTTGTTCTTTAAAATACTTACTTTGCTAGTTTAATTAAAGTAATACAAATGTTAGTCTGATAAATTAATACCAGATTGGTTAGAAAAAAATTTAGAAATAAGAGGCTTGAAACTTATGAATTTCAGAACATCTCTTTAAAGAAAACAAAATTGAAAATGGTTCATAATCATAAGGTGTATTACACCTGAAACTCAATCTTTATGGTAAATAAGATAGTTTAGGAATGAAGCTGGCATTTACTGTTATACAATTGATTGATGAATTATTGAGCACATACTATGTTCCAGCTGATACTAATCTAGGTACAGAGAATGAAATATTAAATGAATCCTACAAATTTTTTATCTTTATAGAACATATGTTCTAAAGGTGGTAACCACAATAATTGCTAAATGCATAAAACAGATTAAGAATACATAATAAGATAAACACTAAGAAGAAATTAAGACAAGATAAGGAGGAGGCAGAAAATAGACTAGAAATAGCTGTCTCAGCTAACATGGTCAGAGAGAGAGTGTTGAAATGTGATATTTGTTTTCCCTTTTTTCCAGCTTTGCTGAGGTATAAATGACAAAATTTACATGTACTTAACATATGGAATGGGATATATGTTTACATTGAGAAATGAATACAATTGCAAAGCTAGCGATCATATCTATCACTTCACAGTTACTTTTTGGGGGGAAAAGTTTCTAAGAACATTTAAGATCTACTGCCTTAGCAAATTTCAAGTACAAAATGCAGTATTATTAACTATAATCACCAAGCTATAGCTCCTTATTCAACCTACATAACTAAACTTTGGTTTTTTTGTTTTTGTTTTCTGAATTTTGCTCTCCTGAACGCTTTAATGATGACAAACACTAGGCTATAAGGACTTTTTGTTACTGTTTTTCCAGTTTCATTGATAGTCTGGAGAGTAGGTGATCAGTTAATATTTTTCAGTGTTAAATGTATGGGAAAAACATTTTGAGTATTAGAGTAGAAAATCCAGAGGCCTTGATATGGAAATAATCTGCAATTTGGACAACTAGAAAAAAGGCCTCCATCCAAAGAAAGACATGAATGACAGAGAGAATGGTAGGAAATGAGGATGCAGAAAGGTATGTGTACAAGATCATCTGAGGCGATAGTTCTCAGACCAGATTGCACAACATAGGGTCTCATTGCTGAGCTCCACTAGAGGCCAGGGAATCAGGGAGTTGATGTCCAAAGAGAAGCAATGTTTTCAAGCCCTCCAGGTAATTCTGCTGTTAACTCACTAATGATAATCAATGAATACAGACTAAAAGGCACAAAAGAATTTAGGTTTTAGCCAATTTCCAAGGAATGTCAAGACAGGGTTTTAATCAAGGTAAAAACAAAAATGACAAAAGGTGTACATTGCTTTGAATTGATCATCTGCATAAATTTTTTGCCTAAATTCTATTTAATATTTTCTTCTAATTTGAGTATTTTATACAAGGAAAATAAAGTGGTTATATGTAAATAAGGGTATTTGTAAAAAAATAATTTTCATCATCTTTGTAATGGTGATAACTACATAACACACTAACCAAAATTTCTCAAGTTTCTCACTCATCCCTTGGAAATAAAAGCTCAGCATTTCCTTCAGGGTGACTGTTTTGCATTACAAAGGCCTAGGAAGACACATTGTCAAAACCAATTTCTTTTCCTTACATATAACTCCAATTCCCTAGGAACTCCTGACAGAACAAGTAATAGGAAGCTTAAATCAATCTTTATCTCTAAAATCTGAATTCTTCTTGGAACTGTATAATTTGTAGAAAGCAAAGCAGGAAAAATTCCTCATTTGTGCTAAGACTGAGTTTCATCCTTCCATTTACCACAATCCCTCTCAAATTTCTGATAAACTTTACCCACTTTTTTTTAATAGCTTGTATTTCTTTCTACCATTCTATATGTTATTTATTCACCTCTTCTATTCATTGCTTGTCATCTCCACCAGCATACAAGTTCCATAAAAATTTTGTCCATTCTGTCTACTGATTCATGGCAGCATGCAGAGAAGTGCCTAACACACAGCAGGCAATCAATAGATACTTGTTGAAGGAAGAGATAGAAAGTAGATGTGGTCAGTATTCTCACATTCAAGATGAAGAAACTGAGACTCACAATGGCCAATGAATTTTGCAAGGAAAGGACACATTTAGGTATAAAACCCAGATCTATCTCAAACAAAAACTCACACGTTAATGACTATACACTAAATGGAAAAGTATTTGAAGCTCACATTAAAAATTGATGTTGTAGCCAGACTGTAGACTGTCTCTAATACAAGGTGAGGAATTGTGACTTGAACTGCCATTCACTGGAAGTTACTAAAGGACACTGAGCAGGTTAGCAACATCCTCAACGTAGTGTTTCAGGAAGATTTATCTGCCATCAGTGTGGATAGAAGAGCAGAAGGAGAAGGCAGCAAGATGTGTCCCTCCAAAAAAAAAGAGAACCCACGTAATTTTAGGCACAAGTTGAAGTAAAAGCTTATAAATCACTGGTAATATTAAATTGTTATTCAGCTCTGAAGGGCAGACCAATTACAAATTTTCATTTAACAAATATTTATTAAAAAATATTTATTGACAGTACCCAAGGTTCATAGCAGTCATCAACAGATTCTGCCAGACACTGTCTGTCAAGTGATAAGATCTTGTTTACAAAGTTATATTCATTTCATTCCAATAGGCAGATATGGGAAAAGATCTTCAAAGGAACACTATAAAAGACAAAGGAGAAAAGGATATTCAAACTAAATCAAAGTTTATTCATTTACCAAATGTTGGATTGCTGGAGACACTTTGGCAAATAACTTCCTCAAGCCATAGATGAATCATAGATTCTGAACTCAGAGTGTCTCCAGTGACATTAAAAAAAAATGCACATGACTTGAAGATAATGAGGTTATCATGAAAGAATTTCAGATAAACTTTTGTGTGAGTTGAGGAAAGAAATGGGTTACTGTAAACTTTGGATTGCAGAAACCTGCAGTGAGTCACTAAAAATTAAACTATAAAATATATTTGAAGTTCCATCAATATAGTATAGAAATAGGTTTAGGGTAATTGTCAGTAAACATCAGTACCTCTTAATAGTATTGGGTATAGCAAATGTAATGATAGTGGTACATTTCAGGAAAAAGTATTTTTAAAACTCAGAGGCCAAATGCAAGGTTATAAGTTGCAAAGGCCTTTTCAGTCATTGTAACTTCTAAGAAGTGCACCAGATCAGAATCTTTAAGGTTTTCACAGTTTTTGATTTGCCTCTACTACTTGTCTATCATAATTGATGCACTCTTCTTGTATCTCTATTTCCTTGCTAAAAAAAAAAAAAAAAAAACTAAGCTAAGGGTCACTAATCCTTCTTTACAAAGAAAAATTTTCTATTTCATCAACTGATAAATTTTTTCACATAAGACATTAGAAAATATATTCTACATTACTGAGAATTTTTAAGAAGCTTGAAAGTATGTTAAGTAATTTTTAATATTGTTACCAGCTCTAAAACATAATGGTTGTAAATTGTTCATTTGCCTTTCATCATATGGGTACTAATTCTAATGTCATGTAATATGAATCACATTAATGAGGGACTTCACAGATTATCCTGTGTGATCCTAATTATTAAGTTTTGCTGCATACCTAGCACAAAGCATCATATGCACAAACTATGACATAGCCTCCAATTCATTCATAGTTTCTTTTGTCATAAGAAGGGAGAATTTCAAATTATTAAATTTAATAACCAGCAGCTTCCTCATATAAGCTGATTACATTTCATATTTTATAGTGTTTATGAAATATTTAAGCTACTTGCGTGAAACATGAAAAATAGCATATACACTAATGCATGCTATAAAGCTGTATTCTAAAAGTAAAATCTTTGCTGCTTTCACCTGTTGGAAAAGCTCTATTTGAAAGCTTCATGCTGTCTTTATATATTGATTATGATTATATACTATTTATGCTGTGTTTAGATTTCTAATTAGAGTCTTGAAGTAATTCTCTACTATGGAAAATTATTTCTGGAACAAAAGTAGAATTCTTGATTTGCAAATTATCACATCATGACTACATTAAGCAGGTAGCCACTGAGTACCTCGCCATGTTCTGATGTGCCAATCAAGTCTCAGCACAGGGAATATAACCATAAAATAAAGACTTACATTATTGTTCAAAGACAGGGAGGAAGAAGAAAAAGTAAAAAAACTAAATAAATAAATCAAAATACATCGCATGGTGAAATATGTAGTGGTAAACAACAAAGTAGAAAAGAAAGGGAACATAGCTATGAGGAATAATTTACTTTTTCAAATATGGCAGCCATGGAATCTACACTGTATGCTGACATTCAGAGTAATACCTGAAAAAGGTAAAAGGAAAAATAAAGCATGAAAAAACCTGGAGAAAGAACATAGCAGACAAGTCAGCAAAGCAAAAGCAGCAAAGCCCTGAGACAGACACCCAGGAAAGGCAAAGAAACCCAGAGACTGGAGTGGAGTGCACAAAGGGAGAATAACAGAAATCACAGCCGTGAAACAAGAGAACCTGGTATAGAATTAGTTAAGCCATTGTAAGAACTCTAGAGTGACAGGAAGTCAGCAGAGAGGTTTTATCAGAGGAATGGCATGATTTGGCTTAAGTTTCAGTTTTTTAATATATTGTGAAGGAAGAATAAACAATTTGCTAATGTAAGAGAAAAAGATGACTAGGATTTTTGGCTTAAGCAAATTCAGTGTTATATATGTAAAAAATGTTACAAGTAGAGAAGCTATTGGTGGAAGATCAGGGGTCAGTGACAACTGCAAAGACCCTGTTTTCAAATAAAGTCATATTCTGAGATTCTATACAATATTTAGAAATGGCAAGTTTTATATGTTACTTAGAATACCAAAAAAGGTATCAGTTAAGCCTTAGTCATAATTTCTAAAAGCTAGGAGAGAGCTGTGAGATGGATATATGAATTTACAAATTATAAAATGGTGCATGAAGAAATGACACTGGATTGAATGAGATCATAAAGATAGCAAGTATGAATAGATGAAGAACAGATAGATCTAATACCATTTCTTGGGCTACTGCAACACCAGGAGGTGAGAGGGACAAGTAATTATAAGAAGATGTGGAGCAAATTTAGAGATCACAAGTACAGAAAATGATATCAAGATAACTCTTTCTAGGGGCCAGGGATTTAGCTCAGTGGTGCCACCGGCCGCCTGTCTCGCAAGTGGAAGGTCCTGGGTCCAATCCCTGGTACCAAAAAAAAAAAAAAAAAAAGATAATCCTCTCTTAATCTCTCTTGAAAGTTGCCTAAAGATGAAGCGATACAGCACATAGTGCTTCAAGTTCAGGTCTTGACATACAGTACCTTGCACTTGCAAGGCAGGTGCGGTGCCTCCTGAGCTACATCCCAGCCCAGTAAGCAGAAATTCTAATGATGGTCAAGATGTTGATAGCACACACATATATTCCTTTCAATTCAACAACAATGTCGATTTTCTCAAGAACAATTTCTTACCTGGGGAATCCATCTTTTGAGGCAAAGTTTATATATCATAGAAATAAATAGTAAGTATGAATAAGCAACACACACACACAGAGGGGAAAGAGCGAGAAAGAAAGAAAGGGAAGGATGGAGGGAGGGAGGGAAAGAGAAAGGGAGGGGGGAGGGAGAGGGAGAGGGGGAAGGAGGAGAGGGAGAGAGAGAGAGAGAAACAGAGACAGAAAAATGGAAAAGAGATAAATAGGAAGTGGGGAGAAATTCATATACCTCTCCAAATTACATATTTTGTAGTTTTAAAAATATTTTTATTTATATGATAACTTGTTTCATTCATACTACTGGTTTATATTAGTTCATTGAAAAGAAAGTTTTGTGTTATCTGTTTCTATTTTGTTAGAATCTGCTTTATGTTTTCTACTCTAAGTGGTTTGAAGTTAATACAAAGTGTATTATTGTTATTCTCTTATTATTTTATTGTAAAATTTTATTTGTCATAAAATAAAAAATGAAAACTAGTATCTCTATTAAATACACTAAACTTTAATTATAACAATCTGTAAGTGGAAGCTTGTAGATATTTTCAATCTTACGTTATCTAGATTGAAATAAAGATTATGCCAGTTAATTTAATTTTCAGCTTGACTAGATTAAGGGACTCCTGGAGAGGTGATTGGATTATGGGGTTCTGGACTCATCCGTGGATGAATCCACTGAGTTCTTAGCTGAATCTGCAGGAAGATGGGCCTAGGAGGAGACAGGTCACTGAGAGTGTGTCTCTTTTCCTAAAGGCTCTCCCAGTCCCCATGAACTGAGAAACTTTACTCCACCATACCATACTTCAACCATGATATTCCTGACTTGGAGCCTGTCAACAGTGAACTAAAACTTCTCAAAGTGTGAGCTATAATAAACCTCTCCTCTTTGGGTATCATGTACTTTTTCCAAGAAATAAGAAAGCTGACTTATACAAACATCAGGTGTTATTACACTCTAGGAAGAGAATATTCCAAGGAAGGAATCACATATTTAAGTGATTTCTAGTGCAAAGTACTTTTAAATGTTGTTAGTTAAAGGAATAAGATTTTGTTTTTGAAAATCTTAATTTCACACAAATTAGTGGCCTTTTACATTAATGGCTTTTTCCAGAGCACTTTATGATTCCTAATTTGTGTCTTTAGTTGATTTAATCTGAAAAAGATAGAGATGAAAGTGACATCATTATATCTGGATCAGATTTCCAGTTAAATCCATAACCATAATAAAATGCAGCCCTCCAAAGCACAGGACCAATGTTTTTGGCACTATATTATTTTATCTGCAATATTCTCTCTCACTGCACCGAACAAATCAACATGACAGATCTATAAGCAAATATGTTTGTGTCATTGTGTACTTCCAAAAGCTATAAAACAAAAACAACAAAGGATACTGGTTCTAATAATACTGGATATATTTTTAGAAATATATTTTGGCATATTTCCACAATCTAATCCTATTAAAAACATGGTGAATTTTGGTGATAACGCAATGCTTTCTATTCCTTTTTCTGTGGAGAAAATTATAATATTTGAACAAAGAAAAAAATCCTTCCATTTTATAGGTCAAGACAGTCACACGCTGATACAGGGACACACAGAAGGGAGCAAAGACATGATAATCATTCTGCAACCTAGATCAGTCTATATCCTGTCAAGTGTTTTATCAGGCAATATAAAAATAAACAATCATAAGTCTGGAATATGATTTAAAAGACAAATCAGTGGATTCAAGTAAACAGCCAATATATAGATTCTGGTGTAATTCTGGTGTAAATAAATATTTTCTACCTATTAAATGTGACATCACAAACCGGTAATGAGGAAAGATGGTTCAATGTATGTCACAACCAAATACCAACAAGTTAAATAACATTCTCATTATTACACTAACATAAAATACGCATGGATTAAATCATTCCAGGTGAAAAAACTAGAAACTGAAGGTCAAAGATTTAATTTTAGAAACAACAGATTGCAAGTATGTTTGAACTAAAATGGTATTATAGTGAGATAATAATTATCATCAACTGAAGATGGGATTGGAAGATCAATAGGTTTCCCAGGAAATCACTGAAAATACCAAATGCAGGGTCAGGGATGTAGCTCAGGGGCACCGCATCTGCCTGGCAGCCTCAAGGTCCTGAGAGTTAGATCGCTGGTACCATGGGGAGAGAGAGAGAGAGAGAGAAAAGAAACTACCAACTACATTTATACTTTTAAAAATTTAATCCAATGACCAAGACACTAAGCCTAAGAATATGATCAGTACATTTTCAAATATAACTTCATAAAAATATTTATAATATTAGTGGTAAAAAATTGGAAACAATCTAAAAAATTAGTGAAAACTAATTATGAAAACTATGGTATAAACATATGCTAAGATATTACGTGGCCTTTGAAACCATGTTTTGAAAGAATATCTCATTCAGGACAGAATATTGATTATATAGATTGAAAAAAATTAAAACAAATTACATTTTAGAATGAGTTCAATTTCTAGATGGACTACCAAGTAATTTTTCTTCTATAACCTTATTTTTATCTTAATTTTCCTACAATGAATATTTATTCATTATCAGAAAAATTTCTATTTAAAATAATTCAATAAATTAGGATACATTGTAATAGCTCTTCAAATTAAATGCCTTTAGTCAATAATATTTGAGTATTTTTATGTTACTTAACAAATTTTCAATTAATTATATATAACATGCTATCAATCTAGAAAGTGTACTCTAATATTTATAACCAAATCATTCATATAATAGAAAATTTATAGGAATATACTGACAAAAATTAAATGAAAATTTTGTTACTATTCCTAAAATTTATGTCTCTCTTATTTTAAGAAAATGTTTCTGGAACAACTTTGTTTTACTTTTGGGAAAAGTACCTTGAATCTCCTCACATGGTCCTTAAAAATGAACTCCAATCTTAACAGGTAAAACTATATAACTTTTAGGAAAAATATAGGAGAAAACTGTTCATGTTATGGCATAGACAAAGATTTCTTAGAATACAAAAAGAAGTGTAAATTAAAACTCTCTCCTTCAATGACAATTTTAAAATGCAAAACCAACAGATAAAAAGTGGACATAAAATATTGAACAGATAAATCATAAAGCAAGACTAGCCAAGAAAATACATTAAATAGTGCTAAACACTCAATAATAATCAAAAAGTAGAAATTAAAATCACAATGATATACCAATAGAAACTCACTAAATTGGCTAAAATTTAACACACTAGCTATGAAATGTTGGCAACTATACAGTGTAACTAGATCTCTTATGTTGCTGATGGTACTTGGGAAAACAGACTGGCAGTGTCTCACAAAATTAAACATACACTTAGCATATGACTCAGCACTTTACTTCTTGGTATTTTCCCCAAGAGTTGTAAAAACATACGTCCACACAAAGATGTGTATGAATACAGCAGCTTTATTCACAATAGCAATACGCAAAAAAGATTTAAACAACCCAAAAGTCCTCCAACAAATAAAAATATGAAGAAATTTGTAGCCTACCCATGTACTATGGTCTGAATGTATCCTTCAAATCCAATTGTTGGAAACTTATAGGGAGGTGAACCTTCTGAAATACATTTATGTCATGAAGGTAGAGCTGTCATTGATGGATTCATGCTGCTAATAAAAGGTCTTATGGAAGTGAATTCTCTCCCTTCTGCTTTTTTATCATAAGAAGATACAACAGCCCACCTCCCCGAGGACAAAACACCAAGGTGGCATCTTGAAATCAGAAACATTTTGGAATCAGAATCTTCTAGTACCTTGACCATGGACTTCTAAGCCTCCAAAATTGTGAGAGGAAAATTTTGCTCTTCATAAATTACCCAGTCTCAAACACTCTGCTATAGCAGCACAAAAAAGATTAAGCCATCATGCAGAGGAATATGCCTCAGCAACAGAACCATTAATAAACCCAATACTGTGATCCGTATCAAAAATTTTTGTTAAAAAAATTAGCTGGACACACAAGAGCTGATAAGAGTACATTTACCTTTGTCAGATTTTCTAAAATAGGCAAAACTAACAAATATTCATAAAAACCAGGTAAATGTTAGGGGCTAAAATGGAGAAACTGACTGCACAGTGGTATGACATTTGTTGTGGGAAGGGATCATGACTATGAAGTTGAATCTGGGATTCACTGTCAAAACTCATCAAACTACACACTTAAATGGAGCATTTTAATACACACTTCATTAAAGTTGACTCAAAAAATAATATTCCTTAATTATTCACAAGGCTATATTTACATGGAGCTTTACTTAATTGACTAACCAGGAGACTTATTCAACAATTAAATCACCTTACTCTCAGTAATGTTCCTTTGTACTGGATTATTTACTTTTAAAGCTTTTCAGTATTAATGTTTTGTGTTAGTTTTCAGTTGTCTCCATTTTTTCAGTTTTTTACAGATGAATCAAATGGACCACTACCCACATGTTTTTTAAAGTCGCTCAATGTAACTCTCATGAGTATTCCTGCTGTGTCCTGTGTGTATTCATACCACATATCCCACATGATATCCCTATTTCATTAGAAGCTTTCTTCACTGATAGCACTACTAAAATGTCAATATGCTGGATTTTTTAAGCTTCTGTATTATACGGATGATATATACAGTGCAACATAAGGTAGACTATGAGGGGACAAAGACAGTACCCAGGCCATAAATTTGGCAGTTTGAACTGTAAATCAAATTACATCGTCCAATAAAATATTTTTAAATATTCATAGTTAATCTAAATAATGCTTAAAGAATATTTTTGGTGTTAGGGTGTTGTTCACTGGTGGAGCAATTGCCTAGCATGAACAAGGCCCTAGGTTCAATTCCTTGAACCCTAGAAATAAATATATAAAATCAACATTTAAAAAAACAAAGCCAACTTTTCCATAATGATTTATGGATTTCCAGTTTTTAAATCATTAACATAAAGTCTGTGATCCTGAAAACACTCATAAAATGTTAAGCTGATTATAGATTTATTCCTTATTCAAATAGTTAGAGGGTTCACTACTGGGTGATAAGGATAAAAATGAAAAAAACAAATAAAAATATCACCTCAGCCAGTTGTCTCTGCTACAACATAGCCCTTTGTATGACAATGATTCCTAGTTGGTAGAGATAATGTTTGTCCATTCCCACCAATTTTTGCTGGGCTATTTAGACAGAGTTTCATTCTGCACTCTCTATTCAGTCAATTCCAGTCTTTACAAAATTGAAAATTATATTTTGCCTTCAAAGGACAGATAGTATTGTATTGATTTTTTTATCTTTATTTCACATATTCCCTGTCCTCCTGACAGTATAGCATTGAGACGCTGATATTTCATTCATAGAATTCTAAATTCCTTTCTCCCCTACTGAACATGAAAACAAGAAAATGTCTTTTTCTCATTCTATCACCAGCTTTAACACAAACCAGCATTCAATATTTATCAAATGAGATATTTCAACTCATTTAATACTAAACAAACAAATTTTGAGTAGTTACTTTTTAAGGCTTTAGTGAATTATAATTAATAAAAAACATGCATATGTTATATATATTTTGATGAATTTGGCTTTGATTACTTATAGAAATAATTTCTAAATTTTATTTTACAAGAAGGAACTCTTTCACATTCTTGTTAATTAATTTGTGAAGTGAAAATGTTAAATGACTTAATACTCTACTCATTTATCATCTAATTTGACTGGTTTCAATTAATGTAGAAACTAAGTCTTATTTAGAGAGAAAACTATCTTAGTTGATATTATCATGAATATGTCATTGTATTTTCCTAATTTCAGCTGATTGTCCTACACACTTTCTTTTCTTGAAAGCTTCAATAACTCCCCTGCTTTTAGAAGACAAATTAGTTTCCTTTGTCAGTACTATAGGTCCTTTAAAATCTGTCTTATCCTAGTTTTCAACCTAAAATCTAGAAATTCATTTTATGTATGATTCTGCAATCAGTTAATTTCCTGATTTCTTATATCCTTATCTTTGGAAAGGCAATAGTGTTCTCCTGGAACTTTATTACCTCTTGCAATCCCCTCATGCTCAATTTTTACATTTCCACATAACTTCTTTATTTCTTTTCTTTTCTTTTTTTTTTTTCTGATGCCAGAGATCGAACTCGGGATCTTGCGTTTGTGAGGCAGGCGGCGGAATCACTGAGCTAAATCCCTGGTCCTAATAACTTCTATATTTCAAGGTACTTAAATTCTCTCAAAAGTTTATTTGCCATCTGTCCTACAGTAGCCACCTCTTTCTATTTTGTAATGTAATTTTTTAGGTGTGCACCACATTTCCACTACACTATGATTCTTGAAGACAGATGTTTTATTCAATTAAAATCTTTTACATTACATTCAACATAACCCAGTACTTTTATTGAAATAACTGAATAAAATACTGGTATCAAGTATTCTTATTAATCTTTGAAAATAGCACTATTTTACTACCACTTTAAATTTTTAACTAGCCTTTCTAAAACTTCAAAGGCTTGGTCCCAAAGGCCACTGCTGAGAAGAACTGCAACCTAAATTAATTAGTGTTCTGCAGAGACTCAGTAAGTGCACAATTGCTAAAGTCTTACATAAGACAAGGTGAGCCTAGCAGAGATGCTTTGCCATTATACTATATTAAATAAGACTTCTTTTACCTAAAGTTGGTGGCCATTTCCTTCAATGTCCTCTAAAAGCATCCCTGTTTCTATAAATATTTCATAAATAGTATGTAAATGTCACGATAAGTTTTCTTACAAGGAGTCCAGACACACCTGAGTAAGGAACACCACAGATTCTACTGGTTCAAAGTATGGGTGTAAAGGTCTGACAAACTAGGCTGCATATCTGTGGTTCTCTCTAAACTACTTTTGCAATTCAGGGTAATTTAATTAACTTTTCTATATCTCAGCTTCGTATAAATAAATGTATATAAATGGGTACCTACCCTAATGTTGTGAAAATTAATTGAAATGATATATATAAAGCAGCTAGCATATAAACTTAATGATATTCATTATAATAATTAATTTTTATTCTTGACATTGATGTAGTTATGCGGACTGGCAGAGGAATCAGAGTGAGCTGTGAACATGAGTATAAAAGACCAAAGCAAATATCAAAGGTCAACATTTTATGAGGCCTATTAATTTCTGAATACTACTCATAGAATTCATTGACAATTAGCAGGGAACTATATGCTTTTAATTCAAGTTGACTTGTTTATATGCCCCACTTCTTATAAGACTATTAATATTATCACCTGAAAGTTCCAGTGGTTGCCATAAATTATTGGAGTAATTCTTACAATGACAACACATTTTAATCAATCACATTTTTCTATGTATCCCACAAAAAATTGAAGCCATATATTTTTCTAAGACAGGGACAATTTGCTGTTAGTTTTAATACATTCATTTTCTAGTCTTTGGTTTCTCCTCTCAGTAATTCTCCACCAAAGCACCAAAGATGAATAAAACAAAATCAAAAAACATTGGCCATCTAGTAAATGCACTCTTGCCTGTGAAGAGATCATTTAGAAAGCAACAAAAGAAAGGATCCAAGAGTGCAAGACTACCTGTTCCCCTAGATTTATAAGAAGAAAACATTTTGTTTCCCTGGCAGGACAAAGGAAAACATGACAGTACTGACTGAGGTAATAGGTCAGCAGTACCACTAATTTTCTTAATGTCCCCCAATGGAGATCGGTCAGGGGAGGTGTGAGAAACACAAGAGGACGCAAGTAATTGTGAAGAACCCGAAGATGCTAGAGCCATGATGACTGTTTCATAAAGATCTTTACAAAGATCCCTGATAAATGCTTCCCTGGCAAAGGTTTATACATCCTACTGGGCAGGAAGATCTGGAGGGTCTAGAGGACTGTAAGAATAAAGGTGAAATATTCAATTCAAGTTTTCAGAGTATGTACCTTTGTAGTGGTATCTGAAAAAAACAGAACTTGAATTCCAATGCAATCTGCCATTTATAGATGACAGAGTCCTATCTTCAATGGAGGGTAAATCTTGTTCTGTTGGTTTTAAAATTCTGGTAATCCCCTTAGCCTAACTGTGCCTGTTGCCTCATATGTAAAATCAATCAATGTTTACTTCACAGATTATCTTGTAAGAATTAATTAGGTTAACATTTGTAAACACTTCAGAGTAATGGTACTTACAATTTTACTATTATCAATATTGGCTAATGTATTCAGTGCAGAAATTCTTTGATATTTTTCTTTTCCTTCAAAATTAATTTTCATTTCATTTCTTATGTATTATGTTTAAAATTCAAGATAAGACAAGGTAAGGCAAGGAAATCTAAGTTTATGATTTGCTCTCTATTTCCATGGATTCTGTATTCTGCAGATTTAACCCACCGCAACTGAAAAATATTCATGAAAAACTGCACCTGGAATGAACATGTACAGATTTTTCCTGTAATTTTCCCCCAAACAATATAGTATAATAACTATTTACATTGACAGTATTAGGTATTATGAGTAATTTAGAGTTAAAGTATATGAAGGATTACGTGGATTATGTACAAATACTAGATTATTTTATATGAGGAGCTGGTACATTTGCTAATTTTAGTATCCATGGATGGGGAAAGGGGTGTCCTGGAGCCCATCCCTCAAGGATTTCGAGGAATGTATCCCTTCTGCCCTTTGTGAAGCTACAAAGCCCCTCTGGGATTTCTAAGGAGCTTCCTGCCTATTAAATCATTTCTATATTACCATTGTTCATCTCAAATCATATATTATCTATTGGGCCAGGGATTCAGCTTAGTGGTGTCACTGCCTGCCTTGCAAGCACAAGATCCTGAGTTTGATCCCTAGTACAAAAAACCCCATATTATATATATAATATATATAATCTGTGGACTGATCAGAAGTGTCTAAATACTAAAATAGTTCACTTACCATAATTTTACTGAAAAAGGCAAGAAATATATAGTCATTCAGTTGAGGTCTAGCATGATTTCTAAAATAATGACTTTATATTCATTTTGTGTGACAGAGGACAATTGAGGTACAGATAGACTTCTGTTCTCGCCAGTGGTCACAGGCTATTTAAGATCCACTGTAGCACTGTGCTCATGCATAGTTGCCACGAGACTTCAATGTCCCCAGAGTGTTTAGAGATACAGTGTAACATCACTGGGATCTTTAATTCTCTCAAATGTCTCTTCCTACTCTTCCAACCTGGGAGTAGTGCCATTTCGTATTCCATACGATGCCAGAGTTAGAAATACCCTTTAGAACATTCTAGGTGACACTAAGATATCACGAAAGAGTTAGAATTCTGCGTTCCCCTCCCCTAACAAGTACTTTTACCAAATTACCAAAAAGTTCAGTTACAAAAAATGTAGTCTTTTAGAAAACAGAAAAAGAAATAAGTCTACATCAGTCTGTTGTCTAATAGTGGCACAGGTGTATATGCATTTATAAAGTCACCGAATACATCTTTTTATATATTCAATAGTTGATGTGGAAAATGATAATGCTGATTCAGTAAGAAAGATTCCATTATATTCTACATACTCCATTTGAAAATGAAGATAAAAATAAAATCCATTCTAGAAAAATGGTCACACAAATAAC
Organism: Heterocephalus glaber; assembly: GCF_053883595.1. Taxonomy (NCBI): domain Eukaryota; kingdom Metazoa; phylum Chordata; class Mammalia; order Rodentia; family Bathyergidae; genus Heterocephalus; species Heterocephalus glaber. The sequence continues at coordinate 33,913,818 of NW_028258143.1, read as the reverse complement.
TGCTTTTTAAGTTTGATATTTAAAGTTTACTAATATGGAAATCTATCTCAGGAATAATAGTACTGGTATATGAGAAATACACACACATGCAAATAAAGCATTGTTTGTAGTTGATAAAAAAGAAACAGTATTAATTTTCATTAGTCAAAGATATAATTGAAAAACATGTTTGATATAGCTATTCAATGGAAAGCTATTAAAAGCAAGTTGTCAAATATAATGAAAAAATATATAGCCAACTTCCTACAAAGTAGTTTCATTTGATACCCTAACAGGGGCCCCAAAATCAACATTCCCAAAATAAACTTACTGTCCATCCTTCTTAAATATTCTCCTATAATGAGCTCTCTCTTCAAAAACTGGACCATACAGTGTTCTACAAGAAAGAGAGGACTTGTCCTTGACACTTTCATGTTCTGCCAAATCATGTCAAGAACCCAGCTTTTACTCTTAGATCTTAAATGCCTCTTTACCTACTTCTCCCATACCTCCTCCTGCTACTACTACTATTACTACAATAAGCAGGCATCACGCGGAATCCATGGACTGCTGGTCCAGCCCCCTCCCAGCACCATAAGCACAGAAGCTCCTTTTCAGGGCATTTTCCACCCAGTATCCACAGTGATCGTTCCATAACACAGATATAAATACGTTTCTTCTACTTTTAAACCTATTCAGTGGCTTCCTACTTTTTTAATCCATTCAGTGATTCTTATTAATTTAGTCATCCATAAAAAAATAGCATGACACATCAAACTCATATCCAAAACAAATGTAGAAATCCAATAAAGCTCCTGTCAGTCAAAATGCATACATCCACCCCCATGCTGCATTCACTCCGTGCACCTACATGCAGTATCATCAATCTCATATTCACAATTAGCTAAATATGCTTGCTTATAAAGTTTTGTGTCTGTATATTTTCTAATAATGGACTTTTTTTAACTTTAGTTATTTTTCTTTTCAAGCAGTATTATGTTATACATGACCTTTTGAGAGACATAGCTTTTATAATTACTATGGTGTTGTCAAGATTCACTTGTGTGGATGAAAGTGTCTGCAGCTCATTTATTTTTACAACTATATAATATTTCCTTGTATTGATGTACTGATATCCATTCATCAGTTTCTGCATGGATGGGCCCATAGGTTGCTTTAAGTTTATTTTTATGAATACCAATGATATAAACATATTTTATGTATAGAAGAATTTTTTGTGGATATATAACTATGAATGCTTAGGTTGCAGGAATGTCTACATTTTTATTTGAAATTATCATAAAAATAGAGATATATCAATACTAACAATTACTAATATCAGCCTTTTTATTTGTTAACCCAATGGAAATCAATGATACGTCATTAAAGCCTTGATATGCTTTTCCCTGATTATAATTCAATTCAGTTATTTTTTCATAAGTTTATTTGCTATATGGGCTGCTCTTTCTATTAAGTATCCACTCAGCTTTATTTTTTTTCATTTTTTCTATTGGGTTATATATGTTTTTTATATTAATAATAGGAAAACTATATATATAATTAATGTATATAACCATTATTTATATATATTTGGTAACCATTTGTCAGCTATGTGTTCTTTGAATATTTTCCACAATTTGTCACTTCTCTTCTCTTAAGGGTATATATGGGTTTTGGTTTTTTTGGCGGGGGAGTACCAGGGATTGAACTCAAGACTGAGCTAAATCCCTGGCCCTTAAAGGTATATTTAAATGAATCAACTTTTTCAATTTCACTATAGCAAAAATAATATTTTCTTTTATGGACAATATGCTCTGTGTTTTGCTTAGAACTTTTCCTTATTCCAAGATCTTACAGATACTTAATTTTTTCCTGCTAACATTTATGTTGTTTTTGATATTTGAGTATGTAATACATTCAAAGTTTGTATTGGCTAGTGATAAATGTTAGCATTGTACTTTTTCACATGGAATACTATTTTATTCTCAGTTTCATTAATTGTACAGCCCCTTTCCCACTGATCTGCAGTACCTAATCTGTGATATACTGCATAGTGCACATGCGTGCAAACATGTATATCTAAAATCTAACTCTTTCTTTGGACCAATTTCTCTGTTGTGCCTCTTTGTGTTAATACTACAATCTTAATCTAAATTTTAAGATGTGACTTAAGTAGTCACATCTTCACTTTGTATTGTCTCCTTTAGAAGTATCTTGGGAAATACTTCTGGAATCTTTGCTATTCCCTAAAAGTTTTAGTATTTTGTTCTTTAGTTGTTTGCACAGTTGTGAAGACCTCAACTAAATGCCACATACTTGGTGAAGTTTTATCTAATATCCTGGATCAAGCTTGGTCTATTTAACATAGCCTCCATCCCGATCCTAGTATCTATTATGTTTTATAATCATTTCTAACTTTATTTTTTGATTAAATGTATATATTTTACTTGAATATCTATTAACAATGAATATCGTATATAATGATGCTCCCATAAGATTATATCACTAAATAAGGCCATATGAGTTTAAGTTTGTGTAACCATGCTCTATCATATCTAACACAATGATAAAACAGCCTAACAGAACATTTTCCAGAACACAGCCCCGTCATTATGATATATGAGTGTGTATGCAGTTGGCGAGAGAGAGGGAGAGACAGAGAGAGAAATTTTGTTATTGACAATAAATAAACTATTACAGGCAGGAACTTAGTTCACTTATATCCCAAAGAGCACAAACCTCAGAGACCTCAGGTATTTATATCCCCCAGGCTTAACACATGGTAAATACTTGGAAAATAAATGAATGAAAAATATCTCAAAAATTAAATTCATAGTATATGGTAATATTGGGTACTGAAAAAATTTATTAGGTTTACAAATGTAAAGAATCTTAGAAACCAGTTAACCCAAACCAGAAAGATCATACCTTTTTAAATCAAAAGCCAGTTTTTTGCAGATTTAGAAAAAATGTCAGTCAAGTATAGTTTCTACAATATCATCTGCTTGTAAATAAAATTTTAAATATATACCACAAATTCCTAAAGCACCCTTCTAAAATAAAAAAAATTTAAATCCTCAAGTATATTTTCTATTTTATAAGGCTAATAATAGTAACGTACAAAATTAAAGTGCAAAGAACTGATTCTGTGCCTCCCCCAAATTCATTTGCTGAAGTCCTAACCCCCACAGGAAGTAGAGATTTGAGAGGTGATTAGGTCATGAAGGTAGAATCCTCATGAATAGGATTGATATCTTTATAATAATTCCACAAAGCGGTGGCCTCAACTACTCAACCCTGTGAAGTTAGTAAGAAGATAGATTTTTATGAGGAATGGGCTCTTCCCAGACACTGCATCTGTCTGTGCTTTCATCTTGGACATCCTAGCATTCAAGACTGTGAAAAATAGACTTGTTTTAAATAAACCAACCAGTGGATAGTATTTCATTATAGCTGTATATATGGACTAAGACAACAAGTCTTACAAATAAAGATAAAACAGTTTAATTTTACAATTTAAGTATAAGGAAAACTATTTTAGTCTTGCATCATTAAATTTCACATTTTGAGATTTAAGGTTGAGAATTATGGACTCAAATCAGCAAAACTGGACTATTCTGGAAAAGGCTGTTACAGTTTTGCTGATTCAGATTATAATTTTTTTGTGACCAGTCTAGATGTCTCTGTTCAACAAATGACAAAGTGGTCATTCCAAACAAATGTGATACATCAAAACACATTTCCACATTCAGCCAAGCAGCAGCTCAACTGACTCCAGCAAAGAAGCAGAGAAGGGTAATTTATTCTGGGGTTTGAACTAATCAGCAAATAAATCCTGTGTTCATTTATCAAAAACTATGGAATTCATAAAGTTCTCCTCTCTGAACAATTGTAGAATAAAGGCATCAAAATGCATGTAAACTATCTAAATGGATCTGGACTCCATCGCTTTCCAAGTACTTTATCTCAGTGCAAGGGTCAGACATATTTTGAAATGAGAAAGATTTTTAGAATTTCTCCAACTGAGCAAGAATATTTTTGAAAATCCAAGTTATTAAAAGCAAAAATCAAATTTTTGAAATTCTCTCTTTTGTTTTCCCTAAGTCTCATATAATTGGCTAGCATCAATGAAATCCTACATATTAGAGCAGAGGTGGTGAACCTATGGCATGCTGCTATAGTGGGCTGTCTGTATCTTTGAAAGCTCTAGAAGATTCACCATCACTGTATTGTTCTGACTAATAAATAACTTCAAAGTTATCTATCACATTAAAAGTCTATTAAACTCATTAAATAAATGAAATCTCAATTTGGCAATTTAGATTCACTTTTCCAAACACTTCAAACACTTCCACTGCAGCTCAATTACAGTTTATCTTTTTTCGTATTTATGCAGAAAATTTTATTAAGCAGAAAATTCTTATTAGTTCAATGAGAATAAAACTAATCTTCAGCATCCTTAAGTGTATTAGAAATACTCATTTATAAGGAATATTCAGAAACATAAATATATTTATAGATATTAAAAGTCAACAAAAAGGAAAGCATAAAGAAAAATTTTGAAATCATTTGCAGAAAATGAATCTATATGTCTTTACTTGATAAATCATTTGTACCAATTTCATGTTTCTCTAGAAATAATTGTTATCATTGAAAGGGTTCCTTTAAAAAGAACTGAGCTAAAGTGACTTCATAATATACCTGAAATTATCTTCTGCTCTTAACATAGTGCTAGCAATCTACTGGCCCACAAGTTGAACCTGGTCATGAATCCGCTTTAAGAACTGTTAATTAAGTCATTTTGGGAATCTTTATGAGTATCATATGCTAATCGGTTTGCTAAATCCCCACTAGTTCCCAATTAGTAGTTTTTCCCTTTCATGTTATGTGTTTGGTCTCAAAACAATTTTAGCTTTTAGCAAGCCAAATTTTAAGTACTGTCCAATCCGATGTACATAGGGGACAAGAAAAGAATTAAGATATGTTACGTACATGCACCACCTCTGCACAAGAAATGTACTCAATATGCATTTCAAACATGTATTAATAAAAATAAATTTTAAAGAATCTGTTCATTTTATGCAGTATCAGAACATTAGAATTATTAGAACTGGAAGTATCTTAGAGGTTAGGTAATTTCTCCTAACAGACACCTAAGGCCAAGAAAAGTAAAGTAGCTTCTCCATGGTTACATGTATATTAACAGTTCTGCCGAAATGCTCATCTAATGCAATAAGGAAAAAATATTCTTATTTTGAGGTTTCATGTTTTGTCAAGCTTCTCTACTTGCTTCCTAAGTACTTACCCCTCAGTGCGGGTAGCAGTGATCGCTCTTTTTTGTCATCACACTTGTTACATTCACTGAAGTACAGGAGTAGGAAGACATCAACAAGAACCCACATCAGTGAAGTGGCCAGAACCACCTTGCAGTAAACAAATCTCCTCATGTCTTTTCTCGATTTCTAGTTAACACACAAATCGAAGATAAATGCTACTGTGATAAATCCAAGCCACAGAGGTGAACTCCAAGATAAAAGCAGGATGCATCCCACTGTATTAAAAAAAAACAAAGAAATGTTAATGTGCATGACTTTGTTGACTGTTAGGTTGGCTAAATAACTGCTTGCTTTGTTTGCATACAGGAAATACAACACAAAACACATGATATTTCATTTACCCAAATATGACAGCATTCAGATTTTCAAATCCAAAATGAAAAGCTCAAATGAAAATTGTTATCAAGACGGGGAGTAAAATTCTATCACTTGATACTAAATAAGTTTCTACTCTGCTAGGCTCTTGACCAGCTATTTCATTTCTTCAAATTTTATTGTCTTTACCTTAAATTCTATCATGAGATTCTACATAACACTATGTTGTAGAATACCATAGTTCTGAATTTATCCTGATAGAATTCTTCTGGCTAGCCAATATTACAGAAAGAGAAATCATTCTGGAATACAATTTACTAATGTGGTTAAGACCTGGCCTTTACAGACAGCCAAGTGTAGGCCTCTTCACCACCTAGCACTGAGAGACTTCATAAGCCTCAATTTTCTTATCTCTGAAATGAAGATAACAATATCGTCAAACCTAACAATTTGCTCTGAAAATTAAATATGATCATGTTTATAAAGCATCTTACAGAACGGATTAAGTATAAAACAAAAAATGATTCTGATTCTTAAATAGAGGAGTTTCAATAAATAAATCAATATTTATTCAGCTTTAAAAGCCCATCTAGTCTACACAGAAAGAATCCATACCAGATGTGTGTTTTAGACTATATACCATGTATTCAACAATTTATCAGAGGGGAAACAATAATAAAATGCATGACTTAAGTAACCTAAGTAAGAATTCTATACAGCATAACAAACATATGTACACAATTCTCCAGAGATATCCAAAGTAAATTCAGAATTAATATCATGCACATGTCCTTATTTATAATACTTTGACCAATAACTACATGGTTAACTATCTCCTATGGATGCAGTAAATAAATCAGACTATAAATAATTTAATACAATTTGATACATTTAAAATACTATCAACTAAGGTACAAAAAATTTATCTAAATAAGTGTCATTGTTTTAACAGAGGTATTTGGCTTGAAGAGTATTAAATACAAAGACACTTGAAATATTTCATAAATATTTGTATCAAAATAAAATATAAAGTATAATTTGCTAAGGCAAAAGCTCTTTAATGCTAGCTGATTGGTATCATAATGCAGCAGAAATGTTGCCTGTTGTAACTGTTATCCTTCATATTAAGAATGTCCCCCAAAGGACTCATGCAGTGGGGCTTATAGAGAACTGGACCAAAGGGACACTACAGCTGATTTTCCATTAGCACATTAGCAGGTGGGGTCTGGTCAGAAGAGGAAGGCCACTGGGGGCATGACCTGGGAAGCATATCTCCCTTTCTGGCTTCTCCCTTCTCATTCCACTTCTTGGGTTCATGACATAAGCAGGTTTCCTAAATACAGGCCCATCTACCATGCTGAATCTATGTTTAAGCCTCCCTAACATAGATTAAAACTTCTCAAACTGTGAACTATAAACTTCTGTGAACTATAAACTTCTCCTCCTTTGAGTTGCAAGTATCAGGTATTGTGTTTCAGTGAAGAGGAAAATAACTAAGATTTTGCTACCAGGAGAGATGCCATCACTATGAGTGTAATTGACCATATAGTTTAGAAAGAAGCCTTTTGGAACTGGTTTGAAGGAGGAGTTTGGAGAAATTTGAAGGTGCCAGCTACAGAAGCTTAGAATGCTGTAAGCTGAGCTTGATGGGAAATTTTGGTTGGTGCTCAACAGACTAAAATGCTGATAAAAATCCAGACAGTAAAAGCCAGGCTCAGGTTATATTTAGGAAAAAGAACTCCATTGACACTTGGACTTGAGAAAATGTATGTTATGCTCTTGCAGGAAATGTGTCTACATTTTGTTCATGTCTTGAGGCTTTGTAGAAGACTGTAAAGACATTGAACTTATAAACTGATAGAGAAAATTTCCAGGCAGCTCAATGTTGAGGCTGTGGCACAGGTATAGCTGGCAGATTTTAGTCAGATCTGTATTGAGAATCAAAAGCAAATATAACAGATGAGTGATTTTTAATTTTTTCAGGTTTACCAGAAAAGAAGTTACTATACAGTTGGGACCTGAAAAATTTTGGCAGAGGAAAACTTGGTCACTGAGAATATTAGCATTAAAAAGAAGCAAAGTAGTTAACATCAAAACAGTAGGAAGGATGCTTTGAGTACATCCCTAGAATCTACCAGATCCCATCCTTCCCAGACTATAAGGTGCAAAAGTGAAAGACTGGAGCACCTGGAAGGAAGCTGCCCCACTGCCATCCCAAGCTCCTATTGCAGAGAAGGTGAGCTGGTCCCAGCACCCAGAAGGAAGCTCCCTCGCTGCCATCCCAAGCTCCTAAGGCAGAGAAGGTGAGCAGCGCAGACACCAGAAGCTCCCCCACACCGCACAGTGGAAATGAGAAGACACATAAACAAGCCTCAAAAACACACTTCTGGATCACCCACAGCAACCCCAAAGGAAAACAATATGGAACAATCTGATACTCAACCACCTGGACTCTCTGAACTGGCAACAAAAGAGGATCTGGAAAAATGAAATCAGAAATAATTACTCAGATAACAGCAAAGATTGTGCTCATGGTGCAAGACATGATTAATAAATCTAGAGAGGACACAGATAAAAAAATAGAGGATCTGAGGAACATGATGGAATCCCAACATAGGAAACAAATGAAATCCATGAAACAGATGCAGATTTCCAGGAGATTAAAAACTCCATCGAAAATCTGCACAGAAGAATGAACCAATGTGAGGATAGAATTTCAGATATAGAAGAAAAGATTGCACTTAGTGACCAGGAAAAGAAAAATTGCTTTAAAATTGTAAAGGAATATGAGAAATCAATCCATCAGCTTCTAGACAATGCAAAGAAGAACAACATAAGACTGATTGGAATCAATGAAGAAAGAGGAGAGAGTGCACATGACATAAATAAACTGTTCACAGAAGTGATGGCAGAAAACTTCCCAAGGAGGGAAAAGCATTTGACATAAAGATAAGTGAGGCATATAGGACTCCAGCTAGTCTTGATCAAAAAAAATCTACACATAGGCATATAGTAGTTAGGATTCCAGAAATCCAACAGAAGAACAAAATTCTACAAGCAGTGAGAGAAAAGAAACAAATCACATACAAAGGAAAGTCCATCAGAATCACAGCAGACTTCTCAATGCAAACCCTCAAGGCAAGAAGAGCTTGGAGAGATGTATTTCAAGCCTGAAAGGAAAGCAGCCTCCAACCCAGATTGATGTACCCTGCAAAACTATCTTCCAAAATTGATGGAGAAATAAGACACTTTCATGATAAATAGCAACTCAGGAACTTCATGAATATCAAATCGGCACTCCAAAAGATTTTAGACAGTACTCTAGGAAAAGACAATGAGGATCACAACCCCAGGAAACCCAGCAGAATGAATCCATTGGGCCTAACAAATTAAATGCAAAGGGGGAGAATCGAACAAAAAGAAAAAGTCATGACAAGACTTTTAAAATTTTTAACTTCATCTCCCTAATGAGTGTATAATTCAATCTTGTTATTGGACTGATTAGTATTTTTCTGATTCTAGAGTTGCACACCATTCCTTGTGCTATACTGGCTATTTATCATCTTCTTATGTCTACTTTTTAATTGGGTTGTCTATTAATGAGCTCTAAGAATTCTTTATATATTCTGATCATAGGTTATATGCATTGTAAATATGGTCTGTTTAAGAACTACTTTTCATTTTAACAATGTCATTTGAAGTTCTAAATTTTGATGGAATCTCATTTATCAATTTTTTTCTTTTATACATCATGTCTTTTGTATCCTAGGTAGTTCTTGCCTACCCTGAATTCATAAATATTTTCCCTTATAATTTCTTCTTAAAGTTTTATACTTTTAGGCTTTCATATTTAGGTTCATAGATCCCTTCAAGGTATTTTCATGTATGGAAATAAAGGGTTGAGGTTAATTTTTTTGTATACAGATACTAGGTGTTCTAGTGCCGTTTACTGAAAACACTGTCTCTTCCTCGACTCTTGAATTGAGTTTACATTATATAAAATGCTAATGTTAAATAATCTTTCAAAACTCAGGGGATCATATATGTATGGTTCTCTTTCTAGATTCCCTGTTTTATTCAAATGATGTATATGTCTTTCCTTAAACCAACACTGCTTTGATAACTGTAGCTTTAGAAGAAGTCTTAAAATTAGGTACTAAATGTCTTCCAACACTTTTTTTTGTTTTTTGTTTTTTAACACTTTTATGTCCTTTGTACTCCTACATAACTTTTAAATTTCAATATCCAATTCTTCATTTATAGCAAGTATACATAGATCTGAATTTTTATATGCACCTTGTGTTTTCTAATCCTGATAAATTCAAATACAAATTTTAGGGGCTCCTAGAGATTTCTTAGTATTTTCTCTGTAGATGATCATTTCATCTACATATAAAGATTTTCCTTCTACCTTGCCAATCCTACCCTAATTGTATCATTTTATTGCCAGAGTATTTTGGTGGGGACTAGGTTTCAAATTTTAATGGACAGATAAAGAGTAAGCATATCTGCCCTTGTTCCCCACCTTAAGGAGAAAGCATTGTATCTTCTCCATTCATATAAGGCTTTCTCACTGGAAATATGGAGTACATGTCTTTAATCTGTTGAGAAGGTTCTGTTCTACTTCTAGTCTCCTGATAGCTTTTACCATGAACAGCTGTAGAATTTAGTCCAATACTTTTTCTCCAACTAGTGACAGGATCATACAGCTTTCTCCTTTCCTCTGTTAAAATGATGACTTTTGGGGGTGGATCTTCCAATGCTGAACCAACACTGCCATCCCTATAACAAAACCACTTTCTAGATCCTGCCAGATCTGACTTCCAATAGTTTGTTTTGTTAAACAAATTTCTATCTATCTTCATACTTTTTTCCCCTATTATCTTTATCCAGTTTTAGGATTAGCACAATGTTCAGTTCCTAAAATGAGGGGAGAAGTGTTCCTTCTTTTTTCTGCTTTAATTGTTTGATATAATTTATCAGTTAAAATGTATATGAGCCTGCCGTTTTCATATAGGTAGGTTTTTAAGCTAGGAATATACTTTCTTTAATAGGTGCTATTCAAATTTTATATTTCCTCCAGAGTTAGTTTCATTAATTTGTCTTCCAAGGTACTTCTTAGAAGTTGTCAAACTTATTTCAAAACAGATTTTTGAAATATGCTTTCTATATCCTTTTAAATTTTTTAAAATCTGTGGTAATGTCTCGTAGATCTTGATATTATAATTTTAAAAATGTGTAACTGATATTGTGTAATAGGAGTCAATGGTCTAAAGGAGCAGGGGAAATGGGAGAGGTAGGGGAAAGGAAAGAAGGGAAAAAATATGAGAAGAGGAAAAAAATGGAAACAAAGTCTTTGTAAATAGGGAAGAGTGGAGGGGATTAAGGGAGGGCAAGGGAAGGGGAAAAAAAAAATAAGAACCAAGATCTCATGTAATGGTACAAGATCCCAATGAGGAATGTAACTGTATTTTATACCTAAAATGTACCAATAAACTTAATGGGAAAAAAAAAGTGAAATACTGCTTTGAGAAGAGAACACCACGGCACTGCAGCCATGATCCATGGGGGCCATACTACTGCTTAAGCTAATGGCAGGCCTTGGTATCATCCATGTAGTACTAGCTTTTTAGGCATATGAAATACAAGAGTTGTGGGGTCAAGGAGGCTTCCATCTAGATTTTAGAAGAAGGCCAGGGAGGTCAAGAAGTGTGCCCCTGAGAGGGCAGTGCATGCAGGTGTGAAGCCAAAAGTTCAGTGAAGACACCACAATATTAGAGAAGCCAGGAACATGGAATATCTGCTGAGGCAAGCCACCAGCAATGAGCAGAGCTAACCTAAGGAAGAGGCAATGAGAGCTGTAACCACTAATGTTATAGCTCTGGGGCTCTGCAAACTATTTGGGGCTCATATCTGCACCATTTGCATGGAGTGCTGGTCACAGAGATGCAAGATTTAATGATTGCTGAGCTGGGCAATAGCCTTGCTTTGGTTCTACTAGTTTCTATCCCACTACTCCTCCCTTTTGAAATGGGAATATTTATCCTGTGCCATTGTATATTGCCAATGTTTAACTTCCTCTTTTATTTTCAGCAACTCACAACAAAGCGTTTGCTTTCAGTCTGAGAGGAGACGTTGGACTTGGAATTTGCAGCAATGCTAAAACTATTTATACTTTGGTGACTCTTAGAGATGCACTAAGTGCATTATGCATAAAAAGGTACTGGAGTCTTTTGAGGTCCAGGTGGCATACCATGGTTTATATCATGAATATTCCCCGAAGATCTCTTGTGCTCAAAAAGGCAGGGCTTTTGGAAGAGGACTGGACCATGTGGGCACTATAGCTGACTTGCTTTTAGGAGGTAGGTTCTTGTCAGAGAAGAGGATTATTGGGGCTGTGACCTGGAAGGATATATCTTCCCCTCTCTCTCTGCTTTTTGACCACCAAGGCATGAGCATCTTTCCTCCTCCATGCCGTTTCTGTGTTTAAGCCTGTCAAATATGGTCTGAAACTGTTAGCCACAATAAACCTCTCCTCCTTTAAGCTGCCAGTGTCACACATTGTATCGCAGTGACCAGGAAAGTAACTAAGAAAATAATCAATCTAAACTAGTAACAAATTCAAATTCAGAATTCACCTAAAGTGACAATTTAAAATAATTGCCATAGCAAAGAGTCTATTTCCAATAACTACATATAACTTACATTTTGTTTGTTTGGTTGGTTGGTTTTGGGGATCAAACTCAGGCCCTTGTTCTTGCAAGGCAGGCGTGGAGCCACTGAGCTAAATCCCCAAACCTAACATTTTTTTTTTCCAGTACTGGGAATCAAACTCAGGGCCTTGGACTTTCCAAGCAGGAGCAACACAGCTGAGCTACATCCCTGGCAACTTACATTTAGTTAGAATATACAAATGGACAAATCCAAAGAAAATTTACATGTGAGCTTTTTTGTTGATTTTTTTTAAAGGTAGCATACTAATTACCTAGTTTGTTTCATTTCCTCTTCACTTTTGCATAAAAATGATAGCTAAGCACTGGAATTCAGCCTATAACCTGATGACAAGTAAAGGCTTTTCCCACATTTGTTTCCTGTTACTTTGTCAGCTTTTCAAAATTTGAGACATGAAATAACTATCAAATTTTCTGACTTTCTTTGGTACCAAGATGAAGTACATCACTTCAATTTACTGTATGAAAAAATAATCCAATGGAAAACTATATATAACATCAGTGGTTACTGAATGGCCTCCCCCAGATTTAGAAGTAACACCTTATAATAAATGATCCTCACATATATAAATGTCACTTCTGGCTTTCTCATCAAATGAAGAAATGACCTCAGACCTCAGACGTCAACTTGTCTCTCTGTTCTTCATTTTTTATTGATAAGATATTGCCTGCCTATCCACTTCACCTTAAACCTTGTGAGGTTTATGCAAGATTAAAAAGAGCATTTTAAAACAAAATGTAATGAATATCATTATAACAAAAAACCTGAAATCCCTTAATAATAAATATTAAACTAAGATAAATCATTTCCTAATAAGAACATAACAGTTGGGGTTACTGAGAATTTAATTTAGACTTGAATCATGATAGAGTGAAAATCACATCTTATTGTCACTTCAAGAATTATTCCAACTATTCTAATTTCATGGCCTTCTAGACCTACATATCAAGACAGCCCTGACAGAAGTCTAACTTTGTTATTTCATGTGATATAACTCGGTTTTTAATTTTTTATTTATTTAAGATGCAGTATTTCCTTACATATTTTGTTTTTAATTCTATCTATACTTTCAAAACAACTCTACTTTGAACACAGGCTCATTTTATCTTTCAAAATGATCTTATTCTCTGGTACTTGTGAAATAAGAATATTATGTATCTGTTCCAATATTTGTCTTCTTACGAGACCAAACTGATTGATTTGAAAGATGATACAGGATACATGATAACTAACCAGCATAAGCACAGTTGGTGCCCCAGGTTTATTTAAGAGAATCAGCATCTGCATTATGTTTTCATTCCAATATGTTCTGATTTATTTGCAAATACTGTTCTGTTTCTCAAGCAGTGTGAAAAATCTAAGCTCTGCTATCTCCTTAGTTTGCCAATGCAATGTGGAGCATGACCAACTTGCATACACTACAGGCTATCTATCTGCTACTATGACCACTTTTCTAATTGTTTCAAAAATCCTTTGAACACAAATATTTCCCTCTTTAAAAATATTTCTCTAAATAGGAAAACTGCAAGAGCTAGAAAGCTATCAAGTAACATACTAGTTGTCAGATTGACTTTCACTTTTCTTCCTGCTGACTAAATAATATCAGCAATACTATTCTGTGAGACATTATAGGAATTTTACAGCAAAATACATATGTACATTTTTCCTTTGTTAAAAATGGTTATATAGACATAGTTATCTAAATATTAAAAAATCTAGATAAATGTTAGGGCTTTTGGTAATTATGTTACTAAAAATAAGAAAAACATCTTTGTTTTTTGTTTGTTTGTTTGTTTGTTTTTCAATTAGGAAGTTATTACTTCCCCCGAGGAATCTAGATTAGCTGCTATTAGACATTTTTATCTATAGTCATATATTTTCTGGGAGAAAATTGCATAATAGTTGCAAATTTATTCAATCTATTTTATGAGGCTATACTTGAAGCTGCCAAAAGATCCTGGAAGCTAGTGGAAGACTGCTAGTAGGGCTTCGAGAAGTTTCAGGCACAAAGCACACTTTTAATGTTTTAAATAGCTATACAGGAGCTTCTGTAAGCTGATGACCAGACAATTTTGCAGAGTTTCTTTATAGATTGAGAAATCTATTGAGTAAACACTGAAAAAATAAGCTGATTTAGCTCCAAGTCTGACTGATAAATTTATCTTTACATGAATGAAGGGCAAAAATTAAGAAAGACCTGGGAAATCCACCCAAAGCTCAAATCAAAGGGTCCACTGTAAATTACACAATATGCACAGATGTACTAAGGGACAAAGCAGTTAACAAAGGTAATGTTAAATAAATGCCTTTTGTGGAAAGGGGATGGAATAAATGCAAAGAAATATGCTCTCACTTGCATTTAAATTAAAGATCAAATATTTGTTAATATTAAATCCACCTGTTAGGAGGCAACCTAGTATAGGCTCAGAAATAAATATTGGAGAGTTACAATGTCATGATTTGAACTGGAACACACATGATCTAATTCCATTTACTTACATGTTTACATTTTTTGTATTCATATCCATAGAATATGAATAGTGGTAGTTACCTCATAAGGCCAGGATGAATGAGAATGGATTAATACATGCAAATATTTTCCTAACAATACTATGGATTGAGCACAGGGGTTTTACACTAAGCTATACTCTCAATTATCTTCTTAACTTGTTTTTTTTTTTTTTACAGGAGTTCTTATTAAATTACTAAGTTGCTTAGGTTGGGTTCGAGCTTGAGATCCTAAGCTCTTATAACAATACCTGCTATATACAAGGGACTAAATATATATTAGTCATTATTACTATAGTAGAATAACAGTAATATTGTTATCATAAGGTCATAAAAGAAAACATAAAGAAAGAATAAGGACTCTATCCATGCTCCAAAAGCAGTGATATGGGTATTCAATGTGAGTATTCAGGGGTTGGAGAATAAAAGCATCACAAAGCAAACATATTGGGTAGATGTAATTTCTTTTGCTTATTATTAGTATCTGTGTGCAGTATATACTACATACTTTTTTTTCAATACCAGGGATTGAACTCAGGACCTTGCTCTTGCAAGGCAGGTGTGGTGCCACTGAACTAAATCCCCAGCCCTAATATATATATATACATATATATATACATACATATACATATATATGTATGTATATATATGCGTGTATATATATATATATATATATATATATATATATATATTAGGCAAATGGCTGGAAACAAAGTTCAAGAACGGGTCATGTATTCTCATTTTAGATCTATGAGCCCACACTCCAATGGACCTTTAATGCTTCTCAATAATCCTGCAATGGTTAAGAGACAAGTCAATATCCATTACTCAGAGAACAATTTGTACCTTGTCTGCCTTCTCCATATTGTCATCTCTATTGATTCATGGCTCATCATTGTGCTTTTAAATTATCAGACAAGATACAAAAAATAACAGAAGAAAATTCTGCACATTGTTTTCTATCACTTGTTTATCCCTATCACCACCACCCTCAAATCTGCAAGTTCAATTGCTATAATGGAGGGTCTAAATAATAAAATACCCTGTGCTCACATTAATTCAAAAATTTTACTGATCCAATTACCTCTTCTGCATCAGCTTTTCTTCTCTAATAAGTAATTGTTAGCAAAATACAAAGATGCTATTTTAATAATCATCTCAAATTAATTTGGCCCTACAGCCTTCTTCAGTTACCACTACAAACATCTGTTCAAATGTATGCTGAGGTTCTGGAAAGAATTATGTATTACTACATTTTGCACATTCCCATCCTCTCTTCTCTTAAATTCAACAGGCTTTATTCACTGCTACTATATGGAAACCTTACCTGATACGGTCTTGGCCAAATCCGTAGTCACTGCATAATTCATGAGCTCCTAAGCAGGATTTGACATAACTTAACAAAAAAATACTTGTATTCTTTCTGATAAATCTTCAACTCTTCTTTTACATACTATGTTGGATCTTGCTGTGAATTCTATTAGGTATTCCTGCAGATTCAACCTGCTTCTCATCAATTCCACCATTACCACTATAGACCAAGCTACCATCACAACCTTCCACTGCCTCAGAATATTTTTCAAAGGAAAAAAAGCTTTAATGCACATATAACTCATATATAGTATTCACTCATTTAAAGTGTGAAAATCAATGGATTATAGTCACAAAATTTATCATCCGTCATATTTAATCCTTGATGAAAGATGTGCTTTTAAGTAGCAAATGATTGAAAACAACATTGAAGTTATTCACTGACATGGGACAGACAAAGTTCATGTTCATAGAGAGAGTGCAATATCTTTGACAACCAGAAAGAAACACCTTGCACACCAATAGCCATAGTAAAGGGGACAGGAATGATTAATATTCTGTATTAACTAGTTCCATTATCAGAACCTAGCAAAATAATCATACAACCTCCTTGAGTGAAGTAGTATCTTCAGAACCCATATGCTTAACAAAACCAATATAATGCTTATCCAAATCAAGTTTAACAATAAATTCTGAGCTAGAAAGACTTGTAACCCTCATCCTTTGAGCTATATGCTTGTAGTGGGAAAGAATGGGCCAGAGATGATCCCTCTACTGGGAACTGAGATTCCAGATCATCTATTGCAATGGCAATCAAAGATCAGCACATTAGTCTAAGCTTCCTTGCACCAATTGTGCTGGATAATGGATAGGCCTTAGAGTATATCTTGGCTATATAAAATTAGACCTCCTGATACCCTCTGAGTCTAAACTGAGTTCAGGACCCTGAGAGATGTGTTTGGAGTCAATACTATATGTTGGCCTAATCCTACTGCTTGAAGTTCTGTTCACAATAGATTTAAACAGATATTTTATGAGAATAAGAGAATGAATTTGCTCCTAGCTTCTTTCAGATTAATCAAGGGATTCAAGGGATGACACACTTAGGTGAAATTCCCCAGAAGCCAAGATGATGAAGGACCAAAAGACAATTATCATTAACAGATTCTCATACTCTCTCTCCAATCTCTACACTTCTTTCTGGGTGTACCAAGCAAAGACTCAAATAATCTTAAGGCATTTCTGTTGATAATGAGCAACCTTGAAGAATGGAGGGAGAGATATTGTCCAGGACAAAAAGCAGTATTTTACCACTTGGTATAAAATGGTGGGTTCCTGAAGGTATCTGTTCCCTGTAATGCAATCCATCACAGAGGCAGACATTCACTGAGACTGTTCTAGCCTCCATGGGATACAAGAGGCAAGTGGACCTGCTACAAATACATTGATGCTCACACTACTTGCTGTCCCATAAGTAAAAAATATTTTTTGCTAGAACATAGAAGGCTGTTTTTTCAATATCCATGAGAATGCAGCTAACTAATTTACAAGGTTTTAAGTACAGTAAAATCAAATTCCCTTCACAAACCTGAGAGGATCACATGCAAAAAAATCCAGAAGTGTATATCTATTAGTATTAATTTGCATAAGTAGAGAATTCTAGAAAGATACACTAGCTAACCTTGATAAACTCTGAGGAATACAACAGATGTCTAGTGTTTTATAGTATGCATTACTTTTGTAATATAACTGCTACCATACGTACAAAAGATAAAATATTTACACAGATACAACTGAGTGTCTATAAAGGTACTAACACTGGGTTAGGTCCCATGGAGAAAAATACACATTTCCTGCTTTCTGGCTTAGGATCTAATAGGGAAGATGGACAAGAACATTGTAATAGAGATAAGAAAGAAAATAAATGACATTTGGAATGACTCTAAAATGTGGGACTCCTTTTATCAGATAGTTTTTATATGTAATTATTAATGTTGAGAGAATGTAATAGCAAATAAAAATTGACCACAGAGTGAGTGAAAAATGGGTGGAGCTTTATAGAGAATAAGGTACCAACCTGTTTATAAGAGAGATGTCATGTGTCGAGGCAGATGGTTAGACGTTAGTGTTTTCAGCCATGCTAGCAATAGGATATGCATTCTATGAAGAGGTTAGGAAAGTCAAACCCAAAATATATGAATAAGGGTACTTTATAACCAATATATTATCATTAAATCATGAGATTAAGTCCTATAAAATAAGCTTGTAAAAAGCAATACAAAGCCCTCAAAAAGATAATGGAATAAAGTTGCTTTAAAAGTTGTGCTTAACCTGAAAACTGCTCATAATTCATTTCTTTTAGGTATTTAAAGACTGTTCAGTGTTCCCCTTACAACTTGGCACCAATAGTTCAAGCCTGTTCATTAACAGTCACCAAGAGAGAAAAACAGAAATCTACAATGTCCAACTGGATATAAAACTTAGAGATTTAAGACAACTCTAGAGCATTTAGACAGTTCCCAATGGACATATACCAGCTAGCTGGCCATTTTCAGCCATAAATCTCATGATTAAAATTGAAATAAATGTTTCCACTGAGATGTCAAACCAATAGAAAATCTTAACCTCAGCTTCCTAGTTGGCCTTAAGGCTTCTCAAGTCTTCGTGACAAAATATGTATGGTTTGAATTGCCAGAGCTATTTCTTGCGAAGTTGTAGGATAATGTGGCTATTTCTTATCTAGGCTTTCTCTTTAAAACAGGAACAGTAATTTGCAGAAACTAATGAAGAATAACTTTTAGATTATCTTGTAAAATTATATCAGAGTCACTCTGACTGATTTGCTGGCAACTAATAAGAGATAAAAAGAAAATGAAAACAAACACAAACAGACTTGTAAGGCATAAAAGTATCCCAGCAACACAAAGGAGAAGGTGTTTTAGAAATGACTGCCACAGATTATTACTCTAGAGGTACATCAAAATTGTACAGACGTAAATAAACTTTTATATGCCTGTTTACATATTGTAATAGTGATTTAAAGCATACTTAATATATGGGAGAAATGTACACCTTTCTTAAAACTAATTTAAAAACTAATAAGAGGAAAAATATTCTAATTTTTTCACTTCAAAAAAACATATTTAAGGTTTTATATGCTTAATTATTAATTTAATTTGTATCTTCAGGTTTTTTTCTTATAAACATCCTGGTGAAGCTATTAATCTTAAGTATCTTGAAAGATAATTAGAATGAAGAAGTAAATAAAGAACTAAGGGCCAGGGATTTAACTCAGTGGTTCTGCTGCTTGCCTCACAAGCTCAAGGACCCAAGTTCGATCCCTGGTACCAAAAAAAACAACAACAAGAACTAAATAATCAGAATGTTGAATAAAATTAGTATCCAATTAATCAACATCAAAGTAAAAGTGTCATAACCCCAGGGAATCAAAATTTATATTCTTGTTAGCAAAGTAACCTTGTCATATTAAATTACTAAATGATGGGGCTGGGGATTTAGTTCAGTGGCTCCGCTGCCTGCCCTGCAAGCGCAAGGACCTGAGTTCAATCCCTGGTACCCCCAAAAATAACAATAAAATAAATAAATTACTAAATGTTGTAACTTGTTAATCAATATAAAGCAATCTAATATAATGGGGTATATATAGTAATTGAATAATAGAAAACATGCAAATAGTATAAAATACTGTAAGTAATTGAGTAGAGATCACCACTATGTGTACAACTACATAAACAGGCCACCAATAAAGAAAAACTATCATCTAGGAAAACTATTACTTAATTTGAAATTATGATAAGAACTATAAATTAAAATTAAATATTGTCTTAAATAAAATTATATTTGAGCAAAGGTGGGAGGAAATACATTCATTTTCTACTTTGAAGATAAAAATGGAAACTGGTAACATCTTTAGGGGAAAGAAATAGAGTTTATTAGAAATGAATAGGATTTTTGACCAAGTTTCTCTTTTAATTACATACTTTGGACTACTAAACTCTACTGGAAATATATTTTTTAATTCCATTTAGAAAAAAGACATTAAGTTCAGAAATGCTATAACTACACTATTTTTTAAATAGTCATAATAGATATATAACTAATCGATAGTGTTCACCTATTAGAAAATACATGAAAACTTGTAATGACATCAGAAATGCTTATACAACAGCACAAAACTAAATAACTCACTTGTTTATACTCTATGATTGTAACTTTCTAAAAATTTATTCATATAAAAATATTGGGAAAATATGTAGAATTATAAGAATTTTTAATAGCTTTTGTTTTTATTAATTTATAAATTATCCAGAAATAGTATTATACTACCTGAATAGTGAGGAAACTATATGGTTTATTTTAAAGTAAATACGAAAACCAACAATAAAATGTGTTAATGATAAAGCCTAAAATTCTGAGTTACTTAATATTTATGGATATATATGCATGTGTTCATAGGCTTACACAAAGTTATAATGAAATTGTTGCAAAGCAGAGTGACAGACCCAAAGAACTGTTACATTATTCATAAAACAAAGTAAATGAATATGGAAGGCAGCCTCTCCCACTAAAGACTGCTTTATGTTTTGTTTCCAATTTTTTTTTCTGTCTATTATTAAAGAATCTGACTTTAAAAAGATGAAAGCTTACCCCACATGAAAAAAAGATGAAAACTGCTAAAATTCCACATTCTTTTAGAGAGGATGGCTAACTTTCTAAATCTAGAATTTTATCCAAGATGATGATGATTATTATTATGGTTGTAAATGTGACCACTGTTGTAAATGAATACTCAAATTTATTTCAAGATCACTATTTAAAAGTGGTCACTGAAGGTGGGGAAGCCTAATCTCTTATCAATCTTACTATTGGAAACCTATATGGCACTCAAAACCAACCAACCTTTTAGAAAAGAAACAACACAAAAGAGTTTTACATTCTACTCTTGTAAGAAATTTTGACTACATTGATAACATGTTTTTGGACTCCAAAAGTTCTCAACTGTCATGTGATTTAGATTAATATGGTATGTTAATTGTGGTACCTGAAAACTACAACTGTTACTATAGAAAAGTAAGGTCTTCTCTCAGTAGAATACTGTAATTTGAAAAATAAATAATGGAGATAATAACATAAATGATCAGATTCCAAAATCAAATTACAAAGTACAGAAAAATCCTCACTGTTAAAGTCTAGTAAGCTAGAGTTTGCTTAGACCCAGAGACAAATTTTTAAAAATGTAGTATGTAATTCATATTATTTTAATGTAATAATTAAATAATATATAACTCAGAGGAGTTTCTAAAAGACAGATTTTTATTTTCACAATGTGATAATTATTATCAATTAAATCAATTTCTGCCAACAATATTTCCATCAGTATTACTGATCATAAGTTAGCCATGGGAAGCAGCGGTGGGATGAGGAGGATGGTGTGCACAATGGACCATGAGAGAGGCAGGGTTGTCACTCTAAATTTAACTGAAGTGTTAGGATTCCATTGTAGAAATATGATTTCCATAGTTGATACCATAACAATAAGAAGCAATGAGTTATTAACACACAATTTTGCTAATTGCAGCTTACTTTTGAGTCAAGATGTCAATTCTAAAAGCAAACAATTCATAAATATTCTGCAAAGGTTTTATAGTTTCAGAGCTCAAACAGAAAAGATATCAAGCTTCAAGATCAATAACATCATTTAGTCCAAGGAAAAGCTCTGATATTTATGTGGTTGAATGGTTATAGTATTTTCTTTTAATTTTGATAAGCACAGCAAATACATTCCAACCACTGATTGACATCAGAACAAATCAGTAGGTGTGCTCCATTCCAAGATCCCTTATCTATTAATTTCTGTAGAATGAAACAGTGTTCAAACTGAGAAAGAAAATGCTGGTATGATTCCCCTCCTGCAAAAACATAATCAGGATAAAATTCTCTGATTTCCCACATCCATTCAGCTCCACCCCAGCAGAACAGCAATCAACGTTTTATTTTCCTTTGTGCTTCACATTTCTGGCAAAAATATGTACAGAGGCAGCAGCCTGAATCAATGAAGCCTATTAACCAATGTAAGGGATCTTTTCTCTATGTGCCATTTTAATTCCTATTTATTCTACACCTCTCACATTTTAAAAATTATATTTCTCTTTTATCATATTCATATTATTTTTCTATTTTTATTTCTTATATTCATTTTTCATTCATCTTATTTCCTTTCCATAGCCTCTCTTTTTTTCAATTATAAAAATCATCTAAACTAGAATTTTAACTTCGGGTTGCAATTGGTTCTACAGGATATATTGGTTAATTATTTTTTGTATGTCCATTATACTTCTTATTATTTTTCTAACTCCCCTATATTTTCTTCCTCTTCTATGGAGAAACACTATATCTCTTTAAAACCATGATAGTTTTTCTTTATAATCTCCATCACTATATTGAAATTCCTTTTCTCTTATCTAAGACTATATTGTATATTCTAAGTTCTTTCATCGTGCAAACACAAATTAAAATGTGAACTGATAAAACCAAAGAAATCCAGTGTCTGTAGTCATGTGCAAGTACAAACCCTGACAAAACTAAATCATAAAAAAACACCAGAACTATGAAGCTTTGTATCAAAGAACCAGAAATGTAAGAAATATTATTATTTCTAAAAAAATTAGCAATGTACATTCAACATAGTTAAGGATATTAGACAGATTTTGATCCAACTCCCACTCTCACCACTAATTTATTTGGAAGTGTATTTGCCCGTCTAACTCCAGTTGTTATGTTTATAAACAGCAATAGAAGCTACACCTACTTAGACCATTAAGGTAAATATTATGCTTATGAAATGAGAATCAGAGGAATTGACACATTTTAACTAATGAGTAAATGTTAGTCTATTGCTATTATTGTGACCAACACTGTGGCTATCAAAATAGTTTCCTAATGCAAATTGGAAAGAGAAAAGCATTTAAGATTTATCCAAACCATAAGTTATTTATTCCATTTCCTTGGCAAGTAATTTTGAGTACCTAATATGTTCCCAGTCTTAGCTCAAACTAGACACTTGAGACATCATCATATATTACAGAGTTTACAGTCTACTGGCAGTAGCTAAACCAGCAGCTCAAGAATAGTTTCTGAGGGCTGCATCATTAAGAACATTAATTTTATTATATTTATTTTGTTCTTTGAATAGACCAGTGTTATATCTCATTTTCAGTTTATAATAAAAATAGAGGGCTTTCATAAATGTGCTAGAAAACTGTTTTAAAGATATGAAAATGAAAAATTAAAGTTAAGTTTCTCAAAAGGCAGGTGAATATAGAGATTGAATTTCCAGGGAGATAAAGATGAGGAAGTTGGCAAACCAATGTTAATCAAATTCATGAAAATTGATGAAATATGGACAATAAGTGTATTAGAGAGAATGTGGGTGCTGTGATGGATCTTACAGAGTACCAATTTATAAGAAAGATAAGCACACAATGAGCATAGGCAAGGGAAAAGCAAAACAAGTGCAGTGTTAGAGTTTCCAAGGAATACTTAGACAGATTGATCAACAACACAAGATTGCACTGGGAGAAAGAAAATGGAGGAGCGTTTGCTTGCAAAATTCAGCCACTTTGAGATCCTGAACCCAGACACTTGAAAATACCAACTTGTTGAAGAAAAAAAGAAAAACAGATTGCTAAGAATCCGGAAGGAACTGACAGGAAAAACTAGAAGCTACAAAGAAGTTGGAAAGATAGTCCACAATGTAGAGAAAAGAAGGAAACAATCTAGATTCTGTTCCAGGCTCTCAGGATTCTTGGGGAAGGGAACTAGGCTATCCAGAAGGAAGGGAAGCACCCACCCAGGCTGCAAGATACAGGGAGAAATGGTAGTTAAGCCCAAGGCCTTTGTGAGCTGCAAAGGGTTTTGCTCTGAGGGAATTACTTCCACATGACATGCAATAGCCTGAGAGAAATTCAAGCACCTGCCATATTGTCAAACAGGGCTTGATCAGATGCCATTTCAGGAAGGAGTTGATATTTGAATCTGGAATTCAGAAATACTAAAACACAATTTCACTTCACGATTTCCAGTATTACCCTCCCACTGTGTGGTGCGACTGTGTGAGACATAGGCATAGGAGACAGCCACTGAACGAGATCAGGGATCAGGCTAGAAAGAGATTCCCTGAGAAATTTAAACTCAGGTTGGGAGGGATACATACCCTGCCCATAGTGAAAAGCAAAAGATACAAAAAAAAAAAAAAAATCAAATGCATAGAAACTAAACGATATACTCTTGAATAACCATTGAGTTACAAAGAAATCAAAGAAGAAGTGTTCCCAGTGGAAGGGAGGGGCAAAAGGCAGGAGGGCAGCCGGCCCAGGGAAGTCTCCTGGCCAGAATATGGGACCCCGGAGTGCCCAAGCCCTGGGGAGTAGGTGAGGACTGAGTAGGGGGTGTGTGGCTGCTCCCAAGGGAGGTGTGGCACAGCGGGGCCAAGACAGCACACAGCTGAGCACACAAGATGCAGCCATGGCCCACCAGTTTGCACCGATGCTCCAGAATGGAGCACAGCATCAGGCTCTGCGGGCACTGAGCTGGCCTCGCACTGGCATTACTATTGGTGTCTCCCGGAACCCCCACCCTGCCCTGCCCTCACCAGCTCACAGGTCCTCCTGCTGCTGCAGGACAAGCTTCCATCCAGCATTCAAAATGAGGTTCCTTAAGAAAAGAACCTTGGTGGAACCAGAAGAAACCTAGAATAGCAAAAGCAATTCTAGGCAACAGAGTAGTGGCAGGGGGTATCACAATTCCCAACTTGAAACTGTACTCCAAAGCCACTGTGATAAAAACAGAATGGTACTGGCAAAGAAACAGACCCCAGGATCAGTGGAATAGATTAGAAGATGCAGAAACAACTCCAGACCTACTCAGCCACCTCATCTTTGACAAAGGAGCCAACCACCCTCATTGGAGGAAAGATAGCCTCTTTAATAAATGGTGTTGGAAAAACTGGATTTCAACCTGCCAAAGATTAAAACTAGACCCATATCTATCACCATACACTAAACTAAGAGCAAAGTGGATTAAAGATGTAAGCATTAAAACAGAAACACTAGGGCCGGGGATTTAGCTTAGGGGTTCCGCTGCCTGCCTCGCAAGCGCAAGGACCCGAGTTCAATATTCAGTACCAAAAAAAACCAAAAACAAAAACGGAAACACTAAACTTGCTGGAAGACAAATTAGGTAGAACTCTCAAAGACAACGCCATAGGAAAGGACTTTATGAACAAATCCTCAGTAGCACGGTAACTAGCACAAAGAATCAACAACTGGGATCTCATCTTATTAAAAAGCTTCTGCACTGCAAGACAAACCACTAATAGTGTGAAAAGACAATCTACAATGTGGGAAAAATTTTTTACCAGCTGTGCCTCAGACAAAGGTCTACTATCTAGAGTATATAAAAACTCAAAAAAATCAGACCCCCCAAATATAAAAACCTGATTCAAAAATGGGCATCTGAAATGATCAGACATTTCTCAGACAAACAAATAAAAGCAGCAAATAAACATATGAAAAAATGTTCAACATCACTGGTCATTTCAGAGATACAGATGAAAACAATGCTGAGATTTCACCTCACCCCAGGAAGAATGGCTGTTATCAAGAAATCAACCAATAACAAATGCTGACGAGGTTGTGGAGAGACAGGAACACTTCTCCATTGTTGGTGGGAGTGTAGGCTGGTGCAACCACTGTGGAAATCAATATGGAGATACCTCAAAAAACTAGGATTGGAAGTCCCATTTGACCTAGCTATTCTTCTTGTGGGTATCTTCCCAAAAGACTTAAAATAATCATGCCACAGTGATATACGTGCACCCATGTTTATAGTGGCAGTTTGTAAGAGCTAAAACTTGGAAACAACCCAGTTGCCCATCAACTGGAGAGGATAAAGAAGATGTGGGGTTTTTTTTTATAAAATGGAGTACTACTCAGCCATAAAGAATGAGAAACTAGAGACATTTATAGCTAAGTGGATGCACACTGAGGCCATATTCTTAAGAGAAATAAATAGGACACACATGTGTAAATACCGAATAGTTTCTCTGGTGTGAAAAACTAAAAGTGTAAATCAAAATCAAAATCTATAATTAATATTGTGAAATAGGAAGAAAATGTTTAAAGGAATAAGGGAAGTGGGAGGGGAAGGGGAAAGGAAAGAAGGAAAAAGAAAAAATATGAGAAAAGGAAAAACATGGAAACAAAGTCTTTGTAAATAGGGAAGTTGGGGGGCAGGGAAATGGGGTAAAATTAAAAATCAAGATATATCATGTAAAGGTACAAGATCCTAATGATGAATGTAACTTTATTGTATACCTAAAATGTACCAATAAACTAAATGGAAAAAAAAAGAAATCAAGGAAGAAATTAGTTCCTAAAATCAAACAATAATGCCAGTATGTCATACTGGAACCTCTGGGACAACAGTGAAAGCAGTCCTAAGAGGAAAGTTTATAGCTCTGATGTCCAAATCAGAAAAACAGAGTGAGGCCAAATAAGTAACCTCATGATGAACCTCTAGGGTGTAGAAAACAGAAACAATCCAAATCCAAAACTAGTACAAGTAGGAAATTATAAAGATCAGAGAAGAAATTAATGAAATTGTGACTAAAAAACATACAAAGAATCAATTAATTGAAGAGATGGTTCTTTCACAAAAATAAACAAAATAGAAAAACTCATAGCCAGTTTTACAATAAAAGGGAAAAAAAGACCCAAATCAATGCAATTAGAAATGAAAAAGGTGAACTCAAAGAGATTGCTGAAATGCAGATGAGTATTAGTAACTATTTTGAGAACCTGTACTCTAATAAAATGGAGAGTACATAAAAGATGGATAGATTCCTAGATACATATGAACTGTGAAGCTGAGCTAAGAAGACATAAAAACCCTGAATAATCTGATATCAGGCAATAAGATTAAAGAAAAATTTAAAAATAACCGACTAAGAAAAGCCCAGATCCTGATGGAGTCACTTCCAAATTTTACAACAACATTAGAGAAGATTAGTGCCAAGTCTCCTCAACCACCTTAATGAAAGTGAAAGGGAAATAGCACTCTCAAAGTCATTCCTAGAAGCTAGCATTACACTAATTCAAAAACCAGAAAAGTACCCAAATAGGAAAGAGAACTACAGGCCAGTCTCTTCAATGAACATCCCCAACAAGATACTGGCAAACAGGATGCAACAAATCATCAAAAAGTTCATGCATCAGGACCAAGTAGGATTCATTCCAGGCATGCAGTGATGGTTCAACACACACAAGTCAATAAATGCATCACACAAATAAAAAATAAATAAAATGCCTCACACAAACAGAAATAAGGACAATAATAACATGATCATCTCAACTGACACAGAAAAGGCCTTTGACAACATCCAACACCATCCACGATAAAACTCTGAAGAAAATAGTTGAAGGACCTTACTTGAATCTGATAAAAGAAATTGATAACAAACCAAAGAACAATATCATGCTAAATATAGAGAAGCTCAAACCATTCTCTCTAAAATCAAGAACAAGACAAGGATGTCCACTATCACCACTCTTGTTCAATAGTTCTCGAAACATTAGCCAGAGCAATCAAGAAAAAGAAAATAATAAAAG
This sequence comes from Heterocephalus glaber, assembly GCF_053883595.1. NCBI lineage: Eukaryota > Metazoa > Chordata > Mammalia > Rodentia > Bathyergidae > Heterocephalus > Heterocephalus glaber. The sequence continues at coordinate 33,885,950 of NW_028258143.1, read as the reverse complement.
GAACATGTATAGGAAAAGAAGTCAAATTATCATTATTTGCATATGACAGGATTCTCTACATAGAAAACCAAAGATTTCACTGAAAGTCTCCTAGAATTAATGACTAAATTCAGTAGTACAACAAGAAAAATGTCAACAGACAAAAACCAATAGTGTTCCTCCACATAAATAAACTCTCCAAAACAGAAATTAGGGAAACAATACCTTTCACAATAGCATTTAAAAAAATTTAAATGCCTAGGAATTAACCTAACCAAGGAAGAAAGTCTACAGTGGAAACTATAGTATGCTGAAAAGGGGAATGAAGAGGACATTAGAAATGGACAGATAGCCCCTGTTCCTGGATAAGGAGAACCAATCTTGCCAAAATATGGCCATCCTTCCAAAATTGTGATACAGATTTATGCAACACCAATAATATTCCTCACAAAACTAGAAAAAACAATCCTGAAATTCCTATGGAAACAGAAGAGACTTAGAGCACCAAAACTAATCCTGGGTAACAATAGCAAAGGAGGTGGCATCACAATCCTAGAATTGAAATTATACTACAAAGCTATGATGATTAAAAGAGCATGGTACTGGCATAAAAACCGGGATCTGGATCAATGGAACAAAATAGAGGTTGTAGAAACAACTCCAAGCACATAGTTACCTGACCTTTGACAAAGTGGCCAAAACCTTACACTTGAGGAAAGTAGCCTCTTTAATAAGTGGTGCTGGGAAAATTGATTCTACATATACAGAAAATTGAATTTAGACCCACGTCTTTCTCACCATGTATTAAATGAAAAACAAAGTGGATCAAAGATCAAAATATTAAACAAGAAACAATCTTCTAGAAGGTAAAACTGAAAGATATATGTATAAGCAAGAACTTTCTGAACAGAACCCCAATGGCACAAGAAATAATACCAAAATCAACAAATGGGATCATATCAAATTCAAAAGCTCTGCACAGCAAAGGAAACAACCAATGGTGTAAAGAGACAACCTACTGAATGGGAAAAACATTTTGTCAGCTATTCCTTGGACAGATGACTAATACCTAAAATATAGAAAGAACTCAAAAGTATTAGACCCCCCAAAAAAAGACCCAATCAAAAATGGACAACTGAAATGAACAGATACTTCTCCAAAGAAAATATACCAATGGACAATAAGTACATGAAAAAATATTCAACATTTCTGGCCATTAGAGAAATGCAAATGAAAACAACACTGAGATTCTATCTTATTTCAGAAAGAGTGGCTATCTTCAAGAAAGCAAATAACCAAAAATGCTAATGATGTTGCAAGGGAAAAGGAACCTTTCCTCATTTTTGGTGGAAATGTAAAACAGTACAAACATTATATATCAGTATGGAGATTCCTCAAAATACTAAAGCAAGAAATTCCATTCCACTCAGCTCTTCCCTTGCTAGGTATCTTTCCAAAAGATACCATATTCTAGTAACACACATACACTCATATTTATAGCAGCACAATTCACAATAGCTAAATCCTGAAAGCATCCTATGTGTCAATCAATAGATGAACAATAAGCAAAATGTGGTAATTATATACAATGGAGTACTGTTCTGTCATAAAGAAGTATAAATTTAAGTCATTAGTAGGAAAATGGATACACCTGGAAAATATGTTAAGTGAAATGAATCAGACACATGAGCTTAAATATTTCATGGCTTCCCTTATACGAGAATATCAAAATATAAATAAAAGGAAAAATAAAACATAGATAATAGGGAAAAAAGAAAGAAAAGAAAGCAAGAGGTACAAAAGGATAGGAAAAAATGCAGATGGGAGGGAATGGTGGGAAAGGGTACATGAAAAGAATTAAGAACCGTTATGGGGGCCGGGGATTTAGCTCAGTGGTTTTGCCACCTGCTGCACAAGCGCAAGAACCTGAGTTCGATCTCCGGTACCAAAAATAAAAAAAGAATTGTTGTGAACATGTACCAACTCCTAAGGATGAATGTAATTATTATGTATTGCAAATATGTACTAATCACAATTTTTTAAAGAATTTTTTAAAAGAAAACAATGCACTAAACAGTGAAGTAAAATTTTCTATATATAGCCACAGACTAACTTTGGAGATTCTTAGACAGAGTAGTTTCAGACAAACAGATAAAGTAAAGCATCAGGGTGAGGTATACATGGATGTGAGGAAGGATATATACAAATCTTGGAAACATTTAGCTGCAAATAGAGATAAATAGAAATAGGTTATAATGCAGCAAAAAGTGGGCCGGAAAAAAGGAAGAATTTATGTACATATGCATGAAATTTTAAGGGGAAACGTATTTTGAAGTGTTTGATACTATAGCAAGAATGTGGGAGAGAGGGAGAAAGTTAGACATGCAGAAAAAAAAGAATATATTCTTTTTAGTTAGCCTCTTAAAACATGTACAAAAGTAAGATCCAGAGCATTCCCAAAGGCAATAGTTTAAAGAGGAAGGGGAAACATTAGAAGCCAACAAGGAAAACATTAATGGATAGTAGTAGATCAGCAGGAACCTCACACACTCCTACCTCACAGATGCTATTTTCCCTGTACATCATGTGTTTCAAAGGTATTAGTGATATTAGAGTACAGGGAAGTAGAAAGAAACTGTGTGCAATGGAAGATATCTGTCTTTAAAAGTACATAATAGTAGTTCTCACATTTTCTTGGCATGTAGTCTCCTCCGAGGCTAGTCGAGAAGGTCTTAGGCACACTTGCCCTTTCTATTTATTTATACCTTCCAAGAAAGGGGCTAACTCCAGGAAGTATATATTTTATTTTTTTATTTCCAAATTTTGAACAAATTATATCATTTTAAAAATCAGATCATCTCAAAGATGACTGAATCAAACTTACTCCTGTATGTACTGGGAGTGAAATTAGTTAACGTGTTTTAAATAGACTAAAAGAATGATTTGTAACCTATCTCTCTTCTAAAAAAAGAATGATGATGTAGTTTTCTAAATCTTTGAACTTATACATGCAAACACAGCAGAGAAAGAAAACACAGGGAAAGGCCTAGAAAACCAAATAATTCTGTTCTAAGTCAGCTATATGTTGTTAGGAAAAGAAACTGTGTGCCATCATGATTAACATGGACAACTGCTCAAATGACAGTGTCTTATTTTCTGTCTCTCTCCTTTTCCTCCTGTTCTTTCATTTTGGCCCTTCTGTTTCCAAGACACCTTCTAGTGTGACTTTTTGGCTGCTCAATTGGGTGTCTCTGATACAGGTTGCCTGGCAACATGACTGATAGAATACTCACCAGACTGTGTGGTAGCTCTGTTTTCTAGCTTGCAGGTGAGGTATTTAGATAGAATTTCATGAGGTTTTCAGGTTGCAATTCTGTTTCCTTTCAGGGTTGTGTAATTAAGTTTATCACTTATAATATTGTTATTTATTACATTATCAATATCATTTAGAAGATTTTGGTTACTGTCATAATTTTTAATAGTTTCAGAAATTTTTAAAAGATTGAAATTGCCCTTGAAGATATTTCATAGTTTTTCAGAAGTTCAAAAGGCAAAATTTTTAAAATGCTGAAAGCCAAGACATTGTTGACATAAAAGAGATGTAAAAGTAATTTTTGAGCATTAGACAGGTTCTATATCTTGATCAGAAAGGTAGTACTACAGGGATGTAACTGTAAAAACCTATCAATCTGTATATTTAATATCAGTGCACTTCATACACTTTAAAGTACATGTGGTATACTTCAAGAACTTTTAAAGATAATGACAATATGAGTATATAAATATATATATATACACACACACAGGGTAGAAAATCTTGATATATGTTAGACAACAAAAATAATGTCTATGCTTTTATCACAGAACATAATATAACATCTTAAAGAATGAGAATTTCTGTCACATTTAATCAGTTTTAAAAACAGACTATTTTGCCATATGGCAGCCATGCTTTTACTAATAACTTGCTATTTATAGAGAAGGAAACTTAATTGGCAATTCAGAGGGGCAAATTCAAGATTGCAGACAGTGCTAATAAACCAGACTGCAAATGATTTGCCTTTTGTTTCAACCTCACTAGAGCACAAGCAGAATGTTCCAGATGTAGAGAAAGTTTACATCTGGAAATCTAATCAATGAAACATTTCATACACAAAATCATAGACTGCACTTTCTGGTCTAGCCTCTATGGAGTAAACTAAATTCTTCACTTGCCACAACTTCCTAAGGTATTATGTGGGCAAATAAATACAGTGGCTTTAAAACAGAGGATCTTCATAGTTTTTACTTATTGTATTTATTTTTAGCTTATCATAAAATTCACCATGCTTCACATTAACATAAGAGTGTGAGAGCATTTTTGTAATTTACCCATTGGATCTTCTAAAGAGCTAAGTACCAAAGCTGGTCAGTACTTTTAAAGTACTTTTATGTTCTTATTGCATTTGATCCTCAACATGCCCTTAACATCATGCCCATTTCTTAAGTTTATAACATAAGACTCCGAGAATCTAAGTGATTTGCCCAAATTATTCTCTTTGTCTAAGCCAACAGTCTTCACAACCAGAATTTAAAGCCAAATTTTTAATTTACAATTATAATTTTATTTCAGAACTGGAAAAATCTCTCAGTAAAGCCATTTTTTATAAAAACTAGACTTTGAGTAAGTCTTTATAATTTTATTTATAAATTTATTTGTTTATCTTTAGTATATTTCTCTTGACAGGAAAGTCCGTTAGGGCAAAAATAATATTTATGCACAGAATTATGGTGCTGCAAAGCTGTCAAATAGATGGAAGTTGTCAAATTACCATCTGATTGATTTGTCAGCAGAGGAAACAGAGGCCTAGAAGAGTACAATGACTTTTACAATTTTCATAACTTCCTAACAGTACAATTCAAACTGGAACTCATCTTATCTATTTCTTATATGACACTGCATGAAGTGGTGCTATTATGAGCCCAAGTTGTAAGCACTATTTCAGCAGAGTTCAAACTATATAAATAGTGTATTAAAAGAGAAAAAATTGAGATTGTCAATGCCATCTAAAAGAAAGCTCTCTCCAACAGAAACAAGATTTTCTTTGCTGTCTAGCAATCAGCATGAGGCATGGATAGATTCTACCTTCTCTTACTTGAATTTGTGTCAACTATAAATGAGTAAAATGAAACATATTATTTATTGATTATCTTCCAAGTGACAGACCCTTGGCATATATTATACTCAATCCACTCAAAGACATTTCAAGATAGTTATTATCATGCTCTTTTACAGCTACAAAAGTGGAATAAGAGACTTGCTCAAGGTCACATAGCTGACACTTACTGTAATGAGAGAAGAACCCAGTTCTGTACAATGCTAGATTCTGTGAGGAACATCCTGCCTCAGAAATAAAATTACATGAAAAGTAATTTTCATAATCTCATTGTAACTGTGATCCCTAAAAGTTTGTCCAATATTTATCTTCCCTTTCATCCCTACTATGTATACCTGAGCAGTTGTGTATACAACTAAAATACTAAATAGCTTCTTTTGCGACAAAAAGTGATGACATTAGGTGAAGTTTCCAGAGAATCTCTTTAAGGGGGGATTAAATCAGATGATTGAACACACTTTGTCATTGCATTTTTTTTCATTCGTTCCTGTGTAAAATGCAGATATGATGGGTGGGTGCCAGTATTCAAAGATTGGAAAACTTTTGAGAATTAAATATGTCTAAAATGACAAAACAGAATTGCATAAGGAGAATAGATTCCTAATTACCTAGCAACTACAATTCTACAGCCAAAATGTCAATGATCAAACTTCCTTTGTTCAGAAGGTTGGGATCATAAGGCAAAGAGATGGCCTAAATCTCCAAGGGTCACAGTGGGTCTGAGGAGAGTGAGGAGAAACAAGCACTTCCACCTTCGGCACAACTTGGAGGAATAGGTGGTCCTCCTGAAAGTGGTAAAAAGAAAACAGCTAAAATTGTAACAATATTTAAGGGCCAGAATAGGCCAATGGAACAGTATAAACAAAATGGGATCCTCCAAACACAAAGGGATTTGCTGCCATATATAATCTGCTTTATGAAAAAAGATTGAAGCCCAGGCAAGAGGCCAGAAAGAGCTCTTTGATGACACAAAATTCTTCCCAACCACATAAACTCTTTTCTAATCCATAGCAAAATTTAGCCTTTTAGGTCAGAAAATCCTCATAAAGATGTCATTCTCAAAAAGATTCATGGTTTCCAAGGAAAAGGTAGAAGGAAAAATCATAGATTATAGGTCCCTGTTACAGGGGCAGGTAGCTCTTATTGTACTATGAAATACATAAATAACAGAGATCTGCAAGAAGAGCATGACAGCCTCTCCTACCAGAGAGCTCCACAGATTCAATGAGGGATCTGGGCACCAGGGGAGAAATAAGCAGGAATGTGAAAAAAGCCATGCACCTAACACCCAGGTTAACAGACCATGTGAAAGGGAAAGAAGGACTGACAGCCCTCAAGTCCCCACCAGGTGTGCTCCACTAAGTAACAAGTAGCAGCACTTGCCAAGTAAGGGGAGATTCAGTGAAGGAACAAAAAGCTTACCCCTTATGCAAGAAGTGCTGAAAGTGTTAGAGAAAAAAAATGGAGTAAAGTCCTTTGGCACCAGGCACCACACTAAGCAAGAAAAGCTACTGGAAAAATACCAATACACTAAATACGAATTATCACATTAACAAAGTAAAAAAAAAATAGTTTGATAATCCCAATATGTGCAGATGCATTTCATGAAAGTTCAAAATCCATCCATGATTAAGAATCAGAGTAAAATAAGAATAAAAATAAGTTTTCTCAATCTATATTATTTTCCAAAATAGAATAAATATAATTTTTGGAGTACTAGGGATGTTGAAGTATCAGAGCCTTCACACTCAGCTATATTCCCAGCCCCTTTCTCTATTTTTTATTTTGAGACAGAGTCTTGCAAAGTCCCTAAATTGCCCAGGCTGGGAACAAACTTTTGACCCTCCTTCCTATACCTTCCTATACCTCCCAGACTGCTAGGAATATAGGTATGTGCAAGAACACCATAAACATCAATAGTAAAATGTCAAAGCAGAATATGTTGCTATGATGGAATACTGCATAGTGGTGAAAGTGAAAAGAACCACACAAAAACATTAGTACAACTTGCAAATATACATTCAGAAAAGAAAACATAGAAGAATGCATGTAATATAACTACCATGTATATAAATTAAAAATGAGGATGAACTAAAATTTTATAGTTACAAATATAAGATGGAATACTATAACTTTAATGAAAAGGGAGGAACTGATTACCATAAAAGTCATTGTTGGAGAAATGATGAAAATGAGGTAATGTTTAGGACACCCAAAAAGAGTCTCTGAGATGCAAAAAAAAGAAAAAAATACTCTATTTCCTGGTCCATGTGACTGTTACATGGATCTTTGCTTGTAAAAATCACTGTTTTGTGCCCTTAATGCATAAAAATTCACAACAAAAACTTAAATGGCAATAATCCTGTAATTAAAAATGATAAATTAAAAACCTGCATATTAGATAAAATTTAATGAACATAATTAATATTTACTATGAATTTACTGTGTGTCAAGAACAACTCCAAGTGTTTTATCTCATTTAACCTTTGAAGTAATCAGAAGACAGAGCATTGTTATTGTCACATTGCAATAGTGAGAAGCCTGAGGCCTAGAAGCTAAAATAATTTACACAAAATCACACAGCTAAAGAGGCTGTAGTGTGGGATCTGAACCAATGCAGCAGAATAGTTTTGGAGCCCAGGGTTTTAAGCAGTACATTATGCTACTCCTACAACACAGGAGAAAAAAGATACTCCCTATTCTGAGTGTTATTTTTTCCATTGTCAAAATTATTATTTATTATGATAGGTAAACTAAGTCTAAAATATCGGTCTTTCATGAACCCAACATATTAGATCTTTAAGTTTGCATTCCATTCATGTTTCATTTTAAGCTCTGCTAAGGAAGGAAGACAAATCACATTGAGATGACATATTTAGTATTCTAATTTATAATTGAGTTACATCATAAATTACCTTATTGCTGTTTCCCAGCACAAAGTGAATGTATACAAGAGATTCATCACTAACCACAGGGATATTTCTGCCTAAAGGTCAGAATATTTTTCCCCCTAGGCAAAAAGCTATTTAAAGGGGAACACTGAAAAGAAAATCAGACTATTGGCAACATCATTTTCCAGTTAAGTCAACCTGGAACCCTCAGTTATTTAGAAGAGGAAATATTGGTAAAGTAGCCAATTGCAGAAACTCAGGAGCTTAACCGAATGGGCTCAAACGTCTGCTCTGCTATTTTTTTACTTCAGTGGTCTTGAACAATTTGCTTAATTAAAGTCTGTCTCAGTTTTCTCTTGTGCAGAATAGGAATGATGGTCACTAGCTAAACACTTAGTAAATCCTGCCGAAGAGTTAAACATTATTGCTCTTTTAATACAACTAAGTTTGAAAATTGGCCCCAGACAAAATGTTGCTGAGATCTTTTTTAAAAAGTGCAGTGTGAAGGGATTGGGATCAGTGGATGGGCAAAGTGGAAGAAGATAAAGATGACCAAAGAATCAAAGAGAAAGCATTAGCGTGGCTAGTGAGGCCTAAGAAAGGTGCTGTGAATGCCACACCCCTGAAGGTGAAAAAGAAGGGGTAAAATAAGAGAAGCCAAACTCTTCATTCTACTGTCTCTGTGCTGCCTGAAGTGGATGAGCAACTGTAAGCCAAAACGTCCCATGCCAGTCGCTTCAAATGCTGAACGATACAACAGAGGCACTGGATATGGCCTTTGCCCTCAAGGAAACGGTTTTATTGTTATTGTTTTCTTTTTCCCCTTTATTACACAGCTCTTTTTATTAGTATATGTTTGTGATAATAACAATAGTTACATTCAACTTAGGGAATTGGTACACATACATATCACATCTTGACCACTTTTATACTTCCTTCCCCCTTCCCCTCTTCCCTGTCCAGGTCTCTCCCATTTCCACAAAGTTTACCTCACTGTTTCCTATCATCTCACTTTTACTTCTCTTTTTAAATTATTTATAGTTTTGACTTTTAGAGAAATCATGTAATATTTAATATTCTATGTCTGATTTATGTCATTTAGCAGTATAGTTTCAAGGTCAATCTATTTTCTAAAACATATCTCAAATTTATCCATCTTTATGTCTGAGTAGTACTCCATTATGCAAATATGTTGCATTTTCATTATCTATTTAAAGGGGAACACTGAATCCCCGTTCATCTCTATACTACTGTATCCATTCATTTCTATACTATTTTTTTTAACCAAAGAGCATATTTTTCAAAGCAATTCATTTTAGATTGCTGAATGATCTTGATGACACTTAATATAAGGAAATTTATTTTTCATTTGAAAGTAAATCATAAGATACTCATTACTAAGGACATTTTATGTATGGTTTGAAGTTTGGAAATAGTATTTTCATTTAAATAAAAGTAAATTAGATCAGCCATAAACTCTCAGTGCTTAACACCTAGGTTAATGGCATTGAAAAGCTTTTGAATTAGATAGACTTCAGGCTTCATTCTCATGAATAACAAGTTCAAATTCTCTGTTGTACATTTTCCTGATAGGAAAAATAAGGATATCAACATACCTGCCTTGTGATATTACTGTTCAGATTAACTGAGACATTTTATATAAAATGCACAGAATAGAGTCAAAACTTAATGAATGTCTTCTTGTCTGGACCTCATGAATTTGGATCATTGTGTGATCATTCCTCCAAATTTATTTTGTTTTTTGGTACCGGGGATCAAACTCGGGACCTTGAGCTTGTGAGGCAGGAGGTAGAATCACTGAACTAAATCCCTGGCCCATTCCTCCAAATTATTAGATGAACATTTTAAATATTTATTTCTAGAAATTTTCATTGTCTTCATTAAGGATTATATTGACTCCATAGACATGCAATTGCCATCCCAGAAAGTTCACAAACATATAATATTTTTGGCCTGGGTATTTAGCCAACACTTAATAAGATATGTATGCGTTCTGACTTTATATCCTGTGTTTGTGTGCATGTGTGTGTATACACTGTTTGAATAAATGGCATAATTTTTTTCCACAAAAAGACCAAAGATGTAAATGTTATCTTCTAAAACCACTTTGCTTAAAATGAAGGCTGAAGTTGTTTATTTTTCACCATGCCAATCAACACTACCCACTGAGGACCCCTATTGTGTATTTTACAAGATATGCCAGGGTTGTAATCATGATGCCTGGTTAACAAACATTCTTGAACTGAATATCCAAATAAATCAATCCAAATTAATAACTACGAATATTTATCAGGCATGTATTATGCATTATGTATTATTCTTTACATGTATTCACTTGTCTTAAATGGTGTAGGTCTTAAACTTATATCCATTTTGAAGAGATTAATTTGTTCAAAGTCACAAAATTAGTAAGTGATGAATACAGGATTTAAAGACAGGTGTTCTGAAAACTGATTCTGAACCCACGATTTATGCCATCTTGTTACTGAAATAGTTATATATGAAAACATTCAACAAATATCCATCGTGCCATTATTGTTTCTGCATTTTAGGGAAAGTTTGTTGCAGAGTTGTCCTCTGGATCATCCCACTTCATCATTCAAGGCCGATGAGTATGTGAAGGCTAGAACTCTATGATTCAGTGGTCCCTTCCAATTCTAACAAAATATGGTAACACTGAAATGTGTGTTCTTAATGAAGACTCTTGGAGAATTTGGGAACTTTAACAAACAGCTTTTGTTAAAGAATAATTCAGATGGTTCATAAACTTTCTTTCGAAACTCTACCTTTTTACTTATTTCTCACAAGCTCAATGTAGTCAAAGCCAGAAATTAATAAGGATCATTTGCAATGTAAACAATGACATGACAGACAACACAAAAGGAAAAGAACTTTAACATTGTGAGGATAATGCTTAAGCAGAACCAAAAATCCTAAAGAAATGACCAGAACATGTTGAAATATTAAATATGTAGACTTTTAAATAACAGTTAGTTAATTTATTCTAAATTTCTGGTAGAGGCAATATCTTATGAATACTTTATGAAAAGTCTAGTTGAAAACAATTCACCCCTTTGAAAAGCCTAAGGAATCTATCAAAATTTTCTCATTTTGAGAAAATGTCTCAATTTCCTCATTTAAAAATGGGAATGAAAATAATGATCTTAAAACATTTGGAAGATTACCAGGTGTGATGATGCATGCCTGTAGTAGAAGCACTCAGGAACCTGTGGCAGGAGGATTACCCAGAAGTTCGAGGCCAGTCTGGGCTACTTAGTGAGTTCAGGGCCAGCCTGAACTACAGCCTGAGCTAGTAAAATCCTGTTTTAAAAAACAATATATATATATATATATATATATATATATATATATATATATATATGGAGGATTAAATGTAATGAATGCTTTACATGAATTGCCTAACCCATGGAAAATAATACATGGCATCAATACATGGTAATTCAATACTCCTCTTTAAAATTTTCATGTCAACACTGGATAATACCACTATAATTTCCTTCACTCTTTTCAATCTAAGGTCAAGAAGGAAAAAAAAACTCACAGAATTGTGAGACTGTACAATTGGAATTATTTTCCTGATTGCTTTCCTAATCCATTATCTGTACATAGTAAAGCTATTGATTTTTAAATGTTAATTATGTATCCTGGTATATTGCTGAATTTATCAGCTTCCAGAGTCTTTTGGTACAGTCCTTTGTGTCTTCTAAGTATAGGATCATGTCATCTGCAAATAAAGATAATTTGATTTCTTCCTTTCCTATCTGTATCCCTTTTATTTTTTCTCTTGCCTAATTATCCTAGGTAAAATTTTAAGAACTATCCTGCATAAGAGAGAGGATTCCATTTACAATAGCTTCAAATAAAATAAAACACTTAGGGATCAATATAATCAAAGAGTTTTAAGATATCTGCAATGAAAACTTCAGAACATTGGAGAAAGAAAATAAAGAAGACACCAGAAGACAGAAAAAACTATTTTCATGGATTGGCAGAATCAATATTGCCAAAATTGTTATATTACCAGAACTGATTTATATATTCAACAAGTCTCCATCAAAATACCAATGAGATTTTTCACAGAACTGACAAAAACAATCTTAAAATTCATGTGAAAGCACAAAAGATCTAGAATACCAAAGCAATCCTAAGCAAAAAGAGCAAGGCTAGCACCATCACAATACCTGGATTTAAATTATGCTACAAAGACTCAATAATGAAAACAGCATGGTACTGGAACAAAAATAAACATGTACACTAATGAAATATAATAGCAGATACAGAAAGAAACTCACATAACAATCACCATCTGATTCTAGACAAAGGAGCCAAAAAGATACGTTGGAGAAAGATAGCCACCTTAATAAATGGTGTTGGGAAACTGGATATGCACTTAGAAGAATAAAACTAGATCACTCTCTCTCATCTCATACAAAAATCAATTCAAAGTGGATCAAAAACCTAGGTATAAGACCTGAAATTTTGAAACTGCTAAAAGAACACACAGGAGGAAACACTTGTCACCATGGGCACAGGCAAAGACTTCATGACTAGGACTCAATAGCTCAGGAAATAGCAAGATTAACAAATGAGATTACATCAAATTAAAGTTTCTTTATAGAAAGGGAGAGAACTTGCAAAGTGAAAGTTAACCTATAGAAAGGGAGAAAATATTTACCAGCTACTCTTCCAAGAGAGGATTAATATCTTGAGTACTAACAAACCTTAATACCAAAAAAAGCTCAATCAATACATGGGGAAATGAATTGAACATACACTTCTTGAAAGAAGAAGTACAAACAGCCAATAACTATATGGGAAGAATATATGCTTAACATTTTAAATTAAATCTACATTGAGATTCCATCTCACCCCAGTGGAATGGCTATCATCAAGAACATTAAAAACAATAAGGAACCTTTCTACCCTGCTGATGGAAATGTAAATTAATACATCCACTCTGGAAATCAGTATGGAGGTTCCTCAAAAAATTAAAAATAGATCTAACATTTCATTCAGCTATTCCATGCCTTGATATACCTCTGAAACAATTAAAGTCAACATACTATAGGGATACCTAAATATCGTGATTATTGTAGCACAATTCACAATAGCCAAGATATGGAACCAGCCCAGGTGTCCATCAAGAGATTAATAGATAAGGAAAATGTGGTATATATTTACAATAAAGTATTACTCAGCCATAGGGAAAAATGAAATTTTGTTATTTGCATGAAAATGCATGGATCTAGAGACCATCATTTTGAACAGAATAAGCCAGATTCCAAAACACACAAATGTCACATGTTCTTCCTAATATGTGAAATCTAAATAAATAAATAACAAGAAGGTAAAAAAGTGATTATTATTAGATCGGACAGAATAAGAGGAAGGGAGAGGTGGTTAAGGGTGAGTAATGAGGAGATGGACATGAGAAAAATATGTTACATGCATTGAAACCCCCATAAAATATGAAACTAGGGAGAAAGCAAGGAAATGGGTAGTAGGGATGAAAATGATTACAGTCTATTATGTATATGTATAAGTCTGCAAACTGAAACCCATTGATCTGTATAACCAATTAAAAAACAAAACAAAAACATCTAAAATAAATGTACAGACAAATCTCACTATATGTTCTCTGAAATTGTAGGAATTCAGGTTAAGGATGATGTAAACTGAAGAAGCTATGAATGAATAAAGAAATCTAAGCAACAAACACATGAGAAGCACTATTCATTGAATAATAGTAAAATCAATGATTAGAAATCTTGAAATTATACAACTTAATTCAAACTAACAAGTACTTTATCTTTAACTTTTGTATACATTTTCCCTCAATATTCACAAATATGAGGATCTATAAACAGGAATTTGTTCTTTTATGACTGCCTACCAATGCATTCTGCATGACTGCAATTGATTGGAAAAATACAAATACATATTACTTACTGTATGTGATGCTTGGCAATTTTAAAATAGTTTGAAAACATCCATCCTCAAAGTACTCCTACAAAACGCATCTGTGGAAGAAGAAAAAATATCAAAAAGAGTAAGCAATTTACCAAGGTCACAGAAAAAACTAATCCAGATCAACAAACATTTAGACATTGTATACTTTAACAAACTAAAAAAAAAAAAAAGGTTTATAAAATAAAGATTATACATCTATCAAAGTATAATGGGCTGATGAACAGAAATATCCCCAATTATATGCAAATATCCTAAACACCAGTCTAGGATAACATTCATAAGTAAAACATAAGAAAAGTCTACACATTGGTTTCACAATTATTTGTAAATACACAGTACCCAAAGAATATCAGTGGAACAACATAAAAGCAATTCAAACACATGGCAGGCTTATAGGTAAATTTAGTTGATTTGAGGTGATTATTCAAACATTACAAGTGTTTAAAATGTCCTTTTGTCTTACAGATGAAGATCAGAGTTGGAAGAGAATTTGTCTTGATTTATCTAAAGAATTGCACCAATACACCTTATAATTGCATTTCATTTCTAATTGAAACCATGCACTCGGAGAAATGCAGCCATACTGCTTATACACCTCATCCAAATACACAAACTGATCGAGTCTCTGTTTTCCACAAAGTCAATGTGAGTATAGGAGAAAGTGATTCAATAGGGCTTTTTAAATTAATTTGTTCCTTTTAAAGGACAAGAATTGGAAGAATACATAACCTATGAAGCTCAAAAGATTTCAACTAAAATGGATTTTATGCTATACTGTTGCTTTGTTCAAAAGAAAAAAATGCAACTTAATGAAAATAACATGTAACCCTTTAAACTACAGTTATTTCAGACAAATTAGACACACTATAGACAATAAAATAAAAATTCCCTAAGTAGTAAATTTACTTAGAGGAATATTATTTCTCAGTGACCAACTGAATTTCTGCCCAGAGAGAATTAGGGCTTTCTTGTGCTAAGCAGAAATACTAGTTTATTAATATAAGGAGCTTGTGGTTTTGTGTTCAACAATACCTATTATAACCAAATAAACAGTCCAAGATTCAAACAAGCATCTTTAGTAGGTCTAATTTATCTTCCTCAAGTGAGGGGAAGACACTGGCAGCATTTGTCTCTAACTGGCCCATGAGTGAATGATTATACTGCCCCTCTACACAGAGTCTTCCAAACAAGAGGAAACCAAGTATACCAAGCAAGCCTAGAGCTAAATGGCAAAAATAAATCAAGAAATTCCCTAGAAACTAGATATTTTGATAAATCTCATTTTTCTAAGTTTAAAACTTAGAATGTAATAGGAGAAACAAATTCGTCTTCACATATATTTTCCATAGAATTATTAAATTGCAGCAATTATCAGATCTGTTTACTTCCTCGTGTATTAACATATTCATTCTCAAACACAAGAGGACTGACTTGAATACTGATCATGTAACATTCCCACCTTGGCACAGCCAATAGAACCTCAGCCTGGGTTCAGAACCAGTTTTTCTGACCAGGGCTTCATCTTATAAAAACACTGCTGTGTAGCTTAGAGCCAAGGTTACAGGCTAGGGGCATAAAAAAACAAATCTAGCCTATGAAATTTTCATGGAATCAGAAAAACAATCTTAAAATGTGTAGGGAACCACCAAAAAAAGCAAAAGCAGAGGTCTGTGTCCGCCCTACCAAGGTCCTGAGTCACGAGGAAGATGCCAAATCACCCCACTGCAGACAGGGGGGTCTGCCCACACCCTACCGAGGTCCCCAGTCCCATGGAACATGGTGAATCAGCCCGCTGCAGACAGGCAGGTCTGTGCACGCCCTACCCAGGTCCTGAGTCACGCGGAAGACACCGAATCACCCCACTGCAGACAGGCAGCCACCTGATTCCACATTACCAAGGTGCAAAGGACACCAGATCACCAGACAAACGTACTGAGTCCCACTGTTCCCGGCCCAGAGGTAGGGGCTTCTGAGCCGTCGTCCCACTGCTCCTGGTCCAGAGGAAGGGGCTTCCTGGTCATCATCCCTCCTGCTGCTCCCAGCCCAGAGGAAAGGGCTTTTGGGCCACCTTCTTTCCCACTGCTCTTGGCCCAGAAAAAGGGGCTTCCAGGCCACCATCCCTCCCACCGCTCCCGGCCCAGACGGAGGGGCTTCTGAGCCACCATCCCACTGCTCCTGGTCCAGAGGAAGGGATTTCCCGGCCACCATCCCTCTGGCTGCTCCCAGCCCACAGGAAAGGGCTTTTGGGTCACCATCCCTACCACTGCTTCCGGTCCCTGTCCCACCTCACTCAGCTCAGAGGAGGTAATCTGTGCAGGCGCTAACAGACCCCCACCCCAGTCAAAATGAGAAAACACATAAATAAGTCTCAAAACCAGACTTCCAGATCACCTACAGCAACCCCAAAGGGAAATGAGATGGAACCCTCTGATACTCAACCACCTGGACCCACTGAACTGGCAACAAAAGGGGACGTGGAAAAAATGAAATCAGGAATAATTTCTCAGATAACAGGAAAAATTGTCCCCTTAGTGCAAGACATGATTAATAAATCTAGAGAGGAGCTCAGGAACATGATGGAATCCCAACATAAGAAACAAATGGAATCCATAAAACACATGCAAATAGATTTCCAGGACATGAAAAATTCCATTGAAAGTCTACACAGCAGAATGAGCCAGTGTGAGGACAGAATTTCACATATAGAAGATAAGATTGCAATTAGTGACCAGGAAAAGAAAAATTGCTTCAAAATTATAAGGGAACATGAGAAATCAATCCAACAGCTCCTAGATGAGGCAAAGAAGAATAACATAAGACTGATTGGGCTCAATGAAGAAACAGGAGAGAGTGGAGATGACATAAAAAATCTCTTCACAGAAATAATGGCAGAAAACTTCCCAAGCAGGGGAAAAGAGCTTGACATACAGATAAGTGAGGCATATAGGACTCCAAATAGCCTTGACCAAAAAAAATCTACACATAGGCATATAATTGTTAAGATTCCAGAAACACAACAGAAGAACAAAGTTCTCCAAGAAGTCAGAGAAAAGAAACAAATCCCATACAAAGGAAAGCCCATCAGAATCACAGCAGACTTCTCAACACAAACCATCAAGGCAAGAAGAGCTTGGAGTGACATATTCCAAGTCCTAAAAGAAAACAGCCTCCAACCCAGATTTATGTACCCTGCAAAACTATCTTTCAAACTGGATGGAGAAATAAGATACTTTCATGACAAAGAGCACCTTAGGAACTTTGTGAATACCAAACCAGCACTCCAAAGAATTTTACACAATATCCTAGGAACAGACATTGAGGATCACAACCCCAGGAAGCAAAGCAGAATGAACCCATCTGGCATCACAAGAAACTAAATGTAAAGGGGAAGAACCCAACAAAAAGAAAAAGTCATGGCAATGACAAGTCAATACATTTCAGTTATAACCATCAAAGTTAATGGTCTCAATTCACCAATCAAAAGAAATAGATTGGCAGAATCGGTCAAGAAGCAAAATCCAACAATATACTGCATACAAGAAACACACTTAATTCAAAAGGAAACTCATAGGCTGAAAGTTAAAGGGTGGAAAACAATACTGCATGTGACAGGAACCCGAAAAAAAGCAAGAGTAGCTATCCTCTTGCAGATCAAGTAGATTTCAAACCAACACTAATTAAGAGAGATGAAGGAGGACACGACATCCTTGTAAAGGGAAGAATCCAAGAGGAAGAGATGACAATCATAAATATCTATGCACCAAACACTAGTGCACCCAAATATATAAAACAAATACTAATGGACATGAAAAGCCATATATGCACTAACACAATTGTAGTGGGGGACCTCAACACCCCACTGTCACAAATAGATAGATCAACTAGACTAAAATTAAGTAATGAAATACTAGAACTCAATTGAACTTTTAAACAAATGAACTTAACAGATGTTTACAGAGTCTTCCACCCCACAAAATCAGAATACACATTCTTCTCAGCTGCACATGGGTCATTCTCAAAAATAGACCACATACTCACACAGAGAACATGTTTAAGTAAGTGCAGAGGAATGGAAGTTATCCCCTGTATATTATCAGACCAGAGTGCGATGAAATTGGAGATCCATAGCAAAAGAAACTCAAAAAATTTCATAAACATGTGGAAATTGAACAACACACTTCTGAATAACCAATGGGTCACAGAGGAAATTAAAGAAGAAATCAGACAATTCCTTCAATTAAATAACAATGACAATACAACATATCGGAATCTATAGGACACAATGAAAGCTGTCTTATGAGGGAAATTCATAGCAGTGAATACGCATATTAGGAAAACAGAATGAGCCCAATTAAACAACCTGATGCTGAACCTCAAGCTTCTAGAAAAAGAAGAGCAGGACAACCCCAAAGCTCATACAAGGGAAGAAATTATAAAGATCAGAGGAGAAATCAATGCAATGGAGACTAAGAGAACGATACAAAAAAATCAATGAAGCCAAGAATTGGTTCTTTGAAAGAATCAACAAAATTGATAAACCTTTAGTCAACCTTGTCAGAAAAAGGAAAGAAAAGCCCCAAATCCATGCAATTAGGAATGATAAGGGTGAAACTAAAACAGACCAAGCAGAAATCCAGATGATCATCAATACCTACTTCCAGAACCTGTACGCCAATAAGATGGACAACACAGAAGAAATGGACAGATTCCTAGATACATATGAATTACCAAAGTTGAATGAAGAAGACCTAAAAATTCTGAACAACCCAATATCAACCAATGAAATTAAAAACATAATTAAAAACTTATCAACTAAGAAAAGCCCAGGCCCTGATGGCTTCACTGCTGAATTCTACAAGACATTTAAAGAGGAACTGCTGCCACTACTGTTTAAACTTTTCAATGAAATTGAAAGGGAAGCAATACTCCCAAATTCATTCCTGGAAGCAAGCATCACCTTGATCCCCAAAGCAGAGAAAGACCCAACTGAAAAAGAGAACTATAGGCCAATCTCACTAATGAAAATAGATGCAAAAATCCTTAATAAGATACTGGCAAATAGAATGCAGAAGATCATCAAGAAGATCATACACCCTGATCAAGGGGGATTCATCCCAGGGATGCAGGAATGGTTCAGTATACGAAAATCAATTAATGTAATACACTATATCAAGAGAGCCAAGGACAAAAACCATATGATTATCTCCATAGATGCAGAAAAAGCATTTGACAAAATCCAACATGCATTTATGATAAAAACCCTACAAAAAATTGGAATAGATGGTCTCTACCTCAAACTGATAGAAGCCATCTATGAAAAACCAACAGCCAATATCATACTAAATGGTCAAAAACTGAAATCCTTCACACTAAAATCAGGAGCAAGACAAGGATGTCCACTATCACCACTCTTGTTCAATATAGTTCTGGAAACATTAGCCACAGCAATTAGATAAAAGAAATAAATAAAAGTAATAAAGATAGGAAATGAAGAAGTCAAATTGTCATTATTTGCAGATGACATGATACTGTATATAGAAGATCCCAAGAACTCCACCAAAGTCTTCTAGACTTAATAACCAAATTCAGTCAAGTAGCTGGTTACAAAGTCAACACACAAAAATCAATAGCTTTCCTCTACACCAATGACAGACTCACTGAGAGAGAAATAGGGCAAATAATTCCTTTCACAATAGCATCCAAAAAACTGAAATACCTAGGAATCATCCTAACGAAAGAAATCAAAGACCTCTTCTCTGAAAACTATGGCACTCTGAAAAGAGAGATTGAAGATGATATCAGAAAATGGACAGACATCCCCTGCTCCTGGGTAGGAAGGATTAATATAGTGAAAATGGCCATACTTCCAAAACTGCTATATAGATTGAATGCAATTCCAATTGAGATCCCAGCAGCATACTTCATAGACCTCGAGAAAAAAATCCAAAAATTCATTTGGAGTAAGAACAGACCCAGAATAGTAAAAGCAATCCTAGGTAACAGAGACATGGCAGGGGGTATCACAATCCCCAACCTCCAACTCTACTACAAAGCTACTGTGATAAAAACAGCATGGTACTGGCAAAGAAACAGACTTGAGGACCAGTGGAACAGATTAGAAGATGCAGAAACAATGCCAGACACACTCATCCATCTCATCTTTGACAAAGGAGCCAAACACCCTCACTGGAGGAAAGATAGCCTCTTTAATAAATGGTGCTGGAAAAATTGGGCTTCAACTTGCCAAAGATTAAAACTAGACCTGTATCTCTCACCATGCACTAAACTAAAATCAAAATGGATTAAAGATCTAAATATTAAAATAGAAACTCTGAACCAGTTGGAACAGAGGTTAGGTAGAACCCTTGAAGACATCAGTGTAGGAAAAGATTTTATGAACAAAACCTCAGTTGCCCGTGAACTAGCACAAACAATCAACAAATGGGATCTCTTCTTATTAGAAAGCTTCTGTACAGCAAGAGAAACCACCAGCAATGTGAAGAGACAACCCACAATGTGGGAAAAAATCTTCACCTGCTCTTCCTCAGACAAAGGTCTACTATCTCGAATCTATAAAGAACTTAAAAAGATCAGACCTCCCAAATTTAAAGACCCATTCCAAACATGGGCATCTGAAATGAACAGACATTTCTCAGACAAAGAAGTAGAAATAGCAAATAAATACATGAAAAAATGTTCAACATCACTGGTCATTTGAGAGATGCAAATGAAAACAACGCTGAGATTCCACTTCACTCTAGAAAGAATGGCTGCTAAAATGA
This sequence comes from Heterocephalus glaber, assembly GCF_053883595.1. Classification (NCBI taxonomy): domain Eukaryota; kingdom Metazoa; phylum Chordata; class Mammalia; order Rodentia; family Bathyergidae; genus Heterocephalus; species Heterocephalus glaber. The sequence continues at coordinate 33,865,130 of NW_028258143.1, read as the reverse complement.
AATCAACCAATAACAAATGCTGGTGGGGCTGTGGGGAAAGAGGAACGCTGCTCGACTGCTGGTGGGAGTGTAGACTGGTGCAAGCACTGTGGAAATCAGTATGGAGATACCTCAAAGAACTAGGACTGGAAATCCCATTTGACCCCGCTATTCCACTACTGGGGATCTTCCCCAAAGAATTAAAAGAATCATACCACAGTGATATATGTGCACCCATGTTCATAGCAGCGCAGTTTGTAATAGCTAAAACTTGGAAACAGCCCAAATGCCCATCAACTGGAGACTGGATAAAGAAAATGTGGTTTTTTTATGAAATGGAGTACTACTCAGCCATAAAAAATGAGAAATTAGAGACATTTATAGCTAAGTGGATGCACATTGTGGCGATACTCTTAAGTAAAATAAATAGGACACACATGTGTAAATAGTGTATAGTTTCTCTGGTATGAGAAACTGAAAGTGTAAATAAGGACTAAATGTATAATAGATAATATGAAATAGGAAGTAAAGGGGCAAAGGGGAAGGAAGTGGGAGGGCTAGGGGAAAGGATAGAAGTGAATGGGGTTAATATGAGAAAATGGAAAAATAGGAACAAAATCTTTGTAAATAGGGAGGACTGGAGGGGTTGAAGGGAGGGTTGGGCAAGGGTGAAAAATAAGAACCAAGAGAGACTATGCTATGTAAAGGTGCAAATTTCCAATGATGAATGTCATATTGTATACCTAAAATGTACCAATGATTAGAATGACTAATCAATAATGTAAAATAGGAATAAAAGGTCCAAAGGGGTAGGGGTTGTGGGAGGCACAGGGGAAAGGAAAGAAGGGAAAGGAAAAAATGATGAGAAATGGAAAAAATGGAAATAAAGTCTTTGTAAAATAGGGAAGGGTGGAGGGAGTGAAGGGAGGGCTAGGAATGGGGAAAAAATAAGAACCAAGATGCATTATATAAAGGTACAATTCCCAATGGGAAATGTAATTGTGTTGTATACCTACAATGTACCAATAAAAGAATTTAATACAAAAAAAAAAGCAAAAGCAATCTTGAACAAAAAGAAAAAAAGGAAGAGTTATTACACTACATGACTTCAAAATAAATTACAAAACTGTAGTAATCAAAGTACTCAAAACAGCATGATATTGTTGTATAAACCAGATATACACACGAATAGAATAAAATCACCTAGAGTTAAACCCATGATCCTACAGCCAAATGATTGTGAGCACTGTAAGAACAAACAGTCTTTTCAATAAAAACTGTTGAGAAAATTGAGTATCCATGGGCAAAGGAATGAATATCCTATTCCTCAACAGTTACCAAAATGAATTTAGGCTTAAATGTAAGATCTGAAACTATAATGCTACTAGAAGAAAAGACAGGAGGAAATGTTTCAGGACACTGATATAAGCAAAACCCAAAAGCAGAGGAAACCAAAGCCAAAAGAGTCCAACTGGACTTAATCAAACTAAAATGATTCTGCACAAGCCAAGAAACAAATCAACGCAGTGAAGAAACAACCTACAGAGTTAGAGAAAATATTTGCAACTACACATCTAACAAGAGGGTAATATCCAGAATATATAAGGAATTCTAAAAACTCAGTAACAATGACAACAACAAAAAAATTAAAATGGGTAACAGACCTAAATAGACACTTCACAAAAGAAGATATACAAATGGCCAACAAATAAATAAAAAATAAGCAACACCACTAATAATAAGGAAAATCCATATCAAAACAATAATGAGATATCACCTCACCCCACTAAGAGTAGCTATTATCAAAAAAAAAACAAAAAAAAAAAAACCTGGGGCTGGGGATTTAGCTCAGTGGTTCCACCGCCTGCCTCGCAAGAGCAAGGTCCCGAGTTTGATTCCCAGTACCAAACAAACAAACAAACAAAAATCCAAAAACTAGATAAGTAGGGCTGACAAGGTTGTGGAGAAAAGCGAACCCTTGTTCACTGTTGATGGGAATGTAAGTTAGAACAGCTACCGTGGAAAAGAGTACAGAGGTGCCTCAAAAATAAAAAGCACAATTACCAAATGATCCGGCAATCCCACTACCAGGTAGATATCCAAAGAAAACAGAAATGGTATGCAAAACAAACATTTGCACTCCCATGTTAACTGCAGGTCTGTTCACCAGGCAAGAAATGGAAAAAAACCTAAGTGGCTGTCAGATAGTGAATGAATAAAGAAAATGTGGTGTATACTGTAGTACACAATGAAATGGTATTCGGTCATTACAAAGAATGAAATCAGGTGACTTGCAAGATTATAGAACTGGAAAATATAAGTGAAATAAGCCAGGCATAGATAGACAAGTGCATGTGATCACATTCATACATGGAATTTAATAAAGCTGATTTCATAGATGTTGAGAGTAGAATGGTGGCTTCCAGAAAGAGGGAAGAGTCAGGGAGAGAGAAGGATAAAGAAGGCTTGATGAAGGAGTAAAAAGGAATAAGAAGTTCTAGTGTGCAATTGTACAGTAGGATGAATATAATGATATTGTGATGTGTATTTCATAAGTCTAGACGAAAGGAGTTTGAATGTTTTCAGCATAAAGAAATGATCCATGTTTTAAGAGATATTTTTACCCTGAGATTTAACATTATATAGTACATGCATAGGTCAAAAGATCACATGCCATAAACATGTGCAATTTTTATGTATCCACTTTTTATTTTTGGTTTTTTGAGACAAGGCCTCACTATGTAGTTCATGATGGCTTTGAAATTGCTGTGTAGTCCAGGCTGGCCTTGAACTCATGGTGATCTTCCTGCCTCAGCCTCCCAAGTGCTAAGATTACAGCCACCACACCCAGTTTATATATCTATTTTAAAGCAAAAATTTAATTTAAATTAAGTAAACTATCTTACTGGTACATTTTCTTAGTCTAGGTCTTTAAAAATATTAGATGATATTCAAAAGTGGGAGACTTTTCATAAGAAACCTCTTTTGTAGCATTTTTGAAAGAGTAAGTTTGTGTTCGGTGCCCATGCATGGAACAGTAAGATAGCTGCCCTCATATAGGGCATATGCTTTCTTCATTCACCTCATCATTATTTTTGAAAACTATGCTACACTGCTAGTTTCAAGCAATGTAGTGTTTTGCCCCTGATCTAGGTCCTCCTTTCCTACCAACTACCTTTAGGTTTCTTTCTTGTGAAATAGAGAAAGGAATTTCTCTTATTATGCTCAAAATGCTTACTTTATGAGTTGAAACTCCTTATAATACTGCAGTTCACTAGTTTACCCAAATCAGGTGTTACTGATTAGTCATCTTGTTTCAATTTATATACAACTGTTAAATTTCTTAAATTTCCATTTATTTAAATATACATGTCAATTTTTAAAGGGAGAATGTTACTAATGCAAGTAATTGGTAAATCACCAATAGAATCAATGATTTTAAATACTGATTTTATTGACTGTAGATGTGTCTTTTAGAGGATATTTCCTGGGCTGATATATACATTACATAATAAAATAATTATAATGATAAAAAAGAAAGCTTCAATTTAATTAAATGAACACTGAATTCTAAAGAAGCTATGCAATCCATAAATTTTGGTCAAACTGTTATATCACAAATGTCTTAAAACATGGGTATATTTTTACAGACTGCATAAAAAATATGGGCTTGGAATTTGGTAGGACAGGTAATAAAGCCACCTGAAAATTAAACTTTCTATTAGAATATTCTCCAAAAATATATATAAAAATTATTTGTATTGAGTGCTACAGAAAGTTAGAGAATAATTAAAATATCAAGTTACCTGTAAAAACAAAATTAAATACCAAATGCCAATGGAGTTATGTTTCAAGCTGCCACTATGTACATTAGAAATATTTTATAGAAGGTTTAGAAAACTGAGGTGAGAGGGAAAGAAGCAAAGATACTATGAGTGACACAAAAATTGCTAGCAGAAAGTCTATTCACACCATGAGAATACTGACAAACTATCCTAACAAGAACCTAGGTGCAAGGAGAAGATTGAAAATATATTAAATTCAAGGAAACAACACTTTTTTCTGGAAGATAAGCAAGGAAGACATTCTTTTAAAATGTGAATATATCAAAAGGACATATGCCAGAGCTTTAAAAGGCTCCCACTGGTTAAATATGGGACAACTCAGCAAGCAAATTAAATAATTATTGAAAAACATTAAATTCATTATGATATATATGATAAAAACAAAGAAATTAGTAAAATATTAAATGAAGAAGGGAACTCTTTGAGAAGAATGGCTCTGAAAAATAGGGATGGAGGGGACAGGGATTTAGCTCAGTGGCACCATGCCTGCCTCACAGATCCAAGGTCCTGAGTTTGATCCCCATGACCAAAAAAAAAAAAAAAAAAAAAAAACCTGAAGTTCCAACCAAGAACATACCCTCTGTGTCCACATCTTTGTACTTGACATATTGCTGTCCCTTCACTCTGGAATTCTCTTCTTCCCTCTCTTTGCTTTAGGACATGTGACTTCGACCTGATCACTCCACGCACCCCATGGGGCACTCCTAGAACCCACGCCCACTTGCGACCAGGAGCCACCAGACCCACTTATGACCAGGAGGCAGTGAGGACACCCCAAGCACCAGCCAACAGCCTAACAACAGCCCCCCCACCCCCACCCTCCACCCCCGCCTGTGGCCTCTTGGCTGTACAGCTACCTGGTTCCACACTACAGAGGTACAGGGGGATATAAAGGCCATTGTTCTGAGCTGCAGAAGTGAACAACAGAGAGAGGGACTCTCTCAGGCTCCCTGATGAAAACTGAAGCCCACTGGAAAAGTGAAGAGAATCTCTGCAATAAAGGCACACCAGACCACTGTACTTGGTAAGTTGGGGGGATCATCACCTCCCATTGGAACCTGGACTATCTTCAGGGGAAGGGCAGCCTGAACCTGCAGTACAACCTTGTAGAGTTCAACCCAGCAGGAGGACAGGGAGCTCAACTTGGGACTTACAACCAGAAATCTGCCTGAATCTCATGAGTCTGTGGCTGGCGGAGACTAATTTATAACTTGCACACTGCTGCCCATGTTGTCTATTGTGACAGCAGAGACATACACTGAAGGAGGCCCTTCATTTATATCTTTTATTTGTTATTTGAAAAATTACCACTATTTTTTTCTTTTTTGCTCTTATTTTTAATTTCTTTTCATCTGTTTCTACTCTTTTAAAATAATTTTTCTCCTTTTTCTTTCTTTTCTCTTTTCTTTCTCTCTCTCTCTGCCTCGCTCCTTTGCTGTCCCACATTGTTCATCATGTCCCTTTGTATTCCTGCTCTGGCCCTAATTCCTATTTCTTCTTTATTTTTCTTTTCTTCTCTTTTCTTCTCCTACCTATGTCCTCTGGCCTCACTGCAAACCTTCCCCTATCCTTCTACCTACCTATCCCTCCCTCCCCAACTCCTTCTAAATCCCCATCCTGAAAGTTAAAGTTACTATATTGAAGAGTTAATTCACTATAAACATGTGTTGGGTGGGTCCTTGATTTTGATTTAATTCAAACAGTTAAAGGTGATAGATTAATAACTACAACAAATTCTCATTTTCTAAGAGGTACTTGATGCTATTGTGTTATGGATTGTATCACTTGGGTGAAGGAGTTGTGATTGATCTAATCAGCTCTCCTTCCTGGTATAATGAAAATGAGATAGCCTCAGAACCATTAGAGACTCAAAACCTAAAGACCAGCTATATCTGGAAGACATCTCTGAGAAGCAATCATTCCATAAGGGTTCTAAATACATCAACAAAGATATTTAAAATAAGCAACTTCAAAAATGAGAAGACATTTAAATAAGGCACAAACTCAGGCTTCTACCCCACAAAAGGCAAATTCTGGGGGAATCGAGGTGGAAAAGTTTGATAATCAACCACCTGGAGACCCTGAACTGATAGCACAGGAAGTAACAAAACAGATGAATGAGGCTCTAGAAAAATTCAAAACAGAAATAATTTCCCAGGTAACTACAAAGATGGTGAGCAGAGTGAAAGACATGATTAGAGGCTCCAGAACAGAAACAAACAAAAAAAAATAGATGAGTTCAAAACCACACTGGAAGCCATGAATGTCCAGCATAAGAAAGAAATGGAAACCATGATCTCCCAAAGTAAGAAAGAAATGGAATCCGTGAAACAGATTCAAACAGATATTCAGGACATTAAAAACTCCACTGAAAGCATTCAGAGCAGACCAAGGGAATCTGAAGATAGAATACCAGATATAGAAGACAGAATTGCAATTAAGGATCCTGAAAACAGAGATTTCTTAAAATTAGTAAGGGATGGGGCATGGATTTAGCTCAGTGGTTCCAGCGCCAGCCTAGCAAGCGCAAGATCCAGAGTTCGATCCCTGGTACAAAAAAAAAAAAATGGTAAGGAACCACAAGAAATCAATCCAGCAGCTGCTAGATGATGCAAAGGAGAATAACTTAAGTCTGATAGGAGCCCACAAAAAAAAAAAAAGGAGAAAGTACAATTGACATAAAAAAAAAAACTGTTCACAGAAGTAATAGCAGAAAATTTCCCAGACAAAGGTGGAGAAATAGACATACATGTAAGAGAGGCATATACAACTCCAGCTACCAATGACCAAAAAAAATCTACACCTAGACATATAATAGTCAAGATCCCAAAAACTCAACAGAAGAACAAAATCCTACAGGCAGTTGGAGAAGAGAAACAAATCACCTACAAAGGAAAGCCCATCACAATCATGGCAGACTTCTCAACATAACCCCTCAAATCAAGGAGAGCCTGGAGTGAAGTATTTCAAGCCCTAAAAGAAAATAACTTTCAACCTAGACTGTTGTATCCTGCAAAATTATCTGTCAAAATCGATGGGGAAATTAGGTACTTCCATGACAAAAAACACCTGAGAAATTTCATGAACACCAAACCAGCACTCCAAACAATTTTAAGCAATATCCTAGAAAAAGACAATGAAGGTCAAAACTCTGTGAGGCCCAACAGAGGGAAGTCACCAGGCAAGGTAAGAAACTAAAGGGAAAGGGGGGAAAAATAAGAAATAAAAGAGCCAACAACAGTAAAACATCATGACAAGGGTGAGTCAATGTCTATCAAATATAACTATCAATGTTAATGGCCTCAATTCACCAATCAAAAGAAATGGACTAACAGAATGGATTATGAACCAAAATCAAGCAATATGCTCTAAACAAGAAACACCTAACACAAAAAGAAATTCATAGACTGAAAGTAAAAGAATGGAAAACAGTTCTCCATGCTACAGCAACCCAGAAAAAAGCAGGGGTAGCAATCTTATTTGCAGACAAAATAGATTTCAAATCAAAACTAATTAAGAGAGACAAAGATGGCCACTGCATCCTTGTGAAGGGAACAATCCAAGAGGAAGAGATGACAATCCTAAATATATATACACCAAATATGAATGCCCCCAATGATACAAAACAAATATTAATGGACATGAAAAACCAAATAAGCACTAATACAATTGTAGTGGGGGACCTCAATACCCCACTATCACAGATAGACAGATTATCTACACAAAAAAGTTAAACAACGAAATTCTAGAACTGAACCAAGCTATGGAACAAATGGACTTAGATGTTAACAGTGTTCCAGCCCACAAAATCAAAATATACATTCTTTTTGGCTGCACATGAGTCATCCTCCAAAATAGACCACATGCTAGCTCATAGGACATGTCTAAATAAATGTAAAAGAATTGAAGTTACCCCCTGTATATGAGACCATAGTGCAATAAAATTGGAGATCAATAACATAAGAAACCGTAACACTTCCGCAAACACATGGAAATTGAATAACACCCTCCTGAACAACCAATGGGTCACAGAGGAAATTAAAGAAGAAATTAGACAGTTTTCACAAGTAAATGATAATGCCAATAAAACATACAGGAATCTATGGAACACAATGAAAGCAGTTGTACATGGGAAATTCATATCAGTCAATGCCCATAGTAGGATAACAGAGAGAACTCACATAAATAACCTAATGCAGAACCTCAAGCTCCTAGAAAAAGAAGAGCATAACAAATGCAAAGCTCCTATAAGAGAGGAAATTATAAAGATCAGAGCAGAAATCAATGCAAAGGAGACTAAGAGAATACAAAAAATTAATGAATCAAAGAGTTGGTTTTTCGAAAGAATAAATAAAATTGATAAACCTTTAGGCAACCTTATCAAAAAAAGGTAAGAAAAGGCTTCAGTTCATGAAATTAAGAATGAAAAAGGTGAAGTCACAACAGACCCAGCAGAAATCCAGAGCATCATCAATACCTACTTTGAGAACCTGTACTTTAATAAAATGGAAACACAGAAGAAATGGACAGATTCTTAGATACATATGAATTGCCAAAGTTAAATGAAGAAGATATAAAAATTCTAAATACCCCAATTACAATGAGTAAAATTGAAAATGTAATGAAAAATTTACCAACAAAGAAAAGACCAGGCCCTGATGGATTCACTGCAGAATTCTACAAGACATTTAAAGAAGAACTATTGCCATTACACTTTACACTCATCAAACAAATTGAAAGGGAAGCAAGGCTTCCAAATTCATTGCCAGAAGCAAGTTTTGCTTTGATTCCAAAACCAGGGAAAGACCCAACCCCAAAAGAGAACTACAGGCCAATCTCCCTAATGAACATAGGCACAAAAATCCTCCACAAGATACTGGCAAACAGAATACAGAGGGTCATTAAGAAGATCATACACCCTGACCAAGTTGGATCTATCCCAGGGATACAAGGATGGCTCAACATTCGAAAATCAATAAATGAAATACATTATATAAAGAGAGTCAAGGAAAAAAACCATATGATCATCTCAATAGATGCGGGAAAAGCATTAAAAAAAATCCAACACCCATTTATGATAAAAAAAAAAAACCTAAAGAAAATTGGAGTACAAGGGTCTTTATCTTAACCTGATTAAGGCTATCTATGAAAAACCAACAGCCAGCATCATACTAAATGGCCAAAAACTGAAAACTTTCACACTAAAATCAGGAACAAGACAAGGATGCCCACTATCACCACTCCTGTTCAATATAGTTCTGGAAACATTAGCCACAGAAATTAGAAAAGAGAAAGAAATGAAAGGCATAAAGATAGGAAAGGAAGAAGTGAAACTGTCATTATTTGATAATGATATGATACTTTACATAGACGACCCAAAAAACTCAGCCAAAAGACTTTTAGACTTAATTGACAGATTCAGTAGAGTAGCTGAATATAAGGTCAACACACAAAAAAATAGCCTTTTTATACACAAATAGCAGACTCACTGAAAGAGAAATTAGGGAAACAATCCCTTTTAAATAGCATTCCAAAAAATGAAATATATAGGAATCAATCTAACAAAGAAAGCAAAATACCTCTACACGGAAAACTACAGCACCTTGAAAAAGGAGATTGAGGAGAATATAAGGAAATGGAAAGACATCCCTGGTTCCTGGGTAGGAAGAACCAATATAGTGAAAATGGCCATACTTCCAAAACTGCTATATAGATTTATAGTTTCTCTAGTGTGAGAAACTGAAAGTGTAAATGAGGATTAAAATGATTAAAATGAAGAATTGATAATTTAAAATATGAAGAAAAAGTCCAAAGGGGTATGGGTTGTGGGAGGGTAGGGGAAAGGAAAGAAGGGAAAGGAAAAATTATGAGAATAGAAAAATAAATGGAAACGAAGTCTATGTAAATAGGGAAGGGTGGAGGGGATGAAGGGTGGGCAGGGAAGGGGGAAAAATATTAGAACCAAGGTACATCATGTATAGGTACAAACACCCAATGATAAATGTAAACATATTGTATACCTAAAATATACCAATAAAAGAATTTAAGGGAAAAAAATAGGGATGGATTGGTGGAGTTGGAACACCACTATTAAGCAAACATTATGTTGAAGTGATTGAATGAAGAGAACACCAGATCAGCAGTAGTTGGTGAAAGTGTGATGATAAACAAGATATTTCCATAGTCTGGATGTATCTTCATATAAATTTTATATTAATTACACTGGGGAAACTAAAAATTTTCAGTGAAGAAACTTGGCACAGACAACCTTAACTAATTGATCAAAGACAGCATCATCAATAATGAGACAAATACACAAGATGCACATGAGAAGGGTTCAACATCACTTTTGTGGTGTGCCTGCCAAAAATTCACAATCTGAATTTTTCATTAGGAAACACTGGGCAAAAAGAACTTGAGGATTTTGTACAAAATATCTGCCCTGATTTGTTCAAATATCCAAGTAATTAAATACAAGAAATGTCCAGATCAAAAGAAAACAAAAACATGACAATGAGTGCACCTGCAATCCTATACCTGTACAGTGAGCACATGACAGATAATACTAATTTCTTCATTTCAATAACTGTACTCTGCATATCCTTACTTTTAGGAAAACATTTCAGCTAAAGAAATATGATATCTGAAATATATTCTCAAATGATTCATGCACAATACTCTGTGTGTGTGTGTGTGTGTGTGTGTGTGTACAGAGAAAGGTATAGAGACAAAAAATAAAGCAAAGAGGCAAGTATTAGCAACTAATGAATCTGAACAAAGGGTATTCAGGGTTTCTTACAAGTGTTCTATATGTTTGAAATTATATCAAAATTGAAAATTACAGAAAAAGAGTAGAAATGAATGTTTTATTTTAATTTAGATATTTGAGATTATAGAATAGTTGTCAAACATAAATCAGTGAAGTGTTTGAACCAGAAAAAATTCAGATAAAAAAATAAATCACAACCACGGTCCATGTTTTTGGATAACCAGGAAAACAAGAATCCAAAATGACACATTTGCAATCTACTTTTATTTCATAAGTTATATAAATATATAATTTATATCCTAATATATCAAATAAGTATGTATATCATTTAAATTGTGATATATATTTATTTGTAATTTAGATACTTACATATATATTAAATATATAAAATACAGGAGAATGAAAATAAATGTGGTATCTAACTTTGGGTTTTTAAACAAACCATACAAACAATATTGTAGTCAAAAAATTAAGCAATGTAAAGTTAAATAACAATCTGATATTCTCAAAATAAATGAAAGTAGCCAGAACTAAAAAAAATAAGATTATCAGTCTATAAGGATTATCACTATGGGTAGTTTTATCCTATGTAATTGGTTCTCTAAATCACATGTTCCAAGTTTTTTTTTTAATTCAGCAAAAAAAGGAAAGATAAAAAGCTATATTTAATTCTTGAAGCAATATATTTTCATATATAACTGTCATGTTTTTACATCCAGACTATAATTTAAAGAATCATACCATGTAAACTATTTTATAAGAAGATTCTCTTTTTATCTAGTTGTGAATTTCTTTGTGTGGTATTATCAACATTTAAAAATAGTAGTACTGCAAATTCACTTCACTGATTACCATCCTATTGCTATGATATGCCATTATTTATTTATTTTTAATGCAAGTTATCACCCAATATTCAAAACACAAAACACAAAACATTGCAAAGGTCTTCATGTATACATCTTCTTCCATTTCAGGATTGCTTCCTTAGAATAACATACCCAGGCATAAATTGATAGCTAAATAGCATGAAGCTATTCAGACTTACTGAGCCATATTTTATTTATATTTATACTCATATTTTCCCTACTTGAACATACCCTAAAACAAGTTGCAATCTCTAGAGCCATGGCACTTGTGACACAGTGTTTCTTCCCTTTGGTTCTTGCTCTTCATACTGTCATGTCTTCACTTTAGTATGCATTACTATTACTACAATGTTGTCTTAATTACCTTTTAAAAGGTCTTCAAAAATTATATAAAAAGTTAACACTGAAATTTTTTTTAAATTATGGAAAGGCATGTGAATGGACAATTTAGTAAAATAATTATTCATTTGTGCAGAAGTTAACACAATTGCTTCATTTTACAAAGCAGCAATCAAGTACTTTATGAAACCTAAGGAAAACACCCACAAATAGACAAAGATATGTTACAATCCTATAATTCAGAGAATACAAAAGCACTGATTAGTATATAACAAAGAATTAAACTAATTCTACTACTACACTGTAGTGTAGTAAACACTACAGATTACCCTGAATAATACAAACAACTATAATAGGTCTCATTTCTAATTTATAGCAACAATGTGCCCGAATACCTGTCACTACATATTATCATTTTTTAAAATGTCATTTTAATCAATGTCCTCTTCAGATCATCTTTCTTACTTTCAATATTCATTTAGGGAAAATTCCCCTAGGTTGTGTATTCCTTTTTTTTTTTTTTAGTACTGGGGGTCAAACTCAGGACCTTGCCCTTGTGAGGCAGGCACGACATCACTGAGCTAAATCCCCGGCCCCTAGGTTGTGTATTCTTAAACTGTGGAGATGAAAATAAATGCCATTTGAGTAAATACCACCCCAAATACAATTTTTTTTTGCACTATTACCATATTTGCCCCAGCAGGTCACTGACTCACTGACAAGTCACAGACTATGCCTCCCTTTATCCAAGACTATATTTTCTTTACTGGTTGACGAGAACATACTGAACTGAAGATAAATGAACTCTTTCTTCCCTTCATATGTAAGTCCTGTCATTGTATCAGAGAATAAAATTAGATTAACTCAGAGTGATTTACATTACTCAGCCATGTTGGTTGTTACCCGATTCTTTTCTTCTCTTTGAAGTGTGTAGAAATTATTTGTTTCTTTGATTTATTTTTCTATCTTCCAAGATATCAAAGCAAAGTAATCTATATTTCTAGAGTCACCAATGTGTCCTTCCTCCTTTTTTCCATCCTAATCCTCCTTCTCCCCTCTAAATTTGCCTTTCAAGACCCCTATCATAACTCCCTTGCACACATTTTACTGCAAACATGACTTGATAATCATCCTGACAATTTCAATCATAAGCATGACAAATCAGTATCTCTGTATATAAATATTTAAGTGTAATCTTTCTTCAGTCCATTAGTTAAATTATGCCCCTGAATAATTCTATATTCTGTATATATACTATGGTTAAATGCCATATTGTGGGAGTTCCTAACCAAAGACTACATTATCTATCCCTCTTCTTTATTCATTTAGCTGGGGAGAAGTCACAGCCCTACTTCTTAACACAAGTGGATTCTTGGTCAATTCTTTGTCCACTTTGTTTTTTTCCTAACTGAATGATTAAGGAAATGGCAAAGCTACTCTTCCAAACATTCACCAGCCTTCTACTTCATCACCAGACCATATCTATTTGAAGAGAAAAGCTGGAACTTTTCTGTATTACTCCACACCACTCTCAGCAAACATACACTAAAGCAGGGCACATGTTATAACTCCATTATTTCTTAGTCTTTGAAAAATTTTGCCCTTTCCTTTGTGTATCTCTATGTATTAGGTACTTTCCCATCACCAGGACAAGATAGTTTATTCTGGTTCAGTTTCAGAGGACTCAGTACATTGTTGCCTGCCTCCATTGTAGAAACAGCTTAGGAGAAGGGCATCCTAAAGGAAAGTTATCTAACTCATGATGGCCAGGATGCAGACAGAGAAGGGAGGAGCCAGGGACAAAAACATACTCCTTCAGGTCACGCCCAACGTGACCCACCCCTCTGGCAAGGCCCCGCCTCCCAACACTACGTTAGGCTATGATCTCCTCAGTGGATTAATCCATTAATGAGCCTGACACCCACATTATGCATTCACTTTCTAAAAGCCCCACCTCTGAATATATGAGAGTTTTGAGAGACATTTCAGATCAAAATCAAAACATCCTAAATTTGGAACTGATTCAGTTACACAAATTAATTGCAAATACAAATATTCAAGTTCGAAAAAGTTTATCAGGAACTTTTACAGTGTTTATAACTTAATTTATAAAACAACTAAAATGTTTTATAAAATTTATAAAAACAATCAGAGATCAACTATGTTAACTGTGGTTTGCTTTGGGGGTTTTGTTTTGTTTTTTGGCACCAGGGATCGAACTCAGGATCTTACACTTGCCAGGCAGGCAGGGCGCCACTGACCTAAATCCCCGGCCCAACTGTGCTTTGTTATACAATGTGAAGCAGTCACACTCATGCCCTAGAGAGTACTTCAGAAAGACTAGGACTATTTAGAAGGATACTAAAGGTTTATCTTGAAATGATATAAAAGTAATTTTATATCATCTGATATTTAGTAATGTATAAAGATTCATACTTCATTTTAACTTTTTTTTAACTTTTCCTAATTTTCAAATCTTCAACAAAAAACCAACAATATAATTTTAAAACATGAATTTATCTTAAAACTTAGGAGGGAAAAAAAGAAACTACATAAGAATAACAGAGCCATAAATCAGAAAGAACTTCAATATTAAAAGAACTTGAAACTACTATAAACTGGGATATTAAAATTTCCATCTAAAATGTCTGCCAAAAGACTCATGTAGGCAGAGATGGGGCAACTGAAAGGAGACTGGATCACAGGGTGCTATACTCATCAGTGGATTAATCCACTGATCCATTCATGGCTGAACATGCTGTTAGGAAGTAGGACCGAGCTGGAAGAAGTGGGTCACTAGGAGGGTGACCTGGAAGATTTTATTTTTTTCTCATCCTCTTCCTTTTTCTTTCTGCTTTTTGGCTGACATGACATGAGCAATTGTCCTCCAGTATGCCCTAAAGCATGCCACCTTTACCTGAAGCCAGCCAAACATGGATTGAATCTTCCAAAACCATGAGTCAAATTAAACCTCTCCTTTAAACTGTGGGTTTTGGGAAAGCTGACTAATACATGAGGCATAAGGCAGTAGTAAGATGCAATTTTCAAAAAAATAAGAAAATGTAATTTTTGGTGTGTGTAGCTGGACTTGCCAGATGCATCCTTAATATCTAATATTTCCTTCCTTACATGCTATGCAATATATACTTTTATGTTCTTTAGAAATTACCTGTCCAAAATGTAGATAGTGTTTAGAACTCCAGCAGCTATTTTGAGTGAATAAATCTCAGAATGACAAGAAGGAAGCAAGATCCCCAGTGACATTATTATCTCAGTAGGCATGGTCTGTGTCATGGTTTAGATCTAAAATGCCCCCCAAAGTCTCACGTGTTTGAAGACAGGACCTGGTCAGAAGGAGTAGGTCAATGGGGATGTGACCTAGAAGAATGTATTCTAGTCTCCAGCTCCTCCTTTTTCTCTGTGCTTCCTGGCCATCAATGGGTGGGCAGCTCTCCTCTGCCATGTCTTTCCACCATGCCAATTCTGCCTTGGAGCCAGCGAATGATGAACTGAAATCACTGAAACTGTGAGCCAAAATAAATCTCTCTTCCTCTGAGCTGCAAGTGTCGTACATTTTGCTCCAGCAACAAGGAAGCTGACTAATACAGACTATCAACATCAAGACTTCATATTTTTGAGGGAAAATTACACCACTGATTTCTTTAGGGTATTTTGGGTATATAGTCAACATAATTCCTAAGTGATTATTTGGCTAGCATACGTTACAAAACATTAGAGTTCATATGACAAATCATATGTAAAAAAGAGGACAGAAATTAAAATAATTAACATCTGACAAATTAGAGAAATTTATATTCAATGAAAATGAAATGTTCACTAGTTTAATTATAGTTATATGAATGACTGTTTTTACAATTAGGTTCCAGTTATTAAAATAACCTTAACAGTAGTAAAAGAGATTACTTTATATATTAAAAATGACCTTCCAGGAATAAGGATTATGTAGATACTAGTCTTTGTGTGTTTGTTTGTTTGTATGTTTTTTTAAAAAGTAAATATCCTTTGCCATATCTTTAAACCTAAATTTAAAACTGCAAGCTTTCAAGTCACAAGGTCCTATAAAAAGTGTGGTATGAGGGAGATAGAATGAAATGGGGTTTTTTCACCCTCTTAGACTCATGATTTTGCTACATCTGTGGTAATTATCTTTATATGATATTACATTAATATTTTTATATGCTCATTATATTCCAGAATAAAGATACAAGCAGTATTACAAAGATTTATTCAATAGCACATCATTAAATTCATAGCCCTTTCTCCTATTGAATCAATATTAAACAACTTTTAAAGACATTTATTGAATGATAGCTATATTATAGACTTCAGTAGGCCCCAGGGGGAAAATGAGGAATGTGATGCCTCCATTATGAAAAAGCTTATAATCTAAAATGGGAGATATACGAGGACACAATTATCACAATGTGTGAGTAGCAGCAACAATAGGAATATAGTGCTCTGAGAACAGAGAAAACAGAAACATTCCACCTAGGGATTGGAGGAAATCTTTTTAAAAGGATTGCCCATTTGACCTGAACCTTGAAATTAAGAGATAGGTAACTGAAGGCTGAAAAATAGTGAGCAAAGAAACTGAGACAAAGACATGTGACACATCCAAAGTAACACAAAGTTTTTCTGTGAATCCTCAAAATAGATTAGGAGAAAGCAGAAGTGAGATATGAAGAGGAAAAGGTCATTTAAGATACATCTCTATGAAGGGTTCTGAATGATAAGCTACAGAATTTCAAGTTTAAACTATAGAGCGTTCCAAAGATTTTAACCCAATATAACTCAGAGTTAATGTTTCAAAATTTATTTAGAAACATCCCTTTACTGGCACTGTGAAATATGTAACAAACTCCATTGTATGGGGTAGCTTTATTTTAAAGTAAGATGCCAGTACTGAGTTTAGATGAAGTACAACTTTAATTGAAGGCTGGCAGGTAAGGATCCTTCCTTAAATTCCCTTTCAGTCTTAAACTCTATGACTTTCCATCTCTTCCACAGAAACCGAGTTCCAAATGAAGTTTTATAAATGGCAGAAATGGTAAGATTCTTGCACCACTCTGATGAAAACCATAAAGGCATTTGCTATTGCAAATATTCAATGAGTTTGACAAGAAGCACATCAAGTATATAATCTCTGATGAGCTGACAATGGAATTTAAGAGAAAACAAAATCACATGGGAGACATTCCTGTAGCAAAGCAGAAAGCTGGTTTTAACAATCCTACTGGGAAGGCCAGATAAAATTTTGACTGACCTAATTCCTTTTTGGCTTGCATCATTTTCCAAAGTAGCCTGTACTGCTTCAGAAGCCCAGGGGATTTATCTGTGCATGTACAATCTAATTAAATGAAGGTAGTAAGAATTTAATTGTATAGAGCATTTTGTTAGATATAGCAAAAAACAAAAAAGAACCCTATTCAACTGTTTCTGGATTCCCTATTCAACTGTTTCTGGATTTCACAGTCTAAAAAAGCAGATAGAAATAGATATATACATATAACTTGGGCTTTAAAAAAGAATTTGTCAAACTATACAAAGAGGCAAAAATATACATACTGACACTGAATGATTCTTGAGCATCATTGAGCAGTACAACTCCTTAATTAGTTCAATTTCAAGGAGAAACACAGATAAGGGTCAGAGAATAAATATTGGTGGCCAGATCTAACTCCTGAGACCTACTGGAGGAGAAGGGAAAGTTCTGTCCTATTCAGGTTTAAAAGCACTAAATGACAAAGTCAACAAGCAGTCTCAGGTACAACATGCCACAGGAATGCTGTGCCTGAAGGGAGGAGAAGGAAGGCAGACACAACTCAGCATCAATCTGGGGATACAAGCTCCTTTTTTGTCCTGCCATTCTAACAAGCATATTTGGCCTTACAGAAGAAGGCAGACCAGGTATGAGCATCAGCAAAAGGTAGGAACTCCTGAAGTTTCCAATAAATGGAAATTGTGAGCCTGACTCAGAAAGAAATGTGGAAATATTTCAATTGGGGTACAATGCGAATATTATCCCTGAGACCAAATACATAGTATGTGAGATCAGAATTTTGAAGTCCTCTTTATGACTGGCTTGATGGCAATCAGCCAAGCATATCATCAGATCAGAACACTGGATACTAAAGAACCTGCCTGTCCTTGAAGCTGCTGCATGGAGGTACAGGAGGCACACATTTGCCTATAAAACACAGCCACAAATAACATGCTATGAACACCTTTACTAACACACAGAAAAAAACCCCTAAAAATTCTACAAATGAACAATATATAATAATGCACTCAATGCAGAAATTAACAATATTGTTTAGTACAAATATTATGTCTATAATTGTTTCTGGTAAAGAGGCTCCTTCTCGATAGAACAGCTTAGCCTTATGAAAACTGTAGCCCTATTTTGGAGATGACCATGGCTGAGTGAAGATGTAATCGTCAGAAGCAAGAATAAGAAAATCACTGTTTTAATAGCATGAGACTTCAGTAAGCTAGAGACTTGAGGGCAAAGAAGCAGAAGCACAGACACAGAGAGAAAGATTTTGCCTAGTGAACCCCCAGGGTGTCAGAATCACAAAACCACTCAGTAATTGCATGCCATGACCATGAACCCATTGCTGAAAACCCATTTGTATGAATGTCTCCTAGTGAAATTTCAAGAGTACATTTACATAGTACCTTAAAGGAAGTGGATCCAAAAATCTCTGGCCAGATATATTAAGAGATTATGAGCAAAAGATATTTCATGTGTCAGTGAAGTACAATCAGTAATAAAATATCAAAATGTGCTAATATTTTATTGGTCTCACTTTTATATATACATATGATTATTGTAAGATGCAGCCCTTTGACAAAATAAAAGTGCATTGGTACTTCATGAATTTTAATAGAAGGACAGATGCATAGAATGTAATTAAAACTATGTGATGAAAATGTTCACAGCAAGTAATAAATATATGTGTCATAAAGAGGAAGAGAATATAACTATCAGTCAAACTGTATTACCACGTGTGGGAGTTTAAAATGTATCAGTTGGAGAGGCAAGAGTTTGAAAGAGCTTTGAAGTTTGCTAAAAACTCAAAATAAAAAATCAAAATCTGACACTCCCCCAAAAAGCTATTACTGAAAAAAAGATTTAGATAGAGAAATTTAAAAAGTCTAGTTGGAAGAAAAAAATTCAACACAGAATAAGTTGAAAACAAACTCTGTTTTCAACAAAGCAACTAAAAGTTGGTAATAAATCTTAATTATCCTAAAATAATATTAGTACTTTACATTTAGCTTAAGTGGGACCCAAGCACAAGACTGTGGAGATTTACACTTAAAAACAGCCAGGAAATGCAAGAAAATGAAAAGCTGACTTTCAGGAAGAGCCTCTGGAAACACACACACACACACACACACACACACACAGGTAGTGTGCATCAGCCCTACCCTTTGCCAGAAAAAAACACAAGTAAGTTTACAATAAAGTTATTTTTCAGTGGACTCTCACAGTACGAAATAATTACAAGCAGTAGAATACTTTTGCAGATTGATGCAAACACACGAGAAAATGAATCAATTGTCTGTCTGTGACTTAATAGAATTTTGGTTGAAAATGGTTAATCTCAGGCATCGTGCCCAAACATAACAGGAGTTATTACTTAATTTTAAATATTTCTCATGTAGTTAAAATATAAAAGTGGCACACAAAACTTCAGGATGGAGACAACAAGAGGATAAAGAAGTGCAAGCTGAGGACCCAACATTGCTTGCAGGGAGCATTAGAAAACTGAATCACAATGGGAAAGGTAGTAAAAGGTTGTTTAAATAATTTCATTACTCATAATGTGAAAAGTATCTTTAAAAAACACAGATAAACACATGCTCTTTTTTAACCTATAATACCATATCATATATCATAAACTCTTACAAAACTTAATGAAATTTAATCCTTTGCTAGTTTGTTTTTTTAAAAACAACTATTCCATTTTTCTGGATATATTTTGGAGTTGAGGAAGTTGCAGGTTACATAAAAAACATTTCAATATTCTGCAAATGATTTAGTAATAAATCAAAAACTGCATGAAACATAGATTCCCACCAGCAGTTTATTAATTTATGTATAATTATCATTTGCACAAATTATTGTGAAGGAAATGACAAAGTATTTTTCATAACAAAATATTCAAAACACTATCAAAACAACATATTCCTCTCATGAGATAAGCAAGGAAAATTGAAATTCAAACAGAAATCAATTACAAGTTGTTCTTTCAAATTACACTTTCTTCTAAATAAAAAAGAGAAAATCTCCAATGAAGTATTT